>NC_090939.1:820817507-823217507 GCF_040938575.1 Ambystoma mexicanum
CGGATTTTTCAGGAAGTCAGTTGTCTGGACACCTTCCCCTGAGATGAACTTCATGCAGGTTTCTGTATATATTAGGCCTCATGTTTGCTTCTAGCGAGCCATTGCTAAGGTTGATGGTACCCAGGGGCTGTCTCCGCCACAGAATCCAGTTGAACAGTTTAACATTGCAGACAATTCTGGACTAGTGTCCCCAAGAGAGAAAAACTGGGCAGTAGATGCGGCTAGTGTTTGCCATGAGGTGGAAACTGCCTTCCACTCCAGCTTTGGACAGTGATCTTGCCAAGAAGCACTGTCCAGCACCCATGGATCAGACTTCCTGTTTATGCTCCCCCTATCCGCACTGTTTGTTGGTTTAGGCCCCTATAAAAGGCAATGTTTCTGTCCCTGCTCAAAGTTAGTTAAAGAATAGAATGTTGATGCTTTTTTTTCTTCTTCCAAATATGCTTTATTGGTGAATGGAACCTAAACGATACATGATCTTGTTTGCGTATTGCAAGATTCAACATGTCAATTTTTAAGTTCCCCCCTTACCTGACAACAGTTTTCATAAGCATGATACTCCCACCCTCCTACTTCTGACCCCATCCCCCCTTTCCAACTTGGCCCTTAAGCGGTCACAGAGGCTGGTCTGCTGGAGCCTGCTTTTGCTAGGCTCCTTTCATAGTGTGTCCCCCTTTTGAGTCGGAGTCTTTCCTACCACATTCCCTGTAGCTTCTACCACATATCTCTGGGGCCTGAGTGGTGGTCTGCAAGCGTTGTTCCTGTCCCTTATCCCCTCCAGCTGGTTGCCTTTCCCCCTCGCTTTCTTTTCTGTTCCTTGCCCTCAGCAATTGTTCACACTCCTCTTCCAGGGGTTCTCCAATCCTTATGTGATAAAGCCACCTTCTGCAATTTTAAATCCGAGTCCAACACGGCAGGAATGGAGTGACTGCGTAATAAGTATGCTGACTTCCACGGCATGGTTCAATTGGCCCAACCTCAAAGATAAATTTGACGGCACACCCGGCAGCACTCTTAATGATAAAATCGCTACTTTCCTTCTCACAAACGTATGTAACTGTGACTGCCTCTCCCACCAAACTGCCAAAATGCTTGTGCTGACACTTACACAGCACTTTGCCACATGTTCGCTGGCTTTTAGATTGTATACCTTTTTCAGGCTTTAGCAGTCAAACTCTGGTGCACTCAACCAGGGAAGACCAATGGAATGCTGTCCGCCTAGGTAAGCCACGCAAGTTTGACGAGAGAAAGCAGGACACAAAGAGTTATACGAAACTGCTTGTGCTGACACTTCCACAGCACCCTGCATTGTTTATCGGACACCAGAACCACCGCTGCTCTTGAGTGGTCACACCACCTGGGAAAATGGTCGTCTTTCTGTCCTTGGTCTCGCCTTGACTGGAGCCTCTTGCTCGGTTAAGGTACCCAGCGTCCAGCTAGTGGGTTTCTCGCTCTGCTCATCACGAATGGCTCTGCAATTTTTTGTAGCTCCCCTCCAGGATATAGATGATCCCGGGGCTCGTCTCCGCATAGCACTTATTCTCCTCCCACCGTGGGAGTTCACTCTCCACTCACAAAATTCTTGCGTGTGATACACTTGATTAGAATTAATGAAATTATGTCTGTCTTCCATGATTATGCCACTCAGGAGAGGTTCGCCATTACCTAAAGCCAATAGGGTCACAGAAGGATCTTTATGATTTATAGTTGTAACAGGGAATGACACAGCTTTTCCAACATCTGTATATGCATAAAGGGTAGTTTTGGCCAGGAGATCCATGCTGGAATGGGAATCATTGTCCCTAAGAGGGGAATCACTTCAATTGAGGTCCCACTTGCCCAGACCCCAAAGGAAGGCTTGCGTAGCAGGTTCTCCTCCCTAGCATCCAACGGAGTGGCTCCCCTCTGGGGAGAAGGGACGAATGGTCCAGATTCATCACAATATGTAAAGTGAGTAAAATCACATCAGCGTGCCGAGAAGGAAAGCCTTAGTGTGAACTATACACCTTGCATGCCCATTTTGCATTATAACATGCAGTGATGCCTGCAACTTAAGCAAGTCTAATTCAACTAATGCGGAAGGCCTCTAACACTCCATGCAAGGCACACAAGGGAAGCATTGAGAAGTTTGTCCATGTCTCGCAACAACCAGGGGAACAAGAAAACATGACAGACAGCCGGATGCCTGACACAGTGAAATGCACCCCAATTCACTAAAGAAGACCTTATGTCCTGTCTACAAAGTCTACACAACAATCTATCACATAAAGCACAGATCTCAAGGCCGACGTTTCAAAGAGTTTCAATGAGCTATGTATGGAGCTGAACACTTTAGGTGACAGAGTTAACAAAATAGAACACACCATCAACAGTCTAAAGTCTCAAGACTCTGACTACAGCAGACATGGAATCCCTGCAGCTGGCTCTTACTGAACTAGACAGAAAATGCAAAGATCTCAAAAATAGATCTCCCTGCACCAACATTTGTCTGAAATTCCTGAATGACGGAACAGGGGGCTCAAATCTGGAAGAGCTACAGAAGGACTTCTTTGTAATGCTGTTCCCAGAAGAACCTATGAATGGTATGGGGATTGATAGAAAACATAGGATTGTCCTAAGCATATATAAACAAAACAGAGAAAAAACGAGAGACATATTAAAGCCGCAGAACCCATTTAAGGAAAAACATGCGCTCGCTGCAAGGAAAAGAGGTCACACAGACTTTAGAGGCTCCAAAATAAAGCTATTCCAGGACCTATACAATATTTCTCTCCAAAAACGTTGCAAATTGAGACTGATTACCAACAAATGAAATCAAGATGGCATCAGCTATAAGTGGGCGTTCCCCGCTGGCATACAATTTGAATGGGACAATTATATGCATGTGGTCTGTAATTTGGAACAAGGATGTAAACTCTTGCAATTGGAACTTCCTGAACAGCAAGATCCACCACAACGCCAGTAACTCACAACCTGTAGTAAAGCCTCTGGACTACGGTAGCTAGTACAAAGAGACACTCATTCCAACCTTCCAAGATTTAAGGGAGTTGTGACACCTCTCCGTCCTCCTGGCGTGCGCTGTTGCTGTATTGCAATAAACATAGAACTCTTGGCATTGTTCCTCCTATGAGGACTTGGCTGCGATATTGTTAACACTTGTTCCTTCTAATAAATGCACTGTGACACAAACTTTGCCTACCCATATACGGGTGGTTCTTTAAGAGTCATGATGCTAAAAGGACATGGGTTTCATATCTTTCAAGGGGACAACTGTGATGTAATAATCCCCAAGATTTGCCCCCTTTTTATTATTGATTTGTGTTCGATATGCCTATCAAGCCGAACACGTTCAGATTGAAAAATATGGACCTCCGCACACAGCTCAGACTAAAACTGTGGGTGAGACGATCCTTTGTAGAAGACATGTTGCTGTGGAAATAGTGAATATGTCGGTAGAGAAAAGGGGCAGATATCACTTTGCCTCAGTATATGCCACAGACATGAAGGAGATTGCGTTCCTCCTAGAACTCATACCTTCCATCTCACAACTCACAAGGAAGGGATATCATCCCTGGGGATGACTGTAATTTGCTAATTGATTAAGATATTGACCACTTGAGGGGTTCCCAATCACAATGGGTCTAGGTGTCTGAGGAAATAAACATGAATTGTCCAATGTAGGCCTTTTTGATGCCTGAGGGGAAACCCATATGACATAGAGGGACTTTTCTTTCTTTTCACAACTCCACGGGGTTCATACAAGAATAGATTGCATTGTTGCCTCGCATTCATTGCGAGACATATCAGAGTTATCTATGGGAGATATTACAATTTCTGCATATGGCCCAATATTTTTTAAACTAAATATGGATGCCTGGACGCAGACACTACAGACCTGATCACTCCCTAGGCACCGTCTTAGAGATGCATGTTCAGAGCAGAAATTGCAACATAAATTAACAGGTATTTCAATGATAACCCCCCCCCCTCCCAAATTATACATTCTCTAACAATACCTGGAATGCTATTAACAGTGATAAGGGGGACAGTTCTGGGCTTGGGTTCCCAGTTGGCTAAGATTAGAAGACTCAAAAATTGAAAAAATACTTATGGAATTAAGGGTCCTAGAAATGCAATACAATATTAGAATTCTTAGGTGGCTAATGGCAATAAGAGGCCAACTGAATACCTTGTCCTGCAGTAGAGCAGAACAAACGTTGTTAAATCTGAAGAGCGCCCATTATGAAAAGGAGAACCAATCAGATTGCTGGCCTTAGCATTATGAACAAAACAGATGCATATTAAATTTGTAAAGGAGGAGGATTGGGCACACGTGTATGACTAAGAAAGCCCTCTAGAGACATTTGGGATATTCTATGAGAAATTGTACAGTGCTTATAAGTACGATGAAGCCCAGTGCCTCCAATATGTCAATGACTCAATTACTATGGAACAAAGAGACAGACTGGACAGCCCCATAATATCTAATAAAGTAAGAATAGCTATAAAATCCCTGAAAGTCAACAAAGCTTCTGGTCCAAACAGCCTAACTAAAGATTTCTGCAGGGACCTGTTGAAATCCATGGTTGTATTATTAATTTCCTTTCAGACTTCTGGTGCAATCATGCCGATGATGAACCACGTAACAATTAACATCATACCTAAATCGGGGAAAGATCCAAAACATTGCGTGCCTTACTGTCCCATTGCCTTTTTAAACTTACATGAGAAAAT
The DNA here is from genome assembly GCF_040938575.1 of Ambystoma mexicanum. Classification (NCBI taxonomy): domain Eukaryota; kingdom Metazoa; phylum Chordata; class Amphibia; order Caudata; family Ambystomatidae; genus Ambystoma; species Ambystoma mexicanum. The sequence goes on from NC_090939.1 coordinate 820,822,242, forward strand.
CTTAGCACTGAAGTTAGAACTGTTGCTTGTCCCCTCAGACCAAACCGGCTTTGTAATGGACAAGACAGTCTTCACAACATTAGAAAAATAGCGCACCTGATTGATAAAACCAAGAGATTCCTGGCGGGACCCTGCATTACTTCTGCCGTTTGACACTGAGAAAGCTTTGACAGAGTCAATTGGAGGTTTCTGAGGGCAGTGCTTGAAGCGGTGGGAATGGGAGACAACTTCATTTGGTGGATTTTTGCTGCATACGCTGAACCTACAGCTAGAGTTAAAGTAAATGGTGCTCTGTGAAGACCTTTGCTTTTGGAGAGAGGGACCAGACAGGGCTGCCCAGTTTTGCCCTTCTCTTTGCATTATCTATGAAGCCCTTAGCAAGAAGAATAAGTACTACCCCTGCAATTCAAGGCTTAAAGTGACCCTATTTGCTGATGCCGGCCGTCTTGCTGACACTTAACGCCACTCTCTTCTCTGGCAGCTATACAAAAGAAACTGGAAATATATGTATAGCCTCAGAATTATGCATTCATTAACTCGAAATCTGAGGTCTTGACTCTGATCACTCACCAAAATAGAAAATGGCCCTGCAGAACACCTTTCCCTTTAAATGTGCAAAAAAGCATATCACGTATTCAGAAGTAAAAGTAACACCAAACATTGATAAACTATATGATACTAACTAGAGGTGTTCTCCCAGATCAGAGGGGATATGTCCAGGTGGAAATATTTACACTGTCTTGCTTTGATAGAATTAACACAGTTAAAATGAAGGTATTGCTCTGCCTCCTTTACCTGTTCCAGGCTTTACCAACACTTGTCCCCAGAAACGAGTTGACAAAATTAGAAATATGTCACTCATTGCATATGGATAGGTAACAACAATAGGATCTTGAGGAAAATCCTCTATTTGCAATGCCCCGATTTCCAAATATACTGCAATGCAACTCAACTTCGTATTTTGAGAGAGTGGTGCCAGGTTTATTCCCAGAGACACAAGCAGTTGGAGGCATTCCACTATCGCGAGCTACATGGCTCCCTAAGCAATCAAGGTCGGTCTCCCTCTATATTAACCCAGTCACCAGGACAACTCTATTAACATGGGACGTATTGGCATCCCACTTGGAGCTCACTACTTTTCCATCCGCAATTACCCTGATTCACGATAATCCTGACTTTACTCCTGTACTCTCCCTATGTGCCTTCCCTGCATGGAGAGAAAACAGAGGATAATGTAGCTTAGACCTTTTTTAAAAATCAAAACATAAAATTGTTTCATGATTGTATTCAAGCTTTCAGGTTAAAAGAACAAGGCTTTTTCTAATATTATCAGATTAGACATTGGGTCATGAAGAAGGCATTAAGGGCAGCTGCAACAAGACAAACGACGCAATTTGAACAATACATACTCAGCTCATACTCCTCTTAAAGGCTGATTTCTAACTTCTACCACAACTTTCTTAACGCCTGCAAAACAAAGCAAGGGCCATATGAAACCGTTGGAAACTGACCTAGGCAGGCAAATTAATGAGGATGAATGGAAATCGATTTGGCTCAGAATGAAAACTACCGCCCCCTGGGTTCAAACTAAATAAGTTGCATAAAAGCTCTTAGCATCTTAGCAACATCACTACTAGGATCCACGATGTGTGCTGGAGAGGTTGTTGGGCGAAAGGGTACTTATGCATATTTGTTGGGAATATTGAGCTGGCCAACCATTTTGGAAGAAAGTGCTGTTTTATATTTAACAAGTGATTGAACAAGCCTTCCCATTCGACCCAGGTGCAATACTTTTGGGCACTGTATTTAAGGAGACATATCTCTAATAAAAGGAAAATCGTTACCTAATTGAAAAAACAAAAAAGATCAACGTATTTTATGTACATGAACTATTTGTCCGAGACTTGTATGTTCCATGATCAGTGGCGCTATTTTACAAGAGAACACGTACCTAATCAGTTCCCTGAGGTGAGCATACTTGAGGTAGATGAGATCGACTTACAGGGAGATTTGGAGTCCCATGGTGCAAAGATCCATCAGAAACAGTGTGATGCATGTTTCGATTGGTATAGCGAAGCTACAATGTGATGCACCAAGTTGAAGACAAGAGCTCTTAAAGATTCCCAGGAAAAACCAAGTTCAGCAGAAAGAATTGAAAAACTTTAGAGTGAACTGGACTGTTCTAAGAAATAGAAAAGGATGTAGCTGTCTTCACGGGGCACTTCAAGGGTTACCCTTCCTCGAGAATCTTCCCTGGACATTCTTGGGTTTTGTAACTCCACTTTCTTACAGATAACATCCTCCGAATGGGTCCTTATCTTCAGATATATCCTGCCTGGCACAGATGGCATCGGACACATCTTTTCCAGCAGGGGGCATTGTAAGTGATTTCAATCCGGCACTTCACCTAAGTCAATGCCTAGCGTCGAATGCACAACTGAAACCCTTATTTATTATTTGTGTCTAAAAGTTCTTTTATTCTGAACAATGTACCACTTATATCACGCCCCTCTCTTGGAACCCACCCCGTCACACTGAACCAGGAATCAGGCTGGTTTGCAAAGTTAAAATATGTATTTATGTAGTTCACAATATAATCACACTGGCCCTCATTAGGACCTTGGCGGAGGACCATGGTGCAATTTGCACCATGGTCCATGGCGCAAAGCTGCCAACTCCGCCAAGGTGGTTGGCGGTCTTACCGCCCCATGCCGACCTTGGCGGGGCGGTAAGTCCCCAATCCCCATTTTACCCTTCCCCATTCCCATTCTTGCCCCATAGGGTAAAATGGGAGTGGGGAAGGCGTTAATTACGCCACCGTAAATTACGGTGGCGTAATTAACAACAAGTCCCGTAGCGCCATGGATTTTTCCGCCTGCAAAAAGCAGGCGTAAAAATTCATCCATGGCGCTACGGGAACTCGTAGTCTGGCGGAGAGGTACGCCATGCACTACGCCGGCGTAAAACCCTCTCCGCCAGGGTCCTAATGAGGGCCACTATGTTTAATAGTTATCACCAATGGGGTGAGTTAACACTAAGCAATCTCTTTAATCACAAGGAGTAATAGGGAGCAAAAACAGTGCAGCACAGCAATAATACTTTTGTGGGTGTGTGTTCAGATCAAATGCCAATGTGGTTACACTTTCCCCCTGCACATCCCTCATCCCCACCCCAATATGCTATGTGGAGAGATAGGAGGAGAGAGAACAGGTTTCAGGAAGGCAGAATTCAAGCAAATGTATCAATCCCAATTTCCCCCCCAACAAACACAAGAGAGAAACAGAACTGATTGGCAAACTGTCAAAATGGTTTTTAAAGTTGTCTTTGAATGGAATGGGTAAAACACTAAATATGGGCTAAATCACTGAAATTGTTTAAATTCTAATGGGAGCCACTTTATATGGGTACAGAGAAACACTAGCAATGATTTGACAGTAAGAAGCAATGTGCAAACTGAAATTTGAGGTCAGGTGCAATGAAAAGCTATTTTACACATGTAATATTTTGCCAAAATGAAAATTCACGGCAAACTTTTCCGTGCGCGGTAATCACGATTGCGGAAAATTATAGGGATTCGAGATGCGGTTTTTGGTTCTTTGGAAAGCTTAGGATGTTAGCTACAAGCAGACATTTAAGTTTTGTTTTTAGCATAAAATCTGAAGAAGTTATGGAAGTTTCCTGGAGGTCATTTTTCTGAGATAGGTGCAAGAAGGAGAAAACAGGGATGCGCTTTTTAAAAGACTAACAGGATTTCTTTACACTAGGGTTTGACTATGAAGAAGCAAGTACTACATGGGAGCACAACCACTAGACCAGGACGCCTCTGGATCAAGTTTTTGCCTGCCGATGAGCTTGCCTTCTTCAGATGAAATATATCAGCGCAAAGATATGTTTAACAATACTATTACAGAAGGAAGATAGTAGGGATGAGATAGAGAGTTCTAACAATGCAGTTCTGGATATAAGAGAGGATGGATTTGAGATGGGGATTGACTATGGATACTACATAGGCTAGTGACACAGTTCTATACTCTGAATACTCACTATATGTATTTGAACAGAACCGTCAGGAATTCTGGTCAGTCAAGATTTCGGGACAGAAATGCTGCTGGGCACACCGGACTGGGACAGCAAGGCGCTCTGGTCTGCATGGCACAGCATGACTGTACTGGGTCTGCAATAGCTCTCTGGTCACGTCACAGCACGGCACAGGATTGGGTTTAATCTGCCCTTCTCGGTTCTGAAGATAATTATTTAGCAGGAAAGCAGTTACAGCACAGCCTGGCTGTTCTTTGGTTCCCCTTAGAGGTCTGGGGTAAATTCTGGTTTCTGGAATTTTAAGGCCTAGCTGAGAATGGTTCAGCTATAGAGTGGGCCTTTCTGCTTTGCCAAGTTTCTGGAGTCTGGAGCAAGGAATAGGGATGGATCTCCTTCAGGGTGCTTCGCCAGCAATTGGTTAGTGGGTGAATCTGTGTGTCTCTGAAGTAGGGGCGGACGCAGGGTGAAGTAATACATTTTTTTTTTATTATTATTGAATATAGTTGAAATTACATCAACTTTTTCAAGTTATAAGAAATAGCAAAATCCATAAACATCAAATCCAAGTAGCAAAAAGATTCATAAAAGTTTACAAAATGCTAAAATATCATCATACAAATTTTTCAGAAAGAGATAAGCAAAGAACTCTTAATTTCATTCCATAGTAATAATATATTTATTATGGGAATTTAACTGTACTTAAGATGAATATGAATAAATATATATTAAGAAGAGAAGGGGAAAAGGGGACATGAAAGTCATCTGTGCTTCTCTGTCCTTTGTTCTTCATCAACTGTCATTCCTCCACGTTCTCTCCTCGAGTCTTCTCTTCTCCCTCGCGCGTGCCGGCTCGTTCTATTGTCACTCCTACCTCCCTGTGTAGCATTTCCAAGCAGACACGAGACGCCACACATCCCCTTTCCTTAATGATAATATAATATAATGATAATATAGTTGATCATAAAAGATTAAAAATCTACGTAGTCTATCAAATGTCTTGGACGTCTGTAATTCCTTCCGCTTCTTGACTTTCTTCTGGATTCCTCCAAACGCATATCTTTACTGTTTGCCAAGGAATATGATCTCACAGAATTATGACTACAACTGGCTCTGGATCTGTCCTCATCATTGCCACCATCACTCAGACCATCACCACTATCAATGCTTCTCATATCATTTCTTGTCACATTCCATTCACTATCAACTGTATGCCCTTCTCCTAATACCATCACTCTCTCATTGTTCCATACTCTACCATCAATAGTTTTGACTGCATGCCCAAAAACTTCCACTACTTTCACAGGTCTGGACCAATGACAGCCATTCTCTCTTAAGGGAATGGGAACTTTAACCCAAACAAAACACCCCACATACGGTTCATTCCCTTTACTGAAACATCTGCTATCATGTTGTCTTTTATTGGACATATGCATTTGTGTGATACTCGATCTCACATTATCCAAATCCACAGTTTTGCCAGCCACTGCACCCATCCCTCCAGGAAATAATTTTGTATTTGCCTTTCTCCCCCTGCTTAATTAAAATGGTGAAACACCTGTGGTGCTGTATGGAGTTAATCTATGGGCCAATACTGTTTCTCTCACAATAGCTTTCCAATCTTTCCCATTAGCACAGGCTCATTTAATGGCATCTTTAATTATGCGATTGTATCTTTCAACAATCCCATTGGATTGAGGATGATATATCACACACACTCTGTGAACTATAGATCTGTCACTAAAACACTTCTCCATTGTCTTTGACTTGAATTGCGAACCGTTATCTGTAAGAACCTCTACTGGGTACCCCTCACGTCCACACACCTCTTTAAGATAATAACACTTTGTTGGTGACTTGAGGCATGGAAGCAACTTCCACCCATCTTGTTAACATGTCAATAACTACTAAATAAAATGTGGAACAACCCTCACTCCAAACTGGACCCAACACATCAATTGCAATCTTCTTCCATGGTGCATTTGGTATGTCTCTCAGGACCATTGGATACCTTGCCCCCACACACACCACTTTGTCACTTTTTGAACAAAGGATACAGCTTCTGATCTTCTCTTCCACTTGTCGGTCACATCCAGGCCACCAGTAATTGTTTCTAATTTTTTGTTTTGTTTTCACAATGCCTTGATGGCCTTCATGACCAAGTTGAATAATTTTCTCTCTAAGACCATCTGGAGGAATTAGCTTGTCTCCTCTCATCAAACATCCACTTTGTATGTATAGTTCATCTCTAATGTTCCAGAATTTATCAACTCCAGCTTCCATCATTTTGCTTTTGTTCCATTTAGCTTCCTCCACATTTTTCATCACATCTTTCAACACTTCATCTTTGCTCATTTGTTCATCCCATTCCTGTCTAGATAATGTTTGATCTGATATTTCACAAATCAGTTCCTGTTCTTCTGAATTATCACCAACCTCACTGCAATTAGTTAAACGTGTCAAACAGTCCGCTGTATGATTCTCAGTCCCAGGAATGTAGATAATACTGAAATTGAACTCTTGAAGCCTAGACACCCATTTTCTGATTCTACTGGAGATTTAGTCAAAACCCTTCGTGCTGAAAACTTCCACTAAAGGTTTGTGATCTGTGTGGATTTCAAATTTTACACCCCACACAAAACAGCTAAATTTCTCAGTTGCCCACTTTATCGCCAATGCTTCTTTCTCTATACTCGCATAATTATTCTCTGGACCTTTGAGGAGCCTAGAAGCGAATGCTATCACAAATTCCCTTCCATCGTAAAATTGAGTCAATGATGCTCCAAGTCCTACTTCACTGGCATCAGTTGTGATAATGGTTTTCCTTCCTCTCACATAACTCTGAAGAACGAAGAACTAGAGCTTTTGCAAGTGCCTCCTTGATGAACTGATATTCGTTTTTGCACTTTCCATCCCATATAAACTTTTTGCTCATTTTCAAAAGTGCTCTTAAATTGACTGTGTGATCTGAGAAGTTCTTAATGAATTTGCCATAGTACTCAGCCATGCCTAAGAAAGTTCTGAGTTGTTCTTTGTTTCCTGGTGTAATCATTAGTTTTATTGAATCTGCCAATTCCTTTTTTGGTGACATCCCTTCACTGGAAATCACGTGTCCTAGATATTCAATCTCTTTTCTGTTGATTTTTGATTTTTCTTTGCTGAGCACCATTCCAGCCTGATGTAATTTCCTTAAAACTCTGCACAGCCTCCTATTATGTTCTTCTTCATCTTTGGCATATATCAAAACATCATCTTGAAAAAATACGACTCCTTCTTCTCCTTCCAGAATCCTGTGCATGACTTTCTGGAAAACAGATGCCACGGAAATCAAACCAAATGGCATCCTCCTATACTGATAAAGACCTTTGGGTGTTTGCTTGGAATTTTCATGTAATTTCACCTGATGGTAAGCAGCAGTAAGGTCCAAAGTGGAAAATATTCTAGCTGCACCTAGTGTTGATATTAGCTCCTGAATGCTGGGTAAAGGATGCCGCTTTGGTATTATGCATTTATTCAATTCTCTCATATCTATGCACAGTCTCACTTTCCCTGAGCCTTTCCTGACAACAACTAAAGGCGATACCCAATCTGCAGCATCTATTCTCTCAATTATTCCTTGATCCTCAAACTTCTTTAATTCCAGTTTGACTTCACCTCTGAGTGCCAAAGGTATAGTATGCAACTTTTGTGCAACAGGTCTGGAACCTGATTTGAGTAAAATCTGATGGGAGAAACCTTTTAAACATCCCATAGTGTTTTCTTTAAAGACCTCATCTTTGATCTTCTGTATGCGATCCATTTCTGTTCCTTCCACCATAAATACTGAGTCTTTTGCATTGGGATCTAATCAAACCTTCAATAACTTCTGATGAGTCCAACTTAGTAGTGAGGTCTGTCCATTCTTCGACACATAGATACGACCAACTGCTTCCCTGTCTTTAAACTTGATGGTAGCAAAAACCCAACCAAGAAGTTCAATCTTGGCTCCTCCATATGCTCTTGGTCTAACATCAACTTCACATAAATACTCTGGTCCACAGCTCTTCCAAACGTCTTCTGGAATCAACATATATCTAGCACCAGAGTCTACCATCATAACAATGGAATGTCCATTCACTGATATCGTAGTTCTTGGACTATCAACTTGCACATCCTCATCAGACACCATAAATACACATTCTTCTCCTTCATCATTTCCACCTATCCAATTCATGTTTGGATCGGTCTCCTTCTAAGTCCTCAGATTTCTCTATTTATGCATTTGGTTTATGCTGGATTATCCTAAGCGCGCCCCGTAGGCTGACTATAGGTTAGAATCTCCCCTCTCCCTTGATTGGAGGAGAAAACAAAGTGTCACCATGATGATGGGGTTTTATGAGTCAGAGAATCCTCACCTTGGAAATCTACTTTAAGTATAATACATATTTACAATTTTGCCCACTTTATAACAATAACATATCTAGATCACATATTTTGTGGAGCAAATGCTCTTCCAAGCCCCGTCATTGTAGGATCTTGTGTCGGCTTTTGACAGAATTCTGCCCTTTTGGGCCGGTATCCAATATCTAGTTTATCCAAAAATGTGTACAACTGTGCACATTGCATATGGGCATGAGCATGTGAAGTTTCATGCTTTTGACATAAATACATTTGCTATAAAACCACAATTTTCACAGTGACTTCCCAGAACATAGCACAGAGTTCTGGCTCCTCTTAAAATGTGCAGCCAAATATTCGGTTCAGAAGTCCGGGGTTTACATATTTTTTACAATTGTACACAGTAAATTATCAGTCCTTTTAGAAATATGATTTTTGTCCATTCTGAATCAACAAAAGGATGTCTGTCCCCGCCTCCTCCTGGCAGCTCAGGAAACAATCTCCGCCCCCTTCCTTCTGGCAGACCCCATTTACGATCCTTCCTGATTAGCATCTCCTTGCCTTGGGGGAAGTCCATTGTGCTCTTTCCACAGTAGCCCAAGTTCTCCTCCCCTGATCTATCCTCACAGAGGTGTGATTTCCTGGCCTTGTGGAGCAGACGGGAGGTGCCTGGCTTTTGTGGGCGGAAGCTGTGTAACTAGGCAGGTTTAATTTAAATGTCATTCTGTTAAAAAAAAAAGTCTTAGTTTAAAAAAACTTGCAATTTTCAAACAAGCAGCTAGAACACTTATTCCAGCTTCTAAACCATGAAGTTTAAATAGTTACAACTTAGGTTACTCTTGATAACAGGTCACTTAGATTTCAGCATTAGATTTCAGTGTACAAGTTTAAATCCTTATGATGCAAACTACTGACAGCTGTCATACAGGCGGCAGCTGGTACTGTGCCCATATTTTGACAGATGCCACAGGCAGACAAACTTGTGCTGTGGGTGTTTTGATGACCAATTCAGCTTTCCAGGATATTGCAATTTCACAATGATTTCTTGAATTCAGTAAGATGTGACACCCAGCAAGAAGATTGGATGTTTGTGGGTGTTTTGGACCAGCATTACCCCAAAACTGACAGAGGTCAAAGTCCCATCTTGGAATTGTGAACACGTTTTTGAGAAAATAGTGATGTTGGTCCAGATTCTTTGAGCCCAGGATATCCAAGAATGGTTTGTGTTCATAGACCTTTAGGACTCTGATTTCCATGTGATTATCCATGTAAAGCACAGGACATTCCGACAGTTCGTAATAGGAGAGTTGCATTACCAATTCTGCATGCTGCCTTTCGGGCTTACCGCTGACCAGAGAGTCTTCCCACCAGAACCTACAGCAGAGACCCTATCTACATCACCGACTCTTGCAGATACAGTCCAGATCCCAGCACCAGCTCCAACAGCTTAATCTGATGCTCCTGCCACATATATAGTGAGTTCAAATGCTGCTGGACAAAGTGAACACCTGCACATTTGTGTTGGTTGAGGTGCGGCGACAACAGCCTCACACAGGTACAACCTCTACCCTCAGTGCAGATGGTCATTTGCTTACATTCGTGATTTCATCAAAATATGCAAAATATATAAAACCGCACCCATCCTTGCTGTTAACATTGTATGTTGAGGAGGTGACCCAAGGTGTGACTGTAGGGAGAAGAAGCTGCAATGAACTCTTGTGCTTGTGCTTCTTGTTACAGATGGCCCTAAAAATACACCAAGTCTCGTAGATGGTTCAACGGTTTTTACTAGAATGTTTGTGAAGACGCTCACTAAAGGACATTAATCTCTCATCCTCTTTGGGGTTTGCCCCCCTAAACTCAAAAAGGAGTTCTATAGATTGGTAACCCAGTGGTTACCAATCTCTAGAATCCATTTTTGAGTTTAGGGGGCAAAGAGATGGCTCTCAATCTGAGAAACGAAAGGCAATCAACTTCTCTACCTTACTCTCTCTGGAGTCTTCTAGGTAAAACCAGACCAGGGACCCCACAATAAGAACTGTAATGCGGATAGGTGCCTTTCAATATGCTGATCTCACTTGATCATGTTGCTTGCATGTTCTTGCAATGATTGCCCTGATTTTATATCCTTTATTTTGCTCCCCTTTCTCCCACTTTCTCTTTCTCTCCCCCTTTGACTCCCTGTGATGTTACTTCGCCATATGTCTACTCCTACTCTCCTCTCTCCTTCTCCTCTACTACTCATCCTTCCCCTCTCCTCTATATCACTCTCCAATCTGCCTCCTCACTACACTCCACCCACACCTTCTCCCACAGTCACCTTCCATTGACTCTCCCATTCATCTTTCCAAGCAAATCTCACTCACCCCTACTCGCTCACTTCATTTCACTCACCTTACACACACTCTCTGCCACGTTCTTTCACCAACCAATACCTATCACCTTGCACACTATTTCAGCAATCCTCCTCCACACTGCTTGTACCATCCTCCCTTTGCCTGGTCTTTTGGTCCATCTTCTTCTCCCTTGACCTCACCTAAACAACTCACACTACAACATCTTTTAATTCTCCTTGACTGGACTTCCGCGTCAGCTGGTTTGCCAGGCCAATTGCTGCATTCACGTTCACCATGGGCTGATTTTCAGGCATCAGAGAACATAAAACAAGCTTTAAGCCCCACACCCTTTTCTTATGCAGATCCTCCAGCTTTGCATAATGGTGGCCCACTACAAGTATGGTCTTTCTCAATGTGTGTGTCCATCATGAATGGAGCATTGAGATTGCAGGTCTGACTCACATAGCATTCTGCTTCTTTCTCGCTCGCTGCTGCCTCTCACTGGTGAACTGTGTAGCCGGGTCTCCACCATATGGTATTCTAGTAGCTGCATTCCTATAGAACCAAATGATAAAAAGACACTAGAATGTTGCATAGCAGACATGGGGCAAGAAGAAGTGCTACTTCTTACACTTAGCCAGGCACATCTAGGAGGGTCATATACTGGGGCCCTTCCAACTCCCCCAACTCATCTCTTGTGCAGGACTGGCTTTGGCAAGTACCATTGTAGGCTTCCTGCCCCAGGTTGAGAGGGGTCACCATCCTCTCTTCTTCTACACCCTTCTGTGCAACATTGTGATAGAGTATTTGTTGGTTGTTGGAATTCTCACCCTGATGTATGTGCTCAGCATTCTATGATGCAGGCAGATAGCAAGACCCCCGCTCTGTCACTCTGCATTGTGATGACTACTGTTGCCTATGGCTACCTCTGTTGTTTTTCATGATGGTGGTAATGTATGCTGACTGACGTCTCCTCAAAACTCGGGCAAACTGGTGTTGATCAATTAACTTTTGATTTAACTTTGTTGTACACCTGACTGCGGACTGAGCAGGAACTGAACGCGCAAAATGATTTTCTTTCACCTCACTACCCTGCCCCCCAGTATTAAATGTAGGCTATTTTAACACTGCTTAACATAATACCAAAGCACTAAGTGTTCACCCATAGATTGAAAGGAGGAACAGCTACCAACATGCAACCTCACAGTACTCCAGTATCCAGAACCTATTTGAGTGCTGGATCTGTGCTCGCCTTCCCCAAGTTCTTGACTTTGGATTCCAAGTGACCCCTTTTCCTTTTGGGGACCATGTGTACTGATCTAAGTCATGTGTCTAAGTCAGGAGGACATAAAACCTGTACCAGTCTTGGGTCCAAAGCTTGTTTTCTCTGGCCCGCCAAACCATCTTCCATCTTCTAAGACAAGAACAAAAACGTCTGCTATCAGATTGGCTTCCCCACTGTAGACCTCCTCCAGTATGTAATACAGGGTACAATATCAATGGCTATTAGTAAATGCAGATGTACTATGTCAGGTACAAAGAATGTTGCAATCTAGGGTGCTCCTTTTTTTTCTCCATAATTGACCTTCTTTAACCGAACCAGGCTATGCGACAGACCATGGTACTTTATTTCAGGAGCTTCTGTTTAAAACTGGCCCCAATGAACTTCTCGGGTTCTTGTTAGATAGGGAATGTTCTACACGCTACTAGACACTACACATAGCTACCTGCACAAGAGAAAATCTGGATGGAAGACATTTGCTGAGGATATAGGCTATCTGATACCCTGGGAAGACATTCAGCTAAATTGAGGCAAGATCCATGGGTTGTCCCTTTACTAGAATAGGTTGGTAATGACACAGCTGACACTGAGTCCTGTGATGATTCATCGGATCTTGTCACTTCTCCCCAGAAATGAGCCCATCCCTGTGAGGCTAGGGAGATGAGCCTGCTATGCAACATTCCCCGGCGGAGTGGCTGTAAGCGGGACCTCACAGGGAGAGACTACCCTCTAGGTGACGAGGACTACCGTTCCAAGAATGAACTACCTGACCCACTGTCCTATGAGCCCCTCAAACCATCAGGACTTCAGAAAACTCAACCAGAACAAATCACTGTTTGCTACTGTAACACCACTTCCAACACTCAATCAAAACCATATATACTGAAAGAGGAATCGTAAAGATGGCATGAAGAAGAGTGCTAAATGGTTGGAGTTCAACTATACTGGGAAGAAGAAGAATGGAGGACTAATACTGATCACTCCCCTGTGTAAAGTAGATAATACTGAGAAGAGTATGAACAACGGAGCAATGAAGAGTTCTTCACAGAGAGGGAGGAAGGAATATTATCCTCTAATAGGGAGGCCCCAGCTAAATCACAGAAAAAGTGAAGAAGGACTTGTTTTACTGAATGATCGAGCAGGTGAAGCCCTGCAAGTTCAAACCTGGGAGAGAGAAGCCAGGATAATCTGGGATGTCCTTGAGGGTGAGGACGTGGCAGACCAAGAAGAAAAGCATTTCAGGAGCTAGCAGGGAGCCGACACGCAAACGTACCAAGCATTTCAAGATGGTGGCGTGACCTTGAGGAGGTGGACAGAGTGGTCTGCAAACAACACCTAGATTGCCGAGCAGAGGGATTTGTGGAACCGCAGCAAGCAAGAAGAAGAAGAAAATGCTTTGAGCGTTTACAACCACAAAGAGATCCAGACCCCACAGAAAGAACCGGTAATGCCAAACTGACAAGCCAGAGGCAACAGGATATGGCGGAAGAGCCAGCAGGGGAGCAGGACAAAAAAAATATATTAAAGGTAATCAAGAATATTACGTGACTCATCATATTCATCGCAGTGGTTGTGGAACCAGTAAAGCTAAGCAAGAATACCACAGGACTCATCACACTGCATACATGCCAACATTCTGAAGCACCTGGGAGGGAGATTTTGCCAAGAGAAATCAATTTTCCCATAGGATTGCATTGGGGCAAGAATTATTTTAGGCTGGAGAAAGTAAATAATAGCAATATTTTTCATTGAAAAATCAGGTGTCTCTCACCTAAATTGGGAGGCTTGGTATGTATGCACTCGTCACAGTATTTTTGCACATAGCAAGGATAGTAGAGAACATCAGGAGACTGATCGTACTCATGCCAGTAGAAGGGAGCACCACAAAGCAAGTATAGAGCGACAAGAGACTTTTCATACTTTTCGTCACAAGTGGAAGTGCTAAGAAGAAAGTGAAGTGCTTAAAGGGACCCAGTATACTGGTCCCAGTGGAACGAACGGTTGTGGAAACAGTGAGGAACACTCTGATGCTAAGGAATGGTTGCAAGTGAAGCTAGATTGGGGAAGTGAGAAAAAGACACTACAAGAATCACAGTGGAGTGGGGATCCGGGCCCTAACATAGTGAAATAAGGAACTGTTTGTAAAGAAAGACAAGGAATATCCAAGAGAAGCTGAAGAGCCCCCTTGAGGAGTTACAGGAACTAATTAATAACGTCACAATGAAAACATCTGAAGATATACTGTTAAGGCTGAATAATAAGCTTGTCCACGAGAAGGGAGTCGTTCTCCTGGAACACTTTTTTGTTTGGTGAAACCTTTTTGGCTAGTGATAGGGTCAGTGTAGGTTCGTTTTTGGACAGCGAAATGACTATTTGAGTTGGACTACATCACTGACGACGAGTCCCATAGCTAGATTTATGTTAGGTAGGGCGAACCCCCTTTTGTTAGGGATAGATAGGCCCATTTTCCGTTATTTCAATAAAACAATTGGTAAAAATGCCACCACGGTGTCCGCCTCCTTCTTTTGACCTACCACAGTCCCTAATGAACCATGAACAAGTAGCCCTGCACCACAATGGCTTTCGAGAACCGTAAGGCCCTAAGCATTATCTTGACCTATTGGGATGGAGGGGGTAGAGGCCCTGATTGCTCCTGAACATTACATCTCTGATCATTCAAATAATATAACTTACATTATTTAATTCATCTGAAGGTCTGCTGCCACCTACATTAAGAAATCACAGACACTGGAAGATCCCTGTGAAGTTGGCTTACTCGGTTGATTGGATCGCTGGTGGCTTCAATAGCCCATGCTATCATGATTCTATTTGTAATTCTGATTGGGGTTTATTTACTGTGTTTTTTCTAGTTTTGAAATATGCACCCAGTTGGACTTGTGAGAATGTGCCAAACACTGTGAGAATTCAGGAGAAATTAATAATAATGTAGGTGTTCGAATAATTCTCTAAAGTGAATAATTATTGTTACATGGAAATTTAAGTTCTGCATTTTGAGTTATGTGAGGCTGTTTTGAAGAAGCCTCGAAAGCGCATTAACTTGAGGGGAAAACAAAAAGTACAGCTTAGGGACGTGTCGTGAAAAGAACAAGGCCCAGTTCAGCTGGACACCATCTTGAAAACTGATGTATATTAAAATGAAGGGAAAAGAAAAAATGTATTCAATGCATGTGTTTATATTATGCTGAGTTTGCACAATTAGAATGTAGCCTGCTTCACGCCATGGATCTAAGGAGGATGCCTGCTTTTAAAGCCTCCCAGCTTTGCTAGTTGCGAGGAAGGATTTGAACGCCATTGGTTTACTCTCCTCACAAAGTTTCCAGCTTATATATCTTATAACTGCGTATTCAGCCTTGGGAACCTGGCTCTAAATAGAAAACAATATAGCAAAACCCGAATTAATGAGTTTCACTTTGATGAGAGCATAGACGTTTTCATTTCATGTATCAAAACCTACACAAACATGAAAGATATGAAAGCTGGTTGAATCCTGAGAGTAGGGGCTTAATCATTTCTGTTATAAGGGTTTCTTTATCTGTTTTGATTTTTTCTGTTGCAGTGCTGCAGAAATAAAGATTTCTTCTTGACCTAACTTGGCATCTGATTTACCCATCATCTGGGAAGAAAGATGATTGTAGGTAGGCCTGACACTCCAGCACGTTCAATGCGATATGATGAACATGAGTGGAGCAAGGCCATGGGAAGCTGCAGAACTGTGGTATTTTGTATTATGAATCCGAGATGGCATAGCAAGTCACAGACACCTTTACAGCCTTGCGTTCCCTCATTGGTCTCAGCAAAAGCCCTTAAACAATGAACTACTCCTTACCTCTGTCTATGATAATGAAGGAGATTTAGAATGAATGAGAGAAGAAACATTCCGTGAGAAGCCTAAATCTAGCAGTGGGCAATACCCATCAGAAACTACCATAGAAAGAGTTCCCCAAATGAAGGAGCATAAAAGGGGCTGGAGAAAGGCAGTGAAGGAGAGAAGCCGGACAAGACAGATATTCCCACTGTCAATCCCTTGACACAAGGGGAGATACTGGAAGTGACAAGTTCTGTTTGGCGGGAGGCTGTGCTCACTTGGAGAAGACTTGAAGACTCCAGACTGAAACAATCCAGGCCTGTAGGCCATGTAATAGGACGCTGACCAACATGCTTGTAATGCGCCACCCATAGCCGTTGTATTTACTGGATACGTCTAGACCACTCATACCCCCTCTACTAGTGTCGATAGGTTTAGAACACATGTTTTGTCCTGGTCCTGTTGCATAGACAACATTCTTGGCATTTCGACTAGCACATCTAATGCTCTGGAACCTTTTTCACCAAGAGATTCAACAACAATCCTCTTGGTATCAAATTTACTTGTACGTCAAGCTCTGAGAACATTACGTTCTTAGCCCTAGAAGGAAATACAATCTTAGAGGCATTTACTAGCCACAATAAGAGCATTATTGTTGACATACCTACTGGAGAATGTATCAGAGCTCGATGCAATTACAGGGAAGTTAGGAACTTGGGTGCAGTATTTAACAACAGCATTAAACGGTTTAAGGATTGTAGCTACAATAAAAGCTGCATTGAAGAATCTCTGAGAAAATCTAAAATGAAATCAAGGCCACTGCTTCTAGTACTGAGGGAAAAGCCTTCGGAGAGGAGTGAGCATGCTAAGGTTAGATTTATAACACAATAATTATTAGAGAATCTACATACACTAGATCGAGATTTACCTGAGTAATCGTCCTAAATGGTGTACAGGAAAGTGTCAACCTGTAAACCAATCCTCAGCAAGAGCTTTATGAAAGTTGATAATATCCCAGAACCAGACAATTGGCTCAGGAACATGGGCAGCATTACAGGTTTCTACATATGTGGAGGGTGCACCATTTATTGTTATTCCCTCCATAAGGTAACTGAATTCACAATGATAAACTATACGATTTGAATCCTGGATTTTATCAATTGCAGAAGTACATATGTGGCATATGTGCTCATTTGACTTGGGAATATAAAATATGTTGGCAACCCCATTGGGAAATTAAGGAAATTAAAAATCAAAGTTGTCAACATGATCCATTTCATTCTGTCGGTGCTTATACAGTCCTGTCTTTTTTCTTTGCATTCTGGGACTTGTAGTTGCACTTTTTCCATAATAAAACTCGGACTGCAAGAATGCAAAGAAAAAAACAGGGCTGGATAAGCACCTGCAGAGGAGAATGGATAATTTTGGCAACTATGGAAATTGCCAACATCTGTCAACGGATGGAAACAGTGACAAAATTGCACCGCTTGCACAGCATTGCAAAGTGAACACCAAATGGTTAACAAGGATGATCTAAGATTCCCGGGCACTGATAGAATCCAGGTGTTGCTAGGGGGGTGAGGGGGGCTTAGGGGGCTATAGCTCCAGGTCTTTTGGTTGTAGCCCACATAGAATCTCAGGGGCTACAACCAAAAGGCTAGCTAGCCCGAGCCCCGACAGTCCTGACATTAGCGTAGATGCGGATTTTTCCAGACCTAGCAACACCCCTGATCTGGAGAATGGGGAAGAGAAGAGATCGAGAACTCCAATCATGTTAAAGAGAGGCAAGAGTGATCTTCAACTTGAGAGCAGCCAGGGAAGGTCTTCAACACATTTTTATGTGGATTTAACATGCTGTATGCAACTCTGTGAGTGAAACAAGTGTCAAGTGGGCAGTGGGATAAATTGACTTTTTCTGTTACCTATTTGGTAAAGAGTTGTATCATCTCAAACATTAAGATGAATCCTTCTTGGGCATTCAGAGTTTCAGATCTTGTTTCTGAACGTAAATAGAATAACTCGCCGTGTTTTCTTATTTATTTTGAATGTACAGACACAGGGAGGCTTATCCCTAATCTAATGCAGCCATGCAGTCATTCTATTAATTCCTGCTGATTAAGCACAGGTGGTGTTATCGTCCAGGCTATGATTTCACAGATCCTGCGTAAAGCAGACCATGTTCTGCCTGAGATGTCCAAATAATCTTGACGCATTTCCAAGATGCCCCGGAGTTCCCTGCCGTGCACCAGGTGAAGTATCCCAGGTAGAATCCCATGGAAGATGGTGGTGTTTTCCACATGGAGGAAGAGGGTGCACATTGTCAACTCAGCCCACTCTAGGACGTCTTATTCAATCTCATAGGTCTTTCCCACATCCAGGGTCTCCACTGCGCAGCTGAGAGTGGGAAAGGTCACTTAACCACACTTATTATTTTGGCTTTTACTCAAGGCTATGTTGCAGAGAAATCCTCAGTGTTTTTGTCTTCGTTTTATTTACACTAAACTAAACCATCTCCCTGTGAATCAGGAGTTGAAGGGGGATATCTGCTGTCTTGTATATTATTTCTTATGTCTGTAAAGAGCAATGGGGTGCTGGCATGCTCTTTGTTTGCTTTAAACACTTCAAAGGTGCTGCTATATTTTAACTCTGTTTACGAATGGCCTTACAAATACATACCCAAACGACAGAAATAGGTTCAAGGGTTTCTTTCTCAATTACTGTAAGCAATACAATGGTTTGATGGGAGCCAGCTGACCTTTGGCACCCTAAGGGTCTCCTGTGGGTGTCCAACCTCCCCAAGCAAGGCATCCATGCACCCCAGGTTGTATAACCTCTCATATCTAATAGTCTGACTAAGATAAGGATCTTAAGGAATTACCCATTTCTATTTCTCTCCCTCTGGGTTTCTCCTAGGTGATATCCTATCCTGACACTACCCCTAAGATACGGCTTCGGTAGATTACTTTGATGTTCTCATGCCCTTTCAGTTCCTGTCACCCTGGTCTTTTGCTCTCTCTCGTTCCTCGTCGAATGTTCATTCTATTCCCTCGTTCTACTCTCTCCCTACTCCATTTTCTCCCTATCTCTCTGTCTTCGCCTCCTCCCCTTCTCTGTCCCTCTCATGGTCACACAATCTCTTCTCTACTCTATCTCTACTCAGCCATCCTCTCTCCTCTCATCTCCCTTACACTCTCTACTCCTCCTTCTGTTTCCTCTCCCCTTCTCTCTTCTCCCACGTTCATTCGCTGCTTACACTCCTTCAACCACTCTCCTTATCCTCACTCACTTATCCTGCTACACTATACCTAACACCCTTCAAATATTCCACCTAACACTCACTCATTCGCAGCCACACTCTTTCAAGCAGGTACCACTCTCTCTCACAGCCAACATTTCACCTGTAACATGCTTTAGCCTAATCTCTGAATCGCTTTTCCCCACCGTTCCTCCATTGCCTGGTCACTCCACTTGACCTCAACCGATTACCTCTCATCCTGTCTGATTCGTGCAGGGATGTTATACCCCTGACTTCCTTTGCCTTCCTTCACCTCCTCTCCCCATTGGCTCCCTTGATCCCCTGCTTGTTATGACTAATCTATCTTCTTTATTTCTCGCCCCAAGGTTGTGCCACAGCTGCAGGATAGTTCAAAAGCATTCAGTACCGGCCCCCCGTCTACCCCCTTTGTGTGTAGCACATTCTCTTCACTGTGGGTCCCCAGGCTTATGGTGCCAACGTGGATATGTTGTAAGTCTGGAATGGAAGATGAGCTGAACTGGCGTTAGTGTTATTTTTTCTTCAGTGACTTCTCTGATTTCGAGTGCTGTTCAACCGCATGGCCTTCTGGGATGGGAAGTCCTGTAAGAATGAAAACCAAGTTCTGGCCAGAATGGAGTACAGCAGGAATTAGGTAATAGACAGTGGCACCTGGCACAAACGAGGGGGCGCAGAGACGGGGGACCCTCCCAACTCTCCCCCTTACTCCCTGGGCTGGACTGGCTTAAGTGAAAACCCTGTTTGGCCTTGACAAACGGGGACAAGCGCCTGACTCCATCATATACCTCCACCCATACTTCTGAGTTCCCCTATCGCTTGGGTCCTTTAGCTGTCTAGGGATAGTGAAGGTGGTAGCTATTTCCTTGGTTGGCCTGAAGAACCTGCAAACAGTGGTCGATAAAGGGAAGTCGGTCCCTAGCAGCACTTCTTTGTGCAGACCCGGCATAGTAATCATAGAGGCATGATGTAACTTACGTAACAGTATTTCAATGTGGGCTTGCGGGTAGAGATCCACGTCTCCTTGCACACAGACAATTTGGGTTAGTGGTGCCTAATTAAGTTCTCAGACTGTTACCAAATCTATCCTGATGGCAAACTTTCACTTCTGGTATTGAGGAGAGATTTGGCTGGCCTCCCTTGCATTTTTACAAAAGAATATAGAATTTCTTGGCAGTTTCTCCTGTTAGTGTATGGAGGCCATGCTAGAGAGATACAGGGTCTAAGACGACCTTGATATCTAGAGAAACTCTGAACCAAGGAAGAGTGAAAAGTCCCTGTATTACCCTTAAACTCTTGTTGGAGAGTTGCCCAGTAGATGGGCTTACAAAATAGAGTGACATGGACTGACCCATCCGGTGATAGATGTGGCACTCCAGGGCACACCTGCTTTACTGGGAAACGATTTACTTTGGAAGCTTTCACCTCTGATCGATTGCATGAACCACGTCCTCCCGACCCAAACCCACCGCCCAATCAAACTAAAGAGAAGTGTCAACTATGTTAGTTTGAATGGCACCTGTCCTTTGATTGAAAAACATTCTGACTGAGTGGAGATTCTTTTTTGGAATACTCAAGTCCCAGGCATCACTATCATGTCTGTGAAAGAACAAGATGGAAGTGAAGGGACTCCCACAGAACCATTATGAATACATCTTCCTCCAAGCAATGAGTGGTTTTTCAGTTTGGAGGGATGTACACTGATGTTTTATCCGCAAAGACCTTCAGTGAGGATCAAGGTCAACTGGAGGATAACTCAGGAGACAACATCAGCAGTTTAACTCCATTACAAAGTAAAGGAGAACTCATATTCTTGCCTATCGAGCTCAATGAAGGCAAGGAATCCATTATCTCTGAAGTTTACTTAATTCAAGAAAGAAGTTTCATCAGTGAAAGATTGCTTCGGGAATTCCAAAAGAAGCAGAACATTGACACATTTAATATGATACATAAATGGTAATCTGGATTTGATACAGTTCTCTCAAAACACATGATTACCAGCAGTTGCATGCCGGAGATCCAAACTGGAAATCAAATCAGAAATCATAATTGTTGGGTTGTGAGACATATCATCTCTGATTTTTTATATCGGCAATGACATACTGCGGCAATTTGAAATTAATTTGGTCCTATTAATACTAAAGTCTGGTCCAGAATCTGGGGAAACCCGATGGGCTTCACTGACATAGACAATGCATTTCGGTCCGCTCAATTGTTGCCTCATGCTGCTGAAGTTCAAATTAAAGAAATCACTATCCCAGGAAACATATGACAATGCACACTGCTAGTAAAAATTACAAAAGGCAGACCTTGTTTAATAAAGAAGCTTAAATTAATTTAAATAACATTCTGAATAAATCAAGAAATGGAGAGAAACAGCAGCAAAAGGCTATCGCTTTGGAAAAAAGAGAACATCGAAGTCTTGGAATCAATAGAGTCCGACGAAGACACACTAATTAACAACCCAGGAAAAATTCAAACAAAATTAAAGAGCTAGATTGGATAGTTACACAGGAAGCAGCAGGAAAAAACAAACTTACAATACATCTGCCTCCAAACACCAAGAAAGTAAACGAGCTCTAAGAATACATCAAAAAATTCCCATGTAAAAAGGGGAGAGATCTGCTCCTACGCGCTCGCCTTAATCTGCTTCCAACAAATGAGATTTTGGCCATAAGAGGCAAATCCGCATCCAACCACTGCCGCTTTTGTAGCACAACAGAAAAAGAATCCATTTGAAATCTACTTCTAAAATGTGCCAGCAACCAAGACATAAGAGAACGATACCTATGACACATCTTTTCGTACTTTATCATCTCCGACGAAGCGATGTGTTGGGCTCGATTGATCGGCGGAGACAAGACACAGTGGCTAATAGCAACCAACAAATTACTTGAAGCAGAAACCTGCCGAGGCCATAGCCAATAATGAGGGCACATTTTAGAGAGAGTCTATGAAAAAGCAAATTTTGTAAAAATCTATTTTTGATTAAATACAACAACAAAAAACAAAAAAAAACAAAAAAATAACATTCTTCTGCAACAGGGTCTGTCTCTGTCCAACCCCATTAGTAGATCTCAAAGATGACACCATCCGAATATTGGTATATAATAATAATCTTCAAAGCATAATTTTATCCTCAGATACCTCCATTGGAATGGCTGTTCATTCCAGACACTTTTCCATGGAGTTAGCTATTCCTATCATTGGTCTCATATCAGAACATCGTTATGTCAATATTGATGGTAACAGACCAGAAACATTTTTATAACCAATGCGGTGGGGATATTATGGTGTACTCCCTGTGCCCCTATAGAGTGGATGATGCTACTTGTGAGATGCTGGAAGATGAGATAGTATTCAAAGTCACAAGTAACTGCTTTGCCACAAAGGAATCAATTACCCAGGTAGACACAATAAGTAAAGACCTCTCTACCCAACTAGTAGAACCCTCAGAAATAGCTACCCCAGAAATATTTTGAGGTTTCAGTCAGAAGATTGAAGAATGGATCAGTAGGGCTAATGGGTGTGAGACACAAGAGTAAAAGAAAAAAGTAAGACAGAGGGCCTCATTACAAGTGAGGCGGTAAGGGGTTAACAGCGCCGGTAAAGGTTCCGGCGCCGTTAACCCTTTACCTCCTCATTACGAGATCCCCTCGCGGGACCCGCTCTGGACGTCTGGTCAGACCAGACGTCCTTTGCAGGTCCCGCGAGGGGACCAGCATGCTAACAACGGGCCCGTCATTAACAGGCCCGTTGTTAGCATGCTCCCCATTCCCATTGAGCCCTATGGGGGCTCAAATGGGGATGGTCCGGGTTCCCTGAATGTGGAAATACGGGGCCCTCCAAAGTAGGAATGACCCGGTATTTCCCCATTCAGGGACCACGGACCTGAGTTTGGAGGCAGCCATGGCCTTATTAAGGGCATGGCTGCCTCCAAACTCGTAATGAGGCCCAGACATTTCTGGATTTCCAGAAGGTTTTCTCTGTTAATTACTATGATTGTGGTCATACGTCTCTTCATTAAACAACCATACCTATGGACCCTAATATGGCAGCAGTATTTGTAAGACAATAGTGGTTACCTCTAGCGTCAACAGAATCACTCACATAGATTATTAAGAATTTAAAATCCTGTGGGATTATTGAACTAATCCATAGTACTTTTAACATTCTATGACCTAGGAATAATGCACCCAATATACGATGGAGACTCTGTGTTGACCTATGGGAATTGAATGAGAGGGTACACATGTCATAGCGACTGCTTCCTTAACCTAATCAGGGTCTTGCACAGATCCAAGGTTCTAAAATGTATACTGCCTTTAATTTGACTAATAGATATTGGAGTGTCTCAGTACTCCCTGAACACCAATATATACTTGCATTTTAGTTTGGGGGCAACAATACGCCTCAACCAGAAATCCTTTTGGGTATTATTAATAGTGGAATTGTTTTCAATATATTCCTACACATAGCCTTCCCTGAACTTGTAGAAAAAGGGAATTTGGTCTATGTAGTTGTCCTTTTAATTGAAAGTCGTACTGTCGAGGAACACATGGAGGAGATTTGTCATGTGTCGACCCAACTGGGAAATGCAGGTGAAAGGTTATTCCTCCAAAAAGCACAGTGGTGCAGAACTAAAGTAAACTTTCTAGGCCAAGAAATCATAGCTGAGGGTCCTTAACCTCAGAGGAAGATGGTTGAGGCTCTACTGAAATTGAAGAACCTCACAAATTTGTGTGAATTACAAAGTCTCTGAGGATTGACTAACTACAGCCGTAAATTCATAGAGGAATACGCTGAGATAACTCAACGTTTAATCTATATTTTGAAGGCAGGGGTCAAGTGGGAGTGGCGGGACTTACAGCCAGAGGCTGTGAAACAGCTGAAAAGAAGTTTATCCCAAACTCCATGCTTGTATTTTTTCATTACAAACAAGGAATTCTTCCTGGAGATGGGATTTTCCGACACCTGTTTAACCACTGTCTTATATCAGAAGCATAACCAGGTAAATAAAGTATCTCTTTAGCAAGAAAAACTGTATCACCAGTGGAGATCAAATGTAATGAATTTAAGAAATCATTCCTGGCTTTGAAGATTGACAGGACATTGATCCATGGGGAGCATATAATAGCTGAAACTTCCCACCAGCCTCGACAATACTTGCAGAGTGACGGGATTCAAACTGGGAATGTCTCTAATTCAAGCATTACTTCCTGGATTCTTTCAATGCAGAGTTATCTTGTAGAAATCACATAAGGACATAATAGAAAAAGAGTCCAATGGCACAAGAATTAGCTGATCTACAGAATTTCGTTCAAGACAATTGTCTGGAAGAGGAAGAACTCAAAACAACTAATAATATGGAGCTATACCTAACTTTTCCTCATAAGTTGTATGATGAGAAAAGCTGCTGGGGAATGCTGACAGATTGCATAGATGGATGTGCCTACCATATTTTAAAACAATTATGAGAAGGAATTAGTAGCTGACATTGGGAATGCTTGGGTGAATGACATCCCTGAACACTCAGCGGTTATAAAAACTGGTAAGTACCCAGATAGTGTAACTGATGCCCATACATAAAGCTGTCTTTACTGCCATAAATCACCAGCTCCTAGAACTAGAAATAATAGCAGTCAGAGAAGCAGAATAAAAGAGGCTGTAACCCTGGGAGGAACTACAAACTTCCAAAAGCGAATATACATTTGGTAAAAGGAGAAACCCTGCTATTGGGAAGAAACAGTGACAGTCTATATTTTGCAAAGGGGCAAAAAAGAAAGCCCTGGCAGGAGAGTATACCAGACAAACTGTGAGTCTGGGACCCGCACCCACATAAAAATAGTGAACAATATAAGAAAGTCCTTGCAGGAGAGGATAGCAGGCAGATTGCAAGTCTGGGATCCACACCAAAATGAGTTATTTCAAGAAGAAAGCTCAAGGAAAGATCCTTACCCCTTGGGAATGTGAACTTTGTATGCGTTGAAGAGAAGAGATCTCTGATACCCAGGAGATGGGCGTCAGAACCCTTGTAACTGAATTGTAGAAAGCGGGGGAAGGCTAAGGGAAGAGACATACCCCTCAGCATTGTGAAGTGTGGCACATGTCTCCTGCCACTGAAGGTTGTGAAGCTAAAAGGAGGGAGCCATTATTTTTGGCTTGTGAAGGAGAAAACCAAGTGTGGTGGGGGGAGGGGGAAGTCATCCCCTCTGGAACTGATTTGCAAGGTGAACAAGAACCAGAGGAAGGGAGACGTTCTTCCTGGGGTTGTGAATACCTTTTTGAAACTTTATTTTTGGCACTTTGAACTTTAAAGGTGGGCTACGGACGAGCAGCTAAGAGACATTTGGCCTCATTACAAGTCCGGCGGTAACCCTGCCGGTGCTACCGGCTGGTTGCTGCCGGACTTGTACATAGGACTCTATGGGAATGGGGAACACGGAAGCACCGGCACCGTTAACAACGGTGCCGGTGCTTCCATGGCGGTCTGCTTACCATGGCCACTGTGTCTGGCAGGGTCTGCTCTGTCGGGCACCGCGGCTCCGGCAGGCAGACTCGTATTTTGCCGGTTTGGAAACATAGGTGCTGGTAAGCTTACCGGCACCGTTGTTTCCAGACCGGCAAACTTGTAATGAGGCCCATTGTTCCTTAGCACTTTTTATTGAGTCTATAGCATGTGAGGGTCAGGATAGGATTTTGGACACAGGACAGGAATATTTACTTGGACATTCTGACACAGACAGTTTCATTAGTTAGTTTTGTTCACACAGGGAACCCCCTTATAGTGGTAGGGTGAGATAGGAGTTTCTCCAATCCCATGTTCTTTGACATTAAATGAACGTTTATAGCAACTATAACTATATGACATTCAAAGACAAAAAATGGTGTACGGCCATTCAGGACACCCTTAATAATAAAGTCAGGAAAATCCAGATGGATATTTGCATAAAAAATTATTTACAGTTGACCAACCCTCAGCCAAATTCCCCCCACAAAGTACAAAATGATCAATGCCCACTCCTCGATTTTGTGCCGATCACGGAGAGTAATTTAACCAGTGTGCTGAATCGCCTCCTTGTAAAGGAGTTATAGGCCCCTCTAAAGTCATCAAAATATGTGCCACCCAACTGTCTCCTTTGCTCACAAAGCTGTTGAATACCTCCTTTAAGGAATGCTCTGTGCCATCATGCCTTAAGCAAACATGGATTTCACCACCATTAAAAAAAAACTATGCTGGATCCAGCGATCGTGACCAATTATAGACCTATTTTGAACTCACCCTTCCTGCAAAATATCTTGGATCAGGTGTCATATATGCAGGTGAAGGAACATGTTGAAAAATTACAGATTCTAGGGCAGAGACAGTCAGGCTTTTGCAGGGCCCATAGCACCGAACTTGCGCTGACTGATCTCAAGGCTAACATGCTGGATATTGTAGAGAGGGGATCAATCGATCTCTCAGCAGCATTCAATTTGGTGGATCATGCTCTGCTGGTCAACAGAATGGTGCATTCTGCCAGCTCCTCACCACCACCAGCCAAATGGATAGAATCCTTTTTGACTGAACGGACGGTAACGGTCTTCTCTGACAATGGGAAGGCAGATGATTTTCAGGTATGCTGTAGGAGGACGCAGGGATCTTGTCTCTCACCTGTCCTGTTCAATCTATTCACACTTCCGCTGTTTCAACTTCTGGACGCTAATGGGGTTCTGTATAGCAACTATGCAGATGATACTCAGTGTCTCACTACAGCAGGGACACCGAGTCCATCAATCGGATTTACTCCTTGTTTCAATCCTGGATGCTGGAGAACAATCTTGCACTAAATGATGCAAAGACGGAAGTAATAATGATATGGACAGCCTCTCGCCTGCGGAAACTATCCCCATCTTTCAAGGAGATCGCCATTGCAGGATGTATCATATCTCCACTTCTGAAAGTAAAGACATTAGGCATGGTGATTGATCAGGAGCTGAACATGAAGGCTCATGTGAGCTTTCTGGTATCTTCCACCTCCCACTATCTTAACCTACTTGTGCAGATGAGACCATTTCTGTCACAAGATAACTGTGCCACAATTGCGAGGGCCATTATCGGTGCCAAGTTGGATTATGGGGCCAGTTTGCTGCAGGGCATAGGGAAAGGAGAAATTATGCATCTCCAGGTATCCAAAATAACGCTGTCAGAACAGTGAAAGAGCTGAAGAAGCGCGAACATGTTTCTGATGCTTGGATAGATCTCCACTGGCTACCTATAGCAAGTAGAGTGACCTTCTGCCTCTTGTGTGTTACACACAAATGTCTATATGGATTAAGTCCAGCCTATCTCTCCAATTGCCTTTCTTGGTTGCCAACAAGGAGGATACTAAGATCGAACAATACGGGACTACTCAGCACGTCATGGTTCACATTGGTAGGGGTCAACCAGGGGTCATTTGGCTATGCGGCCCCTAAGAGCTGGAATGTGCTGCCTCTTGATTTGAGGTTGTGCCAATCTTTCTCTACTTTTAAGAAGGATCTGAAAACCAGGCTGTTTGGATGAACCCTAGTCTAACTACAGCACCATAGCCAGGCTTGACCTGTGGGCTGTCCGCCCTTTCCTAGGCATAGTTCCTATTTTTATATGTTATGGTTATATGTTGTACGTCCTGTTAGCGCTAATTTGCCTCCAGACCATGACAACCCTGTGTCCACGTCTTACTCATGACTCTGCACACTACCTGAAGAAAACTGATTCTGAAAAACAGCATTGCTTCTATTTAATGTAGCGCCTATTGGAAAGTAAAGGGAAAATGGTGTTTGAATACAGGAGAAAAACTGTGTCGCCTTGTGTAGTGAGCAGCTACTATCGAGAGATGTGGAGATATCTCACAAACTCTTAGAGATTTCACTCTCCCCACAAACATTCATATTGGAAAGCCCAAAAGGAGGTGGTTTGTGATCAACTTTATTTGGAACAACCGGAAAAAGCCCCTATTCTCTCATAGAAACAAAGGCACAAATGGGTGAGAGTGATGTTCAGCGAACTAAATGACACAAGACATGGAGACTGCCTTTGTGTGATGCTGGAGTTGCTAGGGGGACATGTCATGTTGAATAAAGGTACATTTCTATCCTCCATTTGCTTCATCAAGAGACAACAATGGGAGTATGAAAACTTTATCTGTTGAAATAAATTATATTAGTTTGTGTTACCCTGCACTGTGTACAACTTAAAATGGTTCTGAACATATTACACTGGGAGTCAGCTTGGAGCAATTAAGGCCCTGTGGTATGCCAGAAGCAGGAACAACAAAAAAGCAACTTACCATTGGTAAATTTAAGTATTTCACTGATCATGATTTAGATCAGGTTCACTCGGGGTGGGGATTTTACATTAATTGTCCCGCTTACCATGATTTGGTCTCAAAAACACTCTCTGAACTGTAAAATATGTAATATTATTTATTTTTACATCCGTTAGTTCACATATCAGTCATAGTTTTAATTTAAACCATGTGGGAAAAAGTAAAACAGTGTTAAGCAAGAAGTCAACAAGAAATGAATTAGTACATGAGCTAATCTTACCAACAAAATGAAAATGAACCTATGTGCGAATCCTACAAATTATTAATAGGGTGAAAAAGAAGAATAGAAGTTTGAATGAAAGATGAATCTCAAAGATGTTAATAGAGATGGAATCGAAATCACGTTACTGAAGTAAGTCAATTGATGAGGGTCAATAATATTGTTGCTTATTGACCTCCATCTTGGGTAATGAATCAAAGAAACAAATGAGAATTTTTCTTTTCAAAAAATATCTTCAAAAGTTCAATAATAAATTGCATTTGGGAAGCAGTTTTGTGATTGTTTCCCCTGGACCAGATCCTTAAAATTGGAAAGTGGTTCTTTTATTATGGACTATGAATTACTTCTTTATTTATATGGCGTGGAACTACATAAGATATTGTATCATCTTTTGGTACATCTCCTGGGATATGCTAAGGAACATTGATTCTTGTAACACAGCTTCAGACTAATTGTCCATGTAGTCTGGATGAGATGTGAGTCATTTAATAGGGTCTGCCAATGTGATAGGTCAACTGTGAAAGTAATTCTCCCAAAGCCAGTCACGTTTCGGTGGCGTTCTTGGTGTGGGGCCACCTTCCTCCGGCCATCAATTAAAGACCCTCAAAGAACATACATGTGTATTAGGAGTGGCTGGACTAATGATGGTATGATAATGAATATTAAATATTAGTGCCTCCAGTACGAACCCGGGTAATGACTTATCCTAGGGTTGTAACTCCCTATCTCGAAACCCTGCAGGGGGGCTACTGCATCCAGCAGACGACGTGGACATCTGTTTATCAGTGTGGACTAATCTGTTATTATGGCGTGGGGCTGATAGGGAGTCGATGCTCCTTGTGTCCGGATATCCAGTTCCTAAATGGGAAGAGGCAGAAAATCCAGATGAGTTATGAACTCATAGTAAAACCGGGATCCTCTTCATTATCCCCTTGCTGTTTGAAAAATGCTGTAATTGCCCGTGCCTATTATAAATATAGAGAAAGTTGTCATAGAGTTGTAGATCTCCCCTAGTTGTGAGCAAACGGTACACTGATACATGCTGAGGAGCTTACCTGTGGGTGGAAGGTCACCTCTCTAGCAGTTGTGGTGGTCATGGCCTCAGCTCTCTGGTCTCCGTGCATACAGCCCGCTGGATCTAGTCGGAGTAAAAGTTAGACTGGGTAACCATATGTGTCTGAGTGTCACACGTGCGCCATGATGTCAAAGAGTACTATCTCCAGGGTTCTCATCTAGTGTAAGCTTACCGCGCAGTCTACGTGTCTCCCCTCACAAAATGTGTCAGAGCATTTGGGACAGCGTATTCGGACTCCGGTGACGCCGATGCTGTATAAGTATTGGGCTGCCATGGAGGCCGCGTGTATCACCTCTGTGATTGGTCCCTTTGCTCAGGAAGTGTACACGCCGGCGTGAGCTGGCGTTGTTGTCCTGGCAACCAGGACGCGCAGTAGTGTGCCAGGTGGACGTGGCTTGTCAAAAAAGATAAAGACTGTCTCGATGCAGCCGAGGGATGACGGTATGATAAGATGTTCCTACCCCCTGAAAAATGGTGCAATGTGGGGACAGAACTAAGTCCCTCTCGTCCATCTTGTTACAAAAGTAATTGGGGCGAATGGCCAGACTCTGCCTGGTGTGCATGACTTTGGAGCTGTCTGGTGGTAATTCATTTGTGCAGCAAGGAAGGGGGTGGGGGGCAGGGGTGGTTAATAAGGTTCAATTTGCCCCTGTGTGGGAGCGAGGGGCCAGCAGGCCCCTCTCTGCCATCACTTCTCAGTACAAAGCTTGGACCAAGTGCCTCCAGTAGTGGGTTCGCCCCTTGCCCTTATGCGATGTTAACTTTCGTTGACTTTCGTGTAGATGGGATCACTGAGTAGGACACAGGGCATCCATCTTTTGTACCGCCTTTCGACTCCATCTTGTTGACCAGGCCTCACTGCGTTAGTACGAAACGCTTTTCTCCCTCTCCCCACTGCGATCAGGCACATAGAGCACATGGCCCCCACCTTCGTTCCCACTCTGACTGGAAAACTCTGCAGCTCCATTCTCACGCTGAAGCCGGAGGCATTCGCAACAACTAATAAATGTATCATATCAGTCTTCCTCTGAGATCACTGTCCTGCATGTGAACCAGCATGAACTAAGTACATAGCTCGTTCATCTCCACAAACGTGTCCTTGCCCCCGCACCCTCACCGATGGAAACTTACTTCCATTCTGACCCTGTGTCCCTGCAAGATATTCCTTTCATGTGCCAGAGCACCGACCATGCCATGATGCCCACCCAGCAGCCCCCCAAATAACATTAGACCCCTGCTGCAGTATATTGTGCCTAATACTACCAAATGCCACATACATGAGATTCTTGTGAGACTAACCCTACAGTTCAATGAGAGTATTATAGTGGTCAAGACCCTTAAACCTGTGACCTGTATAACCCAAATGTTATAGATGATATAGACACCTGTGTGATTTGTATAGTGACATGATAAACTACAGAGAGTCTTTTGATCAACCATTATTTAGTGCATGCATCATTTAGAATGTATTCATTAGCTTAGATAGTGACCATCCTGCTTCACGGCGACCTGACCTTCACAAATTCGGAGCACAGATATCTGACGTCCATCCTCCCGCCAACCAAGCAACCAAACAGGAGGAAGAGGTGATGCCCACACCTAAGACACCACCCTGGCTGACCAATCCGGGTCCAACGTAGCATCATATGTTAGATATGTCATTGTGCCTACATAATGTACTGTAACATTAATTTTGCCAGAGCGCTCTCAGAGATCTAGATAAACTTTTTCTTGAACTCTCGCAGCCTGCTCTCTTTTGCCTTATTCCCCGCCGGGGTGTGTCTGTTTTATTTTCTTGCACGTATAAGACGGGGAGGGCACAAACACCCCCTTGGAGTGCATGTGCTGCAAATAGGGTGTAACCTTCCCGATAGGAACTAAACAGATGGTGGATGTACTCTGGAAGGCGAAGTGGTATAAGTCAAAGTCCCCTCATCATGAAAGGTAGTAGAAAGGGAAAATGGTAACTTTAGTGGATGTAGATGATCCTATAGGATCAGTGGTAAAAATTGTTCATTAAGTCCATGAATGTATGGGCCTCATTACGCGGTAGGCGTTAAGGGATTACCGGCACCGGTAAGGGCACCGGTGCCGGTAATCCGTTACCACCCTATTCCAAGGTCCCTTAGCGGGTCCCTTCCCTAACGCCTGGTTTTACCAGGCGTTAGGGAAGGGACCTGGTAAAGGACTTCAGAGCTAAGAGTTATTAGCTCCATACCCATTCCCATTGAGCCCTATGGGGGCTCGAATGGGAATGGGGAATGGTTCCCGGAATGGGGACTTACCGGGTCCTCCAAGGTTGGAATGACCCGGTAAGTCCCTATTTCGGGAACCCGGACCCGGAATGCGGTAAGGGGGTAGCCATGCCGCTAATAGCGCCATGGCTACCGCCTACCGCGTAATGAGGCCTTATTTGTCGAATCTATGGATCCACCAGTACTCTTTATCCAAAAGGCTTCTTGGCACATTTGGTCCCCATTTCACTATTTCTAAGACCCACCACAACAAATCGTCCAGCGTATGTTGGGCCTCAATGTAGTATTCACAAGTGGTGCAGTTAGATTCTCTCAGAATATAGGGCAGAGTCTAGGGCACCACTGTCGGACTCTTCCTCTGTCTCCTCACATGTGTCTCCTGTAGAAGTGTCTGGGGACTCGTCCTTCTTCTTTGGGGTGTAGGTTTCTTACTCTTGCTCTTTTTCTGGAAGAGATAAGGGCGGGCTCCCCCAGAGGCCACCTCGCCTACTAAGAAATCTGCCCAGCAACGGGGACCCCGGGGAGCCAACCCCAATCCAGGGAAAAACCGTCAGGCAGAAAAACCCTGGCATCAATGGTTTTTTGCAGACAAGTCGGCTTGCAGGTTTGTACTCCAGAAAGAAGATACAAATGCTCCAAAGGTTGGACAGTCGTACCTATAAGGTAGATGATCAGGGTTTGTGATATTATGAGGCTTGTACAGATGGGAGATGTGAAGCAAGACTCCAAGTCCCAAGATGCACCAGACGGGACCCACGACTCCAGAAAGCTAAGGTAAGCCAAGACACAGATAAGTGAGCAGGAGAGAAGGTGGGAGACCAGACCTAGGGGAAAACAGGAAGGAGAGTAATAGTCAGCGGGCAGGCCTGGAGTGAGAATCCCAAGGAAACCAGCCGGGAGTGCTGGGAGAGGGAGATAAGTTACTGGAGCCAATCTACTGCGGCAAATGCTGTGCGAGGAAGAGCGTGGCAGCGCAGAACGCACAGATAGGGGAAACGAGTGAGATGCAATACCAGAGGAGCCGGCACTGTGGAACCAAACGCTGGATGGAAAGCACAAGTGTAGTAGGTGTAGCAAACTACAAAGCATCTGATCGAGCCGGAGCAGGGTTTCAAAGCACATGCGCGATGCACTGTTCTCCGGATAAGCATTGTGGCGGCCATGTTGGGAGGGGTCTGGACTGCTGAGGAGGGTTCAGGCCGTGAGTATGTTAGTCAACGGAGCTTCCAGCGGTTCCATAGTCTCCATGGCGGATTTGTGACATTCTCAACAGGGATACTCCTGGCTTACCCAGGTTGTACCTGTGAAATAGGTGAATCAGTCCGGAGGCTTGGATATTTCGCACAGGTTCCCAGGTTCTTTCGGATTACTGGGCAGCCTTTCCAATGTACCAAGTATTGCAATCCCCCCTTCCTGTATCGGGAATCAATCAGACGGGAAACCTCATATTCGTTGGCAGTGCTGTCCGCTGTGTTTCCGAGTCTTCTTAACTTCTACAAGTAGGGATCCAGCAGATAAGCCTTGAGTAGGGATGTATGGAACACAGGATGCACCTTCTTCAGACGTTGTGGCAGTTCAAGCTGGAAAGCTACTGGGTTCATCTTGATGTCTATTAAATAGGGTCTTATGAAACAAGGGGAGAATTTAACAGGGTGGACTCACATAGGGATATATTTGGTGGAGAGCCACCTGCTGGCTTGGAGGTTTCATTGGGCTTCCTTGTGGGTGTCTCTCAGGACCTCCAGTAGCTGGTCAACCGTGGGTACAATTGAAGTGGGGAAACCATGGGATGGAAGATGTCGGGGGTGATACCCTTAGGTACAAAAGAACAGGCTCATTCCGATCACAGAGTGTTTGGAGTTATTGTAAGCAAACTCGGCTAGAGGGAGGAGTTCTGCCCAGTTATCTTGTTCCTGATTGCAGAAACATCTTAGCAACCGCTCCAAAGTTGAGTTCAGTCTCTCAGTTTGTCCGTTGCTTTCGGGGTGATATCCTGAAGAGAGTGCCCTGTGTATGTCCAACTGTTTGCAGAGATTAGCCCGGAATTTAGAGGTAAACTGAGAGCATGTGTCCGAGATGATTGTGAGAGGGATTCTGTGTAACCTGGCCATGTCTCTCATTAAGACTTCAGCGGTGAGCGAAGCCGAAGGAAGACATATGAGCGGGGAGAAATTAGCAAGTTTGCTAAACGAGTCTATCGTTACCATGATGGCGGAGAACGCCTGTGCGGGGGGAAGGTCCACAATGAAGTCTGTCGAGATGTGATGCCATGGCCCTGATGGTGGTGGTTCCTGTTGCAGAAGTCCCAGTGGTTTGGATGTGGGATACTAATTCCGGGCACACGTGGGACATGTGGTGACATAGTCCTTGGCATCCTTGTTCATTGAGGGCCACCAAAAATGGCGAGATGTCAGTTCTAGGGTGGCGGCTTAGCCCTTATGGCCTGCCATCAGGAGGTCATGGCACCATGATATGGGCCGAGACTGCAACTCCCGGGTTGGTAGGTACAAGGCATTCTTATGAAAAAATAGATCCTTCCTGAGCTCCAGGGGAGGACTGATATTAGGTGTTTGAGTGGTAAGGGCTTATTTGACCTGGTGGAGAAATGTTTCCACTATCCCGATGAACTTCTTCCCTGCTAGGATCTTCTCATGTCCTTTGTACTGCCCAGAATCATCCCCTATGCTGCAGGACAATGCGCCCGCCAGGATGTTATCACGACCAGGGATGTACATGATCTCGAAATCAAATTGAGAGAAGTAGTAGGCCCACCTTGCATGTCGGCATTACAGCACTCCATTTGTTGCAGGACTCAGAGGTTGCGATGATCTGTGTGCAC
Source organism: Ambystoma mexicanum (assembly GCF_040938575.1). Classification (NCBI taxonomy): domain Eukaryota; kingdom Metazoa; phylum Chordata; class Amphibia; order Caudata; family Ambystomatidae; genus Ambystoma; species Ambystoma mexicanum. Next base: position 820,857,108 of record NC_090939.1, read on the forward strand.
CGGAAAGGGGTGGGATGCTTCCTGGAGGAGGCAACGTCATTCTTCGCAGGTTTGGCAGATTGCGAGGAGTTCTTTCTCAAGAGCCGAATCATTTCTCTCGCTAGAGTTGAGGGTCCTCAAAAAGTAGGCGATAGGGTGTTCCAAGTTGTCGTCTGTTCTTTGCAGTAAGATGGCTCCCAAAGCACCCCCTGATGCATCCGTCTCAACCACAAATGGACGAGACTGTTCAGGCTGTCGTAAAATGGGGGCAGATACAAAGGCCCTAGTTTAAGGTTTTGGAAAGCTTCTGCAGCTGACTCCTTCCATTCAAACCATACTAATTTCTTGAGTAGAGAGGTTATAGGCAGTATGATCTCTGATAAATTTGGGATACATTTACTGTAAAAATTGGCTAATCCCAAAAACCATTGCACATCCTTGACTGATCTTGGGGCCGTCCATTGTAAAATAGCCTTGATCTTGTTGGGATCCATCTGGACCCCTTTGGCAGAGAGGATGAATCCCAGATACGAGACTGTGAAAGCCTCGAATGTGCATTTTATGGGTTTGGCCAGCAATTGGTTTTGGCTTAAAGGAAGGAGGACTTCGGAGACGAGTCGTCGATGTTCAGAGAGACTAGTGTAGAAGACCAGAATGTCGTCCAGGTAGACCACTACCGATGAAAAAAGGAGATCTGTAAAGATCTTGTCCATGAACCGTTGAAACTGGGCAGGGGCGTTCACGAGTTCAAACGGCATCACCTGGTATTCAAAGTGACCTAACTGTGTTCAAAAGGCCGTCTTCCACTCATCCCCTGCCTTGATCCTCAGGAGGTGGTAGGCTGCTCGCAAATCCGCTTAGTGAACACACTGGCCCCTTGTACCGTTTCCAAGATATCCTTAATGAGTGAAATCAGGTATCTGTCCCGGATGGTAATGTTGTTCAGTCCTCGGTAGTTGATACAAGGGAGTAGTTTAGTGGTCCTTTTCTTGGCTATGAAAAAGAGAGATGCACCAGCAGATGAGGTGGACTCACAGATCAGACCATTCTGAAGGTTGCTTTCGAGGTACTCCTTGAGTGCTCTCTTTTCGGGTAGTGATAGCGAAAACATTCTACCGAAGGATACTGTAGCCTCAGGCAGTAGCTCAATCGAGCAATCTTCCTTGTGATGCGGTGGCAGCCTTCTAAGCAGTACGTCTTCAAAGACCTCCAGGTGTTCGAGGTACTGTGGCGGAACAGAATTCACCACAGAGGTTGGGAGCGAGACTGCATCTCCAACTCGGGATCCTTCGTCTCCCAGGTGCAAATAATGTTCAAGACAATACTGGGACTAGAACCGGACAATATTAGACGCCCAATCAATCTCAGGATTATGCCGTCAGAGCCAGGGTATGCCCAGGATAAGGGGGAAGTGGGCGGCACGTATAAGGTCAAAAGTGATGTGTTCTTGGAGTGACATCATAGAGACTTGTATCCCTAGGGTCTCCTGTAAAATGGGTCCAGATTTCAGATGTGTGCCGTCCACATCTTCTACTGGAATGGTATTGGTCTTATCCTGACAAGGTATGCAGTGTTCCTTTGCCCAAACATCGTCCATAAAGTTTCGACTGCGCCGCAGTCGAGCATAGCCAGGGCTTCTTTGGTTTGACCCACACCCAGTTGTAGAAGGACTCGAAACCCCATTAGTCGATTATCGACCTCAGAGTCTTTGATGCAGGTAGAGTTGCAGGGATTGTTTCGTCTCACCCCTTCCTTGTCACTGTTCAAGGTTGGGGGACAGTTTCTTAACAGATGTTTATCAGATCCAAAATACATACATAAACCTTGATCCTTCCGTCTCTTGCGTTCAGCTGTGGTGAGTGGACCTCGGGCTGTCCCTATCTGCATAGGTTCTTCAGTGGGTGGGTTCTCAGGCACGAATGGTATGTGAGGAGACGAGGGCAGACCTGTTCTGGTGCGTCTCTTTTCCATCTTGCGCTCCAGTAAGCAGAATTCTATCTGCAGGGATAGCATCACCAATTCCTGAAAAGTCACTGAACGGGTGACTCGAGCTAGTTTGTCCTTAATATCATCTTGAAGGCCCCGACGGAACAGGGTTTGTTGAGTAGTATCCGACCACCCGACTTATGCAGCCACCTTCTGAAACGCAGATACGTAGGTCTGGACGACTGAGGTCCCTTGGCGGATGTCTAGCAGTCTCTCGTAAGAAGATAACTGGACCTCAGGCCTCTGGAAACAGGCCTTGAATATCTGTACGAATAAGGCATAGTCACTCAATGCAGGATCCTTGTAAGTAACCAGAGGAGTGGCCCAAGCCAGGGCGTTTCCGACCAGATTTGATATTAGAAAATCTACCATGGCTCTCTCCAGCTTGTAGGCTTGTGGGCGAAAAGTAAAATACACCAGACAGGCATCGAGGAATTCCTTTAGCTTCCTTGGGTTGCCATCATATTTTCTGCAAGGTAGAGACATGGGTAGTAGGTCGCCCCTCTGATCGTCCCTGTAGGTGGCCTGTTGGCGTAATGCCACATTCTCAGCCCTCAAATTCTGTACCTACACAGTAAGGCCCTGAAGGGCAGTGACTAGTTGCTGGTATTTGTACAAGCTCGCAATGGTAACGTTTGGGCGTTGTTGCAAACTCTCCGAATCTAGGGCAGGATAGAGGGCACCACTGTAGGACTCTTCCTCCATCTCCTCACCTGTCTCCTGTAGAAGTGACTGGGGACTTGTCCTTCTTCTTTCTTCTTTGGGGTGTAAGTTTCTTACTCTTGCTCTTTTTCTGGAAGAGATAAGGGCGGGCTCCCCAGAGGCCACCTTGCCTACCAATCAATTTGCCTGGCAACGGAGACCCCGGGTAGCCAACCCCAATCCAGGGAAAAGTCGTTAGGCAGAAAAACCCTGGCGTCAATGGTTTTGTGCAGACAAGTCGGCTTGCAGGTTTGTACTCCAGAAAGAAGATACGAATGCTCCAAAGGTTTGGCAGTCGTACCTATAAGGTAGGTGATCAGGGTTTGTGATGGTATGAGGCTTGCACAGATGGGAGATGTGAAGCGAAACTCCAAGTCCCAAGATGCACCAGTCGGGAACCATGACTCCAGAAAAGGTAAGGTAAGCAAAGACACAGGTAAGTGAGCAGGAGAGAAGGTGGGAGACTAGACCTAGGGGAAAACAGGAAGGAGAGTAATAGTCAGCGGGCAGGCACAGAGTGATAATCCCAAGGAAACCAGCCGGGAGCGCTGGGAGAGGGAGATGAGTTACTGGAGCCAAGCTACCGCAGCATATGCTGTGCGAGGAAGGGCGTGGCAGCGCAGAATGCGCAGATGGGAGAAACGAGTGAGATGCAGTACCGGAGGAGGCGGGACTGGGGAAACAAAAGCTGGAAGGAAAGCACAAGTGTAGGAGGTGTAACGAACTTCGAAGCGTCTGACCGAGCCGCAGCAAGGTTGCAACTCACATTCGCGATGCACTGTTCTCAGAATAAGCATTGCGGCAGCCATGTTGGGAGAAGTCTAGACTGCTGAGGAGGGTTCAGGCCGTGAGTATGTTAGTCAATGGAGCTTCCAGCGGTTCCATAGTCTCCACAGCAGATTTGTGACAGATTCTTGCATCATATTTTGGATTTGTGTTCTGAGATCCTGATGTTGACTGCCAGAAGCAGGAGTCATTCAAAGGGGATTGGCATTTCCAAGACAGATCTTTATTCAAATAATTAAAAAATTGCCTATCTTTCCCTATATCTATAGGGTTTTCCCTACCTAACTGAAGGATAACTCAGGTTTTTGTCATTAGGGTGGCTGTCAAACTAAAAGTGCCCGTCCTCTGTCCAAACTCTCCTACTAAGGCCCTATCACTAATCAAAAGGTATTAACATAAATAGCATTAGGAGAATGACTTCCTTGTCCTGGTCCAGCTGGTTCGGGCTTTCTGCTCGTAGTTTCTTGCAACACTTCTTATAAGCCCGTGTAACTCTTCCCAGGCTACTCCTAGGGCTTGATTAAATGTCCAACAATCCTTCTCTCTTAACAACACATATATTCCTTGGATTCCTTTCTCTTCTTCTTGTGTACTACAACAAGGAAGGCTACTCCCACAATGTCCATGGTTTCTTCTAATTCTTTCAACAACACTATGATGGGGAATGGCTCCCGTATTGCTCTTTAGGCTGAATGCCTCTCTTGTGACTAGTGTGTCGAGGGAGATTACTCCTGAGATACTTTTCACTCTGGAGATCTATGGCACACCCACTGAGATGAGGGAGATCACTCTTGGTGTACTCTTCACCTTCAGTACCTTTTGGTACAAATACTGTGAAGAGGGAGATCACTCCGAGTGTATTCTTCCCACTTGGTATTTTTGGCCCTACTATTTGTATGAGGGAGATCACTCCTGGTGTGTGCTTCACACTTGGTACTCTTGGCACAACTATTGTGATGAGGCAGATCAGTCCTGGTGTATTCGTTACACTTTGTACTTTTGGTGCAGCTACTGAACCGAGGGAGATCACTCCTGATATATTCTTTACACTCCCCCAATCACCTACCAGGTCTGCCATAGCTCCTGTTGCCTCTTTCCTGGTGGGGCCACATCACTGGTTCTTCCTGGGGAGATTGGTTTCGACGTTCCTGTTGAACGCTTGTTGTCACTCTCTCTCCCCTCCCTGCTGTACTGCTTCGGCTCCACAGGGTCCCCGGCATAGCGGTATCGGCCCAGTTGAAGGACCAAATAGTCCACCTTCTCGAGGTCACACCACAGTCAGTCCCTTCCCAGCTTCTGCTCAGCTCAGGTCTCCGGCTGCCTGCGGAGGACTCCTTCAACCGGTCCACTGCGTCCTCCAGGCTGAGGGCTTGCTTCCTCTGCTTACTTTCTCATTCCCGGATTTGAACTTCCCATGGATGGCAGGCTTCACTCTGGCTTCTCTTCTCATTGAGTCCTTTATTGTTTTTGATGTCCTTTAGTTGGGTCCTCCCAAGCAAAGTACCATAGTTTTTTGTCTGTGTGACAATGTATTTTTCAAGCCTCTTCACAAGAATGCATGCACGTGCACACGGCCCCGGCGGTAACGCCAATTGCGTCTGATGGTAATAGTACCAGAAAGCGGGCTACCACCAGAAAATCCAGCACAAAGAGCGCTAGCGCCAGTGGGAAATGCATCACTGCCAGAACGGGAAACACTGTTGCAGCCATTTTGAAAATCACAATCCATTTAAAATCTGATCCCCTGGCAGCCACCAGGGAAGACTGTTGCAAGCGATGGAATGACCTCCGGGTACGGGGACTCCTGTCCCAGCATCAAATAGACAGTCTGGCCACAGGGGGAGGCTCACCATCACAACTCGACCTGATGCCCTGGGAGGAATGCTGCAGCACAGTGATTGACATGGAGGGGATAGAGGGAGTAGAAGGATCTGAGGGTGGCGCTGGCACCCAGGAGGCAGAAGGTAAGTGAAACGCCCCAACAGAAATGTAACACCAACAGCCCACTACAGCATCCCCCCGTGGAAAAACCCATGAACCGGGCATTGTGACTGGGAGCAGTGCGTGAGAGCCACCTCAGGCACCTAAGGCAGCACCCATGTGCCAGTGCACCTAGGCCACCCCAGTGAGCCAGAGTACTGGGGAGTGCAGCCAAGGGACACATCCAAGCCCCATACACCACACAGCATGCTGGGGGCACAGCAGTGCCCTATTGGTAGCTGGCGACAAGTACCAGATACCCCCCCAATCAACCTGTGCAGCTCTTTAAAATCTGCAAGGAGCTGGCCAACCCTGCTATAGTCTCTACCCCCCTCTTGCCTCCAAGGCTCTTTGCAATGCCCTTGCCTCTCACTTCATCTCAAAAACCCAGGACATCCTATCCAGCCTCTCCACCCTCTCCCCCGCCCCATCCTCTCCCCTCTCCATCTGCTCTCGCTGCCCCTCCAACAGTTACCCACCCACCCTCTTTCTCATCCTTGCCTCTCTTCTCCCCTGTTGAGGTCCCTAGACAAATCCGATCTATGAAAGCCTTGTCAAAACATTTTCATCCCTGTTCCTCTAAAACCTTCAAGGATCACATTGATACCCTCACTCCGGCTGTTGCCGATTTTTGCAACCTCTCCTTTGCCTCAGGTTTCTTCCCCTCCCCTCTTAAGCACTCCTTTGTGCATCCTCTTTAAGAAGAAACCCACATCTGATCGTTCTTGTCCGTCTAACTATCGGCCAATTTCCATTACTCCGTTTCTGGGTAAACTCCTGGAAAAGCTGACCATCTCTCAGCTTAACCTTCATTCAGATTCTGTTGGCCCTCTCCATGACCAGCAGTCAGGCTTCAGAGCTGTCAGAAGGATGAAAACTGCTCTCCTGAATGTCCGTGAAGATCTGATCTCCAACCTTGACTTTAACATTCCCTCTGTCCTTATCCTACTCGATCTCTCTTCCGCCTTCGTCACGGTCAATCATATCACCCTGCTTCACCGCCTCCGTGAGAACCTCAGTATCTCCGATCAGGCTCTGGCCTGACTGACCTCTTTCCTCTCTGCTCGACCCTTCCAGGTCCAACTTTGGTCCTTCCTATCATCTATCTCCCTCTCTACCTGTGGTGTTCCCCAGGGGTCTAACTTCTCGACCTGGCTTTTCAACCAATACCTGGCAACTCTCGCCCGCTGCATTGGCATTTTCTGTTCAAATTTCCAGTGCTATGCTGATGACACGCAACTCATTTTCAGGCTGCCCTCAGCCACCTCCTCTGCGTCTCTCATCTCTGATTGTCTTACTGCCATTCAAGATTGGTGTGCCACCATTAATCTTTGCTTAAATGCCAACAAGACTGAGATCCTCCTCATCGGTACACCTCCACCATCTTTTCCCCTCACTCTCTGGCCGGCCTCCCTTGGCCCTCGTCCTACCCCTACCTGTGGGGCTAAGAACCTCGGGGTCATCTTTGACTCCATACTTTCCCTCTCCGCCCACTTCTCTGACATCTGTAAAAAGTCAAACTTCCTACTGCACCTCCTCAGAGGTACTTTGCCTTTCCTCTCCTTCCCCCAGAAGCTCACTGTCTCCCAAGCTCTGGTTCTCTCTAGGTTGGACTATTGTAAGAGCTTTTTTCTAAATCTACCTGCCTCTACTCCTCGCCCTTTACAACTAATCCAGAACAGAACTGCAAGACTTGTCCTTGGCCTCAAGCCCTGGAATCATATCTCTTCAGCTCTGAAATCTCTTCATTGGCTCCCAGAGGATGCAAGGATTACATTCAAAACCCTGTGCATTGTCCACAAGGCTTTCTGGGGCCTGGGTCCAAAATACCTTCAATTATCCCTCCGTAAATATCTCCCCTCCCAAGCTCATTTGCTCCTGAACCTCTAACTCCCTCAGAGTCAGTCGTTTTCCAAAGAAACGAGCTGGGGGTAGATCTCTATCTTCAGCGGGGGCCTCCCTTCCTTTGGAACAGCCTCCCTGCCACTCTGAAACCTGAGGAGAACCATCTCCGGTTTTGGAAGCACCTCAAGACCTTCCTCTTTGCCTCTGCCTTCTCCCCCTTCTCCCCTGCTGATTCTGTTTCTCTCTCAGCACTGTGCACCTGGTCACCCTCTGTCCTCTGGCCCAGGTACTTGCTCACCCTGGCACCCTCCTGCACTGCCTCCGGGCCCCCCCGGTACTGGGGTTCTGTATCTGTACCCAGACAGTGCCTCCCCCCTTTCTTTTCTTTCTGCACTTATTAGACATACCCTGTCTGCTAAACCCAGCACTTGCCACTTGCTGGCTGCACTACCACTGTTTATTACCTTTATTATTTATTTATTTATTATTATTTATCTGTTTCTCCTCTGCACCGCACTTTCCTCTTCTCCGCCCTTTCCATGCACTTTTCCCCTCTTTCCATTCCCATGCACTTGCGCATTCTCAGTGTCACTGGGCCTAGTAAGATCAGTGTTTTGTTGTCCCCTGTTCCCCTCCCTTGCCTTGTCGCGCTCTGAACCACTTGTGTGTCAGCGCGATACAAATAAAATATCAATCAATCTATCAATCAACAATCCATTTGGCCATGGGGACCATAAGCATGTAAGACAAGCAATGGCTATGCCTCCAATGTACCCCAGACAATGCAACCACAGCAAAATCACATCCCTAGGTGCCCCCTTGTTTTGCTTTTCAGTCACGTGTATTGACCTCAGAATTACTCATCCTATTACACAGACTAAAACTTCTTGAACTCAGGAAGGCAATAATACACACTTAGACCAGTCTTTAGAAAATGATTGGCTCTTTACAGGCCCTTTATTCAAACTTCATAGACATACATATTACTATAGAATAAATGCACGATTACATATCAATACATGAAACAGGACGAATATGACAAGGATACATCACTGTTAGGGCAGTTGTAGGACAAAGCTTCATCTCAGCCACGACAACACTACGCAGTCCCAAGGCAGGTAGGCAGAGAGATCACACATCAACTAACGGGGTCTGGAGCAGAGCGTCCTCCCTCTCAGAAAGACTTCAACACCCAGGGTTCCATTTCTCTGTCACCTCATTTGGACCTTCTCCTCTCAAGGCGGAGGAATCCCCGCCCATCATAGGTTGCAGACTGCCCCCGGCCGAAGGACAGACAGCAAGCATGAGAGGCAAGAGTGGAAAAATCCAGACAGTGGAAAAAGCCAGATTGTCTCCCGCGCTCTCATTCCCAACACCTCTTATCAGTGCACCTGCACATCTCTGATTCCCTTCTCGGCTTGTCCATGAGCGAACAATGCAAAAACTATCCTCCACTGTGAGCTCATCTGCTTCATACTAAAATATTGCAACCGTTGCAGAAATCATCTCTGCCTTCTAACTGAGCTCGCAGAAACGTAGACCTTCATTGCGGTTTGGAAGTGAATGTCCAAAATGGCAGCGCACCTGCGCCATGTTATTTAGCTCATTTTCGCACACGCACTACAACCCACCCACCCTCTTTCTCATCCTTGCCTCTCTTCTCCCCTGTTGAGGTCGCTAGACAAATCCAATCTATGAAAGCCTTGTCAAAACATTTTCATCGTTGTTCCTCTAAAACCTTCAAGGATCACATTGATACCCTCACTCCGGCCCTTGCCGATTTTTGCAACCTCTCCTTTGCCTCAGGTTTCTTCCCCTCCCCTCTTAAGCACTCCTTTGTGCATCCTCTTTAAAAAGAAACCCACATCTGATTGTTCTTGTCCGTCTAACTATCGCCCAATTTCCATTACTCCGTCTCTGGGTAAACTCCTGGAAAAGCTGACCATCTCTCAGCTTAACCTTCATTCAGATTCTGTTGGCCCTCTCCATGACCACCAGTCAGGCTTCAGAGCTGTCAGAAGCACGAAAACTGCTCTCCTGAATGTCCGTGAAGATCTGATCTCCAACCTTGACTCTAACATTCCCTCTGTCCTTATCCTACTCGATCTCTCTTCCGCCTTCGACACAGTCAATCATATCACCCTGCTTCACCGCCTCCATGATAACCTCAGTATCAAAGATCAGGCTCTGGCCTGACTGACCTCTTTCCTCTCTGCTCGACCCTCCCAGGTCCAACTTTGGTCCTTCCTATCATCTATCTCCCTCTCTACCTGTGGTGTTCCCCAGGGGTCTAACCTCTCGACCTGGCTTTTCAACCAATACCTGGCAGCTCTCGCCCACTGCATTGGGATTTTCTGTTCAAATTTCCAGTGCTATGCTGACAACACGCAACTCATTTTCAGGCTGCCCTCGGCCACCTCCTCTGCTTCTCTCATCTCTGATTGCCTTACTGCCATTCAAGATTGGTGTGCCACCATTAATCTTTGCCTAAATGCCAACAAGACTGAGATCCTCCTCATCGGTACACCTCCACCATCTTTTCCCCTCACTCTCTGGCCGGCCTCCCTTGGCCCTCGTCCTACCCCTACCTGTGGGGCTAAGAACCTCGGGGTCATCTTTGACTCCATACTTTCCCTCTCCGCCCACTTCTCTGACATCTGTAAAAAGTCAAACTTCCTACTGCACCTCCTCAGAGGTACTTTGCCTTTCCTCTCCTTCCCCCAGAAGCTCACTGTCTCCCAAGCTCTGGTTCTCTCTAGGTTGGACTATTGTAACAGCTTCTTTCTAAATCTACCTGCCTCTACTCCTCGCCCTTTACAACTAATCCAGGACAAAACTGCAAGACTTGTCCTTGGCCTCAAGCCCTGGGATCATATCTCTTCAGCTCTGAAATCTCTTCATTGGCTCGCAGAGGATGCAAGGATTACATTCAAAACCCTGTGCATTGTCCACAAGGTTTTCTGGGGCCTGGGTCCAAAATACCTTCAACTATCCCTCCGTAAATATCTCCCCTCCCAAGCTCATTTGCTCCTCAACCTCTAACTCCTTCAGGGTCAGTCGTTTTCCAAAGAAACGAGCTGGGGGTAGATCTCTGTCTTCGGCGGGGGCCTCCCTTTGGAACAGCCTCCCTGCCACTCTGAAACCTGAGGAGAACCATCTCCGGTTCTGGAAGCACCTCAAGACCTTCCTCTTTGCCTCTGCCTTCGACCCCCTTCTCCCCTGCTGATTCTGTTTCTCTCTCAGCACTGTGCACCTGGTCACCCTCTGTCCTCTGGCCCAGGTACTTGCTCATCCTGCCACCCTCGTGCACTGCCTCCGGGCCCCCCCTGCACTGGGGTTCTGTATCTGTACCCATACAGTGCCTCCCCCCTTTCTTTTCTTTCTGCACTTATTAGACATACCCTGTCTGCTAAACCCAGCACTTGCCACTTGCTGGCTGCACTACCACTGTTTATTACCTTTATTATTTATTTATTTATTATTATTTATCTGTTTCTCCTCTGCACCGCACTTTCCTCTTCTCTGCCCTTTCCATGCACTTTTCCCCTCTTCCCTTTCCCATGCACTTGCGCGTTCTCAGTGTCACTGGGCCTAGTAAGATCATTGTTTTGTTCTCCCCTGTTCCCCTCCCTTGCCTTGTCGCGCTCTGAACCACTTGTGTGTCAGCGCGATACAAATAAAATATCAATCAATCTATCAATCAACAATCCATTTGGCCATGGGGACCATATGCATGTAAGACAAGCAATGGCTATGCCTCCAATGTACCCCAGACAATGCAACCACAGCAAAATCACATCCCCATGTGCCCCCTTGTTTTGCTTTTCAGACACGTGTAATGACCTCAGAATTACTCATCCTATTACACAGACTAAAACTTCTTGAACTCAGGAAGGCAATAATACACACATAGACCAGTCTTTAGAAAATGATTGGCTCTTTACAGGCCCTTTATTCAAACTTCATAGACATACATATTACTATAGAATAAAAGCACGATTACATATCAATGCAAGAAACAGGACGAATATGACAAGTATACATCACTGTTAGGGCAGTTGTAGGACAAATCTTCATCTCAGCCACGACAACAGTACGCAGTCCCAAGGCAGGTAGGCAGAGAGATCACACACCAACTAACGGGGTTTGGAGCAGAGCGTCCTCCCTCTCAGAAAGACTTCAACACCCAGGGTTCCATTTCTCTGTCACCTCATTTGGACCTTCTCCTCTCAAGGCGGAGGAATCCCCACCCATCATAGGTTGCAGACTGCCCCCGGCCGAAGAACAGACAGCAAGCATGAGAGGCAAGAGTGGAAAAATCCAGACAGTGGAAAAAGCCAGATTGTCTCCCGCGCTCTCATTCCCAACACCCCTTATCAGTGCACCTGCACATCTCTGATTCCCTTCTCGGCTTGTCCATGAGCGAACAATGCAAAAACTATCCTCCACTGTGAGCTCATCTGCTTCATACTAAAATATTGCAACCGTTGCAGAAATCATCTCTGCCTTCTAACTGAGCTCGCAGAAACATAGACCTTCATTGCGGTTTGGAAGTGAATGTCCAAAATGGCAGCGCACCTGCACCATGTTATTTAGCTCATTTTCGCACACGCACTACAATCCACCCTATGGACAGTCAACTATTATACCCCAATGAAACAAATGACGGTTTCTGAAACCAACAAAACATCCCTACTAAATTAGGAATTCATGAGATACAACAACAACAAACAACCAAAACTGAAACAATTACAAAGACGCAAACAAAAGCATAGCGCAATCCTAAAGGAATCCAGGAAAACAGTTGATCCCACCAACTCCCGCCCTGATAATGAGTTACTCGGGAAATCAGATCATTCAAATTACCAACATGTTTCTTAATAGAACAGGAATGGTCATTTAATTCAAAACAGCACATGCTTTCAACAGCATTGAAACCCAAATTATGCTTCAAAAACAAATAATCTATGGCTGTTCTGAAATTTCTGCTGGCCAAAAGCAGCTCTGTTAAAGCCTGATCTGTCTCATTAAGCCCCTTACCCCCTACACAAGCTAATCCAATCTAGGATTTATAACCACCAGTGGCTAACCCCCATACACCCACCAAAGAAAATGCAAGTGCTAAAACCTCAGGTTCAGACAACAAATGCATTTTAGAATCACAATCTGGCGATAGGCCAATATGATGAACAGAACGTGTAGCTCAATGAATCGCAGGCTGTAAAGGAAACATCATCAAACCGAGCCGCGTTAAAGCACAAAGTCCACCAGAGATATTTGCAGGAATGTAGGTGTAGGTAAAGTTACAACAGGAAAATAGCCAACCAGTTGGAAGTTTCACATGTCAGAGATGGCTGGCAGCTACAACACTGAAATTACAGAACATTGTTTTAGACACATCAGTACATGCACCCCTATAAAGTGCACGTAAACGCTTCTCAAAATCAGTTTTGCTTTTCTCATCTGCCAAGTCCAATTGCTGACACTTGCCAATGTGTTCAGGATCCCAAGTCATCACATAGCAGACATCAGCCTGAGCAATGTCGTAAGTGACAATACCCGTCCTATTTCTCCACATACGATCAGTGTCAGAACAAAATGTGCAATACTCATAGACAGAAAAGGAATTTATCACATCCGAGTCCTTCACTAGAGAATTATTATGCAGTACTCCGAAAAAGTGTCGCAGCACAGGTGCCAGCGTTGGTACGGCCACAAGACACGTTGAAATCAAGTTCGAAGCATCATGAACATCAGCCAGGCAAAAGGTGAGATGTTCAAAACTCGACGGGCTATAAAAAAAAAACACATATTCTTAGATTGCTTGACAATCACAGCATAGCCATGCCGCACAAAAGATACAGACATCGCGGAAGAGGGCAAAGCATCACGCCCATGGTCACGAAGTTTCCTTGACAATACAGTCGAACCAGTGTTAGGCAGCGTGGTAACATCAAAGCCGTCAGTCGCTATCCAGATCATCCGCATCAGCTGTACAATGGAGACATTCGCCACATCTCTTTGCATGTCCCCAGACCCTCCTTTATGGACTCTACACAAATCCACAAGCGCAAATATCAAACACAGGGTCTGGAACTTTTTTTTTAACTGAAAAACAAGATATCAGTGAAGTACATCACTCACGTAAATAACATTTTTCAGCGGGGATGTGGCTGCATTTTCTCTTTCCTGGTTCCATCACTAGAAAACCTGCTACTCCCCTGCTGCAATTATATCTGCCGGAACCAGGTTTCTCGACCCAAACCTTCGCTCCTGGAACCATTTTGTCTGATGAGCCAAAACCTTTATCCCCACATGTAGTAACTACAGTGGGTGGCTCTCCCTTTCTCATCATGGATAATTTCACAGGGACGATAATCAGTTGAGCCACTCTGTCCCCTTTGTAGATAGGCAACATTGCCTCTCCCCACTATTGATCACTATTAACTTTATTTATCCGTGATAATCTGCATCAACAATCTCTCCCAGTACCTGGATCCCTCTCAATGTTAATCCAGTTCTATGGGCAATTAACCCTATATGTTCTGATGGAATCTGCACTCCAATTCCCATGCCAATAACACTGATTCCTCTGGGCTCAAGTCTGATCTCCTCCATAGCATGCAAATCCCCCCCTGCAGACTCTGGTGTAGCTCGATAAGGGTTAGGGCCGCAGGTAACATGTCCCAGTATATCAACGTTTCAAATGCCCTGTTCGGTGTCATTTGAATAGCTGGCGTTAACATACGCATTAATGGAGTTTCATCATTTTCAATTGGTCAGTTATTCAACATTTGCACCGCATCCAGAATGCGCTTCCGCCACCCTTTCAGGTTACCATCATCAGTCTTTCGCAACTGTTCTTTCAAAAAACGATTCATTCTCTCAATCAATCCTTAAGCACGGGGTGATAAGGGATGTGGAAAATCCATTCGATGCCCTTCTACTGAAAATAGTCCTAAATCAGTTTTCATTTCAAATGTGACCTATTGTCACTTTGAAACCCCATAGTACACTGCCACTTGATCTAACAATGTAATGGTATTCAACTGCGTAGCTCTTTTGCATGGTAACACCGTCAGATATCCTGAATACGTGTCCACAACGTGGACACAACTGAACATGCATACTGACATCCTCTGCTGATTGGCATCGGACCGATGTAATCGATCTGCCAAATTTGTGCAGGTAATTTACCTTGCTTCAATGTTGAAGCAAGGTAAATTACATGTGGAATGGATCTCTGTTTCTGATGCTGACACACCGGACATTGCAAAATCACTGTTTTCATTTTGTCTAAAGAAATGCTAATTCCTTGATCTTGTGCCGACCTGATAGTAGCCTTTTCTCCAAGATGCCCACTTTTCTGGTGTGCCCTCTTAGCAATCCCTTCCAAATCATCTTCCTTAGACCTTGTGTCCATAGCTGAAATGTTGGCATGTTCCTCTGCAACAGAATTGAACCAACATTCCAATGAGTCTGTCGCACTATGTGCATCTACATGATACACGGTCACTTTACTATGCATTAACATTTTGCCAAAATCCTGCCACAGTTCTTTTCCCCATAATTCTTTGGCATGAATCCTCAACCCATTCTTCTGCCATGTCGGCAGCCAAACAGCCAGTCCATTAGCCACAGGCCACGAGTGAGTGTAAACATAACATTGACCAGGCGCTTCTTGCTTCAATGCCTGATAAACCGCATACAATTCCGCAAACTGACTGCTCTTTCCCTTTCCTGATGTTGTCAGAATGTTCTTCGTTTTGGGATTGTACAACACTACCTTCCAGTGTCACTCAGTCCCCACATATTTAGCTAAACCATCAGTGAACCAAACATGTTCAGTTTGTTCACTCACCAAATCCCCATAAGGGACTCCCCGTTTCACAGGAGACGCACAGATGTCTGTTACATCTAGTGGTTCTAAATCAACCAGCGGAACACCAGCCACTTGCTCATGTAACTTTGCAATTCCACCCTTCTCTATTTTAGCACGATCTTGAATGTACCATTTCCATTTAATAATGCCAGCCTCTTGAGCATGTTCTATTCAATGTGTTTAGCTCAGTGCCCATTGCATGATCAGAATTTCTGGTCAAATCAATACATCATGACCCACTGTCATTTGCTCTGTATCCACAAGAGCCCACCAGCATGTCAAAAACTGTTTTTCAAAGGGAGTGTATCTGTCACCTGCCTCGGATAACTTACGAGTCCAAAATCCCACGCTTCCAGTCCTGTTTTTGCCACAAACTCCAATTGGCGTAACTGTCATGTACAGACACATTTAACTCACCCTCACCTGCTCTCAACGGCCATAAATCAAGCACTTTTTGGATCGTAGCTTTCGCTAGATAAAAAGCTTTCTCTTGCTCCTCACCCCATTCAAAGTCTAATTTCGATTGTGTCACTTTGTAAAGAGGCGCTAGAATCTGCCCCAAATCGGGTATAGGCTGTCTCTAGAATCCAAACAACCCTATGAATTGTTGAGCTTGTTTCTTATTCACAGGTGTAGTGAACTCAAGAATCTTCTGTTTGGCCTTTGGCACCATTTCACAATGCCCATTATGCCTCTGAATTGTCAGAAAAATCACAATCTCCGCTGGACCCTGAATTTTAGTTTAATTAATTTCCCATCCTTCTTTTCTCAATCCTGCAATGATTACTTCTAGATGCATCTGCACACTCGGCTCATCCTTTCCCTGAATCAAAATGTCATAAATATAGTGTGAAATCTGTACATCAGGTTTGCATGGTATTTTGTCCAAATGCTCTGCCACCAGCCGGTGACAAATAGTGCATGGGTAAACATTGACATGTATACTGCCTCCCAATCCAAGAAAATGCCAAATGCTCTTGACACTCTTCTGCAATCACCACGGTGATATATGCATTGACCAAATCTATCACTGCATACCAAGTTCTCTTAAACTTTTGAACATTCTCAATCAGAGTAACGGCATCTGGGACTGTGGTTATTAACGGAGGAGTGTACTTATTCAACTCAGGATAATCTACAGTCATTCTCTAACTTCCATCTTGCTTCTTAACTGCTCAAACCGGGTTGTTCCAAGCCGTAGTCACAGGACGTAACACGCCCGCTTTAACATATCCCTTGATAGTATCTGAAATTTCCATATGCCCCCCAGAAACATGATATTGCTTCATTGACACTTGTTTTGTGGCCAAATAAACCTGCACTGGGGGAATCTTCAATTTCCCCACAATGACAGGGGTACATGTCAATGCACTCACTTCAAACTGATAAGTTTTACCTCTGAGGCCTAAAGTCAATCCCTCCAGAATACCAAAGCCAATTTTATGTTCAGGTATGGGACCAATCAACACTTGATATGTATTGCTTTTCAAATTACCAATTTTCATATCAACTTTTGTTTTAACTGCGGGGGTCTCTTTCCCTCCCAGTCCCGTTATGGTAAAATGTCTACCATTAAACCTTGAAGGATTGCCATGGATCAATGAGGCCTTCACCCCGGTATCAATCAAAGCTCGAACCTCTTGCGTATTCCCTGAATGCCAGAATAGTTTCACATTCACATGAGGCAGTCTGTCTACCTTAATCTGGGCAGACGCTAGCAGAGTTGACCACGATCCTATTCGTATTTTGCATGCCTGTATTTGGACTCTGTCTCCAACATCGCACTCACCACTCTTCACAAGTCAGCATATGTCAGCTGATATGGTGAAGCTGTCCACATGGACCCCTCATCTATCTCCTCTTCAGGCGGCGCCGAAAGGGACAGGTCCCCATCTTGCTTGTTCACAACTTGTCGTTTCTTCTGTTTGTACCGCTCCTTTCCATCGAGCCCTCACTTTTTATTTGCTGGTACATTTCCCAGGTTTCAATCCCTTCAATGTCTTCTCAGGGCACTCCATCTTTTAGTAGCACCAGAAACATGTCTTCTTTCAACACACGAGAATCTCTACTGTCAAATCTCTTTCCAGGAGTCCGTTTGTCACTACACCGCTCTCTCTTTCTCTCGCAGGGTCTCTCTTCAGCTTTGTCCCATTCCCCTAGATCAGCTAACTGTCAGATAGCATCGACCACTTCATTCGTTAATTTACCTGTCATCCTCACCAGCAAAGTCATAATGACATTCTTGTAGGGTGGTGGAACAGTTTGAATTATTGTATTTCGGGCTGAAACTGACAATGCCACTACCCCCATATGTTCTGGATCATCAATATGGATGACTTCTTTTATAGCATGCTCTGTGATTCTTTGGACTGCCTCTCTTAGTGTGTACCACTTATTCTTATCGGTAGGGCAATCTGACGTAATCAGATACTTGCGATTACACTCTTGAGCAGCCAACTGTAACAAAGACACTTGCGACTCTCTCCCCTGGGCATCAGGAGGGGGCCCTGCACGCAATACCTCCTGAATATGGGTTTCATGGGACAATGGCAGGAACCTTGTGCAATCGGTCAAATCCACAAGAAGGTCTACAGCACCTCCATCAAACAATCTGACCATCCATCATAACGGAGCTCACAGACCCTCTGTTTCAATTGATAGATGATTTCCCCAACCTCCTGCTGAGAATAATCCTTCAACGTTTTCAAATCCACTAGACTACCCCCACGGTTATTCGGATGTGCCCTAGCTCATCTACATGTAACCGGTTTAACGGTCACCTCCTTTCTGTCAAGTTCTGGTTTAGATGATATCTCCTTTTCTGAACCACTCTCTGAACTAGTACTGTCAAATACATCCCCGTCCCATTGGTCAGGATCCCAATCAACTCCTGCAGAGGCAATCACTGTTGCCACTTTGCGTATTTTCACTCTCCCTCTTTTTTGATATTTGTATCGGGCAACTCTTACAGTCGCTCTTTCGGCCACTGCCTGATATTTATGTGCCTTATCATGATACAATTTCATCTGAAGTTGCTGCATTAGCGCAATCTGTTTCTCAGCAGATAACTCTGTTTCCAACTTCAATGCAATTCTACATTCTGCTGATGCATCTGTCTAAACGCATGCAACAGAATCCAACCCCTTCTACCCAAAGCTGAGCACTCCTTTCCCTTCCTTACAAGTACCTGTTGGAAACAAGCCGCCATCTCGGCTGGACTCGCCTCTCCTATACTCATATCTCAGGTCTCACTCAAACCTGCGCCACATGCCCAAGTCTGTGCCAATTAGTCATAAGGACTCTTTGTCCACCGCGGGATCATTACTTCGGGGCCATCGCCGCCTGTGGAACTGCCTTTTTCCTAAACAAGGAACTCATTGTTTTAATAGATGGTTCACGTCCATATCAAGATACCTCGAACACAATTGTGCAATACACAATCACAAAAACTAAAGAGAATTGCCTTTCTGTGTCCAAGCTTCAGATTCGTTTGGTAGTTGGAACCAGTCTCATCACAGTTGCCCTGCTCACAGCGCCACTATGCTTTGCTTTTCAGACAGGTGTAATGACCTCAGAATTACTCATCCTATTATACAAACTAAACATTCTTGGACTCAGGAAGGCAATAATACTCACTTAGACCAGTCTTTAGAAAATAATTGGCTCTTTACAGGCCCTTTATTCAAACTGCATAGACATACATATAAATATAGAATAAATGCAGATGATTACATATTAATACCTGAAACAGGACGAATATGACAAGTATACATCACTGTTAGGGCAGTTGTAGGACAAAGCTTCATCTCAGCAATGACAACACTACCCAGTCCCAAGGCAGGTAGGCAGAGAGATCACACATCAGCTAACGGGGTCTGGAGCAGAGCATCCTCCTTCTCAGCGAGACTTCAACAACCAGGGTTCCAATTCTCTGTCACCTCATCGGGACCGTCTACTCTTAAGGGGGAGGAATCTCCACCCCTCATAGGTTGCAGACTGCCCCCGGTCGAAGGACAGACAGCAAGCATGGGAGGCAAGAGTGAAAAAATCCAGACAGTGGAAAAACCCACCTTGTCTCCTGCGCTCTTGTTCCCAGCAACCCTTATCAATGCACCTACTCATATCTGACTCCCTTCTCGGCTCATCCTTGAGCAAACAATACGAAAACTATCCCCCACTGTGAGCTCATCTGCGTCATACTAAAATATTGCAACTGTTGCAGAAATCATGTCTGCCTTCTAACTGAGCTTGCAGAAACATAGACCTTCATTGCAATGTGGAAGTGAATGTCCAAAATGGCTGTGCACCAGCGCCATATTATTTAGCTAATTTTCGCACACGCACTACACCCACCCCTCAGCACGTGGCCCCATCTTTGCAAATCCGCTACCAGACTCAAGCAGGCCAGGCCCGTGCATCAGTCCAACAGCCCTGTGCACCACCCCTCAACCTGTAATTACTGCCATACATGCCAAAACACATGAAAGAATGTGTCCAAAACGCCATCCCCAAGGTTTCCTACAGGCATACAGCCATCACCTGAGGCATCAGGGGACGAAGACACAGCAGGATGTCTACACGCATGTGTCCCGCGCCAGCACCACCACCCTGCAAAGGGGATATCAGGTCACGCCCAGGCATACAACGCACCGCACCTATCCCAGCCGCAGAATGGGCACACCCACTGCACAAGGTCAGCCCGCCAGGGGCACACCTGTAGCTGGCGTGGAGACCATTGTGGCTGTCCAGACTGAAAGTGAGGACACAACCCAGATAACCGGCACCCAGGAGGAGGGAGGGTGGAGCAGCCCTAGCAGTGATGGCCACCATGTCGCTGTGCCCCTGACAAATGCCACAGGCAGCACCGGCCATCCCAAATGCCACCAA
Source organism: Ambystoma mexicanum (assembly GCF_040938575.1). Classification (NCBI taxonomy): domain Eukaryota; kingdom Metazoa; phylum Chordata; class Amphibia; order Caudata; family Ambystomatidae; genus Ambystoma; species Ambystoma mexicanum. The sequence continues at coordinate 820,877,155 of NC_090939.1, forward strand.
ACAGCCCAGTTGTTGAAATTGAACACAGGACAACCCCACAGGGCGCAGCATGGCGATAGCCTGCTCACACCCCACATCAGGATATTCATATGAGCTCATATGGGTCCGCTGTAGTGAGCCACAACAGGCAACGTCAGACCTCCTCATCCCAGCAGACAGCCGCCTTCGGCACTGACATGGCACGCCTCAATGCCATGGAGGAACGGCAGTGGCACATGTAAAGCTGTGCCACATCACACAACAAGCATGTTCAGGCCATTAGTGAAGCCATCAGGGGGGGCCACAAAGAGCATGGCCCGGGACAATGCATGGACCAGGACTGTTGTGGCTGCTCCACAGCCTCCCTGACTGGGTTTGGCCAGAGGGTGCGGGAGCTGTCTTTGCCGAGCAGATGAGGGAGAGTAATGCCCTGCACTGCCAGCAGCTGCAGATGGCATCCTCTATTGCCTCAATTTCCAACAGCCCCACAGAGGAATCCCAGCAAGGCACACTAAAGCAGAGGTCACAACGCCAGCTGTGCTCACACTCCCCGAATGATGGGGGTTGGGGGAAGAGGGCACACCCATCATGGTTAGCATGCATACTGTTGGCCTGAGGGTCCAAATGATGCACACGACCTAGTGTGGGGGAAGGGGGAACTGTGTGCTGGGGTGTTGGGGGTGGGTGGGGGTTTGGAGAGACTGTGTGCTGTGGTGTTGGTGGTGCGTGGGGGCAGGTCGTCTGTGTCCCGAGGTGTTGGTTGTGGGTGAGAGGATGGGGGGATGTAGTTTGAAAAAGGTAGATAAAAAACTGTTGAACAAATTAAATGCAAGGACATTCATGATTGTGTTCTTGTGCTCTTTATTCAAACTGTGCAGGTTGTGAACTAGGTCAGGTCAAGAAACTAAAAGTAATTGTCTATTAGTGCTTGACGGGCCAAACTTCCTTCCCTATCTTCCTTCCCTCAGTCCTCTGGCCTGGCTCATGCCACATGGTCGTCATATCCATCTTCCTCTGGGTGTGGCCTGTCAGTATCGGGGTGGGGGGGAGGGGGGGTAGAGGCAGATTTCTCCGTAGGCAAACATTATGGAGCATAGCACACACTGAGACTATTTTCCCTACTTTGTCCGTGTCATACGTCAGGGCCCCTCCTGTGCGGTCCAAGCACCTGAATCATGCCTTCAGAAGTCCAAATATGCACTATATGCAAATGCAGGTCCGGCTTTAGGCATGGTTGTAGGCAGTCTCATGTGGTGTACATGGGTCACGCACAGGGGTCATCAGCCACGCCAACTGCAGATATCCAGAATCACCTGCATGGGGTGTTACAGACATCAGTCATTTGTCTCATTCATTTGTCTGCTGTCTCAATGTATACAGCAATTGTTAGCTGTGGGCATTAGGGGAAGTAGGTGAGAGAATATTGTCATGTTTCTGACAACTGTTTGACTTATCTTGAGAGGTGAGAAGTACCCACTACCACTACCCCCTCACACTATGTAGGCACCTTCGGGCACTGTGTTAGTACCAGCAGGACCTTAGTTATGTCAGCCATGAATTGAGTGGCAAAACCAACTTTAATGCATATCCTTTTCTGTGATTAGATTCCTTGTGATCCAGAGGAGGTTTCATGCCCTTACCCGGCTCCCTGCTAGCATTCGGTCCGCTATTGACAGCACAAAGTCTGCTCCTTGGTTTTGACCACCCCCGATTTTTACCAGGTACTTCTCCACGTTTCTCGGTATCTGCAGATGTGTCTGCCTGTATTTTTAAGATACAGGCGTTGCATGTGGCTTTGCTACACCACTCTTCTATTATCTTTTCACCAAAGGTAGATCATCTACCATGCTAGCAGTTACTTTGGCCCTAAAGAATGCTGGGCTCATTCGAATAGATTGAGCCACCCCAGCCGAAACTCGAGTAGGCCGTTTTTTTCAAACAGGTTATGTCGAAAGATTCAGCATTAACTGTCAGGTAAAATGTGGCAGCTTTGCTCTGTCGTATTGGCATGTTTGAAAGTTACTTGGCAATAGATTGCACTACATGAAGAATTGCATTAAGAATTATATCCTGTCAGTTAATTGCAGGTTTTGTTCATGATTAATTGATTGTATAATCAGGTTTTCTACTGTTCCTATACAAAACTCTGATTTGGATGGTATTCCGCCTTGGTCAGTCTGTGTGTGGACCAGACACAAGACTGGTCTAAGGTATGCATGTGAATGAAAGAGTATGAGTTTAGTTATGTAGGTATGTCAATTTAACATATTGCAGTGTGATGTTGGTGTTCATTCAAGTTTCATATGTATTCACTTAGTATTTGTCCTCGGACAGACTTTTAAGCACGAATAAACAAACATTTTGTAATTTACTGAGGAATTGTATTTACTGATATTCAAATGAAAAAGAATATGGCACACAAGATTGTATAGATTGGGCCTCATCAGGGCCTTGGCGGTATCCCGGCGGTAATTGTGCTGGTATACCGCCAACAAAACTAAGGTTACCGCTACTAGGTCTGGCGCTATAAGGATCCTGACTAGTGGTAAGGAGGTAATTCCCCATTTTTTTTGAGAGTCCATAGGACTCTATGGGGATTTGCTGTGCTATTACCGCTGGCGGTAATAACGCTGAAAACGGGCGGGAAGCTGTAGATTTACCTCCAGCTCAGAGCTGGAGGTAAATATCCAGCTTCCCGCCCAAACTCGGGATTGGGTAGAGCGTTAATGCAGTGTTAATAGCATTACTGCTGTATTTTTGCCACTCTGCCCAACCCCTGATGAGGCCTATTGGGCCTCATTACGACCCTGGAGGTAACCATGCTGCTTTTTGCGGAATGGCTACTCCCATTCCGGGTACCGGGTCCGGGTTCCCTGAATGGGGAAATACCGGGCCATTCCGACCTTGGAGAGCCCGGTATTTCCCCATTCAAGGAACCCGGACCCGGTACTTCCCCATTCCCATTTCAGTCCCCATAGGGCTCAATGGGAGTGGGGATGATGCTAACAACGGGCCCGTTAATGACGGGCCCGGTGTTAGCATCCTGGTCTGCTCGCGGGACCCGCTAAGGACGCCTGCTTTTACCAGGCGTCCTTAGCGGGTCCCACGAGCAGACCGCGTAATGAGGCGGTAGGGGGTTAATGGGGCCGGCAGCTCTATCGGCCCTGTTAACCCCCTACCGCCATCATCGTAATGAGGCCCATTGTCTTTAAAATATACAGTGGTCATGGCCAAAGGGCGTGCTCACTGGACAGGGCCCGAAAGATGTTTTTACTACCCATGGCCAGCTAATGGATCCAAAAGAAACATATTGGGGGAAAATGTACAGTACACACTGGCGTAACAGGGGTCCCCGTGGTGTGGGAGGCCCCGCGACCACATTGCCTGGAAGGGGGCCCCACATGGAGTAAAAAAAAAGTTTCACTTTTTTTTTGTAATGTTTCTTTTTTAATTCACTCTGCATTTATAAAGACATTATTTCTGTAACAGAAATAATTTCTTTATGAAGGCAGAGTGAATACAAAAAGGAACTTTCTTTTTGAAGTTCGTAGGACTGCCCCCACACCATGACATGAAGACCCTAGGCTGGAAGCCTCCACGTGATGAGGTGGGGGCAGCCCATCACAAATAGTTTATTTTTTAAGTCACTCTGCCTTCATAAAGAAATTATTTCCGTTATGGTTTAGTCCTTAACAGAAATCATTTCTTTATGAAGTCAGAGTGACTTCAAAAAGAAACAATTTATTTTTGAAGTATTATGGCTCCCATCAACCCCATGACGTGTGCCTGTGTGAGTGTATGGTGAAAGGGTGCACACAAATGTATGGGTGGCTGGGTGTGCGTGTACAGTGAAAGGGTGCACACTTAAATGTATGGGTGGGTGCCTGGGTGTGTGTGCCTGTGTGGTGAAAGGGTGCACACTTAAATGTATGGGTGGCTGCCTGGGTGTGCCTGTATGGTGAAAGGGTGCACACTTAAATGTTTGGGTGGCTGCCTGGGTGTGCCTGTATGGTGAAAGAGTGCACACTTAAATGTATGGATGGCTGGGTGTGAATGTGTATATATGGTTAATGGTGTGTGTGCGTGTGTTCAGGGGTGCAACAAAACCTACCTTTCAGGGGGGCTAACCCTTCAAATGTTGGGAGAGGCGCTAACTTCACGTGTGGTGGGGAGGAGCAAACTTATTTGTGTGAGGGCATCTAACTTCTTTATACATTTTAATGAGACTATTCTAGTGCAGCTTCAATGTTACAAGCAGTTAACACTCTCCTTTAAGTCTGGAAGCACCCACTTATAGACTGCTGTGACAATGACTGGTCTCCTGTTCACTCTCTACTTTTACTTTTACTTTTACTTTACTTTACTTTATTTCACTTATATCGCGCATCATAAACCCGTAGGCGTGAGAGCACATACAAGACCAACAACATAAAGACAGATAAATGAACATGTGCCAAAATAAAAAGAGAAAAAAAAGGACTTCACATTAATCAATAAAAGAAACATACAAGCATGGCATCTAACAATATAACATGGCAATGAACTATAACATCATGACTTTAAGCATAACAGGGAAAAAAGCAAGAGGATAGCTCCCAGCAAACAAGCAAATTACAAAATCAAATCACAATTAGTGGTTCTTCTGGGAATATATTTACAACGTCTTAGGAAGGCAGGGAGAATGCTACCCCCACACCTCACCAGTACACAGTCCGTATTGGGATGAGTGCACCAGTCATTAATGTCCAATCTGCGACAAATCATCAAATCAGACCATCAAACAGCCTCCGGACCTGTTCTCTGATGTAACCAGGCAAGTACCTTGTTACGCAATGCTTGTTCAGACTCTTTGCCTTCCACCTTCGGGATGTTAGTAATAACTAAGTTCCTTTTGTCCAAAACAAAGTCATGGGTTCTTTGGTCCTTTATTTTAAGCAATTGTGACTTACAGGATTGTAGATTCCACAGAGAGACAGAGTTACGTTTTTCAAACACCAATAGGGGTGGTTTAGCTGCTTGTCAACCAGACACAGGAACCAGGGAGGATGAAGATACAACCTGTGTTGAGCCTTTGCAACACACATTAGGGGACTTAACTCTTTCATTGATCACTGAGGTCCCTTGTCCATTCACGGCTTGGCCATTATGGGCTCCACACTAGGGAACGTAGTTTGTGAGGCAAAATCTATCAACTCTCTTTGCAGGTTAACTTGGCATGCAAAGTCCAATTTAGAAGGCTGTAATAAAGGCAGACTAGGGTGCGCGATTATCAAAGGGACCTGGCTCACACTAGTCTGACGAATGTCCACCACCCAATCATCCAGGGCATCCACTAGAACATCAAGGTCAAAAGGACTAGTGCAAAGGAGAAGCTCTTTGGCAATACTCGCCATAAGCAGGGGCCATTGTTCAGATTGAGAGGACATCGCAGAATTAGAGATTGACTCCACTGTGTCCACCGAGTCCACATAATCTCCAGCACCAGTTCCCTGTGTGCTGCTGTGCAGACCCGTGAACTCCATGATTTCAGACAATAGGTCCGTAATGCCACCCTTCTCACTCATTATAAACCAGTGAAGACCCCAGGCAGAATACTACAGCCACAACTGCAGGATTTTAACAGCAAAGACCATAGTCAATGCTCCTGAAGGCACACTTATCGCCATCAATTTATACAGCAGCTTACTAGCTAATTTATTAGCTCACCGGCTGTTTAAGTGCTCCCAGACTCCCAGACCTCCAGCCAACATGCCTTAGCCTCGTATCCATTCGAAAAACATTGAGGCCACTGATGACCAACCTCGACATGCAGGTGGAATCCGACGCAAGGCGCCGCGGCAAGGAACCACTGGAGCAGCTGGGGTCACAGAAGCAACTAAAGCGCACTGGAGCCGCAGGACAGCAGAACCACGACTGCAGGAGACGCCGGCATACGCAGCAAGCGTATTAGAGGAGAGGACCTACAAGCCCTACCCAGATGTCAAGCCGCACGCCTATAGGAGGTTGCCGCCGCCTCCGACTTCTGACTTGATTGGCACCTAAATACCCTTCCAATCACTCCCCTGGCATGCAAGTACTAAACCCACATCACAATTTCTACTGCCTAAAAAAAATGACATTTGAATGCAGATACTAACAGCAAAATGCTGTACATTAGTAATTGCTGGGCCGGGCCCTTGTTAACAGCAAAACCCAGGTGCCGTTTAACATCTGTGTCCTTTTCTGTCAAGTCAACATAGCCCAAAATTTGAGGGGGGAGTGCTGAAGCCCAGTCAGCTCAATGGTGTTGCACCACTACTTGTGTTTAATGCCTTGATTACTTATTGGTAATCTTCATTACTCCTAGCCCTATTCTTCCTCATCCCAGTATTTGTGTATGAGGCAGTACTTGTGTATGAGACACTATGCCCTATGCACTATGCCTCATACACAAGGACTGGGTTGAGGTATCGGTACATGAAGGCAATGCCTGACTTAGCTACCTGTAATCTTCTTCATTACTCCTAGTCCCACTCTTCCTCATCCCAGTTCTTACCTATGAGGCAAGGAGCCTCATAAATAAGCATTGGGACAAGGAAGAGGGACGTGGAGGTAATTCTGGGCCAATGAGCTGATTTTGGAGGTTGGGGTAGATATAAGATATATGGTAATAGTGGCTAGAGAGGCATTTTGGTGCATCCACTCTAGTCATTCCTCAGTTTGGTATGACTTTTTTAAATGGGCATTTCTGGTAAAGCAGTCCTGCTAAGTGTAATTACCTGGCTAGACTGGCATTTGGATTCTGCCAGTCTACCCGTTTCTTACTGCGGCACTGTATATTTTTCTGGGCATCTGTGATAAAATTATATGATATGATAAGTCATATATAAACCGCCTGTACACAAGTGTTTTAGGGAAGGAAAACAGAGGGAGGACTAGACAAATGATCTTATTAAGCCTTCTGTCATTCAGATTGTGCAAGTGCGATAGCGAGAAGTGCAAGGGGAAAGGGAGGGGGAAGTGCAAGGGAGAGGGGAGGGGAAAACAGGGCAGCAATTTTCTGAGTAAGTGCATCCAGGGCAGCGTGGCTCTGGGTAGTGCAAGGAGAACAAGGGAGTGTAGGGTTACAGTTACAGCCCCTAACTGCGTGATAGGCCCGGAGGCAGTGCAAGGATGGCTGATCAAGAAAGAGCCTGGACTGAGTGAGACCAAGCAACCAGTTGGTACAGCAGACAGGTAGGTCAGCAGGGGAGGGAGAGAGAAAGCAGAGGAGAAGAGGAACATTTTGAGCTGCTTCGGAACTTCAGGTGGTCCGGCTCAAGTTTGGGAGGGGCAGGGAAACCATTCCAAAGGGAGGCACCTGCTGAGGAGAGAGATCTACCTCCCACTATCTGTCTGGAAAAGCATCTAACCCTTAGGGCTTGAGAAGGAAGGTATTTTGGAAGAGAGCAATTGATGTAGTGCGGATCCCAGCCCCAGAAACCCTTGTGCACAATGCAAAGGGTCTTGAACTTGATCCTTGCAGCCACCGGGAGCCAGTGGAGAGATTTCATGGCTGGAGAGAAATGGTCGCTGGGCTTGAGGCCAAGGATCATTCTCACAGTCCTGATCTGGATTAGTTGCAGAGGCAGGAGAATAGAGGAAGGCAGATTAAGAAAGTGGCTGTTGCAGTAGTCCAGCCTAGAGAGAACCAGGGCTCTGCAGACAGTGAGCTTCTGGGGGAAAGTGAGAAAGGGAAGTGTCCCTTTGAGGAGGTGCAGCTGGTAGCGGGACTTCTTGGCAACGTCCGAGATGTGAGGAGAGAAAGAGAGAGTGGAGTTGAAGATGACACCAGGAATGAGCGAGAGAGGAGAGTAGGCTGAGGGGAACCTGAAGGAAAGCTGAGTGTCATCCGCATAACACTGAAAGTTAGAGAAGGTAGAGATCAGGTGGGCCAAAGGGGCCAAGTAGAGATTGAATAACCAGGGTGAGAGGATAGAGCCCTGTGGAACGCCCAGGTAGAGAGAGGTGGCGGGAGTGAAAGGGACCAAGTTGGATCTGGGAGGTGTTGTCCAAGAGGAAGGAGGTCAGCCACTCCAGGGCCTGATCCATGATGCCCAGGTTCTCACGGAGTCGATTGATCATGATGGCGTGGTTAACCGTGTCGAAAGCAGAGGAAAGTTCAGTTCAAGGAGTATGAGGACAGAAGGAATGCTGGAATCAAGGTTAGAGATCAGATCTTCACAGGTGTTCAGGAGAGCAGTTTCCATGCCTCTGGCAGCTCTTAAACCAGACTGATGGTCATGGAGACAACCAACAGATTCAGTGTGGAGAGTAATCTGGGAGATGGCCAGCTTTTCCAAGAGTTTGGGAGAGGGGACGGTTCCAGTGGCAAAAGAATGATTACCAAAATCGGCAAGGCTGGAGCAAGGGTGTCAATATGGTCCTTGATGGTTCTGGAGGAGCGTGCAAGTACCTGTTTCGATGACACTTCAATAGATGGGACTTGTCTAGAAACCTCGTCAGGTGTTAGAGAAAAAGAGGTGTAAGGAGGAGGAGCGGGAGAGATGGCCAAAGGGGAGCCGAGAGAGGAAGGGGAGAGGAAGAGGAGATAGTGGACAGGATGTCCTGAGTTTTAGTGGAGAAACGAGAGGCCATAGCCATACAGGGGGCCTGTTGAGGGAAAAGGAGAGGTAGTGTCAGGTGTCTTGACCCACGTTTGAACTATTATGCTACAACATTTGGTGCTGTGGGCTTAGAAAATCCAAGATGGCTGAAAAGCCCAAATTTGCGCCAGAATCCAGGAAAACCGCGCAGTTTTGCGCACACCAAAATGGTCGCCTGACCTGCCACCCACCAGTGCGAGCATGATGGGCCAGAAGCGCCATGAGCAAAAAAGACGGACGACTCCAGATCCAGAACCAAGCTAGAACTTGAAGCAGAGAGGCCTAGTCCACTAGCTGAATCCTTCAAAGGCCTCAGAATCCAGCAACCTAACCAAACTATTTAACAGCTGGGCGAGCTGTTTGATTCTGGCTAGAACCCTGTGCCAGAATACAGAAAGCAGTGCTGTATCCACCTGTCAAAAAACGCTGTCTTTTGCTTGCAACTGCTGAAATCTGTTTTCAACCTGATAATCCCTCATGAATCACTGATAGTGTTGACCTGAACCAATCTTAAGTAGCTGTCAGCTACCCTGAATCTCCTATAGGGAATTAAAATCATTTTTAGCATATTTTCACTTCTTTGCAAATCACATTTAAAGTATTTTTGCCTGTGTTTTAAAAGCATACCGGTTGCTCAAAGCTTGCTAGGGGGAACTGAATTGGTATTGCATTTGATTGTATTCCTGAAAATTGTGTGCTCTCCTTCCATCTCCTTATATTGCATGGGGGGGAGAAATTGTCAAAAGAAAAAGTGATCATATTATCTCTTGTGGAAACCATCTCAGTTATTTCTGTGCTGCATTCTTTTCCATCATTGCATTTCCTTGAACCCATAAAAGCATTGTCAGCTACTTTATCCTCTCTATACCAACTCCTAAGTAATTAAAAAGTGTGCTAGTGTAATATTATCCATTGTTCATCACTGTCATATTCATAAGTGTGCTATCAAATATTAATGTATTTATAAAAGTGTGATATATATATATATTATTTAATTTGTAAAATAAATCTTTTAATTTGCAAAACGAACCTACTTTTTGGCTCAGTGAGGTCAGGGGGATTCAAAGAGAGGGGCGTTATACAAGGGTTTATCATCCAGATATATGGACTTGTCATAAAAATATATAAATAAGGGCTTCCCTTGGGCATCCCAGACTCGGCATTGACTTAGTTGGAGTGCTGAATTGAGGTCACTTAACAGTAGAGACCGCAAAAGGATTGGCCAGTTCCTTGCAGATTTGAAAGAGTTTGGCTGTGTTGTTAGAGGCCGCAGAGATGCAGTGTCATGCCATTTGCAAGGAGATTCCCTTGGTGTCTAGGAAGCCAATGGCAACTCCACTGCCATTAAATTGTTCCACCTTTTCCTTTCATTTCCTGTTGCTACGCTCTAGCCTTTTTCTGGCCTCTTCCTGGTTTCGCTGTTTAACCACGCCCCCTTGTTCTGCTCGGCGCGTTGCAACTTTTGCTTTCACGCACCGTTTCGCTTGTGTGATCGCTTCCAGCTTGCCTGCTTGCTGATTTGCCGGTCTCATTCCGGTACTTCTCCCTTTCTGCTTCTTTCTTTGCCGATCTCTTTTCGGTGTCCTTTCCCTCCTTGGTTCTTGGCTGTTCCTTGTTTCTCGTCTTCGCGCCTCTTAGCGTTCCGTTATTTTTTCCCTTGCCTTACCAGTTTTTCCCTGTCCTCCCCGTTCCCTCTCTCCTCCTCCTGCCCTCTTTTTCCGGCTCTCGGCCCTCCTTCTTCTGTGCTTACCTGTTTCTTTTCTCATCCCTTTCGGGTCCATTTATCCTTCCTCCGTTTTCTCTTCTTACTTCCTAGTTTCCTTTTCCTCCTTCTTTCCTTTCGGTCTACGCTACCATTCTTCCTCGTCCTGGTCTGCCGCCGCTTGCCCCGCATTCCATTCTTAACGCTTCCCCCTTTCCCGGCTCAGCATTCACGTGATCCTCAGTGGTCTCTGCGATCCTCTGCAACCCGGAACTACCTCTCCTTCGGAATCTACCAGTTACCTGGAAAAGAACCTTGTCTGGCTATCCTTACACCGCAACAAGATCTAAACACATAAGAGAGGTTTTTTTCAGCATATGCTTTTTTCCTCTCTTACGGCTTCTGCGGGAAGGGAGTCCCTTGTTTCCCTGGTGTTACGAGGGAGAACAGGGTGGCTTCTAACCGCGGAAGACCATATCTCTTCTCAAAAAAGAAGTCTACAAGAAAAAAGGGGCGAAGACGCGAGGAGTCCACAGAAGAATCAGGTGAGGAGGAGTGGGTTCTGGATAAAGACAGTTCTGGTTCCGACGAATTGAGTGATCAGCCTAGAATTCATGATAGATTTCAACGCCCAAATAATCCTACAATGGCAACAGCTGAACAGATACAGTAGTTGCTAACTGCGGTACACAATCCCACACAGGAACTACAAACTGTTAAGGCGGAGAACGTGGTTCTGAAACAACGTATTGACAACCAAGAAAGAGCACGTGCAGAATTACCCCCTATGCCTTTGGCATCGGGTAAATACGATGGCTCTCCACATATGTTCAAAGAATTCATGGAGGCATGCATTATACATTTTACCTTCAGACCCCAGACATATGCCTCCGATAATGCCCGCATAGGGTTTCTTATCTCTAACCTTACTGGAAATGCACTGGCATGGGCCACCCCACTAGATACCAGTGCTAGCCCACTGCTGCAAGACTATAGTGGGTTCACTGCACAATTTAAATAAGCCTTTGAGAGACAAGAAACCGCCTTGATAGCCAGCGAGCAGTTGCTTGACATCCGTCAGGGTAAATCTGATTTGCTATCCTGCATTTCCCGTTTTAAGAGGGTCGCTGCTGATACCGGGTGGCAAGAGGCGGCTCCATACACCATTTTACGTCGTGGTCTCAGAGAAGAATTGAAAGACGAATTGGCACGCGTGCCCAGACCAGCAACTTTGTCGGAATTGTGGTCTACCGTTCTTCAATTGGATTTCCGTCTTTCCGAGAGACGTTCAGAAAAACGAAGAGGTCGAATCACACCTATTTCCTCCGAGCTTTGTCTACCCGCTGCCTCCTCTGCCCATCAAACCAAGGATGAACCCATGCAGATAGGTACCACCCGGGTGCCCCTTACATCTGATGAACGAAAGAGAAGAAAGGACAATAATCTGTGTCTGTATTGTGGTTCTAACCAGCACCTGTTACGTGACTGCCCAGAAGTACCTCCACGACGGTCGGGAAATGCCCCACCTCGGAACTAGTAGGAACAAGTTACCGAGGGGGATTTCCTGGTCCCTACGTTTCAATGTCAATAACATCCATCTCATCCACAGAGGACACTCATCTCATGGTTCTGGCAGTCCAGCTTACCCTTCATCAAAGGACTTATGATGTCCTGGCATTACTGGACTGCGGTGCAGCAGGATGTTTCACGGACATCATGGGGGCTAATCAATCTGGTATTGAACGATTAGAGAAGGATGAAGACCAGAAGGTGGAAGGAGTTGATGGCAAGCCCTTAAGTTCTGGTCTGATCACCCATGCCATCCCGCCCATGACTATGAAGTTGTTACAACATACAGAGACAATCCAGTTTGATCTTATAAGAGCTGCCAACTTCCCAGTTATACTAGGGGTATCATGGCTACGCAAACACAACCCTACCATAAACTGAAAACCAATCAGATGTCTTTTTCTTCTGATTTCTGTCTAAGGAAATGTCTTCCGGAAACCAGCTATGCCACTGTCCAAGCCATTACTGAATCCTCTTCAGCATCTGATACCTTGGGAATTCATACCATTCCCATCGACCTGGCTCAGTTTAGTGAAGTTTTCCAAGACCAAGAAGTCCAAGAATTACCTCCACACAGACCTGAGGACTGCGCCATTGATCTGGTCCCAGAGGCCCTGGTACCGTTTGGGCGAATGTTCTCTCTTTCTCTTAAGGAAAAAGAAGTCCTCAAGAAATACCTTGACTCCAATCTACAAAACGGACTCATTCAACCTTCACGTTCTCTTGCTGGGGCATCCTTGTTTTTTGTGCCCAAAAAAGATACAACGGAACTAAGACCCTGCATCGACTACCGAGGTCTGAACAGCATCACCATCAGAGATCGGTACCCAATGCCATTGATTAAGGATATATTAGAAGCCGTACAAGGGGCCGCCGGTGTTTTCTCCAAGATCGACCTACGAAGAGCCTACCATTTGATACGCATCCGTTCCGGAGATGAATGGAAGACTGCCTTTAGGACCCCCTTCGGCCACTACGAGTATAGGGTGATGCCGTTCGGCCTGGTAAACGCTCCATCAGTTTTCCAGCGATTTATGGACCGTACGTTTTCCGACTTGTTGTATAACTGCACTATCATCTACTTGGACGATATTCTAGTGTTCTCAAAATCTCCGGAATTACATGCACAACATCTTCATCAGGTTGTCCAAAGACTTAAAGATGCCCATTTAAAGGCTAATCCAGACAAGTGTGTGTTCCAGGTAACAAAGGTTCCTTATCCTGGGTTTATATTGTCTGCCGAGGGAATTCAAATGGACCCTCGGAAGGTAGAAGCCATCTTGCAGTGGCCAAGTCCGACTTCGGTAAAGGAAGTCCAAAGATTCCTTGGGCTAGCCAATTTTTATCGCAAATTCATTTCTGATTTCTCCTACAAGGTATTGCCCATTACCTGTTTGTTAAAGAAATCTTCTTCTCCCTTTCTTTGGTCCAACAAAGCAGAGGACGCTTTTCACCAACTTAAAACTGCCTTTTGTTCTGCCCCAGTGCTACGTCAACCAGATCAAGGCCTCCCATTCGTAGTGGAGACTGATGCTTCATCTGCAGCGTTGGGAGCAGCATTGCTACAAGAACATGATGGGGTTGAATATCCTGTAGCCTATGTGTCTAAGACTTTAACACCTAGCCAACGGAACTATTCCGTGATAGAGAAGGAGCTGCTCGCAATGAAAGTAGCATGTGAAGAGTGGCGGCATCTCTTACAAGGGGCTACTTTTCCCTTTCAACTGCGCACGGACCACAAAAATCTAAAGGTCATACAAAAAATGGAGTGTATTAATTCATTTTTTTCCCAGTATGACTTTGTGCTTAATTACTTACCTGGAACCCAAAACCTGCTTGCAGATGCATTATCCAGAAGACTCTCTCCAGAATGTCTGTCCGAACAACATCTAAACCTCATGTTGCCTCAGAAGAAGGTGATAAGTACGGTAAATGCTTTTCTAGAAGGGGTACGCAAAGCCACAGCCAACTTAGACAAACCCCCTTCTGTTAAGGCTTCAGAAGATCTCATCCTCCAGGATGGCGTATATCTTTGCAAAGGACGTCTATTTCTTCCAGACGCCACCTCCCATCTACAGGTCTTGAAATGGTGTCACGATGACCAAGTAGCAGGACATCAAGGTATTAAGAACACTCTGGATTTACTCAGACGTCATTTTTGGTGGTCCGGAATGGAAAAGATAGTAGATGAGTATGTGTCGACCTGTCCAATCTGCTCCAGGTCAAAATACAGCACTCAGAAACCGGTTAGATATCTACAACTAGAAGAACCACCTAGGAGACCATGGAGAGTAATCTCCACTGATTTTGTGGTTGACTTACCTCCTTCGGACGGTTTCTCCTGCATCATGGTAACCGTGGACAGTTTTTTCCTTAATGGCACATTTTACCCCCTTGGCAGGTCTGCCAACAGCAGCAGGGATGTCTTCTGTTTTTGCCAAGGAAATATTCCGGTTACATGGAATTCCAGACAAGATCATTTCTGACAGAGGTTCACAGTATACCTCCCGTTTCTGGAAAGAGCTCTGTAAGAGGCTCGGTATTGAAAGAGCTATGTCCTCAGGGTTCCATCCGCAGACGAATGGTCAGACAGAACGGATAAACGCCTTACTGGAACACTATCTTTGTTGCTTTACCAATTCTCAACAAGACAATTGGGTGGCTCTACTACCAACAGCCGAGTTTGCTTACAACAACTCCACTCATAGTGCCACCAAACTAAGTCCTTTCTTTTGTACTTATGGCTTTCATCCCTGTTTCTTACCAATCAGAACCTTTCCTCCAGCGGATATACCTTCTGTCGACGCTTTGCTTGCCGGTATTTCTGAGGCACATAAGACTGCTTATGCAAGTCTGCAAGCCAGCAAAATCCGGTATAGTTCTTTCAGCAATCCACGGCGCCTTCCTTCTCCCCAATGGCAAAAGGGCACCCAAGTCTGGGTTTCTACGAAGTACCTCCCTCGCTGGTTGCATCCTTCCAAACTTACTCCACGCTATCTGGGTCCTTATACCATCCTGGAAAGGATAAACCAACCCAGTTGCCTATCGACTTCTGTTGCCCGACTTCATGAAGCGAATACATCCGGTCTTTCATTCCTCCCTTTTGAAAGAATATCAGGAAGATACCTACAAGCGAAGAATACCGAAAGATCAGAAACCCAAAGACTTACCACCTGACGAATATGAAGTTGCAGCCATCCGAGACTCCAGATGTAAGGGAGGCAGACTGGAGTATCTCATACATTGGAAAGGTTACCCGCATTCGGATGATTCTTGGGAACCTGTTTCTCATGTCCATTCCCCTCGTCTGGTGCGGATATTTCATAGACTTCACCCTGGCAAGCCGGGGGAGGGTCCCATAGGAGGGGGCATACTGTCATGCCGTTTGCAAGGAGATTCCCTTGGCTTCTAGGAAGCCAATGGCAACTCCGCCGCCATTAAATTGTTCCACCTTTTCCTTTCATTTCCTGTTGCTACGCTCTAGTCTTTTTCTGGCCTCTTCCTGGTTTCGCTATTTAACAACGCCCCCTTGTTCTGCTCGGCGCGTTGCAACTTTTGCTTTCACGCTCCGTTTCGCTTGTGTGCTCGCTTCCAGCTTGCCTGCTTGCTGCCTTGCCGGTCTCATTCCGGTACTCCTCCTTTTCTGCTTTTTTCTTTGCCGATCTCTTTTCGGTGTCCTTTCCCTCCTTGGTTCTTGGCTGTTCCTTGTTTCTCGTCTTCGCGCCTCTTAGCGTTCCGTTATTTTTTCCCTTGCCTTACCAGTTTTTCCCCGTCCTCCCCGTTCCCTCTCTCCTCGTCCTGCCCTCTTTTTCTGGCTCTCGGCCCTCCGTCTTCTGTGCTTACCTGTTTCTTTTCTCATCCCTTTCGGGTCCATTTATCTTTCCTCCGTTTTCTCTTCTTACTTCCTAGTTTCCTTTTCCTCCTTCTATCCTTTCGGTCTATGCTGCCATTCTTCCTCTTCCCGGTCTGCCGCCGCTTACCCGGCATTCCATTCTTACCCCTTCCCCCTTGCCGGGCTCAGCATTCACGTGATCCTCAGCAGTCTCTGCGATCCTCTGCAACCCAGAACTACCTCTCCTTCAGAATCTACCAGTTACCTGGAAAAGAAACTTGTCTGGCTATCCTTACACCGCAACAAGATCTAAACATATAAGGGGGGTTTTTTTCAGCATACGCTTTTTTCCTCTCTAACGGCTTCTGCGGGAAGGGAGTCCCTTGTTTCCCTGGTGTTCCGAGGGGGAACAGGGTGGCTTCTAACCGCGGCAGACCATATCTCTTCTCAAAAAAGAAGTCTACAAGAAAAAAAAAGGGGCGAAGACGCGAGGAGTCCACAGAAGAATCAGGTGAGGAGGAGTGGGTTCTGGATAAAGACAGTTCTGGTTCCGACGAATTGAGTGATCAGCCTAGTATTCATGATAGATTGAAAAGCCCAAATGATCCTACAATGGCAACAGCTGAACAGATACAGGAGTTGCTAACTGCGGTACACAATCTCACACAGGAACTACAAACTGTTAAGGCGGAGAACGTGGTTCTAAAACAACGTATTGACAACCAAGAAAGAGCACGTGCAGAATTACCCCCTATGCCTTTGGCATCGGGTAAATACGATGGCTCTCCACATAAGTTCAAAGAATTCATGGAGGCATGCATTATACATTTTACCTTCAGACCCCAGACATATGCCTCCGATAATGCCTGCATAGGGTTTCTTATCTCCAACCTTACTGGACATGCACTGGCATGGGCCACCCCACTGGTTACCAGTGCTAGCCCACTGCTGCAAGACTATAGTGGGTTCACTGCACAATTTAAAGAAGCTTTGAGAGACAAGAAACCTCCTTGATAGCCAGCGAGCAGTTGCTTGACATCCGTCAGGGTAACTCTGATTTGCTATCCTACATTTCCCGTTTTAAGAGGGTCGCTGATGATACCGGGTGGCAAGAGGCAGCTCAATACACCATTTTACATCGTTGTCTCAGAGAAGAATTGAAAGACGAATTGGCACGCGTGCCCAGACCAGCAACTTTGTCGGAATTGTGGTCCACCGTTCTTTAATTTGATTTCCGTCTTTCCGAGAGACGTTCAGAAAAACAAAGAGGTCGAATCACACCTATTTCCTCCGAGCTTTGTCTACCCACTGCCTCCTCTGCCCATCAAACAAAGGATGAACCCATGCAGATAGGTACCACCCGGGTGCCCCTTACGTCTGATGAACGAAAGAGAAAAAAGGACAATAATCTGTGTCTGTATTGTGGTTCTAACCAGCACCTGTTACGTGACTGGCCAGAAGTACCTCCATGACGGTCGGGAAACGCACCACCTCGGAACTAGTAGGGACAAGTTACCAAAGGGATTTCCTGGTCCCTACGTTTCAATGTCAATAACATCCATCTCATCCACAGAGGACACTCGTCTCATGGTTCTGGCAGTCCAGCTTACTCTTCATCAAAGGACTTATGATGTCCTGGCATTACTGGACTGCGGTGCAGCAGGATGTTTCATGGACATCATGTGGGCTAATCAATCTGGTATTGAACGATTAGAGAAGGATGAAGACCAGAAGGTGGAAGGAGTTGATGGCAAGCCCTTAAGTTCTGGTCTGATCACCCATGCCACCCCGCCCATGACTATGAAGTTGTTACAACATACAGAGACAATCCAGTTTGATCTTATAAGAGCTGCCCACTTCCCAGTTATACTAGGGGTATCATGGCTACGCAAACACAACCCTACCATAAACTGGAAAACCAATCAGATGTCTTTTTCTTCTGATTTCTGTCTACGGAAATGTCTTCTGGAAACCAGCTATGCCACTGTCCAAGCCATCACTGAATCCTCTTCAGCATCTGATACCTTGGGAATTCATACCATTCCCATCGACCTGGCTCAGTTTAGTGAAGTTTTCCAAGACCAAGAAGTCCAAGAATTACCTCCACACAGACCTGAGGACTGCGCCATTGATCTGGTCCCAGAGGCCCTGGTACCGTTTGGGCGAATGTTCTCTCTTTCTCTTAAGGAAAAAGAAGTCCTCAAGAAATACCTTGACTCCAATCCACAAAACGGACTCATTCAACCTTCACGTTCTCCTGCTGGGGCATCCTTGTTTTTTGTGCCCAAAAAAGATACAACAGAACTAAGACCCTGCATCGACTACCGAGGACTGAACAGCATCACCATCAGAGATCGGTACCCGATGCCATTGATTAAGGATATATTAGAAGCCGTACAAGGGGCCAGTGTTTTCTCCAAGATCGACCTACGAAGAGCCTACCATTTGCTACGCATCCGTTCTGGAGATGAATGGAAGACTGCCTTTAGGACCCCCTTCGGCCACTACGAGTATAGGGTGATGCTGTTCGGCCTGGTAAACGCTCCATCAGTTTTCCAGCGATTTATGGACTGTACTTTTTCCGACTTGTTGCATAACTGCACTATCATCTACTTTGACGATATTCTAGTGTTCTCAAAATCTCCGGAATTACATGCACAACATCTTCATCAGGTTGTCCAAAGACTTAAAGATGCCCATCTAAAGGCTAAGCCAGACAAGTGTGTGTTCCAGGTAACAAAGGTTCCTTATCCTGGGTTTATCTTGTCTGCCGAGGGAATTCAAATGGACCCTCAGAAGGTAGAAGCCATCTTGCAGTGGCCAAGTCCGACTTCGGTAAAGGAAGTCCAAAGATTCCTCGGGCTAGCCAATTTTTATCGCAAATTCATTTCTGATTTCTCCTACAAGGTATTGCCCATTACCTGTTTGTTAAAGAAATCTTCTTCTCCCTTTCTTTGGTCCAACAAAGCAGAGGACGCTTTTCACCAACTTAAAACTGCCTTTTGTTCTGCCCCAGTGCTACGTCAACCAGATCAAGGCCTCCCATTCGTAGTGGAGACTAATGCTTCATCTGCAGCGTTGGGAGCAGCATTGCTGCAAGAACATGATGGGGTTGAATATCCTGTAGCCTATGTGTCTAAGACTTTAACACCTATCCAACGGAACTATTCCGTGATAGAGAAGGAGCTGATGGCGATGAAAGTAGCATGTGAAGAGTGGCGGCATCTCTTACAAGGGGCTGCTTTTCCCTTTGAACTGCGCACGGATCACAAAAATCTAAAGGTCATACAAAATATGGAGTGTATTAATTCACGACAAGCCCGATGGGCCCATTTTTTTTCCCAGTATGACTTCGTGCTTACTTACTTACCTGGAACCCAAAACCTGCTTGCAGATGCATTATCCAGAAGACCCTCTCCAGAATGTCTGTCCGAACAACATCTAAACCGCATGTTGCCTCAGAAGAAGGGGATATGTACGGTAAATGCTTTTCTAGAAGGGGTACGCAAAGCCACAGCCAACTTAGACAAACCCCCTTCTGTTAAGGCTTCAGAAGATCTCATCCTCCAGGACGGCGTATATCTTTGCAAAGGACGTCTATTTCTTCCAGACTCCACCTCCCATCTACAGGACTTGAAATCGTGTCACGATGACCCAGTAGCAGGACATCGAGGTATTAAGAACACTCTGGATTTACTCAGACGTCATTTTTGGTGGTCCGGAATGGAAAAGATAGTAGATGAGTATGTGTCGACCTGTCCAATTTGCTCCAGGTCAAAATACAGCACTCAGAAACCGGTTGGATATCTACAACTAGAAGAACCACCTAGGAGACCATGGAAAGTAATCTCCACTGATTTTGTGGTTGACTTACCTCCTTCGGACGGTTGCTCCTGCATCATGGTAACCGTGGACAGTTTTTCCAAAATGGCACATTTTACCCCCTGGGCAGGTCTGCCAACAGCAGCAGAGATGTCTTCTGTTTTTGCCAAGGAAATATTCCGGTTACATGGAATTCCAGACAAGATCATTTCTGACAAAGGTTCACAGTATACCTCCCGTTTCTGGAAAGAGCTCTGTAAGAGGCTCGGAATTGAAAGCTATGTCCTCAGGGTTCCATCCGCAGACGAATGGTCAGACAGAACGGATAAACGCCTTACTGGAACAATATCTTTGTTGCTTTACCAATTCTCAACAAGACAATTGGGTGGCTCTACTACCAACAGCCGAGTTTGCTTACAACAACTCCACTCATAGTGCCACCAAACTAAGTCCTTTCTTTTGTACTTATGGCTTTCATCCCTGTTTCTTACCAATCAGAACCTTTCCTCTAGCGGATATACCTTCTGTCGACGCCTTGCTTGCCAGTATTTCTGAGGCACATAAGACTGCTTATGCAAGTCTGCCAGCCAGCAAAATCCGGTATAGTTCTTTCAGCAATCCACGGCGCCTTCCTCCTCCCCAATGGCAAAAGGGCACCCAAGTCTGGCTTTCTACGAAGTACCTCCCTTGCTGGTTGCATCCTTCCAAACTTACTCCACGCTACCTGGGTCCTTATACCATCCTGGAAAGGATAAACCAACCCAGTGGCCTATCGACTTCTGTTGCCCGACTTCATGAAGCGAATACATCCGGTCTTTCATTCCTCCCTTTTGAAAGAATATCAGGAAGATACCTACAAGCGAAGAATACCGAAAGATCAGAAACCCAAAGACTTACCACCTGACGAATATGAAGTTGCAGCGATCCGAGACTCCAGATATAAGGGAGGCAGACTGGAGTATCTCATACATTGGAAAGGTTACCCGCATTCGGATGATTCTTGGGAACCTGTTTCTCATGTCCATTCCCCTCGTCTGGTGCGGATATTTCATAGACTTCACCCTGGCAAGCCGGGGGGGGGGGGGCCCTATAGGAGGGGACATACGGTCATGCCGTTTGCAAGGAGATTCCCTTGGCGTCTAGGAAGCCAATGGCAACTCCGCCACCATTAAAGCCACCATTAAATTGTTCCACCTTTTCCTTTCATTTCCTGTTGCTACGCTCTAGTCTTTTTCTGGCCTCTTCCTGGTTTCGCTATTTAACCACGCCCCCTTGTTCTGCTCGGCGCGTTGCAACTTTTGCTTTCATGCTCCGTTTCGCTTGTGTGCTCGCTTCCAGCTTGCCTGCTTGCTGCCTTGCCGGTCTCATTCTGGTACTCCTCCTTTTCTGCTTTTTTCTTTGCCAATCTCTTTTCGGTGTCCTTTCCCTCCTTGGTTCTTGGCTGTTCCTTGTTTCTCGTCTTCGCGCCTCTTAGCGTTCTGTTATTTTTTCCCTTGCCTTACCAGTTTTTCCCCGTCCTCCCCGTTCCCTCTCTCCTCGTCCTGCCCTCTTTTTCTGGCTCTCGGCCCTCCTTCTTCTGTGCTTACCTGTTTCTTTTCCCATCCCTTTCGGGTCCATTTATCCTTCCTCCCTTTTCTCTTCTTACTTCCTAGTTTCCTTTTCCTCCTTCTTTCCTTTCGGTCTACGCTGCCATTCTTCCTCTTCCCGGTCTGCCGCCGCTTACCCGGCATTCCATTCTTACCGCTTCCCCCTTGCCCAGCTCAGCATTCACGTGATCGTCAGGGGTCTCTGCGATCCTCTGCAACCCGGAACTACCTCTCCTTTGGAATCTACCAGTTATCTGGAAAAGAACCTTGTCTGGCTATCCTTACACCGCAACAAGATCTAAACACATAAAAGAGGTTTTTTTCAGCATATGCTTTTTTCCTCTCTTACGGCTTCTGCGGGAAGGGAGTGCCTTGTTTCCCTGGTGTTACGAGGGGGAACAGGGTGGCTTCTAACCGCGGAAGACCATATCTCTTCTCAAAAAAGAAGTCTACAAGAAAAAAGGGGCGAAGACGCGAGGAGTCCACAGAAGAATCAGGTGAGGAGGAGTGGGTTCTGGATAAAGACAGTTCTGGTTCCGACGAATTGAGTGATCAGCCTAGTATTCATGATATGCAGGCTTGAATGTGTGCTCTCTTCTTGATGAGTCTTATTGCTTCGACTGGCATTTTGGTGCAACCCGTCTAGGTATGTCTAAATGTGGCCTGGCATGCTTTACGGTAATATTATTACGTGTCTACACTGGTCTACATTGTGCAGCCAGTTGGACATGTCTTCATTGTGGCATGGCATTTTTAATAGCAAAGCATTCATGTTCATGTGCACTGTTGGTGACTTGCATGTATTGGATTGGTGTTACCCTTCAAAACAATAGCAGAAACTCTGGCTTTTTAGCCAATTTTGCTCAGAAATTGTGCTGTATATTGCATTAAAACACATATTTATATATTTCTCCTGGTGCAGTGTGCGGCATACCCCTTCAGCAGCACTTTTGTGCGTATTGCGCAAGCGTGGTCATCTAGGCTGGCCCAGTGTGTGGCGCGACCTGTGATTTGTTGCCGAGTTGGGTTTGTGTCATAAAGCACCAAAGTATTGACTGAAAAGGATACGGTACTCAAAAGGATACATATGGTAGGGTCTTCCGGATCCCTGTTCACACGATTTGATAGTTGTGAAGTCAAGTTTAGACCTTCCAAATGATACGACTCTCTGACTGATGAAACAGGCAGAGAGATGGATCACTGGAAAGGGCGTGGGTAAAGTATAGGAAGTCAGCCTAGAACAAAATAAAGTATCATAAGAAACTGCCCCAAATCGACTCTCTATGATAGAACAATATTTGGCATTAATTCACACACTGACCTTATGACTGGTGTAGAAGAATCCAGCAGACGTCTCTTGAGGAAAATCCGGAATTGGAACAAACGACAAGGAAGGGAAGATTAGTAAGGGAGACTTATCCCGAACGGCACGAGGCTCACGCTAGATACCGGGTTGCTGCACCACAGGATAGCGTCCAAAGTACTGTTCACTGTCACCTTCCAACAGTCCTTGAAAAGCTTCCTTCCCACGTAGAGAAAAGTATAGAAATGAATAAATCCACCTGTTAATATCACAGATGCAGGAGTCGGAAATAGCGCCCTTTTGTGGAATAAACAAAGTACACGCGGTTCTGAACAGCCGCGAAGAAAATAGTGTGCGCGTGTGGAATTGCACGCGAACAGGATTCACGCAGCCCAGGCCAGCCGCGCTTGAAGACAGCGTGCGCTTGTGGAATTGCACGCAAACAGGATTCACGCAGCCCAGGCCAGCAGCGCTTGAAGACAACGTGTGCGTGTGGAATTACACGCGAACAGGATTCACGCAGTCCAGGCCAGCCGCGCTTGAAGACAGCGTGCGCTTGTGGATTTGCACGTGAACAGGATACACACAGTCCTGAACAACCGCGCTTGAAGACAGCGTGCGCTTGTGGATTTGCACGCGAACAGGATACACACAGTCCTGAACAACCGCGCTTGAAGACAGCGTGCGCGTGTGGAATTACACACGAACAGGATTCACGCAGCCAAGGTCCGCCGCGCTTGAAGACAACGTGCGCTTGTGGATTTGCACGCTGACAGGATACACGCAGTCCAGGACAGCCGCGTTTGAAGACAACATGCGGTGTGGAATTACACGCAAACAGGATTCACGCAGTCCAGGTCCGCCGCTCTTGAAGACAACATGCGCTTGTGGATTTGCACGTTAACAGGATACACGCAGCCCCGGACAGCAGCGTTTGAAGACAACGTGCGCATGTGGAATTACACGCGAACAGGATTCACGCAGCCCAGGCCAGCCGCGCTTGAAGACAACGTGCGCTTGTGGATTTGCACGCTAACAGGATACACGCAGCCCAGGACAGCTGCGTTTGAAGACAACGTGCGCGTGTGGAATTACACGCGAACAAACCTCCAGGAATCAGCGTGTGGCGGAAAACACACTATAGAAGGCCCAAGAAGCAGCTGAGGAAAACTGCAAGGACGCAGATCGGAGGTTCAGCTACACAACGCCAAATGATTCGATCAGAGGTAGCGAGTGAAGTTTCCACCCTACTTATATACGTAATGCCGTAGCTCACGTGACGAAGCAGAATTCACGTGAATTTAGCAACGTGAAAAGTGCAGACGTCGTTTTCCCGGCAATGAATCGAACAACCGCCATTTGGAATAGAACGGTCTAGCTGTTCTATGAGCGTAAGAGGTAGAACCACATCCAGCATGCATGACAGTTTGGGAGACCCTCAGCATGGCTCGCAGGGGGGCCCCCAGATCTTGTGTTACACCACTGACAGTACAGTAGATACAGCTGAAGGCTGTGACCACTAGCCATGGCTAGTGGCCCTGTAGTGTTCTAAAATATACATTGGGCATGGGTGAATCAGGGTCGAAATTGTGAGGAGCTATATAGCTCCTTCTCCTAGCCGAGAAGAGTCTGGTCAGCTTGACACAAACAGGTACCAGGAGCTACCTTTGGCTCCAGAGGCAAACTGGTGCTATACAAACATCCCTTGTTTGCATTAGCTTTCTATATCTGGGAATACGTATCAAGAACCTTTAAAGCAATCCAGAAGACATTTAAAGCATAACGAATTGTATATAATGGATTCAAAGTTTTCATCTCACATAAAAGTTAGATTTGCGCCAAGCTATGTACTAGCTCCTGGTTCTCTATTGGTAGCTGCTGTCTACTAGGTGATGTTCGATACCCAGGAGCTAGTTTTAACTCCTGCGCATGAAATCTTAATTCGGACCCCTGAAAATCAATATAAGCAATCTCAATTATAACACATAACAAAATAAAAAACATGAAGGGAAAACAGTAATACCCAACTCCTACCAACACCTGAGAGATGCAGGTACCAACTGAGGTGCATGGGATCATATTACCAGTTTGTCTCTCCACCACTAACCATCACGAATTAGCCAAATTAATGGGGAGATATCCAGACATATTCTCCATGATGCCTAGGAGTGTGAAAGGTGTCGTCCAAAAGATTTAGACACTCACTGGGAAGGTTATACATCTAAAACCTTACCGGCTACCGGAAGCAAAAAAGAAAATTATTAAAGAGGAACGGAAAATTATGCTGGACCTCAGGGTGATCAAGAGGTCCTACAGCAAATGATCCTCACCCATATAACTTGTTCCCAAGCCAGACAATACATGGAGATTGTGTATTGATGTCTCAATGAAATCTCCCATTTTGATGCCTGTGCAATGCCCCGGATGGATGAATTCATAGAGACATTGGAAAGGTAAGAGTCATCTCCACCCTAGACCTGATAAAGTGCTACAGGAAGGTGCCACTGGAGGAAAAAGCGAAACCAAGAATTGCTTTTTTGGCCATGGAAAGCAGATTCCAGTTACCATTTGATCTTCATGGATGCCCTGTCACTTTTCAGAGATTAATGGACGGAGTCTTCGTGCCATGCCAAACATTGTCAATGTATACCTCAACGACATTGCCATATACTTCTAAGCATGCGAAGAGCATCTCAAGTATTTATCAGCTATGTGTGACCAGCTGTGGAAAGTCATCTCACTGCCAATACAGCCTAGTGCCACCTAGCTCAATCTTTTGTCAAATACCTAGGATTGCTGGTTGGAAATGGTCAAGCATTACCCCAACAAGTTATGGTGGAGGCAGTTCAAAAGGCAACGGGACCTGTCACGAAGAAGGATGCCCATGGCCTCATTGGCCTGGTAGGCTATTATAGAAAATATATTCTGAATTCTTCGGAGAAAGCCAGACCCTTAACAAGTAAGCTGGTCAAGAGTCACCCTAACACAATCTGATAGGATATACAAGCCCAATAAGTCTTTGACAGTCTCAACAACACACTTTGCAAAAGCTCTGTACTAGTGATGCCTAATTTCAACAAATAGTTTCTCTTGGAGATGGACGCTTCATCCATTGGTCTCAGCCCATATTATTACAGGTACAGGAGGAAAAAGAAAAACTATAAATAATGTTCATAAACCAGAAGCTCTTTCCTTGTGAAAGAAACTACTGTTATGAATCCAGTGGAATCATCGCAGATGTGGCCATGGGATAGCAGCCGCTACCTGCTTCTGACTCGGGCGGCAATATGAGGGAGGATGACATGGGAGGAGACAACTACCAGGGAGATGTTATGACTTCACTGGAGGAGCCACAATGTATCCCCCTTCCCCATGAGGAAGACCCTCTGATTCTCGAGTTCTTGATGGCCTTTTGTCATTTCTGTCAGGCCCCCCACCTTTCACCCTAACACCCACAACTCACACAAAACCCCTTTTGGTTTAAATGTACCTGTATGTGAAATCCATGAGAAAAACCATTTGGAAGTTAAAAGCCCAAAGGCAGTCATGGACTATTACTCCCATAACCACCCAGGTACTGAGATGAAGAGGAGAATAATGGAGTTTGTGCACAATGACAGGTGCTCAAAGCACAACATGCAGACTAGTCATTTTTCCAAACATTTATTGAGTGGGACATTTAAAGATGGTAACCGTGATACAAAGATGAGCAGTGCAGGAGGAAACGTTTCCATCCACGTGAAGGCTCCTAAACGTAAGGTCCACCAACAAGGCTGGAGATGCAGAGAAGGCTGACCGACGGAAGAATAGATGCTGCATGTGAGCTGGAGAGGCCATTGAGACACTCAGAGCTGTTTTAAGAAGACCAAGGAAAGGATTTCTCTATATTTCTACTGGCCTAAAATGGGTTCTGATGTAGATAAGTTCTGTAGAAGCTGTCACACTTGTCTTTCACAGCAACCACCTAAAGGCCTATGTCTCTAGACCGGAACGGGGAGCTTTGCTTCTAGCCTCTGCTCAGGAGGAAGAGAGTGAACCTCTACCTGACCTCATCAGGGGACAACCTTTAGATGGAAAGATAGAAGGAGTCAATCTCTCTTCTGATCTGACACTGGAACAACAGGAGGAGTGCAAGATTCTGTTAAATCAGTTTGCCCCTCGGTTTTCACTATCACCAGGCTTGACACCTTGGGGCCAGCATGAGATTCTCATTGGAGACTGGTTACCTGTTAAAAGCAAAGGTTACAGGATGTCAGACAATATAAGAACCCACATAAAGGAAGAGGTCAAAAAGATGCTTGATCTCGGGGTAATAGAGCCCTCTACCAGTCCACGGTCTAGTCCAGTGGTACTAGTGCCAAAAGCAGGATCCAAGGAGTTGAGATTCTGTGTGGGCTATAGAGCTCTTAATGCAGTCACCACGACTGATGCCCATCCTTTACCTAGGACAGATGAGATGGTGGATAGACTTGGTTCAGCCAAATACCTCAGTACATTTGAACTAACCTCAGGCTATTGGCAAATAGCTCTGACAGACCATGCCAAGGAGAAAACTGCATTTTCAACCCCAGGAGGCTTCTACCAGTTTAAGGTTATGCCTTTTGGACTAAAGAATGCACCTGCTACATTCCAAAGGATGGTGAATCACTTTCTGAATGGGATGGAGGACTTCTGCATGGCATACTTGAATGACATTGCAGTGTTCAGCCCTACTTGGAAGTAACATATTGACCACTTAGGACATGTGTTGCAGGCTCTTCACCAGGCCAATCTGACCATAATGGCAAGCAAATGTCAAATTGGTCAGAGTAAAGTGGTCTACCTTGGACATGAGGTAGGAGGAGGTGAAATAAGGCCATTGCCTAGCAAAGTACAAGCTGTACAGGACTGGGCCACCCCTACTACTCAAACCAAAGTCAGGGCCTTCTAGGTCTCACAGGTTACTAAATGAACTTAATTGAGAACTATGTGACCATAGCTTCTCCCTTGAATGTGATTTCCTCACCCGAATCCCCCAAGAAGGTCAGGTGGAATGAGGAGTGCACTAGGGTATTTGAAGGACTTAAGAAAGCCCTTTGCCAAGCTCCAGTCTTAAGAGCTCCTGACTGCAACCAATCCTTTAATGTACAGACGGATACTTCCAATACAGGTATAGGTGCAGTTCTGAGTCAGCTGGATGAGAAAGGCAGGGAACACCCAATCTGCTTCATCAGTAGGAAACTGAAGGAACCTGAAACAAGGGGGGGCAACAATAGAATGTGAATGTTTTCCCATTGTGTGGTATTTGAAGAAGTTTAAACCATACTTGTGTGGTTCTACTTCTGTAATTCAAACAGACCACCAGCCCTTGATATGGTAAATGCAGATGAAGGGGGAAAATCCTAAATTGTTAAGATGGTCACTCAGCCTAGAGTGGTTTGATTTTACCATTGAACACAGGTCAGGGTGTAATCACCAACATGCTGATGGTCTCTCCAGAAAGTATGACCGACTGGTGTAAGGAGATTCATCCAGGGGGGATTAAATCCTCCTGTCCCTTAGTCTGGGGATGAGGGGGATGAGTTTTAGGGAGAATTCTCAGAAATGTGCTAATTCCCTCCACCTTAGAGACCCCCAGCAACTTTGCTGGATTTTGAGGACTGATTTTTTTTAACCTGGAGAGAATGAGACCCTTTTCCCACTCTCTCATGTATTTTAATGTGATTTCTGAACTTTGTGTTTCTTTTGGTTATGGAGCCTGACAAACTCCATAGGCATCATCTTGTACATTGTGTCACACAGAACCTTCAGTGCAGCGGTACAGGGAAGTCTTCCAGATTTCCCAAAGGTTTAAATGCCTTCTCTGGGATAAACTACTGAACAGTAAAGTGAAATTGACTTACAATAGGGTGCTGGAGGTGGTTACCTAGTATCCCTTTTGTCTAGCTTCTCATGTAACATTTTTATGTTACCCTTTCCTAAGTGAACAGCCGGAGGCAGTGGTTTACTTTTAACTACAGTGGTGTGCATTTACCGCGGGATGTGTTCGCAGCTGCAGTAAAGCACCCAATGGTGCCATTTTTGTCAAAATGGCCCAGTCTTCTTTTTTTGCCATTTCTTTGTGGAAAGGTCCTTCTTGAGATTTACTGTGCACGCCAAACGAGGTTTGATCCCTTTGTTCGCTTTGCCTCTGGCTCCAGGATGTCTGGCGGGGGCAGGAAGTGAGGGAGGTACCCGAAATTCCCTGTGCTTGGTCTCCTAGGAGACCCAAATGCACTCTGTGGTGATTGGCCGGCTGACTGTCCGGCAAGGACAGCCACCCTGCTGGGTGTCTGACAGCTAGGCTGGAATGAATGGGAGAAACCTTAATAAAAGACAAGGCTTTTAGCTTGGAACCACTGGATGAATGAATCGAAGAAGAACTTGAAGAGGAAACCTGCTGGAACTCCTGGACCGTTGGTTTGCCCAGTGAAGCCCTGCTGCTGTGCTGAAACTCCAAATTCGTATTGACAGAAAACCCCTGCAAGGACGACTTCTCCCCTTGAGCTGGTGGGACCAATCAACTCCAAATTAAGCCACCTCAACATGTTCTCGAGCTGGTTGAATTTCCACAGAGTTGCTGCTGGAAACCAAATAGCCAGGGAGAGGAACACCAGATTGTGTGTCTTGCTTTTAAGTTGGGCAAGAGCTCCAGGAAGATCCTCCGGACCCCCAGGAAGCAGGACTGGCCGAGCCTGTCCCCTCCTTAACAGAGTTCAGGACCCCAGCAGCAAGGGAAGTCCATCTCGACAGCCAGGAACTGCAGTGATGCTATTTGCGGTAGTCGCGAGGAGCTGAAACACCGAAGTGCCACTTGTTTGAAGATTGCCGGTTGCGAACAGTGAACATCCCATTGCAGTGCAGGAGTCCCCCCGACGTCCTCCCTCTTGTCCCCATGACTGATGCCCAGGAACAGTGAGATCTGCAGAGCTGCACAGGAACAGGAGTCATCTGCTGCACTTTTTCTTCATTCTAAAGGTACTGTAAAGTCTGAGAGAACTTACTTCTTATTGTAGAGTTGCTTGCATCTTCTACTACTCACAAGTCTAAACAGCTTGTTGCCCTACATTAATTCTTCTTTTCTTCAAAGACTTCTAAAACATTGTGCAAAGACTTTTCTACTTACCTACCAAGTGCTTCAGCTCATGTAGACATTGGTCCATTGACTTTGGCTTAACCTGTTACACTGAATTACTCTGCTGAGGGGAAACAAAAGTATTAGCCTGCTTAAGAATATTTGTGCTCTCTTGTGTGTTCTAATAACCTTTTCCTTTGACCAATTCATAAGAATGTTCTAAATGCTACAGTAAGATTTTAATGTCCCCAACACCCTAGCCATTGAAGTAACCTGAGGGTGTAGGTTGTGACTGTGGGCCACCGCAAAAGGGTCTTTACTGATTTAGAAACTAGGAGTGTGTAGTTCTGAAGTGTATTTGTGTGTTGCTTTTATATTGCTCCCTTCTGAAGAAGGCGTATTCTAACTGACTGATAAATAAATTAATAATTGTTTATTTAAGAAACCTTGTGTAAGTGTTTATTTGAATATGTGTCACTGTGAATCTCTGTGTAACTCCACTACAGCTCACAGTGACCCCTCTTGAGATAAGCCTGCTGCTCAACACGCTACCAACCTGTGTAATACAGACTTATACCAAAGGCTGGATTTCTATTGCCAGGAGTTCAGGGTTGTTGTAGTGCACCCAAAGGGTACTGCATACAATCGTGCCTAACAAAGGGCTGTGTCAGGATGTGAGTCAGCCAGAGGAGGAGTAGTGGGTGAGAAGGTGGCGGCGAAAGCCTCAACTGACACATGCTTCTTGGTTTGGATAACCGAGAAGGTAGGTGGCAGAGCTGGAGTTGGCTTGGCCTGTGGGGTAGAGAGGGTGAGATGGGAGGAAAGGAGAAAGTGATCATTCCAGGAGAGAGGTGTGGTGAGAGGGATCGAAAGGGGAAGGTCTGAAGAGATCAGAACATCCAGTGTGTGCCCTGCAGAGTGAGTCGGACCAGAGGGGAGAACAGATTGATAGAGAGAGTCACAGAGGTCACAAAAGAGTCCAGTGGAAGGACAGGAAGCATCCAGGTGGATGTTGAAGTCTCCAAGAAGGAGTTGAGAGGTTGAGACCAGGAGGGAAGAGGAGAGTTCCTCCCACTCAGAGAGGAAGGAGGAGATCTGACCAGGTGGCTGATAGATGGTAGCCACAGCAAGGGAATGGCTAGGGTGGAGAGAGAGAGCCTGCAGATGAGGAATTTGAAAGAGGAATAGGCCTGCGTAGGAATGACGGAGGTAGGAATCCACTCAGGGAAGATCAGGGCTACACCCCCGCAGAGAGGATCTTGTAGCCATCAGAGAGGAGAGTGCCAAAGCTCGTGCCAGAGCTGGCCGTGAACCATGTCTCGATGAGAGCGAGGACATCGAGGCCTAGTTCCTCCAGGAGGTGGCAGATGTCAGAGCAGTGTTTGACAGCTGAGCGAGAGTTTACAGCAGGGTCGGACTGGGAAAAGAAATAGGCCCGGACACCCCAAAAAAAGTGGCCCACCCCTCGCCTCAAAAAAAGTGGCCCTCAAACCATCAACTGTGAATCGCGTCTATTCATGACTTTACAGAAAATGCTATCCCAGAAACTCACACCTGGATAAATTGTCCTTTGCAATAGGGAGGCCAACTTTTCAAAATGGCTTTGCAGGACACTTTACACCCGCAGGCTCAAAAATGGTTTGTAGCGCTATTTGTTTGCACCAACATATGGATACTTTTGTTTACATATGACTGTTGTGATGTTTAAATGTACACATGCACACAAATATACTTTTTTTTTGTTAATGGTAATTATTGAAAGCATGGGCCGTCATATGGCACAGTACCTCTGCACATAACATGCTGATTCCACATACTCCAAAACAGTCTATACTTGGCCTCCTGCACCCCAACTCCGCCACCCCACTCCGCACACAACCATCATAATTCTGGGATTGCACGACTGACAGATATGACATAGTGAGAACATAATTGGCCCAGGGTCACACAGTCAATTAAGAGGTGAAGCTGGTATGTAAACACAGTTTGCAGTCTAGACACTAGGCCATGAACAGTAAGGATGTGAAATTAACTACCGTTCTCGGCCTGACGACTTTTCAGATAGTGCAAGAGCTAAGACATAGATAAGGAAGGGAGGGGGGAGTGGGAAGGAAATGGAAACAGACAGGCGACTACCATACTAGGCCTGACCACATTTCTGCTAGAGCCGGGGAAAAACAAAAGGTGAGGGAGGGGTGCAGAAAGGGAGAGGAGGAACAAAACAAACGATTATCGAACTAGGCCTGACGACATTTCAGATAGTGCTGGATGGGGGAGGGAGGAGGAGGGGAGGAAAAAAAACAATTAAAGGGAGGGGAGAGGAGACAGACGAGGTTGCTATCATACTAGGTCCAGGGACAATTCTGATAGAGTAAGTGCATAGAAGAAAGTAAGGGGAGGAGATAACAAAAGGGAGAAAGGGAGAGGAAGAGAGAACAGAGTAAGCAGTCAAAAAGAGTGGAGAAGCAAGAGGGGAGAACGAATACAATTGCAGAAGTCAGTAGTAACACATAATGTTGCAAGCCAGGATACAGGATTACAACAAAAAGTAGTGGAACTATGTTCCCATGGTCCACCCCTTTTCTGCTTACTCCCTACCCCCAATAGTCACTTTAACCCCCTCCCCCCATAATTAAGCCCCATACCAGGTCCTTCCTTTCTTCCACTTCACCCTGTGTTTTACAACAGTTCTAGCAAGACTTAAGAAAACACAGTGTGCAGCTTTATGCAGCTTCCCCTTTCAACCACCCACCATTCCCACCTCTTAAGGGACATGTCCAGGACTATAGCCACAAACACACCCCTCCCATTTCCTGCAAACACGTCTGTGCCTACAGCAATTAATATGTAGATCTGGGCTTTTTGGCTGCTTGGGAATGCGTTTTAGGTCCCAAGCAGTCTATTTAATAAACACCACCAATTCAGGCATGCAAGATAGCGCAGTGACATATTACACTGGCTCCCCAGTAGGAGAGAAGTTTAATTTTTTTGTTTTTAAAATTGCCGTCCTGTAACTTGGGTTGCATAAAGTAAGGGAACGATCATGGTTGCCCCGAGAAGAGAATGTCGTACCTGTTAGTTCCTCAACTTCCCGCCCACTTTGACCTCTGATCCTAGGTAGGTAACACTCGAAGCAAGTGTCAAAACAGTATTTTCAAGGTGCCTTTTAAAACATTACGTTTCTTCCCCTTGGATAATTACAAAATCTTTGTTTTACCGGGATTGATTATAAGAACATTTTCTTTCCAGTATTTTACAAAGGCTTATATAAAAACCCTTAACCCATTTGCGTGTTATCAACTAGTAACAAGTTGATCCGTGTATCCTATGTCTTATTAAGGTGGGTAAAAGTAAATGCTTGTTTGTGGTGAAGTCAGAACTCCACAATTTTTTAATAACCATCGTAACACTTGTGCTAAATGTATACATGCTGCTGTAGCACATCTCCCAATCTGTGTCCTGGGCTGTATCCATGCCAGAGGACACATAACTGCTTCGTGGCTTCTAAACCCACAACTCAAAACCTACGTTCTGATCTGTATTATTTACCATCCTGGGTCTAATCCGATTACTACATGGATTCTTGGATGTCTTTCTTTGTGGACTCCTAGAGCCCTTATTTTGCTTCGGCAATCCGATGACTGGGGAACAGAGGGGTGGTGGGGGGGGGGGGGGGTTGAGCGGGGTCACACATGTGTCTGCGCCCGAGCCCTTAAGATGGTCCACTCCTGGTAGCAACATCACAGCCATGGTCTTGTGGCCAAATTGCTGCCTGATTTATAAAATATGGGGTGTTTATGGGCAGCATCCATGGCTTATTAGGACTCTGCAAGTACCTGCTATTTACACATGCCTGGAGGGTGGGAGATCTGCCTCCGCGCTGCTGCAGAATTTGGCAGGCACTGCACCTGGGAATATATGAATGCGCACATCGGGAGCAGAAACTTGGGCAATTCAGGGCTCATTGGCAAGTCATGACACTTAAATACAACTTCTAACGCTCATCTCTATGTATGGCACTCACTCACTACTGGTTCTCAGACTCCCTGTCGTCTCTCACGTCCCGTCTGCTTAGCCAGTCTCTCACTCCAAACCAAGTCCAGTCCCACAGGTGTCAACAAGTACTACTTCCCGGTAATGTGTCAATCAGAACACTTCCGGCGGCCGTCGGACTCATCGGCACTAGTGTCACTCTCAAGTCCAGCCAAATGTGGCGCATCACAGATAGGCTCTGTGCTTTTGCAGATGCAAATGCGAGCGCTGAGCCTGCGCTCAGGCTGTTAAGTTCTGGGTCCGCCCATGCGCAGTGCGATCAGTGGGGGGCAGGGCCACCATTATACTTGGCTGGCTGAGGCTCTCTGAATGCAGTCTTGGTGCCGGCTGCCGGCGGGGAAAAAAGCAACAAAAAATACTTTTCTTCCGCACTGAACTGGGCATGTTATTATTGTCCATGCACAGTTCAGTGTGGAAAAAAAAAGTATTTTTTTTCCTCGCTCATACCGGCCCACGCTTGGGGCAGACACCGACCCCCAGGGGACTAATGATGAATTCGGACCGGCCACGAGCCGATTGGCCGAGGGGCCAATCCGACCCTGGATGGGTGACGAAGGTGGTGGGGTGGGGACCGTGGGGTACACAATGGATGAGAGCGGGCCGTGTATGGATGCCAGATCCAGAGAAATGCTCAGTACGCCTCATTCACAAGTGGCGTGGTGCTCATTTTCAGATGATGTGCTGCTGGCCGCCCCTTGCGCCTAACAGTGACGGCATCGGCATCACGGCGCGGCCAGCAGCAATCCATGATAACGAGGGGAAGTGCATATCACCATGAGTCACTGGCCCTTGCTATACAGACGTGAAAGGAACGAATAGTGGTGCACGTGCACCGTGCATGCATCTCTTACCTGAGCAGCCTGGCTCGGACGGTGGAGGCTCCTCCTGCTGAACTTCGTCTGCGGTCGCTGCTGTCTCTGTCTCTCTCTCGTACTCGAGTCGTCTCTGGGGGATGATCTGATCATGGTGGAGAGAGAGGCCCGCGAACGCCCATTTATTCTCTAGGTAGTTGCCGCGGCCCGCCGCCCGGCGACACAGAGTCTGGGACAGCGCCACAGCCTGAGCCACATCCATATTCCAGAGTCCCCGGCCCAGCCCCGCCCAGGCACAACAGTTGTTTCAACTTTGCACAAAGGGCAACACCTTCCTGAAAAGTTGAAAGCAACTTGTTGGGCCCGGGCGGGCGTGGAGGAGGCCGGCGCCAGACTGTGTGCTGTGCCCCCTGGGGGCCTGGGCGGCCCAAGTCCAGCCCCCGGCCCAGCCCTGGCGGCAGGAGGAGGCCGCAGGCGGCGCAGGCCTGCTAATTTCATTAGCAGAGCGACGACGGCGAGCCGGGGGGCGGCCCCCCCAGGCCCACAAGGCGAGGGAGTGAGCACTAGTGTGACAGTGAGCACCACTACGCCCATACCACCCATGGCTGCACGGTGCATCTGCATGATGCATAAATTATAATGCACGATGGCATCATGCAAATTTGCTAATTAATGTGCTGCTTCCTTCCTCCTGCTTTATCAAATCATCAAAGCAAGGTAACAACAACGTGTGTTGTTACCTTGCTTTGATGATGCGTGACAGCCAGCCTGACCCCTGCCCGCCCCCCCCCCCTGCTGCAGTCGGTGTGTCAGTTTCCTGCGCCTGAAGTGCGAGTGCGAGCGAGGCAGCAGCAGCCAGCCTGGCCGGCCCTGCTGAGTCGATGCAAAGTTAATGTAAAAAAAAAAACACGGCCCGGGCCCGGCAGCGCTGGCACACTCACGCAAGCAGCGCAGCGCCCATGGCACCTGTCTGCCACTGCTAGCCAGTGCCGTGCAACAAACAGTAAATTAAAAAAAAAAAACAGTAAATTTTAAAAAAAAAACGGCCCAGGGGGTGCTTCACGAAAAACCGGCCCCCAGTTCTCAAAGTACACCGGCCAGTGGCCGATCGGCCGATGCGGCCAGTCCAACTCTGGTTTACAGTGTCAATATGGAGAAGGTTGCCGTCCTTGAAAGACTTCCAGGAAGGGGTACAAATCAAAGGTACGCCCTGCAATGGTGTAGAAGAGGTCTGATAGGGGGCAGAAGAGAAAGGACGAGAGGGCAAGGTAGCCAAGGAGGAGACAGCAGGGGGAGGCAAGAAAGCCATGGAGGGAAGAGAGCGGACAGCAGGAGAAGAAAGGAAATTGATGATGCGCGGGAAGCGTCTATCAAAGAGGAGAAGGTTGGCTTGAGGGCCTTGGACCAAGATGGTACCATTCAAGTAAACATTTAGACCTTTGAGGAGTGGAAGGAGGCCATGAGGGCCTCCCACCAGGTGCCACCATTAATGGAAGAGGAAGAGAATGGAGAGAGCACAGAGACAATATGTACTCCCCACACACAGTTTTTAACAGACACAAATAATAGTGTATACTACAAAGGTAGTTTTACAATTAATAAAATCTCTGATCTTGATCACAGTACCATAATTTTCTGTAAAGTCATGACAATCTGCATGTAGTTACTGTGTGTAAATGATGCCATATCTGTGTATGTGTATTTTCTCCTATGTCCCGACCATCTGACCACATTGGTATTTTATATTTTCTTTATAATTTTTGACTTGATTAAAACTGCCCTTTTATTTATTTTTTGAAATCATATGTTGCTATTCTTTTGATATACTGACAAAAATGTACAGCCTTGAGAACGATCTAGTGTCAAAACACGTGTCGGCTGACTATATGGAAATTAAAGTTGCAAGCATAACTGAATGAACATTTGCGATCATTTCTTATCATACTCAAAAATGCATTTTGCTATTGGCTGAGCGCGGGTTACCAGCACAACACTTTCAGCGCTAACATTTAACTTTAAGAGGTTAGGGTAATACCTCTCAGTTTTGTGGACGCAGCTAACCAACTTATCAAAAAATTAAAGAAATTGAAGGGCCAGAGCACACCTACAAGACGGTCATACCCTACACAACTCAAAAAATAAAAAAATAAATTAGCATAACGATGACATTATACAAAAATGCAACACACAGCCTTTGACCAGCGGTGGCTGGTGAATATTGTAACTGTATGTGCCTAATATGCGAGAGTGACCAAGCACAGCGAGGGAGCCCGCACCAAACAAGAAGGGATCGGGGGAAGGGGTGGTTCTCCCCCGTGATCATTTTTAACATAATCGGTTAAAATGGTGCATTTTACAGTACTTTTTCTGAAACATGGGATAAAAAGTAAAACACTTTGCAATCAATTTTGTATGGTAGAATATAAGAAAACAATAGATGCAAGTTACCAACAGTGCACAGGACCATGTTGCAATGCAATTTCATTATGCCTTTGCCCACAACATATGCTAGTATATAAAACACTTTGCATGCTGCATCGATATCTGCCAGTATTACCATATAAGGACTCCCAGCCAGTAAAAAACAACTACACCACAGAAACAAAGTATTTCCAGACTGGATATACCAAGATAGGCCAGTTTACCAAATAATAACACTTATCATCATGTTGTCTTTACCCTTGATGCACAGATACTGTGCATCAAGGGCAAAGCAAAGACAAGTATTACTATGACACTAAACTGGCCTACATTCCATGTAAGATAGTTTAGCCAAGTAATACCACTTGCTAACTATCTGTGCATCAAGTGTAAAGCAAACACAAGTGGTATTACATGCATAAGACCGGCCTACATTGAATGCAGTCTAGCCAAATCATGTTTGCTTCACTCTTAATGCATACTAACTGTGCATCAAGGGAAGAGCCAAGATAAGTGTTATTGCGTGGATAGATTGGCCTACATTCAATGCCCCATAGT
This sequence comes from Ambystoma mexicanum, assembly GCF_040938575.1. Lineage (NCBI taxonomy): Eukaryota > Metazoa > Chordata > Amphibia > Caudata > Ambystomatidae > Ambystoma > Ambystoma mexicanum. The sequence continues at coordinate 820,914,509 of NC_090939.1, forward strand.
GGCGGGCTGCCACTGCCTTTGACTTAATGTCATCACATGAAATACCCCCTGACATATGGCCATGAACGGATCACAGGAAAGGGCTGTCTGGCATGGTGTGACCTAAATCCCTGTAACGATTGTGAGATATCATATTACAAAATTAGTGACCTGTGGGCACTCTGTCTAATTTTTAATATGTATTAATGATATTTCATGGTACATTCTCAGCATAAGAAATAGCAAGGAGCAGAACCAACTGGGAACTGTAGAGGCATTTGCCCTCCACATGGGCTCTGGACCTAGCACCCGCTTTAAATCTGGGTTATTCAGATTTTGATGAAACATCGAATGAATAACCTGATTTAACTTGCACAGGTAGGGATCTCATAGAGCCGGAAGGCACTATACTATTTGTCCGTTGCCATGAAAGCAGCGGAGCAGTATTTTGTTATGCACTACACATGTGTAGAGACAGACACCAGAGTTCATGGATGTCAACTTCCAAAATGTATTGGTGGGCCTCAGGACATGACATGAAATCACTGAAAAAGAGTGCTGGTAGAATCCATGTGCTATGAGCTGCCAGGGAATTTGCTCCAGCTAATCAACTTCGTGTGATTGCAGACTTTACTCACATATGCAATCTCATGTTTGAGGCTTCTGGCCACTGCCTCATTTTTCGGCCTTATCTCTCACTCCACCGCCCCTTACCACACACATTTGTGCTGACAAGGGTTCTTTTTTAACTTCCTATGGCTATTAGAGATGAATTAAAAAAGTACATAAATCGCAAATGTTAGCCAACCTGACACTATGGGGGTAATTCATAGAATTCAGCACACAAGTGGCGCACGCGGCTGGTGCACAGTGTGCGTGTGCGTCAGTCTGCGCCAGCCGCGTGTGCCAAAATCCATTTCCGCGCACAGCGTATTCATGGATTGTAACATCCATTACCAGCTGTGGTGCAGGGTGGCGCAGCGACCCTGCAGCAGCGCCAGTTACGCCCAAACCCCTCCCCGTGCGCCATGTACAGCGCACAAATCCCGTACATGGCGCACAGGCCCCAACCATGAAAACGCCTGTAAAACTCCCTGCGCACCCCTCCGAATACACGTACCCCGCTGCGCGGGGAGTTTCACACACGATTGGTCCCGTGCTAGCGGGGTACGTGTATTACTGGGGTGTGTGGGAAGTTTCCCACGCGATTGGGCCTGTGCGAGCAGGGTACGTGTATTTCGGGGTGCGCGGGAAGTTTCACACGCGATTGGCCCTGTGCGAGCGGGGTACGTGTATTACTGGGGTGCACGGGAAGTTTCACACGCGATTGGGCCTGTCCGAGTAGGGTACGTGTATTTCGGGGGTGCGCGGGAAGTTCCACACGCGATTGGCCCTGTGCGAGCGGGGTAAGTGTATTACTGGGGTGCGCAGGAAGTTTCACACCGGATTGGGCCTGTGCGAGCAGGGTACGTGTATTCCGGGGTGCGCGGAAAGTTGCACACGCGATTGGCCCTGTGCGAGCAGGGTACGTGTATTTCAGGGTACACGGGAAGTTTCACAGGCGATTGGCCCTGTGCGAGCAGGGTACGTGTATTTCGGGGGTGCGCGGGAAGTTTCACACGCGATTGGCCCTGTGCGAGCAGGGTACATGTATTTCGGGGGTGCGCGGGGCGTCCCACACGTGAATTGGCAGTGTGGGTCCTCCCAGGTGTGCACTCTACCCCCTCCACGGCCCCTGCAGGCAACCCGCACCACAGGGCGGAGCACTACCCTGCACTACCCTGCACACCTGGTCATGTCCCGCAGGTAGCCCATCCACCATGGGCATGCCCCTCAGCCAGCCCACATGTCACCTTCCACTAGTGATCACCAACTGATGTCCCCCAGCACCCCCACCCCCCAGCAGTGAGCCTCAGGCCCAGACTCATGTCCCCCAGCACCCCCACCCCCCAGCAGTGAGCCTCAGGCCCCAACGCTTGTCCCCCAGCACCCCCACCCCCAGAAGTGAGCCTTAGGCCCTGACTCATGTCCCCCAGCACCCCCACCCACCCAGCAGTGAGGGGCACCTGCCAGCAGGCCCCGACTCAAGTCCCCCAGCACCCCCACCCACCCAGCAGTGATGGGCACATGCCTGCAGGCCCCGACTCATGTCCCCCAGCACCCCCACCCACCCAGCAGTGAGGGGCACCTGCCAGCAGGCCCCGACTCATGTCCCCCAGCACCCCCACCCAGCAGTAAGGGGCACCTGCCAGCAGGCCCTGACTCATGTCCCCCAGCACCCCCACCCCCCAGCAGTGAGCCTCAGGCCCAGACTCATGTCCCACAAACAACATGTCCTAACAAAACAGACCCATGTCCCTAAAGCCAACCCTAATCCCCCTTGCCCCCAATCCAAGCATGCAAATATCCACAGAACCGACTCCCAAATTACCCATGCCATGATAGTTGAAATGAACCACCATGCCCATGCAGGAATGCACAACGGAGCCACACAGTGGCAACACGTGACTGAGGAAATGTTCAATGAGACATGCACAAAACCAATTACAGAACACAACACCAATTCTGAAGTAATAAAAAATGTATTAAAACATAAAGAACTGACTTGGAGGAATAGTAAAATGAAAATCAATGTACAATGAACGATGCCGAAAAAAAATATTGTAAATCCAATGAAGTTAAAAAAAAAAGAAAAATCACGTAGAATAAAAAAGTGGTCCATTGCCAATGTCCATAATAAAAACATAATCCAAATTTTGAAAAAACCATTGATCCATGGGAATATAGAAAAAGAAAGTATGCACAAGTCTGCAACTATATACAATGTAAGTCCAAATGGTCCATGATCCACAAACAAAAGGAAACCTATAAAAAAGTCCTATGAAGAAAAAACTATATACACACGAAGTGGAGCAATGTCCATTAACTCCAAATTAAAAGAAAAACAAAGGAAACCTAACACTATTAACACTATCTAACTATATACAATGGCGGCGGGCAAGTCCTGTGGCTCACTCTGTGATGTCCCGGGCCAGGGCATCATCGAACTCCATGTCGATGTCCCGGAGGCGGGCCTCTGCCCTGGCCCCGAGGTCTCGCAAAGATGCACTCATGGCCTGTTCCAACTCCCTGCGAGTTGCCTCGAGGCACTCTGCCCGCCTCAATGCCCGACGCATGGAGAACTCCGCCCTGACCATGGTGAGCCATGCCTCTGCCGCCCGCCCCCGCTCTGCATCTATGCGCTGGCCCAACCGCAGCCACACGAAAGACACTGCCACTCCAGGGTTCTCCTGCCCTCTGGCCGATACCTGCCCCTCTGATGTCGATGGCCCCGAGCCATCATTGCTCCCACCTAGAGCCTGCTGCTGTTGCTGCTGTCCATGTGCCCTGTCCGATGCCTGCACATCCTCCATCTGCTGGACTCCAGTTGTTGGGGTGTCCACCCCTGCTGGACCCCCGACTCCCGACTGTGGCAGGGATGGGATCTCCACCAAGCTGGCTGTGTTGGTCAGGCCAGGTCCACAGGGGGCCCTGGTGGAATCTGGGCCGGAAGACGACAGGGAGAACGACTGGCACATAGTCTCCACAGAGGAGGAGAGGTCCGCCAGACTGCGAGACACATGTAGGAACCCACCGACCAGGGCCCCTCCCAACAGTGCCACGTCGTGATGCTGCTGTTCGTGATGGCGTGCGTGCTCCGGCCAGGAATCACGCACGTCATCACGAATGTCACACGTGTGCAACGCGACACCAACCAGGACGGAGCCCATACGGTCGTGGGACCCCTCGTCCGCAGGTAGTAGAGAGGCAGATGACGTGGCACTCCCCCCTACCTGCGGAAAGGCCTGGGACGGGGCATCCCTGCTGGTGCATGGTGGTGCAGTCACAGGGTCAAGGACAGCGACATGCACAGGCCCCTCTGTGGTGACCTGTGCTGCCTCCTGACCCTGGCCCTGGACTGCACCACTTTCACCAGTGGTACTACCCCCACCAGGCCCCATGGGCGGCTCAGTAGCGGGCTCCTTCTCCTCTGTGGAGACCACCAACCTGGATGTCTCCACACCGTCTTCCGCCATTGCAAGCCCCTGTGGGGGCTCACCCGGCCATTCCGCTACAGCCGTAGTGGCAGACGCAGCACCAGCCCCCTCGCTCACAGATGATGGCAATTCCTGGGAGGGTGGCTGGGCCTTGCGTCGCCGCGCGGTGGAGGCATCCCCGCTGCTTGGCTCCACAGCGCCGTCTCCGCCCTCTTCTTCACTTGACACGGCGTAGAGGGAGACATAGAACACAAGCATCAGGGTACAGTACAATATTCCCCTAGACAGGAAGCAATAACACATGAGTGGCACTGTCAAATGTCACTTCCATCCTGTCCCTCCACAACACATGGGTGAATGCACGCAACACACATGCAGAAACAGTCCCGGCGCCTACAATCAACATCAGCATCCATGTACAAGGGCCTCTGTTAACCAAAATGTTGCCTTCAAACTCACATGCATCATGGCTCACACTGATCCCATGCACACACATCACTGGAGGGTCATGCATCATGGCTTGTACAGCACAGACACAGTGGATAGACACAGTGGATACAACGGTGACAGGACTGCATGAGTGAATCTACACATCATCATGGACATGTGTCATGCATCCATGGCGTTTCAAAGTCACACACACACACTTCTCAGACACACACACATGTGCACCATACATGTACATGACAGCAGCACCCATCCCTCACACCCCCTCCATGTCCAAGAACAGAGACTGGCCTGCTTTCATGTATGCATTCCGCATACAGCTCCCCATGTTGCATTGGAAAACATGCACCATCCATGTGGTTCACACATTACTGGTCTCACATGCATGACCATGATGTCCCTGCACACACACATCCATACATGGCCTATGTCACACATACAGGCAAGTATCAGACTACCAGCACATGGCAACATGCCCTGTCTCACACAGCAATGCTTGGCCACTTACCGCTCAACTCCAGACAGGTCTGCCTCTGAAGGATCTGGGCATGGAACGCTGGGGCTACGTGTTCCAGGACCCTCATCTGGATGTTGCTCATGCTGCCCCTGCCCCCTCTGCGAGGCGCCGGGCCTTGTAGAGGGTCCTGGACCTCCAGTCCCCCCAGCGATTCTTGACGTGCTTGATGTCGCAGGTTGCCACCTCCTCCGCGTTGATGGCAACCACTGCGTCCTCCCAGATCCTTGAACGTCCTTCCTTGTTGGCGCGTGATGTTCCGAAGAAGGCATCATAATGCCCCAGGACATGCTCCACCAGGACACCAACTTCCTTCTCACTGAAGCTGGTGGCCCTCTGCCTCTCTGACTGGGGGTCGCCAGTGGTCTCAGATGGTGTTTGCCCCGACATGGCGACACCCGAGGCAGGCGTCGGTGGGCAACTGGGTCCTGGGGCTGGACTGTGGAGCGATGGTATCCCAGTCGGGAGTCTTCTGTTCCAGCAGGGGTGGACACAGCAACTGGACCCCTGCAGATGGCTGACGTGCAGGCACCAAATAGCAGGGCACGTGGGCAGCAGGCAGGCAGCAGAAGGGGTTCTTGGGGGCAGGAAAATGGCCTTTTGGGCAGGAGCGTGGTCTTCCGTGTGTATTCGCGTGGCCAGCTTGATACGGAGTGATTTGGCACGTGAAACAATTGCACATCAGCGTGAAATCCGAGGAAAGGCCCTTAGCGCGTAAGCACGTCAGTGACGTTATGTGCGCAGGCGTTGCCCACAACACGGGTGCATAGTGAATCAGCACGTGAGAAAACTGCACGTCACTGTGCTATTGGAGGAAAAGGCCTTTGCACGTAAGCGCGTAAGTGACGTTTCACATCTGGGCTGGCTTAAAAGGTACAAGTATCACGCTATTTCCTTGTATGTGCTTTTTGTGGAGAGCGAGAGGGTGTATCTTGTACTTCTTGTCGGTTCACACGTGATTACTTCATAACGTTTCCAGTTCGTACTCCCTGTTTCCTCAGACTGCTTTCTTTTCTTCTTTTGGCGAGGGTGTTGCCAATGAGCACACGCGCGTCTTTTTCACATTCTTTTTCAAGGCAGACGGTGAGTCGCACACGTATTTTCCAACTGCGGTTACCTCGTGTGTCGCGTACCCCTTCAGAGGTCATTGTAGGCTGCGTGTAACACGCGTACGCTTATTTTTGTGTTTCTGGATGCCACAGCGTAGTGCAGGTTTATTTTTCCACGTACGTGGTCTACCAGGGGTTGCGTGCACGTGTGCTTTTGTTTTTGGGGTGCCTGTGCATTGCGTGACCCGTCATCTTCCCCCAGGGGTCACATACAGCCTTGCCAGAGCACTAGGGTACAAATTCCATCTAGTACCCTACCCCTTTCACCCCAATTGCCCAGGACAATTGTTTACTGCAACTCCCATATGCACAACAACATCGGTGCCATGGTTGGGAGGCGACCAAGCAGTAAGGGAGGCAAAAGTGGCCGACCTCCAAACGGTGGGCGTGGTGGGCGCGGTAGGGGACATGGCCAGGATTTGCAGGGTGCCCCTAGAGCCATGTGTGTGGAGGACCAATCGGGGACACCCATGCCCCCCCCAATGGTTGTGGGAAACGTAGCTGACATCATCCTAGCTCGGCCCTTGTTGGACCGGGCCATTTTGGCACCTGAACCGGCACAGGATGACTCCCATGCTGACTTCCAGGTCAGCAAGTCTAAGCCATGTGTGGCGGTGAAAGTTGCTGTCACCAGGCCACATGGATCTGGGGCAGCAATGCCATCTGCTGCCCCAAGTAGCCAGGGTGGGGAGGCTGCAGGGGCAGCTGCAGCTCAATCCACCCCAGCTCCGAGTCTCCCAGCTGGGACAGTGTCGGTCCAGGTCCATCAAACCGACGTTGGCCCTGCCAACATCACCCTGCAGCCAATGCCTGCACCAAGACCTATGGTGATTGTGCCTTTACAGGCTTCTGTTACCCAGTCCACCTGCGCTTCTGCCCCTACTGACCAGAGCGGCGTAAGCCACTCAGGATCCGCACGACCTTTGAAGAAGAAGAAGAAGAAGAAGGGTGCTCTGGCACTACAGGCTGAGACCCCAGACATAGCTACACACTCTGGCACGTCAAAGAAGCCTAGCTTTAATGACGCCGAACTTGATGCACTTTTGGCCTATGTGTCGGCACATAGCCGTGAAATGTTGGTGACTGCAGGGTGCAAGACCACACCTGGTTAATGTAGGGCACACTGGCAGACCATCGCGGACGACATTAGTGCCCTTGGATTTGTGAGGCGCACAGCTGATGATTGCTACAAGCGGTGGAATTACCTGAAACGCAGAGCAAAGAACAAGCTGGCTTCCAATCATGCCTCTACTCTGGTGACTGGCAGTGGGTCTCCACCAGAGGACAACCAACTGACTGAACATGAGTCTGTTGCTGGAACCTTCGTCACAGAGGAACAGATCCAAGGCGTGGGAGACCTACCAGATTACAAAGCATTGTCCGGTGAGTGCCCATGCATGTGTGTGTAATCCATGTGTATGTTGCATGGATGACGTGTTCAGATTGAGTGCCAGGTGAGGGTGTGTAGTTTTCAGTGGTTTGAGTCACCCATGTGCTTCCTCCAAAACATTCAGCGGCCTTGGATTTGGGTATGACAGTATCCCTTCTGACCACAGTAGCCAATTAGCGCAACATTACTGCAGTTGCCCTTGAACTGTCATCTTGCAACAACATTGTTCTGAATTTTTCAGTGTTCATTCAGCCTGATTGTTTCAATTATCCCATTTTTCTAACGCATTTTTCAGCCCTAATGCCACATATGTGACATGCTTCTGTCATTGATTACACCCCACATTGGGCCACATTTATTACCTTGTTATGGGAATGATTAGACCATTCAGGCTGATTGAGTAAGGGCCTGCTCACAAAACATTTTGGGGCCTGTTTGAATGTGGAACATGATAGTCTTTTCGTGTCATGTTGAAGTGACCAACCATTGATGTATTCATCTGCATGCCATCACTGTATCATTGTACACTGGATGTGTTGCAGTGTGTGGCATATGCGTATTTTGTCACACTATTTAGCATTTATCATCTCATCATGTCCATCTCACATGCATGGGTGACAGTACTCATTCACTGACATAAGGCTGTACTTGTCAAATGTACCATGCCTATGCTACATGGCATCTATGTGCTGGCATGTGTCATGTATGTGTATTGGACATGCCACTCACAGGCTAATGTGTGATGCCAGTGCTACCCAGCATGCAGCAAATGTGTTGCTTTTCCATCTTGGTGTCCTCAGTGTCTGCTTTTTGTCTCCCCTTCCAACTCATTGACAGTGCATGCATGCCAGGGTTATAGTCATGTGGGACATGTGTAAATCATGTACTGGATCTCTGGCTTGTCAGGCCTATGTGTGTGCTGTGGTGCTCATGCCTGTTTCCATTTGTTGTCTTTCATGTTTTTGCAGGTGATGACGCACTTGATGCTGTTGAGGTGGAGGAGATGGTGCAGACCCAGGAGGAATCTCAGCCACGACCGGGCACCAGTGGAGGACGTGGTGTGGTGGTGGATGAAAACCCAATCTTACTGCAGACCATACTGTCCAGGGGTGTCTCTGGTTGCACCTCCCTAGACCTCTATGATTCAGGTGCTGAATCGGATGATGAGACTTATGTGATGTCGCAGGTGAGTGTTTCTGGCAGGGATTCTGTTCTGTCCAACCCACCTGCACCAGGGGTAGAACCCTCTATGGGGATGTCAGTGTTGGTAAGTCCGCCTTTGGCGGTTACGGATGCAGGGTCACACTCTACAACATCTGATCCTGTTCCTGGGCCAGCAGATCAGAGGGGAAATGCAGTCCTGCAGCCTCAGGCAGTGCCAGCACATCAAGGTGCAGATCGCCTTGCCCCAAACAGGTGTGGTGCCCACCGACGCGGTGGCCATATGCCACCAGGCAATACTGTATGGGAAAACTCCATGTACAGTATAGCAGCACAACAGGGAGCATCGGTTGAAATGTTTGCTCAGGCAATGGAGAGGGTGGCCAGTTCCATTCTCCCCCCTGAAAGGCAGATGGAGCGACAACAGCAGGCAACAGACTCCATTTGCCAATCACACAGGGAAGACATGTTGGCGTCCAACAGGGATCGACGGGTGGCACTGGAGACTCTGCGGGAAGCCTTTTCTGTAGAGTCACAGGGAAACCCTGAGGTTAGAACTCCAGTACCTCAGGCAGACTCTAAGTGAACTTGAGGCTTCCCGAAATTTAAGGTCAGAACAGCAGCTGGAGCAGCTCACACGTTCGCTCTCAGCTGAGCTGCAGGCAACTCGGGAGGAGATCCGGGCATCACGCGAGGCCATGCGTGCAGAAATGCAGGCATCCCGTGAGGTGCTGCATGGGGATCTCCGTACTATCATCCTCCAGAATCCTTCAACACCAGCATGCTTGCTGCCATGGAGGACCATACCAGGACTTTGCATGGGCTGCGTCCCATAGCACCACCACCTCCTGATGCAGCAGCAGAGGGTGAAGAGAGCGACAGCAGTTCTCCCACATTGGCGTAGCCGTGCTTGCCATGAGCCCATGGAGGTATTTCTTTTTCTTGCAACATCCACGCAGGTGGGTATTGGTGTGTACCCTGTCCTCGAACCTCCTGGGTGGCATCCCCTCCCTGCCCCCCACATGGCCATTTTTGATTATTTTTTTTTTACAGTGTGTTGCCTTGTGTGGCTCACGTGGGCATCCACTGTGTATTCCAGCTGGGAACATGCAGGCTTGTCCTGTGTTTGGGTTAGATGCTTGGGTTCCTGACACACACACCCCTCCTACTTTCCCTTTCCATGGTCTTGCAAAGGGTGTGACCAAATGACAGTGACCTACACAGTGACATTGGGCTCCCATGAGCTGTGTGGGCAGTCTGTAGTCGAAACTGTGTGTACATCCCTAGTGGGGATTGTTGTTGTATTAAACACTGCATGGTGTATTGATATGTGCTTGTGCATCCATGTCTTCCTCCTTATTCACAGGTACCTTCTTCATGTCTTCACAAGGCCGTCTCCTTTGCAGATGCAGTTCATGTTGTATGCAGTACACTGACACATTTGCCTGACAGCAACACTCTGCATTTGGAAGGGGTCGATGTGCTGGCTTATTCAGGTTGTAAGACTTGCACTACTTTGATTTTGTACTGTCATATTTTGGCAGTGTTTCATCCTGTGTTGCTGTATTGTGTTGCTGGTGAGTATTTGGTCATGTGTGCTGTGTGTTATTGATTACTGGGAGCATATTGTCTGTGGCCTGTTTCCATTTGGGACAGTGCACTTTGTGACACTTGTGTCATGTGTTGTGCATTCCTTTGTTTGCTTTCACATTGCATGACATGCCATGGTGTGTGGGTAGCGGAGATGGGGAGGGGTTGGGTGACATGGCGCTATTTTCATGTTGTATTTTGCAAGGGGATAGTCATTCATGCAGCATAAATGTGTGTCTTTTTGTGCCACAGCATTGGTTGTCTTTCGGTAGGTAGGGATGCACACAATGTAACACTTCCAGGTGACCAATCTCAGGCTGGTATGGTTGTGACAGTTGACTGTCCCTTATGTCATCATCATTGATTGTCAGCTGGTATGTGCCAGGGCTGTGTGCACTCCACAGGGGTGTGATTTTAGGTGAAGTAATTAGCCACCAGCTGTGTACGGGCTGCCTCACCACGTGCCCTTTCCGCTCCCATGCGCAGCGGCCGTGCATGTGATTGGGGATGTGGGGGCACCACCATGTCCACCGGCAGGCCCCGGCGGGTTGCAACATTGTGCAGGACACATGCTGCCGCTATGATCCTGCACACTATTGGGGCCGCGTATAGCAGCTGTCCACCAGAGCGGTCAAGGGAGCGAAAGCGTGACTTGAGCACTCCGAATGTGCGCTCCACTATGCCCCGGGTTGCAATATGGGCTGTGTTGTATCTTACCTCGGGTGGTGTGGTGGGGTTCCGAATTGGCGTCATCATGTGGCTGCTCAGAGGGTAGGCACTGTTCCCTGGGGAGATGATGGGTATCATTAGTGAGGTTGTGACATTACTCAGTATCTGACATGCATGCATGTGCAGAGGCATTTATACTCACCAAGCAGCCATGTATCGCCATGCGCCCAGCTTCTAGGTCCCGATTTATGGGTGACATTCTGTAAATGAAACTGTCATGGGTGGACCCTGGATAGTTGGCATATATTGAGGTGATGATTCCCTTGGCATCACATACTACCTGCACGTTGATGGAATGCCAGTGCTTCCGGTTTCTATAGATGTGCTCAGTTGCCCTGGGAGGACGTAGAGCCACATGGGTGCAATCAATGGCACCTAGCACTTTGGGGAAGTGTGCCACCCCGTAAAAGTCCTGGACGGCAGCCTGCCTTTCTGCAGGTGTTCTGGGCATGTATATGTTACTGCGGACGGAAGAGCGTGCAGTCATGATGGCCAACACCTGGTGTAGGCAGCGTGACTACGTGGCCTGGTGACACCCCCCCCCCCACTATGGCACTTGTCTGCTGAAATGAACCAGTGGCCAAAAAAAGCAGTACATTGAGCATCTTTTCCAAGGGGCTCAGTGCTTGGGAGCACAGGGTGGGTGATGTGAGGTCATCCTCCCACTCACTCACCAGGTCGAGTATTATGTGAGGTGGAAACCTGTACCTCGCATACACCTGGGTATCAGGCATCCCAAAAAGGCTGGTCCTGGGTGTAAAAATTATGGGCCTGACTATCCTCCTCCTCCTGCGGCGTCCCACGACCACTGCTGGGAGGAACGGTATATTCATCGTAGCGTCTGAGCTTGTTTGTTGTTTGCAAGCACTTTTATGCTGCGCAGGTCCGCGTATGCCTGCTTCCTGCTGGCGTACATGTTTCCGGATTAGCGCGTCTTTTTTGGCGCACTCGTTTCCCCTGTTCGATTCCATGAATACGTGTTGTAGGTGCACGTGTGGGCGTTCCGCGCATTTAACTCCTGTACTTCCCCGTAACGCCCACATTTTCACGCGTTGTTCCCCATTCCGCGTGTTGCGCCCCGTGTTACGCCCACTTTTGTTGTGTGTGCCGTGCTATGTGCGCTTTCGCTGTGCGCGCAGCGCACGCCATTTGATGATGTGTGCGCCCGCGTGCGCCACGCAGGATTTTAGCGCACATCCCAGGATTTACACGCGCACGGACTTCCATGAATCGATGTGCGCGGCTTTCGCACGCTTGCGCTGCGATTTTTGGCGCACATTCATTCCATGAATCGGCCTATATATATAATTATAAAAACATTTTGAGCAAAAGCAGTATGATTTTAGCTTGTGTTGCTCTATCGGTAAATAAAAGGCAGCAGGCAGGCCAGACATCTATGCATTGAGACGTGAGAATGTGGAGTTTTGGGCCTGGGAATGTGGGGGTTTGGGCCTGGGAATGTGGGGGTTTAGGTCTAGAACAGGTAGGAAAGATTCTGCTCGAGGAGCGCTTCCCACTACGGCCCTAAGCCTGCGGTGGCCTTCTGTCTATAGTAGTACCTATCATCATCCTCATTCTTTGAAAGCACCGCCTTTCCTTGTTTCTGAAAGTCATTTTACCCCCATCTAAAACCAATGAGTCGTGATGTCCGTTACACCACCCTTAGGCCCTCATTACAACTCAGGCGGTAAGGGGTTTACGGCGCCGTAAACAGCGCCGACCCTTACCGCCTGAGTACGAGGTCCCTTAGCGCCATGGCGGACTTAACACCTGCTTTTAGCAGGTGTTAAAATCCATGGCGCTAAGGGACCATGGATTTAATTACGCCACCGTAATTTACGGTGGCGTAATTAACGCCTTCCCCACTCCCATTATGCCCTATGGGGCAAAAATGGGAATGGGGAAGGGTAAATGGGGATTGGGGACTTACCGCCCCGCCAAGGTCGGAATGGGGCGGTAAGTCCGCCAACCACCATGGCGTAAACGTAGTTTACGCCATGGTGGTAAAGTCACGGCCCAGGCGGTAACTTACCGCCTGGGTCGTAATGAGGGCCACTTGAAAATGCAAATGCCACCACTTAGTGTCCAAGATTCTTTTTCCTTTCTCAGAAACAGTTTGGTTTTTAGGAAAAGGCATACATTTTTCTTTCTGTGATTCATTTAATTGAAAAATAACCTTTGTGCTGGAGCTCCCTGGCCTGTTCTCTCGTGTCCCAGTAGAGGGAGATGTGGGCATTGCCACAAATAGAGAAACAAAAAAAGGTGCAAGGTGGGTCTTATCACAGCTTTAGGTCTCTAAAATAAGGATACATGGAGCTCTTAGTTTGTGCACTGTAAATCCCACTTTCTTTAGTGCATGTCATTGTGCATTTCTGTATATTTAATTTTCCATATAATAAAGTTCGGCCTATAAGTAGCAGAAGGCAGTATGATGTGAGCCCGAAAGCCAGAACTGGCTAATCAGTTCATGCCTCACATGAAACAACCACGGACGTGTACTGGCATGCATCTTGTTATGCAGGATGTGAATAAAATGCACAAACCTGCAAAAAAGGTGAACACGTTTTCTTGACAACTAAGCCGTGTGCCATGAAATGATCATGGACCCACCTCAGTGAGTTGTGACTTCACATACAAATGGGCTATTTTCTCATTTACGGCAGCCCGCAATGAAAAGATGCCAAATGGGCTGTGAAAAAGAAGCAAAAAGACTGGGCTGCCTGTGAAGCCCTGTGACAATGACTTAATGTGTTTAAAGAACTTGATCAGTGACTCCCTGGTATGCATACATTAGCAATTCTTAATTAGAAAATCAAAGGTAGACCTCAGTGATTTACAGTTTGAAAAACACGCGTGCCCACGTCAGCATCCCTGAAAACATGGGTTGTAGTGGATTGTGTTATCCTGCCACTTTTAGAGGTTCACCTGCGCTAGGCTGCGGTGTTCGTTGGTAGTGCAACACTCCCTGGGACCATGCCAGCCGGCGACAGGTGTGTGTAATGGCACGTACCCGGCCACTGAAATGGAAACCGCCCTTACACAAGGGTTGAGTTCTGCATATTCCCTCCCTAGTGCGTTGAATAAGGAGAAGCTCTCCCTACACTCAACACCATTGAAACCGTCCAGAAACAGGAATTGCCTATCAGACGTTGTAGCTCTTAGTGCTTGGAGAAGAATGAAGTTACAACAAGAGCAGCTTGCCTGTTACCAACGGTTGCTCTGCAGTTCAGAGTTTATGAGGGACCTTAATGATGTTGACAACATATCGGGCCTTATGCCACAAACTCCTTTGCCGCTGCAACCCATGGTAGTCAACCCCCAGATGGATAAAGGAGGGATAAATGGGGGCAGCAATGACCTTAAAGAAGCAACCATTGCAGAAAGCCCTGCATTTACAGAGACCCAGATGACGCCAATGCAGCAAAACCTAAAGTGGGACCAGTTAGGATATAACCTAGATGCTAGTACCGACAGGGGAACGGCCGACTCTGGGTCGCTTGAGCGGTGGCGACCCCTTAAATTGCAGTTGCTGCAGGACCTTGCGGCCTGCAACAATGTAGGAGATTTCCAGAATTGGTTGGGGTCCGTAAGTGCCTACCACACCCCCGATCAATCCGAAAAAATGTGATCCCTCAGAGCCGAAAAGATTAGAAAGCTGCTCACAAACCTTCCCCTTAAAGAACGGGCTCCATAGGTGCAGCCAAATTGACGTGGCAGTGCCTCTGCACGTAAGTTTGCCTGCCCAGGAGATGGTTGTTACTCCTGTTCCATGGCTGGGGAGGGAGGTTAATGCCCTGAGAGAGACCTATAGGCTGCCTCCAAAGCTAGCTCATTTGGCGTCTTTCTCACCTCTCAAGGATATCCAGCAAAGAAAAGCGGAAAAAACTAATATTGTGGACTCCAGCTTAAGGAGCTTAGCTCTGGACCCTAGAAACTGTGTTATCATCAATGTTCATAAACCAGGCCACTTCGGATCCAGGGAAGCCTTGAAGAATAAAACCATGGTGTGGCTTAATGCCAAATTAGGTCCTAACTGTGTATGGACTCAAGACCTCAAGGTCTTGCGTAGAACTAGATAAGTGGTCCTTCAATGACAACATGGATTGTATTATTGTGGGCTGTGGGTCTAGTAGCTTGCCTCAGTACCTGAATAGAATCTCGCTTCCACAGCATGTGCCCCTCTCTACCAACTTGGGCATTGTACTGAATTGAATCTTTTTTCCATGCCTTTTTTTTTCCTTTTAGTCATTTGCCCACCTGACGTATTTGTAGTGTGTCATTGTTAAGTTATTTTGTTTTATGTTCTGCTTTATTTCTGTCTGTGTTTTGTAAATGTTACTTGTATGATTTGTGTTGGCCCCTGATGCCTGCGGGCTTTGGCGCGGTATAAACATACAAATAAATAAATGGGGATTGTGCTAGTGCCAGCAGAGGGGCTTTAAGGGTGCTTGCCCCAATCCTTTGAGCCCCAGAGGATTTGATATTGGTGGGGTTAGAGGCCTATGGGTCCATATAAACTGGTGCCTATAGCTCAGTTGTCATGTATTAATTATACTTCATCATGGCAGCTTAGGCTGTCAGAATAAGTAGTAGCAGTGCAGGACTCTGCAGACACTAGGCCGGTGTGCTTCTCAATGGCCACTCTGGACCTTGCAGCCAATTTGTGTTTGATGTATTCAGATTTCTTTGTTTTCATTTTCGCAGCACAGTTTTTCAAATACTTTTGACTTCATTGGCTAGCCTTGTGGGTTAATTCTGAAAAACATTTTTGGCACCACTCTAAATTAGAATGTACAACCAATCGGACAGCACACTATGGAAAGATTTTCAAATGTTTTAAAGTTATAATTATGCATGGAAGTTAACACCGAATTCAATTACCTAACTTTACAGAAGATGGTCACACAGAGCTGGTAGGGAACGTTTGCCACAGCTTTGTAGCAGCAGCCTGGGAAGTACATATTTATACCTGCAGTGCAACAATGCACGACATGGAGACTTACACTGATACCCTCCTCAGTCTGGTAGGCAGATGCTGTGGGATAGCGGTACCCTCTGCCACTGGTGGTTCACCTGAGGTCTGTTACAACTTTAATGAAGGACGGTCACTTTGCTGTCTGGCCAGTTGATGGATCTGAGGTTATCAAAGTAATCACTTACCCACCCACCTCCCCATCGCACAGACTACTCAATGTGTTGCATGCTTTGTCCTGGGCCTAGTCTCAAGCAGCCTGCCTTAGAGTCACATAATTACTTGCCACTTAAAAAGTGGTAGGATCTGTCACCCAAATCTGTAGGTGGTAGGAATAATTTTTTTTTTAAAGTAGCTTACTGCCTAAATCTGTAGGGTTGGCAAGCATGTGTATGTAAATGTTTTGGTGGAAGCTGCTCTGCGCCAATTCTGTGTTTCATTGTCTGTGTTAGGTTTAGCACAGCAAGTAGCGTGCCATGTGTGCTGGTGTTGGGGGGCAGTGGGGTACCCCCTGGCAGCTGCACAGTCTCTCTATCCCCTCATTTTCTGTCTCTCTCTCCCTCTCTCTCCCTGTTGGTTACGGTAGTTGGCTGAATGGCTGCTTGATTGCTGTCTTGTGGGCGGGCTGCCCAGACTTCGGCTGTCTCTTTAATTTGTCTGCAAGAAAATGAAAGAAACTGGCCAGCATGGTTCTCAAGTGGTATGGGGAGATCCAAAGTGGTACTGATATGAAACAGTCAGGCACTTTGGGAGGGGACATGAACTGGGGCCCTGCCAACTACCACCTTCTCCCTCTGGGGTAGGAATGACTCTGGCTTCCACCCTGGTAGGCCTCCCACCTCCGGCGGAGAGGGGTCAGCTAACTGACTTTGACACACGATAGAGAAAAAAACTGAGGTCCGGGTGGTGTGGCATATGTTAAAGTGAGGTATAGTGTATGCTTTGAATGGGCACTCGTATTTATATGGTGTCTCCTTGGATTGCCTTAATTGAATCGTTTAGGGCCAGAAGCATAGAAAACACAGTATGACCTTATTTCAATTTCAATTTTTATTAATATACTTACAGCAAGATTGCTTTGTATATATAACAAAAGACACAAAATAGACACAACACCAATACACATTAAACAATTCATCCAGTTAAAAACTAAAATTCATTAAAAGAAGTAAAATTCTACATATAGACATTCACAGTCAAGTTTAAAATACTACTAGATATAGCGCTAGGTGCAACCCGAAACATATACTTCACAATTGATACATTTCAAATATTTCAATACATTTTCTATGAAATCTAATCATATAAAACATATACTTCACATCGTTACAATCCATAAACATTTTCCACAGGAGTTTGGGATCATCACAGTTGAAACTGTTACAGTAGGTTTTGATACATTGATTTCTAATGGGATGCAAACTTGAGCATTCAGTCATTATATGCTCGAGAGATTCATACGTGTTTTCTCCACATAGCCTGCCATTACATCTATTGCGAGGCCGATGGGCACTGGCACCAAAGTCATTCGTCAGCTTGCTTTGATTAAGTTTCAGTGATAAATATTCTCTGGCCACTCAAGCCTCAGGAAACGCCACAATATATTTTGGCAAGCAATTTTTTGCCATAATATATTCAATAAAGGGACCACTTTGTGAATTGGTGCTAAGGAGGACCGTGTTATTTTCACGGTCATACAATTTTATCTTCTTTCTCAACCAATATCTAATTTGGTTAATGTTGTTAGGCAGTAGATTAAGTTCACATCCTTGTTTCCATTTATTGAAAGCCGTGAATATTTTCCCCCATATACCGAATTGGATGGAGTTATCAAGGCTTAGAAATGCTTTGGCATAATCACCAGTGAAGTTATTATGATCCAGAGTCATCACATCAACAGCACACATGAAGGATCTATTGATTACAATAGACTGAATACATGTGAGCCCAAACTCAAGGTAAAAGAATTCTGTGGACACTGCCTGGGGCATGTGAAACAGCTTCCTAAGCATTTTTGCCTCAAATATTTTTAGCTCCTTGATGAAACCATGCCCCCATATCTCAATCCCATATGTCAACACGGGCACAATTTTCATCGTGTAGAGCAACAAGACAGTTTCTACCGATAGTCCCCCATTTCTTCCAGTGAAACCACTCACTAAACCAACTAAGTTCCAACACTTGGGGCCTCATTATGAGGTGGCCAGAATGGGTTTACCGGCACCGGTAATGGTGCCGGTGCCGGTAAACCCATTCCGCCCTATTACGAGGTTCCCTTGCGGGACTCGCTCAGAACATCTGGTCAGACCAGACGTCCTTTACGGGTCCCGCAAGGGGACCAGAGAGCTAATACCGGGCCCGTTATTAACGGGCCCATTATTAGCTCCATCCCCATTCTCATTGAGCCCTATGGGGGCTCAAATGGGAATGGGGATGGGTTTTTTGAATGAGGAATTACCGGGTCCTCCAAGGTTGGAATGACCCGGTAATTCCTCATTCAAGGAACCTGGACCCGGACCCAAGTTTGGAGGCAGCCATGGCGCTAATAGTACCATGGCCACCTCCAAACTCGTAATGAGGCCCTTGGTCTTTGTTCTTTCCCAATGAGCCTTCCAATTCAAATTCTCATCAATGAGCAGACCCAGATATACATAACTATCAACACGCTCCAATTTCTTCGTATCCAAAGTCCAGCTCAGGGACTTCTTAGCTTTGGATTTACCTGCAAATATCATTATTTTACTTTTTTCTGTGTTTATCTGCAAGATATTCTCATTCGCTAAACTGCCTAAGCCATCTAGCAGACATTGGAGTCCACTATGTGTGTAATCCAATAATAAGACATTGTCGGAGTAACCGAGCCATCTAATACGCTGTGTACCGACCTTTATTGGATGTGATAAACATTGGTTAAAAGACAATGCCAAGTCAGCTAAATACAGATTAAACAGGGTCGCTGCAACTATGCAACCCTCTTTGACCCCTGTACCAGTTGGAATAGATGCGGAAAGTAGTCCTATACCACTTAACCGAAACCTTAATACTTGGGTCAGTGTGTAGAAGTACCAACATCTTTAGTAGGCCTCTAGGAATATTCCAAATTCTTAAATGACGCCACAGGATGTTCCTCACTACAGTGTTAAAGGCGGCACTAAAATCTACATAGGCTGCATAGACCTTTTTCGACACACCCATGAATATTCGACTGATGATACTAGGGTCAAGATGTTATGACTCGTGCGTGACTTTGCTCGAAAGCCCGTCTGGTATTTGCTCAATATATCATGGTTATTTATCCATGTATTTAACTCAGCAAGTAAGGTCCTTGCAAACACCTGTGCCGGGATGTCCAGCATAGCCAGAAGTCGATAACTTCGAGGTTCACCGTGTTGTCCCTTCTTGTAAATGGGAAGAGTGTGACTCTCACTCCATGATGATGGTAGATTGCTAGAATTTCCTATATCTATAAATAAATGCCATAAAGCTTCAGCCCAATTACACAGACTCATTTTCATCAGCCCATTAGTGATCCCATCAGGGCCACAGGCCCGAGAAGCATTTAGATGTTCAATTATGGCCTTTATATCCGAACAGGATGCTTGGCATATCCATGGTACCTCCGGAATTAGTGTTTCTATATTGGTCGCATCAGATACACCCAACGTTTTAGTTATGTGGGCAGCCCAGACCTCTTCAGGGATACTATTAATAGGTAACTGGGACCTTTTCTTCACCCTCAATTCTCTCCATATTGCAACTGAGTTCCCCGTACGTGCCAAGTGAGCAATATTAAACCATTGTTCGTTTTCACCTGTACGTTTGTGAGCTTTCAACCATCTTCGATTATCAGATTTGGATTTTTTAATTGCCATATTAATGACTATTGCGTCCATTTGCCAAGTGGGAGATAAAATCAATGTGGAAATGATAAGGCGTAATTATTTCTTTACCCCCATTAATTTTTTAATCAAAATTATATCTCTTATTCATCATAGCTCTATTAGTTCTTTCATGGCCCGAATTGTATCCTCGCTTTGACGTAACAAGCACCTTAATTTGTATAATGGTATGACTAAATAGCTCTCTTATGTTGGTATTATTCACATCTCCTTGTGGACAGAGTGCAACAAAATTTGGCAGCAGTTGTTCACAGGCTATTTTCCCCTTAGCCAGATTGGCAGCGTGCCATTGAATACGGTTGCCTCCATTATTAACAAAGATATTACTACATTCATCATAGTTCATGTCACGAGCGATAGCGTCATCAGCTTTAAATAATACACATGGAGGTAGATGGTCACTCTCATCTCTTGCCGCAATCCCCATGTCAACCACCTTGTCAAAAAGACTAGAGTTGGAAAATACATAATCAAGAGTAGATGCACTCTTACCACTAATTCGAGAAAAACCGCGTTGCTTATCACTCGGGCATAAGCCATTTAGGCTCCTCATTTGGTGTTCAATGAGTACATTAACCCATGGACTGTACCTGAGCTTTTGTTTAGTCATGCAACTAGAGCTAGATCTCAAAGTTACTACAGGTTTAACATCCGGTAAGATAATATTCGCATTGAGGTCACCCATCAAGTATAAAGGAAACTGTTGTGCATATTTCGACATATTGGCATCAACCACTTCCAAAATGGCTTTACTCATCACTCTAGCAGGTGGATCATAAACATTGATAATAACCACGTGTGTACCAGGTTTCGATAGTTTAGCTATGAGCACATATGCAGAATCATAAGGAATCTCAACTATAGATCAGGGAGGACACACAGAAATCATTAAACCTCCCTTCGGCCTACCGAGTGGGCCCTTTAATGCATTCTTTTTTATCGTCACTCTACCATCTAACAACACATTTTTCGGCGAGCCAAGTTTCTTGTAGCACAATGATCTTAAAAATATGCATATTGCACCATAGGCCATCGTCAGCGAACAGGTGATTAAATCCTCTCATGTTCCATGTATAGAGTAGGTCTGTGTCATCGACTGAACTGGGATAGGTGAGATTTAAAAGCAATGGGTAACCATTGCCAGTAAACTGATTCATCAGTTGGATCACCTTTAGATTTTACATTTGTTGATCCACCAACGCTAGATCCATTTTCAACACCATTTAGTTTGCTGTCAGGGGTGACTAGAGGATGTATCAGGCTCTTTATTTGTGCAGACAGTGGCAGTACACAAGGGACTATCTAGTGTCACAGGTCTGTTGTTATTTATGATGCTATTATTCCTAACATTGGGGTTAGTCGGTCGAGTTTTCTGAGAATGTATGTCGACTATCTCGCACGGCTTGTCTCGTGTATGTGTTTGCAGCTTGGGGTCCTGACTCACATATCCCACTCCTGCTTCCCCTATCCATGGGCTCGCAAGGATGGTTCAGTGTTACAACCATTTACACAAGGGCATTGGACTTTTGTCATATCTGTGGCCTGTCTGCTGCTGTACTACTTGTGTTAACACCCCTAGTGGGGACTATTATTTTTTTCTCCACGGCTTGTCTGCAATCAATTTTGGTGAGTACATTATTGAAATGTCCATTTATTGATGTTGATTGTGATGTATGTTCTTTTCTTGCCTGTACATGTGCTTGATGCACTTCATGCTGTAGACAGTAGCCTGCACCCTTTGGCTGTCAAAGTCACACTGACGGTGGGAGGAGGTCGGATGTAGGTCTCAGACATGCCCCAGTGACAACCAGTGTGAAGACACACACACAGAAAACTTTCCAGCTTTATTAAAAGCTTTTATGCCCTTTCTGCAGGAAAAAGAGCCTCCAGACTACCTTTCAGAGCAGACACGGGGCCAAGAACTACAAAAACCTGGCCATGTTGGGTGGTGCACACATGCGCATGCATGCACAAGCAGAAGCACGGGGCTTGTGCTCAGACGTCCGACAGAAGCAGACGTGTTTCCAGGAGCTCTAAGCAATATGAGCAACACGAGGGGCCACACCCCAGCCGACCTTCCTCCAGGCCCCTCGCACATGAATGCTAAGGAGCACCAGTGCTGGGGAGCTTTACCAGGCATTGGGGAAGACGCGCACAGTACAGCTAAGCCGCGTTGATGACCAAATGCCAAGTAGCTTTCAAAGTTGTCAGGAGCACATGCAGGGGGCGTCGCCCATATCCTTGAGTCCCCCCTGCTCCATAGAAGCTAAATTATTAGCGCAGTAGCGTTTCTAGGCAGTAACTGATACAGCGCATGAGGGACATCCAGCGACGCACAGACTCGAGTGCAGTGCATATCATTTGCATGTGCAAATGGACACGTGCGCTGCCTATTGAAATCCACGGCTGACAGAACACGACTTGTACTGAAGTCGCACCTCACCACACGCGTCTAGCAGCTCACCCAAGGACCATTGTATCATGTGTTTTTCTTAACACATTGGTTTTCCATTTACCGCGGGGCCATGTGCGCTTGCCTTACTGCATTGACAGTGTATGAACCATCACAGGGGCAAGCTAAAGTATACGAACAAAGCAGCAGACAAGAGTGTTTGTGGAGAAGTCACTTAGTTTGAGGCATGAATGGTGTTGTGTGTTTGTGGTGAAAACACACACAGAATAGTAACTCACGCTTTCTTTGCAGCATTGAACTGCTCTTGTTACTGGACCTGAGAGTGCGCAGGCAGGAGGCCAGCACTCACCCCAGAGATAAGTCTCTCTTTGGCTTGCATTTGACCCATTTTGTACAATGTGCATGAAGAACATGGTTTCTCTGATTGCGTATGTGTTATTGTCAATAGTTGTATTTTGTATTTTGCTTACTTTCCCTTGCCCATCCAACTCCCCTCTCCTGCCCCTCTTTCCGGTTATCCTGAATACCAATGCCTATCCAAAAAACGGATCCCTGAACCTCTTTCACCGCCGGGGTCTCGGAGGCCTGTGTAAGTTTTACCTTGCAGGCGCCCAGATCACAGAGGGGGTGGTTGGTTTGTGCCACTCCTGCGCCTGGAGACCGGAGCTGTGACACTACCCATCAGTTGTTGCATCCTCATTGTATATTGTGTACGGAAAATGCTACCCATCCTGTTGGACCATTGTTGAACTGTGCTACCTTGGTTGTTCTATCATTCTGCATGGACATGTGCTTGGACATTTTCTCCGACTTCAAGTCATCTACTGGAGACTCTTCCAGGGTTTTTTGGTGGCTACAGGCTTTTTCCCTGGTTTGGGTGTTTGACTCCTTGGTGTTCTCTGCAATTTGGTATTGTTACCAGTCAAGGTGGCCTCTGGGAGGGCTGGACCCTATTTACACGCAAGGTGGAACATGGAGACCATGGGGTAGGGGGACCCTGAAGCCAGGTAGACTAGAAGGAAGAATGCTACAGACCCCAGACACAGTTGTTCAGAAGGTCATGGTGATGTGTAAATAAGGGAGGGCCTTTTGTTGTGGGACAGTAAGCTTGGGCTACAGTGTTTGGCCACTCTCTTACATTGTCATTGTGGGGCACTATCTACATGATGTGTTCTGCTGGTCAATGGCTGTTCCTGTGATGTGTTTACTTTTTAGGTGTCAGGGAATTGTTGTGGTTTGACATGCTGGGGTGTACACATGGGCAATGTTCACATGTGATGTGTAGAGTACACTGAGGGTCACTTGGTTTCACATGCATATATTGAATGCATGTCCCTACTGACACACACACTTACACAATGCTCCACCACACGTTCAACCACCCTTCCATGCCCACAGATGCCCACAGATTGCCTTCTCTGGCATGCTGTGTCCCTGCAGCGCATGATCAATTACCATTTGGGGATGGTGTACATGCGTCAATAGGTTATTTTTGTTGCTTGTCCTTTCCATGTGATGGTCAAGGTGTATCCCCAACACAATGGCTACTCACTGTGCTGTGTGCTGAGCAGTGTGTTGCAGGAGACACACAGAGCACACGGGTTAGGGATTAGCGGATTTGGCTTGGCCAATGTGCATGAGAACAGGCATTCAGTCTTTTGTTGATGCTACCACTGGTGGCAAGCATTTGTGTATGACTTTGTATGTGTGGAAGGTTGTTGGTCAGTCATTTCATCTGATTCCATGTCAGGCGTGATTGTCTCGGGCCTCTTTCTATTTATCACATGTCACTTCGTATGTAATTGGTCATGTGTTGGGCTTTTGCTGTTGCATGCCATGTCATGGTGTGGCAGACAAGGATGATGTGGGTTGGGAGGGTTTGGGTGACATACCAGTGATTGTCATGGCCTGTTCTCCAGAGGGTAGTGTGATACACACCTTGCATGTGTTCCTTTTGGTCACACAGGATTGGTTATGTTTAGGTAGCTAGGGATGCACACAATGTAGCACTTCCATGGCAACATTCTCAGGGTGGTAAGGTTGTGACAGTTGACTGTCTCTTTGTCATCATCGATTGTCACCTGGTATGTGCCAGGCCTGTGTGCACTTCGCAGGGGTGGGAGTTTAGGTGAAAAATGTGGCCACAAGCTGGGTCCGGGCTGCCTTGCCACGTGCCCTTTCCCCTCCCATGGGCAGCGCCTGGGCATGTGTATGGGGATGTGGGGGCACCACCATGTCCACCGGTATGTCACGCTGTGTTGCAACATTGTGCAGGACACATGCTGCCACAATGATCCTGCACACTACTGGGGGCGCATATAGTAGCTGGCTGCCAGAGCGGTCAAGGGAGCGGAAGCGTGACTTGAGCACTCCAAATGTGCGCTCCACTATGCCCCTGGTTGCAATATGGGCAGCGTTGTATCTTACCTGGGGTGGTGTGGTGGGGTTCTGGATTGGCGTCATTATGTGGTTGCTCAGAGGGTAGGCACTGTCCCCTGTGGAGGTGATAATGGTTGCGATTATTTGGGTTTGTATATTTGTCTGTGTGTGACATGCATGCATGTGCACAGGCATTTGTACTCACCTAGGAGCCATGTGTCGCCATGCTTCCCAACTTCCAGGCCCGGCTCAGAGCAGACATTCTGTATATGAAACTGTCACAGGTAGACCCAGGGTAGTTTGCATAGACAGAGGTGATGATTCCCTTGGCATTGCATACAACCTGCACGTTGATGGAATGCCAGTGCTTGCGGTTTCGATAGATGTGCTCAGTGGACATAGGGCCACATGGGTGCAATCTATGGCATCAAGCACTTTGGGGAAGTGTGCCACCCTGTAAAAGTCCTGGACCACGGCCTGCCTTTCTGCAGGTGTTCTGGGCATGTATATGTGCCTGCGGACTGAGGGGCACGCAGTCATGATTGCCAACACCTGGTGTAGGCAGCGTGACTGCGTAGCCTGTGAGACACCCCCGTCTATGGCAGTTGTCCGCTGAAATGACCCAGTGGCCAAAAAATGCAGGACATTGAGCACCTTCTCTAAGGTGCTCAATGCTTGGGCGCACAGGGTGGGTGATGTAAGGTCATCTTCCCACTCCCTGACCAGGTCTAGGATGATACGAGGTGGAAACCTCTACCTGCCATTGACCTGGTCGTCAGGCATCCCAAAAAGTCTGGTCCGGGGAAAAAAATGCAGGGCCTGGCTATTCTCCTCCTGCGGTGTCCCACGATCAGTGCTGCGACAAATGGGGCATTCATCGTAGCTGTATATACGTGTTTGTTGTTTGCGCGCACTTTTATACTGCGCGCGGGGACGTTTCTGCCTGCCTTCGTGTGGCGGACGTGTTGATGCCTGTGTGCGTCTTTTGGCGTGCGCGGGTTTCCCTTTTTTTGAATCCATGAATATGTGTTGTTCGCGTGTGTGTGGGCGTTCCGTGTATTTCCCTGCAGTACTTCCCCAGTTACGCCTTCTTTTTCACACGTTGTTCCCCATTCCGCGTGTTCCGCCCCGTGTTCCGCCCCCTTTTTGGTGTGTGCGCCGATCTTGTGCGCTTTCGCTCTGTGCATCGCGCACAGCGTTTGGGATGTTGCTGTGATGTGTGCGCCCGTGCGGGCCAGGCTCAGATTTGGCGCACATCCCTGAGTAAACATGCACAGGCCCTTCCATGAATCGCACGCGTGCGCTTGCTTTTTCACGCTTGCGCCAGCTTGCACCATTATTTTTCTGCGCACATTTGTTCCATGAATCGGCCCCTTAATCTCTCTATTTTAGGGAAAAATGCCATAATTTTCTTTGAGTGTGCTTTCGTTTTGCTGCGTGATATTACTTTGGGGGGCAGCCACGGTGAGAGCGCCTCACAGGGCCAGTATTATCAGAGTTATTGATTGAAGATTCTAATGCATTATTACCACATTACTCTGCCATTATGCCAGGAGTTAAATTAATGTCAAAGATCACCACAATTTAAAATACTGAATGAGCTTACACACATGCTGAATCGTGTATATAGATAACTTCAATTATTACTCTATTGCTCTATTCCTATCATATATTGTTTATAATACGACGGCCCATATAAAATGAAGTAAAATGTACTGAAAAAATCCTAAAATAGCAAAAAGCTGTACCTTCACTGTTTACGCATAAAAGATAGCCAGCTAGTCAGCCAGTAGACGCTAGAATCGTATGTAAAAACAAAAATGACTATCAATCAATCTCAAACATCAGACATCAAGCAGCAGGATGATTAAGTCACCTGTCATATTTTGCATCATGCACCGCAAGTTAATGGCGGAAAATAATAACAGATTATAAATTGACTCACACACAGAGCCCAAACACTATGAGGGCTAGAACACTTTGGTCGCCTGTATAACAACAGCCCCAAAGGCGTGGGCGAGTAAAGGAGTATGGGGATTGTGTAGAGTGAGGGGCTGAACGCTGTACATGCCACACGATCAGCGATCAGCACTTCCTCCAAAGCACTTCCTCGAATGCGCACATCGTGAGGCTATGAGGGTGCTGCTGGGAGAAAGTGGGGCAGAGCTAAGTATTTTAAAGGACCAGTGATAGGAAAGATTTCATAATTGTATGTAATGTTCCCTCCATGTGGCAACCCCCAAACTTTTTGCTGTTGTTTTACACCCTGATCTAGACTTTGCCAGAGAAGCGCAGCCTTCCGCTGCACTCCTCTGGGCTTTCGCTCAATTCTTATGGGGAAACTGACATGCTCTTAAAACAGTCAGTACTGGGAGACTTTGTTTCCCTTAGTCCTTTCCTCATGTTGCAGCTTTTGTGCAACATGAAACAAGAGTGCACCGTAACTTACCTTACCACGCTCTTGGGTCTCTAGTCATTCCAAAGGCCCTAGAAACTCTCGATGGACTTATTATGAATTGTGCAAGTGTGTCTCGGACGGGACTGGTGGCAGCTATCATTTCTCTTGTGTTTTGAACCCTTTTTCGCCATGTTATCTGTGCTTACCGCGTTTGGCACAAATAGGTGGCCTGGCTCCCAAAATGGCCATGCCACGAGGTTCTTTGTCCTGTCCGCCGACCGTCTTGCCCCTTCACCTTCCCCCAGGTCGAGCCGACCCAGGGCAGTCCTTATTTGGTCATGCACTTTCCCGCGAAACACAACGCTTTCACCGGCTTCTGCATGCCCTGTGTGTGCCTCCAGGATGTTGGCTGGGATGTCTGTTCCCAATACACATCCTGGGTGCCAGAGAGTCTAGAGTGTCCTGAATGCCTGTGATCACCGTGGTCCGTGATAGGTCCACGTATGGTGTGAGTGTTTGTGAGCAGATCTCCCATTGGGCCCTCTCCGTTTTGGCGCAAAGGGAACTTTGGATAAGCGGAGGCTGAAAACACCACTACCATGTCGATCTCCTGAGTTCACACCGAACAAGGGATAAGGAGCCAAGTATCCTGCAACAAGAAGCTGAGGCGAGGAACCGCTGGTGACCCGCTGAAGGTTTGTCACCCTGAACTGCTGTTGTCCTGCGAGACCCTTTGCATCTGATCGTCCTAGAAGGTCTGCGAAGGCGCTTCGACCCATTGGAATAGTGGAATCAACTATTCCCGGCACCTTCATCAAACCCTGTAAGTAAGCCTTTTCGGAAGTGTCCCTGGGCCAATCAGTGGGCTGACCAGCTTACGCAGGACGCTTTGCTCTGTCACCGCCGCCGTTTCGGGGAAGCCCTCGAAACTTGGTCTACTGCTTGCTCCGCGTCCACGGCACCCTCACACCGAATTCGTACACTTGGCATTCCCAGGTCTGAAGTGAGACGAGTGCGCCCGGACCAGAGTAAACACGGTTGCTGTGTTGCCCTGCTGGGGTAACAACCTGTGCACATCCGCTGCATTTGGGACACCCTCAACCCTGCATCCTGCTACGCAGAATCTACATGGTGTCGAGATGTCCTGATCATCGCAGCTGAACCTGCCAGCGACGTGAACTGAACTGGAGAAGTCTGGGTCTGCCTGCGTCAGGGACCGGTGAGTAGTCCATACCCCAACCGGTGGCCCCTCGCGCAGGTGCCCGTTTCTTTTCTACCGCTGTTACAAAATAGCGACTCTATCCCGCACTCTCACCCTGCCTCTCCCCACAAGTGGAGGCCTTGCTTGAGTAGTGGGGACTTGTTCTGCATCGCTTCATTCACCTTCCTGAACTGCCTGATATCATCGAAAAGGCACTCTTTTGTCCATTGCCACCAGCGCGTGCAGGTACTTTTGAGCATAAGGCTCCTCTCTTCGTAGGGCTCGGACTTCCTCCTAGTTAGGTGTATTTCAGATGTCGAACTAGGTCTAACGATTACTTGCACTGCCTGTTTTCCCCCCCATCTAGGTGGTCGACAAATTACGTGCTCCTAACTCCTTAGACCCCTCGGTCTTGTATATATACTGTATTGATTGTGATGTGTTGGTTTATTTTAGTATTATTGTGATTCTTTGCTATGGTCGATGTTACAAAGGCCTTGTAATAAATGTGTCTATGGGCCTCATTACACGGAAGGCGGTAAGGGTTAACTGTCACCGGTAATGGTACCGGTGACCGTTAACCCTTAGCGCCTGATTACGAGGTCCCTTTGCGGGTTGGTACTTTAACGCCTGCTTTTTAGCAGGTGGTAAAAACCAACCCGCAAAGGGACCAGGGTGCTAATTACGGTACTGCAATTTGCGGTACCGTAATTAGCACCTTCCCCATTCCCATTATGCCCTATGGGGCAAAAATGGGAATGGGGAAGGGCAATGGGAGAAGGGGGAATTACCGCCCCGCCAACCTTGGAATAGGGCGGTAATTCCCCTTTCCTCCAAGGCGGCGCCAGTATTTTACCGGCATGGACCAAGGTGCTAATAGCACCTTGGTCCACCGCCTACCGTGTAATGAGTGTCAGGTATTGGCAGAATTCATCTGTGTTAGGATGCCGTAATTATCCGGCTTCCACGGCTTCCACGAGACGTGAGACTTATGGGTCCCGTACTTGCCAAAAAACGGTGGTTACTGCTCCTTTAAGACGTCGTCTGCCGGGAGCTTGGAAGTTGGCATGGTGACGCTGGCGTCCTCTCACGGCATTCAGTTTTCACCGTGCACGCTGAGGGATGTATTGTGCTCATGTGACTCCCTATTTAAGCCACGCCTGCACGTTATGCCGGCGCTTCTGAATCTTGTATTCTAGTGGCTTGCTATCTCGTATCCAGGTTCTGTCCTTGTTTTTCTCCGCCTTGTTTCCCCGTATTTTAACCCGGACCGCCATCGGATTTGCCTTGCATTACCCCTGTGTACTTTTGCTCCCAGCCTTGTATTTCGACCTCGGAACGCCACCGGACCTGCCTTGCTTGCTCCTTTGTACTTTCGTTGCCAGCCTTGTTCTCCGACCTCGGACCGCCTTTGGATCTGCCTCGCATTGCATCTTTTTGTACTTTATTTCCGCTTGCGGTTCCTTCCGAACTGCCTCAGGATTGTTCATCGTCCATCTCCCACTACATTCTACATTACTCCTGCATTGGGACTTTGGGACTTCTGCTTGCTTGGATTGCTTTGGGAACTTTGCATCAGTGGTACACGGACTAGAGACTGCCTTAATGTACCCTTAGGCGTCCTTGTGCCGTCGGGGCAGGTGTTTGCACTTTGGACCTCTGCTTGGATTTCTCCGCCTGGTTCCTGTTTGTTTTTCGATATCTGGTTGTTTCCTTGACATTTCGAATTTTGGTTTGCCACGAGCCCATCCACACTACTTCTTCTCCTTTCTGGGGATTTTCGGAAACTCCTCTTACTGCACAGGTTAGTGTTTGGTTTCTCTCTTGATGTTTGAATTACTACCTCGAATTGCACCATTGTGATTGTTGCTCTTCTTGCAGTTGTCTGGGGGTCTTGCCTGTACACCTTGAGAAGACGTCTCGTCCCAGTATCCTGTCCATTGTTGTTCTGGGTTCATCGTTGGCACTCCATCTTTCTGCCAATCAATTGTTCTGCTTGTTCATTGCATCAATTAGTTTGGTAGATCGGCTAGAAGAATACCTCGGCTACTCTACGAGGGCAAGAGCGCTACTGACAATGAGGCCCTATATTTTTAATATAACACCTGTCTATAGTCATTTGTAAGTGTCCTTGCTTTGTGTGCTCATTGAGGTCTTTCCATCACCCTCACCCCTCTTGAGACTTAGTCTTGACCGCCGCCATCGCAACCCTGATTGGTCTGGCTTGTCCAGAGGTTACCCTGTTCCAAGAAACTAGGCTGGCCTTCTGAACCTCTGCCCCTCCAGGTCAGTGTTCAGAAATCCATCTTAACAACCAGTCCTTAAAGTCCTTATGGAATCCACAAAATAAAACGGCAGCAGGTCGTGGACAGGTCGCAATCAGCACTTACTCCAATGCACTTTCTCGAATGACCTTATTCCCACAAGCCAATCTTATTAATGATAAACATATTATTCTTATGTTCTGCTGCGCAAGGCCTTTTGAACGCAATTTATATGTATTTTATTTGAATACTAAACTCATCCAAACAAAGTCTATTCTTTTTATGCATTTTGGTTTATTAGGGGTTCAATATAACTATGCAACCTGTTATGCTCAAAATTGCAATAACAAAACTTCTAAACTGATGTTAGGCCAACCAACATTGATATGGCCTGTAGGATCCAAGTTTCAATCACAGAAGTGGTCTGTTTTGTATCCTATTCGGCTATACGGCCTGTTTAATTAATTTTGTAATCACAGAACCTCTGGACACAGGTTAGGCTATCTAACACGTAAAAGGCCTGTTTGCTCTTATTTGCATTGACTAAATTGGCCAAGATGTGTTTCGCTCCATCTTTGAGCTTCTCAGGGCCAAACAATGAATCTTGTAATGCTCACATGTGACTCAATTTGTAAATTATATGTTCAATGTACATTTCTGTACATATAATAATGAACATCTTGTCCAATAATCACACAATTGTGCATAGCTTTCCATTGTACCTTGTTACTTATTAAACCCAAAACACACATTATTGTTGGAAAAGAACACATCAAAGAATATCAAAAATGACATCAGAAGAGAAAGGAAAATGGAAAATTAAATAAATGACAGGTTACGTGAACTTTGACGATAATATGAGCACATAATATCAGCACCCTCAAGATAGCAACATAATCAGTTGAACAATAACATATATAATGTATTTATAATTGTCTCAGATATTATGTAAAATCGCAGTGAAATTACTCAATCCATTGCAAATTTCTGGTGTTGTGTTGTTGTAATTCTATTGATCTATTGTGACATTGAAGGACCCACCACATGTTTTAAGATACCATGATTGATACTATTGCGAGTTGCTTGTCTTTATCACAACGGGTAGGTGAGAAAACATCTAAGACTGCATGTTATATTGCTTGTTTAACCACATGTCTATTCAGTCCTGGTTATAGGTTTGTAGCAACTTCAGTAATTGTGAGTTTGGATACCAAGTTAATGTCAGACAGTTTACTGTCTGAAATGATTGTTGAGAAACACATTGTTTTACTAATTCTGCTGTGACATTAATTAATTCAAGGATTTAGGAACTGTATTGTTGACTAATACAATTATATTGCGATATAAGTAACTTGGTCATCTAAGTCTTTTATATTCGCCAATGGTGTTTCTTGTAAGAAACACAAAGTAACCAAGCAAGTAATGACTGTGGATTATCTCGTTAGGATATAGTTTCCATATTGCTGTCCAAATGTTCCCTTTACATTCTCTTTTTTTTATCAATTTTTTTTATTGAATTTTCCAATAACAAAACAACCAGACAAGCCTTGATCAGCTTAACATTCATCCACCATTTACAACATATCACATCGTTATTAAGAAGTATTCCCATTACTCCCATAATACCACCCCAAATCATTCTGTTCCTCCCACTGCCTTCCTTAACCTGAGAGCCTGCAGGTACTATACCACCCCCTGTCCGCAGCTGACAAACCTACAAAACCGGTATGGCGGGCAGGAGCCCAGAATGACCCCAGCCATATAACTGTAAGTCTCTTATTCTGGAAACAAGGCCTACCCCACCTGCGATGTATGAGAACCCGGTCAGTCAGTCCCCTCCCACGTATGCCATATCTTGTTGAATTTTAGATGTACCCTCTGCTCCAGTGCCCACATAAGCTCACTGTCTGCTGAGCTCTGGTTCTCTCTAGGCTGGACTATTGCAACAGCCTCTTTCTCAATCTGCCTGCAACCACTTCTCCGCCCTCTGCAGCTCATCCAAAACAGGGCTGCAAGACTTGTCCTTGGCCTCATGCCCCGAGATTGCATCTCTACAGCCCTGAAATCTCTTAATTGGCTCCCAGTGGCTGCAAGGATTACATTCAAGACCCTTTGCATTGTCCACAAGGCTTTCTGGGGGCCTGGGTCCACAATACCTTGAACTCTCCCTCCTTAAATACCTTCCTACTCGAGCTCTTCACTCCTTCACCTCCAACTCCCTCAGGGTCATTGGCTTCTCCAAGCAACGAGTTGGGCGTAGAGGCCTTTCCTCAGCTAGGGCCTCCCTCTGGAACAGCCTCCCTGCCTCTCTGAAACTTGAGGAGAACCATCTTCGGTTCTGGAAACACCTCAAGACCTTCCTCTTTGCTTCTTCCTTCACTCTTCCTATCCCCTGCTAATCTGTCTGCTTTGGCACTGGACACCTGGCTACCCTCTGATTTCAGGCCCAGATCCCTGCCCTCCCAGCCACACACCTGCACTGCCTCCTGGCAACCCTTGCACTTGGGTCTGTATCTGCTGCCCTTCCAGCACTTATCAGACAGCTGTTGTCTACACTTTATTCTCGCACTTACCACCTGCTGGCCGCACTACTTATTGTTGTTCTATCACGTGTTCAGCACTTTACACTCCTCCCCTGCCCCTCGCACTTCCCCCTTCCCTCTCCCCTGTGTGCTTGCTTGTTCTCAATGTCATTGGGCCTATTAAGATCGTTGTTTTGTCCTTCCTTGTTTTCCCCTCCCTTGCCTCGTCGTGCTCTGAAATACCTGAGTATGGGCGTGATACAAATAAAATATCATATCATAGCATACAAATGTCCACTGCCATTTTCCACTTGGTAAGACGCAGTTTTGGTCGGATCTCCCCAGTTCTGGGCCACCTCATGCCTTGCCGCCCCCATTGCCACTGCAAGGAATAGTTTGACGTGTTGGGCCACCTGCGCCCCCCACACACCCAGTAAAAACAGCCTAGGGTCAATCGGTACTTGCTTGTTCATAACAGTGGAGAGATGTATGGCCACCGCAGACCAGTATCGCTATATGACAGGGCAGCCCCTAAACGTGTGCATAAATGTGCCGATGGTGGTTTTACAACATAGCCAATTGTGTGTGGGTGAGCGGCCCCACTCGTGAAGCTTGTCCTGAGAGTAATACACCCTGTGCAAATACTTGCGGTGTGTCAGCCGTAATCTGGTCGGGATAATGTACTCCCTAGCGTAGGTTAGTGCCTCAGTCCAGTCCTCCACCTCAATAGACCACAGGTCCCAAACCCATCTGTCTTTCACCCTCAGTTTACTTTACAGATCACAAGAGGAGAAGAGCTTAGCCAAGCGCTTCTCTCACAGATGGAACAAGAATCACTCCAAATATCAGGACAGTTCAGGGGTTTTTATTGATGGTTGTGTGGGTCCTAGGGCTGTCCCTTAATCTCTTGTCCTATATAGTGCCTTCTCCCTAATCCATGTGTTCCTGACCTGTGTTAGTATATACAGAAGGTTGACCCCTATGTTCTTAAAACCAAAATAAGCCTGATGACCTAAAGGCCGAACACCTTCTCTATCTGTGCTCTCTGAGGGACTTCCAAATTTCCCTACAATATCCAAGGGTTAGTCGTCTAATAGGGAATGGGATTGTGCCTTACACAGCTCGCAGGTAAAACCCCATGAAAGCAGCGTCTCACGCTGGCCTTCTTCGCATCTTGGCGCCACTTTATATAAAAAAACATCAGATGTACTCGGTACCTTCCATTTCCAACCAGGCAAGCAGCGTCTTGTGCTGCCTTTTTTCCCATTTTAGCCCAATATTAGTGAAATCAGGTGCCCTCAGCACCTTCCCTTTCCAACCAGGAAAGCAGCGTCTCGTGCTGCCTTTTTTCCCATCTTGGCCCCATATTAGTGAAATCAGGTGCACTCGGCACCTTCCCTTTCCAACCAGGCAAGAGGGTCTCGTGCTGCCTTTTTCCCATCTTGGCCCAATAGTAGTGAAATCAGGTGCACTCTGCACCTCCCCCTTCCAAACCCCACCCTCTTTCCCTCCCCTCCCGACCCCACCATCTCTCCTCCCTCCCACCACCCGTGATTGGTCTGTACATTTGTGCACAGAAATACGACGGCAAGAGAGTAGCTCATGGGCCTCGAGAACTTCCCAAGCAGCAGCTCACAGGTAAGACCCCATGAAAGCAGCATCTCGCGCTGGCCTTCTTCGGATCTTGGCGCAACTTTATATAAAAACACATCAGGTGCACTCGGCACCTTCCCTTTCCAACCAGGCAAGCAGCGTCTCGTGCTGCCTTTTTTCCCATCTTGGCCCAATAGTAGTGAAATCAGGTGCACTTGGCACCTTCCCCCTTCCAAACCTGACCTTCTTTTCCCCCCACCCCACCCCCTCTCCTCCCTCCCACCACCCATGATTGGTCTGTGCATTTGTGCACAGAAACACAACGGCAAGAGAGTAGCTCTTAGCTCATGGGCCTCAAGCACACCCCCACACCTCTATCCTGCCACACCCCCTGATTGGATGGCTGCAGTACTTAATAGTCCTTGCCAGGGCAGCCCTCTGCCCTGCAGCCCCCGCGGCGAAGGACCATGAGGCAAAGGGCGGCTCCTACATTGGCAGCTCCATACAATACAAACTCTACATACTTATCTCACTCAAAAAACTCACACAACCATATCTCACACAACAAGCCGCACGCACTTCACAACACTGCAACAACACATAAGCCGGAGCAACAGCACACACGGACCGACGCCGATCCAATACCCGCACCAAAGCTCAGCACCCGGTGTATACCAGGTTGAAGCTGCCAACAGAACACCACTCCTCTCACTATCCTACTCCCTCTTAACCTATCCCACCTTATCGCTTACAGATCCGCCAGAGCGCCTGGGGACCAATTCCGTTGGTGACAGTGCACGGTACAAATACCTTTAACATTTAACATTTAACATTTAACATATACTCTGCTCGATCCGATCTCCTTTCTATCAAACCCTTGCACTCCTCTCCCCCTCCCTACCTGGTATTTTTCTCTCACTACTCTTCT
This sequence comes from Ambystoma mexicanum, assembly GCF_040938575.1. Taxonomy (NCBI): domain Eukaryota; kingdom Metazoa; phylum Chordata; class Amphibia; order Caudata; family Ambystomatidae; genus Ambystoma; species Ambystoma mexicanum. Next base: position 820,950,034 of record NC_090939.1, read on the forward strand.
CCTTCCAACTCCACCATCTTTCTACTCTCTGCTTCTTCCTCCTCTGTGCCTCTGATGTCTCTCACTCCTTCTAAGCCTTGTTTTCACCGTTTGGTGTTACTTCATTATCCCTGATGCTACTACTCTCTCCTTCACACTACTCCCTCCTCCACACTACTACTCCCTCCTACACACAACCACTCCTGCCTCCACACTACTAGTCGCTCCTCGACAATACTTCAACTTAGTCACCCTCCTTTTACTCAATATTATTTGCTTCACAATAACTTCCTACACTTAACTCACCTAACCACACTTGTCATATTATCACGCACTCTCACACTGCAAAACCACTTCTTAGCTAATACCATACCTTCTCCAGGAATCGCCTCCACACTTTGCTGCTCCTTCCTCCTCCTGCTGGTCATCCACCTCCTCTACTTATATCCCCCTGCACTGCTGGTATTGGCTTTCACTCTGACTAATCTGGCCTTGTCTTTCTCACCCACAGTGTGTTAGGTTAATGAAAAGTCATAAGTGGCAGGCTAAGCTCTATCCACTTTTTCCATGTGGGTCCACTCCGGAACAACAATGGTGGACCGGAAAGGTAATTGTTCGGGTTCATGTCCCCAGGGACCGATTCCATGTTCCATTGAGGTATGTGCAATGGGGAAGGACTCTTGTTGTTCCCCTTTCTTGTCCCTAGTGTTCTAGGGATTCTCTAAGACTTTGTGATTGCTCGCTGGTCTCACCTGGCAGCACTGCCCAGTCCTTCTGCTGGCTGGGTATGGAAGGGGTTTGCCTCTGTGGCTCTTTCCCACCACGCTATGGCTATTCTCTTTGTGGGACTCTGTGTGGCAGATCACTGATGTGGCTGGGTGATGGTCTGGTTTCTTCTTCTGTTCCATTTCTTCACAAATGTAGGGTTCTGGTTCAGAATTCAGACTTTGATGCTTATTTCTGGTTCCAGGCTGGAATTATGTATATCTGCAAGAAACAGAGAAACAGTGGCAAGCATCTTTCATTGGCGGCATTGCTTGAGACAGAGGTGTAAAGCTTAGAAGCATTTTGGCACAAGGTATGGGGCAGGAATTGGGGCCCTCTCAACTGCCACCATCCACCTCAGGTATAGGACTACCTCTGGATTTCTCCCTATTAGGCGACCCAACCCCAGCTGAGAGGGCTTCCCGTTCTCTATTGACAAGTCCAGGTTACTGACGTTGTCACACTTACTAACTTTGTTTCGGTTTTAAAGGTGTACCTGTAGGTCTGGGCCTAAAATCTCACATTTATCCCAGGGAGTATACAGGGTTCCTGCAGCAATCTAGGCTCCCTTCTCACACACACACAACATGGAGCATGAATGGTACTCCAGGGTGGCTTTCAAGGCTGCCTCCCAGAATAATTGATGTGCATTTGCAGGGCTGCACCTGGATCATGTGGAGGTGTTTACATTAGTGTAGGCTAGGGAAAGCATAAAGATCTTACTACTGAGAAGTAAAACCTTCCCACGTTCATACCCTCAAAACCAAAATTGCCACAAGTCTTGAGTGATGCAGCCTTCAGGCACAACTAATGGCCGAGGTTAAAAAGCTTCCCAGCACCTTGCATGAGTAGTTCTTGCTTGCAGTAGTCATTTTACTCTTTGTGTTCAGCCCCATTTTAAAATTTAGACTGCAAGACCTAGAATTGTGCTGTTGTGTAGGACCATGGCGCAGTGGATGATGATGATGTCAGGGTCACTTGCATGTTGAGGGAGTGGTAGTGCTTCCGGTTCCTGTAAACGGCCTCATGGGCCTCTGGTGCCACCAGCGCAACATGGGTGCAGTCAATGGCTGCAATGACATTAGGCAGTTGAGCGGTGGCATAAACCGTTGCCTTCATGTCGTTGACCTGGGCCGGGGTGGTGGGTAGCGCAAAATGGTGGTTCTCATGCTGCAGGAGGGCATCCAGCACCTGGGCCAGGACTACACAGAATGTGGGCTGCACCATGCCGTGCATCATGGCCACAGAGTGCTGGAAGGTGCCTGTTCCCAGGAACTGCAGGACTGTCACCAGATTGACAGGTGGGGGTACAGCTGTCCTGATGTTAAATCCTGCTCCCTATGCCTTCCTGGATTGCACAGCTCAGTGATGGTTTTGCTGTTGAGGCAGTACAGGGTGACCAACTGGGTGGTGGTGAGGGCCCAGGGTGATGGCTTGAGCCTGGGGATGGATCGAGGTGTTTGCTCAAAGCATTTTTGTAACCATCTAATGGTAGGAGTTGTCTCAACTGGCACTCATATTAATCAGAAACGAGTCCAGCATTGTTGTCTAAGTATTACTATCCCGCCAGTACTCCAAACCTCGTGTGGATAGTTACTAGTGACTATAAAACATTTTTGAATGGCATTTGATAACCTTGTGAATACGTGGAAAACGGGTCCAGCTTTGCGCACATGTTAGTCAATATCACGGATGGATGGTAACCTATTCCATTCCAAGATGGCCACCAGTAAAATAGTAGATCAGGGAGGTAAGAATATGTAACTTATTCCATTTCAAAATGGCCACCAGTAATCCAGCACGACTCACGTACAATAGAAATAGGGAAGGGACCACCCCATGCTGTTTGTCCATAAATCATTGCATGGCGATCAGAATACTCTGTTGCCAAAAGAACGCGAGGCAAGACACGGGAAGTCTACGTATAACATCCTGTATTCAGCACGGCTGCCGCATTATACATCAAGAGAACGAAACAAGGTAAGCCGCGGTTAGATAGATGCTATTTGCATAACCCGCAACTTATGTCAGCTTGCAGACACTAACAGCGAGCTGTCTGTTTGGCTTGCATTTTTTGCATTTCAACAGTAGCTTCCGATGAAGACCGTGATATTAAGATTTAGTTTCCATTATCGTGACTGGCCTACTACGGATGCTACTACACGCTGGTTATTAACCTAAACCATAACATAAACATCACGTGGGTAAGCTTGTAACGGTCTTGTTTCGCGAATATTGAGCGTTGAAGATGGGACACACACTAAATACCCTTGGAGATTAAAAAACAGGTAAACGAGGGATTGTGCCCTTGTTATTGACATTAGAAAATGTTGGGTCACTGTCGATACTGCAAGTTGAGATTGCTGTAGATACAAACCTTGAGCAGTCTTAAAATGAATTTCCAAAAGACAGATGTCTGCATAAAGTATTATCTGTATGAAACCAATTATAGCGTTGTACTAGGTTTTGTTTTACAAATAGAGCATATTATATTTATTGGTTTCTTGTATTTAGAAACATAAGAATATGAGGTACAACCTTCACCCAGACTGACCAATTGTGTTTCCCTCTCCACAGAGTAATGTCTATTAAAGAGACGCTTTAACCACACCCTAATCGCATACTAGAATGTTTATGATGGCGAGTCCCTGTTGAGATATGTACTGATCTTTTAGAGGTTGACATGTAACTATTACAGCACTAATAAGAGGTGTTTGTATTGTCTCTTGAAGCTTTGAACAGGATAGCTGAAATACAGAAGCAATTTTTGGCAGTTTGCTGTTTATTGCAGAAATACAGCACAGAAGTTTGTGAATGCTTGTTACAAAACCTTGGAACCCCTGATGAAGTTTTAGTAGTTGGGGTATGTTAAGATTAGAACGAAACATGTTGGGCTCGTATGTTCACTGTAATGATGAACAGTGAAAAAGAACATACTTTTGAATAGATTTAGGACCGCATTAGCAGGATCCACTTATAATATACTAGATAATTTGGTAGCAAATAGTCTTGTACTAGTAGGGCATTTGACCTTCATCCAATGAGGGATCAGTAAAACACAAACTGGCTACTCTTTGTAGCCATTGTGATTTGAATGTTTGTCTTACTCACGTATTAACAAGATTTTTTATCTTAATTTTGCACAGCACCTGACACTTTTTTTGAATATTTGTAATATGTACAATACATGTGTGTGTTTTTATGTGTTTTTATGAATTTATGAAGAAATAAGAATAAAAATTGAAGTACATTATTTAATATTAGTGAGTGTACAGACACAGTTCTTTATTTGGTGAATGAATTGTTCAAGTTCAGAGGAGACAATACAGCGGTGGTTGAGTTCTTTAGCCTTTAAATTGTTAAAACAGGTATGGGGAATGAACTCAATAGCCCATGAGAATATTTTGTTTTCCCCTATCTGTTTTTGGTAAAAGTTGTGCTTGCGCGGGTCACACCTGTAAGATAATACATTTGGTTAAAGTAATACTTGTGGCGATTTACACACCAGGTCTGGTAAGGTGAAGTGTTTGTTACCACTATTTTGAGATCTGGAGACCGGTATTGTAGTCCATCAGGTGTAAGCACAATCTATTATTGTACCTTAAACATGAATACACATAAGGTTAAAAGTTATGATGATAAATATGTGTCCGAGTTGTTGGCAAGAGCGTCTTTATTTTCCGATGAAGGAGAAGGTTCTTTGGTGTCCAATCTAACTAATTGGGATGAGTTGTTGCAATTAAAGAAGAGATTGATAAGAACTGAGTTACATAGCTCGATTGTGATCAAATATCTTAGGTCTGGTACACTCCCACAAGGTCTCGTTGTATGTAACGAGCCATGATTATTCCTGGACAATAAGGAATTGGTTGTCCAGTGGAGTTACATTGCAAACAAGTGCAGCCAGGACTGGGGCATTCTTATCATAGACACAGCCAGAGATATGGCCATCAAAATTTCGGGAGACCTTGATAAAATGGAAGAAGAAATCAAGACCCCGTCCCGTTAGATAGGCATAAACAAAGATTGGACGAGATTATGAATGAGATCACAGATTTTAAAGACTTTTGCACCAAAGATAGCATTGCCCGTATGAAAAAAGACCTTTTACAGTATTCACATGAAAGAGCTTTTAGCTACACAAAGGATGAGTACGAGATCTTTGCACCCCAACAAGGTATGCAGACTGAACAAAGAACAGTAATGTTTGGCAACAAATCTTACAGTTCAGCTAGTTCAAGTGATGATGGTTTGTCTAACCAGAGAGGGACAAGAGGATTTAGGAACCGGGGTCGTAACCAGAGAAGAGGAGGACAAAATTCATGTAACAGAAGGAATATGGGTCCACCTAATCAAGGTGGACAGGGTGCACCAACCTTACAACAACAACAGTTATTTTAGAGCAAAGAGCACCACAAGACAATTGGGATTAAGCCCCCAGACAAACACGCAGCCACCAGACCTATTAGTGAATTTATCAAAATATACACCTAATGGTGAAGCGGTCATCTTGCTGAACAAACATTTGGGTTTTGTTGCTACGGTAAATTATGACAAATTGAGAATTTGTGTGGAGATCCCACAGTTTTTACGAAAGATCCATCTACAACAGTTTTTCTATCATAAGGAATATGATCAACAAACAAATGAGAGTGGACTATATAATCAATCTTCCTTTTGTCCTCCTACTTCAAGTAACACTCCTGAGGCAGTTGTTTTTGCAAAAAGGGTGTGGCATGATCTTAACCAATTGGAAAAAGCAACCAGGGCTAGATCTTTCCAAAATTTGAGCAATGCAGAACAGGATGCCATTAGGAGTCTTTCGGATAATCACAATGTGAAAAGCAGACAAAGGTGGATCTATTGTAATGATGGATCGACTAGCATATGTTGATGAATGTAACAGACAGTTAGGAGATACTTCATTTTATGAAGAAATCTTCGAAGATCCCATTCCACACCTTTCTACTTTAATTACTAATAAAGTTGATAAAGTGTTAACTAGAGGATGGATTTGTCATGACTTCTTAATTGTTTCAAAACCTACTGTACCCAAATTTGACATCTTGCTCAAGATTCACAAGTCACTGGTTAATTCACCAGCAGCAGCTCCAGCAAAGCTGGAAGACTACCTCTGGTGAAATCCAAAGCATGTCGCACCCTGCAAAGCACATCCAGTCTCACTTCTCCTATGCCGAGTGCAGTGATGATCACCTCCAAGCCGGCTGCACGCACATCTCCGGGAGGTAAGCAGATCCATCTGCATGCACTATGCCTAAACCATGGAAATGTCTCACCTTGCACGACCCGATACGTGTATCCCTAAGAGCAAATCCCATACCCACCTTCCCTTGTCCTGTGCTTTGCCAGCCCCTATACCAGCTATATCTCCCACCTTGCACCTCCTGCCGCCTCCCGCCTTGCTGTCACCTATCACCCATGACTATCAGTCGTGCACCACGGCCTGCTCTCCCACTCATAGTGCCCTCTCTACCAGCGGTAAACTCCTAAAGGGAAACACTACACTTCATGCACAACAATCAGCTACAGCTCTGTCCCCGCTGACCACAACGTTCCCACGTTTGATGGCAGAGTCCACCTCCCCAAGCTCTTGGCCATGCACATAAGCAGGAACTCTGTTTCAAAACCAGCCCCCATCGCTCCCTTGCCTAATCCTACCTCGTTCCTCACACCTTGCATTCCTTCTCTCACCTCCAGCCCCATTACTACCCCTGCACATAACACAGAACCCCACTCTAACACTATGGAAACTCAACCTAACAAGCCCACTAAGGATAACGATCATTTTAAACAGACCTATAAAATCTTGCCCCCTCTGTCACCCTTCCAGAAATGACTATGCCAGAAGACATCTGCACGCCACACACCATGCAAACCTGCCTCACAATATTTACACTATACACAAGGCCCCCAGGCCTGCCACAGCATCTCTATCCCACGTACACACTCAGAACGCTGTACCCATCTCTCTGGTTGCACACTGAACCCTATAACTCCCTGCCACCATGCATCTCGGTCGGAACTGCACACCTTAGGCAATGCACTACCTCTCCACCTGCTCAGGAACCCTGCCAATATATTAAACATCCCACCACTCCTGCCAAATCAAACAAAACCCAAGTAGATCAGATCATCTGTATCCTGCTAAACACTAGATATGTAGGGCCTCATTCCGAGATTGGAGGCAGTCATGGCGCTATTTGCGCCATGACTGCCTCCAATAACGGGTCCGGGTCCGGTATTGTTCAATGGGGACTTACCGATGTAGTCCGACCCTGGTGGGACTGGTAAGTCCCCATTGAACAAACCATTCCTCATTCCCATTTGAGCCCCCATAGGGTTCAATGGGAATGGGGAAGGCGCTATCTACGGGCTTGCTAGTTGCAGGCCCGTAATTAGCGGCCTGGTCCCCTAACGGGACCCGTAAGGGACGTGTGGTCCGACCACACGTCCCTTGCGGTTCCCGTTAGGGGACCTCAGAATCGGGCGGTAGGGGATTACCGGCAATGGTCTCCTTACCGGTGCCCGGTATCCCCTACTGCCCGACTCGTAATGACCCCCGTAGTCTCACATGCCCCAGACATTCTAAACCTTATAACACTTATCAAACCCGACATCCTGGCCATCACAGAAACATGGATCACGCCTACATCTGGCACTGCATTGTCCATTGCTATCCCTACCGGCTATTCCATTATCCGCTTGGATAGAACAGAGAAAATGGCAGAGGAGTAGCGATCATCTCCAAAGATAACCTCCTGCTGCGTCCTATCAGCTCTATTCAGCTCCCCCACTCAAATCACTCTCAGCCAAGCTGACATGCACACCTAACACCACCATATAACTCAACCTCATTTACCGCCCTCCAGGCCCTGCCCTCAATTTTGAAGACAACCTCATCCAATTTATATCAGCCAACCTTAAGCCTACAACACAAATAATCATTCTGGGAGACTTTAACCTCGGCTTCGGAGACCCGTCCCACAAAGAGGCTTCTAGTCTAGCTAATTCCACATCAGCCCTAGGCTGCACCCAATGTATCCTCCAACCTATGCATTCCCAAGGTCAGACCCTCGATTGGATACTGGATCATGGGTGCAACATATCCGTGCTTTCCAACACCCCATGCCCCTGGTCTCACAATCATATCCTCACCTACAGCATCCCCATCCCGACCAGCAAACCCAACTCCAAGAAGTGTACTAGCGGCAAATCCCTACCCACCTTTATGGCTTGCAACCCCTGTAACCTCACCAGTGCCCATGTCCACCCCCTACTTAACCGCCCCTGCCCACTGTACATGACATTGACACACTGGTTGACCATTACAATACCATCCTTGCCAACGCCACCAACACCTTAGCCCCCCTCATAGCCTGCAAGGCTGTATCAACCAAATACCAGAACCCCTGGTACATGTCCGATCTCTGCTCTACGCACTCTGAAAAGAGCAGCTGAATCCACCTGGCTGAAAACCCTGTCCTTTACTAATAAACCTTTATTTATGGAAGCCGCAACGAATTACGAACGAAGTATCCACGCAGACAAAGCTGCGAGTTACAGCAACAGGATAGCCAATGCCACCTCTAATACCCGGGAACTTGTCATCATTCTACGGGAACTAGAATCTCCTATGCTCCCATCATCACTTGTAACTAGAGATAACACCTGGTGTAACACCATCCAGAATACCCTCAGGGGTAAAATTAACCAGCTCCCAAACAAGATCCACACCAAGCGGTCACTTGTAACAGCTCCGGTGTCTCCGCCCATGTCTACTGATCTGAGCCTCGACATCCCACGCTTTCAATTCCAACCCATCTCAACCACCAACTTAGAAACCATCATCAAGGGTCTGAAACCTTCCCACTGTTAAGGGTACACATGCCCAGCCTCTATTGTGAAAGGCTGTGCAGAACCACTACTCCTGCTCATTGCAGCCATCACAAACTCATGCTTCTTCACCTACACTGTGCCCACTGTCCTCAAAGAATCCTGGATCTCCCCCCACTAAATAAAACCTACCTTAGACCCCACTAACTACCGGCCCATTACAACTGTCCCTTCTGGCTGAAAATCATTGATAGAGTCGCCTACCTCCAGATCCTCCTGACATTCTAGACCTTATAACACTTAACAAACCCGACATCCTGGTCATCACAGAAACATGGATCACGCCTACATTGCCCTGCATTGTTCATTGCTATCCCTTCCGGCTATTCCATTATCCGCTTGGATAGAACAGAGAAAATGGCGGAGGTGTAGCGATCATCTACAAAGATAACCTCCTGCTGCGTCCTATCAGCTCTATTCAGCTCCCCCACTCGAATCACTCTCAGCCAAGCTCACATGCACACCTAACACCACCATAAAACTCAACCTCATTTACTGCCCTCCAGGCCCTGTCCTCAATTTTGAAGACAACCTCATCCAATTTATATCCGCCAACCTTAAGCCTACAACACAAATAATCACTCTGGGAGACTTTAACCTCGGCTTCGGAGACCTGTCCCACAAAGAGGCTTCTAGTCTAGCTAATTCCACATCAGCCCTAGGCTGCACCCAATGTATCCTCCAACCTACGCATTCCCAAGGTCAGACCCTCGATTGGATACTGGATCATGGGTGCAACATATCCGTGCTTTCCAACACCCCATGCCCCTGGTCTCACCCTCATATCCTCACCTACAGCATCCCCATCCCGACCAGCAAATGCAACTCCAAGAAGTGTACTAGCCGCAAATCCCTACCCACCCTTATGGCTTGCAACACCCGTAACCTCACCACTGCCCATGCCCACACCCTACTTAACCACCCCCTGCCCACTGTACATGACGTTGACACACTGGTTGATCATTACGATTGTCATGAACTTCAGATCACATCCCTTTTGGACCTCCTGGTCCTTGTCTCAACGGGGCTTACATTCCGTACTACTTCCAACATGGCCGTCCAGTGCTGAAGCCCTTGCTCGCTCCATGCGCTGAACGCAGCGTGATCTATTTATAGACCATGCCTTCCGCTGCTCCGCGCGTCTCAATGCTATTGCAGAGTAGCCTAAAACGTGTGTTCATAGCTTGTGGTATTGTTTCCTTTGTCCCAGTGCTATTACCCGCTCCTGACCCTTTCCCTCTTCCTGATTCCGAGCATTACTAGCTTTTCCCAGACTCCCGGATTCCTGGACTCTGCGCTCCTGGAACTAAACGCAACCTGGAAATAGACGAGACCCGAGCAGCGCTGTTCAAGACCAGGAGCGTTCGCAAGAAGGCAGCGATCGAAGACACCGGCAAACACTGTACACAGGTGAGAAGGGGGGAACTCCTTGACAGATTGAGACGCCACCCGATTGAACCTAAAAACGAGATGGAAGCCGCCGTGCAGGACTTAATGCGATGCATGCAAGAATCATCAACCGAGGTCCAAAATCTTAAGGCGGAAAACGCTGCGCTCAAACAATTGGTCTTATCCCGGGATTCTGCTACAAAAAATGTTGCCCTGTTGGGCGGTATTGTTGACAAGTATGATGGCTCGGCAAAAACACTTTGCGGATTCCTGGATTCGTGCCTGGTCCACTTTACCTTTAAGCCCTATTATTTCTCGACTCCTAGGGCTAAGGTGGGTTTCATCATATCCCACCTTTCTGGCAACGCATTAACTTGGGCAACACCCCTTGTTAACTCTGGCGATGCCCTCCTAGACAACTATGATGGGTTCATACAGGCCCTTAAAGGCATGTTTGATTGTCCAGCGCAGGTCTATACTGCCCAACAACGCTTGCTGGACTTTCAACAGGGCTCCCAAGATATGCTCACTTATGTGACCCGATTTAAACAATTGGCTAAGAAAACAGGCTGGTCGTTCTCCAGGCATTTCTTTCACCCTCGAAGAGTAAGATCTGCCCCATTCTGGCCTTGGTTGACTGTGGAGCTATGGGAACCTTCATAGATCAGGAATGGGTTGTCAGTCATCAAATCCCATATGAGGCACGAAGCACCATGCAGCCTGTGGAAGCCATTGATAGAAGACCCCTCAGTTCAGGGCCCATAAGCCTACAGACCAAGGAAATCCAGCTCTCAATAAACCACCATCAAGAGCTAATCAGATTTGATATCATTAAGTCTGCCCACTACTCCATGGTATTGGGTATGCCCTGGTTACAAACACACAATCCGTATATAAACTGGACAGCAGGATCATTATTCCTAGGCTCAGAGTTTTGTATGTCTCATTGTCTATCCCTGGAACTTCCTTTAACACCCTCTGAGGAACCACCTAAGGAGCAAAAAACCCCACTCAATGGTTTCCAATATAATACAGGTCCCGGAGGCCTACCAAGGATTTGCCGATGTCTTTTCCACTGCCATAGTCCAGGCTTTACCTGCACACAGACCCGAAGACTGCGCAATTGAAACGGAACCCTCAGCAAGGATCCCTTTCGGTAGGATGTTTATCCTTTCCGAACCTGAGAAAAAGGCCCTCAAAGAATATCTGGATACAAACCTTGAAAACGGTACCATAAGACCTTCAAAGTCACCAGCAGGCGCATCAATGTTCTTTGTTCCTACGAAAGACACCCAGGAACTTAGACCTTGCCTCGAATATCGTGGCCTAAATCAATGCACTCTTAAGGACCGATACCCACTACCCTTGATATCGGACATCCTGGAGGCAGTGAGGGGTGCAGTAATATTCACCAAATTGGATCTCAGGGTTGCCTACCATTTGATCCGTATCTGGGAAGGAGACGAGTGGAAGACCGCCTTTAGAACACCCTTTGGTCACTACGAGTACCTGGTCATGCCCTTTGGACTAGTCAATGCCCCAGCAGTATTCCAACGTTTTATGGATAGGGTGTTCTCTGATATGTTGTTTCTCTTCGTCATTGTCTATCTGGACGACATATTGATTTTTTCCAAGGACCCTCTGACGCATGAAGGACTTGTTAAGGCAGTTCTACAAAGACTCCGGGAACATCACTTCTTAGCCAAGCCTGAAAAATGTTTGTTTCACGTTACCTCTGAGCACTATCTGGGATTTATCCTTAGTCCAGAGGGGATTGGCATGGACCCATCAAAAGTAAAGGCCACTCTCCCCTGGCTTATTGCCACATCTGTGAAACAAATCCAATCCTTCCTAGGACTAGCCAATTTCTACCGAAAGTTCATAGCCACCTTTTCCGAGATCGTACAACCTATAGTGGCTCTGCTAAAGAAGCATACCCCATTTCTCTGGTCAACATTACAAGAATCTGCATTCCAGCGCTTGAAGACCAAGTTCACACAAGCTCCCATTTTGGATCAACCCGATACAAGTCGACCCTTTTTAGTGGAAACGGATGCCTCTAATTACGCTATAGGAGCAGTGTTGAAGCAGAAGATTGAGGACGATTTGGAACACTCCGTTGCTTATCTTTGAAGAACCTTAACTCCGAGTGAAACACACTACTCCATCCTGGAAAAGGAACTCTTAGCCATTCGCCAAGCCTTCACTGAATGGCGACACCTACTTCTGGGAGCCAGACATCCTGTCCAAGTCTGTACTGATCATTGAAACCTTCAGATTCTACAGTCACTGGAGTGCAGGAACAGTCGTCAGGCACGTTGGGCCTACTTTTTGCTCAGTATCAGTTCCACATTACTCATGTCCCAGGATCACAGAACCTGATCGCCGTCCTGACTACGTGACCACTGGAGATAAGGCATTTCCTAAAATGTTTTCTCCCGCGATCTTCGTAGCCAAGCAGCTGATCTCCTGGAAGAAGTCCGATCGCAAACCCTATCCTCGGAAATATGGAAGGACATTTCAACAAGAAATCACTGGAAATTAAGAGCCAAGGAAGGCTACTTATTCAAGGACAATGCACTACTCATTCCTACACGGAAGTTACAGCAAAGAATAATAAACCTTTGTCATGACACACTCCATTCCGGGCACCAAGGTATCACCAACACCCTCCGTCTAACGTACAGCAATACATCCAGGCTTGTATAACCTGTGCCCAAAATAAACATGATAACAAAAGACCGGCGGGTCTTCTTCTGCAGCCCACTCTACCCTCTAAACCATGGGAAATCATTGCTACAGACTTCATAGTGGAGTTACCACCTTCCCGAGGATATACTACCATCATGGTCACCATAGATTTGTTTACCCATATGGCCCATTTTACGCCACTGATGAAACTACCCTCCTCTTCAGAGCTAGATGGAATATTTCTGGAACACATATTCCGACTACATGGGCTTCCTTCCAAGATCATATCTGACTGGGGTCCTCAATACATTTCACAATTATGGAAACACCTCTGTCGGGTACTAGGAATCCAACGTGCCCTCTCTTCACGATATCACCCCCAAACCAACGGAGCCACAGAACGTGCAAATCAGACCCTGGAACAATATCTCCGATGTTTTGCCACCAAGGTCCAGGATGACTGGTCTCTCCTGATACCCGTTGCGGAATTTGCTTACAACTACTCCGAACACTCAGCGCTACAGACCAGCCCTTTTCATTGTAGTCAGGGGTTCCATCCATCGGTTTTACCCTCGGTTCTTCCTTACCCTACACCAGTACCTACTGTTGACTCCTGGATCGAAACTCTTATCAACATTCACCGGGAGGCTAAAGAACACTTAGAGAAAGCCAGACTACAGACCAAGAGGTATGCGGATTCCAAGAGAAGACCAGGTCCTTCCTATACGGTCGGTGACCGAGTGTGGTTGTCATCAAAACTACTCTCCGACACTTGCGACCAAACAAGCTGGCTCCCCGCTACCATGGTCCATTTCCCATCGAGGAGATTATCAATCCTGTCTCATATCGAATCAAGCTACCTGACTCCTGGAAACGAATTCATCCAGTTTTTCACACATCCCTATTGAAGCCCTACATCCAATCCTCTCAAAAATCCAGTAGAACTCCTCCTCTACTGGTTGACAACCAACTGGAATATGAGGTGTCCCGGATTTGTGACTCCAGGTATAAGCGGGGCCATCTTCAATACCTAGTGGAGTGGAAAGGATATCCTCCTAGCGAAAGGACCTGGGAACCTGTTTCAAATATCAAGGCTCCTCGGTTGCGCAGAAGATTTCACTTAATACACCTGGGCAAACCTGGAGGAAAAGTCTTCTGAGGAGGCATGCTGTCATGAACTTCAGATCACGCCCCTTTTGAACCTCCTGGTCCTTGTCTCAACGGGGCTTACATTCCGTACTACTTCCAACATGGCCATCCAGCGCTGAAGCCCTTGCTCGCTCCATGCGCTGAATGCGGTGTGATCTATTTATAGACCACGCCTTCCGCGGCTCTGCGCGTCTCAGTGCTATTGCAGAGTAGCCTAAGACGTCTGTTCGTAGCTCGCAGTATTGTTTCCTTTGTCCCAGTCCTATTACCCGCTCCTGACCCTTTCCCCCTTCCTGATTCCGAGCATTACTAGCTTTTCCCAGACTCCCGGATTCCTGGACTCCGCGCTCCCGGAACTAAGCGCAACCTGGAACCAAACGAGACTCGAGCAGCGCTGTTCAAGACCAGGAGCATTAGCAAGAAGGCAGCGATCGAAGACACCGGCAAACACCGTACCCAGGTGAGAAGGGGGGAACTCCTTGACAACAATACCAACCTTGCCAACGCCACCAACACCTTGGCCCCCCTCATAGCCCGCAAGTCTATACCAACCAAATACCAGAACTGCTGGTACATGTCCGATCTCTGTGCTCTACGCACTCAGAAAAGAGCAGCTGAATCCGCCTGGCTGAAACGCTGTCCTCTACCAATAAAGCTTTATTTATGGAAGCCGCAACAAATTACAAACGAAGTATCCACGCTGCCAAAGCTGCGAGTTACAGCAACAGGATAGCCAATGCCACCTCTAATACCCGGGAACTTTTCATGATTCTATGGGAACTAGAATCTCCTATGTTCCCACCATCACTTGTAATTAAGGATAACGTCTGGTGTAACACCATCCAGAATACCCTCACGGGTAAAATTAACCAGCTCCAAAACAAGATCCACACCAAGCGGTCACTTGTAACAGCCCCAGTGTCACCACCCATGTCTACTGATCCAAGCCTAGACATCCCATGCTTTCAATTCAAACCCATCTCAACCGGTAACTTAGAAACTATCATCAAGGGTCTGAAACCTTCCCGGGTTAAAGGGTACACATGCCCAGCCTCTATTGTAAAAAGCTGTGCAGCACCACTACTCCCACTCATAGCAGCCATCACAAACTCATCCTTCGCCACCTACACTGTGCCCACTTCCCTCAAAGAATCCTGGATCTCCCGCCACTAAATAACACTTACCTTAGACCCCACCATACCCACTAACTACCGGCCCATTACAACTGTCCCCTTCCGTCTGAAAATCATTGATAGAGTCGCCTACCTCCAGATCCAGAACTTCCTCAAAGCTCACAACATTCTGGGCACCTGTCAATCAGGTTTCCGCCCAAGTCATGGCACTGAGACAGCCTCCTTGCCATAGAAAATCAATTGGACAATGCAATCCACACGGGCAAACTCTTGCTTCTCCTGCTAGTTGACCTATCAGCATCGTTCGACCTGGTGGACCACACCACTCTTTTGTCATCACCTCTCCACCTCAGCACACTTCTCCCATGAAGCCACTAAATGGATTGCATCTTTCCTGTCCAACAGAACATCAAGAGTCTTTGCTGGTAATGCACTAGCCACCCCCACACCTATCAATTGTGGTGTACCCGAAGGCTCTTGTATCTCACCCCCCTTGTACAACATATACACTAAGCCTCTCTTTGACCTCCTTGACTCCCTCAGCACCTCTTTCACAAATTATGCTGACAACACCCAAATCCTCATCCCCTTATCCGGCAACTACTCCCAAGACACAGCCAAGGTTAACGCCATCTATGAGACTGTTCAAATGTGGATGGCAATGCATAGCCTTTGCTTGAACGATGAAAAAACAGAACTTTTGATCATTGGCACAGCAGCACAATCGCCAAGCTTCACAAATCCTTAAACTCCTTCACCATTGATGGCCACAACATCCCGGTGGTATCTGCCATAAAAACCTTGGGGGTTTACCTTGTTACCTCTGTCAACATGTTGCGGCAGGTGAATCACATTACATCCACTTCTGCCTACGCTACCAAGCTGATTAATGCCAGCAAACCATTCCTCTCCTCCGAGAAACACACCAACATCGCCCAAGCTCTCGTTGGAACTAAACTGGATTACTGTAACTCCCTACTTTGTGGCACATCAGAGAAAAACTTGAACAAACTGCAAGTAGTCCAAAATAATGCACCCCGCACAGCCACAGATTTGCACAAACATGACCATGGGCCTCATTACAACCTGCCAGTCCGGGACCGTGCAAAATCCGTGACGGCGGTAAAAACGTTTCCGTGTCCGCAAGGTTGCGGAAAAACCGTCCGATTACACACTGTCGGTCGCGCGCACCACACGGACTCGGAAACGTTGTTACCGCCGTCACGGAAAACCCCACGGAAATGGAAATAACGCAGCCACAAGTGGCGCAAAACCCGTGTCCGCCTCTGCCGCCACGGACACGGAACCGGAAATACCATGATCGCCAAAACAGGAAACAGAGAGGCGGCCATCATATAAAAGCACAATCCATTGCAATCCAGAGCCAGCACAAGCACAATCCTGACTCTGAGAAGCCAAAAGGGACCACCAGCATGTCTGCCAGGATTCCTGCTCAGAGGCAGCGCAAACAGTGCTTCAGCGAGGCGGAGCTAACCGCCTTGGTGAAGCACATTGTGGACAATGCGGAGATGCTGTTCAGCGCCGACCAACGGCGTGCCACACAGCAGCGGAGGAAGGAGGTGTGGGCCGAAGCTGCATGCAAGTGCACCGCTGCGGGCGTGACAGCGAGGAGCGTGAAGGACTGCCACAAGCGGTGAGATGACCTGAGGCTGAGGGTACGCAACCTCATTTCCATGCACCGCCAACGCAGCAGTGGGACAGGCGGAGGACCCCCTTCCCCACTGAGGCTGCAAGCATGGGAGGAGCGTTGCAGCAGCGTCCTCCACCTAGAGGGAATCCATGGGATCGGGGAGGCTGAGGCAGGAGTGAGCCCACCAGCAGATGCCGGTAAGTGCCCAAACATGAATGCCACATGAAAATATGCAGTTGTGAGTACTGGGCCAAAGGACCCATTAACAACCCCCCCCCAGGCAGTGCATGTGTGGGCCAAAGGACCCATTAACAACCCCCCCCCAGGCAGTGCATGTGTGGGCCAAAGGACCCATTAACAACCCCTCCCCCCCAGACAGTGCATGTGTGGGCCAAAGGACCCATTAACAACCCCCCCCCCCCCAGGCAGTGCATGTGTGGGCCAAAGGACCCATCATGATCCGTATGGCAACCAATATCACAGAATGCATACACCAGCAATCAGATGCATGTGACTAACACTATTCAATGTACAATCTTAATGATGCATGTGATGCACCCATCTGCCACCACAACAACACTAATTGCATGCCCTTTGTGTCCCCACAGCCGTTTCAAGTGAAGGTGATAATGCACAACAGGCCAGCCAATCTGCACCGGCAAGTACACAAGCCACCGCCACCACACAGGAGGATGCTGCCGGCAGTTCTGCACCTCTGGCCACATTACCAGCCACTACAGATGTGCGGCCCACCACCACCACCGACATCCCCACCGTCTCCACACTGCCTAAGTCTAGACAGGTGCCACGGGAACCTATCATGGCCTCCCAACACAACACCGAAGGCAGCAGAACTGCAGAGGGGGCGGCCTGCAGTGATAACAGTGCCCCGCAAGAGCACTCGGAAATGGGGCCACAGGGGGAGATGCCCACATTGGAAGACCTGGGCTCCTTCCATGAGCTGAAGTTCAGCCCCACATCACTGGGGAGTCCCATGAGGTAGCCCACCCCATCCATGGCCGAACTGAATGCCCGCATGCAGCGGATGGAGGACCAGCAGGCTACCCTCACCCAGCTGGTGGAGAGGCAGCTAGAGGAATCCAGGCTGCAGAGGGAGAGCTACAGCGCCTCAGTGCGTCGCCTGTCGAGGTCCATCGGACGCTTTGTGAGCACTATAGTGACCCTTGCACGCCATGTGCGGGAGGGCAACGACCACACCTCCAGGCTTGTAGAGGCCATGTTGGTTGGCCAACAGGCAAATCTGGCACGGATGCCCTCAATCCCAGATTCTGCGCAATCAAACACAACCACCCCATCCAGCTCCACTACTGTCAGTCCAAGGAGGCGCTCGAGTAGGCTAACGGGTCCCTCGGGCAAGGTTGCACAGGCACAGAAGCGCACACGGAAGTGATGGCATGTGTGTGGGGCAGTGCAGGACACATGTGGACTACAAGGGTGTGGGTGGGGGTGGGCACGTTTGGGTGGTGGGGTAGGTAGTTTTGGGGGTTTGAACAATGGGGCCTGGGTGGGGGTGGGCACGTTTGGGTGGTGGGGTAGGTAGTTTTGGGGGTTTGAACAATGGGGCCTGGGTGGGGGTGGGCACGTTTGGGTGGTGGGTGGCTCCGGGTGTACAGCTTCCCTACCCAATGCACCTCCTTCCCTGTTGTTATTACATCAATACATCACCATTTCGAATCAAGACATACATGTGTGGACATTGATCATTTATTTTGCAGTGCAACTATTATTTCATTGTCGTCACCATGTTCGTGCATTTCTGTGAATGTGCTGTGACTCAAAAGTAAATGCGAATCAGGGCATCCCGTGCTCTCTGGCTATCATGTGGACCCCCAGGGGGAGGCGGTGCCATCCCATCCCCATCTTCCTCATCTGCGTCTGGTGGCATTGGGATGTTCCTGCGCAGGCATATATTGTGCAGCATGGCACATACGAGCGTGATTTTACCCGTCTTCACTGGGCTGTACAGCAGTGATCCGCCAGATCTGCTCAGACAGCGGAAACGGGCCTTCAGCAGTCCAAATGTCCTCTCAATCATTCCACGTGTGGGGATATGTGCCCTATTGTATGCCTCTTCATGCCTGTTCCTTGGTCTCCGTACAGGTGTCATCATCCATGGCGTGAGTGCATATCCCGCATCACCTACATGGGATGTAGATGGGGGAACATGTCAGTGTTTGTGGCATCATGTCCTCATCTGCTGCAGTGCATTCTTGTATCATCATTCATTCATGCATATGTACCATGCAGTGTATGGAGGTATGTTTTGGGCATCACGATGTATGTCGCTAACTGGATATGGGCCTACACATTAACTTGCATGTTTACTGTGCCCTGTGGGTGACATTTGATTGTGTGCATGTCACGGTGCAGTGCTGTCCACACATGGCAGAGTGACTCCAATGTACGGAAGTAGTAAATACACGTCGTCTCATTTACACGCCTCTCGTGCCTTTTGAGGCAGTGTTTCAATTGAGGGTGGGTGTCTGCAGTGGCACAAGGTTCATGGGACAGTGACGGGATTGGCTGTGCCAGCGTGTGCACGGGCACATTGTGGTGCCCTGTCATGTCTTCCTTCATGATGTTTGGCATCCGCTATGTATTTGGTAGATGGAAGGGGGGTGATGCATGTGCGGTCACAGCGGCACACTCACAATGCTCATTGGCCTGGACACACACACACCACTTCGACAGGGTTGTAGCATCGTCAGCTGTACTCACCCAATAGCCATGTGCTTTGTCCGGCATAGCGTTCCATGTACCGTGGCAACGTGGAATTTCGCAGTACCATTGAGTCATTTGATGAGCCTGGGAAACGTACGCAGCAGTGTGTAATCAGTTGCATGGCATCACAAACCATCTGGACATTCAAAGAGTGATGCTGCTTCCTATTGTGGAACACTGCCTCAATTGCACGTGGTACTGTCAGCTCAACGTGGGTGCAGTCAACTGCGCCTATGCAATTTGGAATGCCTGCTATGGCATGGAAGGCCAACTTGGTGGCAATGACCTCGGGGAGGGTGTGGGGTAGGGCTATGTGTTCCGACACATGGCGCAACAGGGCATCCAGTACCTGTACCAGGATTTTTGAGAAACAGGGTTGTGATATGCCGTGCAGCTCACCAACCGTGTGTTGATAGGTGCCAGTGCCAAGGAAATGCAGTACTGAGACAACCTTCAAGAGGGGGGGGATGGCGGTGGGGGTGTCAATTTGGCTGCTGATGTTGTCCTCAATCATGGCGGTGATGTGCAGGATTGTTGCACGGTCCAGCCGGTATAGTGTGTGGATCTGTCCTGGGGTGAGGTTCCAGGGTGAGTCCCTGATGCGTGGTATTGCTGGCTGGCGGCGGGGTCGGGCTGGCTGGGCAATGGGGTTTGCCGTAGCTGCAGGGTTGGCTGGTTGCCGCCTGCGCCTCCTCCGCCTACGCCTCCTCCTCCTCCTCTGCGCCATTACTGCCACCATGTGCAGTGCTGCCTGTTGGTTGAGTAGGCCCAGTCCCAGTGCTACTAGACCTGCTGCCTGCATGGTTCTGTGTTGTGTTGGGCTGGGTGTAGCCCTTTTGTAGGCTCCTAGTAGCCTGCTAGGTCCAGCTGGGCTGATTTGGTGCACCTGTGCCCTGATTCAGTTCAGCAGGCAGTGTATAACGCCATGTTCGCGGTGGCGGCGGTTCCGCCACCATGATCACGGTGTTTACGGCATTTTTTTGCCAGTATTTCCGTGTCCGCGTTAGTTGTGATGCTCACAGTGTTTCGTGTTGACGGTAACAGAGGGGTTTCCGTGCAGACGGACTTAACGGGACCCCTATTTCCGCGGTGGCGGTTGAGGGTGGTGCTATTACCGGGGCCGCGGGTCATGATTAGGCGGACATGGAAACGGTGCCGGTATGGTTTTACCAGCAGTGTTAATTCCGGACCGGAGTACTTGTAATGAGGCCCCATGTGTCTGAAACAAGGAGATCCCTCTACTGGCCTTCAGTCAGGGAAATAATACAATTTAAAACGCTCCCTATTACTTACAAATGCATAGCCAACCTTGCCCCATCATACCTTATCCAAAGGATCAAAAGACAAGCCCCCACAAGACCACTGCGCCTTGCCTACAAACACTATCTAGAGACCGCAGGATATAAAAGCAAAAGAGGAGGAGGAGCAAGCTTTCCAGTTCGGGCTGCCACCCTCTGGAACAAACTTCCACCCCACCTGCGGGCTGATTCTTTCTCTCAGAAAGAATCTGAAAAGCCATCTTTTCAACTAATTGTTTGTGTACTGCTGTGCCGTTGTCTTGACCCTGTAACTAGCGCCTAGATACACCTGGGCTTCGTGCGCTGCTATAAATGCATAAATAAATTAAAATTAAAAATAAAAGTGTGGTGCTACATCCCATAGTAATACTTGCTGACTTCTCTATCACGAATGCGGCAGCAGCCAGAGTTTGCTCACAAGGGTAATGTCCACTCATTACTGGGTCTGAACACCCACTATAGTAAGCTAATGGCTTGTGCCCTAGAGTAGTCTTCTGTGTGAGTGCTGCAGTCATCACTACTAAATTGGAGTGTGAGAACAAATACAACTTGTCATGACTTCCTCTGACTTGCTACAAATGAAAAGGGGGAATTCTGCTTCAACAATTTGGTTCAAAGGATGCAAATACTGAATAAAAAGCCAAGATGCCCCTGTCGCCTTTTTCACTGGATACACTGCAGTGGTATACTGATTCTGAAGGTGCCAGAATGCCTTGCTTCACTAAGGCAGCAATCATTTCGTAAATGCCCTTGTCTGCTTCCCTGGAAAGGGGATACTGTCTGGCCCTTGGTAAAATGAGCCTGGTTTAAACTTCATCTTGACTGCTCCTATTCCTTTTAACAGACCCACATCATAGGGACTATTGGTCCATAAAGCACTAGGTACCTGCCCTAAGTCTTCTTCGAGAAATGGTGGTGGTGGTTTTTGCAACACAGCCATTCTCTGCGGCACTTCCCTGTAATGTATTTCTACCCAGTGTGCAATGCTTATGTCAAACACAACCTTGCTATCTGATCAATCATCTTGCAATAACTCCTCATCTGTCGCGTCAGTCAACCTGTATCCTTCCCCCGCTGCAATTACAGTCCTCCATGATCGTCCTGTATTGTCGGCCCCATGTAATACTATTCTCTCGTCTCTAACTGCCCCGAGTTCTATTGGGATCACTTTTCTTCCTTTTCATCTAAGGAAATCTCTGGTATGTTTAGGAACTCATTGGGCATGCATAACAGTCTACCCTGTATCCCTCAGAGCCATGCTATCAATACTTCTGCCCCATATGAAAACAGTTCAATGTCTACTGGCACCCCCCTCTGTACCGTTTGGCCTCAATAAGCTTGGATAAGTTCCCTCATGTTCATGTAATGAATCTCTGGCATTGAGCACACTATCCCTTGGTCTGTGAATGGAATGGTCATGTTAAGTTGGCTCATCATGTCTCTACCCATTATATTCACTGGTGTCTGTCGGGAATATAACAGTGACATGGTCAAGTCGTGTTCTCCCACAGAAAGTGGTAATTCATCAGTAAAAGGAACCAAATTGGTGGGCCCCAGAGAATCCCTGTGCCTTCAAGGCAATGACTGACATTGGGTATCTCCCCTCCCTTATGCAGGACCTGGTCGCCCCTCTATCCACGAGGAAGGAAAAGGTCTTGTCACCTATAGATACCCCTATACGTGGTTCCTCAGTCGGATTGGGTCCAACAGATAGGATTGAACACATCAGGTCTGTCTGAGGGCTGCCCTATTGTGGATATAATGACATTCACATCCCTGTGAATGTGTTGCCGGTTACAACAGTTGGCCCTCCCAGCCTTCGCATGGGAGTTTGCATCAAGTCTGCATGTGTTGTGGTTATGATGTTCTGTTGAACCAGTGCCTGGTGTGCTGGTTGTGATTGTTGTATCTGTAATGCATGTGTCATGGGCTGATATTGTTGTATTTGCATGTCTTGGGTATGCGTCTGTTGTGGCACGCACATCTGCGCTTGCATGTGATCTTGGGCATAATAGTCAGTCTGCTCTGTCTGGTATGCAAGCCATTGCAGCATTCCCCCATTTTATGCATCTTGCCTCTTTCTCTGCACATTCGAGCCATGTGGCCTGGTCTTCCGCAACACCCAACATACTATGGGACCCCCATCGGTCTCTGCTGTTCCCGATAAAACCCCCCTGTGTTCTGCTGTATTGAGTATCTGAACCCTCTTCCCAGAGGAATCCCTCCATCGTCCCCTCGGCCACTGATATTCTTATCCCTGTATCCTGCAAAACCTCCCCGTATCATCTGTGTTTGGTTCCTGGCATGCTGAGCAACTACTCCTTCTCCGCTCATTAACATCGCCCCTTCCATTGTATACTTAGATAATTTCTTCTGCACTAACTTTGCTTCTTCTTGTTTCCTTTCCTCATGCTTCTTTCTTGCATTCTCTTGCATTAACCTGGAATAGTATATTATGGTCAGCTGAATTTCTGACCACGGCTTAGCCTCCATCCCCACTAGCTTCTTAACCTTCTTTGGCACTTGTTCAGGTAACCCCTGACATAATATGTGATAAAATAACCTCACTATTTTGTCCCACGATTCTCTCATCTAAAGACACTATTTCACTTGCATTTGTTAAGTATATTGCAGTGAGTCTTCGTCTTCACGCATTTTGCGTGCCAGAATCGTGCTTATGTCCGAAGTGTCTGGGTATTGCACCCTTAGAGCTTGCCATACGGCTGCTCGGCAGTTATTGAACGACTCGCCATCGTGTTCTGTGTTTTGTGCTGTCACCCCAGGATACCCTGCTCTCTTCCATACATCATCGGCTACCTCCCCAGAAATTGCAGAGAGTAAACCCTTCATGTCCACTACCACTAATGTTGTCCCTGCTGTCAGTCTTTCAATCTCATAAATCCACTTGCTAGCGCCACCCTTCTCCAATAATGGGAACTGTATCAGTCTCATTCCTCCATTCTGTCTCCCCATGTTTTTAGCGGCGTGGCAGTGAACACCCTTTCCATCTCCATCCTTTTCCATCCTGGCAGAGCCCTGAGCCTCTGCGTATTCGGAGTGATATCGTCCATGCTCCGGGATCCACCCTCAGGACAGGGTAGTTGTCCTTCAATGTCCTCCTTTCATCTACCCATATTTTCCTTGCCTCCCCATATTGTGTCTCTGTTGGGGCTTGCTTCCTTGAAGCGGTGAGAGTGTCTTCTCTCCTCATCATCCTCTATCCCCTGTGAATCCCCGTCAGACCCCATGGTCCCAATACTACTGTCACTGTTCCCTTCTCTGTCTTCATCAAAGCTAAGTCTCCTTAATGTTGTGTCGTCCGACGGCTTTCCCATTGCTCAATCTGTAACTCTACACTCCCCCTCACTGAGGGTTCAGCACTCCTGTACGCCCGCGAGGCAGTTTTGCTGTTTCTTTTGCTCCTATAGAGATCCCCTATCCTTCTTTGTATACTGTCCCCATCCTCATTATCTAAACATGGCAAGTCCATCTTAATCTCTAATGCTTTCGAAGAGCGCCTTTCTCTGCTCTCGTCTCTGTCTCGCTCGCTTCAGCGCTCCTCTCTTTCCCTGCATCAGCATTCTTTAACGATCTGCTCGACATCTAACTTCCTTTTTTCATTCTTTATTCGCGGTTGCCTTTCCTGCTCTTCTTCTGCTTTCCTCCTTACTATATCTTCTAGCTCTCTTTGTTTTCTTCTCTCCCTTTCCTCTCTCGACTCGTGCCTCTGATCACTCCCTTTCCTTTTGTAATCTTTCATTATCCTCCCTTTCTTCCCTTTCCCTCCTATGCACTGCATCCATTATCTCTGCCTATGCTTTAGCTTCCTCCTTTGTGTCTTTGCTACTCAAAAATTCCTTCCACATGTGCCCCGAATCACTTGCTGTCCTTTCATCCAGTTTGAGCAATATCTGTCCTCCTATCCATTCATTCGATAGTAGCAATTCTTGGTCTTCACTAAGCCCTGTTTTCCCCAAGTCATCTTCTTTTAGCTTCACTTGCATCTCGCTGCACTCCTTACATTCGCTGCTACTGTCTCGCGCTAGTTTACTCGTTTGCTGTGCGCCATTAGGTGCACCTTCACCACTATTCGTTGGAGGTGCGAAATTTGGATTGGTGTATCCTGCTGCTGCTTGTAAATCCGTCATAGGGTACAATCCCTTGCTTTCTGTTACTGTGTCTACATTCGCTGTTTGAGGAGGAGGGTGGGCACAGGCTATTGATCCCCCATGTCCCATTGGCTCAGCATCCAATGCCGCCGAACTGAGTCCCCTTCCTCGTCCTGAAACATTTTTCTCAACTCTAGTAAGGGCAATCATTTTCTTCGTTTTTTCCTCTTATAAGCTACCTGCAAATAAGTGCTCATTTGTTATTGCACACATTTGGAAAAGCTTCCCTCTTTGGGCAATGGCTTTGCCAACTTGCCTTCTTTGTCGTGAGTCCATTCCGCGCTATACTTGCATATTCTGTCTTTATGCCGCGGGAGGGACTTGCATAAATGTTGGAGAGGTTTATCCCTCATTTTCGTCACCTTATGTAACACTGTCAATACTTACTTGACCTCAAATCGGGATTTCGACACATCCAATTTTAATCAATACAATATAACAAATCTTTTCTTTTTTTTAATAACACATTTTATTGGATTTATAACATACAACCAGTGGGCCTTCCGGGGCCAGCATTTAAACAACAGCAATAATAATAATAATAGAAATAAAAAGAACGTTGGGTGGGAAAAGCACTCATATGGAACACATACTATATGCTTTTATGTAACATTCAATGCATAGTGTAATAGTGTTTGGTACAATAGTAGGTTTTCCGCAAAATTGTCCACAACTCTTAGTCTATCATGTTCTGATATTAGAAGTTCAGTAGTTCACATCATGTCCTCCCAGCGTTGCCATACCCTATCTGCTTTTTCAAGGCAACCTCTGGCTCTGTAAACCCTCCTTTCTATTGCGATGCAGATTTCTACATCCGTAATCCACTGATTCACCTGCGGCGGTTCCGCTGCCCCCATAGACGTGCTATGTTTCTTTTGATTATCGCTGTTGTGGTCATGAGGCAGAGCTTTTCGTATTTTGACAGATCTATCTCACTATCCACTCCCAGTAACAACAGTTTGGGATCTCTGGGGATTGTGTGGTTCAGGACTCTTGATAACACATTGCAGCATTGCTGCCAGTAATGACTGATTACTGGGCATTCCCACAGTATATGAAAGAAGGTTCCTTCCTCCTCCCGGCAGCGCAGACAGTTGGGTTCAGCTAGTTTGCCCCATTGGTACAGGGCTACCCTCGGGTAATAGATCCTGTGCAATATCTTCAGTTGTACTAGGCGTAGTCTGGCTGATAGGGTGACTTCACGGGGGTACATCAGGATTTGGACCCAGTCTTCCGACATAATTTCTCCCACTTCAGCTTCCCATTTTGATTTCAATCGTTCCAGTTCCGGTGTGGCGAAGGAGGTGATAACACTGTACATGACAGTGGTGACTTTAGCTGGAACCTGGTCCACCACTATGTTCCGTTCCAGTGGAGTAGAGTCTGCCATGTCAGAGAGAGCAGGGAGGTGTTGTTGCAGGGCGTGTCGGAGCTGTCTATAGTGATATCGTTCTGCCTCCGGGAGGTAAAAGGTCAAAATTAGTTCATCAAAAGGTCTAATGGATCCATCTGCTATAATGTCCTTCACTTTTTCTATACCGTGTCTCATCCACACCGGCCATTTCGGCAGTTTGATCACCTCGGGGAGGTTCCTGTTGTTCCACAGCGGTTGTAGTGGAGTGATTTTGTCTCCCCAGCCTATAAAGGTGTGTGACTCTGCCCAGATACGTGGCATGTGCGAGGTCATGTCATGAGGAGATGCTCTAGGTGTCGCAGCATATGATTCCATGGGGGGTGACGCTCTCACATGTGGTAGTGTTGAATCGGTGTGTAGAGCGTTGTTTATCACCGCCATCTGACTGGCCCAGTAGTATGTCTGTAGCCTCGGTAGACCGATACCTCCTTCCCATATTGACCTTTGTAGAGTTCGAAGCGCTATTCTCGGGTGTCCGCCACCCCACAGGAGTTGCCTAAGTACACGATCTATCTCCTGGAACGTCTTGGTTGCTATGTGCAGTGGAGCATTCTGTAGCATGTACAAGTAGCGGGGAAGTGTTAACATTTTGAACAGTGCAGCTCGCCCCAAGACGGTCAGGGGTAGAGACTTCCAATGTTGCACATCTCTTGTAAATCTTTCCGTAATAGGTTGCAGGTTATCGAATGTATAGTCGTTGAGGTTTCTTGTAATCTGGACACCCAGGTATCGAAACTGTTCATGCGCGACTTTATACAGGTAAGACTCAGGGGTCTCGTTTCCCAGTTGGTTCAGTGCAAATAGAGTGGTTTTGGACCAGTTCACTTTCAGACCATTAAAGGTACCTTATTCTTGCAGTAGTTGTGTTACCACTGGACATGTTTTAGGTTCTTGAAGGTATATCAGTAGGTCATCCGCTTATAATGAGACTCTGTCTTCCCACTCTGGTCCTCCGGGGATGCCTTTCCATGAGCGTGTGTCTCTCAGCCATTGGGCCAGTGGTTCCATGGCCAGCGCGAAAAGGAGGGCTGATAGTGGACAGCCTTGTCGTGTCCCCTTCCCCAGGGCAAAGGATTGTGACGTCCAGCCGTTCACCCTCACTTCGGCGTTCGGCACCTCATACAGCAGTTGGATCCAGGTTAGGAATCGCTCGCCGATCCCCATTTTACGCATAATCGCCCAGAGTGCCTCCCAGTGGACCGAGTCAAAGGCCTTCTCAAAGTCCGCCGCAAGTACTGCCATGGGGGTGTCCAGAGTCTGGGCGCGCTCAATGGCCAGGTGTAGTCTGCGTATGTTCATTCTCGTAGATCTACCAGGCATAAAACCACATTGATCTGGGTGTATTAGTGTCATGATGCCTACCTCCAAGGAGCCGAGTCTGACCCGGCAACCCCAGAGGCAGGCATCATTCCCCCCAGGGAAGTGCCAGCGGGCCCAAGCTGGGGCCCTTTGGACACAGTCCTGGCGCCTTAGGCGCTAGGCTCATGTTGGACCCCTGTCCTGGCGCCTTAGGCGCCAGGCTCATTAAGCTAGACATGTGTTCAAGTGTTTCAATGTGCACTTACCTGATGCAGACCATGCTGCTACATCCAGGCCCTCTTGAGGCCTGAATGGAACTGCTTTACCTGTGGGACTACTTTCCACCTGGGTGTGGTCGGGGAAGGATACATACCTGATCGGTGGAAGGATACATACCTGGAACTTCTTCCAAAGCTATTTAAACCACGCCCGATCAGCAACTCTTGCTTCGCGTTGTTCTGCTCCTCGCAGCTGGACGCTCACCATGTCAGCTCCTGCATCTGGACTTCAGCCACGCCTGTCAGCATCCTGGGTCACCTGCAAAGGGAGATAAGAGAGAATTGGAAAGAAAGAAGACCTTACCTGCTAAAGCTGTACCACAGAGACATCTCACCGACGATCCTGAAAGGGAAGACATCATTTTTAAAAGCATTTCGCTTCGATCGCTGCAGCGCTGCATTTCACTCACCTTTCCTGGGCACCTCCATCTTCAGCAGTGATCATCCGGATCCGCAGCCACTTCCCAGTGCCTAGAGAGAAAAAGACAAGAACACAAGGTGAGAGAAGGAAGGGAATAGGAAAAGCTCAGTTTCCTTCCAAGACTTACCAGTTGGGTCATTCCCATTTCATTTTGGGTCCTGCCGCTTCCTGGCATTCCGGACCCCGGCCCCTATGGGGAAAAAAGACAAAGACATTGGGCCTCATTCCGAGTATGGCGGTAAGGGATAGCGGCCACCGTTAACGAGACCGGTGGCGGTAATCCCTTACCGCCATACTCCGAGTTCCCTCTGCGCCCTCGCCCTTAACGCCTGCTTTGAGCAGGTGTTAAAGTCGAGGGCGCAAAGGGGCCTCCAAGCCAATAACGGTGACCGTAATGAACGGTCACCGTTATTTGCATCTTCCCCATTCCCATTGAGCCCTATGGGGGCTCATTTGGGAATGGGGAAGAGCCTTGGTGAATGGGGAATTGCCGCCCCGCCAACCTTGGAATGGGGCGGTGATTCCGCCATCCACCAAGGCGCTGCCGTTCCGGGTACGGCGTCAACCAAGGCGTTAATAGCGCCATTGGTTAGCGCCGTACTCGGAATGAGGCCCATTGAATGAGCGAATGCAAAGACATTACCCGAACGCTCATCCAGAACTTACCTGTCATTTATTGGAACTGCACGTTTCACTTCGGGTCGGCGCAATATCTCCGGCATTCCGAATCCCGGCCCCTAAGGGGAAAAAGACATAAGCGTTAGCGCGTGCTGCAATAAGACAATGAACATTATTATTAAGCTTGAACTTTTGAACTTGCAACATAACTCTTACAGCGCCTTACCTGAATAGTCAAGCTTATTTGAACTTCCATCAAACCTCAATCCAGTGAAGTAACTGGGTTTCAACGCGCCCCTGCATCAGAAGCAGGATGGAGAACTCATCCTTCCAGACCCTAAGGTGAGACTTCACAGGGAATCGTGGAAGGGTATCGTGGAGGGTTGGAAGGAAGTGGGAGGCTTGAGCATTATTCCGTCAGTAGGTAATACTACCTTTTCACGCACAGGGGAATATTCCTACGAGCCAGGGAAGCCAGAGTAGAGGGACCCTACCTGTCCATCTTCAGAGTCCTGCGCTTCACCATTGAAGAAGCATCAGCACTCGAAGCCAGACCTGCGCCTCCGTGGGAATCAGGTGAGCATGACAGAACGCGAAGCCTACCCACAATTTCCCACCCGGGCGCTATGGAGACTTCCGAGACAGATCAGCTGGCCCAGCTTTTGGGAGAATTACGGGCAGAAGTGCACTCAGCCCGCCAGGAGACTAACGCTCTCAAAAGAGAACTGATCCTATCCAAGGAAAGAACAGATGACCTGGCCAAAAGGTTATTGCAGGCCCAGGCAGGGCACACTCCTTTACCTAATTCCGAAGGTACTTCCACATCAATGGGTTTGAATAACCCGGTACAAATCAATCTACCTGGACACATGCCTTTGGCCCCGCCTGAACGTTTTGCGGGGAATGCCAAGAAATATGCCGTCTTTATGAACCAATGTCGTTTACACTTTCTATGCAGACCTGGGGCCTTCCCTAACGACCAGACCAAGGTAGCCTTTATACTATCTTACCTCAGTGGCAGTGCTGCCGATTGGTCTATTCCATTGGTAAATCAGGATGATCCCATTCTCCAGAATTTTCAGGGTTTCCAGGCCAGCATGGAAAGATTGTTTGCTCGACACTCTCAAGGACAGGCCCTTGATAACGAACTGCTATCCTTACGACAAGGTAATCAGGATCTCCTGTCCTACGTTGCCGCCTTTAATAGACTGGTTGTGGAAACTGGATGGCCAGAAAACAAAAGGATCACATTGTTTCATCGAAGCCTGCGCGGAGAGCTTAAGGATGTTCTAGCTCAGATAGTAGATCCACCCCAGGTCTGCGCAGACTACATAGACTTGGTGGTTCAACTTGATCACAGACTTCAAAATAGAAAAGCAGATCGGTTCAAGTACGAAACCCGAGTACCGATCAAAACCCACGCCAACTTCAAGAGTACCGACGTATCCGAACCTATGCAAATCGGCGGTATTAAAGGACCACTAACGCAGAAGGAACGAGAGAGAAGGCGGCAAATGCAACTTTGTCTGTATTGCGGGACTTCCGGTCACTTTCTTCGAAATTGTCCGGTTAAACCACCTAAGAAGGTGGTTGGAGCCACTGATAACGATTTATTGACACCTGATTCGGGAAACGACCTAGCCCGACAAGCGTAGGGGTCCGCTTGCCGAGCTTGAAAACAGATTCTTTGACCTCGCATTTTGTCATGCCAATGGTGCTCGTGGACCCAAAACAGCCTCAGCAGTTGCATGCTATAAAAGCATACATCGACAGTGGAGCTATTGGAAATTACATAGACCGTGAATTGGCTTCCAGGATTAAGCTCCCTCTCCGCCCGAAAGTAACCCAAGATGTCATTACTACAGTAGATGGAACCGAAATAGCCTCAGGGCCTGTAACGCATTCCACTGTTGAAATGACACTGGTGGGTCAGGATGGACATAGGGAAACAATCGTGTTTGATGTGATCAAGGCCCCACAATTTCAAGTAATTCTTGGAATTCCTTGGTTAGAAACACATAACCCCAGAATTGACTGGCGAGCAAAGAAGATAAGTTTTCCTGATTGTGAACCAACTTGTTATCCAAGAAATCCAGTCATGGGTCTAGCCTCAGCAACTTCCACCCATGTACAGCTACCGTCAGAATACCAAGAATTCCAAGACGTTTTTCAGAAGGAACAGGCTAACACGTTACCTCCCCATCGGCCTTATGATTGCCAAATCGATCTGGTACCCAATGCTCAACTACCTTGTAGTAGGATTTATGCTCTTACGGAACCTGAGAACCTGCATTTGCGTCAGTATTTAGATCAGTACCTAGCCAATGGTTTTATTCGCCCGTCCAAGTCTCCTGTCTCCTCAGCTTTGTTCTTCGTGCCGAAAAAAGAGGGCGACCTTAGAACATGTATAGACTATCGCGCCCTAAATCAAATAACGATTAAGAATCGTTATCCTCTGCCCCTGATCCCTGAGCTTATCGACCAGGTGAAAGACGCTTGTGTGTACACCAAGTTAGATCTTCGAGGAGCTTATCACCTGGTACGTATTAAAGAAGGCGACGAATGGAAGACTGCATTCCGCAACAAATTTGGGCTCTTCGAATATCAGGTGATACCCTTCGGTTTGTGCAATGCACCTGCCGCCTTTCAGTACTTTATGAATGATGTTCTTCGGGAACTTATCGATGTCTGTGTCATTGTTTTTTATTGACGACATCCTGGTGTACTCTTCTTCAGAATCCGATCACAGAAAACATGTTAGGGCAGTTCTTGAGAAATTGCGCCAGCACAGACTATTTGCAAAGCTCGAAAAATGCGTTTTTCATACCACAGAAGTTGAGTTTCTCGGATTCATCCTGACACCACAAGGAGTCCGAATGGACTCGCGAAAGGTGGACGCCATCCTCAATTGGCCATCTCCTAGCTCGGTGAAGGGAGTTCAGAGCATGCTCGGCTTCGCCAATTTCTATCGAAGATTCATCCCGGAATTTTCCCGAACAGTCCAACCCATCACAGCTCTCCTAAAGAAAAACAAACGCTTTGAATGGACTCTTGAGGCCGAACAAGCCTTTCAGGACCTGAAAACCAAATTCACCTCTGCACCTGTATTGAAGCACCCGCACCCAGATCTCCCTTATATTGTGGAAACCGACGCATCCAGTTCGGCCATGGGAGCTGTCCTGTCGCAAAGAGACCCAGAAACTAACCAACTACACCCAGTGGCCTTTTGGTCCAGGAAATTTTCTCCTCCTGAAATCAACTACGCAATTACCGACAAAGAGTTACTGGCTATTAAATCTGCTTTCAAGGCTTGGCGTCACTACCTTCTCGGGGCAAGACACACCATCACCCTAATTACGGACCACAGAAATTTACAGTATTTAAAGACGGCCAAAGCTCAATCTTCACAACAACTCCGATGGGCTCTATTCTTTGCGGAATTTGATTTTGTAATTACCTATCGCCCTGGCTGCAAGAATGGTAAAGCGGACGCCTTATCCCGGATTGGCATGGAAGAACCCAATTCGAGTTTAGAACCTGCGCCAATCATACCTGAACAAAGAATCTTAGGCCTAACTTCATTGCAAACTATTGAGGACATCCAAACGCAAGTAAAACAACTTCTAGACTCTTCAGCCTTACTGGAATGGAGTCAAAAGGGTCCTCATTACACCGTTAAGGATGATTTACCCTACTTCCAGGTTGTTTCTGCCAAGTAAAGAATTGCAAGAACTTGTTATTGCCCATCATCATGAATCATTAATGGAAGGACACCCTGGTATCGCTAAAACGGAGGAAAAAATCAAACGCCACTTCTGGTGGCCTTCTTGGAGAAAAGACATAAAGTCTTTTGTATTGTCTTGCGGAATTTGCGCCCAAAACAAGGGTCAAAAGAAAAGGCCAACCGGCCTACTTCAACCCTTGGATATTCCACCGGCACCATGGCACACCTTGTCAATGGACTTTATAACTGACCTGCCTCCTTGTGCTGGTTACAACACTATTCTTGTAATTGTGGATCTATTCTCCAAAATGGCCCACTTTATCCCTTTAAAAGGTTTGCCTTCAGCTTCCACCTTGGCCAAGGAATTTCTGGAGAATATAGTTCGCATACATGGTTTCCCTTCCATATTAGTCTCGGATCGTGGAAGTCAATTTATCTCCCATTTTTGGAAGAAGTGTTGCCAACTAGCACAGATAGATGTGCGGTTATCCACCAGCCACCACCCCGAGACCGACAGACAAACCGAGAGAACCAATCAGACTCTCGAGCAATATCTTCGGTGCATGTTACACCAATCCGAGTTAAATTGGAAAGACATCCTTTGGATCGCAGAATATGCATACAACAATTCAGTGCATTCTGGAACCGGACAAACTCCTTTTTATACTTTGTATGGTCACCATCCTCGGACCTCTGACCTAGATCCACCTCTGACCCTGGAAATGCCCGCAGTAAATCATTTGCATTCCACAATAACCCGAGCCTTCAAAGAAGCTGCAACTCATTTACAGCAAGCCAAGAAAAAGTATAAAGAAAACGCTGATTTGCACCGAAGTAAAACTCCTCCTTACCAAGTAGGAGACCAGGTATGGCTAGCAACGAAACATTTACCCCTCAAGGGCCCGCGAATCTTCAATCCAAGATTCATAGGACCTTATCCCATCAAGGCTATAATCAATCCCGTGGCCTTTAAACTGGATTTACCGTCCAACATGCATATTCCTCCAGTTTTTCATGCATCACTTTTGAAGCCAGTACAACCAGGGACCCGACTGTCCAAGCCTCCAGACCCAGTTCAAATTGAAGGGGAATTAGAATTCGAAGTTAAAGATATTTTAGACTCCAAGGTGTTAAAGTCAAAACTCTTCTATCTTGTTGACTGGAAGGGATATAGACCTCAGGAGAGATTGTGGGAGCCTAGTAACCATGTTCACGCACCTCGATTAATACAAAGGTTCCACCGGAGATTTCCGAACAAGCCAAATCCCCCGGAGGGAACAACCTTGGGAGGGGCCTTGAGGGGGGGTACTGTCATGATGCCTACCTCCAAGGAGCCGAGTCTGACCCGGCAACCCCAGAGGCAGGCATCATTCCCCCCAGGGAAGTGCCAGCGGGCCCAAGCTGGGGCCCTTTGGACACAGTCCTGGCGCCTTAGGCGCCAGGCTCATGTTGGACCCCTGTCCTGGCGCCCTAGACGCCAGGCTCATTAAGCTAGACATGTGTTCAAGTGTTTCAATGTGCACTTACCTGATGCAGACCATGCTGCTACATCCAGGCCCTCTTGAGGCCTGAATGGAACTACTTTACCTGTGGGACTACTTTCCACCTGGGTGTGGCCGGGAAGGATACATACCTGATCGGTGGAAGGATACATACCTGGAACTTCTTCCAAAGCTATTTAAACCATGCCCGATCAGCAACTCTTGCTTCGCGTTGTTCTGCTCCTCGCAGCTGGACGCTCACCGTGTCAGCTCCTGCATCTGGACTTCAGCCACACCTGTCAGCATCCTGGGTCACCTGCAAAGGGAGATAAGAGAGAATTGGAAAGAAAGAAGACCTTACCTGCTAAAGCTGTACCACAGAGACATCACACCGACGATCCTGAAAGGGAAGACATCATTTTTAAAAGCATTTCGCTTCGATCGCTGCAGCGCTGCATTTCACTCACCTTTCCTGGGCACCTCCATCTTCAGCAGCGATCATCCGGACCCGCAGCCACTTCCCAGTGCCTAGAGAGAAAAAGACAAGAACACAAGGTGAGAGAAGGAAGGGAATAGGAAAAGCTCAGTTTCCTTCCAAGACTTACCAGTTGGGTCATTCCCATTTCATTTCGGGTCCTGCCGCTTCCTGGCATTCCGGACCCCGGCCCCTATGGGGAAAAAAGACAAAGACATTGAATGAGCGAATGCAAAGACATTACCCGAACGCTCATCCAGAACTTACATGTCATTTATTGGAACTGCACGTTTCACTTCGGGTCGGCGCCATATCTCCGGCATTCCGAACTCCGGCCCCTAAGGGGAAAAAGACATAAGCGTTAGCGCTTGCTGCAATAAGACAATGAACATTATTATTACGCTTGAACTTTTGAACTTGCAACAGAACTCTTACAGCGCCTTACCTGAATAGTCAAGCTTATTTGAACTTCCATCAAACCTCAATCCAGTGAAGTAACTGGGTTTCAACGCGCCCCTGCATCAGAAGCAGGATGAAGAACTCATCCTTCCAGACCCTAAGGTGAGACTTCACGGGGAATCGTGGAAGGGTATCGTGGAGGGTTGGAAGGAAGTGGGAGGCTTGAGCATTATTCCGTCAGTAGGTAATACTCCCTTTTCACGCACAGGGGAATATTCCTACGAGCCAGAGAAGCCAGAGTAGAGGGGCCCTACCTGTCCATCTTCAGAGTCCTGCGCTTCACCATTGAAGAAGCATCAGCACTCGAAGCCAGACCTGCGCCTCCGTGGGAATCAGGTGAGCGTGACAATTAGTGATGTTATGACCTGTTGTAGGCACGTCGCCAACAGTTTCGCCAGTATCTTCGTCTCGCTGTTAATTAGAGGTATTGGTCGATAAGAGCCACAGTCGTCCGGGGGTTTGTCTGCTTTGGGTATCACAACTATTGTCACCTTCCTTAAATCCGGTGGTAGACTGCCCTTGTCTCGGGCCTGCTGATACAATATGAGTAAGTGTGGGGCCAGTTCAGTTCCGCCTATCTTCTTCCAGGTTTCAATGGGGAAACCATTCGGACCAGGTGTCTTTCCGGACTGGAGTTGCATCATAGCTGCCACTATCTCATCTTCTGTGATTTCCATTTCTAGCCCAGCCGCTTAATCAGCGTTAAGAGAGGGAAGGGCGATCTTTTCTAACATGGAGTTTTCAGGGGAGGTTTCAGGTGCTCTGTATAGTCTTTCATAATATTTTGCAAATTCCTCTGCAATATCTGCATCTGTTGACCTCGTTTCGGCGTTTTGTGTTGTGATCGCTCTTACTTGGTTGTGTCCCTCATCTCTCCGCTCAAGCCATGCTAGCATCTTTCCAGCTTTGTCGCCTGTTTCATAGACTCTGGCTCTCATCGCCCCATGTGCCTGTTTAGCATTGTCCAACGCAATATTTTGTAACTTTTTTTGAGCTAGGATCAGAGCTCTGTTCGTGTCAGGAGTATCCTGGATTAGATGTGTTTCCTCCGCTAGTTTGACATTTGCCTCTGTTTCTCCTATTGATTCCAGGTGTGCTTTCCTTTGTGCCGCGGTCCAGGAGATGATCTCTCCATGAATCACAGGTTTGTAGGCTTCCCACAGAGTAATAGGGGAGTCTACCGTTCCTTCATTTAACTCGAAGTATGTTGTGCTAGCGTTTTGTAGACGTTCTAACAATTCTGGGGACCCTAGATGGTAATTATTCAGCCTCCGTACCGGTGGCGGGATTGGTTTATACATCGTAATTGACATTAGTAGGGGGGAGTGATCCGAGATGCCTCTTGGGAGGTACTCTGCCTGTGTCGCCGTGTGTATTATTGATGCTGGTATAAAGAAATAGTCTAGGCGTGACAATGATGCGTGTACCCCAGAGTGATAGGAGTATTCTTTGCCTTCCGGATGAAGGTCCCGCCACACATCTCTAATTCCAAAAGCTTCCACAAAGGTGGCTAGATTAGTTCGGCGGTTGGGGTCTCTACTGCGCAGGTGTGTGCGGTCTTGGGTATTGTCCATTACATCGTTGAAATCTCCCCCCAGGATTAGGATGTCTGAGGTGTCCATAGTGATCAGTGGCGTGATGTCTTCTATCAGCGTGGCTTGCAGTGTGAGTGGGGCATAGATCACCAGTAGGGAGATTGTTTTGTTCCAGAGCGTGCCTGTGACATGCATGTACCTGCCTCCAGTGTCCTGTGTTGTGTCCGTAAGGGTAAAAGGAAGTCTTTTATGTATCAGTATTATTACTCCTCTGGCTCCGATCGTGAATCCTGCTTGTATTGCTGTGCGGTAGTTGGACCGCTTAAACAGTGCATTGGTTGTTCCCGCTAGGTGGGTTTCAGTTAGGAAAGCAATATCTGGGATCTGGGCTATGTCTATTCAGGAATTGCCGCACTAATCGTCTCTTCAGAGTGCTTCCTAGACCATTTACGTTCCAGGTGAGGAGCTTTAAGGTTCGGGTCCTAGTGTCTTGCGGAGCCATTTAGGCGTTTGTGGGTGTTAATGACAGTAACGTTCTTTGGGGTCTGGCCATTGTGTTCATGCGTACCATGGGCGGGAACAACGGTCTAGGTCGCACCAAAACCTGTGTCTCGAGAACTTCAATGTTCCATTGAGTTTGTCCATCCTTTAAACATAAAAACATATACCCTTCGCCCCCAACTGAAGCATCTGTCGCCCCTTTGCAACTCAAGTACAAATTAAACAAAAACTGTAGACTCGCAGCTCATTGCTCGTAAGTTCCCACCATGCTCCAACGCAGAGAAGCAGGGGGGGGATCTTTCCAGGGGGAAGGGAGGGCTTCCACCTGTTCTGGCCGCTTTTCATGGCTGTTACAATCGTGTACGCAGAATGTCAACAATGTACAGTACCTTTCACCTTGCTCATTGGGGCCTTCAGGGTTCCTGATCGTTCATGTCTCGGGTGTCAGTCTTCCTTTTCTTGTGGTTGCGGAACGTTGCCTGGTGGTTGTCGGTCCGGCGTTTCATGTCTTGGTCGGGCTCGGGGGGCTCTGTTTCCGTTGCCTCTTGCCTTGGTCCAATCACCTTCAATGTGTTGCTCTGCCCATTTCCACGCATATTTGGGGTCAGTGAAGCGGACCGTCGTGCCTTTGTAGTATATTTTAAGTTGGGCGGGAAATAGGAGGCCGTATTTCACATTCAAGGTTTGCAACTGTTTTTTGAGTTGGTCAAACGATTGTCTGGCTTTTTGCATGTCTCTGGTGTAATCTGGGAAAAACGCTATCTTCGATCCATTGTATGTAAGGGTGCCTTTTGCCCGTGCCGTCTGGAGCAATGCGTCACGGTCTCGATAGTTCAATAGCTTTGCTATCACTGTGCGTGGGGGGGCACCTGGTACTGGGCGGCCCGTCGGCACGCGGTGGGCCCGTTCAATTGAAAAGAAGTTGGAAAATGTATCTGTTTCGAACATGTCTGTGAGTAACTGCTCCAGAAATAATTCCATGTGCGGGCCTTCAGCTTTCTCCGGCAATCCAGGATTCTAACATTATTACGCCTGGATCTTCCCTCGCTCTCATCGACCCTATCCTCCATGGTTTTTAGGCGGGTCATAACTCTAGCTAGCTGTTGTTCTACTTGCCGTAGGCCATCCTCTGTCCCAGATATGCGTTGCTCTGCTTCTCCGGTACAGGACGTCAGCTTCTGGAGGTCATGCCGGAGGAGGGAGACGTCCATGCTGATGCCGTCTATTTTTTGCTCCATCGAGGCCTGTGAGTCTGCTATGGCAGCCATGATGTCTTTTAACGATATTGTGCCTTCTGCTTGTGGTATAGTGTCTGGTAGGTCTTGTTCCGACTGGGTGGTTGCTGTCGGCGTCATGAATTAATCCATCCTGCTCTGGGAGATTAGTTTTATGGGTTTATCCTTGCCCATGTCGTACGCCGATGGTGCAGTGCCTCCGACTGAACAGGCGCACAGTTTTGGGGTTCAGGCCGGCTTGCGTAATATTCCTTCTGCGCCCTCCTGGGCCGGGGGGGACTGTCAGTCTGTGGAGGTGCGGGTTAGGCCTGTGGGCAGTCGCTCCTAGGCATGGGTCAGTGGTCCCAGGTCGATCACAGTATGGTACTCCTTCACCCTGCTACGTACTGACAGGTGCAGCCATTTTGTCCGTGTTTTCCGGCTGCTATGTCATTTCACTGATTGCACTACGGGCCCACGTAGGCACGGGTCTTCGCCATGCGCACCCACAGGTTGGAGTCTCTGGGGGGGTCTATGGTGTTTCTCGAAACGGGTTATGAAGCCAGCGGGTCACAGGCCGTGCACCTACCGGGCCGCGTGGTTCTACATGCCGTCTGGGTGCCTTCTCTTGCAGGCTCTGTCTCTCTCTCGGGTCACTCTGGTGGCCCGACAGTGCACTGGGGGTTTGTCTCACCACTCACACGGGCACAGCGTAGATCCGCCGTTTTCGGGAGACAGTGTTCCCGCTCTCCGTATTGTTCGACAGGCCTGGTTCAGTTTGTTGGCCGGGGGTGTTCCACGGACGAAGTGAGTGCTGCTGTTCTGGCGGAGCAGCCACCTTGTCATGCGCAGATGTTATTCCTGCGTGCCTTCGTTCCCAGCCACAGGTCACTGATTGCAGATCCGCGTAGGAGTGACGATCCTTCATTCGGCTACAATCCGACGGGCGCAGCCATTTTGTCTGCGTTTTCCCGCTGCCGCGCGGCTTGTTTTCCTCGGCTCCGAACTCACCCAGGAGTATGCGATTTTGGCCAGGATTTCGTCTGGTTGTGCCTGGTGTGTTTGTCTTCTGGAAAATGTATAGTTTTTACAGGAAAGCCATTCATAGCAGGCTGTTTATACAGGATATCTGCCGCGGCCGCAGGAGCTACAGGGGCTCACGTCCTCATAGCTCGGCTGCTGGCCACGCCCCCCAACAAATCTTTTCTTAGCCTCTCTGGCTCAAAACCATAAACACAGGCGTGCTCTGTGCACCGCCCCTCTGTGGCTCTCCCCCCTGAGGGCACAAATCACAACTCCACTGGTGAGCTTCTCAAGTTCAGCCCAAATGGCACAACACTGATTTTTCAATCACAATCGGCAAACTACCCACTAAATTTGATGCAAGTTCTGTACACTTTAATTCCTATTAAACAACCTCACGGGTGACGTCACCAATACCATAGGGGAAGAATTTTCAATACTCGATCTTTCAATAGATATGTCCGCTTATGACCTGCCCTAAACACAGCAACAAACACAACATAACATATATACGTCCGCCTTCCTGTCTCCTAACAGGGAAAAAAAAAAAGTGGTCCCTTTTCTATAGCGTTGCCTTATAGGATAATGCACCTCAAAGAGGTAAATCTGGAAACCACCTTCCGTGATATAAGGTAGCTGCTTCCGCTAACCAATATACCCAGGTAAACCATTCTATGCACATCTATGAACCAAGATAAATTGCCTAACTCACAGGGAAACGATTATATATATATTTTCTTCAATGTTTTTTTTCCGATGCAAGCTAAGCTGACTGTCTAAGCTGACCGCTCAAACTGTCCTCCTAACAAACAGGTATCCTTACATCAAACCAAACCTTCGACAGAAAACACCAAGCTAACCTTCTTTCCCATATTTGCCATATAGCTGAGTCTATACTTACACTCTGTGATCCGCTGAGGTCTCTCGGACACCGGCTCTCCCACAACCTGCCACTCTGCCATCCAGCTCTCCCACAGAAAATGGGCAGGAATTTCCTCCAAAGGTGGCTCCTGTTGGCCTCTTCTCTTTTAAACACGTGAGTTTTTAGGTATCGGTTTCCGCGGGTCACCATACAGCCCCTCGGGCATGCGGTGAGACGAGACGGTTTTTCGCTGAAAAATCCTAGCAACCATCCTCTGCTACCACTTTATATAGATGTGGCTGAGTCTCTTAGCAGTTACTCCAATTATCGGCAAAGACCCTTGGGCCCATAAAAGCCTCCCTGCCACAAGAACGATAGACTAAGCCATTGGGCAAAGTTACTGTCTT
Organism: Ambystoma mexicanum; assembly: GCF_040938575.1. Classification (NCBI taxonomy): domain Eukaryota; kingdom Metazoa; phylum Chordata; class Amphibia; order Caudata; family Ambystomatidae; genus Ambystoma; species Ambystoma mexicanum. Next base: position 820,990,625 of record NC_090939.1, read on the forward strand.
TTTAAAATGACCGATATCACATCAGAAAAACAAGTATCCTCCGGAGCTCTCGTCTTCTAAGCATGTGTCACCCGGTTCTATCCAGTTGTGATGACACAAATCCAGGTTCCATCCCAGAAACCTATCAGACATTCACATTGGTCAGTTTGGGTGAGCTACACATGGGAGCTGTAAGGGTTATTTCTACTATTGGACAGCCATATGTAGGGGCTCCTCCTAGGACCACCTCTACGAGTGCCAGTCTACAATGTTGCAGGGTTGCAGAGAGACCATTGGCCCTTGCAACAAATGATATCCCCACATGAAAGGTGACTCTGGATTGGGCAAAATATGTCCTCCTATCCCTGGGACCCTGAACGGTTGCCAGACTGAGTGTATCTTTTCAAGGCAATGGGAATTAACATGGAGGTGCGAAGTGTTCTCTAATGTTGCCATCTCTGATCACCTAAGCCTGGGAGAGTGCATTCAGTTAGCGGTTTGTGGGCAACACTTGTAACTTTTACCCTCTGGTTCAATGGGAAACGGCCTCTTCATCTATCTTGATTGAATGTGCATTGTCCTGTTTGGCTGGGTAACCTGTGTAGAGATCATGAAATGAAGCTGTCCTGCTTGTAATTATGAGGATTTTCGCCTGATTTTCTGCAGGTGGCTCATTATCTTGGTAACTGGAACTTTCCGTCTCTACTTGTCCCTGGCTGGTTGCTTTGTTCCTGCACGCCTCTGGCTGTGGCGATCATATCCGCCTTTCCATGTACCCAAAGCCTGCCACTCCTTTGACATTAATTTCAGGGACCAACAGCTTCCATATCATTCCTTATGGCTTCTCTATGTTAGTAGCAGTCAAGCATGTGCAAGCTAAATATATGAATACTTTGCATCTTGCGGTTTCAGCTTTGCCGAAAGATGCGAATATAGAGATATGTATGTGTTTCCGTCCTCTACCTACGTGGGTCACAAGCATTTGCTTCGTGCCTACATGCAATAAAGTAGTGCATGTTCGTATAACTGCATGAATGGATGCATATGTACTACATGTATAAGTGCGGCTATGTTGTGATGTCAGTGATGACATCATTGATTTCTGGCTTTGCAGATAGTCAACTTGCTTGCTCGATGTAATTTTCATATAGTCCAAATCATCGATTCGGTATGGTCCTAACGTCTGTGTGAGAGAATAACGCTTCTCACATCTGTGATACACCGATGATTGTGGTGATGGGCCTAAGAGTGAGGCGCATCTGTCATTTCTCTGCCTTCGTGTTGAGAGTCATGTGGGGGGCATGAGGGTCAGATTCAGCCCCCATCTACAATTGCAATATATTATAGAAAATGTGTTAGAGAACTATGGCTCCAAGTGATGCTGCCATAGGTGATCAGAGACAAATCAGCAAACAGTGTGCACTGTATAGTGAGACTTTTTCCATGGAACATAAGGAATTAGTTCCCTGACGTGTGATTTCAGTTTTGGTAGTTAAAGGAAAAAAGGTACAGTGAGGTAAAGTGATTTGTTGAGGATCACATAATTTGGGAAGCTGGGTTTGGAAACCTGGTTTCCTGGATCCACAATTTACACAATTTAGACAGCACAGTTGACTGTTCCATCTTCAGGCTTAAAACTAAAATACAATGTTGTGTATTTTGCTTTCATGGGCTATATTAGGACTCTCTTCAATAAACCTGACTTGAAAAGCCCCAACTCAAGTGATAAATCAAGCTAATATATATGAAATCACAAAAGACACAGGTTTGCAAAAAATGTACAATTCAGTTCTTCAGAAAAAAGAGAGAGACCTAGGGGTCCCCATAAGGATTACAATTGCTGCAGTGCCATACAGGTTATTTGAAGATCTCAACAACACCATTTGCGGAGCTACCCAATATTGACACACAAGGGGAACACGCATTGAAAGAGTAGATGTGTGCACAGCAATACCTTTCATTCAAATTCTAGATGGTACCATTGCTCCAGACATCCAGTGTTTGTTCAAGTAGTGTGCAGGTAGAAGAGTGTCCAAGTAGGCGGCGGGTCTTTCAGACAAGTAGCTGGTCCGTGCTCTCTATGGGAGATCAGCAGTGTGAGATAGTGATACCTCTCTCTGCCCATTAATTACCTTGTGTGAAGGATTGCCATTTGGGAAAAGTGTAAAAGCCCTAGCTTTTTGATTTGTATTAAAATAAAATGATGCAGGTAATCCATTTCAGAAAGGTTAGTGAGCTAACCAGAACCCCTTTTCATTAAACTCCATGCCAAAAGCATAGTGTACATCTGTGTGCTGCTGCATCTGCTCGCCAGTGCCACAGAGCAGGTTCAGTGGTCACGTGTTCCCTGTTTGACAGCTCATTTGACAGCAAAGTCATCCCAGAGTAGAGATTGCATTTCGTTCTACACCACTGTTCCAAAATCATTATGATTATAATAAACTACCCACCTACTTGCAGGTTAATCTGGTAATATATGTCATATCTATATTGGTATGGTGGTTGGCAGTTCACATAATTATCAAAGCCACATCTGGTGTGCAGCATACCAGTGTCATCCCAGTGGCCTCAGACAGATATAGGTAGGCTATGTGGATTTCAGGTACCTGCCTGTCTGAATTCAATTGAATGAAACAAAAGGGCCCGAGGTATGCTTCTATGGACACTATGGGAGGAAAGTTAACACTTCCCTTTCCACACCTGGGATTTCCCAGTTGCAGATATGCTGTGAGTCTGTCTTCAAATAGTGAAGTCCATAACAAACGCAAGCCTGCCCACCAGAGAGCCTTTGTAGCTGCCTGCAGGCTCGGAAAGGGGTGGAGTTAGGACAGCCAATGAGCACAAAGGAGTTTAGGGAAGGATTGCTCCATCTTACTTTTCTGTGGGATTTCTCTCCTGCCTGCCCTATCCACCTGCTGGGGAACAAGTCCCCTTGGGTTGACATCAGAAGGCCAGGGGCACTTGTCACAAGGACGGGGATCAGACCTCGTAATGCAGGTGTACTTTCCCCTAAGCTTGTGCTTGTGTGGCTTTTTGCCTTATAAAGACGTAGTCTGCCACTCCGACTTCAATGCACTTTTGAACCTTTATAAAGTTAAGAACTAATTAATTCGGACCGCGTTTGGGAGAGTTGATCTTCCGAAAGCCCACAGTCATTGAGGTGAAAAATTAGTGCTCTAAGGAAGAGGCACGCTCTGCTCCCTACTGTGAGAAACCTTCTAGTCCCCAGGGTTCTGTAATCCAGGTGGCCAGGACAAGGCCATCGCTAGTGAATCCGGTTCCTAGGGGTGGACCAGTGAGGGAGGATTACCTAGAAGGGGGGTGCTTGGGGAGTGGGAGTGGGACACCGACGGGCGAGACGCGGTATCCCACTTCCTTCAACACCTTTTCCTCATCTTATCACATAGGATATTCCAAAACATTGCCCCCCTTTTTCCACACGTACAGTTTACGCCCAACATGAAAGACAACGGACTAACACAGGGCCATTTACCTGATGTGTCCCAATAAAAGGGTCAGGCAAAGTCAGGCAATTGACCAGAATCACACACACCTGATGGCCCTTCCCCACAGGGATAAAAGGTGGAGCACAAGAGCACAGGATGAGCAAGGCAGACCGCACGACGCAAGAGTTAACTCAGCAGGCAGTTCAAGAGGAGGAGACAGATGGCGCAGACCAAGAGGGTGACAGGGATAGAGTCGACCTTGCCCTTTCTGACCAAGGCCAGTCGAACCTCCACAGAGGCAATAATAAGTCTGTGAATAATAGCTAATGTGTGTTGCAGCATATGTCAACGGGACACAAGACCCTACTCTGCTGATTACCAGGCTGGGGAGAGACGCATGTCTCGGTGGTACCAAACTTGACTCCAAGAAGAAAGAAAGCCAAGTGGTTAATCACAGCTGGTGAGTAGAGGGGAGTGTCGATAAGAAACTGAACTGTGTTGAACGAAAAGTAGCCAACGGCTAAATTGAACTTTGAAAAGCAAAAGACACTATTAATGCAAGGAGGGGGAAAACCAGCAACAGAGGAGTCTGGCACAACGTGGATGCTCGTGCAGGAAACTCTGGGCGATTACCCAATGGTAGAAACTACCATAAACAGAAACCCTTCGGAAAAGGCGAGAAGAGGTCAAAGTGTCATACAGGGGTCTTGTAAAATCCTGTGTACCATCGAAAGTCTTTGACCAAGAGATGATTGGGAAACTGAGAGAAATGAATCCCGCTTGGTGAAATGAGCACGTGAACAGTGTGTTACGAAGGGTTGCAAAAGTGAACGCAACCAAGGGAATTCCACACTACATTGTTTTAAAAGACATTAAGATTCATGAAAGCAAGAAGCATTGCAAGACAAGGGGAAGTGAAGTGTCCCCTTTGTAATTTGGGGTCCGAGCCCGGCCGAGGGAGATCGAGGGGTGGAAAGTCATCACCCAAAGTTGACTGAGAAAGGAACTGTTTTGTTAATTTGTTGAATACGACTTGTGAGGGGTCTGTGCCCAGAAGAGGGGTGCACAGGGGTGAAGCCATCGCCCAAAATATTCATCGCACCAAACTTTGTGTTTGTTTGTTGAGAACATCAGGCCTCAAAGGCAAGAGACTTTTATTGAAAAGAGACTTAACCGTCGAAGAACCTTATTACTGATACGGAACTGTTAGCTCGTGTTAGGAAGGCTTGAGCGTGTGTTGTGCTCCAAAGTCGCACCTTGTCCCGTACTATAAACGTGTGGAAGGGAGACCTCAAGGCAATCGCATCCTGACTTATTATTTGTGAACACTGTTTCCTTTATTTGAACACCCTATCCCACACTCTTTCTGTAATTAGTTGTAAGGAATTGGCAATCGTTTTTTTTAGTATAGGCTTTTACTTTGACAAGACGCCACAGAGACTGCCTTATTTTTCAGTTGATGGTCGACGCTTGCTCCCATCTTAGATTTAGGTTTAGGTAAGGCATTTTTCCACCCTGCACTTACAGTTTAATACACACCCTTGAACTGTTACCACTTGTGTCTGTCTTTAATGTTGTCACCATGAGTTCCTTACACTACCCACTCCCATGGCACATTGGGGGTGAACTGCTGCTGGAGCAACACCTGCTTCTCTGCCGGCTACACTGGACTTAGGACCTCAATAGAGGTGAAGGACTCTTGCAGGTGTTTGGCAGTTGCCCCCCCCCGGGTTAGAAGAACGAGAACAAGGATTCATCTTGTCCTTGAGCCCCTGGATTGGGACTGGTCCCATCCTGAGAGCCAGAGCAGTCAGGATCTCTGTTTTCATTGCATTGAACCAAATTTGAATCATATTCCCCACACTTGAACCAAAAGGATCCACTGGTGCTGGTTTTGGCAATCACTTGATCTTTGAACGCAGTTGCTTTCGTCCATCGAACTAGCTCACCACCGCATCGCACCAAGTAAAGCACTTCACTTGCTTGGCTTGAGCAACTAGCTCACTAATTCAGGTGACTTTGAACCGCAGCATCTTCAAGCACATCATGGATCTTACTAAGAAGTCCCACTTCCAGCTCCACCTTCTCAGAGGCATTCTTCCTTTCCTCATCTTCCCCCAGAAGCTCCAATGTCTCCAGAGCTCTGGTCCTCTCTAGGCGGGACTATTGCAACAGCCTCTTTCTCAATCTTCCTCTTTCCTCCCTAGGCCCCCTCCAGCTAATCCAGAATACGGCTGCAAGACTTATCCTTGGCCTCAAGCCGAGGGACCATTTCTCTCCTGCCCTAACATCTTTCCACTCGCTCCCAGTGGCTGCATTGATCAAATTCAAGACCCTCTGCATCATCCACAAGGCCTTCTGGGTCCTGGGACCATGCTATCTCCAACTTTCCCTCACTAAATACTCCTCATGAATCAAACGGGATTCCAGGCCTTTCTTCCAAGTCAATACCAGAACCTTCCTCCTCACTGCACTTCCCTGCGGGCCCCTGGTTGGTGGTTCTGCATCCCACCTTGGATCCACTTGCACTAGCACTTAGCCTGAGGTTTCTCCTTCTTGGTTCCCCTTGGCACTTCCCTCCCATCTGCCTCCCCTACCCCCTTTTTTATCCTGCACTTCTGCTCACTACACTTGCATGATATGATATGATATGATATGGCATTTATAACGCGCCTATACACAAATGTTTCAAGGCGCAACATGGCAAGGGAGGGGGAACAGAGGGAAGACAGACAATGATCCTACTAGGCCAGGTGTTATTCAGATCACGCAAGTGCATGGGAAGGGGAAGGAGAAAAGTGCGGAGGGGGTACAGTGCAGTACATGGGATAATAAGATAAATAACAAAGTAAAAGTACGGCCAGCAGGTGGCAGGTGCAATGGTAAGTGCAGACAACAGGTGTCAAGTGCTGGTGGTGGGACTGTAGGGATACAGAAAACAGTCCAAGTGCGGGGGTTGCCAGGAAGGCAGTGCAGGAGTGAGACTGGCGGGGGAGGGGGCCTGGGCCCAAGATCAGAGGGTGGCCAGGTAACCAGTGCAGTTTCAGTATCAGCCAGGAAGTCAGCAGGGGAGAGGAGGAGAAAAAGCAGAAGCAAAGATAAAGGTTTTGAGGTGCTTCCGGAACCAGAGATGATTCTCCTCAAGTTTCAGGGAGGCAGGGAGGCTGTTCTAGAGGGAGGCTCCAGCCGAAGAAAGAGATCTACCACGGGCTTGTTGCTTGGAGAATCGTCTGACCCTGAGGGAGTTGAAGGCGGATGAGCGAAGAGCTTGAGAAGGAAGATATTTAGGAAGAGAGAGTTGAAGGTATTGAGTCTCCAGGCCCCAGAAGGCCTTATGGACAATGCAGATGGTTTTGAATTTAATCCTCGCAACCATTGGGAGCCAATGCAGAGATTTCAGTCCTGGAGAGATACGATCCCTGGGCTTGAGGCCAAGGACAAGTCTCGCAGTCCTGTTCTACATGAGTTGCAGAGGGCAGAGAGTAGAAGCAGGCAGATTTAGAAAGAGGCTGTTGCAGTAGTCCAGCCTAGAGAGAACCAGAGCTCTGGAGACAGTGAGCTTCTGGGGGAAGGAGAGGAAAGGAAGAATACCTCTGAGGAGGTGCAGCTGGTAATGAGACTTCTTAGAGACGTCAGAGATGTGAGGAGAGAAGGAGAGTGTGGAGTCGAAGATGACCCCAAGGTTTTTGGCCTCAAAGGTGGGAGCAGGAAGAGGGCCAAAAGAGGCCAGCCAGAGAGTGACAGGAAAGGAGGGAGCGGGTGTGCCAATGAGGAGAATCTCAGTCTTACTTGCATTAAGGCAGAGATCATTGGCAGCACACCACTCCTGGATGGTGGACAGACAGTCAGAGATGAGAGAGGGAGAAGGGGTGGTTGAGGGTAGCCTGAAAATGAGCTGAGTGTCATCTGCATAGCACTGGAAGTTGGGGCAGAGCGCGGCAATGCGGTGGGTAAGAAGTGCCAGGTATTGGTTGAAGAGCCAAGGGGAGAGGTTACACCCATGGGGAACACCACAGGTAGAGATAGAGATAGAGGAGAGGAAGGACCCAAGTTGAACCTGGGAGGGTCGATCAGAGAGGAAAGAAGTCAGCCACGCCAGGGCCTGACCGGTGATCCCCAGGTTATCACAGAGACGGTTGAGCAGGATGGCATGGTAGACCGTGTCAAAGGCAGAAGAGAGATCAAGTAAGATGAGGACATAGGGGGTGTTGGAATCAAGGTTGGAGAGCAGGTCTTCGCGGATGTTAAGGAGACCAGTTTCCATGCTTCTGGCAGCTCTGAAGCCAGACTGATGATCATGGAGACAACCAACAGATTCAGTGTGAAGATTGAGCTGGGAGATGGCTAGCATTTCCAAGAGTTTGCCCAGGAAAGGAATGATGGAGATTGGGAGATAGTTAGCTGGGCAAGACGGGTCGGCAGATGGTTTCTTAAGGAGAGGGTGCCCTAGGGAATGCTTCAGGGTTGAAGGGAAGACTCCAGTGGCAAAGGAGTGGTTGCAGAATTCAGTCAGGGAGTCAATATGGTCCTTGATGGTTTTTGAGAAACAGGGATGACCCTGTTTTGATTATCCTTTCATAGATCGGACTTGTCTAGAAACCTTGTCTGGGGAGAACAGGGGAAAGGCAGAGAAGGAAGGGGGAGAGGTGGCTGAAGAAGGGCAAGAGGAAGAGCAGGGAGTAGAGGGAGAAAGGGGAGAGGAGGAGAGAGGGGACAGGATGTCCTGAGTTTTCGTGATGAAATGAGAAGCCAGTGCTGTTCAGAGGGTCTGGGAATGGACAGGAGAGGTAGAGACTGGGGCAGGATTGGCCAGTTCCTTGTAGATTTTGAAGAGTTCAGTCGAGTTGTTAGATGCCGCAGAGAGGCGGGCTTGGATGTGAGCTCTCTTCTTGGTGCAGACAGAGATTTGGTATTGCCTTTAGAGCAGGCGGCAGGCCAGTTTGTCAGAGGATGTACATGAAGCATGCCATTTCCTGTCAGCCACCCTGCACTTGCGTTTAAGGGTGACAACGTCTGAGTCGTACCAGGAGTTGCACTTGGCTTTGGCTTCAGCCAGATCCTCATGACAGGGGCAAGAACATCGAGAGTATCAGATATAGCACAGTGGAGCATGGAAAGGGCTATGTCAGGGTGTGTGTCAGCCAAAGGTGGACTGGGTGTGAGAAAGTGGCGGCGAAGGCCTCAACTGACACGTGCTTCATGGGTCCGATGACCGAGAAGGTGGGTGGCAGTGATGGAGTTGGCTTGGCCTAAGGGGTAGAGTAGGTGAGCTGGGAGGAAAGGAGAAAGTGATCACACCAGGAGAGAGGTGTGGTGAGAGGGATAGAAAGGGGAAGGTCTGAGGAGATCAGAACATCCAGAGGGTGCCCTGCAGATTGAGTCGGGTTAGAGGGGAGAATAGAGAGGGAGAGAGAGTCGCAAAGGTCGCAAAAGAGTCCAAAGGAAGGATTGGAAGCATCCAGGTGGATGTTGAAGTCTTCAAGAAGGAGGAGTTGAGTGGTTGAGACTAGGAGGGAAGAGGAGAGGTCCACCCACTCAGAGAGGAAGGAGGAGATCTGACCAGGTGGCCGGTAGATGGTAGCCACAGAAAGGGAATGGCTAGGAGAGAGAGAGAGAGAGAGAGAGAGAGAGAGCCTGCAGACGAGGCAATCGAAAGAGGAGTAGCCCTGCCTAGGAATGACAGAGGCATGAATCCCCTCTGGAAGATCAGGGCTACACCTCCTCTGGAAAGGTTGGACCTGGGAGCGGAGAGGATCTTGTAGCCATCAGGGAGGAGAGTATCAAAGCTTGTGACAGAGCTGGCCGTGAACCGTGTCTCGGTGAAACCGAGGACATCGAGGTCAAGTTCCTCCAGAAGGTGGCAGATGTCGGAGGAGTGTTTGACAGCTCAGCAAGAGTTAAGAGTGGAAATATGGAGAAGGTTGCCATCCTTGAAAGACTTCCCGGGGAGGGGGACAGATAAGAGGTACGCCCTGCAGAGGTGTAGAAGAAGCCTGAGGGGGGGGGGCAGAAAGGGAAGGAGCAGAGGTAAGGTAGCCAAGGAGGAGGCAGCAGGGGGAGGCAAAGAAGCCATGGAGGGGGAGAGGGGGCAGCAGGAGAAGAAAGGAAATTGATGAGGCGCGGGAAGCGTCTATCAAAGAGGAGAAGGTTGGCTTGAGGGCCTGGGACCAAGATGGTACCATTCACATAAACATTAATGATGACCTTAGAGGAGTGGAGACTGAATGCTACAAGACCTAGTAGGACCATAAATGTATTTTACTGTTTTGCCTTTAGTTTCCCTTGTTTTCCTCTCATTTAGCCTTGTAGTGATTTGAAACACTATTCAGTTGTATAAGCACCTAACCAATGCTTAATTATATAAAATAAAAAAATAAACTTGCTCTGCAGGAGCATTTGTTCACTTGCTGACCCAAAACAGTAGTCACCATTGTCTTGAATTGACTCGAATTTCGAATCCGACCCTTGCGAGCCAACGCAACTGCATTACTCAAACACCGCCTTTGAACCGCACCAAGCACCTGCTTCAAAACCGACTTGACACCAGCTCGCAGTTTGAACCACGCTGCACGTGAACCTGGTTCGACCGGCATGTACAGCACCTTGAAGCTGGGTTCAACACTGTTGAACTGCTTTAAAGTGGAATTAGATACTTTTAAGTGACCATGTCCTCCTGGTCCACATTTTGGGGCCTAGAGGCTGATTAAGTCCTTTTTGCAACTTTTTCCATAAACACACATCATTTTGAACAACATTTTTTAATTTCTTGCCTGTTTTCCTCCCTGAAAAACTATCCAGAGTCCTTATACATTTTTCGTTCTGCATCTTCGGCCACCTCTTGCGCGGGTGGGTTTTTGAAAGTGCTTTTAATAGTTGTATGATTGATATGTTTAATTAAAATAAATATTTTTATAGAACCTTGGTTGGACATTCCTTTATTTTGGAATTGTTGAGGTATTGTTGTTTGGGTTGGTACTGTTTCACATTCACACCCCTTCTGGGAGTATAACCTTCCCTGTGCCCAACTTATAACAAAAGGAAAAGGAGGCATATGTCTTGGCTGGGCCTGTTTTACCTTTATGATTGTGATCACTGTTGAGTTGCAAACATGTGGATCTTGTTGTGTGTTTCCCCGCGACCTTGCGGGTGACTGTGAGCCCCACACCTGTCACAGACTGCACACAGACATGTCCTTCTAGTGCGGGCTCCACTGTCACTCTGCGCGGCTGGGAACACCCCCTTTATTTGTACTGCACGCGGCGGAGTGCAACATCACTCCACCGCGTGCATGCAGCCCTTAAAGGGGCAGCATCACTCTCCTCCTTTTTCATAACAACAGAACACATGAACAAAGGATGATTATCTACCACACATATAACTTCACTGCAAACATAACCTCAGAGACCCCTTTAATAACAACCACCCTGGTTCCCCGGATGTTCTTGACCCAAAATTACAGTCACTAATTAAACAACATAGTCGGTGAGACAGGCAGGTTTCCCTCGCCCAGTCCTCTTGGGGTACCTCCTGCCAGCCGCCCAGATCGGAGTCCCTTCACCCACCAACTCACGGGCCTAAGATCCAGGCGAGCTCACGGAACCACCGTCCTCGTCCGGTACCTCCAACATTTCTCCACTGGGTGCAGGTTCAGTCCTTGATTCGCCTAGCCGCTTGAAGAAGCTGGCATTTCGGGTCAAGGACACAGTTCTGTCAGACGCGGTCACCATTGACCCCTTCACCGCCACCACATCGAGGGGCTCTGGCTCGTAGGTCAGGGACAGCTTTCCTTGAGGGTGCCAGTTTGTAACTAGCACCTCATCCCTGGCAGCCAGCCTCTGAAGTCTCAATCCTCTTCTGAGATTCTCCTGCTCCGTCCTCTCTCTTCGCTCCCGCTCGACTTGATCATTGTCAATCACAGCGGGCTCCCGCTCCCCTTACTCTGGCAGCAGATCTTTTGGACACCTCTGAAACATGGCTTCTGCTGGGACAACCCCCATAGAGGTGTGCGGGGTGGTCCTGTACCCACGGAGGAACTTATACAGGGCCCTCTGTAGGCATTGGCCCTGCCCATGGGCAATGCGGAATACCTTGTTTAAAGTTTGCGTCATCCTTTCTGCCTCACCATTCGCCCTTGGCCACAATGGAGTCACTTTGCGGTGGTGCACGCCATACTCCTCCATCAATCCAGCAAAGCTTTCACCCTGAAAGGGTGGGCCGTTGTCAGAGCACAGCACCCTGGGCAGTCCATGAGTAGCAAAAATGTTTTCAATCACCACCACCACCTTGTCGAATGCCACCGACTCAATGAATTCCACCTCTGGGTAGTGGGACAACTTGTCCACCACCATCAGGAAATGCGTGCCTCTTGAAGTGGAGACAAAGTCTGCATAGACCACCTCCCACGGCTTCGTTCCTCGCAGCATGGTCTCGATCTCAGGCTCTTTTAGCACCGGTGACGCAGCCTGGAACCAGACACATGATGCCACAAACTCCACTCTCCGCTCGAGGTCCGGGAACCAGACTTTCTGGCACAGACGTGCTTTGGTCTTGGCCGCACCTTGATGTCCCTGATGGGCCAGCTTAATCATCTGTTGCGTTCTACTCTGCGGGATCACGATACAGCCTCCCCTCAACAGTAGGCCAGTCTCTGAAAAAGTCAACTCACCACGTACCCTCCACAGTTGTTCCAGGGCCGACTTGGCCTCCTGCATTCTCACCGCCAGAGAGTCTATCACCATCTTCCATGAGTCCTGCTGGATGGCCACTTTGAGGATCAGGATACCCTCATCTACCGCCGACGCCTGTTCCAGTTCCTTCACAGGTACGGAATTGGGCGTGGCTGGCTCCACCACCAGCCAGACGTGCTCATCAGCTTCATCAGCACACCTGGACTGTGCCCCGCCAGTGTCCTCCCGGGGGGGGTCTGGAGAGATAGTCTGCGGTATTGTTGCTGCCTGGCCTGTAGACAAGTGACACCCCGTATTCCAACAGAGCCAGCAACCAGCGTTCAATCCTTGCCGGTGGTTTGGAGGACGAACCCGCCAATATAGGCAACAGTGGTTTGTGATCTGTTACCACTGTCACAGGCCTTCCCAGCACATTTAGGCCCTCATTAGGACCCAGGCGTTAAGGGGTTTACGGCGCCGTAAACGGCGCCGACCCTTAACGCCTGATTCCAAGGTCCCTTTGCGGGATGGTGATTTTAACGCCTGCTTTTTGCAGGCGTTAAATCCCATGCCGCAAAAGGACCTTGATGCTAATTACAGCACCGTAATTTACAGTGCCGTAATTAGCGCCTTTCCCCATTTCCATTATGCCCTATGGGGCAAAAATGGGAATGGGGAATTACCGCCCCACTAACCTTGGAATGGGGCGGTAATTCCGCCATCCACCATGGTGGAATCCTGACCTTAGCGGCATGGACCATGGTGCTATTAGCACCATGGTCCTCCGCCAAGGTCGTAATGAGGGCCATAGTCTGAAGTGGCGGCAGCCCCACAACACAGCCAGTGCCTCCTGCTCAATTTGGGAGTAGCACTGCTCCGTCTCCGACAGCGTCTTACCAGCGTTTGCGACGGGCAGGCCTCCTGATTTGCATCTACTTGGGTCAGCACTGCTCCAAGACCAAGCGGGCTGGCGTCCACCACTATCTCCGACTGGAGGGAAGGATCGATAAAGGCCATAATGTCCTGGGCCGTGAGAGCTCCCTTGATGTCATCAAACGCCGCCTGTTCAAGCAGTCCCCACTACCAGGTCACATCTTTCTTGGTGAGGGCCCGCAGAGGCTCAGATCGAGAGGCCAGGTTCTTAATGAAGCTGCCATAATACGTGACCATCCCCAGGAAACTCCTAACCTCTGAGACATTCTAAGGGGGGGCAGGCCTCGATGATATCTTTCACTTTGCCCAGGTCTGGCGACACACCTCCCTCTCTGAAGACAAAACCAAAGAATTCAATGGTGGTCTTCAGGGACTCACACTTGTCGCAGTGTAGTGTAAAACCCAGTGACTGGAGGCGCTAAAATGTCTTTGCCAATTTGTATGTTTGAGGGCAATGGGCTGAACAGAGTCATCAATATGCAACTTCACCGGCTCACCAGTCATGATCCCCTCAAATAGAGCTGCATACTTTTCTAACTGTACCTGGATGTCTTCCACATAGACTGAATAGGCGAAGCTCACAATACCCAATGCCTCTGCCGCTGCACAGCTCAGCAAGGTGTTGCTGCTGACCGGCATGATGTAGAACCGGGCTCTTATCGCTGACCCACCATGTTTCACCTCTGCGACAAATACCCTGTCCAGCGGAATTGGCTCTGGCCCCAAAAGGTAAATATGCACGCCTTTGGTGTTGTTAGGCTGGGCGGACATACCATGGCGTCGTAGTGTTCTCGGGCCATGACATTCACTGATGCACCAGTGTCCACCAGGACAGGAACAGATGACTCATTTACTTGCACCTGACACCTGGGTTGTCGCCTTGTTTTTACTCTCAGGACGCCCACACTGGAGACAAAGAAAACATTCTCTTCTTGTTCTTCCTCTTCGTCATCCAGAGCTGAATTTTCCTCGGCTTGATTGTTCTGGGCGACATTCGATGGGCGTTGCTGACTGAAGAAACCCGCCCTCACTGGACCTCTTGGGACCACCACTGGAAGTGGGGCCCTACACATCCTGGCGTAATGGTCTGCACCACCACACCTGCCGCCGGACTTTCCCACAGCTGGGCACTCCGCAGGGTGAGGCGGGTCACACCCACCCACACTTCGGGCATGAGTTTACTGGGGCCGACCCTCTCTCACGTGGACCGCTCACCGGGCGTCTGGCCCCTTTGCCACGGCCTACCGCACAGATGTCCTCCGTTTTACCGGGGCATACCCCTGCCTCCATGCGGGATGCACGTAGTTCAGATACCTCTTGGCATCTCCCCAGCTCCCAGATGCGAGGAAGGGTGATGCCCGGTTCCCTTAGGACTTGCCTGCGCAGTTTTACAGATGCACACCCCTGGATCAGTTGGTTCCTAATCATTGTCTGTGGATTGTCCCACGCACAGGGCACGGCCAACCTGCGCAGCCTCCCAAAAAAAGTTTCAAGCGTTTCATCGTCCTTCTGGTGAGATGCGCCCATGATGGACCTCTCATAGTCCGCATCTGCCAGAGGAAGGAAGTAGTCATGGAGGGCCTCCTTCGCATCAGCATAGGAGTTGTCACGAGGTTGAAGAGACAGAAACACCTCATGCACCGCCAGCCCAGTGCAGTACAACAGAGTAGCCAGTTTACTGTCATCATTTGTCTCCATCGTGGCCCTGAAGTACATTTCAAGTCTGTCCATCCACATCTTCACATGGCGGTAAACGGCAATGCTGCGGTCGCAGCCGTTTTTTGTTCTTTTTCTTTTTTGGCACTACAAAATGAGCCAGGCCTCATCAAGGGGACGTGGCCTAAGTGCAGGGGTCCTTCTGGCCCGTTAGGCCACGCTCCCCCGAGGAGCCCCGGCTCAATGGGCCACTGGCACCCCTGCCAGGCATCCTTTTCTAGTGATCAAAACCCTCTCCCCATAGGGGATGGAGTGTTGATCTCTGCATTTATTTTCTATAGGCTTGCCTGCCAGTGGACAGGGCCTCGCCTATTCAGCCTTAATGGTGGCGCTGCCCCTTGCCAGCTGGGGAGGGGCAGCGTCACCATTAAGGCTGAAAGGGTGAGGCCGTCTGGAAGATGAGGCCTTTTTCCTGAAGACTGAAACTCCCACAAGTTTCAGTCTTCAAGAAAACGGCCTCAGCTTCCAGCGGCCTCACGTTTTCTCCATAATGGTGGCGCCGGCCCACGGGTATCTCCTGCTTAAAGGGATGCTTCGCAGGTGCGGCGCCACCATTATGGCTGAAAGGCATTTTTTTCTGGAGCCTGAAGCTTTTGCACACGAGCGAGAGCTTCAGGCTTCAGAAAAAAATCATTTTCGTGTGGTGGCCGGGGTTGGCAGGGGAGATTAGTGGACCCCTCCTCAAAACGAAATTTTGGAGCCTGCCGGGGTTGAGCCCCAGCAGGCCCCGGCCCACTTAAAGTCCTGGTCGGTGGTAACAGGCAATGTTGCCGTGGTGGACGTTTTTTTTTCTTTCTTTTTTAAAGTTTTTGGGCCTCATTACGAATCAGGCGTTAAGGGGTTAACGGCGCCGTAAACGGCGCCGACCCTTAACACCTGATTCCGAGGTCCCTTTGCGCCATGGTGAGTTTAACGCCTGCTTTTTGCAGGCATTAAAATCCATGGCTCTAAGGGACCATGGTGCTAATTACGCCACCGTAATTTACAGTAGTGTAATTAGCGCCTTCCCCACTCCCATAATGCCCTATGGGGCAAAAATGGGAATGGGGAAGGGTAAAATGGGAAATGGGGATTTACCGCCCCACTCACCTTGGAATGGGGCGGTAAATCCGCCATCCACCATGGTGTAAACATAGTTTACACCATGGTGGTAAGGGTACGACCCAGGCGGTAACTTACCGCCTGGGTCGTAATGAGGCCCTTTGTCTGATCGGATGGCCACTACCAACCCTGCCCCCTCTAGACCACGCCCCCTCTTCCCCAACCCCCAACCCCCCGCCCAACCCCTCCCCCACCCGGCACTTGTGGGATCCCCCACCACATTTTTTCCATTTTCACCACTGTTCCTAACCTAAGTCTAATGAGTGTTCTGTTCTCTCCATTCGCAAAAAAAAAAGCAAGGACTTTAAAGATCTGTTTGATGCATCAGCTTTGGCTTGACTTGCTGACATCTATATACCTCAGGACTGATATCAGTGCTCACGTGCGCTAACTTCTCCCTCATTCTAGCCAGAATCCGGGTACAATCATCCCTGTCAAGAAAACTAAGGTACCTTCCAAGACCCCATATGTCTCTGGGGGCGGGAAAGCACAACATTGACAAAACATGATATTGGAGTAACCCGTTAACAGAAAGGTAACGTGTATGACATATACACAAATTTTAGTTTACAATAATTCATAAAAATTAGACACATATCGTAGAATATTTTCCGCATGTGCTTTTTGACGGAATTCGGTGTGTTTTATTAACAGCACTCACGCTGTCACTTTTTTGATTTATAATTAATCATTTCTAGGATTCGTGGGTGAGCCGTCCCCGAATAAAAGATCTCCTTCCTAACACCATGCAAAAGACCTAAGTGGCTAAATTAACGCAAACGTGACGACGCCGCATAGCGCTGATCACGGCACTCCGGCCTCAGCTGGGTCGAGTGGGCGGACCTGCGGCTCTGCCCTTAGATCCGCCAATGGATGGCGCGGGGGTGGGGCCCAGAGCAATTACGCCAGTGGATTTAGCTGTCGCGTCTAATGCGGAAAGTCTTTTTCCGAGCTGCGGCAGCACTGGTGCATCATCGTTTACTGCCGAGGATTCGATAGACCCGGAGCTGCATCCTCGCTGCCATGGCAGACCAGGCAATCTCCTTCGCCAAGGACTTTATGGCCGGCGGCGTCGCCGCTGCCATATCCAAGACGGCAGTAGCCCCCATCGAGAGGGTGAAGCTGCTGCTGCAGGTAATTACGCCGGGATGGGAAGGACACATTGGTTGGGGCCCGCCGTGGGATCTTCCTTCGGCTCGTTTCGTTTCTTGGCATCTCTGCACCATCCACCTGCAATAACTGCTCGCCTATTTTAAGTGCACATTATAATCATTTGGAGTTGCGCCCCCTCTTCTCCCCCCCGCCCCCCGAAAAACCCTAAACTGTTGGCTGGGCCAGTCCGTTATTCTTGGGGGAGGGCAGGTGCGGGGGGAGGTAGGAAAGGTAGTTCCCTCGGTTCTCATCGCGCGGTGTCCTTGATGCCGGTTCCAGCAGGATGCCGCAGTGCAGACACGGGCAAGGGCCTCTGTCGCCACCTGCCCGTGTATGCCTTGCGCGGGTGTGCAGCTAGGTAACACGAAGCAGGCTCGCCTCTGTTCCTTGAGCGGTAGTTTCTCGGATATACATGCTCAATGTGTGACGCACTTATCATTTAACACAAGTGCATCCTTCCTTGGTCTGTGTATCCCCCCTCTGAAGCTGAGCCCTGAAATGCTTTGTTTCTAATCCCATGTAGGTCAACGGAAGGTTTAAAACGCCCCTTCCGTGGTGCTGGCAAGCGTTTTTTTTTTTTTTTTCACCTTCAGGACTGCGTGGACGGATCGGCATTCGTACAAGCCTAATGGTTTTGGCCGTCTCGTGCATTCTGATTTGTATCGGTAAAAGGGAAGGACGGCATTGGCAACCATGCACATCCCGCGCAGGTTGCTTTTTGCACTTTTTTTACAGAGCTCGTAATGCTAGGCTGTAAAATGTCTGCTTGCGCTGAATGCCCCCCTCCACATCCCCCCTGACGTGTCGTTGGAATGTGTCGGTGACCCAGCAAAAGTCATGCTGTCCTCTTCTGATTATTTTGGCAGGTTTTCTTTTAACCCTTTCTGGTTGCCAGGAGATGTAGCTTTTCAAACCACGTGTTTATTTTTGTAGTCCCGAGGTTTTTACTCTTCCTATCTCTGAGCGTCTGAACTATAGCTGATTTCCAACAAAACAGGATCTCCTTTGCAAAACGTTTGGCACCGACCCGCTGGACTCCCAACCCCCCACCCCAGTTTTCAAACTCCTGTGCAACACTATCAATTAGTGCATCGGTCTTTGCCTCTCTGTACTGCATGTTCTACACAAGCAAATTAAACCAACATTGGCGATGTCAGTAGTTTTGGCCTTGTATTGCATTTTATTTTTTAAAGGGGGGGGCTGCAAAGGTGGAGGGGTCACACAAGGGGGAGGAAGTAGGAAGTTATAATAAATGGACCATGGAGAGAGAGATTCAATGTATGAAGTAAAATATTCTGTTCCTGGGGATATATACATTTTTTTAAATATACTTATAATGGAAACACAGAGGGAACAAGGTATAGTATACAAAAAGCATGGACATCTGTTATCAACGTAAAAAAATTAGCCTAATTTATCATAAGCTAGACAAATGGTGTAAGTGCCTTTGAACAAGTGAATGGAGGATGTAACGGGGGCAACGCGCTGGTCTAGGAAGCAAGACCACGCAGAGCAACAGAGGTTCGACTCCCGAATATGCACTCTCGGGTACGGCATTGGGTGCATTATAAAGAAAAAGTAAAAAAGTATTCTGATTGGTACTTCTGCTCAGTTTGGAGGGGGAGGTAATGAAAGTGCCTTGTTGAAAGAATGATTGGGTTCAAGTAGCAGAAGACGATGGTTATGTAATTTTCCAAACCTGGGACCACATCATCCCACAGAGAATGAGTGTTTCGAATTCCCAATACCTTTCTGAAGCCCACTTATCCCTAATTCGATCTACATTTATAATTTTAATATAACTTGGCTTTTATAAGTGCTAACTTCATACCAGAACAGTCTTAAAGCATCATTGTTATTAACATTGTTAAGGATTCCAATCGGGCGTCGCACACTGGACCCGGACACTTGGTCTTAGCCTAGGATGTTGTGCTAAATGGGAATGCTTTTTCTTTAATTTTAACTAATTCAAATGAGCCGGTACCCGACCTGTCTCACACCCCCTTTTTACAAATACCCCGGGTCACAATGGACCACGAACCAGGCCGGTTGGTGAAAATGCAATATTTTTAGAATTCACAAAAATCACACTTTAATATTGGGCAGCAATCCCCAATGGGGTGATAATTGCAGTAAAAACTACTGAACTACACTTGGTTAACCTTCTATAATATATCCAAAGCAAAATTGAATAGGATCACTTTTTAAATTGGGATAGATGGCACCCAAGTTAAGGTTTCCCCACTGCAATGTTCTCTCAACCCACAAATAATCAAACTTGGATGGAAGGATGGAGCAGGTAATCGGGGATAAGAGGTAGCAAACAGAATCAAAATCTGACCTTCCCATACAAAATAAGGGGCAATTTTAAACCCTTTGCAAAGGCCTAAAATGACACCCTGGTTTTGACAAATGTGTTTAAATAAGGATATCCATGTTTTATCACAGTATTGGGGATGTTATATCACTATCAACCATAAGGTAAAGTCTCACAACAGCAAACAGAATGAAATTGAAAACCCAGTGCAGCCAAAGTCTTCTAGTGTGCAGTTTTTTAAATGCCTGCCAAAACCATTTATTCAAAAAATGGGTGAAAACACTGAATCAGAATTCGGTTTTTGGGCAGGGTGATGGGATGCACTGCACAGGGACAATGCAGAAGTGAAAGGAGGGCTATAGCTGGTGAATTGAGGGCGTAGAATGAGGTTTGTTTTTAGGAAAATGGAGCCGTTAAGAGAATCGGTTTTAAAATTGAAAGGCAAATTTTGCTCTAACTACATAGATTATATTAAAGCCGCGGTACATTCAAAGATTGATTTGCGACGTCAATCTTTTTCCCACCGTGTTCAGATCTATGTGGGAATTATTTGGAATAAAGTGTTACTAAGGATTTACATTGAGGTGAAGGAAAGAATTGCAGTAACACTAGACAACAGGAACATGGTGCACAGAGAATTGGAACAGTCCAAGTTATCAGGGTATGGATAGGCACAAAGGCAAGTCAAGATTGGGTAAACTACGGGTTATGGGATGGGGGGGATACTCAGTTCGCTCAGAAATTTGGAATTGGAAACGGTCTACCTGCTTCTGGGCTCGGATCACCAGGTAGTGGCGGACTCTCGTAGAACGGCTGGGCCTGTCTGGTCACTGGATAATCTGGACCGCTGGATAGCAGGGTTAAAGCAGGCATGCAGTTAGTGGGCAAAAAGCCAGGCTGGTCTCCGGATGCTTCCCAAAAGAATACTACAACTTTTCCCTTTGGTTATTGGGGATTTTCAGTAGGATTTCAGAATTGAGGCCTTGCTGGGGTGGTCAGCAATGCTTTGGCTTTTGCAGTGGGATATGGAATCTGGCAAGATGAATGTAGATCGGGAGCACAGGAAATTCAGAAGAGTTCTGTCAGCCACCCTTTTTATAAAGCATTGTGACATCCTAGAATTATACAGTATGGCAGGCTTGGGTAAGCACTCCTTTAAACTGGATGGTCAGGGGTGATAGTTACCACCTTCCCCTCAGCTGGTTGGGTTTCAATGGCATAATTGTCCAGAACTTACCACAGCTACTTTAGCTAAAAAACAGTTTTGCCATAAATGACAGATTTGTACAGTTGGGGCCTTTTTAACCAATTACATAAACGGGTTACATATTTTATGCATAACATGTCAGTCCAACTCTCCAGTTTGTGAGACATTGTTTTGCCCTTTTTAGTGACATATTCGGCCTAAAATTTTAACTTTATACGTGTCTGGATTATCATTAGGCATATCAGTATTGATTCACATTGGCATCAGGTACACTTTCAGTGGAATACCCAATTCTCTACCATTTCTGTTCCCAAGGTGGCAGTGAAGGCTACAACTTCTTAAATTAAAACTGAACTTTTACATTCCTGCAAATGTCTGTTGGAAAAAATAACCGCCTTCAAAGTATCTTTATAAAATAGTCTTTTGAAACAAATGGTCATCCTTTGTGTGCCCCCTTTCCATCCTGCACAAATATGTGCTTGGCAAGATGGTGCAGGGATCTTTTTTAGTTGAAAAACGCAGTTTTGCCATGAGGCAGTGGTGCTCACAGGAGCCAGCGCAGCCATTTTGCTACTTCTGCTGAAGTGCAGCTTAGTTAGGAAGGAAGTACAGCTGAGTAGGTAAATGTATCCCACAACATATTGGGATAAAGATTGATGGAGCAAATTTAATTCTAAACACAATTAATAAAGGTACTTCTACAAAAACTGTCTGCATATTTGTCACCAATGTTTTTGAAAACGCTATTCTCCATTCACCTTAATTTATTATCCAAAGTACATTCAGAAGTGTGTCCCTTAAGGCATAAGGCTGAGGTTCTAATAGAGATTTTAGTAGCTTTACCATGAAACATTATCACTGAGGTTAGACCGTGATTTTTCCAATCTTAACCAAAGGCAGTGGGGGAAGGTCATGATAATCACCTGAAAGATGACATATTTAAGTATGAATGCATGATAGCACTTTTTGCATTAATATTGGAGGTATTTGTATCATGCACCGTCTCCACTGCTGTGGTTCTTGGGCGCTCTAGCAGATCTGAAAAGCAGGGTGTCAAGGATGAGGTATGGGGGTAGTGGGAATAGGATGACCTGTTGGCCGCATCAGTTCGGTTTGCACCGTTCGCTGAGCTTAAGTGCTGTTTCGATCAGTGACATAATTGCCATGTGCTGTTGTGGCAGGTTATGTGTTGGCTTGTTGTTGTACTGTGACAAGGTGCGTGTGGATTTCTGTGCAGAGTTGTTTGTGAGTTTCTGTATGTTAGTATGCAGAAAGTTGACATTTTAAGGTACTGTTGTAATGGTTTACAAGTACTTGTCGAATTCTTACCAGTTTGTCTCTGCTTTTCTGAGCCCAACCTCTATGGTTATCCTGTTTGGTGCTCTACTTTGACTGCCCAGTTGGCAGGCATGCTGCATAGTTGGGGCTATTTTGTGTTGTCCCAGTGGCTTATGTATCTAGCTCATTTCCGCTAGTCCCCCTGCAACAGGTGTAGTTTTGTTTGTGGTCCCCACCTATCCAAGTACACTTTAGGATTGGTGGCGTGTGGGCCTGGGTGGGCGGTGCGCACCCAGCGCTGATTTTATAATTGAGGGGCTTGGGGATTATGGTTTCCTACATGGGAATTCATGGTTTAGTTGTGGTCCTTTCTTCCTAGTTGATTCCTCATTAATCGGGTGCCATGCTGTAGTTTTCTGAACTCTAAATGACCCCTTGTGTTGCGTAAGGGAATTTCTCACCACCATCTGCTTATAACTTTTGACTCCAACGGTTTTGGCTTAAATTTTGCAGATTAAATTGTACTTGCAGGCCGTCACCTCGCCACTACTTTGGCTTAGTCCCCTTAATTTTCCCATAGACCAAAAAAGGCCAATTTTTGACTGCACAACTAAAACCACTGGATGGAATTGTACCAGGTACAAAATCACTTGTCATGAAGCGTTGACTCTAGTTTTTGGGGAGGGGGGTCCTGGGGTTATTGCATCCAGTACCTTTGTCAAATATTTGACAGAAAAGAGGGTGCCCCTTCTCCCAAAAGTGGACCTTTCCCATGGTGCTTTGTGGCAGAGGGGTGTTTCAGAAATGGAAGAAGCTGACTTTTGAAAAATGGTTTATTTTTTGTATTTTTTTTTTTTACTAAGTGAATATCTCAGTTATAACTGCAGAAATTCTGAAAATGACATTTGGAGGTGAAAACAAAGAACCAGGTTAGAGGTGTGGGGGACATGTGAAACTGGGAGTTGGAAGGGGGGGGCTAGGGACCAAGTTTAGGACACAAAACTTTGTATTTGCGGTTACTCTGTAGAATAACCACGGTTACAGAAGAAAATGTGATTGGGATAGATACGATGGGAAACTTTAAGATTATGGGCGTGGGGACAACCTGGCATGATAAAAGGGGTGACTGGGAGGGCAGGGATCTTCCCCCCCCCCCCCCCCACCACCATCTTTCCTGCTAACTGCAGTCATCCGATGAATACAGGTAACCGTGGCTTTGTATTATAGTGCTATTATAGCCGTAATTATTTAAAAACAAAAGGAATAACTAAATCTTTTAGTGGCCATGGCCAGTGGCATGGAAAAACTGAGTACTATAACTCTTGAAAGTAAGACTGAACTTAAGGTACCCCAACAAAACCCCTAAAAGTCATGCCGGGCTTTTCTTAAGAGCACACATATATTGGAGGGATTCACAATAACCTACACAATGACATTATGGGGGATAGAGCATTATGGCTGATATCAATAGGGATGCAGAGAGTCAAGCTGGTCACGGCTTCCCAAATGTGCATAATTTCAGTTTTTTTTTTGCAATATATTCTGGGTACCTTAAACTCTTACCCGAGAAGTCTTAAATGTTGTGTTCTCCTACACAACACAAATTTGCTCAGAAGATTCAGACTTGAATGTAAGGTGCTCTCGAGATATGGCGGGTAGGCTTGTGGCCAGATGATATTCTAAGGCTTCCATTAATGAGGCCTACAATGGAGTATGTAATTTGGAACGTTATCTCCTTGCTGGAATATCGTCTTGTAAGAATGAAAATAAGGATGTGAAGGAGAATCCTTGTAGATTTATCACCACTTTTAACGACAAAGCCAATGGATTAAGACGCCTTCTTGATAAACATTGGCGTCTGTTATCAGTATTCCAAGCATCTGACTTTTAGAACATTTCTTAAGTCTCTTTACGTCTGCTACAGGGTGGCTCAGAAAAACAGAAGGGCTTTGTCAAACGTTTAAAATGTAAAGCTTGCTTGTAGCCTAGAACATGGAAGAGGGTTAACATGAATACCGATACATTTGCCATATATATATACTGCACTGTACCTTTATAAATGGTACATTGGCAGCATGATGCATGAAGCAAAGATTTGTCCTTCAACACATTGGTTATCAAGAATAAGGATTTTGAAGACCCTATGGCAAGCATTTTGATCAAGTGCATGATGGAGACCTGTCCTTTCTCGTATTATCCTCTATTTTATGGAGTCTGAGACAGCTGGTCAGCTGGAGTCGAGATATACTGTGGAATATGACAGTCCCCTAGCTCCTTTATACAGGAACAACTGCGTACATTAGTGGGAGAATGAGCCGTTATGACTAATGTAGAGAATTCCTCTTCCTGTTAGCTGCTCCCGAATCTCTGTATCTGTGTTTTCCTTTGTTAATGGTATTGCTGTATACTTTTAGGGTCTTTCTCGTTTGTGAATATCCTAAATTTACTTGTCACTTAAACTCATTGGTGGGTTGTGATCTTAGTAGAGATTTTAATTCATATACCTGGTCATTGAGCAGTTGTGTGGTCCCTAATCACTTATTCAATTTGATTTTGGCTATTTGTGCTTATTTACAATGTATCCCCTTAATAAATATATATATATATTAGATATGCTTTAAAGACTGGTTGTTGTCTAGAAGCATTGGTACTTTTAAGATTTTTGTAGCATTGATGCTGTGGTGTTTGTCTTTAGGCTATATTGGCACTTTAGGACCCCTGCCTCGATATTTTGCTGTTAGTCATGATTCTAGACTTTGCATAGTGCTGTGACATTGGATGCTAGCACTGTAATGAGCGCTGCATCTTTGCACATTTCCTGTAGTTCTGTGCTATTATATGCATTTGCACTTTAGGAGACAATTTTGAATGTTCTGCTTGATTTCAGGCCTGTATTTGCACTTTATGAACTTTAGTTCTTATAGGTATGCGCTGCTTGTTACGATCTTGCACTTTGCACTGGTATCTGCACTGGTATCTTATTTAGATCACTGTTAGCATGCATATGTTGCAGTGCTGTGCATTTGCACTTGAATGTGTTTTTGCGCATCTTCTGGTGAGTGCAATTTTTTTAATCATTTTGAACTGAACTGCATTTGCACCTGGGAGCATCCATCTTGGATGGCATTTAGCAGAGGTTGGGAGTAGTCTTCTGAAATGTGACGCTCTGTGCATTCTAAATGTAACCTGCTAGCAGCATAGCTCTCTGGAAATGTGTATTGAAATGTTAATGGCTTTACATTTCAGGCTGGTCCGTTGACATTTGCTGCAATTAATCCACATTTATGCCGGACGACAATCTGGTACCTAGGCGTAGGTTACTTTTGAGAGATGCATTATGGAAGAGATGCAACTGATTCGGGAAAGCGTTAAGAGAATGAGACCTAATCTAACGGAGAATAGCGTTGAGTTAATCATCAAGCCCGCCGATAAGTTGAAGGCATAGTTATTCGGGACCAATATCCGAAAACAGTAATGGATTTGCTCAATACATATACTAGCAACCTCTACATTTGGGCCTTGGAGGATGCATTTCTGAGAAGAAATGGGCGTTCCTTAACTAACCAGAAGGGAGTTTATCTTAGGATGCCAATACACCCCCTAGACTACCAATTGTATTCCTCCTATCAGCAATATTGTGGTTCAGTTCCTGAAACCTGTATGTGTATTTATACGGGACAGTATGGCAGCTAATGTATTCTTTGCAGGGGGAAGCCTTCAATTGCAGCAAAGATTCTGGTGACGATATTCATGAAGGCACTCTATATACCAACATTCAGTAGCATACAATTGAATGTGCCATAGAGGATTTGATAATCAAGAATCTCCAGCAAAGGGTCCCAATAGAATTCCTCTGGGAGTTGATGACCATTGCATTTAACCAGCATTATTTCAAATTCAACAAGATGTTTTACCAACAGCCATGGGCTCTGCCTTTGCGATGAGCCTAGCTATTAACTGCGAATTAAAATTCGCAATTTAAACATACGGAAACGGCGCAGGTGTATAGATGTGGTTAGTCTGGAAACGCTAACTTCCTTCCATGGATTTATGGAAGGAGCAGCAACATACAATTCACTTTAACGTAGAGTATAAGAAATCCACTTTCTGGATCTGATCAGACCTGAATCGGGAATTCTGTGCTGCATATTTTCAAGAAAGATCGAAATACATTATTGCATTCCGCGAGTTACCACTCTTTATCGCTTAAACAAAACCTCCCATATAGCCAATATCTCGGAATACGATGGAATTGCACGGCAGTCGCGTTTGATGAACTCACTGGGGAAGTTGTTCTCCATTTGAGAGCAAGAGGTTACCTAGGAAACAAACTGGTAATCCTCCCCCCCCCCTTGGATACACTACTTCACCCAAGCAGCGAAAATGACGAATGAATCACCTGAATACTTTGGTGAACAGTATAATTAAGAAATTCCTGCCTTTGGTAAGCCTTGCTCTACCTCAGTTACGATGTATGGCTCGTAAGAGATCCAAGAACCCAGGGGAATACTTTGTACATCCCCAATTGAACAAAACATACCAAATGGAAATCTGAGGTCTGTGCAAGGGCATCACCCCCATGGTACCTGCCCAGTATGCAGATTTAACAAAATATGGTGAACATGGGAGTTGAGGCTACTGAATTGCAAGGCACTCAATGCAATTTATTACATTGAATGTCCCTGTGGAAAAAGGATACATCGGCCAAACTAAAAGGCCTGTCCACCACAGGATTGTGGAACAAGGTCGAATGCGTTGCAGAAAACGGTATGTACCCATGGTGGCACATACTATTTCAACACTCATCAGACTATGTGCTCTGGTGGGTTCTGGATACAGCAGGAACAGCTATCAGTAGGCTAAATCATAAGGAGCGATGGTGGATCCATAAACTAGTCCTATAGGGTGGTATCAATGATATGTGGATTTTTGAATAAGCTCACAGACCTGATAAGATATTATGAGCAGTAGGTGTCTACGGTCCAGGGTGAGTTAGTCCAGGACCTGAACCACTATGGAACATCGTGTCGCCACCCAGTAGGCCTTAGTTAAGGGGGTTACCGGTCCATCTAACCTTGTAATTGCCTTCAGTCACATCAGGCTGCAGAAGGTGAGCTATATAGCTCTGGCCACAAATTGGAGCAACATGTGAAACGCCGTACTTGGTATTAAGGACCTGGTGATTAAATATGCATTATCCTGGTGCACCTGGGCATGTGCAAAAATGGAGGATTAAATGCGCCACGGTGTTTGAATGCTGGTGAGTGGTCTAGTTGCTACAGTCTAATGCAGTAGTTGACGGAAAACTACAGTAGCTTCAGATGTGCATAAAACACTGCGAAGACCCGCCCGCAAAGATTTTTTGCTTCAGGGAAATACGAGCACAATGTTAAACCATGCTGTGTTGAGTTCGGCATTGGCTGGTTGAGTAAGAGCTTTTTGATCCTGCAGGGTGGTTGTACCTCATAGCATGGTATTTGTAGCTCTCTGTGAATATAGCAATTGTGTTCATTACATTGGAACTTGTGTTCCAGTTTCAGCCCTCAGCAAAATTGTGCCTCGAGCTCAGAGTGCCCAATATACCTATCCATGATTCACATCTCAAGATCGAAATGGTGAGTATAACTTGTTCACAGGATTGGGCACAAGCCTAGATGACTACGACTTGATTCACTGATATTGGGATTTTTATGATGGTTCTCCCTAGGGCAAGTGTTTCCCATGCACAATGTCGTGGATGCACTTGGTGATCTTCCTGGAGAGATATATTAATATGCCTGCACTGATCTCTGCATTCATAATTTACCGTGAGCCACTGGGGCACATGTGCAAATGCACAACGTGACTAATGGTGACTAGACTTTATTTTTATTTTTTTGTGGACATTTTGGTGCTGTGGTGGTTGTCCGAGATCAGGAAGGTGCCTAGCTGGGGCATGACTCAAGCCTGAGTGAAGGCCATACACGTGTGCACAGGAGTCCCTTTTTGAGGGAGGACCTGGCTTTGTAGCAGGTCAGTTATGTGTGGGACTGACCATGTTTTAGAACACTAGCAAAGTATGTTGATTGAGAATTTTTGAGCCTTGGAGATAATTGGGGTGGGGGGGGACTCCGTTAGATTACAGGGTGTAAGCTGTGCCCTGTCCAGAAGAAGCCAGTTATGAATAAGAACCCACTGGTATGCACCCCACCTTGCTGGTTTACCTTTTACCACCGGTATAAGGGCTACAAAATAATAGCCTATTTGTAATTCACAGCTGTGGTTATAGAAAAAGTGAAAATGAACATCTATTTTTAGTCACATTGTGGATGAGAAATCACTGGCCAGGGCAAAATGGGCATCCGGACTCCCATCCATGCAGTAACCAGGACCAACCATGCTTGGATTCAGGGCCGGCCCCCTCAGGCCATGTTGCTTAATAAATGAGCAGAAGTTACAAGGCCACTTAAAGCAACATGGCCAGAAAGGGCTTCCTCAGTTTGAAGCTAAGTGGGGTCTGTCCTGGTTACTGCACGAATGGGAGACGGTCCCCAGTCCTGGGTGCCATGTGATATAAATCTCAACCCATCTGCATTATTTTTGAAAACTGTCCTAATGTCAGTACTAACTGCCATGAAGCACACTTGAATTCTGACTAAGGAGCTGCGAATACATGGAGAATTGCAAATCCAGCTTGCACGTGCGAGGCAAACTAGAATGACCTTCATATATGGTTTAAAGTTCTTCTCTACGTTCCTGTTCCCAGTGCTTGGAGACATTTGTTTGCCTAGTATTTGGCAACCAGGTTTTTACTTGGGTTCTGTTCCCGCTGCAGATACCTATCCACAAGCACTTATTTCTTATTGGGCTTTTGCCCTGGGTGGTGGGGGTACGCATCACTGCATTGGGTCTCCACTAATGCAAATGAGTTTCACAAGTAGTATGAACCACTAAAATGCCAAAATGCCAGAATCACGAAACGTAAGGGGGGTCTAAATATGTGCAGATAGCTAGTGATCTTATTGGTGCCATCAGATAAAAAATCATTGTTATATAATCTGTCATCACCGACGTCATTGTGTTCCTAGTCCACCAAAACTATGCACCCCTATTGCACAGCATGTGACATCACAAATTAAATCCTGCATGACTGACATTACTAATTATAATTGCATCAAATGAGTTTTGTTGGTATCTTGATTATGACGTGGTACATTACTGATACTGAAGTGTGCACCACATGTAATCAACTTATTTGAATTTCATGTATTGGTAAACAATTTAATTGCAGGGACAGTACTGGTTTCTGGTCATAGTATTTGGTCATAGTATTTCAAACCTAATTTAAGTATATGTAGTACAAAAAATAAGACTAGGTGGCAGAAACATGTTTAATAGTAAATTAAAATAGTGAATGTTTACGTTTTTACAATTCTTCAAAATTCATGGGCGACACGAGGGGTTGGCTGGGGACCAAGGTCACGGCTCAAATGTTTTGCATAACTGGGGATATCTGGCGGGATAATTGCAGGAATGAAAGTGCATTGTAAGAAAGGATTGGTGGGGCGTGAGCATTGCATGAGGGGAGCACTTGGTGAGTACCTGGGAGGGCAGGAAATTGGATTTTGCAAGCTTTTGACAGTTAACCACTGGTGGTCGCTACGGATAACCATGGCTATCTGTGGCACATTATCAAACGAAAATAAACTATTTTACAGCTACAATGAGGTTGGTGGTAATGGATGTGGCTGAAGTACTTTAAGGAACCAAATGGTGCAAAATGGATGCTACGGCTGAAAGCCATGGCTAGTGGAACCGAAAGAAAGCTATTGGGATAACATGTAGATCCTGGCCGAAGGCTGGGGCCAATGGTCATGGCTAGTGAGTGGGAAATATGGGTAGTGTTTTAATATACAGTGGGCATGGCCAAAGGTCCTGGCTCGTGGTCCCAAGAGACATGTATATTGGTCCAAAAGAAATATATTGGGGCAACAGGTGCAGTGGTTACAGCCAAAGGTCATGGCTAACTGCCCATTAAAAGGTGGTAGAACAAAGCCCTTGAAATTCACTGCAGGGACGTTAAAATGAACAGAACCTCTGAGCAGACCATTCAGGCCGAGCCACCTTAAATGTGTGCCCCCTTTTGCACAGCATATGACCACAATGGTGACCTCAGATTACACCACTGATAGCATCAGACATAACCTTGTATGAGTTGGCTAATAAGTTTTGAAATTATACTTTCAGGGTACATTCTCTGCTGTAATAGTACATTTATATTCAGTTGTCAATGTAGTGTACAGTCTACAGTTGGACCTACAAAACTGATTATACTAAACATGTGCAATTACATAGGGTAAGGTACCCTTTTTGGTATGATTTGAAGGGTATGGGTGGAGCACCTGTAGCCAGATTGAACTTCGAGAGACTCGTAGATGGGTCTGATGCACATTTGGAATACTGAGACATTTCACCCTTCATCTAATTTAGTGAAAACATGTGATGTCATATGTGCTATCCTATGCATTACTTTGCAGATGAGCCATTTTGAGGCTCTCCATGATTAGTCAATTTATAGTGCTATCCACTATCGGCAGCAAGGAGTTACGCTCTAATGCCCTCTATGGTTCAACCCAGGTCCTCTCCCTTTTTGATGTGGTCTCTTCGTGAGAGTTAGAGTAGTCTGGCCGTTCCGTTCTCATACTTTGCAGTTTCTTCAGCAGATCTGGCATTCCAAGGTGTAGGCTGTGGTGGCTATTGAGCTATCTGGACACGATGAGGGAGATGACCAGTGTTTTGTGCATAAAGGAGAGGAATGGTAGAATCTTTGTGCAGGTGGAAGAAGAATTTCTTGATTGAATTTACTGGTTCTCGTGTAAGCTCATTGCCCATTAGGATTCCAAGGTTTTTGACTATTTTGGATGGCATGGGCACTGTTCCTTCTGTGGCCAATGGGATGTATTGGCTGCTTCCCTAATTATCTTGCCCGGTTTGACTTGTATCCCACAACTTTACGAATGGATGAACAGTCTTACTAGCATTGCGATCTCTAGATTGTGTAGGTTTGGGTGTCGTCTGGCTAGTTGTAGCAGGTGAGGCCATGCTTTTTGCTGAGGTGAGGTTGATTAGTGGAGTGCAGTAGATGTTGAATGGGGATCCTTGTGGTGCTCAACAGTTGTCCCATGTCAGATCTGAATGGTTAGCTATACTGTTTGTTTCTGATTTTAATCCAGAGCAGCCATTTCTTTGTGTATCGATGAGGATGCTGTGGCTGTGTCGAATGCTGTGGAGAACTGGTATCAGTGCAGAGTTTGTTGGCATCTGCGTTTGTCTTTAGTCTCAGTTGGAGAGTGCTGTCTCTGTCCCTCTCATGGATCTGAAGCCGACTTGTGGTGGTCCAATAGTTAGTGTTTTTCTACATGTCCCTGTGTTTGTTCTAGGGGTAGGTCTCTTGGAGAGCTAGGGAATGTCTGATGGCAGTCTGTAGTAGAGGTCTTCCACCTCACCTGTACTGTCTTTGAGCTGGTGTATGCAGATTTGAAAGCCCACAGTCCTCTCCATGTTGAGAGCGATTGTGGTATTCCAATGGCATGCCCTGTGTAAGGATGAAGCCCTGTGTAAGGATGAAGTTGTCTGGTGTGCAGGGGTCATTGGGAGCCTGCTTTGTTTCACCAGCTTGATTAATCTCTCCTCATATTTGGGTGAAGCTTTGTAGCATGTTTGTTTCCTGGTTAGGTGGGACATGGTGCATGGTCTGCTATTGGTCTGTTTTGGATGATCCGAAATGTTATTTTTAGTGCTCTGCAAGTTGTCTCGTAGTGTTTGTAGTGGCTTTCTCGTCTCATTTACGACGTTGAATAGTGGTTTCTGGATGTTTGACTTTTTGTGTTTCCGCTTTTCTTTTTTTTTCTTTTGGGGTTTGCGAATTTCCTGTATGCTTTGATCTTGATTGCCTGTTTGCAGTATTTCCTGTTATTGTTTTGTATTGAGGTGGGTGTAAACCATCTTAACACTAGTTTTGTGATGGGATGAACGGTTTTTCCAGGCAGAGGCTGTCTAGTGTGATGGTTATGCATTTCTGGATTAGGTCTGCTTCGTCTGTTCTGTCCAGGTTTGTGGTGGATGGTTTCTAGGATTCCAGATCTTTACTACTTCTGATGGTATTCAAGTTCCTACCAGATTGCAGGAGCTTTTGGGGCTGTTTGGGAGCTTTAGCTGGTAATTGGATTGTGTTGGTGGCGCAGTTGAGCTCGCGTTAAAAGAACCTGCCAATTGCATAGTGTCCTGCTTTGTCACTCTTTTAATCTTTTGCAATAGTTTCATTGTCTTGAGCTGCTTGATTATTGATGGTCCCTGCGGATAATCGGGTGATGGTTTGATGGCCAGGTTTGTGATTGCTTCTTTGTCTACAAGATATCTACAAAGGTTGCGTTGTAGGTCGGTCGTCTGTATGAATGTAAGGTTCGTTTTTGATTTTGCAGTCAGGTGAAGGAGGTTTCTAATGTTCAGCAGGTCTGTTATTTTCATTTTCAGGTCTTTGTAGGCAATTGCAAGTCTTCCTTTTTGGCTTACTTGTGTGCATTTTAAATTGTTGTGTAGTGTGACTGTTAGTAGTCATCTAACTGGGTTTCTGTGACGCAGCTGTCTATTCCACCATTGTCTCTAGCATGTTTGCAGGTTGAATTATTGATTAGATTGCAGTTTTTTTTGTTTGGTGTGTTTTATGGTGGTCTTGTTTGCAGGTTTCACTGTTGGTCTCAGGATGTGAGGTGTGTTCAGTAGGGTCTGTATCATTGAATAGATTTCCTATTGGGTCGTGACTACGTTTGGTTCCTCTTCTGTATCTCGTTGCAGTCATTTTTGGTGATATAAGCGTTGTTTATCCTTTTTGTTCCTTGGATCTGTACCTGTGCAATCCTGGTATATTGCTGGATTGCCTAGCATGGTTGGTGGTTGTGAATTGCAGGTTGTTTTTGGTGGCCTGTTGAAGAGAGATGGGGAGTTTTGCCCACCTCCTATAAGATGCATGACACGGAAGGAGGCCAGGTGATGGAGAATGCACATACTATTTCGGAACCGCTCCATCGAGGTAACCACTCAGCTAGGCCTGCAGACCATGTGCAGTATACATTTAGAGTGGACGAGGAGCCCCAGGCTGCAACTAAGACGCCTCAATTGACTGTCGATCAGAGCGCTGAAAAGCCATATTGCTGGCATTGATGGACACCACGCCTTAGCAGATTTGGACATGAAGCACAAATTCCATCTGGACACGCATGAAAACAAGCATACAGTTCTATAGCGGAGGACAGATGCATATACATGCTGTTATTATTTTGCCACTAGCTAAACGCAGAAACAGCAAGAAGCAAGAGATCCAGTGTAAAGCTTCCAGATGCTTACACACAACCTCATGGAACTGCAGGAGCACCTATGGGACCCGACGGAGCCATTGTGACTAACATACAGGGAATAAAGAATAGCGTGGACAGTGTAGGAATTGCATAATGGCTTAGGAAAAATATAGCGGGCCACAAGCCTCTCAGCAACACCTGTTGAGTTCAGGCTGGACGGGAGAAAACATGTGGGACTGCACCCGCTGACAAGGCCACCAGATACTGGTGGCATTCATTCCCTGAACAGTAACACCAGCTGCAGTAAATGCAAATAATCTTAAAATATGGAGCTATACAGCTCCAAATCAGGGTTGCTGAACAAGTGACCCGACTCGGACAATGGACAGCAACCAGTGCTGGGAAAGGGGGCCGATCTCACACCGCCAGACAGAAGCTTGCAACAAAGATGTTAGTAAGACATGTTGCATGAGATGAACGAGCACTCTCCTAGTCGGTGGTACACATGTTACAATGCAAGGTCATTTTTTTATAAAGCTGAGAATGTTTGTGGCTCTCAGGCCTGGGGAGGTCGGCTCTAGCCAATCAGTTCAGGCTCCTAGGGCTGGGTAGCAACGGGTAGAACCAATGGTAAAACCCTCACATTGCAACTTTGGGGATGGACCAGACCAGCCACCTGACATGTGAGGGCCTGTAGATCAACATGTATAGTGTCCACTATAAGTTGACTATTACTCAGTACCCAATCCAGTAGTCCAATAGGTTTTCTGGAGAGGGGCCCAGGTTGCGACATCACTAAAATGCAATTTTAGGTCCAAGCTGGCCTGCGAGCCAGGGGATGTTGATGTCTTCTGTCCTTGTACTGATCCCTGTGGGTTTTGCTGTGATAAACCGCAGTTTGACCTTGCTGTTTGAGTCCTCCATCCCTTTTGGCGGAAGGTGTTGGGTCTTCCAAGAGTCTGCAAACTCCTAGTGGTCCTCTGGCATATCTGGGAGTTTATCCCAACACTGTTAGACTGAATCCTCGGGCAGGCAGAGCCAAGCTAGGAGTCCGGATGTCGAACTCATGGAAGGCCTAACTCCTTCCCTTAGTCAGAATAACTTGGGCGTCCACACAAGTAGCAAGGTACACCAGAGGTTTATTACAGGAGGGAAGTCCATGCACGTCTTGGCGAATTCTGGCTCGCAGGCCAGTTTTGATGACATCACAATTTGCATTACTCTAGGCCCTGCTCCAAACCTACTTCCGCTCCGGATAGGCTGTGGAGTGGTATTGCCCCTTAACTATTGTACTAGGCGATCAGGTGTCGGGCTTGGCATGTCACTAACTGTTACAGTGAGCAAACCCTGTGATTGGTCAGTGACACCACACCTAGGGCTGTACACTTCGATATTGGCTGAGGCCTGGGACAAATTGTTCCCAGCCTGCATGGCACCTGTGAACGGTGCATGTGCAATGTGTCGGTGCCATAACTGTGTGGACCATTACTGCCGTCAGCGCACTGTTCCCAGCGCAGGACTGTGACTTGGCTGTATTGTAGCGACCGTCGTCTGGTCCGTAAGGCAGGTGGCTTTTCCCAGCTGCCAAATCTTGGCACTTCATCAGCTTTTCAGTATTATCATGTGCTTGGAGACCGTTTGTGAGCATGCAAGCTCTGAATTTTGTATTTTTCTAGGAATGGCTTCTCCTGCACCCAGTTGCGCTAAAGAATGTCATTTGCAACATTGTGACCTTGGCAGGGGCTTCGTTCCCGCTGTAGTGATTCTGCTTGCACAGAATCTGTGTGGCTTGAGGTTTCTCTAAGATTGCATACTAGATTTCCTAAGCCATGGCCTGGCTTCTACTGTATTGTGTTGACCATAGGCTAGTGTAAGGGCTGTCTTGTCCCTCACGTGCTCCTGTCATACCATGGGGTTCTTTGCATGTAAGCGGCTGCAAGCATTTACACAAGTCCTTCTTGCTTCTGGCGTTCACTGTCCTCTAACTCGGAGCTGTACACAGGTGTCCTTCATGTATCGGCTGTAGGAGTGTCCCAGATGCGCAGATGGCATGTGTGCTTACTGTCGAACGCAGCTATGTCATGTCTTTAATGACTAGTGGCATGGCTTCTTGGCTCGTTGGTCAATCCTGTCAATGTAGCTGTCTCCAGCTCCTTGTGTTTCTTGTCAACTCTGGGTAGAGTTCGTATTGCTACAGCGTTGTAGGGCCTCCTGAGGGGGTAGCAGTGGGAATTGATGTGAGATCGGCAGCCATTTTGCCTTTGGTGCTTCCTCTGGGACGGAAGGCACATTCTGACCTTCCCTCTTCACTGTGGTTATGGACCAGTGGGTGGGGGAGGGGGCGAGGAGGGTCTTGCTGTATATTCACTAGCAGATTGGCTAGCGGGGGTGGGGGGGGTGCTTCCTGGGTGCACGCTTTGGGTGTTCTTATCCTTTGGGTTTATTAGGCCTATCCCTAGATTCTGAGTATTGTGAGGATGGTGGAACAGTTGCGCTAGTTGCTGTCCCTTATTATGTGGAGACTTGGGGCTGCCGTTTCACTTGGTGCGTATCTGTAATGCTAGAGTGCATTTCGGGGTGGACCGAGTAGAGGTGGTGGAGCACCTAGAGTTTGGGGGGGGGGGTGTCTAGATTTCTGAATGTGGGAACTTCAAACGCAAATGCAAAATACGAGTTGCCTGGCTAGATCTCTAAAATGCCAGATGTGGCTTACACAGTTGGCCCAAATGCCAGATATGACTGACTAGCCCTCAAATTGGGAAGTTACCCCTAGCCCTATCGTTTGGGCCTTGAGTCCCAGCATTTTGTTTGTCCTGCATATCAATGTATCAGATCATTGCAAAGGGCGATATATGTATGCTTATCGGAATAATGACGGTTATGCTGTCTCCACCTGTGTTCAAAGCTTTGTTCAAGAAAAGTTATATATTTTGAACTTATTACACTTTTTTTTCTTCATAGGTACAGCATGCCAGCCAGCAAATTTCTGTGGATAAGCAGTACAAAGGAATTGTCGACTGTGTTGTCCGTATCCCAAAAGAACAAGGCTTTATTTCTTTCTGGCGTGGGAATCTGGCAAATGTTATCCGGTATTTTCCCACGCAAGCTCTCAACTTTGCCTTTAAGGATAAGTACAAGCAGATTTTCTTGGGAGGAATAGACAAACATACACAGTTCTGGAAGTATTTCGCTGGAAACCTGGCTTCTGGTGGTGCAGCAGGGGCTACTTCTCTTTGTTTTGTTTACCCTTTGGATTTCGCCAGAACACGTTTGGGTGCAGATGTTGGTAAAGGTGGAACCGACCGACAGTTTAAAGGACTCACTGACTGTCTTGTGAAAATCACCAAGTCTGATGGGATTCGTGGCTTGTACCAAGGGTTCAATGTTTCTGTGCAGGGCATAATCATCTACCGAGCTGCATACTTTGGCGTCTATGATACAGCAAAAGGTAAATGTTCTACTTCTGGCTGTATGGGGCCAAACTCATTAAGGCTTTCTGTTGGTTTAGAAGCCCTATTAATTGGATTCCGTTTTCAGGGCGATAACATTGTGTGGCTTGCAATTTGATGAAGTACTGTCTAGTTTTACACTTGCAGTAATTTCTAAAATATTGCAATAGTTCCTAATGGTAATGACTGTTTTTATTCTTAAGGCTACTCTATTTAGTGCAGCAGCATAAATTGAGTATAGAATACTTTCCTTACTACCTGGATACAGACCTGCACCATATACTTTGTACATGCTGAGCTAAGTGATTGTGGTGTGCA
Organism: Ambystoma mexicanum; assembly: GCF_040938575.1. Taxonomy (NCBI): domain Eukaryota; kingdom Metazoa; phylum Chordata; class Amphibia; order Caudata; family Ambystomatidae; genus Ambystoma; species Ambystoma mexicanum. Next base: position 821,027,520 of record NC_090939.1, read on the forward strand.
ACTGCATGATTGAGCCCTTGCATAGTGCCCAGTCACAGAACACTGCAACAATGTCCCAATTTTGTTTTTTGGTCATTGTTGCACTAACGTACAACGGGTACAAAACTGAGCTGCCCATTTTAAACTAGGCCTAAAAAAATACAACCCAGATTTTCTCCAGTACAGAAAAAATGGGTGTGAAATCTTGGTTTTACCCCTAAAGCAGTATGGCCCAGCAGCCCCAGGGTAAGAGGGGAGGGTGAGGACACCAAGTTCAAAAACACAACTAAACCCCCCACCCTCTCTGTGCGCAAGATTATTTTTTTAAAGAAATTAAGGAGCATTAAACCATTAGTGAGAAATACCTCAGCAAGTTGAGTGATTGGTAGCAGATTGCGTATAGACCTGGGGACTAAAATACTACCCTATTTGGCGAGCAAATATGTCTACATCTCAGAGCCAATCCATGTGACCCTGAACATGCATCTTATTTTGACTAACTGTAACCCTGAGCTAACTAAACTCCAGGCACAACAGCTATGCTGCTGCCACCTCTGTCTGAATAGGAAACACTTGGTACAGGAAGTGCGTGCCTTGTCGTTTGCGTGAAGCACATTTCTTGCCTTGGGTTTGTTCTGATGAGTTCAAACACCTGGAGTGTGCATGCGCACATGGCGCCCACCGAGTTTTCGGAAAATGTTAATGGTTAAACGAAGTGGTTTGGCTTCACTCTTGCCAGAGAAGTGTTGTGGTTAGTGTAGGTCGAATTCTGCTACCACTGCGACCTTGAAAATGCTGAATCGGAATGTCTGGCGTTGTTGCTTGCGGTTTTCGCCACAATTTGGGTTTGCGGGGAGGGTCATAATGTTGCAGCAGTGCCCCCTACACTGCTGGGTTCTTCAACCTCAACCCCCGAACTCCCGTCCCCTCTACCGCAGACATAATTGGCCAAAAATGAAAACCAATTGTACATTTTCAGATTCGTTATTTAAAAGTCGAAGTGATCACGTAGATCAGTTACAGTGGTATTTGTGAACAATAGACCCTCTCGACGCGTACAATATTACCATCTATATGGCAAACTGAAAAGATCATTGAGGCTGGGTAAATGCAACCGTTTTACTTTCGAAAGCCCGCCCAGAGCCCAAACATCTTACTTTGAAACGGTCACGGTCTCTGCCTCGCGATCCCTGACTCATATAGAAACAGGGCTCAGGGAACAGACATGACCCAACATTCCAAGAAAGCATTCTTAACAAATATCTACACAAACCTTTAACTGAATAACATTGCAGCGATGGCTCCTAAAATGCCAATACCCAAAGGAACATTGGTTATGTGAGATTTGTTTCGAAGTCGGTAGTTCAGAAAGGTTTGTTTGAAGGATTCAATGGACAAACTGCAGTTCGATTGTAGTTATGATTATGAAACGGCAAATGTTTGACAAGGTGGCAACCACAAATGCAGACACTTTGGGAACAGCACAATGAGGGATGGTTGCACAGTGAACTAACAGCCCACACCGTTTGGGGATTGGGGGTCTGAGTAGACGCCAGGGCTCTGCGCATCCCATGACGAGGAGGGTACTGCAGCCTCATGGGGGAAGTGATCCTTTACAGCTAGTGTCTGAGATGGGGTACATGCCTATGACGGCAGTGGTCCCACGTAGAAGGGCAGCTTCAAGAGTGTAAAAATCTGTCGCATGAGCGAGAAGAGGGGCTCCAGCACTGGAGGCTGGATGGTAGCAGGCGGGGAGGTTGAGGCAAGACTCCTCTGGCATGGAGAGGTAGGGATTTGGTGTCTGGAGGATCAGGGGTTGCGCAACTGTGGTACCGGCGTCATTATTTTTGAACTTGCTTGGAAGTCTGCTTGTATCTCAAATGGCCTGGCATATCCTAGTAAACATACGGGTGTTGCCCTGCTCACCAATGCACCATGCACATTTTTAACCCAATCCCTTCAGGAGTTGCCAGCCATCTCCATTCTGTCAGCCAAAATGTGATTATGAGGGGGTCTAGGAGGCCCTCCTTCAGTTTTAACCAGATATACCCACACAAAGGGTGCCAAGGCTTTTTGAAGGCCATATAAAAGCAGAATTGGCTTGAATGTTAATCCGTATATATCTTAATGTGCATATTCTAGCTGTAACCGAGGCCTCTCCATATTCTTTGGACTAAAACTCAAAATTCCTTTCCACTGGCCCATTCAGTATAGGGCTGATTTGCTCTCCAGATGTTCTTGGCTAAAACTGCCAAAGGTTCCTCTTTTGGCATAGCACTTCACAGTAGCGTTAAAAATAAAATCACTTTTTGGGGGAGGGCAGAACAGGGGATCCAAATCACAATTGCCAGTGGTGCCACAGACACTGAATTATTCCATTGCCAATCCTGCCTTGGAATTTAGTGCCAGTAAGGGCTAGAGCGAATATTGGTCCTCATGCTAATTAGAAAAGCTCTTCTGCTGTGTTTTCTAAAGCTGAGATGGGTAACAAGGGTTGGGGAGACTACGCAAGTCTCCAACTGAGCAGCATATTTCTTTTTCTTTGCCATCCTGAGGGAGAATATATTTAGCAGACCTGAATGGCCTAGTAGTTGGCAAACTCTTGGATAGAACTAGGGCAGACTCCCCCGTAAGCGCACTGTGCGGATGGGAATTTAAAAGAACTACCCACACGCCCCCTGTGTAATCCCCTTCCCCTCAAGGAATAGTCTTGCACCTCCATCTTTGCGAGTTTCTGATCTAAGTGAATGGGGAATAGATTATACCCAGGATTAGCAAATCTTCCTAAACAATTGTTTTCGAGAGGAGTGGCATGGCGGCTACCACTGCCTTGCTGGTAGACGCTCTGCACGGGGAATAGTTGTGTAGTCCATCTAAGCGGGTGCTTTCGTGGATGAATACATCATCCAGGAGTTGGAAGCACTGCAAATGTGAGTGGTAAATTGACTCCTTTTTGTTTCCTACTGTGCTTTCACACTATTATGGCAGGAACTTGGAAAAACACTCGGCCATTCTATCTTATTTCACTTAATCCTAAAAACCATAGAGCAAGGGTGAGGGCAGTACTTGGTCTTGAGATGAGTACTGTTGAAAATGTATGTTGCCCTCCACCCCCTTACACTATAAAATATATTTATTTTGAGCCCTCTGCATGCAATGAGGGTGAAAACAGTCTGCCGGCACTCCTTTGTCATTGACCAGGCCCACAGTTTTGATTCGATTTATCTGCTGCACAACTCGTAGCTGGCAGAACTCATGATTTCGGAAGCATTAACATTGACAGTTTGGCTTCTTAGAATAATTCCTAAATTGGGGCATTTCCTAACCAAATTATGCTGATGACGCACAAATCCTCATCCCACCAAGGGAAACTATGCCACAGTCTCTAGGACGCTGCATGCCATATATCAACTATCCAAGCTTGGATGGCTTCCCATCTCCTCTCTCATTGATGACTTTCTTCTGGTTGGATCCCAATCCCTACTTGGAACCTAGGTTTACAATACCTTCACCATCGATGGCATTACTATCCCAGTCTCTAGTGCTGTCAAGGCAGTGGGTGTTAACCAACCTGGATGCCACCCTATCGTTTGCACGGCAAGTCAGCACAATCTCATACACCACTAAGCTATCAACTCCAGCAGACCTTTCCTGTTCTGATAGCTGCTGTACCACCGCCTGAGCTTTTACTGGCTCCATGGATTATGTTCTTTGCTGGCACATCCCTTTGTAAAGTCAACAAACTGCAGGTCATTCAGAACAATGCACTCGGGGCAGAACTCGCTACCACCGGCTCTAAGATCCAAACAATCTTTCTTGGTCTCCTGAAAACCCCTCAAGACACTGTTATCTCCAACACTGTACTGATTTATTCACCCATGCTTTTGTGTCTTTACTTGTGCCTGCTGTTCGAATCCGCTAATTGGCACCATGATGCCACTTTATAAATCCTGAAATGGAAATAAATTAAAGCTTTGGGCCTAGCACATTACTGAATTTGAATATTGCTCTTGCAGCTAACTGAGTACATTTTAATTCATTGAGTTTTCCAGAGTAGGCCACTGGGTTGAACTTTGGTCAAACTGGTTACATAACCTGCCATAGAGCAGGCACTAGCCACTGGCTAATGAGAATGAACTCTTGGTGAGTAGAAGTGGTGTGCTGTTAGGGAGAATTCTCAAATGTGCTAATTCCCTTCACCTTAGAGACCCCAGCAACTTTGCTGGATTTTGAGGACTTGGTTTTTTGAGTGAACCTTTTTTTCCCCCCAATCGCTCTTGTGTGTTTGAATGTGTTTTACGCTTTTTGGAGTTTTGGGCCACTCCATAGGTATCATCTTTTGATGTCGCACTGCACCCTCAGTGCAGTGGCACAGGGAAGCCTTCCAGGCTTTCCCAAGGTTTAAATACATTCTCTGGGATAAACAACTGTGTCAAATTCCTAGACCCAGCACACCCTATTTTACTGTAGAGTGCTGGAGGGGTTACCTAGTATCCCCTGTGTCTAGATACTCGTGTAGCAGTCACATGCGACCCTTTCTTATCGCAATGGCTCATGGCAGTTGTGTTACAACGAACTACCATGATTTTTCCCGACCGTGAACACCGGTAGCATTAAATCGCGGGAGCCATGTTTTTCAAGATGGCCTCTGAGCCCCTGGTGTTTTTTCACCATTTCTTTGTGGAAAGGTCCTAGAGTTTTGCTCTGCACACCAAACCAGGTTTGGTTCCTTCATTAGTTTGCCTTTGCCGGGCTTCAGGACTGGAAACCGCCTCTGGCGCCTGAGTGTCTGGGGTGGGCAGGAAGTGAGGGAGGTGCTTGAAACTCCTGTGCTCAGTCTCCTAGGAGACCCAAATGCACTCTGGTATGATTGGCTGGCTGAATGTCCAGCAAAGACAGCCACCCTGCTGTGAGTTCCAGCTAGGCTGGAATGAATGGGAGAGAACTGAATAAAAGGCCCGTCTCTTGGTTTGGAAGGCAGTCGACTACTGGAATGAAAGAGCCGAAGACTAGCTTGAAGAGGACTGCTGCAAGTCCTGGACCATTGGTTTGCCTGGTGAAGCCCTGCGGCAGGTCCAAATTGCTAAGTTCATCTTGACAGAAGCCCAGCAAGGACGACTTCTCCCTTTAGTTGGTGGGACAATCAACTCGACACTAAGCCACCTGGATACCCTTCTCGGAGCTAGTTGTATTTTCCTCAGAGTGCTGCAGGAAACAGAATAACCAGGGAAAGGGACAACCGTTTGTTTAATTTACTACAGCTACCGGAATTGAAGATTTGCCATTGCCAGCTTTTTGACCAGTCCAGTGCTGGAGTCCCCCGATGTCCTCCCTCTTGTCCCCACGACTGAGGCTCAGTAACAGCGAGATTTACAGCAACTGCCAGTAACGGAGTCTTCAGCTGCATCTTTCTTCGTTTGTAAGGTACTGTGAAACGAGACTGAGTACTTGCCTCTCGCAAGTGCTTGAAACTTTAATTACTTTAATTAGCAGGCCTAATCAGCTTGTGACCCAACATATTCTCGTTTCAAACTACTTCTGAGAACTTCTACAGAGACTTTACCGTTTACTGGAACCATAATCCTATACAAGACTTTAGCCCATTGACTTTGGCCTAGCCTATTGAAATTACTCTTCTGGTTAACTCCAGAATCTGCACTGTCTAAAACTTGTAATTCTTCTGAACCTATTCCTTTTTGCTCCTCATTCAAAGTAGTTTGAATGCCACAAACTTCAGTATTGAAGTATATTTGTGTATATCTAACTCCTAGTGAATTTTATAACTGACCGTTAAAATAAGTGTTTACTCAAGAAACCTTGAGTTAGTTTATTTGAACACTTGTGATTGTAGACCTCTTACATTCCCTCTTGAGATGCCTCGCTGCTCGGCTCCACCACCAAAAACTGTATAGTAGACTTGAGGCAGGCTTTGCTTAAACCTGCAGTGGTCCCAAGGGTACTGCATACAAACTCTGCCTAACAGCTGTGTACGTCGATTTGAGGTCTAGGGACTTTTTATGGATGGCTAGTTACTTGTAACTTTAACCCCAGCAATGGCTTATTTCAAATTGGATCACCCGGGTCTCTGGACAGCCTTACACACTGTTGGTCTCTCCCTGTAGCCAGTGGTTTAAGGAGGATTCAGTGGCCCATGTTGAGGGGTGGAAGTACTTTAGCTTTGCCAAAATAGGTCAACAGTTATACAACAGTTATACATCAGTAAGTATTGCATCTTTTAATGGGCAGCTTGGGGGCGTAGGGGTGGGTGAGGATGGCTTGGTCTTTTACTTGACAACAGTATTATTTGGAACTCCTCCCACACCCTGAGCCCATGGGACATGTTGGAAGGAAAACCTGGAGCACCTCAGTTGGGAATGGCGTGAAGTAACCTAGTACACTCCACCTTGCCATCTTGGAAAGTTAGTCTGAACTTTGTTCAAATTTCTGTATTCGATCCTAACTTGAATACTTGGTCAGGAGACCATGTTAATTGCAGATTCTTCTCTTACTAAAGTCGATTTTACACTTGTGAACTGCTGGTGCTGCTTGTTTCCTCTATACAATGTATCGATCTGATGCAGTGTGGAAAGGTAAAACGAAAATGGAAACCTAAAATCTTAAGGGCAGGGAGTTGGTCCAAGATTTACTCCTCAGTGGCTGTGTCCTTTGAAACCCGTCGGAGTAAAAAGCAATTTTAATCGAATTACCATGGTCCAAATGGCTCTAGAGGAGTAGTGTTCAAAGTTTGTCAAATGCAATGTCTCAACGATTCACTTACTTGTTTTCCTACAACAGAAGGCGATACAAGCAACATTTCTGACGCTAGGAAACCATTGTTTATTAAAAGAAACCAAAAGTAATCTCATTGATGCCAAGCATGCTACTTTCCCCCATTTGACATGATTCACCTACCAGTTGAATTTTTTGATCCTGGGATTGCTACGGCTTTCTGTCCTGCGTGCTTGCAGAGTAATCACTTGGGTAAAAACTGTGGAAGCTGCTAGCCAGTCACTCGACCCCTCAATCCAAATGCACACCATTTCTTACTCGTCACGTGTCCATGCTCCCTAGCTGATGGTGGGTGAATATTTTGGGGCTTGGTAATCATTTGTGCTTTCACTCGCATGCCTATGTGGTCCCCTGGTGACTTGACATCTGGGGAATGAGTCTTACTCAATATAAACAGATGTTTCCTTTTACTGTAAAGCGGATGGAGTGAATTAAGCAAGCAGGCATACAGCACTAGGTTTGCCATAATGGAGCCAAGGCAAACCGAAATCATGTACATCAGTATTGATTGTAGCACCGCATTATTTTTGTATTCATTCTGCCATTTTACTCCCTTCAACACTGCCAGTCTGTTATCTTGTGCAGTCGTATCTCCATTCCCCATGGTGCAGCTGTCGCTTCGGTCATGTATATATTCCTTGCATTTTTAAAATGGAGTCTGCTTCGACAACTTTTTCAAAGGTTTGATCCTACATGGCCATGGCCTGCTTTTGCTAATGCACTTCATGTGAACTTTGAGTGAGGTTGGCTTTAAACTGTTTTGGTGGGTGATTCGCTTAAAAGCAGAAGAGTATTCTGATGCTTGGAAGTGGCGGCGAAAAATGGGGTTTGCCAACACCCTTGGAGCCTTCTTCCCATAAGTGCCAAAGATACTTATTTTAACTAGATCATCTGCATGGCTGAAATTGCCTAAAGATAAACACAAATGCAGTTTGGTGCGTTGTGGAAGCTTGGCGCTGTATTTTGAGTTGCAATATGCAAGCTGATGCAATTTTGCAATTGGCTGCCCTGAAACCGCAGCTTTTACTTGCAAGCACAGTTTAAGCCCTTGGGATCCCACAAGTTAATTTCTAAAAGTTGGGACTTCCCCTGAAGTAACCCCACTGTGCCTTCGAGGCTCGGCTTCATCTCGCTGAGGAGGCCGAGGCTGCAGAAGGTAATCTGGTTCAGAGATTTGCCTAGCATTTCGATGGATTCCCCTTGTGGGTGGGACCAAATTGTTATTTCTTTGAAGGTGCAGTGAGCTAACACTTGGTTGTAGACCCTACCGAGTGGAAGCAATTCCATTGACTGGTTGTTTCAACCATGTTTGCCCTCAGTAGGGCTCTCATAAAATACATGGTGTTGCTTTTACAGAATGTTACTTCATTGAAATTGCTGTTTTAAAGACATACAGGTTCTTGTAGGGCGCTGAGAATCAAGGCTATGTGCTGAAGTGTCCTCGTTGCGCAATAGCCATGGGGGGGTTTGTTCATTATCTTCCTTGTTGGCTATAAGAAATCTTTCCATTGGTTAACCACTAACCTAGTTTTGTAAACTAAACCCACAACCTGTTTGAGAGGTGATCCAAGTGGCACCCGGAGTGCACGTCTTTGCAAGAAAAACACATTTTATTCTATGTAAATGCGTCTGGGAGAATTGGTGCCTGGCTTTCAATGAACGGGGCAATTTAAATGGCTCTTTACATAAGTGTCAATTGGCAAACCTACAGAATTGCATAGCAAATTGGTATACAACACTGCTTATCATATGCCTTGCTAATAGTTTGCACAGTATAAACCTTTCCCACAGTTGTCCCCCACTGTTAACTATCCTATTTGCTTGGTTCTGTCAAAACACTAGTTTACCTTCTCTTTCGTTATCCATAACTGGGACACATCCCGAAGGCCACACTCATCCACTGAACTATCTACCCAATACTTATTTTTATGTATTGGGTGGGGATACAAAAGCGTGCCTTGGGGACCAGTAGCATTGGATATTCCAGTTCTTTTAATATAGACCAGATTTCCAAGTACAGTTTGTATTCCGGATCAGTGTGGGCTCGCCTGTTCTTAGGGTTACGGACATACTGAGTTCAGCAGTGTAGGACCAGCGACGGCACAGTGGGAACTAGCGATGATGGAACCTAAGGTGGTCAGTCCTGGCTGGACCCCCTGCTTCTCTTTACATTTTTGGATTCTTTAGGGCCCCAATGGCATTGTAGAGGAGCAAAGACACGAGCAAACATATGTACAAGTAAGAAGAAACAATACTTACAAAAGGTAAGTAACCAGGTGAGAAGTGACTATATATTTGCAGAATCGCAAGGTCGATTAGCAGTATAGAAGCTTGCTGCAGTAAACTACAGGTGAAGTGGCCATGTTGGAAAATGGATGCCGGATCTAAATGATAAGGCAAAATCGTTTGAAGGAGAGATACCAGAGCTGACGGAGGCTAGAAATACATTCGTGAACAAAGGAATAGCTGCTTGCAGAGATGGATGACGCAGCATGAAACTACTGAAGGGTACAAGGGGAGGTAACGAGGATATGGAATGTAAAACAGACATTTCTCTTGGCACTTTTAGCTGATTTACAAGTATTGACAATGAAGGAGGCAGAGAAGCCTGAGACCAGCCAAGGCTCCAGAGGAGTAATGGCGCCCAGAGTAATAGTGAAATGGACGTAGTTTCCTCGCTTGTGATTCAAAACTCACAGGCATATTCATTAAGCTCCAGGCGAAGATGATGATGCACCTACAAGTCCTGCGAAGACAATAGTCTGCAAGGTCAACTACAAAGAGGCCTTGGCAAATGAGAGAAGGTGGACTGATTGTGGGAAGTGGTTAGAAGGTTCTCTGCAACAGTTTTGCTTCAAGTGCTGCTAGTGATCCAAGTGTGGTTTGGAGAGCCGATCGCGAGAGCCTATGCAACGATGAGCATATCTTGTTGCATGAGCCACAATCCACTAATGCCTTCTATGTATTTAGAAGGCAGTTCGAGGCTTGCCCAGAGGAACAGCCAATAAAGTAACACCTATATGCTCTAAGTAGCTATGTTCCCTTTAACCAATACCTAAACCTGAGGTTATTTGCATTGTAGGATGACCCCTTAGCTGACGCACTTGAGGCACAAAGCCTTGCAGTGTTAAGTGTGGACTGCAATTTGTTCGTCAGATTGCCGATTGCCCTACTTTATTAAACTGATGTTTTGCCATATTCTTTGAGACTGTCAGGTCACTTGGGCCCAAGATTATGGTAATTCCATTCTGCGAATAACACTCGGCATCATTGGGGGGGGGGGGGTGTACAACAGGAAGTACCTATCTTGGTGCACTCCTTTCATAGTGAGGTCGAGTATGTGCAGATTCTGGAGGATCATATTGCTCGCTGCTCCTCTTTTATGGCGCTATTGGCTGTGCTGTATCATTGCCTATCTGTATGAGCTGTCACCCAGCCATTTAGAATTCGCTAAAGCCTGGATACCTGAGAGGCGGGAGCTGAAGAATGTTTCTGCTTTGCTGATTAGTCTGTATTGAGCTGAAATGCCTAGTTACTCAGAATACTCCACATTTAGGTCATGTCAAAGTGACCTGTGATTTATTTTTCAGTCTGGTGTCAATTATGAGATTTGTTTGGGAACAGGAGTAACTGGGGGCTCACAGCAGTTAAGGTGGTCTTTAGGCCCAATATGCACAGGGAGTGAGGGTGGTTAAGACCCATACACCCTTCTGTGATGGTGGCAACTGCAAATGGGGCATTCAGGGCACAGCTCCAGAACCGATCCATGAGGGCAGAGGTGGCCCCTTTTAAGATCTGGTATCACCAGTCTCATGTATCTCTGCTGAAGCAGAAGGGAAACATCTCTGAATTCTGTACTTTAGTTGCTTTCTTTTGATTCAACCAGGTAAATTGTGAACAAAGTCCCCAAATGTCATAGCACAGTTTGTTAATGCGTTCCACTACTTGTGTCTAAGCCCATTCTGCTCTGCAAACCATGGAGCCCTGTTCCCATTTATTGTGACTGTATGCAGTGCCCTACTGCAACGGTCTGGTTACATATCGATCTTTGTTTTTTCCCTGCAGTCATCTTTATCTGGTTCTCTACAAAGTGCGCCCTTGTGTGAACTAGGAGGAGCTGGTCCTGGAACCGTTGCCACCGAATGTCCGCTGGTGAACATAGGATGTGCCATAATATCCTAGCTCCATTTGAAGCGGGTGGAAGGGTTTGGGGAACACCAGCGAAAGGCACATGAATTTATCAGTTGGCTCATAAAGCAACCTTTTTCTTAAAGGTTTTCATTCGCTTGGCATATTTTCTCCTCCTGAAAAAACACTCCCTGTCACGAGGGTCGGCTTTTTTTTTTTTTTTTTAAAAAAGCACTTCAATTTGTCACATTTCCAGCAGTGAATCTTCTGTGGAGTAGATATGTGCTGCTTAACTATCTCAAAAGGAAAGGGCATTCGTGGAGAACCACTAGGCACTTTTTGTACCCCTACTCTGGACTCTTGATTGTTGGTTCTTAGTATAAAGGCCCATTCCATAAGAAGTTCTCTGCTGGAACAGTTGATTATCGGTAGTGGAAGATTGGCAGAGTCCTAATCTGCAGGAAGATGTTTCATGAACACTCTCTTCAGACATTCTGAAGGTAGAGATTACCTGGAGTGGTGCATACCCACTGCCCAGGGGCCCCACATTTAGACATCTGGTTGGAAGTTAATTTACAGGGTCTGTTTCAGATTGGAGATGTGGTAATTGCAGAGTCCATGGCAGTCTTCTGTGGCATGAAGGGGTTACCCTCCCAGGCTCCCTTCCCGCAGTGATTGAACTTGGAGATTTCTGCCTTGATTATTTTCATTCAATCCCAGACAATCCTCCTTGGTGGAGATCAGCTTAGTCCTGTCCCAAGCACCCTGAGGTTGCCCTCCAGGGTCAAGGGGAAAATATCTGCGTTGTCACCAGGTTGTGGCTTTTTTCCCCTTTTCCTTCCAGCTTGTTGTACATGCTCATCTGTGTGCATGGCTGGCCACAAGTGAGACTAAAAATTAGGATCTGCTCCAGGACTTCAGTGAGACTCGTGAACACTGTTCTACGCTTGAATACCGAGCAGTGATTGAATACCAGGCAGTGAGACCAATGCCAATGGGTGCTCTCTGTAGGTAGCTTTGGCATCTAGTGCCGAACCTGGCATCTAGTGCCGAACCTATTTCACAACTGATAATTGGAATCCTCACTGCCCTTTCATACTGTGCCAAGGAGCCACATGAAGGCCAAAATATTTTTCAATTGTATTGGAGAACCACACCAGTCAACTGATCTTCACGTTTTCATCTGACACAGGACAGGCTGACCTGCTTAAGATTCAGTCCTTGTGGTGACTGCCCCTGGGGGGGTAATGCTGAGCTGTTTTTGTGCTCAACATCACTTGGTGGTGGTGGGGGGACAAGGGGGGGGGGGGTGTCATGTCCGGCTAACCACTCTCTGGTGCGGCCATTGTACTCTTTGCTGCTCGTGGCAGGTCCTCCACGTCTAATCAGCATCTTGGGGTTCCAGCGAAGTAGGAACTCTCCCCCCTGTAATGCACACGCTGGACTGCAGTTTCATGCCTCTAGTCCGATTTTTAAATGGGAGATTATCTGACTCGGAAGTGGGAAGCCACCATGCATCGCTGCTTCCCTACTGACGGTCTTCATGTAGCATTGGTTAGATTATGGGATCCTAGAACACCAGAGCTCACTGCATCGCTCAAATTGTCTAGATGGGAGACTGGACAGAGCAGTGCTTTGATCTGTACTGGGAGTAGCATCCAGAGAAGCGTCTTCCTAGTTGGTGAAGTGAGGGGGCGAAAACGTGAGTTAATTTGAGGGATTGAATAGACGTGCAGCAGTGGTAATCCTGCAGCTGAATAATAAAAGCCAGTGTGGACACTGATACTGGCGCCCCTCAAATCCACCACTCCTGGTTCCAAAGCATATGTATTTAGGTGTTTGCTTTGTCCTCGACTCTGACCTTCAAGCATGGCCATGAGATGCGGCTCCACATGAACCGGCTCAGAGGTTTGATTTCCAGGATTCTTGGAGTGAAGAGGGCACCAAGTAAGTCATCTAGGGATACTTTTTGCTTAGCATCCATTCTTGCCTAATGTTTCACATGAATGGAACAGTATTTTACTTCCCTAACCTTTATTTCTTCAGAGTTCTTGATCCTTTTGTGGCAGGATGGCTGCATCTATTGTAGCCGAATGCGCTTGGTGTTTCCATCTTGCTCGTACTAACACTTTTCTCTGGGAAGTGCTGTGCTTATTTTATGAAATTGGAACAGAACAGTGCTATACAATTAGCCTCTGCCCCTTCAGCTCCTTCCACTGCGTGCTGCATTACTTGGGAGATCTATGAAACGAGCCATCCAAATTGCACAGATGTGGGGTGCACAGTGGTCAAACCAGTTTAAGACCTACCAGGGGACCTCCAAGTATATCCCTGCACCAAGTTTATTTTCCAAAACCTTTTTTCAATTTTTCCAGGTTTTAATTTGGTTGGCAGGAGTCTGGACCCCTGTGACACTGGTCCTGAACGTCTGCCCCTGAACTTGCTTGCCTAAACTTTCACTTCATTGATTTATTTGGGATACTGGGTGGTAGACAATCGAAGTGATGCCTAGCATTTTTGTGTATATTCCTGTACTTGTCGTGAACCTTTGCACGTGTTTGATTGCAGGTATGCTGCCGGATCCCAGAAACACCCACATCCTGATTAGCTGGATGATTGCACAGACTGTGACTGCAGTGGCTGGCGTCATGTCTTACCCCTTCGATACAGTGAGGCGACGAATGATGATGCAATCTGGCCGCAAAGGAGGTAAGATAAATGGTGTTGTGTGGAACTGTTTCAGATTCTCTCTCCATAAAGCACACTTCAAAAATAGTTTTGGATGGTATGTGATTGTAGGTAGGCTTTTGCCAGTTTTTCCTATTTGTTAGGAGACAAACTGCCCCATTGGTTGGACTTCTGTATAGCTAGGTTGTGAAAGTTGGCTGTACAAGAGACCATCTAGAGAGTAGACTTCAACGACATGTTAAGTTTCTGGAATGCCTCGGGAGGACCTGCCGGTTATATTTTGTAGGAGGCAGAGTAATGACCCAAAAAAAGGCCTCTGCCACAGTGATGCTACACAGAACCAGTAGTAAAATGTTGAAATGTATTGCTTGTGGGGGTAGCCTAATGGTTTAACATTGCTAGATCAGCTTTCTCCCAAGTAACTCCATTTCTTATCCTTTGTCATGACCTGAGTTTTTAACCTACCTAAATGTGTAGCTTCCCTCCCTACGTGGTCATGTAGGCATACGCTTCTCAGTCATTCCCAGGCCCTTATCAAGCTCTTGTTATCACTTCCTTGCTACTTGTTGATGGGCAGAAGCTTTCCTCCAGTCGGCCACTACAAACCACCTCCATAATGTTGCAGTGACATCTCTGCATAACAAATGGAGACTTTCGGGTTGTTTAACGACCCGAAAGGAATAAACCCCTAATTAATTTTAAAAAAAATATACACAACCAAAATATTCCTTTAGGTCCTGTTTATGTGACCCTGTGCAGTTTGGTGGTGTTCCAAATGTCAATCATTATAACATCTGATCGTGTCCAGCTGCTTTCCGTTAAGCATGCTAACACCCGTACTTAATACATTTAAATCTCAGACAGCAAACCATTACCCATTTTGTATCAATAAGTTTACTCCGTCATTTCATTTGAACAGATCACAATTTCATAAGTCATTCATGATGATAAACAGCTGGTAGATGTAGTAGTAGTGTATGGAAAAACTTAATTTGCTTTCCATTTGGTCTTCTAATCAGAATTATTCACTTTCTCATTCAACCTCTTTCCTATGTAGGCCGACATGTTTCGCTCCTTATTCTAATTCAGAATGGTTATTGGAGTTTCATCAGGAAACACTACATATAATATCGCTGTTACAGAACTGCAACAATTGCACCGACAATGAGTTCCAAATTACTCTTGCGTGGTCATTTCTGTCTGTATTCACTGACTGCCACAGGGTCTACAATACACAAAGGGGTTTTAAATACCCAGTTTATGGGCCTTCCATCAGGCTACTGACTGCGTTACTTCGCATTGCAAACCTTATTTTTCCATCATGACTGAGCTCACTCACCCATCAGGAACACCCTGTGTATGGTGGTCTGCTGCCTATGGGTTCAATTGGAAGTGCTCTCTGCGTGGCCTTCCATTCGTACATCTGGCTGCTACCGCTTTAATTCAGCCACGGTCAACTGGCTCTGTTTGCCGTTCCCTGATAGTGACCCTCCTCACAAATGCAGATAAAAATATATATGCTCAATTAGTGCGCACTGGACAACGTTTACAGATGCTATGTTTGCTAACCCCTGTGCTTCTGAATGGTGGTGTGGTCCATCTTACCTGCTTCTGCAGGCGTCTTCATGTGGCACCCTACGTACGTCAATCCTTTGGTGTTGAGTTACGAGGTTGCCCAGGCGACCATAAAACAACCGCCCACTCACAGGTTCGTTACTCGAACAATTATAGCTCCACCCATCTCGTCGGAGCAGGGAGTTTAGTTTACATCCTCAGAGCAGTACAGGGAGTGGCTCAGCTGCAAATGGGCCACATAAGGCCGTTAATGAGATCGCTCTATCCAGCATAGGGCTCATTGCTCCAAAGCCCCTTTCTGCAACCCTCTACACCTGCCGCCGCTCTTGCAATGGTCAGTGAGCCCTAGTTGTATCAAACTAATGCTATGCGTCTCACGGCATAGCTGCCGTACAAGTCCGCATAACAAATGGAGACTAGAGGGCTGTTTAACGACCCAAAAGGAATACTCTCCCTAATTTTTTTAAAATATACACAACCAAAATATTCCTTTAGGTCCTGTGTTGTGACCCTGTGCAGTTTGGTGTTCCAAATGTCAATCTGATCGTGTCCAGCCGCTTTCTGTTAAGCACGCTAACACCCGTACTTAATAAATTTAAATCTCAGACAGCAAACAATTACTCATTTTGTATCAAAAGTTTAGTCAAAATGTGCCCATGACACTTTTGCTGTACACTGATCCCAAACCTCAAAGGGTGTCCTGCCAAAAAATTGTCTTGACACAAAATGAGGGACTGCTTCAGTACCCCCAAATGAAGTTATGCAGAGTAAGCTGGTTAGCATTTAAACTGCTGCCACCATTTCCATAACTTTCCACACCTAACGGTTGTGCCTGTATGACCATTGAGGGTAGTCTTTAGCTTTGAAGCCGAAATGCAGAGTATGCAGCATCTATCCACCAAAAAGGGGGGGTGGCTTGAGTCCACTGGTGGTGGGGGGGTTGGACGGACAACTATCAAAAGTGAAAGGTAACTGTGGTAGATGGCATCATGGAACTGAAGGGCATAATTCCAGCAGTCTGAACCAAGATCTCGGGTTCTTTACTAAGCTCGGAATCCCAGGATTGAGCCTTGGTCTGAATTCTCATCCATCGGCTAACTGCATGTAGCTGGTCAAAGAGCAGCCCAGCAGCCTCTGATACTACAACCACTCCCCCGGCCACCCACAGAAAAATGAAGCGCATGATCTTCCCCGTTGATAAACACTTCAGCAGAGTTTTATTCATCTCTTTTCTGCTGGCTATTTTAAGGCTGCCATTGTGAAGTATGCAATACACTCTAGACTGCTTTAAGGATTGTTAATTTAAGCAATGGTTGAGAGGTATACTTTGACCTGTTTCTGTGGCTCAGGGTTCGTATTAGTGATGTGGAGCACTGCAAAGGTAAGGGTACAGCCGCTAAAGTTCTTGCCTTGATATTTAAGGGCTCTAAAAACCTACCAGTGTCTGTCAAAGCACTAGTCCAGGCAAACAATAGCCTGAAGGTCTGATGCCAGGCTGGGTCATGGCTCATTACCTCATTTATGGAGACTTGAGCTTTTTGTAAGCCGGTCTTCACACTCACTTGCTTAATTGTTTCTTAGTTTAATATTGTTTCCCAAGCTTGCTTTTTTCAATTGCTTCATCCCTGTCTCTTGAAGGTAATCCTACAAATCAATAGTTTGTGAAAGGGCTAATTTTCTGTGAATTTGACAGTGACTGAGAGGATTGTTTTAGCCATATTCCATTGGTAAATGGCAAACCACAGAATAAAACTTCCCCATTTTTTTTTTTGTTCCAGGTTTGGGAAGTCTCCTGTAGCGCCTGAGCCTTGTGGACTTTGACCTTACAATCCACTGTAGCTTGGTTCAGTATTCTGAACCTACTGAGAGCGGCAAGAGTTGTTAACCTCCTTTTTAATCCATAACGACATTTAAGTGACCAAATGGCTGTAGAATCCAATGTTGGGAGCCTAGCTTTATCATAAATGTTTAACCATCGCATATCCCCTTTCACCGCTTAAAAGATGACTGCAATTGTATCCAGTGATATTAAGGAAACTTAACACCAACATCACATCTGATATTTCTTTTTTAGCCACGTACCCTTCTATAGATTTCCAAGTAATCTTTCAGTTTGGATCTGCCCATACTTCAGCAAAAGGTAGCATTTGGTGTTGGTCAGTGATGCTTGCCCAGAAAGTAGCACATCTATTTGAGCCTGTGTACAGTTAGTGGCAAAGGTTTGCATGTGAGAACTGCTACAGTTCACTATGGATTGATGTAGCTTTTTCATATTTGAAGAGCAGGATTGATGGACTGAAAATCTGACTTCTGCATCAGCGCTCCAAGCATGAATGCTTGGGCTGCTATCCTGTTGCTGTTAACCTCTAACAATGGAATGGTGCATTATTCCAATGTTTTTGTCCTAAACACTTCATCACTAAAGGGTTCACTGCTGTGCGCTTTACACAATTAACCTGACATGGCATTGTATGCATATAGTGGGCTCCTGAACTTGATAAACTGCAAGAATTGAAATTGTTGCTCAGTGTCAAGTATCAGCTGATGGGTCATCCCACAAATCTTAGCTTCACTGGAGCAGGAAATGCCACTTTTTGTGCCTACTTCAAATTTCTGGATGCTAGTGTATGGCTTGGCTCGTATGTATGCCTCTATGGTATCAATTGGCTTGGTGGAGAATAAAGTAGCTGCTGGTAGTTGTCTAATTGGCCCCTCCTAGTGTATAGGAAGTTGCTAAATGGGTCCCACCAAATTATATTCTTGAAAGTAAATTGGACAAAGCGGAGCAAAGTGATCTTCAACTTCCCTGGCAAGTGTAGAAGGGGCACTATAGGCAGGCTCGACTCCCGTACCGCACAGAGGGGCCCACGGTGACTTAGTAGGCAAGGGTCGAGTTGCACAGGCAGATCTTTTGGGTACGAGTTCATGGATGGCCATGTACTTGCACCAATAAGGGGTGACTTTCTGTTTAATTGGATGGAATACTTTGGCTAAGTCGTTCCCTCCCCAGCAACCTTCTGCTATACCTTGCTCCCCTGCGTAGAACTCCGTATTGATCAGTGGATGTACTTTACTATTTGTGCTAGTGAATAATATGCTTTGATTACTGTTACACCAGCATCTAGCACTACTGGCAGTAGACGGACTGGGCAAGAGCAGTGCATGTGAACCAGGATTGTTGCTCTGGAATATGCATAGCTCTGGGGTAATCTAGTGAGGGGGCTGGTGCTTCCAGAAGCTAGCTGTGTTCAGGGGAGGATCCTCGGATCACACCCACATAGCCATTGTCTTGTTGCTGGGGTGGTGGTTGCATGAGTCGGAAGGATCTGAATTGTGGAATGTAATGAGGGCTGCATGGTTCCCCTCTACTCCGAATTAAACCATTTACTCTGGAAGATCTTTTTACGTTCTAAAGAGAAATTAAATCTTTCTCTGTGACTTGCTTAAACTTGCATAGACAAATCTTTCCATGTAGAATTAATGCACCAAGCAAAGCTGTTCCAGACCCTCTGAACTCCTCCCAATGGCAAAATTGCATATATTGTTACTCGTGGTGGTCCTGCTTATACTGGGCATGCTGAGCTCTCTGGCACCTCAGAGAATTGGCTCACAGGAAAAGTGTTGCTCACAAATGTGCTTTGTTCCATAAAACAATGAGCGAGTGCCGCCACATCCACATACAAATATTCATAGGTGCGTGGAAGTCCTTGGGCACACAGTTTGACCATACCAAAATGATGGCTTATCCTTAAGGCTTGGTTCAAACTTCAAATCCAAAATTGTGCACAACACTGTTGGTGTGGACCAGAGGTCATTGGGTATGCTCCTGAGGGCCCAACAACCCTCTCTCCAAAATAATGGAGGACCCAGCAACGGTCAAGTTAGAACTAGTTTATTGCAAAAAACAAACAGGATCCTACAAGACAATCGCAATTCTCTGGTACTTCTCAAATTTTCTGAGGTGCATTTCCCAGTTTTGGTGCCACATGGGCCCTGCTGTTTGTAGTACAGTGCTGAGTAGTAACACCTATAGCTAGCCCATATGGAGGTTATTCTACTGGAAAGATAATGTATGGTAGCTGGACAATAAACACTTGGTTTCTGATTTTTAAGTTGAGTGTTGTCTGACTGAGTGGGACAGCTGCGCACCAGTGAAAAGCAGAGATTAACCCTAAATGCCTGAACATAAAGCTATAAGATACACTTTCAGGTGATTGTGCTGAACCAAATGTAATAACTGTAATAATTTATTACTATCATTTTGTCGACGCATGTTTCAACAATCAGTTTTCAAGGCATTTCTCTTCAGTCGAAGACGTAGTGGTCTTTTGTTGTGTTGCAAAATATCTCCAATTCCCTTCGATAATCATTCTTATCCTTGAACCGCTTCAATTAGAAGTGATTATAGCACCTCTTAAGCCAACAGGTTTGAATCCTTCTTGAATGATCTGAACATTAGCGGGTGGTAATTCTCAGCATCAATTTCTCCTGTGCCAGTGTAATCCTGGTTGGGTATCCACGTTTGTGTGGCATCTGTAGGCCCCCAGGTGGCCAACCTGCACCGTCTACAATCTATTACATTGTTGCAGGGCCATGGCCCTTGCCCTTTACCATCCACCCCTGAATTTCTGTCGCGTGATTGCCTGGATCTGATCTCCCCAGTTCAGTTCTCAGCCCTCGGTGCACCTCTTCAATGTGATCTGAAATGATTGTATGAATTGTATCTGGTAGTAGACCACCTTTGCCTAGGAGTGCGCTCCCCATTTCAACCCCTGTTTGACTTCTCGTCTGGGTTGCTGAGAACTGCTCATATTTTCACCATGGGTGAATGCCCATTGTCTAGTTTGGCTGCTTAACGTGGTTGTGGACAACAAAATCGAGCTCTTTGGATTTGCACTCGTGAGGATTTATTGCATTTCCCTGGCGCTGGCTCCTGTCGTCTGGAGCTTGGAATGTGACTGAGCTCACAGCCAACGTCCGTGATAAACAATCTGTGCTTCGTGCAGCCTGAGCCTGCTCATGTCTGGTGTGGCTTGAGGCCTTCTGTAATTTTCCTTATACTTATAATAGGATCTACATGCTTGTGCTGTGCAATGCTGCCTATAGATGTTAGTCGTACCTGGTCCTACCAGGCTCCATTATATAAACTCCTCTAGTCCGATGGGGTTAATTGCCATAAGCATCTGCAAGGTTGCTCAGGATTACAGCGAGACCCTGATTCCAACGACACAATTTCGCAGAGGGCAGTGTAATGAACTCATGGTGTGGTGGGGAAGAGCTGCCGGACCACAACAGGAATAGTGAAGGAGGACAAAGTTTAGACCATGAGTGAGGTGACTGGCTCTTGGAACCACATCGGAAAGCAGAACTGGTGCAGTGACTAGTCCCACCTGGGAAACTAGATGAACGCAAATCCTTTTGAGAATTAACATTGAGGGAAGTACTAGTATTTCTTTGACTGAAGAGATGAGTTCACAGGCCATAGTAAACTTTAGGATTTTTTTGTTAAAGCCTTTTGCAACCTAGAATTTGTTTAGCCTTTTTGAGAACTCTCATGCCCCTATGACTGCCCAGATGCACGAGCGACACATACGGCACGGCACAGTACTAGTGTGAACATGCAATGACACTTGATAAGCAGTGTCCTGATGCGTGGGGCACACTATTGCTACGAAAATGCAAACCCTGCCTGTGATTGTGAAGCATGAGTGGAAAAGTCAAATGTAGTCCACACTAGTCTCTTATGGCCTTCTGTGCAATTCTTGCTCCCTATGAATGCTTTCACTGACTATGCCAGTGACCCCACCAACTTCTTCAAAGGTACTCTCTCCCTGGTTAACTTCTCCTGAACTACTTACTCCACCTGGATCTGCCCTTTAGTCTTCCATGACAGCCAACACTGCACAGTGATGCCACCACCATGGATATGCACTATATGCATTCTCTTGGACACCACCAATTGCTAATTCCCCCCTCACAACCCGCCCCATCCATGGGGCGGCGATTAGCAGAGTAAGTGATGGGCAAAGACTACAATGTTGCGTAAACTAGTACACTCCACTGAAAAGCCATGGCAACAGTTCAAGCATCTTGGCCTAACCCTTCTCACCTATAGTTTGGTCTTGTGCTTCTACTGTTGCTGAGTTTGCCTGTGTCATGACTCCTCACATGCAACATTATTCGAGCGTGTATAATCAGTGGGACTTACATGGCCATTAATTACTTGAGAATCCAGCATCAAAAAGTCTCCTCTGGCTACTAGTTGCTCTGCCCGGTCTTTACTGGTTGAATAACAGCTGGGTTAGCTTGACAAATAACAGGTGCTGATTGCGACTCCCTGAGCAAACTGGTGCTCAACAAACATACCTCTGACATTAACTGTGCAGGGTTGGTAATCTGCATGAGGAACATTGTGGTATATATCAAGACGTTTAAAGCGGAATGAGCCACCGGTCATTGACCAGGGTTTATAGTCCGCCACAAATGTATCTTGCACTTGAGATGTAAGGTTAGCCAGCAGCAGCACCTGCTTTTTGGGGTGACACCCGCTTCCCAGCTCTAGTACTTTTTTCGGATTTGTGCAACACCACGTCTAAACCATGTCTCCTTTGCCTTTTTGCATGGAGGTGGTGATAGTTTTGAGCAAATGCACTTGGAGCCCTGCCCACTTTAGGCTCCAACATCATCCTTGGTCTCAAGTAAATCTCTCCACAACTAGGTTAAAATTGGTAATTCGTGAAAAATCACAATCCTACTGCTTTGGAGGATCGATACATACTTGGGCTAGTTGGTAATCTTAAACTTTGGCAATCTAAATGTTTGTGGCAAACCATTTCAAATTTTCTTTTTCAGCTGATATCATGTACAGTGGGACGATTGACTGCTGGAAGAAGATTCTCAAAGATGAGGGCGGAAAGGCTTTCTTCAAGGGTGCTTGGTCCAATGTTCTCCGAGGCATGGGTGGAGCATTTGTACTTGTGTTGTATGATGAGTTCAAAAAAGTTATTTAATAATAAAACTGTATAGCTTTCAGAACAGTTGAGCCAATGCTGTAGAGTAACTGTACTTTAATGGACCATTCAAACTTTGAGATGTGTGTTTAGTCATATTTATGAACGCCTGACCAATGGTTGTGGACCACATACGTTGTATAGAAAAAATGTGAAATGATGTAAACTCCATTCTACTCATGCTCTAGCACTATGTATGGTTTTGCGCAGCTCTATTTAATCTACTGTAAGTTGGGACATTTGCTGAACAATAAAGGATAAACCTATTCTGTCTTGAATTGCTGTAATTGGCCTGAAGATCAAATGCATGCAAATTCTTTACAACCACTTTTGTTAGAATGTGTATGCTGTTTGGTTTATTGGGTCACACTGTAAGCGGTCTATAAGCCCAAACTTTTGATGTGCCAAGGAAGATGGATGGAATTCGAGTGGGGACAATGGCCTGTGGCTGTTTGGCCTCTTACCCGCCCGTTGTGTTCCCATGGCCATGCCAATAAATATTTGCACCCGCTACCAGAACAAGGGGGACAAACGTACAACGATCTTACTTGATTGATATTTTATTTCTATCGCGCTCGTACACAAGTGTTTCAGGCCAGGTATCCTTCAGAACGCGCAAGTGCATGGGAAGGGGGTAAGGGAAAAGTGCGAGAGGTAAAGGAGAGGGGAAAAGTGCAGTACATGGGATCGTAGAATAAATAATAAACGGCCAGCAGGTGGCAAGTGCAAGGTAAGTGCAGAGATGGGTGCAGGTAGGAGGGCTGCAGGGATACAGAAAACAGTCCCCAAGTGCAGGGGTTGCCAGGGAGGTAGTGCAGATGGGTATCTGGCGGGGCCAGGGATCGAAAGGGTGACCAGTGCAGTTACTGTCAAGAACTCGGCAAGGGAGCGGGGGAGAGAAAGCAGAAGCAGAGGAAGGTCTTGAGGTGCTTCCAGAACTGGAGATGGTTCTCCAGTTTCAGGGAGGCAGGAAGGCTGTTCCAGAGGGAGGCCACAGTCAAGCGTCCAGAGTGTGCACAAATTGTAGGCCACCAGGACTTTTAAGTGGACCTGGGCTGCGCTCTGGCAGTCTCTGAAAGGGCCGTGGGACCTGCTCCCCTGGCCTCCCAAACCAACCCCTCAGGCAGCCCTTTTAACTGAGTAGCGCCGCATGGCCAAGGGTCTGCCTGCATTCAGCACTTCAGATTATGAAAAAAAGGTATTGCCTCTTATCTAATACGAATTGACACCTGCAGCCAGTCCTTCAACCGCGCAGCACCGCTCAGTTAAAGGGCTTCCTCCTGTGTGTTGGGTTTTTACTCTGGGAAACAAAAGGAGGCAGCTCCCATTTCTGAATTAAGAGCAGACACAGCACTTTCACTCAAGGAGCCGCTTGGTTAAAGGGTTGCAGACCCCTGGTCGACTTCCTCTGTGATGGAACGATACACCCCATTGGGAAATTGAGTTAGTGTGGGATCAGAGCAGTGGTGTCCTGGACTAAATGGACCTGGACCTGTCCCAAGAAAGCAGCCCCTCAAACCTTCGGACGTATTCGACGAGGGTTGTTGCGCTAGGTCTTCAATATCCTCGGCTATGCTAATGTCGAACTCTTGGCTGACTAGCATTTGGTTGTAGCTCATGAGCTTCTATCCAGGTGTATAAAGACCCAAGGGTTAAAGCCAGCCCAGGCCCCCCTTGCAACTAGTCTGGGTGTGAGCCTGGCACATGTATAATGGTGTGGTGCTGCTTGTGGAGGTGGTGGCTTTTGTTTAAATGTTGGACCTGCTATGCACGCATCCAAAGGAATGGTTAAAAAAAGCCTAGTTTAGAAAATCTAACTTGTTCCTATTGTATGCTCCTGCTGAACAGGATGCCCCATTAACACATCAAAACTGCTTTGCTTGAATAGTGGAGGTTTATTGATTCCCGTCGTGGAACACTGTGCCTTTCCTGTATAACATGGGGGCACAACCCAATACACTTGTATTAACCACGCTGCCTATTGTGTCGAAATTGAAGCAGTTCCTGTAGGATGGAGAATTTTGTGACTTCTGATTGAGAACCAGCATTTTCTGTAAAGAATGCTTTTTGATGGGACTCCCCAGCAATATCTTAGATTGGCCTTCATCTAATGTTGGTCAATGCTCAAGGTGAGACCTGATGCTGTGCGCAGTGCCCAGGCTACTTGCTCAGCACCAAAAGAGTAGTTTGCCCCTCGTTTTGGTTTGGTCACTTTTTCAGCCCTGAGCTGCTCTGCAGAGTGCATTTCCCCTGAGGGACTTGGATCCTTGAAGACGATGTTGACTTCTACTGTAGTTAGGATTGGGTCTTGGTATTGCTTCTCAAAGGCCTGCCCTGAGGCCAGTGTACCACTCTGCCCCTCCCTTTTCACTTCTGATAGTCAGAAGGCCTCATTTAAAATCCTAGAACCCATACTTTGATACCGATTTAGTACAAATGAGTGTCTGACCTACTTTTCTGTTCTAGTCATATGGATGTGTGATTTTCTGCTTTCTCCACGTTCCAAAACTACAAGCCTAGATTTTTGACAAATTGACTTTAACTGAAAATATAATATTTTGGAGGTATGCCGTTCGTCAAAGATGCCCTAAGTAAAGCTTTGTGCTGATGTCCTACTACCAATGCTTTGTTTTTACAAATGCCTTTAGCAACCCTCTGCAACTGCCTATTCAGACTCCCCCACCCGACCACCTCCCTCGCCACTACTGTGGATTGTTCCCCAGACCCATCTGTGGGTACTGCCGCCTCCTTTTTTTTTTCTATGGTGGTCCCATGAGGTTGACGCCACATACTTCTGACTGGAGTTCTGATTCTTTTCTCAGTTTAACCTGTTCTTCCAACTCGAACCTCTAGTGGAAATAGTGGTTGGTCTTCAAGTTCAAGACTAAAGTCTCAATTTAAATATAAATCGGACACAATAAAGGCTCATCAGTCTTCATTACCAGCACTTACTAACCAGCCGCTCATCTGACCTAGTAGTGGTCAAGGAATCTAGGGTTGACACTGACCGATACATGATTCTCATTAAGCCTTTGTGTTGGAACTGGATAATCTGGGGTTACAATTGTGTAACGACAGACTGGATGACTGCCAGTTGGCTATGTCTAAACTATTCTAACAGGGTTTTGCCACCCTTCACGACAGGAAAGGGCTGGATCCCTGCTCCCCTCGCCACTTCAGATCCAGGAGATGACGATCCTCTGAATGCCGCCACGCACCCGCTGAAGGGCTAGCTTACCTTTGTTGCTTCTGCTGTGAAACCTGCATGGAGGGCCCTTTCAGACTCTCCAGGAAACCTGGCCACGACGACCAGTTTTCCATGAAGTACTCCTTGATCTACCTGCCTTCAAGATTCCGACTGTGCGAACGAAAAGCTCATAAAATGGCTGGCGCCGCATTTTGTGTTGCTAAGCAAACATCTGAGCGCTGCAATAGGCCACGTCACCTATTTCTCTGGGCTTGAGCGAGTTGGATGCCCACTCCAGAAGGCCCAATGCCAACGGCCTGTCTGCCTGTCCAGGCCCTTATGGCCACAGCGCCCACTCTGCCCATCGCTGCTCTCCTACCATTCCCATTGTGATGGGCCCCTGCCCGGCAACCGCTGCTGGCAAAAACTAAGGTCCATGAACTCTGTTACCACTGCGCTGCTCACAAAACATCGGTAAGCGTGCCATTGTTCACATGTTCTGTTTAATGTGTTACTCCTAAGCACCAATCAGCCACCCAAGACCGCAAACTAATGCGGACTGACTGCACATCGATCACTCTGGCACCTTCACAGTGAGACTGACCCGATTCCACCCCTTTAGCTGCTCCCACAGCGTTCCTGCGCACCCATCCATAGCATGCGTTTTGCGCACACGAAGTCGTACACCTGAGCCCCGTGCCCCACTCCTCCTGGCCCCACCTTAGCTTCAGGTAAGGCCTACCCGTTGCCTCAACCTGCCCTAGTGATTCCCACCTTATCTTTTGCATACCTGTGATTTCACTCCACAACCCACCAATCTCCACAATATATTGCGTATTTCTATTACTGAACCTACTGTGTTCTATCTGTCTTCATTTAGTGAAATAATTGAAAGTCATGGACCTGTTGCAACAGCCCCTTACTAGAAATACAGTGCAAATCTGCAATTGGCCTCATCGCTCGCCAGTATATCGCGACCAGTTTTTTTTTATAACTACCTACATTAGCCCTTGTTGCAGATGGTCTTCAACCAAATATGCAATCTGCTACCATGTAGTACAAACCACCCGCTTTCAGATCATAGCCACCTTGTATTCCAAATTGGCCTCAACGGTGCTCACTGCAAACTATCCAAGCTGATCACATGTTGGTCCTAGCTGTACCTGCCTAATCAGTTGCGTCACCGAAGCATATCATCCTTTACATACCTTGTCACTCATTGTGACAAAATGCACCACGCCTAGCTCTGAGTCAGACTCTAAACAGATCTTTAATGCATAAATGGTCTGACACCAACTGATTTCTGACCCTAGCATGCCAAAGTAACAGACGGCTAGGCCCTCTGCTAATGCACTAAGCACCCAATCGTGTATACGATCCTACATTACTTGGTCCCATGCCATATTATATACCTCCTACCAACACTAGTACTGTATAGGTGTGCCATGCCAGGGTGTATCTAAAACAAGCATTCAATGCACTAATCTGCACCTTCCAGCACTTTCAATTTCCCAAGCCACCCAGCTAACTACCCTTACTACAAACTGAGCATACGACTAGCTTTAATTTGTACTCGTAGGACCAGTCTCCACTGTCCGCTCTTGCGCCCAGAGGAACAGACTTGGAGACGGGACAACGCGCAGCACCGTCTCTACAAACTAGCAACCGATCCTGCAAACAACTCGAACCCAACTAGCACCACTATTATCAACCTGACTGATGAAATTCGAAATTACAAGAGATAATCTGCCTAGACATAGGCCCAAACGTGCTATAATTCTAAACCCCCTAATGGCAAAGTTGGCAACCTACTGTTGGAAATTAAAGGTGTGTTAATTATTGCCAGGTCTAGCACCCTGGACATCCCCGACCTTATCACAACAAATGACCTTGACTTTATTGCCATAACACTTGGCTGCACCCCAGAGCTTCTGGCCCTTCTCTAGCCCTAGCGGATGGTTATGCACTTAAAGGACAGAACTAGCACAAATTGTGGAGGTATTGCCTTCATATCCAAATCTAACCTTAAATTGGAGAAATTCTCAACATCCCTCACATCAGGAACTTGTCTACCAATATCATGACCTCGCTAAATCTACACCATCTATAGGCCCCCAGGACTGATCGCCTCATTTGATGTTGACATCGCCAACTAAGCAGTTACAAAACCTACCTCTTAAGTGATCATACTTGGAGACTTCAATTTAGGACTCTATGATTGCTCTGATTCACAAGCCAACGCCATTGAAACACAAGGTGTCACCATTCGATCCTTGGGACCAAGGCTGCATGCTAGACTGGCTCACTGACCACAATTGCACTACTTGTGATCCCTGCCCAAGGGCAGAACACAAGATACTATTCCAAATCGGCACCAATACACCCTCCAACCTACCAACTTCTATGGCAGCTGCCATTCATGCGTAACGTTATGCCAGACAACAGTCGCCGTCTCTCGGCTCACAAAAAATGTTAGGCGGCAGAGCCTGCCACCTATAATCAAGTCATGGAAACGGCCTTGGATGCAGTGGCCCCCTCTGGGTAACTGCAAAGCCAAACCTAAAGCACACCTCAACCAGTGGTTCACCCATAACGTAAAGATTTACCTAGCAAAAAAAACAATTGGAGGAAAAACCTTCTAGCATTAACAAACTAATTCACTCCCATATCTGCTGACTACAGAAAAGCTACTCATCAGGCCAAAAGTAATGTGTGTAACTGGTGTAGAGAAAATGCTAACTCAAGCTCCAGAGCTCTTTTCAGTCCGAAGAGAATTAGAAGCCCCATCAAACCCCTGATTTAGGCAACAAAGAACAAGCTTCGTGTGAAACCATTAAAAAGGCCCTTATGGATAAAATTGCATCACTCCAGCTCAATCATTACACTCCATACACCTCAACAGCCTACCATTAAACTCACTCCACCTTAACCTTTCAAGTTAGTTTTCCACTATTACGATAGAGCACACTAAAATCATAAGTGCTCAAACCTTCACAATGCCAAGGTGACATGCCTGGCAACCCTAATTAAAGACTGTACAGATAACCTGGCACCCTTCATCACATCACTCATTTGCCACCAACAAAGTACTGGATAACCTTAAGGAAGCCTGGCTGATGCCTCTATTGAGGGAAAAAACAGACCCTAGACCCAATGTACCTACTTATGACCAGCCCATCACGATGGTACCATTCTTGTTAAACTCTGGGCAGAGTAGCATATGTACAGATTCAAAAATACTTCTGCTTGGGCCACAGCACGGAAGCTGCCTTAGTAGATCTTAAAGCGCAAATGGACCAGATCAGGGACAGAGGTGACTTGGCCAACCTCCTCCTTGGACCTTTCAGCTGCATTTGATCTTGTTAATCATAACATGTTATGCCGTCACCTAGCTAGTGATGGCCACTTCTCCAATAATGCAATCGCATTGATCAAATCGTTAGTCATCAGCAGCTAACTCTAGCCTAGTCACCTTTGGCGTGTCACAAGGTTCATGCATATCGCTGACCATGTACAATGCATTCACTAAACCTCTCTTCAATTTGGGTGTCACATACACAAACTATGGGACTACATCACTACGACTGCACTAAACGCAATCGATCCTACAATCCAACCTTGAATGTCCCGGAATGAGCTATGCATCAATGATGAGACAGATTATCCTGGGCAGCCAAGGTAAACCAAATCTGTCCACTATACCATCATTCAACATTGATGGTAACTTCATCACAACTGCAAAAGAGGTTAAGGCCCTTGGAGTCTACCTCAACTTTATCACAGCAAGTTAATGCCATCACCTCTGCATCCTCCTACACAGCCAAACTCCTCACGCCCTGTAGACCATATCCTAGTAGAGAACTGTATCACCCAGGTATAAGCCTTAATCTTTTCTACGATTGGTTACTGAAACGCCATCTTTGCAGGATCTGCAACTAAAATCATGAAACTCCAAACTGTGCAGAACACCATAAGAGCGCCTCTAAATATTCCCAAATCTGACCACATCTCTACCATCAGAAGAAACATCACTGGCTACCAGTGAAGGACCGGGTTAAATTCAAGGTACACTCTCATAAATGCCTATCTAACACTGCCCCACGTTATTGCACCAGTTTGATCAACAAAAAACAGTCTGCCAGACCTACTTGCATTGCTCCTCGGCCAGTTGACTTTGCCTAGATGCAATAGGCAAAGAGCAGGCGGTTCTAGCTTCCGTGTCATGGCAGCTAATTACTGGAAGGCCTTGCCTTCAGCAATAAGATGGATCCTGCCCTACTGTCATTCTGCAAAAAACTAAATGTCCTGAAGTAACCGAACATGACCTGTATCCAACTATATTAGACAATACAAACCTTGTAACTACTCCTTAGTGGGCACAATATGGAACCAAAGCCCTAAGCTGGCGTCCACTGTCTTGCATCTCCTGTAACCATATACTTAAGCATGCGTCATCTATAATCTGCATAACTTGTAACCAAACTCTTAAGCTTGCGAACTTGCAATCATTACCTTAAGCCTGCTAATCATGTAATCCTCTTCTTATGCCTGTAATACTTGTAACCATATTCAGTTTATGCACCTAGATGCCTGAGGGTTGGATGGGCAATACAAATGTAATGACGGATAAACAGTTGGGTCGAAACATGTCCAAGAAGCCTTTTGCAAGTTTTGATGCTAGCGGAGGTAGTTTTGTTGTCGTGGCCAAAAAAAAACCTAGGAAGTTGCATGGAAGCATTGCTGATGCCCATGTAAATTATGTGGTGAATTCGAACTATTGAGTCTTGAGACGTCCTTTGGTCACCCAACAAAAATCGTGAAGATGGTTTGAGCGATAGTTTTACCCAGGCTCGACTACTGTAATTCTTTGTTAGGTGGGGCAATTAAGGAATGCCTGAGTAGGTTGCAAAGGATTCAGGATGACCTGCTCTGAGCTGGTGTCTGGGGCCAGGAAAAAGTTTCACTGGCTCCCTGTTGCTGAGGGTCCAGTTTAAGGTGCTCAGGCTGGGTCTGAAGTCTCTGTTCGAAAATGCGCCCCACCCCCAATTGGATGTATATAAACCAACTCTGAATCTTCTGGCAGCATTCCTAGTATCCCCAGGTTCAAGAGAACTAGAGGGATTTGTCGCTCCTTCCCTGTTTTTGATTGCTCGTGCTGGAACAAGCTTCAAGAAGCCTGCAAACTGAAAAATCACCTTGTGTTTTGGAAAGGCTTGAAATCAGTTATTTGCCCAACAGGTTTTGGGTCTGTTTCTGGCCTCCTCCTTTGCCTTGTCTTTCGGTTGTTTAGCGGCCCAATGCCTACAGGCTTTGGTGCTTAACAAATAGAATGCTACTATGTGGTCCTGGCAATGGCTTTGCAGTCTTTGTATACTGATGCCAGATTCTGGAGGGCCGATTATATATTTTTATTTTATAAAAAGGCGGAAAAAAGGAATTGATGCGTTCCAAGAACATTCTCTGCTTATTTTGTGAAACCCTTGTTCTAACCCATATGAATTATTTTCACTGAGCAACTTGTAAGATACAGTGCAAAAGAATGTGCTTGCAGATATTTTCACCTCTCCACCTGTGTGCTGCCAAACTAAATCGCCCATTTTTGAAAACGGGAATGATTAAAGATACTATGGTGCCCAGTGGAATGACGCTGCTTATTTCAAATACAGAATGTCCTGTTGTCTTTTCCCTGTATGCTCATTGGCGGTTTCCTAAGGTAGGCATCGTAAACCAACCTGCAATAAAAACAAGCCTGGCTCAGACCTCCAGTTCAGAGCTGCTCCATGAATTCCCCATTAGCTGCAAAAGCAAAGTGTTTTGCTTTTACTGTGGGCCTTGCTGGGGGTGTGCATCAATATTTCAGTACATTCCTCCTGATCTACTACTTACCTTGGCCCTGTGACCGTGGGGCGTTTCACAATCGTGCCTTCAGACTGAATCTCCCCTCTTGCAAATGCACCCAAGAAGCCTCGCAGATTCTTCCCTATCCTGTCTTTTTGTGGTGTCATGGAAAACCAACCGGGAACTGCAATGTTGGATGAGTTTGCGTCATCTTTTTATAGTGGCACAGTAAATCAACCCAAGACACTGACCCTACCCCATTATGTACAACGGTTGCATGCGATTTTATCAAAATAAATAAAACCAAGAATTGGAACCCAAAACATTGAAAAAAAATCACTTTGTTGGGAGGGGGGGGGGGGGGGAGTCGCCGCCAAATTTCCCCATCCCTTAAACCACTTTCCCATTCCAACCACATTTAGTTAGCCTAAATATTTGTCTTTATTTTGGATTCGTCAAATTGCGTTTTCCTAAAATCACTGCATACCATCCACAACGTCTGTAGGTTATCATTAAAACGAGTAGAAGGTTCGGTGGCTTAAGATTTCTGTCCTTCCAATTAGCACAAACGGCTTGATTCTCTCCATGAGAGATGTGAACCCATGATACAAAGGAGACTTGCGTGTCATTTTAAAATAACCTGCAATTGGGGTATACTATATTGGCAGTTTGAACTTTGCTAAGCCAGCAAAACACTAAACATGCCACTAACTACATTGTTTGCTGCACTGCTTTCTCTCCATATTGACTACAAGCATGATTTTAAAATGGTGTCTTTCTCTACGTGAGTCCTGGTACTTGAGACCTCTGCTCTGAAATCTGTATACTTGTGCATAATTTTAGATTACTTAAAACTTCCCCCAATGACATCCTTTGAGTTATTTATTTTTTGGTTCTTCGAAACATTTCCTTGGCCAATTGCTCTGCCCTGCAGCATTAAACACGTGTCCAGTTCCAACAATCCAGGTACATTCTGCAAAAGATCTAACAGATCTTTGGTTGCCTATCTGCATTGTAGGCTTTTTGTTTTTGTTCTCCAGTTGAAAACCCATCTAATTAGCAAATGGCAGCAATACCTTGCCAGAGGAGCAAGCAAAAAAATGTGCTCCTGTGGATTGTCGGAGCTTCTAGCAAACCCATAGAACTGGTTGGCAAAGACTAGAGGCAACATCTTGTTCTTAACCACACATTTCTAATAAGGGAACTGCATCAGTGAGGTTGTTTCGGTATCTTGGGGATAAATGAACCTCATTCTGATCCATTTAAGGCAGGTGTGCCTGCATAGTCTCAAGACTATTGGGTTTTGCAGCGCCAGTTGCGCTGTGCAGGAGTATCTGAGAAAGCAATTTGTTGCTATCACTAGAAGCAGATGCATGTACACATTTTAATCACTACTCGGCTGAAGGCCTATTCAGGGCATCAATTATCTTCCTTCAACAATGGTTCCCCAGACCAGCGTCTCATCTAGCCATGGTGATACCCCACATTACCACCCGTGGGCGCTGAAGCACGGAGGCCTGATCCGGCGTCCCCTCCATTCAGGCTGTCTCAAACAGATTGAGATCTGTATTACAATTTTCCTGAGCCCTCACTACACGATCTGGATATAGGCATCCCAGGCATATCGGTCCAATTTACATCAAGAACTGCAAGCTGGTTCCGCCAGAACGCAGCCTGTGGGTCTCTGCAGCATTCGTGCAATCATGGCTTCCTGCCTACACTTGCTCTAATGCAGTGAGCTCCTCTGTGTTTTACTGCTCCTGTGATTGCTCATCAAGCCAGCGTTCGACCTGCTGCTGATTACAGAGCACCAGCATTGCACTGTTCTGGCCTACCGGGCCCCCTATTCCCTTCATCGAGCACAGTAAGTGCATCCATGCTCTTCATTTTTAAGGGCAATTCCAGGACTACACAGGATGTAACTGCACTGTTGGTTTGTGTGCTATGGCGACGGGCCCCTCACAGGCACCCGCCTCCCTGTGCCCACACCACAATGAGAAATCCCGTTCTGTGGTGATCAGTTCCTAACGGGCACCTGCCTTGTGCCCGCATTGCAGTGCATACTCCACCTCCATCGCCCTGCTAGCCCTTGCCTCCTTACACCTGCACCCACTCTAGTGCTATTAGCGGATCACTGGGCTCCCCTTGCTCCTCCCTATACAGGTCCTAATCATCCGGTGATCCACTGCACCCTGAAAGCCTCCACCTCCCTGAGCGTACCCAATGCTCTACCCTTACCATTGTGCTCCCCTGCTTCTCAGTGCACATTAATAGGCCTCATTCTCCCTGCTGTCTGAGTTTGCATGTCCATACAGTACATCTTCTGTGGATCCTCCCTCCCATGGCTCCCAGGCAGAGCACTGTGCCCCTGTCCCTCAGTGTGAACTCCAGCGCTCCCCATCCAACATCTGACCACAGTGGGCCCTCCTCCAGCTGAAGCTGTCCCTCTTCTGTAGCACTATGTGCTCCCTGCTGTAACCAGTGTCACGCACCCCTGTCCTGCTTCCAGTTACTTTGGGGCCTGCCACTGGCCGCAACTGATCTACTCTCCCTCAGCACTGTGCTCCTAATCTCCCCATACCCCACCTGCCTCATCCTGTGGAGCTATTCGCTGGGCCTTCCTGATCACTACCTCCCGTACTGTCCCCCGCAGCTGAGTGGCATCTTACTCCCATGACCTTGGTGCTCTTCCCTCCTGTGGCCTCCTGCCAACGCACCACATTCCGACTAATCTTTGCAGACTGCATTGGTCAGCTCTTTGTGTCTACCTGTAACTCTCCAGGCAGCTAATATTGGACTCTGGACCTCAACTGCTGCATTGTGCGCCCCCCCCCCCCCCCCGCTACCGAACTGAACCTGTCCTCTCCACATACTCCTAGCCCCTGTCCTCTCTTCCTCCTTCAGTTATTCTCCTTGTGGTTCTGTGTGCTTACTGCGCCAGTATTACACCTAAACTTCCATCTTGGAGCACTGTGCCCATTTACTACAACTAGCCACCTCCAGCTGTGGTTCTTGCAGTGTCTTCTGTACATGGTCTACTCCTAACCTTCCATCTTGGAGCTCTGCCCACTCTTTGTACCTCCGCCACCATACTTGAGCACAACCCCATTCCATATTCACGCTCTTCATCTATGGCTCCACCTGCTCCTACTACTCCCCATTCATGCGAGATCTCGCCTACCAATCCCCCGCTCTTATCTTTCCCTCATCTCCTTCCCCACATTTTCTCCCTGCCCTTTCTCAAATTTCTTTGCCTTTTCCTTATATCAACCTTCCCTCCCCCACTCATCCCTGTCCGTCCCAACACCCTTCCACCTTAGCTCACAGCCCCAACCTTATCTACCCCCATAGTTGAACCCTCCAACATGGCTCTCTGGAATGCAAGATCTCGCTAACAAAACTGCACCTGTTTCTACGGCCAAATCTTCAATTCCTATGTATCACCGAAACCTGGATTCCCTCCCCTCAACTCTACAGTACCGCTTCCCACCTCTTCCTCCTTTACTCATGTTCCCCGTCCCACTGGCCATGGCGGTGGCAACGGCTTTCTCTTTAAACCTAAATGCGTGTCTCCCTGTCCTAACTCTCCTCGTTTCCCCTTGTTTGAATACTTTAAATCCTTCACCTCCCCCTTTCTAATTTACTGCCCACCTGGTCTCCTAAACTCCCTTTTAGATGACCTAGACTACCTCCTCTCCCTAATTTCTCCTCATGGTACCTGGTGACTTCAACAGTCATCTCTCCTCCCGCCACCAAACCTCACCTCTTTTCTGGACTCCTATCTTCTTTCCCCCCTCCCTACCTTACCTACACTCATCTGGCTCCACTCTTGATCTTATCTGTTTCTACCTTTCCCCCTCCCCTGTCTCCATCCTCCCAAACTACCTCTCCAACCATGCCTTACTCTCTCTCCCTCACTCCCCCCTCCTTTCTCCTTCTCTCGAGACCTCCAACTCCTCTCACTTCTGATACCTGTTCCTCTTCCCTCCTTTTCTTCACTCTGATAATTATGCCTTATCCTCCCTCTCTTCCAGTCTTGATCGACACCCTCTTACTCGATTTTCCCCCCCCTCCCCATCCCGCAAACCCTCACAACCCTGGCTTTCCCCTCACCTCCTGTCTATGCGCCGCCTTCTCCGACGCCTTGAAAGATGCTGGCTCAAACACTGCTCTCCAGCTAACCAAACCTCCTATTTCTCTTACCACTCCCTTTATGACTCCAGCCATAGCTCTGCCAAACGATCCTACTTCTCTAACCTTCTCCACTCTCCTCTCACCCCGATGTATCTTCAAACCCTAACTAGTCTTCTCTCCCCTCCCACTCCTGACCACTCTACAGCCTCTCCTTTCACCCTCTGATTTCCCTGACCCCTTCTCATACTAACCTTATGACAAAACATTCTACACTCCCCCTCTTACACTCCTCGCTCCCCATCTCTCTCTCCTCCTCTTCCTGCATGTCTAATGTCTCCCCTATCACTTACTCTGGTGTTTTCTCCTATCTAAAACTCACCCCACCGCTGCCCCCTCTGATCTACTGCCACCTCTCACATTCCCAAAATCTACCCTCTCCTCATACCTCACCTTTTTAACATCTGTCTTACCACCGCTACCTTTCCTTCAGCATTCAAACATGCTACCATCATCCCCATCCTGAAAAACCCTCTGCCAACCCCCTTCTGGCCTCCAGCTTTCGTCCCATCTTTTACCATTCCTCTTCAAGCTCATGGAATGTCTCGTCTACTCCCAGCTTTCGTCTCCAACCTCTTTCCCCCACCCCCCCACTCCATCTGGATTTTGCCCCAAACCTTCCACTGAAAGTGCGCTCATCTGTTCTCCATTCCCTCCTCAGTGCTCGCAACACTCCCCCCATTTTCATTGACCTCTCTGCAGCCTTTGACCACCTCTTACTCCTCCACACTCTCTCCTCCTTTGGTCTCAAAGGCTGTGTCCTCAACTGGTTTTCCTCCTACCTTTCCAACTGGTCCTTTTGCAGTCTCTTGGGGTGGCTGCTCCTCACCTACTCACTCCCTTGACTTTGGAGTCCCTAAAGGCTCTGTGCTTGGCCCTTTCCTTTTCTCACTTTACACCTCATTTCTAGCCCCATCAGCTCTACGTTTGGTATCTCTTACCATTTCTACGCTGATGACACACAGCTCTTCCTCTCCTTCTCTTCCTTCACTCCTGACATCCACCTTATGCTCGCCTATCTCTCTGCTATCAAAAATTGGATGTTATACCACTTTCTTACTCTAAATACGGACAAAACTGAAGTTTTATTCCTTCCTGCCAACACTCTTCCTACCCCCTCACACCCTCCTTATGAACTCTTTCCTCCTGCTCAGGTCCCTTTCTCTGCCTCAGCCTGCAATTTAGGCCTCCACTTTGACTCCAACCTTTCCTTTATGCACCACATCTCTCTCCTCCTGTGCATGTCACTTCCATCTCTACAATATTTGTAAAAATCTGTTCCTCACACCTTCCACGCCACCAACCTCTTCTCTAGTCTTGCTGCTCAGTGCTCCTCTTTGGTCTCCCTGCCGCTCATCTGGCCCCCCTCAAATCCCTCTACCATTATGCAATCCGCACTCTTTGCTTCCTTTCTCTTCATGATTCTGTCTCCTCTTTGCTTACATCTCTTGGGTGGCTTTCCTTTCACTCAACTCAAATTCAATTTTTTCTGTCTTGTCTTTAAATCTCTTCATAATCTTGCACCTCCCTCTCCTCTTTCTATTCTCCCTCTTGCCCCCTCCGCAGACTACTTTCTACTCAATGTCCCTCCCACTCCTTGTGCCCCTTCCTGTATCTGATATTTCCATCTCTTTAACCCTCTCCATTGGAGCTCTCCCATCATCCTCCTTCCTGACAGTTCTTTTCCCCTTCCTCCTTTGCTTCCTCTACCCAGGTTCTTAATGTAATGATCTTGGCAAATTGTTCTACTTTCTGTTCTTGATGGTTTGACTCATACTAATTGCTTCTATTGTGTTCATGTTTTATTTGAAGTGCTTTGGCTTAAAGCTCTATATAAAATTTTATAAATACAAATACTTCATACTGTTTATAGCTTGTTACCTATGAAGCAGGTGCCATAATCAAAATTATAAATGACTAGCTTAACTACCCGGCTTTGCTCGGGATTTCAGTTCTCTGATTTGTATTTCATATTCCACTAAGATC
Source organism: Ambystoma mexicanum (assembly GCF_040938575.1). Classification (NCBI taxonomy): domain Eukaryota; kingdom Metazoa; phylum Chordata; class Amphibia; order Caudata; family Ambystomatidae; genus Ambystoma; species Ambystoma mexicanum. Next base: position 821,064,891 of record NC_090939.1, read on the forward strand.
TCAATACATGTGAATTACACTAACGCACATTTACCTCTGCTTTAAATTCTCACATGAATATCTCACTTGTATGCCTACTCTGATTAGTTTTGCTGCTAAACACACACTGCAAATTATCAGAGTAAGCATACAAAACATTCATGTGAGAATTTGAATCTGAGGTAAATAAAAATGTGGTAAATTAGTGTAATATTTATTGCTAAACAAGTCGAAGAGACTCCCTCTTTGCTTAAAAAAAAAAGCAAGACCAGTTTAGTACAGCCAGCGCGATGAGCACTTTTTTACATACAACCTGTAGATGGTGTTGGAACACCATAAAACATAATGCTGAAAAACAAATGTAGTATCTCGAGCAGACGGAATGACCTATCGAGCTAGCACTAGTTTCTTTATTTTGGCAATTAAAGAATATTCCATGCAGAATTCATGGTGCCAGACCTCAATGTTCAGTTATGACCCTACGATCAATGCCACTTACAAACCTGACTGTGTAAATATTCAATGAAAAAACCTTGGTTAAAGGGACGTTCAGTAAAACCGAACACCCCAAGAAATTCACCACTTATGGTAAGCTAAGCAACCATAACTTGCGCCACCACTGTGCACTGCTAAGACTTAACAACCAGGACATCAAAGATGACATCACAAATGTCATTGATGACATCAATGATCTCGGCCACTTGTTTTTGTTCATTACCATATATAGGCCAGGTGGTTTTGTTCACTGACAGTCAGAATATTAAAATTTAAAAGGTGCTATATATCTAGAGGTTAACCTTGTCTTATGTTAAAGTACTTTCCTTAGGGTTTGGACTCAGCTCATGGTGTACACACATGGGGGGAGGGTGGAGGGGAATGAGCAGGCCGCAAACACACAATTTGTATACATGAAGATACAGTTTAATGTTATCTGATGATGCTGTTTCTTCCTTACTTTAGGTTCCCTGTATGTGACTCTGATTAGTATGCATTGTGGTTCTTCAGATGTATTGTTTGTACTAGCACAAGTGTTGTAAGACTTGAATTGTTAGCTAGTTATTACATGTTTAACATTACTCAAAGCTCTGATAAGGTAGCATTCATTACTGTACTATCCAAAATTACTAGATTATAAATATTGTACTTCTATGATGCATGCTGCACTTATGTTTATATATGATTAGGTTTCTGTATTAACACTCCACTACAATAATTTTAGGTGAGTACATTCTTTAATAGATTAAGTAGTTCATGATAGGTCTTCCGATCACCCCTGACATCTTGTTACCAACAATATGAACACTACCCCTTGTAGGTACTTTTCATCAAATTTAATTTCACATGTAATGTCATCTTTGATGTCTTGGCTGTTAGTCTTAGCGTGCATTGTGACTGCGAGAGTTATGGTTGCTTAGATTACCATGAATGGTGAATTTCTCAGGTTTTTTGGTTTTACTTGTAAGCATAACTTCCCTTTACACAGGTTTTTTTTCCCAGTGTATTTCATGGGTTTTTATCAGTGCATGCTATTTTCCTACAATTTACTAATTCCATGCTTACCCAATGTAGCAATATTTGTGTCCAATCTACAAGTGTCACCTTAAAAGGCTGCCATTTTCCACCGTCTAGCATCATTTGTAATTTCTATATACTTTTTGCAACTATTTCAACTGAACAAAAAAAGCGCAGTACTGCCTAGGCAATGAAGAGGACCAAGAAGATGCGGTAGAGGAAGTGCCTACAACTAGCACTCTGAGAGAATCATGGGTGTGGCAGTTCTTTACCACTGTTGGGAATGTATTAAAGGCTAAAACTACCAAGTAAAATGCACTAACTTGTATTCAGTCGCGGACTCACCGGACAGTAATCCTACGGGACCACATCCATGTGCTGCCACACTAAATCCAATGACTGCAATGCTCTCAGAAAGGTTGTTCCTTTCTTGGCAAGTAGGAGGCTGTCTTCCACCACCACCACCAATTATGTAACCACACAGCCTTCTTCTGTGGGACACATAATCCCACCAGCTACCTTGCAAGCAACAAAAGAGGCTCTTGCTCCATTTCTTTTCAAAGACGAGTCCTCTGTACATACTACAACAAAACATTCTGCAGAGGGAAGCATTTTTGAAGTGCTTTTGAAGCTGTAATCCAGGAGCATGAGAAACGCTGCCCCTACCTTAGAAATGACACACGCGCAACATTTTCCCCTGTCCCTCCATATTGTCGTTTGGTGCCTCTTCCCTCATTTCCGTCCCCACCTTTGTTCTAAGCTCTCCTGCCAAAAAAATACACCTCCTAAAACAACAAAAGAAATGTTCCTTTAGGAACCACTGTTTAGTTCAAAAATAGAACTAAACAAAAACATGCTCATCTACTGTACATTTCTCAGTAAAGTACATACTCAATAAGATTTTCCAACATTTCCATTTTGTGTTATGCTAATTGAAATATTGTGGCGTTCATCCCCCCCGTTCCAGGGATGGAACGGTGGATACCGGCCCAGCAGCCAAGTTATCAGCCCAAGCGAAGTGAGGGTGGATAACGAGGTCTGTGGACCATTATACCCCCCTATTCCAGCCCCTGTAATGAGGGATGAAGGCCATTAGCACCCTAGGTTCCCAAAGTGGGAACCTGGGGTGCTAAAGGATTTCCCTTCCTAAACCGGCAGGGGTTCCGGTGTAGGAAGGAAAATCATTTTCCAAGATGTCTACCATGGAAAGAGAAGGTGGGATTCCACACAGGGCCACTCTTCGCTTTCCATGGCAGCCTGCAGAAGGTGAAGAGAGAACCCTATGACCATATTACCACAAGCATATTTTTCTTCTCTTTCAAACCTATCCCAATTTCAAACAACTTTATCACAAAGCCGGTCCCAGGTGGACATGGCCACCTTAACCCCATGTGTTGTCCCTCGTGGTCATGGCCAGTACCCAGATTGTACGGATCATGACCTTATTACATGACCCAGACAATCTGGCCACTGCCCATAGATACTGGCTAAACCTGTCACCAGAAAGCTATTTCACTATTTTTTTGTACCTACATTAGGACACTTGTTCAAAAAATAAAACGTGGGTACATTTGCAAAACCAGGTTTGCTGGAAATCCACCCATGTTTTATTTTTTCAAAGTGTCAAATATATGCACATACAATAGTCATATAACCTAGCTCCCAAGTGACAAAATCCGTTCAGACTTTATGAAAACATTTTATATCTAAATCTAAAATCTTTTTGCAAACTTTTGTGTCGATTCATCAAATTGCAGTACATTTATGAGCCTTTACAATATTTTGGAACCCCCCTCTAATTTCGCCCCCTCTTGACAGAATCCCACCACACTTTGTAGACTAATTCCAAATCAGGTCAAGAATATAAGTGCAAAATTTCATGCAGTTTAAGTGGTGCCAAAGTTATAAGCCATCCAAGAAATATTTACCAACCCTGTAATGCAGAGATGTCTGCGAACTTCACAGGACTGTTTGAGAACATCCAGACTGTTCGTGGACTTTCGCGGCAAGAAAAACACCTGTTTTATTTTTTGTTTCTTGCAGCCATATCCCATCCTCATCACCCCTCACCTCTCCAGAGATGATTTGATAAGTATGACAAGTGCAATGTTGTGTGTTTCAAGATGTTTTTACTGCAGTGTCTGCGGACAGCGGCCGAAGTCTGCAAATCCAAGATGGCGGGCGTTTCCAAAGAATCAGACGCTTTTCACCATCCAATCAGCGGGTGCGTCTGATGTCTGCTGACAGCATGTTGCCTTCTAAGCCAATCCAAGTCCTGTCCGCGGACTGAACAGCGAAGTGAGTCCGCGGACAGGACACATCACTAATGTTTTTGACTTACATTTTGGTTGTTTAAAAAAAAAAAACTGGACGGATTTACACTAAATTAACAAAAGCATGCTTTCGGGACCAAGCTGCCACTCCTGTCGCAAATTTGGTGAAAATCCATCCAGAGGTTTGGGTTGTAGGCGTGAGCAAAGTTTTCTCCATTCAGTCTATGTAAAAAAAAAAAATAATTAAAAAGTTTTGGGACCCGCCTATATATCGCTGGGAAGTTCTCATGGCTTCCTTTGACTCCTCTAGAGACCTCAATGTCTACCTAAATGGCACTGTCATGGTCCAAGGTCCTCAGGCCAATCTCATCCTCTTCGATATGAGGTTCCCTCGCCTCATCAACTTCCTTTCATCTCTGGCTGTCCCTTCCTCTTTCCGCCGCTACCTTGCCCTCTCCTCCCGCCTCCTCTGCCCCACTTCAGGCTACCTCTACCCCTCCGCAGGGCGTACCTCTGATTTGTACCCCTCCCCGGAAGGTCTTTAAGGCTGGCAACCTCCTTCATCTTGCCACTCTCAACTCCCGCTCTGCTGTCACACTCCTGACATCTGCCACCTCTTGGAAGAACTTGAATTTGATGTCCTTGGTCTTACTGAGACCTGGTTCACGGCTAGCTCTGTCACAAGCTTTGATACTCTCCTCCCTGATGGCTACAAGATCCTCTCTGCACACGGATCCACCCGACCTGGAGGCGGTGTAGCCCTGATCTTTCCTGAGTGGATTCCTGCCTCTATCATTCCCACACAGACCTACTCCTCTTTCGAATGCCTTGTATGCAGGCTCTCTCTCGCCTAGCCACTCTTACTGTTCTACTGTTGCTACTCTATACCGGCCCCCTGGTCAAATCACCTCTTTCCTCTGATTGGGCTGACCTCTCCTCCTCCCTCCAGGCCACTACCACTAAACTCCTCTTCCTTGGTGACCTTAACATCCATCTCGATTTTCCCTGTCCCTCATCATTGCTTTTCTGCGACCTCTGCGACTCCCTCGCTCCCTCTATCCTCCCCTCTGGCCCAACACACTGCAGGTCACACACTTGATTTCTTGATCTCTACTGGCCTCCCCCTCTCTACCTCTGACTCCTCTCTCCTGGAGTGACCACTGCTTCCTCTCCTCTCTCTCTCTTCTCACCAAGCCAAGCCCACACCAACACTGTCACCCACCTTCTCGGACATCTGACCTATGAAGCGTGTGTCTGTTGAGGCTTTCGCTGGCACCTTCTCACCACCTTCTCCTCCTCTGGCTGACTCTCACCCTGACGCAGCCCTTTCCCTTCTCTACTCTTCTATTTCCGATACTCTTGCCCTTGTCATGAGGATCTGCTTGAAGTCCAAAACCAAGTGCAATTCCTGGTTTGACTCCGACCTAGCTACACTTAAACGTAAATGTAGGGCGGCTGAGAGGAATTGGAGGGCTTCTTCTTCATCCTCTGACAGACTGGCCTATCGCCTGCTCCAAAGGCAATACTGACTGTCTGTCCTCACCAAGAAGAGAGTCCACATTCAAGCCCGTGTCTCGGCGGCATCAAACAACTCGGCCGAACTCTTTAAAATATGCAAGGAGCTGGCCAACCCTGCTGCAGTCTCTACCCCTCCTGTTGTCTCCCATGCTCTCTGCGATGGCCTTGCCTCTCACTTTATTTCAAAAACCCAGGGCATCCTGTCCACCCTTATTTTGCCTTCCCTTCCCTGCCCCTCTCCGTCTATGCCTGCTGACCCTCCTTCAGCCACCCCCCTACCCCCTTCTAGTCCTTTCCTCATTTTTACCCCGATGAGGTTGCTAGACAAGTCCGATCTATGAAAACCTCATCACAACAGGTTCATCCCTGTTCCTCTAAAACCATCAAGGACCATATTGACACCCTTGCTCCAGCCCTTGCTGACTTTTGCAACCACTCTTTTGCCTCTGGATCCTTCCCCTCACCCCTGAAGCACTCCCTTGAGCATCCTCTTCTCAAGAAACCCACAGCTGATCCTACCTGTCGGGCTAACTATCGCCCAATTTCCATTACTCCCTTTCTGGGCAAACCCCTGGAGAAACTGTCCTTCTCTCATTCTGACACGGTTGGCTGTTTCCATGACCACCAATCTGGCTCAGAGCTGCCAGAAGCACGGAAACTGCTCTCCTGAACATCTGTGAGGATCTGCTCTCCAACCTTGACGCTAATATTCCCTCTGTCCTCATCCTACTCGATCTCTCATCTGCCTTTGACACGGTCAACCATACCATCCTGCTCAACCGTCTCCGTGATAACCTCGGTATCACTGATCAGGCTCTGGCCTGGCTGACCTCTTTCCTCTCTGACCGACCTTCCCAGGTCAAACTTAGGTCCTTCCTATCATCTATCTCTCCCTCTATGTGTGGTGTTCCCCAGGGATCTAACCTCTCACCCTGGCTTTTCAACCAATACTTGGCAACTCTTGCCCACTGCATTGCCGTTTTCTGTTCAAATTTCCAGTGCTACGCTGAAGATACTCAACTCATCTTCAGGCTACCATCGGCTACCTCCTCTCCTTCTCTTATCTCTGATTGCTTACTGCCATTCAAGATTGGCGTTCTGCCAACGATCTCTGTCTGAACGCCAGCAAGACTGAAATCCTCCTCATCGGGACACCTTCTCCAGCCTTTCCTCTCACTCTCTGGCCGGCCTCTCTTGGCCCACCTCCTAACCCCACCTGCGAGGGTAAGAACCTCGGGGTCATCTTTGATTCTACACTTTCCTTCTCTGCCCACATCCCTGAGGTCTCTAAAAAGTCAAACTTCCTACTGCACCTCCTCATAGGTACTCTACCTTTCCTCTCTTTCCCCCAGAAGCTCACTGTCTCCCAAGCTCTGGTTCTCTCTAGGTTGGATTATTGTAACAGCCTCTTTCTAAATCTACCTGCCACTTCTCTCCGCCCTCCTCTGCAACAAATCCAGAATGGGACTGCTAGACTTGTCCTTGGCCTCAAGCCCTGGGATCGTATCTCTCCAGCTCTGAAATCTCTCCACTGGCTCCCAGTGGATGCAAGGATTACGTTTAAAACCCTCTGCATTGTCCACAAAGCTTTCTGGGGCCTGGGTCGAAAATATCTTCAGCTGTCCCTCCGTAAATACCTCCCCTCTTGAGCTCTTTGCTCCTCCTCTAACTCCCTCAGGGTCAGTCTTTTTTCAAAGAAACGAGCTGGGGGTAGATCTGTCTTCGGCTGGGGCCTCCCTCTGGAACAGCCTCCTTGCCACTGTAAAACTTGAGGAAAACCATCTCAGGTTCCGGAAGCACCTCAAGACCTTCCTTTGCTTCTGCCTTTGCCCCCTGTCCCCCTGCTGATCTGCTCTCTTGGCACCTTGCACTGGTACACCCTCTGTCTCTGGTCCCAGGTTCCTGCTCATCCTGCTACCCTACTGCACTGCCTACAGGCCACCCCTTGCACTGGGGTTGTATCTGTACAAATACAGCCCCCCCCTTTTTTTCCCTCCTGCACTTATCAGACCACCTGATCTGATGCCTCAAACCTAGCACTTGCCACTTGGCTGCATTATCACTTTGTGCTGTTTTTATTATTTATTTATTTTTGTTATGATTATTTATCCTGTTTCTCCTTTGCTCTGCACTTTCCACTTTCCCCCTCCCCTCCATGCACTTTTCCCCCTCTCCCATCCACTTGCACGTTCTCAATATCACTGGGCCTAGTAAGATCGTTGTTTCGTTCTCCCCTGTTCCCCTCCCTTGTCACGCTCTGAAACACCTGTGTATGAGCGTGATATAAATAAAATATATCATGGCCCTTCACGTGTTGGGGTGCCTCAGATTGTTTTTTTTTCCGCCATCGATGGATGCTAAGTCGCAGAGTTCCTATTTGGCTAGCGCCATTGATTGAAAAATAATTAATTACTCTATATCCTTTAAAGGAATGGTCTAGTAAAAAATTGTATTTAAAAAATAGATAGGCAACATAAAAAAAAATACTAGCATTCTCTTTTTTAAAACTTCCTATGTAAAATTTTGAGCTATTCAAGCTCAAAATTCGCAAAAGCAAGCACATGGGTGCATCCATTTTGTGAAATGGATGCCCTCCTGTGCTGGCTTTTGCGGCACTAATGAAGGAAAAGCCAGCCAGCTGTAGTAAACAAAAGCTACCACTGGGTGGCTTTCCCTTCATTAGTGCTGTACGCGGAGGACGGGGACCGGAGACCAAAGCAGGAAAGCTGCAGCTGAATCTGGTGCTATTTATTTTTTATAAAAAAATAAACCGCAGCTTTAAAAACGTTGTATTTATGTTTGCGGTCGCTTTTGAAGCGACCGCAAACATAACTACAACGTTATTGTGTTGGAAAACGCTGCAGTTTTTCTTTCCGAGTTTCTCAGACTCCTCCGGCTCGGAGGAGCCTGAGAAACTCGGAAAGAAAAACCGCAGCGTTTTCCAACACAACCGCGTTGTGTTTCTGCCTGCTGTGGCTATCACTTTGGGTCTCCGCACTAGCTGCGGTTGTGTTGGAAAACGCTGCGGTTTTTCTTTCCGAGTTTCTCGGCTGAGCTGGAGGAGCCTGGAAAACTTAGAAATAAAACCGCAGCTTTAAAAACATTGTATTTATGTTTGCGGTCGCTTTTGAAGTGACCGCAAACATAAATACAACGTTATTGTGTTGGAAAACGCAGTTTTTCTTTCCAAGTTTCTCAGGCTCCTCTGGCTCGGAGGAGCCGAGAAACTCAGAAAGAAAAACCGCAGCGTTTTCCAACACAACCGCGTTGTGTTTCTGCCTGAATCTGCTTTCCCATTTGGGCTCTCGGGCTCCCTGCGGCATTGCGGGAAACAACCGCGTTGTTTCTGCCTGAATCTGCTTTCCCATTTGGGGCTCTCGGGCTCCCCGGAGCCCGAGAGCCCCAAATGGGAAAGCAGATTCAGGCAGAAACAACGCGGCATTTAGCATTTCCCATTTGGGAAATCAGCTGTAGGTAGAAACACTACGCGGCATGTAAACACAACCGCGTTGTGTTTCTGCCTGCTGTGGCTTTCACTTTGGGTCGCCGGTGCTCCCCTGGGAGCCCCGGAGACCCAAAGTGATAGCCACAGCAGGCAGAAACACAACGCGGTTGTGTTGGAAAACGCTGCGTTTTTTCTTTCCGAGTTTCTCGGCTCCTCCGAGCCGGAGGAGCCTGAGAAACTTGGAAAGAAAAACTGCAGCGTTTTCCAACACAATAACGTTGTATTTATGTTTGCGGTCGCTTCAAAAGCGACCGCAAACATAAATACAATGTTTTTAAAGCTGCGGTTTTATTTCTAAGTTTTCCAGGCTCCTCCAGCTCGGAGAAGCCGAGAAACTCGGAAAGAAAAAACGCAGCGTTTTCCAACACAACCGCAGCTAGTGCTTTATTATTTTTTTTTTTAAAAATAAATAGCACTTACCGAGATTCAGCTGCAGCTTTCCTGCTCTGGTCTCCGGTCCCCGTCCTCCGCGTACAGCACTAATGAAGGGAAAGCCACCCAGTGGTAGCTTTTGTTTACTACAGCTTTTGCGAATTTTGAGCTTGAATAGCTCAAAATTTTACATAGGAAGTTTTAAAAAAGAGAATGCTAGTATTTTTTTTTTTATGTTGCCTATCTATTTTTTAAATACATTTTTTTACTAGACCATGCCTTTAATCACTGACTTTCGACCACATCTTCAATGGGGACTAATGTCGGATAAATACCTAGATTCAATGCACCCTTTCGGCCTTGGATGGCCTCGGCCCAGACAGTAGGGCGAGTGGGGGGGGGGGGGGTTGTGGACATTTCTTAGGGCTCTAAGAAAATGCATATTCCCCTTTTATCCTCTCTATTTTCACCATGCTGCCCTTCCATCCAACTATGGAAAACACACCATTTTAAATCCTGCCCTAGTTGCAATGAAAAGTTCCACTTGGCAGACAAGCACCGGGTGTGCAACCTTTGTCTTGCATGGGACCACGACGAGGGGCATTGTTGAGCTTGTCAGCTCTTCAAACTGAAAACACTCGGACCGAAAGACCAAGCATTGGGCCCACAACGCCATGCAGGCCGAGGCCACCTTGGACGTGGAGGGTGCATCCAGTGATGGCAGCATTACAGTCTTTTTGGACGAAGATGATGGGGAACCGATCGATTCCCATGTGCTTGCCCTTGACCCCAATAGGCCAGCGGCACTGTTACGGGGACAACACCCGGCGGCAGTAGCGCACACAGTGCAACTCACACCAATCACATACCCCACGGTTGAAAGATTACACCTTCGTCCACACGGTGTCAAGAGGTAGGTCCACAAGCTTTCTGGGCGCTCAAGATCGCCACAAAGTTGCATCAAACGTGACTGGGATGCTATGTCCTATAAAGCAGCTGAAAGCCGAGCATCAGAGGATTCTGCTTTGGACCTCCCATCCGTCGAGACTCGACACTTTACTCTGTCAAAAAGCACCAGTTCTTCAAAAATAGCCCATCTGTTGTAAAAACATGACCCAGAGACGCTCCTTAAAGGGAGGTTGAAAAAACATTATTTTAAGAGTCACCAATCCTCTAAGACTCACCATTCCCACAAGGAGAAAGGTAGTACACCTCATAAGGAAAACGCTGTTGCCCAACATGAGGGTACTTTAGTAGGTGCTATGAAACACAAGCATACTACTGCAGAAATACCACGGACTCATTACTATACCAGGTTCCTCTACCATATCTAGCTCCTGCTAATGGTCCTGTGAAGACATTTGGCCTCATTGCCGATCTGGTAACAACGGTGCCGGTAAACTTACCGGCACTGTTGTTACGGGACCTGCATAGTATGACTGCAGGCGGGTGCTGTCCTGCCTGCCGAGGTCAGACCTAGCGGGTGGAATGACACCCGCCCGCAGAGTTTCACAGAAGCACTGGCAGTTAATAACGGTGCCAGTGCTTCTGTGGTCCCCTTACTGGTGCCTGACTTCCTGAACGCCAGGGTTGTAATCCCCTGGTGTTTATGGCATGCCATGCCCTGGTAAATAGTGTCAGTCTGGCAGCAACCTGCCGGTTCTACCGGCACGGTTACAGCTGGAATTGTAGTGAGGCCCATTGATCGGGTAATGCGCAGAATGGCTTTCATGGCAGATTTCTTTGAAAATAATCCACAGGCACTACACAGCCTACACAATGCGTCAGCTATGAGTGCTGCATCCACCTCTCAACCCCCAGCAAAGAGGTCCCTCCCAGAGGATCAGTCCCCTACTGCATCCAGTGGCACTCGCACCTGTGGACAATCAACCCTAGTTTAATTATATGCTCATAAAAGCAGCAGAGCTTTTCCAAATCCAGACCCCGGAGAATCAATTGGATAACTACTTTGTAGAGGACATATTAGGGGACAAAAGAACTGTTACCTAGTTTATACCCCCCTCCAATACAAAGGAGAATACAGCCATCATTTGAAACACCAAGCCAAACGCGGGCTGTGAACCCATGTATTGAAAAGATGTTCCGCCCTGCGCCTACAGAGCCACTTTACATAAGGGGTCAACTTAAACCAGACTCGTTGGTCGAGACCACTACACGAAAGGGAGCAGTAACACTGCTAGCATCATCTGAAGCTCCCCCAGATAAGGAAAGCAAGAAGCGTTGCATTCTAGGGAGGAAAGTGGCCACCTCAGTGGCCTTTCAGACAAGGATTGCAAACCATACCACTGTATTGGTGAGTTACAACTGCCATAAGTGGATGAGGTTGCAACTCAATGGCATCAGCATCTGAACCCCAAGTCCCAACTCTCCCTCGCAGTAGTCAAGGGAAAGGCGGTGTCAAACTGCATCCTGAAAAATAACTTGGATGCCGTGGATAATGCAGGCAGAATCATTGCAGAAGGGTCAATCTTAAAACTCCATGCTTGGGCTTCGCCAGTTAGGATTCAAACTGGAGACACAGGCAACACTCCCCAACATAGCAATAGAACCCAATGTCCTGTTCGGGAAAGCCATTGAGGATGCATTAAAATCGGCCAAAAAAGAGTCTGACACTCTTAAATCATTAGGCCAGCTAACAAAGATGCAAAAGCATTTTATTTTTTTATTGGTTTGTTCAAACTTTAAAAAAAAAAAACAGCAAAGTCAACCAAAACAAACACAAGACTAGATCACATATAAATTCTCTTTTTTCTCTCCCTCCATCCCACCCTCCCCCATTTATCGTTTTGGCAGCTGTGTTAGCACATCCATCAAGTCATGTTAGGGTTAGGTCCATGAGCTACTAGAGATTTCATCTCTTTGGTTTCATTAGATTTACTTTTTGGTTGTCCAGACCTCCTTTTACTGCACGAAGAAGGTTTATTAGTGCAAATAAGACTGCTCTGTTGGATCCCTCAAATAAAGCTGCCCACCAATCGTCAACCATCGATGCTCATTAATCAGCGCTCCAAAGTGGATTTGTCTTTGATGTTGAAATGTTTCACAATACAGCGTTAGATGTTTTAAAGTTTCCTTGTTTTTGCTGCAGAATCTACACCTTAGGTCAGCATCCGCACACTTCACCCAACTGCTCATACGCTCTTTTGTTTCTAGCATGTTTAACCTGAAGCGCATGTATAGGGATCTTACATGCTGATCTGGCAGGAGGGTTAGATAATTGTGTCTCTGATGGTATGCTTTAGCTTCTCCTGGGACCTCTTGCATTAGGCTTGATTTGGCTCTTAAATCGCAAGTTTTGATCCAGTCAGATTTCCAGATTTTTGTCTTTGCCAACTCAGGATTCTCAGTTAGCATTATAGTGGAAATATCAAACTCCTTTAGAATTGTTTGACAGAGGAGATTCCACTGAAAGAGAATCGTGTATTGTTTGGCAGTATCCGGCTTGTGGAGTATTTTAAATTGGATCGCTGGATCTTTTGTCATTGTTTTCCTAAACAAACTCAATAGGTTCCAGGTGACTCTTGCATTTATCGAGATGAGGCCCAGTTCATAGCGGATACAGACCGTCGAGGTGCCCCTGGGAAGCTGTAGAACTCGCGTCCAAAATATGTTCTCGAGTGAGTTCCACAGTTCACATGAACAGCCAAACGCGTTTTAACCGCCATAAATTAATGCTGGTACCACTTTTTGTTGGAAAAATTCAATTACTGGTTTTAAACTGAATTTTCCAAATTTTTTGTTAATTAGGATCGCTTGACAAGCCATCTGACGGCATTTGCTCTTTGCCAATTCTGCCCATTTTGCGTCATTTCTACTGGCACTGATCTTCATGCCCAGATATGTCGAGTGTTTTACGATCTGAAGTTGCTCGTTTCCAAGATACCATCTGGTCTTCTTTTGTCGAGAGCTACACCCTTGCAGTTTCTCCAGGATTAAGATTTCACATTTTTGTTTGTTAATTCTAAGGCCGTTATCTGTAGTATAGGTGTCAAGACAGTTTAGTTTCCGCTGAAGACCTATGGGGGTCAGATCAAACAGAATAAGATCATCCGCATAGACCAGATAGTTGATAGGCGATCCATGTAGTTTCGGGGGAAACATTGTTGTACCATTAAATGCCTCTTTTATGTCAGATATAAAGAGATTAAAAATAATGGCTGCCAAAGGGCAGCCTTGTTTCACACCTTTCTGTGTAATGATCGGAGCGGATAACGTGCCTTTAGTGTCCATGCGGATCTTAATAGTGGTATCTGTGTGAAGTTCATGGATGGCTTCCACTAGGCTTGGAGGGCAATTCCATCTAATGAGTTTCTTCCATAACAGCTCTCTGTCTATGCTATCGAACGCATAGGACAGGTCAATCAGAGCCAGATAGATCCTGGTGTTGGTTCTGATTGCCTCCATCTTTAAGAGGTTCAATACCAACAAGTTCAGGCCGCAGCTGACTCCCTTTACAAACCCCGCTTGTCTGGGGTCTACATGATTATTGTCTGTCGCCCATTTTAACAGTTTATGTTGCAGAAGGGTGGCGTATTGGGCCCACCACGGCACTTTTCCAAGACTTGGGGGTTGATCGGCTCGCAATGACCCGATCAAACAGAATAACGCAGAAATCTGCCCATAAGGCTGGGTTTTTTTTCAGTATGTAGTTAGTTAGGCCATCCGGGCCAGGCGCTCTGGAGTCGTGCACATTCTTGATTATATCCAAGATGTCGCTTCTGTCAAACACCAAATCCCACTTATTCGACGTCAAGGGTACCCAATGTGGTACAGGTTTGTCTCTGCAAAAGAGATTTGTGTAGAACGTCGACCCCTCAGCTTCAGTAACTGCATTTGCCTGCAGGGCTTGTTGTGGAGCCATAGTGTTGTTTAACAGTTTCCAGTATGCTGCTGAGTTTTTACCAGCCATCTTATGCAGCATCTCTTCTGAATCATTTTGTAGCATAATCACTGCATGTGATTTAAGCCAATTTCGATATTTGGCCTTGATTACTCTTTTGCTCTCTCTCATATTGTTGGTGTACGGACCTTTTAGTTTTCTTATTTCTTGTCTCATCTCTCTTTTGCGTTGAAGAATAGACATGTCGAATTTATGCTTTGGGCGAAACTCGACGTGTTTTAGGTTTCGTTTGTGTTCTTCAAAGCTGGACAGGAGATTTTGGTATTCCAGAGAATTAGCAGTGTGTTGAAAGGCATTATAAATGGCTGCTACTTCAGTGTCCAAAAGGTTTAGACGTATTCTACCGGTCCCAGTGCACACCGCAAATGGCCAACAATTCTGCTCGCCCGAACAGGGACGAAGGAAAGACAATTTTACCATATCATGGTCACTGTGTTGCATTTTAATGACTTCAAATTTCATGGTTCTCTTGTGGATGTTTTCAGTCACAAATATATAGTCGATGACCGATTTTTGGTCAGCTCTTCTCCACGTAGGGCAGGCCGGAATATCACCGACCGTTTGTCCATTGAGCATATGCAAGCCTCTAAGATCTAACTCCAAACACCATTGAGCCGCAGCTTGCTCGCGTTTGCAGTTTCCTCTGTTGTCTCTGCCACTTTGAGCGTAGTCTGGTATACAGACGATGTTCAGGTCACCACATACGATCAAATCTAACGGTTGCTCCTTTGTGAGTAAGTCGTCTATCAGAGTTGTTACAAGATCGATGAAGGTAAGCTCTTCATTGCGTCTATGATTCCAATATAAGTTGATGATGTATAGACAAGCTTCCTTGTTTAGATCTTTCTGATAGACACCGACGGTGGAGACCTGAATTAAAGGTGAAAGGTTAGAGGAATTCAGGATCCGAAGGCCAACACCCTTCCCCACAGCCAAGAGGAGGCCAGCCATCGATCTACCCTTTGTTTGTTTTATAGCTGGATTGATAGCTATTTCGAATCCTTCCAACAATGGACTTTTAGAGAGCCATGTTTCTTGTAAACACAGAATATCCAGTTTTGAGGCCCAAGGTGTTTCAAATAAATGTGTAAAGCCTCTAGTGTTCCAAGAGCCTATAGTGCATGTAGTGGAGCTTCCCGATTCCTGGCATTATTTCAACGGTTCTGTGTTTAAGGTTTTGGCCAACCAGGACCAATCGTCACATTTGTTTGTTATAGTGGGAGTATTCCTCTCGTTGTCTCCTGTAGTCGGTGGGCTAACCATTCCGTTAACTGTAATTCTTATCAAGTCATCCCCATGTGGGGGGACTACTGAATCCCAGTTTTTAGGAGGGCTAGGCACAAGACGTTCCTTCGGTTGTTTCTCGGTGTTGTTTTCCAGATCATTAGCCGAACTTCGATTCACTTTGTTCGGCGATCTACTGCGTGATCTCTCTTTCAGATCAACAGGCAGGACACCTCCTTCGGTGTTGGTTATGTCAAAACCTAGGGACATCATCACCGGTCCAGCATCCAGTAATGTATCTGCTATGATCTTAGAGTGTAAGTGTAAAATTACAGCATCAGTTTTTTTTTCGTTCGGGAATTCAACAATTTTAAGATCTTCAGAAGTTATTGCACGTAGGCTGGGAATCAGCTGACACAGCCGCATCACATTGAATCGATTTAATATCAGGTCATCCGACGATTCTATACGTTCCAATGTTAGACGATGTGGTGCTTGCCGCGTCGATGGTTGATTTCTCTTCTTTTCCATTGCTTTTTGAGAAAATTTGTTTGAGCGGTTGAGCCATTCTGTTTGCTTTTGGCTTCTGTCTGTAAGCATAGGCGGCTTATACCCAAAGTTGCTCACCGTGTGGGCCCCAATAGATACATCCTGTTTCACACATAATGAGGCTTGTAACTCATTGGCCGTGGACAAAATGTCGGACTCGCAAAGTGTCGATCCCTTTGTGCGCAGTTTGGCATCAAGCATCCGTCTTTTGTCATCTAGTGTCACAAAACGTGGGCTCTGCAATACCTCATCTATCTTTTGCCGAGAAGGTGGTTTAATCAGTTGGCAGATTCTAGCCGCTCCCTTGAGCGCTTTCTCAGTGCTAGGCGGAGGTTGACTCGACTTCAGAGATGAGGTACGTGGACTCTTAACTTTTTCCTGTGGTGTGTTAACGGGCCCGTCAGGGTCAGGGTGGGCAAGCGCAGCAGAGCCTGGTTTCGGAGCACTCTGCAGCGATGCCACTGCCATGTCGCTAACAGTAGGTTCTTCGTCCTCATACATAGACATGTTCATTAGATCATCGTAGTCATCACTGCCACAGTTTGATGTCTCTTTGAAGTTTACCGGCATAGATCCTAAGGTACTTGCATCCGGCTTTTTCCCAATCGAGGTTTCTTTATTGAAGGTGCCGTTGACAGTTAAGTTGACGGTTTTGATGTTACGTAGGAATTTTCGAGAATCTGTTCCTTTTCTCGCTTTTCTTGCAGGTTGGTTTTTAGTTTTTTTAGTAAACCACCTGTAATATGCTTGTTGGCTGCAGGAGGCTTTTGTGCAGCCATTGGTTTCTTGGAAAAAGTCATGTATGGCAGGCAAAGGAATTGCCCTCGCAGGTGGGGACGCCAGTTGCGGTTGAGAACAAGGCGGCTCTTGATTATGGATCGGCTTCGAAGTTGATGCCTCTTGGGGATTTTGTAGAGCTAGGTTCGTAACCGCCAGGCTCTCTTTTAGAGCAACTGCAAACGGAATGTTAGGCTGGCCACCCTCTGTCGCGATGATATCAACCTGCGGTTGTGTAGACGGACTCTTGGCTTTTGCTGTTTTCTCAGGTGTCAAAGTGAGATCTATCGAATTTGCAGTAATAACCTGAGTCACAGAGGACTCAGGCACTCCGTTGTTGTTTAATGTTGGCTCTTTTTGCGCATGAGCGGATCCACGTGATGTGTTGGTAGCAGTAATACTGATGTTAGTAGCAGCAATCTCCGGTGGATTAGTTGGAATACATCCCTCGGTGCTGCATAAGGAAGCTGGCAAAACACGTGTCTGATTCGCCTGGGATACAACATACGGGGAAACTACCCCCTGGTAACCATGTTCTTTTTTTTGTTGTTGGAAAAGACCCAGCGCTTCTTTGGCTACTTCAGCTAGAAGTTTTTTGTCTAGGTTTGCATTTTTAGCATATTCTGAAAGTGTTTCAAGCGCCCAGTCTGTTTTTTCATGTAACTCTTGTAGAACTTCCTTACAGTGGAAGTTTTTGTTTTCCATGGTCTCCAATTTGATGTTCATCGCAATAACCACCGCAGAAAGCTCTTTTATGTTGTCATTAAGGTTCTCATACAATTTGATGAAAGGGGCGGTGGAAATGGCCATGGAGGAAATTATGGTTGTTTGTAGATCCTTAGGGGGTAATTCATAGAAATCAGCGCACAAGTGGCGCACGCAGCTGGCGCACAGTGTGCGCGTGCGCCAAAACCCATTTCCGCGCACAGCGTATTCATGGATTCCATCCACCAAAACCAGCCGTGGCGCACAGTGGCGCAGCGACCTTGCAGCAGCGCCAGTTACGCCCCCAAGAACGCCTTCTGCGCAGGGAAAAGCCATCAAAATCCCCAATCCAGCGCAAAGGGCTGCGCTAACCCTGTACCAGCACGGCAAGCGGGCTCCGTGTATTTCAGGGGTTCACGTGAAGTTCCTCACGCGATCGGGCCTGGGGGAGCGTGCTACGTGTATTTCAGGGGTTCGCGTGAACTTTTTCACGCGATCGGGCCTGGGGGAGCGGGCTACGTGTATTTCAGGGGTTCGCGTGAACTTTTCCACGTGATCGGGCCTGGGGGAGCGGGCTACGTGTATTTCAGGGGTTTGCGTGAACTTTTTCACGCGATCGGGCCTGAGGGAGCGGGCTACGTGTATTTCAGGGGTTCGCGTGAACTTTTCCACGCGATCGGGCCTGGGGGAGCGGGCTACGTGTATTTCAGGGGTTCGCGTGAACTTTTCCACGTGATCGGGCCTGGGGGAGCGGGCTACGTGTATTTCAGGGGTTCGCGTGAAGTTACTCACGCGATCGGGCCTGGGGGAGCGGGCTACGTGTATTTCAGGGGTTCGCGTGAAGTTTCTCACGCGATCGGGCCTGGGGGAGCGGGCTACGTGTATTTCAGGGGTGCGCGGGAAGTTCCACACGCGAATAGCCTGGGCGCGTGTATTTCAGGGGTGCGCGGGAAGTTTTACACGCGATTTCAGCAGGGTACGTGTATTTCAGGGGTGCGCGGGAAGTTTTACACGCGATTTCAGCAGGGTACGTGTATTTCAGGGGTGCGCGGGAAGTTCCACACGCGAATAGCCTGGGCGCGTGTATTTCAGGGGTGCGCGGGAAGTTTTACACACGATTTCAGCAGGGTACGTGTATTTCAGGGGTGCCGGGGAGTCCTACATGTGATTTGACAGTGTGGGTCCTCCCAGGTGTTCCCTGTACACCCTCCACGGCCCCTGCAGGCAGCCCACACCACAGGGGACTACCCTGCATCCCTGGTCATGTCCCGCAGGCAGCCCACCCAACATGGGCATGCCCCCCAGCAAAGGCACATGTCTCCTTGAACTAATGAACACCAACTCATGTCCCCCACCACCCCCACCCCCCAGCACTGTGGGGCACCTGCCAGCAGGCCCCCACCCATGTCCAACTCATGTCCCTCACCACCCCCACCCCCCCAGCACTGTGGGGCACCTGCCAGCAGGCCCCCACCCATGTCCAACTCATGTCCCCCACCCCCCAGCACTGTGGGGCACCTGCCAGCAGGCCCCCACCCATGTCCAACTCATGTCCCCCACCACCCCCACCCCCCAGCACTGTGGGGAACCTGCCAGCAGGCCCCCACCCATGTCCAACTCATGTCCCCCACCACCCCCACCCCCAGCACTGTGGGGCACCTGCCAGCAGGCCCCCACCCATGTCCAACTCATGTCCCCCACCACCCCCACCCCCCAGCACTGTGGGGCACCCTCCACCAGGCCCTCGCCCATGTCCCATCCATGCCCCCCTGCACCTGGGTCCCAACAATCCCCAATCATCTCCGTAATGGCCATCCTCCCCTGCCAAAAGGCCCAACCAACTATCACATCCACCCACATATCAAAGGCAATTACATGTTACACACCCAATGTAAATAATGCAAATGAACACATGTCTGTCACACACAATGGCTGCAAGTGAATGTTAAAACACCCAACATGACATGCATGAAAGTAATGAGATGATATGACACATTGAAGGATGAAAATAAAAATGTATTGAAAATCAACTAGAATGGAAATGAAATTAGAAAAACCACAAAGCAAAACAACAAAAAGAAGATGAATGTCCATGAAAAAAATCAAAAAAATCAAAAAATCCATAGAAGAACTATTTACAAGACAATCCCGGGTCCATGAGCCCAACCAAATGAAACCTAACTATGTCAACTAACTAAAAACTGAACTATATACAAAAAAGTGGCGCATTGTCCAATCGCAACCAAATAAAAAAAAAATAATTAAAAGGAAACCTACCACTAACTATATAACTATATACAATGGCAGCGGGCAAGTCCTGCGGCTCACTCTGTGATGTTGCCGGCCAGGGCATCATCGAACTCCATGTCGATGTCCTGGAGGCGGGACTCTGTCCTGGCCCCGAGGTCTCGCAGGGATAACCCCATGTTCACCTCAAACTCCCTGCGAGCTTCCTCGAGGCACTCAGCCCGCCTCAACGCCCGACGCATGGAGAACTCCGCCCTGACCATGGTGAGCCGCTCCTCTTCCGCCCGCTGCCACTCCGCACCTATCCGCTGGACCAACTGCTCCCACACAGAAGACACTACCATCCCAGGGTTCTCCTGCCCTCCGGCCGATGCCTGCCACTCTGATATTGATGGCCCCGAGCCATGATGCCTCCCACGTCGAGCCTGCTGCTGCCTCCGACGCCACTGCCTCTGCCAGCACGACGGCATCCAGGATGATGGAAACCACCGACGCCGTCGTGCACGTGCCCTGCCCGATGATGCCGTCACATCCTCCATCTGCTGGGGTCCAGTTGCTGTGTTGTCCACCCCTGCTGGACCTCTGACTCCCGACTGTGGCAGGGATGGGATCCCCACCGAGCTGGCTGCATTGGTCAGGGCAGGTCCACAGGGGGCCCTGGTGGCATCTGGGCCGGAAGACGGCAAGGAGAACGACTGGCGTATAGTCTCCACAGAGGAGGAGAGGGCCGCCAGATTGTCCGACACATGCAGGAAACCCCCGAACATGGCCGATCCCAATTGGGCCACGTCGGCACGGTGCTCTTCGTGATGACGTGCGTGCTCCTCCTGGGAAGCACGCACGGCATCACGAATCACAGCCGTGTGCATCGCGACCCCAATCAGGACCTTCTCCACACGGCCAGGGGTCCCCTCGTCCGCAGGTGGAGGGGAGTCAGATGACATGGACATCCCCTCTACCTGCGGACGGGGCATCCCTGCTGGTGCAAGGTGGTGCACCCACAGGTTCAGGGACAGCGACATGCACAGGCCCCTCCACGGTGACCTGTGCTGCCTCCTGCCCCTGCCCCTGGACTGCACCACTTGCACCAGCAGGGATGCCCCCACCAGGCCCCATGTGCGCCTCAGTGGCGGCCTCCTCCTCCTCTGTGGAAACCACCAACCTGAATGGCTCCTCGCCGTCTACCGCCATAGCAGGCCCCTGTGGGGGCTCACCCACCCCTTCCGCTGCAGCCGTGGGGGCATCCCCGCCGCCTTGCTCCACAGCGCCGTCTCCGCCCTCTCCTTCACTAGCCGCTGCGTAGAGGGAGACATAGAACACAAGCATCAGGGTACTGTACAATGGTCCCCTAGACAGGAAGCAATAGCAGATGAGTGCCACTGTCAAAGTACACTTCCATCATGTCACACCACAACACATGTGTCAGTCCAGGCAAAACACACACAGTGACAGTCATGGTGCGTGCCATGGACATTTCAATGCATGTCCAATGGACTCTCGAATCATACAATGTAATGGGACTCACATGCATCATGGGTCATGCCTATCACATGCACACACTTCACCTCAGTCACATCCATCTGGCCCCGTACACCCCAATCACAGTGCATACAAGGATGACTAGGCTGCATCAGTGAATCTGTACATTGTCACAGACATGTGTCATGCATCCATGGCACTCACAAGTCACAGACACGCAGGTCAGGCACACACACATGGATACCACATATGTATCTGGCATCAGCACCCATCCCTCGCCCCCACCCATGTCCAGGAACAGAGACTGCCATGCTCTCATGTGTGCAATCTGCACAGGGCTCCCCATGTCGCATTCAAACACATGCAACAACCGTGCGGTTCACACATTACAGGTCGCACATGCATTCCCATGATGTCCCTGCACACATACATGCGTACATGGCCTATGTCACACATGCAGGCAAGTATCAGACAACCAGCACACTGCAACATGCCCTGTCTCACACAGCAATGCTTGGCCACTTACCGCTCAACTCCAGACGGGTCTCCCTCTCAAGGACCTGGGCGTGGAGCGCTGGGTGTGCGCGTTCCAGGACCCTCAACTGGATGGTACTCATGCGGCCCCGGCCCCCCTCACGAGGCGCTGGGCCTTCATGAGGGTCCTGGACCTCAAGTCCTCCCAGCGCTTCTTGACCTTCTGGATGGTGCGGGTTGCCACCCCCTCCGCGTTGATGGCAACCACACAGTCGGCCCAGATCCCCTCCCGTCCTACCCTGTTGGCGCGGGACGATCCGAAGAGGGCATCATACTGCCCCAGGACTTGCTCCACCAGGACACCAACTTCGGTGGCAGTGAAGCTGGTGCCCCTCTGCCCCTCTGGCCGGGGGTTGCCACTGGGGTCAGATGTGGATGTGCTCGACATGGCAACCCCAGGGGCAGGAGTGGGTGGGCAACTGGGTCCTGGGGCTGGGCTGTGGAGCGATGTTATTCGAGTCGGGAGTCTTCTGTACCAGCAGGGGTGGACACAGCAACTGGACCCCTGCAGATGGCTGATGTGCAGGCACCAAATGGCAGGGCACGGTGGCAGCAGGCAGGCAGGCAGGCAGGCAGCAGCAGATGGCACGTGGGAGGCTGCTCGGGGCACTGGGGGGCAGTGATTCGGCCTTATGGGCAGGAGCGTGGTCTTCCGTGTGTTTTCGCGTGGCCAGCTTGATACGGTGTGATTTGGCACGTGAAAATCCTGCACGTCAGCGTGAAAATCAAGGAAAGGCCCTTAGCGCGTAAGCGCGTCAGCACGCGTACGTGATTTCATTGGACCAAAGGCCCTTGCAGCGTAAGTGCGTCTGTGACGTTTTGCGCACTGGCGTTGCCCTGGCAGGGCTTGGTGATCCCGCGTGCATTTATGTTCTGTACGTGCTTTTCGCGTGAGAAAGTTCACGCGAACCCCTGAAATACACGTAGCACGCTCCCCCAGGCCAGATCGCGTGAGAAAGTTCACGCGAACCCCTGAAATACACGTAGCCCGCTCCCCCAGGCCCGATCGCGTGAGAAAGTTCACGCGAACCCCTGAAATACACATAGCCCGCTCCCCCAGGCCCGATCGCGTGAGGAACTTCACGCGAACCCCTGAAATACACGTAGCCCGCTCCCCCAGGCCCGATCGCGTGAGAAAGTTCACGCGAACCCCTGAAATACAAGTAGCCCGCTCCCCCAGGCCCGATCGCGTGAGAAAGTTCACGCGAACTCCTGAAATACACGTAGCCCGCTCCCCCAGGCCCGATCGCGTGAGAAAGTTCACGCGAACCCCTGAAATACACGTAGCACGCTCCCCCAGGCCAGATCGCGTGTGTGACTTCCCGCGAACCCCCGGAATACACGTATCCCGCTCAATCGCGTGTGTAACTTCCCGCGCAACCCCGAAATACACGTGCCCTGCTCGCACAATTGCTGTATGTTGCCACTTTTGTAATGCGCAGGGACGCTACCGCCTGCCTTCGTGTGGCGGACGTGTATCGGCTTGTGCGTGTCTTTCGCTGTGCGTGGCTTTGCCCTATTCGATTCCCTGAATACGTGTGGTTCGGGTGCGTGTGGGCGTTCCGTCTGCTTCCCTGCAGTACATCCCCAGTTACGCCCTTGTTTTCGCGAGTTTTTCCCCATTCCGCGCGTTACGCCCCGTGTTCCGCCCACTTTCTGGTGTATGCGCCGAGGTTGTGCGCTTTCACTGTGCGCATCGCGCACGTCTTTTGGGATGTTGCAGTGACGTGTGCGCCATGCACGGGTTTGGCGCACATCCCGTGGTAAACACGCGCAGGGACTTCCATGAATCGCACGCGTGCGCCTGTTTTTTTCCGCTTGCGCCTGCTTGCGCCTGCTTGCGCGAAGATTTTCGGCGCACGTTTGTTCCATGAATCGGCCCCTTAGTATATTGGACATTTCCTGGGCCATCCACATTTTTAGAGTCAAGAGGTGGCAATCGCCTACCACAGTGTGCCGGGCGCCTTATCTTAGGATACGGCCGTTCCATTATGGATGAGTCCGTTGAGGTTTGGTCAGATGAAGAATCCATTGTACAACAAGTATCTTCAGTCACTGGCCTTGGTGCCGAGGCTGTCTCTGGTGATCCCATTAAGTTGTTGGTCTCTATAGAGCTCATTTTGAGTTTTTTGTTCTGGGAGCAGCTCAGATTGGGTGAAACACTCCCGCCAATCCTCCTTCGTTTGTGTAGTGAGCTAGACTTTAAAGTAAGCAAGGTGGTCTGCTTAATAGAAGGACACACCCCTGGATCAGCAAGATTTTTTCCGAAAGGCTGCCCCACCAAATCACCATTTGTGTTATTTTTAACAGCTCTTTCTTTATTTAAACGAGTGAGATCAAGTAGCAGTTTGTTGGCCACCTCCAATGAGTTTCTTCTTCCGTATCCTGATGTGGGTTTGTGGATGGCAACACTCGATGAAAAATGAGGCAGGGCGCCACCCCCGATCTCATTCATGCATGGTTCAGTAACACTCTCTTCTGTTTGTCGTACTGCAAGACCCTCGGGCTCCTTGGAACCACATATATCACCACTAGGATGACCGACTGGGTCTTCCAATGAAAAGGCCTCTTTGCTATTATAAACTGGACAAATGTCAAAGCTCCCAGGTGAGGCCAAGGCACTATAGAATCGAGACCGAGGTGACTCAGAGATTGTATTTGTCTGGCCTTTAACAGGTTCACTAATTGTTCCTGAGGACTTTGGAGATTTCTCAGGGCATGACTGCGAATCATTCGATGCAGCCACGGCATCCGCAGAGCAGACACCGCCTGGTTCACGGACCATTGCATTCAAGCCGGGCAGCCGTGAGTCGTCGCCCTCTGTGCCCGGCAAACTCCACCCCTCTTCCCGCCGAACAGAGTCAGCGTCACACGGAGCGACGGCTCCAGTCCCGGGCAGCTCCAGGCAGCCAGCGAGGACGGGACCATCAGAGGCAGCGACCTCGCCAGCCACACCGCTGCCAACAACGTCGGCACACACAGCAGGCCCACAGGACCGGCAGACCCCGCCAACACTCAGCGAAGCAGCAGGCACGGATGAATGCACACAGGTAACGGCATTTTGAAATATTTCCACACGGTTGCCGATACGGTACAACTGCTGTGTGCAGTGCAATGATTGCATTGGGAAATGCTCATCTCTGTCATAGATGCAGACCGTGCAGGTAAAGACGTGCTTGATAGAGCTGAGGCTGATCCCGCACAAGCCGTACCTCGAGCATCAGGCGACAATACGTGTACTGCAGGGTCCCCAGGTCTGTCACCCGATGCAGTCTTTATTGTAGATCTTGGAGAGGTCAGTTTTCGTTGAGCGCGAGTTTCGCACATTCTCGCGTCGGGGCTATGACCACAGGATGGGTTTCAAGCCAAGAAGGCCACACGCCTCCACTCCTCTGGTCCTCTGATCCTCTGACTCCTCAGACTCTGCCCTGACTCCGCGCCCGCTCCGCGGGGGGAGTGAGTCTTTGTAGGTAGGTGTATGCAGACACACCCTCAGCAAGCGATAGGCAGGGAAAACAGACTCTCCACTCCGCTCTCCACAGCTCCTCAGACTCTGCCCTGACTCCGCCAGGAGAAAAAGCATTTTTTTTCTTCGCTTTCAAGGACAAAACTTGCAGGGTTCCGGTTATGGCCAAAATCTGGGCTCATCCTGGGGAAACATTCAGGGACAAGCCTCGCAAGGTTTCCAAAGGGGCCAGTGTTAGGAAAGATTTCATAATCTTATGTAATTTTCCCTCCATGTGTCAACCCCCAAACTTTTTGCTGCTGTTTAGACACCATTGGCTGATTTAGCCAGAGAAGCACAGCCTTCAGCTGCACTCCTCTGGGCTTTGGCTCACTTTTTATGGGGAAACTGAAATGCCCTTAAGACAGTCAGTACTGGGACTGTTTCCCTTAGTCCTTTCCTCATGTTGCAGCTTTTGTGCAACGTGTAACGTGTGCAATGTATGTTACCATACAGCACACTTGGGTGTATAGTCGTTTCCAAAGGCAGTAGATACTCTCGCTGGATATTTTATGAACTGTGCAGGTGTGTCAAGGACAGGACTGGTGGCAGCTATCGTTTCACATTATTTTTGAACCCTTTCCTGTCATGTTAACCGTGTTTGGCACAAATAGGTGGCCTGGCTCCAAAATGGCCATGCCACGAGTTTTTGTCCTGTCATTTGGCCATCTTGCCCCTTCACCTTCCACAGGTTGAGTCGACCCGGGCCAGTCCTTGTTTGATCATGCATTTTCCCACTAAGTGCAGAGCTTTCGCAGGTATCTGCATGCCTTGTGTGTGTGCCTCCAGGATGTGGGCTGGGGTGTCTGTCCCCAATACACATCGTGGGTGCCAGAGAGTCTGGAGTGCCCTGAATGCCTGAGACCACCGTAGTCTGTGATTGGTCCACATATGGAGTATGTGTTTGTGAGCAGATCTCCCATTGGGTCCTCTCAGTTTTGGTGCAAAGGGAACTTTGTATAAGAGGAGGCTGAAAACACCACCACCATGTCGATCTCCTGAGTTCTCACTGAACAAAGGATAGGATCCAAGTATCCTGCAACTACGAAACTGAGTCGAGGAACTGCTGGTGACCCGCTGGAAGGTTTGGCACCCTGCACCCACTGTCGTGCCTTGGGACCCCTCTACATCGGAGTGTCCTAGAAGGTCTGCGAAGGTGCCTCGACCCATTGGAATAGTGAGACCAACTATTCTTGGCACCTTCACCAAAACCTGCAAGTAAGCTTTCTCGGAAGTGTCCCTGGGCCAACCAGTGGGCTGACGAGTTTACGCAGGACCTTTGCTCTGTCCCCGCCATCGTTTCGAGGAGGCCCTCGAAACTTGGTATACTGCTAGCTCTTGTCCATGGCACCCTCTCACTGAATTTTGTACACTTGGCGTTCCCAGGTCTGAAGTGAGATGAGTGGGTCAGGACCGGAGTAACCGCGGTTACTGTGTTGCCCTGCCACGCCAATTCTGCTGCATTAATGACCCTCTTGCCCCTGGAGCCTGCTGCAGTGAAACTGGGTCGATTCATTCACCCGGAGCGGAGAAATTGCCACTGTCCCGTTTGGGGATAATCGTATCTCAGGAACTACAAGGTGCCGAGATGTCCTTTTTGCCGCATTCGAACCTGCAAGCGAAGTGGACTGACCTGCCGAAGTTTGGGCCCTCTTGCATCAGGGACCGGTGAGTACTCAATACCCCAACTGGTGGCCCCTGGCGCAAGGGCCCATTTTTACGCACGAGTGGCCCCTGGGGGCCCCTCTCCTTTCCACTGCTATTGCGAAATAGCGACTCATCCCAAACTCTCGAACTGCCTCTGCCTTCAAGTGGAGGTACTTCTTGAATAGTGGGAACCTATTCTTCATCGCCTCACCCACCTTCTTGAGCTGCTAGAGACCGCTGAAGAGACCCAATTTTGCCCATTGGATCAACCACGTGCACTTGCATTGCCTGTACTATTGAGCACAAGGCTCCCCTCTTCTTAGGGCTTGGACTGCCTCTTAGGTGTATTGTCGATGTCGAAGGGGCCTAAAGATTACCTGAACTGCCTGTTTCCTTCCCCTCTAGGTTGTCAACATACTTCGTGCAGTTAACCCTTTGGACCCCAATGGTCTTGTGTATATATAATGTATAGATTGTGATGTGTTGGTTTAGTTAGTGTTACTGTGATTCTTTTGCTATGGTCAATGTTACAAAGGCCTTGTAATAAATATATTTTTAATATAACACCTGCCTGGAGTAATTTGTAAGTGTCCTTGCTCTGTGTGCTCACTGAGGTCTTTCATTCACCCTCACCCCTCCTGAGACTTAGTCTTGACCGCCTGCCAAAGCTACCTTGATTGGTCTGGCTTGTCCAGAGGTTACCCTGCTCCAAGAAACTAGGCTGGCCTTCTGAGTTTAGAAATCCATCTTAACAGCCAGCATAGCTCTCGTGGCTGGGGAAGGTTCTCCACTTCCAGAGATGGAGCAACACTGCCTAAACAATGACCACCCGCTTCAGGTCCCCTGCCATGCCTCTACTGTAGAATGACGTATAACACAATTCACCCAAGCATGGGAGGGAATCACCTTGGACAAGTGGGCGCTATCAACCGTGGCTGGAGGTTATTGCGTGGAATTACTTCAGTGACCCACAAACCATCTCCTGCATCAACAACCAACCACGAAGGAGGAACACATACTAGAAGAGGTGGCAGCGCTGCTGCTCAAGGATGCCATTAAAATCGTCCCAGTGAACCAGGTAAACTAGGGTATCTATCCAACCTACTTCTTTGTGGCAAAAAGAATTGAACAATGTACCCAGTTTTAGACCTACACCCTGCAAACACCTATGTCAAGCCATTCCGCATGACTATGCTAAAAGTATTCCCACTGCTAAAACGGGGGAACTACATGGCAACATTGCATATGAAAGATGCCTATTTTCATATTTCAATGTTCCCAGCGTGCACAAGATTATTGGGCTTCAAGATGGCAAACCAGCACTACCAATTCAAAGTGCTACCCTTTGGCAAAGTTCCCGCACCAAGGGTATTCACCAAGGTACTGGTGGTGGTGCAGCAGCGCACGTTCGCAGGGAGGCAATCCCAGTGTACCCTGGAGGACTGGCTGATTACAGGGGAGTCTCCCCTAGTTTGCAGGCAAAATATCCAAAGAACTATAAACCTCTTCCAAGTGGGCATCTCGAACGAGAACAAAAAAATCTCTCGTACTAAACGGTCATAAACACAGATGAAGGGTTAGTCTTTTCATCAAAGGAAAGACTCCAAAACATGCTACTGCAAATACCTCATTATCAAGCCGGCTACCAGATAAGTGTACACCAAGCTATGCGTTTGCTTGGCATGATGGCATCTTGCATTTATCTTGTCCCACATGCATGATTGCACATGCACACCATGCAGGAGTGGTTGGCAAAACAGTGGTCTCGGGCAAGCGGTCAGTGGGACGATCTAGTGGTTGTTTTGCCAACACTAGTACAACATTTTTTCTGGTGGACAATGGAGAATATGTTGAGGGGAAAACCCTTCCATGATCCGACGGTGCAAGCGGTAGTAACATTCGCGTCACTCTCTGGGGGCGGGGGGACACATCATCTTCAACTCACAGCACATGGTCTGTGGACTCGCATCCCAGCACAGAACCACATCAACCTGCTGTAACTTGTAGCGGTATTCAAAGTGTTTCAAGCATTCAAAGCGCATCTGACAAATCAGTCGGTACAGATCCTAACTGACCGCACCACTGTAATGTTCTACATCAACAAGCAGGGGGGCACACATTTTGTCCAAATTAGCACAGAAAATATGGACATGGGCACTCTAATGGGGATGTGCCCATCTTCCCAACGTGTTCCAGGGGAACTCAAACACTCTAGCAGACTCGCTGAGCAGAGATTCCCCTACCGTAAGAACACGAATGGTGACTAGACACAAATGTTGTACACCACATCTTCTCGGTGGTGTTACCTTACACTGACTTGTTCGCTACAAAAGAAAACGAGCCATGCCCAGACTCCAAGGGGAACTCCCTATGGATGAGCTGGTCAGGGAAATTTGCTTACACTCCCCTCCTGCCCACCGCCCCTCTCCCACTCCTCTAATGAGCAGGGTGGTGAACAAGATTCATGGAGAACAAATGTTGCTCATCCTAATTGCTCCCATGTGGGCAAGACAAGCCTGGTAACCACATCTGTGCAAACTGGCAATGTGTGATCCCATCAAACTTGCGTGCCAGACCAATCTGCTGACCCAACACTGTGGAATAACAGTACACCCTCAACCTCACTCGAACCTGGCAGCATGGCCCCTGAGGTAATTGAATTTGATCATCCAACTCTACCACAGAGGTGTATGGATATTCTCAAGGAGGCACATAAACCAAACACCAGACACTTATTTCGACAAGTGGAGATTTGTAATTTGGTGCTAGTCTAAACAAATAAACCCCATAGAATGTACTCCATCCCACATTCTAAACTACATCCTCCACTTGTTAGACTCTGGGTTAGTATTCAAATCTATAAAGGGCCACTTGGCAGCTTTCTCAGCTTACACCACATCTCATAGTAAAATATTGTGGTGGAGAGTTCACGTCATTCAAGCATTCATGGAGTGGGTAAAGAGACTCCACTATCCAATTTCAAACCCACCGCCAGGCTGGGATCTCAAGGTAGTACTCGCAAAGCTCATGGGACCTCCCTTTGAGCCTGTGCATAAGTCAAGTCTAAACACCCGACATATAAAACTGCCTTCTTAGTGGCTATTACATCCATAAGAGTTGGTGAACTTCAAGCATTTGTCAGTGCATGGCCCATTCTTTGTTGTACACAAGGATAAATTGGTTTTAGGAACACACCCAAGGTTTTCACCTAAGTTAATTTCAAAATTTCACGTGAACCAATCCATTGAGCTGCTGGCCTTCTTCCAGAACCCAAGCTCAGCTGAGAAAAAACGCCATACACTAGATGTAAGGAGGGCAGCCCTTTGCTATGTAAACAAGACCAGACTGCTCAGAAAAACAGACTATCTCTCTCCGTAGCACCAGGCAGAGAAAGAGACCGTATTTCCAAGAATGCCATCTCCGGATGGATAGTCTGATGCATACAGGTCTGTTACTCCTTATCAAGTAAGTCTCTGCCTTTCACACCAAAAGCTCACTCCACAAGGGGTACAAGAGGTACTTTGGCTTTTATTGCAAATGTCGCACGGGACACCATTTGCAAAACAGCTACATGGAGCTCAGTACACAGTTTTACTCGGCACTACTGCATTGACACTCATTCCAAAGCAGATACACAGGTGGGACAAGTGGTTCTAAAACATCTATTTGCCACTGGACCGTCTCACAACTTTAACACTGCTTGCTAATCTATGCATAGCATGTGATCTAAGCAGATTCCACAAGCCTCTGAAGGGATACATTACTCACCGTAATCATATTTCTGATGCTTGTATCTGCTTAGATTCACATGCACCCACCCTTCCTTCCCTTGGAAAGAAGGTGCATGGAAGAGCCTTATCTGATCTTATGTTTTAAAACACCTGTACTCGTGCTACACTTCATGCTACTGCATGTCAGAAACAAAACAATTTGAGGGACCTCGATGCGTGAAGGACCATGGATACAGTGGATGACACACTAGGGATAGTATTACTGGCACGCCCTGTTGAGGTCCCTTTTTTGAGTTTCAAAAACCATTGTAATACTCTGCATGTTCCACTAGAAATCTGCCTATGCATAGCATGTGAATCTATGCAGATACAAGCATCAGAAATAAGATTCCATGGAGTAATGCATTATAAACATTCTTTATATTAACATTTCTTTCTGGTGGAAAGTGAATATCTGAGTTAACTAGCACTGTTAAACGGGGACCCATGGTCCGTGTAGCAGAGGGCATGTGGCAGGGGAAGATGTATGAATTGCAGCAGGTTGCTTGTGAAACATCAGGTGGAGGAAACGCTGGAAAAACAATTTTTAAAACAAGGTTCGGGGTGTTATATCTGGTAACTAATCTTGTCACTGCAGAGATTGTTCCAATCAAAGGAACTGGAGCGTCTCATTTACAGATGTGCAGATCCAGTTGCAGTCATAGGACACATGAAGGCAGGCATAATGCCACGAGACTTGTAGAACAACTTTTGATGTCATTACTAGAATGAACATTGGAACCCTGTCAATTGTGACACGTATATGCTTAAACAGATGGGACAAATGTCCACATCAGAAATCGTGAGCTTATTTGCTGGTTGATCAAAATTAATCAAACTTTCTTTATACAGTTTACCAGGTACAGTTCCGTTAATCTGCAGCATGTAAGACTAGAAGCAAAACAGCAATGCAGCCCAAAAATCGATTGCAATGTTAGGGGATTTTTTGAGCCCCTGCCTAGATTTGGGAAGCAACCAAGCACTTTACAGTCTTAGGGCGAATAACATGGTGAGGGAAGCAGAGAAACAAGTGAATTGGGAGAACCTGGTGGGTGAGGGGTGCAGGCAGGGAAATTTGGCAGCAGGGGAATTTACAAGCAACCAGGCGAGGAAACTGGAGCAGGATCATCCAGTTCCATGTAGTGTGGAGAGTGGAGGGTCTGTGGACCTAAGTGTTGGGGTGGAATAATTCCTTGGAAGATTATGATTTGGAGCTCTTGCTGGAACTGTAGTTGCGAGGGGCAAACCTGATCTTGATAGGCAGGTGAATTAGTCTGCACATGAGAAACTCTGCATACAAGGCCAACTATCAAACTTCTGTTTGATAGTTGGCCTTGTATGCAGAGTTTCTCAGTGAGGTATCTTGGGGACTTCAGGGTGACATGTGTAGATGATGCAGCAGGATTTGAAGATGTTACAGGCTTGCAGCAGGATCCATAGCATCTAGGTGATCCATTTTCAGAGTCCTTTGCGTCATGTTGCAGCAGGCAGGAAACATCTTGGGGGTGTAAGGGAAGTTGCTGGAAGGCCTTCCAAAAGGTCATTACCACAATCCAGTTTGTAGAAGATCAAGTCTTGGACAGCATATCTTTTTTTTTTTGGATGAAGTGCTTTATTTTCCGCAGGTGTAAGTTGGTGCCAAGCAGTTTGAGTCTTCTGTGCTATGTGCTGTTGAAGGCGCGGTATCTGTTGATGTCAAACCCACTGGACTTTGTGTATGGGGCCAGCTGATGTGTGAAGCCCTCATTCATAGCAAGCCAGATCTGGATGGCGGGGTGTTCAGTGTGTTCAGTGTGTTCAGTGCGTCAGCAGTAGGCATTTAGTCTTGGAGAGTATGAGCTTCAGGTAAGCACTGACATTCGCAACTGGCGCAATGTGAGGCAGGCCTGTGGATGTCTTCAACTGAGGATATCTTGAGTCGGAAATGTTGTCTGTGGATTGTGGATGTGCAGAGCGAGGTGGGTTCAGGGCGGTTCTGTGTGATGTTTGAAGATCACGGGGAGAGGATGGATCCTTGCAGGACTCCACAGGTGATGGGTAGTATTGGTGGTCTTGCGGAATCCATCTGTATGAAATGGTGGAGATTAGCATGGTAGGAATTTGATCCAGCTGGGGACTATCATGTGAAATCCCCATGCAGCAATGTAGATTTTCAATGTCTGGTGGTCTACTGTGTTGAATGCTGCTGATGGCACAGAGAACCAGGGAGCAAGAATGGCAATCTAGGATTGTAATCCCTTAGATGGTAGCTGTTTCTGTGCTGCTTTTGGGACTGAAGCCTGATTGGTTGATCTGGAGCCTGGTGGCTTTATTTTGGATTTGTGCAGATACTGCTTTCAAGGATCTTGTCTAGGAAGGGGGGAAATTAGTGATGGCGATGGTACTTGCTGGGGTCGTTCAGGTCCAGTGTTTGAGGATTCGTCTTGAGGGTCGAGGGGGAAGTTGACTTGAGTTGGGGTGCTCTTGATTGTCTGGTAAGGGAGGAGTACTTCATTTGGCAGGGTCTTGAGTACACGTGCAGTGAGGATGTCTGTGTACAATATGACCTTGAGGGATGCTAGGGTGGCAGTAATGCCTTTAATAGTGAGGGTATGGAAAGTTGTCTAGGTCCTTGTGGTTTTGCGAGATGGGATGTGTAGTGTGTTTAGTTGTGGTGTTCGTGTCTAGGCGTTGATCATGTTGATGGTGGATTTTATTTTTGATGAAGTGGGGTGGGAGGGAGGGACAGAGGGCTGATGCAGTGCTTGAATCTGAGAGGGCTCTGCTTTAATTGTTGAAATTGGCTATAGGAGCAATCTGCGTGTAGCAGTCACTTGAGCAGGGCGAGGTTGAATGGGCTGCAGGATTTTCACCAATTTCTTTTCCGAAGGTTTGTTGACGTGGAGTGCTTGTGTACCAGGGTGTGCAAGTTTTAGGCTGGAGGTAGCATTGCTTCACTGGAACATGGTAGTTGATGTTGGTTGTGAGGGTGATGTGTTCTTGTGGAAGCAAGTTGCAGTCCAGCTTGTCGGAAGTAGATTCGCCCGTGTGTGGACATAATCTACCTTACGCTTAATTATTAGCAGTGAAGAGGATGTGAATGGGTTTGCAGAATACATGTAGGTGTGCCAGCTAATGCTGGGTAGACCAGTGGATTCCACGGTGGGCAAAGTCAAGAAAACACAATGGCTATGGAGGAATCTATATAAATCGTGGCATATTTTTCTTTTGCAAACATGCATGGGTAAGGGCAATCTGGATATAACCGTTTTGCAATATACAGAGCCTCAAACTACGCAGCCTGAAGAAATTCTTCCCAGGGTATTTCCTAAACCAAACCCATCAGCAATCCACTCTAGGTCCTGCAGTGTTATGTGCTTTAAATCCACGCGAGTATAGAGATTTTTTAGTTATAAAAAGGCTGTGCTGTAGTGCACCCCAGCAAAAAGAGTTGGTGTAAAGAAGCAAAATATAAAATGGACCAACAGGAATAAAAAAACTTCTGATACTTGGCTGCTCTTTTTCGGAGTGCTAGAATGTCATGAGGCACTGCTAGAGTTTCCAGTTGACCCTGAACCAAAGCGTCTGTGTTTCTAACAGTGCAGACGCTGCCACTGTGCGTTAACAGTATGGTAGACTTGCAACCACAGAATGCAATGCAATACTGTATAGGCATTAAGTGAGTGGTTGTCACCATGCATTTGAGTGAACACATTTGGCAAACCCAAGGCTGGAACCTCTGGCAATTCTTGCTTGATTTTAATACATTTATCGTCCACTTTGGGAAATCCTAGAAGCTGTTCACATTTAAGTCACAAGAGGTTTGGAAGGTTTTTTTTTTTAATAGTTGAAGCATTGCTCAGTTCCGCTAGTGGCAGTAGCCAACCACAAAAATCCTCATTTGCTTTTTGGATTTGCAGTGACCACTAATTTAGCACCATAAACTCCAGAAAGAAAAAAAACACATTTGTGGAGCGAGATGGAGGCACTCTGCCCTCCATCTCTGCCTGAAAAAGCAATAATTTCTTTCAGAATTACCTGGCACAAAATTATTTGTAGGGGCGGCTTGAGTTCCTTCATCTGAACACTCAAAAGAACTAATTTCTATACGATGCAGTGTGGGGTGGGTGTGCCCACATTTTGGTTGTGACAAAGATGGTCTCTGGTCTGACACGTTATTTAGCGGCTTTGTTCTTGGAAGCAAAGTTATAAATACAATTCTTACAAGGAGGTTTGGGGGGGTGTCCCCAATGAATGTTTGACATGCGTGGGCACTCTGAACACAAGCTAATCAAGATCCTGCTCTAAAATGTACGTTTTTACATTTTCTCCAGCATTGGATCTTTCATGGATTCACATGCTTAGAATATTCCCCGTCGTCAGACTGGGAACCCTCGGTACACATATATAGTCGTTTCCTATAGGAAAAAACTTCCGACACTTGTGTGTCCTATCCACATCTACGTCCTCTCTGGGGCCGTCCACGCATGCCCCGTAGGATGTAGTGGTATAAAAGCCCCACCCCCGCGGGCCCCGTCAGATTTCAACCGTCTCCAAAGATAGTGGGATCTCCTTGCGTAGTCTCTACTTTCTAGGTTTATTGTTGAAATTACTCGTTTTGATCGAAAGGTTATTGGTCTTACCAGGATGTCGGGCAAACCGCTCTCCCGCCCGTGCGCCACGTGCGGATTGAGAAAGGTTTACGAGGGGGACGGCCATCTAGATTGTACATATTGCCTCCACCCTCACCATTCGGCAGACCAGTGCGAAATATGTAAAGGTTTTTCCCAGAAAACCCTGAAAGATCGGAGTCGGCGACTGGTGTCGTGGTTAAATGACGGGGCGGGAGCATATCCTCAGTCGGAGGTTGGCTCCGTGCGCAGCGTGGCCTCGACAAAAACATCGGGGGCCCCGCGCCATTCAGCCTCGTCGGAACCACTGGCAAAGAAAACTCGACCGGCGGAAAAGGATGTTCCACGAAGCCACTCTTCCAAAGACTCTTCAAAAGAATCTTCAAAAAAGTCATCATCGTCGAAAAAACATGGAAAGGAAAGGCCAAAATCCTCCTCGGGCGATCCTCATAGATCTGCCACGAGTAGATAGTCGGAAAAGCGTAGGGAGAGCTCTGTGAAGGCGGGACCGCCTAAGCCACCTGCAGGCCCACCGTCGACGACGACGAACCAGTCAGTGGCCTCACTGCCGCTAACGCAGTTGGTTTCCCCCGTCCTCAACCCGCTGACGACAACGGCAACGATGTCCTCGTCGACCGAAGTTCAGGCCTGGAGACCAGAGGTTTTTGATCTGGTGTTGCCAGACTCGTTACTGCAGGAACAGGCAGTGTCGATTTCCTCGAAGGAAGACGACGGCTTCAGGATTGCGGGCCCGGAAGATCTTGGCTCCGAGCCAAGTCACCATCAGGAGCAACCTGCTCTCAGGTGTTTACCCAGTTTTCAAGCTCACAATCGGCCCTGTCCATGGAGGTTCTGTCCTCATTGCACTCGCTGCTGAAATCGTTAGATGAAAGGCTTCCACTAGTGAACCCGTCAATGCCTCCCGTCGACGAGCCAGGCCCGTCACATCGTCCAACCCAAACGACCAGAGTTCCGTTGACTCCAATGGTCCACGAGGAGGGTGAGCTGTCGGACTCTGTATCTGACCAAGGAAAAGTATCGGACATCTCCCTGTCTCCATCTAGGGATCCATCCTGGGTGTCGGATGTTGAATTGGAAGCACCAAAGAGCCCCACTCACCCGTCTCCACCAGACGATGTTGGCGCGTTTCATTCAATGATGGAAAAGGCATGCAAGGAATTTGGCCTGGTCCAGCAGGAGGAGAAAAAGGACTGATTTCTGTTCGACCATATGGGTAAGAATAGGCGTTCAGTATTCTCAATACCCATTTTAGATCATGTCTGGAAAGAGGGTGTTCAAACCATGCGTTACCCGTTTTCTGAACCGGCCGTCAAAGGCCGCATTGAAAAGAAGTTTAAAGCGCCAGACTCTACCCCGAAATGTCTTTCGTCCCAACCTACACCTGACTCAGTGGTGTCGGCGGCAGCGACAAGGAAAGCGAGGGCCCAACACAAGTGCTCTACCCCTCCGGATAATGAGGCAAGGCGCCAAGATGTGTTTGGTAAGAAGGTATTATCCGTGGGTGCTACAACTGTGAAGGCAGCCAACTCTTTGGCTATTGTCGCCAGGTACGACAGGGAAATGTGGCACAGACTAGCCCCTATACTGGACCACCTTCCGGAGGAACATAGAAAAGCGGCTATGTCTCTGGTACGAGAGGGCGAAGAAGCGTCGAATCATGCAATTAACATAGCGGTGGACCTGGCGGATTCGGGCTTTAAGCAAGTAAACAACGGGGTTGTTCTTAGACGCCAGGCTTGGCTTAAGTGCACCAACTTCAGGCCCGAGGTTCAGTATAAAGTATTGGACATGCCCTTCGAAGGTGACCTTCTTTTTGGAGAAAAGGTGGATGAGGCCCTGAAGGGCATGGAGGAGGACTCGGATACGGCTCGCTCGTTGGGTGCCCTTCAAAGTGGACATTTTTTTTTATCTTTTCGTCCCTTTAAAGGGGCATCGGGCAATTCAAGATTCTCTGCATCCAGGGATAGATCTTTTGGCAGATCAGCATACCCATCCCAGGGATATAGACGCGCCTCTCAAAACACAAGCCGGCGCAGAAACCTCCAGTCATCCAAGAGACGACCGGCCTATCCTTCGTCGACGAACAAACAAAAAGACCAGCAATGACGGGAAGCGCACCGTTCTGGGAGGAAGAGTGTCAAACTGCGTCAAAGAATGGGAAGACATCACAACAGATCAGTGGGTGTTGGACACAGTGAGGTACGGACACCGGTATTCCTACCCCAACCACATCTGAACGTTTTGCTGCAGGAAGTAGCACTTATGTTACAAAAAGGTGCCATAGAATTGGTTCCTACATCGCAGAAAGGCCAAGAGGTATGCTCACGGTGTTTTGTGGTAAAAAAGCCAAACGGAAAGTGGCGTCCCATTCTCGACCTGCGCGACCTCAACACGACCTTACAGAGCCAAAAATTCAAAATGCTCACGCTGCAGGAAGTAATCAGGTCCGTTCAAGTGGGAGATTTTTTGGCGTCTCTGGATCTACAGGACGCGTACTTCCACATACCTATGTGTCAAAAACACAGAAAGTTTCTGAGGTTCATGGTAGGTCGGACACACTACCAATTCGCAGTGCTTCCGTTTGGTCTCAAATCCTCCCCAAGAACGTTCACAAAATGTTTGGCACCCGTGGCAGCCTGGCTGAGAAAGAAAGGGCATCATGTATACCCGTACCTCGACGACTGGCTTGTGAGGGGATCCTCCTCGGCGTCGACCAACGACAGCGTACAGGCCATCTTACAGCTTCTGCAACGACTGGGGTTCGCAGTGAACTTCTGAAAGTCCTCTCTAAGGCCATCAAAGAACTTAAAGTTCTTGGGAGCTCAATTCGAAACCCAGTCGGGAATAGTGAAACCTTCCCTAGACAGAATGTCAAAAATCAATCGACTGACGAGTCAACTACATTTACATTGCACACTCTCAGTGAGAAAGTATGTGGCGATCCTAGGTTCCATGGCTTCCTGCATCCATCTAGTTGCCAACTGTCGATTATTCATGAGGCCACTTCAGGAATTCCTAGCGGACAAATGGAAGCAGGCCACGGGTCGGTGGTCAGACAGGATAACCGTCGACGACGACGAAATCATCCGAGCCCTCCAATGGTGGAAAAGCGTTCACAACCTGGGCAGAGGGGTACCTCTACAAGAACCAGAATTTCAGCGAACCATCATCACGGACGCATCCCTGACAGGCTGGGGAGCACACATGGACAACTACCAAATCCAGGGCAGATGGTCCCTGACCGAATCACTCCTACATATCAATGTACTGGAGCTGAGGCCAGCAAGATGGGCCTTGAAGTCATTCCTCCCACATATCAACGGGTCGAGAGTAAGAGTGCTGACGGACAACACGACAGCCATGTTCTACTTGATAAAACAAGGCGGCACGAGATCCAGGACCCTGTCCGTGGAGGCTCAAAAGGTATGGCATTGGGCTTTGAAACACAACATATCTATAGTGGCACACCATCTTCCAGGAGTGAAGAACGTACAAGCGGATTCCCTAAGCAGAAGCATGGCCCAGATACACGAGTGGGAGATGGACACCATTCAGCTGCAGAAAATCTTCAAAAGATGGGGTCACCCCTCAGTGGATCTCTTCGCAACGAAAGAAAACAAGAAATGCGAGCAGTTTGCGAGCAGATGGCCTCAGAAAGGATCCCTAGGGGAAGCGTTCTCATTTCCATGGACAGACAAGTTCCTGTACGCCTTCCCTCCGTTTCCCCTTATACGGACAACAGGACAGTGGATACGCAGATACAAATGCCGGGTCATTCTAGTGGCACCGTATTGGCCGAGACAACCTTGGTTTTCCGACCTGCTGCATCTGTCGTTGGAACAACCGATAACATTCCAGAAGGTTCTGAATCTCCTGTCCAGGGACAAGGGAACAGTGTGGCATCACAATCCGGACAGCCTCAACCTGACGGCCTGGCTCCTGACTTTTCGGAATTTGGCACTTTGAAAGTTTCGTCGGATTGCCGGAGAATTCTACAGGCGGCTAGGGCTCCTTCCACCAACAAGTCATACATCTGCAAGTGGCGAAGGTTCTGTATGTGGTGTCAAACGCAACACGAAATACGGCCTTTAGACGTAACTCCAGAACAAGTTTTACCGTATCTTCTTCACCTGGCGGAGAGTGGGTTATCCTCGTCATCCATAAAGGTGCACCTGGCGGCCATCTCAAGGTTCACGAGGAGGAGACAGTCCTCTCCGTTATTCAGCGATAGACTGGTGAAACATTTCATGAGGGGTCTTTTTCGAACCTTTCCCCCAACGAAGCGGTTCCCACCAACATGGAGTCTAAATGTGGTGTTGGCGGCTTTAATGAAGCCACCTTTCGAGCCAATGTCCTCTTCATCCATGCAGTTCCTATCATGGAAGCTGGCTTTCTTAATTGCCATTACATCAGCTAGAAGAGTATCGGAGCTAGAGGCATTGGTCATAGACCCTCCATATATGAGATTCTTTAAGGACAAAGTGGTGCTATCAACTAATCCTACTTTCGTCCCGAAAGTTCCGACGGTCTATCACAAACACTCGACCATTGTCCTCCCTACTTTCTTTGCGACCCCGTCATCGACGGCGGAAAAGGCTCTTCATACTCTAGATGTGAAAAGGGCGTTGACATTTTATCTGCAAAGAACACAAGAACTCAGAACTACCAGACAGCTGTTCATCGCATACGGTCCGTCGACGAGAGGAAAGGCAATTTCCAAGCAAGGACTGGCTTGATGGGTCTCGTCGGCGATTGCTTTTAGTCACTCCAAGGCCGGGAGACCACTACAAGGGCATCCTAGAGCCCATTCCACAAGATCGACAGCCTCTTCCACGGCGCTGTGGGCAGGACTTCCTCTGACAGACATCTGCCAGGCGGCGGCATGGTCAGTCCCACACACGTTCACACGCCATTACTGCCTGGAAAGGCAGCATGCGGATGAAGTACAGATGGGAAGGGCAGTTCTGCGCCATCTGTTTCAATGAGGTAAGCCAAAAACGGTGAAGCTTTGTCTTTTGCCTTGTCTATACTGGTTCTTTAGTGTGTAGGTTTTGAGTAGAAATATATATATATATGTATGTATGATGAATATGTATATATCGGAAAATATGTTGCTGCTTATGTGCCTATATAATTAGGTTTTGGGGTGTTTTTGCGGTGTATGTTGCATTGCATTCTCACCTCCTTCTTTTAGGATACTGCTATACAATCTATTCTAAGCATGTGAATCCATGAAAGATCCAATGCTGGAGAAGGGAGTAGTTTCTTACCTGTAACTCCATTTCTCCAGCATTGGTATCTTTCATGGATTCACATGCGCCCACCAGCCTCCCCGTAATGCAATGTGCAAGATATATGCATAAGCAGGTTCTCCTTTCTACTTTGGAGGGGCCGAAATCTGACGGGACCCGCGGGGGCGGGGCTTTTATACCACTACGTCCTACGGGGCATGCGTGGACAGCCCCAGAGAGGACGTAGATGTGGATAGGACACACAAGTGTCGGAAGTTTTTTCCTATAGGAAACGACTATATATGTGTACCGAGGGTTCCCAGTCTGACGACGGGGAATATTCTAAGCATGTGAATCCATGAAAGATACCAATGCTGGAGAAATGGAGTTACAGGTAAGAAACTACTCCCTTACGTACTCCTGTGGTAGATTGATATGGCATGGATTTATAAGTAAAAGTGAAAACCAGTTAACTGGTTGGGTACAGCTGTAGAAAATGTGCGGGTAGTGGAATGCAAGATATAGTAGTCGAATGGTTAGATAGAACAGGAAATACCACAAGACCTTGCACTCATTGGTATGTTTCTATCCCAGTTCAATGACTGGGTTTATACCCTTGTCTGCTTCTTTTGAAATGGGGTACAGGTTTTCCTGGGTTTAGAGTAATGCGTAGTGGTTCTGCATTCCATATTTGTCCAGCTTTGTTGGCATGTGTAGACCACAATTGTGGAAGAACAGTCCAACAATCCATGATGCAACAAGGTAGTCATTTTGTGGCTCCTGTTTCAAATCTCGTGTCAAGAAAAGCCACAAATTCCAGTTCCCCATCTATCATCTATCACAACATCTATGTATCTATCGAGGGGAACAATAGATGGTTCAACCCAATTTACACAATAGACCGAATCCTAATTAATAATTCACTGTTGTGGAAGTGATCCAAAACAATGCATGATACTCGGCGATGGGACCTGATGTGGTGCTTCTAGGTCCTGTAACCGAATGAGTTATCGGTACACCGCCAATGCTCACAGCTTTTCCACTTTACACAAGGTTTAAGCCAAAAGTGATGTGACAAGATTGCCCTTCCCTTGCTGCCGTATTGTGTATTAAATGTAGCAGGCAGTAGTGGTGGACATGCTTGCAAAATTGATGTGGAAAATGTTAGTTGAGCGGCTGCTGAGCTCAGTGGAGTAACTTTGCTGAAAATGTTGGGGGTGGAGGGACATGAGATCTGAAGGAAAAGGTGCCCCTGCCAAATGAATGGGGACAAAATGATGTGCCACGAAAGTTGGGGGGGGCATGTGGGAAGAGACAAACACCCTTGTCCCCCTCCCCTCTAA
Source organism: Ambystoma mexicanum (assembly GCF_040938575.1). Lineage (NCBI taxonomy): Eukaryota > Metazoa > Chordata > Amphibia > Caudata > Ambystomatidae > Ambystoma > Ambystoma mexicanum. Next base: position 821,106,613 of record NC_090939.1, read on the forward strand.
AATTACACCCATGGCTGAGCTGGCCGATTTGGATTGTGTTCAAATTCCATACATTTTCACTGATGGTTGTATTATCTGTATCTTCAACTGCGGTCTTCTGTTAGCAAGGACTCGCTCTCTTCCCTAGGAGTTCGTTCTTGCTTAATGACCTGCCTTTTCTTGTGAACGCTGCAGCTACTGGGACTTCTTAGTCGCTGGTTCAGCCCTTTAGTACCCTTTTGATGTTTGCCTGAACGTTCTACTGGTTATTGTAAATGTCTGCACTAGACTGCTGCAGTCACCTTTGGAATCTTCCTTGAAGGGACTCTGTTTCACGACTGTCTTGTCTGGATCCCCCCTAGTGGGGGTAATAATTTAACACCCCACCCCTCTATAATCTGGATCTGATGTCCATTTGGAACGACAACACCTTTCTGAATAACCCAAAATGTCTGCTAAAGTACTGGCGTTTAACCTACCTGCAAAATGGTTTTATCCCTGTTAAGATTGATAGCTAGTGTCCTTGGAATAAATTGCTGACATTTGGGCTCAAGTTTGTAGTCCTTGCCAGTTTGTACTTGGTGTTCAGCCTTTTCTATAAGGAGTATATTGTTCCTCAAGTAGGCTTTGTGACCATTCCTCCAAGTGGTAGTAAGCTGAACCTTAGTTATAACCCCCTCGCTATTCATAAGTAAAGCCTCAACTGCTCTGCAAGCTCCCACTGAGTCGAGAATAACATTACTTAGTATTAAGAAGTGTGGTCATGCCGCAGTAATGTGCAACTGAATTGACGGAGAGGGTGTGGAGATGGGCAAAATTGAAGACTACATGGAGGAATTAATTGTGCAGTTGCACCTGGGAAGAAACCTGTTGAGGCAGGTAATTGTTTAAAGGGCATACACAGTAGTGGACTGGCCTACAGGGAATTAAGATTTCCCAGCGGGCCTGTTCCCCATAGGCCTCTTTTGTGTGGTTACTCTAGTGTTGTTCTTCTCTTGCCCTTGCCCATTCACCAATTGCTCGCAAGGTGTAAAAACGGGCCACGTTGCAAAATAGTTCCAGGGTCTTTTTGTTGTCGGTCCACCCAGATTGTTGGGCCTCAGATTGTTGGGCCTCCTGAGACTGCATTACTAGGCTGAATGGGACCAGAGAAACTGGAGCAATACAATGAGAGCACAGTACTGAGATGTTCTCTGGACTTCAGCCCCACAATGCAAGGCAATTTAATGGCATTAAGAGACTGTTCCGAAACGAACAAATCGCTAATTCCATATTTTAACTCTTAGTTGTAGATTGTGGCCAAAGGAAAAACTATAGTGCAATTCGTGGATCAACTGATGAGGCCTGCATTCAAGAATGCCAATGTTGTTGGAGTGGAAAAAGTGCTGACATTCATTTCTTTTGAAGGCTTGTGACCAAGCCATTGTGGCCATTTTTATTTTAAACTTGAGTTCATAAGTCACTGAAATGTACAACATTGGAAATTGGTATGTACAAGAGCATAACTCCATGTAGGAAACTATCAAGGTCTCCCAATTTTAACCATGCAAAATGCTGAACCTAATATCTGCAAACCTCCTAAATAAGGAGAAAACGTCTTTGCCATCAATCCAATTGTCAAGAAATCCTAGCATTTTCACTGTCCCTGAACAGAATCTTTGGCCACTGTACTGTTTGACCTTCAGCCTACCAGTGTCAATTTGCATAATCTGCTACCCCCAGGTCTTCCCTTTGTTACTAACGCACAGATAATCCTTAAAGTGGCACTATATTTCCGTTGGCCTACATTACAGACTGTACATGTTACAAAGAAAGTAACCATTGCATTGTAATTTTCTCCATTTGACAGTGGATTGTTGAAATCCTCTATTAAGAGGTCAGGTAAAACATCATAATGTACACGATGTACCACGGGATGGTGGGGGGAGTAAAACCAATACAACATCTGTGTAAAACCTGGCCACTATATGAAAATAAGATCGTCAAATATAGTATACAGTGGTCAAAGGACACTGAGGGGAAAAGCAGGAACCCAAGGCCGCTTAACAGCAGTTTCTCCAAGGACGTGCTGCAATCACTGCTGACATACTTACACAGCACATACAAGGGGATGAAATTAGCAAACTGCATGGCCATATTAGGCCTTTGGCGCATGTTTCAGGAGGGGTTGGGGGGAACATGTATAGATGATGAATCATCAGGAGTAAAGACGGAGGGATATGACCCTTGCGTGCCCCCTCCAGCCCCACCTTGTAATATCTGATGACACAGATGATGAACAGGGAATATGCCCATTGAGAGATCTGAGGGCAGCAGAGGGGTATTCAAACCCAACATATAAACCACCACCATATACCAAAGACGAACACCAGCGAGGAACAGGGCAGGCTGCCAGCAGCTCCGAACAGAATGAGGAGGGGCTGCGGCGTGCAAAAACAGAGTTTGAGGGAATGGGGGCGGAGGAATGGATAGCTGCACAGATACTCCTGAAATTAAAGGGAATGACAACAGGGGCAGCCAAAAGGGGAAACAAAAGCAATAGAGGGATTGGAATTGGGACAAGAATGTCATGGCTGGGCAGCTCAGGGGGAGGAGGAGCAGCAACAACGGGACAAATAAGCAAGGCTAGAATGTGAGGAAAGGGAATGGAGAAGGGAAGAAATTGGAAAAGGAAGAACAGGAGCGGAGAAGGGAGAAGGAGGTGGAGATAATGGAAAGGGAGAGGAAGGAAAAGGAGAGAGGGAGAAAAAGGGGAAAGATGAAAGAGGCAGAGATGGTAGGGTGGAGTAGGAAACTATTACAGAAGGAAAGACATAGGTGTGAGGAGAGAAGGCTGAGGAAGTAGTAAGAAAGGCTGCTAAGGGAACGAGAGAACGAGGATGCGCGAGCACTAAGGGCGGTAAGTGAAAAGATTGCACTGGAGTTGGACAGGAAAAGATGGGATGAGTAGAGGCGAATAGAATGAGACAGCACGGCCATACCTAGGGAAGGGCTGGCAGGAAATAATGCAGCACGCCTGGGGGTACGAGAAGGGGAGAACAAATGTACATCGACTGAAATTTAGCACATAACTCCAGCCCAACCACGCAGAAGTTGAATTTTTCAGAAGGGTTCTGTAGCAACCTGGACCAACGGTCTGGCAATGACGACAAACACAGTGGTAAGGGAAGGGGGCACGGCAAACTTTATCTCATGAGAACGGGTGAAGGGACATCATAGGAGTACAGGTTACAAGACCAAAGAGAGGGATGACAGGAATTAGATGAACAAACGCAACACACTACAAACAGGGGTGGGGGCACCATGCCATACCTTAAGAGACTAAGGGAACTTCCAGGGAGCAGGAGGGACGAGGCAATGCTAGCACAATCCAGGGGACGACTGTCTAGAGCACACAACATACTACAGCGGACACCTGCACTAGAGCCTATAGATATATGTAAAGACATAAAAGGGCCTATCCAGATTAGACAATATAGACTAACACCAGAAGAAAGAGCAGCATACTCTAAAATGCCCCTAATAGAAATAGAAAGAAAGTGCAAACAGCATCTTACAATTCAGTGCAGTGGGGATACTTTTGTATCACCCTAGTCTTTAATACTTTTGGTTACTTTTATATGTGCCTAAAGACAAGGTGGTGGCAGCAATCGCATTTTTAACAATTTTGCATATTTTTAGTTTGCACATTTACGTTTGCCCTTTATGGCTACTAAACATTCCCAAGTGCCCTATAATGGGCATGCCACAAGATGTTTTGCTTATTCTTTTGCCATATTGTTGTTTGGCCTTCTCGGGGGTCAGCAAATCCCATATGAAATGATGCACTTGCCCGGGAAAGCTGTTGCTTTCACAAGCTAGTGATGCCTTTGCGTGTGCTTGTCCCAGGAAGGGGGTGGGACTGTCTCGTCCAACACCACATTCATGCTTCCTGAAAGTCTAGGTGTGTGGCATGAGTGAAACCCACAGTGGTCCCTGATTGGACCACTGCTGGCTGTTTGAACGGTGCAGATCCTCTGGGCTTGAACTTGCTTCCAACCTGGATTTCGGATAAGAATATGACTCCTGCAGTCATTTCTTCAGATCAGCGTTGGAGCCAAGTATCTTGTGTAGAAGAGAAGCCGACACAAGATCTGTGGATGACTACCGAAGAGGCCCAGCATCCTCTTCCTACGTTTGGCCTGGTGAAGCCTTGCTGGACTACCTGATCTGTGAAGGTCTTGGGTGGTGCTTCATCCCTTGGACTGGTGGGATCAACCCGTCTTGACGTGTTAGAGGATCCAGCCGTTCAGAGTCTTAGGAAGTGTCCCTAGACAGCCCGGTGGACTGACTAGCTCTCCAGTGTGCTACCTTGGTAGAACTGTCACTGTTCTGCATTTTCCAATGGAACTTTGGTAGTCGCCAGCTTGTGGTGTAAGTCGCTTTGCTGCCATTATCAGCCGCTCTGCTTCAAGGGATCCTGCCATTGCCAGTGTTCGGTCGCCATCCCTTGTCTGGTGATGTATCCTGAAGAGGTCTGCCTTCTGCATTTCTTTCTCGCCAAGTGTTGCTCTCTGCTCCCGGAATCGACTGGAAGAATCCTTGCACCCCCAGCTACTGGGCACCTCTCACTGAAACCAACAGTGGGAAAACATACCGCCCGCGGCACGCTAGTCGAACTATATAGTCACCTTAGAAAATCAGTCAGGCAGGGTAAGTAATCCCAATGCATTTATTTCCCACTGTTCACCTTAGAATAGATCTTAGAATAAACTTTGGTTATTCTATTCCATTGCTTTTTGATCATCGCGGCTAAAAGCTACTGTATCTGAAAGATAGTCGCATCATTTTACTTGCTAGTAACTTAGTTGAATATCTCTTTGGAACATTTCTCCAACATAAGAACTCTTCCTACAACAGACCCTTTTCCTAAGAAATTGTGTGACTTTTAGGCACCAGGCCCCACTCATAATGGGGATTGGACATGGACTTGGGGTATATTTCTTGCAACTTGATTCCATTCTACTGCACTAGTATTTCTTTTTGTTGAATACGTTATTGAATGCATTTCTAACATCTAAAGGGTGACTGTATATATATTTTATAATTGAGTGTTGTGTAACATTATCACCTGCTTGTTTCATTTATGTGTGTTTTAGGCCTAGAATAAATATAGTAGTTTTGTACTTGCTTGTGCAAGTTGAATTATTGTGTGCTTTACTGTGTGGACCCCTGAGCCCACTCCCGCTTGCCTGAGAATAAACATGACTGTTTTCCACGCTTACCATGATTGGGTTTTGGCTAACTTCTCAGAGTTACCCTGTTCACTAGAAGTAGGTTGGCTTCCTAAAATATGTCCACCAGGACAGATTCTAGAAATCCATCTTAACAAAAGGGACTCCCTCCAGTGAAAAGATTACAGAAAATGCAAAATTCAGTTAATCCAATTGTTAAATAGATCGATTGAGTATTTGATCAATTATCCTAGCCACTCCTTTCTCAAAGCATGCGTTGCTATGCTCTTGCCCCGACCGACCTCTTTGAATGAATGGGCCAAGTGAGTTCCTTAATTAGTATGTTATGACCACGTTTTTCTTTGTAGGCTATTGTTTAACAAATAGTCATGCACATTCACATCTTTGTCAAGTCACTTAGACCATGAAGGTCTCAAACATCATTTTGATATTTTTAAAATATTTAAAAAGAGTTTAGTTTAGCAGTCTAAGCATTGCCATTCTATAAAATCAAATGTTATTCATCAATGCGTTGTTGTCCCCAATAATGTCACTAGCATCATTACTCTGTATTCCACTAAATACTAGCAGTGATTTCTAAAACAATTATATTGCAATTTTTTATTAATCTCAAAAACATTCTTGCGAATTGCTCCAAAGCCTAACCTTGTTTACTCCACAATCAACTTTTAAAACAACTTTGCACAAAATACATCCGCTTCTTAAATGTAAAATGTTTCTCAAAATCTATCATTCATGAAGTGTGTTGCGCACAGTTCAGATTCCACTACCTGGTCCTCTAATTAAGATGGCTATACAAATAGTTAAACTTTTTGTGTAGGCACTACACTTCTTCTCTCAAAGCTCACTTTAGGCATACTTAAGACTCATGGGCTTGCATGCATTTTGGAGGCAGGTTGATGTTACTTAATCTCCCCACACTCTCACCTCGTACTGTAATTTAAAATGACCAACAGCACCTCCTAGCCACACCTGCAACCTTGGACAAAAGCAGATGTGCATTTGCAGATAGCTTTTAGCCAGCTGTAAATTCTATACTTGAGGGCCAGGTTAAGATATGCATGCTGACGATAGGCCAAGAGTACTCGTCTGTGGCTTCCAGTAGGTAACATTTTCTTTTTTTTTAACAATTTGTTTTATTGACAACATACATATAAGGCTGAACGAAACGGACCGTTCCATCAGTAAGACACAGAAAATTAGAGAGACAGGTTGTCAGTTTTTCCAAAATTAACTCCCTTCCCACCACCCTCCTCCTTCCCACCCTAACCCACAATTAACACACCAAGTTTTGAGAGTTCACGAACAGTAATAGCTCTGGGGAGAACGGTTACTTGCCAAGTACCAATTAGACAAATCACTTGACACAGTGGGTTCAGCTTGAGAATTAAACAGAAGGATACAATTACAGTCTCAAGGAAGAATGGAGATAGGCATCTCGTGGAGGCAACCTAAAATACAATCTACAGGCGCATAGAAATACAATCCTCGTGGAGAAGAACTGCAGTCCATTCTTGCACAAAGTCCGTCATGGTGTCATTAGTTATTGCGGTAAGCTTTTCATATATGAAGATCGACCTGAGTTTGCAGAGCCATTCCTCTTTGGACGGGGCCAGTACACTTTTCCACTTTTGGGCGAGCGCTAGCCTCCCCGCTCTCAACATGGCCCCAATGACCTTAGGGAACGCATTAAGTTCTGTCTCGGGTGCGGGGGTGCCCAGGAGGAGTTCCAATGGCAGTAAGGTCGGGCAGAACCCCTCGATTTCCTTGATCCAGCTAAGTAGTTCCGACCAATAGACCTGAATGACTGGGCATTCCCACCACAAATGAAACCATGTGCCCCGTTGGAGACACCCTCTGGGGCAAAAGGGGGACACATCCCTAAACATTTTGGACAGGGTGGCCGGGGGGCGATGCCATGAATGGAGGATTTTGAAGTTATGTTCCATAGCAGCCGTATACAGAGACCCCGTGAAAATGCATTTGAAAATCGCCCTCCACATATGATCGTCCAGAGGCATGCCCAGCCTGGTTTCCCAGATCTCCTTGAAAGGTTGCCTACCCTCCAGGTCAGCTGTAATCAAAACACCATAGAACCTAGATAAGGAGCCCCTCCGCGTTGTGCTTATGGTCAGGACTGTCTCGAAAGGGGTGAGGGGGCGTTTGAGACAATCGGCCCAGCGGGGGTGGGTCAAGATCCCCTTCAAACGTAGGTATTCGAAGACTGAGGGAGGGTTATCCGCCAATGCTTCGGTCAGTTTATCATATTCTATAAAACCCTCCTCACGGTACAATTGAGAGATTCTCTCCAGGCCCATGTCTGACCAGGATTGGGTGTCTCGGAATCCCTTGGATCCTAGATCAATAGGGGGGCCCCAAAGCGAAGTCAGGGGGGATGGCCAAGAGGATAGTCGTTTGTTAGCAGTGTTAGGCTTCCAAACCGCCCAGAGGGCCGCCAGGGTGGGATGAGTCCTAAGATGTGGGGGGAGAACCCTAGGGGGGGCCCACAAAAGGTCTCTAACTTTTCTCGGGTGGGCGTGAATGTCCTCAATATATGTCCAATATGTTCCCATGTCATCCCTCATATGTTCTAACATTACTCGGAGCTGGGCTGCTTTATAGTAAAGCCTGAAGTCCGGGAGACCGAATCCACCCTCTGACTTTGGTAGGGTCAAAGTGGAAGTCTTGATTCTCGTCCTTTTGCCATTCCAGATAAATTGGAGGACCCGGGATTGGAGAACCTCAAAAAAGGCCTCGGGTATCACCACAGGGAGTGCCGCGAAGAGATAGAGGAGGCGGGGCAAGATATTCATCTTCACCGTAACCATGCGCCCCAGCCAGGAGAGTGTAAGGGGAGCCCATCGTTGAAGGTCGCTACTAACCTGAGCCAAGATCCCCGGGAAGTTGCAATGGTATAGTTGGGAGAGGTCTCTGGGGATGGTGGTGCCCAGGTATCTGGTGGATTCCTGCTCTATTCTTACCCCCAGTATTTCGGTGCTGCCCTCAATCTCATGTTCCCCTGGTCCCATGGGCATTACGCTATATTTGGACGTATTTATCTTCAGTCCCGAGAAGGAGCCGAAGTGGTGTATGAGATCAAATAATCGTGTTAGGGAGACCCAGAGGTTGGTTAGGTAGCCCAAGATATCATCTGCGAACAGGGATAGTTTAAAGTCGCAGTCGCCACACCCTATCCCCGTGATCTCTTGGTCTGTCCTGATTGCTATAGCCAGGGGTTCCATCGCTAGGGCATATAAAAGGGGAGAGAGGGGGCATCCCTGTTGGGTGCCCCTGGAAAGGGAAAACGACTCTGAGGTGCCTCCGTTGACCAATACTCTCGCTAAAGGGCCGTTGTAAAGTGCTGCGATCCACCCACAGAAGTTATCTCCCAACCCCATCTTGCGGAGAACTCTGCCCATGTAGGGCCACTCGACACGGTCGAAGGCCTTTTCTGAGTCTAACGAAAGAAGGTAGCCTTCCGCCTCCTGTCTTGAAGCTTCATGCATGAGATCGAGGGTTTTCCTAATGTTGTCTGATCCCTGGCGCCCCGTAACAAAACCCACCTGATCGCCATGTACTAGGGAGGGAAGGAGTTTCGCTAATCTATTTGCTAGGAATTTAGCTAGAATTTTAACATCGGTGTTAAGAAGGGAGATGGGGCGATATGATTGGCATCGGGCGGGATCTTTTCCTTCCTTGGGGAGCACTACAATCAAAGCCGACATCATCGTGGGTGGGAGGGAGCCCTGATTCAGCGCGGCATTGAACATCTTAGCCATGAATGGGGCAAGCGTGGACCTATATGTTTTATAAAACTTGACTGTGTAGCCATCGTCCCCCGGGGCTGTTCCGCTTTTCAGCGAGGATATGGTATCTATTATTTCTTGTGGGATTACGGGCAGCTCCAATAACTCAGCTTTGTCGGGGTGGAGGCCTGGTATCGGGAGGGAGTCGAGAAAGCTGTCAACCTCGTTCCCGTCACCCAGGTATTCCGAGCTATACAGCCTTTCATAATATCGACTGAATTGTTCCGCGATTTTACTATCCCGCACTGTCGAGTCCCCCTCCGGGGTGCGGATGGAATGAACCCTTCTGTTGTTTCTGAACTCACAGAGTCTCCAAGCCAGTATCCTATCCGCCTTTTCCCCCTTTTCCATATATTTCTGTTTTAAGAAAGAGAGTTTCTTCTCCGTCTGTCCCACAAGGAGGTCTGCTAATTTGGTTTGTAACCTCTGCAATTCCTCCCATTTCCCAGGGAACATCTGAGTTTTTAATTTCCCCCCTGGTTGTATTGCCTCTATCTTCTCCCTTAGTGATTTCTCCTCCTGGGCTCTTTCCCTCTTTTTCCCCGATCCTATCCCTATGAGGGTACCTCTGTTAGTAGCTTTGAATGCCTCCCATACTCCCATGACCCCCACCTCACCGTTATCATTGAGGGAAAAGTAGTCCTCGATGGCCACCAGAAGCGCTTGGCGGACCTCTTTGTCCTGCAGAAGAAGGTCGTTACACCTCCACCGGGATCCTACTGGTGGGGCGGGGGGGAGGCCCAATCTAATCTTTACCATGTCGTGGTCAGTCCAAGGGACAATCTCCACTCCCGAGTCAGTGACCTCCCTCTGAAGCGAGGTCTCGACCAAGATGTAGTCAATACGAGAGAAAGCTGCGTGAGGCCTTGAGTAAAACGTATAGTCGGGGTTCCGACCCTGTTTGCAGGTGCTTGCGTCGCTCAGGCCCAGTTCCCTGTTCACTTTGCTAAAGGCCACAGCAAGTCTCTCGTGAAGGCGCATATTCGGGCAGGGTTTAGCAGACTTCCTATCTCTCTCGGGGCACAGAACCATATTAAAATCTCCCCCAACCAATAGGGTACCCTCCGAGAATGATATTATTATCTCTTTCATTCCAACCCAGAAGGTGTCCTGCGCTTCATTCGGGGCATAGATACCCACCAGTGTAAACAGCTGACCCCGCACCTCCCCCTTAACCATGAGAAATCGTCCCTCTGGATCGGATTTCAAGGCTTTAAGCACAAAATGGGCCCCGGGGGATACAACCAAGGCTACTCCTCGCTTCTTTGCCTGAGAAGATGCTGTGAATACCTGTTCAATGGTTTTAGCTCTGAGCTTTGGTTCCTTGCCCCGAACCCAGTGAGTTTCCTGTACAAATAAGAAGTGAAGCCGGAGCCTCGCAAATTCCCGCACCAACAACGATCTCTTTGTGGGCGAGTTGAGCCCCCGCACATTTAGCGATCCCACTGTCAAGTATTGGAGCGAATCATCCATTAATACACTGGTAAAAGCTCGTAGCTCCCCTCAACAAACAGCAACAGTTCCTGTTCCCACAGTGCTTGTCTACCCCTTTAGAGGCTCGTGAAAGCCCTGGGGGTGCGTAGTAAACCCCAAAACTTGGCATTCCATAACTGTAACCCCAACATCCCAACCCCCTTACTTCCCCCCCTCCTCACCCCTCCCCCCTGATCGCCTGGCAGGTCGTTGGTGTCATCCTATCGCCAACCAGGGCACCATTGTCTCCCCCTCCGGGCTCAATAACTCTTGATTAACAACAACTCGAGCCCCCCCCACCCCCAAGGTCGTCCTTGGGTATAAACAATTGTTTCCCCCATCCACTCACGAAGTCGCTTGCAGGCTTTTTCATTAATCACCACGGTCCCTTTCATGTGTCCGGAAGCCCCGGGGATGCCGGGGCCAGTCTCCTGAATTTCCTTTGGCCTCGAACCCTGCGTCTTTCCCTTGGGGCCCTGGTCCCTTTTGGGCCTGTCGGAGCTCGCTCACCCTCCTGGTCGCCCAGTTCCATATTCGGACCAGTCAACAGTTCGCTGGACACTCTCTGGATGTCATCCTCCGTCACTAGGGCGTATTTGAAGCCTTCAAGCTCGAAAGAGAGTGAGAAGGGGTATCCCCATCTGTACCGGACCCCCTTGGACTGGAGCATTTTTGTCAACGGAGCGCATAGTCCGCGTCTTGCCAGTGTGAAAGCTGACAGGTCCTGCTAGATTGAGATCCGGGCACCTTCCCACTCCACTGGGCCTGTCTTACGAGCCAGTTCGAGGATCTTACTTTTCTCGGCAAAATAGTGAAAGCGAACAAGAATGGACCTGGGGCCTCTGGAGGAAGCGCCCGCTCTGTGGGCCCTGTCGATAGTGGGCACATTCGTGTTGGCTCCTTCGAACAGCAGACCAACCACTGCGCTGACGGCTTTATTAATGTCCGCTTGCGTTTCACCTTCGTGCTCCGGGAAACCTAGAAAGCGCAAGTTGCACCGACGTTCCCTGTTTTCTAAGTCATCCAACTTTAAGGAGCATTTCTCTTCCCTCCTTTCGAGCTCCGGCAGGCGCATATCGAATTGGGTCTCGAGGATGTCGTTGGAGGCAGTGTTATTCTCGAGCGCTAGAACTCTATCGTCTATTTTGTCAACTTTCTTATCCAGGGCGTCCAGTCGCAGCGCTATATCTGCCCTGAAGCCTCTGATTTCCTCCAGGAGGGCCGCCATGCCCCTGGTGACCGTGCTGGTGTCCGCCGCTTCCTGGTGTGTCTGTGCCGCCATTTCAGGACTTACTTGGGTGCCCGGGGATGGGCGGCGAAATCTCTGTAGTGCCTCCTTCCAGCTCATAGGCCCCCACCGGACATCTCTGACACGAGGGGCCTACCTCCAGGAAGCGTGTGTTCAGGGGGGGCCTCCCTGCCGGCTTTCTCCAGGCACCGGGGGACCCGGCGGCACCCCTCTGGGCCCTCCCCGGACGTTGCGGGGGTCTTGCGTCTTTCCCAGGGGGAGTGGGTCCAGCTACATCCAGGGTGCGCCCTGCCACCACTACCTCCCTCCAGGGAGAAGGGGGAAGGCGCCAGCCAGCGTCGCTCGGCCTAGTCACAGGCCGCTCTCTAGCCCAGGCTCCGCGTAGTTTCTTGTGGAGCCGCGGTGCCGAAGGGGGGAGGGGTCCCTCTCCCTCCAAACTTCAACTGGCCGCGGTTTCGCAGCGGCTCCACTGCGGAAGTTCAAATTTCGGGGTGATGTGCCCACCAACGTTGGCAAGGTGGGGGTATGGTTTGCTCCTCACTCCGGGAGTGTTGGGGGGGGCTCAAGACCCTCAAACGGTGCCCAGTGGAGGAGACGAGCTGAGATGCGTCAGCACATCTCTGCGCCCCCTGGTGGATCCCGTAGGTAACATTTTCATCATGTTTCTATTATTTATTACTTATGCTTCTCAGAAAAAGCTATAATTTGAAAAAAAGTTATACAAATGTTAAAGTTGAAAAATGGATAATAGTTATTATGAACTGCAACATGTTTTTTTTCCATTTTATTTTTCAAAGGTTTCTAGGGCAACAATAGTGAACTGGGCGACCGACTGGGCCACTGGCCTTGTAAGGTACGTTTGGCCTGCCAGAAAGCAACGTGTACATACTTTGTGCAATTGCTTTTTGGAGGGGTTTGAGATGTGCACCAATTCTGTCAAAGCAGCTTGTGATGTTTTACATGAGCTTTTTGTACTGATCAAGCCTTTTGAAATTAGAACAAGTAGCTATACCCACACACATATATATTTCTCTTTCAGCCTACTCGTACTCCTCAACTGGTTGGGATAGCCTGCTTCTGTTGCCGGCTCAAGAATAGTTTACTAAAAAAAGACTGTTGCTTTAAGTACATTTTCGACTGAAAAGTAGGCAACATACAAGCATGCCTTCCTCTGTACTAGCTTTAATCCCTTTACCTGTGTCCCAATGACTGACAACCCAGTTCCTGTATTTTCTGCCCAAGAGGTGGGTTGGATTGAGCTGTTGCACCATTATCCCTCCGTGGTTGAGGTGTTGCTGCTATTGAAACCCCTTTATGGGTCAATACAACTATCCCCTTACTACTGGATTTGCATTTCTACCTTGCAGCATGTGTCTTTGTCACCTGCTTTATAGAACTGGCCTTAAGCCGTCCATACTGGGTAGAAAGCAGTTCCCGGCAGCGGGGCAGCATCACTCCTGTGTTCAGTTACTTGCTACCACAATCCAATGAGTACTGCCCCATTTGTGAGGATTATTATGCTGAGGTCCTTCTTTCTATAGAAGAGCTGGCCCGTGTAGGGAGGCTGCGGAGACTGCCAATGTGGACAATAGGGGAGCTGGGTTTTACGAATTTCCCGCTCTTGCACCCCCTATCATTACCGAGTTGAAGTCCCTTCAGGAGGGGTTGAATTAATTTGCATGTACTTCTCTGCGCTAGTACCACTTGGTAGGATAATGTGAGTGCCTCTTTGTGGGAAAGGGACCAGTGATGAAGACCGGTTCACAACTGACAAGGTCATTTTGGTGTTTGGTGGACACATTACAGCCTCATCTCAGCCCTCCTAGAGACGCGCTTACGGCTGGAGTCAATCAGTCTTGCACCAAATCCTCCTTCAAAAGGAAGATGTTCTTTGTAACATGAACATCTTGACATCCTTGTTCTCTTCCGGGTCAAAGTAATTCCTCTTTGTTACTGGTGGAGGTGGTGCCTCCAGGAATGGATGCTCTTGAAAGCACTTCCAAAAGGAGAGAAAAGTCTGACATGCACCTTTCGAAAATAAATGTGCCTAAGAAACCTAAATGTAAGCACAAGGCTTTTCCAGCATTGGCTGACAAATCTTCTTTCAAGAAGTCAGATAAAGCAGACTTGATAAATGTGATCTCTGGCGCTCCTTAGTAGTCCCCCGAAAATGCTTATACTCAGAGCTACCAAAAGAGTAGTGGAACTGTGACTCTGGTGGGGGACACAGTATGAAGGAAGGGAGCAACATGCAATACATTTTTCAAGGGTTGCAGTCTAGCTGGTTGAAAGTCAATTGAGTTGAAACAGATTTCAGTTTAGCTGTAACTGATTTCCAGTGGTGAAATGGAGAAGTGTGCTTTATCTTCACAAAGAACAGTTCCGGAATGGTGAAAATGGTTGCAAGCAGTAGCAGAGCTGTTAACAGTAAAAAATAACAGTAGTGGAACACCGTTCCTGCTCACTTTGACCACTGCTTATACTCCTTTCTCGGCTCCTCAGTTGTTAGAAGAGAAATCTGGGTTCTTGCTGCTTCTGGAGCCACTGGTTTCTCGAGCGCTGTTTCTAACATGCAGGCCTCTAGCCCTATGGTCTTTAACATGTTCCACAGAGAAACTGAATCTATAGCATCCATCCATTCATCGTCTTCTCCTAAGTGGACAGAAGAGGAAGGCTTCTCTTTGAACCCTTGGATTAAGCAAAATCATTAATGCAGTACTACACACTATGTTCATAGAGCATTTCCTGTCATGAAGACCAAATGAGCACTCCAGCTGAGTCACCACCACCAGAGACTTCACTAGATCCTACTATGTTGTGCTGCTTTCAAAAAAGGCCCATGTTCTCAGTAGATGCGGATACTGACACAGATGATTAGGTGGAAATGAACATTTCTACATCAAAATTATTTGATGAAATAATTTCTAAAGCAATGCAAACTTTAGAGCTGCTTTTTTGTGGAGAACCCGGAAGCAATAGGGGGTTTGGCAAATTACATTTAAGGCAAGTAAAACCTGGTTCTTTCTCTAGATGGTTCTGCGATGCAATCGTCTTGCAATCGGGAAACAAAACCACATTCTGAATCGACCGATGTATGATCCATAAAGATCTGTGTGTTGTTAATGGCAAATCAATCGGCATAGTTTACACTGGTGTTGGCAGCTCTGGGCACTAAAATAAAAGGCCCTTTATCCTCCAACCTTGATGCGTGATACAAATTCAAAAGCCTGGGCATCCCAAATCTAAAAATGGATGTTGATTCAGGCTTGCGATTGAGGCAGATAATACAGCTACCGTTCCAGCTGCCTACAATAGCATTCATTTGGAGAAACTAAATAGATGTGTTGAGCTCCTCCCTCACGAGGCAACGGAGGATTGTGCATACTGAATTGCAGAAGTTGGGGAGTTGGCTTAGCAACTCCAGATTGATAGACATAACTGATGCGGCTTTCAGATCTTTGAACAGTGCTGCGTATAGGTAG
This sequence comes from Ambystoma mexicanum, assembly GCF_040938575.1. Classification (NCBI taxonomy): domain Eukaryota; kingdom Metazoa; phylum Chordata; class Amphibia; order Caudata; family Ambystomatidae; genus Ambystoma; species Ambystoma mexicanum. The sequence continues at coordinate 821,121,836 of NC_090939.1, forward strand.
GTACTCTTACCTTGCCACCACCTCTGTGCCCCAAGATATAGAAGACAAGGTACTGTATCGTCCCTTTGTTGGTGAGATCCTCTTTGACCCATCAATAGACAAGGTTCTATAGAAATGCTAAGCTATTCTAACCACCATGAAATCCTTGAGTAACATTCACCGTCTAAATCGGGTTTTCAATCACATGCGTTCAAGCCACATAAGCAGCGCCACTCAGCTGGTGTGTGTTCATCCAACAAGAAATGCAGGTATAGACCAAGAAAACATCTTCTGGACATCTGTGACTGTCACAATATCCCAGTCTGTGGTAGACGGGCATTAAAAACGATCCTGATTACTCCATTCTGGCTAAGTTGGATCGGGTCGTCAGCCCTCCAGACTGTCGGTTCTCGGTCCGGAGGATTGTGCCCAATCAACAGATCTAGTCCAGAAAATAAGCCAGAGGTTTCACCATGGCCTTCCATTACTAAGTTTGAAAGTTTGGTTCATGAGAAATTAGCATTTGCACACTTGAATATTTCAGAAGAAAACATCCAGGATATGTCTGATACTCATGTAGATTCGCCAAAGAAACACTGTAGGAGCACATGCCTGAGATTCTGCCATTGGGCTCTAAACAAAATGGTTACTCCTTCTCAAGGCTCCAGTAGATGTGATTGATTTTGTCACTCACCTTGTGTGCCCCAGAAATCTGGCACACATGTAAACATTGCGGGTCAGTAATTGGGTTGTACCCCAAAAGATAGGACACAATGCCTTCTCTATTTAAGTATGTTATTACATGCACTTTGAGGGTTTATGTCTTCACCCTCCTATCAGACTTCCTACCCAAAAGTGGGATTAGAAATTGGTCTTGTCTTCAATAATGCACAAGTCTTTTGAACCTAAGGTTTTTTATGACCTACACATTTTGACCTGGAACTCTTGCTTCCTATTCATTATATTGGCTAGAAGGATTGGCGAGCTGTAACCTTTATTGTCGAAAGAGCCTAATCTTTCCTAGAGAGAAGGATGCTCTATGAACGGCTCTTTCCTGCCAATTTAAAGTAGTCTCCAACTATCATCTAAACCAGGAGATAAATGTACCATCCCACCGCTTATTCTTGAGCTGGAGAAGAAACTATTTACAATCTAAATGTGGCTAGGCCTTTAAAGCATCACACTGAGTGAACAAAACTATTTAGACGTTTATATCAACGTTTTGTGCTGTAGGGTGGCCTTTCTCTGGACAATGCAGCCAGGAATTTGCCATGCATTTCTGAAGTTTGACTTTCGAGGAGTCCCGGTTCTACAAGGACTTCAGGCTCGGTCTACCAGGCAGAGTGGCACATAAAACGGCTTTGGCACCAGAATGAAAGTAGCCCACACCACATGGCAATTGGTTACTTTTCGTGACCAATTGAGTATTTCATAAAGAGGCTTTTTTGGTAAAATCTGATCATTTTGAAGCATCTTTGGTTAGTAAGACGGCAAAGTTATAAATACAACTGGCCCACTTTTGTCTACAAAATTGGGTATAGCCCTTCTGTCCAACAGCCTTACTGTCCGATAGAGTCCGGACCTGCTACCAGGACCACGTCAGTGGCCTTTCAAAGATACGTTGCAATGCCTCAAATTTGAAAAGCAGCTGCTTGGGCCACACGTTTTAGCCTTTTTCAAGCATTATGCATCCGCCAGATCTTTCAGGAAAGAGCTGTCCTTCAGCCTGGAAGTGCAGTGCAACCTGTTTGCCCAAAGCTAATTGTGTGCATTCTGTCTCCTTCAACAAGTGAATTCTGAGGATTTTATAGTCTGATCCCAACCAGTTGTGATGAAGAGGGAGCAACACCCACCTGCCATATTCAGTAAACATGTACTATGAGAGGGGATAGTGTTAGCGTGTGTAGGGATGCACCCTTGTATATTGCATCCATGTATATTGAGTTCCTGTCGGTCAAGGGTTTTCTTAAAGTGACAGCCTCTTTAGGCAGCTTTTCCCAATCTGTCTGTCCATGTGGGCTTCCTATACGTTTGTGAAGGAGAGAGCAATGTCTAAGAACCTGATTAACCAGAAGGGTAACTTTTCATAGATCCAACACTATTTCTGAAAATGTGAAACACAGGGTGACCCTGTTTTTTCCCCAAAGCACTGAGACCTCTGTTTTTTCCACTAAACCCTTTGTACTCCTTCATATGTGAGAACATAACATGATTTACAGGAAGAAAGCTGCTGTGTTTAATTCAAACATCAGGAATTCACCGGTATGCAAATGAGACTGGGCTGATTTCTGGCACAAACATGATAGTTGCTGGTCAAAAAATTAAAAAAGAAATAAGGCTTCAGAGGAAACTGGGAAGACAGCAATATGGCAGGCAACAGGAAGTTGAAAAATGGGGTATTCACAGTAAAGGTAAATGTACATTAATCAGCATTGGAAAAACCAATAGGTCCGGCTTTGCAAATGTAGAAGATGAGCCCTTTTTGTCCGTTGGGAGCCCCCTACATTTACAAAGTCAGACCTATTGGCTCTGTCAATGCTTGTTTTGAATATAAAGATAAAAATGAGAGCAGCTGAAAGATTATGCCATAGAAGGAGCCTTCCCAGAGATTGCTGCAAGGCCATTCTCGTCGCCTTTCTGGAGGGGCTCGTTTTCAAAATCCATCATGGCCACGGTTTCATTTTCTTCTGCTCGGTGGTGTGCACAGCCATCCTGGTATTGCATCTGAAACACAGAAATGTATATTTAGATGTAAAATTGTCCTACTTGTAGGTGTCCCATTGTTGGTTATATGCATTTCTGCAACTGTTCACAGGTGAGATCCTATGAGAAACTCATACCATTTCCACATTTCACTGATTGCTCTATTGCTGATATATTACCAAGACTCACAGGAGCGCAGCAATTGGACATTTAGCAGGAATGCACAGTCCCCACCAGAGAGAGAATCAGTGTATTCAGACATGCGCAATTTGTGTAGGTTGGTTGGTGACTCCACAACAGCTTCTACAGTCCTGAGCTGTCATTTAACCAACAAATGCACTCTTGGGGTGGTAGTCCTAGTTTACTTCAATTGTCTTCTGCAAACTGATACCACCGTGAAGGAGCTGTTAATAAGAAAACACTGCTGCCAAAGGTGTGCCCCAGTTGCAGATAGTCATGTGGTCACCCTACCTTTGCGCGTGTCCGTTTCATGAGTAATCTTAGCCGTATTTGTTGCATTTCTTTTGGAGTAGATTCCTAGTGACCTTTGAATTGCTCAGCACTGTTCTGCGTTAACAGTTAAGGAAGTCTGATTTGAGGAGGACGGATTGTTACTCTTTCTGAATTCTACGTAGAAACAAACATTCACCTCCAGTTCCATTGCACGTCATCCAACTAGCCACACCTTTAGTAGTAGTAATTTAATTATAATTTGCAGAGCGCCTTTCGCCATTGGTATGGGCCCAACGTGCTGTAGGTTGACCTCCCTCAGGGGACCCCGAAGTCCAGGTATGGGAAATTCAACAGTGCGTGTGTGCACTGTAGCCAAAGTGAAGTTGGGTTGGGGTGGCCAGAACCCTACAAGCTATCCATATCGAGGTGGCAAGTGGATGGGTGCTTTGAAGTTGGCAAGTGAGTGCGACAGTAGTAGTTCATTATGTGGCCAGCTAGACAGAATGTGTTTTGTGGGGGATAGCTGCATTCTAATGGCAGAGGTGTTGTGCAATATGTCGTCGGGAGTGGTGTATGGTTGCAGATGTGTGCGGGTAAGTGGCATTGCCTTCGGCTATCTTTCATAAGCATGGAGTGTGATACACACCGGTCAACTGTTGCGGTCTTCTTTGTTTTGTCGATGCAGCAAGAACTCCCTCTTGTGTTCTGCTTGAGATTATTAGATTATTTTTACGGTAATTTGGTGAATGCATGGAAGGTCGTTGCTACCGCGGCCTGTGTTGAGTGATAGAATAGCTCAGTAGGGCAGGGTTGAGTACCCTCTGGAATGCCAAATCATCCTCTGTGCATCAGATGTTAGAATGCATTGAGTTCCAGATAGTGGGGGCTTAGACGGAGAAGATGGAGCCTCCTATTCTGGTTGATTTGAAGAAGGTGATAACTAGGAGGAGTGCAGTGCCTGATCGCAGGTTTCTGTTGGTTTGGTAGCGTGTGATTTTCTGTTAAATGTATTCTGGTACTGTCTTGTGGAGAGCGTTGTGAGTGATGCCCATGGCTTTGAAAGCAGGCTGCCATCCGACCAGGGGCCAGTGGAGGACACAGTGCAGAGTGATGTGCTGTCTGGGGGAGAGGTCAAGGAGGAACCTAGCTGCAGACTTCTCGACCCTATGGAGATTTCTGAGTTGGTAAGCAGGGGCATCTATGTAGAGGGAGTTGGCATAGTCTATGCAGGAGAGGACAATGGACATGATTGTAGTGACTCTGTCGGAGAGGTAAGGAAAGATGCGTCTCAGAACATAGAGGGTAGCAGGATTTAGAAACATTGTTAATGTGGTTCGAGAGTCCGGTCAGTGTCCATGGTGCAATCCAGTTATTTAACTGCGCTGGATACAGAGTTGGGAGTACGGGGGGCGAGGGCAGATGACCAGGGGATGGGTTGGTGGAAGAGAGCCATCTTTCCGCAGAGCATGATTTCTTTTTTCCTGGTTTGAGAAGGAGGTGGTTGACCGTCATCCAATGATCAATGTCAGTGATGCAGAATGCAAGGTCAGGGAGCAACTTGGAGATCCTAAAGATGATTTGGGTGTCATCTGTGTATTTGTAGCAGGTGAGGTTGTGAGAGCAGAGAGAGGGCTCATGTAGAGGTTGAATTGAAAAGGTGATAGGCAAGTTCCGTTGTCGGACTCTGTTATTTACGGGGCAGACAGTTGAGGTGGAGGGCGGGAGTTGGGGAATTCGGTATCTGTTGGTGAAGAATTAAGAGATCTGCTTTAGTGATGTGTCTTATGCTGAGGGAGTGGATTCTGTCAATGAGGGTGCTGTGGTCGATGGTATCGAATGCTGCAGAGGTCAAGGATTACGAGTGTGTAGTAGCCCTCTGTGTCTGCAGTGTTTTTGAGGTCATCCCATATGGAGATTAGGGATGATTCAGTTCCCTAAAGCGGTTGGAAGTCAGACTGTATAGGGACTTCATCCTTTTTCTCCTTGCTGTCGTTATATACATTTGTTTCTACTCCCTTTTCCATGCCATATGCTTTTGCAATCTTTCCTTTACACCAAACTTCTCCTCCTTCTAATATGACCACACTCTTCCTTACTGCAGAGATTCTTTTAGGACCCATAGATTTGCTGTCCAAACATTGGTTCACTAATCTGGGATTCTTTATATACACCATTTCTCCTACCTTCCACTCATGCTCCTTCACTTTCTCACGAGCATCAAAACTCAATTTATTTCTCTCCTGGCTCTCTCTGACACATTTCATTATCTTTTCTCTATCAACTTGAACTACTCCTGCTACTCCCAACCACCCGGGACACAATTTGGTTCCTGGTTCCCTTCCCTTGAGAGAAACAAATGGTGATATCTTTGTCACTGAATGCGGAGTAGTGAGATAATTCCACGTCATTATCTTTAACATCTGCCTCCATGGTTGCTTCACCCTCATTGCTAGTTGCAACCCTTCTTTCAAAAAACAGTTGATTCTCTCCCCTAGGCCATTGGCCCCTGGGTGATATAATGCAGTTCTAACATGTCTAATGCCATAACTGCTGAGAAATTATTTCATTGCCAATGAAACAAACTGAACCCCATTATCCGAAACAAGTTCAGTAGGCACCCCCTCTCTAAAGAAAATTTTCTCTAAGAACGCAATGAGTTCTCTGGCTGTTACCTCTCTTACCGCTTCCCATTCAATCCATTTTGTGTGAAAATCCACCCGCACAAACAGAAACCTCAATCCATTTCCCAAACCCATAATGGGTCCCATAATATCCACAGCAACTTTAGACCATGGCTGCTCTGGCACCGTGTTAGAAACTAAAGGGGTTTCCCTCGTCACCTTAGTTTTGTCACTCATTTGACACTCCATGCAGTCCTTCACCCACCTTTCCGCCATCTTGTCTATGCGCGGCCACCAGAAATTTTGTCGCAGTTTTCTCTTCATCGCTCCTTCCCCTGGGTGACCCTCATAAGCCAGTTCTAAAAGAGTCTGCCTGATCGACACCGGAGGTACAATACATCGTCCTCTCATCAGTCTGCCCTCATGTATGTTCAACTCCTACTTGACTTCCCACCATATGTCAAATCTCCTATCCAAACTATTTTTGTGGGGCCATCCCTTCACCGTCCATTCCTTGATCAACTTGAGCTCCTCATCAGAATCTTCCCCCTGCAACCACTTCTCTTGAGCAACTGCCTCATTAACTTCAGCTACCACTGATTCTTCCACCTTTTCATCCTCCACCATCTCAGTTTCATTTAAGAGCATCCTCGATAGGCAATCTGCTACAATGTTTTTCTTCCCAGGCAAAAAACTCAGGTCAAAATCATACCCTTGAAGACCTAATCCCCACCGACTTATCCTTGGCGAACCCAGAGCCCACCTTCCACTCTCAAACAACTGCACTAATGGCTTATGATCAGAGCGAATTACAAATCGCCTGCCCCACAAGAGAAATGTAAAACTCATGACTGCCCAGAACATGGCCATTGCTTCTCTCTCGATCACTGAATATTTGGACTCCGCCCTTATCAACGCTCTAGAAGCAAAAGCAATAACTCTCTCCTTATTCTCTTTGTCCAATTGTACTAATGTGGCTCCCAACCCCATCAGACTTGCATCTACAATCAGAACTGTTTTGTCCATGGCATTAAACCTCCCAATAGATGGTGCTTTACTGATTGCTTCCTTGATACTTTCAAATTCCCTACTACACTCTGGAGACCACTCAAACCTCGATCCTTTCTTAAGTATCAATCTTATGGGAGCCAACACTATGGCAAAATCTTTCACAAATCTACGGTAATATTCCGCCAGGCCTAAAAAAGACCTCACCTGGTCCTTGTCCGTCGGCACAGGGGCTTTTTCCACAGCCTCTACCAAACACCTTTTCGGTCTCACACCCAGTTCATCGATCTCATGTCCGAGATACTCCACCTTCCCCACCGCAATCTTACATTTGTCCCTTCTTACATTCATAACAGCTTTTGACAATCTTCCCAACACTTCCTTCAAAATCTCATCATGTTCAGACTTAGAACTCGCAAACACAAGCATATCATCTTGGAACACCACAATGTTCTTCACACCCTCCATAATGTTGTCCATAACTCTCTGAAATACGGCCGCTGCCGAGGCAAGGCCGAATGGCATTATTCGATACTTGAAAGTTCCAAAAATTGTAATGAACACGGTCAAATGCTGGCACTCTTCCTTCAAGGGAATCTGATGATAAGCCTGAGAGAGGTGAATCACAGAGAATACTCTGGCCTTGTCGAGAGTCGACAACTTGTCACTGACTATCGTCAAAGGGTGCCTGTCCACTAGGATGTTCCTGTTGATGTCCCTCATATCTACACAAAGTCTTTTATCACCATTTGCCTTGGCTGCCACGACGACTGGCGACAGCCATTCTGAACTCTCACTTTCCTCAATAATCCCTTTCTGCAATAAGGACTCAATCTCAGTCTTTAGACTCTCTCTCAGGTTATGAGGTATCGGCCTCACTTTATGCACTTTGGGGGACTGCTCCTGCCTTCAAGCGGATCTCATGTTCAAAATCTCTTACCATCCCCAGTTCTCCCTTAAAAACCCTCTGGAACTCTTCTTCCCACTTGTCACGAATCTCAGCTACAGAAACTGGCTCCTCAGCACTTGCTTGTATCCTGATACTGAGTTTGCGCTGTTCCTCCCAGCCTAGCAAGGACGAGCCCTCCTGTGTGATGTATACTTCTGAATCACAACTCCTGCCTTTATATTTGATCATTGCTTGGAATTTGCCCAACACGTCTATCTTGACATTTCCATAGGCATATGGCTCTATGCCGTGCTCCTTCAACTCGCCCACTTTTCTTTGCAAACACATTTCATATGTCTTCCTTGAAATCAGGGTCCATGGAGAGCAACTATCCACTTTCAAAGCCACCACTCTTCCGTTCATCATAAATACATCGGTTGGTGCACTACGTTTGCCGGACACTTCTGCCATGATGCCCGCTCCCGGGGAGCCGGTTCAAGCCCTGTGTCCCCGAAAGCGGACATCCAGTCCCCAAGAAAGGACCCAGCAACCCCATATAGGGGCCCTTTGGACAGTGTCCTGGCGCCTATGGCGCCAGGCTCATGAAAGACATCAGTCCTGACGCCATAGGCGCCAGGCTCATTATGGGAGTGCTTGGGTGCACTTACCTGATGCAGACCATGCTGCAGGATCCCGGCCTCCTTGAGGCCTGAAAGGAACTACTTTACCTGTGGGACTAATTTACCATCCGAGCGTGGTCGGGGAAGGATACATACCTGATTGGAGGAAGGATACATACCTGGAACTTCTTCCAAGGCTATTTAAACCCCACCCGAACAGCCACACGTGCTTCGAGGTTGTTCTGCATCTAGCAGCTGGACGCTCACCGTGTCTGCTCCTGCATCCTGACTTCTGCCACGCCTGCCAGCATCCTGGATCACCTGCAAAGGAAGAGAAGAAGAGGACAGAAGAAGGAAAAGTCCTTACCTGCTAAATCCGCATCCTGGAGACATCTCGCCGACAATCCTGAAAAGGAAGACTTTAATTTAAAAGCTCATCGCGTCGATCGCTGCAGCGCCGCATTCCACTCACCTTTACAGGACGCCTCCATGTTCAGCAGCGATCATCCGGATTCGTAGTCACACCCCGGCCCCTGAGGGGAAAAAGAAACATCAGCGTTAATGAGCGAATGAAAAGACATTACCAAAAAAAACGCTCATTAAAGACTTACCTGATTTCTACAAGGATTTCACCTCTCATCTCGGGTCGGTGCCTGTTCCCCGGCATTCCGTACCCCGGCCCCTATGGGGAAAAAGACACTAGCATTAGTACTTTAATGCATGGACACAATGGGAACCTCTTATCAAAAAAACTTACCTGGAAGCCAAGCAAGTTTGGTTCTCACCAATCCGAAAATCCAGTGAAGTAACTGGATACCAACGCGCCCCTGCATCAGAAGCAGGATGGAGAGCTCGTCCTTCCAGACCATAAGGTGAGACGCTACGAGAAATCACAGAAGGGTTTCGAGGAGGGTGAGAGGGGAAAGTGGGAGGCCGATTGCATTACCCTGCAGACAGTTAATCCCCTATTTTCGCCTACAGAAGGATACTTCTGCGAGCCAGGCAAGCCAGATTTGGGAGCCCGGTCTAGTCTGTCTTCCGAACCCTGCGCATCACCTTAGAAGAGGTCACAGCAGCACGAACCAGGCCAGCGCCTCCGTGGGAGTCAGGTGAGCGTAACAACTTCCGAGACCTCCAGCATATGTTTGGCCTGAGGTAGTTGAACAACATCTGCATTTTCCTCCTGCTCCGAGATCCTTGCACCCGACCCAATGTATTGCACTTGCCCTGATTCCCTACACACTCTGGCGAAATGCCCTTTCTTCTTGCACTTCAAGCAGAAAATACTCTTTGCAGGACAAAACGCACTCGTCGAGATGTGGCGATTGCTGCCACATTTGTAGCATTTGACTTCCTTGCTCAAATTAATTTTCTTGAATGCTCTCACAGCTGCTACCTCACCCTCTGGTTTATCACTCTTCATCGTGGACATGTATTTGTGGGTTTGTTTCATTGCCCCGGGCAATCTCAATTGCCACTTCCAGAGACACATCCTTGGTCAACAACCTCTCCTGTATTTTCATGTTATTTGTACAACGTACCAACTGATCCCGTATTAACGAGTCAGCTAGCCCTCCAAATTCACAGGTGTGACTTAAGGATCTTAGCGCTGCCACAAAGTTTTCTACTGGCTCCTGTGGTTCTTGAACTCTCTGAAAGAATTTGTGTCTTTCAAATGTAGTGTTCTTTTTCACCTCAAAGTGAATTTCTAGTTTTCTTTCAGCTATAGTGTACTGGTCCATGTCAACCTGACCCTCTAGTGGGGGCTGAGGTAAGCCATCATAGACACTACGACCCTCAGTGTCCAGGTTGTGCAGGAGAATTGCTTCTTTCATCCCTGCGGCAAATTTGTCTCCCCCCAATTGCCACTAGGTAGGTATCAAAAATGTTCTTCCACCTGTCCCACCTAATGGGTGGTGCACCCGGCTCAGATAAGAAGGGTGGGGGCGGGGCCATGCTAGCTGCAGCCATATTGAACAGAAAGTGTCTCTAGTTCACTCAGGAAGCCTTGGATTTACTTGTCAGTTCTCTCTTCCTTGACTCTTTTTGGCAATTGTCTGTTTGTCTCTTTAGATTTGTCAGTTCTCTCTTCCCTGACTCTTTCTAGCAACTGTCTCTTTAGATATGCTTGTCAGCACTGATTCCACAGCACTGTTCCATTATACAGTACCCTCCATGTTCATGAGCTGTGATAATGCCCGCTTAAAGCTTCCAGGCATTCAAACCCTCTTTTTTTTTTTCTTGGGCCGGTAAGGCTTGTTTTTCCCCATGCGGAGGGCGGGTTCACAATACGTCTTGAACCGCCACGCTGTGTCCGCCCTTGCCTCCCCTGTCTCTCCAGTGGCTCAAGCAGCGCTGTGCCGCCACTCCACGCCTCCCCGGGCCGTCAGCCTTACGCGCTGGCGAGGCCTTCGAGGGAGGGGCTCGGGTGGCGCTGCGGCTGCTCACAGCGAGTCGGCTCGGACCGTGGACTGGCCGAGTGCCGTGGCGGGCCCCCTCATCCTCGTCGCCAATGTACAGATGGAGGGAGGCACTCGTAGTTTCTTCAAGTAAGTTTTATTATAACGGGGCCCGCCGTGCCCATCCACTCAACTACGCCTCCAACGGTTGACTAGGTCGCGCAAACCAAGCTTCGAAAGAACACATGGAGATGGTTCACGTGCCCTACATTCCAAAGACGCATCACTACACATGCCTTTATAAAAATAAATACCCCATTATATTCTGTTACCATCTTATTAGAAATCCCATTGAAAATCACATCAATTGGCATCAGTTGGATTTAAGGCTTACTCGTTGTAAGGGCTGAATTAATAGCACTCTATGAAAAATACATGCTTGGAATAACTGCAGAATGTAAAAGCATATCATCGTTCAAGGCCTAATTAGATGAACTAACCTAAGGCAGTCGAGTATTGATCACAATGCCAGACACTTTCAAAAGGAGCTATTTACAACCAGCTGCTCGTTAGACTCCCCCTATGCTTATAGCAATCCTGAAGGAATCTTGGCTCCCCTTTTAATGCTCTCAATTTGAAAAGAGCCATGTTTTGATTTCTTTCTTAAATCTTGCATATTAAATTGTGGCTCTAATATTTGTAGGGCGGGGGTTCCAAGGCAAGATAAAGAGGTTCCTCCTAAATTCCCTATGGCATAAGTAGAGACTACATGTGTAAGGATGTTGGCCGATCCTAGTTTAAGAGAAGATTTATACATCTTTAATTTCATTTGTTGGAAAATGAGGCCTTTTCGATAGGTGCCCTCCAACAAGGTTGAGGTGTGGTGTGGATGAGGTGATGGGGGGAGCTGAGATTTTACGGTGAAGTGAGGTGGTGACAGGTGGTGGTCGGATGGTGGAGTGATGTAGGTGTGGTTAAATGAAGGAGGTGTGATGTTGGTGGGTGAGGTAATGGGGTGAGGTGAAATGGTGGGTTGGAGTAAAAGTAAGTGGCTGCTGATATGGGGAAATGGGATGAAGCATTCTCCCAGGATTGGTAAGCGATGAGGTGTGCTTCAGTGTTTGGAATGAGGTTGTATGGTATGGTAAGGTGAGGTTTGGTGCCTGGTTCTCAAGGAGAGGCAGGAGGGGGAAATGGTGAGGTTTAGTGGGATAATGTCCTGAGGTTCAGGGGTGCATTTAGATTGTGAGGTGGTAGGGTTAAGGAGTAATATGTTGATGCATATAAGGCCTCATGCAAAACTCCAGCTTCAATCCATAGCAGATACAATGGAAAACAATTGCATTGCTTAAGCTGCAATACACATGTAGTCGTTCGAGGCTTTCTACCAGCCAGGTAGCTATGCAAGGTAAAGGCTTGGAGTGACTATGAATGAATAGGGTGCCCAGATTTTCAGGATAAAAAACCGGGTCAGGCAACCGACATAAAAGTAGGACTACCACCAACAGTGGCTACAATTACTTATTTGGCGGGAAAATTGGAGTGCGAGGCAGTGGGGTTAGCGTGACCAGACGTCCGGGTTTTCCGGGACAGTCTGGGGAAATCACCCCCTGTCCCGGGGTCCCGGGAGTTTTTTCATTTTGCAAACCCCGCTCAGGGTTTGCAAGGGTGGGTGCCCAAGGTCCCTGTTTGTGCCGGGACCCGATTTCGAAATCCCAAAATCGGATCCCGGCGCAACTTTAAATGCGTGAATGGGGGCGTGAAAAGCATTTTTCGTTAGACTGGTGTGCATGTGAGCACACCCTCTCCACGCCCCCCCAGCCCCGCAACAGGTCAGCAACATAGGAGTAGGACTATTTATTTTTATTTATTTATGGTAGTCCTACCTTTATGTCTATGGTCTGTCCGGTTTTTTTTTTGTTGTTGAAAAATCTAGTCACCCTAAGTGGGGTTCCATACATCGGCAGGATATAAGCTGTGCGATTTGGCTGTGACTTGTAGTATATTAGCAACGGAAATTCTCTTCTGATTATTGATTTGAAGCCTTGCTATAAAACCATTCGCAAAGCAGGCTCTAGGTGGAACATTCAGCTCCCGCCTGTGTCTGTTAAGGTTGGTGGTGCAAGCCTATGTAAGGATGGCAATGATGTGCCTTGAGCATTAAAGTGAATTTTAACATTTATGATTCATACTGAATTGTTGGTAAATGGCAATGTGAAGATTGATCCACCGCGCAGTAACAGCTGGAATTACACCAATCGTCTTCTTTCTCCTTCCCATAACTGGGATGGGGTTTTTAAATGAAAAAAACTCTCGGGGGCAGGGACACAGTGGGCCACATTCTGGAAAAACCACGGCAAAACCGGGACGTTTGGTCACCCTATAAGAAATAACATATTATGAAGTGAGCAGGAACTATCAGGAGCAGAGTTCCACTACATTTAGTTGTTACTGTTAACAGTGCCACTGTTTTCTTTACAACCATTTTCACCATTCTGGAAATGCACTTTTTGAAGTTAAAGAATGCCTCTTTATTTTACCCCCTTACTGTTAAAATAATCTGAAATCTGTTTGATTGTACGACATGTCATCCTGGGTGGACTCTAGCTGGTTACATTTTGGCGAGAGATGATGGAGGAGGTCCCTCTAACACTAAGAAGGAACTTCTCCTTACATCTCACCCCCCCCCCCCCCATTTTCAAATACGTTCTATCTCAGGTTACATCCTTAGCAACTATTATTAATAAAAGTTCAAGATATTCGCAAGAAATGCTGTTTTAAAATCATGTGGTCCATGCCAATGGACTAGTGTGCAATTGTAGTAGGAAACTTAGTTACTAGTTACTTGTGCCAAATGCTTTAAGTGGGCTGGGGCCAGCCGGGGCCGGGCTCCGGCAAACTCCAAATAGTGGGACTGAGCCAGGGCCCTGCCGCGGCCCCCTGGTCCCACCACAACGTTGGCGGGACACATTATCCCGCCACAGCCGTTACCACGACGGGAGATGCGCCCGCATTAAGTCGAGCAGCTGACAGAAGTGCCAGCCAGCCCAAGCGTCGCTGTGACTGGCTGGCACTTCTGTCTTGAAAAGTACACAATTCAAGCCATCTTTTATGAACACAGAAATGTTTAAAAAAGATGGCTTGAAGAGTACGGAATCCATAAGGTACGCACACAAATATATAAATGTTATATATTTGTGTGCGTACCTTATGGTTTGTGTACTTTTCAAGCCATATTTTATAAACATAGAAATATGTTACAGATTTCTATGTTTATAAAAGATTACTTGCATAGTACACAAACCATAGTAAGGTACGCATACAAATATAGACATGCTTACATGCATTTGTATATTTGCCTACCTTCCTATGGTTTGTGTGGTTTTTTAGGCCACGCCCACCCCACAAGCAACGCCCCCAAAGAGGCCCCCCTCGATTTATTACCCCACTTAAAGCCCTGCTTGGGCCATTGCTGTGCACTCCTGGATACACATTACACTTCAAAGATACGCATTAGGAGACTCCTGGTAACTCAAAACTAATTGGTTTCATGATATGATATTTTATTTGTATCACGCCGATACTCAAGTGTTTCAGAGCACGAAAACGCTCATGACATAAGAAAAAGGAATATTTTCAAACCTATTACAAAAATTATTTGTGGCTTCCAGAACTGTAAAGATTCTGCTTTAAATGATCTGGATCATTTTGAAATGAATCCAGGGGGCTTCTCCTGCCTATTAGAGTACGCTCAAACAGAGTATACCCCAGGCTGGCTCCTTGGATCTACGGCTACAGAAGTGGCTGCAGTCGTTTTCTCTTACGGCTGCAGTGCGGCTTGACGTCTGGATTAGGCACAGCCGTCACGCTTCTAGCCTCTCATCTAAACTGGAAGCGATCGATCAGCTTGGCTTACCGTACTCTGCTTCTCCTCTTCGGTGCTGTGTCTCCGCGCTGCTGTGCCTCTGAGCTCTACGCCTCATGAGACCTCTCTGAAGAGGCAGTTGAGAACTATTAAGGATCCCTGAAGGCAACGGTGTTAAGAGGGCTGAGGAGTCTGGTAATCGCAACAAGGGACATTTGGAGAGGGTGAAATGGCATACTACTACAGAGTATACTGTTGGATACCAGTCCTTTGAGCGACATCTTTTAGCCTGGATTATATTTGCCAGTCTGTTTTTGCTTAGATACACAACAGCTGTTCCCTGCCTTTGTGGTTGTAACTTCCCTAGTGTTTGTTCAATGCCCATTACTAGAGTAAAGGCAATCTGGATTCCGTCCTGGTCATGGGACAGAATCTGCTCTCCTCGACCTAAAAATAGAACTTAGAGAGATTATGGCCAAAGGCAAACTGGCGCTTCTCCTCCTGCTAGATCTATCGGCTGCCTTTGATCTCATCAACCATGATATTCTCGGCAAGAAACCAAAAAACGCAGCCCATTTCTCACCACAAGCTTCAGCATGGATCGCCTCATTCCTCAGTGGAAGACTCATGAGAGTATTCTCTGACTCGGCCTGTTCTCCGCCTACCACCATACACTGTGGAGTTCCCCAAGGCTCCTGCATTGCCCCTACCCTTTACAACATATTCACTCTCCCTTTGTTTAATGACCTTGATCGTCGTGACATAGCCTACACCAACTATGCCGACGACACTCAAGTCTTAATCCCCCTCACTGGCATTTATGAACAAGATGCTGTAACCCTAACCAATATCTACGCTGCCATCCAAACATGGATGGCAGCCAATGGACTCTGTCTCAACGGAGATAAAACAGAGATCCTTGTGGTTTGCACGAAAGAAACACTCAACAAACTCTCGCCACAATATGCTTTTCTATTTTGATGCCCCAGTTCAAGCAGCACCTGTTAGGTAGGCGTTAGGTGTGCTAGTGGAGGCAATGTAAAGAAATGGTGGAAAAAGATATAGGTGGACCACATTCTTTTACCCTTTCCTCACACTTAGCCGTCAACCTGAACGAGCCCCAAACCCTTGGCACATCTTGCATTATTCTTCAACATACCTCGTCCCTCACTGAGATCAGTTCCATTACCTTTTTGGTACACCTCTAACGATGATAGTTACATGTTGCCAATTTCAAAGTTGGGTGACATTTTTAGGATTCGATCTTGTCATGCCAGTTCAAGGCTTTTTACAGATTAAGCAATCAGAATAGTGAAACGCTTTAAACAAAAACAAAAACCACTGTAAACTCTCTGCTCTCCAGCAACCAGTAGCTCTGCACATGTCTTACTCCCCTACCACGGCCCTCCCTTAGGGAACAGAGGCTGATGCCACTATCAGTAAGGCAGATAGGGGACAGGAGCGGTGAGAAGGGGAAGAAGCATGTGATGTATGAGTTCCAAGTTTTACAGCTGCATGGGCAATGAGTGGCACTGGCAGGTAGAGGAGAACAGAACTGTACCTCGTTAATCCTGACCGTCTCACTTTCGGTCAAACAGCCTCTCATTGGTTTAAATGGCAGCATTGACAGAAAATAACAATCTATGATGCATTCGATGTGTGCCAATTACATTGTCAGTTGCCTTGCCGATCCGTTATTCTGCTACACAACACCCCCTTTATTCACACAAAGCGTGCGTACACACACACACACACACACACACACACACACACACACACACACACACACACACACACACACACACACACACACACACACACACACACACACACACACACACACACACACACACACACTCTCTCTCTCTCTCTCTCTCTCTCTCTCTCTCTCTCTCTCTCTCTCTCTCTCTCTCTCTCTCTCTCTCTCTCTCTCTCTCTCTCTCTCTCTCTCTCTCTCTCTCTCTCTCTCTCTCTCTCTCTCTCTCTCCCCCATCCCTTCCCCCAGGCCAGTTCAGTTAACAAGTAACAGATCCACCCAATAGTCGCCCCAGGAAACTGACCTGCAGTTCAGATCCAGGGGGCAATGGGTAAGCAAATATTCTCAAACTGATGAAATGTGCTATAGGTAACTGTCTTTATCTTACAGGTAAGCGCATGTTTGTAGATCTATTTATTAACCCAAGACAGAAAGCTCTGTAGGATTAGAACAGCCACATGCCCATTGTACCTTCATGTGGGATTATCAGTGTGGCATAGTACAGCATCATTATGATTGAGGTATATTTAGCAGACCCTGTCAATGCTATGGTGAGTTTAAGAAGCCTAAAAAAATCCTCTCTCTACCAGAAACGTGAGAGTAGAATGTGAAAATTCTCCTGACAATCCTTCAGCACCACTCTGAAGCCATTCCTGGAAATTAAACCATTGAGTGACACTGAGCAATGCATTGAGCATGCAAGCTAGCCCAAAGCATACTTTTTGCAGCACAAATGTGTCTTTATCGTATAGGGCAGCACTATTGTATACATAGCTTTATCAACCCAAGGCAGGCAGCTCTAAACGATGCAGACAACCACAGAGTGGCGCAACACAAAATGTGGGGGCCCCCTGCGAGCTATGCTGAGGGGGCCCCTGCCAACTCGGCAACAAATCACGGGTCGCGCCACACTCTGGTCCGGCCTAGATTGTAAAGTTTGCGCAATATACACAAACGTGCTGCTGAAGGGGTATGCCGCGAACTGCACTAGGAGAAAAAAATAATATGTATTTCCATGTAATATACAGCACACTTTCTGAGAAAAATCGTCAAATCAAGCCACAGTGTTTGCAATTCTTTTGTAGGGTAACACCAATCCAATACATGTAAGTCACCAACAGTGCACATGAACATTAATGCTTTGCTATTAAAAATGCCATGGCACAATGAAAACATGTCCAACTGGCTGCACAATTTAGACCAGTGTAGACCTGTAACAACATTACAGTAAAGCATGCCAGACCACATTTAGACATAACTAGACTGGTTACACCAAAATGCCTGTCAAAGCAATAACACTCATCAAGAAGAGAGTGCACATTAAAGCCTGCGTTTCCACGGCCTCTACCAACACGGCCAAACTCTTTAAAATCTGCAATAAACTGGTCAATCCTGTTGCGGTCTCTACCTCTTCTGTTCCCTCCAAGGCCCTCTGTATGGCTCTGGCCTCTCACTTCTCTGCTAAATCTCAGTACACCCTGTCCTCTATCTCCTCTTACTCGCCCTCTCTCGGCCCCCTTTGGCCATCTCTACCTCGCCCCCTCCTTTTTGCTCCTTCTCTCTGACAACACCTGACAAGGTTTCTTGACAAGTCTGATCTATGAAAGCGTCGTCCAAACAGGTCCCCTGCTCCTCCAGAACCATCAAGGACCATATTGACACCCTCGCTCCAGCCTTGGCCGATTTTTGTAATCCCTCTTTAGCCACTGGAACGTTCCCCTCTCCCCTTAAGCACTCCCTTGTGCACCCACTCCTCAAGAAGCCATCTGCTGATCCTACCTGCCCGGCAAACTATTGCCCAATCTCCATCACCCCTTTCTTGGGCAAACTCTTGGAAAAGCTTGCCATCGCCCAGCTTACTCTCCACACTGAATCTGTTGGTTGTCTCCATGACCATCAGTCTGGCTTCAGAGCTGCCAGAGGCATGGAATCTGCTCTCCTGAACACCCATGAAGATCTGCTGTCTAACCTTGATTCCAGCATACCTTCTGTCCTCACCCTCCTTCTTTCCTCTGATTTCTTTTGACACAGTCAACAACGCCATCCTGATCAATCGACTCTGTGAGAACCTGGGCATCACGGATCAGGCCCTGGAGTGACTGACCTCTTTCCTCTTGGACAGCCCCCCCCCCCTTCCATGTCCAACCTGGTCCCAATCTCTCTACCTGTGGCGTTCCCCAGGGCTCTATACTCTCACCCTGGGTTTTCAACCTCTACTTGGCCCCTTTGGCCCATCTGATCTCTACCTTCTCCTCTAACTTTGTGTTATACGGATGACTCAGCTTTCCTTCAGGCTCCCCTCAGCCTCCTTCCATCTCTCGCTCATTCCTGTCTATCTGCGATTTAGGATTGGTGCGCATCCAAAGATCTCTGCCTTAATGCCAGTAAGACGTTCTCATTCTCATTGGGACCCTGGCACCAGCTTTCCCTCTCTCACTCGGGCCGTCCGCCTTGGGCCCTCTTCCTTCACCTTCCTGTGAGGCAAAAAACCCATGGTGTCATCTTCTATGCCACTCTCTTTCTCTACCCACATCTCGGGTGTCACCAAGAAATTCCACTACCAGCTGCTCCTCCTCAAAGGGGGCTCATCCCTTTCTCACTTTCCACCAGAAGCTCACTGTCTCCAGACCCTGGCTCTCTCTAGGCTGGATTATTGCAACAGCCTCTTTCTCCTTCGGCCTTCCTCTACTACTCTCTGACATCAGCATCTAATCCAGAACAGGACTGCAAGACTTATCCTTGGCCTCAAGCCCAGGGAGCATATCTCTCCAGCCCTGAAGTCTCTCCACTGGCTCCCAGTGGCTGCAAGGATCAAGTTCAAGACCCTTTGTATTGTCCACAAGGCTTTCTGGGGCCAGGGCCCGCACTACATCCAACGCTCTCTTCTAAAATACCTTCCTTCTCGAGCCCTTTGCTCAGTTACCTCCAACTCTCTAAGGGTTAGATGCTTCTCCAGGCAGAGAGTGGGGGGTAGATATCTCTCGGGTGCTTGTGCCTCCCTCTGGAATAGCCTCCCTGCCTCTTCAAACTTGAGCTGGACCATCTGAAGTTTTGGAAACAGCTCAAAACTTTCCTTTTCTCCTCTGATTTCTCTCTCTCCCTCCCCTGCTGACCTACCTGTCATGCCTTTCGACCGGTTTCTTGGATACCTTCAGAGTCTCTCTGAGTCCAGGCTCGTTCTTGATCGGTCACCCTTGCAATGTCTCCGTACCTACCATGCACGCAGGGGCTGTAACTGTAACCCTGCAGCCCCTTGTTCACCTTGCACTACCCACAAACGCGCTGCCCTGGCTGCACTTACTCAGAGCATTGCATCCCTGTTTTCCCCTCCCCTCTCCCTTGCACTTCCCCATCCTTTTCCTCTTGCACCTCTTGTTCTCACAATGACACAAGGCCTAGTGAGATTGTTTGTCTTGTCCACCCTCTATCTTCCCTCCCTTGTCTTGTGGCGCAAAGAAACACTTGTGTCCAGGCGCTTTATAAATTATTTTCTCATATAATTTTATCACAGATGCCCAGAAAAATATGCAATGCCGCAGTAAGGAATGGGTAGACTGGCAGCACCCAAATGCCAATCTAGCCAGGTAATTACACTTAGCAGCACTGCTTTATCAGAAATTCCAGGTTAAAAGAAAGTCATACCAAACTGAGGAATGACTATACTGGCAGCACCAAAATGCCTCTCTAGCCACTAATACCACATATTATGCCTGCTTAGCCTGGACATGGACAACCATTATGATTTATCGCACAATCTCGCCCCCCCACACACCCCTCTCCCTCCCACCCCTACCCCAACCTCCTAAATCAGCTCCTTAGCTGAGAATTACCTCCACGTCCCTCTTTATTGTCCCAGAGCTTACGTATGAGGCTCCTTGCATCATAGGTAAGTATTGGGATGAGGAAGAGTGGGACTAGGAGCAATGAAGATTACAGGTAGCTAAGTCAGGCATTACCTCCTGTACCTCTACCTCATCCCAGTACTTATATATGAGGCAGAGTACACAAGTACTGCCTCATACATAAGTAATGGGACGAGGAAGAATAGGGCTAGGAGTAATCAAGGCATTGAACACAAGTAGTGGCGCAACACCATTGAGTTGACTGGGCTTCAGCACCCCCCCCACCCCCCCTCTGACATTTTGGGCTATGTTGACTCGACCTGGCTGACCTTTATAACAGTTGCCGGACAGAACAGAACAGAACACAAATGTTAAACGGCACCTGGGTTTTGCTGTTAATAAGGGCCCAGCAATTACCAACGTAAAGCATTTCAATGCTAGTACCTGCATTCAAATGCCACATGTTTTAGGCAATTGGCATCGTGAAGTGGGTCTAGCACTTGCATGCCAGGTGTGTGATTGGAAGGGAAGAGAGGGAATAGGAGACTTAAAGGAGAGAGTTAACTGCTTGTAACATTGAAGCTGCACTAGAATAGTCTCATTAAAACGCGTAAAGAAGTTAGATGCCCCCACACAAATAAGTTTGCCCCTCCCCACCACCCGTGAAGTTAGCACCTCTCTCAACATTTGAAGGGTTAGCCCCCCGAAATGTAGGTTTTGTTGTGCCCCTGTACACAAGCACACACACCATTCACCTAATACACACCAAGCCATCCATACATTAAGTGTGCACTCTTTCACCATACAGGCACACCCAGGCAGCCATCCATACATTTAAGTGCACCCTTTCACCATACAGGCACACTTAGGCAACCACTAGTACATTTAAGTGTGCATCCTTTCACCGTACACGCACACATGCACACCCAGCATCCCATACATTTGTGTGCACCCTTTCACCATACTCACACACGCAGATGTCATGGGGTTGGGGGGAGCCCTATTAATTCAAAAAGGAATTGTGGCTCAATATGGCTCCGGCGGTAACCGTGCCGCTGCTACTGGCGGGTTGCTGCCAGACCCGTAAAGAATTACCGGCGCCTGACTTCCTGGTGCCACCAGGCTCTTCCAAGTCCAGCGGCCGGGAAGTCAGGCACCGGTAATTTCGGTAACCCCCATTCCTGTGGAGTCTCATAGGACTCCATGGGATTGGGGACACGAAGCACCGGAACCGTTATTAACGGTGTCAGTGCTTTCGTGACGGGTCTGCCTACCATGGCCGCTGTGCCCTGCAGGGTCAGACCTGTCGGGCACAGCGGCACCAGCAGGTAGACCTGTAATATGCCGGTCCGGAAACAACGGTGCCCGTAAGATTACCAGCACCGTTGTTTCAGGGTCAGCATAGTCAGAATGAGCCCCATTGTTTCTTTTTGAAGTCACTCTAACTTCATTAAGAAATTATTCAGTTAAGGACCGAACAATAATGGAAATAATTTCTTTATGAAGGCAGAGTGACTTCGAAAATAAACTATAGGGCTCCCCCCCCACCTCATGACATGGAGCCCTCGAGCCTAGGGTCTTCCATGTCATGGGTTGGGGGTAGCCCTCAGCCTTCAAAAAGAAGTTTCTTTTTGTAGTCACTCTGCCTTCATAAAGAAATGATTTCTGTTACAGAAATAAAGGGCCTCATTACGAGAAGCGCAGTAAAAACGGGTCCATTACCGGCATGGAGGAACTAGCAGGTCCGTGCTCGTATGATGCCCCTAATAGCAGGGGATTACGAGTGCGCGAACCCGCATGCCGGTAATGGCCATACCGCCATGGCGCTAAAGGCGCTCCAACCCCCCCATAGCGCCATCATGGGACCCGCTGATACCGCCTCCGCCTAGGAGGCACCCCTTATTACTGACCCGGTAATAACAGCATGCTAATATCGTGCTCGTAATACCGGACCCGGAAGTAACATCATCGCGTCGGAATGGGAAATGCGCCGGCGGCCATATTCAAAAACACAATCCATTGCAATCCTCCAAAACCACCAGTTGTGTTCAGGAGAGACCAGTGCCAATCCTTTCACCATGTCAAAGGCTACCCGGAAAACAACCCCCCGCCTGCGCAAAAAGAGTTTTTCAGATGAAGAACTTAACATGCTGGCAGCGACTCTTGCCGCACATGCAGACGAGATCAACCTGCAGAACCGGAAGAGGGAGGCGCAGCAGCGCAAAAAGGAGATCTGGGAGGAGGTAGTCCGCAAGGTCTCGGCAGTCGGCACCACCCCACGGACAGTGAAGGACTGCAAAAAGAGGTGGGATGACCTCCGCCTCAGGGTTCGGAATATCCTGGCCAGCAACAGGAGGGAGGCCATGGCTACAGGCGGGGGTCCCCTCTCACCTGCCAAACTGTCACGCTGGGAGGAGACTGCAAGCACGTTTATTCAAATGGAGTCCATCGAGGGATTTGGGGAGATGGACACGGGTGCCGCAACATCTGCAGACGGAGGTGAGTGACCCTGCAGATCCCTGTAGGGGAAACCATGACGTAGCACAAGTGATGTGGATGAGCGTCTAGGCAAGGCAATGCATATCCCAACACACACATGAACATATCCTTGTGCATATGGAGGGCCAAACCCTGCCACACTGAAATGCATGCTGAGTGCCAATCCCATTACCAACACACAGCCAACACACACGGACCATGCCCATGTAATACATCACACAAACCCCAACACAACGACATGCCACCTGCCATGCATCAAACGCCAAAATGCCCTCCTTCAAACTCCTGTGTCACACACCTGTAAAATATGAATGCATGATAAATGAAATACTCCACAGCACCATATAATGCATCTAGCATGTAACACCATCACTGATGCCCTGCATCTCTTCTACCCCCCAAGCACCGATGGAGAAGATGCCAGCGAGGATCCAACTGCAAGGGCATCCAGGTCCCGGCCAAAGAAAACTTCCACCGACAACACCACCTCTGGGGCAGCCTCGCAGCCCACACCAACACCCAGGGCGCCTGACACCGTGGACACTGAGCTGGCTACACCAGTGGAAGGCGAGGCCATTGACCCACTGAGCAACACTGATACCGCAGTGGGGGAGTATATGGACCAGGATGGACTGACCCATGTGCCATGTCCACACTCCCCAAGCCCCGTGTCCACCCCTCAACCCCACACTCGGCCCTCACCCACCTGCAACAGTGCGGATCCCTTGATGCAAGATTCTGACCTCAGCAGCCTCCCGAGGACAGCACTGCCAATGCAGGCTGCACCCTCGACCACTGCTGCTCCCACCAACAACCTTGAGGCACGGTTAGCGAGGGTGGAGGCCAGACAGGACTCTATGTTGGACCTGCTCAGAAAATATGTCGCCGATGGGGAGGACACGAGGCGTGAGATAGCCCAGGCCATAGCTGGGACCACAGCCGCCATAGCGGCGAACACTGCCGCCATCAATGCCTTGGCATTGTTGATGAGGGACAGTCTGGGGGCCATCACGCATGTCCTCACCTCCATCCTGCTGCACATGCAGCAGCCACAACCCACACCAGCCGTGCAAATCCCCACGGCTTCCACCCCATCCACCACACCCGCTTCTTCTGCCCCCACTTCCTCTGCACCCTCCAGCCCTGTGCGTCTAACAAGATGGAGTGCAAGGCACTCTGAAATGCTGTCCATGGACATGAAGAATTCCAGGAAATAGTGTTGGAGAACTATGGGAGTGGCTCAGATGGTGTTGACGGTGAATGGGAGTATTAGGGGGAGTTCACTGGGGGGTTTTGGGATTTCACTGGGGGGTTGGAGGGGTTGCACTTTCTTCAGTTGATATCAATACACCTGTTGTGTTAAAAAACATTCAGTGGCTGGACATTGTTCATTTCGTGTGTATCCATTTAATTAATGCCCAACTCCCCACATTCCCTGTGTGCATGTCCACATGGACACAGTGTACAATGTATCACTGACACATATCTATCAACGTCCTTGTGGGTCAGAAGTATTCGTCAATCAGTGATTGGCATACTGCACGGCCATCCTGTGCATCACTTACTGGCAGGGGTGCTGCTTCTCCTCTGTCTTCATCCTCATCATCCTCCCCGGTGCATGCATGTCAATTTCAGGTGGCAGTGGTACATTTCTCCAGACACGCATGCTGTGCAGCATGACACAGGCCATGGTGATCTTTGCCACCTTCTCAGGCGTATAAAGGAGTGCTCCACCAGACCTGCTTAGGCAGCGGAACCACGCCTTCAGTAGGCCAAAGGTCTGCTCAATCACAACACGGGTACGGGTATGTACCCGATTGTACTCCTCTTCATGGCTGTTCTGCGGGTTCCGCACAGGGGTAAGTATCCACGGCTTCAAGGGATATCCTCCATTACCTGCAACCGAATACAGATAGGTCTATGTGAGTCACTCTGAGCTGCCACCTTCAGGATTCACAGTCCTGGCTGCAGCTATTTGCACGAATTATGTTTAGATGCATTCTATACTGCAATATGGTGTGGTAGTCTGGATGGCGTTGTACAGATGATGCAGGGTGAATTCATGAATGCTGATGCGGATGTACTGTGGTTGTAGGACGATGTTTTGCCTCCCATTTTTTCTGTGCATACTACACTGTGCATTGTCACACTAGCCACATTGGCACAGTTGCAATCATGTTTAGTAATGCATTGCTTGACAATACCCATGGTGGCCAGGTTGTGCGTCTTACATGTTGTCATTGATATACGTAATTGGTCAAATGTGTGCCAGTGATGTGTTATGTTGGGGTTGGGAGGTTCAGGTCAGGAGTGTTTAGCTCTGCGTGCAGTCTCTACTCACTGTACATTCCTACCCGGGTGGAGTATGCACCCCCCCCCATTCCCACGCAGGTGGAGTATGCATCCTCCCATTCCCACCCAGGTGGAGCATGCATCCCCCCCATTCCCACGTAGGTGGAGTATGCACCCCCCCACCCATTCCCACCCAGGTGGAGTATGCATCCCAACACATCACTACCCCGATGCACTGACATGGGCCAGTCAGTCGACTCACCAAGCAGCCAGGCACGTCATCCAGCATGTCGCTCCATGTGACGGGGTAGCGTGGAGTTACGCAGCACCGTGGCATCATGTACTGATGCGGGAAGTCGGGCGCAGCAATGTGTGATGATCTTGCTGGAGTCACATACCATCTGCACATTGATGGAGTGGTATTGCTTGCGATTGCGCTACACCGCCTCTACGGCATGGGGGACTACCAATTCTACATGGGTGCAGTCCAGGGCACCACCACAATTGCCAGTGCATGGAAGCCTACTTTGGTGTTGGCTATCTCCTGGGCAGTCCCTGGTAGGGATATGTGGGTGCTAGCATGCTTCAGGAGGGCATCAAGCTCTTGGTGCAGCATGCGTGAAAATAGTGGTTGTGAAATGCCATGTAGCTGCCCCACTGTGTGCTGGTAGGTGCCTGTGGCCAGGAAGTGGAGCACATACACCACCTTTAGTAGCGGGAGGATGGCAGTGCGTATTTCTATGAGGCTGGCAATGTCGCTGTATATGATGTCCACCATGGTGGTGATGGTGTCCCGGTCCAACCAGTACAGGGTGTGGATCTGGTCGGGGGTTAGATTGAATGGACTGTGTCTGATGCGAGGGATTGATGGTTGCCTACGAGGTACTACTGGCTGCACTGTTGGTAATTGCTGGGTCTGTCTCACCCTCCTCCTGCGTCTCCTCTGGGCTGCCTGTTGTTGGTGCTGTAGTTGTTGTAGTTGCTGTTGTTGCTGTAGTTGTAGCAGTATAGGCATGTCCTCCAGCACCACGAATGCAACAGCTAGTGGTATCATTTTAGTGTAGGAAGGGGTGTGGTGTGTGGGTGTACTCCTTTTATGCTGGCCCAGGCTCCATTGACTCCACCTGTGGTGATTGTGTGCACCTGTGGCAGTTGGCTTGATTGCTGATTGCTGTTTACGGGTGGTCCGCGATGCCTGTATGGCCGCCATCGTGCAGGCCCTAATTACTGCCTTCGGGATGCCGGTATTTGCATTCCCACGTGGGTTGTGATGTCCTCCTATTACCGGCATTCCGGTATTTACTCCACGAAGGGGCACGTGTACGCGCGCATGCTGGTATGAGGGGGCATGGTACGGGCGGTGGCAGTATTGGTGGGTTGTCGGGTCGTAATGCCCCGGACCCGTTAACGATGCCGCTATTACCATTCCACCTTCCTTTTTTCATTACTTCCATTCTCGTAATGAGGCCCAATGTCTTTATTAATGCAGAGTGAATTCAAAACGAAACCTTTTCTTTTCTTTTGTTGAGGATTCTGCGTGGCCCCTGTCACGCCAGTGCAACCACATGCATGTTTCACCATCATTAGGAAACACCCATGTGGCATAGTCTGACATTCTTAAATATTGGAGCATTGAGTACATTTGGGTTGGTAATGACATGTATGAAATAGCCCTGCTGTCTATGACGATAACTAAGTTCCCCAACCACAATGCATTTCTCTGTGGCTCTGTACGAAAGGTGAACGTCCAGGGATTGCTACTAACACGCTATGTGGCATGTGTGGCTTGCTAGCTGAAATATTCACTTATTTTAGATAGGGGGTTTTCATGAATTTTAAACTCACCATATCATTGCTGGTGTTTCCCACACCACCTGAACTCTGAGCTCCACCAGTTGGCTCATCGCATGAGCCAACTGATGACATTACAGATGCCATCAGTTATCACACCGCTAACGTCCTCAATGGACAGCAAATGTTGATGTGAAAAAAAATCACATGCTTTATTCCAAGACGTTGGGAAACTTTCTATATCAAAACATTTATGCTAACAGGTATAATATACCCTGTCAGTATGCCAACTGTATTTCCCCTGCTTCTAAAAATGATGAAAGAATGTTTTTCAAAATGTAGTTCACGGTCAAGTTAATTTACAGTTTTATCTGCCCAAAAAAGATTACAAGTTTAACTTGAAAGGTAAATTGTCTTCCTTTGCATTAATTACCTTATGTGACCCAAAAAGGAAACGGTATTTAATCCATATTGGCCATTGCAAGCCAGTTTACATAAGTAATACCGTTTTGCATGGCCAGTTATTTTGTGGGGCTATTAAAAATAAAAACAAAAATACATTTGGAAAACAGCGCCCTTTCACTCCGTTATTATCCTTCTATGGACTGCTTCAAAGCCAAAGTTAAACTGCCCGCAAATTCTACCCAGTTCAGTACTGTGCCTTGAACAACTATGGTGTGGCCTTTGCAGCATGTGACTCCGACCATAGAGACCATACATCGACATGTCCAGAAGGCAGAAGTAACCACTTCACAAACACCTTGAGATCTCAACTTAGCAGGTAAGGCTTTTATTCAAAAGGTGACAATTTAAGGACTCACTCAGGTTCAAATAGACTGGGCTAGCTCCTGTTTGCAATACTCATCCATTGCTGTCTGACTGAGGACTGTCAGAATATGATGGGTGCAAAGTGGCAATTGAAAGTGTGAAGGTAACAGAAACAATGCACTTGACACCATATACTTCAATTCTGTTTGAGTATAGTAGTGATTGCGCCTGTCTCACTTTTAGTTGTGATCTGCTCTACAAGTGATGTCATTGATGATTATTTTTCAAGACAAATGTGCTGCATGGTAAAAAAAAAAAAAAAAAGATTATTAAATGCAATTACCTCAGTATCAGTAATGAATTGTTGCTGGAAGTCCTTCAAATTATTTTTTGGTTGCGGGATGGGAGGCCACATCTTCTGCTTCACATTGTACCTAAAAAGGAATACATATAAGTGAACATGTATTTTCTGAAAAGGTCCAGTATATACATGAAAACATTCAAAAAATGACTCCTAAACGACAGTCAACGAAGATAAATAATGTACTTTAGTGGGAGGGTAGGCGTGCCTGGACTCGAGGGCCCAACTAATTGAGCCGCCAGTATATACACATTTGTATTGAGGAAGCTTATTTTATTCTATTTTGTAATGTTACATTTTGATATTTGGCCATTTTTAATTTCTGTGAAACACTCTAATGCAATGTAAAGACTGGAGAGGCACCTCTAGTCGAAGGTTTGTAGGTGCGCGACCAGCAAATCATGAACTCAAAGAAACAAACTCAAAAAAGGGCCTTCAAGAGTTTGGCGGCAATGACTACATTGCATCTGCCAAAGTCCATAGCGCAACTGTAATGATAACGAGTATTAGATCTTTTCGGTCCAGTAGAAAGAAGACATTTGAAGCAGTGATTGTTATACGAGCGAGACCACAATGGCTTTGTGAGGTAGCACGAGCCGATTAAACAAAAACATTCTCTTTACTGGAAGTCAGTGTACTTTTCTCACTACTGAGGAGATATGGTCATGTCTGGGAGTATTGGTGATAACCCTCACTGTGGTGTCCTGTAGCACCTGAAATTGATATGATATGGCATTTGTAACGCGCCTATACACAAGTATGGATAATGGATAATGGGTTCAGTCATCCGCCCTAGAGAGAATTACAATAATCCAAACCAACAGTGGCTCTCGTGATAATGGCACAGTGGTATCAGAGTGTAAAGGCCTAATTTGTTTGAGTAATGCATTATATGTTTAACACCCATCTGAGTGGTCATGGAGAGGGTGGAATCAAGAATCATGCCCAGCATTTCTACTTTCGTCTCGACGTTACTAGCATGTCCTTCAAAAGGAAATTCAGGGTACATGTTCTCTTATAGATTGAGTATGGGGAGGCATCAAGGTGGACTTGTGTTTTACTCTGAGTCGCAGACAGTTTTGTGCCATCCAATGTTCCACATGGCTTAAGATGAATTGAATTGGGATAATGTTGGTATGGTCAAAATCATTGAGAGAAGGTAATGTTGATTTATCTGGAATGCCGCAGTGTGACAGGGTCATGGTCATGACCATGTTAGGTGGGAAAAGGGACCCACCTGACAAGGGGTAAGCGGCCTAGGAGCACACATGCCAGAGCCAGTCATACCCATAGGCTGGGTGGAGGGTTAGGTCTGCCCAAGACTTACCTGTTCTTATTGAGCATGCTATATGACTTCTGGTGCCCTTATCTCTTACACAATGCCTATTAACCTCTTTTCTGGCAAGAGGTATTTTTCTCTTTTTCAGACTTGTTACTCCCAAAACGCACCGGGGCTCAAGCAACAAAACCCTGACCGGAACCTAATACTGAAATCAAGACCAAGCCTGGAATGGAACAGGATTCTTTATGCTAAAAAGGGATGAGACATCTTATCACCCAAGCCACCAACCCCAGACGACCTCATGGGAATTGTGGGGCAACAGAAAATTAACTGAGGTAGAAGGGACTGTAGCGAAGCAGGAGAGACACAGGCATCCTGCTCAAACTCAATTGGGAACACAACCCACTACCACCGGAAGAAAACCACATGGAAATCTAGTAGCTTGAGCACAGGGCTGCCATCCCACAAATGGAAACTGAAAAGGGGGTGGGGCTGCACACCTTCTCAAAGTCTTCCAGACAAGCTCTCAACCCTAAAAGGAATAGCTTAGGCAGAGATTGACCAAGGTGAGCATGTGAAAAGCCCAGCCAGCACTGAGCAGATTGACATTTGTTTGGTGGAGGTCAGATGGTGTTTTGTGAGAGCAGAGACATGGTGGTGTGTGTAGGAGAGAGTGGCACCTGTTGTGGGCAGTGTAGTGAGTTGGTGCTGGGAAAGGTGACAGAGAAATAGAGAGACGGAGAGAAGTGAATGGGGATTTAGAGGGTGAGAGTGAGCATAAGTGATAGAGAAAGAATCAGGGAGTGAAAAGTAGCAGTGGGAGTAGTGTCCGGGTGGAGAGAAGCAGGGGGAAGGTAGTTGAGAGAGATAGGTGGAAACAGTGTGATAAGAGCAGGACATAGATGCATAGATAGGGGGTTGAGAGCAGAGGGAGAGGAGAGAACAGAACGAGAGTAGGGAGCATGCAGAGGAGAAGAGATTGAGGAGAGGATCCGAAGGCAGGTAGAATAAGGGAGGAGTAGAGACACTGAAAGGTGAGAATGGAGAGTAGGAATATCTCAGAGGGAGGAGTGTGGAGATATATATGTATATATATATATATATATATATATATAGTGAGAGAAATAGAGGGGAAACAAAGGAGAGGGAGGGCATGTGTGAGGGTGGGAAAGACAAATGGGTGCACCCTGGTGAAATCAGTCTGCTGACAATGGGGAGAGGATAATTTCGAAATTTGCTAAGGGGGCTTGATAGAGAAGGCCAAAGGCTTTCAGTTTCCCTCCCAGATTAAAAAAGACATGGATAGTATGGGTTACCGCGCCTTAGAATGCATTGAGAACGTTCTGGGGGCTAGGGATGCATGAGCTAGGATGCAGTGAGCCCATGGGGAAGTCGAGGGAGCCGTATGGACCCCCTTAGTTTGAACCATCCCGGTCTTTCCAGACCAGCTGTTTTAAATTTTGATAAAGCACAGAAAAAACCCTCTTTAGCTGTGGATTTTGAGGCCATCTGCGACAGCACCCAAATCACTAAGAGATCATGTAATGGCTTCATACGATTAGAGAAAAAATGTGGGAAAGGCAGGAACCTTGCGGTAGTCCACAGTCGAAGGATTCAATATTTGAGAGATACTCATTAATTTTCACTTGCGAGGCTCTTTGGCTCAGAAGAATATAAAACTGGCAGAATTCTCAGTTACCATAGCGATATCGCTAACGTGGTGGAATAGTAAGGAATGTTCTATGGCGGAGGTCTTCAAACGGTAGGGCTGGCCCCCGTAGGTGGGCCCAAAGGATGTCCAGGCGGGGGGCAATGCTCTTCCAAAAGGGAGTTTGGTGACTGCTTTCAATAGAAGATATAAACCGATATGACATCTGGGAGGGCCCAGCAACGATATTTTTATTCAATGGGGGGCTTGCAACAAAACCTTTACTCATGGGGAGGGCGCAACATAAAAAGGTTTGAATACCACTGTTCTTTGGTATCAAACTCGGCCGAAAGCTCAAGTGAAATCAGGAGCCCTGTATGCCCCATATCTAAATCTTTGAAACAGAGTCTGGTATATACAGTAAGGTCATTTCAATACTTCTGCCTGATCAAAAGCCAGGTTGGTGATCGTCCGGGAGTGGCTGGGATTCAGGATGAGCCTGCAGTTTTGTAGTGACTATATGGTCCAAAACATTCAGTAAGAACACAGTATTTGTGATAGGACAATAACTGGCACAGTCTTCAGGGTCAAGGGATGGCTTTTTAATAGAGCTGTGACCCACGCTTCCTTAAGCACATCTGTGTACAGACAGTCTGTAAAATAAGCTCACGTTGCTGATCAGGGGGCATAGGACATCAGAACATTCCTGAATGACTTTATCTGGACATGGGTCCCTAGGACAGTTAGAAGGTTCTAGAGAGACAAGATTAGCCTTAATTTCACCAGCAGAGAAAGGATGGAAATCAAATAACTTCAGGCCAGTCACGCAATCCCAGCGACCTAAAGGGACAGTAGGAGTTAATGGGGGTTAATTAACTCAGTAATCTACAAAAACTTTCTCCCACACTTTTGTATGCGGCAGAGACTAAATCTATAATTGCAGATAAGACTTGGTCTGCCTTGGAGTGAACATTTTGGCGTAAAGTGCTATTACTACCAAACTGTGTGCCCACTGTCTGGGGGAGACATGAATTTGGTCTAATTTCGTTATATGCTCGGTATGTTTGGCAGATTATCGCTTTATTTAGAAAATGCCTGTTAGCCTTGCAGTCTCCTTTTGGTTATTGGCACGTTGGCCAATTGCATTTTCATGTCCAAGGATAAATGCATATCTAAATGGCGAAAACTGGTTATACTTACCATGACTGACATAGAAGTAACTTTGCAAGCAAAAAGGTTTAATTTAGGGTTAGAGGTAACTCTTGGAAGTTTTTAAAGATTTCAAGGTGCGGGGGAGGTAAAGTAGATCTGGCACAGGTCTACTGATACAACTATGTAAAGAAAAAAAAAGGATCCAAAGAATTCGGAACCCGCCCGTCCCCTGCACACTGTTACTACTCCGTCATCAGACGGTTCAACAATAATTCATGTAAATGTAGTGTTTTTCAATGCATATGCATTATAGAAACGAAATTCCAGATGATCATTCAATAAAAAAGCAGTTATTTATCATCTTTAACAAATACTATTTTAACACTTGTTTCTTAGATGCAGAAAACAAACACAAAGGAACAACGGATTGTGTGGATAAATAAAAAATTAAAATGGCTGACGCGTTTTTGAGAATTCAATCTCTTCTTCAAGAGCCAATAATTGAATTGAAAAGAAAAAATAAATACTATTTCAGAACTACACATCAAGCTGGGTTTTCCGTTGTCTCATTCTAACATCAGTAATTAACAAAGAGATTCACCACATCTCAAAGCTGTGCTATCACTGCACTGGCGGGGAGGGGTTGCCTTAATCTTCCCTGAGTGGGTTCCTGCTTCTATCGTACCTACCCAGACCTATTCCTCCTTTGAAAGCCTGGTTTTCAAGTTGGGCACCTCTCCCTCCTCCACCCTGACCATTGCTACCATCTACCGGCCTCCAGGTGCCACCTCCCTATTCCTCTCTAAATGGGATGACTTCTGCGCTTCTTTACTTTCTTCCACCTCTAAGCTTCTCCTCCTGGGTGATTTCAACATTCAACTTTACTCCCCTCGTTATGCATCCACTCTATTCACTGACCTCCTCTGCTCCTCCCTCTCCATTCTCCCTTCTGGCCACTCTGGATGCCCTCATAGACTCTGACCTCTCCCCCCCCACTAGTCACCACTCTCTCTTGGTCAGACCATTCTCTCCTCCCACCTGGGTCCCATTGGACCCCTGACCGCCACTCGCAAAAGTCGCACCAACCTCCTTCACTAACATCCGCCTGATGAAATGAGTGACTTTGCCTCCACCTTCACCCCCCACTACCTCTGACTCTGACCTCAGCAACCTCCATCTTTCCATCACCAGCACTCTTGACATTCTTGCCCCAGTCATGAGGATTCGTCTGAAACCTGCCTGAAAGCGTAACACTTGGTACGACACTGAACTTGTAGCCCTGAAACGAAAGTGCAGGGCAGCAGAACGGAAGTGGCAAACCTCAGGCTCATCCCCTGACAAACTGGCCTGCCGCCTGCTCCAAAGGCAATACAGACTCGCCATCAGTGCAAAGAAAAGAGCCCACATTCAAGCACAGGTCTCCAGCACATCAAATAACACTGCTGAACTTTTCAAACTCTGTAGGGAACTAGGCAAACCCTCTGCTGTCTCCTCCTCCCTTTCTCCTTCCCAGACCCTCTGAAATGCACTGGCCTCACACTTTGCCACCAAAACCAGGACATTCTGCACTCCCTCACAGCCCACCCCACTCCCCCACCACACCCCCACTCCTCCCTCCTTCCTCTTTTTCCTCTTCCTTTCCTGTCACACCTGAAGAAGTTACCAGAGTTGTCCGCGTCATGAAGGTCTCTTCTAAACAGGTCTGCCCTTGGTCATCCAGGACCATCAAGGATAACATTGGTTCTCTTGCCCCTGCTCTTGCTGATTTCTACAATCACTCCTTTATCACTGGATCTTTCCCCTCCCTTGTGCACACGCTCCTGAAAGAAATATCCTCTGACCCTAACTGTCCTGCCAGCTATTGCCCTATCTCCATCACCCCCTTCCTGGGGAAGCTACTTGAGAAGCTTGCCTTGCCCCAACTCAACTCTCACAATGAACTTGTTGGCGACCTCCACAACCATCAATCTGGATTCTAGCATCCACAGGCATGGAAACTGCTCTTCTGAACACCAGTGAAGAACTGCTTCCATCTCTTGACTCCAACTCCCCAGCTGTACTTATCCTACTCGATCTCTCCTCTGCATTTGACACAGTTAACCATTCCATTTCCATACAAAGGCTCTACAATACACTTGATCTCAGAACTGGCACTGGATTGGCTGTCCTCTTTCCTCACTAACCGCTCTTCCCAAATCATCCTGGGCCCCTTCTTCTCTCCTACTTTCATCTCCACCTGTGGTGTCCCCCAGGGCTCGATACTCTTCCCCGGGATCTTTAACATTTACCTTGCTCTCCTCGCATGCCTCATCTCCTCTTCCTCCTCCAACTTCCAGTGTTACTCAGTCGGCATAGAGCTCTTCTTCAGATTCCCTGCTGACCCTCTTGCACCCTACATCGTCCCTGACTGCATATCTGACATCCAGTCCTGGTGAGCCTCCAATGATCTATGCCTCAACACCTGTAAAACTGAGATCCTTCCCATTGGGACCCCTGCTCCCTCCTTCTTCCCTTCACTCTGTTCTTCCTCCTTGGGCTCTCTCCCGTGCCTTCAACTGAAGCAAGAAACCTTGGAGTCATCTTTGACTCCTCTTTCCTTCTCCCCTCACACTCAGGACATTGCCAAGAAGTCCAACTATCAGCTCTTCCTTCTCAAAGGAATTCTACTTTTTCTCACTTTCCCTCAGAGGCTCAATGTGACTCAAGCCCTGCTTCTCTCTAGACATGACTACTGTAACAGCCTCCCCCTGAATTTTCCTTCTTCCTCTCTGCGACCTTTCCAGCTTATCCAGAATAGGCCAGCAAGACTTATCCTTGGCCTTAAGCCCAGGGACTGCATCTCTCCTGCACTAAAAAGTATTTGCTGGCTCCCGGTTGCTGCATGGATTAAATTCAAATCCCTCTGCATCATCGACAAGGCTGTCTCGGCTCGTGGACCAAACTATCTTCAACTTTATCTCACTAAATACTCTCCCTCTAGACCACGTAGCTTCTCTGGCACCAACTCTCTGTGTGTAAAGCATTTTGCTAAACAGAGGGCAGGAGGTTGCTCACTTTCCTCTGCGGGCTCCCTCCTTTGGAATGGCCTCCCCCTACCCCTGAGCATGATCTTCTCAAATTCCGGAAGCTCCTTAAGACTTTCCTTTTTTCCTCCTTTTCTCCTCTGCTAATCCCACAGTTGCTAAATCAGTGTCCTTGGCCCTTATGCATCCTCGGGGCCTTGACCTCCCACACCAATTCTTCCCAGTTCCTGTCTTTCCACAGCACTTTGCATCAGCACACCCTGCGCCTGGAGACTCGCACTTTCACCTGCCCAGGCCGTGTAGAACTCTACATTCCTAGCACTTCATCCATGGCTTACCCACAGCCTCGGACTCCCCAACACTTAACTCCTCATCCTTTCTGCACTTGCATGTTCTAAATACTCACAAGGTATATTAGGTTCGCCCCCCGCCCCCTCTATTCTCCCCCTCTGCTCTTAAATATTGTGTTGTAATATTGTATTGTATTTCCCACTCTCCCTCCCTGCCCTGTGGGCACTTTGAAACAGTATATTCTTATTGTCTAAGCACCTAACAGGCAAACAATAAATCAATAAATAATATCATTGCTGCACACATAAATCCGTGGCACCACACAGTTATTTTAAATTTAAAACACCCACAAGTTGCTTCTCATCCGGGGACTCACTGGCAGACTTCAAGGCGCGCACTGCACAATACTCCTTTGTCAGACAATGGTTTAGCACAAACTCTGTGGGCCCCCCTGCAAGCCATGCTGTGGGGCCCCAAGCTCCTTAACAAAGCACAGGGCATGCCACACCCCAGGCCGGCCCGGACCACCACGCGTGCACAATGTCCATGATGAGTATGCCGCTGCAGGGGCATGCACTACTGCAACTGAAAGAAGTAATTATGTTTTTTAATCAAAGCTTAAATGTTTCACGTAGCGTATAAAGAAGGGGGTGGTGCCTGGTCCACAAATATACGGTGGTGGCTGGTGAGTTGTATTTATGGACGGTGTAAATATTTGGCACAAGTATGCGATTGCGACCGAGAATATTTTGAATAATGGATTAAAATGGTGCATTACACAGCATACTTTCTGTGAAAATATGGGTAAAAGGCCAACAATCGGTTTTGTAGATTGGAAGGTAAATTATGAAAAAAAGTACAATAGATGCAAGTCACCAAAAGTGCCATGGGCATTTCCCAATGCATTATCATGCTGGTCCCTGGATTGTGTGCCAGTATAACAACCATTTTCAAGCTGGCTGTGCACATACATTTCCATGTTCGCTCCACCAACATATGCTAGTAATCCCCTATAAGACCATACTCATGTGTGCTTTAAAATGTTTTTTTTATAGTATCATTACTGGCACTGGGCACAAAACTGGCTTTGCCAATATATGCCAGTACTCCTACATAATCATAATCAGGTTGGTTTGGCCATTAAAAGTGACATTTATTTTATTTCCTATATCATGCCGCATGCCCATGGGCCTCAGGGCATGCCACAATATGAACACCTGCAAGCCAGTCTAGACCCATAAGTACACTTACCATGCTTGATTCATCATAGATGCGCAGTTAATAAAAAGTCATGCTACAGTAAAAAAAAAAAACATCAATCTAGTGTGCTAACACTACTTATCATGCTTGCTTGTTTAAAGATGCAGAGTAATACATGTCATGCCACAGTAAGCAATGGCTTGATTGACTGCACCAAAATGCCAGTCTAGCCATGTAATGACGCAGGTGAAATTGGCTTTGCCCGGAGATACCAGTAAAACATGCAAAGTCAATAAAGGATGTGTCAAAAAGGCTCTAGTGATCCCCAGTCTCCCAGGGACTTGCACACAAATGCACATATCCATCCCCTTTCACCCACCGGCCACTCACCCATACATGGTGAGGGGGTATAGCTAAGGAGCAGCGCGCTTGTCTTGGAAGCAAGACAACGCAATGCAACACCAGTTCGAATCCCAATCACGCACTAAGAAACCAATCTCTGGTATTAAGCGCATTGGAAAAGAACAATTATAATTATTATCCCCTCTCATATTGATTCACACTGCATTCAACACACAGGTAAACAAAATTCATACTCCCTCACACCTTCTCTTATCTCCACCCATTGCATTCTCTACACAGGCACACACACAGCCACCCAGAACATTAAAAAACACACATCACATTACTTCTCGTTCACCCACCATTCACATACACATCTGACATGCATTTCACACCTGCAAAATCCACATATCTATTTTTTGGAACCTGTCTTTCCTTTTTCGTGCAGCTTCGGTCTGTCCTCCCAGGCCACCCTTGGCTCCTCCATGCTGCTCCCAAACAGGAAGCTGCAAGAGTTTCCTGGTTCCTGTATGTGCGCTGCGAGGTAGGCGAGGGAGAAGAGGTTGGAGCTGAACACTGAACATGACATGTGCCACATGCCAAGGTCAGCTCCAAAGCCAACCCCTACTGAGCGCCTACCCGGCCCAGCCCTCACCCTAATGGGTGAGGGCTGGGCCGGGCACCCCCCAGACCTGGTGTGGCAGGTGGGCACTGCATCATGGTGGCTGTGGGGGCTCCGCTACACCAGGAGCTTCTGTTTTTTTCTTTTTCAAAGTAATAATTGGGGTTGCAAACTGCGACCCAGGGGCTGTGACCCCTGGTCACCCCCACATGATGTCCCTGATTTAAGATGCACTAGATCGCAAGATCAGTTCAAATGTCTTTTGAGAGCAAATCTTTCCTCATAAAGTTCTGCTATTTGGGCTTGGTCACATATGCCTTGATTAATTGATTTTGGTGTACGTCTTGTCATTATTGGATTGTGTTTTGTGTCTATGTGCGGCCCTGTGGTCATGGGCTGTTGGGTGCGTTACAAATAAATTTAATAAAATGATGTATAGTTACATGTGATTTGTTGTTGGTGACTACTAGGGAAGAGAAAATGCAATGCAAAACATGGCTAACTAATGGCTCATTCTGATCCTGCCGGTCCGGAAACAATGGTGCTGGAAAGCTTACTGGCACTGTTGTTTCCGGACCAGCATTTAACAGGTGTACAGGCGGGCGCAGTCCAGACCTGCCGGGCAGAACGGCACCCGCCCGCAGAGATTTCACGGAGGGACCAGCACCGTTAGTCCTATGGGACTCTATGGGACTCTGAGAATGGGGACTTACAATTTACTGGCGCCTGACTTTCCTGTCCGCCGGGGTTGTAATGCCCTGGTGTTACCGGGAAGTCAGGCACCGGTAAATCATTACAGGTCTGGTGGCAACCCGTCGGTATCACCGGCACGGTTACTGGCGGGCCCGTAATGAGGCCCAAGGACCACCCGAACAGAACACATTTAACAGAGGGACTGACAAAAGTATACAAACTGAGCCAACTAATAAAGGCATCAAAAAAGTGTACACCTGGCTTATAGAGTGAGAAACCAAATAGAGGCACTGTCCCTGAATGAATATTACACTTGTGTGTCTGTGTGTGTGTGTGCGTGTGTGTGCCTGCCGCTTTCATTGATTTTACATCTTAAATAAGTCTAATAGTGGTTAAAGGATTCTTTCTGTAGCTTCTGCACAGTGAGCTACTAGTGCTGGAAGTTGCACCACTAAGCAATATATGCCCCATGAGGTTGAATGGCTGGCTTACAAGCACTCTCCTACGAATAGCAATCACCTCTCCGCTATCATACAGCACACAGATGGCAATTAGTTATCTTAGAACTTGAACACATACAAAGACTACATTCTATGATAACACATGAAAATTCTAAAAATTAGAACTGTGCGATGAAAGACATGTCTGGTAGTGATAATAAAGCAATTAAAATAAGGATTTACCTTTTGCACACACAAATGAGAAGCAATACTGCCACAGAGAGTGCCACTAATGTTCCACCAATAGTCAGCAGCCTATCGAAGGAACCTTCACCTGGGATCCCTGCAAAAAGATATAGTAAATGTTTTTAGAACATATACAATTCCTAAGAGCATAGTAACAGTTTGAACTAGAATGCTTTAGGGGATCATCACGAGTTGGGTGGTAATTGTAAAATTAGCTGCATATGCCAAATGCTGATAATTGTACGCCCGCAGACCAATTCAGAGTTGTGCAGGGAAATATACCGCTGGTGGCATTCCAGAGCAAACATCTGCCCAACTCCTAATGAGCCCCCTTTAAGTTCTGGCTATTCGGTGGCGCTAGGAGGGAGATTGCATTTGGAGAGGGACACACAGCTTGTAGGTGCTGTTTGATTATTTACCCATGACCATACTCATTCCTGTGGCCATTTCCACTAAATACCTGCACATTCCCACCCAAAACAAAAACCACCTCGGCTTTCTTTGGGCAAGCGTTATCAAACAGTAACATCCAATTTTCTCTGCCAGTGTTATTTATAGGCTGTCTGTACAGACTTAATGGCTTAATTGCAGATGTAATAATGTGATAATGGTGTAATGAAAATGTCTTAACCAAGTGTGCCTTCATCCCCTTGATTTATATGTTCCTTGGCATGAAGTCCGGCTAAAACAAGATTGGAAAAAGCCAACAGTTTCGTCTGACATTCGCAGACTACTCATTCCTTACATCGGCCAGAATGAGATCTGTAAAGTCATGTGATTTAATTTGACTATCATGTCAGATTTCCCACCTTAAAATGTGTTGATCCAGACATGTTTTCAGGGTACAAGAGTATGTTCTGATTTGTGCTTGCTCATTAGCATCTTTAAACCGGCAGTGACAATTGCACACCATTAAATTGATTGGCCATCAAATTGTTTATCAATGAAAAAAGATGAACTCAATGAAACATCAAAATATCTTATTCACACATGACTTTTGTTACATAAATATCTTTGGTAATTTTTGGTACAAAAATGTTGAGGAAGATGGGTAACAAAAGCTAGGATATTGATTTTCGAAAGAGAGTTGTTTAAGCAATAATCCCCACGCCCGAATCAGGGAATGCCCCAGCGCCCACGTTCAAGCCTTAACGAAGGCCCCGATGCATTGACTGACTAGTAATGACCCCCCGGCGATGGGATTATTGCTATTAGTAACCTGGCCCGCTGGACCGGGTTACTAAAAGCTTTTTCGTTCCTTTGCGTAACGCTCCAGCGTTTCGCAAAGGAAGAAAAAAAAGGCTGCTGTAGATGGGAAAACTGAGTCTGTTATCCTTTTACATGGCGGCGATTGAAAATAAGAAAATAAGTAAACAAACAAAATGGCCATCATTGAAAGGGAGAAGGGACTACATGTAGTCCCTTCTTTCCTTTCCGTGGTGTCCATTAAAAAAATAGGAAAAAGGCAAACGAACAAAAAATGGCCACCATCGAAAGGAGATCTTCCTTTCCGTGGTGGCGCGTCACAGATCGGGAGCATGCGTGCTGAAGACAGAAGTGTTTCCAGCTTGTGTGCTCCCAAAGAGGATCAAAAAAGCAGGTAAGTGGAGGGAAGGGGGGGGGAGGGAAATCTGTGGAGGGGGATGGGGCACACTCACCTCATTCCCCGCAGGGGAACATGGCAGCCTCCAGCCCTGAGGAGGCTCAGAGGGGCGGGATTACCATGTGTTAATGCCCCCGTTCCAAGCCTTCTCAATGGTTGAGAGGCTGAACCCAGTCCCCACCCAACCGGGTAATAAAAATTAGCAACCAGGGTTGTTACTTTGCTACTATGCTAACTGGGACATTTGCACAATGACAGCTTTTAAAAGGTAAACGCTTTTCAAGTCTTTCATTATTTCGTAGCATAAATGCAGATGTATTTTCTGTGTATTTTCGCTTCATTCCTTGTATGTCTAAGGGTATGCAGGCCTTTTTCTGTGACTGCCTTTTGAGTGGCCACATGCCTTATCCTTTCATTTCCCATAACCATTCCTGAAATATATTCAGGGGCTGCATATATTTTCAGTTTGCTGTGTTTTAGGGACTGGCATTGAAAAGTGGCTAAGGGCAAATTACAATATATAACCGTAACAATTAGTTTGCAGACAGAGGCAACTCAAAATGCTTTTCTTGACGTACATTTGAGCTCACTGACAACAATGCAGTCTCAGCACAATTGTTAATTCTAACTCTGACTGATGTGGCAGGGAGATAAGACTCACAGATCTCTCAAGTTTCCTGTGACCATAGGTGAGAAGGCCATCCAGTTCTGTTTGCTTGGAATTCTGGAACTTTAGTTTTCCTGGGAAAGAAAAAATGGAAATTCCCAGGTTCAAAGGCAATAAATCAGGACTAGATGGCCTTCTCCCACTTGGCCACTTGAAACTTGAGAGCTCTGGAATCGCAAGTGTAAAATGTTGCAGAGTA
This sequence comes from Ambystoma mexicanum, assembly GCF_040938575.1. NCBI lineage: Eukaryota > Metazoa > Chordata > Amphibia > Caudata > Ambystomatidae > Ambystoma > Ambystoma mexicanum. Next base: position 821,163,090 of record NC_090939.1, read on the forward strand.
ATGAGATAGAGGACTTGGGATAACATTCCCAAACGGTTTTAATTTTTGGCAATTAGGTGGCACATTGATGACTGATTTTAGGTCACAACTATAGGCATAGGAAGTGAAGCAAGGAGAGAGAATGTATGTTTGGGGAGGACACACATGCTGTGGGTATTGCTTGTATTTGTATCCACCAATTAACCACCTATAGCCTCTCTTGACGCTATGATCATTCTCAAGTGCTATCTGTCCTATACCATTTTAAACACACTTCTCCCAGGATCTCTTTGATCTAGGTCTGTGTTTTGAGAGGAATTGTATGTTATTTCTACGCAGTGTTTCTAAGGTAATGGTGTATTTGCAACTATACACCAGCTCCTGGTCTAATAAAAATATCTCAACCAAGTACACCTTCAGGCACGTGATTTATAATCAATATGTGTATCCTTGCATCTGTTCCTTGCACCGAATTCATGTTAATAGTAAGCAGTGGCAAAACCAATGGTTGTGGCTAGTGTGTAGGCATTACACAGGCATTTGCCATAGTACACTGAAGCCATCTTTTGCCATCTTATGGCCAAATAGTACCATTATGGCAGTGCCTGGAAAATGCCTTGCCCACATAAAAGCTAAATATCTTGTCTTTGCAAATGCTTTTTGTTTAGTATGTTTTTTCACAGGAAGAAGAAATTAAAGATGATGACAGCATATTAATAAATGGGTGTATTTTCAATACCATTTCGACTTCTTATCTATCTTTATAATACTTTTCTTAAGATGTGTGATGTTTGTTACTACTTTTCAGATTTATTTATTTATTTCCAATCGACAACACAACAGCAACTAAAGAAAAAAAAAGATTAAAGTGTACGGTTTAGCTGCAGCACCTTTGTTGGTTTAATTTCCACGGCTATGCAAGTCTCACTACTAAGGTGCCAATTGTGATGGATTAATTCTTAATATGAGACAACAATTTTGGTAGAAGCATGTGTGAGACATATACCCTTTACTTAGATTTTATCTCAAGTGTTTTGTTCCGACCATGTTGTGAACTAGATTGTCTTCTATGTGCCGATGACAGGATAGCTTACAATTCAACAGACGATGGTTACGTTCTGACCACAAAGCCGCCATCTTTGCAAGGTCTTTCCACCTCCAAAAGGGGTTTCAACTGGGCTGGCACAACACAGAGTTCACCCAACTCCACCAATGCACTCTTTCCAACTGCCTGTGGCTGCCTGCAGAGATCAGGGGACCCACAAGAAGCATTCAGGATCGATCTAGGGACTGTCCCTGTGACCTCTGACAAAGTTACTTCCTGGTTACTTTGGGTATATAAGCACTGTGCTTTAGGTGTCCTTTCGCCTGGGCGACCAGAGCAAAGGGAAGACAGAGCAGTGTTACCTTCTATATTTCATTCTGTGTTCCCTGTTAGCCCCTGTTTGTCACAGGTTGGCATGCATACAGCACACAAAAAATATTCAAATGAAACTCCAACACAACACTTAATTGAAACAACTAATTGCATACACTGCCTTACTGCACCTGCTCACACACATGAAATGAATGTACCCATTAGCACACACTCCCCAGATATACTATTCCTTGCAGAAACATGTCTCAAACCCCACCACACACCTATTATCCCTGACATGCTTCCCTCGCACCACCTTATCCACCACAGAGACCACCCACACAAACAAGACGGTGCCATTGCCATCATATATTAAGACACACTCACACTTAGTAATCCCACACAGCCCCATGCACATCCTTCGAAGCACTGTCTCTCACTTGCTCCCCTCCATCACACCCACACCCCACCTTTCTCCACATCATGTATAGCCCACAATCCCAACTTCCACACTGACTGGACTGACTTCACTAATCACTACCACATCTCCCCTACAACATCTACCATGGTGACTTTAACCCTGGTAGATCCATTACAGACACCGATCCCATACTGAAGACTATCCCACCCCCACTCATCCCTTATGACCTCATACAACTCATTACTATCCCACACACATTGCTGGGAACATCCTGGATATTTTGATGGCAATCAAACATCCATAGTCTCGGGAGGATAGCTTAGGGGCAACGTGCTCACTGTGGAAGCAAGATGAAGCAGAGCAACACAGGTTCGATACCCGGATCCGCGCTTAGAATTCCCTGGGTATTAAGCACGTTATAAATAACCTATTATGTATTATATATCTCCATGGATAATTGAATCTGGGTATCGTGGTCTGACCACTTTGCTACCCCCTTCATGCTCACTCTATGAGACCACCTGTCACACCTCCTCTGCCCGCAGCCAGACAAACCGAACACATTACGGACATAGCCTTAGCACCATGCATACCACCCCCCAATCGCCACACTCACATCCCTCCATCCTACTCCACCAATACAACACCATAATCACAAAGGCACTCTAACAAATTGCACCCCTCAAATTACAAAAAACCCACAACCACCACAAACCATGGTTCAACAGTTCCCTCCTCTCTATCAAGCAGGAATCCAGACACATAGAAAGACCCTGGCAAAATGACACATGCCCATCAACCAGGACACCCCTCAGACACTGCTGCAATAGATAGCCAAAGCGACCCATTACTGCTAAGAACTGCAATCCTCCACCAATCGTACCCAGAAACTATTTAACATTGTCAAGTCCCTCTTTAAACCACCACCCACACCCCCATCCACTGCAGTATGCAACTCCCTCATGAACTGCTTCAACCCCAAAATATACAACATCAGGACAGCCCTCCCCTCATTTCTCCCACTCTCACCCCTCACTCACAAACATTCCATGGCATGGGGCACCTTCCAACCCATCGACTCTGACACCCTCACCACCCTCACTGCTCAAAACAAAATCTGCACACTTCCTGGATGATGCATGCCCACCTCAAGCAGCATCCAGTTGGATCACCACTCTAGCTCCCCACTGGCTCAACATAATCAACTCCTGCTCTCACATTGTACTATCCCCACTGCACTGAAATGGGACAAATCTCATCCCCTCCTCAAAAAACCATCTCTCGAACCCACGCTCCCTGAAAACTACCGCCCCATTACTGTCGAACCATACCTCGCCAGAATCTTGGAACTCTTTGTAACTACCCAACTGCAACAACACATCACCAAAAACAACCTACAAAGCCCTTTCCAATCTGGCTTTCGGCCTGGACACAGCACTGAAACGGCTATTCTTCACATCCTCGATGACCTCCACATCATCACAGACACTGCACACCACTACTCGTACTCCTCGACCTCTGTGCAACCTTCGACACCATCAACCACACCATTCTGCTAGATCTCCTGGACCACAGGATGAATCTCTCTGGCACCATACTCTACTGGTTCACCTCCTTCCTCACTGACAGGACACACTTTGTCTCCATGCCCCCTTATTGATCAGTCCCCACCCGGTCAAGTATGGGTGCCACAAGGATCCTCCCTATCTCCTCCACTTCTCTTCAACCTATATTTTGCATCCCTTGGACAGACCCTTAGCAAACACAATGTACATTTCGTATGATACACAGACGATACACAAATATACTTCCAAATGTCATTCTCTTCACAACTCCACAGCTTCAGAACCTGTCTCTCGACCATCACCAATTGGATGGCCACGCACCTCCTCAAACACAACCCTTCCAAAACAGATTGGAAGATACATCAGATAAATCCACTAATGTATGAAGCTATGGGTACAGACGCTGGTGGGTGCGCACTGTCTCTTTATTATATTGGAATGGCACACGTCAAGGCTTTGAAAAAATTACTTACATTACCTAAATGATAACACCTATGGTATTGCAGTGAGACTAGCATTGACTTTCAAGATCTACTTATTCATATAGATCAAGAACAAATACATACAAAGACATACCGGAAACCCACAGAGGTCAACTACACACATGCGGCTAGGTGTCACAGGAGATCCACAATATACCATCTGTTGAATTCCATAGAGCAGGACGCAATTGCAGCCAAAATGAATCCTATGAAAGAGAATGCCAACTCCCCACAGCGAGATTTAGGGAAAGGGGTTACCCACAAGCAACACTCAAGGCGTTGCTTAATAGGACATGCAATTTAGATAGGGACGCTATGATCAAGACGAAATCAGAAAAAAGATAAAATATCTAATAAAACAATAGATATCATCATATGATACTCCAAAGATACCCATGACCTCTACCAATTAGACACTGGCACATTTTGTGCCTAGATCCTGATTTGAAGGAGCATTACATAACCAAACCAAGATTTGTATTTATACAAGCACCAACGATCAAGAATATTTTGTGCCCATCTTTCCTTGATGTTTGCACTCGAGATCCTATAGGTGGTAGTGACTGGCTGAGGACTCGGTCAGGCTGCCACATGTGCAGTACCTGCAGCATGTGCCGGTATGCCCATGCTGACTGCAGCTCATTTGAACATTCAGGCGGCTCTACAATTGTCATCAGAGACTTTATCAATTGCAGAACAACTTATGTTGCATATGCCATCATCTGTGTGTGTGGCAAACTACATATAGGCAGCACCATACGCCCGGTGAGAATTAGAATCAGAGAGCACCTTGCCAGCTTAAGCAGTCAGGATCCTAAATTACAGTTAGCCGTAAACTGGCAAAAGCATCATCAACGGCAGGACAAAAAGAATTACGGTATATAGGATTAATGAGGCCTAAACAGGGTAAAAGAGGGGGAGACTTGAAATTGAAACTGCGATGCATGGAATCTAAATGCATTTGCAATTTACATAGCACCTCCGTGGGACTTAACAGAGACCACGAAATGCATGTGTTTCTATGATAATGTCGAAACATTTACTATGCTTCAGGAATTCCTTCCATGCCAGATCTTTAATACTTGATACAGACCATGAGATGCATGCGTCTTATGTTAATGCCCTATGCATGACCATATTTAAGGAATCTTTCCTGTGTCAACCTTCAAACTTTTCTTACTATTTTACTCGATTACAGAGAGAGATCATGATGGAACTGAGATATAACTAGGGGACTATTCCCATGTTAAGCTTTAAACTCTTTACACTAATTCACTTTACTAATGAGAGAGAGCATGATGGAACATATACCTCTATGACCTGCCCTTTTCTAACCATGCAGGTACTGCCTTATTTAATGGTTCACAGAACTTGCCCCGGATTGTTTGCTTAGATGGATTATTGCGAGACTCATTTTATTTTCCTGCAACGTACCATCCCGAGTATTAGCTATATAATTAAATATCATTAACTGACTTAATCATTAGTGGATTAAACCTTACCATATGAGATGCGATAGCAAGTTAACAATAATTTATGGTTTCTACTGGACTATGGCATCAGACTCTAATTCATCTGTTGTTGACATTGAACAAATATTGCTGTTTCGCCGTATTGGACGACAGGCATTATCTTAGTCATACCCTGCAGCGCAAGGACCCCAACGCTGACAAACAGGACCTCATGTCCGTTATCATGGTATTGACGTTTCTCGTATTTGAAGCAAGCATTAGAAAAAGCCCAGTGCATGGCGCCCACGTTCGAGTGATTTTGACCAGACACCAAGCATCCGCCAATGATATAGACGATACACCCACTGAGGTAAGCGCTATTTGCAGCCTTTTTTTAATGAAGTTCCTATTCTGAGTCATTCTTAGATCCGTTCTTTTGTGGGATTGGGTTTGCTGAAAGCATGTGATCTAGGATTACTTTCTGTAGTTACCATTACAGAAATCTAGCAACCATTACCTAAAAGAAACATTCTTTTTCAGGTTAATATAGAAATACCAGAGACAGAGGGTCAGAATGTATTTATTTCCTTTCCCATCTATATAAAGATGGATTGAGGATCTGTGCATATGAATCCCAGTAAGTTAATATGAACTGAAATAACGTATTTTGTGATAATTTCCATATCACATGCACACACTTGCTGTTAATGTTATACCTGTTTCACAATATTTATTAACGTTAATGAGTGCGAGAACTTGACATGTATATGGATGATAAATTCATCATGAATTCATATTCTTCATCTGTCGCTTAGATCTTTGAAGCGTATCATGTTATGGTAAACTAGCATGCCCTTAATTTCAATGATCACAATACAAAACTAATATTACTTACCTATTATGGTGCAATCCTGGAAAATTGATGTTTCCAATAATCAGAGCTACCGACATGAACTAATGCTCAAGGAGTGTTTTTGGCTGCTTATGGTTTATAACTCACGCATTCATGTTTTCACCCAAGCCATCACATATTAACCCGACTCACATTATGGGATAGAGCTCATCATGGCCTACTAATAATTTTGACTGAATGCCAGGGATGGTGACGACTTTTGCAAGGTTAGCCGGGCTTAGATAAGGATAATGGCACATTACCATGCAGAGCATGGAATGACTAAGAACCAATGATTATATTTGTGTGCAATTTTGCAGTCATACTATTCGAAAAATAACCAACCCAAATTTAAGCTAACAGTTTGACTTGCTGTTCCCTGTTTTGTGTTTTTCGCTCCCTTCGCCAACCCGACTGTCCATCACTCTATCTGGTATGTAATGTACATGGTTCTGACATTTTGCAAAATCTTATTCTTGGTACAATAGTTACCTGTTATTTAATTTCTCTGTTATTATTTGTGTGTAATATCTTTCATTACATATTGGTGCACACTGTTTATTATTTTCATTCAATCCATTTGATGTGTCCCCCAAAACATTTTGTAATCCCCTGGTGTTACTGGGAAGTCAGGCGCCAGTAGATATTTACTGGTCCGGCGGAAACCCGCCGCCGTTATTACCGGCACAGTTACCGCCAAACCCCTAATGTGGCCCATTGTTTTTTCCTTGCACAGTCCACCATTCCCTATCAAACAACCTAAATCCACTAATAGCCTGATGTGTGTAATAAGAGATCAGTTGTATTGTGTATTGATCTTACACGATAACCATCTTAATACAGATCATTTTGACCATAAATATACTTTTGTATTATACATATGTTTGAAAGCCCAATAGTCAACACTTCATACATCATATAGTGTTAACAAATTTGTAATTTCCCCGTAACCTACTTAGGTTAATTACACCATATTGGAAGATACATCAGATACATCCACTAATGGCCGACACGTGTTTCGCCCATAGGCCGTTCTCAAGGCTACACTGCATCCCTAATCGAGTCCTATTCCTCCCTCTTGCTGTTACACTAATTGACACATACACCAACGCCTTTTCGCACCAATTCTACACACATTTCAAAAACATTGACTCTTAGAATAATCATATTTACATCAGACAAGTTTGTGCCAGGAGAGAGGAAAACAGAAAGGAGACGAACAAAAACACAAGAGAAAACATCCATTAGATTTCCTGAGTTTTGGACCCTTAAATCTACTGGCATGAAAGGTTTTGTAGTTACCTACATTACTGTCTATACAACATTGTGTTAATGTACTTCTCATGCACACCACCCTAGCGAGCTTCGTGAGACAACCGTAATTGCTTGATCTATGTTTATGGTTCATTCTACCCGTGCCATTCATATGCACATGTGTTGCATGCAGGAGTATTACACACTATACAGTATGCGGTAGTGCTCATGCTTTGTGGTCATTTCTTGGTTGAGAGTCCCATGATATATTGCCCTATGATCAAAGCATAATGTCTATTGTCATCATGACTCTTACCATAGTGTCATAGCAATATTTAACGTTAGTTGCTAATTTCTCCTCTTGTTCTCGAATCAGTTAACTTGTTATAGATAGAATGCTATTTACCACTTGTGTTGAGTGAGACGTCATCACCTCAAAACATACCTGTTTCCCCGAACATAACCCTGCCCTCTGCCACTGCTGTCACTTGTCTATCCTAATCTTCCCATCCTTTCTTGAAAACATTTTGTAACTTCCTTTTTTCAAATCCTACCTTTTTAATGTTTGACCCATGGAAGATGCCTCGAGAACATCTGGGTAGGGCCAGCACTAAATTAAACAATTCAAATGAATATCTCCAAGGGTGCTAAATTGAGAGAAGATGTGTGCATGAAACAGGGATTTCTCGCTATGAGTGCAAGAAGCACACTGTGCCAGCCCTGCCAGTCAATCTGCATTACTTTCCAAACTTCAAACATGCCATTTCTTAAGATGCACAATTTTGCATAATGGATCTCTGAGTAATCGTTTAATGTCATTGATTCATTCCATCACATCAATCGTTTTAAAAACTGGCTTCTGCATAACCACTATTAGGGCCCTTTATTACCCCCGTTTTTCTTTTTTGTCACTCCAACAAAGCTCAATTCCTGATTCATGTACATGTCAGACAGACTGTATGGGCGTTACAAGTTAATATTGCATCTAATGTTTCTGGCAGCACTTGAGACACTGCACTGGTGTAATGTTTAGATGGCCATTTGGATCTAAAACCTCAAGATCTTTGAAATGTTGTCTACCAACAGACGTATGAAAGCCGACATCTCGAGCATGCCACTGCTAGGGTCTGTGTTGAGCCGATCATCAGCCTGCCGTGGCTTCCTCCAACTCACGGTATTTGGCTCATCTGTCACTGGACTCTCAATGTCTGCTGCCGGCCACGTGACTATCATGTGACCTGTATAACCATCTGCACCTTTAGGGAGGTTATTGCCTACATCACTGGCATGCTTCTCCTGTGGCCATTGTTGAGCCCATCGTCAGCCCACTGCTAATTCTCTTGGCTCCACCCCCAATGAACCTTGAGTAGCTGCTGCAGGTGATGTGACTAGCACGTAACCTGCAAAACCATCTGCGCCTTCTGCACTGTCAGAACTTGCATCTCTGGCTTGCCACAGGTGGAGCCTATGCTGATCCGATCATCAGCACACCGCCGCTTCCTACACCTCGCAGCATTTGGTTCCGCCCCCCACTGTATTCTGACTGGTTCCCTTAGCTCACACTGCGCAAATGTTTTATGAGTTGGCTTGTACACAAGGTGTCCTCACCTGGGTGTCCTCATAAAGGGCAGATATATAAGGCAAATTGCCTTCCTGTTTGCTCTTGATTGTGGCTGTTTGGCCTGTCCACTGCCTCATGGAGCATTACAAGTCATCTTTTATCTGGTATGCGTCAATGTGAGCAGTGATTGAGAAAAACAGTTTTCCATTGCCTTTTCCATCTTATTGGGTCTACCGCTCGGTCTATGGAAATTCCAGTATGCTTGAATAAACATTAGAACATACATCAGTCCTAAAGGATAACAGGGAGAAATGCATAAAACATTTTATATCCTCCTGTGCTATTGCAATGCCTTTTTATTTTAATTTTGAACTTGAAACAGAATGTTCAATGTATCAAAATCTGCCTTCGTTTTGGACCAGTTGCTCTCATTGGATTTACTTTTCTTTGTATTACCGAAACATGGCTGGGCCAATATCAAGCACATAGTATAGACCCTCTTTCCCCTTGACACTTTCTTCTTGAATACTCCTACAATGTCTGGAACCAGTGGGGGAGTTGGTTTGTTATTCCACCCTCAACCAATAGGTTGATCTTGGAATTTCTCATCCCACTGTTCTTAAATCCCAATACTTTTAGTTTCTTTCTACTACCTTTTCCCCCTTAGCCTTTAAAAATATCTATTGTCCTCTTGACACATGGGTCCCTTTCTACGAGGATTTTGATTTTGTTGTATCTTTAGTATCTTTGCTTCATATTCCGTTTCTTGTGGCTTGGGATTTCAATATGAATGTCTCTCACCATGACTATATCAATAGTCCACTACTTCATACTCCTGTCATAGAACCTTTCCTTTCTTCCTTTTTTCTCCCACTCATGTCAAAGGAGGGATGTTAGATTGAATTTGTATCTTTGCTGAGCTGGACAATTTGATTACTCTGGGCCTCATTACGAGTTGGGTGGTATTCTGGAGGCAAGTCTATCAGAATACCGCCCAACAAAATAACTGCTACCACTACTTGGTCCGACAGAATTACAGCCAGATTACAAGTGGTGGTGGCAGAGTAATTCCCCATTTTGTTCAGAGTCCTTTGGACCCTATGGGGCTTTTTTGTCAGAATTACCGCTGGCGAAATTACGCATATTAACCGATTTTGACAATTTTTCAGCAGACAGTGGGATGATTTATCTCCAGCATGATGCTGGAGCTAAATCCCCCACTCCAAGGCCATGCCCGTAGTATGGTGGTTCAGAAAAATGTAATGAGCCCCTTTGTCTTCTATTATTGTTCCAGCTACTGACCATGTTTTGCTCTTTTCTACTTTGTCTGCGTCTGCTTTGAATGATCTGCAGCATCCTGGAAATAGGCTGAGCACTTCTTTTTCCATCGTAATTTATCGACTTCTATTCTTTTTTAAATCCTTTTTTTACAAACTTTATTTTTGTTTTCTTCTCAAGAGCTTCAGTAGTGAACATACATATGAGAAACGGTATACATCACATTCATTCTCTACCATCCCTTCGGTCTTCATCACAGTCTTATAACAGCTTGTGAGTTAACAGGTATAAGAGTTCCAACACCACTCCACCCAACCCCCTTCCGCCAATTTAATCTAGTTGCTGTCGGTTGAACAGGTACACTACAATTGGACTCCTTTGAGTTCAATGCCTGCAAGACCGCCCTCTCAGGGCTTGCTTCTTCACACAATGGAGACCCTACGAAGAAGCTTGGACATATAAAACATTTGTTCTCTGTCCTCCATGAATTTGTGGAGAGGCATCCATGTGTTCAGGTATTTCGGGGAAGAGCCATATGCCAGCGCTGATACCTTCTCCATCGCCATTACTCCCCATAGCCTCACCCACTACGAGGCCACGACCGGTTCCTGTTCGGTTTTCCACAAATGCGCTAGGTTAATTCTAGCCACACTCAACATATGAGTGATAAGAGTTGCTCTATTCCCTGTATTCACATAGCATCCCTCCACTGCTTTCCCCAGCAGAACCACCACTGGGTCAAAGGGAAATTGAACCCCCACCACTCCTTTCATATGACTCAAGATTTCCTTCCAGTATGTCTCTGCCACTGGGCATGCCCACTACATATGAATCAGATCCCCAACTTTCCCACAGCCCCTCCAACCTGTTGAGGGATAACTCGGATTGATAGAGTGCATTCGTTGTGGCGTCATGTACCACCTCAAACAGATTTTATATGCTGCCTCTTTGACGGAAACGCATTTGGAACATTTTGTGGCTCGGCGCCATATTTGACTCCATGTTTCCCCCGGTATTGGTTTCCCCACATCTACCTCCCATTTTGGCATGTATTGCAAGGTTTCCTCAGGGTCCACCCCACACAACAATCGATATATTCTGGACACTCCTCTCTCTGGCGCCCATTCTTTTACAGTGAGTTCCAGTGCTCTTGGATCCCGAGATGCACCCTCCCTTACATTTGTGTTTGTGATCCAATGTCTAACTTGAGTGCATCGGAAGCGCTTGCTTTCGGGAATTTGGAATTTCTCTCTACACTCTTAGAATGTCACGGGTGTCCCTTCAGTGTAAAAACCCATAGCCTCAGAGTTGCCCCCCCACCCCTAGTGTGTCCAGAATTTGGGTTGCATGCCTGGTGTGAAATCTGGGTTATGGACATTTTTGGGAGGATGGTTGCAAGCCTTTGAGCTGGGATTTTGGAGTAAATGTGTGTGTCCCCATTCAATAAGGAGATAGCTTATTAAGGAGGTAGCTCGCACAGTCAGGTGGATCTCTGTTGGGTTTTAACAGGAGACCCATGGTAGCTGGTACCATGCCCCCAGATGTCTGCCCTGTGTCTCTTATGTGATTGAAGAGTTTCGTTAAAGGCCCTACCAGGATGGTCTTGAATGTCTTGTAATATGTGTTCCATAATCCATCCAGGCCTGGGTATTTGTGCCCCTTCAAAGCGGTTATGACCTCCCCTACCTCCTCTTCCGATATCAACGCTTCCAACATCTGCCTGTCTGCTTCTGTATTTTGTGGCAATACCACTTGTCCCAGGAAATCTATTAGTGCCTCCCTCTCTAGGCTATCCCCCTTCAGGTTGTCTATGTATAATGAGTGCATGATTTCAGCAATCTCCTTTTCCCTCTCCTCAGTCCCGCCCCTGGTGTTTGAGCTGGTTGATATGATTGCAGACTTTCTGTTTCCTTAATTTGGCTGCTAGAAATCGGTTAGCTTTATCCCTTTTTATGTAGTTAGTTTAGTTCATAGGAGAAGTTGTGCAGATTCGTCTGCAAGGTTTGTCTCTGGGGAAGCCTTAGATTTTTTCAGTTCCTGCCAAGCCCTCTGTGACCCTTTATCTCTATAATATACCTCCGCAGTCGCCAGTTCGGTTTCCTGTTCCTGCCTCACCCTCTCCTTCCTTTTCAGGAAGTTTGCTATGTGAGCGATGAACTCCCCCGTACCACTGCTTTGCTAGCATCCCTGATTGTTCCCCAGTCAACCCCCTGCATGGTATTTTCTTTAAAATAATTTCTTAGGACCAATTCTATATCTGACCTAAGGTTTTGATCTTTTAGGAGTATTTCATTCAGGCACCATGGCCTTCGGGTCCGTGGGAGTGGTGCTATCAGCTCTATCTTAAGGGAGACTGGTGCATGATCCGATAAACAACGTACCACTATGTCCAACCCCCTAATCAGTGGGACCAATGTGTCCGAAACCAGCACCATATCAATCTGCGAGAAGCCCCTGTATGTGGCTGAGTAGTGGGTGTAAGCTCTGTCCAATGGGCGGAAAAACCACCTGGTTTCCAATAAATGAAATTCCGCGAGGAAACGGCCTAGGGCTTGTCTGTGTATGTTGTCGGTGGGAGTGGCTGGGAGGGTTTTATCCATGGCCGCATCCATTACGCAATTGAAATCACCTCCTATGAGGATCTGCCCCACCTCCACGATTTTGGACAGCATCCCTAGCAAAAAACGGTCTTGTTTTTCATTGGGGGCGTAAATCGCTACTAGTGTGACCAGTTGGCCCATCAGTTTCCCTCCAAGCACCATGTACCGGCCTTCCATTCCCTTTTTATGAATTGCTTCTCGAAGCATACACCTTTAGCAAACAGTATGCCCACTCCCTTCTTTTTAGCTCCACTTGCAGCGAAATATTGTTTGGGGAAGGCTCTATGTTGTAACCTATGTTCGTCCACCAGGAGCAGGTGTGTTTCTTGCAGCCACACAATTGAGGCCTGGAATTCGGAGATCCTTCTCATAATTGATTTCCTTTTTATTGGGGAGTTCAGCCCCTGGACATTCAGTGTTACAAATGTCAGATCAGCCATTGTTAGGCCTTGGTTGTATGCTTTTTACCCTGCTGCAGAGCCCATCAGTCCCCTTGATTAGTCCGCCCATGGTGTACCAGTTATCAACCGAAAAACCCTGTTCTTTTGCCCCCCAACTCCCCAACTTGTAATAACCCCACATCCTTCAACAATAACGTTCACCATGATGAAACCAAGGTGAGTCACCGGGTTTATATTACCCCCGGGAATTTGGGGTCCTGGTCCTCTTCCCCCCCACCCCCGACCCCCCTTTTGCCTTGTATGAGATCCTTGCCCTTCCTCTCCCTGTCTTGGCAACCACCACCATCAAGGATCTTCTCCAGTATGGCTTCACCCCCTTTCTTTCCTGCAGGTCACCCATTTACTCTCCGACATTAGTAGTGCCAGCATGTGGATCATAGTCGGCAGATTCCTCCTCATGTCTCTGCTACGCCGATGGGGTCTTCCATTTTGGTCTCCTTGATGCGACCTCTCGGGCGAGGCCGCGCCAGCTTCCATTGTTCCCTCTCGGGTCTGTCGACCTCTTCCATGCTGCCAGGTGGGATTCGTTCCCTGTCATTAGTTTCGGCTTCTCCATGGCCATCGGTATCGCACTTTCCTTGATCTCAGCCAGTCTGTGACTACCCTCAGGCAATTCCGCTTCATGAGTGTGGCTTGGGCCAGGTCTTGGTAAAGCTGGATTGGTGTTGAGCGAAAACATATTGGTTCTCTTTTCTGGGCTGCCCACATGATATCTTCCTTCAGTTGTAATAGGTGTATCCGAGTCAGCACATCCGGGGTCAAGTTCCTGTTGAGTTGTTACATGGTGTAGACTCTGTGTGTCGGATATTATTTCGCCTGGACCTATTTTCGGCATCCTCTTGTTTGTTTTGGACACGGTGCATTTGTTGTTCTAACTCCAGTATCCTCCTCGCCATTTCGTCTTGTTCCTGCCTTTGTTCAGCTCCTGTGGTTTCCACATCGTCGACCCTCTTCTCTACAACCAAGATGCCTTTGTTGAGGTCCGCGATGTACTTGGCTAGATCTGAAGCACTGTCCTTGATGTCTTTTTTAAAACTCTTTAGCATTGCCAGCAAGTCCGATCTCCGTATAGGTGGATCCTCTGGCACTCGTGGCTCCTTAAGAGGGGGGGGAGTGGATCTGCATGGTCGCCTGTTGTGAATTGCATTTGAGGGTTTCTGCAGTTTTCATCATGGCTTTAATATCACTGGATGCTGTGCTTTTCTGCTTTGCCGCCGGCCTAGTCATCATTCACTGTGTTGGAGGGCTTAGGGAGCCGCCAACCGGTGTTCCAGAGGCTTGTTTCACCTTTGTTATGACTGGTGGATCCGAAGATTGCCTTTCCCCGGGTCCGCTCTGTCCACAGCTTTATGCAGGACTGTTGCCAACTCCAACAGATGGAACACCCCTTTGTTGGCCCGCTGTGCGTTTATTTCTTTGTTTTAACGCTGCTCTCTTTGAGCACCTGTGTCCCAGGATCTGCTGCCCCCTTGCTGGATTGTGTTCAATGCTCAGCCTTTGTTGCACCCGGAACTGCCCTGCTATGACAGGGGTGGTGTTAGTTAGGCCACCTTACATGGGCCACTGTATGTGCCCTTGCTTGTCTTCTGCCCTCCAAAGCGCTTTCAGGTACTCAGGTGTGTGCCAGGGCATACTGTAGCGCTTCTTAAGTGCTTTGTATTTGCGTCTTCCATTTAGGGCCACGTGGAGTCAACCAGGCTTCCATATTTTGCTGCCAAGCAGGGCCATTTTCATGATTAGCGTGTTGTGGCTTATTTCAAACGCTTGACAGTCCCCTCTATGTTCGCCAGCATCCATGCGTTACAGCCACGCTCTCAGATCAGCTGCATGTGGCTTTGTCGCTCTGTCTGGGGCGTGGGACTTGGGGCTAGCTGCTGGCGGTCTGGGCTCCCATCCCCACCCAGTGAGTCATTCGCGGCACACCGACAGGAGCTTTATTCAGCCCCGGACTCGCCCTCTCACTTCTCCACACTTCTGAGTGCTGTTTTGTGTTTCCTACCTGCCACCCCCAGCACCTCTTTACCGCTCGGGAGAGGCTCCCCCATGCTGTCCTCACTCCTTTTCCCGTTAACTCTGAAAGGCAGGCATCCCACGGGCGGATGATGGTGGACAGTTCACCGCTGAGTTCTGTCTTTATTTTCCCCCTTTGGCGCTGGGTCAATTCACAGGCTTCCCAGCTCCCTCCGTCATCTGGTGCCGGCTCCTGCTCTTTCTTGTGCCCCAGCAGCCATCTTAGCGGGGGTCCGCTTCCTCCGGGGGGATTCCGCTCACAACTTCATCGGGAGAGCTCCTTGGCACCTCAGACTGACACTGTCTAATCCTGGGGCATTCTGACGCACATTACATTTTTCATTCGGGCTGCCCGACGTGATTGCAGGGGGGATATGGGCCCCGAGGTGGGGAAGAGACTCTGAGCTTACCGAGAAGGCATCTGCAAGTGTCCTCGGCTGAACACGCCCCCGCCTTCTATTGTTTCTACCATTTCTTCTTTTACCATACTTATTCTAACTTGAATTCTGTTGCTGAAAACCTTAACTTGGGTTTTCTATCTTCTGTGGACTATTTACGTCCATACTCCCTTTTGTTCTTAGTAGCTCAGAGAGAGGCCAAAACACACTCTGTAGACTACATTTCCTACAATAAAGCCCAATAAAGTGGTTAACTGTAGTATTGACTTTGAAAAAAAAGTGCTTTTAATCGATAAATGTAGAGAAGCAAATTGAGGAAATCTCTAAGAATGATTGCTAATAGTTGGATCTGAGATCATTTTTGCCTTGTTTCCTGTGTTATTGTGTTGTGTTTGTAATTGTAATTGAAGCAATATCTCAAAGAACCTGTATATATAGCACAATAATTAAACACCACATACATTGTTACTGTTCTGAGATGATTTTAGCTCTATAAGTGTCTTTACAAGTGTTATAAGATTAGGACGATGGGTGCATATTCACAAATGAATTTGAACAAATGTCGTGAAGAGATCTTTTTTTAAACTAACATTATGCATATAATTTTGGTTCTGCATGACATAGAGTTAATGTTAGCAAAATAATGTGTCTATCCGAACTGATCCTGATCATTTGTTTTTTGATTACTTTTGAATATAGTCATGCTCTTGCTCCTGACACGCTGCCATTAGCTTCTATGTATCAACTGACCAGTCTTCTTCATTCCTCTTCCCATTTCTGATGTATCCGTGTCCGCCTTGTGTTTCCACTGTTATTTGCACTTTTCAGCCTTTTGTTCCAATACATTGGATTGCCCTTCCTCAGGACATCAATGATGCCCTACTTTGATTTTGTTCAAGACACCTCCAAAACAGCATCTGCTCAATGCTATATTTTTCTCATGATTTGAAAGTTTTGTTTGAATCATCTTTTGAAATCCAATCCTGCTCTCTTTATTTGAATGTTACCTTCACTATTGCAAACTATTGTACTGATTATTGCTTGTTGTGTTCAGCCCTTTAGGTAAAAGCACTATATAGCAAACTGTAAATAAAAACAATCATAAAGTAGTTGAAAAACATCCCCCATTCCACAAGGTTACATTTAAAGCAGAGTAGCCCACTGAATTGAATATCGATGTCTAGCATTTGTTCCTCTCTTTGATTTAATTAACCCTATGCTTACAATATTGTTTTGAGTGAACGTGTCATGATTTATGACTGTCAATGTCAATCACTGGCAAGTTATGACACTAAACACTAAACATCTTTTGTGCATATGTATCTTGTGAGGTAAAGTACAATAACGATGACATGGAAAGGAGTAACACGCATAGGCTTACCAAATTCCTTTGATACGCTCCATTCGCCCCAATTTTCAGAGTTACCACAGCTGTCGCCTTTTGCCCTCATTTTCAAGATGTATTTTTCTCCTGCTTTGAAAGTCTCGATTGGAAGCGTAAAAGATTCCAAATGACTCATTGGGCTATATACCTACGAAATTAAAACCAAAACATATCATTTGGTAACTTTTTGTTACTGCTTTAAGAATGTAAGAACAAAATGTATTTAAATTTCACAAAGGCAATACGTCAAAACGAAAGAACTTTTTTAATTGCATCTAGAAACGACTAAGGGTGATTACACATTGATATAATCAGTCAATTATCATGTAGCTTCTTTCCTTACAAATAATACAGCATTAGCCATAAGAGGACTTCTATTCGAAGTTCCTGGAGCATAAGAAAAAGTGCCAAAGACAGGTGTCAAGGTGTTATGCCAGTCTTAACACCGTGTTTAAGCTCCAGTGGGCTGGGGGGCGGGGGGGGCAAGGGGTCTTTCTGCTATTGTGAGGTAGAGTGGGGCAACAAACTGGAGTATTGTTTCTAACTCCAGTTCCTGCTCCACGTTTTTATGCTTTCCTAAACCCAATCGATTCCTATTTTTGTGGTCGGCTGTAAATCCAATTTTAACCGTGATTTTCTAAAGTTAAATGATAGGACACAATAAATGACCACAGTCATCTTTGAAGTAGTGAGAACTAACTCGGAAATTAGCCAAGAGTTCAGCAGTCTAAACATGGCCAAATTCAAAAGGGGGTTGTGGACTGAGAGTTGGAGGAAGTGGATTGAGGAGGGAGCCGTCGATTTTACTTTGAGCATAAGCTCATAGCAACACTTAATCTGCATTGGCAAAGAACATTTGAGTCAATAAATCACATTATTTATTTATTTTTAGCATTTATAAAGCGCGCTAGGCCCAAGGGCATCAAGGCACATAGATACAGGCAGCAGGTCAGAATTAACCCGTACAAGAAATCCGTAAAGCTTGAGGATATTGGTTAGGGCTGCGGAATGAGGGTCAAGATGACGAGTTTTCAGAGAAAAGCAAGGTTTTCAGCTGCAGTGTCTTTGGTAGTACAGAGACAGGTTCTGCATTTCTAGTTTAGTTGTAAACTACTAGCAAAGATTCTGCAGGGAAGCAGTCTGCCTTTTTATGCTGCAATGACCAACTGCAATAGTTGGCATATCAGAAAAAGGGAGCTGCGGGTGGGGAAATCAGTTTTTGTTTTATAACTTTATTTAACAATTGGCAAGGTGTAAAATCAGTAACATACAATTGCAGAAGATGTGATAATACAATTCAGAACCAAGTACAGTTGATAATCAAGAAATAACATAAGAAACATAGTTAAGAGAAGAGCATATTGCAAAACAAAGAATTGGAATGTGCAAAGATCAATGCTAGGAAACAGCTCATGAGAGGTTGTTAGCATTCTTCATATATATGGAATCCCTCCCAGATGTCTTTGGGGCATTGGGTAACAGTCGTTAGGGTGATATAGAACTCCTAACGATCATTTACCCTTGTAAATTCTTGTGGCCAATCTGATTGTGACAGGCGTTTACAAGATTTCAAATGTTTCAGTATACATTTCTTGCCAACTAGGCAGGCTAGATTGAAGAATGTATGGTTGAAAACGGTAGTTTTGCCGATATCACCCAATAAATATTTTAGTTGAGCTACTGTGGGCGGCATATCAGCAGAGGCGTAGCCAGCGTTTTCTAACAAATGGTGCCTGGAGCTGTTTTAGTTTGGCCAACCACAGTGATATTAACATCTGTAAATGGCCACAGAGCACTTCTGAGTGGACATTTACAGATTTTGGGTGGCCTTTACCCACTCAGGCCCTACCCTGTCTACGTCTCTGTATATCATTGATTTCTGTCAATACAGTAGCTGTTGCAGACCAAAAGGAGATCATTTGGGGCAACCAAAACATATGCATGAAGTTGGTCGGTGATCCATGACATTTAAGACATTCACTACTTACCTTTGAGGAGAACCGTGCAATTCTGCCTTATGTACATTTAGTCTGTAAGGATGTAAAATGGTATATAGTGAAACCTGTCATCTAGGGAGACATCCTTGGTTAACAGGCAACATATCCTCCAACACTGGTTAGATATCTGGAAACCAAGGTCGCACTCCCACATAGAGCGGCTATGACTCATGTCCTTGAGGTTTTGTTGTACCTGGTTGTACAAGTATTAGCCTAATCTAGGTTGTCTTGAACTTTGAAAAATGACATCTATACATTGATGGGATTAAAATTCATGGGGCAAAGTTAGCCATTTATGCATGAATGCCACCCTCATGCGATAATGCTGCAGGAGTAATATGGGATCAGTACCAAGTTTATGAGTAAAGTCTTACAATGATACGAACATGCCATCAGGATACATACCAAACAATAAAATAGAACTGTCTTTGTCCCGTTTAGCCCGAATAGCCTTGGTAACTGTCAGAGCTATATCTGGGAAGTCCCACATAGCTATGTCGTGGTCATAAGGTGTCGATATTGCCAAGCATCGAAACAGTCTGGCACAGGAATTAACAGTTGCCCTGACCGGATGGAAAGTGCACATATTGTCATATTTGCCATGTATAACCATCTGACTTTTGTCTGGACCGTGATGCATTTCTTCAGGTCCTGTTTCCTCTTTCCTCTGTTTTTTCTTGGAGACTTTGATCTCCACCCATCTACCACTCACTCTCTGTTCCTTGCATTAATGGACTCCTATAATCTCCTCCAATAGCCATCTCCCCCTTCTTCAGGCACCTCTCTTGATCTAGTCATCATCCTCATGTTTATTTCGGAAGTGTACAAAACTTTCCATAAAAACAGTACAAGAAAAACAAGATAAAATACATAATACAGATGCCAAAAAATAAGGCACATTAACAAAAAAAGATATATCAGTCATCATATCATAAAATCCATAACAACCATACAAAAACCACATTTCATTGCATATCCCTGATGAAGTGCTTTCTAATATAAAGCGCTGTTTTTTAGTAGGATAGAAGAGTACATCCAACACGTGGAGAGTCACCTCATAATGAAAACGTCAGAGCAGGTCAATATTGCATAAAACCTAGTTCAGGCAACAAGGGGCGTATTAAAGCACCTCCCACTCTCTCATAAACAAATGGGTGAGGACCGATTTCCAAACTCCCCACCACCACCCGTAATAAAACACAATCAAACCTTGCCCTAGTTATGATGACTCGCTCTACCAGTGACTCGACACACAATAAGTACTTCTGAATGCAGACGGACATGATGGTCATTAGTCCTCTATTCTTAGGTTTCAAGAGCTCCAGGCGCTCTCTCATGGCCCCTACATGAGTTCCATTCTTTGGGCCTCATCAGGAGTTGGGCTGTATGCTGTAATACAGCCCGACTGTAATAGCCCTAGTACCGATTGGTCCAGTGGTATTACCGCCGGATCACGGGTTGGGTGTTAACGGTAAATCCCCATTCCCCATTGGGTCCATTGTATTCAATGGGACATTTTCAGCGCTAATTATGCAGGCTAATACAGCCGGCGGTAATTTAGCTGAAAACAGGGGATTTTCACCTCCAGAGAAAGGCTGGAAGTAAAACAGCCCATTTATCGCCCAATACCGCTACCACCGCATTTAAGGGCTACAGCCCAACTCGTGATGAGGCCCTTTGTTTCTTAGTATGGCTCAACCACGGGGCCCTGCCACCAATGTCTCTGGCGATCATGAAGTTAATCAGCTTGTGGGTAAGGACTGCTTTTTCATTGGCTCATAATCTGAGCCCATGAAAAACGGGCTGCAATGAGATCAAATCCCCAATTTGTATTTGTATTTGTATTTTATTTATTTGTATAGCGCACCAGGCCCAGGGGCAACCAGGCACATCACATAGTTACAACATAAGAAAAACAGACAGAACCATAATTACAATTTACAAGTATAATACAGAATTCACAGGTATAATAGCAATGAGAGGACCAGCAGATTATATATACATGTACAAATTAAGCAGAGAACCCAGAGCTAAATGTCCTGGGCGGCCAGCCAGGTTTTCGTAAGGTGTTTGAATCTCAGGAATGAGGGATCTGCTCTAAGCTCATTAGGAAGCGTGTTCCAGAGTTTAGCTGCCAAGATAGGGAAGCTAATTCCACCTAATCTTTGGAGATTGAAACGTGAAACCTCAAGGCAGTTTAAATGAGCCATTCTGCGGGGTCTAATGGAGTTGTGGAGGGCAAATCGGTTGGCCAGGTAGCAGGGAGCTTGGTTATGAAGGCATTTGTGGGTAAGAGCCAGGGTTTTCAGGGAGATACGGTGTGGCACTGAGAGCCAGCGAATATTGCTTCTGGTGTCGGATATGTGTTGGCGCCTGGGAATGTTGAGGGCAGCTCTAATCGCATTGTTTTGGACAATTTGCAACTTGTTTAGGTTGCAGCAATTGGTGCCTAGGTACAGTGCATTGCAGTAATCAATCTTGGATAATACAAGAGTTCTAGCCAGTGTGACACAATTGGTTGCGGAGAGGAAAGGGCGACAGGCTGTGATAAGCTTGCAGGTATATGCCGCTGCGGAAGAGACTGAGTTAGTTTGTCTGGTCAGGGATAGGGTCGAGTCAATGTAGATCCCTAGGGTTTTTGTGTCCTTGGCGGTTGGGATAATATTCCCATCGATGATGAAGTACTTGAATGCAGGGTCGAGTTTGGTAAGTTTTTGTGGTGAACCAAGAATAAGGAGCTCAGTCTTTTCATCATTAAGACAGAGTCCGTGTTGAGCCATCCACACCTGGATGACCTGGTAGATGACATTGATAGCGAGGGAGTCAGCCGTGTAGTCACCTGAGATAGGGATTAGTGTCTGGGTGTCGTCGGCGTAGTTGGTGTAAGTGACACCCAGATAGTCCAAGATATTGAAGAGCGGTTTGGTGAACACGTTATACAACTTGGGTGAAACACAAGATCCTTGTGGCACGCCACCGGAGACAGGTGCAGGTGGGGCGGCTGCTAGTGGAGAGAACACACGCATAGATCTATTGTCTAAAAAGGAGCTAATCCAGGTTGTAGCTTTATCGGAGAAGTGTGCAGCTGATTTAAGGTGGTGGCAGAGGATTTCATGATTGACGAGATCAAAGGCCGCTGAAGGGTCCAAGAGGAGTAAGAGAGCAAGTTTGCCTTTGTCTTTTAGATCTTCAATCTGTGTTTTTAAATCTATGAGGGCAGTTTCAGTGCCGTGACCTGGCCGGAACCCAGATTGCCTAAGTCCCAAGAGTTTGTTAGATTCAAGGTAATCTTGAATTTGTAGATATGCTGCACGGTCGAGGATTTTTCGCAAAAACGGGGCCGTGGTGATTGGCCTGTAGTTTGTGGGTATACTAGCGTCCAGGGTAGGTTTTTTCAATAGGGGGATGACCCACGCGTCCTTTAGATTGTCAGGTACGATCCCAGAGCTAAAGGAAGAGTTGATGAGCGTAGTAATGAATGGCGCTAGGTCGTGAGCTGCTTCCTTGATTATAGGTGCCGGGCAGAGGCCGCCTTGGCAATTGGTCGGCTTAAGGCTGGTGATGATCTTTTCCACTTCGGAAATGGAGAGTGGAGAGAAGCTAAAAGGAGTCGGAGAGTCTGGGATGGGGTGGTTTAGGGTGTGGATAGGGTTGGGTTGTGGGTTGAATTGTAGGCTTGATTGTTATTGATTTTAATTTGGAGGGTGGCAATCTTGCCGAGGAGAGCCTCTTGGCTTTTGGTACACCAAGTGCTATCTTTGATGCAAGTGTTTGGTGCAGTGACAGGGGTTTCAAGTTCTTTTAGGATTCTAAACAATTCTTTGGTGTTGGATTTGGCTTGTTCGATACGTTTATTGTAAGTGTCTTTTTTAGCCTGGAATATGGCTTCCTTGTAGTTAAGGGTGGCCAGGAGGAGGCACGATTTGTTGGCTGCGGACTGGTTGCTTTTCCAATGAGATTCCGCAATTCGTTTTTCTTTGCGCAGGGTTCTGAGCTGGGGTGTGAACCAAGAGTTCAGGTGGGCTCGAGGTTTGGGTCTTCTCAATTTGGATGGGGCGATGATATTCAAGGCTTTTTGCATAGCGAGGTTAAAGGTGTCAACCATAGCCGTGGGGTCGGAGCATGAGCGAACCTGGTCATTGAGAGCCGTGAGGAGGGGGAGGAGTCTGTCGCAAGTGATGTCACGTTTATTGCGGGTGGCAGTAGCCGGTGCAATGGTAGGAGAGAGGCTGGCAGGTATGGACTGAATGTTAAATGTAATTAAGTTGTGGTTGGTCCATGCATACTGTTGGTTAGAGATGATATGGATAGAACAATTGTGGGAGGCTAGCCAGTCGAGGGTTCTGCCCTTAACGTGGGTAGATAGGTTGATAAGCTGTATGAATCCTGAATTCATAAGCATATTATCAATAGTCATGGCAGCAGTGTCATTGGGATCAGTGAGGCCCAGGTTATCGAGGCTTGGGATTTGGTTTTGGTGTTATGAGTGATGATGTTGGAGAGGTCCTCAGCGAAGGTGGATGGCGGCCCAGGTGGCCGGTAAAGTAGTTGGAAGGTGATAGAGTGGTTAGGAGTTCGGCTAATTTGGCTGTCAGTGCTTCCATAGAGGAAAAGTGATGCACAGAGGAGAGGTGGAAGTTTAGAGCATTTTTATGGATGATGGCAATGCCACCACCTTTGGACCCGTTAGAGTTACAATCATGTCTGATAATGTTGTAACCTGGAGGGTTGGCAAGGGAGAGTAGTGGGCCAGAGGCTGCGTGAAGCCAAGTTTCGGTGATAGCCATAAAGTCGAGGTCGAAGGTAAGAATAAGGCCACTTCTAGAGCGTGAGCCGTGAGTGATCTGACATTGATTAATGCACCCACGTTTACAGCCCAATTCTAAATGTAACCCAAAATTCGGAGCAGAGGATGACAAACCCAGGATACTTTTAAAGAAATTATTCTCTACTACTTGGATGGAATTAACATTAGAATAACCCCACAAATCCATCCCAAATCTGGCAACGGAAGCCGTTTTGCCATTATACACTTTTAACAGGCCAAATGGTTTAGCTCTAAACATACCCATTGCCCGTTTACATGCTGCTAGTGCCCAAAAAAATGGCTGTCTCAACAATACATGCTTACGCTGCCCACCTTTCATACTGCTAGTTCCCAAATCAAACCCTGCAGTCTGTCGTAAAATATGCCCACGCTGTCCCCAGTCCTGCATCATGTCACTTGCAGTGCCCACAATCTGAACCTTTGGCCGAGACACGCACACACATGTAGACAATTACACATTCATAAAAAGCACACATACACACATTATTTAAACCTACCTTTTTTCTTTGTTATGGGTCCCTGCTAACTACACAGTTAGAAACGTTTACATGAGTAATTGAGATAGCTCTGTTAAGGTGCCTTTTGTCCTGCTTATGGTGGCCCTGAAGGTGAGCAGGCAGGTATCTTCAACAAAGGTTCGAAATGGGGATGGGGATGGGGGTGGCTGCGTCCATTCAGTTCATCTGTTGCCCATTGGCAGGGCCTTTCAATAAACAAAGAAGTGTGAAAGCTCTGCCTCCCAGCATGGCAGAAAATGGTGGCCGGGCTCAGTCGCAGAGCCCTCCAGACGAGGCAGCAGGTGTGAAAAATGTCCCGGTCCGCTCTAAATTGTCCCGAGTTTTGCTTTCTGTGAGGGGGCAGCAGCTTGCCACCCCTGCCCCCGCGGTGGATACTCTACTGCGCCAAGGAAAGTGTTCATATTTAAAGAATACCAGCTCAGGAGGCGTTTCGAAATCTGTGGATTATAGCTATGAATAATACTCTAAGAGATGAGTTGTAATCTGTGATGAATACGACTACGGTCGGTTTGCATTAATCCTTTGTCGCCAGTTATCTGAAGGGATCTGGGGAAATTGTAATGCATGGCATTTCAGTCTGTATGTAATTGCATGAGGGAAAAAAGCTCTGTGTAAATGTGGGAATCTACACTCTCTGCTATATCAACGTATCTTTATGGCTGTTAGAATATGTTGCCTAAATATGTATGATATGATTTGATAGATTATTTATAACGTGCTTAATACCCATAGGTTTCTAAGTACGAGCGGGGATCAAACCTGCGTTGCTCTGTGTCGTCATGCTTCCAAGGCGAGCACGTTGCCCCCCGAGCTATCCTCCCAACACAATACATTCTGTTCAATGGATGGCTTACCGTCTGACTCCTCTGCCATACCTCATTCTGTAGTGGTTACTTTAGAATGTGCTGCAGCGTAAAAGAAAGCGTGAAATAGTTTTACGCTTTCCTTTTTTGCTGCAACCCACTTTCATGCTCACACAATGCAGAGGAAATGCACCGAGCAGAGATAACATTTCCGCCGTGCTTTCTTCCTCCATCTTGAGTCAGTACTTCTTTTTAAACCTACATGAGATTTTCTTGCATGTATAAAACGAATGGATTCCAATGGAATACGACTCGCATTAGCACTTGCTATTGAGCAGGTGGGTTCTGTTGCAAACCATCATATAGCGCCACATGCAAAGCAGATTTGCATTCAGCGTTTTACATCCCTCAATCAAAACGGAGAGTAAAAGGGATGAGTAAAAGTGATTTCATCTTGTTTTGCTGTTCAGTTTTACTCTCCGCTGTGAGAGTGATGAAAATTGCATGCGGAGCTCTCACAGCACGTAGTTGCATGCAAGTGCCGTATTTTACAAAATAAGACCCTTTGCATGTTTCCCAAATGTGGATTATTACATGGTTAAAAATGAATAAAACTCAGCTTTATAATAATTCGTAAAAGCTTCAAATCCATGTTTAATAGCTAAAGCGCATAAATCTGCTAATGAAAGATGCAACTAAGACGGTCGTGGCCTAAAAACCCTGTCAAAGAAATTCTTTTTAGTCCTTGCTGAATCGTATTAGTCATGCAACACATTTTAGTAGACACTAGATGGCAGCATTGTTTCAATTAAATTGAAGAGTTAATTTGTATTGCAGAGAGTTAGTGTGCAACCAATACATCAAATAAGACTAGACCTTGCTTGCACAAGTGAATTACTGAAACTTTTCAAAAGACCACATGGCGTAGCAAGAGAGTGCAGTCCCAAAACGTGCACAGCACTATTAGGCTGAATCAATAATAAAACAAGATTGAACGTATAATCAATCAACTCCCCACAGACAAGTGTTGCTATATTTGATTTTTGGCAAAGCGCAAGCGCAGAGTGCAAGTCTGTAAGACTAGATTACAAGCAGTGTAAACGTAAACATACACAGTGGAAGGGTACTTCAACCTGAACAGGCAGCCTAGTTATGTGTCACGGGTTGTACTATCCTACAAACGTAAAATAAACACTGGCGGAAGTGTACAGTCAGTGCTCAAACATCACTTTTCCTCATAATGAGTGCTGTGTGTTTTCCTTGCAGGGGTCAAAGTGTACCACAAAGTAGTGGAATGATGCTCTCCACTGCCCTGCACCTCGTATCTAGTCCCTCCTCACCAATACCCCGCCCCCCATCCCCATGCCCACAACAGCAATGCAAACCTCATAGCTGGGTCCTCCCCCCCCCCCCCCACCATACACCCTCACAACAGTTTTGAGGCTGCATTGGATCCCAGGGGACCGCAATATTACAGAGTTTGGAATATCTCTTCATGTCTCTCTCTATCCCCCCGAATCCACAGGAACAACACTTTTGGCTTTGCTTTCATTGGCCGCGCCACTGCTTTAGAGGTATTCCCAGACGATAAACATGCCTATCGGCTGCTGATGTCACTGGCAGCAAGAGTTCTCACTTCCTCCCATTTCATGCAGATCTCCCTAGAGTAATCTCGCACTGCATTTGACTCTGTCTCGTAATTCCACAGCCCCCTGTCATATTATCATAGCTCCTTGGGCACCCGGGTCTCCCCTCTGTGAAGAAATGCCTAGAAGCAGACCTGGGTCCAGGGCTCAGGGCACTTCCGGTCTGCACACAACACAAGAGCAAAGCTATGCAGCATCCATTTTTACTTTCTTTCCTCTAAGCAAACCTACTCCCCTTTCCAGAGTGCCTACATATCATGCAAATTGCTTGGGAGAGTAGCTCATGGGCAACATGAGCATCACCGGTTCAATCCCTGGGTCCGCACTTAGAAACCTCTGGGCATTAAGCACGTTATAAATAACCTATCATATCATATCAGTGGTACTTGGTATACATCCCAATAAAAGTACAACACAAAGCTATTGACCCTAACTGTTGCTGTAGGCTTTGCATACAGTAGCTGAACCCGTGTAAGAAGCAGCTGCCCAAGGCGTATTTTACACATCAGATTCCAAAAATAGGACCATTCGACAAACCTGAAGGCCTTTCCTAAGTCCACCGACTGCATCGCCAAAGGCTTCTGGATTTGATTGGCCAATACTATACCATTACAATACTTTGCAGTTTGAGCCTGGTGGTACACCTCCCTGGCACGAATCGTTGATCACCAGCAGACAGTTGACCGCAAAGCACATCAATACTTTTGTTTCTGAGTTAATAAGAGATAATGCTTTGTTTGAGACAAGGATTGTTGGGTCTTTATCCTTTTTGGGAATTGATACTCTGGTGGCATTCCTGAGATCAGGTGCAAGCTCCCCCTTATCTGCACTGGATACCAAGATATGCAACAGGAGAACACTGCATTTTTCACCCAAAGGTTTCTGGAGTTCAGCCAGTAGGGCGCTTGGCTCTGGGGTCTTTCCGACCAGAGGTTGACTATCACCTGATCTGTTTCCACTAGGAAGATATACTCATCCAAACCTCCACTTGCTGAGTGGCAAGGACGCGAACAGAACATAGCTAAAGAAATGATCAAATGTACTGTCAACATTGCTCTGGTATGAGCCCTGGTAGTAAGAGGTGAACACCATCACTATTTCCGTGCCCCCCATGTGCATCGCCTCCAAGCAGTCTACTACCTCCCACATGTGCACAGCACTCTTTGTGTATGCCTGGAAACCCAGGCTAGGAGTTTCACACAGAGGTTTTTATCCTCATGCCCCCTGCATGTAGACTATCCCCTTTTTCACCTCGCATGAGTGTCCTAGAATGTACTAACTGAAGGTACATAGAGGAGTCCGGGGCATAAGTAGCTGGCTGTGTTTTTGTTCACCCCGAGCAAGAAGAAATTCAGGGGGTGATTCATAGAATTTCCCACGCAAGTGGCACACGTGGCTGGCGCACAGTGTGCGCGTGCGAATGTCTGCGCCAGCCACGTGCGCTAAAATCGATTTCCGGGCACAGCGTATTCATGGATTTTAGCCCCCAAAACCAGCCGTGGCGCAGAGTGGCGCAGCGACCCTGCAGCAGCGCCAGTTACGCCCCCAAGAACGCCCTCGCGTAAGGAAAAGCCATCAAAATCCCCAATCCAGCGCAAAGGGCTGCTCTAACCCTGGACCAGTTTACAGGGCTGCCAAACAGCAAACGCCAAGCAGGGAACGTGTATTACTGGGGTTTGCGTGAAGTTTCACACGCGAAAGGGCCTGTGCGAGTGGGGTACGTGCATAACTGGGGTTCGCGTGAAGTTTCACACGCGATTGGAGCAGGGTACGTGTATTACGGGGTTCGCGGGAAGTTTCACACGTGAAAGGGCCTGTGCGAGTGGGGTACATGTATAACTGGGGTTTGCGGGAAGTTTCACACGCGATTGGAGCAGGGTACATGTATTACAGGGGTTCGCGGGAGGTCTCACACGTGATTGGATCCGTGTACGTGTATTTCGAGGGGTGCGCGGGAAGTTTCACACGCGAAAGGGCCTGTGCGAGTGGGGTATGTGTATAACTGGGGTTCGCGGGAAGTTTCACACGCGACAGGCCCTGTGCGAGCGGGGTACGTGTATTACTGGGGTTCGTGGGAAGATTCACAGGCGATTGGAGCAGGGTACGTGTATTATGGGGTTCGTGGGAAGTTTCACACGCGAAAGGGCCTGTGTGAGTGGGGTACGTGTATAACTGGGGTTCGTTGGAAGTCTCACATGCAATTTCAGCAGGGTACGTGTATTACGGGGGTGCGCGGGAAGTTTCACACATGAAAGGGCCTGTGCGAGTGGGGTACGTGTATTCCTGGGGTTTGTGTGAAGTTTTACATGCGAAAGGGCCCTGTGCGAGTGGGGTACATGTATTCCTGGGGCTTGCATGATGTTTTACAAGCGAAAAGGCAACGCCCGTGCGCGATACGTCACAGATGCGCTTACGCGCTAAGGGCCTTTGGTCCAATGAAATCGCGTATGTGTGCTGACCCGCTTACGCGCTAAGGGCCTTTCCTCGAATTACACGCTGACGTGCAATTTTTTCACGTGCCAAATCACTCCGTATCAAGCTGGCCACGCATACACACACGGAAGACCACGCTCCTGCCCTGAAGGACATTTTCCTGCCCCCAGAGCCCTGAGCACGCTCCCACCTACCATCTGCTGCTGCCTGACTGTCTGCTGCCCACGTGCCCTGCTATTTGGTGCCTGCACATCAGCCATCTGCAGGGGACCAGTTGCTGTGTCCCCCCCTGCTGGAACAGAAGACTCCCGACTGGGATACCATCGCTCCACAGCCCAGCCCCAGGGCCCAGTTTCCCGCCCACTCCTGCCTCTGGGGTTGCCATGTCGGGCACATCCCCATCTGGCACAATTGGCAACCCCCAGCCAGAGAGGCAGAGGGCCACCAGCTTCACTGCCACCGCAGTTGGTGTTCTGGTGGAGCATGTCCTGGGGCATTATGATGCCCTCTTCGGAACATCACGTGCCAACAAGGAAGGATGGGAGAGGATCTGGGACGACGTAGTGGTTGCCATCAACGCAGAGGGGGTGGCAACCCGGGACATCAAGCATGTCAAGAAGCGCTGGGAGGACTTCAGGTCCAGGACCCTCCACAAGGCCCGGCGCCTCGCGGAGGGGGGCCGGGCACGCATGAGTAACATCCAGATGAGGGTCCTGGAACGCGTAGGCCGAGCGCTCCACGCCCAGATCCTTCGGAGGCAGACACGTCTGGAGTTGAGCGGTAAGTGGCCAAGCATTGCTGTGTGAGACAGGGCAAGTTGCAGTGTGCTGGTAGTCTGATGCTTGCCTGTATGTGTGACATAGGCCATGTATGTATGGATGTGTGTGTGCAGGGACATCATGGTCATGCATGTGAGACCAGTAATGTGTGAACCACATGGTTGGTGCATGTGTTTTAATGCAACATGGGGAGCTCTATGCGGAATGCACACATGAAAGCATGGCTGTCTCTGTTCCTGAACATGAAGCGGGGGTGAGGAATGGGTGCTGATGTCATGTACATGTATGGTGCACATGTGTGTGTGTGTGCCTGAGAAGTGTGTGCGTGACTTTGAAACGCCATGGATGCATGTGACTTTGAAGGCAACATCTTGGTTTACAGGGGCCCTTCTACATGGATGCTGATGTTGATTGCAGGCGCCAGGACTGTTTCTGCATCTGTGCTGTGTGCATTCACCCATGTGTTGTGGAATGACAGGATGGAAGTGACATTTGACAGTGCCACTCATGTGTTATTGCTTCCTGTCTAGGGTATTTTGTACTGTACCCTGATGCTTGTGTTCTATGTCTCCCTCTACGCAGCGTCAAGTGAAGAAGAGGGCGGAGACGGCGCTGTGGAGCCGAGCGGTGGGGATGCCTCCACTGGGCGGCGACGCAAGGCCCAGCCACCCTCCCAGGAATTACCATCATCCGGGAGCGAGGGGGCTGGTGCTGCGTCTGCCACAATGGCTGTGGCGGAAGTTCCGGGTGAGCACCCACAGGGGCTTCCAATGGCAGAAGACGGTATGAAAACATCCTGGTGGTCTCCACAGAGGAGGAGGAACCCGCTACTGAGCCGCACATGGGGCCTGGTGGGGGTAGTACCACTGGTGCAAGTGGTGCAGTCCAGGGCCAGGGTCAGGAGGCAGCACAGGTCACTACGGAGGGGCCTGTGCATGTCACTGTCCCTGACCCTGTGACTGCACCACCATGCACCAGCAGGGAGGCCCCGTCCCAGGCCCGTCCGCAGGTAGGGGAGAGTGCCATGTCATCTACCTGTGGACGAGGGGTCCCACGAACGTATGGGCTCCGTCCTGGTTGGTGTCGCGTTGCGCACGCGTGTCATTCGTGATGACATGTGTTCCTGGGCGGAGAACGCACGCCATCATGGAGAGCAGTGTTGTGACGTGGCACTGCTGGGAGGGGCCTTGGTTGGTGGGTTCCTACATATGTCGCGCACTCTGGCGGACCTCTCCTCCTCTGTGGAGACTATGCGCCAGTCGTTCTCCACACCGTCTTCCGGCCCAGATTCCACCAGGGCCCCCTGTGGACCTGTCCCGACCAACACAGCCAGCTTGGTGGAGCTCACATCCCTGCCACAGTCGGGAGTTGGCGGCCCAGCAGGGGTGGACACCACAACTGGAGACCAGCTGATGGAGGATGTGCAGGCACCATCAGACACGGCACATGGACAGCAGCAGCAGGAGCAGGCTCTAGGTGGGAGCAATGATGGCTCGGGCCATCAACATCGGAGGGGCAGGCATCGGCCAGAGGGCAGGAGGACCCAGGAATGGGAGTGTCTTCCGTGTGGCACCGGTTGGGCCAGCAGATAGGTGCAGAGCGGCGGCGGGCGGAAGAGGCGCGGCTCACCATGGTCATGGCGGAGTTCTCCATGCGTCGGGCTTTGAGGCGGGCAGAGTGCCTCGAGGCAACTCACAGGGAGTTGGAACAGGCCATGA
This sequence comes from Ambystoma mexicanum, assembly GCF_040938575.1. Lineage (NCBI taxonomy): Eukaryota > Metazoa > Chordata > Amphibia > Caudata > Ambystomatidae > Ambystoma > Ambystoma mexicanum. The sequence goes on from NC_090939.1 coordinate 821,194,905, forward strand.
GTGCCTCCCTGCGAGACCTCGGGCCAGGACAGAGGCCCGCCTCTGGCAAATAGACATGGAGTTCGATGATGCCCTGGCCCGGGACACCACAGAGTGAGCCGCTGGACTTGCCCGCCGCCATTGTATATAGTTAGATAGTGTTATGTTTCTTTATTTTGGTTGCGCTTGGAGAATGCACCACATTTTTGTATATAGTTTTTTATTAGGTAGTATTTTTGATAGGTTTCATTTCATCATTTAGGCTCATGGACCCTGGATTGTTCATCTGTACATAGTTCACCATTGGATTATTCTCTTTTTTTTATTTTCACCATGGAGCAATGGTTTTCACTTTCTTTGTTCCCTTGGATTTGCTTTGTTGGACTGTGACTTTGGACACCATTTCTTTTGGATTTCTTTGGATTATGATTTCTTGTTTTTTATTCTTTTACGGACATGCAGCTTTTCTTTTATTATTCCCATTGTTGTGTGTTGGATTTTGATTACATTCATGTTGTGTTTAATACATTTTTTTCTTCATACTTCAATGTGTGGTATTATCTCATTGGTTTCATGCATGTCATGATATGGGTTTTCACATTCACTTGCACCCATTGTGTGTGTGTGATGGACATGTGTTCATTTACATGCTTGCCATTGGGGTTGTATCATGTAATTGCCTTTTCTATGTGGGTGGATGCAATACTTGGTTGGGGGTTTGGGCTGGGGAGGCTGGCCATAAGGGCCATGTTTGAGGATTATCATGACCTGGGGGCATGGGGACATGAGTGGGGCATGAGTGGGGGCCTGCTGGCCGGTGCCCTGCACTGCTGGGGGGTGGGGGTGCAGGGGGACATGAGTGGGACATGAGTTGGGGCCTGCTGGCAGGTGGCCTGCACTGCTGGGGGGTGGGGTGCAAGGGGACATGAGTGGGACATGAGTGGGGGCCTGCTGGCAGGTGCCCTGCACTGCTGGGGGGTGTGGGTGCAAAGGGACATGAGTGGGGGCCTGCTGGCAGGTGCCCTGCACTGCTGGGGGGTGAGGGTGCAGGGGGACATGAGTGGGGGCATGCTGGCAGGTGCCCTGCACTGCTGGGGGGTAGAGGTGCAAAGGGACATGAGTGGGACATGAGTGGGGGCCTGCTGGCAGGTGCCCTGCACTGCTGGTGGCTGGGGGTGCAAGGGGACATGAGTGGGGGCCTGCTGGCAGGTGCCCTGCACTGCTGGGGGGTGAGGGTGCAGGGGAACATGAGTGGGGGCCTGCTGGCACGTGCCCTGCACTGCTGGGGGGTGGGGGTGCAAGGGGACATGAGTGGGGCCTGTTGGCAGGTGCCCTGCACTGCTGGGGGTGGGAGTGCAGGGGGTAATGCGTTGGTGATCAGTAGTGCAAGCTGACATGTGGCTTGGCTGGGGGCATGCCCATGGTGGATGGGCTGCCTGCGGGACATGACCATGGGTGCAGGGTAGTCCCCTGTGGTGTGGGCTGCCTGCAGGGGCCGTGGAGGGTGTAGAGGGAACACCTGGGAGGACCCACACTGCCAATTCACGTGTAGGGCTCCCCGCGCACCCCCGAAATACACGTACCCTGCTGAAATTGCGTGTGAGACTTCCCGCGAACCCCAGTAATACACGTACCCCGCTCGCACAGGGCCCTTTCGCCTGTAAAACTTCACTTCTCACATGGCCCGCTGGTGCGGGATGATGCAGTCACAGGATCGGGCACAGGATTACACACAGGCACCTCCACGGTGGCCTGTGCTGCCTCCTGGCCCTGCCCCTGCACTGCACCACTAGCACCAGTGGAATCCCCACCTCCAGACCCCGTGTCTGTCCCTTGCACGGCCTCCTCCTCCACCAAACCCCCCACCAACCTGGATGACTCCGTGCCATCTTCCTCTGTTGGACCCTGTGGGGTCTCAGCTGCCCCTTCTGCTGCCGAGGAGTCCTCCGCCTCTTGGACCTTCCCTCGGCAGCTGCGGCCTGGGACTCGGCACCGGACTCCTCACTCCCCGACAAGATGACAACCTGGGAGGGGAGCCGGGCCTTGCGTCTCCGGCTGGCGGGATGATCCCTGCTTCTGTGCTCCACAGCATCCTCTCCGCCCTCTTCTTCAGTTGACGCTGCAGACAGGGAGAGATAAAACACAGGCATCAGGGCACTGTACAATGGACTGATACACACATGACAGTTGCACATGAGTGGCATTGTTTAACTACAGACACGGCATCACACTCCACGACACACATGTCATTTTAACTCACACACATGAACATTTCAACATCAATATTGCACCAGGCAGCACCATCCATACACATACAACAGCATGAACAGCCAAAGGTGAGCCTGACATCACATGAAACCCAAGGAGTGCACCAGACATGCACACACGCCACCACACTTACATGCATGTCTACATCTCCTCCAACTGTTGCAGTGATGAGATCGCCATACATGTCACATCTGCCATTCATCCTTCTACATATCAGTGTCACGTGCATCCATGTTGCATCACAGTTGCACACTTGTCAGATACACATACATGCACATGTACACAGTGCAGATACATGCATTATGAAAAACCATCCATGCCACAACCATGCCAATGTACATACACAGAAATTCAAAAATGTGTGCTCCCACACCTGCATTTGCCCAGCATGCTTACCAACACATACACCATCAATGTGTCTCACAACTGAGAGGACTCACATGTGGCAGCCTTGCGCCCATGTTCATACACATCCCTACATGGCCCTACATAAACACATGTGCAACCTGCACACTACTGGCAAACCACGACACGCACAGCGTACTATCAACATGCATGTACACTTACCGCTCGACTCCAGACGGGTCTGCCTCTCAAGGATCTGGACGTAGAGCGCTGGGCATATGCGTTCCAGTACCCTCATTTGATGGTTCGACAGCTGGCCCCAGCGCCCCTTGGCATCCTCTGCCTTAGCGAGGCGCCAGGCCTTGTTGAGGGTCCTGGACCTGAAGTCCTCCCAGCGCTTCTTGACATGATGTAAGTCGCGGACTGCCACCCCCTCCGCGTTGATGGCAGTCACGATGTCCATCCAAATCCTGGTACTGTAACGCTCACCTGATTCTCGCAGAGGCGCCGGTCTTGACTGGGCGACTACCGTATCTTCAAAGGTGATGTGTAGCACCCGGTTGGCTCTTTGGGCTGGACCTCTGTGCACTGTATGCCTGACGTGTAGAGTAAGATGTCTGCAGATAGAAAATATGGGGTTAATGAACTGGGGTTATTGGGGTGTCCCTATCTCTTTCCTCTTCTCCTCTCCTGTAGACCCCCAAAGGTTAACGCTCTCACCTTAGGTAAGTGAATGCCGAGCTCTCCATCTGCCTCGGGGCAGGGTGCTGTAACCAGTTTCTTCACTGGATAGGTAGCGCAGGCCTCTTGACTTCAGAGGACTGCTGTCCGTCGTTTACTGCACGAACGGTAAGTTTCGAGTCATTCAAATGTCTTTAAAGTCTTTAGTAATGATGTCTCTTGTTTTGCAGGGTTCCGGCGATGGCGGATGACAGGCTGAAGTGAGTTGAAGATGGAGCCCGTGTGATGAATAGAAGCGCCTGGAAGCACGTAAGTAAGCGCTTGTTGCCTGCTTCACGATGCGCTCTAACTGTCTTTTTATTTTGCAGGTAGGAGTTCGGAGCGGCTGCAGGGTGCCGGAATACCCACTGGATTAGATGTGGAAAGGAGTAATGGCACGTGAGTATTAAAGTTCCCCAATGTCTTTAAACGCACCTTGTTTTGTCTTTCAGATGCGGGATGCAGCGCCGAAGGCCTCCGGAGCGTGCGAAGAGTTGGTAAGATTTTGCCTTTCAGATGCCGGAATGCTAACCTGTTCTTTCTTGTCTTTATAGGTGTTGCTGAAGACTGGATTCAGGATGGTAAGCCTTTGCCTTTCAGATGCCGGAATGCTAACCTGTTCTTTCTTGTCTTTATAGGTGTTGCTGAAGACTGGATTCAGGATGGTAAGCCTTTGCCTTTCAGATGCCGGAATGCTAACCTGTTCTTTCTTGTCTTTATAGGTGTTGCTGAAGACTGGATTCAGGATGGTAAGCCTTTTTCCTTAGGCCCAGGACCGGATGCAGAAGACACGATGAGCGTTCTGCTGCAGAGGTTGCAGAATAACGCAAAGCAAGATTCATCCACTGGGTGTGGTTTAAATAGCCTCCTGTAGTGCTTAGGTGTCTCCTTCCACAGCCACGCCTAAGTAAGAAAAGAGTTCCTGGTAAGAAAAGAGTTCCTGCCTTCCAGAAGAGTTCCAGTGTTCTGAATCTAGGGAGTGGCTCCAGCCCCACCCAACAGGAAAAGTAGTTCCAAACAGAAGAGGATCAGAGGCTCAACTGGCAGGCAAGTAAGCAGCATGGTCTGCTGAAGGTAAGTCCACCCAAGCATTATGAGCCCGGCGCTTCCAGCGCTGGGACTGGGCATATTTATGAGCCTGGTGCCACTGGCGCCAGGACTGGGTCCAAAAGGTCCCAATTGGGACTGGTTGGCACTCGGAACCTGGGTTATGGATCTGCTTCCAAGGGAGTTGGGAAAACCCTGACCTTTTGGAAGCAGAGATCATGACAGTACCCCCCCTCAAGGCCCCTCCCAAACCGGGCTTCTCCGGGGGTTTTGGCTTGTCAGGAAATGTTCGGTGAAATCTTTTGATTAGGCGAGGAGCGTGGACATATTCAGCAGGTTCCCAGGATCTCTCTTGGGGGCCGTAGCCTTTCCAGTCAATTAGGTAGAATAGTTTATATTTGGAGATCTTGGAGTCCAGAATGCTTTTGACTTCAAACTCGAGTTCTCCATCCACTAGGATAGGTTTTGGGGATTTGGTTAGTCTGGTTTGAGGTTGCACGGGTTTTAATAGAGAGACGTGGAAGACCGGATGTATCTTCATGTGCGGGGGCAAGTCCAACTTGACCGCTACTGGGTTTACTATGGTAGTGATGGAATAGGGACCAAGGTATCTTGGGTTGAATGTGCGTGGCCCTTTTAGAGATAGATATTTGGTGGATAACCAGACTTGATCCCCTACTTGATAGTGAGGGGCTTCCTTCCGATGTTGATCTGCTCCTTTCTTGTATTGTTCTTTAGCCCTTTGAAGGTGAAAAACAGCTTCCTTAAAGGCTTGGGTGATTGTAGAATGCAGGTAGTCTACTGCTGGTGTTTCAAGATCTTGGAGGGGATCCAACTCCGAGGTTCGAGGGTGACTGCCGTACAAAAGAAAAAACAGGGTTTTCCCAGTTCCCGAATGGACAGAGTTATTGTAGGCATACTCGGCTATCCAAAGGATATCTTTCCAAGTTTTTTCAGTTTGTTGCAGCATGCAGCGTAAATACTGTTCCAGAGTTTGATTGGTCCTCTCGGTTTGTCCGTCGGTCTGAGGGTGGTGACTGGTCGATAGTCTCACATCAATTTGAGCCGACCGACAGCAACTTCGCCAAAAATGAGAAATAAATTGACTACCTCGATCCGAAATTAGAACCGAAGGAAAACCGTGCAGTCGGACGATGTTTTCGAGAAATTCTCGGGCCAGAGTTGCTGCTGTTGGCAAGCCTTTGAGCGGAATGAAATGCGCCATCTTGGAGAATAAGTCCACGATTACTAGAATCGTATTGTATCCGGAGCATGGAGGTAGATCGGTGATGAAGTCCATAGAAAGCGTATGCCAAGGGCGAGGTGGGATGTCAATAGGGCGTAAGAGGCCTGCTGGTCTTTCCTTTTGACTCTTGTTTTGGGCGCATACTCCACAGGACATTATAAAGTCTCTGATATCTTTTTTCCAAGACGGCCACCAGAAGTAGCGCTTGATCTTTTCTGAGGTCTTGGCTATACCGGGATGACCTTCCATTAAAGAGTCGTGATAACAAGAGATTACTTTTTTCTGTAAATCTGTGCTGGGTAGGTATAATCGTTCTTGGAAATACAATAAGCTGTCCTTTACTGCAAAGTCCTTTCCCTGCAGATGCCAATTCTGTATGTCTGCTGGAGTTACAAGTTGCCTGGCTTTATCCTTAACTTCCTCTATGGATTCTGTGGCGATTACACCCAGAATTCTTTGTTCGGGAATGATTGGTACAGGTTTAGGGTTGACCAAGTGTTCTTCCACTCCCATCCGAGAAAGGGCATCGGCTTTACCGTTCTTTGTACCAGGTCGATAGGTAATTATGAAGTCAAACTCGGCAAAGAATAATGCCCAACGGAGTTGTCTAGAGGATTGGGCTTTTGCGGTCTTCAAATATTGCAGGTTTCGGTGATCCGTAATCACAGTAACGGTGTGTCGGGCCCCCAGCAGATAATGCCGCCAAGCCTTAAAGGAAGACTTGATAGCCAGAAGTTCCTTGTCAGTAATCGTGTAATTGATTTCAGGAGGCGAGAATTTGCGGGACCAAAATGCCACGGGATGCAACTGATTGGTTACCGGGTCCTTTTGTGATAGAACTGCCCCCATGGCAAGGCTTGAAGCATCAGTTTCCACGATGTAGGGGAGTTCGGGGCGAGGGTGTTTTAAGATTGGTGCAGAGATAAATTTAGTCTTCAAATCCTGGAAAGCTTGTTCCGCCTCGGTAGACCATTCAAAACGTTTGTTTTTCTTTAACAAGGCAGTGATGGGCTGGACTATTCGAGAGAATTCGGGGATAAACCTGCGGTAAAAGTTAGCGAAGCCTAACATGCTTTGCACACCTTTTACGGAGGATGGTGATGGCCATTTGAGAACTGCATCGACCTTCTTTGAATCCATACGCACTCCGCCAGGTGATAATATGAATCCCAAGAATTCAACTTCAGTCACGTTGAAAACACATTTTTCCAACTTAGCGAAAAGTTTGTGTTGACGCAATCTTTCGAGGACCATTTTCACGTGTTTCCGATGTTCAGATTCCGATGAAGAATAAACGAGGATGTCGTCGATGTAAACAACAACACATACATCTATGAGCTCTCTGAGGACATCGTTCATAAAATATTGAAAGGCGGCCGGGGCATTGCAAAGTCCGAAGGGCATGACCTGATATTCAAATAGCCCATACTTGGTGCGGAAGGCCGTCTTCCATTCATCGCCCTCTTTTACTCGTACCAAGTGGTAAGCTCCTCTAAGATCCAGCTTTGTATATATGCATGCTTTTCTGACTTGGTCCAGGAGTTCAGGGATCAAAGGTAACGGATATCTATTCTTAACGGTGATCTGGTTCAGGGAGCGATAATCGATACAAGTTCTAAGGTCTCCTTCCTTTTTTGGAACGAAGAACAAAGCTGAAGAAGCAGGGGACTTGGAAGGACGAATAAACCCATTTGCCAGGTATTGATCCAGGTATTGTCGAAGGTGAAGGTTCTCAGGCTCAGTGAGGGCATAAATTCTACTACAAGGAGGAGTAGATCCAGGTATCAGGTCTATCTGGCAGTCATAAGACCTATGAGGAGGTAGAGAGTTAGCCTGATCCTTCCGGAAAACATCTTGGTATTCTAGGTATTCGGGAGGTAACTGGGGAGTCTCTGAAGAAATTGCGGCCAGTGCAACACCAGGTGGAGGGTGACAAGTAGAGACACATTCTGGAAACTGGACCGTTCTTGCTCGCCAATCGATCAGAGGATTGTGTTTCTCTAACCAAGGTATTCCTAGAATAATCTGAAACTGAGGGGCCTTGATCACATCGAACACGATCTTCTCATGGTGTCCATCTTGACTTACTAGCGTCACCTCTTGAGTGGTATGCGTTACTGGCCCGGAGGCTATCTCCGTACCATCCACCGTAGTAATGACGTCCTTTACAGCCTTGGGACAAAGAGTTAGATTCATCCTCAAAACCATTTCATGATCCACATAATTGCCGATGGCACCGCTGTCGACGTAAGCTTCAATTGCATGTAATCGATCCGGATTATCAGGGCTAATGAGGACCATAGGTATCACGAAATGCGAGGTCACGGAACTGGTTTTCACGCTCGGCAAGAGGACCTCTATTCTTGTCGGGCGAGGTCGTTTCCCTGCTCAGAGTTTGTAACTTTGGTAACTGCAGCTCCTACTGCCTTCTTGGCAGGTTTCACCGGACAGTCTCGAAGAAAGTGACCTGAGTTTCCGCAATATAGGCATAATTGCAACTGTTTCCTCCTTTCCCGCTCCCTTTGTGTTAGAGGACCTTTCAGACCCCCTATTTGCATGGGTTCCCCAGAGTCTACTCCTTTGGAAGGAGTTGGCGGTTTGGAAAATACTCGAGCATCAAACTTGGAACGATCGGCCTTCCTGTTCTGCAGCCTGTGATCTATTTGAACGACCAAGTCTATATAATCCGAACAGTCTTGTGGGGGATTCACTACTTGGGCTAAAACGTCTTTGAGCTCTCCACGTAGACCTCTATAAAACAGCGTAATCCTTTTGTCCTCAGGCCATTGAGTTTCCACTATTAGTCTATTGAAAGATGCAATATAAGCCAAAAGGTCTTGATTACCCTGTCGCAACGAAAGAAGCTCATTGTCCAAGGCCTGCCCCTGTGAATGTCTTGCGAACAGTTTTTCCATACTAAGCTGAAAGGCTTGAAAATCATGGAGAACCGGATCATCTTGATTAACTAGAGGGATCGACCAGTCTGCCGCATTGCCACTAAGGTACGAAAGTACAAAAGCTACTTTTGCTTGATCAGTTGGAAAGGCTGCTGGCCGGCATAAGAAGTGCAACCGGCACTGATTGATAAATACTGCAAACCTCTTTGGGTCACCAGAAAATCGTTCGGGCGGAGCCAGAGGTACATTCCCAGGTAGGTTGATCTGCACTGGATTCATAGAGGATGTTGAAGGAAGATTTGCCCCTGATGCGGGTAACGGGGTCTGTCCGGCTTGTGACTGTAGCACTTGTCTAGCAAGATTGTCTGTTCTCTCCTTGGAAATAATTAGTTCCCTTCTTAGAGCATTCGTTTCCTGACGAGCTGCATGCACTTCTGCCCTTAATTCCCCAAGTAACCGGGTTAGGGGGTCAGTATCCGAGATTTCCATAGCGCCTGGGCGAGAGTTTTGCGGTAGGCTTTGCGTTCTGTAACGCTCACCTGATTCTCGCAGAGGCGCCGGTCTTGACTGGGCGACTACCGTATCTTCAAAGGTGATGTGTAGCACCCGGTTGGCTCTTTGGGCTGGACCTCTGTGCACTGTATGCCTGACGTGTAGAGTAAGATGTCTGCAGATAGAAAATATGGGGTTAATGAACTGGGGTTATTGGGGTGTCCCTATCTCTTTCCTCTTCTCCTCTCCTGTAGACCCCCAAAGGTTAACGCTCTCACCTTAGGTAAGTGAATGCCGAGCTCTCCATCTGCCTCGGGGCAGGGTGCTGTAACCAGTTTCTTCACTGGATAGGTAGCGCAGGCCTCTTGACTTCAGAGGACTGCTGTCCGTCGTTTACTGCACGAACGGTAAGTTTCGAGTCATTCAAATGTCTTTAAAGTCTTTAGTAATGATGTCTCTTGTTTTGCAGGGTTCCGGCGATGGCGGATGACAGGCTGAAGTGAGTTGAAGATGGAGCCCGTGTGATGAATAGAAGCGCCTGGAAGCACGTAAGTAAGCGCTTGTTGCCTGCTTCACGATGCGCTCTAACTGTCTTTTTATTTTGCAGGTAGGAGTTCGGAGCGGCTGCAGGGTGCCGGAATACCCACTGGATTAGATGTGGAAAGGAGTAATGGCACGTGAGTATTAAAGTTCCCCAATGTCTTTAAACGCACCTTGTTTTGTCTTTCAGATGCGGGATGCAGCGCCGAAGGCCTCCGGAGCGTGCGAAGAGTTGGTAAGATTTTGCCTTTCAGATGCCGGAATGCTAACCTGTTCTTTCTTGTCTTTATAGGTGTTGCTGAAGACTGGATTCAGGATGGTAAGCCTTTGCCTTTCAGATGCCGGAATGCTAACCTGTTCTTTCATGTCTTTATAGGTGTTGCTGAAGACTGGATTCAGGATGGTAAGCCTTTGCCTTTCAGATGCCGGAATGCTAACCTGTTCTTTCTTGTCTTTATAGGTGTTGCTGAAGACTGGATTCAGGATGGTAAGCCTTTTTCCTTAGGCCCAGGACCGGATGCAGAAGACACGATGAGCGTTCTGCTGCAGAGGTTGCAGAATAACGCAAAGCAAGATTCATCCACTGGGTGTGGTTTAAATAGCCTCCTGTAGTGCTTAGGTGTCTCCTTCCACAGCCACGCCTAAGTAAGAAAAGAGTTCCTGGTAAGAAAAGAGTTCCTGCCTTCCAGAAGAGTTCCAGTGTTCTGAATCTAGGGAGTGGCTCCAGCCCCACCCAACAGGAAAAGTAGTTCCAAACAGAAGAGGATCAGAGGCTCAACTGGCAGGCAAGTAAGCAGCATGGTCTGCTGAAGGTAAGTCCACCCAAGCATTATGAGCCCGGCGCTTCCAGCGCTGGGACTGGGCATATTTATGAGCCTGGTGCCACTGGCACCAGGACTGGGTCCAAAAGGTCCCAATTGGGACTGGTTGGCACTCGGAACCTGGGTTATGGATCTGCTTCCAAGGGAGTTGGGAAAACCCTGACCTTTTGGAAGCAGAGATCATGACAGGTACGTCCTTCATTGTCGGCACGCAAACTTCCAAAGAGGGCATCATACTGCCCCAGGACTTGCTCCACCAGGACACCAACTTCGGTGGCAGTGAAGCTGGTGGCCCTCTGCCTCTCTGGCTGGGGATTGCCAGTGCTGCCAGATGGTGTTGTGTTGGACATGGCAACCCCAGAGGCAGGAGTGGGTGGGCAACTGGGTCCTGGGCTGTGGAGCGATGGACTCCCAGTCGGGAGTATTCGGTCCCAGTAGGGGTGGTCACAGCAACTACACCCCTGGCTGACGTGCAGGCAGCAAATGGCAGGGCACGTGGACAGCAGGCAGTCAGGCAGCAGCAGATGGCAGGTGGGAGCGTGCTCGGGGCTCTGGGGGGCAGTAATTCGGCCTTCTGGGCAGGAGTGTGGTCTTCCGTGTGTTTTCGCATGTCCAGCTTGATACGGAGTGATTTGGCACGTGAAAAAATTGCACGTCAGCGTGTAATTCGAGGAAAGGGCCTTAGCACATAAGCGCGTCAGCACACGCACGTAATTTCATTGGACCAAAGGCCCTTAGCGCGTAAGCGCGTAAGCTACATTACGCGCGTGGGCGTTTCCCTCATAGCACGTGATGACAGAGCACACGTGGAAAAACTGCACGTACGAGTGTCATCGCCTTAGCGTATAAGCGCGTAAGTTACATCACGCGCGCAGGTGTTTCCCTCAGAGCACGTAATGGCAGAGCACACGTGGAAAAACTGCACGTCCGAGTGTCATCACGTGTACTTGGAGGAAAGCACCCGCGTATCTGACGTGTACATGTGGGCCGGTGTAAAAGCTACGTGTAGGGAGCCATTTCCTTGTATGTGCTTTTCGTGGAGAGCGAGTGGGTGAAATCTGTACTTCTTGTCGGTTCACACGCGATTACTTCACAGCGTTTCTAGTTTGTACTCCCTGTTACTTCTGACAACTCTTTTCTGAATTTTTGTTGGGCCTGTTTCCTCAAACAGAGTTCACTTCTCCTTTTGTCCAGTCTCCTCAGACAGCGTACAATTCTTCTTTTGGCGGGGGGGTTGCCAACGCGCACACGCGCATATTTTTCACGTTCTTTTTCCAGGCAGACGGTGAGTTCCGCACGTACTTAGCAACTGTGCTTGCCCTGTGTGTCGCGTTCCCCTTCAGAGGTCATTGTAGGCTGCATGTATTACGCATACGCTTATTTGTGTGTTTCTGGGTGCCACAGCTTGGTGCGGGTTCATTTATTCACGCACGTGGTCTACGAGGGGTTGCGTGCACGTTAATTTTTGATTTTGGTCTGCCTGTGCGTTGCGTGACCCGTCATCTTCCCCCAGGGGTCACAGACAGCCTTGTTAGAGCACTAGGGTACGAATTCCATCTAGTATCCTACCCCTTTGACCCCCAATTGCCCAGGACAATAGTTTACTGCAACTCCCATATGCGCAACAACATCAGTGCCATGGTTGGGAGGTGACCAAGCGGTAAGGGAGGCAAAGGTGGCTGACCTTCAAGAGGTGGGCGTGGCGGGAGCGGTAGGGGACGCTGCCGGGATTTGCAGGGTGCCTCTATACCCCCATGTGTGGAGGAACAATCAGGGACACCCATCCCCCCCCCATGGTTGAGGGAAACGTGGCTGACACCATACCAGCTCAGCCCCTGTTGGACCAGCCCATTGTGGCACCTGACCTGGCACAGGATAACACCCTGGCTGACTTCCAGGTCAGCAAGTCTAGGCCACATGTGGCGGTGCAAGTTGTTGTCACCAAGCCACGTGGATCTGGGGCAGCTATGTCATCTGCTGCCTCAAGTATGCAGGGTGGGGAGGCTGCAGGGGCAGCTGCAGCTCCATCTGCCCCAGCTCTGACTCGCCCAGCCAGGACAGTGTCAGTCCAAGTCCATCAAACTGACGTTCCCCCTGCCAACACTACCCTGCAACCAAGACCTATGGTCATTGTGCATTCCCACATTCCTACTAACCAGTCCACCGGTGATTCTGCCCCTACTGACCAGAGCGGCGTAAGCCACTCTGGCTCTGCTCCACCTTTAAAGAAGAGTGCTCTGGCATGACAGGCTGAGACCCCAGACACGGCTACACACTCCGGTACCACAAGGAAGCCTTGCTTTAATGAGGTGGAACTTGATGCACTTGTGTCCTATGTGTCGGCACATAGCCACGAAATGCTGGTGACTGCAGGGTCCAAGACCACAACTGGTCAACGTAAGGCACACTGGCATATCATCGCCGGCCGCATAAGTGCCCTTGGATTCGTGAGGCGCACAGCTGATGATTGCTACAAGCGGTGGAATGACCTGAAACGCAGAGCAAAGAATAAGCTGGCCTCAAATCATGCCGCTACTCTGGTGACTGGCGGTGGGTCTCCACAAGAGGACAACAAACTCACTGAACATGAGTCTGTTGCTGGGGCCTTCCTCACAGAGGAACAGATCCAAGGTGTGGGAGAACTACCTGATTATTTTGCATTGTCCGGTGAGTGCCCATGCATGTGTGTGTAATGCATGTGTATGTTGTATGGGTGACGGGTTCTGATTGAGTGCCTGGTGAGGGTGTGTGTGCCTGAGTGGTATGGGTCACCCATGTGCTTCATCCAAAACATTCAGCGGCCTTGGATTTGGGTGTGACCGTATCCCTTCATTGGCCCACATGTGTTACCTTGTTAGGTGAATGATTTGACCATTCAGGCTGATTGAGTATTGGCCTGATCACATACATTTTTGGGGCCTGTTTGAATGTGGAACATGATGTTTCCTGTCATGTTGAAGTGCACAACCATTGATGTGTACATCGGCCTGCAATCACTGTAATTTTGTAAACTGGATGTGTTGCAGTGTGTGGCACATGCATATTTTGTCACACTATGTAGCATTTTTCATCTCATCATGTCCATCTCACATGGATGGCTGACAGTACTCATTCACTGACATATGGATGTACTTGTGGAATGTACCATGGCTATGGTACATGCCATCTGTGTGATGGCATGTGTCATGTATGTGTATTGGACATGCCACTCACAGGCCAATGTGTGATGGCAGTGCTACCCAGCATGCAGCAAATGTGTTGCTCTTCCATCTTGGTGTCATCAGTGTCTCCCTTTTGCCTCCCCAGTGCATGCATGGGAGGGTTATAGTCATGTGGGGCATGTGTAAATCATGTAGTGGTTCTGTAGCTTGTCAGGCCTATTTGTGTGCTATGGTGCTAATGCCTGTTTCCATTTTTTGTCTTTCATGTTTTTGCAGGGGATGATGCACTTGATGCTGTTGAGGTTGAGGAGATGGTGCAGACCCAGGAGGGATCTCAGGCATGACCGGGCACCAGTGGGGGACATGGTGTGGTGGTGGGTGAGAACCCAATCTTGCTGCAGACCATTCTGTCCAGGGGTGTCTCTGGGTGCACCTCCCCAGACCTCTATTCAGGTGCTGATTCGGATGATGAGCCCTATGTGCCATCGCAGGTAAGTGTTTCTGGCAGGGATTCTGTTCTGTCCAACCCACCTGCACCAGGGGTAGAACCCTCTATGGGGATGTCAGTGTTGGTAAATCCGCCTTTGGCGGTTACGGATGCAGGGTCACACTCCACAACATCTGATCCTGTTCCTGGGCCAGCAGATCAGAGGGGGAATGCAGTCCTGCAGCCTCGGGCAGTGCCGGCACAGAAAGGCGCAGATCGCCTTGCCCCAAACAGGTGTGGTGCCCGCCGACACGATGGCCGTACGCCACCAGGCAATACCGCATGGGAACAATCCATGTACGGTATGGCAACCCAACAGGCAGCATCAGTTGAGATGATGGCTCAAGCAATGGAGAGGGTGGCCACTTCCATTGTCCCCCCCTTAAAGGCAGATGGAGCAACTACATCAGGCAACAGACTCCATTTTCCAATCACACAGGGAGGACATGTTGACGTCCAACAGGGACTGACGGGCGGCACTGGAGACTCTACGCCAATCGATATCAATAGAGTCCCAGGGCCACAGGGAAGCCCTGAGGGTAGAACTCCATCACCTCAGGGAGACTCCTGTTGACCTTGAGGCTTCCACTAACTTGAGGACAGAACAGCAGCTGGAGCGGCTCACACGTTCGCTCTCAGCTGAGATGCAGGCAACTCGGGAGGAGATCCGGGCATCACGTCAGGTGCTACATGGGGACCTCCGCAATATAATCCTACAGAACGAGACCTTCCACACCTGCATGCTTGGTGCCATGGAGGACCATACCAGGGCTTTGCGTGGGCTGCCTCCCATAGCACCACCACCACCTGATGCAGCAGCTGAGGGTGATGAGAGCGACAGCAGCAGTTCTCCCACATTGGCATGGCCGTGCAGGCCATGAGCCCATGGAGGTGTTTTTTTTCTCAACATCCACACAGGTGGCTGTTGGTGCGCACCCTGTCCTCGGACCTCCTGGGTGGCCTCCTCCCAACCCCTGCCCCCACATGGCCATTTTTGATTTTTGAATTTTGATTTTTGATTTTTTTTTTACAGTGTGTTGCCTTGTGTGGCTCCCGTGGGCATCCACTGTATTCCGGCTGGGCACATGCAGGCTTGTCCTGAGTTTGGGTTAGATGCTTGGGTTCGTGAGACACACACCCCTCCTGCTTCCCGTTTCCATGGGCTTGCAAAGGGTGTGCACAAGTGACAGTGACTTGCACAGTGACGTTGGACTCCCATGAGCTGTGTGGGCAGTCTGTAGTCAATACTGTGTATACATTCCTAGTGGATATTGTTGTTGTATTGTACACTGCATGGTGTATTGACATGTGCTTGTGCATCCATGTCTTCCTCCTAATTTGCAGGTTCATTCCTCATGTCTTCACAAGGCCGTCTACTTTGGAGATGGAGTTCATGTTGTAAGCAGTGCACTTACACATTTGCGTGGCAGCAACACTGTACAGTTGGAAGGGGGCGATGTGCTGGCATAATCAGGTTGTAAGACTACCACTACTTTAACTTAGTACTGTAATGTTTTTGCTATGTTTGAGGTTGTGTAGCTGCATTGTATTGTTGGTAAGTATTTGGTCATGTGTGTTGTTAGTTCTACATTACTGGGAGCATAGTGTGTGTGGCCAGTTTCCATTAGGGACACTGTACTTTGTGACACTTGTGTCAGGTTATGAGGATTGTTTTGTTTGCTCTCACATAGCATGACATGCCATGGTGTGTTGGGTGGTGGTGCTGGGGAGGGGTTGGGTGACATATCACTGTTGTCATGTTGTATTTTGCAAAGGGGTAATGAATTTAGCAGCATAGAAGTGTCTTTTGATGACACAGCATTGGTGGTGTTTGTGTAGGTAGGGATGCACACAATGTAACACTTCCAGGTGACCAATGTCAGGCTGGTATGGTTGTGACAGTTGACTGTCCCTTATGTCATCATCATTGATTGTCAGATGGTATGTGCCAGGGCTGTGTGCACTCCACAGGGGTGTGATTTTAGGTGAAGTAATTAGCCACCAGCTGCATACGGGCTGCCTCACCCCGTGCCCTTTCCCCTCACATGCGCAGCGGCCGTGCATGTGGTTGGGGATGTGGGGGCACCACCATGTCCACGGGCAGGCCCCGGCATGTTGCAACATTGTGCATGACACATGCTGCCACTATGATCCTGCACAATACTGAGGGAGCGTATAACAGCTGCCCGCCAGAACAGTCAAGGGAGCGAAAGCGTGACTTGAGCACTACGAATGTGCGCTCCACTATGCGCTGGGTTGCAATGTGGGCTGTGTTGAATCTTACCTCGGGTGGCGTGGCGGGGTTCCGAAATGGCGTCATCATGTGGGCGCTCAGAGGGTAGGCACTGTCCCCGGGGGAGGTGGTGATGGGTATCATTAGTGGGGTTGTGATATTACTCAGTATCTGACATGCATGCATGTGCTGTGGCATTTATATTCACCGAGCAGCCATGTATCGCCATGCCGCCCAGCTTCTAGGTCCGGTTTAGGGTTGAAATTCTGTAAATAAAACTGTCGTGGGTGGACCCTGGATAGTTGGCATATACTGAGGTGATGATTCCCTTGGCATCACATACTACCTGGACGTTGATGGAATGCCAGTGCTTGCGGTTTCTATAGATGTGCTCTGATGCCCTGGGGCCACATGGGTGCAATCAACGGCACCTAGGACTTTGGGGAATTGTGCCACCCCGTAGAAATCCTGGACGGCAGCCTGCCTTTCTGCAGGTGTTCTGGGCAGGTATATGTGCCTGCGGACTGATGGGCATGCAGTCATGATGGCCAAGACCTGGTGTAGGCAGTGTGACTGCGTGGCCTGTGACACCCCCCCCCCCCACTATAGCACTTGTCTGCTGAAATGATCCAGTGGCAAAGAAGTGCAGTACATTGAGGACCTTCTCCAGGGGGCTCAGTGCTTGGGAGCACGGGGTGGGTGATGTGAGGTCATCCTCCCACTCACTCACCAGGTCGAGTATTATGTGAGGTGGAAACCTGTACCTCCCATACACCTGGTCATCAGGCATCCCAAAAAGGCTGGTTCTGGGTGTGAAAATTCTGGGCCTGACTATCCTCCTCCTCCTCCTCCTGCGGTATCCCACGACCACTGCTGCTAGGAACGGTATATTCATCCTGGCGTCTGAGCTTGTTTGTTGTTTGCGTGCATTTTTATGCTGCGCGGTCCACGTACGCCTGCTTCCTGCTGGCGTATGTGTTTCCGGATTAGCGCATCTTTTTTGGCACACGCGTTCGGCCCGTTCGAATCCATGAATACGTGTTTTGAACGTGCGTGTGGGCGTTCCGTGCATTTGCCTCCTGTACTTCCCCCGTGACGCCCACATTTTCATGCGTTGTTCCTCATTCCGCGTGTCACGCCCTCTGTTCCTCCTACTTTTGTTGTGTGCGCCACGCTATGTGCGATTTCGCTGTGGGCTACGCGCACGCTGTTTGGAGACGTGTGCGCCAGCATGCGCCACACAGAGTTTTGGTGCACAACCTCGGATTTACACACGCACGGACTTCCATGAATCGCTGTGTGCGGGTTTCACTGCGATTTTCGCACTGGCACTGCGATTCGCACGCTTTCGCACGCTTGCGCTGAAAATGTCAGCGCACATTAATTCCATGAATCGGCCTGTCCATCTTTAGGCCTCATTTAGAGCTTGCCATTATTTCTTCTGGGAATACCACCAAGCTAAAATACTGTTACCGCACACACTATGCATGCAGTAACGGGAAGGGTCTGAACGATGTTAAGTTCATCTCATTTTGGAGTCGCATTTGAGTCCCAATGGACTCCATTGGGGATCGCCACATTGCAGCATATGGTATTTACTGCTTGTCCAGGATGTCCTTGCAACAAAGATGAGGACCAAAGTAGAACTCTATTTTGAGTCCTCAGCACAAACTCGAGAATACCAGCGCTGCAAACCGACACCTGGACCATAAAGTTATCTGGATATTGTGACCCTGCTGCTTTCACGATCTCTATCCATGAGACACAGACTGGGCACCTTGCCCTCGAACTCACAGCTACACTCCTAGAACATGGTGGAATCTGAACAATGCCCAGTCTGTACTGCAGAGAAATACAATGTTGTACACTTTTTATTCCTATGCCCATACTACGATCGCTCTAGCAGATGCTATCTCGTACCCATTTTGCTAAAATACCACATCAGAAACTTGCCCGATGCACTAACCATGTCCAAATCGACAGCAGACGAAATGTTAGTGTTTGCTTTCTCAAAATATATTCATCTAGCGTGGAGCCTCAGAGACAGCCAGCTTTCAAATTGCACGCCCTAAAGGATGCAGAATCCAGTCACCGCACACCCCTTGTGAGGAACTCTGAGATGTAAAGATGCTGCACAGTGATATTAGGTCACGTCCCAACCACAAGCACTATTGCACTTTATTTTATAACTGCGTATTCTGATGATATGACTTGCACTGCATGATGCAAACGAAAGCATTATCGTAATCAAATGATTGAGATGTTGTATGTATATGTTTTCTGTAAGATCCTTGAGGCAGCAGGTAAGTTGCACATGTACTTTCTTTTATTAAGCTTCTTCACTCCCTCCATAAGTATGGCAATATCGGGACAGGTCTGATAGGAGCTGGAGCGGAGCCCACTGGCTCCCACCACCCACGCTACATGGCTCCAACTGCTTGGGCTGGAACTCCAGAGACTGCTCACTCACACAGGGCCAAGGGAGGTAGTCACGGGGGAGGGGGAACTATCAAAGAGGTTGATTCTCCTGCCTCACCCTCGCTCTTCCTGCGGACACAATTGGTACTATCCTCACTGGAGAGAGGGAACTTTCTGGGAAGAAGATAGTGAACTCAAGCCAGGATACTTGGAGGATGTTGGGCAAATATCCAAGCAAACATCCATACATCCTCAGGGGTCAGGACTGTGGGCTCTAGGAAATAATAATTTTGAGCATTTGGACCCTCCTGTCCTTAGTAGTGAGCCACGGGGCAGTTTGCCTACTATCAACATCCTCCTATCCATGGGAAGCGACACAAACAAGAACTCTTCAGGCGTTGTCACTCACAATCAGACTAATAATAGATCCAGGGAGTATGCTCTGTCAGACATGGAAATAAATGAGGGCCCGTCTGCAGTAGCTTGCAGATACTACCAGTTGTAATGTACTGGTCAGAGGCAGGGGATCTCAAACTATGGAAGCTGGACTAATGATGTATGAAGAGTGAACGGAGCAGAGGTAATGCCATTAGTGACTACAGATGCATCTGGAGTAGTATATAGCAATTTCACCATGTTTATGAACATCGGTGGAAAGCCGAACTCCACCAAGACCAGTGGCAATCCGGGTTGCTTTAGGTTTCTTTCAGCCTAGGAAAGAACTATAATCCTGGGCCTTCCAACAACACCTTGGTGTAGACTAGATTCTGGCTATCTTGCCAATTGTGATAATTATTACTAATGTTTATTTATGCTAATATGTTACTACCGCTACCAATGTTTTGCTCTATGACCTGTACAGTACTGCATTGCTGCTAAACAAGATATGCAGAATGATAATATTAATAATAATAGTAAAAATGATAAAAAATAATGTGTGACCACCTAGGATTCCTGGGCTAGTTTTCCAAAGCTTTGCACTGCTGCAAAAAAAGTGGAGATAATTCATTTAGCCCCAATTTTACTGCTTAGATCATTGGAATGGAGCCAACAGATTTAGGCCCAATTTGTATTATCTAAAAATGTGTCCATAAAGGCACAAAGGAAACAGACTGCTTTATTTACTATGTTTGATGAGTGACATGAAAAGAAATGTACCAAACAGATGTCTTTTTATGTCATGCAGCAAACGTACTACAAAAATTCAGTACGATTTATTTTTCCCCCAGTGCAAATGTTTTTAGATAATACGAATTGTGACAAAACCGGTTTGCTCCATTCTGTACTATAAAAGCATTTTCTCACTTTTTAGAACTTGTGCAAATGTGTGATCACCTGGCCCCTGTAGCTAGTCTAAAAATATGTGCGCACTTAAACATAAAAACAAAATAAATACAGAAATTCTCCCCAGCCACTTTACAGTTACAGTTGCATGCTAATAGCCGTTCGAATGGCACCGTCAGTCAGTTCGAGAATGGAGAACGTATTTTATTTGAACATCCCCACTGGGAATTCAGCTATTTAACCTTTGCATTGTGTGAGAAAACGGTTCACAGTGGGCAGGGAAGCAGCAGGCAGTAATAATGGGCGAGCACCTGGGAGCCAAAATCTTCATTAGCTAGAGTGGCATCGGCAGGTCACTCTCTCTCACCCAAAACTCTCACCCAGGCACAAGGGATGCATTTTTTGTGAGAATAGCGACAGTGCTGTCCTGCATGGTCTCTCTCCTTCACATCATTTTGAAAGGACTGCAGCCCTCAGAGTAGGACCACACTCAGTCTGTGTCCTGGGTGCTATGAAACACAGATTTTGGTCCGCGGCCATAACAATGATTACAGGCCTGTGACACAGAAATAATTGGTGGGACATGAGTGAGGTTTAGGGCTAGTTAACATATCACTGCTACACAGCTGTCCCCTCTGAGAGAGAGCTCCAACTGCCTCTGGCAACAGCCACTCATAGCCCAACATTCCTTCCTGAAATCTAGCAAGTGGTTACCATGATGGGGGATAAAGGCACAGGCCAGGTGCCTGGTTACATGTATAGAACTACCTAACATACATACAGTCCTATTTATATTTACATAGTGCAGAATGTGCATTCCCATGTATGTATTTAAACAGTTTTCCTGTGTGTTTTTCTTAATGTATCTAATGTGAGGTACCTCCCTACACTACCTATATATTTGCTGTGCCTGCATGTGGACCTAGTGGGCTACGCAGGGACATCTGTGGTTAGGAACTATCTGGAAATTAATCCTCTGATCCTTGCAATTAGTTTGAGTTATTGACCCTAATGATTCAAGGACTGATTTCCATAGCCAGTTACCTGACGGAAGTGGTGTTCAGGCTTGCAGGCCTCAACTTCCATATTCTTTTCATGACATCATGCCTAGTTCTTCTAATCTTCAGGTTTTTGAACCTAAAAGAGATTCCTTTTTCCTGTAAGTGGTTATGCATAGGTTCAAGCAGCCTTATCAAGCAGGGTCTGGTGCTGGGCAAGAACTCTGAGCTAAATAGAGGGAGGCTGGCCTTATTTCCATAGCTTGGACTTTTCTTTTGTTTCGGTCCATAGACACCTAAACTAATTTTTTCAACATGACTATTGGGAAATGTCATTATGGATTGGCACATCCGTTGTTTTGTTGTTACGTGAAATAATTCTGCTATAAAAATGGTCACTTGCATTTACAACCATGATCCGTCTAGATTTCTTTCAGACTAGGTATTTGTTCTCCTTAACACCTCCTGGGTTGATACCCAGGCTTTCCAGAATGAGTATTGTCCATAGAGTTGACTTTGGCTGCCCATCTTTCCTTGCACCATTTAATCAATCTTAGTCATATGAAAATTCCTCCCACTCCTACAGCCGAAGTTATTCTAGTATTATCTTCTTGAAGTGATCTTAATTGACAACGTTCTTTAATTGTGGGCAAGGAAGAGATATGTTTTGGATGCCTCTGTTTATTTTTAAGGCTGATCATTTAGTCTTTGATACACCTGAAAAGTAACTACCGGAACAAGGAAGTTGAGCATTTAGGTAATGATTAGATTGTTTGCTATTAGTACTCGTCGAGGGACAATCAGATTGAAACAGTCGATCTGATTGGCACTCGATGGGTCGTTACCAGCCCGATAAAGACTCACCTTCTCCGTTCTGTGCGTCAGGTCCCTTGTAGTTCCTTCCCTTGCTGCGACTGGTCGCCCTGGGAAGGGAGAAAAGACTATGTGTAGTCCCTTCGCCCCCAATCCATGGCAGCCATTTGCTTTGTTTACTTTTTTAAAAATATATTTTTAATGGGCACCATGAAAAGGCAGAAGAGACTATGTGGGGTTTCGTTCAGGCATGTAACTATATCCCCAGGGGCATTAGCCGACCGGTAATGCCCCCCTCCTCAGGTTTTATTATCATTATTTTAAATCACAGTGTTTACCTCTGCCTCGACAACGGGAACTTAGATCATTTTTTCACAGCATTCTCCAGTCTGCCAATAGCCCTTGAAGTATTATAGTTGTGTACGTATCCTGATTTCCATCAATCCTTGCATCCAAATAACAAAATGGCTACACAGTAACTGCCAAGGGCAGGTTTGTCAGTCTCAACATCTCACGGTTACTAAATGGATATTTCTCTAACATGCTGTTATTAATGCGCAAACCAGAAATTTTACCAAACTCGTGGCGATTGTTCAACATACGTATATTTGCATTAGAGGCATCTCATGAATAAACAAATGTCTTTTGTCTACAGGGAGATCATGTGAGGGTCACCAGTGACTTTTATGTAATTTCCCTTATTTCCAGTGAATGCAGACCTAAGGCCTCTCTGTATCAACATAAGAATTTGCCGGCATTATGCTCACTGCATTGTATTGTACTATTGTACATGGTGATGTTCACCCTGACTGTATTTTTAACTGGAGCATCAGTGGGTGTTTATTTTTGTTTAATTTTGGTGGTACTGTCATGCTTTAGACGTTGTCATTCAGGACGCATTTGGGTAATCAGTTCATTTCCATATTGGACTTCATGGCTTACGTTTGTGTAAAACGGAGCTACGCACATCGTTATGCTTCCCCTACATAAGGTTATTACTTCTTAGACGTGACACATCTTTGTGGCAACGTGCCCCTCCACGTGACACTGCAAGATATTTTAAATGTACGTCCTCAACAGCACGCATACGCATTGCGTTTGCCTTGTCTCAGATGGTGTGGAGGAAAGCATACAGCTTGGATTCGGTGAGTTTTATTCCCGCGCCTTAATGTTGGTTTCATTGTAACACTCGTGGAATCTTCTTGAATACAGTATATTCACTCTGCATTTGTTTGCTATTACGTTTTTTCACAGCAGACGCGTGGCACCTGTTTGACTGTTCTTTGTGCCATTGTGCCGACGTGCAGCTGTGCACCTGAGCTCATGCTACACTGTATCGGAAATACTTTAACGTAGGTGTTGTTTATTTATACATACACCCATCAGCATGTGATTTGCTGTACTGCCTCCTTCTGGTGATGGCTTAATTGGACTGTGCCTTAGTTCACTATTACATTCCGGAGCGCCCTATGTATTTAAGTGGTTTATGGATTGGTTTCACACCTGGTGCGGTTTCTCTCTTGGGTTTGCAGTGGTGCTCTCCCCTCTGTCATGTACTTGGTAGTTTTCTATTGTGTTGGCGATTCATCGTTAAGTTCGCCCTTACTCCCATTCATTTAGATTGGTGGCTTGTGAGACTACATTGGAGCCAGTATATTTGACACCTTGGATGTGTCTCCGCATTCAACGCATGTTTGACCAGCCTTAATTATTATTCAACGACAGGTATGGTTCTTGTATGAATTGATGTGACTTAATAATACATCATTCATGCTTTGATATCGAGTACCCTCTGGTAATTAGGTTTTATTTGTTTTTTATTTTCAGTCATGTGATGATCTACAGTACATTTGTGCCCCGGGACACTGCTAATTATCGTGTCCTGTTCTGAATACATGTAACCATCATCTGTGTAGATCTTGTTTAAATTTCATAGGGTGACATTGCACCCGGTAGTAGTCGCTGTCTTAGGATCAAGAGTACTTTAATTGTTGGTGTTTACCCCTGACAAATGTCCGGCATTGAGACTTATTGGACAGAAACATGTTAGATTCATGCCCTAATGTGTTTTAGGCATTCCAGTGTGTACATTAATACAGCAAGTACTTCTAATATCATACATAGGGGTTAGATACAGGTAACCTCACACAAACATTCAACAGTCTAAGCAACACTACCAGTTCTCTTCTAGGACAGTTTGGACACTACTTCCTTTTTGATGAATTGGGCGCACTATATTGTCGTCATTTGTTTTTATGTGATACATGTTTAGGGATTATTCATTTGTTTTTTACATTCATGATCAATGTCAATTGTTCTTATGTGTATAAATAAAAATGCTTTTATTTACTTTCCGTGTGCTGGCCACTCGTTGTTGACAAACTGCCTTTTTTCTTATGTTATCTATGTATCCCTGTTAGTAGACATTGTCTGAACACCTTCTTTATGGGGTTGTTACCCGTTTATTTCACATTATATCTCTCTGTGTCAATAGCACTGTAGAAATAGCCTTGTAAAATATTCACCCGGGCAATTGTGTATCAATTGGACCCATTTCAGAAGCCCTGACTAAATCAAAACCACTCCTTGGGTTTGCCATAATTATGGCCATCAATAAAAGCTACAAGCAATTTCAGCATCAAGACTGGATATTGTATAATCCTGCACAGAGTGTCTGCCCATATCTAAAATTTAGAACAATCTATGCAGATTTAATGATATTTTTCACCCCAGCACGAAACCTGCCTGACCATCGTGCACCATCGCAGAAATCCCAACCACCAATCTCTCATTCAGAACCTTACTCAATGTTTTGGCATCACCATTTATTAATGATATTGGTCAATACTGGACACTATCTTTATCCAGTTTCCAGGGCAACAATAACAACTATAAATACCCCCTGTTATAGTTTGGGGGAGAATGTCATTTGTGTAACAAGAAGTGTACCAACACAAGCTGAGGAACCAGTAACTCTATGCATTCTGCATACAATTCCACTGGAATTCCAACCCGACTAGGATTCTCCCCCCTGTGTAATGGTTTGATAGCCCATTTCAACTCCTCCAACTCAATTGGGCAATCATAGGCCAAGCTATTAGCTGTCAATATCTTGGGGAATTTCACTTCCTGCAAGGATTCTTTTATGTGCTGCTAAATTTTGTGTGTTTGTTAAGTGTACATGGTTCTGTAATATGCTGAAATTTGTGCTGATTTTTTGTATAATTTTTTTCAACTTTTATTTTAACATGCACAGATACATCATCATATTTCGCCTTTTGCATTTTGCACATTTCTGATGTTCACCAATACATTCCTTGGATACTCTTTGTACACATAACTACAATGCTTCTGAGCTCGCCT
Organism: Ambystoma mexicanum; assembly: GCF_040938575.1. Taxonomy (NCBI): domain Eukaryota; kingdom Metazoa; phylum Chordata; class Amphibia; order Caudata; family Ambystomatidae; genus Ambystoma; species Ambystoma mexicanum. The sequence goes on from NC_090939.1 coordinate 821,220,017, forward strand.
CTTCCATAGTTCTGTCCAAGAGATATTGCCTATATCTGCCCCATATGTCTTTGGAGCGGCTCTGAGTGGGTAATAGTTCGGCATACATTTCTTCACAATCATTTGCCCAAGTCATATCCCCCTCCCAGTCTTGCTCCGTAGGTGGTTCTCTACATTTCCACCGCATCAAGTACGCCCGTTTTGCCAGTAGTAGGCAAAGGTTGAGCAGTTTACGCCAACTGGGATTCTTTTTTCCCACTACCCCAAGAAGGCAGATAGTTGGGCACCATTCCATAGGTTGTTCTGACATAGCATCTAATGTGTCACATACTTCTGCCCAATATGCGGTTAGACGAGTGCATGCCCATAGTATGTGATGTGGAATGTGTCTGCATCTTCGCTCCCGCATCTGGGACATTTACCATCGGCCGTGGAGAATATACCTTTTATTCTAGACGGAGTGAATGCTGTGCTGATTTCATCTGGATTATTGATTAGTGCCCCGTTTGTCAATTTGATGGAAACAATGGACTTTCTGTTTTTCTTCCTATTGACCAATCAGGCTAGTAGTTTATCTCCTTTATCACCTTCAACTCGCAGCCTGGCCTACTACCCTCTATAAACCAATGTGATCAATCTATGTAGAGTTTCAGGCAACCTGCATGGTGCCTTGACATTTCTTATATTCCCTTTAATTCTGGCACCAAGTTGCTCTCGTACCTTAATTTTGTCTTCAAGTTTCACCACGTACCTTTGGAACCTATTACATAGAAGTCTAGAATAACGGCCCTAATATACAATATAAATGCCTACCAAATACTGACTATTTTTTCCCCAAAAACATAACTATCTAATTTCTAAGAAGAGTATACAAGGCTGAGTGAATCCTGCAATAAGGCCACCTTCAATCTTCATCAGGAGGCAGATGGTCTGCACCTAACTAAGTATAATGATATTTTAGGTGATGAGAATATGTATGACCCTGGCAGCCTGTGAAAAACAAAATCTTTATTAAAGACCCTGGCCCTCATTAGGACTCCAGCGCTAAACCATGGTGCTATTAGTACCATGGTCCATGCCAGAGTCCGCCATGGAGAAATTACCACCTCATTCCAAGGTTGGCGGGGCTGTAATTCCCCCTTTCTGTGACCCTTCCCCATTCCCATTTTTGCCCCATAGGGCTCAATGGGAATGGGGAAGGCGGCAATTACGGTACCGCAAATTGCAGTACCGTAATTGCCATCAAGGTCCCTTTGCGGGTCCCTACTTTAACGGCTGGTCCAGACCAGCCGTTAAGGTTGGGAGCCGCAAAGGGACCTCGTAGTAAGGCGTTAAGGGGTTAACAGCGCCACAGCCTTTTACGGCGCCGTTAACCCCTTAATGGTGGGGTCGTAATGACCCCCTATATCATCCCTTTAAAATGTTTTATGAGCAGGGGCATCAAATGAATACCAACTTCCATTACCTTGATGTGCTCTTAAGATCTTGGTATGACTTGGCTCCTCCAAAATTGATGAGTGGTTGCTGCTGCAATATTCGTCTTATTGGTACCAGGTGACATAATAAGAGCAGTGTCAGGACACATGCTTAATTCTCTGTCAAGCCCGGAGGTAAGCATTATGCTTCAACTTCTTTAATCTACTCTTCAGCAATTACAACGCTATTCACTGAAAAACAAACAAATCCTTTCCATTTCAATATTTTTTCTTTGAAAACTACATTTCCCTTTCTTCTGACCTGTTCTTGTAGTCCATTAGACTTCCTGTCTGTAGACCTCCTAGCTACTTCCTGCCTCTGTCTCCACCTCTTTTTTGGTTGATCTTCAGACAGATAGGTTTTGTTTTAATGATTGTATTAATGATCGAATTATGTGTATACTGCATGGACATAATGTCAGAATTGTTTAACAACGCACAAGCAGAGGGGTGAGCATTCAGAGCATGATAGTTGCTTTGATCGCGTCGTTTTATGTGGAAGCTTTCTTAGATTCAGGGCAATGACTGCAGTGAGTCCCCTTGTAGCGCAGCCTTGCAGGCAAGTGTTTCATTGTTCCTATTGTGCCGAGCGGGTCCTGTGCTTTACTTCCAGCATGCCCGCGGACCCGCTCGGCCGTATTAGGAAGAAAAGGATAAGGCTCCCTCCCTCAGGGGGGAAGAGTGAAGCCTTGTCGCATGTGCAACGCGGCTCACATTAAACTTGAGTCCCTGAGCGCCGTGCATTGGAGAGACTGGTATCAGCAGTGCTGAAAATTATAGATCCTCCGAAGCCAGCAAGCCGCAGGATTGTACCGGCAACGCCGGCGGCACAGAAGCAAATGGCCTGCAGCTGGACAATGAGACTAGCAAACCGACAGCACCCAAGTGCACACGCATCCAGCCTGTCAAAAACACGTGCGTGGGCTATGCAGCATTTTCGGCTATGATGCCGAAGAGTACAAACAAACGCTAAAAAGGATAAAGAATGTAGAGATTTATCAGCAAAGCCTCAAGTGCAAGACTGGGTTATATATAAAAGATAATAAAGGAAAATAAAAAAAAACATGAATATATATATATATATATATATATATATATATATATATATATATATGTATTCAGTGAAAAAACTTTGTTAAAGGGACGTTATGGTTAAGTTGCGCTACTAAAAACCTATGAAATTCAGTGAAAAAACGTTGTCAAAGGGACGTTATGGTTCCAAGTAGACCGAAAAACCCTTGAAATTCGCCAATTATGGTAAGCTAAGCAACCATAACTCGCGCCACCACCGTGCACTGCTAAGACTAACAACCAGGACATCAAAGTTGACATCACAAATGTCATTGATGACATCACATGTGTATGTACTTTTCATGAAATATGTGTACAAGGGATTCTTATTATAATGTTGCGAAACAAGTGTCAAGGATCATTGCAATAAATATCATACCCTAATTAGTGCATTGAACGATGCATTGATATAAATAGCATTCTATTATGCGGCGTCCTGGTGTAGGGAGGAAAATCTTTTACCAAGATGGCCACCATGGAAAGGGAAGGGGGGGTGTATAAAGAACACAACAGGGCATGAGCAGGGGGTGGGGGGGGAAAAGGAAGGAAACACGGGCCATGAGCGATGGTGGGGGGAACACGAGAGAGACACGGGGCATGAGCAGCGGGTGGGAAGGAACATGAGGGAGACACGGGGTATGAGCGGGGGGTGGGGAGGAACACGAGGGAGACACAGGGCATGAGCGGGGGATACAGGGCACACACGGGACATGAGCAGGGGTGGGGGGAAAGGAGAGAGAGACAAGGGGCATGAGCGGGGGTGGGGGAACACGAGGGAGACACGGGGCATGAGCGGAGGGGGTGGGGGGTAACACGAGGGAAACACAGGGCATGAGCAGGGGGTGGGGGGAACACGAGGGAGACACAGGGCATGAGCGGGGGGTGGGGGGCAACAGGAGACAGACACGGGGCATGAGCGGGGAATGGGGCCAACAGGAAAGACACGGGGCATGAGCGGGGGTGGGGAGAACTGGAGACAGATACGGGGCATGAGCGGGGGATGGGGGAACAGGAGACAGATACGGGGCATGAGTGGGGGTGGGGAGAACAGGAGACAGACACGGGGCATGAGCAAGGGGGTGGGGGGCAACAGGAGACAGACACGGGGCATGAGCGGGGGGTGGGGGCAACAGGAGAGAGACATGGGGCATGAGCAGAGAGTGGGGGGTACAGGAGACAGACACGGGGCATGGGTGGGGCAACAGGAGACAGACATGGGGCATGAGCAGGGGGTGGGGGGAACAGGAGACAGACACGGGGCATGAGCGGGGGGTGGGGGTAACAGGAGACAGACACGGGGCATGAGCGGGGGGGTGGGGGGCAACAGGAGACAGACACGGGGCATGAGCGGGTGGGGGGCAACAGGAGAGAGACACAGGGGCATGAGCGCGGAGTGGGGGGGTTCAGGAGACAGACACGGGGCATGGGTGGGTGCAACAGGAGACAGACACGGGGCATGAGCAGGGGGTGGGGGGAACAGGAGACTGACACGGGGCATGAGCGGGAGGTGGGGGGAACAGAAGACAGACACGGGGCATGAGCGAGGGAGTGGGGGGCAACAGGAGAGAGACAAGGGGCATGAGCAGGGGTGGGGGGTACAGGAGACAGACACGGGGCGTGAGCAGGGGGTGGAGGGCAACAGGAGAGAGACACGGGGCATGAGCGCGGGGTGCGGGGCAACAGGAGAGAGACACAGGACATGAGCGGGTGGGGGGAACATGATACAGACACGGGGGATGAGCGGGGGGCAACAGGAGACAGACACGGGGCATGAGCGGGGGGTGGGGGGGTACAGGAGACAGACACGGGGCATGAGTGGGGGGTGGGGGGCAACAGGAGGGAGACACGGGGCATGAGCGGGGGGTGGGGGGAACAGGAGACAGACACGGTGCATGAGCGGGGGGTGGGGGGAACAACAGAGACAGACACGGGACATGAGCGCGGGTGGGGGGCAACAGGAGACACACACGGGGCATGAGCGGGGGCTGGGGGCAACAGCAGACAGACACGGGGCATGAGCGGGGGGTGGGGGGCAACAGGAGACAGACACGGGGCATGAGCGGGGGTGGGGGGAACAGGAGACAGACACGGGGCATGAGCGAGGGGTGGGGGAACAGGAGACAGACACGGGGCATGAGCGGGGGTGGGGGGAAAAACAGACGCGGCATGAGCAGGGGTGGGGAGAACAGACACGGGGCATGAGCGGGGGCGTGGGGGGCAACAGGAGACAGACACGGGCATGAGCGGGGGGTGGGAGGAACAGGAGACAGACACGGGGCATGAGCGGGGGGTGGGAGGAACAGGAGACAGACACGGGGCATGAGTGGGGGATGGGGGGAACAGGAGACAGATACGGGGCATGAGCGGGGGTGGGGAGAACAGGAGATAGACACGGGGCATGAGCGGGGGGCAACAGGAGACAGACACGGGGCATGAGCGCAAAGTGGGGGGAACAGGAGACAGACACAGGGCATGAGCGAGGGGTGGGGGAACAGGAGACAGACACGGGGCATGAGTGGGGGGTGGGGGGAAAAACAGACACGGGGCATGAGCAGGGGTTGGGGAGAACAGACACGGGGCATGAGCGGGGGCGTGGGGGGCAACAGGAGACAGACACGGGGCATGAGCGGGGGGTGGGAGGAACAGGAGACAGACACGGGGCATGAGCGGGGGGTGGGAGGAACAGGAGACAGATACGGGGCATGAGCGGGGGTGGGGAGAACAGGAGATAGACACGGGGCATGAGCGGGGTGTGGGGGGCAACAGGAGACAGACACGGGGCATGAGCGCAAAGTGGGGGGGTACAGGAGACAGACATGGGGAATGGGTGGGGGGGTACAGGAGACAGACACGGGGCATGAGCAGGGGCTGGGGGGCAACAGGAGAGAGACACGGGGCATGAGCGCGGGGTGCGGGGCAACAGGAGAGAGACACGGGACATGAGCGGGTGGGGGGAACAGGATACAGACACGGGGGATGAGCGGGGGGGCAACAGGAGACAGACACGGGGCATGAGCGGGGGGCGGGGGGGTACAGGAGACAGACATGGGGCATGAGTGGGGGGTGGGGGGCAACAGGAGAGAGACACGGGGCATGAGCGGGGGGTGGGGGGAACAGGAGACAGACACGGGGCATGAGCGGGGGGTGGGGGAACAACAGAGACAGACACGGGGCATGAGCGGGGGTGGGGGGCAACAGGAGACATACACGGGGCATGAGCGGGGGCTGGGGGCAACAGGAGACAGACACGGGGCATGAGCAGGGGGTGGGGGGCAACAGGAGACAGACACGGGGCATGAGCGGGGGGTGGGGGGAACAGGAGACAGACACGGGGCATGAGCGAGGGGTGGGGGAACAGGAGACAGACACGGGGCATGAGCGGGGGGTGGGGGGAAAAACAGACACGGGGCATGAGCAGGGGGTGGGGAGAACAGACACGGGGCATGAGCGGGGGTGTGGGGGGCAACAGGAGACAGACACGGGGCATGAGCGGGGGGTGGGAGGAACAGGAGACAGACACGGGGCATGAGCGGGGGGTGGGAGGAACAGGAGACAGACACGGGGCATGAGTCGGGGATGGGGGGAACAGGAGACAGATACGGGGCATGAGCGGGGGTGGGGAGAACAGGAGACAGACACGGGGCATGAGCGCAAAGTGGGGGGGTACAGGAGACAGACATGGGGCATGGGTGGGGGCAACAGGAGGCAGACACGGGGCATGAGCGGGGGCTGGGGGGAACAGGAGACAGACACGGGGCATGAGCGGGGGGTTGGGGGAACAGGAGACAGACAAGGGGCATGAGTGGGGGGCAACAGGAGAGAGACACGGGGCCTGAGCGGGGGGTGGGGGGTACAGGAGACAGACACAGGGCATGAGCAGGGGGTGGGGGGCAACAGGAGAGAGACACGGGGCATGAGCGGAGGGGTGGAGGGGTACAGGAGACAGACACGGGGCATGAGCAGGGGGTGGGGGCAACAGGAGAGAGACACGGGACATGAGCGGGTGGCGGGAACAGGAGACAGACACGGGGCATGAGCAGGGGGCAACAGGAGACAGACACGGGGCATGAGCAGGGGGTGGGGGGAAGGGGAGAGAGACACACGGGGCTTGAGCGGGGGTGGGGGGAGGGAGAGAGACACATGGGGCATGAGCGGGGGTGGGGGGTGGGAGAGAGACACTCGGGGCATGAGTGGGGGTGGGCGGGAGGGAGAGAGACACACGGGGCATGAGCAGGGGTGGGGGGAGGGAGAGAGACACACGGGGCATGAGCGGGGGTGGGGGGAGGGAGAGAGACACACGGGGCATGAGCGGGGGGTGGGGGGAAGGGGAGAGACACACGGGGCATGAGCAGGGGTGGGGGGAGGGAGAGAGACACACGGGGCATGAGCGGGGGGTGGGGGGTTTGGGAGAGAGCCACACGGTGCAAGAGCGGGGAGGGGGAAATAGACACGGGGCAAGAGCGGGGGTGGGCAGGAGAGAGACACACAGGGCATGAGCGGGGGTGGGCGGGAGGGAGAGAGACACACGGGGCATGAGCGGGGGCTGGGGGGACGGAGAGAGACACACGGGGCATGAGCGGGGGATGGGGGGAAGGAGAGAGACACACGGTGCAAGAGCGGGGGTGGGCAGGAGGGGGAAAGAGACACGGGGCAAGAGCGGGGGTGGGCGGGAGGGGGAAAGAGACACAGGGCAAGAGCGGGGGTGGGCGGGAGGGGGAAAGAGACACGGGGCAAGAGCGGGGGTGGGCGGGAGGGGGAAAGAGACACGGGGCAAGAGCGGGGGTGGGTGTTAGTCTTAGCAGTGCACGGTGGTGGTGCGAGTTATGGTTGCTTAGCTTACCATAACTGGCGAATTTCAAGGGTTTTTCGGTTTTTGACAACGTTTTTTCACTGAATTTCATAGGTTTTTAGTAGCGCTACTTAACCATAACGTCCCTTTAACAAAGATTTTTCATTGAATTTCATAGGTATTTATTAGTGCAACTTAACCATAACGTCCCTGTAACATTTTTTTTTCTAAATTTTAAAGGTTTTTATTAGTGCAACGTCACCATAACATCCTTTTCAATAGATGAAGACCACTAACATCTTATGTCCTCAAAGTGGGAACGCCGGGTGGTAAAAAAAAAAAAATAGATTTTCCTTCCTACACCTTCCTTCCTACACCTTCCTACAGGGAGAGAGACACACGGTGCAAGAGCCGGGGTGGGCGGGAGGGGGAAAGAGACACAGGGCAAGAGCGGGGGTGGGCGGGAGGGGGAAAGAGACACAGGGCAAGAGCGGGGGTGGGTGATCGGGGAAAGAGACACGGGGCAAGAGCGGGGGTGGGCGGGAGGGGGAAAGAGACACAGGGCAAGAGCAGGGGTGGGTGGGAGGGGGAAAGAGACACGGGCAAGAGCAGGGGTCGTGGGGAGGGAGAGAGACACACGGGGCAAGAGCAGGGTTGGGGGGTAGGGAGAGAGACACACGAGGCATGAGCGGGGGTGGGGGGAAGGGGAGAGAGACACGGGGCATGAGCGGGGTTGGAGGGCAGGGAGAGAGACACACGGGGCATGAGTGGGGGTGGGTGGGAGGTAGAGAGACACACGGGGCGTGAGCAGGGGGTGGGCGGGAGGGGGAGAGACACACGGGGCATGAGCAGGGGGTGGGCGGGAGGGGGAGAGACACACGGGGCATGAGCGGGTGGTGGGCGGGAGGGGGAGAGACACACGGGGCATGAGCGTGGGGTGGGCGGGAGGGGGAGAGACACATGGGGCATGAGCGGGGGTGGGGGGGTGCGCCGAGAGACACAGGGCATGAGCGGGGGGTGGGCGAGAGGGGGAGAGACACACAGGGCATGAGCAGGGGTGGAGGGGAGGGGGAGAGACACACGGGACATGAGCGGGGGGTGGGCGGTGGGTGGGGAGAGACACACGGACATGAGCGGGGGGTGGGCGGTGGGTGGGGAGAGACACACGGACATGAGCGGGGGGTGGGCGGCGGGTGGGGAGAGACACACGGACATGAGCGAGGGGTGGGCAGTGGGTGGGGAGAGACACACGGACATGAGCGGGGGGTGGGCGGTGGGTGGGGAGAGACACACGGACATGAGCAGGGGGTGGGCGGCAGGTGGGGAGAGACACACGGGGCATGAGCGGGGGTGGGGGGGAGCGCCGAGAGACACAGGGCATGAGAGGGGGGTGGGGGAAGGGGAGAGAGACACATGGGGCATGAGCGAGGGGTGGGCGAGAGGGGGAGAGACACACAGGGCATGAGCGGGGGTGGAGGGGAGGGAGAGAGACACAGAGGACATGAGCGGGGGTGGGCGGTGGGTGGAGAGAGACACACGGACATGAGCGGGGGGTGGGCGGTGGGTGGGGAGAGACACACGGACATGAGCGGGGGGTGGGCGGCGGGTGGGGAGAGACACACGGACATGAGCGAGGGGTGGGCAGTGGGTGGGGAGAAGAGACACACGGACATGAGCGGGGGGTGGGCGGTGGGTGGGGAGAGACACACGGACATGAGCAGGGGGTGGGCGGCAGGTGGGGAGAGACACACGGGGCATGAGCATATGGAGGGCGGGTGGTCGAGACGAGCGGGGCACGAGCGGGGCATGAGCGGGGGTGGGCGGGAGGGAGAAAGACACACGGACATGAGCGGGGGGTGGGCAGGAGGGAGAAAGACACACGGACATGAGCGGGGGGTGGACGGGAGGGAGAAAGACACACGGACATGAGCGGGGGGTGGGTGGGAGTGAGAAAGACACACAGACATGAGCGGGGGGTGGGCGGGAGGGAGAAAGACACACAGCGTTCGTGTGCAGGCGGCAGATCCCACTCCTCAGCCCTCCGCTGGCCACCGTGTGCCAATGGCGTGAGCGGGGGGCTGGAGGAAAAGGGAAGACATGGAGCATGAGTGAGGGTGACAAGAAGGACACACGGGGCATGAGCGGGGGGGTGGGAGGAACAGGAGACAGACACGGGCATGAGCGGGGGTGGGGGACTTACTGTGCAGGCGGGATACAAAGCCTCTCATGCGAGGAACAAAGATGGCGGGAGTCTCTGAGGCCAGACGCACTGCACGCTTTCACTGCCTCCAATGAGAGAGCACATCAGATGTCCGCGGACATCACATAAGCTGCTTGCCGAATCACCGTCCTGTCCGCAGAGCGAACAGGGAAGTGTGTCCGCGAAGCGAACACAGATATCACTAATTTTTTTCACTTACATTTTTGTCATTTTTTTAAAAACTACTGTACGGATTTACACCAAATAAAGCAAAGCACGCGTTTGGGACCAAGCTGCCGCTCCTGCCGCAAATTTGGTGTAAATCCGTCCAGCGGTTTGGGCTGTAGGCATGAGCAAAGTTTTTTCCCATTATGTCTATGGGAAAAAAAAAGTTTTGGGACCCCCCTAAACCTTGCCCCCCCTGGACGAATCCTCACCAAACTTTGCAAAAAAATTCAGAGTGACCCAAATACTTTTTTTTGCAAAGTTTGGTGAGGATTCGTCCAGGGAGAGCGAAGTTATAAGCTGCCCAAAAAGTGCTCTTCCTATGGAAACAGCAACTTAACCATAACTACATATATATATATATATATATATATATATATATATATATATAATCAGGAGCTTAAAGCTGAGGGTGCAAAGCCACTGACCCCACACTAAGAATTCCCAGTGGGCGTGCGTTTCAGCCTGCTCCAGTTCAGGCACTGGCACTCAGCACCGCAAGTAAGCCCTCCAGCCACCAACATTTCTGATTATGAGTGGGGTGAAGAGGAGCACACAGAGAGTGCAGGCTTTTGGAGACTGTTTAGTAGAAGCAGTGGCAGAGGAGTCAGACCTATACAAGAAGGGCTAGCCACCCTAGAGTCTATTCTAGGCCAAAAGAGCAAAAGTACCCAGGGACATGATGAAAGCACATCACTGAAGGCTGACGTATCGAAGGAGAGCCTTCACAGGAGTAACATGACCTGGAAGAGGAAATCCTCTTCTACTCCCCCGGGTCCACATTATGGGGTAGAACAACAGACCCCAGAGGCAGCAGTTGCCTTTGGTAAGCTAAAAGAAGCCTTACTCCAAAGGGCAGAAGAGCCAAGCCTCCTTGCCTCTGACCCAGATGAAGGCTATGTGGGAAATACAGATGAGGATACAGGCGAAGAATCGCCAGAAGGTTCTGCATCCTCGAGGACATTAAGCTGAACCCTGTCTCAGCAGGGCGCAAGAGGGCCATTACGGAGAAATGCCTGGAAACTCTGGATAGGGACATGCCAGATATGTTTGATCAAGATGACATCCAAAACCCTAGGTCCTCGGATTGGCAGCCCTTGCTAAGAGTGGCCAAGTACATGGCACAAAGGATCAGAAAAGCCTCAGATAAAGACACCAGTTCACGCGTGAGAGTGGGGTACCCATGCCCAGACCTAGCGGGGAAAGTAGCCAAGGCACCCGAACTGGACCCCAAAATTATTACATTTGTTACTAAGACCTCAGAAAATCTCAGGAAGGGTATGGACATGTCTTGGAGAAGTTGCCAAGAGAAGTTCTGGATATCACATGTCCCCTGGCTAAGATCATGGATCTAGCGGAGTGAGCAAGAGACATAGATGAGGAGGTGAAGGTAGAGGCTCGAGCTAATTGGTCCCAGCGAGCAGTATGCCTCCTAGGCAATGCCAACTGTGCCATCTCCTCGGAAAGACAGAGGAGTCTGCTCTGAAAAATGTACCCTAAATTGAGTGACCTCACCACCTACAAAGCGGGCAGGGCAGCGCAAGGCCTCTTATTCAGAAAGGCATATGGCATAGAGATAGGGAGGTTTGTGGGCACATACACCTGCCTGTAGAAAGTGCATTCTTCGATAAAGAAAATCTTCCCAGGCAGAGTTTTTGCTGGGACTGGACGCTATCGGGGTCGATCGGCCAGTTGCTTCTCATCCTCCCAAAGTCCCCATGGTGTCAGTGCCCACTACTGGGAGTCCAGACAGCAAGACTCCTTCTTCCCCTCTAGAGGAAGGAACACCAGAGGTTGTAGAGGTAGAGGAGCAGGAAGAGCACAAGGGGTGTTCTCAGATGGGAGAGACACATTTTACATACCCCCTTTAGGAGGGAGGACACTGCAGTTTTGGTGAAGCTGGCATGCACTATCCAGAGATGCAAATGTGTTGCAAATGACCCAAGAGTTCAACCTAGAGATCATACAAGCCCCACTGCAGGTAGCGTGTGTGAACCCCATTTTCATGTCATAAGCAGAAGAGAAACTCCTCCACAACGAGGTTGTGCAGTTTTGCAGGGAAATAAGTGATATAATGTTGCAGCTCACAGGGCCCCTGAATCATCAGCACTATATTCCTAGTGCACAGATGGAAGGCATTCACCAGCGAAGAGATATTCTCATTGAAAGATGACTGGCTAACAAGGATGGATCGAAAAGGCGCTTAGCTGACGGTCCCAGTGGCCGCAGAGTTCCACCCTTTCCTGGTGTTCTGTTGGGAAGGACAATTCTGGCAATTCATAATACTACCTTTCAGCCTCGCATCAGCCCCATGGTCTTTTAACAAGCTAACGAAGCCAGTGGCATCAGAAAAATGAGTATTTGTATAATAATATACATAGACGATATACTCCTCCTAGCGGACAACAGGGAGATATTTCTATACCAAAGGAGTTGGGTGAAGAGCCTGCTGTCATCTGTGGGATTTCTAGTGAATCAGGGGAAGTCAGACAAGTCTCCTGCAAAGAAGATCAACGTCCTAGTTTTCATGGTGGACATGAGGAGAGCGACACTGGAACTTCCAGCAAAGAAGATACGAGATATCAAAAAAGAGCTCAGGGCATGTCTCGAAAAAGAGCTCCGGTCTCTCTGTTCGCTGGCAAGAGTAGTAGGACTGTTAGAAGCTTCCATACATGCTATAGTTCCAGAGCCCCTGCACTACAGAGCCCTTCAGAGGCTAAAGATCAGCCATCTTCAGCAGGGTCTGAGGTACCACCAGTTGGTCCCTCTAGATCAAGAATCACACACATAACTGCACTGGTGTTAGGAGAACATGGAAGTGTGGAACGGGTGGGCCATCTTCGGAGACAGTCCAGACCTAGTCATAGAGTCACACACCAACAGGGCAGGCTCGGTGTTCTAGAGACAGGAGGAAAATTGGTACTCCGAGAACTGGAGCTAGCTATAAATTGTCTAGAACTATTAGCTGGGTCTTTCGCGATCAAGGCTTTTACGAAAGACAAGGTAAACTGTTGCATCCTCTTGAGGATGGACAACATCTCAGCAGCCAGATACATAAACCACCTGGGAGGGACAAGGTCCAGACTCCTCGCAGAGTTGGCAAAGGATTTTTGGCATTACTGCCTATAATCCAGAATCTGAATGACAAATGAATACCTCCCGGCATCCCTCAATGTAGTAGCGCACTGGAGCTCTTGTTACCTGACAGATTCCAGCGACTAGAAACTCCAGCAACTGGATCAGCTGTGGGGGCCGATTCATTCGGACCTGTTCACATCCAGGCTAAATGCGCAGAAGCAAGGTTCTTGAGCTGGAGATTAGACCCCAGCACACAAGGGACAGCTGTGTTTCTCCAGGACTGAGGCAGATGAGCGCATTATGCGTTCCCTTTCTTTTTTGATGCTGAGCAGAGTACTAGCGAAAGTGCACAGGGAGAAGGTGACGATAGTGATCGTAGTGCCTGTTTGGAAATCACAAGTGTGGTTTCCAGCTCTGATGGAACTTTCCTCGGATTCCCCATGGATCTCCTCATCTGGCATACACCTGCTTACGGACCCCGCAGGGTCCTTTCATCCTCTGAGAGTGAGGTACAAGTGCCAATTGTTGACCTGCAAGGTGGTTGGAGAAGATGGGCAATGCCAGGCATTTTGTGCCACGTTGCACAGCTCATCTCAGACTCCTGGGCCTCTTCCACACGCAGTAGCTACGGCGTGGCATGGAGCAAATGTTAGAGCTGATGCAAAAGGAAAAGTATTCCTCCTGTGTATGCCCCTTTAGTAGCAGTCCTTAACTTTCTAGCCGCTCTCCTGGATGAGGGCAAGGCCTTCAACACGTTAGGTGTTTACAGATCAGCCATATTGGTTGGACACGTGACTGTGGATGACGCACCAGCGGGGCATCAACCGGCAGTAGTTAGGCTCATGAGAGGTGCACGGTTCCGCACTCCTCCAGCACCAAAGTGCACATGCCTGTGAGACGTGACCATGGTCTTACGGTTTCTGTCAGACTGGCCAGCAAACAGGTATCTCTCGATGACGCAGCTATCAGGGAAGTTAGCAAAGCTGCTTTGCCTAATGTCATCTAGTAGCGTCTTTGATGTCAGAGCTCTGGAAGTGGATAAGAAGGCTTATGGCCCAGAGGTCATTACTTTTACACTGGCAAGAAGGAGCAAGACTAACTCCACTTCCATCTCGTAGCCTTACTTGGCTGGGCACCTGCAGTTGTGTATGCCACCTTGCATCAAAGAGCACGAGAGCAGGACGGCAGAATGGCAACCGGCAGGAGTGTCACAGTTGCTCATTGCACGCATGAAACCATTTAAGGCAGTGGTAACAGCCACCATCACCGGGTGGGTCCATGAAATTATGCAACAAGCGGGGATCGATCGAGCCTGATTCGTAGGCCACTCGGTGAGGGGAGCCATGACATACAAGGCGTTTGCTGCTGGAGTCCCTCTCACGGACATCCTACAGGTAACAGACTGGTCAACTGACAGTGTGTTTAAGACCTTTTATTTTAAACCAGTCCTATCGATTGCAGAGGCTGTAGTGCGAGCTTTGAACAAGCATAATGCTTGCCTCCGGTCTTGACATAGAAGGAAGATCACCCCTGCTTACTGCGCAGGGAGTCTTGATTCTATTAAAGGCAGAGAGGCAAGCATTACTTTCCCGCCCAGCGCATGCACTGTATGTTAACAATGTATTAATTTGATTTCTTCCGTATTAAAGAACAGGCCAGTGCACTCTCTCTCCTTAATGGTGTCCTTCTGATGTTACAGGAGATGATCAGAAGGCCGGCTGAGCGGACTACCAGATGACTTAGGAGCGAGTCTGCTCTTTTCGAGGGAGCGGAATTTGGCATGGCAAAGTTCATCCCGGAGGAGTTCATCAGGGTTGTTGGTGGGAGTGTGACTTTATTGTTTGGCTTTTTAGGCAGTTCAGTTCAGAGCAGCCAAAGAAAAGGTAGAGCCAGAGGCAGGAAGTAGCTAAAGACAGCAAGTGTAATGGACTACAAGAACAGATCAGAAGAAAGGGAAATGCAGATATCAAAGAAAAATAAATGCAAATGGCCAAGTTTTGTTTGTTTTTCTGTAAAGTGTTGAAGCTGCTGAAGAGTAGATTGAAGAAGTTGAAGCATAATGCTGGCCTCCACGCCTTTAATAGAATCAGGACTCCCTGCGCTGTAAGCAGGGGTAATCTTCATTGACCCGCCATTCCTTGCAACTGTCATCCTCTACATTCAGAGGCTATATATTTATTGGCACTCTTTATAGAATCGTCTGGTTTGATCAGCCAATCAGGAATGAGACCTATATCTCTCAGGATGTCTGCCATTTCATAGACAATGCAGCCACAGGGAGCACAAGAGTGAGTGGTTAGTAAGTCTATTATTTTGAAAAATAGAAAGCAAACAAACATATTTCAAACATCAACATGACACATGGCATACGTATGCATTTATGTTTGCCACAGACAAGCCAGATTAACTTCTTACCTTATCTTTTATGGAGATTTCATATTTAAAACAGTGAGACCTAATAGCATAACTCGTGCGAGGCTGTTTCCACTCCACAGTGAGCTTCCTGGCATCCAGGTGAACTGTTATATTGGATGGAGGGTTTAGCACCTCTGAAAAGATGGGAGTTTTCTTTTGGTTAGAAACAATGTGGTGCAGTGTTTAAACATGCAATTAAGCACCCCTTCCTAAATGTTTCAAACAAAGTTACAGAACATGCATCACGCTCTTGAAACATAGGTTCCATTAGGATTTGGGATTTTACATATGTACTCGCACACAATAGAATCACTCATTTGGAAGTAGTAAATGGCGTAGCGTATCCTATTTGAAAAATGCATGTATGCTAATTTATATTATAAATCCTTATATCACTCACAGAGCTGAACATTTACAAGTATGTAATAACAGGGCATATGTTATACTGTCGCATAAGTACAATACAAATGCTTAAAGTTTATTAAACATAGAAGAGGTGCTTTCATAATTCAAATTGCAGTGAAATGTGACAGTCACTTGTGAACAGGTGCAAGAAAGCTGAACAAGTATTCCCCCTCCGCAAGGCTGACAACGGAGGAGGTATTTGGGGGGTTCCCCAGAGCTTTTCCCACGCATCACCAGCCAGTTTATCCGGCCCACTTGCACTCTTCCAAAGAATGCCGCCTGTACAAAAAATCGCGGCACAAACGCTGTGGTTTGACCCGTTAAAGGTGTACATCATTACACCATTTAAGGGGAGAGGGGTTGCGGGGGTGTCCCCCGCTTCTCTTAACTGGTATAATGGGTCCAGGGTTTTGCGAACCACAGCCTTTTTGCCGCAATATTGTGCCCACAGCCATTTTTTCAGCGATTTTAATACATGAAACCAGATATTCAGAGTAAAATACTCAGACTTTGAAAACCATGGGTGGCAGAAGCGGTCCACAGCCCGGGACTCTGAGCTTAGCATAGATTGCTGTCGGGGGTCCAGTATGATAGCGCCAGGCCTGTGAGCAGGATTGTTGTAGGGGTCAAAGACTCACCAGTTCTTTGGCGTGTGACCAAGGTGGGAAGCCACTTGTGAGTGGGGAGGCCAGAAGTGAAGATGCAGGGGTGCCATTGGCTACACAAGCAGCCATGATGGAGTTGGGCGCGGTCACAACACGCCTACCACTACTTAACTTAGGTGAACAGCAAGGGCAATTAACATGTGAAACTGTGTCATCAACTTTAGCACAGTGAACCAACAGCCAGAGAACAAAATCAATAGCCACTTGCAACAAAGACTGCCATGTGCTGTAGCATTCGTACCTGCTTCCCTCAACAATTTGTTTATCAAGTGCTAGAAGTCCATGTTGAACCTAATAATGCCTACATATGTGACTTTTCAGATAATGACATGAACGTGTGTGTGAGTGTCCCCTGAAAAGAATAACAACTGTCCCAAATGACCTAAGCATCGCCGCCTGTCTGGGGAGGTGGGCATTGTTTCCTCACGTAGTCCGAAACCTCAAGCAGATCTAAATAATAAAATAAAGTAATCCCTCACACGCCAACTGAGTGGAAAACGGACATTAGCCCCACTCTGTTTTTTCTCTACCGAATGCTCTACTGGGCCAACAGGTAGAAAGAATTGTGCTAGGTCGAGGTGAGCTGCGGGCTATTTAATTTCCCTATGGGTGGGGCCCCCAGTGTGTCTCAACAAGCGTGTGCTATTTGCCATGCCCTCCCTCCTTCCCCTATATCCAAGCAGGTGCTGAGATGCCCCAGTGTTTGCCTCCTGAAAATCGCTGGTAATAGGTGAGAGTGACAGCGAGGTCGGGAAAAAGGAGACATGCCGAACAAAACCAAGACAGAAGAGAGTTCGCCCCCTGGCGAAGGACTGGCGTCCGAAATGCATCAGCGACATTGGCCTCTGAATTAAAAAATATGAAAATGAAGAATAAATAAGATTTTTACTCACAAAGCCATTTTTGAATGTTTATTTTTTTGATTTTGAACAAATTGAATTGGACATTGTTTCAATAACTTACAGTAGTATTTACTGCAAATTTACTACAACCTTTGGCTTCATCACGTCTAGTGATAGTTTCACCAGGCACCTTTTTTGTTATATTTTTGGGTGGTGCCAATTCATCCAGTTATGTAATGGCAGTTTGCATTCCACCACTGGCTGACGGATGGCTATATTCCCTGGAACGTGATCAAGGGAAAGTGCATCACCTGGTGAAGGACCACTATTTTCTGCTCTAATAGGAATCCAGTGCGTATCCCCACCTAATATTGCATTTTGTGTTGCAGACCCAACTCCAGGATTTTGTCACCTCAGTGGGTGCAATCTGGGGGTCAAATTCCATGGGAGTAGCCTAAACCCTCAAGTGTTAAATGATATATTTTTTCAACCATGTGTCACGATACAAAGGCTAGTACCTGTCTATGGTTCCATGTGTTAATATCCCGCAAAAATATCACGATACAAAAATATTGCCATATTTTTGCAGCGATATTGGGCCATGGACCCTGCGGTGGACACCTCTGCAACTCTGCATTATTTTTAAATGGGCAGGGGACAACCCCGCAACCCTCGCTCCCACAAATTATCCCCCCAAAAAATCCAAACGACCATATGTGCGGTGATATTTTTGGTGGTGATAATATGTAGGGATACCCTGTCTACAGTGTCTGAATGCAAACGGTATGAGCTTATGGATGTGTGTTGATAGTGCTTACCGGAACCAACCATGGCAATGTCAGTCGGGGCAGGCTTCCACAAACATAAATGTATATTGTACTTATATCAGAAACCCTCAGGTAGTTCTGCACAGCAGGAAGAGCCGACAGTGGACCCTTCTCAACATCTTATCCTTTCCATCTGCAGGCACGGCTACGTTTGTCTTAATCAATGAGGTGCAGCTTGATTACCTAGGTGTAGCAACCAAGGCAAATGTATTCGCAACCTCATTCGTATCGGTTACATGTGATTTTAACGAATGAATAAACAAAGAATACATTTTTAACAAACCTAAATCAACGAGAAAATATCGAATTTCTCATTGAATTTTTTATTTGGGGGGTCACCCAATCACCCGTTTGCTATGTTTAAAACCCCACCCGAACACCTCTCCACCCATTTTAACCCCTTACCCCACCCCACATATATATATATATATATATTTTTTAATTCAATATTTATCAGTTGTTTTTTCATTCATTAAAATGTCATTCTTTGTTTTCAATTCGACAATATCACTGCATACCATTCCTATCATTCTGCAGTGAGCTCCAATCATGAGCTAGTTGTTGATGTGCTTAAAATGAGCAAAACATGATGTGATTGTATGGTATTCTTTGTCTGTGTTCTTTCTTGAAATAATGTATTCACAAATTAATTCTGTGGCGAGCACCAATAGGTGAAAAAGAAGGTTATAACATTGGAGCTCTGCGCAGAATGATAGGAATGGTATGCAGTGATTTTGTCAAATTGAAAACAAAGAATGACATTTAAAGGAATCAAAAAAACAACGAAAGAATATGTATTTTTTAAAAATATATATATATAAATGTGCGGGTGGGGTAAGGGGTTAAAATGGGTTGGGAGGTGTTGAGGTGGGGTCTGTTACCCCAGGTATCAGACCTAGATACAGGGACCACCAGCAGGCATTTGCCAGTTGATCGGAGTGATCAATTGGGGCAATAGGTTGCAATTTTAGAGGATATGTAGGGTGGTGCTAGGCCACGGACACACTTAAAAACCAGGCAAAGGGTCTTAAACAAGACCCTCTCCTGCAGTGGGAGCCAGTGGAGATCCCTGTGAAACCTATCCTAACAGCAGAAATTTGGGCAACCAGAAGTCACTGTAGTTGATACTTTGAAATGCCCATAATTAG
Organism: Ambystoma mexicanum; assembly: GCF_040938575.1. Classification (NCBI taxonomy): domain Eukaryota; kingdom Metazoa; phylum Chordata; class Amphibia; order Caudata; family Ambystomatidae; genus Ambystoma; species Ambystoma mexicanum. The sequence goes on from NC_090939.1 coordinate 821,239,136, forward strand.
GGTATTGCAATAATCTAGCCAGTGCTCCCACAACTGTTCAGCCGTAATTTTCTCCAATGAGAGGTAGGATGGGCTTCAACAAGTTAAATTGACCATACACTCATTTAATGATCTGATTAACATGTAAATTGCATTTTTTTATGCAAAGGGGTTCAGTTGCAATTTGTTTTCCAACATCCAGTTCTCTATTCTGTCAATGCAAATTAAAACTTGGGCTAATGCTTCGGCTGGTTGCTTTAGCCGGGCATAGATTTGAGAGTCATCGGCATATGAGTGATATTGCAATTCAAATTGATCAAAGATTTTTAGAAGCAGGTGCATGTAGACATTAAACAATAGTGGTGATAGGGAAGAACCCTGAGGGACCCCCTAGATAACTGGTAGTGGTTCAGAAATGTACAGATCCAACTTGACCTGCTGAAGATAGTCAGTTAGGAAAGAGAAGAACCATTATAAAGCATTATCCAACACCTGTGCTACTGAAGTTAGTCTTGAAATGAGGATGTCATAGTTGACCATGTCAAATACTGCTGACAAGTCCAGCATGACAAGCATGCTGACATTTCCCTCATCGGCAGCCGCCAACATGTTGCCCCAAAATGGACACCAATGCCATCTCGCTACCATGGCCCAGTCTGAATCCTGACTGAAAAATGTCCAGGATATGATGTTCTTCCAATAAAATTCTGGAGCTGTGTAGTTACGTTTTTCTCCAGAATTTTTGCAGGCCACAGAAGGCCGGCGATTGGGCAATAGTTTGACAAAGATTTCTAGTCCAAAGATTTTTTTTTTTTTAGGAGTGGAGTAACATATGTTTTTCTATTTATATCAGGTGGCACACAGCCTTGGTAAGGCATTAACAAAATATTGAATACTCTCTTTCAGAGCTGGTGCATGCTGTTTAGCCAAATATGCAGGTATGGGGTCATAAAGGTTAGCTGGCTTAAGTTTATAGATAAGATTTTCTTTGGTGTCTGTGTCAACCTTAGTAAATATAAAACTGCGTGTGGATGACTCTGACACAAGGATTTTCTCCTCATTTGCAAGGGGTACTGATCATACTTATTTTCCATAGACTGAATAGGGAAAAGACTTTGCTCACGCCTACAGCCCAAACCGCTGGACGGATTTTCACCAAATTTGCGGCAGGAGCAGCGGCTTGGTCCTGAAAGCATGCTTTTGTAAATCTGTCCAGTATTTATTTTTTAAACGACCAAAAAGTAGGTCACAAAAAATTAGTGTTAGCTAAGTCTGCTCCGCGGACACACTTCCATGTTCGCTCCATAGAGAGGACACTGATTGGCTAATCGGCTTGCGTCATGTCCGCGGACATGCGACGTGTCGGCTGATTGGCTGGGATGAAGCATGAGGTGCGTCAGATTGTTTTGATGCGCCCGCCATCTTGGATCCGTGTCCGGTGTCCGCGGACATCGTGGTAAAAACATATTAAAACACAACATTGCATCAATTAATCTCTGGGGAGGTGAGGGGTGATGAGGATGGTATGTGATATGGCTGCAATAAGCAAAAAATAGATGTTTTTTGTCGCGAAAGTCCGAACAGTTAGGATGTTCGTGAACAGTCCTGTGCAGGAACGGAAGAAGAAGTGGTTGATTCCATCTTTGCCTCCACACAAAGCACTTGAGAAGATTGTGTTTGATAAAACTCTCAAGAGATCTGACGGGACTCACAGCATTCTGTCACACGGTAGATTTGGAGGTGTTCCACAATATGTGCCTAAAGTACAGGCCAAAGAGATTGCATTTCGGCACTCAAGGGATGGAGATGTATAATCATGGAATTGCGTGCGATTTTGTTCCGAGTACACATACATTGTCAGAAAACATTGCCAGCGTACCCTGTCCACCTAAAACAGAGCTCGTGGAACAGTTCAAATCCAGGTACAAATGATGACCATCTGTTTTTTTGATCAACAATGTTTTTAAGAAGTGTCCAAATAAAGCATCCAATTTATCTGTTAAAATGTATCCTCTTGGTTAATTTTTTTTTTCAACTACTGCAGTTTTTACAATTGCCTTACAATCCCACAAAAGGGATGAGATCTAGGCTATATAAGTGAAGGTGTCCGTGACCTAAGCATAGATGGGGCTATTGCTAGAAACACTTTGACTCTTTTTTGTGTACCCTCTACTCTAAAGTTGGAGTAGGGCGCATTCTGTCATTGCAAAGTTTCCCTACCCCTCAGCAGCGCCACGATCATCGAGCAAGGACAGCCCCCACATTTTTCCTCATGTGCCCGTGCATCACAATTACAGTTCTCATGGATGCGGTGAGCCAAGATGTTGCAAACTAAGAATGTATGTTCATTCTGAGTGAAGGTCACCAGCTTTGAATTTTTGTGCTTGCGAGCTACGGAGGCCCACGCATCGGACACAGAACAAGGTTCAATTGTTTTTTGACCTTGAGAGAAAGGGACCATTCCGAAAGGAATTGAATAAAAGGAAGGGTGTAATAATGTAAGATGTGATAAGGTTATGCATTCCAAAACTGAACTAAGGAACATGTAAATTCAGTTTATGAAAAATCGTTGGTGCGAACAGAGTCTGCATTACGGTCTGAGTTGCGCCAAGAGAATGGAAATGCAGAATATAATGTAAGTTTGATTTTCGACGATTTTATACCTGAACGAGCATCAACTTATTAGCGGACCATTATTTCTGGGTTACATTCTACTCCTTTGTTCTGTGTGGCATATTGCAATGAAACGCAAGTATAACCTTTGTGTGTAATGTTCTTTCTAGCGCCCACATGGGTAGACCAGCATTGAGATGCATGTAGACCACTACTCGGTTCTCCCAGGTTCACTGCTAATATTTCATTAAAATGCCATCTATGTGCACCCCGAATTGTAGCGTCAGCTTCTGTATCTCGTTTAGAGTTGATCATACTACATAGCAATGTCCTCGGAAGCAAATTGTGTAGTACTTTCCACGTTGTATTCTCTCTGTTGACATTGTTTCATGTCTGTGCTAATCGTTAGTTTAAACTCTATGCCGAATTAATAAGTCAATAGATAAAGTGTAATATAGATCGGCTACTGAGACACATTTCTATTATGTTTTCGAAACAGGTACATCCTGCCATTCTGCGATTGTCATAGATTCCAGATGCCAACTGCCGGTTTCTTCAACCGGCAGCTGCAGATACTTGTGAACAACTGGATATATTTGACTCTTTTTTGGGACGATCGCCAAGGGCCCATATGCCCTTACACTGTACTAACGATTAGGAGCACCATAACATCCTTTACAGTGGTCTAGCCCCAAGTTGATGTACAAGCCCTGGAATTCACTGTGCGACCCAAGCGCTTCTTTTACCCAAAACGAACACCTTGTGTACGCACAAAGAACAACACGTGGCTCACAATAAACATTTTCGGATCGCGAGCAAAGAAACAAATATCCAATTTGATTGAATATGGCAATAGCCGGATTTTCTCGGAGCGTTTATTGTGAAATAAAAGTACTTTACAAATTGTACTGTCTTACTGTTTCCTTTTAAAGTATGGTTTCATATTCCGAATTGTGACGTGCTGTGTTGTGAGACGATGTGTGTTGATTTCCGGGTTCTGCGTCACGTCACGTAGGTGTTGAGTGGGCGTGTTTGGCTACGCTGCCCAGGAACGTCACTGAAAAAGGCAGAGAATATCATTAGGTTTGGTGATGTGAAGTTTAGGGCCGGGGCATATGATTTAGTGCCGTCAGGGCAGTTCACCTTAGGGCGATGCAGCAACCGATAAGATTAGCACAAGATGGCCGCGCCCTGCTGCCAGATTTCGCATGTGTACAAAAGAGGAAAACTAAGGTAAGGTGCATTGGAAATGTTTGTGCGATCGATCAACGTATGTTTAAAAATACATGCCCGAACCCTCGGGACAATAATATTTTCTGAGCATTGCACTTGTCAAACTTATCAAATAATCTCTGGGGAGGTGAGGGGTGATGAGGATGGGATGGGATATTTCTGACCTGATTCCGAATGAGTTTACAAAGTTTGGTGGGATTCTGTCATGAGGGAGCAAAATTAGAGGGGGGGGTCACAAAATAATGTAGTGGCTTATAAATAAGGTGCCATTTGACGAATCTACACTTAATTTGGGAAACTGATAATAGATCTAGTTTTTGCGAAGTTTGGTGGGATTTTGTCAAGATGGGGCAAAATTAGAGGCGGGGTGCCAAAATAATATAAAGGCTTATAAATGAGGTGCCATTTGACAAATCTACACAAAGGTTTGCAAAAAGATTATATATCTAGATATAAATGTTTTCGTAAAGTCTGAATAGATTTTGTCAAGTGGGAGCTAGGTTAAATGATGATTGTATGTGCATCCATTTGACACTTTTGAAAAAATAAAACATGGGTGGATTTCCAGCAAACCTGCGTAAGGAGCATTAGCAAGGACCATCAAGCATGGTTTTGGAAATGTGCCAGTGTTTTATTTTTTGACAAGTGTCATAATGTAGCTACAAAAAATAGCAGTATACCTTTAGTGACTGAGGGGTAGTCTGTGGCCATGGGCAGTGGCCAGATTGTCTGGGTCATGGAATAAGGTCATGATCCAGACAATCTGGCTACTGGCCATGACCACAAGGGACAAAACATAGGATCAAATTGGCCATGTCCACCTCGGACTGTCTTTGTGGTAAAGTTATTCGAAATTAGGATAGATTTGAAAGGGAAGAAAAATGTGCTTGTGGTAGTATGGTCATAGGGTTCTCTCTTTGCCATCTGCAGGCTCCCATGGAAAGCGAAGAAGGGCCCTGTATGGAACCCCCGCCTTCCCTTTCCATGGTGGGCATCTTAGAAAATTATTTTCCTTCCTCTTTTTTAGTATCCCGGTTCCCGCTTTGGGAACCTAGGCTGCTAATGGCCTTCATCCCCCATATCAGGGGCTGGATTGGTGGGGGGATAATGGTCCAGAGACCCTGTTATCGCTTGGGCTGATAACTTGGGCTGCTGGGCCGGTATCCACTGTTCCAGTCCCTGGAATGGAGGATGACCACCACAATATTCCCATTAGCATAACACAAACTGCAAATGGAAATGTTGGAAAATCTTATTGAGTCTATGTACTTTACTGAGAAATATAAAGTAGATGGAGTCTATACTTTTTTTTTTAGTTCTATTTTTTAACAGTGAAAGGTGGTTCCTAAAGGAATATGTCGTTTGTTGTTTTTGGATGTATTTATTTTGGCAGGAGAGCTTAGAATGAAAGGTGAGGAGGGAAATGAGGGAAGAGGCACCAAACACTAATATGGAGGGGCAGGTGGACAGGGGAAAATGTTGTGCGTGTTTTATTTCTAAGGTAGGGGGCAGTGTTTCTCATGTTCCTTGATTACAGCAGTGGTGGTGTCTCTTGGGGAGGAGGGATGGCATTAGCTGATTCTATTTGAAGATAAATAGCAGTTTTGCTAAAAGTATGTACTGTGTACTAGATTGTTAATGGATGAGTAGGAATCAGTGTTGGAGCTGTGCAAGGGAAATTTTGCAGTTGAAAGTTCCTAGATCAGTAGAAAATGCAGTTCCGAACTGTCCGCGAAGCACAGATCTTATCGTGAAGTGTATATGGGTTCTTGGACACGTCATCATGCCGCGCGCCAGCATATGTTCATGTTGCACTCTCCGGAAGGTCTGCAATGAAATCAGATGTTCGTAGACATTATGGTTAAGTTGCACTAATAAAAACCTATGAAATTCCATGAAAAAACTTTGTTAAAGGGACGTTATGGTTCCAAGTAAAACCGAAAACCCCCTGAAATTCACCAGTTATGGTAAGCTAAGCAACCATAACTCGTGCCACCACCGTGCACTGCTAAGACTAACACCCCGGACATCAAAGATGACATCACAAATGTCATTGATGACAACACATGTCTGGCTCACTCTTTTTTCCTTTACTGATATATCTAGGCCAGTAACAGTCAGGAACTAAAAATTCATAATACTATAATATAAAGTACTATATTTGTGGACTTATACTTCAAATATGTTCTTACAGTAATTCACTTAGGGTCCACTGAAAGCATATGAAACATATACAAAGGGGAAAACACAGACTTGGAAGACAGCAATGCTTTTTATGTATGAAGAGGATTAGTACGGTTATCAACACTGTCTTATAGTTCTGTTGTTTTTTTGTTACTGTACGTTCCCTGGATATGCTCATATTTGTACACATTGCACTTACACTACTTTCCTTAGGGTCTAGTCACAATTTGTGATAGTTATATATAGGGAAGTAGTAGCTTTGAAGCAGAGCAATCATTTCTGTGCATGAAGATAATCAGTTATGTTATGAAGATTATCGGGTAATCCTGCTGTTTTTTTTTGTTTACTTCACTTTCCCTTCATATGCTCTATTTGTATGTGTTGTTGTCTGTTTGTGTTTTGTGTCCAGTAATGCAATAATGTAGTAAGTGGGTTTGATTAGGTACTTATTAAATGTTTCACAGTATGCAAGACTCTGATAAGAAAGCATTTGTAATTTTAGTATTTAACATGGCAAGATTATTAATATTGCATCTCCATGTCTGCTGCACACTATGCCTATGTTACTACATCTGTACCTTAGTATATTGGAAAAAAGTCATAATACAATGCTATTTGGATTAATGCATTACTTAATGCACTACGTACCTCATGATATTTATTCCAATGATCTTTGACACTTTTTTTATTAACATTACAATAAGAATCCCTTGTACAGACTTTTCATGAAAGGTAAATGCACATTTGATGTCATCAGTGATGTCATCAATGACATTTGTGATGTCATCTTTGATGCCCTGTGTGTTAGTCTTAGCAGTGCACGGTGGTGGCGCGAGTTATGCTTGCTTAGTTTACCATAACTGGCGAATTTCAGGGCTTTTTCTGTTTTACTTGGAACCATAACCTCCCTTTAACAGAGTGTTTTCATGGAATTTCATAGGTTTTTAGTAGCGCAGCTTAACCATCAAGTCCCTTTAGCAAAGTTTTTTCATTGAATCAAAGATATACAGAAACAAAGATCTCAATTTGTCACGGGTAAGGGTTGAGCTGTTTTGAAAACACAGACATGTATCTCACAACCATCTGTGTTCTTGTACAGTGTTTAGTTACATTTTTCCACAATAAATACAGAATACAGTGTGATGGGAATTTAAAAGCCTGGGATGGCTCAGCATATCACTGACATGAGACAACTCGAGACGTCATAAATCTCTTTCTTGGGCTATACAGATGTGATGACATCAACTGCTGATACAAAAATTGGTTGCAGTCCGACAAAATATAAAATCGAATGGTGGTTTTCAAATTAAACAAAATAAGTATATTGCAATTTAATATATTTTTCAAGGTTGGAAATGTTAATAAGACAAACAAGACAGGTTTTTGGTTTTGAAAAAGAGGCCTGTGAATAGATATTTGTTGGAAATATATATATAATTTGAAAAGCATTTTTTTACAAAACAGTTAAGGTTAAACCAACAAAAACTTAAAATCTACAAACACCAGAAATAATAAAGTTAAGATAACAACATAATAAACTTTAAAATAAATTATGGCAACCTTAACTCACCCTGTTTTTGTTTGGCAATATTTTGTTTTAAGCTCTGTAATGCTTTTAAGTCACAGTAATGTACTGTGTGAATATTTGTTTGTTTTTAATACAAATGTTAAACTGTTGTTATTTATGTTTTAATGTAGATTACATTTGTGCTGCTGTTGTTAGTATTTAGAGTTTGCATTATTTAGACCATTTCATTTAGCACACATATTACATGTTTGCATTGTTTATACACAGTGTGAGGACTATACATGTTGTGTATATGTTAATGTTATTTCTAGAAGTGAATGTTACTAAGATTTTACTGTATATGATATTTTCATAATTTGTTATTGGTTCTGTGTATGTTTTATTTTTATAATGTTACATGTATTGTTTAGTAAATTACATGTATGTACAATGACATTTATTTTGTTAATTCATATTTGTATGTTTATCCATTTATAAAGTTGTTAATAAATATTGTATATGTAAAGTAGAAGACTTGAGTGCTTATGCATATTTTGTTGTAGATTTATTTCTGAAAATATTCTGTGTATTTTATTACAGTTACATGATTATTGATTGTGAGTGTTTGTTGTAATAGCATCCTGTGTTCTAAGAGCATGTAGAATAAGTGAGTGTGTGGCATAAGAGGATGTTGCATAACAGTGCATGGCGTAAGTCTATGGGCCTCATTATGAGGTTGGCGCCAACCCCATAACACAGTTTCTGCCGCCTGATATCCCGGTGCCATCGGGACATAACAAGTCCCAGCGGACCGGGATCTCAGACAGTGGAAATCGCAAAAGTCCCCATTCCGATAGGACTCTATGGGAGTGAGGAGATGGAAGCACTGCCACCGTTGTTAACAGTGCCGGTGCTTCCGTGAAAACTCTGCCTGCTGGGGCCTATGCGCCTGGCAGGTCAGACCTGCCGGGCCAGAGGCACCAGAAGGCACAGTTGTAGTCTGCCGGTCCGGACCAGCAGACTTGTAATGCAGCAACGTCATTTCACTAAAATGCCAGGGCTGGCGGAAGTGACATCACATGACGCTTGACCTCTGATGACATCACAGGAAGTGATGTCATTTGACCCCACCCCAAAGTGATATCCCAGTAAGCAATGGAACACAACCTTCAACCCCTTGATAAAACAGGAAGTGGCATAACATATTTCCTAAGTACACTATGAAAAATATGGGTTCCATGTAATAATGACGCCACAAAAATCTCGCCATGCAAAAATATCGCCGAAAAATTGCCGTTTTTTGTGGCAACATTATTGCATGGAACATGCGGGGGACACCCCCGCAACCCCCAAACTTTTTTTTTTATATGGTCACCTAAATAATATCGCCACAACATTTTCCCGGCGATATTATTTACGGCAACCATATGTATGGCAATATTATTACCTGATACCAAAATATGGTTACAATATCACTATAATGTGATATACATTTCATAAAAGAATGGATTGCCATATATATTGTTAACATGAGTGTGTATAGGCCCATATTACCCAATGACTCTGAATGCAAGCAGACGTCCATGGCCAAATGATAATTATATGGCACTTGAACTTAAGCACTTTATATAGGACACATATACGTACGGTATCACCCAACCTGTGCTGGTACTCATTTATCGACCTCAGAAGGATGAAAGGCTGAGTTGAGGTGTTTAAGAACAGACTCAATCAGTGACTCACCCCCCGAAGTGCACCTGAAATAAATCTTTAATGAGTCTAGCAATTATTGTATAGAATTCCAGAAAGACAAATTATTTGGTATGCCTATTCTTTCTTATTTACGGTCACTGCTGAGCGTGTTAGACTTGTGGAACCCCTATATTTTTTTAAAGAGGCCTGAACAAGAAAGCCAGTCACCCGAGAAGCAAAGAGCCACATGGTGCTGTCCATAGCCCAGGAACTTTAATTAAAAAAAATAGAAAAAACGTTTGTTTTCTTTTTTTTAGGGGTAGCAAGGGAGACCACAGGGGTAGCAATGGAGAGCTCGGGGGTCTCAGTTGCGACCCCTGGTGACCCCTAAATGACATCCCTGTTGTGATGAGGCCCTATGTGTCGTAAATACATGTGTTGTAAGTTTCAGGGTTGTTAGACTGTATCCCAAGCTTGTGTATCATGGGTGTTGTACGAGCATGTGTTGTAGGAGCATGTTGTAGGAGCATGTGTTGTATGAGCGCCTATTATAGCATTGCATGTCAGTGGACCACATGTCATAGGAGTGTGTCAGTACAGTGTGTATCACAAGAGTGTGTGTTGTGGTAGGAGTGTCTGTCATAGGAGCATGTGTCATAGGAGCATGTATTGTCGATGCAAGTGTCCTAGGTGCATGTGTCCAACGTGCATTCGAGAGCATGTGCCGTATGTCCATATGTTATGTTCAATGCGTGCATATGTAGCAGGCGTACATCTTATAGGAACATATATCATAAGTGTGTGTGTTGTAGGAGCGTGTGTTATATTAACATGTATTGTAGGAGCATGTGTCATAGCAATGTGTGCCATTATAGTGTGTGTGTGTTAAGAGTATGTGTGGTAGGAGCATGTGTCATAGAGCCTCTGTTATAGGAGAATGTCATATGTGAATGTGCCATAGGTGCATGTGAGAGCATATGCCATTTGTTCACATTATGTGTAGTCGACGCATGAGTAGGAGGAGTATGTGTTGTAAGAGTGTGTATGTGTGTGTGAAGTAGGAGTACATGTAGTAGCTGCATGTGTCATAGGAGCACGCGTTGTAGGCGTGTGTGTCATAAGAATGTGCCATAAGAGTGTGTGGTAAGTTTCCTTGTAAGAATGTGCATTGTGAGAGTGTGTGTTGTAAAACAAGTCTGTGTGGTTGGAGCATGTGTGTACATCCACATGGTATGTGTAGTAAATGTGTAGTAGTGTATTATAGGAACATGTATTATACAAGTGTGTTGAAGGAGCAAGTGTTATATCAGTTCATGTTATAGGAGCACACATCGTAGGAGTGTGTGCCATTAGAGTGTGTTCTAAGAGTGTGTCATAAGAATGTGTGTTGTGAGAGTGTGTGTGTGGTTGGAGCATGTGTTGTAGAAGCATGTGTCATAGGAGCATGTGTCGTAGGTGCATGTGTCGTGTACAGTTTCTATGAAAAGTGTACATTTATTACATCACCTTCAAACTGACATCAAACTCAGCTGTGACTTGTCTTTAATGTGAGTTTTTAGGAGATGTTAATTGTGTAATGTAGGAACGGTAAAACTTGTATGCACTGTAGACAGTTCATACGGAAAGTGTACATTTATCCAATCACCCTAAAACTCACATTAAAGTCAGCTTTGTCTTGCCTTTAATGTGAGTTTTTAGGAGATGTTAATTGTGTATTGTGCATATTGTAAACTCATACGCTCTCTGGACAGTTTGTATTGAATGTGTACATTTATACGATCAACTTAAAAACGACATCAATGTCAGCGGTGACTTGCCTTTGATATGAGTTTTTGGTAGATGCACATTTTGTAATGTACCAACTGTAAAATGCATACTCTCTGCATACATGATTGCAGCGCATGTTGTAGATGCCTCTTTGGTAGGACCATGTGTTGTAGGAGCGCATGTCGTAGAAGTGTGTTGTAAGAGTGTGTATCATAAGAGTGCGCACCGTAGGGGCGTGTGTGGTAGGAGTGTGTGTGGTAGGAGCGTATGTTGTAGGTGCAAGTGAGAGCACATGTATTTTGTCCACATGTTATTTGCAGTAGCTGCATGCTTGGTAGGTGCGTGTGTCATAGGAACATGTATGATGGGAGTAGGTGTTGCAGGAGCGCTTGCTATTGTGGCATGTGTCATAAGAGCATGTGGCATAGGAGCATGGGTGTCGTAGGTGCATCTGTCGTAGGTGCATGCATTATAGGTGCATATGTTGTATGTGCATATGACACGTGCACATTTATTTAATTACCCTAAAACTGACATCAAAGTCAACTGTGGCTTGCCTTTAATGTGATTTTTTAGGAGATGTTAGATGTGTAATGTAGGAACTGTAAAACTCAGATGCTCTGTGGGCACTTCCTATTGAAAGTGTACATTTCTTACTTTAGCTTAAAACTAACTTTAAAGTCACCTGTGGCTTGCCTTTAATGTGTTTTTTTTTAGGAGACATTAATTGTGTGATGTACATATTGTAAAACCCTACGCTCTGTAGACAATTCACATTGAATGTGTAGATTTATTCCATCAACTTAAAACTGACATGTCAGCTTGGTCTAGCCTTTGATGTGAGTTTTTAGGACATGTTCATTTTGTAATGAACCAACTGCACAATGCATACACTCTGCGAACATGATTACATGGCATGTTGTAGGTGCCTCTGTGGTATTAGTATGTGTTGTAAGAGTGTGTGTTGTAGGACCATGGGTTGTAGGAGCACATGTTGTTGGATTGGGTTGTAAGAGTGTGTATCATAAGAGTGTGTGTGGTAGGAGCATGCGTGGCTGGAGCAGGTGTCTTAGGAGCGTGTGTCATAGGTGCAAGTGAGAGCATGTGCAGTATGTCCACATGTTTTCCACAGTAGGCACATACTTAGTAGATGTGCGTGTCATAGGAAAATGAGTGTATTGTAGGAGTGCTTGTTATAGCAGCACCTGTTGGAAGACCACGTGGCATAGGAGCATGTGTTATAGAAGAGTTTGCCATTAGAGTGCGTGTTGTAAAATGGTTTGGTAAGTGTGTGTTGTAAGGGTGTGCATGGTAGGAGCATGTGTCGTGGAAGCACAGTTCATAGAAGCATGTATTGTAAGTGCATGTGCCATAGGTGCATGTGTTGTAGGTGCATGTTTCATAGGTGCATACTCTGTGTACAGTTCCTATGACAAGTGTTCATTTATTCCATTACCTTAAAACTGAGATCAAAGTCAGCTGTGACTTGCCTTTAATGTGAGTTTTTAGAAGAATTTAGTTGTGTGATGTAGGAACTGTAAAACCCATACCCTCTGTGGAGAGTTCCAATTGAAAGTGTACAATTATTACTATACCTTAAAACTCACATTAAAAAGTTAGCTATGACTTGCCTTTATTGTAAGTTTTTAGGATATGTTAATTTTTCTAATGTACCAACTTTAAAACTAATACGCTCTGTGTACTTGATTGCAGTGCATGTTGATGGTGCCTCTGTGGTAGGCAGTGCGTGTTATAAGAGTGTGTGCCATAGGACCATGTGTTGTAGGAGCGCACGTCGGAGGATTACATCATAGGAGGTTTTAGTGTAATAGTGTGTGTGGTGGAAGCATGCATGGGTGGAGCGCTTGTTATAGCAGCACATGTTGTAACAGCATATGTCGTAGGAGCAGGTTTGGTAGGAGCATATGTCATAGGTACATGTGTCATAGGTACATGTGTCATAGATGCATGTGTTGTAGGTGCATGTGAGCATGTGTTGTACGTCCACATGTTATGTGCACTAGGCTCATGTGTAGAAGGTCCACTTCTCATAGGAACATGTATGATAGGAGTATGATAGGAGTGTATGTTGTAGGAGCACTTGTTATAGTAGTGTGTGTCATTACAGTGTGCGGTAAGTGTGTTGTAAGGATGTGTCTGGTAGGAGTGTGTCTCATACGTGCCTGTCTCATAGGGGCCTGTGCCGTATATGCACGCTCTGTGTACAGTTCGTATTGAAAGTGTACATTTATTCCATTACCTTAAAACTCACATAGTCAGCTGAGAATTGCTTTAATGTCAGTTTTTAGGAGATGTTAATTGTGTAATGTATGTATTGTAAAACACATATGCATTCTGGACAATTTGTATTGAAAGTGACATTTATTCCATCATCTTAAAACTGACATCAAAGTCAGCTGTGTCTTGCCTTTGATGTGAGTTTTTAGATGTTAATTGTGTAATGTACGTACATAAAAACGCATACACTCTGTGTAAAATTCTTATGAAAAAGGCACATTCATTCTTCACACCTGACATATATAGATACATTTCAAATGTTAATACCTCAAACGCCATACAGACTTCGTCTTAACCTTAACTATGTCATGCTTTAGCACAGTTAAGGTCAATAAGTAGTACTTATGGCGTTTCAGAAAATTACTTTTCTCAATAACGTTAGAACGTTTGCATTAATAAATCTGAAAATATTCCAGTCATATTTTGTGAAAGCCACCTGTGCATGCGGAAATTCACATTTTTACATTAACGGCTTCATAGCTTATACCACATGTTTACTTGCGCATTTTGGAAAAGCTTTTAAAATGGTGTTTTCCCATAAAAAACAAATTCGACCAAAATATCTCAAAAATCGCAGCTACGATTTTCCCACATTTTTGCAGGTGCTTAGATTTTATCTGTAATCGGTACACTGACATTTTTATTTTGAAATCAGCTCGGCCAATTTTTATATATTAACGATTGCAAATGTATCTATATATGATGCATGTGAAATTACAACAAAGCTTTTGACTGAAAAGAATATGAATGAAGTACAGACAACACGCCAATCATACACAGAGCATTCAACGCAACCATACGCACATCAGCTAGAACAATACAAATCACACACACACAGCATACACATTCACCCCCAATTTGTACACATTTCAAATATAGACTCAAGCAATGAAATTCATAATTCAAGCAACATTAGGCAGCCAGCATTATCATGAACACACACAACATACGCACTCACCCCATTTCATGCACATTACAAACATACACTCAAGCAAGGAAATACATAATTCAAGAAACAATATGCAGCCAATGTTACGCTCACCTGGACCCCACAGGGGTGTCGATCGGACCCAGACAGCTGCGGTCTCCTTCAACGTGATGCGTAGTGCAGAGATGACTGTCTGGACTGGCCCGCCTAGTCTTGTCTGCTGGACCCGAAAAAGTATTTTCCTGCAAGTGGAGACAGGGATTAGCCACCTGTGGGTTTTAGTGATGGCCTCCCAACTGTTCTCGCTCTCCCCCACTAATCACCTCCGATATCCCTTAGTAACCTCACCTTATGTTTGTAAAAGATGAGCTCTGCATCCTGCGTGTCTTGCAGGGGCACGTAGATACTAGTTACTTCACTGGTTTGAAGGCCTTGGGAGAGTTCCGGTAAGCATTGACTCTGAAGTGCCAGGCGGGATTGGTAAGTATCAAGTTCAAAGAGTTCAATGTGCCCGATGTTCACTCTTGTCCCCTTCCTTAAATTGCAACTGAGTTCGTGAGAAGAAGGTCTTGTAGCTGCTGCTGGCGTTCAGGTAAGAGTCTGTGTTACCCAACGCTGTCCGGTAACTATTGCATGCGTTAACGTGTTGTTTTTCTCCCTCTTTACAGATGCGGCATATGAAGATATGGAGAATAATACCGCCAGTGGTAAATCAGGCAAGTCTATGGTGGTAAGAGGTATTTGTTGATTCCCTTGGCTCACCTTGTTATTTTTGTGCCCCTAGGTGCCAGAGTACGGCGAAGAAATGATGGAGACAGTGCCGGATCGAAAGATGCTGTGAGAACTGGTGAGTATGGCGCCGTGCTGGAGCTGGCGAAGCGACGCGTGCAGGACTGATGTACTTCCCAGGTCGGGAGATGAAATGGATCCGGAATCAGGTGAGGAATTTGAAATAAGTTCGTTTTCTAACCTTGTCCTTTTCTTCCTCTTTATTCTAGGAGCTCCGGATTCGAGGCGGGCGTGGCAGAAGACTGGATGCTGGATGCTGGCTGCAGGCACGCGGGCGTGGCAGAAGACTGGATGCTGGCTGCAGGCAGGTGAGAGTCACGCTGCTGGATGCAGAATAACACGAAGCATGTGCTGCTGTTCGGGCGTGGTTTAAATAGCCTCCAAAGTAGTCCCAGGAAAGAAGTTCCCCAGGACTACACCCGAGTAAAAATTAGTCCCTGTAGTAAAATAGTCCCATCCAGGCCTCACGTTGGCTTGGATTTATTTGCAGCATGGTCTGCATGAGGTAAGTAATGTCTATGAGCCTGGCACCTATGGCGCCAGGACTGATTTTTATTATGAGCCTGGTGCCTACGGCGCCAGGACTGAACCCAGACAGCCCCTAGCTGGGGCTGCTGGTTTTTTTTTGTAAATGTCTGGCTGCCTGCTCCTGGGGCTGATGGGCTTGATCCGGATGCCCGGGGGTAGGCATCATGACAGCCAACAATGTCATGACCACACACAACATACACACTCACCACCACTGCAGACACATTACAACATACACTAAGGCTCAAGCAACAATTTCTAGCAAACATTATCATGACCACACAGATCATACATACTTGCCCCCACAATGTATGCATTACAACATATACTAAAGCAAGGAAAAACATAATCCAGGCAACAATATGCACCCAACATTATTAGGACTGCACACAAAATATGCATCACCCCCACTGCGTAAACATTACAACATACACTAAAGCAACATAATTAGAGCAACAATATGAAGCAAACATTAGCATGACCAAACATAAAATACGCACTGCGTACACATCACAACATACACTAAACAAAGGAAATACATAACAATGTATTAACAAAAGAAATATGCTGTATTAAAAAACAAAGGTAAAGAAGACAATTACTGCAAAACATAATGCATGCCTTCAGCTATATTTCCTAAAAATAAACTAGTCTCCTCATTACACAAATGTACTTCATCCACCCTAACAATACTGTCATTGTGACTTTAAGGGGCCGATTCATGGAACAAATGTGTGCCGAAAATCCCAGCGCAAGCTGGCGCAAGCGTGAGAAAGCAAGTGCACGCACACGCGTGCGATTCAAGGAAGGCGCTGCGTGTGTTTTCCACTGGTTGTGCGCCAAATCTGTGCATGGCGCACGCGGGCGCACACGTCATCAAACGGCATGTGCTACGTGCACAGGGAAAGCGCACATAGCGCGGCGCACCCAACAAAAGTGGGTGGAACAGTGGGCGTAACACGCGAAATGAGGAATAATGCGTGAAAAAGAAGGCATAACTGGGGAAGTACTGCAGGGAACTACACGGAACGCCCACACGCACGCGAACAACCCGTATTCATGGATTCGAATACGGGAAATCCGCACACGTCAAAAGACTTGCACATGCATCAACGCGTCTGCCACATGAAGGCAGGCGGAAGCGTCCCGCGCACAGTATAAAAGTGTGCGCAAACAACAAACACCTATATACAGCTACGATGAATGCCCCATTTGTCGCAGCACTGATTGTGGGACACCGCAGGAGGAGGAGAATAGCCAGGGCCCGCATTTTTTCACCCTGGACAAGCCTTTTTGGGATGCCTGACGACCAGGTCTACGGCAGGTATATGTTTCCACCTCGTATCATGCTAGACCTGGTAAGGGAGTGGGAAGATGACCTTACATCCCCCACCCTATGCTCCCAAGCATTGAGCCCCTTGGAGAAGGTGCTCAATGTCCTGCATTTGTTGGCCACTGGGTCATTTCAGCGGACTACTGACATAGTGGGGGGGGTCTCACAGGCCACGCAGTCACGCTGCCTACACCAGGTGTTGGCAATCATCACTGCACACCCCTCAGTCCGCAGGCACATATACATGCCCAGAACACCCGCAGATAGGCAGGCCGTTGTCCAGGACTTTTATAGGGTGGCACACTTCCCCAAAGTGCATGGTGCCATAGATTGCACCCATGTGGCCCTACGTCCACCTCGGGCTACTGAGCACATGTCCCGAACCGCAAGCACTGGCATTCCATCAACGAGCAGGTGGTATGCGATGCAAAGGGAATCATCACCTCTGTCTATGCAAACTACCCTGGCTCCACCCATGACAGTTTCATATACAGAATGTCCGCCCTGAGCCGGGCCCTGGAAGCTGGGCAGCATGGCGACACATGGCTCTTAGGTGAGTACAAATGCCTGTGCACATGCACACACATGTCACACACACAAATACACAAACCCCAATAATCACAACCATCATCACCTCTCCAGGGGACAGTGCCTACCCTTTGAGCAACCACATGAAGACGCCAATCCGGAACCCCACCACACCGCCCCAGGTAAGATACAACGCGGCCCATATTGCAACCAGGGCCATAGTGGAGCGCACATTCGGAGTGCTCAAGTCATGCTTCCGCTCCCTTGACCGCTCTGGCGGGCAGCTACTCTATGCACCCCCAGTAGTGTGCAGGATCATTGTGGCAGCATGTGTCCTGCACACGGCAGGGTGTACCGGTGGACATGGTGGTGCCCCCACATTCCCAACCACAGGCACAGATGCTGCCCATGGGAGGGGATAGGGCACGTGGCGAGGAAGCCCGGACCCAGCTTGTGGCCACATTATTCACCTAAACTCCCACCCCTGCGGAGTGCACACAGGCCTGGCACATACCAGGTGACAATCGATGATTACAAAGAGACAGTCAACTGTCACAACCTTACCACCCTGAGAATGTTGCCATGGAAGTGCTACATTGTGTGCATCCCTAGCTACTTAAACATAACCAATCCTGTGTGACCAAAAGGAACACATGCAAGGTGTGTATCACACTACCCTCTGGAGAACAGGCCATGACAATCACTGGTATGCCACCCAAACCCTCCCAACCCACATCATCCTTGTCTGCCACACCATGACATGGCATGCAACAGCAAAAGCCCAACACATGACCAATTACATACGAAGTGACATGTGATAAATAGAAAGAGGCCCGAGACAATCAGGCCTGACATGGAATCAGATGAAATGACTGACCAACAACCTCCCACACATACAAAGTCATACACAAATGCTTGCCACCAGTGGTAGCATCAACAAAAGACTGAATGCCTGTTCTCATGCACATTGGCCAAGCCAAATCCGCTAATCCCTAACCCGTGTGCTCTGTGTGTCTCCTGCAACACACTGCTCAGCACACAGCACAGTGAGCAGCCATTGTGTTGGGGATACACCTTGACCATCACATGGAAAGGACAAGCAACAAAAATAACCTATTGACGCATGTACACGATCCCCAGATGGTAATTGATCATGCGCTGCAGGGACACAGCATGCCAGAGAAGGCAATCTGTGTGCACCTGTGGGCATGGAAGGGTGGTTGTACGTGTGGTGGAGCATTGTGTAAGTGTGTGTGTCAGTAGGGACATGCATTCAATATATGCATTTGCAATCAAGTGACCATCAGTGTCCTCTACACATCACATGTGAACATTCACCATGTGTACACCCCAGCATGTCAAGCCACAAATATTCCCTCACACTTGAAATCTAAACACAACACATGAACAGGCATTGATCAGCAGAATACATCATGTACATAGGATACCACAATTGCAATGTCAGGGTGCGCATCACACTGTAGGGCAAGGCAACTGTCAACAGCAAAACACTGCCTCCCTCTCCCTCCCTCACAAATCACCATGACCCACTGAACAACAGCACCTGGGTTATGTAGCCTTCATCCTTGAAGTTCACCTGGCCACAGGATCACCCTTCCCCTTTGTCAACATCTCCCACCTTGTGTGCAAAAAGTGTCCAGCACCCTCAGAGGCCACCTTGACTTGCAAAAACACCAAATCAAAGAGAACTGAAAGCAGGCCAACACAGAAGCCAAGCAAAAAGCCTGCAGGTAGCAAAACAAACCAGAAGAGCCTCCAGTAGATGACTTGAAGTAGCAGTACGTCACAAAGCCCAAGTACTACCACTATGACGTAACAACCAAGGTAGCACAGTAAAACAATGTCACAACAGGATGTGTACCATGTGTGGTACATAACACAGAATAATGCACCACAAACTGATGTGTACTGTCACAGCTCCCATGTACAGGTGCAGGAGTGGCATGAACCAACCACCCCCACCGTGGTCGGGTTGCCTGCAAGGTCAAACTCACACAGGCCTCTGAGACCCTGGTGGGGAAGGAGGGTCAGGGATATGCAGTCGGGACAGGCATTGCTATACTGGATAACCGGAATGAGGGGCAGGAGAGGGGAGTAGAATTCACACGGGAAAGTAGGAAATGCACAAAACTGTACTCCTCACATTTACACATACACAAGTACACCAAACCTGATCATCATGCACATAGAAACAAATTACTCAAATGGAAGACAAAGAGAAACTTATCTCTGGGGTGAGTGCTGGCCTCCTGCCTGCGCACTCTCAGGTCCGGTAACAGGAGCAGTTTAATGCTGCAATGAGAGCCACAGTTACTAATCTGTGCGTGCCCATGACACACAAACACACCACCATATATGCCCCAAAGTAACAAAATACTCTACAAACAAACAATCTTGTGTGGATGCTTCATACCCATACGTAACATCACCCCTGTGATGGTTCATACACAGTCAATGCAGTAAGTCATGCGCTGCTGGGTGTGTTGCAAATGGAAGACCAATGTGTCACGAATCACACAACATGCAATGTTCCCTGGCTAAGCAGCCAGACGCAAATAGCAAGGTATGACTTCAGAACAAGTCGTGTTCCACCATGACCCAAACAAAGTAGGTAGTGCATGTGTCAAATTCTACATGGTAATGAAATGCACTGCACACGAGTCTGTCCCTTGCTGTCTGTCCCTATGAGCTGCTTCTTTCCATGTCTTGCAATGCTACATGGATAATACAAGTGCCTCAATGGACCATGGTGGACCGGAGGGTATGTGCCACTGGCCCTGCAGGTGCCCCAGACAACTTACCCATCAACTAGCCATTAGTCCACCAATGCATCTCAGCCGTATTGTGCGCTTCAACACCAATATTTGTCCAAGCCCACCGTCAGTGCTGCTACTAAGCATGCATGTGCAACTGGCCAGGTGGAAGGTCTGCTGCGTTGTGGCCCCCCTGTGCTGCTCACCTTGCCTGGAGTCCCTTGAAACACCTCAGCTGTTTTCGGATGCATGAGCGCAATCCCTGTGCCTCTGCTTCCGCACACATGCGCATGTCGGCACCACCAAACCTGTCCAGCTTCCAGATGTCCAATGGCCCATGTCTGCTGGCAAAGGTGGTCTGGAGGCTCATCCCCCTGCAGAAAGTGCATGAAACACATGATTAATGCTTTAAAATCATCTGTGTGTGTCTCTTCAGGCATTATATGACTGGACCATGTCAGAGACATACATCAAAAATCACACCATCAGTCCGTCTTTCACAGGAAAACTGTTGAACACACCATCTATGCCATGAATTGCAACAAGCACATGTACAGTATAGATAACAAACATACTACACAATGAATAGCAATGACTGTACACATCAATCATGAAACCCCCCCCCCATCTAGCGAATGAAGAACAGTGGTCAATAACACCCCTATCATCCCCACTAGGGGTGTTAACACAAGTTTCACAGCAGCAGACATGCCACAGATATGACAGTCCAGAGCCCTTGTGTAATAGGCTGTTACACCAAACCATCCTTGCGAGCCCATGGATAAGGGAAGCAGGAGTGGCATATGTGAGTTAAGGACCCCAAGCTGCAAATACATACACAAGACAAGCTTGAAGGGCCCAGCTGGAACAGACAGTGGATGCTCTCAAAAGCCACAAAGCACCACACTGTCACATGAAAGCACAATAGACAAACAATTTTAAACTATATTAACTAATTACACTAACTATGAAAAACCTACATTACCTATTTAAACTAACCATCAAATTGAAACTAAACTAACTAAACTAAAAAAAAATAAAAAATGGCCACATACGACCCGGGGGGGAGGCACCCAGGAGGGGGGAGGTACAGGGTGCTGCTCAACACCCACATGCGATGATGTTGAGGAAAAAAAAACCTCCATGGGCTTAACGCCTGCACAGCCCGACCTATGTGGGAGATAGACTGTCGTCCGAGTCTGGCTCTTCCTGGAAAGGAGGACGTGGCACAGGAGCCTGACCATGCCTAGCCGCAGCTTGCCCCTTGTCGGCAGAAAGTCTGCCGGATGGGTGAGCCTGATTCTGTGCAGCGATCACACGTAGGTCTGCATGCAGAACCTCCCATGATACACGTGCTTCCTCTTGCAAAGTAGCACGTGTAACACGGAGTTCCTCCTGCAAGCCCTGGCTGGACAACTGCTGCACCTCCCGGCAAGCATGTAGCTCAGCCGAGATGGTACGCTCAAGTTGCGCAAACCTCTCCTCTGCCCGCTCCCTCTGGGACATCATAAGGACACCCAGAGTGGATCTGAGGGAAGCATACTCTTGCCTCAGGGCCTCCATGTGTGCCTCTGCATGAGCAGCAATTGCTTTACGCAGAGAAGACATTTCAGCCTGGCGTGCCCTGTCTGAGGCTGCCATGCCCAGCCTGAGCGAGAGGGCCGTGGACCGTGCCGCCTACTGCTGGAGAAGCACCTGCCTAGCAGGGGGAAGCACGGATTGGGCCACACGCTCCATGCTCTCAGCTATGTTCTCCATTGCTGCCCCCTGCCGTTCAGAATTGGCAGTCATGTCTTGCTCCTACTCAGTATACTGCGGTTGCACGCGGTGACTGCGTTGCTGGGCTTGACCCCTGTGGGACCCAAGGACTGGGTGTCCGTGTTGTGTTGGCACCGCCCGCGGCTGCACGACTACATGTCGCTATCGACGTGATGGCACAGGCACATCAGTGACTGGTGTGGAGGCTGACCCTGCGTCCCGATCCACCACAGGCGGAGGTTCCAAGACTGCCTGACCCCTCAGTGCAGGTGTCGCGGACAGAGGAGTGCCCACATCAGAATCACTCATCCCTTACATATGGAACTGATACTCGTCCAACTCGACATGGACGTCAGGGTGGTCATCAGGGCTGGACTCATTGCCAGCCAGAGACAAGATGGACTGTAGCACATATGGGTTTTCATGGCCTACCACCCCACAACCCCCACTTGTGCCGGGTTGCTGTAGTGATAACAACCCTGTGCCTGGCATGACAACACCATCCTCTGGCTCCATTGCGTCATCATCTGAAAAGTAGAGAGAAATAAGGTCACTACACATGTTAGAAGCACACAACACACACACACACAGACACCAAACATATCAAGCAGACATGTCACACACAAAATAGAACCTGCCATGCATGCTGGGTCAACTTGAAATTGCTTCTGTGATTAGGCATGTCAAAAGGTGTCAGTTTAAACTGAAGTGGGTCAATGCAGTGCAGCAAATATGTACGTAATTCACTATCTACATGTACAAGAACTTCATGATGTGTGTCATAAAATGTGAAGGCAGTGCAAGGTCAACTTCAGGCATCACGTGCAATGTGCATTCAATGGGTAGCATGTCTACAAGCAAACCACCCCTCCCCCCAAGTGCAAATGCAGGGATGCCTAGCATGGTATCAAAAGGCCGAACATAGAACTGTGTATTGACAGACAGTGTTGACTAGCATCAACAGCATCATGTGAATCAAGTGACAACACAGCAAATGATGATAGGACAGTAAGCAGGACACATGATGAAACCTCTGGAGTACACCCACGTGTGAAGAAGACACTACACCAGTTGGACAGAGTCATTGGCCATTAAACAGGCTGAGGCCTGTGACCCACACAGACTGTCAGGCCCTAACCATGTGTGCAACACAGTACTGAGCCACAGTGGACATGGGAAGGCTGATGAAATGCCATGCAATGTATGTCACCCAGGACTTGTTTTTCAGTTATCATCCAGTCAAAGACACATAGGGGCATGCGTGGAATGCACATGGAGCATGAATGGGCACTCATATCCCTGCGGGGCATCTGACCTCTGCACAGTACAAGTGAGATACCCTGCATCAAGTACTAAGGATGTAGCACACAGCACATGTCTGGCAGATTGGCCGCTGGAAGTTAGCTTGTACACAGGACGCATGAACAGGGAAGTACCCAACGGCAATATTGAAGCAGACCAGTGCAAAGGTGGAATTGGGGTGCAGAGCGGGGGGTGGAGGGGCAAGGGAGCATGCCTACATGGAGTACCCGCATGCAGGCAGAGGACACATGCACGTCAGTCATGCTATGACATTGTCCCTGGGCTGAGAGGAAGGTCACCCCATGCTACATGCAGAAGGGCCAGTGAGCTGGAACATGGACCGGAGGGGCATACTGGTAACCAGCATGTGAGAAGGGTGCAATAGTGGTGATGCGGACAGTCCCCGTCTGCTCCACATGTCCACCATCCAGCAGAGCAGACATGCATCAGGGAAGCATTGCATTACTTGCACATCAGAACCATGTACAGGTGACATGTAGTGGCAGTCATGCACAACACATCATACAAGTAAAACAAACACGTCCTCAACAAACACGCATCAACACTCACTGGACTGGGCATCAAAGTCCGACATCTCTCCCACTCCTTTGACCGATTCAGATGGTATGAACTCCGCAACGAGTGACTCATGTGGAGTGAGGTCTTCCTCCTCTGGTGCAGGCCCACTGCCAGTAACCAGAGTCAAGTTGTAATTTGAGGCATGCTTAGCCTTAGCGCACCTCATGGCCGAATGCACTCATATGTTCCGCAACTTGCTTGCAGTAGGTATCACGGTGGGCAGCCGTAGTCTGACAATTAGCACCCACTAGCATGTCACGGCTGTGGTCCCGCACGTAGTCCACGAGGAAGTCTAGATCCTGGTTGCAGAAAGGCTTCTTCCTCGACGTGCAGGAGGTGGTGGCTGTGTGTGGGGTCCCAGCCTGTGCTGCAGGTGCAACCTTCCTCCTCTTGGATTGTGGCGCAGACCCTGGTCAGTATGGCCAGTGGGTTCGGTGGATTGAGCCAAGGGAGTGGCAGGTGGAGGGACGACCAAAGGCCTGACTTGTGTCAGTGGCAGCTGGGTGCCCTCTAATGGACCCTGCGCAGCAACATCCGCTGTGGCAGGGTCATTGACCGCAACTGTCCTGGTTGGCAGACTCACAACCGGGGTGTTGTTGGGTGCATCTGCCCCTGCACTTGCCAACACCCGGCTGTTCGGGGCAGCAGATGACATAACTGCCCCAGGGCCACATGTCTTGGTCAGGGCAGCCCTGCGTGCCCCTACGGTTTCCCTCTTGGCCTGTTGGAAATCTTCCAAGGGCTCTTCAAGTGCCAACGCAGCCTGCGCTGGCAGGCCCTGAGCCTGGGTGGTGGTGTCCACAGCTGCACCTGCAGCTACCACTACCCTTGTGCCCGTGGCAGTCAATGAAACGGACTGCCGGGTCACACGGGCGCCAGTGCCAGATGCAGAAGCTGCATCTCCCGGAACCACAGGGGGTGGTGGCATGACTGCACTGACACATGGCACAACATCGTGCTCAAGTGGCGCACTCCTGCCTCTTCCCCCTCTGCGGCCACCCTGGAGACCCTGGAGTCCCCCTACTCCCTGGCCACCCCGGCCACATCCCTGACCACGCCCGCCATGAGGAGGACACCCAGCTGAGGCGCCCCTCACCTTTGGTGGCCTCCCAACCATGGCACAGATGTAGTAGTGCCGGCACAGATGGAGTAGTGCCAATGGGAGGTGTACACCAAAATTGACCTAGGCAATTGGGGTGAAGGGGGTGGGATGCAAGATGTTAACAGCCCTCCTGCACCTGCAAGGCTGTATGTGACCCCGGTGATGTAGTGACGGGTCACGCAATGCTCAGGCACCCCAAAACTGCAGTGAAAGTGTGCACGCAACCCTGCAGCCTACGTGCGTGGAATGAACCTCCCGCAGTACGCGGTGGCACCCAGTAACACGAAAAACGCGTACGCGTGGGACACGCAGGCTACTATGACTTCGAAAACAGGTGTGATACACAGGGGCACCCGCAGTGGGAAAAATAGCGTGCGCGACTCACCGTCTGACTAGCGCGATGCAGAAAAACAGATGAAGATATAATTCCTTTATAGCTGTGAAGTTGTGATGGTGCGCGAAACAACACGAAGCAGCAACACACGTCGGTCTCCACGAAAGGCACGTACAGCAAACTGCTGGCTCCGCTCACCTTTAACCTGTGCTGAGGGAAACGCCCGCGCGCATCACGTCACTTACGCGCGTAGGCCCTTTCTTCAGATTACACGCATTCACACGGAGACGTGCAGTTTTTTTAACGTCATAGAAGCGCTTACGCGCTAGGGGCCTTTCCTCCAATTACACGCTGGCGTGCAATTTTTTCACGTGCCAAATCACTCTGTATCAAGCTGGCCACGCAACAACACACGGAAGACAACGCTCCTGCCCAGAAGGCTGAATTACTGCCCCCCAGAGCCCCGAGCATGCTCCCACCTGCCAGCTGCTACCTGACTGCCTGCTGCCCACGTGCCCTGATATTTGCTGCCTGCACGTCAGCCAGGGGTGCAGTTGCTGTGACCACCCCTGCTGGAACCGAAGACTCCCGACTGGGATACCATCGCTCCACAACCCAGCCCCAGGACCCAGTTGCCCACCCACTACTGCCTCTGGGGTTGCCATGTCGGGCACAACACCATCTGGCACCACTGGCAACCCCCAGCCAGAGAGGCAGAGGGCCACCAGCTTCACTGCCAGGGAAGTTGGTGTCCTGGTGGAGCAAGTCCTGGGGCAGTATGATGCCTTCTTTGGAAGTTCGTGCGCCGACTATGAAGGACGGACCAGGATCTGGATGGACATCGTGACTGCCATCAACGCGGAGGGGGTGGCAGTCCGCGACTTACAACATGTCAAGAAGCACTGGGAGGACTTCAGGTCCAGGACCCTCAACAAGGCCCAGCGCCTCTTGAAGGCAGCGGATGCCAAGGGGCGCCGGGGCCACCTGTCTGACCACCAAATGAGGGTTCTGGAACGCATATGCCCAGCCCTCCATGTCCAGGTCCTTGAGAGGCAGACCCGTCTGGAGTCGAGCGGTAAGTGTACATGCATACTGATTGGACGCTGTGCGTGTCGTGGTGTTCCAGTACTGTGCAGGTTGCACATGTGTTTTTGTAGGGCCATGTAGGGATGTGTATGAACAGGGGCATGTGGCTGCCATATGTGAGTCCTCTCAGGTGTGAGACACATCAATGGTGTATGTGTTGGTAAGCATGCTGGGCAACTGCAGGTGTGGGAGCACACATGTTTGAATTTCTGTGTATGTACGTTGGCATGGTTGTGGTGTCACACATGGATGGTGGTTCCTGCTGCATGTATCTGCACTGTGTACATGTGCATGTGTGTGTATTTGAAAAGTGTGCAACTGTGATGCAACATGTTTGCATGTGACACTGACATGTAGAAGGCTTGATGCCAGATGTGACATGGATGGTGACCTCATCACTGCGACAGTTGGTGGAGATGTACACATGCATGTAAGTCTGGTGGCGTGTGTGCATGTGTTGTGCACTCCCCATGTTTCATGTGACGTCAGGCTCACCTTCGGCTGCTGGTGCTGTTGTTTGTGTATGGATGGTGCTGCCTGGTGCAATGACATGTGTGTTGGGAAGTGTGATGCCATGTCTGAAGTCTGACACTGCCACTCATGTACAACTGTCATGTGTGTATCAGTCCATTTTACAGTGCCCTGATGCCTGTGTTCTATCTCTCCCTGTCAGGAGCGTCAACTGATGAAGAGGGCGGAGAGGGTGCTGTGGAGCAAAGCGGCAGGGATCGCACCACCAGCCGGAGACGCAAGGCCCGGCTCCCCTCCCAGATTGTCATCTCGTCAGGGAGTGAGGAGTCTGGTGCCTCGTCCCAGGCCGCAGCTGCCGAGGGTAGGTCCAAGAGGCGAGGTCGGAGATGGACTCCACGGCAGCAGGAGGGGCAGCTGAGACCCCCACAGGGTCCGACGGAGGAAGATGGCATGGAGTCATCCAGGTTGGTGGGGGGTTTGGTGGAGGAGGAGGCGCTGGAGGAGGAGAAGGTGGAAGGGACACACACGGGGTCTGAAGGTGGGGATTCCACTGGTGCTAGTGGTGCAGTGCAGGGGCAGGGACAGGAGGCAGCGCAGGCCGCCGCGGAGGTGCCTGTGTATAATCCTGTTCCCGATCCTGTGACTGCATAATCCCGCACCAGCAGGGATGCCTACGTCCAGACCTGTTTTCAGGGAGGGGATCAGCTTACAACAACTGGCCTTCCTCTCCCTGCGGACGTGGCTATCCAGGACCGGGTTGAGCCTCTCCCGAGTGGCATGGCGTTGCGTCAACAGGGCATGTGAGGTGACCTGCAGTGTTTTCGTGAGGACACTGCATGTCATCTCGAATGCCTCATTGACAGTGTTGACCTACTGGGACGGGTCACCAGGGCCGGATTCCTCCGTTTGCTGGACCTTGTTCCGACCCCCTCCTCACCTGAACCCCCTATGCGCCAGTCATCCTCCATGCCATCTTCCCATCCATGTATCACCTGGGTACCCTGTGGAGCTGCCTCTGATCCTGCGGCCAGGCTGGTGGAGGACACATCCCTGCCACAGTCGGGAGTCGGACGTCCAGCAGGGGTGGCCACCTCAACAACTGCACCCCAGCCGGAGGAGGACGTGCAGACAGCAAGAGCCAGGGCCAAAGCACAGGCACAGCAGCAGCAGCAACAAGGTGGGAGCCATGATGGCTCGGGGCCTTCAACATCGGAGGGGCAGGCATCGGCCAGAGGGCAGGAGGACCCAGGATTGGAAGTGTCTTCTGTGTGGCAGCGGTTGGGCCAGGCCATAGATGCGGAGCAGCAGCGGACGGAAGAGGCACGGCTCACAATGGTCAGGGCGGAGAACTCCATGCGGAGGGCTCTGAGGCGGGCCGAGTGCCTCGAGGCAATTCTCAGGAAGTTGGAGGTCCACATGTCATCGTCCCTGCGAACCCTCGGGGCCATGGAAGAGGACCGCCTCCTTGACATCAAGCAGGAGTTCGATGATGACCTGGCCCGGGAAATCGGGAAGTGAGCCGTCGGACTAGCCCGCTGCCATTGTAAATAGTTTTTAGAGTTAGGTTTCCTTTTCCTTTTCCTTTGATTTGTGGTGAATGGACTATGCCACACACATTTATATATAGTTTTTTTATTAGGTAGTTTCTTTGGTAGGCTTCATTTCTTTTGTTGGGCTCATGGACCCTTGACAATGGATTGTACATAGTTGGACAATGGATTATTTTGAACTTTTTCTTTTCATTTCACCATGGATCAATGGATTTTTCTTTTTACGTTTCCTTTGGATTTGCGTTGGTGGAGGGAGAGTTTGGACTATTTTTCTTTCGGATTTCTTTGGATTGGTTATACTTTTCATTTACTCATCTTTTGCACATGCTTTTCATTTCATGTTTGCTTTTTTGTTATGCTTTCATTTCATTGCTTTATTTTTGTACATAATACATATTCATATTTTAGTTCCATGTGTGGGATTCGCTCATTGGGTTAATGCATGTGAAAATATGGGTTTACACAATCAATGCCAACCAGTGTGTGTGTGTGGCGGACATGTGTTGATGTACATAGTTGACTTTTGATTTGTGTCTTGAGATAGGCATGTCAGTGTGGGGTGGATTTGGAAATCATTGCGTCTCAAGAATGGGGTGGCATGCTGTAGTATTTTGGTGTAGAAGTGGGCCATGATTGTGCATCTTTATTTGATGTAGGGGGGACATGAGTGGGGGCCTGCTGGCAGGTGCCCCTCACTGCTGGGGGCTGGGGGTGCAGGGGGACATGAGTGGGGGCCTGCTGGCAGGTGCCCCTCACTGCTAGGGGTGGGGGTACAGGGGGACATAAGTGGATCAAAAGTGGGGGCCTGCTCACTGCTGGGGGTGGGGGTGCAGGGGGACATGAGTGGGACATTAGTGGGGGTCTGCTGGCAGGTGCCCCTCACTGCTGGGGGTGCAGGGGGACATGAGTGGGACATTAGTGGGGGTCTGCTGGCAGGTGCCCCTCACTGCTGGGGGGTAGGGGTGCTGGGGGACATGAGTGGGGGCCTGATGGCAGGTGCCCCTCACTGCTGGGGGGTGGGGGTGCTGGGGGACATGAGTGGGGGCCTGATGGCAGGTGCCCCTCACTGCTGGGGGGTGGGATTGCAGGGGGACATGAGTGGGGGCCTGCTGGCAGGTGCCCCTCACTGCTGGGGGGTGGGGGTGCTGGGGGACATGAGTGGGGGCCTGCTGGCAGGTGCCCCTCACTGCTGGGGGGTGGGGGTGCTGGGGGACATGAGTGGGGGCCTGCTGGCAGGTGCCCCTCACTGCTGGGGGGTGGGGGTGCTGGGGGACATGAGTGGGGGCCTGCTGGCAGGTGCCCCTCACTGCTGGGGGTGGGGGTTGCAGGGGGACATGAGTGGGGGCCTGCTGGCAGGTGCCCCTCACTGCTGGGGGGTGGGGGTGCTGGGGGACATGAGTGGGGGCCTGCTGGCAGGTGCCCCTCACTGCTGGGGGGTTGGGGGTGCTGGGGGACATGAGTGGGGGCCTGCTGGCAGGTGCCCTTTACTGCTGGGGGGTGGGGGTGCAGGGGAACATGAGTGGGAGATGAGTGGGGGCCTGCTGGCAGGTGCCCCTCACTGCTGGGGGGGGTGGGGGTGCTGGGGGACATGAGTGGGGGCTGCTGGCAGGTGTCCCTCACTGCTGGGGGTTGGGGGTGCTGAGGGACATGAGTGGGACATGAGTGGGGGCCTGCTGGCAGGTGCCCCTCACTGCTGGGGGTTGGGGGTGCTGAGGGACATGAGTGGGACATGAGTGGGGGCCTGCTGGCAGGTGCATCTCACTGCTGGGGGTGGGGGTGCAGGGGGACATGAGTGGGAGATGAGTGGGGGCCTGCTGGCAGGTGCCCCTCACTACTGGGGGTGCAAGGGGACATGAGTGGGACATGAGTGGGGGCCTGCTGGCAGGTGCCCCTCACTGCTGGGGGTTGGGGGTGCTGGGGGACATGGTTGGGACATGAGTGGGGGCCTGCTGGCAGGTGCATCTCACTGCTGGGGGTGGGGGTGCAGGGGGACATGAGTGGGAGATGAGTGGGGGCCTGCTGGCAGGTGCCCCTCACTGCTGGGGTTTGGGGGTGCTGAGGGACATGATTGGGGGCCTGCTGGCAGGTGCCCCTCACTGCTGGAGGTTGGGGGTGCTGGGGGACATGAGTGGGGGCCTGTTGGCAGGTGCCCCTCACTGCTGGGGGTGGGGGTGCTGGGGGACATGAGTGGGGGCCTGCTGGCAGGTGCCCCTCACTGCTGGGGGGTAGGGGTGCAGGGGGACATGAGTGGGGGCCTGCTGGCAGATGCCCCTCACTGCTGGGGCGTGGGGGTGCAGGGGGACATAAGTGGGGGCCTGCTGGCAGGTGCCCCTCACTGCTGGGGGGTGGGGGTGTAGGGGGACATGAGTGGGGGCCTGCTGGCAGGTGCCCCTCACTGCCGGGGGTTGGGGGTGCTGGGGGACATGAGTGGGGGCCTGCTGGCAGGTGCGCCTCACTGCAGGGGGGTGGGGGTGCTGGGGGACATGAGTGGGGGCCTGCTGGCAGGTGCCCCTCACTGCTGAGGGGTGGGGTTGCTGGGGGACATGAGTGGGGGCCTGCTGGCAGGTGCCCCTCACTGCTGGGGGTTGGGGGTGCTGGGGGACATGAGTGGGGGCCTGCTGGCAGGTGCCCCTCACTGCTGGGGGTTGGGGGTGCTGGGGGACATGAGTGGGACATGAGTGGGGGCCTGCTGGCAGGTGCCCCTCACTGCTGGGGGGTGGGGGTGCAGGGGGACATGAGTGGGAGATGAGTGGGGGCCTGCTGGCAGGTGCACCTCACTGCTGGGGGGTGAGGGTGCTGGGGGACATGAGTGGGGGCCTGCTGGCAGGTGCCCCTCACTGCTGGGGGTTGGGGATGCTGAGGGACATGAGTGGGGGCCTGCTGGCAAGTGACCCTCACTGCTGGGGGTTGGGGTGCTGGGGGACATGAGTGGGGGCCTGGTGGCAGGTGCCCCTCACTGCTGGGGGTGCAGGGGGACATGAGTGGGACATGAGTGGGGGCCTGCTGGCAGGTGCCCCTCACTGCTGGAGGTTGGGGTGCTGGAGGACATGAGTGGGTGCCTGCTGGCAGGCGCCCCTCACTGCTGGAGGTTGGGGGTACTGGGGGACATGAGTGGGGGCCTGCTGGCAGGTGCCCCTCACTGCTGGGGGTGGGGGTGCTGGGGGACATGAGTGGGGGCCTGCTGGCAGGTGCCCCTCACTGCTGATGGGTGGGGGTGCAGGGGGACATGAGTGGGTGCCTGCTGGCATGTGCCCCTCACTGCTGGGGGGTGGGGGTGCAGGGGGACATGAGTGGGGGCCTGCTGGCAGGTGCCCCTCACTGCTGAGGAGTGGGGTTGCTGGGGGACATGAGTGGGGGCCTGCTGGCAGGTGCCCCTCACTGCTGGGGGTTGGGGGTGCTGGGGGACATGAGTGGGGGCCTGCTGGCAGGTGCCCCTCACTGCTGGGGGTTGGGGGCGCTGGGGGACATGAGTGGGACATGAGTGGGGACCTGCTGGCAGGTGCCCCTCACTGCTGGGGGGTGGGTGTGCAGGGGGACATGAGTGGGAGATGAGTGGGGGCCTGCTGGCAGGTGCCCCTCACTGCTGGGGGGTGAGGGTGCTGGGGGACATGAGTGGGGGCCTGCTGGCAGGTGCCCCTCACTGCTGGGGGTTGGGGGTTCTGAGGGACATGAGTGGGGGCCTGCTGGCAGGTGCCCCTCACTGCTGGGGGTTGGGGTGTTGGGGGACATGAGTGGGGGCTTGGTGGCAGGTGCCCCTCACTGCTGGGGGTGCAGGGGGACATGAGTGGGGGCCTGCTGGCAGGTGCCCCTCACTGCTGGAGGTTGGGGTGCTGGAGGACATGAGTGGGTGACTGCTGGCAGGTGCCCCTCACTGCTGGAGGTTGGGGGTACTGGGGGACATGAGTGGGGGCCTGCTGGCAGGTGCCCCTCACTGCTGGGGGTGGGGGTGCTGGGGGACATGAGTGGGGGCCTGCTGGCAGGTGCCCCTCACTGCTGGGGGGCAGGGGTGCAGGGGGACATGGGTGGGGGCCTGCTGGCAGGTGCCCCTCACTGCTGGTGGGTGGAGGTGCAGGGGGACATGAGTGGGGACCTGCTGGCAGGTGCCCCTCACTGCTGGGGGTGGGGGTGCTGGGGGACATGAGTGGGGGCCTGCTGGCAGGTGTCCCTCACTGCTGGGGGGTGGGGGTGCTGGGGGACATGAGTGGGGGCCTGCTGGCAGGTGCCCCTCACTGCTGGGGGGTGGGCTTGCAGGGGGAAATGAGTGGGACATGAGTGGGGGCCTACTGGCAGGTGCCCCTCACTGCTGGGGGGTGGGGGTGCTGGGGGACATGAGTGGGGGCCTGTTGGCAGGTGTCCCAGACTGCTGGGGTTTGGGGGTGCTGGGGGACATGAGTGGGGGCCTGCTGGCATGTTCCCCTCACTGCTGGTGGATGGGGGTACTGGGGGACATGAGTGGGGGCCTGCTGGCAGGTGCCCCTCACTGCTGGGGGGTGGGGTTGCTGGGGGACATGAGTGGGGGCCTGCTGGCAGGTGCCCCTCACTGCTGGGGGTTGGGGGTGCTGGGGGACATGAGTGGGGGCCTGCTGGCAGGTTCCCCTCACTGCTGGGGGTTTAGGGTGCTGGGGGACATGAGTGGGACATGAGTGGGGGCCTGCTGGCAGGTGCCCCTCACTGCTGGGGGGTGGGGGTGCCGGGGGACATGAGTGGGACATGAGTGGGGGCCTGCTGGCAGGTGCCCCTCACTGCTGGGGGGGTGCTGGGGGACATGAGTGGGGGCCTGCTGGCAGGTGCCCCTCACTGCAGGGGGTTGGGGGTGCTGAGGGACATGAGTGGGGCATGAGTGGGGGCCTGCTGGCAGGTGCCCCTCACTGCTGGGGGGTGGCGGTGCAGGGGGACATGAGTGGGACATTAGTGGGGGCCTGCTGGCAGGTGCCCCTCACTGCTGGGGGGTGGGGGTGCTGGGGGACGTGAGTGGGGGCCTGCTGGCAGGTGCCCCTCACTGCTGGGGGTTGGGGGTGCTGGGGGACAGGAGTGGGACATGAGTGGGGGCCTGCTGGCAGGTGCCCCTCACTGCTGGTGGATGGGGGTACTGGGGGACATGAGTGGGGGCCTGCTGGCAGGTGCCCCTCACTGCTGGGGGGTGGGGTTGCTGGGGGACATGAGTGGGGGCCTGCTGGCAGGTGCCCCTCACTGCTGGGGGTTGGGGGTGCTGGGGGACATGAGTGGGGGCCTGCTGGCAGGTTCCCCTCACTGCTGGGGGTTTAGGGTGCTGGGGGACATGAGTGGGACATGAGTGGGGGCCTGCTGGCAGGTGCCCCTCACTGCTGGGGGGTGGGGGTGCCGGGGGACATGAGTGGGACATGAGTGGGGGCCTGCTGGCAGGTGCCCCTCACTGCTGGGGGGGTGCTGGGGGACATGAGTGGGGGCCTGCTGGCAGGTGCCCCTCACTGCAGGGGGTTGGGGGTGCTGAGGGACATGAGTGGGGCATGAGTGGGGGCCTGCTGGCAGGTGCCCCTCACTGCTGGGGGGTGGCGGTGCAGGGGGACATGAGTGGGACATGAGTGGGGGCCTGCTGGCAGGTGCCCCTCACTGCTGGGGGGTGGGGGTGCTGGGGGACGTGAGTGGGGGCCTGCTGGCAGGTGCCCCTCACTGCTGGGGGTTGGGGGTGCTGAGGGACATGAGTGGGACATGAGTGGGGGCCTGCTGGCAGGTACCCCTCACTGCTGGGGTTTGGGGGTGCTGGGGGACATGAGTGGGGGCCTGCTTGCAGGTGCCCCTCACTGCTGGGAGGTGGGGGTGCTGGGGGACATGAGTGGGGGCCTGCTGGCAGGTGCCCCTCACTGCTGGGGGTGGGGGTGGGGATGCAGGGGGACATGAGTGGAGGCCTGCTGGCAGGTGCCCCTCACTGCTGGGGGGTGGGATGCAGGGGGACATGAGTGGGACATGAGTGGGGGCCTGCTGGCAGGTGCCACTCACTGCTGGGGGGTGGGGGTGCTGGGGGACATGAGTGGGGGCCTGCTGGCAGGTGCCCCTCACTGCTGGGGGGTGGGGGTGCTGGGAGACATGAGTGGGGGCCTGATGGCAGGTGCCCCTCACTGCTGGGGCGTGGGGTTGCAGGGGGACATGAGTGGGACATGAGTGGGGGCCTGCTGGCAGGTGCCCCTCACTGCTGGGGGGTGGGGGTGCTGGGGGACATGAGTGGGGGCCTGCTAGCAGGTGCCCCTCACTGCTGGGGGTTGAGGGTGCTGGGGGACATGAGTGGGACATGAGTGGGGGCCTGCTGGCAGGTGCCCCTCACTGCTGGGGGTTGGGGTGCAGGGGGACATGAGTGGGACATGAGTGGGGGCCTGCTGGCAGGTGCCCCTCACTGCTGGGGGGTGGGGGTGCTGGGGGACATGAGTGGGGGCCTGCTGGCAGGTGCCCCTCACTGCTGTGGGTGGGGGTGCTGAGGGACATGAGTGGGGCCTGCTGGCAGGTGCCCCTCACTGCTGGGGTTTGGGGGTGCTGGGGGCCATGAGTGGGGGCCTGCTGGCAGGTGCCCCTTACTGTTGGGGGGTGGGGGTGCTGGGGGACATGAGTGGGGGCCTGCTGGCAGGTGCCCCTCACTGCTGGAGGTTGGGGTGCTGGTGGACATGAGTGGGGGCCTGCTGGCAGGTGCCTCTCACTGTTGGGGGGCAGGGGTGCTGGGGGACATGAGTGGGGGGCTGCTGGCAGGTACCCCTCACTGCTGGGGGGTGGGGGTGCAGGGGTACATGAGTGGGACATTGGTGGGGGCCTGCTGGCAGGTGCCCCTCACTGCTGGGGGTTGGGGGTGCTGGGGGACATGAGTGGGGGCCTGCTGGCAGGTGCCCCTCACTGCTGGGGGGTGGGGGTGCTGGGGGACATGAGTGGGGGCCTGCTGGCAGGTGCCCCTCACTGCTGGGGGGTGGGGGTGCTGGGGGACATGAGTGGGGGCCTGCTGGCAGGTGCCCCTCACTGCTGGGGGTTGGGGGTGCTGGGGACATCAGTGGTACATGAGTGGGAGCCTGCTGGCAGGTGCCCCTCACTGCTGGGGGGTGGGGGTGCATGGGGACATGAGTGGGACAGGAGTGGGGGCCTGCTGGCAGGTACCCCTCACTGCTGGGGGGTGGGGTTGCAGGGGGACATGAGTTGGTGATCATATTGCAACGTGACATGTGGCTTGGCTGGGGGGCATGCCCATGGTGGATGGGCTGCCTGCGGGACATGTCCAGGGGTGCAGGGTAGTCCCCTGTGGTGTGGGCTGCCTGCAGGGGCCCTGGAGGGGGTAGAGGGGACACCTGGGATGACCCACACTGCCAATTCACGTGTAGGACTCCCCGCGCACTACACTGGATACACATACCCCGCTCTGACAGCGAAATCGCGTGTGAAACTTCTGACAGCGAAATCGCGTGTGAAACTTCACACACCCCCCCGAAATACACGCACCCCGCTCTGACAGCAAAATCGCGTGTGACACTTCCTGCAAACCCCAGTAATACACGTACCCCGCTCGCACAGGGCCAATCGCGTGTGAAACTTCCCGCGAACCCCAGTAATACACGTACCCCGCTCGCACAGGGCCAATCGCATGTGAAACTTCCCGCAAACCCCAGTTATACACGTACCCCACTCGCACAGGGCCAATCGCGTGTGAAACTTCCTGCGAACCCCAGTAATACACGTACCCCGCTCGCACAGGGACGATCACGTGTGACACTTCCCGCGAACCCCAGTAATACACGTACCCCGCTCGCACAGGGCCAATCGCATGTGAAACTTCCCGCGAACCCCAGTAATACACGTACCCCGCTCGCACAGGGCCAATCGCGTGTGAAACTTCCTGTGAAACCCAGTAATACACGTACCCCGCTCGCACAGGGCCAATCGCGTGTGAAACTTCCCACAAACCCCAGTAATACACGTACCCCGCTCGCACAGGGCCAATCGCGTGTGAAACTTCCCGCAAACCCCAGTTATACACGTACCCCACTCGCACAGGGCCAATCGCGTGTGAAACTTCCTGCGAACCCCAGTAATACACGTACCCCGCTCGCACAGGGACGATCACGTGTGACACTTCCCGCGAACCCCAGTAATACACGTACCCCGCTCGCACAGGGCCAATCGCATGTGAAACTTCCCGCGAACCCCAGTAATACACGTACCCCGCTCGCACAGGGCCAAACGCGTGTGAAACTTCCTGTGAAACCCAGTAATACACGTACCCCGCTCGCACAG
Source organism: Ambystoma mexicanum (assembly GCF_040938575.1). Lineage (NCBI taxonomy): Eukaryota > Metazoa > Chordata > Amphibia > Caudata > Ambystomatidae > Ambystoma > Ambystoma mexicanum. The sequence goes on from NC_090939.1 coordinate 821,275,712, forward strand.
GGCCAATCGCGTGTGAAACTTCCCACAAACCCCAGTAATACACGTACCCCGCTCGCACAGGGCCAATCGCGTGTGAAACTCTCCGCGCCGGGGTGTACATGTATTCGGAGGGGTGCACAGGGAGTTTTACTGGCGTTTTCGTGTTTGGGGGCCTGTGCGCCATGTACGGGATGTGTGTGCTGTGCATGGCGCACGGGGAGGGGTTGGGGGCGTAACTGGCACTGCTGCAGGGTCGATGCGCCACTCTGTGCCATGGCTGGTTTTGGATGTTAAAATCCATGAATACGCTGTGCGCGGAAATGGATTTTAGCGCACGCGGCTGGCTCAGACTGTCACACGCGCACACTGTGCGCCAGCCGCGTGCCCCACTTGTGTGCTGGATTCTATGAATTACCCCCTAAATGTGATGATTTGCAGTTGCCATGCATTCAAATTTTATGTGCTGCCAAACTTCAAAAATAATTGTTTCTGGAAATAATCCTGCTAGGCGTACCAAGTCAATTTGAATGTTAAAACATAGTTCAGTTCCTCTTCGGTAGCACAAATCATTCCCTGCAGGGTATATTAAAATTGAATCCATTTTTTTTATCACTGTTTTAATAGACAATGAGTTTGTCCATTATTTCTTATCATTTGCCACTGCACTAGCCATGCCATTTATGGTTCATGTTCTCAAATGGTGGAACAGTTGGCTCTCACTTAACTTAACATTCCAGCCGGAAAACCCAAGAAACTCCAATTATGAATACAGTTTTTCCCTACATTTAAAGAAAAAATGAAGAGCTTTCAATCACTTTATGCACCTGGAAAAATATATATTCAAACAAATACCTAATGAACGATACATGCATAATAATATAAAGAAAAGCATTTGAAACATAACTGCAACAAAAATACATTTACAAACGCATGTATAATGAAAGATGTGTGCATAAAAATATACAGACAAAAAGTGAACTGCAACAATTTGCATAACCTACAAAACAAGATGTATGCACGCATGCCCAACATAAAATATGCATCATTTGATATACAATAATTTTGTGCATTTATACTGTAATAATGCTACACTAATACTTATACTCATGTGACGTGAATAATGCTGCAACACTACAAATCTGCATGCATGCATATTGCTGAATACACTTATATTGCGAATGCGTGACATTATTTACTCACAAAACTTTAAAAACGTAATATAGATTACAAAATTAAGAAGTACACATAATACATACACACCGCATTTGCTTATACACTTCTTGTGTTTAATTTTGAAAACACTGCAATGTCAACTTCTTTTCCCATAAATGCTTTATAGTCGCAAACACATGTGCAAATAATGACTAAAAAGCATGCATAATTTACACTCACCAATCACCATTCAGAAACACTGAGCCAAACTTACTTTATAACAAATGCATGTGCCATTTGTGCTTTAAAGCACACCCAAATGCAGAAACGTTTTCAACCACACCTACTAACAATATTAAGCACTTGAATTGAAGACAGTGAGCAGTCTGGATGCAAAGTAAGTACCCTTTACAATCCTATATACATATATATATATATTTTGATAGACATAACCATTAGTATTGTAAATAATGTTAAACTTGTAATTTCATAATTTCATACTTTAAAGTAATGCGTGTATGCTTATTTTATTGCAGAAAATGTCAAAATATCAACTACAACCACTCCTTTAGATGCTTCAACAGAGCCATGTTAGTAAAATAATTTGTATAAAATCAACATTTACCAGTGAATGCAACAATTCTTTATATGTTAACATTGTTAAACAATAAAACCTACCCTTTTGGTAACTTATTTAATAATGCAATATCACAATAAATATGAACTACAAATACAACTTTATACAGCAGCCTACTATGCAGTTTTTAAATGAGTTCATAAGCTTCATACATACACTGTATAGCTTCAATAAGTGTGTATGATAAATGGTATGAATAGCATAATAAATATACAAACATTTAACCAACAGTACACAATCTACTGCTTAAAAAACTATATACTTTACATCATAAGCATATTCATGTATAGATAATATTACATTAAAATGCATTGGTCACTTAAGCGTTTAAATGTATGCTCGATTTTCATTATAATATATCTTTCAGAATTACTTCTGTATTCTTGATGTAATGTATGTAGAACTGTGTACATGTGATACGCATTACAGCTTCAACTGGTGTATATGCTAAACAGTATATATCACATCAGCATACCTAAATAATATTTAACAAGTGATTCTACAAATTAAAATGTAGTTGGTCACACATGCTGTACGCTCAACATCCCAAAAGTACAAATATATACTTCTTCATAGAGCGGTTAAACAACTTTGTACGTTTTACAGCCAAGTTAATACATTATAATATATTCGATAGTGTGCTATCTATATAGGCTGTACCAGTTTGTATGCTTCATATGCTTCATAGCTTTAACAGGTGTGTACACTAAACAGTATCAATGACATTATTAGCGTACAGTAAAGAAAACATTTGACAAACATCACACATAATGTACAGCTTAAAAAACGGTACACTTCACATCATATGCGTATTTATGTATGCATTACATTACTTTTACAATGCATCCTTATTCGGCACTTCTGCTTTTTAAAATGTGTCCCGTTTGCATAATAATATACCTTTAATAATTACTTATGTACGCTTAATATAATGTTTGTACCATTTTGTAAACTAAATGCACGTAACAGCTTTAACACATTATTTTCTATTAAAACATGTATTGTTTTTTATCGGTGATTCATCAACTTTAATACAAGATTAAAATACAATTCAAAACAAATATTGAGAAGAAGAAAAAAGCATGTAAACATCATCATAAATATTGTAAGTATAACGTATTGTAAAAACAAATAAAAGCATTTACAACTAAAACTTGCAAAGTTAACAGACGTAAAACCAAATTTTCTTTTGTCCTATACATTTCAAAATGCAATTGTGTTTTTTACAACACATTTAATAATGCCATAAAAGTAACACATCATTTTCCTTTATAAAAAGAAGGCCCCTTGTCATTTAAACATGTACAATCGTAACAAAGGTAAATCAAAACTGGGGCTCCCCCAAAAAACAAAAAAACATTTGTCTTCTCAAAATAAAATGTAAAAACAAAATAAAAAACAAAATACATGGCCCTTTAATAAACCTATTTTTTTTTTCAGCTGGAAAGCACAAGCATGAAAAAAAACATTAAGAAAAACATAAGGAAAACACTAGTAAAACAAAAGTAACAGAAAACAAACATCATTAGCAAACAGGAAGTTCAAAAAACATGTACTAACAGTAAACTGAAGACATTACTTCTGTACCAACTATTGGTAATGTTACACGAGTATTAAACAATATCTTTCTAAAAGAACAATGTTTACTGCACCAGTTGAAGTCTCTGCTTCAATATCCACAAGTCCTTTAAAAGATTTAAAAGGAACAACTGAAAATACAAATGTACATATCAATAGTCCCAATGTTACTACTGATGCTACCTATACCACAACTCAATTTAATTCACCATGCCAAACACCTAGTCAACCAATTAAAATGAATAAAAAGTACTCAGTCTTAATTTGAATGTGTTTCAACAGTACACACATCTCCTCTTCAAATGGAAAGACAACCTACATTGCCTATAACCAGTTCCAGCACTGTTTCAATAATCAATGTGCAGTTACACCAAATAAGAAAAAACATACATCACCTAATACTAAAGATACTACTATTCCAACAGTTCAACGTCCTAAAATTTGCAGAAATAACAGCTACATTCCCTAGTACTACTAGTGCTATTTCAAAAAGTTTGAACTGTCATTATAGAAGCTTTAGAAAACATGCATTGCCTAGTTCTATTAGTACGTACCATTTTAACAGAACAAAAAGTACTTTTATTAAGCCCAACACACCCAGACTACGGCCAATGCCAACTCCTGCAAAATCATTCAGAAACTACTTAAAACGTCTTCTATATCAAGTAGTAATATTTTAACAAGTAAAATTGGCGTGGCTCACACAACAAAAAAACATAATTTACCTATTACTGGTAATTTCTCTAACATCGGAAAGTTCCACTACTAAAGAAACATCACAGCAAAATGTCTCTACTACTGACAGCAATACAAGCATTTGAAGTGATGTGATTAGCAAATCCAAAAAACAACATCTGGACCAATTCCTTTTGGCAAATTTCTTGGTTTTGCGAATACTTTGGAAATTCTGAACCAGATGATGTACAAAACATTACTCAAGTAATTTGCACCATTTGCACAGCAAATTTAAAACGTGGTAACCCTTAAAAATGTAATTTAGGAAATTCAGCAGGATTGGCACCTGTTGATCAATACCATGTTTATTCCGATTAAAACGAAAACCATCAAACAACAATTAAAATACACAGAATAAAAATAAGATAGATGATACAAATATAGCAGTAAAATTAAAAAGAAAAAGAAAAGAAAGAAGAATTAAAAATATCTACATTAGCAGCCATAAAAGTAATAAAAACTCATACAAATACCTAAACAGGTTCACAACTATTTAAGACATTTTGCTGTTTTAAAAAGGCACTCCTAGAAAACATACCCCTCTTCAAAAACGTTAACATTGTCAAGCCAAATGTGGAACATCAGGTTGCAATAGAAATAAAAAACTAGGCGCCACTATGTACATTTAAAATGCTTCAGCACAAGACAAATGGATGCTCGTCTGATTCTATCATAGGCGGGTAGAAAAATGACTAAATACAAAACATCCTCTAACACATACCCACACAAAGGGCAACTCTTACTATCGGGAAAACCTTTCCAACCAGATGTATTTACACATAGATTTAAGCATTTAAAACGAACCCGAGTGATTAGCCACCAATCAGATTTCTTTTGTACTCAAGGTAAGATAATATTGTAACAGGTTCACCCGACTAATGGCTGTAATCAGTTGGTTAGTTCCTACCTTCATTAGAATCTTGCTGTTCTTTAACCAAAATGCTGAGAAGTCATGTAAAAAGTGTTCTCCAAATAAGACAATAAAATACCAGGAGGAAAAAGTGCAAGTGCTTTTAAGGAAGAAACCTTTTTCCAAATGTATTGCAACCAAGGAATCTTGGACCAATCACCCCTATCCAATAATGATGTAATGATAAACTGGCATAAACCAGCTTTACCAGCTTTACCATTGACCCAAATATGGAGTCAATGGAATATAAAGGCCCTGGCCCAGTCGTCTTTCATATATCCGATGACCAGTTCAGAATGAACTGCAAAATTAGGTATGGAAAAAGGAAGACCTAAAAGTCATTTTAGGAAAATATTTTTTATATAGTTGGTTGCTGCCTTAGTCTGTGCCACATATACTTTGAGAATAGGGTCAAGAGGACCCACTTGGGAAATGGTCATGAACCCTGAAAGGCTCCCCAAGGCTTGTCTCATCTTGATTTTTGTTTAAACCTGTGAGCAGAGATGGCAACCACACTAGAGAATCGAATGCACAGGTAATAAAATTTCCAGGAGTCTTGGAATAACTGCCCTATTGCATAACATAGAACTCATCCTAATTTGCTTTCTACCCTTCTCAGTGTTAATCTTCAAGTGTAAATCATTCATAAAGCTGAATAGGCATGTATTAGCTTTTGGAGGGCAATAGGAGGTCTCATAAAGAACAGTATCATCGGTGTAAGCCAAGGTTCGAAAAAGTCTCCACCTCCATCTTCAGAAAGTCAGCCTTGGTGTCCGCCAGGGCTTCCAAAAGACCATTAACGTATAAAGTAAAAAGTATCAGCACCAGAACAAAGCACTGGTGAACCCCAAGATTTTCATCAAAAGAATTTGTGCACATCCCATCCGCCTAATAATGACCACAAGCCTGATTCCCACGGTGTATTGGTTGTAACATGATTAGTAACTCTACTGGACAATTAATGTTTCCTAGCATGTCCCATTAGATATCCGTTAGAATGGATTTTTCAGAAATCAATTTCTCTAAACACCTGGGCACAATCTGCTAAATATTTAAAAGGATGAATCTAATAAAGAGATCGGACGATATGACAATGGGGTAATAGGCTCTACCTTTTTAAAAATAGGAAAAATAATAGCCCACTTCCAGTAGGGAGGATAGTGCCCGGCATTTTAAATCACATTAAAAAATGTTAAAAGCAGAGCCCAAAGCTCAATGGTATCCATAAAAAGATCTGCCAGAATAACATCTGTTCCTGGGATAGCTTATGTGCTTGACTTTCAATGGCAGCGATAACTTCTTTTAGAGTGAACTGTAACAATAGTGGAGGCGCTAACTGGTCTGCCTGGTTACACACACCATAACAGAGGCAAAGTAGTGAAACAACATCCCAGCAGCTATATGTGAACCTTAGTCCCTTTTCATCATCTTGTAAACAGGACCATCTGCCACAAATTCCCCCAAACTTCTAGAATCTTTAGAGGAAACCACATCTAAAAGATCACACCAAGCCGAGCTGTATAACTCCTCTTTCCAGACTTTCAGGGTTTAAAACTAGAAACCAGATCCGACCCACAAAGTCTTCTATATAGGATGTTAAAAAGCATGATCTTGTTCTTTGCTAACGTCCCCTAATGAAGTTGCTTTTCATTAATTTGAGCCCATTTAATTCTGTGTCTTCTGACCGAATGAACCTCAGCTAAATCCCCAAGAATTATTAACCACCCCAAAACATGTACTCAAAAACACAGAAACATTCAACCTAATAGGGTGGTGATAACTGTAGGGTCACAGATCACTTCAAATCCCTTTATCATATCCCAGCATCTAGCCAAAAAACAATAATAACCAATTCTGGGTGAACCTCCATGACCCTGAATGTTTGGAAGGCCTGGAATGTCGGGGAGACCTGCCCATTAATGGAGCGCAACCCCCACTCAATGAGCCACAATGAGAATTGGAGGCCAGAAACTCAGGTCTGACTATCCAGCATCCGCATTTGCACATATGCGGAATGAACATAAGCATATATATTTTTAAAATCTTTATAAAAATAAAACAACCAAAGAAACTTCAATTAAAAAACAGTTTCACTATTGTTAGTACACCTAAAACACAGTATACTAAAAGAAAACATATTCAAAGTGTAACAGTAGAAAAAGGACATAAACCTGTACAAGCAAAGGTTCCCAAAACATATTGAGTTTGTGAGTCTGTGCCACTTCCAACTTTACCAACTATTGGTCGAGAGTGTGCTTATTCTTTTTTAGGCTGCTCGAAATGTGGGGCAATAATTGCAGTATGGGAAACAAACGCTGCTACTCCTCTGCAACAATTCAGGTATCATCAATTAAGATGTACTTTGAAATCATAAATATTTAGTACAACCAGTTTTTTTGTACAATATTGCATACATATCGAAATAAACATTTTCACTTTAAAATGTGTACTTTTCTGCCTATTTATAAGTGTTCTACATTGCTTTGTAATATTCATTAATGTATTGCAATACAATATTTGTATATTTCTAAACTAAATAATAAATTGTGTTCAATTATAACAATAAAAATAACATATTGTCAGGATTGGCTTGTGGATTCGAAACTGGATATCTGTGCGCTAGTAATCACCCATAAAATGTGTTGAATACAATAAATGTAGTTTGGTTGTATAAATTGAACGTGTGCAAGCAGCAATCACTCAGATCCCACCTGGTTGGCATAGATAAGATATGATGACGGGGTATGGGATGGCGATGTGCTCTGCACCAATAAAGTAATAGTAGTTATTACAAGTGGAACAGTTCGATTAGTAGATTTTAATTCAATCATGAAGAGCCGACACGTGTTTCGACATGCTAGTCGTTTTCAAGGCTGAGTAATTTTAACAGAAAATAATTTTGAATTAAGATAACATTGTAAAATGCAAGCAAATTATTAATCAAATCATAATGCCCATCATATTGTAATACAACTCTTACTAAATCTTAATCCATTTCATAGTTATACATGTATATTTAAATATAAATAACATCTAAGTCTATTATTACATACTTCCTCAATGTCTGGTGATTTTTGAAATGATACCCAGAAGAAACTGAACAAGTACATGAAAGCATTCATATTATGGGCCTGATTCATGGAATTTGTGCTCGAAACCCAGGGATTTGTGCGCCATTCTGCCCGCAAAACCCCATTTGTTAAACAGGGATTTGCGGGCAGAATGGCGCACAAATTCCTGTTTTTCGGTGCACAAATTCCATGAATCAGCCCCTATAACTTTAAGAACGTTTAATTGGTATTTTTCAAAAAGCTACTGTACTTAAATAAAATCTAGTTGGAATGTTTCTAATTTAAAATTAGTTTTTCTAATTGGACTCTTTTTTAAAAGTTCTTATTAACGTTTTGATGTAAGGGATGTTGTAAAGGGGTGATGTGGAGGTTTACATAAAAACACAATTACAACATACTTCAATATATTTCTATTGACAATAGTATTAGTACTTTCAAAAATGTTATAAACAGTTACAAAACCTTAAAAACAGTGTTAATTATTACATTTTAATCCACAATATCAAAATTAATAAAACAAAATAGAAGTTCCAAATAAATATTATTGTAATGTTAATAACATGTAAGTCTACTTTTACATACTTCCTACATTTCTGGTGATTTTCAAAAAGCTACCAAATGGAAATTGAACAGGTACATACAACTATTCACATTATAAATTGGAGAACCTTTAATTGGTATTTTTCTAAAAGCTATTATTCATGAATTTAATCTAATTGGAATGTTTCAAATTTCAAATGTTTTTTTTAATTTGACTCTTTTTTCAAAGGTTCATATTAACATTGGAGGTAAGGGACAGGTTAAGTGGGTGACGTGGAGGCCGTCACACAACTTCAATGTATATTTTCACAAATATTAATAATTTCAATTTTACTCAACTGCACAAAAGAACACAATTACCGCAAACATTCATATATTCCAATTGAATAAAATGCTAACACATAATTTTTTACAAAATGTATTAGTACTTTAAAACATTTTACAAACAATTACTAAACCTTAAAAAAACACAGGAAATTATTTGGAGGAAAAAAAATTCTGCAAAAGAGTTAAGTTTGAGCCAACAAAAACTTAAAGCCTACAAACATTAGAAATAATAACGTTAAGGTAACAACATAAAAATGTATTAGCAATACTTTTATAAAAATAATATATTAAAATCAAACATCATGGTAACCTTAACCCTCCCATAAGCCTACAAACATCAATTATCATAATATAGTAACAGTATCTCCATACAAACATCTTTTTTTAATGGAAAAGTATTAAAAAGCTAATTAAATGTACACTGTTAATACATCATAAAACAAACCATAACATATTTTTATAATACAAAAATAATACAGAATTGGAAACATATTAAACTTATAATTCATATACAACACTTATATTTCAAATAAAATACTCAGCACATATACTTTAAATAAAAAAGCCAACTTTAACATCTAAATAAAAACACTATACATACAAATTTAAATTTCATAATTTGCATTATAAAAAATAAACAAAGTACATTTTATAATTATAAATATATGATTTACTAACAATAAACATGACATAAAATACAACATACAGTGCACATATACATAAAACATACACTAAAATTACAATATAATAAACACTATTTAGTAACATGTATTCCAACAAGGTTGTAGGTGAAAGGGTCGAATGAAAATATTCGAAATACAATTGTTTCGAATCAAAAGGAGCAAAAACCAAAATATCGAATGCATTATTTTTTGACTTTTTGACCAAAAAACAAAATTTTTACCTATACCAAGCCCCAAAAAACAAAATACATTTAAAAAAGGCATATCGATCCTTTTGAGTTGAACGTATTGTATTTGACTCTTTTTCATTCGACCCTTTGACTGGACACCTTCCAACAAATATCAATAGATGCACAATGTATGCAATTTACAAACTTAGTAACATTTCAATTGTAATAGTAATTCTTTACATAAACACACATACAAACATCCAATTTCTACTAAAAAATACTCAATAATACAAAATGTAAATAGTAACAAAAGCAGCCCAAATGTAATACACATTAAAAACATAAATCAAGAAAAATGGTTTCACATTTTTATCAAACACAAACAAATATTTATGAAAAAAATGACAATGGGCCTCATTACAAGTTTGGAGGTATCCATGCCGTTTTTAGCGGCATGGCTACCTCCAAACTCGAGTCCGGGTCCCACAAAAGGGGCCTTACTGGGCCATTCCGACCTTGGAGGGCCCGGTAATTCCCTTTCGCGGGACGCAGACCTGGTACATCCCCATTCCCATTCGAGCCCCTATAGGGATCAATGGGAATGGGGAGGATGCTAAAAACGGCCCGTTAATAACGGGGCCATTGTTAGAATACTGTACTGCTAGCGGGTCCCGAGCTGGACGTATGGTCTGACCAGGCGTCCAGAGCGGGACCCGCTGCAGGACCCGTAATGTGGCGGCCCGGTATGAACGGTGCCGGTCCCGTACCAGCACCATTCATACCGTGGCCGCCTACGTTGTAATGAGGCCCATTATCTTCACTGTAAAAATAATTACAGCCCAAGCTAAATATTACAAAACAAAATCAGGGTGAGTCAAGAATACCATGATATTTTATTTTAATGTATTTATGTAAGTGTATTGATAATATGTATATATGTTGTTACTTTAACACAGTGGTTTTCAAACATGTTTATGCTGAGACCCTACCCCCTTGAATAAAAATATTGATTCAGGCCCCCCACAAATACAAATACTTATTTTGTCTATTAAATGCTTGTATTTTCGGATTTTGCAGCATGTGAAGGCTATTAAAAACAAAGATTTCTCGTATCCTATAGCGAAGCATTTTTCGGAAAGCCATGATGGGAAACTATGTGACTTTTCATTTTTTGGATTACATCAAATTGGAATTGGACCCAGGGGCTCAGACAGAGAAAAACTTCTCAGACAACAAGAAACTCGATACATCATAGATTTTGAGAGCAAGACCCCTGGGGGTCATAATATTGAGGAGGAACTTTACACTTTTTTAGGAGAATGATTACATTTGATGTGTGTGTAGATATCATGATATTTCATACGCGCCATCTTTATAGGATTCGTTTTTCTTTGATTGTTGGTTCAGATGCCACAACAAACTCTAATTCTGCTAATGTAGGTCTGACAGTTCCCCCTCTAGTGACCATTTGAGATTTTTAGGATTTTCTTTTGTTAATTACCATGCAAGGAGGCTAACTTCGACTTTTGGTTATTGGTGGAACATTATATACAAAGAGGTGTGGAATTTCTTGTTCTTGTTTTTTCCTTATATCTGATTAATTGAGTTCTGTTCTTGCCACACAGAATTATACTGTAGTGGAGTTGATTGTTAATTATGAAGCCACTAGGCTCAAGGGCTGGAATAAAGAGATTATTTTTGTGAAACTTTCTGCTGAGTCACAAAATAATACTAATTGGTGCTTGATTATTATATGTTTCATATTAGTCAAGCACAGCACAAAGCGATTTTGGCTATCTAGCAATATATTACAAAATGGCCACCAGGTTTACTTGACCTAAAGAGCCTGTTTATTCAGAGTCATGTGACTGTTGACATCATGTGACTTGGGAGAACGTAGAAATAAAAAACAGCCTGTTACATAGAATTGAAATTTCATATGAGGAAATCCCAGAAAGAGGGATGGAACGTGTGGCGCAGTTTAACACGGCAGAATCCTAACATGCTGTTCAGTAAGACCATGTTGGCTCTTTTAAATCATGTAGTTTTATATGTGGTTTTAATGATAAAGTAACACTAAAGTTTTCCTGCACCTTACTTAGACCGAGTGCTCTCGTAATTTCGTGTTCACTCATTTGCTTCTGTTCAAACAACCTACTAACAGCATCCATAGGTGAACGCAGTTGTTCGATATTAAGTTTGGCTAGTCTTGCAGCCAATCGAGAGCACCCGCTAATAGCAGGGTAGAGCACCACATTAGCAAGAAGTTCTTCTAATATATATATATAAACATTGAGTTATTATATGTTAGTCACTGAAGATAGAACCACAGCTTTTCAATACAATATACATATCCAATATTTTTAGGGATACTCATGATCCCTGTGGAAACCACAATTACTCCACAGGAGAAGCAAACCTCTCCCCACTTTCATTATACGAAAAAGAAAAATAATAAAAGGTGAGAAAAGAGAAAGGGGTGGAGGTGAACTAACAGGGGGGATTGAGCAAACAGAATAACGTATCTCCCATGAAGACAACACAATACGTGTTGTCCTTTTCATTTTAGCCCCCGCATCCTGCAACCTATCGTTGCAAATACTGCAATCAGGTGAAAACCTCAAGCGTTACTGCAAAAGGCAGATTAAAGGTATGTCTACAACACCTGGATCCAAATACACCCCTGTAAGAAAATCACTTCTGACTCCAGCTCATTGAAAACAATGTACTTCCCTTTTATAGTCCCCCTTTGATTTAGCTGCATACCAGAGTGCCGCAGTTACATGGAGATGGTGCAAGGATTTCGGCATCTCCATCAACCTACCATACATAAGCATCAACAAAGAACTCAAGTCTGGAAATAGGAGAGTCCTCTTCCCTTCCATTTAAAATTACTTAAATGTGGATGCAATTGACAAAAGTTCTTCTCTAATTTCACGGTTCTTAAATGTAATCACCACAGTCCTACCAGCAGCTCCCTGACAAGGCTCTACATTCCAGAAGGCAAATGCATTTTTATGTAAGAAACTGCTTGATATAGTATTGCTACCCCACCACTGAGTCAATGAGTGACTGTAGTGATAATCTCAGGTAATCAGGCATCACTCCGGAGGGAACTGAGGGTGTTCTCCCAATTAGATCCCAGGAACCCCTTATTCAGGTGGCCAAAAAAGGACTGGCCCTCTATTATCCCGACCCTGAAGGCAAACAAACAGGGAAACATCATCTGGGTAGGGGAAACCCGGGTTATGCTCAGGAGAATGCCCAAAGGGAGATGTGTTATGTTACAGAGGAAGGGGAAGGGAAGGGTGAAATCTCTGAGACCTTTATGGGCTGTGCCACATTTGACCCCTTCCTCCCATTAAATCTCTCCTACTCAAACCCAATGACCTCTCCATACAGAACCAATCCCCTAGGATCTCACACCCTGTCACATTCAGAAACCGTCTTTTCCAAAAACCCTGTTTTCCTATTCCCTGTCTGAGTACTTCCAATCATTCTTCCCATCCCTCTGAGTATTATTTTCCATACTGCCAACCTACTCAGGTAAAACACTACAGTTCCCACAATCCATCTTGTTTTCTTCACGGTCCCAGCTATTCCCGTTTGCCCAACAAACCCTACCAATCCCGTTCCTTGGATTGTCATTTTCCAAACACCCAATCCACTATGACAGAACACTACCATTCCCCCATTCCCCTCTGTTCTGTTTTCCATCCCGGTCATTTTCGTCCATTTAACAACCTCTACAAAACCTTCCCTTTCGAGATCACCCCAAACCCAAATACAAGGATGATTCCATATAACACCTCTGACTCTGTAGGATGCTCTGACACTCAAACCTTCCCCTTCTCTGACACAAACACTTGTGCACACCACAAACAATGGTTGAAGAAAACTGTGTACCTGACATGTCCCAACCCAACCCAAGAATCTGGCAGAGTCAGGCAATTAACTTGAATCACACACACACCTGACGGCCCTTCCTTTTTCCCACAGGGATAAAAGGAGGAGCAAAAGAGCACAAGGGGAACAAGACGAGCACGGCAGACAGCACACTAAGATGGCGAATCAGGCGTGGCAGTTCAAGAGAAGGAGAAAGGCAGCACGAATCGAGAGGGTGGCGAGAAGAGAAGTGACCATGCCCTTTTTATCCCAGACCCCTGGAACATTCGTGGAAGAGAGCCTACGAATGCGAACAATAGCACAATTGTCTTGCAGCAGATGTCAACGGTACACAGGGAAAGCTTACGCCGATAAGAAGGAGAGAGGGAAGCTCCTGTGACTGTGGTACCGGCCTTGACTCCAATCAAGAAGAAAAGTCAAGCGGTTCATCACAGCCGGTGAGTCGAGGGGAGAACCGATAAGACCTGGGCTGTGTTGAGTGAGAATCGCAAAGTGGCAGAGTTTGAACCAAGTTCGATGAACTATGAATAAACTGTAAAAAGTGTTAAAGGGGAGACCAGCTGCAGAGGGAAGCCGGTACAGAGGGAAGCCGGTACCATGTGAGTGCTAACTCCAAAGACTCGTCGATCCCCATCCCAGCGAAACTACAGACACCAGAAGGCCATAGGAGGGCCACTGAAGTAGGGCAAAGTGGTCATACTGAGGGTCAAGCAAAATCCCTGTACAATCGAAAGATTTTGATCTACAAATTGTGTGAAAGAAAGGGATGCAAATCCTGCTAAAGAGAAGAGGGGTCTGAGCCTGACCGAGGGAGATTCAGGGGTGAAGCCATCACCCAAGTACTGGCAGTCAAGAGGGGTCCGAACCCGACTGAGGAAGATCCAGGGGTGAAGCTATCACCCAAGTACTGGTATTCAAGAGGGGGCCCGCGCCCGACCGAGGGAGATCCAGGGGTGAAGCTATCATCCACCCATCTGGTGAAACCCAGAATCGGCCTTTTTATTTGACATAACGCCACTAGGACTGCATTATTTTTCATTTAATGGTTGACACTTGCTCCCATCTTAGATGTAGGTTTAGATTAGGCGTTTTTCCAACCTGCATACAGAATTTATTTTTCAATAAACACCCTTGAACTGTGATCACTTGTGTCTGTCTTACTTGTTGCCACCATGAGTTCCTTACAGAACACATAGCAACTACACCTTTGCTGCGTGCCTAAAGCTTTTGGTCATCTCTAATGTTCGTTCAAGAATTAGCATCTGGTCCACTGTTTTATTTTTCAAGCTCTGGTGTCACATAAATGCACTTCTGCTTGGTCTGCTCTGTGGTGTAGCTTTTTTATCTGGAACCCTGTTGCCTGCATACCCTACTCAATGTCTTGCACATGACCCTACAATGTTTCCATCCGGTATAGATGAAACTGACCACTCTAATTCCTCCAATGTATATTGCATCATTCGGATGGCCGCTATCACTTTTTTGAACCCTTTCTCCATTTTAAAATCTGGAGGAGTTGGTTGATGCCTCACTGATGCCATGAGTTCTAGTTAGTTGGGGCAAAGGAAGTCCCCATTATCCTTTTTATTTCTCTCCATCATGGCATTAGCACCTTGCTGCACTTCCCTTAAATACACTAGCCAGTGACAGCAAACTGTGGCACATTCACCTTTCTCTGACCCCCAACATGGCACTGGAGCTATGAAAGCTCCTGTTCTGCCTTCACCTTCACTGGTAACATAAGACATGCTTAAAGAACTGGGGCCCTTTCAACCACCACCCATTGTCAGACTCTCTACCACAGTCCCGCCTGATCATGTATCACAGCTGGTGGGGGCCCATTTCAACATGTTTGGAGGCCACCTGCTTACAATGGGGAAAAACAGCCTAAGGCACCCCATAGGGAAATTAGATTGTAACGGAGATAGATGAATGTGTCAGGGGTTTAACAGCGATAGATTACCCCGGGTCAGACAGCCTGAGGGTATTGAAAAACTTAATGTGCACTAAAAAGCCTTTTCGCACCTTGCTGTCAAAGAGCAATTATACAGGTGAAACTGTAATGTGAGCGCTGCAAAGCACACATTTAATATCCTGATTTAAACAAGATGTTGCTGTGTACTTACATTGCTAACACAGAGGCTGCACCTCGGGCCCCCACAAGTCTAAGGACACATTGGATCTGAAAAGGTTGACAGGCCCTGATTCCATCCCTGCTCTCACATCACTCCTCAATGCACATAAAGACGGACCACTCTCATCATCCTCACTGAAGTACGCCACACTGGTCTCTGTAGAGGAGCAGCTGCGTGCATCTGCAGGAGATCCCGCCCCCCTGCCTATCGTGTATTGGTGACATGAGAATGCGCCATGCCTAACACCCGCCATAATACCAATACCACAGTGAGTGTTTGAAAGAAGATACCCATTGAGTCAACCCTCCCTGAATGTACCCTCAATGTGATGATAACCAGCAGGAGGAAAACTTGTTAAGGTGCAAAAAAGATCACCAAGGATGCCAATTTGTAATTCATTTAGAGCATTTAAAACCTTGTGGTCTCCTGTTACACGAGCCAAGGATGAAAATAGAGTTCGAACTTGGAGTACTAGATACAATAATGAGTGCCCTCACTACCATGCATTCCCAAAGATGAGAATACTCTACAAGGCCAAGTACAAAGACAATTTCATGGCAGAAGGCATGGGCGATGAGAGATGCTGGGCTAATTGGGTGGTAGTTCCATGCCCTAGCTCCTTGCACCTGGGTCTGGGCTTACGTGCTGCTCAATGAACCGAATGTTTCAGACATGGCACAAGCATGCCAGCCAACTGTATTAGTCCATATAACGAAGGACCTTACAGTTTGAAGACCAATGAGAAACTGTGTACCTAAATTTCTGAAATGAAATGTTTTCAGAGGTAGGCATAAGTTCTCCACCTGATAACAAACAGTCTATAACAATCCTAGCTCTTATAGAAAAATATACTTATATGTCTCCCTTAACCAATCCCGACTCTTGATAGGTTTTTCACTATTGCCACATAGTATGACGGCACTCTGGGGTATTTTTCATTTTTCAATATGTTCTGTAAAGATCATTGAGAGACTGTGCGTATGACAGTGGGCAGGTCCCTCTTTGAAGAAATCCCTGCTTGGTTTCCACGGGCGCTCTGCGGACGGTAGGCAAAGTGGTCAGATTGAAGGAGGAGTCGATACCGACAGCCTCAAGGCAATTAACGAATGTAAGTAGACTAAGGTAAATGGCAATATAAAGTGGCAGGATTGTGATATTTTGATTAACAGGAAATTTTGTGTAGATAAAGATAGCACCTAGAAATCCTAGTTCAAGGGAATTGGAAAAAGACATCTCAAACTCCAACAGGGGTAGTGATAAAAGAGAAAATGCATGGTCAGGACCAAGAAAGGTGATGTCTTAAACCCTGTATAGGGCAAAATAAGTAGAGGCGCCAGAAGTATACCCATAATTATAAATGGTTAATAATGAAGGGAAGGTGATCACTGGGGTTATTAATGTGGAGTGTGTGGTTATTTTAAGTATTATTTGTTGTGTAAAAATATTAAGAAGTAATAGAACTACAAAAAGTTGGAACTAACAGTGTTTATAAGTAAAGGTGTAGTAAACGATTGGCGCCAAACCAAAGATAGATAGGTTACTGAAATAAAAGAGGATTGAGCGGTGATTGATGGTGTTTGCTAATTTTTGTTGTTTTAAAAAACACTAAAGGTGGTGATTTAAGTTGAAATAAAAGGTTTATTTAACAATCTGGCAAGTATTGACAGTCAATTGACACTTGTGATTGTGGAGGCCACTCCTCTCATACATCTTTGCAAAAAACTACAAAAAAACATGCGCCCAAGCTCAAACAGTACAGTGCAGAATGGATAAACGGCACAGCGGATAAAATGTTCATGCCATGGCCACAAGGGGGATCATTGTCAAAAATGATATTGCAACACATGACCACAAACGTGCACGCTGCATACACGGGAAAGAAATTAGAGAAAACATTGGCAATTTTAGAACTTTTAAAGATGTACCAAGAGGAAAAGGAGGATCCTCCACCAGAGAAGTGGATGCTTAATTAGCATATGGGGGATGGCGTTGAGCCCTCAGCTCCTCTTACCTTGCTCGAAACTAAAAGTGTAAATACAGAAGAGATAGGAGTTTCTCCTTTAAAAGAGTTGAAAGCAGCGGCAGGGTATAGTAACCCGACATATGAACCCCTGCTTACAGTAGTGGCGATAATCCAGAAGAGAGTAAAAGAAAAGAAGACGCTTGTATGTTTATATGAGATAAGGAAGAAAGAGGTGACAGGTCGAATTTATCGACAGACATAGATCGAGAAATTAATCGATGGAAGGGAGAAAAGGACATGTCTGACAAGGTAACGCTTGTACATAACAAATGGACGAGAGGACAGATCCTATTCAAGTTAGATGGGAAAAGCATTGAGGAAGTTAGGCAAAGAGAAGATCAGGACGAGCAATAAAAGAAGGAAAGGGAACGAGAAAAGAGATTGAGGGAGGATGAGCAAGGAAGGAAAAGCTGGGATCGACGGGAACAGATATACAAAGAGGAACAAGAACAGTAGAAAAACGGGTAGAGGGACAAAAAAAGTATGACAATAGACAAAGAGCGATAGAAGAAAGGGACAGGAAGGAAAGAAAGAGAGAGGAGGAAGAAGTACAAAGAGTGAAATACAAAAGGATATAGAAAAGAAGACGAACAAAGAGAAGGAGTAAGGAGGGACGAACAAAGGCAAGAGGAAGAAAACGCTATGAGGGATGCGAGAAAGCAAAGGGAAGTAGATGAAGAAATACAGCAGAATAGGAGTCAGCGAGGTTTGGATGGCAGTCTCATCCTTAACAAATGAGGCCGAGTGCAGAAATATGCTGCGATAGAGTGAGAGAGATTCTCCCAATAAAGGAAGTAACGCCAGAAACACCTAGAGTAGCAATGGAAGAAGAAACATACGATGCGGAAGGCATTGGAGAAAGGATCGATAAGGTCTATCAGCAATTAAGACAGGATAGCGAGTATGCAAGTTGGGGGAGCGGTGATCAATCCCCTGTACCTCAACCAGGAATTGAGAGGAAAACAAGTTTAGTGATGAACACCGAGCACTGTCTTTGAGCAGATTAAATCTAGATAGAGGCGAGAGGGATGATAGTCACACTAGTTGGGGTCTAGAAATGTCAGACGAGGAAAGAGAGTCAGGTCATGCGGCAGAAGTAGAGGGTGCATGTGCACCCTGGGATGCCAACAGCTGGAACATCTTGAAGAAAGAACCCCAGATCCCATAGTATATCATGAGCTTCCCCAAAGACGATCATATAGTGAAAAGGGAGAGTCTCCACCATATGTAAGCAGGTTAAGGTTGCTACCAGCAAGAAGACCGATAGGGACGATGACCCCAGCCATAGATAGACTAATAGTGGGATCCGACTATGGGATGGGGTTCAGAGAGTTCCCCTTGTTAGAAAAGGGGGGAGCAAGACCGCAATATATTCCATGACCGCAGATGGATAAGGAAAACCTAAAATGCAAGCTCCCTATTTTCACTCTGGGGCTGGGAAATGGATATACGAATTAGAGAATATGACAGGAGGAAACACGCTGGCCAAAGGAGACATAAAAGGTCTCCTGGCAGCCATTCTTGTGGAGAGGGCTGACAACATATGGAGATGAGCGGGGTACTCAAGTGTGACTGCGCAAAACACAGTGCATGATGGAGCGTCATTTAATAATTGCATCGCAGGTGTCTGGAGGGCTCTCAGGGTACAGTATCCCAATACATCAGATATGGGTGCAATTATGACACATAACATGAAGGAAGATGAAGACCCTATTGCTTATATTCAGGATATTCAGGAGAAATGGCAGCTTGAAACTCGTGAGCCGTAGGATAAAACAGTGGCACTATGTTATCATATTTTATGTCAGGCGTTACCAGAACCAGTAGAAAGACAGATGAAAAAGCAAGTGGGGATGGAAGCTAAGCCAGGGGCTGAGATACAGTTGACTATAGTACACCACTGTCAGTTATTACAAGAGAAGAACAAAAAGAAGGATGAAAATAGAAAAATAGAGGAAGCCAAATTACTTCAGAATAAAATGTCAAGCGCAGAAGGACTGGGAATGCATGAAGCAATAGGTACATCTCAAGCGAATAATTCACGCCCGATGGATCAAGGTGGGTATAGGTATGCGCCACGAGGCAGAGGTATGGGTTTTAGGGGAAGAAGAGGCGGATTTCAGAACAACCAAGGGGGATTTCAAAACACCCAGAATGGAAACCTTTTAGGGAGAATTCTCATAAATGGCTGATTTCCCTTACCTAAAGAGTCCCCCAGCAGCTTTGCTGGATTTCTAGGGTTTATTTTTTTCACCTGGTAAGAGTGTGAGCCTTTTTTCCAACTCTTACCTGTGTGTTGCTGTGTGTGTTTTCACTTTTTGTGTGATCCTGAGCACTGGAGCCTCACTTACTCCATGTGCACCTCTTTTGTGTGTGTTACACAGCATCTTCAGTGCAGTGACACAGGGTTGTCTTTGAGACTTCCCATTGACTCCATTTTTCTGGGGCTGACTACTGCCCCCCAGAAACAGGTACATTTGCCATTAACTTTATATAGTCACTTTAAACCACAGACCCAGTACACCCCATCCTACATGGAGTATTGGAAAGGGTTAACTCTTATCCCTTTTTGTCTGTACCTCTTGGAGCCTTGTTTCGCTCCCTTAACATTAAGACTTGGCTGGTGGCAGTGGTAACTACCCTAACTTTTCTACCGCGATTATATTATATAAATATTATATATATATTTGAGGCTATTATATTAGCCTCAAACATAAACCTGCTTGACCAAATACATTTTATTATGTTTCTGGCTGGGTTTACTCGCCATTTCTTTTTGTTAAAGTCTTTCTCGTTTTTTTCTCTGCGCGCCAAACCGGAGATGACTCCTTTGTTTGCTGTCTTTTCGCGGGCTCCTGCACAGAAGCCCTCCTTAAGGCGCCTGATAGTCTAGGTAGGCAGGATGTGAGGGAGGGATCTTTGGACCCCTGCCATGGGTTCCCTGGGTAACCCAAGTCGCGCTCTTGTCTGATTGGCTTAGTGGACTGGCCTTGCCAGGCCAGCCACACTGCTGTGTGATTGACAGCCAGGCTGTATGAATGGGGGAATACTGCATAAAAAGCAGGTCTCTGAGACTGGAAAGACAGAGTCTCCACTGGAACGAACGAAAGAACCAATGAGGAACTGGAGGAAGAGGACCCCTCCCACGACTGAACCGCCCAGTGAAGCCCTGCTGCAGGTCTGAATCGTCAGAATCCGACGACAGAGAAGATCCCCCAGGAAACTTCTTCCCTTGAGCTGGTGGGACCAACCAGTTCGCCCAAACTACAAGCTAGGACCCCTCCTCTGGTTGAATTCACTGTACAGAGGTACAGTGGGCTGGATTGCCACGAAGGTCGGACCCTGCTTGGGTTTTAGGGAGCTCACCTTTTATTCGTTGTTTTGCTCTGCTGCTGATTTCTTCCCTGGGTGGCACAGGACCCTCCAGTCTTCCTACTTCGTGTCAGTCTGACAGTCACTTCAGGAACTGTGAGCCTGCAAGAACCACCAGGAATGTCTGCCTCAGCTACAGCTCCCTCCCCATGTTAAGGTACTGTGCAAATCCGGTTGTCCGTTTTGATCAGCCGCGGTGAAAGTGTTTGAAATCTTTCTCCACTATGAGGGCTTGTCCTTCTCTTCTCTTTGAACTAACTTTTCTACCAACCAACCTCGTCCGGAATCTGTGCCACAAACTTTTCCGCAAACTACCCGGAACTGTGTGATCTTGAGCAAAAGACGTTTGACCCATTGACTTTGGCCCTAAGCCTTTTATAGCTGATCTCCTCACTGTAGTCTCTCTTGTTCACATGCCCTGAGTACTTACCTGTTGGTTTTGCCTAAATCCTAATAACTTTGTCTTTCCCTCCCTTTTAAATTGCTGGAGTGCCATTTTGCTCCCACTTCATTTTTGTGAGCTTAACTTGTCTGGAATTTAAGGGAAGTGGTGTATTTATGATTGTGATTTTTAACTTGCTTAGAATAGTGAAATGTTATACAACTGTTGAGTAAATAAATATATATTCTTTTACTTAGAAAACTTGAGTCAGTGTTTGCCTGAATCATAGTGATTGCTGTCCTTTGTGTAACTATTTGTACTGCTCACTTACTCTTGAGATAAGTCTGGCTGCTCCGCTACTGCCACCACTACCACTATAACAGTGTAGTACAGGCTTGTACCAAAGGTGAAATTGTACTGTCACTTGTAGTCTTAATTGTGTGTAGTGTTTCCAAAGGGTACAGCATATAATTCTGCCTAACAGAACCATAGTGCTCAGGGAGGACATAACCAAGGAGTGTTTGCCAGAGGCCACCCCCAGTGTGTTGGAATTGTGGAATAACGGGGCACATTGCACGTGTGTGCAGGAGCCCAGGGAGTGTACAAAATGGCCAGTTTTCAAGAGGGGGGACAGTTTATCCACCGCCACAAACAAGAGAGGGCTTTGCCCAGAATCACACATCCTATCAGGCATGGGCGCCACAGGTACAGCAGGTACGACGGCAGGGACAAGTACAACTACACCCACTGCAGGGGTATTCGCAACAAGCACCTATGCAGACACAATAATATGCAAATACAGGACAATTACTGATGTCTAGAATAGGAGGTGTCACTGTGGTAGGAGGAAATCCTTTCACAGGGACGGGGATGAGCTTGTACCCTCAATAGGACAGCTCAGAGGGAGACTTGATATGTTCAGTACTATCTGTGACACCAGACCCTCAAGAGGAACCAAGGGTCAATGTGACGATAGGGGGGAAGTCCTTTTCTTTTCTCGTTCATGTATACGGGAGGGAAAATATCCACTGTCAGGTATTGCCATGAATGCTCAAGGAGCTTCTTGAGCATTCATGGCAATACCTTTTACTGATGGCATAGTTCCTTTTACTGATAAATTACTGGTCTCAATAGGGGAATGTGACACGTCTGTTCCTTTGTTATACTCACGACAGACACCAGTTAACATTTTAGGAAGAGTTTTAATGACAAAACTTAACATGACAATTTCATTTACTGATCAAGGAATAGTGTGCTCCACTACAGGAATACAGTATTTAAATGTAGGAGAGTTCATACTGGTGTTCACAGGGCAAGTGGCTCTGGGAGGCGTCCCGGTAGATCCGGAAGTCTTTCTATATGGAGTAAGCATTTTTCTGACATGGCTACCTGGTCTGGTAGGGAAGATTGTGAGGATACCTGATGAGTTTTTATTTAGACCATGAATACCTATGGATGAGGAAGATGGACATACTATTCCTTTAGAGTTGGAAGTAGCTATAGTACAAAGTGAGATAGCAATGCTTGAAGGGGTATATGACGAAGGTAGATCATGGAGAACAGTGATAGCTCTTGAAGAGGGGTACATATCGACTGACATAACTGATGAAGATATGTTCAGGGACGAACGTATCAATGATGAAGTGGTGTTCTTTATGAGCATTACATACTGGATAAGGATTGAGAAGAGAGTAATCCCACATCGAATGGCGATAATGCAGCAACGACCAGCATTTTTCCAGGAAGACCTCAAAATGGTGCCAAGTGTCCTATGGACCACGGACTCCTATGACATAGGTTTATTGAAGGGAATAAGGGAGGTTAAAATAAAGATTAAGCCAAGAGCAAATTTATCCCGAGTGAAACAGTACCCCATGTCCTGATAAGCTGATGAAGTATATTCCAGACTATTTCAGCACTGATGAAGCAGGGGATCCTGGTGCCATTGGAGTCATCGTGCAATACTGTGGTGTATTCGATTAAAACATTTATAGGGGGGGTCATGGAGATTTATCTAGGATTTATGACCTCTTAACCAGATTGTAGCGGCAGACTTTCCTTTAGTTCCTAATCCTATGATCATATTGTGCAGCATCCCAGTGGAAGCTCAGTATTTCATGGTGATCGATTTGAAAAATGTGTTTTTTTGTTCCCGTTGCTTAAGGACTCACAAGACCTGACTTCCTTTACGTTTAGACAAAAAAACGAAAACATACTCATCTTCCTCAGGGGTATTGTGAGTCTCCATGGATCTTTAATACGGTCCTAGAGATGTTTATAGGCAATATCGATCTTAAGAGAGCAGTGATACAGTACGTAGATGATATATTGATTTGCAGCACAACAGAAGGTGATTGTAGGCAAGACTCTGTCCAACTAATGACTATTATAACAGACAAAGGCTATAAGGTGGGCAAGGAGAAATTACAGTATTGCTAGGAAGAAGTGCTGTACATAGATCAGTTATTTTCACATGAGGGGAAGAAAGTGACACCTGAAAGGGGTGTGGAAATTATGAAGACACCGAAAACAAACACAGTGAGACATATGCAGCAGTTTCTGGGCTTGTGCAATTACTGCAAAGCCTGGGTGTTTGAATACAGCACATATATCAAGCCAACTTTGCAAGCATTAAAGAAAGCACAAGTTGGTAAGGAAAAGATAGAATGGACTGAAGAAATGGAGGAAGGATTTGAGGAATTGAAAAGAGCAATTTGTACAGCTCCGGTTTTAGGGATTCCGACATATGGTGAGTAATTTTATTTATTTTCACACACAAATGGGGTAGTCATGACAGCAGTGCTTAAACAAAGGACAGCACTGGGGTGCACACCTTTGGCATATTACAGCAGGATTTTAGACCTAGTTGTGAGAGGACACTTCCCATGCAAACAATCTTTGGTGGCTGCCGCATTTGCAATAGAGAAGTCCACAAGTATTATCATGGGCTGTTCTATGACTCTTTACGTGGAGCGTGCCTTATTTGCCATTTTACAGAAACTCAAGGGCATGTTAACGTCCCAAAAAGCTTCAGCTTGTGAAGTGATGATTTCCAACTCAGCAATTTAAATCGTAAGATGTAAAATAGTGAACCCAGCCATGTTTGTAGCTGAACCTGTAGAAGAAGGTGATCATGTGCATGACTGTGCAAATGATGTTGAATTTTATGATGACATACCACGTGTGAAAGAGAATGCTTTGACGCGAGGAGAGATTCTTTTTATTGACGATTCTTTGAAAATTGACTAGACTAGCAGGAGAGGCATTCAGGGTCTGCAGTGGTAAGAAACAGACTAAATGGGGAATTTGAAGTAGTGGCAAGTGCAAGACTACCGTCTCACTTTTCAGCGCAAGCAGCAGAATTAGTAGCGCTTATTGTCACACTCATTGTCGCACTCGAGAAACATGAAGGACAGGAAGTAACAGTGTACAGTGACTCCGCCTCTGTGATGTCAAGCATACATGCAGAGCTGTCATGTTGTAAGAGGAGGGGCTGTCTCCGCGCAGGCAACTCTCCAGTACAACATGCGTCCTTATTGGACAGGCTCATCAAGGCACTACGACTCCCAGTGGCCATAGTGGTTGTAAAATACACAGCCCATACTAACCAAACAGACTTTCTCTTTGCGGAAATGAAGCCGTAGACATACAAGCCTACAGATATTTCAGGTTTTGATACTGAAGAGATTTCAGAAAATGTAACTAGTACCACGTTAGTACGAGAGGGGTTTAATATGCTGTCAATTACCTAATTAAAATAATTATGGTAAGAGCACCACAGGAAGAGCAAGAGCTTTGGAAACAAAGGGGATGTTCTTTATCCCCCACAGAAGCTGTATGGTGACAGGAAAGCACTGACCAGCCAGTGATACCAACCGTATTATTGAAAGTTGCACTTGAACAACTGCATTACTCATGCATATAACCAGAGAAAGTCTTGGTGCCACTATTGCAGAAGACTGGTTTGTTCCTAATTTTTGGAACACATTGCACAATTCATGGTGAATTGCATCATGTGTCAAAAGTTTCCTGCTGGACATATATTAAGAACAATTAGCAGAGTACTACCTCGACCAAATTATCTGCTTCAGCATTTACATATCGACTATGTTGATATGCTACAGACATGTAATTGTTACATTAGTGGTGGTGTGTTCCTTTTCTAGGTGGATCGAAGCTGGTCCGTGTGCATACCCTGATGCTATTTGCATAGTGAATTTTTAACTTGCACAGTGACGTTTTTAGTGCATGAAGTCTTCCCAAGGTGGGGTGTGTGCGAAGTAGTAAGATCCGATAATGGGCCACATTTTGTCAATGAACTGTTTGAACAAATAGGGCCACATTTTGTCAATGAACTGTTCAAACAAATAGGGCTTCTATTAAGTATAAAGCACACGCTTCCTTCTGCATACCTGTTACGCTCACCTGGTTCCCACGGGGGCGTCGACCGGAACTGGGCCGCTGTTATTTCCACCAGCGTGACGTGCAGCGCCGAGATGACTGACTGGACTGGCCCGCTCAGCCTAGTTTGTTTGGCTCGCAAAAATATTCTTCTGCAAAGGAGAAGAGGAATTAACCACCCGTGGAATTGAGTGTCAACCCACCTTCCCCTCTCCCGTTGTCTTCCCACTGATCACTCTTGATGTCCCCTCCTTAGTCTCACCTGATGGTTTGGAAGGATGAGCTCTCCATCCTGCGTCGACCGCAGGGGCGCGTTGATGACCAGTTACTTCACTGGCGTAGAGGAATTGGTAAGTTCCAGTATTGACTCTAAAGTCCAATTGTTCATAAGAGTTCAAATGTCTGCTCTTCACTCTGTCCAATTCCTTGCAGGTTGCCGATTAATCCACTCGAAGATTTCCAAATGGCACTCGGTAAGATTCAGGTAAGTCTATTGTGTTTTTCCCCTTAGGGGCCGGGGTACGGCGATGAAGCAGAGTTGACTGTGCCGACCCGAGATGAGGTGAGTCCCCCGTGGTAAATCAGGTAAGTTTTGTGGGGGGTAACTGGTATTGTCCTTGCTTTCTCCCCTTAGGGGCCAGGGTACGGCAATGAAGCAGAGTTGACTGTGCCGACCCGAAATGAGGTGAGTACCTCCCGTGGTAAATCAGGAAAGTCCTTGGGGGTAGCTTGTATGGCCTTAGAGAGTCCCCTTGCTCACCTTGCTGTCTTTGTCTCATTAGGTGTCGGAGGGCGGCCGCGAGATGAGAGAGCGTGATGGAATGCTGAAGTACCGCCAAGCAGGTGAGTTCAGCGCGGCGCCGTAGGAATGCGAAGCGATGCTTCAAAGACTTCTGTCTTTCAGTTCCGTGGCGAAATGGATCAGGATTCAGGTAAGGATTAAAGTTAAAACTCCTGTTCTAACCTTTATCCTTTTGTCTTCTTGTTTCAGGAGACCCAGGACTGAAGCGGGCGTGGCTGAAGACTGGAGCTGCTGAAAACACGGTGAGCGTTACGCTGCAGCAAGCAGAATAACGCGAAGCACGTGTGGCTGTCCGGGCGTGGTTTAAATAGCCTTGGAAGAAGATCCAGGTAAGTATTCTTCCTCAGCCCCACCCAAGTAACAAAATAGTCCCTTCAGTAAAATAGTCCCTCCTAAGCCTCATTTGGCTTGAGTCTTCATGCAGCATGGTCTGCCTCAGGTGAGTATGCAGCATGGTCTGCTTCAGGTAAGTTATCAATAATGAGCCTGGCGCCCATGGCGCCAGGACTGACTTTATCTTTATGAGCCTGGCGCCGTAGGCGCCAGGACTGTACCCAAACAGCCCCTAACTGGGGCTTTTTGGCATGCTCCAAGTGGCATGATGCCTGCTTCCGGGGCTGCTGGGCCTGGTCTGGTCTTCCGGGGGCAGGCATCATGACAATACCACCCACAAGTGAAGGGAATATGTGAAAGACTCAATGGCCTCCTCAAAGAGAGAATCGCTAAGATTAAATTGTCTTTAGGAAAAGGGATGGCTATATTGCCTACCCTTAGCATTATTTGCCCTTCAGAATCAGCCAGGTTCTGACCACCACCTCACCCCGCACGAGTTAGTGACAGGGCACCATGTGAGAATGCCTCTTACGCCTCCATCTAGGGTCAGGAGTGATGCCCAGAGTATAGCGAAATGCACAATTATTTGACATGTATGACTACCAGTATTTCTTCTAGGAACACGGAAGAGGACAATCCAGTGACCAACCCAAGTGTACTATTTCCACCACCAAAGTTAGAGGGTTGGGTACCTGATCCTAATAAAGAACTTCATTAGAAGGTGGCACAAACCTAGGTTCAATGGTCCCTTTGTTGTTGAGGAAATCTCCGCTTCTGCAGTTGAGGTATCGGGAAGACGAGCTTGGCTGCATCTAGGTGACATGAAGGTTTATAAAAGCGAGACCCTCCCTCCAACGGTTGCTGACCTAGAAGCAAGACAAGAAGAAGAATTTCTGCATGTGCAGACTCAATTGATGACCAAGAAGAAGGACGATAAAGTAGCAAGTGATTAGTACATATTTCTTTTGGACTGGAATTCAATGGACACGTCTTATATATTTTATCAGGAAATGCAAAGACTTGCAGAAGAATTCCAGAGGCTGAAATAAACTTTTAGAAATGTATTGAAGAAATGAATAATGCATCAGTAGCATGCCTAAACATCAGTTTTTATTAGAAATTGGAAGAGAAATCTATATTCAGATTAATTTTGTGAAGGATATCTATTTGAATTAATAAGACACATGATACCTGGTGGCACTAAAACAAAGTCTTTTGGTTGCTATTTTTGTGTTCATATTTCAATCCTACTCTGCTCTTGTTAGGGGAGATGTTAATATTCCCACCTTTTTAAATGATACCAAGAATGGTCCAGTGATAAGAAGACTATAGACAGCGATCATTGAGCACATTGTACAATTACAGAAGCAAAATTTAATACTTACAGTAAAAATGATTTGAAAAGAGGGCAAAGTGAGAGTGCTAGAGAGAGCACTAGCCCAAATGGCACAACAAGGGGTTCTCCAGACTTGTATGCATAATATACAAATGCATGTGTATTCTTTTTATCTTTCTGTATCTTATATTTCTGATTTTTGTTAATCTCTATGAACATGTTAAATGACACAAGAGAGATGTGGAAGAAGATAATCAGGGGATAAATACTAACCATGATAACACTGCTCACCTGGGGAATAATATTTCATATCAGCACATGAAAAAGGCAGGGGAAAGACCATCTGATGAGAATTGCTATGTCTGCTCTCTCATCCCCTATGCCATGAATACTGTCAAAACCTTAATTTCAAAAGAGATGCCGGCAAAATATGTGAAATGTCTCAGCCATCTAGCAGTACTACTAGAGAACAGTTGAAATGAAACTGGGTTGCATTGCGATGAAGATCAAGATAATTGTTTTCATACCAGGGTGATTATATAAAAACAACACAAATAGAGAAGGAACCTGGATGGACAGACAGGATGCTTGTGTATCCTGTGGCAGGCCATGACGAGGTGATCATCGTAGAAATGAAGAGAATGAACTGTTCTGGCATGACATAGAAGACTGTAATGCCTGGATGCTGGGAATGGTCACAGCCGCTGATCTATCGGTGAGAAGACACCAGTAAATGATGGGAAGATGGAATGATGTCATATGCAGTTCATCTACTAAGAAAAGAAGCAGCACACAGAGTGCTGAAAGTAAACTATGAGTGCTTGAAGTCATGGTCTAAATACTCTAAACTACTGACATGGGTGGAGGATGAAACTGGTCCAGTATCCATAGTCCCATTAATAAATGCAACTATGTGCTTTCAAAGCAAGGGAAAGAATTATCTCTGACATAATAAGGGGAACACCTTGGACGATCAAGGAATGAGGAGAGGGACGGATGTCCTAATGGATCAGTATTGTGCCTGTGGATCTAGAGCATATATGAAATTACCCAGGACTTGGGGTGGACTGTGATCTTTGGTATACATTCATGTTCCAGCATTGGTGATACCACAAAGCGACCTGACGATTGAAGAGTTCCCAAAAGTAGATGATCAACAGAGAAGAAGAAGGTCAATAGAACTCTGGCGAAGAAAGAGATCAAATTACTTCTCAGCAGAATCAAAAACAGCTTTTGATGATTTTCCTGATGAGCACAAATTGTTCAGTAAACTGCAGTGTTGTTCACATCTATGTTCATGCCTGGGGTTCAGACTGTTGTAAATGCCAGGTGGTTACAAATCACTAGGTGGGAGCTGCTGCAAACAATCAATGCCACCATAAAGGGATTTGATGCGATAAAAGAAGAATTGAAGACCATAAGGCTGATGACCCTCTGGAACAGGTATGTCCTCGACATTGATCACAGCTATGGAAGGAGGTGTTTGCGCCAAGATCGGGCCATCATGTTGCACATTCATACCATCTCATGACGGAGAGAACAGGACATTGATAGAGGCCATATCGATGTTGACAGATTTACACATAAAAATGGCGTTCGAGACATCAGCCATTGAAGATGACAGTTGGTTTGCCTTCCTGTTCTCATGGATTCCTTATTGGATGACAAACATGTTCAAGTTCCTTTGAGCAATATTGGTGATAATCATATTTGGATTCTGTTTGATAAGGATAATAATTGCACAATGTAAGAAAACTGCCAAGAAAGCAGTAGGAATGAAGATCATGATTGATGCCAAGGAGGAACGAGAAGTAAAGGAGCTGACTGATAACACCATAATAGATTACATAAAGGCCAGCATTGTAGCACATATGGGAACAAAGTTCTGGTATTCAAAGGATCATAAAAAATACGTGGGACATCAGCGATATGAAGGAGCAGTATAGTGGGGGCTGTGGCAGCCCATAACCCATGATAAATGCTCGGTCGCAGTAGGAAGGCCACCTAGTGCAGCCACGGGAGGTTACAAATTTGGAGAGCTTGGAGCACAGCTGACTGACCTTAATAACGGATTCTCATTGCGCCTGTGACGGTGACAGACCCACAAGACACGTGTAGCCGATCAAATAATCAACTGGTGTCATTCTGCGACAACAAGGGAGGGGAGAACTCCCATAATCAAATTTCAAACCCCAAAATAGCACAGAGGAAAATTGATGGTTGTCATGCCATCAAAATATTTCTTGCACAGTGGAATTCTGATGGATGATCCACGCGCACCAGAATGGGAGGGATCCTTCATTTCAACTACTCCAACGTCTTCGCTAACTGAGCCAGAACTAGAGCAACCAAGGCTCCTGGGGCAAGAAGTAATTACATGTGCCCAGGTGCGTGTCTCTGACTCCTCCCCAAACTCAGCATCACCAAATGGCGAAGCCAAGCGGCCAAAAGATTTTCCAACATTGCTTGATAATGTAAACGGGCTTCACGCTTACGGTCACAAATATTAAGAAAAAAATCAAGAAGCATTTGCCTAAACAGAGACATCGAAGTTTGGGTGATCTAAAGTTAGGCTCACTGGAAGCCAGGAACTCATCCTCACGACCAGACCTGGACACAAATGTGGGTCATAGCAACAGGGGAAGGCACTTCCCTAAGGAATTGAACCTGTCACCAATACCAGCAGATGAAAGCCCAAACACCCCACCAGAATTCACCACCACAAACCAATTGCAACCTGGTATACAGGATGTGAGGCTGCCAGCAGAGATGCAGCAAGAGAAAAGTTCTTTAGAAAGGCCCCCATCGGACCCTAAAGCAAATGAAGCAACCCTGGCAGCCCTGAATTTCATTCTAAACTCATTGGTGAATGTTTTTGAACTGTTGAAGGGGGAGACTCAAACTCACTCAGGGATACGGCTGGAAATGACTAAAGAAATTGATCTATGTGAATCCTCGATGGTGGGGCTTAGGATTGCATTAAAAACATCAATCATACCTACGCTCTCATCCTTGAGGGAGGAAATATCAAAACAAACCGTTTAAATATTTATGCTAAGACAGATGATCATGGAATTAAATTCAGATGAACAGGATTCAAAAGTCATAATCAAAGAACTGCTAGATGTCACCAGGAGGAAAAACAAATCCAGCCATGATTATGGGTTGATAGGGAGAGAGGGGAAGTCAGTAAACAGTTTCTCCCTCTGAGTCAGTTCTAGAAGAATTCGGGAGAATGGGCCAGATGGCAGAGAGTGGGATACTGGATACCCCCTCAACTCCAAGTTCTTGCAAACCTCCGCAGAGCAAGAGATCATAACTGAAGCGGAGGCCTGGCACGATAGTGCACACCAACATTTCCGAGGGAGGCAGAGAGCTAAAAGGAAGGTGAAGTTGAAACGCAAGAAGACCTCACAAATGATAGAAGAAAGGCAGACAAAAAGATGAAAAAACAAGAAAGTAAACAAACCAAAACATACAGGCACATCCTCCTTCATTAAAGCACTTAGTGATCCAGGCAAGAAGGACTCTGATATTAGTGGAAGGGATCAAATTGGCCACAAGCAGAGCAGAGTAGAGAAGCAAGGAAAAAAGAGAATAAAGACATTGGAGAATGCCGAACCAAACATACTAAATAAGAGCATAGAGGTCACGAGTCTGAAGAACCTCAAATTACCAAGGCAACAATTGGGATGCAGACTGATGAAATACCAGATTCAAGAAGCGACATAAGGAACTCAGGCAGCATAACCAATAAGGAAAGAATAGGACTTACAGGAGAACCAAACCCAATGAAAGGCCCAATTAAATGGGCCCCCATTTTCAATTGTGGGAAAACAAAGAAGACATCGGGAAGAGGGGGTAATTCCCAACAAACCAAGCTGCCAAAATAACACTTAAAATTGGCCCCCATCTTTTGTTGTGGTCAAACACTAGAGAGGGTGACGTTGGCAGGAAGCAGCAGTACCTCGGTGCTCGAGTCACATGAAATGCAAAGAGAAGAAAATGTGTCGGCCAATGGGCCCAGAGAAAGTCCTTACTAAAGATTCTGGAAAAGGGAGTGATATCACAGAGGCAAATGACCCCCAAGGGGATGTGAGAAGAGTAATCCCAGCATCTCCAAGAAAAAGCAACCACTCGTCATGGAAGAAACTGCTCCTTTTGCAGTATCCAGGCTGTGGCTTAAATGTGTGAAACATTCAACTAGCTACAGATCACCGAACAGAACTGCCTTTTTGTCTTTCCTGAAGAGAATTCCAGATGTATACTCGTTTTGCCCAGATGACATAGAATATGTTAAGTTTCCATTCCCACATACAACCTTACTGGCTGAGGTGGGACCTAAATCCAAAACGGGGGCCAGGGCAATTCTAGCAGTCTCTGATCTGCTCTCTAAGGAGGAATTGGAAATCTTTTCACCTTGTCCAGAAATAGACCTGCTAGATCAAGAGAAGGTCCCAGAGGGGAGAAGGGAGGAGGGTCCAAAGAAGGAAAATGTGAATTTGGGCACTATTGGTAGTACAAGTACTACAAGGCCCAGTGGAGGGTCATCACTTAAAGAAGACAAGCCAAAAAAAGTCCCCACAATGCTCCCTGAGATCCTGACACAAGTCCTTCAAAGTTTGGGAGGAGGAAGGGAGTCTCTTTAGTTGGGACAAATTCAGGATAAAGGAAGGCTATTGGGGGGCCTCTCTATAGCATGTGAGTCCACATTAATTTAGGAGGCACAGGAATTAACCACTGTGCAGAAGAGAATCCTCGTAGGAATGCTCACCTTGCATTCAGAAGACGAACCCAAAAACTAATAGCAATCAATGTTTATTGGAACCCCGCCTGTTCCAAGCTCACAACGTTTCTTGAATCACCGGATATTTTGTTGACCATTGTAAGTTTAGATTTCCCAGGTAATCTGATAATAATGGCCGGAGATTTCAACACACAATGTGTAACAACGTCAGCAGTGGGAAAAGGGTTAAAAGAAAAGAACACATCTCATTTGGGCAAAAGATGCCAAGCCTTCTTTGCAGAGTGGGACATGAAGATTCTCAATGGCTCCATTGAGGGGGATATCCCTGCTTCAGTAACATGGAATAGTGGTAAATCCTCTTCCATTCTAGACTATATCCTTCTCTCCTCACAGATCTTTGAGATATGTATGCAACTGGAAATCAGAGAAGGAGGAACGAGTGACCTTAAATGTCTAGTAGCAGCAATGTCTTGGAGCTTTACAAACAAAGTTATATATTTAAACCAATCACTATTAATGAACAATTATAAGAAAAGATTGATGAAATATAACAGCAAGGGATATATAAGAGCAAGCGAAGACGCCTAAATGAAAAATTAGAGGACTCCCAGAGTAATACATCAAGTAGGTCCCTGGATCGACCAACTGGCCTAGACATCAGTAAATAGAAGGCGCACCACCACTCATTTGATGAAGCCACTTGGGGCAAAAAAAGCAAAATGAGACATTCCCTTAGGAGCCTGAAGCTAACTACCCCATTAAGAGTTGTATATGAAGAGAAGGCTCGAAAGATCAAAAGATCCTATAAAAACTGTTCTCGCCAACATCAAGCATTGTGCCTTTAGAAGGATAGTGAGAGAATAATTGAGGTACTCAATGAAAACAATTCTCGAAACCTCTGGTCAATCGTCAGTGGGGAGGAGAATGCTCTCAATCGAGTTTTATTAAACTCAGTGGTTGAAATCTAAAGGCCACAGGGCAATCCAAGTTATAACACTTCAGATGTTACCTGGGACTTGGTCTTTGAAGAAAGTGACGTAAGGGAATTGATTAAGAAGCCATCATCCTCTTGGGCTGCTGGGCTAAACAGCCTGACATATCAGGTACTCAAATGAAACGTATGGGGAAGGGTCTTAACCCAGTTGTTTAAATAAATCCTGCTTAGTAGAACACTGCCCAAGTCCTGGACCTCTTTGATCATCATTCCCATATACAAGAAGGGCGACCAGACATCACCAGCGAATTATCTCCCTATAACCCTCTTGGATGCGGAAAGCAAATAGTTTGCAGGTCTAGTGCTTGGAGAGCTAAATAAATGGGCAGAGCAGAGTCGCATTATTCCTAAATTTCAAACTGGTTTCCAGAAAGGCCTCTCCACCTCTTTGAACAGGATTACATTATCAAGTTTAAAAGGGAAGCCAACTTGCAAGGGGGGAAGAATGTCTTTGGGGCTTGGATTGATCTGTCAAAGGCATTCCACTTAGTCAACAGAGATCGCCTCTGGGCTAAGTTGGACAGTTGGAGGATACCAAAACCACTCTTATCCATCCTACTCACTCTGCATAGAGATAATAGAGTGCGGGTGAGACTAGATGGGGGAGGTACTCTGTCAGACTACATCAGAGTAGAAAGAGGAGTCAAGCAGGGTTGCCTGGTGGCACCTTACCTCTTCATTTTATATCTGGCAGACATGGGAAGGAAGATGAAAACTTCAGCCTTGATAATTCTTAAGGTTGGTGATAGTGCTATTACATGTCTCACATATGCGGAAGATATCGTCCTTCTGGATAGGACTGAGGATGGTCGGCAACATCTGCCTGGAGATCTATCTTAAAGATAATGACCTCCTAGTTAATTCAAGTAAATCAAAAATAGTTGCCTTTAAGAGTCGAAGTAGGCAGGGGCCCAAATTTATTTGAACATTGGAAGAAGTAATTCCAGTGGTGAAGGAGCTCATTTACTTGGGCATTCCCCAGTATGCGTCCCCTAGTCTGGCCAAAAGTGGCCAAGAACTTATAGGGAAAATATCTCAACTATTCGCCCAAATGGCTAAAATCAAGAGGAAATACTGTAAATTCTCAATCTTACCTTTTATCAGATATTACACAGCCAAAGTCATCCCAATCCTTTTGTATGGATTGAAGGCAAAACCATTGGCGTGGGACTTCAATTGGCAGCGCTTGGAGGGTTTACTATGGAAGAGAGTTTTGTGTCTACCACAGAGCCTTCCGATGGTAAGCCTGCAGTATGAGCTGGGGCTTAAATCCTTAAAGGTACATGTAATCTGGAGGCTCACTTCACTGTATCGACAGATCTTGGCCCCTTGGACAGAATCTCTTTACGAAGGCCTGCAAATCCACCTGAACCATCGACGGTCGCCCCTCCTGTCCAACCTCCAGAGGCTGGTGTTGGGAGCCCTCATGGACTGTAGCAGTGACGTTGAAACTCTCATTACTAATCCAGACAAGACCAAAGGACCCTTATGCAGATGGATTCATACCATAGACCAAATGCGAAAACTAGCTTTGGCAGGCTCACTTTCCCCTTATGACAAAAGAAAGGCTTTCTCTCAAGATATCTGAGAAAGTTCCCGGACCCTAAAGTCAGACAAAACTACTTAAGATTCCGCTTGAATCTGTTACACACGGGGGAAGTTTTAGCCTGTTGGGGCTGCGGTAATTAAGGTATGAAACTGTGTAAAGTCTGCAAGGATCCTTGAAAGCAGTCCTTAAAACATCTCATGATGCATTGTGAAGGCACTTGGGAAGTGAGAAAGAGTAGCTTAGGTCAGCTGGTTGAATCTGAGGAGCGCCTCCTTTCAGAAATGTTTTGGGACAGACTCATAGCGGGCCAAGAAACACTAGTCATTTCTAACATAATGAGGGCATTGCCATTGCATGGGATTATTCCTTCTGCATATTATTAAAAGGTTCTCAACACATTACTAATTGAAACAAGGATGTTATGAGTGGTTTCTGTGTCTCTTTGGCTCCTTTCAGTCATCATGCTTCTCCTGGTTCTTTGTCCTCGCCTTTTGTTTGTGAACATCTGAGCTGTCTAAGGAAATGGTTATGATGTATTAGGGACGGCGTGACGTCCATAATCAGATTTTTTTTTAGGTTTTGATTAATTTTATTGTTTTTGTTTTATCCACTGTTCTATTATCTAATTTTCTATTTTTATGCATTTTGTGTAAAAACCGAACACAAAAAAATAAAAAATAAAATAAAAATATGTGGGGCGATGGGTCTACTCTAACCCAAATGGACAATTGAATTACATGACCTGGAGTGTGGTTCAACACATCAAAAGAGGGGGCCCCCTGAAGAGGGTGGCAAAGATATGGACACCGAAGAGACATTTCTTCAAGAGAAAATAAAAGGACACCGAGAAAATTGAGAAGGTGGTCGAGGACTCGACCAGAGGGGGGAATGTAAAGGACCAGCTTTGTGTATCTGCAGGAGAACCCACCCCCTACCTTCCGTTTATTGGAGACATGAGATCGTGCCGTACCTAACACCCACCATAATACCAATACCACAGCGAGTGTTTGAAAGAAGATACCCATTTAGACAACCCTATCGAATGTGCCCTCAACATGATTATAACCTGCAGGAGGAAAAACCTTAGGGAGTATGAAAAGAAGCTAACAAATGAATTGATGACATCATAAAGAAGTGGTCACGATGTTGCAAGATAAAGAAGTAGGACACGGCATGAGTACTAGAGGACAAACCATGGCACAAGAGGTCAAATGAACTATTGACATAGGCAAGAAGAAACCTATGCAATAAACAAGATGTTGAAGAAAACCGAAGTTCAATACATATACAGACGCTGAACCCTAGATAGATTAAGTCATCATAGAAGCTAGCTATAAGTAGTGAATAGAATGCAGGCAGAGCCGCCATTGTACAGAAACTAGACATGGGTATCATGAATTTAGTAAGCCAGAACCCATGGGAATGGAAAACTATTTTCCAGCAAGAATAATAGGCTCGTGGAGCTGCATGGCAAGTCTGTCTGGCCTGGAGTCAAGACTGAAGCAACCAAGGTCAGCTATCTATTCTGGAAAGCAGCGAGCATGCAGAGGATGAATATTCCCTTGTTAAGGTGCAATAAAAAACACCAAGGATGCCAAGTTTTAATTGATTTAGAGCATTTAAAACGTACAAAATGGACCAAATCATGGTTTACTGTCACGTGAGCTAGGGATGGGAATAGAGTTCGAACTTGGAGTCAAAGACACGATAGCGAGTCCCCTCACTCCCGTGCTTTCCCAAAGATCAGAATGAAATTGTCTTTGTACTTTGTAGAGGTCAAGTACAAAGACAATTTCATGGCAGAAGGCATGGGCAATGAGAGATGCTGGGCTAATTGGGTGGTGGGGTAGTTTCATGCCCTATCTCCTTGCACATGGGTCTGTGCTTACATGCTGCTAAATGAACCAAATGTTCCAGAGATGGCACAAGCGTGCCAACCAATTGTATTAGTCCATATAACAAAGGACCTAGTAATTTGAAAACCAATGAGAAACTGTGTACCGAATGTTTCTGAAATTACATGTTTTTAGAGGTAGGCATAAATTGTCCACCTGATAACGAACAGCCAATAACAATCCTAGCTCCCATAGAAAAGTACAGTCTATCTTAACCAATACCGACCCTTGATGGGTTTTTTCACTATTGCCACGTAGTCTGATGTCACTCTGACATATTTTTCATATAAAAAACATATTTTGTGTAGAGATCATTGGGAGACTGAGCGTACGTCCATTGATTTTCGTTGATAATTGTTAATAAAACAATACTTTGGCATCTTCCGGAGTTGATTCTGTTATTTGGAATTATTCTGGTGTAATCCCATCCATTCCATATGCATGTTCCTAAGCGCCATATGCTCATCTTCACCTTGCTCTGTCGTCCTGTAGGCCCGCATGGAGCATTAATCTTCTAATCACTGCTCATAAGGATGGTGCACACTGCACAATGCAGTCAGAATGCTGCTGCTTTCATCAGATACTATGTAGGACTCCCTAAAGAGCTACGCAGCACTCCAGGAGGATGACATAGGCCAAATTCCAAGCAAGGAACACAGAGCAGAGATTAGAAGTGGTCATTTCGAGCTCTGCTCGGCTCAGCTCCTAAATTCATATGTATAAATAATAAAATAGCACAAATCAAACAGACTGCTCAGGCATGCTGTGAATCTTCAAAGAGACTTCAGTCCGTGGAAAATACAAGGATAACGTAATGGCAAATGAAACAGAAAACATCACAAAAAACAGGTGTGAAAAATCCTTACACTTCAACCAGAAACTATAGAATCTCCAATTTGATGTTGGTGTTTTTTTTAAATGTATTTATTTCTGGTATTTCTAAAGCGTTGAAGCCATTTGAAGCAGGAGCCAAGGGGCTGTGGGTAGAAAAAGTATTTACTGGGTGAAAGTGCAGGATGCTGATTCTGAAAGATTTTTTCTGGATAAAGTGGCAGGAGGACGATTATAAGATTGTGTACACCAGTGTTTGTTCGGAAGAAGGAAGGAGTAGCAAGTGGGGCCAAGGGACAGGGAGATGGGCTCAGAGTGTGATGGAGACTTTCAAAGGGATTCTTATGTGAACTGTCATAGGAGTGATCTTTGGTGCCTTGCAGTTAGCGCTACTTGAACAGGTCGGTCTTGAGCCCCTTTCTGGATCACAGAATACAGGACACACCGTGATTCCAGAGCAGAAATAACAGCACATGTTTCACTTCATAGTTTATCATCAAGCTCAACAACTTTGTAATGTGGATAGAGGGAAGGGGCATAACTTGGGCCAACATCTGGTGAAAAACTGAATGAAATATGGGTTTATAGTCTGGATGATATTCAGTAATAAGTCACCTACTCTGTTTGTATTTATACCTAAACTCATGTCTGTGCTACAGGCATGGCCAAAACACTACTAACTCACCCATTCCGTGAGTAAGATGATAAGTGAGCTGAGACATTTGTAGAATGCTTCTGTGAGCTTAATCACTTCTAGGTGCTGATCGTATCCCTCGTGTATCCACTCAATCGTTAGCATTGGAGGTCCCACCTTAGAAAGCACCTGAAAGTCCACATAGATGTCACCTGTTTTATTGTAAGCCTCTGAAGTCTCAGTCCTGGGACTGATAATACCTTGTTGCAAGGAATAACAATAGTTCAGTTTCCTGATGACTAGAGCCCATGATGGAATATTTGGCCTATCCTGAGGCAAAGAAGCACTGGTTTTCAAACTAGAAATGCTTTAAGAACAGTGCACCCATGCTTTTAGCATTGGGCTGGATCTCTATTGATTCTCCAAATTCAGGGAGATGTTCTATGCCAATGTAGTCGTTTCTCATTAAATTTTTTTGTGTGTTTATCAATTTTATTGATTTTACAAAATTGAGAATGTAAGAAATTCTCTCATCTTCAATCTTCAATTTCAATTTATTTCCTTCGTAGATGATAGTAGTAGAAGTATTTCCTTTCTTTTGACAAATGATTCAGGGTGACACAACGTCTTAGAAGTCGGTTTCAAGGGGGGGAGCATCTGCTTTAGTTTGGAGCATTCTGCTAAAGCTGCTTGAAGAATCTTTGCAGTCGAAATTGACCAAGAGGTTTTTTTCACCACTCACTAGGCGACTCCACCATGTTTCTTCTTCTCGGAGGGTGTATGGCTCTAGGAGAGGGCTGAGGTATGCTTTTCTCAGGACTAAGGTAACCGGGCAGCTCGTCAACAAGTGTTGAGTAGTTTATCATTAATATATCCCAGTAATATGGCCTCAATGCGCTTGTGGTGGGAACGCACTCAGGAACCGAAGTCCAGGTATGGGAAAATTCTCAGAAAGGGCTTAGTATGCGTGTGTGCATTTGGCCATGATTAGGA
This sequence comes from Ambystoma mexicanum, assembly GCF_040938575.1. Classification (NCBI taxonomy): domain Eukaryota; kingdom Metazoa; phylum Chordata; class Amphibia; order Caudata; family Ambystomatidae; genus Ambystoma; species Ambystoma mexicanum. The sequence goes on from NC_090939.1 coordinate 821,315,827, forward strand.
ATTAGGTGGGCTGGCTGGGCTCCAATAAGCAAACCCAAGAGGTCAGGCATGTGGGTGGGTGCTGAGGGAGGTCAGGAGAGGTGCAAGAGTCTCGTTTTGTGCCCAGCTAGACCGAATGTTTGACCTGGGACTTCGCTGTATTCTAATGGCAGAGGTATTGAGGCAACATCTGGTGTAAGTAAGCAAAACGGTAAGTGTGAAGCTAGCCCAAATTTTGCCATAGGTCATTGCTGCATTCTAGTGCGTGTGAATGGGTAGCCATGCCTGTGGCTGATGTCCACCGAAGTGGTGCGTTTATGCATACCCTGAAGCTCGGATGGAGCAATGTGGCCTCCCTTAATGGAAAATTAGATCCCCAAATGGTTATCTCTCTTTTATTCTTATAGAACTGAAGCCTGCTGTAATTCATCCTGTGTCAGATCTCGTCTTAGCATTGTTGTATAGTTCTTTAAGCAGGCATTTTATAATAAAGATGATGCCTAAAATGTGTACAATGAGAAAGGCCTCCCTGACAAGAGTGAGAGAAATAAGATGTACCAATTTTGGCAGTTATTAGGGATTTTTGCTTCTTGCTGGCGGTCACCTTAAAAAGGGACACATGTCAGATTGGAGACCACACTTAAATGTTCGAAATTGACTGTTGAAGTAATCTATTTCAAAGCCAGACTTCATAATTGCAATGTACAGTGACATATTTCTTCAGACATTGTGAAACTCCCAGAAAGTGTATCAGAAGTATACTTCCATCAATGCCGATTCTGAATGTGTTGTCGAGTACACAAGCTTTCTGCCATGTGTACATTCCTAAACCCAAATTATCAAGCACAGATATTCTTCATTTGGGATGCAGTGTTGAGCAGATAAAATTGTAAGGTTTAAAGTGACTGGCCTTTTCTTTCCAAGAATGCACCATGCTACATGTGAAAGGAAGGCCCAGAATTAAAGTAGTTATTTTGCAGGGAATAGCACAAGCCATTTAATTAAAAGTGTATCATTGGATTTCTTTGTGTCCTTAATATGTGAATAGCATATGTAAAGATGATGGCATTACATCAACATTTGTATTCCAGTCAATGTGAGAATTAATATGTAATTTGTTTATTCGGTTATGGCTATAATTAATTAAAACAGTATTGTTTTAAACTCAAGAACAGAAATAGAAATGCTATTGAATTTCGTTTTGCTGTGTGATGTACATTGAAAAGACAGACCTGCATTAGTAAATGAAGAAATGAAAAAAAGAAACCCAAGGGAGATTGTTTTAAAGAAGAGAATCACATTGTATTTTAAGTTCTGTCCCACTTGTAGGCATACTGAAGAGAACAAAGGTCTCCAGTTTAGTGGGAACTGGACAGAAAATAATTACAGATTATGGTTAGGCCAGGTGGTTTCTAACACCACCCAGAGATGCTTCTTGATTGGATTCAATGCAGGCTTTCAAACCATGTACACACAATGCATTTTCTCTGGGTATTCACTCATGACACCAGGCATTGTCTTCAAAGAATCTATTTCACATCAACTCATAAACCAAATCCATTAGCCTATGAAAGGCTAACCGATCTGGTCACTGACACTTAGATGCATGGCACAAGCCATCTGCCTGGATTAGTGAATCTTCAAGGTTACTGAAAGTATGCACAGCTAAAGATAAATTGGAGAGGGAATATAGCTGAAGATTGAAGGGAATATTAGGTGATGTGTCATCACTGCCCTCTTGAGCAGAACTTCTGAAATAGTACACCAAAAAAATCAAATGCATTTATATGAAATAAATCTCACACACAATGTGTAAAAATGAAATTAAGCCTTTCAGTGCCATGCAAGTTCTGATTGATCTGTGCTTTTGGTATGTTGTAAGTAAAAGTAAACTCTATCAGAATATTGAAACAGAATTATAGATCACTGTGTTTAAGATTACCTTAGAATGTCAAACCCTTGTAGAAGTATTACATAACATCAGAATGTCATCATAAACATAGAACTGTGAGCCTCGACGTGCAGAACATAAAAATATAAGTTTTATCAATGTAGCATAGATGAATCTGAAATTAGAGCATACAAACCAAATTAGCTTTTCTTCAGAAAAAGTAAGCGCCCTCCCACCTTTCTGGTCATGTGGAAAACTAACCGCTCATCTGTGACAACCACGGGTGGGATTGGAGGGAAATATAATGGGATGCTCATAGGACAGAAGGATGCTTTATGGAATATTGGGTGAGGAAAAGACTGGAGGTGAGCAAACTGGAGATTGCAGAACAAGAGAATTGACTCTTAGCAGACGGCAGACGAGGCCATGAGATGTGTCTATTGAGAGACGAAAGCAAGAGCAGCCCATAGAGAGATGACCACCCAGCGCTTGGTGACTGATTCCAAAAAGGCCCCCTGAATTGAGGATTTGCTAACAGGATGGTGTCTGGCTGACTGGGTCCCCAGCTAGTTTTCCCGTTACCAGAAGTTAGATCTAAAGGGTAAATCAACCTTGATGCCCACATTGTCCAATTTGAAAACTGGGTACAATCTGGAAAAATAAAGGGACTTGGAATGCAAAAGGGGTGCACTTTAAAAACAGGAACACTGGTGTAGATAAATGTATGCCCTGTGTTCCCCCACATATATATTAAAAGCAAAGTGAGAGGTTGGCCTTAAAAGGATTGATTGAATGTGTATTAAATAACAATATTTAAAACCAAAAACATTTTGGATGCCACTTTAAAGTGTGATTGCTTGAGTTAAGTATTATTTGCAAATATAGTTTGTGGTTCAAACTGGTGTTGAGTCATGGTGGATCAGAGCGCAAATGCAAGTTCTGTCGCCTGCGATGATATTGTGCTGTTAAAGCTACCAGTAGAGACCATAGTATAGTCTGGAAGTTTGTGTGACAAAATACATGTAGCAAGTATTAATTTGTTTCATTAAGCACTGTGGGATGTGCAAATCCTCTGCATTCTCCTGTCTTTCAGTGCTGAGGCAGAGTCAGATGTGGTGGGGAAAGGAAGAGAATGTTCAACTAAATATCTGTTACTGGCGAATAGAAGATCTCCAGCCCAGAAATATAAAGAGACTGAAAACCTCACATGCAGACCTTTTTAAAACTGTGCATGTTTCTGGATAGAAAGGAATCCATTCATGTACATGGAAAGAGACACACTCTCTCTCTCTCTCTCTCTCTCTCTCTGTGTGTCTCTCTCCCTCTCTCTCTCTCTCTCTCTCTCTCTCTCTCTGTGTCTCTCTCTATTGCTCTGCATCAGTACAAAATGAAAATCCAAATCCAGCATCACCCTCTGCTTATTTTAGATTCTAACAAGAATTTGATTTTGCAGCGTTTGTTTTTTGTCATTTAACTACAACAGAAGATGACTATTTTGGCTGTGCATTTACTAAGTACAAAATATAATTCCACAGCCCTGATAACAGCTCACATGCAACATAAACATATTCATCAAAAACAAACATTTTCCTAGAATTACATTTAATAAATAATGCACAGGAATGTGTTAAAGGATGAATACATTATATTAAATTAACTTAATTACCAGAAGCTGTGAACCATTCATCAAAAAATTGGATCTTTGATTTATTACTCCGTCCTTCCATTAAAATATAGATTTCGTTTAAAAGATGTATTTTCAGATCATGAAAACGACATGCAATCTCTCTCCCCAGAGAATCTTTTTGGTAGTGGTGACATTCCTCCACTTTTTCTGCCTGCCTGCATTAGTCCAAAAAATTCAAATGCACATTATTAGACCAGCTGATTTAAGACACAGGTCCCTTTTTAATGCAAAGCTGGAATGATCCTACTCACATTAATGAAAGTCTGTATTGTGTATCATCCGGAGCATTGATACCAACAGTCCAAGTGCAGTTCATGGATGATGTGTTGCAAGCCACACAAGTCACGTTTTCCGCTGCTGTTCCATTCATGCCTGTAAAGATTAAATTGACAAGTTAAGCAGCTATAGAATAATTTACAAGCATGCAGTCTTTCTTAGTGGTTGGCTAATAGGTGGTGCTAAAGAACCACCTAACTAAGCCAAAACGAATGGGAGCTCACGCTGCCGCCTCCTCCTCCTCGGCTGAGAGAACCTTCTCATGTCCCTTTCCTACATCATTGCATTCTCAGCTGGAGGGGAAAATATGGACTGACCCTTTAATCATCATGGTACAGATGTTAAAGTCACAAAATGCCTTGGGCTATACACGAGGAAGTGTTTATATTCATCATGCCCCTACTATATTTTAAGTTCACATTTGATGGCCTTCTGTTATTGTCTACAGTGAGGGAGTTTTATGGGCAAGCAGTTGAGGAAGCATTTGATAGTGGCATACAATTCATATCCTAATCACTCTGATGGTCACCAATACAAGCAGCCATCTTCCTTGCTTGCAACACAACTATCCTACTTACACTACCACTCTATATTTACTTTTACATTATGAATATTTACTTTATTTATAGCTACCTACATATACGCAAACATTCATAAGAAGGTGCCTGCCCTGCTCATGTCCCTGCCTGCTGCAGCACAGTACATACTAACTATACTCCAGTCTCAATTTTTGTTTTTAGTTATGGATGGCTCAACATATACCCCAAATGTCCAGAATTGTAAACTGGTATATTTACTTGACTCACAGGGCACTGATTTACTCCACCAACTGGTCAATGTGCAGTCTTTTTTACACAAGCTAAAACAAACACTGGCTAGGTCAAGTTCGGGTCACTGACATCAGAGTTCAGCGCATAGGCTGCAGTAGATAATTGTCTGGCCAACTTCAGGTGGGCTAAATACAGAGAATATTTCAAAAAAGGGAGCAGGCGCTCCTCTCCAGAAAGAACATGGCATGATAACCTGTTCTGAGATGAGAGTTTGCAGCACACGCTTTTTGCTCACTGTACCTTTCGCAGTGCTGCAAACTCTCATCTCAGAACAGGTTATCATGCCATGTTCTTTCTGGAGAGGAGCGCCTGCTACCTTTCTTTAAGTACAGAGAATGCATGCATCTATTTTGCCATAAAAGAATGTCATTCACAGTTTATAAAAGTGATGAGGAAACCATACAGCTGGCACTATTTGTGAAACAACTGACACCGCTGCCAGCCAAAATGGATAGCATAATGTATGGAAGGCAGTGGCATGCAAATGCTTCTAACAAATCAGCATGGGTGTGAAGAAGGATGGAACTTATGCCAATTCACTTTGTTGATCCCTCTATTATTACCATATGGTCACCTATATATATGCATTCACTTTTATTTAAAATCATTTTATTTTTTGAATGTTTCAATACATGCAAAAATGCATGTCTGTGCAATATTTTCAATTAGCACGTGGGCAGGGGGGGGCAGCCAATCAGGTTCCTTGAATCGCGGGCTGAAACTGCTGATCTCAGCCCGCGTTCCACAGAACCTGAAGTCTGCTTCCCCTGCCCCACCCCGCCATCTTCCCCCATCCTACCTTATCTTTTATTTTTCCTGTTTGCCCCGCCCCACTTACCTCTTTTCTTCGGTGGCGCTGGCACCCTCCGCTGCTGCTCTATGGCCACCATGAAAATTGAAGAGGGGCTCTGTATGGCGCCCCGCCTTCGACATCCCTGGGCCATCCTGAGACAGTATTTTCATTCAATGAACAGCAGGTGTGCAGCGTCCTGTACATTGAATGAAAATACAATTTTCTGAGCACCACAGCTTTCCGATTTGGAAACCCGGGGTGCTAATAGCATTAAGCACCCGTTACAAGGGCTGGACAGGTGTTAACCTCCACAATGACAATGTGGCGCCTGCCACACCTTCTGCCACCACCCCAGCCCAGGGGAGCGCTTGAAAGACTCCCCGGAGCTGGCCTGGTGGGGGGCTAATGGCGCCTTTTCTTGGGAAAAGTGTCCACGGCAGAGGCGCGCATTTAAATGCTCCCACCGACGCGGGCACCTTTTACAGTAAAAGGCCGCCTGCTGCGCCTTGTCCCACAACGCCAGCTCGGGGGAGCTCTTGAAAGACTCCCCCGAGCTGGCATGGCAGGGGCAAAAGGCACCGTGGGGGGCGTGGCGCCCCGGGCGGTCGCCCGGCTCGCCCCCCCATAAGGCCGGCTCTGGATTCGAGAATAGAAAAAGAATGATTATAGCTGTCACCCCCAGATCAGGGGCGCAGCATAAGGGCGGGAACAGCCACTGAGCCCAAGACTAGTTAGGCCCGAGTGAAACGAGGGCTCAGGGCTGTTACTAATCATGTACACACCCCCGACAAGAGGGTGATAGCTATTCAAACCATCAGGCTCTGTTCGGGGTGTGAATAGCTCAAAGGCTTTTTTTGGGGAGAATGGCTACGCGCATATTGCACAAACTCAATAACCCAGCCATTAAAAAAAAAAAAAAAAAAAAAAAGATGCCCACCTCCATAGTAAATGAGTCCTTTTTGTATTTCTAAGGCAGGCCACAACAGGTAAGTGTGTGGGTGGGAGGGAGGTAGAATTGTCAATGAGTGTGTATGTAGGATTTATGAGCATTTTTCAGAAATCACTGTGTTGAACTGAAAAAACATTTTTAATTGTAATTTCAAATATCAATTGGACAAAGAACCTGCATTTTTGTATGCATCGAAACATTTACAAATAATAGATTTTAAATGAAAGTGAATGCAGATATAGGAGTCTCTATCAGGTTGAAATATGCATTATGTGACTGGAAGTTGTTAATAAACATGCTAGGAAGCATGCTTGGATACTTTGTGAAATTCGTAGCCTGGGGTTCCTTTCCTGTGAAGGACAGTCATGCACCAGGGAGCCAGGAAGATCATCTGTGTACCTCCTCTGAGCCTGCACCACAGAGCGTGTGGTGCGGGGAGATACCAAAAAAGGAGAGGTTATGAAGAGCAGAGTATATCTGAAGAGAAGGAGGGAGAAGAATAAGAGGTGGGGTGTGGATGTAAAGGTGGGTTAGAGGAGATCACAGCAGGAGTAAGAAGGAAGAAGAGAGGAAAAAGAGGAGATAACAAGAAACCTAGAGAGGATGGGCTGTAGAGAACCAGGTGGCGCGACTAAGAAATCGGGGGAGAGATGGAGTGGAAAGCCTAGATGGGAGGAGCAGAGGCGAAAAGCGGGGTGAGACATTGAGGAAAGGAGTAGAGAGTTACATACCTTGGGGAAGGAGGAGAACGAAAAGAGAGAGAATGAGAAGGAGGTATTGCCTAAGTTAATGGCAAAGGAACTACCAAGCTGTTTAAAACCCAAATACTGGGACAGCCTATGGCAGGGTGTACGACCAGCATCCAGGGGTTAACCTGTCAACCCCCGGGCCCAGTGCGATCATGAATAAGATCCAAAGGAGTGTGAAGTCTGGCCATTTCTAGCTGACCCATATCTCCAACCCTGGTTGGTGGTTCCACATCCAGAATAGAGTCCCATTCTGAAAACTTCTACGAAAACCAAGCATCCAGAAAAAAGAGCCAAGGTGTGCTGCAGCAGTTAAAGCCCACAAAGAGGGCAAGTGATTTGATCACCAATTGTTGGAGACTAAAGGAGAGAGGGGATGATTGGCAATCTACACTACTCCAGATACCTCGTTTCCTTTCCATTGCTTTCAGTTTTCCATCCTGTGATGCCTATCTGTTTGAATAAGTGCCTTTTAACCTTGAGACCTTGGCTTTGCAATGTCTGCTGATCCCTGACCATGACAATTCCAAATGGTATGCTAAAATCAGGAGTCACGGACGTATTCTTTTAATCGGCCTGCTTCCGCTGTTTTGACGTTGTATTCCCAAGGAAAAGGCGGTAGTACGCTACAGAGGACACATGATATCTACTTGCTCATTAGAAGTAGAGAAACATGATTACATTACAGCAATGCTAAACTATCTAAGCTAGAAGCTATCTGTGCCTTCACTAGTTTCTAGAGCATGTGGTGAGATAAGCAACATAAATAACATTGCTAATGTTATTTATTTGTTAGTATGTAATTGTGTAATATCACAAAACAGATACTATAACATATTTTGGTGGTATATGATATTTTAAATAAAGGTAATTCTGATGCAATAAACACGCAGTGGTAAATCAAATATTGTTGGCACTGTGCACCAGTAGTAGCCAAGAAGCAAACATGCATCAGGTTAACAAGGCACCAAAAGGGGCAAAAATGGCATAAGACTTTATTTTTTAGCTTATTGTGGGTTGTGTTGGCAGGAGAAGAAAGCCCAGTTACTGCACATCCACCCTAATACTGAGTTGCTGGGAAGGCGGTCTGGAAACTGTAGGTGTCTTGGGCAACCACTGCGATTTATATCTTAAGTGTAAAGGTAAATCAAGATGCGGTCCATGAAGTCTCCCCTGCATACTGCCACAATCTACTTTGATAATGGCAACACTGATAGGTTACCCACCTGGAAAAGACACCACAAAATAAGAAGCTCAAAGTCGTTAGATTAAGATATAACCTGGTGAGCCGTGCAGGCTTAAAACACAATAGAGGTGAACTGTTCCTTACATGGAGACGGTGACTGGCCCGCCATAAGTAAGGTGGATTGGCTAATATTGAGGCATGGCTTTGAGACACACCAGAAAACATGGCCACTGGGAGTCATACCAAGCAGAGCTGAGTGCAGGTTGGAGAACGAAGCCAACAGCAGGGGACTGACTCGTACAGCTGTGCACCATGGAAGGAAGAAGGATCATGGTAACAAAAGGCAGCAACGCATGGACGTGTATGTGTGTTGGCCACGCCTCTGGTGTGCCAGGCCCCAACGTGGCTCACACGCCAGAGCCAGGGTAAACAAAGTATGACTAGTGGTCAGGCAGGGAAGCAAGACAGTGCAAAGGCTGCATAATAAACATAATGGTGGCCGGGGCGGACACAGCCGATCTGAGCACGAGCAACCATTGGGAAACAGAGATAGAGTTAGAAGCACGCCCAAATAAGGGCTACCTCCCACTCAGGTTGTCTACAGAAAATGATGAGAAACAACACATCTCCACTCATGCCCCCACCCTCCAAACCCACCCACAAACATATAATTGCAATTAAACAACTACATGCTCCATATTATGCCAGGCCCATCAGCACACCCCTGACCAAGCACAGGTTGGAAAACATCCCATCCTTGTACACAGAGACACACACACACACTCACATAGAGACACACACACACACCCACACACCCACACCCCCCCCACACACACACAGACACACACAGACTCACACAGACACACACACACACACACACCCACACACACACACACTCACACAGAGACACACACACACTCACACAGAGACACACACACACACACACACCCCTCCCACACACACACAATCACACAGAAACACACACACACACTCACACAGAGACACACACACACACACACCCACACACACAGAGACACACAGACACACACAGACTCACACAGACTCACACAGAGACACACACACACACACACACACACACACACACACACACACACCACACACTCACACAGAGACACACACACACACACCCACACTCCCCCCACACACACACACACACAGAGACACACACACACACTCACACAGAGACACACACACACACACACACACACCCCCACACCCCCCCCACACACAGACACACACAGACTCACACAGAGACACACACACACCCACACACACACCCACACACACACACACACACTCACACAGAGACACACACACACTCACACAGAGACACACACACACACACACACCCCTCCCACACACACACACAATCACACAGAGACACACACACACACTCACACAGAGACACGCACACACACACACCCACACACCCACATCCCCCCACACACACACACTCACACAGAGACACACAGACACACACACACTCACACAGAGAGACACACATACTTCATTCCAACTTTGCCTGCCCCTCATTGGTAGGTTTTCATTAATCAAGAGCAACTTAAAAAATGTACCTGTCGCAGAAACCATTGTGCCATGTTCTGTTCCCCCCTGCATATGCTCACCGTTCGATGACTAAAGAGTGGTACTTAATGCCATCCAGCAGCCAAAACTAGAAATTCATAGCACACAGCAATACTGTATCAAGTAGCTGTGTCACTCAGCTACACCTGGGCATTGTGTAGGGTAAAGCCAACATAAGTATCGGGAAATGTTACAAGTAATGCTGGAGGACACTAAAAGCACCTAATAAGCCACAAATTGCAGCTCGTTTGATCATATGCTACTTACTCCTCGCGGAATCTGTTTACCCACATGACACAGCATGACAAAGTGAAGGGGATGTCAAGAGATATTTACATTCTTTATGTTGTAGCAGCTCTTGTGGCACAAAACCAGTGGCATCTGAATGCCCTGAAAGAAGATCATCTATCTGGAGCTGGCCTGGAACAGCTGGATTTGAAGCAACCCAATACATTTTTATGGGTATAATTTGACATCAGGAAAGTAAAGGCAGAAGAGACACCACATCAAAGTAAAGATGGCAGACCCAAACACCAGGCCATATATAATGGCAACATGCAAGAATCATCGAACAGCTAATTTGTTTCACATTCAAGATGTGCGCAAACCACAAATGCGCATGTGTGTGGTTCCACAAGACACTCTGCAATACTGCAATCCATGGACAAATGCAACCTATTCACAGCCAAAGTGATTGACAAAAACATCAACATCCAGTTGCACAAAAGGATCTTTCCCCACAATCTCTTATAGGACTACCAATCCGGTTCTGAAACACGGTGCAGCACAGAGACCACCGCCATCAGCGTCATCTATGATGCGCTACTCTTGCGGGACAAACAGGACCACCTGATTACTTGTCTTACTCGACCTCTATGCTGCTTTCAGTACTGTTCATCATGAAGCCCTCCTCAAAATCCTCACAATGGAACAGTGGTTCACCTCCAAGCGTTTCAACAGCCTTGTCTAGGTGGGCCCCATTGGATCCCAGCACTGCCCAGTAATTTGTGGTGTTCCACATGGCTCCATATTGTCCCCCGTCATCCTCAAGCTCTACATGGAACTCCCCACTAGTACCTACATCAAAATAATCCAATGCAAAGATGAGATGGAGCTTTACTTAAGGTCAGTTGTATCAATGACAACCATTGACTGAAGCCCTGTCCCTCACTGTCAAGCACCTACCTGAAACTCAACCCAACAAATACCAAATTCATTCTCCAAGGACGAAGGGATGCCTAAGTCTACAGCTGGCTGAGTGAAATGAAGCTTGGTTGATTTACACGTCAACTCTCATCTAGGGCAACATCTCTCAGCATTACCATCATCTGTGACCTCTCATTCAAAACACACATCAACAAGAACACCCAAGCAGCATGCAAATATCATGCACTCCTTCTTAAAGTCAAGCATTTCACCCCTGCCCCAAGTCTTAGAACAGTTGTCCAAGTCCTAGTCATCTCACACCTGAACAGGGTCAATGCTTTGCTAGCAGGAGTCCCAGGTACCACCTGTACTTGACTGAAGTTATGTTCCATCTTAAAATAGACCTTTTTGTGCATATTTAGGAATATTGGGTGTCACCCTAAGTTACCATGGGCAATCCAGACGTGGACGCCTTGCTCATTGTGCTTAGAGAGGCACAGCTTTACCTCACTGAGGAGGCCTGACTAGGCCGAAACACCTGTCAATGGTTGCTGTTGGTACTCTTGTTCAGAGGAGAATTGCCTAGCATTTCAGTGCTGGACTGCCCTTTTGGGTGAGGCAAAGACTGACATGCAAATGGTTATTTCTCCTCTGTGAAAGGTACAGTGAGATAAAATCTGGTTCTAGACCCTCCCGAGTGGTCACCTTCCCATAGAACTTGTTATTTGGCTGTGTTCATTCTCGGTAGAGGGGCTCCCGGACCTTTTTGTGCCTTTAGGTCCATCGTGAAACAAACAAGAGTGTCTAGTAGTTTACTGGCTATCATTATTGAAATGGAGGAGCAACATAATGCTTCAATTCATTTTGATAGAAAAGACTGAATTACTTCTATTTTTAGTATAACACAAGGGGTTCAGCAATGTATGTGTTTTGCCCCCATTACCTTTTAATTTATGTATTAAATCCTTAGCTCCAGTACTGCAAAATTTGCTAAAGTATGTCCCCATAATAAATGGTGTGGCTAACCCTATCTTTTCCTATGCGAGTGATTGTGTACTCTTAGCTAGGGTTCATAATTTCTTACAATGGTTAACTGATGCCGATAGGGATTTTCTGTGTTATATAGGTCTGACATTAAATGACGATAAATCAGCTATTATGTGCTTTTTTGTAAATAAAAAATTGAAAGAAAGTTTTTTTTTTATAAGGCCCCAATCCTGACTTTAACTGTATATGATTCTCTAGGCATTCAGGTTTGCCGAACCATCAACTCTGGCAAACATGTGCACACACACGCTTCTAAAATGATTCAAGCAATTGGAGACATTTTTATATTTGCAAATAACTATGGGACTCAACCTGAAAACGAATCGAGTTTATGTGGCACATTGTGGAGGAGGTGTATATGGTTTCACTAATTTAAAGAAGCTTTGATGCACTGAAAATTCATTCGGGAAAAGAGTCTTGGGTTTACTGCAAGCTGCACCTACTTTGTAGGTGCACAAAGAGTTAAACATGCTTTTCTTAGAGGATAACATTTGCTGGGATCCTGGTTTCCCTAGCTTATGATTTGTAATAATCAGAAGGTCCTATTATCAAAGAAATCTTGTCACCTGTTATGTCTAGTGAAAGACCTTGGGTGGCTGCAGTATGTTTGAGCTTTGTAATCTAACACTTCAACCGTTGAAAATTTAAGGACGCCACCAGATAAGAAGATTAGTATGGTATAGAAAACCAAGCTGAAATGTGTACACAACAGAAAGATCAAACTCTGAACTTCTGAACACGGGTTACCAGTCAATTGGTCGAAAACATTTGGTCGACAGGACAATTGGTCGACACCATTTGGTCGAATGCCAAATGGTCGAATTCTTTTTTTTTTTTTTTACCCCTTTTTTTTTTTGGGGGGTCCCCCCCAACCCCCTTTTTTTCTTTTTTTTTTCTTTCCCCACACGAAAACCCACAAAAAATATATATAAATTAAAAAAAAAAAATTCGACCAATTGGCATTCGACCAAATGGTGTCAACCAAATTGCAGTCGACCAAATTGCAGTCGACCAATTGACAGGACACCCTGAACACGAAGTGGCTTTCCCGCTATACTTCTTCCCCTAAAATGCAAACTTGGATATGCTGATTGTTACTGATTCCATGGCACCTTATCTGGATTCTTAACCATTGTGTGTCAATATCTCTTATGCTCGTTTTAACATGTTGACGGTCGTTAATGGAAAGACATAAGGACTCTTGTTTGGAGGAGAGCGTGTTCATTTTGTCCACTGACATTTGGGACTTCATCCCACTCCTTAGGAAGCTAGATAGATATTCCCAATTCTGAACAGTGAAGGCATCCGGCAAAGTCACCCAGCATTTTTATATCTTATAGAGGCGAATTCTTTACCTGTCACCTGGGCCTTTCAGAATTCCTTCATGGTGCAGTTAAAATCAGGAATACATAGTGCGATCTGTGAACTGAAGGGATATCAATGTGTTTACACATTTTATTCATTAACGATGTAGGCGATGCGCGATGAATTGCTGATGTGTTTTGTAAGACTTCATTTTTAGATTTGCGTTATTTTGTATGTTGTGATCATATGGAGTTTTAGCGCTGATTTAGTGTATTTAACTTGAATAAGTCTTTGCTCCTGAAATAAAATTAGTTGGCCTGACCATGCTGCTGCCCACCTCATCACAGGATTAAAGAAATGTGAGCGTGTCACCACATATTGAAGGAGCTGCACTGGCTACCCCTTCACGCATGTATCATGTTCAAGGCAGCCTGCATCCCCTGCAAAGCAGTCACAACCAAAACACCACTGAACGTGGCCGGGGAACTAACCAGCTCTGGAAACCAGTGCACAACCCCAAAGCTACAACATTGCCAGACTGGAAACAAAGAAATGGCAGAGGGAAGCAAACCAAGAAACAGGCCTTTTCCTGAGAAGCATCCTGTCTCTGAAAAAAAATAAGACTGCCCCCATCCTAACCTTTAAGAAGGATGTGAAGACCATGCTCTTCAAAGAACAATTGCTGACCGCTTCATTCAACCCTGCTCTTCCCGTTCAAAAACACTGCCCCTTCCCTGCTGCCTCTACCGTTCTCAGCTCCTCTGCTACCCCTTCCACCTACCTGTAACCCCATGGGTGCATGCCTTCTGCTTAGCGCTCCATTGCTTCCCTGCTTCCCTTTGTAAACACAGTACAGAGCCAGGCATTTCCTGTTCCGATCACTGGTGATGAAGTGCATCACCAAACATTCCATTATGAAAAAACAGGCAACTGCGGTGGAGACAGGGCTTATTTCCATACTGCTGTACAAACATGGGCAGGGAAACTGGCAGAGTATCACCATCTCAAAAGTGTGTCATCCAAGGACAGAGGTTTCATTTTTAATAGGATTTGACACAATGAGCCTTGTATAGAAGACAGTATGATACATTAAGTTGGTTACATTAACAATGGACTTCCGAACGGCACATCCTTCGGACTTTGACTTTACGGCACCAATTGAGCCCTGTAAAATTGTGCCCACCTTACCAACATGATACAGACCACCACCTTTAATTCATCTTTCCATCCTACATAATACAGCTCGATACGGTACCTTGTGCCCACATGACTCTTGTTCTGCTTCTGCAGCCCACCTTCACTGATGAGGATGAGCTGGGAAACTGGGTGTACCTGAGCCCTGGACCGAGCCTGACATAACATATACACAGCCTTATGGGGTTGTCTGTGCGTGCCAATCAATCAGCGTTCCCGCTATACTTCTTCCCCTAAAATGGCTGCGCTTGCCGTGTCACCTGCTGTAATGGCTGTGGCTTCGCACTGTCCATGGCTCATGTACGCCCCCTAGCTCATGCAGAAATAAAATGCTGATGACTTCGACACTGGTTTTGAAGCTGCAAATTTCCGTACCAAAGGTTGAGTTAGATCGTCAAGTATCAGTCCTCCAATACGGATTACCTGAATTGAACGAATTAGAAATGTTCGAGGGAGAACACATCGAAAATCAATTGAATGAAAATGACATTCAGTTTTCACTACCCCCAACATTTCTGACAACCCACTGCCCCCGACCCCCTTACTTATCTCTTGGCGACAAACCTCCTTGTGTGCCGCCTTCTCCTGCTTCCCTCTGCGACACTGGTTCCCTTCACTTACGTGAATGGGAGCCAGCGCGGCAGGGTCTTTTATTTTTTTTGTATTTTCAAATTTTATTGAATAGAGAGCGGGGACCCCACGTAGCCCCCAGTGGCAATATTGTGAACAAGGTTGCAGGGGACACCCTGGCAGCCTCCATGGCCCTTATTCACTATAATGACACCGAATTGGCGATGTATTCAAAACTTTCAGCTGTAGTAATTTTCATACAGACGGTTTTTCGGAAAATTCTCCCATTCGTTTTTTTTATTTGATGAAATCTGCCCATACCCTCCAATACATGCAGTAGGTGCCTGGACACATGCCACTGTAAAGATGGAGTAATCGGCATCCAGCTGCATGCACCTTTTGTCTGTGAGGTTTAAGCACATCAGGCAAAGGATGACATAGCAATGGCCAATGAGAAAGCACTGCAGTTCTAATGTGTAGGCATTGTGTGCATTGCAAGGCGGCTATCAGAACAGCATTGGATGTTCACAGTTATGCAGAGGGTTTACTTGTTAACATGGGGGTGACAATGTTCTTAGCTATTAGAGATACCAGCCACATAAAAGAAATGCAGGGCTCAAATGGACTCTATACCTTTAGGAACCTGGGAATATGGTACACAGGTGACAATGATTGTGAGTGGCATAAGGGAACATCTGGTTACCTATGGCACTGTGTTGATATTACAGATAACTTTGCAGACTCCTATCTAGGGTACCACATGTGAAAGTAGACATGTTGATGTAATATGCCCCTGCATAGTGTATTCCTCTAAAATTATGTCGGCCATTTTGTTTCCTCCATGGCTCGTGAATATACAGTGTGTGATTTTATTTTGTTAATTTTGCATTTTTAAAGTGCTCACACAGCCCGCAGGCATCGAGGCGCTGTTACAGGACAAGAATTGTTGTTTGTTGCGTAATTGTAATTGTTTTTGTCTTAGTTGCGTATTTATAACACGCTTAAATACCCAGAGGTTTCTAAGCACGGACCCGGGGATCGAACCATTGCTGCTTCGTGTCCTCTTGCTTCCAAGGCGAACACGTTGCCGCTGAGCTATCCTCCCAGGACGAGGGACTGTGTTTGCTTGTGTGAGTGCATGCATGAGTACGAGTGCTCATACATGTACATGCTGGAACGTGGTCAGATTTGACATTTGTGATGGGCCTACATGGATATATTTCTTTTTAACTGTACACTTCCTTGGAGTGCGCTTCCGGTGTTCCTTTTCTGAACTTTTAAGTCATACAAAGATACTTCTTTGATTGGTTATGCACATCTTTGTTTTTTATTTCCTTTCAAACATAAACTTTCTTCTTCAAATGACCATATCCCTTTTGTCTCTCAACACGTGTTTCTCCACGTTTAACGCACGTGGTTCATCAGGAGAGTTTTCTAATATAAAACAAGAAAAAACATTGTTTTGCTTAGCTATATCAACTCAAATACATTGTTTAGGTACAACAAATTAGGTGGTAGAGGCAAACCACCAATTTAAATATTCATTTAACATACTCACCAATTTTTTCAAATTCGATAATATTCTCAACTTTTAAATCCTTTTGTTAAAGTTATTTTTTTCATTTATAGCAAACATTTATCCTTTCTTATCTTCCAGAAAAATTATATGGGATTTCTGTAAAAACCAGAAGTAAAATAAACAAAGTTTTTAAGCTTAGGTTAAGTTTAAATAATCCCTATGGTTTTGGTAACATACAGTATCCCTTAGTCTGCTCTCCTCACCTTATTTATCCCGGTACGATTGCCTTCAATCCTTCTCAGTCCGTGCTACTGTGAAAGTGTTTTGAATCTCTTATTTATACTTGCGGGCCCGCTACGTGTGACTTCATCACACCGCGCAACGCGTGACATCATGCGTTACGTTGCGTAATGATGTCACGCATTTTTCCTACACGGTCGGCGACCATCTTAGTGTTTGAATAAACTATGTTTTTTACTTTATTTCAAAGACACTAATTCAAGATCATGGCACTTTACCAAAAGTAAGTTCCGATTTTACTTTTCACTATATCAGTAATTCTTTTAAATTTAGTTAGACATTTTCACAACCCCCAAACAATTTTTAAATTTCAAACAGAATTTCAAAAAACAAATCATTACAACCAATAACTCATTTCATTATCTGAATTTAGCCCTGTATTGCAAGTATCCAAAATACAGATCCATTTCGCGTCTTTTCTCCTTAATTGTAGCTCTCTGTTGCCTCCTCTCTCCATGGTTTCAATTTTTTCTATACCCAGAAACTAGATAACCTTAATATCCGTTGCTTTATGTTCTTGATCAAAATGAATTGCCATAGGGTATCTTGTGTCCTTATTTTTAATGGCTCTAATATGTTCTTGTAATCTGATTTTCAGTACTCTGATAGTACTTCCCACGTATTTCTTATTACATATACATGTAATTGTATAAATCACATACTTAGTGTTACAATTAATGAATTGCTTTAGTTTGTGAATTTTTCCATTTGGTAACCTTATCTCTTTTACACCATTTTCCATTTGGTCACAGATTCCACAACTCCCACACTTGTGGGTTCCTGTTGGTGCTGGTACTTGTAAAAATTGATTTAGCACTTCGGTTTTTTCTTCTTTCATATGGCTGGGGCTCATTTTTTGCTTTAAAGTTGGTGCCCTTCTATAAATTATCCTGGGTTTAGCTTCTATATACTGTTTTAGCATTTCATCGCTTTGCAAAATGTTCCAATGTTTTGTCAGGAATTTTTTCAAAAGGTGAGCTTCACTATTGAAGGCGTTATGAATTCTACCTTTTCTTCACTTTTCTTCACCATTCTTGGTTTGTCCTTTAGTAGCTTAGTTCTAGGTACTTTTTCAGCTTTGTAGATAGCTTTGTCCACATCTTGATTTTTGTAACCTCTCTGGATAAATTTTTCTTTGAGCAATTTAACATGATTTTAATATTTTTCATTTGAACTGCAGTTACGTTTTGTTCTCAGAATTTCACCACATACATGGATATATGATGGAGTGGGAGCACCCAGGCATATGATGGCTCCGAAGCAAATGTAGCGTGTCCCTGGCAATCTAATGGAAAAACCTAGCATATAATATGAACGCCAAATACAATGTGCCAGCGACTGGCATATGGTGCACGACCCTTAGCATATGAAAGCAAGTATGCCATGTGTGAATAAGTGGGACAAGTATGCCAATATCTAGCATATGAGTGGTGCACATCACCTGGCCACGGTATGGAACTAACAGGTCATATGATATGATATGATATATGATATGGTATTTATAACGCGCCTATACACAAGTGTTTCAAGGCGCGACGAGGCAAGGGAGGGGAACAGAGGGAAGACAGACAACGATCCTACTAGGCCAGGTGGCATTGAGATTGTGCAAGTGCAGGGGAAGGGGTGAGGGGAGATGTGCGAGGGTGTAGGGAGAGGGTGAAGTGCAGTAAATAGGATAACCAGTAAATAAATAAAAATAATAGATACGAATAATAAATAAGAGGCGTGGCCAGCTGGTGGCATGGTGTCATCCCTACAATGCAATAACAACGCACCACAACATAGAACACCCTAACCATACATACATTCACTCATACAACCACACATATGCACACCGTCATAACACACCTATGCAGCGCAACGAATATCGCACCTCAAGTCACATATACCTCCTCTCTTCATGAAAACACCAGTGTATATTCTCAGCAACTAACATATGTAAAAAAAAAACAATCAGACGCCAATGACTTTTTAGTCTCTGCCTTCTCTGCTCAGACTCCCAGCAAGTGACAGTCGTGTTATATCATAAATGGCCTGGTATTGCCGCATTAAAAGGGCAACAGCCCCCACTGAGAAGCGTGTGCCACGACTCCTTAAAAGTGTAGCAGTGCTTATAAATAGTGTGCCGCGGATCGAATTAAAACCCAACAGCTAGGCTGAGATGTGCCATGCTTACCCAGTACACCATTCAGGAGGGATGGTAATTTCTCACGATTCCCTCCAGTTGGATTTTTACCTGCTCAGGAGCTGAGAGTTGAGACTGTCTGCCCATTCACTCCTTGCCCTCTCTGCTGAGTCTACCAACACTTGAGAGTGTCTTCTCCAGACAGAATCTTGTACAAGACATCTTCATACTTAACAAACAAAACGCTTTTTTCCGTAACAAAACACAGCTGTGGGTCTATTGCTTTTGCCTAAAGGTGGCCTATGTGTAGTTTAACCTGGCAAGTCCTTATTGGCGTGCCTGTGGCTCAGTGGACTAATGCATCCCCTACAGTGTTCGATCTCATGGTCACAGGTTTGAATCCCAGCAGGTCCACTCAGCCCTTCATCCTTCAGAGGTTGATAAAATTAGTATCATTAAGTTGGTTAACAATAAACATCTGTTATCGTTCAGTAGCAGCAAGATGCCCATCTGGGGATGAACGTGTGCTCTACAAATACCCCTGTTATGTTAAGGTAACATCATTCATGCTATTTGTAGTTATATTACTATATACCTCCTATCCCTTATACAGGAAAAAGCTCAAAACCTACATGTTCAACTAACTTTAGTCTGTATACACTCATCACTGCTCACTACTGTCACCTGTGCTTGGCGCACTTCTACAAATGTAAAAAATAAATAAATCATTATGTAAAGTGCAGATACGTGTAGACATTGGATAATTCACGAATATAATGCAGTATTACCCATCAAGGTCTCTGCATTAAAAAAACACAAATTCTACTTTCCAACACACAATGGGCATACTATGCCACCCACACATGGCAAATGAACTCCATATGGACATCAAACATCAGCACCCATCACCTCTCTAACTGACTTATGCATCACAGTCCCGCCAAACGTATCCTCTCACTGCAGGCTGCTCTGGGCATAGGTGCCCCAGGTGCTCCTGGCACGAATCAACTAGAGACAAACCCACAAACAGGAAGCGGGTACTTCCGATCTACACACATCAAAACAACAGCAAAGCTATCTTGCATTCTCTCTCCTTCCACACTAACCAAACACTCTGGCGTCTTTCAGATCTGCCAGAGTGCCAAAAGGCCATGCAAATGGCAGGGGAGCAGGGTATGAAACGCAATAACATAACATAACACAACATAATAGTACCTTCTGGAACATAATGTTTCTCTTCTGAAATGTCTCCTGCACATGTTTTAGAAACTGCCTGGACTCTGAATGAAAGGCCTTTATGCAATGCAATGTTGCGATTAAATATGTTAGAGAACGTCTGTAACAGAAAAAAACGGATGTTATTAGTCATCATTTTCTATTTATTATTCAAATGCAACTATTTAAGTAAAAATCATACATAAAACTAATTGCTTGTATGCCCCATTTATATCACATGTCCATGAAAAAAGTAATTGCATAACATTTGTAGAAAGTTCGTTTTTTTAACTAAATAAAACAATAGGACAATGAGTGTGATTCAACTGAAAATCTGGAACTTTCAAGAAATCATTTCAAAGACTTATAAAGAGGCAGATGGAGCCCCTTTCTATCTTCTACGCAATTCAGCTAAACTGTTTTCAGTTTTTACCTCAAATATTTCCGAACACTGCAAACCTCAAGATTGATTCATTAAAAACATTTGTTTACCCCATCACACCTATCAATTAGGCCTCCAGGTACAGGTGGGGTTCACCTAATCATTGATAATTTGTGTACACAAAATAACCAAGTCTTGGACTCGTCCCTGCAAGGAGTAACAGGAGTTTTGTTGCCATGGTACACTGCCTGTAGCTTGGCTTTCACCAGCTGGTCTACTTAAACACTGCAGAGGCGCGCTGAGCGTGTACGCGGACAATTGCACAATAAGTGCAGTCTACAATCCCTCAGCGCCAGAATGCAGAGCCACTGCTATATTATCAAGCTAATTAGATCTTCATTGAAAATTGTTAATTAAACTGATAATATATATCAGAAGTATACATTCACACATCAGATCAAATTAAAAGCTTGACAGACAATTGACTGCTCGGTAAGCTGTTCGGATCCAAAATGGCCTAAACGCCCACGCAACAAGAACATGACCATCTTTAGGGATTTTGGGGCCCAGGGCGCTTTGGGCTTTGGGGGCCCCTGTCATGAACATACAGACCTGGTCTTTGGAAATCATGGAGGAAGTGCACTAGAACCGAAACTGGAAGAAGGATAGGAGTCCAAAAATCTCCCGGCCCCCTTACAATTCCTGCCCCAGTACTAAGGATGATCTTTAGGGGAGTGCAGAGGAGTTAAGCGGGCAGCTCTTCATGGCAGAAGGGCTGTGTGGGATGAGAACAAGAACACAGGTTGCATATATATATATATATACTAACAATGCACAAAGTCCTTTGCTACCCATGAGGTGCAATATTCTCCTGACTTGGAAGGTCAATTCATTTAAGAAGGAGACCGCACAGTTCCAAGATAACTGGTACTGTGGGTTACCAGACATTTGGTCGAAAAAAATTGGTCGACCAGACAAACGGTCGAACCAATTTGGTCGAAAACCAAATGGTCGATTTTTTTAAATTTTTTATTTTCACCCCTTTTTTTGGGGGGGGGGGGTCCCCCCCCAAACCCCTTTTTTTCTAAAAACCCATTTTTGTAAAAAACGAAAACCCGAAAAATAGATATATAATTAAAAAAAAAAATTCGACCATTTGGTTTTCGACCAAATTGCGTCGACCAAATGTCATTCGACCAGTTTTAGGTCGACCAAATGTCTGGACACCGGTACTGTGCAAGGGTATAATCCTTGTTGGTATGTAAAGATTGAAGGCTGCACTCAAGTGTGTGAAACATTTTACGCCAGAATTCTCTGTCGCATTAGTTTTATTCTTGCGGTCTGCAAACCGTAATGGAAGGTCAATAAAGGATTGCTAATGACTTATTTAGCTGGCCATGGAACCTTGGCAGGAAGCGCTGTGGATCTCCAGGCACTTCGGGAAAAGGTCCTGATTTCCGAGTGAAGCGTAGGGAACGCTTCTTGGCAGGAAGCGCAGTGAATCTCGGGGGCATTCTGAGTAAAGTTTTGATTTCTGAGGAAGGCGTATGGAACACGTCCTGCGAGTAAAGTCTTGGTTTCGAGGGCAGCATATGGAACCCTTCAGGTGCGCTTTGGGTCTTTAGCCTAGAACGGAACGAACAGCGTGTCTGTGAAAACAATGATCCGTCATTATTAACGTGATATTAGGCGTGTCTGTATGAACACGACTTGTATATGTAGGTGTTCTCAGTCTACTTCAATTTTCATGAGGAGCAAGACTGGCAATGAATCGTCCGTCATTATTAAAGGAAATGAAAAAAAGGGGTGAAGGAAGCCAACATTTACCAGAATACCAGATTCTCACAGTAGATTGCACAACAAATTACTACTTAAAATAATGGCCAGGCGTGCTACCCTTAAAAGTGAAACTCCTCCAGCATATATAGACTACAGTGCCACGTTTCACACTGTTAACCAGAACATTTTGTGGGAACAATTGATGGTGTGTGGGGCCCCCAGAAACATTTTAAATATGATTATTCAGCTCTACAGCGATATAACAGTGGCGGCGAAGTTAGACAACGAGGGTAAGTGAACTCAGCCAGTGCAGACCAATTGTGGACTAAAAAAGGGGTGTCTTCTGGCCCAATTTGTATTTAACCTATATAGAGCAGACATGAGAAATGCATTATTGAATGTTCAGAACTATCCTATATTGGGGAGAGAGCACATACCATTAATAATCTACGCAGATGACATTGTGCTTCTTGACCAGACCTCTCTATTGGTCTAAATAGATTGTTGGTAGCGATAGAAAGATACTCAGAGAAAACAAACTCAAAATTAACATGGACAAAACTAAAATGATGTGTTTTGGTAATTAGAAATGCCGCACGATTATATATTGGGAAATGAAGCATCAAAAACTAGAATTGGTTGAAAGATACATCTATCTGAAAGTGTTACTACATACATCCCTAAGTGAGAAACTGGAAAAGGAATGTGTATGCAATAAGGTAATGACCAAGGTTGCCACCGTAAAGAAGTATGTACAATTGCATTGTGTATACTAACTATCCCTGGTTCCCACACTCTTATATCACCAGGAAACCAGTTTAAACAATTCAAATTGGCCTGAAAGGCTTGAGGCAAAGATTTGGAGGTACCTTTTAGGAATCTCCCATTCCGTCCCTATCCAATTCAATAGACTGGAGCTGGGCATTATGTCCCTCAGTACACAGGCATTCATAAACAAATGCTCTGTGCATAAAGATTGTGAAGAACACTGAGATCTCGATATGGAAGTTGTTGAACGAATTCATGAATGATAGGAGATCCATCGCCGTAAATGATCTGAGAATAAGCGTCAAACAATTCCTTAGAAATATTGAATTCAAGATTTATTAGGATTAGGACATTGTAAAGATAAATGATATAAAAGGCACACATATGGGCCTTTATTAAAAATGATTCTGCAGCAAATCTTAAGCGCTGTTTACAGCAGATGGTAATACATACATATAAAGAAGGGGAGCCCCAATAGAACATTGTGAAGTTTCCATCACCGGGCCTTAGAAAAACATTTTTATTACTAAGGTTATAGTATATGGCAAATGTTGGTCTGAGAACGGCCATTCCCGTTGAAAAACGTTACTGCCGTGAAGGGAAAATGTGTTTAACTGAATGAAAAACGAAGTTATTTGATATCTATAAGTAAATTCTAAATGTTTTACTATTGATCTATGGAGATGTACAAATATATTTATTCAAATTGTAGTCTAAAGTAGTGGAATTCTGTAATATGTGTAAATGTATGTATTTAGGTAAAACAATGGTGTATACAGTTTATTATTTTAAACTAGATCACACGTAAGTAAATAAAAAATAAAGAAGCACAGTATTTTGTGCAGATGAAAAGTAGAACATGAACTGAGCAGAGGTTCTTTCAATGAGAAGAGATATTCACCAGATGGAGGGTCTGAGACTTTAAACAAATGACACATTCGTAGATATGTGTGATGTGGAAAGTCGAAAGTCTGATAATGTCACTCTGGCCTGGTGTCCCTGTGTTTTTTCACTTTTCCTTAATGATTAAATTACTTTTTCCATAATGAATCCTAATTTAAGGGTTATGAACAGTATGCAAAAGACTATTATATGCCTGCAGCGTATATGTCTGACATGGTAATGCCCCCAGACCCTGGCAAGAGGCTTATATCCATTAATAAACCGGCCCGTTAGACCGGGGTCCTAATAGTGGTTTTTTTCGGTTGTGAGACGCTTTGCGTTTCGCATCCAGAAAATGAAAATGCCTGGCGTGGATTGGGAAATGTGGTCCGCTTTCACTTTCTGTGGCGGCCATAGTAAACAAAGAAAATGGTCTGCATGGAACAGGAACATTGACTACACGCAGTCCCTTCTCCTGTTCCATGGCGGCCATTAAAACAAATGAATAAAAAGGGTAAACAAAAAAATGGCCGCCATGGAACAGGGAGTAGTGACTACAGGTAGTCCCTTCTCCCTTTCCATGGCAGCCTGACCGGAGAAGACGATATGCGGGAAGTGAGTGCTGGGGACCGGCGCGAGGAACACACATTTATGAGAGAGGGATTACTTGCAAGTAAGGTTCGTAAAAGCACCAATCAGTGCGTAGATGTCAATGTAAATAATCGCATGCCAGATACTAATTTGGAATAAGAATAGGTGATGGATCAGGGCGGATCATCTTTTTTCAGACTGGTATGCAAAGCAATTGCTCTGCCTCCTGACTGATGCAGCTCAATGTAGACAAGGCTTGTAAATACTTTTAAAGTTCCAATGAGGTAATCCAGTTTTTGGAAGGAGAGCCAAGAAGGTAATTCTACGATTGTCAAACTAAAATTGTCCTAGCCACATAGGCCCTCATTATAGATCTGCCTGTATGCAACTGGCAATTCCGGTGAGATACCGGCAAACCTGCCTTACCGTTTCTGCCGCCCGATATCCCGGTATCACTGGGATATTTGGGCAGTGGAGAGCCAGTAAGTTCCCATTCCAATGGAGTGGATGGCTTTGCCTGAATTACCGGCACCGTTAGTAACGGTGCAAGTGATTCAGGCATTTATTTGCGAGTAGGGGCCTGAACTCCCAGTAGGTCAGGACTCTTGAGAAATCCGTGGCTCCCACGAGCAAACTTGAAATGTGCCGATCTGGAAGAAATGCCAAAGAAGGCATTACCGGCATTTTCACGCCCATTTTTTCAAGACAGAAACACTTATAATGATGCCCTTAGTCTTGAATGCATCACACCTTTACATAATATAATCTGGACATTTGTAGATTTCCTGATACAGGCAACTATCTGATGTTCAGTGGTATGCTAAAATATGTTGCTAAATCTTTTCATTCTAATCATTCTAGGAGTAATGCTTAAAGCATTTCTTGCCAAATATTAAGTTCCTATCCTGCAGTCCACGAGAGTGTGTATTCATGCTATATATGATGCATGCACCCATTTACGCCCAGAAATAACATTGGAGGTCCGAGTTATTATTCCAGCCCCAAATGGATAAGATAGTTGAAGCCATTTTAAAGCTCAAAGATGTTTCTTCACCACCAAACAAAATCAACCATACAAGCAGCTTATTAGACCTCTTAGGCCAAAGAAATAATTCAACCTCATGTGAGGTGCCAAAAAATCTTTGATTATGTTTCTGACTTTGATCTACTGTAACTGCTGCAAACAGTTTTTTTAAATGACCACAGAAAAGTGTCTTGCTTATGACGAAGCTGCCTCCGAATGGGTCTGTATGCCATTGTGTCTGTGCCCATGACCAATAGGTCAAGAAAATTGCATTTTATTTACACTGGAGGCATTTTGTTTCCAGGTGGGAGACCACAAGTCTTTGGAGAGCATCTGGGTGTTTTGGCTACTGGGCAAGTTTACAAGCTGATTTTAGAGGTGCAACATTGTGAGTGATTTGGTGTGGTATGAGGGTTTTGTTCAGCTGTTTTATATTGGCGAGTTGGTGAGCAGGTGGTGAGTGAGGGTGCATGAAACTTGAGGTTGTTATTGGGTTTTGCTATTTGCACCTTGTTTTCCGGGAAGCTTTGTTTTGAGGTGATTAGATCTTTCTCATTGGTCTTGTTGAAACAGAACGATTTAATGGAGGATGTATGTTCCTATCTTTGTTCTGATTTTGGGTCATGTTTCAAGGAATATTGATTGATTAGTATAGTTTTTATATGCATTAGGAGAGAGAGTTCAGTTTCTTATCTTTGTTCTGGTTTATAGTCATTTTTCAAGTTATATGGGCTGATTAGTTTAGTTTCAATGAGCTTTGCTTCACTGGTCTACTGGTCCAAATGTGTTTAGGGTATGTGCCTTTTGAGTATTCCTGAAGGTTTGTTCCAGGTTGTTTGTATGTTCCTTGTGGTCTTCAAGGTGGATTTTCTTGTTGGAAGGCTGTTAGGTATTATGATGGTGGTGATCAATGTTCCCTCTAATTATTTTTCGCTATGTGCGGAACTGATTGGTTGTTGTGCGCAACTGACTAATGAGGTAAGCCACTTTGTGAGCTACTGTGGCAGTTTGGAAAGGAATTTCCTCTTGCCAGCCACTGCAATTATTTACAAATCTTACAACACTTTTTCCAAACACATAGGCTAAAATAAAATATGTCAAATGTGATTATACAGAAAACTCATCAAACAGTCCAAGACTTCAACATCTGCCACAGTACCTTGCAAACGTACTTTGGTGCAGCGAAAAAAGTATGTTTTATGCCACTGGAAAATCACTCATGTGGATTACAAAACACAAATATCTCTTTTCATAACTGATGTGGCTGTCAAGAAATTCAGACAGAATACATTTGCTGGTGTGTTAAAGAACATGCTGCTAGGAGTTCAAGTGTCGCTTTAATGAAGTAATTCAAGGTCCAGGAGAACATGCTTCTAATAATACATGTACGGATGATAATTGCATCAGAATAACTGCACCCCAGAATATGATAAAAAATTCCTGTGCTTCTACTTACTATCCACATGACATTCTCCTGAGGGTAGTGATAACACCAGCCTTACAGCTGAGAGACATATGCACCATCCATTCTTACACCCGAAAAAAAGAAAAAACCAGAAGTAATGAACATATGATTGCTTCAACCCACTAAGCTCCACTGATATTTTTTTTAATTAGTGACCAGTAGAACAGTTTCATAGGAAGGAAATCTAATAATATTAATGCCTAATCTCAAGAGGAATTTTAAGGGGAAAGAACATCTTTTAATAAGCAGAAAGAATCCCTAATGGCAAAGCTAATTACTTTTTTACTCCCTGAAAAATCATTTGACTCCAAGTAGGGAGCAACATCCGATTAGAGCCATGCTTGCACCCCTGATAGGAAGTGAAATGACAGGGCACATCATAAAGTGTATAGTTCTGCCCACCCTTGCACACCACAGCCTAAATACAATTAACCAAGAGCCTTATTGAGGTTTATTATGGAGCCTTGTTGAAGAAAATCACATACATGCCTTTTAAGTTAATAGCATCAATTCATCCGAGATACAACTGATCGAGTGTCTTCTGTAACTATGGACCCTATTCTCTAATTCTTTGTGATCAGTTAAATACGATGTAAGGAGATGCAAGAGACTATACACACAGAACACATGTTATATTAAAAAGCCCTCAGCAGCTGAGCATAGAAAGAAAAAGAAGGCGCTGTTGTCTAGACGGGTACTAGAATTTCCTATCCGTTAGCAAACAAGCAACACATTTTCTTCAGTGTACTGCCGAACGTCTGACTTGGTTTTTGAAATGTGCTGCTTTGTTCATCACCCGCAAGGAGTGATGACCTGTGCTATTCTACCCATACCCTTCCCCAGGACCTTGGCTAGTCTACAATACTAGTTTATAGAGCACTGTAAAAAGTGAGGGATTGTAGCAGTAAACACTCACTGGGATATTTTCAGACCCACCATGCTATGCAAGTAAGGCATATGTAATGCCTCAACATATTATGTGCATTTTAAGAATGTCACGACTCTGCATGTACACAATTCGTTTGCAGTGCATACAAGATTGTTTGCAACATACCCCACCCTTATATCACTGTGCAGGATTACACAAGTGTTCAGTGAAACCGTTTTTGTATAGAAGCGAGTTACCATACAACGTGTGAAGGTCTATTCCCAAGGGAACTCTGAACACTTTGAAACAATGCAGATTGTTTGAAAAGCATTCTCCTGTCTGAATATCCGGTGCCCTGATACGATGGGCGAGAAATCCCAGGCACAGTCCATACCCATTATCCCTTGTTGGCTGAGTAAATGGTATTGCAATGTTGCTATCTACTTATAGGGTAATGTTAGTAATGCTTAAATAGGAGACAGTGAGCATCACATTTGTCTTCTCAAAATCTTTAGAGGGCAAATTCATATTTTAGTTTTATAATGCGTTAACTTGCAAGGGGGCCGCTTCAAAGCACTTGCGTGACATATGTACAATGAAGAGGCAATATGGGATACGGGTACAAATCCAAGTAGCCTATTTACTTACAGTCTGTATCCAATATTTGAGCTGGTAGTTCGATTATATAGTGTTGGTGACGCCTTTGGTAAGGCACAATCAGTAAATGAAATTCTGGTACGTGAACATTATTCATGTTACAACAAACATAAAACAAGTGGATGTCGGAACACGTCTGCTAACCTTTCGCAGAGCCAAGAGAGGAAGAGTCACCATTGTCTAGTAGTATCTTAACGTGTTATGGGGAAGAAGTTAGTCATAAGGTAAAAGTGTGGTAGAGTCAGGTTTAGGGGTCATGGGTGGGAAGGGAACATTATTTGGTTAATGTGTGCAGGCCTAGCTTGGTTGGTATATTAGTTTTTAACCTCATGTGTGTATATTTTACTGTTAGGGATTTTAGGTGTCCCTTGCGTAGTAGTGTAATGCAAATGAGTAGAATATCAAGATTCATTTCTTACTTTAAGAGAAAGACAATCTCAGGTAATTGCTGTGGCTTGTGCCTTATTAAATCTTTTTGAATAGGTGAGAATTGTCTGTGTGCGCTGCTAAAACTCTCTTGAGCGGCAGCCAGAAGGAAGCTGGGCAAGCGCACATGCGCACAGCTTAGAGGGAACATTGGTGGTGATGCTAGGTGGGCTGCACCTTTATGGCATATTTCCCACACATGATTATTAGAGTTCTTGGGTTTGCAGGTTGTTTCATTGTTGAGTGCTTGCTCCATGTGGCTATTTTGGCAGGACCTTTGATGGACTGGTGTCATGTCATCTCATGGAGATGTTTTATGGCTGTTTTGTGATTTTCTTTTCTTGCTTGGTTGTCAGCTGTTCTTTATCCTGGTGTCTATAGAGTATATTAGTCCAGTGTACCTCCCTTCCTCCCAAGGGTGTCTCCCATCTTACTCAGTGTCCTTTCACCCATAATAATGCACCCCCACTCTTGCCAGGGGGGAGGATTTCTTCATTTAATCTACTGTACCTCATTCATCTTTTTAAACATCTCACAATTTCAGGTGATGTTTATCTGCCTCTGTGGGTTACTTATCTATTCAAGGATGTCTCTTATCGTTCATGTTTTCACTCTTATGTCACCAACTCTGTTGATTATCTTCCCTGGGTTGTTCCTAGCTGCTCCACATTCTCTGCATTGTGAATGTTTGTAGCTTAGCTGAATAAACCAATTTCCACAGATTTGAAGTGAAAGGGACATGCAGCTGAGACATAGCTGAATGCAGCATGGAGCTCCCCAGTGCTGGTGACACCTCCTGCTTATAAAAGTGGGCCTTTTTTTAGAAATAAAAAAAAAAAATGACAGCCCCATATAAGTCAGAATAAAGAATGTTCAAGATATTTCGCTCCCTTGCCTGGCTGCCTTTATGATACGCCCCAAACAATATTCAATTGACATTTGGGTGGGCTTTAAAAATAATTTAGTACAATTACAGGTCTCAACCTTTTACATCTTAGTGTGTCCCACCTCGTTGAATTACAGGTCTCAACCTTTTACAACGTAGTTTGTCCCACCTTATTTGTAATGTTGATTGGTTGCTATCTCTTAAAGAGGCGTAGACAGGGTAGGGTTTGAGCATGCAAGGCAAGGCACAACCAAAGTCTGTACATGTCCATTTCAGCATGCTGCGGTGTGTGGGCATTTACATATATCACCCTGCTGACTGAGCAGCAGGGGTTGTTCTCCAGCCCCAGCACACCACGCATGTCATAAACCAGGAAGCTCTTCCAGCTCCCTGTCTGCGTGGCGCGTGGGAGCAGGAGGCAGCTATTAAGGTGGCATTGTGTCGAGTCTGGCGGGAAACATCAGATAATCAAAGAAAAACATGTTTTTGTTTGTGTATGTTTTGGGGCAGGATTGTATGTCTGAATGAATGTGTGCTTGAAAGTGCAAAGGCTTGTGTGAATGAATGTATGTATGCTGGGGTGCATCTGTAAATGCATGCATATGAATGAATGCAGTGTGAATGGTGTACATGGGCATGAGTGCACATGTGAATGCAGTGAGCATGTTCTGGGTGCTCGATTGAATGACAGAGAAGCTGTCATTGGTGCGTCACTGGTGGGTGAATTTGTATGAATGTGGTGTCTGTATATCAGTGTGTGTGTATATCTATGTGTATGTATATGTTTATGAATCTGGGTGTGTATCTGTGTGTATCTTATATATGTGTGTGTGTATCTAGAGTCTGTGTGTGTATTTTGAGTGGGTGTGTGAGTGTCTGTGTATTTGTGTGTGTGTATATCTATGTGTATGTATATGTTTATGAATCTGGGTGTGTATCTGTGTGTATCTTATATATGTGTGTGTGTATCTAGAGTCTGTGTGTGTATTTTGAGTGGGTGTGTGAGTGTCTGTGTGTGTTTGTGTGTGTGTCTCTGTTTGTGTGTTCTGTGCTTGTGTATGTGAGACTAGGGCCCGGGGAGGGTCATTGGATTATGATAATTTTTTGACAGGGGCATGCCATGTTTTACTGGTGTTTTTGGTCAAAGCAAAGCCTGTTTGAGAGTTATTATGTGAAGGAGGGGATGGAGTGTGGGGTGTGTATTACAATGGGGCTTTCAGGGTACTACTGTGGCACGGAATTTTCTACTCGCGTTAAGAGCAAAGCCAACATAATGCGAGTACTGCATGGGGGAAGAGAGACAATGGGCCTCATTACAACTGAGGCGGAATGGGTTAACGGGCTCCCCAAAAGGAGGCGGACCCGTTAAACCCGTTCCGCCTCATTACGAGGTTCCCTCGCGGGACCCGGTAAGGAACGCCTGGTCAAACCAGGCGTCGTTACCGGGTCCCGCGAGGGGAAGAGGGAGCAAACAACGGGCCGCTCGTAATCGGCCCGTTGTTTGCTCCCTCTGCCATTCCCATTGAGCCCTATGCGGGCTCAGATGGGAATGGGGAAGTTCCGGTCCTGGGTTCCCAGAGGGAGGAATTACCGGGCCCTCCGTACTCGGAATGGTCTGGTAATTCCCCATTCTGGGAACCCGGACCCGGACCTGGTTTTGGCGGCAGCCATGCCACCAATAGCGGCATGGCTACTGCCAAAGCCGTAATGAGGCCCAATATTTCCTCACATTGGCACATCATTTCTTTTCTTTTACTGGTGTTAAGGTGAAAGGCAACATGATAAGTGTTCTTAAATGGGGAGGGGGCATTTGTACAGCCCTTAGGGGATGTTTTCTTTCAGTGGCATGACATTTTTATTACTGGTGTTAGGGGGTAAATACAACATGATGAGTTTTCTTATATGATGAGCAGGAATGAGTGTAACCAGCAAGGACGTGTTTGTTTGTGACTTGGCATTTTATTGACTTTTTTCAAATCTTACCCTACAAAACCTAGGTTAAACTGTGTGTCTTTTTTACCTAATTTATCACAGACAATGTACAGTAAAATTCATCCTGGAGAGACTGGCACCCTTTAAGTCCCCAGAGAAGAACACTGTTGCAGGAAGTGCCCATTTGTTTCCCACATCCCCCAAATTACAGATCAGCATTATCTCTGCAGGGCAGCTTCAAACTTTACTTCCCATGTCTTCTGCACATGTTAGACATTGGATGGCATGTTGCAATAATTCCCAGTTCTACCTCTATTAGCATATCAATCCTTTGTTATTCTATGTCAGGACCGAAGGCGAGCATTATGCTTAACTTCTTTAATCACTACCTCCAACAGCTCTTCGAAACTTTCAAAATGTTCTCTCTTTAAAAAAAAAAATCAGCCACTGGCTGTAGAAAAAACAAACAAGCCAAACAAGGGAGAGAGAGGGGAACTACCATCCCCCATAGTCCTTTTCTTCCTTGTAGTCCTGAGTGCCTCACTCCCTGTCTTCCAATCAGGACACACTCCACATTACATAACGTGCCCTGCCTGGGTCCCTTCCTCTTCTTTTTTGCTGCTCTCTGACAGATAAGTACTCCTATCATGCTTTCTCTGATTTACAACTGTAATATGACTGCTTAACGATTTTCGACACTAGGGCGGCATGCATTCTATTTCCTAATCAGCTTATGCTCTTACAAATGCAGGCAAAAACAGCACGCGTCATGTTTTTATATATATAATTATATAATGGCTATATTGGTTGTCATCGAAGCGCGGATGCAAGAGGGAAGATTCCCCATCTTTGGCGTTCGCCCGCAAAGCAACGCGGAATAAGGAGGAGCCAGTGGGAGCCTGTGAGCGGATTCGCCCGCCCGGGGCTCCGGTCTGCCCACTGGGTTGAAAACGACATTATCAGACTTGACCAGAGGTCGCGCGCGGACATACACGCATGCGCATTACCAGATCAAGCTAGCCTGCAGTGTCCTTTGCGGGGAGCTTCAGCAACTAAGAGCTTTCCTTGCGGAAGAAACAGGCGCATCTGAAAGCTAGTACTCACAGAAAATACCCTTCACACCTCACAGCACGAGCAGGACCGAAAAAAAAATATGTATATGCATTGATACCCTCTAAGATAGATAAAGTCTGATCGATCTGCTTGACCCAGTGTACCCTCCACTATAGAGGGAATCCTGCACAATGGCCTGTGATAGAGGGGACTCCAGATCGAGTGAAGAGAGCGAACAGGAGGTAGAGGCAGTAGAAGCTGACCGCACCCAAAGTTTCAAGAAGGTGCTAGGGGATTTCTTCGTGCAGGCTGTGGCACAAGAAGTATAACTCCTGCAGGACAGGCTACAAGTCCTGGAAGACATGCTGGGCAACAAAGATCCAGAAAGGTAGCCTGGCAGAGCAGGGGAAGATCCGGTGGGGTGTGGGAGGGTCCTCCACAGAAAAACCCAGAAGAAGATTTGAAAAGCAGAGCAAAACAGCCCAGAAGAGAAAGGTATCTTCTACTCCTCCAACAGCAGAGAAGAGAAAGGTATCTTCTACTCCTCCAACAGCCCAGAAGAGAAAGGTATTTTATACTCCTCCAGGCACTGAGATGGGGATTAAAAGAAAGCCCCAGGAGGTGGTGGACATATTCAATAGACTAAAACCCACTTTTCAGCCTTACCCAGCCTCGTACCCCCTTCCTCAGGGGAGAAAAATACAAGGCAAGCACAGACGTCCACAGATGAGGACGATCAAGATGGAGATGATGAAGACGCAGGTGCCGTTATGCAGACAGATAAACTAACTACCTGCAAGCCTAAAGCCAGCAAGGTGGAGGCCCCTCAAGATGAAGACGACATGTCAGACATATGCAAACCTGAGAAACTTAGACATCCCAAATCTACAGACTGGGTGCCGTCACCCAGGGTGGTGCTGTATACATTGCAAAAGATGTGCAGGCCCCTGGAGAAATAGACCAGGTTCAGGAGATGAACACATTTGTAGGGACCTTTAACACGCTGGAAAAAGCACAGGCTTCCATTCGAAAAGTATTCCCTGGGAGAGTTTGTGCAGAGGCCGGCTGACACAGGGGTCTCCCGACCGGCGGTTTTACTCACAAAGGAGGTCCCAAGGCCTGAGAGTGCAGTATTGGGAATTAAGGCTACAAGATGCCCTCTTTCCTAATAGAGGAAGGGGCTCCAGAGGACGTAAAGGTCATGAAAACTACAGACATCAACCTGCCCCCTCAGGTGAGAGTTCCCTGCGCGCTACCTGCCGGTAGGGGGGAGGAAAAAGCATTTTGTGAATGATTGGCGCAAGCTGTCATGTGATGCATGGATACTGCAGACAATAGTGGGGTTCTGCCTCGAATTTATAGAGACTCCCAAGCAAGCATACCCACCCCTGCGTATTCACATATCGTGATAGGAGGGCATCCTGCTGGATGCAGAATTAGAGCTTCTAGCACCGAAAAGAGTGATAGAGAGGTCGGACACACGAACACTAGGCTTTCAGAGCAACATGTTCCTAGGGCACCGCAAGGACAAGGTGAGCCCAATCATAAATCTTAAAGAGCTGAATGGCTGACTACAACACAGACATTTCAAGATGGAGGGGATTCATCTGGTAAGAGACATTCTCAGGAGGGACGATTGGCTAGCACACTTAGACCTGAAAGACGCATACCTCACAGTTCCCATAGCAACTGAACACCATCCCTTTTTTAGATTTACCTAGAGAGAGCAGTCCTGGCAGTTCTGGATCCTTCCCTTCGGCCTCTCATCGGCCCCTTGGGCATTTACCAAGCTAATGATGCCAGTAGCGGTGGCACTCAGAGAACAAGGAGTACATATATTCAAGGAGTTCATATATCTAGGCGGCATCCTGGTCATGGCAAGCAACAAGGAAAGGCTGAACACTCAAGTCCAGTGGGCAATCTCGACATTGACAGAGTTAGGGTTCCTAGTGATCCAGGAAAAGTCTGCGCTTGTCCCCAGCAAAATGACAGAGTTCTCGGGATTCATAATAGCCACTCAGAAAGCGACATTGGCGCTACCTGCCCTCAAGAAGAGAGC
Source organism: Ambystoma mexicanum (assembly GCF_040938575.1). Lineage (NCBI taxonomy): Eukaryota > Metazoa > Chordata > Amphibia > Caudata > Ambystomatidae > Ambystoma > Ambystoma mexicanum. The sequence goes on from NC_090939.1 coordinate 821,350,962, forward strand.
GATAAAGTAGCGGGTTGGAATTCCCGTTATTTGCAGGACTCGAGCAACTGGAAGTTACACGCAACTGTATTCACACTGCGAGTGTGGGGCCCGTTCAGTACAGACCTCTTTGCCTCGAGACTGAACACACAACTTCCGAGGTAATTCAGCTGGAGGCTAGATACGGAAGCATTGGGGACAGGTGCCTTCCTGGAAAAATGGGCAGGGAACGTCCAGTATGCCTTTCACCCCATTTGCGATGTTGGCAAGGGCACTAGCAAAGGTCTGCAAGGGCAAGGCAGAGGTAGTGATAGTGATGCCAGAATGGAAGGCACAGGCATGGTTTCCAGTTCTGATGAAACTTTACTCAGATTTCTCACGGAGGATTCCCCATCTGACGGACCCATCCGTTGCAGCACACCCGCTAGTTCAGGAACAGAGTTTAGCCTTGATTGCATGCAGAGTTTCAGGCACAGATGGTGTTTGCCAGGGCTTTTGCAGGAGGCTACAGAGCTCATTGGGGTGTCCTGGGAACCATCAAATGCCAAGAGCTATAGTGCTGCATAGCAAGCCTGGGAGGTATGGTGCAGGGGGATGGGTCTTCCTCCCATTTATGCCCCTGTAGTGCAGGTGATAAACTTCCCAGCAGGTTTACCCAGCCAAGGGAGAGTTTTCATGACAGTGGGGGTGTACAGATCAGCCATTTCGGCGGGTCACAAGTTGGTGGACGGTGCACCAGTAGGTGAGCATCCAGCAGTGGCTAGGCAAATTAGAGGAGTGAAAGTTAGCAGAACTCCACTGCCGAAGTACTCTTCCCTTTGGGACATCAACGCAGTCCTCAGGCTTTTTGAACAATGGCCACGTAACAATCTCATGTCCACTAAGCAATTTTCAGGAAAGCTAGTGACCCTACTATGTTTAGTCTCTTGCAGACGTGTTCCAGATGTCAAAGCTTTAGAGATTCACCGAAAGATATTCTACCCAGAAGGCGTCACATTCAGTATAGCGCGATGCACTAAGACCAACTCATCAGTGATCTCCTACTGTTATTTTCTGAATAATAGCAAGTTATGTATAGTGCAGTGCATCAAGAGTTATGAGGCCGCTACGGCAGAAGGGAGACTGCAAGCCGCAGCTCAACTGCTAATTGCGCACAGGAAGCCTTATCATGCAGTTACGACAGCTACCATAGCGAAGTGGGTTGAGAGAGAATTATCTTTGCAGGGATCGACGTGGCAGTGTTTAGAGAACATTCCACGAGAGGAGCCATGGCTTCCAAGGCCTTTACAGCGGGAGTTACGCTGCAGGAGATCATGAGAGCAACGGATTGGTCTACAGACTCCATGTTCAAGACTTTCTATTTCAAGCCCATATCAGCTATTGCTGCAGCGGTACTAGCGAACTTTGAACAAGCATAATGCTTACTTCCGGTCTTGACACAGAATGAAGATTGCCCAAGCTTACAGAGCAGGAAGTTTTGATTCTATTAAAGACACGGAGGTGAGCATTATCCCACCTGCGAATATGCAGTACTGTCTGTAATGTGATGCATAATTTAGTAATGTGTTGTGATAGCGTATTCCCCTCCCTAATTGTACGCCTCTATATTGCTGCAACAGATGACCAGAAGAGCGGCTGAGAAGAGGCAGACCTGGGCGGTCGGAGCAGGGAGTCTGGTCGGTCGACAAAGACCGGGATTGACGTTTTAGCCTTGGGAATGGACTTGGCTCCTCGGAAACCTGCAAGCTGGAAAATATATCACTCCATATCCCACACAACAGGAAATGGGATGCCTCCTGAGTTCTCACCTCTACCACATTATTAACTTGACTCCAGAGTGGAGCTTTATAGACCCAAACTGGGACTTCTTAATTGTTAAATAACAATAGCACAGGTAAACTGTAACCAGTCTGAATTCCTAATTACTGTAAGGAACTCATGGTGGCAACAGTAAAGACAGACACAAGTGATCACAGTTCAAGGGTGTTTATTAAACTGTTATTAAAAATGCCTAATCTAAACCTAAAGCTAAGATGGGAGCATGCTACACCATCAAATAATAATAAGGGAGTCCTAGTAGCATCTTGTCAAATAAAAAGGGCCGATACACAAAAACCTATTGCCAATCCTTACCTCTAAATTACAAAAAGAGTTGGATAATGTTCACAAGAAAAGAAAGAAGTGTTCACAAAATGATAAGTCAGGATGGTATGGGGGGTTCTCCCTTTCCCACGTGTTTAGCACAGGACAAGGCGGGACTCCTGAGCACAGCACACTCCTGGGCCTCTCCAGCACAAGGTTCCCTCAACGTCTCTTGCCTTAGAAGGTCTGCTGGATCAAAACAACAAACAGACAAAAGTTCCTTCAGTGATCTTGCACCTTTGGCCGATTGCTCTTCGCCCCTAGGACCTCCCTCCGCCGGGCTTGCATCCTCTTTGCGAAATGGGCCTCCCTCCGCCGGGTACACTATTACCTTTCTTTAACACAGTTCATGAATTTCTAACACAATTAATGATTTGCTCATTTTCATCAGAAAGCGTGGGTTTCCTTCTTACTTTCTTTTGGCATCCCTCTGTCGGGTTCACACTTGCCTTATTCCACAGTTCACAATCTTATCAAAAAGCGAGGTTCCCTTCCCCTAGCTTTCTTTTCGGCAATGGGTCAGAGATGTTTGATTGTACAAGGGATTTGACGTAACCCTTGTAGGACCACTCTGACATCTCATGCCACCCTTTCCTAGGGCCTTTTGGAACTCGCAGTTTTCAACATACAAACGGGGCCCAGGAGAGTCCTTTGAATGAACAGTCCTGTGGCAGCTGACCACTCTGCAGCTCGTCCTTCTCTGGGCTTTCCAAAAAGTTCAAACACACACACAAGTTCTTTCTTCTCAAGATCCTTGTCTTCATATAATGCTGCCACTTGCAAGCTTGGGCTCAACACAGTTCGGTTTGCTATCAGCTTCCTCCGACTCACTGGCTGTGTTAAACCGGTTGGCTTGTCTTGCTTCCGGAGTCAAGGATGGTACGATGGTAGCCAGCGTGCCTCACCGCCTTTGTTATCAATGCAGGAGGCCCCCATGCACCGTTGACATCTGTTCCTCCACATGCCAGCCGTGACTCCCGGTCTTATGATTTCCCTTTCGGAGGCTTCACGGGTCTGAATTGAAAAGTTCAAGGGCAGTTCCCCCTTTGCCGTCTCTCTAGGTCTAACTCCTTTTCTCCTCTATTTGAACTGCTGGCCCGGTACAGCTGTGTCCTTGTGCTTTCAGCCTTGCTTATAGTGTTCTCTCATGCTCCGCCTTTTATCCCTGTGGGGAAGGTAAAGGGCAGTCAATTGTGCGTGGTTATTGTCAATTGCCTGACTCTGCCTGACCCGTTTGTTGGCACATGTCAGGTAAATGGCTCTGGTGTTAGTCTGTTGTCTGTTACGGTGTAAGGAAGTGTTTGCGTTGGAAAAGGGGGGGGAAGAGCTTCTAAATGTACTACAGGGTAGGATGGGGAAAAGGTGTTACAAGAAGAGGGTACCGTGTCTCACCTGTCAGTGTCCCACTTCCACTTCCTGATGACCGCTCATCCAGGTGATCCTCCCCCACTGGTCCACCCCTAGGAACAGGAACCAATGGCGATGGCCATGTCCTGGCCACCTGGATGACAGATCTCCTGGGAGTAGCGGGTGAGACACCTTCAGGTTTCTCACATACCCTTCCTCCATGCGATGTAGCCGCATCTGTCTCACAGGGGAACCTGGTCAAGAAATCTACATTTCCCTGATCTTTTCCTTTCCGGTGTTCCACTGTGAAGCAGTAGGGCTGCAGGTCTAGAAACCATTGCATGACACATGGGTTAGAGTTTTTGCGTTGGCTAATCCAAACTAGGGGAGAATGGTCTGTGACTAATGTAAACCTTATGCCTAAGAGGTAGTATCTAAGGTGGATAATGGCCCCCTTGATGGTCAGGGCCTCTAATTCCAGCACAGAGTAATTTATTTTCATGTGGGAATAACTTGAGACTGGTAAACAAGATGAGATGTTCTAATCCGTCACAAATCTTAGATAGGACTGCTCCTAACCCGGTAAGGGAGGCATCTGTCTGCAATATAAAGTCTTTGGAAAAGTCTACTACCTTTAGGATTGGGTTCTGGCACAGAGTTTGCTTTAAGGTGTTTATTTGCATTTGTAAAGCGCCTAAGCCCAGTGGCATCAAGGCACTGTTGCAAGCCAGTTACACTGTAAATTGTTTAGGAGAAAAAAGACCAACAGGCATCAAAAGACAGACAAACTGTGTAGCCACTAGTAGGCTCTTAGCTCCTCAGGTATTAGTACAGCTGGGCAACAGGTTAGGTGAAAGGCCAAGTTTTAAGGGCTTTCCTGAATGCCCTTTGAGAGATTTCTGCTCTTAACTTGGGTGGGAGGGAGTTCCAGTGGGATGCCACCACGACCGGGAAATTGGCACCTCCTGCTCCTGGTGCGCTTGCATTTTGGCTGTGCGATGCAGTTTAGGTGGGAGCCCTGGCTGGTCTGCACTGATTAGATCTGGCGATTATCTGGGCCAGATATTCAGGGGCTGTGTTCAAAATGTATTTGTGAGTGATGGTTGGGGATTTTGGACTTGATCCTTTCCTGGATTGGTAGCCAGTGTGCCTCTTTTCTATCAGCAGAGATGTGGTCATTTATCATATAACATGCCATACTCTTCAAACAAATGAAGTTTCTGGGGTTCGGCATTCTTAGATTTATCTGTCAGCTGAGCTGTTTTGTCTGATAAATTTGAGATAAACCAACGGTAATAGCCTATTAACCCTAGAAAGGCTCTAAGATCCCTTTTAGTCTTGGGTCTAGGTGTATCAAGCACGGCTCTCACTTTCTCATGTTGGGGCTGTCTGTTCCCGTTCCCTACAAAAAACCTGAGATATTTTACGGCTGACTGTGCCAATCTGAATTTAAATGGATTAGCAGTTAGGCCAGCCTGTCTGAGGACTCTCATGATAGTATGAAGATGGGCAAAGGTGGTCTTCCCAGGTTTTACTATACATGGCGATATCGTCAATATAAGCTCCACATAAATCGGAATGGGGACGTAAGATTCTATCCATTAGTCATTGGAATTTGGCTGGTGCGCCGTCTAAGCCAAAAGGGAGGACTTTGAATTGAAACAGTCCTAAGGGTGTTAAAACACAGTTTTTTCTTTATCTGGACCATATACTGGTACATGCCAGTACCCTTTTGTTAAGCCTAGGATGTATTGAAAGGTGGCTGCACTGAGTTTATCAATTAGGTCATCGATGCGTGGCATGGGATAGGTCTATACAGAACCTCCAGGAATGGTCAGGTTTATTGACCAATACGATAGGGGAGGACCATGAATTTGAAGAAGGCTTGATAATATTTGCTTGCAGCATTTTGTTTACTTCTTCAATCACTATCTGTTTACAGGCTTTTGGGAGTCTATATGGTTTTAAATGTACCACTTTTCCCTTGGGGGTTCTAATATAGTGGTAAGTGCCTTTGATTCTTCATGGTTTGTCTGAAAATACATCAGGGAATGATGTAATTACATCTCTTAGATCTTCTTGTTGTTGAGCAGACAACTCGGAAGGAATTAGTTCAAAGTTGTCGATATCTTCTGGAACCATATAAGTGTACCTTCTGTTTTCTATCCGGTTGGGCTACTTTATAAGTGTAGGTTCCCGTTCGTTCTACTATTTCATAGGGCCCATGCCACTTAGAAACAAGATTGCTTTCGGATGTGTGAAATAGGACCAATACTTTTTTCCCTATAGAAAACAACCTTAAGCTTACTTTCTTGTCATAGTTAGATTTTTGTTGGCTCTGAGCCTTTTCCATATGAGTGCGGACGAGATCTTGAAAAAGTCTCATATGTTCTCGCGTACAGGTGGTGGTTTGCGATATGGGAATGGGTGTCCCTATTCTCCTTCTTCCCAAGTTTCCTGGATCATGTCCAGGACATCTCTGGGCTCTCTGCCATAAAGCAGTTCAAAAGAGGAGAATCCTGTAGAGGCCTGTGGGGTTTTCCTCACTGCAAATAGTGCCCACAGGATCATTCAGTCCCACACTTTCCAGTCCTTGTCTACCAATTTTCGCAGGATTAATTTTAGGGTTTTGTTGAATCTTTCTACATAGCCATCGGTTTGGGGATGGGACACCGAAGTTCGTAAGGTGGTAATATGGAAAAGCTCTTTGACCTCTGCCATGAACTTGCTCATAAAATTTGAACCCTGATTGGTCAAAATTTCCTTGGGAAAGCCAACCCTGGAAAAATACGATAGGAGGTGTTTAAGGATTTGCTGTGTGGTATTATTTCGCATTGGGAATGCTTCGGGGTATCTAGTGGCATAGTCAACAATCACAAGGACGTATTTGTTGCCTAATCTGGATGTTTCTAGAGGTCCAATAATATCCATCCCAATTCTTGAAAAGGGGATATCTATGATTGGTAAAGTATTTAAAGCGGCAGGCAATGGGATGTGTGTACTAGTTTTATGACATATTTCACACGTCTGGATAAAGGTCTTTATATCAGCGTGGATACCTGGCCAGTAAAACTTCTCCCTGAGATGTGCTTGGGTTTTGGATTGTCCTAGGTGGCCCCCGGGAAAGATGGGAATGGGCAATCTTCAGTGCAACCTTTCGCTGAGTTCTGGGGATCACCAAATGTGTTATTATTACCCTTTGGTCAATGTTTCCCTTCTACACAACAATCCCTGCTTTAAGAAGAAAAATGGTCACCCTTTTCCTGTACCTTCTCCTTCCGTAATAGTCTGTAGAAAGGCTTCAAAGACAGCAGGATCATTTCCCTGGGCGAAGGCTAGATCGGGATAGCTTGTGGGCTCCTCTCCCTTCATTTCTTGGATGTTTTTTGCTAATTTTCATCAGAATGTCGGGGTTTCCTTCTCCTAGATTTTTTTCGGCCTCCCTCTGTCGGGTTCACACTTGCCTTATTCCACAGTTCACAATCTTATCAGAAAGTGAGGTTCCCTTCCCCTAGCTTTCTCTCGGCAATCGGTCACAGACTTTCGATTGTACAAGGGATATGATGTGACCGTTGTAGGACCACTCTGACATCTCACGCCACCCTTTCCTAGGGCCTTCTGGTACTTGCAGTTTTCAACACACAAATGGGGCCGGCGAGAGTCCTTCGAATGAGCACTCCTGCGGTGCCTGACCACTCTTCAGCTGGCCCTTTTCTGGGCTTTTCCCAAAGTTCAAACACACACACAAGTTCTTTCTTCTCAAGTTCCTTGCGTTCATATAATGTTGCCAATTGCAACCTTGGGCTCAACACAGTTCGGTTTGCTATCAGCGTCCTCCGACTCACCGGCTGTGTTGAACCCGTTGGCTTGTCTTGCTTCTGGAGTCAAGGACTGTACCACAGTAGCCAGTGTGCCTCCCGCCTGTGTTATCAATGCGGGAGGCCCCCGTGCACCGTTGACATCTGTTCCTCCACACACCAGCTGTGACTCCCAGTCTTATGATTTCCCTTTCAGAGACTTTGCGGATCTCAGTTGAAAAGGGCAAGGGCAGTTACCCCTTCGTCGTACCTCCAGGTCTCGCTGCCTTTCTCCTCCATTTGAACTGCCAGCCCGGTACAGCGGTGTCCTCGGGCATTCAGCCTTACTCGTAGTGTGCTCTCGTGCTCTGCCTTTTATCCCTGTGGGGAAGGTAAAGGACTGTTAGTTGTGCATGGTTATTGTCAATTGCCTGACTCTGCCTGACCCGTGTATTGGCACATGTCAGGAAAACGGTTCTGGTGTTAGTCCATTGTCTGTTACGTTGTAAGAAAGTGTTTGTGTCGGAAAAGGGGGGTAAAGCTTCTAAATGTCCTACAGGGTAGGATGGGAAAAGGTGTTACAAGGAAGGGGGTACCGCGCCTCGCCCATCAGTGTCCCACTTCCACTCCCCAAAGACCCCTCATCCAGGTGATCCTCCCCTACTGGTCCACACCCAGTAACTGGATCCAACATCAATGGCCGTGTCCTGGCCACCCATTTGACAGATCTCCAGGGGCTAGCGGGTGAGACACCTTCTGGTTTCTCACAATACCCCTCAACAGTTCTCCCACCTAACCTTTACCCTGGCGTGATTCTCCTCCTAGGGGCCTGCTCTGCCAGGTCATCCTCCCTTAAAGGGATCATGAAGAGACCACACACAGAAATGGGGCCAGAGGATGGCTCTGATGGGTGGCCCCTCTCCCAAGATTACCTCTGTCAGGCCGCCATCTAATCTTCCCCCTACTAACTATGACTAAACCCCCCCCTAACAATAACCCAACACATACACAAAATAATCAATACATTAATTAATACACAAATGCATAAATGCATGCATACGTAACTATACACATTAAATACAGGGGTATGGCTGCTGCAGACAGCCACACCCAATGGCCCTTCAGTTCCAATTGTGTCCAGTCACAGTACCTTTTCTGTAAGAATTGTTCTTGCTGGGGTTGGGGCCTGCTCCCCACTGCTGCTGAGGAGGGTCTGCCCACCTGAGCTTCTGGCTTCATCTATAGCGGTGCCTCGTGCCCTTGTGGGGTGCGGCTTACAATCAACGCCATTGCGCCCGAGCTGTGTGGGTTCTCTGTGGCCGCCTTGTGGGGCAACGTAAAGGCACCATCATGTCTATGCTGGTGTAAATTACTCCCTTTGGGAAGGTAGAGGTTGGGGCATTTCAGCACTCCAAGTCAGCATTGCAGGATCTTCTCCCAGGCCATAGCCAGGACACGGCCCTGGACTTCTCTCTTTGCTGGCCCTTTGTTCTGAATCTCAGCAGGCTGGCATTGCATGGCACAGACTCAACTCTTAACCCAGGGGCATCTTTCCTTCACAGGCCCACCTGCCTGACACTGCGTAGGTAGGGAACATTCTCCACTTCCAGGCTCCCGATGACTGGCCCTGGGGCCGGCCCCAGGGCCACGCTGCCTGATCACAGGCTGCCCCGGGATGTACCACACTCATGGTCCGTGACTTTTGGTTTCTGCGCCCACCATGACCCCCATACAGGCTGACATACTCCCAGGTCCTTTGGCAGTCCAAGCTGCAACGGGCATATAGTACGAGGCTCACAGCTCATCAGGGCCACAGTTGGCAAATGCTGCCTGGCCTCCAAAGTTATCTTAGCCCTAGTGGTGGGGGGGGGGGATTGGGTACTCAAGGCCATGGTCCACCGGTGAGTGTATTTTCTTTTTCTTGCATTATTCTTTTTCCAACCCTTACCCGTAACATTTGTTTCTGCCAGTTAAAGTTCTCATTTGTGCCCTGTCCATTCCTAGTCCTGGGAAGCAGAGGGCTGTCCATTTTTTTTCCCTCTTAAACCCCCACAGTTGGGATGGATTGCAGGGACGTCATTTCACCAAAATGCCAGGGGTAGCAGAAGTGACATCACACGATCCTTGACCTCTGATAACATCACAGGAAGTGATGTTATTTGGCCCAACCCAGAAGTGACATCACAGGAAGCGAAGGAACAGAACCTGTCACCCCTTGACAAAACAGGAAGGGCATCACCTAGCATTGTTCCTAAGCACACAACGTAATATATGGTTAAGATATGACTATAATCTGATATACATTTCATACAAGAATGGATTACCATATGTATCATTAATATCAGTGTGTATAGGCCCATATTACCAAATTACTGTGAATGCAAGCAGACATCCAAGGCCAAATGATAATGATGTGTTATTATAAAGCACTTACGCTTAAGCGCTTTATATAGAAGAAATAGACATACAATATCACCCAATCTGTGTTGGTACTCATTTGTCGACCTCAGAAGGATGAAAGGCTGAGTTTAGGTGTTTAAGAACAGACTACATCAGGGACTCACCCCCTGAATTGTGCTTGAAATAAACCTTTAATGAGTCTAGCAATTATTGTATAAAATTCCAGAAAGACAAATTATTTGTTATTCCTATTCTTTCTTATTTAGGGTCACTGCTCAAAGTGTTACACTAGTGCGTACCCCTGTTTTGTTTAAGAAGCCTGAACAAGAAAGCCAGCCATGCCAGAAACAAAGAGCCACATGGCACTGGCCACAGCGAGCCCAGGAGCTTACCTTTAAAAATGAAAACGGAAAAAAGTATTATTTTTTAAATTTATTTTTAGGGGTAGGAAGGGAGACCACAGGGGTAGCAAGGGAGACCTCAGGGTCGCAGTTACGACCCCTGGCGATCCACAAATGACGTCCCTGATGGATTATCCTGCCGAATGTCCATGGTCGATGGACATAAAAGGTAAGTCCTCTTCAACAGCAAAACACATTTCACACATCTAATAAACTACTTTTATCACCCTGGTGTCTGTGTCTTTTATTTATCCACAACCTTTTCTTGGGAGGAAGAACAACATAGGCTCTAATGGGCTGCACTTAGGCAAAGGGCTATGAATAGTCAACAATAACTTGAGGGTGGCCTCTTCTTGGGTGCAGTAGTTCATTTTTCTTTAAGGTATTCAGTTTATTACAAACGTTTACCTTCATACAAAATATCACAAATAGTTATAAAACAATTAATCATTTTTCCACTATACTTTAAAAAGAAAACACCCGGCATTCTCTACAATATATTACAGTATTTAATTCATAAAATTTGTTAGGGCAAAAATCAATCTAAAATAATGTCCTCCATACAAACGTTACCACCGTTCGTCAGCACTCGGTAAGTGGTTCCTGGAAGTTCATAATTTAACAATTCCCAAATTGGGCTCACATTTCTGAACAGATTAATATATCCACAGTCACACACACTCCTGAGATTTTAAGTGTATCCAGCACTTTTTCCTTGTCTCCTTGATCCTCAGGCTCTGGACATCTGCTTCTCATCTGCCATCTCATAGAAAATCCCTCCCATGGGTTTAAAGGTCCGCATGCAGGAGATACTAGGTCTCACAAGGGGCATGAAGGAGGCCATGTAAGAACTTGTAAAAAATCAACAGAGCTTCCACCAGAAAATAACCAATTTGGCTGTTCCATCTGCCTTTCGTTCACTACCTCCCTGTGCCAGAATCCTATCTTTAAACACACAACCCCAAAACCATCTTCCTCTCATTCCTAAGTGGGACTCTTCTTTTCTTTCTTTCTCATCCTCTCCTCTTTACTGCTTATCCTCCCCTTACTCCTCTTTCTCTAGCATCTCCTTAAATAGTCCTCTGGATCTGTTTCTCATGGTTCTCTCTTGTTTAAATCTTATGGTTTTATACAACCTCCTCCATTGTACTTACCACTTCCTCCTAATATTCCACCCAACCTTATCTTTGATGGTCTGTACTCCTTCCTCCTAAAATCTTCTTCCAGCCACCTACTTACAACGTCTGCCAAACTCCTATCTGATGTTTTATCTATCACCCTCCTCAAAACTCATTGCTATTCATCCTTCTAGCTCCTGCCATCCTTTTCCTCACAACTCCTTCCAACCTCCCTCCAACAGATAACGATTTAACAATTATTGCTTGGTGAAGCAGTGAGCCAGTATTTGCACCCTTGAAACCAGCTGGCTGCAGTAAACGCCAGCGACCCTTGCTCACTCCCTGGAGGAGTTGGAGTTCAGTTCAAAAAGATTCCCTGTATTTGGACCACATTTGTCCATGCCCTTTGTTGCATCTGAGCAGGCATTCTGTGAGTCTGCAGAGAGTCTCCTTGAGGGCCTGAAGAGACAGTATCCATGTTTTCACTGCATCTAAACTATCGCACCATATTACAGCCATGGTTGCTGCATTCGAACCAGAAACATCCTCCGGTACTGGCTTTGTCAGTCACTTGATCTTCAAACCACTGTGCCCGCCCCATCGAACTAGCTCAACACTGCACTAGCCCAGCAGAGCCCCTTCACCCATCCAGCTCGAGCACCAGCGCCCCATGCACTCAACTTTGAACAGCCATATCGAACCAAGCATGGGACCACCAGGACTTTACACCACAGCCTAAAATGAACCGCTGGATCACTGTGTCACTCCTCAACCAGAACCAACGGAACTCATCTTAAACCATTGATCATCAAACCACTCCTTGTGAACTGTTCAACCTGCATTGTTCGATGCTGCATCGAAACATCACAGAGTAACTGTTCGTATACAACTTGCTATTGACTTCCCGCCTGGGCACAACATGACTTGACGCCTTTCGAACCCGATTTGACCTGCAAGCACGACAGTTTGAAACCTGTCTCGACACTGTCAAACCACCTAAGATTGAAATAAAGTACTTTGTACTGATCCTCTACATCTGGTCCATCTTTTGGGGCCCTAGAGACTGGCTAAGTCCCTTATGTCCATTTTATCATTTTTGAATTCCTTGTTACATTTTACTGTTTGTCCTCCCTGCTAAGTGCTACGAGTACTGCATCGGTATATACCGCATTTGTCTGCCTTTCCTTTACAGGGGCAGGACTTTTAATAGTTAAGTGTACAACTGATTTGTTAAATTAAAGTATGTGTTTTTATAGAATCTTGATGGGACTTTTTTTATTTTGAAACTGGTGTACTTTGCTGTTTGAGTAGCTACTGGCTCACATTAACACTCATTCTGAGAGTATGGCATTCCCTCAGCCCACATTGCCACAAAAGGCAAAGGAGGTATATCTCTAAGCTGTGCCTGTTTTACCTTCATGAATGGGATCATTATTGGTCTGTAGAAGTGTGGGGGAATGGGTGATTTAACCACTACTCATCCTGATACTCCCACAGAGCAGAAGTAATTCCATCACAGCCCCTTAACAAAGTCTTCAACTTTGTGACGCACTCCCTTTTCAAACAACACAGATCCTCTCCCACCTCTCCCCACCGTCACCATGTCGGGCGGCTCTCCAAGAAAAATTGCTCTCTTTTTACATTCCGGCTACTCATCTATAAATCCAACAATGTTCTTGCGCCCCCCACTCGCTTGCCGAATTCCATTGCATGTGCTCTCCCTCTTGGACTCTCTTCTTGTCGATTCACAACCTATAAGTCCCCCGTCGAACCTGTGCCCCCTCCTACTTTAGCTCCTTTTCCTTAGAAGCCTTACTCCACATGAATATTCTACACCAGGTCATCCAAGCCATCCCTTCATCAGAGTGCTTTGAAATAAGGCTCATATGCCATCTGCTAGCAAATGAAGGATCCTCCATTGCACCGAAACCCATCCAAACTAACCACTCAACCCACTTCTCTTCCTTAATGCCCTCAGGGCTTCCGTATTTCATTTGTAAATATGTAAATGCTGGCCTCAGGCTTTCAATGTTATAAGAATGTTTATGTCTTCTGGTTCCTGTCCCTATCTTATGTTTCTACCAGTGGTCGAAGTGGGGGGGAGCGGTTGGGAACAGTTGGGAGCAGTGCGCCTCTACTTTTTTAAAATAAGTTTTACTGTTCCTATACTTTTATTTTTAAAAGAAACCGTACCGGAATGGTTTTGTTTTAAAATAATTGTGTAGGAAGAAGTTTAAACTTGCACTTTCAGTGCACTGCACAGAACGTTCCCTTAAACAACAGGTGCATTTGTTTAGGGGTTTGTATTGCTCGTGGGAGGGGGCGTGGCGATGGGGTTTGTGCGGGGCAGTGACAGGCCAGCCGGAAACATAGTTCCACTACTTGATTTTGTACACTTTGACCAGTGGTTTCTACTATCACCCCTTTACCACCTGGTATGAGACATTCCATTCATTAATGCTCTTATGTAAAGGCACCTTACCCTAGGACCACCTCTGGTCTCTGTTATTGCTTACTTTGAAAATCATTTCTGTTTGAAATGACACCATATTTTTAAATAAATACAAATACAAATCTGCTTAGTCGTTCCCTCAAGCCTTCCTCCCGGTATTCTCTCTTCATCCTCCTTCGGCCTGCCTCTGGTCAGCCTTTTAACGCCACAATTCTTCTGCTTACTTTCTGCGGCCAGATTACAGATTACATTACTTTGCAAGTGCAAAGTTGTATTGTATTAGCACTAGGGCAAAGTTTGCCCTATTTCTAAAAACACTGGTTTACGTTAAAAAACCATTGCACCATGACATGTACAGTTAGGCATGGTATAAGTACCAGGCATAAAGTTGCCCTAGTGCAAAAAAGAGACTGTTTCAATGCATTTTGCACATGGTCAAAGTTTTCCATAGTGCTATTAGCACTAGGGATGTCATTTTGGGGTTGCTAGGGGTCGCAGCCGTGACCCCTGTGTTCTCCCTTGCTTACCCCTGTAAAAAATAAAAATATATTTTTTTTAAGCTGAGGCTTCTGGAGTAGGCAGGGCCCTCGCAGCCCCTGTGGTGTGGGGTCACCACCACGCCAGGTCTGAGAGTGCCCCGGATTCACCCATTAGGGTGAAGGTTGAGCTGGGGCATGCAGCACAAGAAAGCGCTCAGTAGGGTTTGAAGCTGACTGCGAAATGTGACACGTGTCTCATACCACGTTCAGCTCCAACCCCGTCACCTCTGGCTTACTTGCGGCTCATATACAGGAACCAGGAAGCTCTCCCAGCTTCCTGGTTCCTGTTTGTGAGCAGCATGGAGGAGCCAAGGGTGCCTGGAGTGACGCACCAAAACTGTAAAAACAGGTCAGAAGACTTTAAAAAAAATGTGATGTGTATTTTACATGTGTGAAGTGCGCTTCCGATGTATGTATGTGCTATGGGTCAGTGAGTGGTAGTTGAATGAGATTAAATGTGATAGTGCATGTGTTTGAATGTTCTGGGTGGGTGGGTGTGTGCCCGTGTAGAGAATGCAGTGAGAGTGGATGTAAGAGAAGGTGTATGAGTGAGTGACTGGTGGGTGAATGAGTATTAATGTGATAGTGTGTTTCAATGTTCTGGATGGGTATGTGTCTGTGTGGAGAATGTAGTGTGAGTGGATGCGAGAGGTGTATGGGTCGGTGAGTGGTGGTTGAATGAGTAGGAATGTGATAGTGTGTGTAAATGTTCTGGGTGGGTGGGTGCCAGTGCACCTGTATGGTATATGAGAAAAGGTATATGGGTGAGTGATCGGTGGGTGAATAGGTATGGATATAATTGCGTTTGTGAATGTTCTGGGTGATGTGTGCATGCCTGTGTGGGTTATGAATGAATATGAGAGGAGATGTATGGGTGGGTCAAAGGGGATGCCTGCATGTGCGTCTGTGTGTAAGACCCTTGGAGACTGGGGATCACTCGAGCAGTTTTGACTCATCCTTTATTGATGTTACATGTTTTACTGGTATTTTCGGGCAAAGCCAAGTTCATGTGTGTAATTGCCTGGCTAGACTGGAATTTGGTACAGCCAGTCTAGCCATTGCTTACTGTGGCATGACATGTATTGCTCATCATATTTGATAAAGCAGGCCTGATAAGAAGTAGTACCTCATTAGACTGATGTTTTTGTGTAGCGGCCTGTATATATCTTACTGTAGCATGACATTTTATTAACTGAGCATCTATGATGACACAAGGATGATAAGTGTTCTTATGGGTGTAAACTGGCTAACACTGGAACCAGTTTCAACATCTTTTCTTATTGTGACATGTCACTTTTAATGTCCAAACCAACGGGAGTATTTTCTTACAGAGTACTGGCATATGTTGGCAGAGCCTGTTTTGTGCCTAGTGCCAGTAATGATCCTATAAAAAAACATCTCGAAGCGAACATGGGAATGTTCTTATATGGGAATACTAGCATATGTTGATGGAGCCAGCATGGAAATGTATGGGAAAAGCCAGCATGAAAATGTTTTTTATACTGGCATATATTAAATGGACCTGCATTACAATGCATTGGGAAATGCGCTTGTGCACTTTTGGTGACCTGCCTCTATTGTAATTTTTTTCAGTGAGTTACCCTACACCCTACAAAACCGATTGCAAACTGTCTGGCCTTCTACCCAAATGTTCACAGAAAGTGTACTGTGTAGTGCACCATTTTTACCCATTATTAAAACATTTTCTCATGGGAGGGAGAAGTATTCCCCCCCCCCCCAAACATATTTTTGTTAGTTTGGGCCCCCTTGCTATGCTTGGTCACAATCGCATAATTGTGGCAAATATGTACACCCTCCAATAAAACAACCACTGGTGCCTGGTATATTTTTGGACCAGGTAGTGCCCCCTTCTTTCTACGCTAGTTGAAACATCAAAGCATTGATTAAAAAAACATATTTACTTCTTTCACTTGCAGTAGTGCATGCCCCTGCAGCATAATCATCATAGACATTGTGCACACGTGGTGGTCCGGGCCGGCCTGGGGTGTGGCGTGCCCTGTGCTTTGTTAAGTGGGCCCTCAGCATGTCTCGCGGGGGGGGGCCCAAATTTTGTGCTATGCCACTGTTTGGGCTCTGCTCACCTGCTCTGGTGCACAATAGGTTTCTTCTATCGTAGTGGTAGCTGACTCATAGATATATTTCTAACCAGGGAATTTTGTTGATACTAAATCCTGGTAATTGATTTACTATTCAGGGCTTGCTCATGCAGTATTTTGCTCCTGGGTAAACAGACAGCGCACGCCTCCGCAGGTCACTGCTTTTTTGGCTTGTTTAACACAGCAATGCTACAGATAACGAGTAGTACTTCTGTGTCCATTGATCTATAGATGTTTCATACACTAGCTGTAGCCTGCATTACAGATTTCAGTTGCCCTGTTACGAGTACTGCATTATGTATGTTTTACATATAGGCTGCAAGTCGAATATGGAAAAGGACATTCCCCAAATATGTGATTGAGTACAAATCTCGTGGTTCTTAAATCTGGCTGAAATGAGAGCACCTGGAAAAACGGGTGTTAGACGCATCTGAAGGTCGGGTGCCATCACCTCCTGTGATGTCATTTGGGGGTGGGGTCAAATGATATTACTTCATGTGATGTCATCAGAGGACAAAGGGTGTGTGATGTCACTACCGCTACTCCAGGCATTTCAGTGAAATGATTTCCCTGATTAGAACTAGGGAAAACTTTGCTCAGGTGCAAATGTTCAGTGAAAATGTATCTTTTTGCAGTAGGGCTATTTTTGCCCACATGCTTATGCCATGCCTAACTGGACTTGTCATGGTGCAATGGTCTTCTAACATGTACCAGTGTTTTTAATAAAGGGCAAACCTTACCCTAGTGATAATACTGTGCACCTGTGCACTTGCACTGGTGCACAGTTTCTGTAATCTGGCCCCTGGTGTCCATTAGTCTTGTCTCTCCATCAGTTGCTGTCTCTCTCTTGACAACTCCTAACACATGAACCTCATCTTAGTGATTTGTGTTGTTTATCAAACCCCATCACCTCCCACTGGGTTGTGCTCCCTACATGTGAGTACACCTGCACTTAATAATACATTTGAGACGGTGATTGGTGTATTAGTCCTATTTACTTCAGTGCTCCTGATGGCAGTGTGCTGAGCAGAGCCATGATGGAAGGTGAACTGAGTACTTAAAGATCTGATTCACTGTATTGTACTTGTGTGGTCTGCTGGGTGGATGACCCTCGCACTGCAATCATGCTGCAGTGTCTGTGCCATTGAACTGGACTCTGAAAATCGTTTGTCAAAAGCAAGTTTCACACTGCTCCTATAACCCCATGGCTCATTGCGGGATATAACATTAGCAGAGCGAGCTTTTGGGCAGAAAAAATAAGTACGATTTGGGGCATCCTTAAATGAACCGGCATGGCATGAAAATGTGTCTTGTGGCAGTCCTCTGTGGGGTGGGTCAATAAATCCCCCATATACCACCTACAGGTACAGCATCACTCCATCGATGGTGGCATCTGGGCCCTGTGACAACCACTGCCAACATCTCCAGGGACAGAGGACAATAAACACGCAGATGTCTCGGGAGGATAGCTCAGAGGCAACGCGCTTGCCTTGGAAGCAAGACTACGTAGTGCAACATGGGTTCGATCCCTGGGTCCGTGCATATGCGTGTTATAAATAACCAATTACAATAAATATACCATGTATTTTCATCTCCTAATTAGGTGGCACTTCTAAAGCAAGTGGTATTTAAGGTACCTCATGGTGTTACCATTACAATTTGGCATAGGTTGGAGTTCGGGTGTCGGGACTCCCACTCACCTGCGCACCTGCTATTTCCTTGTTACTACTTCTGCCTGCAGCCTAAATCCTGGTTTGTCTAGGGACCAACTCCAAGGTTCCTGTATAGTTTAAAGCTTTGTGCGGATGACAAAACACTGGATTGATTTGGCGCTCACAATGAAAGCCCTTTCGAGCAAAAGAATGACTGCAATGAGAAACCTCTAAAATATACAGAACCTACAATAATCTTTCATTGCTAAAAACAAAACAATAGTGCACTTAAATGGTCCTGGAAACATTGCCAGAAGTATTTTTTATTGATACTTTACTCCGATTCTGCTCCACCCGGACGCAGTTGTGTTTCTATATTCAACATAATATTTGACGGGGTTCTGCAGTTTTTCAGTAACGTTGAAATCCCAGGTCAAGTTAATGTGTCCTTGTTTCGATGTTGATAGTTTAAGGTTTGTAGGTTTCGGCAGCTTTTTATTACCTGAAAAATATGACAAACTTTAGTAAACAATTAACTGAAATACTGACAGAAATCAAAAATGCAATCAGAAATATACTTCCGACAATTCTTCAGCGTATTTGATGCCGCAGTAATAAGGAGCGAGCTAGATTTTGGCATTAAATGTTATCTAGAGTACATACAAGCACCATATGAGAAATCTTTGTATACCTGTTTTGGGATGGGTATGCTTCATTTAGATCATTTAGTTTTCTTTACTAAATCTTGTGATTTCAGGTGGGGTCGGGGGTTCAGATATATGTGCTTTTTGTGGCTCAGGTATGGAAACTGTTAGGAATTTTTTTGTTCCTCTTTAAGACACCCATAAGGACAGAATCAGCATCCCCAGCCAAACCCAGCCAACATCCTCTCTCGCCCCATAGTTGCTACCAGGTACCACACTGTTGTAGAGTTGTCTGAATGTTAGCAATCACCACACTCAAACTAAGTTGTGGACATTAGCATGTACACTGGCCGTATGAGTGACAAAGGAAGGCAGGCAAGGTTATGAAGGAAATTGATGGAAGTGGAGGCCAGGGGCGAAAGGGACGGTGAGTACCGGACAAGCCCAGATCAGGACAGAGGCACAGAAATGCTCCCAAACCCCACTTGGGGAGATTACGCAAACCCAGCACCTCACTTCAAGACAGAAATGCCAACTAACCAATCCGCTAACAATTTCCTCCTCTGCATACACCTCTCAAGCTCTAAACAAAACACAAGCACAAACCTACACCACAACAAACCGCACGAACTTCACTACACTGCAACAACAAAACAAAACACACATAGACTCACACAACAGTACACAACGACTACTGGCCGCAAACACCACAGGGCCAGCCAACGGACCCACCGGGCTGAGGCCGCCAACAGCACATCACTGCTCTCTTGCACTTGTCCAGCTTCCTCCCACTAACTCACCCTCCCTTTTCCCCTCTTTCAGAGCCGCCAGAGCACCAGGGGACCACTACGGTGGTGATAGTGCGTGGTACAAATATCCTTTAACGTTAACATAACATTTACTAGACTGAAAGCCCTGAGAATTTGATATTTAATTATTTTATTTATTTAGTCATTTATATAGCGCACATAACCCAGAGGCATCTAGGCTCTTTTTGCTTACGAAGTTGGTTACATTGGTTGCTTACATAGTTAGAGAGTTACAGTCATTGCATGAGTAGGTTACAGCATACATTACATGATTAGTTTGCAAGAGATTAAAGATTTCAGATTACAGTGGTGGCGTACGTAGGTTACAGGTCGCAAACAGCGGTAGTAGGTTACTGGACGCAGGCAGCGGTAGTAGGTTACAGACATTGCATGATTCGTTCACATGAGTCATGAGATGCAGAGATGACTTGCAGGAGTAGCAGACAGGTTTACATAGGCTTCCAACTTTATTTACATCCAGCCTTAAGGTAGTCGTGTTCTTGGGGGAAGAGGCTGGTTTTGAGGCCTTTGCGGAAGGACTAAAGTGATGGGTCTGTTCTCAGGTCCAGGGGCATAGCGTTCCACTGTTTGGCCACAATCACCGGGAAGATGGCGCCCCCGGCTTTTTGTTGTCTAAACCTAGGGATGCAATATAGCCCGCATATGATGAGCGGGTGGGTCTGTTAGACTGGGCTTTGGAGATTTGTCTAGCTAGGTAGGACAGATCTCTACTTGAGAGGCATTTGTGGGTTAGAGAGAGGGTTTTGAATTTGATACAATCTCAGACCGGAAGCCGGTGGATTTAAGACCACTTCGATCGACCATTGAAGCGATTAGTGTTTGTAAATTCTCAATAGAGCACCATATTGTATTCTCAGTAGCCCATTATATCCATAGGGCCTGGCTGCTCAGGTTGAAGTTACTGACTAAGGGTAAAATTGATGGGAGTTAAAATATCCTCTTTTTAACATATTATTAATTGAATGCAGCATTAATTGGAAAAAATGTTTGGCTGTTTTTATTTTTATGCTTTGTACGTTTGTGTTTTTTATGTACTTTATGGTTCTTTTTATACCAGATAAAGTACTATTGACTGACTGAGTAATACTTCCTGGCACCCAGCTGGACAAGTGCCAATTACATAACATGCAATATTTTCCAGCCTTGACACATTTTAGACCTTCTTGATGTTTTCAGTCAAAAATGCTCCCTTTGACCCCACATATAATTAACGTGTGTAGAAAAAGAAAACTGCCGCCACCTTGTTTTGCAAATTAACTTTTCGTTTATACGGTGAAAAAACATTGAACCATAGTTTTCAGCTTGGCATAAACGTATCCACCTCGCCAATCCAAAACTGCATTCAAAACAGTGACATGAGAGCAGAGTAGAAGTTGTTTTATAACTGCACTATATTTATTTTGCTCCATGTCTTTTAGCTCTCACTTAGCGAAACATTTTTGCAGATGCAACAGAGTAAATTCAGCTATAATCTGCTACTGTAATATCCGTGTGCACACAAGCCGGGTGGGTACTGTCACTATGCACCAGTGCCCACCAGGGACGTAATTTCACCAAAATGCCAGGGGTAGCGGAAGTGACATCACACGACCCTTGACCCCTGATGAATCACAGGAAGTGATGTCATTTGAACCCACCCCAAAGTGATATCACGGGAAGTGATGGAACAAAACCTTTCACCCGTTGACAAAACAGGAAGTGGCTTCCCTGGTGCCCACACTCCCAGTCCTCAGAAGGCAGGGACAATGGTCACACCGTACACGCAGAGTCCTTCCCCACATTCCCCACATGGCGTGGCCGGGGTCTATGGCATGCCTTCTGTGTGCTTTGCGTGATGCACGTTCTGCAGCACAGATCATCTGCCCGCAGCACCCAAAGATCATAGCCTGCTGCAGCCATGCTTAGAGTGCTTCTCCAGCACGCCGCACACAGAGCCTGGCCTTGAAGATCCAAAGACGGTGTGGATGTTATGAGCAGATGAGGGACGCAGCTGTAAAACCTCTGAGAATGAATGCACCTGCAAGAAAAGCAACATATTTGCCGATTGGCAGGCAACAGAGCTGTACAATTAACATCTTTGCCATATCTGCACCTCAATCAAACAGGGAAATACATAGTGCTTTGGCAGTTTTTTTCATGCAGATCTGCTGGATTGCGCTATGCTCATTAATATAAATATGTATATTGGAATTGTGGTTCAAATTAACAAGGCACTGATGACATTCATTAACCGTGCTTTTTGTGGATTTCTTTTTGTTCCAAGTGTCAAGTTCTGGAAAGAAACTAACATGTGCTTATCTGTGTACTGCAGGAGACTCTGGCACTTTGTAACCCATTCAAGTTGTGCTATGCCTTAGTCTCCTGATTTTCATGCTTCACACCCATGAAGAAAGGACAGCAACGGGAAAATAGCATATGGCATTAAAAACATATTCTACGGCCAGGTTACACCATTACTGCAACATTAAGAAAGTTGAAACAAAGTAGTTTGAAAATGTGTCATCAAACAATTTCACCCGAGCAGGTGATGCCACAGCCAATCAGCTTGTTTCGGATCGTGGGTTGAATACCACGTCTGCGCTACGAGCAATCTCGGTGCTGCGAACACCCGCCATCTTGCCCCTCGCCCTCCTTCCCTACACTCCTCTTCCAACGCCTCCCCACCCCACTTACCTGCTTCCACTGGCGGCGCAGGCGCTGCCACTCTTGCATCCCTGGACAGTAATGGAAATAGCGCACTGCCTTCTATTTCCATGGCGGCCATGTTACGTAAGTATTTGTATGAATGAACGGGATGGCGCGAGCATGTGTGCAGTTCATTAAAAACAATTGATCGCTATCATCACCCTATATTAGGGTGACCAGACGTCCCAGTTTTGCCGGGACTGTCCCGGTTTTTTGTGCTCTGTCCCCCTTTCTCAAAATCATGTTCCCATTGGAAACTGCAGTGGTCCCGGTTTTTTGTAGTAGGTCTTCATAGCTGACAGGCAGGAATGCACAATCTTACACAGAAAAAATGCTGCATTTCCCAAGTTAACATAGTGTTAGTTTGTGATAAATTAATTCTAATATGTGTTTATTTAAAAATGAAAGAGAACATGTTAGAAAGCTTCGAATGGTGACATACCAAAATCACCATAAATGGCCTTGGCACGGGGGGAGGGGTGGAGGGGAGACCCATGGCAGTTAAACCCCCCCTTCTTCTCCAAAAGCTACTGAAGTGTAGTGCCTTGACAGCCACTTTTTAGAGTTAGTCCTACTTTTCTGTTAGTTACCATGTCCCGGTTTTTTACTCTATAAATATGGTCACCCTACCCTATACTAAAAACCCGGCGTGCAATAACAACCTCGTCAGCCGGCTGGATGGATGGTAACAAAACAACAATTTATAGCATATGAAAAATACGGACAATAGGCGAGAGAGACTTTTCCTTTTGGCAATTAAGCCTATTCACATAGATAAACATAGGACACAGTTTGGCTATTTCTACAGCATACAGCCGATTTACGCGGTTCTTGACACATTATGTATGGTGTTAAGCTGGTTCGATAGCACAGCGAGTTACGAGTAGAGCGCTCGCTTTGACATCTGTGCAGAGCCTGCTAAGGCAGGTTCGAATCCTGGCAGGGCCAAACTCAGCCTTTCATCCTTCCGAGGTCGATAAATGAGCACCACACACAGTGGGTAATAATAAGCAGCGCTCAGATACCGGAGGGTTCGTAGCGCTATATAAATGCTAAATTAAATTAAATTAAGTTAAAGAAGTGTTAATATGGGGAGAGGTTATTGGATTGAAAAATGGTAGACCGGCTTTGGAGAGTGGAATTTGTATTGAGTATGAGGAGTGTTGTTGTGGTACTTGGCAATCAACATATGTTATTAGTACCCGGCGAGGGCGAATTCAGAATGAAAGAGTCATTCTGATTGGCCCTCGCCAAATTGTTACCAGGCCAGGTTTCCACAGCCTTTGTCCCTGGCAGGGGGCGTGGCAGCCCCTCAGCCATCGAGGAGGCTCGAAGCAGGGCCATCCCTGCTCCGAGCCTCTCCAAGGATGAGAGGCTACCTTCGCCCCCTGCTGGGGACAGAGGTAAGGCTTTTTTTTTCTTCCTGCCCTCCCCACCCCACTTACCTTCTATGCCTTGGTCCCTGGCGGGGGACGATGAAAGCCTCCAACTGTGTGAAGACTCGGAGCGGGGCCATCTCGCTCCGAGCCTCCACACGGCTGAAGACTTCCATTGTCCCCCGCCGGGGACCCAGGTACATTTTTTTTTCTTTTTTTTTTCCTTTCCCCTCCCTTCTGCCCTCCCAAACCCACTTACCTTCTTTTTTTTCGGGAGCGGACACGCTGGAAATGCTTCTGTTTCCAGCGCGTCCGCTCCTGAAAATGGCGGCCATTTTCTTTGACGTCTTTTTTTTTCTTTTCGAAACGCCACAGCGTTTCAGGAACAAAATAAAGCTTTTAGTGCCCCGGTCACGCAGTTTTTGCGGGCCGGGGTACTAATTGCTATATGCCCCTCGCAGCGTGGGCATTACTGACTCTGGTAATGCCCCGGGGTCTTCGTTAAGGCCCTCGCTTCGCTCTGGGCCTATAACTATGGGCCCGGGGCATTACTTGAGTCGGTAATGCCCCCGCCGCTCGGGGCATATTGCTTAAATAACATGCATTTCAGTTGTAAGAAATATCCACAAGCCCTCACTCCCGAGGTCTATGTCTACATGCAGGTCACAAGTTCAAAGCAAGGGCTGACTCAGCCTTTCATCCTCTGAAGTCAATAGAGTGCCACTTAGTTGCGAAGTAGCAATATCTTGTTCGCAGTGCTTGAAATTACAAAACGGATATAGATTGGGAGATATGATGAAATAATGTTCTAAAGAATTGTATGCATTCTTAACACGTGGTCTGTCATTGTGATATTATGTTCAATCAAAAAATATATGTTGTTTACCCTATTTAGGCACAACTACATACACCCACAAGCACGTCCTCAATGGATGTTGAAGAAAGGTGAACTTGTGGCGCTAAACTAGGCACACTGCAAGACTATACAGCACCAGCAGAGGCGTTGCTAGAGCAGGGGGTGCTGAGGGGGCTATAGCTCTGGGTCTTTTGGTTGTAGCCCCGGATAGAAGCTCAGGAGCTACAACCAAAAGACTAGCTAGCCCCGGGTCCTGACAGTCCCGACTTTAGTGTAGCCCCGGATCTTTTCCAGACCTAGCAACACCCCTGAGCACCAGACCGAACATCGCTTGCACCTAAAAGATAAGAACGCCCATACCAACCCTCACTATGGAACACATGAGGAATGACAAATGCTTCCCTATGAATGTGAAAAATATCTGCCCTTTATTTTTTTGCCGAGCTGCTTTTCATTTTAGTTTTCAGATAACAGGTTGTTTTGATGAATTCCTATAGCTGGTGACGGGGTGCATGATATATTCTGGACACAATCTCCACCTTTGTAAATTGTACCACTTGGCTGAATAGTCCCCATGTTCTTTTCTTTGCTGCTTTGCATCCACTCACCAGGGAGTTCTCTGCAAGTTCTGAAGGCGCCTTGTGGTACCAACTGAGACGGAGGGGATTTGCATAGGTGTGATATGTGGTGGTATGGATCTATTGGTCAATGTTTCCCCTTCAACACCTGGGGACAGATCATTTAAATCTTGCCCTTCTCCAACACAATAGAGCAAAATAACTTAGCCCCAAATGCTGCTTCTTTTATAGCAGCAAGTGGAGCAAACAGGCCTTTCCCCATCCCTTGTCAGCTCAAAATTATTTATTTGGGGAAATAGCAGAGCAGGAAGACTAGGTTTGCTCTCACACTGCGCACACAAAATCAAAATAGATTTGCTGATTGTATTGAGTGATTTTAATCAACAACGTTGCAGCCTGACACGTGTTTCGAGCTTCATGCTCTTCTGCTGAGGCTGTTTAGACAAAGTATAGGTGAAAATAAATATTACACAATTCTGAAATCAATAGTAAAAATCGAACACAAACACCCAGAGCCAAAACACATGAAATAACAGAGCAGACAATTTTTTGTTCTATGCGTGCTGTGCTACATGTAAAAAATGTAGTAAGCACATTTTTTTAAATGATACCCAGGAAACACAGTGCACACAACTTTGTACGAAAAATTGACCAATTCATTTTTGCCCTTGTGGACATCTTTTTAGATAACATGGATTGGGACAAAACCTGTTCACGCCATTCTGTTACATAAGCAGAAAAACTTTTTAGCTTTCATGCATCTATTAGATAATTTGTCCATTGGTGATTCTTGCGGAAACCACATGGAGGTTGTGTAGTATAATAAGATGGGATGAGCCAGAAGAATTGAACAACTTTATTTGCTCTAGTAACAAACAGCTAGTAACTCTGACAAGGGTTCCTTATATGTCCATAGGTAAGGAGGTAACTATGTAGGACAGAGGTGTTCTGGGCTGCTTTGCAGTCCAGAGGCAGTCTTCAGTCCATCATTAGGAAGAGCGCCGGGAGCACAACCTGCTCCGTAGCATAGTCGCCTTCACAAGTGTTCCTGGCGCACTTTGCCGGTTCTGTGCGGGTCCCCTGGAAGTCTAGCGAGACTACGCCGTGGCGCATGAACTTGCGAGGTCCCTACAGTTTGGGGTTAGCAATAATGCTAAAAGTTCAGGCGATAGGTCCCTGGGCAGTTCTGTTTCAAGAGTGAACTGCAATCTGTGCCCTAATATTGGATTTAAACCCAGTAATTGGGAAAGAACGGTTATGAATTTCACTCCATAGTCCTGTTCTCTGGCATTTCCTATCCTAGAACGCCTTCTGCGCCCATGTGTCTCTCTCTCTCTGCGTCACTAGCCCCCACCTCGTTTCCAGCCCTGATTAAACGCTCCAGAAACCGTTTTTTCTTAATCAATAATTCCTGTAACCATATCTGTGGATGATCCCCTCAAACACTAGAAAACAAACTCAAGCGCTTTACAAACCACTGTCTCCGTTCAGAAGCCATGAGAAATTCCCGATTAACTAAACCGCCTCTCTAATGTCATTCTACAATCTGAACAGAAGAGGGAGCACGAAGCACGCTATTTGTGATGAATTGCGAACATTATCTGACTACTGAAATCCAAAGGAGAACACACCACTGAGCTGGAAACTGTTCAGTGTACAGGGTCGGACTGGGACAAGAAATTATAGGCCCTATATGGGCACCTAAAAAAAAGTGGCCCACCCCTCGCCTCAAAATAAGTGCACCTCAAACCGGTATAACATCCTTTCATCGCCAGTAATTTCAAAGCCTGGCTTTTAAACGTGCACAGAATTATGAAAATGCTCAATGAAATGTTGGGGGTGGGGGTGGGAAAGGGCAGATAAGGGGTTAGGGGTTTAGGGAATAGGTAAAAATAGGTGGGGAGGGATTCTGGGGGGTAACGCCCCTAAAAAAAAAATTGATGACCATTTTCGTAATTCTATACACGTTTAAAAGCCAGGTGTTCAAATTACTGTCGATGAAATTACATAGAACCCTCAAACCATCATCGTGTATCACGTCAAATCACGACTTTACAGAAAATGCTACTTATGGATGGTTAACGGTGCTTGCTGCATGTAATATTTTGTGTAAACGCTTCAGAAAGTGATAACATTCCTTTTGTTCTTTTTTAAAAAAAACATCACCATCACATAGCTAAATCCTATACTTATTTTGCAGAACCAGACTCAAGGCAATTCTCCTAGTTTCCATCAGTAATGATATTAGAGGTGCATTTAATGAGCAATACAGCCAAATGATGATGCCGGAAAGTACCTTGGTAGCAGCTGCAAAATGGTCTATCTGGGCATTTCATACCAGTGCTGGGCAAAATGTCTAATACTTATACACAAGCCAAAAATGTTGGCTTTGCCAATGCTTGTTTTTAACAGGACTTCAGTGAAGTGCATACATAGTGCTTATAAATCGGGAGGCTGAAGGCAGACCTGGTCAAGACATTTCTTATTACACCACTAGGAACTCAAATTAAGTCATTAACTCGCAGAATACTGCTTTATAAAGAACTGGCAGGCATTTTGAGCATAAACCGTGATGGTAAAACTCGATAAAGCTAGCTCAATGAGATTCCAGGAGGATGTGTTTGGGGCAGGGAGGGTCAGGAAGTGGGTGGGATTGATTGTAAGGATTAGCATGGCCATGGGCACTCTGGGTGGGTAAATACCCAAACGGCACCTACAAGGTTTGTGTTCCTCCTCACTTGGGTCTCCCCTTGCCCTATCTAACTACACCTCCGCTAAAGCAATGAATGTCTGGCACCTCCCACATCTCTTTGTCCGTACAGATTGTTTTTCAGTATTACCATTATGCACACAGGCAACTTTAGATTAGATAAAGCCCTGAGGGCAGCTACTAAAATGTTACCTGCTCTGCCCGGACTTTAATTTTTAGTCTGAAGAAAGACAGTGCGAAGATGCGATCAGGGCCTTTAAATACCACAGAATTGAGAACTGAAAACTGCCTGCCAACATGCTCTTCCCAGGAGTAGCTGAAAACTGCAATGTCATCCAAGTATGTGGTGCAGAAGTCCTCCATCTCAGTCAGAACCTGATTTACCATCCTTTGGACTGTAGCAGGTGCATTCTTCAGTCCAAAAGGCATAACCTTAAATTGGTATAAACCAACTGGGGCAGAAAATGCAGTTTTCTCCTTGGCATGGTAAGTCAGGGCTATTTGCCAATAGCCTGACGTCAGATCAAATGTGCTGAGGTACTTGGCTGAACCAAGTCTATCCACCAACTCATATGTCCTTGGCAAAGGATGGGCATCAGTCTTGGTGACTGCATTAAGAGCTCTATAGTCCACACAGAATCTCAATTCTTTGGATCCTGCCTTTGGTACGAACACAACTGGGCTAGACTATGGACTAGTAGAGGGCTCCATTACCCCGAGGTCAAGCATTTTGCGGACCTCTCCTTTGATGTGGGTTCTTACATTCTCTGACATTCTGTACCCTCTGCTTTTTACAGGCAGACAGTCACCAGTGAATATATCATGCTGGCCCCAAGGGGTGAAGCCTGGTGAAAGTGAGAACAGGGAGGCAAACTGATTTAACATAGATTTGCACTCCTCTTGTTCCTCAGGTGTCAGACTTGAAGAGAGATTAACTCCTTCAATCTTTTCATCAAAGGTAAGCCTCTGAGGAGATCAGGGAGAGGTTCACTCTCTTCTTCCTCTTCTGCTAGAGCTAGAAGCAAAGCTCCTACTTCAGGTCTAGAGACATAAGTCTTCAGTCTGTTGGTGTGGAAGACTCTGGGAGCCTCCTTGGGATTGCCAAAGTCCACCAGATAGTTCACCTCTCCAAGTTTTCCCACAACCTTGAAGGGTCCCATCCATTTGTCCTGCAAGGCCCTTTGCCTTGTTGGTATCATAAAGAGAACTAGCTGGTCTTGAGTGAACTCGACCATGTTAGCCTTTTGATCATGCCAATGCTTGAACAAAGCTTGACCAGCCTTCAGGTTATCACTAGCTTGGGCCATCATCTGTGACATTCTCCTCTGGAGTCCTATCACATAGTCAGTCACTCTGACTGGCTTGGGGGAAGATGCACTCTCCAACCCCTCCTTAATCAGGGCCAATGGACCTCTGACTGGATGGCCATAAAGAAGCTCAAAGGGACTATAACCTACTTCTCTATAAGCAAAGAGAAGGCATGGCAGTAGAAGATCCCGCTTTCTCTTAAGGGGCTCCTCTAAAGCACCTATCATGCTCTTCATGGTCCTATTAAACCTCTAAACCAATCCATTTGTCTGAGGGTGGTAGGCGGTTGAGAACTTGAAGGTAACTCCACAGTTTTTCCACATGGCCTTCATGTAGTGGGACATAAAATGTGACCCTCTGTCAGAGATTACCTCCTTAGGAAACCCAACCCTGGTAAAAATACCAAGGAGGGCCTTAGCCACAGCTTGCGCCGTAACAGTCCTCATAGGAATTGCCTCAGGGTACCCAGTAGCATGGTCTACTACAACAAGGATAAACCTGTTGCCTGAGGAGGTTGGAGGATCAAGGGGACCAACAATGTCGATTCCTACTCTCTCAAATGGGACTCCCACTGCTGGGAGAGGCACTAAAGGTGCCACATTCTTGGAACCACTCTTACCAGAAGTTTGGCAGGTGTGGCAGCTCTTGCAGAACTTATTTACCTCAGCCCCCATTTTTGGCCAATAAAAGTAGAGAGAGAGCCTTTCATTGGTCTTCTTGAAACTCAAGTGACCAGCCAAAGGAATCTCATGGGCTAGTTGCAAGAACTGGAGTCTGTTTTCTTGAGGCACTACAAGTTGCTTGTAGTCTCCAGGTGCAGACTCAGTCGGTTCATTGTAGAAGAGGCCATCTTCCCAGTGCAACCTATACTCCCCAGGCTCTTGCCCATCAGCCTGAGAAGCTGCCTGGTGGCGAAGACCTTCCAGAGTTGGACATTATCTTTGTCCCTTACTGAAGTCTGCCCTGTTGGGTCCACCTTCTGCCAGTAAAGACTGCAGCTCAGGATGGTCAACAGGATCCAGATCTCCAATAAGTTCTTGGCCTTCTACTAGCTCTGTCTCTTCAGAGTCTAGTTCAACCACACAGGGTTGTACCTCCCTCTCAGCCTCAGCTTGAGGTGGAGTTAAAGGTGTAACTTTGGACAACCTAGGGGAAATCCTAGTTGGAAGCACTGGAGTGCTTGCTGCTGGTTTCCTTCTAGAAGTCTTGGGTTTCCCCTTTGCTTCTGGTTGCTCAGATATGGCAGAAAGTAGCTCCAGTGGAGTAGGAGTGATTTATTTTCCCATCATCTCCATATGAGAACCTCTCATGGTTTTCTCCCTTGCAGGTCTGGTTAGCTCCTGTAATCTTTTACTAGGAGGTCTGGGGGTATTTGACACTACTCCAAAAGTTTTCAGGTCATTTCCCAACAGAACCCTTCCTGGTACCTCAATTTGTACACTGACAGGTATCTTCACAGTCATATCATTGCACTGGATGAGAACTGTTAACTGGGGAAGCATCTGCACAGGCCCTCCAGCTAACTTGGCGAGGCGTTTGGGTGCCTTAGCAACATCCTCTGCCTTGAAAAAAGATTCATCCACAACAGTTATGCTGGCCCCAGTGTCTCTAATGGCAGGAGTCTCCTGACCATTCACTTGGACACTGTCCTTATAATACTCTTTAGTATTATCTGGGATAGAATTATATATATCTAAATTCTGTTGTTCCCACAACCCCAGGGACACTAAAGAAATACTGGCCGAGACTCCTTTGGGTTCATCAGCCAGTAATAGAAAGTTTCCACTTGCCATTTGTACTTCCTCCTCTGGAACAAAGGCCAAGGAGACAGTGTGGACCCCCAAGGGTTTACCCTTACATCTGGGATCCCCTTTCACATGGTTAGTAGAGCCACAAACAGCATTTCCCAAATGCCTTCATGAATGGTGGCTTGTTCTGACCTCCTTCTGATTTGGGACCAGAAGGTAAACTAGCCTGATTTGGTTTCCCATGTGGCTTACACTTATGGTTCTGTTTGGGGCCCTCTTTGGAATTGGAATTATTGGAATTCTCTTTGGAGTCCTTTTTAGGCTGTTTCCCCTCATCCTTTTTCTCAGTTGCCCCAGAATCCTTGTGAGTAGACCTGTTGGCAACCCACAAGTCAGCAGCCTTAGCTAGCTTCTTGGAATCTATTTCCTTTGAATTAGCCAAGTGCTGTCTGAGCTCAGGAGAGCAGGCATCATAAATTGACTCCAACAGAACAAGATTTTTCATTCCCTCATAAGTGTTCACTCTGTAACCCTTAATCCATCCCTCTAAGTTCTTCAAAGTTTCACTCACCCAGGTAGCCCAAGGGGTACCATCATGCTTTTTGAGGGTCCAAAACCTCTTAAAGTACTGTGAAGTACTTCATTTGCAGTTAGAGACTCCTGGCTGTAACTTTCCATAGTTGACTTGTTAGAAAATAAACTTTTCTAGTGCTAAGCTTTGTGGTTAATTGCACCAAAGTACCCAGAAGCACTCTACAATGTATACTCAATACAAATCGCCCCGCTGTACACCAGTGTTAGGCAGAATCCTGTACAGTTCCCTTGGGGAACACTGCAAGAAGATTAAGACTACAGGAGTAAGCAGCAAACCCAATTGGTAGCAGTCCACACCACCCAGATTTACCTGGTAGCTGTGGCTGAGCAGTCAGACTTCTCTCAAGATGAGTAGGGCAGTATACAGAGGATACACAATAGGGCTAAAAACACAGTAGAGCAAGGAAACACTGACCAGAGCTTGGTATCAAAAGTATGTCATTATTTATTTAAAACACACTTTAGGAAATACACTAAGCACTCTAATTCAAAGCAAGTTCAAACACAAACAGATAAAGTATACACACCTCCTTTAAAAATGATTAGACAAGTCTAGATCAAAACACCACTATTTGTAAAAACAGATGTGAGCGCGTAACTTAGATGGCACTCCAATAATTAAGTTATAGGGAGAGAAAAAGGGAGGTCATGAAAATAAAACAGTTCCAAACACTTTTCTAAGACCACAGCAAGTTAGTGAAGGCAGAGTCTACTGTAGAGCCAAAGTTCATAGGCCAGACCCACTTTAAATGGAGCAAGGCGAAATGTGCCCAAGATCACACAGTTTAAAAAGCACTCAAGTCTGCAGAAATGTTCAAAGGAGGTTGGTTTGATGCGAAAGATAAAGTTAGAAGGTCTGGGGCCAACCCAGTTGGAAAGCCAAGGATTTAAGGGTCACATTTAGCAATCCGCAGAAAGGGAGGCCAGGCGGAACACATTACCTTAAAGAGTGAGGAAGCTCCCACGGTGGCAGTTGTTCCTGGCAGTGGGTGCAGTTCATGGTTTCGACCAGGGGAAGAGAAAGGTCTCGTCAAGGAGGAAACTTGGAGTTGTTGCACTGCCCAGGGAAGAGACCAGCCGCGGAGTTCGTTCGGGGTGCTTGGCACTGGCGATTCGACCAAGGAACGTCCTGGAAGGCGAATGACGAACTGGTTGTCCCCACCAGCGTAAAGGGAGAAGACTCTTACAGCAGAAGATCTTCTCTTGTCGTCGGGAAAGTGGTGAGGTTGTTGCAGCAGGGCTCCACCGGTGGTGTCGTTGCAGATGGCTCAGCTTCTCCCCTCTTTGGATTTCTTAGGTCCTGTGGCGACTTCTGAAGTTCCAGTTCCAAAAGCCCTGCTTTTATGTAGAAAAACCCCCATTCAACAGCCTAGCTGTCACTCATACATGCTAAGTAGTGAGCCGGGCGGCTCACCACTTGGCCAATCAGAACAGAGTGCGACTTGAGTTGCTAAGGCGACACAGTCCAGGGTGCCAATTCCCCCACCCACACATCCTGTGGAACCCAGACAGAGTGGCACCAGTTGGAGGGCTTCTGTGCAGAAGCCCGCCAAAAAGTGGAACAAAGGGCCCACCCTTGGTTGGAGTTACAGAGACGGACACAAACGCCATTTTGGAAAAGAGTTCTGGCAAAAAGACCCAACCAGCGATTTTATATTAAATAAATAAACCAGCGGTATCTTTAACATTGCACCAAAAAGTGGTGCGTTTAAAATCAATGGGAAAATCCCATAGGAAATATTCCGGTGGAATATTTCGCGTGGTAACCACTGCCACCAGCCAGAAACTCGACAAGGGGGGACTGGACAGTGCCCCCTTGGAAACAGACCCAGGGGCAATCTAATTAAGCCCTTCCAGTACTTCCACAATATGATGGTTTGTACTTGTTCTGTGGAGAAGCCCGCCAAAAAGTGGAACAAAGGGCCCGACCTTGGTTGGAGTTACAGAGACGGACCCAAACGCCATTTTGGAAAAGAGTTCTGGCAAAAAGACCCAACCGGCGATTTTATATTAAATAAATAAACCGGCGGTATCTTTAACATTGCACCAAAAAGTGGTGCGTTTAAAATCAAGGGGAAAATCCCATAGGAAATATTCTGGTGGAATATTTCGTGTGGTAACCACTGCCACCAGCCAGAAACTCGACATGGGGGGACTGGACAGTGCAACCTTGGAAACAGACCTAATTAACCCCTTCCAGTACTTCCACAATATGATGGTTTGTACTGGTTCTGTTCACAATTTTGGACTAGTAAAGTCAATGGTGACTTTAGTCAATGGTGACTTTACATGCCATGGGAGACAGTAGCCAGTCCCAGGGTATGGAGTCTATGTTTGGGGGTCACTATGACACCCCTGTGTTACTGCACTGAGGGTGCTGTGTAACACATACACTAAAACAGATGATACCCTATGGAGTAAAAGACCCCATAGCACATAAGCACACAATAAGTCAAAGACATACCTCAAATCATGCCTAAGAGTGGGAGGTAAAGAGTCTCACTCTTAGCAGGAGAAAAAAAACAAACCCTAAAAATCCAGCAAAGCTGCTGGGGGACTCACTAGGTTTGGGAAATTAGCCTTATAAGAGAATTCTCCCTAACAGTGGGCTGATCTACGCCGATAGGATACCCCTTGCAGACAGGCCGGCCTTATCCAGGGCTGGCTGACATTTCCTCAGTCCTATGGGCATTTCAGAGACAACAGTCTCTTTCCTGGTAGGGTTGCAGGCCAGATTGAGCGTGTGGCTGGTGCTGCTATGCAAAGGGCCGAGTTGACTTGCTTACCTCATTTACACAAGGGCACTTCATGCAAATAAGCGAATCCAGTGCTTGCTCTCAGCACGGTATCACTGCATATTATCCCCACCAAAAATATTGCTGTATATAGGGTCGCCTGGAACGACCATAGGCGATATTTTTGGGGGGGGATAATTTTTGGGGTTTTTGGGAGCGGGGGTTGTAGAGGTGTCCGCTGCTCTTTTAAAAATAATGCTGGGGTTGCGGGGGTGTCCCCCGCAGGTTCCATGCCTTAATATTGCCGCAAAAATATGGCAATATTTTTGTATGCCGATATGTTTGCGGGGATATTAACACATGGGACCCCTCAGCACATGCAGGTGCAGATTCGGTGTCAAAGAAGTCGTATTTTGGCCCCTTCCTTTATACTAAACTGGAGGCATTGAATGGTAAATGTCAGCATGCACCATTTGTGCAGGGACTGCAGTATTTTAAATCTGCCTTGGAGGTCAAGTGGTGGGTGCCTCCTGGCCGAGCCTCGGTTCATTTAGTGCTGGGCCTGAAGCACTGGGCGGCTGCTGGCATGGGAGCAGAAAGCAGTTACCCCCCTCCTACCCTGGGCTAGGGCCTGACGTCCATTTCTCCACAATCTGAGCAATAAAGCCGCGCCGGTCGCAAATTCTGCTAACGAACGATCCTTGTCCCCTCCAACCCCCAAGGTGATAGCAGTTTGGGAGTTATCTGGAGTTGTAATGAGCGGAACACCTGACGTGGGGACAGCCCCGTAGCCCAACCCAAAAGGAAAATCACCGCTTATTTTCAGCCTGAGACACTTGCAAAGGAAAATGAGTTGATTTCGGAACAAGGTGTGCTTTCCAACAGACACAGTAACTCTAGCTATGGTGACATAGGACTGCGGGCTTGACCACTAAACTGCACAACCCTGTGCAGTTTGTCATATTGTGTCGCCACATGGTTGGGGGGCAGCTGTCAAACATTGGGGAGATATGTTCTCATGGTACGACGTTCTTTCATCGTCAGGCATTTCAAAGGCTGCAGTTTTAATGTGTTTGCCAGATCATCGAATTTTTGTGGGGATGGTGGGAAAGGGTAGATAAGTGGTTCAGTGGGTTGGGTATAGGTAAAAATAGGTGCAGTAGGGGGGGATTGGGGCAGGGGACAGCCCCCAAAAAAACAGATGCACTGTCAAACCCGTTTAAATTTCAGGCTTTGAAATGCCTGACGATGAAATGACATGGGACCGTTCTCATTTAACGATGATGACACCCTGGTTGAAAGGGGATTTAATTGAAAGCATATTTTATGGGGGGTTGGAGGGGAAGGGCCATAATAAACGCTTTTTGCCATGGTGGTCGCACTGACGATCAAGCAGTGTGAAGGAATGACCTTTTGAAATGGAATTAGCCCCTTAGGTGGCCTGGGTCAGCAGGGGCAAGAAGGTCATGGTTTTTTGCAGCCCTGCAGCTTCCAGATGCAGCCATTTTGAAGTAGATGGGATCATGGCACTCCTTGCAGTTCATGCCTGAGTGAGGCCATACAGTCGGACTAGAGCGAAGGCCAAGGTTAAAAGGATTAATATGCACGTGCTTTCGTCAGTCAGATGTCCTGATATTTCAGATGTTATATCCAAGGAAAGAGGAGACATTGTGCCTTCGATAAATTTGCTGTTTTATGAAAACTCCTACATTTCTGGTGATTTGGTGTGAACCCAATTGAAGAATCATGTTCGATACTCGAGGACCACAACGGAGGATAGATATGCTTCTCACACTATATGCCTCTGAGGAAGGAACATGGAGCCAGTATGAGAATAAGGCCATCCATGTTGAAGTAGCCGTGGAAATGCAACCTTCCCAGCGATGTTTGTTAATTGTTAGGCATACCTCTGCTGCGCGCCGTTTCTTGTGAAACAGAAACAAAAAGAGACGCATCTCTTCACTGCATTTAGTTAATGAGTAGCAGTCATTGGTCAAACTTTCCACCCATTTCAGGAAAGCACAAAATCTATCTGCCTGTTTTCGGAAAAACAAGTTAACACCTTTGGTCCCAGCTCCAAGGTGCCTGCCACCCTGTAAAACGCCCCGTCATAATAACTATGCATACATGACGGATCGTGTTTCGATTCACTGGATAAAGAAAGAGGCACTAACTTCCCTGTCCATGGGACGAGTCAAAAACAGCACGATGCCCACACAGCAAATAATGGCGAATGCACAAGATATGGGGGGAATGAAATCAGAATACCTATTGCTTTACAGGCGCCTGTAGGCAGCACAGGTGAAATTATTAATCTGGAGGTTCCAGATCCTGGGGACGGTTCTTCAGAAATGTACTTAACTAGAAAACAGAGGCGTAAGTAGAAGTTGCAATTGCAAAACGTTGCGAAATCCAAAAGGCGCCCACACGGGTCATCTCCTCTACCGCTGAACAAGAGGTGATCTCTCTCTCTCTCTCTCTCTCTCGGCCAGGGACTGGGGAGTGGGAACCCGCCGAGAGGCACTGGTCTGGAAGGAAGTGTGTAGAGGAGCTGGCTGTGCAAGGGACATGTGGTTGATTCCGCAGAAGGCTGGGTGTGTGCGTATGACTAATACTACACGTTAATGTTGAACACGCCAGACTTCTTCACCCAGGGCTTTAAGTGGACCAGGGTCTCCAGAAAAGGAACCCGAGCTCCCAAGCAGCACCAAAATACTAGGCAATTCTCCTCTAAAAAAAGACACAATACATGCCAGTATCAAAACATGTTCTTGCTGGCTCTGCCATACATTTCCATGCTGGCTGCACCATTATATGACATTGTTACTATATAAAAACACACTTATGTATGCTTTGTGCATAATGATAGTAATGGTACTATATGAAAACATTTCCATTCTGATGTTGCCTATAAATGGCAGTATCCCCACCTATGAACATGGTCCAGTTGGCGTTGCCATTAAAAATGCCATGCCACAATATGAAAACATTTCCAAACTGGCTGTGACAAAATGCTAGTGTAGCAACATAATAACGCATCATGCTTACTTTATTATAGATGCTCAGTAAAAAATACCATGTCATAGAACTAGCTCGACTGGCTGCACCAAAAAGGCAGTCTAGTTAGTAATAACACTAATCATGCTGGCTTTATCAAAGATGGCCAGTAATAAATGCCACACCCCACAGTAAGAAATGGTCATAGTGGCTGGACCAAAATGCCAGTCTAGCTCGTAATAACATATAGTCATGCTTGCTTTATGATATTTACTCAGTAAAAAAGAAATGGCATGTCAAAATAGGAAATAACTAGAATGGCTGGACCGAAATTCCAGTCTAGCCACACAATCATGATCATGCTTGCTTTATCAGAGATGCCCAGTAAAGAATGGCATGCCACAGAAAAAAATGGCTAGACTGGCAGCGGAAAGATGCCAATCTAGCCAGGTAATAACACTTATCAAGCCAGTATGATCAAAGATGCCCAGTAAAATATGTCATGCCACAGAAAAAAATGGCTAGACTGGATGCGCAGAAATGCCAATCTAGCCAGATAATAACACTTATCATGGCAGCTTTATCAAACAAGGGCAGTAAAAAATATCATGCCACAGTAAAAAATTGCTAGACTGGCAGCACAAAAATGCCAGCCTAGCTACATTCTAACACCTACCATGTAAGCTTCATCAAAGATGCCCAGTAAAATGTGCCATGCCACTGTAAACAAGCATTGGAAAAGGCAATAGGTTTTGGCTGTCATATATTAACTTCTAACCCATCAAAGTGATTCCCTGCCTTCCCTGCAGTTGGTTCCACTCCATATCAGAATACATTTATTTTCATACATTAGCCACCCCAAATGCAAACAATGCAGATTGAGCTCCTCTGTATCTACAGTGTAATCCACCCAAACGGCAGGTGTGCAACCATTCCTGTGCAGATGATGTTGGATGACTGGAAACCCATCAAGGCATACCATTATAAAACAAAAAACATTTGTGGGATGCACTATTGAAAATAATTCTCAGCAGAAGTAATTTACAATATTTGCATGATAATAGCATTCACTGACAGGCAGGTGTGCTTCCATTGGCCCCCTTACATAGTTTGGTGGGAGACAGTGGATAATGCAGTAGTGGATTATTTGGACCCTCAATCTTGATCTCAATTGACCTATACCTGTGGTTATCATAATCCACACATTTGCCCACCTTGATTCCCCAAATGTAGCCTACTCTCACATTATGCCACAGTACACTTCCAAATATGGTGTTTTTTTTATCTTTGGCCATGGTAAACTTTGTGCTGCAAGTGTAGCCATATTTGGCCTTTAACTATATCTTACTACAACATTAATCTGTGGCCTACTTTGATTTCCACTTGCGATCACCAAATGACTTGGCCCACCCTTAAAATGCAACTGTAATTCTATTTAAACTATACTTTTTGTCCTTTTTAGCTCACCTCTAAACCCAACAGCAGCCATCTTTATCTTCCAACTACGGCAAACTTTATGCTTCATCCATTGCTGCCTTTAATTTTCAACAACAATTAAATGAACTCAACATCTGTGATCACTTTTACCCCGATTCTGACACCTTTAATCTACATATGCAGCTGTATTTAACCTTCAACTGTGGTTATATTTAATCTCTACCTGGTCCTATATTTAACATCCATTTGCTGCAACCATTTCCATCTCTTTCTGGACAACTCAAATCCTCACCCAGGCCCCCCATTTTATTTATTTATTAATTTAAACATTGATACAAGCGTCCATAGCGGACCGACGCCTCGCCTACCCCTGGTCGTGTTGAGAGACCATGTGTGATTCTTAAACACAAGCTGTGTCTGACTCCCTTTGTACAAATGTATAAAGATCTGTACTAGACACAGATGCCATAAGAAATTCGATTGTGGGAGGAACTACATACTTAACCAAGATTAGAAATTATATGGTTACTGAATAACTACAATTTATGAAATTTGGAAAGGAGCACAGGCTAGAATTAAGCCTAGGTGCGCTCACGCCTATATTTAAACATATATGCTATTCTTCTATATGGGGGACATAAAAAGCAATCATATCACTTGGAAGAAATATACTTGTCCTGAAGAAGGCCATAAAATCAAGGGTTCGACAAGCACTAGGGATAGTGCTCAACTTTACCCAAGGGCCGAAACATGTCGACTATTGCAAAAGACTAAAAAACATCTCTAGTCTTTCATCTGAACTGCCATAAATTCATGTGGTGTCTTGTATTTGTGACAAAAAAAACCATCACAGATGTTTCTGTGTTTTAACTATGTCTAATTATGTGTTCCAGGAATAATTGTTCTGTTTTTATGTATAAATATGTCTTTTGTAAGATTGATTAAAAAGTATTTTGTGATAAGTAATTTAGTGGAGAGTGGTTTATGAGTTCCGTTAACCATGCTCTGGTATGCTCTGTGACAATTGTGATTCAGTCTGGTGTTTGAAGAAAATATGATGTTCTGTATTGTATGATAGAAACTATCACACAACCCGATATTTATAGGCGGAGAGAGGGGTAATTTGTTTCTTCTTTTTGTGATATTTAGCTAATATATGCTTTCCCGCTCGAGAGAAACAGATCCCCCAAAACAAAAACAAAAAAGGGAGATTACCTTAGTTGAGGTAACCACTACATGCAATACATGTGGAAAACCTGTGGAGTCACTTACAAGTTCTCTACTGCCTGACAGCCACAAACCAATGGGTTGGTGGAGAGGTTTAATAGAACTATGAAGAGCATGATAGGTGCTTTAGAAGAACCCCTTAAAAGAAAGTGGGACCTTCTACTGCCATGCCTTCTCTTTGCATATAGAGAAGTCCCTCAGGAGGGAGTAGATTACAGTCCCTTTGAACTTCTCTATGGCCATCCCGTCAGAGGTCCATTGGCCCTGATTAAGGAGGGGTTGGAGAGTGCATCTTCCCCCAAGCCAGTCAGAGTGACTGACTATGTGATAGGACTCCAGAGGAGAATGTCACAGATGATGGCCCAAGCTAGTGATAACCTGAAGGCTGGTCAAGCTTTGTTCAAGCATTGGCATGATCAAAAGGCTAACATGGTCGAGTTCACTCAAGACCAGCTAGTTCTCTTTATGATACCAACAAGGCAGAGGGCCTTGCAGGACAAATGGATGGGACCCTTCAAGGTTGTGGGAAAACTTGGAGAGGTGAACTATCTGGTGGACTTAGGCAATCCTAAGGTGGCTCCCAGAGTCTTTCACACAAACCGTTTAAAGGCTTATGTCTCTAGACCTGAGATAGGAGCTTTGCTTCTAGCTTCAGCTCAAGAGGAGGAGGAGAGTGCACCTCTGCCTGACCTCCTCACCTCAGAGGCTTACCTTTAGATGAGAAAGTGGAAGGAGTTAATCTCTCTTCCAGTCTAACATCTGACCAGCAGGAAGAGTGCAAATTACTGTTGAATCAGTTTGACTCCCTGTTCGAACTTTCACCAGGCTTAACCTCTTGGGGCCAGCATGATATCCCCACTGGTGACTGTTTGCCTGTAAAAAGCAGGGGGTACAGAATGTCAGACAATGTCAGAACCCACATGAGGAATGAGGTCAACAAGATGCTTGAACTCGGGGTTATAGAGCCCTCTACTAGTCCATGGTCTAGCCCAGTTGTGCTTGTACCAAAGGCAGGATCTAAGGAGTTGAGATTCTGCGTGGATTATAGAGCTCTAAATGCAGTCACAAAGACTGACGCCCATCCTTTACCTAGGACAGATGAGCTAGTGGATAAACTTGGTGCAGCCAAGTACCTCAGCACATTTGACCTAACGTCAGGCTGTAGGCAAATAGCCCTGACAGACCATGCCAAGGAGAAAACTGCATTCTCCACCCCAACAGGCCTCTACCAATTTAAGGTAATGCCCTTTGGACTATAGCTTCTTAATTGAATGTCATCTCCTCTCCAACATTTCATAAAAAGGTCAGATGGAATGAGGAGTGCACTCAAGCCTTTGAAGGCCTGAAGAAAGCCCTTTGTCAAGCTCCAGTCCTAAGAGCTCCTGACTACCACCAACCCTTCATTGTACAAACTGATGCTTCTAATGCAGGTATAGGTGCAGTCCTTAGTCAACTGGATGAGTACGGTAGGGAACATCCCATTTGTTTCATCAGCAGGAAGTTAAAGGATCCTGAAACAAGGTGGGCAATAATAGAACGTGAATGTTTTGCTATTGTGTGGACACTGAAGAAGTTTAAACCATACTTGTATGGATCTACTTTCATTATTCAGACTGACCACCAACCCTTGAGATGGCTGATGCAAATGAAAGGGGAAAACCCTAAAGTACTAAGATGGTCAATCTGCCTGCAAGGGTTTGATTTTACCATTGAGCACAGAGCAGGAAGTCACCACCAAAATGCTGATGGTCTCTCTAGGATGTTTATAACCGACTAGAGTTATGAGATCCTTCCAGGAGTGGAGTCAATCCTCCTGTCCCTTAGTCTGGGGGTCTGGGGGTCTGGGGGCGAGTGTGAGGGAGAATTCTCATTCTATGGCTAATTTCCCTTACCTATTGAGTCCCTCAGCCGCTTTGCTGGATTTCTGGGGTTTATTTATTTCCGCTTGGTAAGAGTGTGAACCCTTTTCCCACTCTTACAGCGTATTTTTGTGTGTTGTACTTTTTGTGCTCATGGGCTATGGAGTCTCACCAACTCCCTAGGCATCATCTTGTTATTTTGTGTGTTACACAGCATCTTCAGTGTAGTAACACAGGGTTGTTGTTTAGACTTCCCACAGACTCCATTTTTTCTGGGGCTGACTACTGTCCCCCAGAAACATGTAAAGTTGCCATTAACTTTATATAGTCACATTTACCACAGATCCAGTACAGC
Organism: Ambystoma mexicanum; assembly: GCF_040938575.1. Classification (NCBI taxonomy): domain Eukaryota; kingdom Metazoa; phylum Chordata; class Amphibia; order Caudata; family Ambystomatidae; genus Ambystoma; species Ambystoma mexicanum. The sequence continues at coordinate 821,392,845 of NC_090939.1, forward strand.
CCATCTTACATGGAGTATTGGAAAGGGTTAACTACTATCCCTTTTTATCTGTGCCTCTGGAGCTTTGTTTCGCTCCCTTAACACTAAGACTTGGCTGGTGGCAGTGGTATCTACCCTAACTTTTCTACCACGATTATATTACATAAAGTGGTAATGTTTTAGGCTAATATAGTAGCCTCGAACATGAAACCCGCTTGACCATATTTGTTTTAATTTGGCTCCAGTTGGGTTTCGCCACCATTTCTTCTTGTTAACATCTTTCTTGTGTTTTACTTTGCGCGGCAAACCAGGTTTGCCTCCTTTGTTCACCGTTGTTTGGCGGACCTCTCGCGAGAAGCCCTCCTTTTGGTGCCTGGGTGGCTAGGTGGGCTGAATGTAAGGGAGAGGTGTAGTCACCCCCTGCACACGGTCTCCTTGGAGACCCAAGCTGCACTTTGTATTAATTGGCTGAGGTGGTTGTCCGGGCTGGACAACCCCCCTGCTGAGTGATTGACAGCCAGGCTGTGTGAATGGGGGATTTTGGCATAAAAGGCAGGACTCTTGGGCTGTAAGTCAGAGTCGCCACTGGAACTGCAAAGTACCGAAGAGAAGCGGAGAAGAAGATGGCTGCTGCAACTCCCGAGTACCGGTGAAGCCCTGCTGCAGTCCTGACCTATCTACCCTTCAACGACAAGAGAAGATCCAGTCCAGAGTCTTCTTCCCTTGAGCCTGGTGGGATCAACCAGCTCACCCTTCTTCAGCCAGAGAATCCTCTTCTGGGTCGAAATCACTGCACAGTGCTGTACTGGTCCGGATAGCCATCAGACGAACTCTCTCCTGAATTTAAGGAGCACACCTTTTATTGATAGTTGCTTTTGCTGCTGCTGGCCTCATCCCTTGGTAGTGCAGATTGCTTCAGTCATCCTCCTTCTTGTCCCCACGACTGAAGCTTCAGGAACCATGAGTCTGCAGGAATTACCAGGAACAACTGCCGTGGCACCAGCTTCCTTCAGCGGAATAAGGTACTGTGTCCTTTGGTCGTTCTCTTCGTCTGACCTCAAGTAATCGGGGTGAACCCTTTTCCTCCTCAAAGGCTTGTCCTTTCTTCCTTCCCTCTTATAACTTTTGACTTCTTTTGACAATATCTAAGTACTCCTGGCTTCTTGAATCTCCAACTGTTCTTAAAGTGTGATCAGTGAACAGTTGGTCTAAAGAATAAATGTACTTTTACTTTTTAACCAGAAACCTTGAGTCAGTGTTTGCTTGAGTCACAGTAATTGTAGTCCTTTGTGTAATCTCTACTACTGCTCATTTGCTCTTGAGCTAAGTCTGGCTGCTCAGCCACTGCTACCACTTTTTCTGTGTAGTACAGGCTTGTACCAAAGGTGAAATTGTACTGCCACTTGTAGCCCTAATCTTGTGTAGTGGTCCCTAAGGGTACTGCACAGGATTCTGCCTAACAGAGGGAAAGGAATGGGAACAGACAGGCAACTAACATACTAGGCCTGACAACATTTCTTAAAGAGCCGGAAGATTACAAGAGGGGAGGGTGAGGGGGAGGACGAGGAAGGAGAGGGACAAAACACAATGGGCCTCATTAGGACTCCGGCGTTAAACCATGGTGCTATTAGCACCATGGTCCATGCCGGAGTCCGCCATGGCGGAATGGGGAATTACCACCCCATTCCGAGCTTGGTGGGGCGGTAATTCCCCATGCCGCCATGGCCCTTCCCCATTCCCATTTTTGCCCCATAGGGCTCAATGGGAATGGGGAAGGCACTAATTACGGTACCGTAATTAGCACCAAGGTCCCTTTGCGGGTCCCTACTTTAACGGCTGGTAAAACCAGCCATTAAGGTCGGGTCCTGCAAAGGGACCTCGTAATTAGGCGCTAAGTGTTTAACGGCGCCGCAGCCTTTTACACCGCTGTTAAACACTTAGCGCCTGGGTCATAATGAGGCCCAAAGACTATCGTACTAGGGGCATGGAGACATTTCAGATGGTGCTAGAGGGGAAGGAAGAGAAACGAGAGGGAGGGGGAGGAGACAAACAATGTAGCTATCATACTATATCTGAGGACAATGCTGATAGAGTAAGTGCATAGAGTAAGAAAGGGAGGGGGAAGAGAGAGGGAGAAGGAAGAAGGAAGAAAGGAGAGAACAAGAGTAAGCAGTGAAAAGAGTGAAGAAGTAAGAGGGGAGAGACAATACAGTCGGTAATACACACAGTGTTGCAGGGAAACAGCAGATGCAAGACAAGGAAGAACCTGGGCACAGAATGATACAGGATCACCAGGATCACCATGAGTACGTGTTGCAGAGGAAGTCCGGCATAATAATAGATACGGGAGAAGCACCAAGGGTCAAACCAGTCCATAAAGTCCAAGTCAAGCATTTGCAGCAACACAGTGATGGTAGGGCAATAGTGTATCAAGACAACTCCTGCAGTGGAATGGTGAAGGGGGGCAGAGAGAGAGGGCTAAGGGGAATGGGAGGTAGGATAGACAGGAATAAGCAAGGCAGGAAACACATGCATACAAGAGGGAGGGCCAAGGGAATGGCAGACAACACCACAGGCAACCATGGGGAGGTAAGGGAACGGCAGACAATATGACAGGCAACCAAGGGGAGGGCAGGGGACCGGCAGACAACACCACAGGCAACCAGGGGGGGGCAGGGGAACGGCAGACAACACCAGAGGCAACCATGAGGGGGCAAGGGAAAGAGGTTGCATTTTGGTAGCAGACAGGGGCCTTCGTCGTGGGCCTTAATAATCAGAGCCGGATCCCGCCTCCCTCCTCCCGGTTCCCACAGTCCTGTTTTACAAGGGTGAAATCCAGAGCATTTTGTTAAAATTGTGTACAGATCAGCCAGCATAGCCAAATGCATATGTAACAGGCTAAAAGAATACCTTAACTAAGGTCATAGGTGGATCTGAGGATGTTAGGCAGTTTCAAATCAAATTAGCCCAACAATAAATAGATCAGGCAGTCACTAATATTCACATTGGGTTAAATGTTCCATAATGCTACAAAGTTGGAAGTCTGCACAGAAATTGTGACATTACTGATGTGATTATAATTATCACGTGAGGCACGTCACATATATAACACTGATATGTTAATGTAATTTAGAACTTACATTTTCGCTCCTGTGTCTGGATATATGTTGGAAAACCGAGCATTATAAAACAAATCAAAGAAGTAGCGCCTATAATTAGATCAACGTTGGCCATGTTTTCTCAACAAGTTGAGATGATTTGCATCTGAAATACAAAAGAAGGTGCATCACATTACCAAGCGGTTTTATTTCTATTGCACATATATGTATGAGCGTGTGTGTGTATAAATATATATATATATATATTAGTTAAGGTGATCAGATTTAACTCAGCAAAACCCCTGAAATATTTCAGCAATTGCATTTCGATCAAGTCCACCTTAACTATGTGCCCCCTGTTGTGCAGCATATGACCACAATGGTGAGATGACAGATGACATCACTGGTGACAATAATTACTTCATATATGACATCACTGATGAGATGTAGTGGGCCACAAATAAACCTATTGGTGCAACATATACAGTGGCCATAACTGATACGCAAGGCCACTGGCCATGGCCAGAGGCCATGGCTAGTGGGCCTGAAACGAATCAATTGGTGCAACATGTACACTGGCCACATCCGAAGGCCGTGGACACTGGCAATATGTTAAACTGTGTTAAATCCGATTACCTTAACTTTCAAGGGTTTTGTTATACTATAGTTTATTTGGGGGCCCAGTAGCCTTCAGCCTTGGCCAGTGTCCACGCCCTTCGCCGATGGACACTTTACATGTTGCACCAATAGGTTTCTTTGAGTCCCAGTGACCATGGCCTTCGAGTTTTTTAAAGGAGCCCACTAGCCATGTCCTTCGGTCATGGACAGTGGCCATGGCCTTGCACCATGTACACTGTACATGTTGTAACAATTGGTTTCTTTGGGGCCCACTAGTCCTGGCCTTCGGCAACGGCCAGTGGCCACGGCCTTCAGCCATTCCCACTTTACATGTTGCACCATTAGGTTTCTTTGGGGTACTCCTGAAACATGATTAGATCCATTACACCCAGCCTGGTAGATGCGATCACAGTTGGTGTAAAATGTTCTACTCTTTTCTGATTCCCACGGGATTCCCCTGATATTACCCCAATAATTTCAATGAACTACACACGCAGCAGCAATGACCTACCCATGCTCGCGGTATTCCACCGGTATTACCGCAATTATGCGATAACGCTAGATAAATAAAATACTCTTCCGTGCTCTCGCAGGCAATCACCAAGGGCCCCCATCCTCTTTCCATGGTCCCCCGGCCCACCTCAGTTGCTTTTTCCTCTCCAGCCCTCTCCCATTACCCCTATCACTCTTCGTTTCATGGGACACAGTTTCATTTCCGATTGAGTGTGCCGTTGTAGCCGTGGTTATCTTGTGGGATTACTGCAGTATTACCCTGATAATGCAAAAACATCCGAAATGTAACTGGCTCCCCAGATCACCTCCAACTCCTCAACATCACATGATGTCCTCTTTCTTCCTCCCACATCTAGCCTTATGCAAATTTAACCTTTAACCTTCCTCCAAATAGCTTTTTTTGCACTTTTCATTTTAACATTTCCCCAGTATTACAGCGGTAATCGCTTGCATCGGGCAAAATAAATGGCAGATTTTAATTTCTAATAAGCCTTTCTGCTGCAAAGCACCATGGGAGATATAGCTATACTTTGGCAGATGGGGTTCACCCTCTTCCCCATCAAATATTTTCAAAACTACTGGATGGAAAAATAACCCCAAACGTGTCCCGGAAATGAAGTCGACACTTCGTGCCCACATTTTTTCTTATTTGTTCCAATTCCCTTCAGCAGTTTTTACGCTTTGGCTTGATACAATTTTGACTTTTTCTCCATGGAAAAATGAATGGGAGTAGGCCGAAAACAGTGTTTTTTTGCTTTCTTAATACATTTTCTAATAAATCTTCCCCATTATTTCCACTCTGGGGAGGATGCATGGGGGGCGCCATAGGGGGTGACCCGTGACAGACTTTTTGTTTGGAAAATATCAGCGAAATCCGTCATGCAAGTCAAAAGTTATTAAAAATAGAATTTTGCGATTTCCTACGGCGTATGTCACTCACCTTAACTGTAGTGTGGCGATTATAAAACGATTCATACATCATATTCAATCAACATAATCGATTTAAAATGTCAGACGTTTGGTTGCGCCCTTTTCTGTTGGTTGTATGTTTGTGTAGATTTAATTCAGCTTCCAGTGCTAAAACAAATCTATTACTGCATGCGATATATTGGCAACATAGTGATAACTGTGATCATAAGAAAGGGTAAGTGATGTGCAGAAGGCCAGTGAACATAGAATATGCCTAAAATGCAACAACAGCATGTTATTATATGTTAATAAACTTGGGCAATCAAACAAATAATGGGTTTCATAAAAAATGGTTTCATTGCGAATTGGAAATTTGAAATCAGACTGAAAAAACACTTGGAAACCAATATTAAAGAGAGGTACTTATGACGTGTCTTTTTTGACCACCCATTTCCCTGTTGTGCTCTGATTTTACACATTTTTAATAAAGATGTTCCTTCTTTGAAAAAGTAATCTTTTTTATCCAATTCCAAAGAGTCCGTAGGCCTTCAGTCTGAGTTCAGATTCATCTAAAATATACACCCATCAATGCTTCATAAACGTGTGCACCTGGCTAAAAAAAAGGAGCACATTGATTGTGTTCCTTCTTTACTACTAGAATAAACAAAACACGTTATACTTCCTCCTCTAATACCTTAAATTATTCCTTTCTTTCAAATCTGTAAGGGGCACCAAAATGAGTTCTCTGGCGGTGTCCGTAAAAGTATCAAGAACAGCGCAAGACATATTTTCGAGATGTTTGCATGTTGCAAGACTTATTAAAGAGTGAGGTCATTTCGTCCACGTTGCTGTACAAATATGTGCAAAATGTATCATGTAGAAATCATTGCCAGGTTCGGACCTTTGGTGCCAGCCTGACAAGCTAGTATTCTTGGCCACACTGAGCTCTGTACTGGAGCTCTACCCCGGGAGCGATAGATCTTTTCGCTCCAGGCAGGAAAGGGGACCCTGCCGGGAATCCACTGTGTGGCTGCTTGGCAAAGGGACGGTCGACTCACATGGGAGGCATGTGCCGAAGGGTGGGGGCAGAGCCCCCAGTTGTCCTGGAGCTCTCACCAGGATGCGTTACAGCTTTTCCCTCTGTGGAGGGCCAGTGACACCTTTGGGGCACAAAAGGACATGCGGTGGGCAGAGGGGCAGCCAACCCACTTGGGATGCAGACACCCAAAGAAGGGCCAGCACTTTGGCCATCCTGGAGCTCTAACCAGGCACAATAGTGCTTTTTCTTCCAGGGAAGGCCGAACAAGCACTGGGTTAGGGGGCTGCAACCTTGCGTGGGGGGCTGGTGCCCAAGCATCGAGGTGGCACCCCGGCTGTCCGGGGCTATGGCCTTGACATCGATGACTTAGACATAGCTCCCAACTTTCCCAGTTTCATGCCGATCTCTTCGAGTCAGTCCTGTTTTGTTTTTTTGCACTACATGCTGCGTCTTGTAGGCCTACCCTTGCCATGTGAAAAATTAAACTACATGTTCCAGCATGCATTTGGAAGCAAAAACCAGGACCAACTTTTCTTTGGGAAGTATTTTTGTCCTTAATTTCTGAAAAAAACACATGCTATTCTAATTACTTGGGGCAACAGGATTATGTGGGATTTTGTTTCAATCCTTTTGTCTGTTTGTGATACATAATGAGCTGCAGTAGGAGTACCTACTTGGTTTTTCTGTTTGTGACATTATGATTCCCATTTTATTTCTATAGGCTAAAACTCCTCCTGATTCATTAGCCATTGTCATGCCCCTTAAAAGCACACAGTGAAAAAGCCACAACCTTGGGGCCTCCGAACAGGGTGCAATGTAAGTGGATGGAGAGAGAGAGAGAGAGAGCGAGAGAGTGTGGGCTTTGGGAAACCATAATTCGAGGAACCCATGCATGATCTAATCCTGCAAGATCTCATTGAGTCTGGTTCACCAGACTTGATGAGATCTTGCAGGTGTTTCAACGACTTTGGAACTAAAGTGGGAACTGGACCCATGGTTATATAAAGCACTGCCTCCACGAGCCATGTGCGAGGCTTTCTGGTTTCTCTTACCTCGTTCTTTGCTCCTGATGACTCGTAAATTCTTCAGCGCTCCAGTCCTCAGAATCATCAGTGAATCAATACGCAATGTCTCCACTTAGCTCCAGTGTTTCATCATCACGCTCTGCACCTGAAAGAAAATAAATGAAGAGCCAAACAAGTAAGTACAATTCCCCGTAATACTCAGAAAGAGCATAGCTAAGTCAAAACTGGGATTATTGGAAACTGTGAACCAAAAAGGACAAAAGTTTCAATCTTTGGTTTATGATTGCTTAGAAACTGATGCTATCTTCTTTGTAAGATTGGCACAGGACACAATCTACAGACTGCAGGGGAAGAATTGCCCTGCATGAAGCATTGCCAAAGACATCACAGGGATTTCTTAGACATGAAGCTAACAGCTGACCATTTGCTGATGGGGGGCATTCAATATAAATGCCTCCAAAGGTTCCACCCAAGATCACAAGGACGTTCCTAAACCCAAATCACTGAACCCCTAACAAACATTGCAGTTTAAAGGCTGGACCCACCCAGAACCAGTTTTATAACATCCGGGAGGAAGATTCTGGGTCGTGAAGTGGAAGCCAGAATGAGCACCAATATTTCCCCTTTTATTTTCACAGAGGGCAAACAGTCTTCAGCAAAATCTACCTCCAACACAATACCCTTCCCCTTTGGGCATCCAACAACTTTTACATGACCAGCTTTGGGAGACTCAATCAGGGTGGTTGATGATTTCCATCGTAGCACAGCTAGCACGGACTTGGTGCAGTTCTCCAAAACATCTCCAGGAGTGGCCACAAAAGTAAAGATATGACAGCCATTTTGTTTCCATCTTTTCATTGGTTTGTTAACTTAAAAATACAGTACAGTATTCAAATGCCTCTAAATATTCATTACACGAATGGGGGTTAAGCATCCACACTTTAACGATCGGTTAACTAACAGAGATTCATTCTCACTCCGTGTAGGACAAAAACAGGTTTTCCTGGATGTACACCTTCATGAATGCCTACTTTGCTGATGAACTTCAAATTTTTTGTGTTTGTTTTTGTGTGTGTTTGAGATCCAATGAAAGAAAAAAATGGCTATTACAGAATTTTCTTTACCTGGCAGACATTTTAGGTGTACCATTTTGGGTGTTAAAAAAAGAAAACATGGAAAAAAGACTTTCTTTTTGTTTACATTGCTCGGTGCAGCCAGCTTAGATTCTTATACTTACATTACAAGCTGAAGGATACAAAACCGACTATTATTGAAGATACTTTACCTGGCGGACATTTTGAGCATACTAGTTTGATTTAACTGATTAACATGGAAGAAGGACTTAATTTTTGTAGGGTTCTGTCATCTTGGATTATGCTGGCTACATTGATCAAATAAAAAAGAGTTTTTTTTTCTGGTGGCCATCTTACTGGGGGTTTTCTTCCCTTTTGCTTCTGTTCCTTTTTACTTTTTAAGTTTCGGAAAAATTGACATTAAAGAAGGACACACAAAGGTGTTTTCAAGAGTTTTTTTTTAACTGGGTAGACATTTTCATTTGGGCATACCAATCTTGATGTAAACTGAATTACATGGAAGAAGTATGTTATTTCTTTAGGATGTGGGCATCTTCGATTCTGATGTTTACATGGATACAGTAAAATGACTAATTTATTTTTCTAGTGGTCATCTTTGAGTTGTTGCTTGATAACCTACTGTTTTCTATTTGGCTAATGACCTTCGTCAGCTTCATTACTGCATTTCCATAGCTGGAGTGATAATTATAATTGGATCATTTAATTTTTCACAAAACTGTGGTTTCTTTATAACCAACTCGTGGCATTTACCTCTAATGCCATTTGTAGACAACATTGAATGTTTTTAATTAATTTGGTATTGTGTTCAATAAAATAGTTCTTAATTGGAAATTGTATGAAATCTCCTCTTGCCTATTCAAAATTATGCAAATTTATTTTCTCTGCAACTGCTAGCTAGTAATTGGTCTGGCCACTAAAAGATGGCAATCACTAAAGCCTCTGAAAAGTTACTGCTGCCTACCAAGAATTAAAATACTTTTTATCTGCAACTGAATGGTCATCAGAAGTTGGGTGGAGTGGCAAAAATGTGGTTGTAACGCTATTACTGCCACATTACTGCTCTGCCCAACTACGAGTTGGGCGGAAAGTTGGAAATGTACCTCTAGCTTTGATATGGAGGTAAATCTCCCCACTTTCTGCCCATTTTCAGCACCTTTACGGCAGCGCTATTAGCACTGAAAATGCCCCATTGGGTCCAATGGACCCAATATGCATGGGGACTTTCCGCCCAACCGCAACTCGGGATCCAGCGCTAATAGCGCCAGACCAAGTTGCAGTAATGCTATTTGCATTGGGCGGTATCCTGGCGGATTTACTGCGAGCATACCGCCCACTACTAATGAGGCCCTTAGTATGGCTGTAAAAGACACAACACACAGTACAGACACTGAATACATTCCCCTCTTGCCTAGCAAGAAAAATAATCTGTTTCATCTGCAACTATTGCTTTGCATAGCCAATATCCATCATGCACTCAGTTACAGATATTGAAAATAATCTGCCTGCCAGTTACAAACACTAGCTGTAATCACCCTCTAACTACCAAGAATTATAAATATGACCCTACAATGGCTAGGCAAATGCGCCCAGTCGTCTTCTACGCGACTTTACAAAGAACCCGGAAACCAACACAGATCAGCTCACAACACAGCGCGCCACAATTCGGAATATGAAACTGTACTTTAAAATCAAACAGCAACACAGTAAATTTGGAAAAGTACATTTATTTGACATGAAATGTTTATAGAATATTCAGCAATTGCCATATGAACTCCGAAAGTCATTTATTTTCTTATATCTCTATCCGCAAATCTGTAAAAGTTTATTGTGAGTCACGCGCTGTTCCTTTATGGTACACCGGGTGTTGGTTTTCGTTCAAAGAAGCACTTTTGTCGCACGTTGAACCGCAAGGCTGTTCCATCAAGTAGGCACTAGGCCAGCGTAAAGGTTGATATGTTGCTTCTAGCCGCTAGTACCGCGTAAGGGCATATGGGCCCTTGGCGATCGTCCCATAAGATCATCAGAATGGTGCAGTTGTTTACATTAAGCTGCAGCTGGCGGTTGAAAAAAACCATCTGCCGGTGTCTGAAACTGGTGGCAGTGGCAAAAGGGAAGTATATACCTGTTTTGAAAACATAAAATTTATAATTAGTCTCGCCAGCTGATCTTTATTAATATTATTCATTTTATTTATTACGGCCGAGCTGAAACTATTTGCTTTCAAGGATAGTGCAATGGAGTATGTTCGGCTCTAAAATCAATGCGAAAACTAACGAAATAAATCGAGGTTAGTACACAATGAGAAATGACTTTTTGTCTACAAGCATGTGGAATGTGGTCCTGCATGTGCCCGCTACAAGGACGATCCCACAAACGTTTTCAAAGCTCTTCATTCATTCATTTATTCATGCATCCATTCATTAATTCTTCATTCCGGTATAAAAGCTTCTAAAGAGTTACTTACATTATATTTGCAATTTCCATTGTGTCTCTGCGTAATGCAGTCCGTAAATCCCACTGTGCTCTTGACAACGATTATTCGTATACTGAACTAACATGAAACTCGGTCTAGTTTAAGAATGTTCTGCCTTATCGTCTCTTACGTTATTGCACCCCCCACCCCCCTTCAAATGAAGTTCTTTCAGCATGGTCCTTGTCTCTCAAGGTCAAAAAACAATAGAACCTTATACTGCCAGTGCGAGTTGTGGGCCTCTTCAGGGCGTGAGCTGAAAATCAAAGCCGCTGACCTTCACTAGATATGAGCATACATTTTTTCTTTGCAACATCCCGTAGTAAAGCCATCTGTGAGAACTTGAAGGTTCGAATCCATCTATTTACTGCACTGCAATGTGCAAATGCGAACTGACTTCTCACCCATCTGCAACGGTTCACTTGGCGCGTTCTAAGGCCCCCAATTTTGTCCTCGTTGTCTGCGAGCTTTGAAGCCCTAAAGAACCATAACTGTTGAGACTTTTAATTTTTTGGGGAAGGTCAGGGAAAGTATAAAGTACCCGAGGAGTTGAGTTGAAAGTGATATTTATTGTTTGTTTGTTTTATTATTTGCAATACGCAAGCCTCCCCTCGGTTAACAGTGCCCAGCATTTAGAAGAGATTGCGAAAATTAGTTACATCAACAAAAATATATACATACACATATAGACAAGGTCAGCAATATGAGGTGAATAGAGAGAGAATTCAAAGATGACACCCAGGTTGTTCGGCACCCAGGATGGTGAAGGTAGGGGTTAGGGTTAGCGTACTTTGTCGTATTACAATTATTTAAACCGGGATTTATACTTCACAACCAGCTCTCCTTTGGGTGGACATGGCACAGTGGCAATGTTGGGTGGCAATGGATCAGTGCTCTGCACAGAAACATTCAAAATTCCATATCTGTGCTTCTCTAATACAGCAACAATAAGGCTTTTGACAAAGTCGAACTTCATTTCCTCATAGACGGGTTTGATCACCCATTGCTTATTTCTTTTTGAAAAGGCCTTAGTGTAGCGAGGCATCCTTACATTACCCTTAGTCCTCGATTGTTCACGGCCGAGATTCTCGTTATGGGCCAAGACCGCTAGTAGAGTCCTATTTCTCATGCCCTGTATGCTGAAATGCAAGCGCTTTGGCCTGTACTTTAGGCACATATTGTGGAACACCTCCAAACCTCCTGTGTGACAGAATTCTGTCAGTCGCCTCAAATCTCTTGATAGAGTTTTATCGAAAACAATCTTCTCAATGGCTTTGTGTGTTGGTGAAGATGGATCCAACCACTTCTTCTTCCATGCCTCCACTGGGGACAAAGGGCATTGTTCACATTGGTGGAAATGTAGGTTTTCTGACCAGCGGTGCACGTTGGTACAGTGGTGCATCAGTGACCGCCATTTTTCAAGTAGTATTTCCACTGACCCTTCACAAGTTTTGGAGCTCCACCAAAGATGGTTGCTGATAGACTGGGACCACTCTGAAATACTTTCCATACCTTTTTTTTTCCGTGCAGCCGTGATTTTCTTATTTTTTGATTTAGCATGATGCCATACGTCAAATTGATGTTTAATATGTGGGAACTGCTCTCTCATTGTCTTGGCAATTGAAATGTGTCTGTCCGTGGCTATGAGGTCGATGTGCATTCCCCTCGATTGCAGATATTCCACTGATTTTATAAATCCTAGTTTCTCCATGGCCACTGAGGATGTACATTGTGTTACCTGTACGACCACCGAACTCACAATTTTCTTACTATCCATGTCGTGAAAGTGGTAGGTGCAGTACTTGGCGGAAAATCCAGGGCTGTCGCACTATCCATCGCCGGCTAGCCTGAATCGTTTGCCTTTGAATGTACTTGCTAGAGACAATTGTTCAATTTTCCAAGCATCACTAATGGGCGGAAACAGATAATCATGTTGGTATTTGTAGTACTGCATTTTTTAAATGAAATGGAGTCCCACAAACTGAAAGAAAGACTTTAACTTTCTAAAACTGGAGCCACTAAAAAGTGATGCAGCTGCACACAGTAGATTGCCTGCTGGCAGTTTCCCCAGCATCGGTTGTGCAGACCATGAGAACGTATGATGTAATCTACTGGCGGCATGTATTGTGACGTTACTGCCTTGTTTTTGACGAGTCACATGAATCAATGGCTTCCCACATACGTTCCCTCTGACGGAATGCCCATACTTATAATATCCATCAAACAACTGTCGAATACTATGTATTTGCCCTCTTTCATTAGACTGTCATCCTGCGTCAAAGTTGTTTCGGCCTGTGACGTTGAGGACATTTCACCACATTTGAAAGAAATATCACTGCTATCAAGTTCTGATGCGTCGGTGAATGCTGCTGCTGGTTCATTCTCTGTCATTTCAACATCTGCTACTTCAACATTGATGGGAGAACACAACAATGTCGACAGCTTTTTTGGTGGCAATTTTTTGGCAGGTGTAGACTGTGTAAATTGATCTGCGACTACTTCAGAGCTATCTTCAATACATCCAGTATCATGTTGTTGCAGTGGTGCGGTCGTACTGTAGCAATGGTCCTTTACAACTTTACTGGATTCTCCGGACACTTTCATTTCATTTTCTGTACATTGGACATGAGCATCCCGAGTCTCAACACGCCGCGTCTGAATTAATAGTTCCTCCATAGCCTCCATAGTGTAAATGGTCTGGCAAGCAACATCTCTCATTCGCTTCACTGTTTGTGTATGTATAGTTCGTAGACCCACGGGTAACTAGAGGACAGATTGGAAAAGGGATGTTCAGTTTAAACACAAGATAAAGTATAGTACAATTGACTTGAAAAAAACATAAAATAGTCCCCAGCACAAAAAAATTTCTAAAGTTATGATCTGTTTGTAACTAACCTTATTTTTGTTTCTTTTCTTTGCAACTTTTTTGACTCGACCTTCAACATCTGCACGCTGTTGCTCCGATACATATCCGCATGTCTCCCCTTCCTCTTGCGCTGCAACGACTATATTTTCAGTATCCGCATAGACAGCATGGAATGAGGCTCCATCGACTCCCTGAAACATAGTATTTTCATTACTTTGTATCAAAATATTGTTAGCATAAAACACACGTGAGGACGAAGACACATGTACATCGCAATAGCCAAACACGATTTAAACATTGTGTGGAACAATCAAACGACAAGTATTCGAGCTCTGAGGACCTAGTTCGATGGAGCTGTCAGTATCCATACCTCTGGCTCTGCATGGACTGCCACGAATGATTGTATTGAAGAGGAGGCATCAGCAACTCCCTGAAACACAGTACTTGCGTTAGTATGGTTTTCAATATTGTAAACATAACACACACTTGGGGTCGACGGCACAGGTACATATAAAGAGATAACCACAAATGTTGCATTGTCTAAAAGAATCAAGGAATATTTAAATATGATCAGATTTAATCGACTTATTTCTCTGATTTCTTTACATCTGCATCATCTAAATGGGATCTTGTGATTGTAGTGGAAGCTCCATCGTCTCCCTGAAACACAGTACTTGCGTTAATAGGGAAGAAAGTATAGCAAATGGAATCACATTATATTATCACGCTCGATAGAGCTGTCAGTATCCATACCTCGTGCTGCTGAAGAATATTTAGGGCTGTTGTCAATGTGGTGCGCACTTCCGAAAGGTGTTGCGCCGATTCGTATCCGCATGGTCCTGCTTCCGCCGGAATTACTTGAATGTCAGGCTCCGCATCAAGTGCATGGGTTGACGATTCAACAACTGCCTGAAACATAGTATTTGCATTAGTAAGGATTACAATATTGAAAACACAAGACACGCTTGCGGTCGACTGCACTGATGATCATGGTCGATTGAGCTGTCAGTATCCATACCTCGTGCTGCTGAAGAACATCTTTGGCTGTTGTCAATGTGGTGGACGCTTCAGCATCTCCCTGAAAGACAGTACTTGCATTAGTATGGATAACACTAATTATAACTGAAAACAAACACCAGGGTACGACAACTAAGGTGTATATCAATTGGAAAGCACTAACCAAACAATTGGTAAAATAATCACACGATACATACAAACTCTTACTTGACATGCATAAAACAAGTCTGTAGCGGAATAGCCAAGTATGATTACCTGATATGCGCTAGAAGTGGTTGATAACTGCGAGCACGTGACGGAAGTAGAATGTTCTTGCTTCAGATTCAAGGGATAGTCAAGAAGTTGTAAAGGTAAATTGTTTGATAATGAAAAGCCAACTTTTAAAATTGCCATGTAAGGAGACAGAATACTTGAGTAATGCGCAATATAGCACAGTTCCCTGTGCCCATATATAGATTTCTGTTTGTGGGTTATGAAATCTAAAAATAATATATTGATAAATGTCATTATTCAAAAATCTATACACTCATATCAATGTCGAAAGTATTACAAATTGGAAACAACACCTAAAATATCAATGAATCCATTCGGCTACCTACACACTACCGCAAGGCCTAAAGCTAAAAACGGACACTTGACTCACCAGTGGCAGATTGTGGATGAATAGAGTGGGAATAGCGTTTGCGAGCAATTTTCGTGTCGATCGCCGTTTATTCTTCTTTGTTACCCAAGATGGGGTGTACATGTTCGAGGGAAAGTGCCGGCTGCAGATGCGGTATCGATCACCCCTCTTGTCCTCAAAGACTTGTTGGACTCTACTTTCCAGCTCATCCAGTGGATATCCGCAATGTCTGACCCATTCTATTATTCGATCAACAGTTTTCGGGAATACATGCATTGTAGTGCCTTCAGATTTAGCATGGGTCGTCGAAGGGCAACCGCTAATCGAACAGGCAGGCATTGTTGAAAATTCTGAAAAGTAAATATCAAGATTATTATAAAACCTTGATGAATAAAAATGTAATAAAAAAGTAAATGAAACATACCATGCTCAATGCAAGGTTTGTTTTGGTCGCCGGAACTATACCAGTTCATCATGTGCGGCTTAGTATTTGCATAAGTTACAGACATTTTTTAAATTATGTGACTAAACTCTGAACATGTGACTCGTCCCTTGGATGTTCTGTCTTGCACGAAAAGGAACCATGCTTACATTATAGACTGGACCCCCGAAGGACGCAATTCGATGACAATTGACACAGATGAAAATAAATATATCTATTGATAGCATAACAATTGAAACTCAAGTCAATAGCAATGAGACCATAGCTCTATTGGGTACTGTAACAGCAAATAGATTGAAATGTAAAAAGGACCGAAATATGACTAGGATACATGGCTTTACCTTGAACAACAAACAGTTGGATTCAGCAGGCCGAGCAGTATGTTGCAGGAGAACAGGTAGATGGCCACTGGGGCGTGCAGATAAGGCACAGGAAGACTGCTGAATGGAGACACACTTATGTGGATTGCAGGGGGGCGGCCTGCCTCGGGGGAGGCCTGCCTGGAGACACGGGGTCTGAGGAGGCCATGTGAGCAATGGCCCCAGGGCGTGGGATACCTTTTGAAGTGTACATGCTGTTTGGCACCTTGGCCGTTTGCGCCCCTGACAGCCCCCCTTGCCAGCGTTCATCCCCGGGTGCGAACCGCCTTTGATTGAGTGGGGTGGGATGGATGGGCCTGGGGCGTGCAGATAAGGCACAGGAAGATTGCTGAATGGAGACACACTTATGTGGATTACAGGGGGGCGGCCTGCCTCGGGGGAGGCCTGCCTGGAGACACGGGGTCTGAGGAGGCCATGTGAGCGATGGCCCCTGGGCGTGGGATACCTTTTGAAGTGTACATGCTGTTTGGCACCTTGGCCGTTTGCGCCCGTGACAGCCCCCCATGCCAGCGCTCATCCCTGGGTGCGAACCACCTTTGATAGAGGGGGGTGGGATGGATGGGCGTGGGGCGGCGTGCAGATAAGGCACAGGAAGACTGCTGAATGGAGACACACTTATGTGGATTGCAGGGGGGCGGCCTGCCTCGGGGGAGGCCTGCCTGGAGACAGGGTGTCTGAGTAGGCCATGTGAGCGATGGCCCCTGGGTGTGGGATACCTTTTCAAGTGTACATGCTGTTTGGCACCTTGGCCGTTTGCGCCCGTGACAGCCCCCCATGCCAGCACTCATCCCCGGGTGCGAACCGCCTTTGATAGAGGGGGGTGGGATGGATGGGCCTGGGGCGTGCAGATAAGGCACAGGAAGACTGCTGAATGGAGACACACTTATGTGGATTGCAGGGGGGCGGCCTGCCTCGGGGGAGGCCTGCCTGGAGACACGGGGTCTGAGGAGGCCATGTGAGCGATGGCCCCTGGGCGTGGGATACCTTTTGAAGTGTACATGCTGTTTGGCACCTTGACCGTTTGCGCCCGTGACAGTCCCCCATGCCAGCGCTCATCCCCGGGTGCAAACCGCCTTTGATAGAGGGCCTGGGGCATGCAGGCAAGTGTGTGGGAGCGAGGGATCATCAGGCCCCTCTCATCCTTTACTTCTCAGTAGAAACTCGTACCAAGTGCCTCCAGTAGTGGGTTCGCCCCTTGCCCTTATGTGATGTTAACTTTGGATGACATTCGCTTAGATGGGAACACTGAGCAGGACACAGGGCATCCATTTTTGTACCCCCTTTCCACTCCATCTTGGTGACCAGGCTTCACTGCGATAGTACAGCGCACAGAGCACATGGCCCACACCCTCGTTCCCACTCTGACTGGGAAACTCCAGAGGTATTTGCAACAGCTAATAAATATAACACATCACTCTCTGAGATTACGGTCCTGCATGTGAACTGGCCTGAACCAAGCACATAGCTCATTCATCTCCACAAACATGTTCTTGCCCACGCACCCTCGCCAGTGGAAACTTACTGCCATTCTGACCCTGTGTCCCTGCAAGGTATTCTCTTCATGTGCCAGACCACTGACCACGCCATGATGCCCACCTAGCAGATCCCCAACTAACATTAGACCCCTACTGCAGTATATCGTTGCCTATCAATAACAAATGCCACATACCGGAGATTCTTGTGAGCACAGACCCACACTTCAAACAGTGTATTATAGTGGTCAAGACCCTTGACCTAAGGCCTGTATAATCCAATGTTAATTGATAGTATAGATATATGTGTGACTTTTATAGAGACATAACCGACTGAAAGATTTTGAACAAGTGTTATTTAGTGCATGCATTATTGATAATATATTATGTTAGCTTAGATAGTGACCACCCCACTTCACAGCGACCTGAACTTCACCCATTCCGAGCACAGATGTCTGACGTCCATCCTTGAATGGAGACACACTTGATTCATTTAAAAAATCAAAACAACCGTTGTTAAAATATATGTGGTGTTTTACTTTGTATCTTATTTTGATGACACAAAAATACAAAACTTTACACATTGTACAATTCAGGTTGCAGCACAGCGAGAGAAAATCCCCTGTACTGACCGCTGTCACTCGGGAACGTTTCTCTTATGGCACGAACGGCACAGGCGGGTATCACTCTTCGAACGCGGTGTCCAAGCCTCCCGTGAAGCCACCATGTAAAGGAACGATAGGCCACCAGCCTGTACCACCTGTGAAAAAGAATGAAACAAACTGTTTTTAAATGACCAAGATAAGTTTAATAAACGTTTGTTGTCAATGACAATTCTTGTAACTAATGGCATTCTGCTCGAACAAATGCTATCTAGACACTGCACACTATTGAAAGACTTTCGTGCGTTACAATGATATGTATATGTAATTTTGGATATAGTAGAAGACCATGAAATAGGAGTGGCATGACATGCAGAGTATACTTACTCGTTACTCGGATTACGAGGATGAACAGTTGCGCGAAGTTCGTGTATAAGCACCATCATTATCATCAACACGGACCGTGTGAGGCAGGCTGCCCTGAAGTCTGGCAACTCGGTGATGCATTGCGGTCGTGGCTCGCCTTCCGAAATGTAGGCCACGCAACCCGAGTTTTCACAGCAGCAGCAGTTCTCGTCCTCTGGTGGCATTAGCTCGCACCGACTGCATGTACACCAGGTGGAAACACCGTCCATGCGACTAGGTCCAGGCTCTTCAGCTGTTGAATCGTCCTCCCAACTGCCATCCGAAGACCCATCGTTTTCGCGGGTTTCCCTTTCCAGTAGTTCCTCCTCAGTATACTCGGGCTCGTACATGTAGGGCATTATTGTAGCCATTGTGTGTTAAACAAACTAAAATAATTGATAGCGGTGGTACTGGTATCTGTTCACACAGGCTACAAGCAACGAAGGTAGCTGACCAGAGCACAGAAACGATTCACAGAATACTCAAAGTAACACAGAGAGAGGAATGGAATCGAAAATCTGCTGCTGTGTGTTGTGAAACGGTCTGTTTATACTTATTGAGGAAAGAGGCATCCTGCCATTTCCATGGCGACACGTCATTAGCTGAAGCGCAGCGAATGTTGACACGAGACGTGCTTTGGCGTTGTGAAATGGGCTGTACGAGTCTGCTGATGACAGGCTCAGGGGCGGGGGATATGATTTAGTGCCGCAAAAGCAGGTCAACCAGGGTGATGGGGGAAATGATAGGATTATCACAAAATGGCAGCTCCCTGATGCCTGTTTTTGCGTGCGTTTAATGGACGAAACTCGGGTAAGGTCCATAGGAAATTTTCTAAAATCGAGCGACTTAGACTTAAAAACACATGGCCGACCCGTAGGGGCAATAACATTTTTGACCGAATCATTCCTTTAAGCCCAGGGATCGTATCTTTCCAGCCCTGAAATCACTCCACTGGCTCCCTGTGGCTGCGAGGATCAAGTTCATGAAGACCCTCTGCATCGTCCACAAGGCTTTCTGTGGCCGGGACCACACTACATCTAACTTTCTCTTCCTACGCATCTTCCTTCTCGAGCCCTCCGCTCATCCATCTCCAACTCTCTGAGGTTCAGACGCTTCTCCAGGCAGAGAGTGGGGGGTAGATCTTAGTCTTCGGCTGGGCCTCCCTCTGGAACAGCCTCCCTGCCTCTCTCAAACTTGAGCAGGACCACCTAAGGTTCCGGAAGCAACTCAAGACCTTCCTTTTCGCTTCCAGGTTCTCTCTCCCCCTCCCTTGCTGATGTCCCTAACTGCTGCGCATACTGGTTTCCTGGCCACCCTCTGTACTTATGGAACCAGGTTCTTGCATGACCAGTTGCCCTTGCACTGCCTCAGGGCCTCCAAACTATTTAAGGGACTGTATCTGCAACCCAACAGTCCCCTGACTCTCTGCACTTATGGGCCACCTACCAGCAGCACTTACAAGTTACTTTGCACTCTCCACTCCCCCCACACCCATGGCACTCTTCCCCTCTGCCCCCCCGCCACACTTGTGTGATCTGAATGACACATGGCCTAGTAAGATCGTTGTTTTGTCCTCCTTCTGTCCTACTGTCCATGTCTTGTCGTGCCTAGAAACACTTGTGTACAGGCGCGGTATAAATGACTTATCATATCACATCATTCAATCAAAATCTGAAAAGCAAGTTCACATAGCCAGATTAAATTTCTCATGTTCCTCAGCTACACAGACTTGAAAGGCGAACCAGGCACAGCTAAAGTGAAAGATTCCACCCTGACCCAACAATAAATGATCTCTTTTGTAGATAATACATCTCAACAAATTCAAACCATTTGGTAAATTTAAGAAGAAAATGAGAGTTCCCTCACCAGAAAATCATTAATATGCCTGTTTCTAGGTCCATGAAGCTCAGTCCCCATCCTGGTACCATTCAGGAACCTGATACCACCAAATATGATCAGAATTCCCTTCAGTATAACCAAGTAACCTCCAATCTCTAAAAGTCTCTTGCTGATATTTTTCAATATCGCGCTCTGAAACACTTGTGAATGAGCGGAATATAAATACAATTTCAATTTAATTCAATTCAATTCAATTCAATTCAAGGTATTAGTAACTAAGAACATTTATAAAGCATGTGAAAAATCTGCACACAGAAGCCCAAATCTTGGGCATTTGACTTTCCTATCAAGAAACCACTGATTCAGTCTTTTCAGAGTTCAGAAAAAACCAAAACATAACAATGACCGAGCTGAAAGTGGCAGTTCCACACCCTCTCGCTGCAGCCGGACAAATTCAATCACTGCCGGTGTGAGCATCAACATTTGTCCAGGAGGTCAATTATTCACAAGTTTGGTTTCCAAGAGGGAGTGGGATAGAATGATGCTGTTTCCTTCCTGCAGAGAACACTCCCCCAAATGTTGTATCTCCCTCAAGGAAATCATTGTATATAGAGGGACTGCATTGCACCTCTACTATTGTACCTGGCCAGAGACCTTACCCCATAATTGTAAAAATTCCTACACTTCGCGCTTAAAGAAATTAATTTGAAAAGAACCCGGGAACTCTTGAGACAAGGGATTAGTGACATTCACTACGGAGGTAAATGGCATCTTTGCTAAATATTACAATCATTTCTATAGCGCATCTCAAGGTAAGCCTGTCAAGTCTTGTGGCATATTCTTGGCGAGGGTTCAACTTGTCCTCCTTAGTGGTAAGGACGCTTCTGTATTGGTTAGGCCTGTTCTGCGGGGGGGAGATCTCATCTACAATTAATGTCAAGAAAAATTATAAACGTCCTAGACTTTATGGTGTCCTGGTTCAGTTGTACAAGGGGGTTGGGGATGTTCTCTTCCCAGTCCTATGTGACCTTTTTAGTCACTTAGTCACTCCTTTTTTTTTCTTTTTTTAAAATTTGTTTTTGGTACAAAAGACCTTTACAAATGTAAAACATCTTGATAGAGTCAACAGTGCATTCTTTTGATCTTTACAAATATAACACATCTTAACAGAATAAAAATGTGTTCGTTAGGTCTTTACAAAAAATAACCATGAGTACATTAAAAGGAACAAAGAGCAATAATCCAACATATAAAAAATAAATGTATTCTTAAAAATAACTACTTTAAAAGATTGAATGGGAGAAGCAAACAAACAAAATTATATCAAAAAAAGCTTTAGGGACTCCATTCCTTCTTTTTTGTTGGACTCCAGTTATAGAAGGGAAGATAATTCAACCTCCCTCTAAATTATATGACAAAACCCAAGATCTAAAGCAATCAATTGCTCAATGTGAGATTATTTCAGTCTGTCCAGTTCATTTGCCATAACAGTTACCAACCTTACCGTCGTAAGAATGGTAGAATTAGTTGCACCCCACATACATTTTAACCAAACCCAATTTCTGGCAAAAATGGAATTCACATGTACAAATGAATTCATTATTCTACAGCAATCATTTTCAAAGTTAGTACAAAATAGAAAAATATGTTTAAGTGTTTCCTGAGTTAGATTGCAGAATCTACATATATCATTAAACATGACTGTTTGATCTTTATGCCAATGTTTCATTCTCACCCTTGTATGGATCAAATCCAATCTGAACCGCATATAGGTTCTCCGTACTACATTACTGGGACACAATGTTATGTAAGGTAAACGTGGAGATTGTCTGTGGCAGAAATTCGAGTGTTCTGCAAAGGATGAATAATATATTCGCATACTACCCTCCGCCCAGTCATATTCAAACATTTTTTTCGTAACCTTCACTTGTTGAAGTTCTAGGTCTTCAACTGACATGTTGATTTTTTCTAACAAGGACATCATACGTATTTTAAACTGTACCATAGATGGAGGGTTATTAGCAGCAAGCATATGATTTAAACCCATGTAAAGTGAATTGTTGGGTGGAAACAACATTTTGGAGAAGTTTAAAAGTAGGCGCCAATTGTATCTTGACGATTGTGAATTAAGACCCAATTCGTGCCTAAGAATAGCATTTGGAATATGATCCGGGAGACCTAATGTGTACTTCCAGATAGAACCTTGTAACTGATCAAGCAGGGGACCAAGGTCGGCTAATATCAACTCTACTCCATAAAGCATGATAGCTTCCACTTTTTTATGATAAAATTCCAGTAAAGGTATTAGCGAAAACTTGCAGATTTTAGAAAGCAAGATTTTCATTTGTCCCTTCAATGGAAGTAGTTTCACCAAAAAGAGTTCTTTTATTCTTTTAACTGAGACATTATTTGTCAGTATTAGACCTAAATAAGGTAAGTTTATAGAAACAGCAATCGGAAGTGATTCAATTGTCCAAGAGAAATGCTGAACTTTTTTCCTATTGCAAAATACAATTATGTTTGATTTTTGGGGATTGACAGTTAAGTTATTAATCGTACAATAATATAGGAAACTCTCTAATTTCATTTAGAGACCTGCTTGAGTCCTATCAAAAAGCAAAATGTCATCCGCGTATGCTAGCCATGATAAGGCAAGCGACCCCAGACGAGCAGCAAAAGATTTTTCGGTGTTCCATATCTCATCAAGATCTGCAAGATAAAGGTTAAAGAGAGTGGCTGCAAGGTTGCATCATTGTTTAACACCTGTACTACTTGGAATAGCTTCAGTTAGAAATCCTGATCGATTAATTCTCAATTTATAGTTGGTGTTAAAGTGGAGCATCTCTATAAGGGTTATCAAGTACGGGGGGAAATTAGCTTTCTGCATTTTTCCCCATAGTTTACTCCTTATGACACAGTCAAATGCTCCCTTTAAATCGAGGGATGCAACAAAAATAGGGCTTTTGTCGGGGCACTTAGCAGAAGGTATGATGGAGCAAGAATACAGGCATTCAAAGGGGTACCCATTCCTTTTCTAAAACCTACTTGGGCTACACTTAGACAAGAGTTATTGCGAATAAAAATTTCCACCTCTTGTTGGATAAGAGAAGCAAATATTTTTGCGGCTACGTCTATTATAGCCACTGGTCTGTAATTATTCGGGTCAGATATAGACCCTTTTTTGTAGAGAGGAATAATGATTGAGGTAAGCCAAGATTCAGGGATTCTTTTTGAGCAAAAAATTACTTGGAATAATTCGCCAAAAATGGGCGCCCAAAACAGTGGATCATCTTTGATAAGACATGGAGGCAAACCATCTGGCCCTGCACATTTGGATCCCTTCAATTTATGGATTGCATGTAATATGTCTCTGCTTCCCCAAGGACAGCGATTTGGAATTAATTGAGAATTAGGTGAGTGTTGACTAGATCTAAACTCAACAGGGAGGGCAAATTTATTGAAAAAAAAATGAGGTCCAAGTTGTGCTATCAATTCCCGATTCGAATTCTATAATTTTTTTCTTGTCTATAGATCTTATAATTTTCCAGATACCTTAAGATTTCCTTTCACATAGCAAGTTGACTATTTTTTGATTTCGCTTTAGATTGTTAATTGACCGTTATTGGATTAGTTCATGCTTAAATTTGAATATAATATATTTTTTCATAATAACATACTCCAAAAGATTGCAATACAACATGGACCTCCTAATTTTTCGAAGATCAACATTTTTCTTTTTTTTAATGTAGCTACTTCTTGAGAAAAGTGGACATTATCCTGTATAATTGGGTTTTGAACTACTATATTATGGGCAAATTTTATAAGATGAAACTTAATCATTTGCATATTCCATTGTAAAATATATTGACTTTCAATGCAATTTTTCACTTTACTCTTCCATAGATCTCTATTTACTAGAGCAGTGAATTTTCTACAAGTAGAAGGAGACCAATTGATTGACACTCTTGGTCTTTCAACTTGTATTAACAATAAATAATTCACTTGCTGACTCAATTTCAAGTGATCGACAATAGAGGTAGCAATCATTAAGCGGTCACCCAAGTGAGTTTCTATTGTGTTGATTTTTGTGAGCATGCTAAATACATTTTTAGCAGAAAATATGTGCTCGATCCAAGATTTATAGGCTCCTCTTTTCCATGTGAAGGTCGCATGGTTACATTCTGATTGTATTAAATGCATATCCCAACATTTTAGAAAGTTTCTCCATATGTTTGCCTTTTGTAGAGAATTTTGAAAATGAATTGAACTTGTCGAAACATTACTATTCATAGACCAAAATGATGCCTTAAAATCCCCTCCAATAAGTATTTCAGCATTAGGCAAAATGTTATATGCATTAATAAAGGCATTGTTTAGGATTTCACACGCTATTTCAATAGGATACAAGACAGGATTCCAGTACATTGAAATTATAAATACATTTCCACTATTTAAAGAGTCAATACTTACATCTAGAAACAGATAAAGGTCTGATTCATATACATGGTTAATGGTGAATTTCAATTTAGTGTATATCAAGATAGCCAAGCCACCAGAAAGTCGGCCTTCTATAGCTCTATTCGCATGGTGAGAACACAAATAATACCCATCAATTTCGATATTTACTACCGCCATGGTTTCTTGAACCAGTAGTATGTGTGGAAGGGAGTTCTGATTTGTTTTGGCTCTCCATTTAGCTAGATTCGCGAAACCACAGCAGTTCCACGATGCAACTTTGAGATCATGATTTTATGAAGGTACATGTGGAGGATTAATGTTGGCCGCTGTTTTAATTAGCGGTTCAAGCCATTTTAAACCATTCAAAGCATTCGCTAGCGCTGATAATTGTTCCATCATGTTTTTAGATGGATCATTGGGGTCAGATGGAACTTGCTCATTGTTGACAACTGCTATAACAGGTGGAGGTTGAAATTCTAGAAAATCAATTGCCTCTTTAACAGATGAGAATGCATACATGCTAAGACCAAGTATATTTAAATCACTTTGATGTTCCCAAATTAATTTTGCAATTATTGGCGATAACATCTTAGAAAGCATTTCAGTTGTTATTCTTATTAGGGAGGCGAATCCATTCAATATCATTTGTGACTAAACTACGAAGTGAAGGGATTTTAAAGAGAGCATTCATTAAAAAAGAGCGATTGATACGAACAGCTCTGTTAATGTTAGCATCGCTCTTCCATCCAATGGTATTCTTCATCTCATTCGGAATTGAATGGAAGGTGTGTAATACATCTGACTTGGCCGCCTCAGGGTAAACCCTTGACTCCATGACGGTTTTGAAATCAACGTTCATCTGTTCTTCCATACATTCCACAGTTTTATGAGAATGACCTAACAATTCACTCACTTCTTGCTCTATTTTTTTAGATTGAGGGTTCAACTGGGACTTCAGAACCTCCTTAGTGGGAACTTGAGGAACCATTAACTTTTTCTGCGTAGACGCATCAAGTTCCGGAATCTCAGTAAAAGGAGGCTTTTTTATGGATTTTTGAACCAAAACCGTCTGGCTTTCAGCTTTCTTCTCGGTGATCTGCTGTGGTGCGTTTTTGCCAACCATTCCTTCTCTTTCTTTACTTTTTTCGTTTCTTCTAAAGGTATCAGTTTTTTTACTGTGATATCAGTAAACAATGAAGTTAAATTAGGTTGTATCAACATTGGTGCACTTAGAATTCAATCTTTTTACCCTAGGATGTTTATTTCACTAGCAGATGGTTCTGGGTCTGGAGAAGGTGGTTTTGCTCCTGCTTTTGTTTTTTCCATCCGTTTGGGGCTCTTCCCTTGATTGTTTGCAAACTAATCTGTAAAACTCTTTTACTTTTCTCATTCAACACACTTAGGTTCAAGTTTTGATCCAAAGTCGTAACATTTTGTAAGCCTTTGCCTTTGCCTGTGTCGTTCCTTTTAAAAGTGGTGGTATCTGGGTTTTTCTCTCTTACAACTTTCTCTACACATGCCAAACTTCCTTTATTTTTGTGTCTTCTTTTTATGGCTTTTTGATGGTACTTTTTGGCTCTTCTTGATATAAAATAGAAGTTATCTTTTTGGACCATTTCTTCCTCTTGCCTTTTTAGGATTTATCTTGTTCAATGATGTTGATGAGGGCAGTTGGACTGTCTAGAGTTTTCACATTCGTGATCAATTTAGATTCAGTTACATCGATAGGTGCGAGCATCTCAAGGAGTTTTTCTTTTGGATTCATTTGCACAAGGATTTGTACGACTTGTAATGTCATTTAATGTTGTGATTTTGCAACCTCCATGTAATCAATTGTCTCAAACAAGGGTTTGCTCATGATATCCTTTGGTGCGTCGTCTTTGTGATGTAATTTTTGCGCGAACGACATCGGCACTCCATTTAGCAGGAGGGGATCTGCTAATGTTTGAGATCCCTTGTGTTTTTTTCCAGTTCAGGGGAGCTGATCAATAATTCTTTTTTTACAATTGGGGCCACTCTTTCATGACAATTAAGATGGTAACTGTGACATGGCACCTGTGCTAGGATGTAACCTTCAATTTGTGTTAGTTTTGCCATATTAGTACTTATATCATTTTTTAACTCCTTCAATAGCAAATGGGAGTATTTGTGTCCTCGATATAAGAGATTCAAAATTCTCGTCTGGACAGGAAACTCTTTGATGTTTTGGTCCATCAGTTTCTCTTCGATGTGTTCCTGAGTGAGACGGACTTCCGGAAGATTTGAAAAGTTGAAAACAGGCATGGATGAATTAAGATACCTTTGCACAGGAATAAAGTTTTGAGATTTTATTTCCATCTCATCTTTCGAAGAAGGGGAACTAGTAGTTGGAAATTGCATTATTTGTGCAGCTTGTGGTTTTCTTTGCTCACAGCAAAATTGGGGACTCAAAGCCTCCTTCATGATAGGTTTATGAAAATTAACATGTTCTCTGTAATTACAATTTGAATCTACCGGAGTCGAAGTCCCAGGAGACAAACATACTCTCCTATCAAGATCTGCCATGATTACCGGTGCAAGCATGGAGATATCTGCCATAGGAGAACATTTATTTTCATGTATCTCTGCTTCAATTTTCTGATCAATGTGCACATGGTCTGCTGCTGCAAACGAATCACAAGTAATATCTTCATTTGCCTTTTTCAGAGAACATATTTAATTTCCAGGCAGTTTATTATCCTGTTTTTCCAGGATAATATCTTCAATTGCCTTTTTAGTGAACATGTCTCTTTTGTGGACTGGGTGGTGCAACTGACTATGAACAAGGGCTGATTACACTGATCCAAAATAAAGGCACAGACCCACTGAACTGTGTGAGCTATATACCAATCAATCTACCTAATGTTGATCTAAAGATCCTCTTGATGATTTGTGCGTGTCATCTCAAGATGGATAAACTGATAGATCCTGTGGCATTTATAAGGGAGAGATATGGCCAAGATCCTCTTTGGGAGATGATTGAGTTATTGGTGATAGATAGTTCTAAAACCATTCAATAGTGGCCATGCAGAAAAGGTTTTCGACCAGGTTAATTGGCTCTTATTGGTGCACACTATAGTTAGTTTATTCTCTGGTAACAGTTTTGTATGCCTACTTTAGACACTCTAAGAGAATGTTTTGGTGAATGTCACGACTGATGGCAGAGTGCGGGGTGCTTTTAGGTTGGAGAGGGGTCCAAGACAGAGTTCCCCCTCTTGCCCTTCTTTGATTGAGTAATGGAGCCTCTTTCATCAAGTGCAGATGGCTAAGAGCCTTCCTGTGGGTACGGGAGAAGAGCAGATACTCCCTTATGCAGATAATCCGCTTTTATTGCTCTCCGATCCTGAGACCTCTTGTTCACAGTTGCTGGATATCTTAGTCTGCTATGGTAAAGTATCCAGACAGTAAATCAACTGGTACAAGCCAAAGGTGTTTCCCTTTAACTACTGCTGGCTGTGTTAGGACCCTATTTCCCTTTGCAGCAATGAGTGGGGCAAGGATGGTCTTGTTTACCGCAAAATAATTTAGAAATGAATGTAGATACATTGATGGACATAAGCAAAAGGCCAATAAATCAGAAAGTGAAATCAACTTAGGTAAATGGGGCAAACTAAACATTTCCCTCTGGGGCATGTCAAGACCATTAAAACGTGTGTCCTTCCTTAGACTCTTGCATTATTTGCGCTCCTTGCTCTGCCACAGAACCTCTTGAAAGACATCAGGGGTTTGTTTCACAATTTTCTTAGGGGTCCTGAGAGAAGAGTACGTTCCCAAACTTCCTTTTGTACAGGAAAACTGGAGATGGTGGTTTTGGGATGACTGATAGCACTGCTTATCATGCCACCTTCGCTCTAGGGTCCTCCAGGCTTTTGCTAGAGTCTGACACACTGTGCAAACCGGGATGGCACACCCTTGAACAGTCGCTATCTGCACCATATGCCCCTAGTTCGCTGCTCATGCAAAACAAAAGAGGTGGTGGCTGTTAGGTTTGGAATTCATCCTAACCTCTGTCATTGCTCTGGGCAACCCTCCAGACCATTGTTCTTCAACCTGCCAAGCTATTACAGAAGGGTAAAGACATCAACTCTAACCGACTAAGCTCTCCTCTTTAGCCCTGTCACGCTCTCCCACATCCGCGGGCTAACCAGGCCTAAAGCACTGTAGTCTATCAGATCTTCAACTCTTCCCTAAGTGCAGCGAGCCCACAATAGTGGCAGATGGGCACTATACTAGACCACTTATTTTAGATTACATACAGATGAGATAGTTGGAATTTGCAACACTGCACTCGAAAAAGGGACTTGCAAGATTGTTTGCTTGCAGAGCAGTAGGCTTGAAGGACAGGCAACAACGGAGCACCCCCAACAGGCAGTAAGAAGTATGTATGCATGTGTAAGGTGCAAGGGCTCCCCATGTACGGTGTGCAACTCTCACATATGCACCCCAGTGGGATGCACTTCCACATTCTGCACTTTTCAATGTGTCTGGGTGAAAAGCAAGTAGTGTTAGTGGGCCTACAGCTACACAGATGGCAGATGGGCATTGCGAGACACAATCCAGCATGGCAAGAATGATGACCCACTGCCGTATTGGTTCCTCAAAAAGGTGTTTAGCCAGTAGCCATTTTCTCTGAATGCAGGGGATGCCTCTCTGAAGCTCCATTAAAATGAATGTGTATCACATTCTAGTTGACTATAGCAAGATACTCACAAGCATAGGGATATGATCCTCAATGTCAACAGCAGATGATAGTTGAGGCAGAGGATGACCTGTGCTGCAGTGGCCAGGGCAGCCTGGGCACTAGAGTGGGTTGGCCGCTACAGTGGTTTTCAATGACAATACCAGCTTAGGCTCTGAAGATGTAATTGGGGGTCATTCCGAGTAGGGCGGTAAGGGTTAACGGTCACCGTTAACGAGACCGGTGCCGTTAAACTCTTACCGCCCTATTCCGAGTTCCCTTTGCAGGTTGGTACTTAACGCCTTTTTTTTGCAGGCGTTAAAAAACCAACCCGCAAAGGGACCTAGGAGCTAGTTACGGCACCGTAATTTACGGTGCCGTAATTAGCGCCTTCCCCATTCCCATTGAGCCCTATGGGGCAAAAATAGGAATGGGGAAGGGCCCTTGGTGAATGGGGAATTACCGACCCCGCCAACCTTTTAATGGGGCGGTAATTCCGCCATTCACCATGGCGGAGTCGGAAAAATAACGGCGTCAACCAAGGCGCTAATAGCGCCTTGGTTAACGCCAGGGTCGGAATGAGGCCCATTGTCTTGTGGTGATGATGGATGGTGGCCGAGGTGATGATGGTGAACAGCAGGTTTGGGGACACACAGTGAATTCTTACATCTCTCCTCTTTAACAGGAGTGGGGCACACATGTAATTGTTATGTCTCTCTCACAGGGGTGCATGGACACACTGAAATTTACATTCATACTCTTTCTTAGGGGTAGGCGTGCACACTGAATGTTTATTTCTCACCTCTCTTGCAATGGTGGTGGCACACACTGATTTTTACATCTTTTCTGTCTCACAGGTTTGGGGGTACATGATTAATATTTAGATCTCTTTTGTCTTGGAGATGTGGCAGCATACACTGAATGTGTATGTCTCTCCTATCTCTCGCATGGATGGGGATACAGAGTGACCTTTTACATCTCTCCTCTCTTGCAGGGGTGTGTGTACATACTACATTTTTTTCCTCTCCTGTTTTGCAAGGTTTGTGACCACACAATTAATTTTTGAGTCTCTCCTGTCCCTCAGAGATGGCAGTACACACTGAATTCTTTACGTCTCTCCTGTCTTGCAAGGGTGGAGCTGCACGCTGAATTTTTACATCTCTCTCGTAACGCTGCAGTGGGGGCACAACTTAAGTTTTTTTATCTTCTCTTTTGTAGGAGTGGGAACCAACAGTACATTTTTGCATGGCTCCTCTCACCCAGAGGTGGGCACACAAACTGAATATTTATGTCTCTCCTCTCTCTCAGGAGTGGGGACACACACTGAAGTTCTACATCAGTCTCAGGAGACATGGACCTAAATAGAGAGAAGTTGCTTGATGAACCACTGTCAAGTCTGAGCTGAGTGACCTCACATGGCGATAATAATGTAAAAATACTATATTCAAATCTCAGCAAGGTAAACTACACTGGGGCCACAGGGTAGACTCACAAACATTCTAACTTATTATATGTGTTGGGTTAGGAAACATAACTGTCTCTATTTATAGGCTTGCTTCCTAGAGAAGTGAATGGTGCACTGCCTATCTAAAAGCAGAACTAGCGACTATAACATGTCTCAGTGAGTTTCATTTGACTCCATTCCTATCCAAAAGAATTCCATCCTGATTCTTGAAGTAGGACACTTCTTTCCAAATGTCTACCTTCACTTCAATGTGTATTCATCAACATCCAAAACATTACACCAAAGTATTGATTTTAGGGCCTTTTAGGAACAGGAAAGTGCATGCAATGGATGGGTTCACAGAATAACTCTGAGTCCAAATAACCAAACCAACTCAGGAAGACGGCAAAGTACTGTTTTATCAACAATTATCTAAAACACTGAGTTACAACAAACATCAACGGACGTACGCTCAATTTCTCTCAGTGATCTTCACACAAATCATAGCTTTTCTATCACAAAATACGTCAGAGATGATGGCATATTACGTGGCAAATAACGAAAAAAAATCTGGGGATTGGTATAGGCTTAAGGGGAACATCCAAATACACATTGTATAGGAACTAGGATTGTGATTGGCTGTCCACTATCATGTGGGCAATATATGCTTACCTCTAAAACATGTCATCTTCAAAAACATCAAGTACATGTTTTCTGATTGGCCTTAAAACTATAAGGTCCTTCTGTATATGGACCACTACAATTGGTTTGCACGCTTGTGCATGTCTGGAACATTCGGTTCATTTAGCAGAACATAAGCCCAGACCCAGGTGCAAGAAGGTGGGCCTGACTCTACCTCCCCACCCAATTAGCCCAACATCTCTCATCGCCCATGCCTTCTGCCATGTAGATTGTCTTTGAACTTGGCCATGCAAAGTATCCTTGTCTCTGGGAATACATGGGAGTGCGAGCACTCACTATCGTTGTTCTACAACTCCAAGTTTCACTTTATTTTCATCCTTGGCTCACATGACAGGAAACCACGATTTGGTCCATTTTGCAGCTTTAAATGTCTTAAATGAATATAACTTGGCACCCTTGGTGTTCTTTCTTTTCACCTTAACAAGGGATGATTCATCCCGTGTACGTTCGCTCCTTTCTAGAATAGATAGCCGACCTTGGCTGCTTCAATCTTGACTTCAGGCCAGACAACCTTGCCATGCAGATCCACGATTTCAGCTTATTATTGCGGCAACACAATTCTCCCTTTCTTCTTCATGGGTCCTGGCTAACTAAAATTCATGATACTGATGTCCAGCTTCTATATAATGGTGGCTTCGCCTGCATTGTATTCACTACATATGGCCAGCTTCTATGATGACTTAGTCTATCTCGTGTTTTAGTGTGTGTACAGTTATTGAACAGTTGATTCTCTGCAGCACTTTGTGTATGTGTAATCTTCTTTTTCATATTTAAGATTTCCCTCAATTTTTCACTTCGTCAATAGTTTCTGTGGGATCCATACATCCTCTTCGGTCTGTAGCCTGAGACATTGTTCACACTCTCTTATGATGTCACAGACTTCTTTCCTAGCTCTTTTTATATTCCTTCAGGCAGTTCCTCCCTTAGATTGTCATCTCTTCAGGGATATATTCGATACGGTTGTCTAAATGGGTATCTTCTTTTTAAAAAAAATTCTGCTGAATTGGCACAACTGCTGGTGTCAAAAATGGCAGGAGGTAAGGGGGCGGGATTGTCTGCAGAGGCATGCAGCTGCTCCTCTACATTCCCTCCTATGGCCGAGTCCTTGACTTCCTCCTCAATTGTTTCCACATTCTGATACTTTCTCTTGAAGAAGTGCTTCTTTGGCGTCCTTATTATCATCACCCCCCCTCAGAGTACCAGCTGATTTGACATGTTCATCTACACTCCAGGTCATGTAGTTACATTGTCCATTTGGAGTACAATAAACCCATCGTCCCACATACTTTTATGATTCTTTGGATACATGCACTTCGTTCCTTCAGGTGCTACAATGCTGGCCTCTATATATTTTCTGACAGCTTCATCAGTCAGCTCCTTGTTGTTATGGTCAGGCTCGATATCGATCATGATGTTCATTTCTACCACCTTCCTTGCCGTTTTCTTGCATTGGGGAATCGCTATCCTGATTAGACATAATCCAAACCTCACCATCACTAATATTACTCCAAGAATCTTGAATATATTTGCCAACCACTACGGAATCCACAAGAATATGGAGGCAAACCAACTGTCATCTTCAATGTCATCCGCCTCATCTTCCATCTTGGAATGTAGGTCTGTCAACAATGTTATGGTCTTTGTCAGGGTCCCATTTTGTTCATCATCAGAAGGAATGAATATGCAACATGATGGCCCGATTTTGGCACAAACTCCTCCTCCCATCGCTGTGATCATATCAAGGACATATCTGTTCTGGAGGGTCATCAGTCTTATGGCCCTCAGCTCTTCCTTGATAGCGTTGAATCCCTTTATGGTACCATTGATTGTCTTCAGAAGCTCCCATCTGGTGATCTGTAGCCACTTGGCGTTTGCTACTGTTTGGATCCCAGGCATGAATATAGTCGTAAATATTGTGGCAGTCTTGCTGAACAACCTGTGTTCCTCAGGAATGGAGGCATATTCTGTTATTGATTTGGCTGAGAAATAATTATCTCTTCTTGTCCGACTGAGAAGTTCCAGTGATCTTCTTTTTCTCAAATGAGCATCCACTTCTAGAAATTCACTAATGTTCAGGTCGCTTTGAGGAATCACTAATGCTGGAACATGGATGAGCACCAAAGGACATAGTCCGCCCAATCCTTGGGTAACTTTATGTAAGCTCTAGATCCACAAGCCCAATATCGGTCCATAAGGATGTCTGTCCCTGCTCCCATCCTAGGAATGTCAATTGTGGTTTCACATTTTTTGTTATATCCCACATTATTCTTTCCATGTCTTTGGAAGCTCAGTGTTGCATTAACCAATGGGATAACAACTACTGGGCCTGATTCATCTTCTACCCATGTCAATAGTTTGCACTGTTTTTTTCATTTTCATTTTTTTATTGTTGCATTTTTATTTTACAAAAAACCTTACACACAGGTAGAAAAAACAGCATATAAAATACATAGTTAATAAGAAATCCATATTGCATAATACATCACATAAGCCTGACTGTAAAATACATCGTAGAAAATAATGAAATACATCAAACAAATTGCAGAGTACATTGGATAAGTCCAAAGTTTCCCACATCAAAATTTGACATTTATGTGCCCAAATTCATTTGGTCCAAACCATTAGTTATAACCTGCAAACGAGCATTCAGTGCCACGATTAGGGATATATTTAAACCCGACATGCATCTATTCCAGGATAGATTCGCTGAGAGCTCTGAATCTTTCCCGAACCTATCTTTGAGGGTCAAGACTCATATAGCCTCAAAATAAGAGCAACCAAGCACTAACTGCTTAAGTGTCTCTTGGGAGTTGATATCCCCACAGAAGCAACAACTCAAGTCTAGGGATTCCGGCCCGAGCGCACCGTTAGTAATCCAGTGTCTTATCCTCTCAAGGGTCGGTAACTGGTTGAGCCTAAAACGCATGTAGCTTGTTCTTCCCCTCTTACACGGAAACCTCTGCAGATAAAGGGGCAAACATTCCCTTGCATGGCAAAAATGAGCATATTCTTTATAGGTAGCATAAGAGTTGACACATTCGACTGTTTCCACCCAATCTGCCCTAAAGAGAAACCTTTTCACCAATCCTGGCCGTTGTACAAGATCTTCTATAGTTAGCCCTAGGGACAGAAGTATTGAATTCATTCCATCACAGAACTTTATCATAGATGGAACTGTTTCAGATCTAGCCACCTCTCTTAGTGTTTCATAAAGAGAATTTGTGAGAGGGTCGCTTATTTCCTTATACAGGGAACGTTGTTTCCAGAGGTACCTAGATTGAAGGGATATAAGGCAAAGCTCATGGCGAATAACTGCATTAGGCAAAGCCATGAATAGGCCCAGAAGCTCTTTCCACAACTTTCCCTAAATGGTATTGAGAGTCAAACTCATGTCGTGGGTATAGCTATCAAGGCCATAAAGTAAAATGGGCTTGCATTTAGCCAGATAATAGTGCCTTATCGGTGTCAGAGAGTATCTGCAAACATTTACTCTCAAAAATTTCATTTGGGATTTAAGTTTACAGACCTTCTCATCAAGGCTCTGTTTCCATTGTTTCACACTAACCCTATTTGTGAGGTAGTACCCCAGGTATGTGATGGCCTGTACTTGATCTACTGATTCGTCACCCATAATCCACTTATATGTTTGAGTCTTTCTTTTCTTAGAGAAGACCAAAATCTGTGATTTTGATGCATTGGGCATAAGATTGTTAGCCACTGCGTAATGATAGAAGAGATGCATTTTTCTCCTAAGACCACTGGGGGTACGGTCCAAGAGGATGAAATCATCTGCAAAGGCCATCCACTCGATTGCCATCCTCCCCAACCTGGCCGGTGTGATCGAAGGTCCCTGCCACACTCCCTCTGCATTGCACACGATCAGGTTGAAAAGAATAGGTGCCAGTGAACAGCCCTGCTTGACCCCCACATATGTGGCTATTTACCTGGACAAAGCACCCTCCTTAGTCAATCGGCCCCCGATGGATGTATTCGTATGGAGTAATGCAAGAAGTTGAACTATCTTGTGAGGGATCTTTAAAGCCAGCATTCTTTACCACAATCTCGATCTTATTACTCCATCAAAAGCATTTGAAAGGTCCAATGATGCTGTAAACATATCTCCAATATTGGCCTGATGAACCGAATCTCTAGGTGAGCCAAAATCGTTCAAATTAGTTCCCAGCTCTTCCCTAAAACCAACTTGAAATTTGTTAAGATGCGAATTATGTTTGACCGCTTTATTAAGATCCCTTAACAGCAGGATGGCAAAGACTTTACTCGCTGCATCAATGAGCGCTATGGGTCTATAATTGCTTGGGTTAAAGACCTCACCCTTTTAATATATGGGCACGATGATGGATTGGACCCAAGAATCTGGAACTGTATGGGTCTCAAAGATGTGATCAAATATTGGTTTTAAGAGATTGGCCCATAATGCAGGGGCTGCCTTAATTACAAAAGGCGGGATGCCGTCAGGGCCAGGGGCTCTAGACGGCTTCAGTTTGTGAATTGCCCATACAATATCCTCATGGTCCCAAGTACAAGCTCCCTTAACAGGGGGTCCCAAATCCGTGTTAGTCCCTGTTTCAAATTTCACAGGAAGGGCACATTTGTTGGTGTAATATGTAGTCCAAGCCGCGGCTTGGATGGGACAGTATAGGCTGTCCTTAGAGGGGAACAAAATTCTATTAACAGTAGCCCAGAATTTGCCATCCATGCCCTTGCAGAGACAGTTTGGACTGTTTAGCCCATGACTTTAAACACCCATCATTCACTTTCTGCACCTCTTGTATGTAATCTGTTTTCAGCAGGTGAGCTGCACAGGACATCACTCCTTCTTCCCATCCTTTCTTGGAATTCACTTGTCCATAGATCCTGCTATTGCTGTCACATCAGGGCAATTCATTCTCTTCATCTCTTCGATGAACACCTTGTCCTGTCCTGCAGCAGGATACGCAAGCATCTTGCTCTTCCATCCAGGCTCCTTTTCCATTTGCAGTGTTTTGATATAGACATCCTGGTATGGAAATAACCCTTTTGATCTCCATCATAACGTTGCCTAGCTTCCTTGAAATTGTCCTCGAGTTGTACATGTTGCAAGATGACTGAGGCACTTTGCATCATCCTTTATATCCTCTCTGGCAATGAAAGTGCGTACTATGTTCATGGCATAGGGGGTAAGAGAAGAGAGCAGACGTAGCAACCCTCCTTAGATGCTTTCTCCCCCACTTTTCTCATGTGTTGATATCACATGTTATTCCCCGTATGTGCTGTGTTATCTAGATAGGTATTTATCCCTTCACTGTCTTCTTCTACATCTCTTTTGTGTCTCCCAAAATCTGTATAGTAGTCATAGAGTAAATCAAAAGTACTTTTCACAGTAGGGAGAACCATAGGGACTTCTTCAGCGGAAGTACTAACATGATAATGACAGTGAAAGATGAGGAACAGAAAGACAAAGAGAACAATCATACAAGTGTATATTATGCATAAGAACATAGGCATCCATCTCTCACACCACCCTACTGTTCGTTGCACTTGTTCATTTTCCAGAAACGTGCCACTCTCTTCATTAATCATTTCTAATACAATCAACAAGTTTCTGTATGTTTGTAACTGTAGAATCTGTTCAATTATAGCAATAAGGAGTCTTCTTATCACTGGGCTGTTTTGAGGATCCTGTAAGAAAGTGTGAATATGAATGTCTCTTCTAACAAGAGCAGGGTAAGGATGAAGTATGAACACAAAGACAGCAAGCACAAGCCGATTAACGTCACTATCGGCAGGTACCATATGTTTGATCATTTAAAACAAATATTCACCATGAAATTAATCTGGATACTGATCTCGTTTTCAATTTCTATTCAAGAAATTACGTTTAGGCATATCTCTGATCCATTATTTTCTGCTTCAATATGTATTTCTAAAAGTTAATTTAAAAATTCCTGGAATTCTCTGCAAGACTTTTTACTCGCTGCTACAATATCTATAAGGAGTGTCCATTGAATTCCATTCTAAATAAAGCATGTATTAATCACTTGTTGTTTTATCATCCTTCTTTTTGGTCATCGATCAGGTCGGGACACACTGAAATTCTTCTTCTTTTCTTGCTTCTGGCTCAGCAATATTGGGAGGGAGGGTCCCGCCTTTATAAATCTTCACATCAGCCAGGTGCAGCCAAGCTCTTCTTCCTTGTATCTTGGCAGCAGAAGGGGACACTTCTTCAATGATAAAAGGGCCATGAAAACGTGGCTCATGCCACTTCCTAGCAACATTTTTAACTAGTACTAGGTCTCCAACATATAACTTAGGTGGTGGTAATAGTTTGCTTGGATTGGTTGCCGAATTATCTTCTTCTGTGTTCAACGACCGACCCCCCAGGTGCTTGACTTGATATGAAAGAAATACTAGCGGTCATACATGGCAAATAATCATGCATCTCATCACCTAAAGTTTTAGCTATGCTCCGGGCATCCCTTCTACTCCTAGACGGAGGTGTAAGGGGTGTTCTCATTCGATACACTGTGACTAGCTTGTGCGGGGTGAGGTGGTGGTCTGATCCTGGCTGATTCCGAAGGGCATTTAAGGCTAAGGGTGGGCAATACAGCCATCCCTTTTTCAAAGTCAATTTAATCTTGGCAGTCATTTCCTTGAGGAGGCTGTTGAGTCTCTCACATAGCCCATTCGCTTGCGGGTGATAAACAGAAGCAAACATGCGCTTTATATTCAATAGAATCCCTATCTGTTCAAATAGTTAATTGCCAAATGCGGCCCATTATTGGATCTTAGCACCTCACACACACACCCCACCTTGGGAATACCTTGCGCACTAAAAACCTTGCTCTGCAAGTGGTATCAGGGTGTGTACACATACCTGCCTCTATCCACCTAGAAAAGGGACACACCACCACTAATAGATACCTATATCCATTATATGTCTGCAGCATATCAACATGTAAATGCTGAAATGGACCGTTCGGTCGAGGTATTACCCCTCCAATCGTTCTCAGTGTATGCACAGCAGTAACCTTTTGACACACGTTGAAGTTCACCATAAATAGTGTAACGTGTTTCAACAAATTAGGAATGAACCAGTCTTTGCGGGGTAAGGCAACTGTTCAAGCATGACTTTCAATAAAGTTACTAGCATCACTGGCTTTCCAGTGCTATCCTCTCACCATAATGCTTCCGTAGGGCATAAAGAACACCCCCTTTGTTTCCATAATTCTTGCTCGTCCTGTGGCGCACTTCCTTGAATCTCTTTTAATTGGGTTATTGACAACTTATTAAAACCCTCTTGTACTAACATCATTGTAGCTACATTTTCTTTAATACTCTCAGTATTAAAACTCGAAATATCTGGAGAATATGCACCCCTTTTGGCTTCTTCGTCTGCGGTTATGTTCCTGCAAGACATCAAATCTGTTTGCTTAGTATGCGCTGTGCATTTAACGACTGCTATGGCTACTGGGAGTTGTAGTGCCTTAATGAGTCTATCCAATAAGGAGGCATGCTGTACTGGAGAGCCATCTGCGTGGAGGTAGCCCCTCATTTTCCAACATGCTAAGTCTGCGTGTACGGGTGACGTCACGTAGGCGGAGTCACTGTACACCGTCAATTCCTGCCATTCATGTTTCTCAAGTGCAACTTTAAGCGCTACTAATTCTGCTGCTTACGTTGAAAAATGAGATGGTAGCCTTGCACTCGCCACTACTTCAAATTCCCCATTTAACCTGTGTCTTCTCAATGCAGTGCCTGAATGCCTTTCCCCACTAGTCTGATCAATTTTCGAAGAAGCACCAATAAAGAGAATCTCCCCTCCTGCTAAAGCGTTCTCTTTCACATAGGGTGTATTATCATAAAATTCAACATAATTAGCACAGTCATGTACATGATCGCCTTCTTCTACTGAATTGTCTATGAACGTGGCAGGGTTAACTATTTTACATCTTACGATTTTAATTGCTGGGTTAGAAATCATTAACTCATAAGCAGAGGCTCTTTGGGATGTCAATGTGCCCTTGGGTTTCTCTAAAATGGCAAATAGAGCATGCTCCATGAAGAGGGTCATAGAGCAGCCCATAACAATACTTGTAGACTTCTAGATCGCGAACGCGGCAGCTGCCAAAGATTGTTCTCATGCAAAGTGTCCTCTCATAACTGGGTCTAAAATCCCACTGTAGTATGCCAAAGGTTTATACCCCAATGTGGTTCTCTGTGTAAGCACTGCTGTCCTGACTGTCTGATTTGTGTGTGAAAACAGATAAAATTCCTCAGCATAATTCGGAATTCCTAAAACAGGGGCTGTGCAGATTGCTTTTTTCAACTCTTCAAATCTTTCCTCCCTTTCTGTAGTCCATTGTAGTTTTGTTTTACCAACTTGCGCTTTCCTTAATGCTTGCAGAATTGGCCTTGTGCATGTGCTATAATCAAATACCCAGGCTCCAACATAGTTGCATAAACCCAAAAACGGTTGCATATGTCTCAATGAAGGTTTTTACAATTGCCTCAGCTCTCTCAGGCGTCACTTTCTTTCCTTCATGCAAAATCAACTGACCCATATATAACACCTCTTCTTGGCAGTATTGTAACTTCTGCTTGTCTACTTTATAAGCCTTGTCTGCTAGAATAGTCATCAACTGAACGGAATCCTGTCTGCACTCCTCTTCTGTGGTGCTGCAAATTAAGATATCCTCTACGTATTGTATCACCGCGTTTTTTAGATCAATATTGCCTAGATCCATGTGCAGGACTTGGTTACAGATCGATGGGGACTCACAGAACCTTGAGGCAGCCAGGAATGTTTCAGTCTTTTTTGGCGAAACGTAAATTAAGTCAAGCCTTGTGAGTCCTGTAACGCTCACCTGATATCCACGGGGACGCCACTCAGCCCTGGTTGGACCACTCACACTCTCAAACCCCTCCCTGGATATTGGTCCAGCTGAGGATTGGGCCTGCAATACAGGAATATAGGATTCAAGACTTAACTGTCTATTGCTAATTGGCTCCCGCCTCCCTTTGAAAACCAAACCTTCCCTGGGACCTTCTCCTCACCTTGCTTTTTTGTACGATGCACTCTCCATCCTGCTTCTCGGTGCAGGGGCGCGTAGCTGGTGCGGGCGCGTCACAACCTAGTTGCTTCACTGGTGCGGGCCCTGTTCGAGTCCAGACCTGCTGTGACTCCAGCTCGTTAAAGTAGGTTTTGCTGTTTTATAGTCTTGATACTCTGTCCCTTCTTTCTCTCTCTTGTCCCTTGCCTTTTCTTTTTAATAATGTCTCTGCTTCTTCCTCTAGAAGTGGGAAGAGATTATCAGCGTTGTCGTGCTGATTGGAGTTGAGCACGAGGCGGTGAGTGAATGCGCAATGCGCGG
The DNA here is from genome assembly GCF_040938575.1 of Ambystoma mexicanum. NCBI lineage: Eukaryota > Metazoa > Chordata > Amphibia > Caudata > Ambystomatidae > Ambystoma > Ambystoma mexicanum. The sequence goes on from NC_090939.1 coordinate 821,433,906, forward strand.
CGCTACCTCATCTTTTCTTGTGCTAACCTTTGTCTCCCCTCTTTCTTGTAGGTCGCTGTGATGTTCCAGAATGGATGCTGACCGAGAGAGCACGAGGCGGTGAGTGAATGTTCAATGAGCGGCGCTACCTTGTCTTTTCTTGTGCTAACCTGTGTCTCCCCTCTTTCTTGTAGGTCGCTGTGATGTTCCGGAATGGATGCTGACCAAGAGACACTCGAATCAGGTAAGAGTTTTATGATTTTTTGCTGTTCTTGAATTGCAATAAGTAAACACTTACTAATGCTATTTACTGTCTCTTCTTTCCAGGTTGCGGTGTTCCGGAGAAGGATGCAGCACCAAGATGCTGGCGTTCTCTGGACCGGGTTAGCGATGGACCGAAGATGGGATACTACTCACAGGTAAGTGTCGTATTAACGATGTTCTTGTTCTTTCAGGTGCGCGGCTCCAGGATAAGGCAGGCAAGGAACTCAGGAGACCGAACTGAACACGGTGAGCGTCACGCTGCTAACCACAGAGTAACGCGAAGCGTGTTCCTCTGACTGGGTGTGGCTTATATAGCCCCAGGTAGCCCAAGGCCTGACCACACCCAAAACACTAGACGGCATAGCACAGTTCTTGGAACTGAGCTATGTGGGAGCCTCCATGCTGAACAAAAGTCCAGGCCCCCATGTTATCTTCACATTGAGTATGAGCCTGCGCAAACGGCGCCAGGACTGACTCCAGGAGAGTCTTTGATGAGACGGCAAGGCCTTTGAGGCCATAGTGGGAGATCTTCCCCTGGCTCCAGTGACTTGCCTATGAGGGTTAGGGGCAGGGATCATGACAGTCCTTGTGCAACGGGATTGAGAAAAATGCATTTTTCAAATTGATCACCGTAAAATATCGAGCTTCCACAGGGATACTGCAGAATATTGTCGCTGCATTAGGAACTAAAGGAAACTCTGCATCTGCAATCTGGTTAATCGGTCTCATATCTTGTATAAATCTCCACGACCCCCCTATAGATTTCTTGATAGGAAACACTGCAGTATTACACTATGATTCTGATGGTACCAGAATCCCCTGATTCATCAGTGCTGAAATATACCCTCATCAGCTTCTCAAGACATGAGTACTGTTTTGCTCAAGGTAAAATCGCTCCTGGCTTAAGATTTATTTTAACCTCTCCTTTCCCCTTCAATAAAGCTACGTCATAAGGGCCTGTAGTCCAAAAGACACTTGACACCTTTTCCAAATTTTCCTGAAAAAATGCTGGTCTTTGCCGCATTATCGACATTCGCGGTGGGACTTCCCTTTTCTCTATCCTTATCCAATATGTAATGTTCATGAAGAACCCCACTTCATCATGATTTCTGTCTTCCCCGAATATATCATTATCAGTTAGGTCAGTCAATCTATATCCTTACTCAAGAGCTATCACTGTTCTCCATGGTCTACCCTCATCGTCTACCCCTTCGAGCATTGCCATTTTCCTTCGTACTATGGCTGCTTCCAATTCTATAGGGATAGTCTGTCCACCTTCCTCATCTAAAGGTATTCGTGGTCTAAACAAAATTCATCAGGTATTCTCACAATCTTTCCTACCAAGCCAGGTAGCCATGTCAGTAAAATGCTCACTCATAGAAAAATCTCTGTATCTACCAGAACGCCCCGCAGAGCCACCTGCCCTGTTAATGCAAATATAAACTCTCCTATGTTTAAATAGTGTATTCCTGGAGTGGAGAACACTATTTCTTGATCAGTAAATGAAATCGTCATGTTAAGTTTCATCATTAAATTTTGTCCCAAAATATGAACCGGTGTCTGTCGTGAATATAACAAGGGAACGGACATGTCACATTCTCCTATGGAGACTGGTAATCTATCAGTAAAAGGAACTTGACTCAAAGCTCCAGAGAACCCTTGAGCATTCTGGCAATACCGGACATTGGATATTTTCCCTCTCATATACACGAACGAGTTGCTCCAGCGTCTACAAGAAAAGAAAAGGATTTTCCTCCTATCGTCACATCGACCCTTGGTTCCTCTTGGGAGTCTGGTGTCACAGATAGTACTGAACATGTCAGGTCACCCTGTAAGCTGTCCTTTTGTGGATACAGGCTCATCCCTGTCCCTGTGAAAGGATTTCCTCCTACCATAGTGATACCTCCTATTCTGGGTGTCAATACTTGTCCTGTGTTCGCATATTGCTGTGTCTGCATAGGGGCTTATTGCGACTGCCATTGTGGCGGATTAATTTGTACTCGTCCCTGGTGTGGTACCTGTTGTGCTCTTTGCACTTGTGTCTGATAAGATGTGTGATCCTGGGCAAAGCCTTCTCTGGTCTGTGTGCTATAGGGGGGTGGGTAAGCTTTCCGCCCTCTAGAAAAATGTCCATTCTGTACAGTCCCTTGGCTCTCACATATGCATGCAATATGTCCTGTCATTCCAGAATTCCAAATACTGGATGAACTCTCCTATTAGTCCCTCCTTGCTTATATCCTCTCTGAGAATTCTGGTTCTCATTCTGTGTACCTTGAAACCTACCGTGATTATTTTGAAATCCACCTCCCCTTCCTCTTTAACCAATACCTCTGCCTCGTGGTGTAAACCCATATCCACCTTGGTCCATCAGGCGCAGATTATTCACCTGCGATGCACCCATTGCTTCCTGCATTGACAATCCTTCTCCGCTTGTCAATACCGTCCCTTCCATGGCAAATTTTGACAATTTCTTCTGAACTAACTTGGCCTCCTCTATTTTTCTATTCTCATCCTTCTTTTTCATTTTCTCTTGTAATAACTGGCAATGGTGCACTATCATCAGCTGTATCTCAGCCCATGGCTTCTCTTCTATCCCTACTTGTTTCTTCATCTGCCTCTGTGCTGGCTCAGGCTACCCCTGACATAAAATGTGGTAAAATAATGCCACTGTCTTTTCCCACAGCTCACGAGTTTCAAGTTGCAATTTCTCCTGAATATCCTGAATGTAAGCAATAGGGTGTTCATCTTCCTTCATCTTACGTGTCATAATTGCACCCATATCTGATGTGTCAGGATACTGTACCCTGAGTGCCCTCCAAGCATCTGCTCTACAATTATTAAACAGCGCTCCATCATGCAATGTATTTTGTGAAGTCACACTTGAATATCCCGCTCTCCTCCATAGGTCATCAGCCCTCTCTCCAAGAATGGCTGCTAGGAGACGTTTTATGTCCCCTATGGCCAACGTATTTCCTCCTGTCATTTTTTCTAATTCGTATATATTTCCCAGCGCCCAAAGTCAAACTAGGGAACTTGCATTTTAAGTTATCCTAATTGTCATGATCTCTGCTTCCAAAAGGTCAGGGTTTTCCCAACTCCCTTGGAAGCAGATCCATAACCCAGGTTCCGAGTGCCAACCAGTCCCAATTGGGACCTTTTGGACCCAGTCCTGGCGCCAGTGGCACCAGGCTCATAAATATGCCCAGTCCCAGCGCTGGAAGTGCCGGGCTCATAATGCTTGGGTGGACTTACCTGCAGCAGACCTTGCTGCTTACTTGCCTGCCAGTTGAGCCTCTGATCCTCTTCTGTTTGGAACTACTTTTCCTGTTGGGTGGGGCAGGAGCCACTCCCTAGATTCAGAACACTGGAACTCTTCTGGAAAGCAGGAACTCTTTTCTTACCTAGGCGTGGCTGTGGAAGGAGACACCTAAGCACTACAGGAGGCTATTTAAACCTCACCCGATGGATGAATCTTGCTTTGGGTTATTCTGCATCCTCTGCAGTAGAACGCTCATCGTGTCTTCTGCATCTGATCCTGGGCCTAAGGAAAAAGGCTTACCATCCTGAATCCAGTCTTCGGCAACACCTATAAAGACAAGAAAGAACAGGTTAGCATTACGGTCTTCAGTGACAGCTCTTCACTTACCTGGTCCATCGGCTGTCACCAACGCCTCGCGCTGCATTCCGGCATCTGAAAGACAAAGGCTTACCTACTCTTCGTGCGCTCCGGAGGTCTTCACACTGCATTCCGGCATCTGAAAGACAAAGGCTTACCTACTCTTCGTGCGCTCCGGAGGTCTTCACACTGCATTCCGGCATCTGAAAGACAAAAGCTTACCAACTCTTCGCACGCTCCGGAGGCCTTCGGCGCTGCATCCCACATCTGAAAGACAAAACAAGGTGCGTTTAAAGACATTGGGGAACTTTAATACTCACGTGCCATTACTCCTTTCCACATCTAACCCAGTGGGTATTCCGGCACCCTGCAGCCGCTCCGAACTTGTACCTGCAAAATAAAAAGACAGTTAGAGCGCATCGTGAAGCAGGCAACTAGCGCTTACTTACGTGCTTCCAGGCGCTTCTATTCATCACACGGGCTCCATCTTCAACTCACTTCAGCCCGTCATCCGCCATCGCCGGAACCCTGCAAAACAAGAAACATCATTACTAAAGACTTAAAAGACATTAGAATTACTCGAAACTTACCGTTCGTGCAGTAAACGACGGACAGCAGTCCTCTGAAGTCAAGAGGCCTGCTCCCCTTATCCAGTGAAGAAACTGGTTACAGCACCCTGCCCCGAGGCAGATGGAGAGCACGGCGTTCACTTACCTAAGGTGAGAGCGTTAACCTTTGGGGTTCTACAGGAGAAGAGAAAGGGAAGAAGAGAGAGACATTCAATAACCCAGTTCCTTAATCCCATATTTTCTATCTGCAGACATCTTACCCTTCGAGTCAAACATACAGTGCACAGAGGTCCAGCCCAAAGAGACATCACCTTGAAGATACGGTATACGCCCAGTCAAGTCCGGCGCCTCTACGGGAATCAGGTGAGCGTTACACTAATCCATCTGTGGCCATGGAATATATTGCGGTTTTGCTCCCCCTTTCTCTAACAAGGGAAACTGCGTAAACCCTGTACCATAGTCAGATCCCAGTATTAGTCTATCCATGGCAGGGATATTCATATCTGTCTGTCTCCTTGTCAGTAATGATCTTAACCTGCTTACATATAGCGGCGACTCTCCCGTCTCACTATGTGATCATCTGTCAATAGTGGGGCTCACCTGTGATTCGGTGTCTGATTCGCAGGAAGATATTTCAGCCTCAGCAGATAGCGTCGTCCGGTCCGGAGTCTTTTTTTTAGAGAAGAGATACGGTCTGTTCCGGGAACTCGCCACAGTGGTTGTGTAGGGAGACAAACAGCAACCAATGCGGAGGACTCCCTGCACAGCCTGTTGAGGGGAAAAAGCCAGTGGCAGAAAAAACCCCTGAATTGTTTGAATGCGTACAGGGCTGGATGGAAGATCTTTCAGTTCCGGGAAGGAAACAGTCACTGAAGTGCGTTAGAGCAAGCGCCCCGAAAGAACAAGGGCAAGAAGGTCCGCAGCAGAGGATCCGGAAAGTCCCAGGTATCAGATCCAGCTTCGATCTCCGACAAGTTCCTTCATCCACCCAATAAGGATCGACAGCAGGTAGGGCGTAGTGGAACACAGGAGGAAGGCCAAAACAAACTACAAGACAGAGCCGTGAAACCAGACGTGATACAGCAAGACGCTAATGAATAGCACCGGAGAAAAAGACCATAAGTATCGAAAATAAGGAAAGGCAGAATACGGATGAATTCACCAAATGTTTGCGGAGAGAGAAAGTAAATGGAAAAGCCAGAGGCTCGAAGGAGCAGTAAACGTGGCAAGTTGAAAATAACAGAGCCGGAGGAAAGGCAGTCCGAAAATGCCGAGAAAAAGAGGCGGAGTCACCTGAAAGTGCAAAGTCGAGCGGAGGTAGAGAAACGGAGGAAGGAAACAGAAAGAAAGAAAAGATTCCGAGAGTAGTACCGCTAAAGGCTGAAAAAGAACAAGGACGCTAAGGAAGAGAGAAATCCAAACGGGAGGTTATTACACAGAGGGCACGGGAACCGAAGGCACCAGTGTAGCGAAGAACAGGAAACAGTTGCAACGCAAGGAGGGGGCGTGGCTAACCTCAATATGAAGAGCCCAGGACGTAACAGCTAGACCGCTGCACAGGGCGCCGTGAAGGGTGCCTTAATGGCGCTTCCATCGCGTCCAACACTTCCATCGCCCTGTCCCCATGACAGTATGCCCCCTTCTAGGGGTACCTACCCCGGGTTTACCGGGATGAAGGGCATGAAACTGCCTTACACATCTGGGAGCTGAAATACCTGTCACAGGTTCCCAGGAATCTTCAGCCTGAGAATATCCTTTCCACCGGATCAAGTACTGAAGTCTGCCTCTGTAATATCTGGAGTCCAGGATCTTGTCTACTTCATAGACTTCTGGGTCAGGTTCCCGGCTCTTTATCTGGAATCTTCTTTTCCGGTGGTGAAGATCAGGGATAAATGACTTCAACAAAGAAGAGTGAAACACTGGGTGGATTCGGCTGAGTTGATGAGGAAGTTTTAGTCGAAAAGCCACTGGATTAATCCGAGCAGTGATTGAATATGGACCTAGATATTTGGGGGCCAATTTTGATGGATGAGTCCATCTGGGTAGGTACTTGGTAGAGAGCCAGACCTTATCTCCGACTTGCCAGTTAGGATCTTGGGTGCGGTGTAGGTCTGCCTGATGTTTATATCGGGCTCGACTTTCTTGCAGATTACTAACAGCCATCTGTTGGGTCTTGTGTATGTTTTCTAATAGGGAATCCACTGTTGGCAGGTTTGAAGGTTGGATCTTATCCAGCGGAAAGGATCGGGGGTGTTGCCCATATGTGCAGAAGAAGGGTGACATCTTGATGGCTGAGTGTACTGTATTATTATAAGAGAATTCGGCTAAGGGTAGGAGTGACACCCAGTCGTCTTGTTGATTATTGACAAAGCAACGGAGATACTGCTCCATGGTGGCATTGAGCCGCTCTGTCTGTCCATTTGACTGGGGATGGTATCCAGAGGTGAGAGCTCTTTCAATCCCTAGCAGGCCACATAACGTCTTCCAGAATGTTGAAGTGAATTGTGAGCCTCGGTCAGATAGGATGGTAGTTGGAATACCATGGAGTCTAATCACGTCTCTGAGAAACACCTGTGCCATCTCCGGAGCCGAAGGTATTCCTTTCAGAGGGGTGAAATGACCCATCTTGCTGAAACTGTCGACCGTAACCATGATTGCAGTGCATCCTTGTGATAACGGAAGATCAGTCACAAAATCCGTGGAGACATGTGCCCACGGAGTAGTTGGAAGTCTGGGTTGTAACAGTAGCCCTGCCGGTTTAGAAGGGATTGTCTTACTTCTGGCACAGATAGGACAAGAACTAACAAATTGTTTGATGTCGGAAAGCATGGACGGCCACCAAAACATCCGTCGGATAAGGTCAGATGTGGCAGCGAAGCCCTTGTGCCCTGCGATCCGAGAATGGTGACCCCAATGAAGGACTCGTTCTTGTAGTCCGGCAACAGGTACAAAGAGTCTTCCTTGATGGAACCACATTTCTTCTTTCTTGGTTAGTTTGTTCTTTACACATTTGGGAAGAGGCTTGAGAGCCTCTATCGAGGCTTCTTTTACTTTCTGAAGAAACTTGGAAAGTGAATGAACAAATCGGACTTCTGGGAACATATCTTCTCCCTTAAAAGGTGGACTGGCAAAAGAAGAAGGACTCCTGGATAAGCAGTCTGCCAATATGTTCTTGCTACCTGGAAGGTAGGTAATGTAAAAATCATATTGAGCAAAGAAATAAGCCCATCGGGCTTGTCTGGAGTTCCTGCACTCCATTTGTTGTAACACCTTAAGATTGCTATGGTCTGTACGAATTTCAAATGGGTGTCTTGACCCTTGAAGTAGATGTCTCCATTCCGAGCATGCCTTTTTAATGGCCAACAGCTCCTTTTCAATTACTGAGTAATTGTACTCACTGGGGTTTAGTGTGCGCGAGAGGTAGGCAATAGGGTGTTCAACCCTGTTGAACTCTTGTTTGAGTACTGCCCCCAGGGCTCCCGCTGAAGCGTCCGTTTCAACAATGAAGGGTATTCTTTGATCAGGTTGTTTTAGTATGGGGGCGGAACAAAAGGCTTTCTTCAATCCTTGAAACGCTTGTTCCGCAGTGTGATTCCAACTGAAGGGAACGTTCTTTTTTAGAAGAGTAGTGATGGGGAGTACTTGTTCAGAGAAGTTGAGAATGAACCTTCTATAGAAGTTGGAGAGACCCAAGAAGGCTTGTACCTCTTTTACAGTGGAAGGAGAGGGCCATTCGAGAATAGCCGTGACCTTCTTCTGATCCATTTCGATGCCTTGTTCAGATAGGACAAATCCTAAGTAGGGTACGGAAGGCACAGCAATAAGACATTTTTCGGGTTTAGCAAAGAGTTGATGGCGCCTCAGTCTCCTCAGAACCTCGGCAAGATGTTCCTGATGTTGATGAGGATGGCGAGAGAAAACTAAAATGTCGTCCAAGTAGACAATAACTGAAACAAATAATAAGTCACCAAATAGATGGTCCATAAACCTCTGGAAGGCTGCCGGGGCATTGACTAGACCAAACGGCATAACTCTGTATTCAAACAGTCCAAAAGGTGTACGGAAAGCCGTCTTCCATTCGTCCCCTTTCTTTACCCTTAAGAGGTGATAGGCACCTCTTAGGTCAAGTTTACTAAACAGGCGTGCCCCTTCGACTGCTTCCAGTATATCCTTGATCAAAGGCATTGGGTAGCGATCTCTCACAGTGATCTTGTTTAGTCCTCTATAATCGATGCAGGGGCGCAGCTCACTAGTATCCTTCTTGGCAATGAAAAACAAAGAAGCTCCAGCTGGGGATTTAGAAGGCCGGATCAATCCGTTTTGTAGGTTTTGATCTAAATAGATCCTTAAAGCTTGCTTTTCGGGTAAGGTCAAGGAGAACATGCGCCCAAAAGGGACCGAAGTCTCCGGAATCAGGTCAATAACACAGTCTTCCGGACGATGTGGGGGTAGATCCTTAGGTAGTCGATCTTCAAATACATCAGCATACTCCTGAAATACTGAATGGATATGATGGACCTGAAGAGTGTCAGAAATCACCGAGGGACACGAGACAGCAACTCTTTCTGTTTGATTATGGAGACAACAATGATGGACACAAAACTCCGAATCAAATCTTATGGTGTTGAGGGACCAGTTTATCGTTGGATTGTGTCGACGTAGCCAAGGGATCCCAAGAATTACAGGAAAATGTGCTGCTCTTATGACATCGAATTCGAGGATTTCCTTGTGATGAGAAATACATACTTGGATGTTGGTCGCTGCTTGCACAATAGGTCCCGAACTCAAGGGGCGTCCGTCTACTCCTTCCACCTTTTGTTTCTCCTCTTTATTCACTAGGCAGATGCCTTCTTGTGTGGCCCAGTTTACGTCGAGGAAATTGCCAGCTGCTCCGCTGTCAATGAGGGCTAGGGCTGTTTTCTCAGGCTGATCTTTCCACTGCAGAGTGAGTTGTAAAACCATAAGATGTGGATCTTCTCCTGAAGTTTGAGCACAAGGTGAGCCTTCCACTACACCCCGGTAAGCGGCTCCTTCTAAACCCGGGGTCTGTCGTTTCCCCGACGCCGTGGGGGTACTTCTGGGCAGTCCCTAAGGAAGTGAGCGTCAGATGCACAATACATGCAAAGGCCTCTTTCTTTTCTTCTGTTTCTTTCCATGGAGGAAAGGGGACCCCTGGCTGTGCTGATTTGCATTGGTTCTTCCCCTCCCCGGTGGGATGGTTGAGGTGTCGAGGATGGGTTTCCAGGAACTGGGGTTATCTGAGGTCGACCCTTTCTTCTTTCTGTCTTCCGTTCCATGATACGATAGTCGATTTGAAGAACCAGAGAGAATAATTCAGTTAGCGTAGCCGGTCTAGGAACCCTTGCCAACTCGTCTTTTAGATCTTCATGTAGACCTCTTCTGAATGCAGTATATTGCACGGTCTCGGGCCAACCCACTTCAGCAGCCAGTCTCTTAAATGCTGAGATATAGGACATTAGGTCCGTAGATCCTTGCTTGATATCAAACATTGCTTCACCCGCCAAGAAGCCGATCTCCTGGCGTTCAAAAGACTGTCGTAACAAGTTAGTGAAGGCGTTATAATCTTGTAGGACCGGATTGTTGGACGTGACCAACGGAGTAGCCCAAGCTAGGGCATTCCCAATCATGTTTGATATGAGAAATCCCACTCGAGTGCGGTCTGAGGCATATGTAGTGGGCCGGAAAGTAAAGTAAACCAGGCAGGCATCCAAAAACTCTTTAACCTTCTTGGGTGCTCCATCAAATTTCCCAACTGCAAGAGAAAAAGGCGGTAGGTCGGACAGATGGGCGTCTCTAGTGGTCACCATTTGTCGGAGTATTGCATTTTCCGTCTTCACTCCCTGCATCTCCAGGGAGAGGCTCTGTACTGCATTTATCAGCTCCTGGACCTGCTCTGCTGAGGCCATTACTGGGCGTTGCAATCTGTCAATAGTGGGGCTCACCTGTGATTCGGTGTCTGATTCGCAGGAAGATATTTCAGCCTCAGCAGATAGCGTCGTCCGGTCCGGAGTCTTTTTTTTAGAGAAGAGATACGGTCTGTTCCGGGAACTCGCCACAGTGGTTGTGTAGGGAGACAAACAGCAACCAATGCGGAGGACTCCCTGCACAGCCTGTTGAGGGGAAAAAGCCAGTGGCAGAAAAAACCCCTGAATTGTTTGAATGCGTACAGGGCTGGATGGAAGATCTTTCAGTTCCGGGAAGGAAACAGTCACTGAAGTGCGTTAGAGCAAGCGCCCCGAAAGAACAAGGGCAAGAAGGTCCGCAGCAGAGGATCCGGAAAGTCCCAGGTATCAGATCCAGCTTCGATCTCCGACAAGTTCCTTCATCCACCCAATAAGGATCGACAGCAGGTAGGGCGTAGTGGAACACAGGAGGAAGGCCAAAACAAACTACAAGACAGAGCCGTGAAACCAGACGTGATACAGCAAGACGCTAATGAATAGCACCGGAGAAAAAGACCATAAGTATCGAAAATAAGGAAAGGCAGAATACGGATGAATTCACCAAATGTTTGCGGAGAGAGAAAGTAAATGGAAAAGCCAGAGGCTCGAAGGAGCAGTAAACGTGGCAAGTTGAAAATAACAGAGCCGGAGGAAAGGCAGTCCGAAAATGCCGAGAAAAAGAGGCGGAGTCACCTGAAAGTGCAAAGTCGAGCGGAGGTAGAGAAACGGAGGAAGGAAACAGAAAGAAAGAAAAGATTCCGAGAGTAGTACCGCTAAAGGCTGAAAAAGAACAAGGACGCTAAGGAAGAGAGAAATCCAAACGGGAGGTTATTACACAGAGGGCACGGGAACCGAAGGCACCAGTGTAGCGAAGAACAGGAAACAGTTGCAACGCAAGGAGGGGGCGTGGCTAACCTCAATATGAAGAGCCCAGGACGTAACAGCTAGACCGCTGCACAGGGCGCCGTGAAGGGTGCCTTAATGGCGCTTCCATCGCGTCCAACACTTCCATCGCCCTGTCCCCATGACATCATCCTCGGGGACACTCAGGATATGCTATGGGATCTGGTGTTCTATCTTAAGGTTGATCCAAATCCAGCCATCTCCCTTCCTTATCCATTTGGAGACTTCCTTCAGGGGCGCACATGCTCCCTCCTTCTGCCCCAAGACCGGACTCTCTTTCTTCATCTGATAGGTCTAGTCCCCAACTAGTGTCACTATCATCCCCTTCACCCTTATCCAGGTTCAGCCTGCTCAAAGCTTGACGTTCATCAATGAACAGGTTTCCCTCCTCACTTTGTGATTGAGGTATTGGGGATCGATCATTGTTCCCCCAAGCTCTATACTCGCTTCTTCACCTTAACGGTTGATAGACCTATCGATCCTTTCTCCAATACTTTCTGCATCAAATCTTTCTTCTTTTAACACTACTCTAGATACTGCTGACATTACTTCCTTTATCGATAGAATCTCTTCCACTCTGTCCCATCGTATTTGTGTACTCACCCTCATTTGTTCTTTACGAATGAGACTGGCATCGAGACCTTGTTGTCTCCTTTTTTGTTCTATTTCCTCACCTATTTGCCTTCGCTTTCTCGCATCCCTTCTTAATCTTCCTTCCTCCTGCCTTCATTCTTCTCTCTTTGCTCCTTCACTTCTTTCCTTTTCTTCCCTTCGCCTCTGTCATCTTTTGTTCCTTAATCTTTGTGCTTCTTCCTCCTCTCTTTCTTTCCTTTCTATCCCTTTCTTCTATCACTCTCTGTCTATTGTCATACTTTATTCTGCCCGTTTTTCTATTTTCTCTTGCTCCTCCTGATATATTTACTCTCGTCGCTCCCTGCTTTTCCTTTTCTGCTCATCACCTATAATCTATTCTCTCCTTCTTCGCCCTTTGTTTCTTGTTCGTCCTTATCTTTTCTTTACCTAACTTCCTCGATACTTTTCCCATCTATTTTGAGTAATATCTGTCCTCCCATCCATTCATTTTGTACAAGCGCTATGTCGTCAGCCTTATCCTTCTCTCCTTTCCATCTCTTAATCTCCCTGTTTATTTCTGTCGACAAATTTGACCGCTCACTCTTTTCTTCCTTATTGATATTGATAGTGATATTTTATTTCTATCGCGCTCGTACACAAGTGTTTCAGAGCGCGACAAGGCAAGGGAGGGGAACAGGGGAGAACAAAACAGCGATCCTACTAGGCCCAGTGACATTGAGAACGCGCAAGTGCATGGGAGAGGGTGAGGGGAAAAGTGCATGAAAGGGGGGAGAAGTGGAAAGTGCGAAGCAGAGGAGGAACAGATAAATAACAATAAATAAATAATAAAGGCAACAAACACTGGTAGTGCAGCCAGCAATTTGGAAGTGCTAGGTTTAAGGCAGTAGACAGGGTAGGTCTGATAAGTGCAGAAAAAAAGGGGGGCTGTTTGGGTACAGATACAGACCCCAGTGCAAGGGGGAAGTGCGGGAGTGTGGCAGGGTGAGCAGGTACCTGGGCCTGGAGGACAGATGGTGACCAGGTACACGGTGCCAAGAGAGAACAGATCAGCAGGGGAGATGGGGAGCGAAGGCAGAAGAAAAGAGGAAGGTATTGAGGTGCTTCCGGAACCGGAGATGGTTCTCCTCAAGTTTTAGAGTGGCAGGGAGGCTGTTCCAGAGGGAGGCCCCAGCCGAAGACAGAGATCTACCCACAGCTCATTTCTTTGAAAAACGACTGACCCTGAGAGAGTTGGAGGTAGAGGAGCGAAGAGCTCGAGAATGCAGGTATTTGCGGAGGGATAGCTCAAGGTATTTCGGACCCAGGCCACAGAAAGCCTTGTGGACAATGCAGAGGGTTTTGAATTTAATCCTTGCATCCACTGGGAGCCAATGGAGAGATTTCAGAGCTGGAGAGATACAATCCCAGGGCTTGAGGCCAAGGACAAGTCTTGCAGTCCTGTTCTGGATTAGTTGCAGAGGGTGGAGAATAGAGGCAGGTAGATTTAGAAAGAGGCTGTTACAATAGATCAAGCTAAAGGGAACCAGAGCTTGAGATACCATGAGCTTCTGGGAAAAGGAGAGGAAAGGCAGAGTACCTCTGAGGAGGTGCAGTCCGTAATTTGATTTTTTAGAGACCTCCGAGTTGTGGGCGGAGAAGGAAAGGGTGGAGTCAAAGATGACCCCGAGGCTCTTAGCCTCGCAGGTGGGGGTAGGAGGAGGGCCAAGGGAGGCCGGCCAGAGAGTGAGGGGAAAGGATGGTGAAGGTGCAGCGATGAGGAGGATCTCCGTCTTGCTGGCATTCAGACAAAGATCATTGGAGGCACACCAATCTTGAATATGGCAGTTAGGCAATCAGAGATGAGAGAGGGAGAGGAGGTGGCAGAGGGCAGCCTGAAAATGACTTGAGTGTCGTCAGCGTAGCACTGGAAATTTGAAGACAAAGTGGCAATGCAGTGGGCGAGAATTGCCAAGTATTGATTGAAAAGCCAGGGCGAGAGGTTAGACCCTTGGGGAACACCACAGGTAGAGAGGAAGATAGATGAAAGGAAGGACCCAATTTGGACCTGGGAGGGTCAATCTGAGAGGAAAGAGGTCAACCATGCCAGACCCTGATCAGTGATACCCAGGTTTTCACGGAGTCGGTTGAGCAGGATGGTATGGTTGACCGTGTCGAAGGCAGAAGAGAGATTGAGGAGGATGAGGACAGAGGGATTGTTAGAGTCAAAGTTGGAGAGCAGATCTTCACGAATGTTCAGGAGAGCAGTTTCCATGCTTCTGGCAGCTCTGAAGCCAGACTGGTGGTCATGGAGACAGCCAACATAATTGGAATGAAGATTAAGCTGAGAGATGGCCAACGTTTCCAGGATTTTGCCAAGGAAGGAAGTAATGGAAATTGGGCGATAGTTAGCTGGACAAGAAGGATCAGCTGTGGGTTTCTTGAGAAGAGGTTGCGCAAAGGAGTGCTTCAAAGAGGGGAGGGGAAGGATCCTGAGGCAAAGGAGTGGTTGCAAAAATTAGCAAAGGCCGGAGCGAGGGTGTCAATGTGGTCATTGATGGTTTTAGAGAAACAGGGATGAACCTGTTTTGATGAGGCTTTCATAGATCGGATTTGTCTAGCGACCTCATCAGGGAAAAAAGAGGAAAGGAAGAGAAGGATGGTGGTGCGGTGGCTAAAGGAGGGGCAGCAAGCAGAGATGGAGAGGGGAGAGGAGGTGTGTGTGTGGAGAGGGTGGACAGGATGTCCTGTTTTTTTTGAAAGCTCTTTTTATTAAAGTTTAACTACAAATCAACTGATAAGAACAACCCCTCCCCTCTCCCCCCTCCACCCCCAAAATCGACGAGCATTAAAATGAAAAACAATATTCCCCCAGATTCACTGTAGGTCCAAGAGTTTCAATCGTTGCGGGCACCAACCCACTCTGTAGTCCTCTTTAAGAAAAGATATTATATCCCCCCAATCTGCAGCACAGTTTTGCACTTTATCGTCCATGGCGTATGTCACCCACTCCAGGGCCACTATTTCCCAAATTTTTCATAGCCAATCCTGGCATAATGGGGTCCTGGGTTTTTTAATGAAGTGAGAGGCAAGGGCATTGCAAAGAGCCTGGGAGGCAACAGGAGGTGCAGAGACTGCAGCAGGGTTGGCCAGCTCCTTGCAGATTTTAAAGAGTTCGGCCGAGTTGTTAGATGCCGCAGAGACACGAGCTTGAATGTGGACTCTCCTTGTATGATCTTATAAATCTCTTCCTTTCTCTTATTCTCCTCGGGACAATCGTCACTACTATAAGTGGGGGGTTCATATAGCGATTATTATACCCTGCCGCTGGTCTCAATTAATTTAAAGGATACCGCCCTATTTCTTCCGTAGTAACACCCTTTGCTTCAGGTGAGGTAAGGGGAGTTGAGGGCTCAATGCCTTCCTCCATATGCTGATTAAGCATCAACTTTTCAGGTGATGTGTCTTCTCTTTCCTCTTCATACATATTCCAGAGCTCTAAAATCGCAAATCTTTTCTCTAATGTCTTCCCTGTGTACGCAGCGTGCAAGTATGTGGTCATGTGTTGCAATACCGCTTTTGAAAATGATCCCCTTGTGGCCACGGCATGAACACCTTATCTGCCGTTCTTTTTTACCCATTCCGCACTATACTGTTTGAGCTTGGGCTAATGCTTTGGCAGTGTCTTGCATAGGTGCATGAAAGGACTATCCCCCATAAAGACAAGTCTTGTTTGACTGTCGATACTTACCAGATTCTTAACTAAACCTTATACTTTGGCTTAAATCACCACTTGTTAACATTTTTAAAACAAATATGAGCAAGCACCACCAATCGCTGCTCAAGTCACTTATTTGAATAGTCTGTCTATTCTCTTGATTGGTATATCTATTCTCTCAATCAGCACCAATCACTTTGCTATACTCAATCACTGTTGCTCCTCAATTTTTTTTTAATTTTTCACAATCTCTTTCATTCTTTGATGGTTCTTCTCAACAAGCAACATTCAGACTAGTCAAAACATTACACATTCTAAACACCATGATCACCTTTTCTCCTGCCTTTACTTTATAGCCTATGCAGGTTTTGAGACATCACTTTACGTAGTCCCGATCACACGTTTTATATTTCCCATGGGAGTTTGAGATGTCTCCTTCTAACTCCCTTGAGTCAGGGCTTCTAGGCGCTACCTCTTCTCGTCAGAATATTTCAAGTTAATCAAAAATTATCACAGTCCTAACCCCTTATTTGCCATTCCCCTTAGTCTACTCACCATTCGTTAATCGACTCTAGGCCTTTGGTATCGACTCCTCTAATCCGACCACTTCGCCTTCTGTCTGCAGAGCACCAGTGGAAATCGGGCAGGGATTTCGTCATAGGGGGACCTGCCCACCGCCTCAGTTTTTCTTGCAAGTTTATTTCTATCGGCCGCTCTCCACAGGAAACCCTGCGATCTTCCAGCTAATGGCTGAGGTTGCCCGATCGTCCGAAAAACTGAAGACAAACTAGTTTGGATCTTTTTCAACCATCCGCACTGCTACCACGTGAGCTTAGGGCCCTTTAGGAACATGCATGCAATGGATGGGTTCACAGAATAACTATGAGTCCAAATAACTGAACCAACTGGGGAAGATGGCAAAGTACTGTTTTATTAACAATCATCTAAAACAGGGAGTCAAAATGAACATCAACAGAGGTACGCTCGATTTCTCTCAGTGATCTTCACACAAATCATAGCTTTTATATTTCAAAATACGTCAGAGATGACGTCATACTACGTGGCGAATTATAAAAAACCTACTGGGGATCAGGATAGGCTTAAGGGGAACATCTATGATGTCTTGATTATGACTTAGTCTACCTTGCTTCAGCGTCTGTACAGTTATTGAGCGGTTGATTCTCTGCAGCACTTAATGCATGTGTAATCTTCATTTCATATTTAAGAGTTCACTCGATTCTTCACTTCGTCATTCGTTTCTGTGGGATCCATACATCCTCTTTGGTCAGTACCCTGAGACTTCGTTCATACTCTCTTATGACGTCAGAGACTTCTTTCCATCAGATTGTCGTCTCTTCGGGGATACATTCGATAGGGTTGTCTTGATGGGTATCTTCTTTCAAACATATGCTGTCGTATTGGCACAACTGCTGGTGTCCAACACGGCACAATCTCAGGCTTCCAACATACATAAGGTAGGGGAGGCGGGATGTCCCTCTGAGGCATGCAGCTGCTCTTCTACAGTATATTGAACAAAGTTTAACTTTTCATATTTTTATTTGATCTTTTGTAATGTATTTATGTTTTTTAGCATAGGCAAGCAGCACATGAAGACATAAAATAGCCCTCCTCCAGAAACAAAGTAATCATTATTTACACAGTTACTGAAGTGTCAAGCCATGACAACAATTGCCAGATACATTGATACTGCATGCATGAGACAAATGACTGATGTCCGTATTCCACCCCATGCAGGTGACTCTGGATAGACGCAGCTGGTGTGGCTTATGACTCCTGTGCGTGACCCAGGCACACCACATGAGACCGCCTACTACCATGCCCTGAGCCGGACCCGCGTATGCATAGAGTACACCCTTGGACTCCTGAAGGCACGATTACGGTGCCGAGACTGCATTGGAGGGTCCCTGATGCATGCCCCTGGCAAAGTAGGGAAAATAGTCTTGGTGTGGTCTATGCTCCATTACATTTGCCTGAGGAGGTATGTGCTCCTACCCCCGACGCGGACAGGCCACACTCAGAGGAAGATGGAGATGCCAACCATGTGGCAGGAGCCAGGGCAGACACTCACAAGGATGAAGTGGGGGATGGGAGAGTGGCCTGACAGGCACTAATAGACAACTACTTTTAGTACGGTGACCTGACCCAGTACTCAACCAGCAGAGTGTGAATAAAGAGCACAATAACGCAATCATGAATATCCTCACATGTTACCAGTTCAACAGATTTTAATGTAACGTGTTCAAACTCCACCCCCTCATATCCCCACCAACCACCAACACCCCAGCAAACTATAGTCCCCCAATGAACCACCAACACCCCAGCACACTACCCCCACCCACTATCAACACCCCAGCACACTATCCCCCTTCACCACCCCCATTAATACCCCCAGCACACTATGCCCCTCCTCCCACCCACCACCAACACCCCAGCACACTATCTACCTCCCCCCACCTACCATCAACACACCAGCACACTATCCCCATCCCCTCACCCACCACCAACACCCCAGCACACTATTCGCCCTCCCCCACCCACCACCATGTCCATGGCAAGGCCACTCAGGCCAACAAGAGTCTAGACATTCACGAAGGCCTTGCCCTCTTCTCCCGACTCCCAGCATCCAGGGAACATGAGCGCAGCTGGCACTGGGACCTCCACTTAAGAGTGCTCTGACGGGATTCCTCTGTGGGGGTGGTTGAAGTCGAAAGAACTGATGCAGCCACCAGCATTTGCTGATGTTGGAGGGCATTGCCCTGCCTGATTTGTTCTGCTATGACAGAGACCACCTTGCACAACTCACGCACCCTTTGGCCAAAACCAGTCAGTGAGGCCGTGCATGCTGTGATGACATGCCTCGTTCTCACATTGTCGCGGGCCTTCCTCTTTGTGGCCCCTTGGATGGCATCATAGATAGCCTACATATGGCCACTGTGTGCAGTGACAATTGCCTCCTTTGCCTCTTCCTTGCCTCCATTTCATTAAGCCTCTGTATGACCCAGCCTAAAATGGCCGTAGGCGGGGATGGGGAGGAGGTGAATTGATGGGTGGGGGTGCCAACAGGGGACCCATAGGAGCTGGTGTCAGTGTCAGGATGGGGTGTGTGTGCGCGCCAACGTCATGCTCGTCTGTGTGGACTTGGGCTACGTTCCCTGACAAGAGCTGGACTCGTTTGTGGTGGGTGTTAGACAGCGCAAACTGCGGCCTGGTGTGGGGCCGCTGCTGCATGGTGGCTCTCGCTGCTGCTTCTCTCCCCTTGTTCCTCCACAGACACGGTTTGTGGTGGGGTATCCTCCCTGGCAGTGTGGACTGCCACCGTTGTGTCCTCAGTGGCAACTGCCATGCTCCTGGCGGGCTGGGTTGCTGGTGTAGGTGTGACCCTGGCCCGGTGGGGTGTGGTGGGGTGCGTCTTGCACCTAGGGGTATATTGTCATCCCCTATCTGGGGTGGTGTTGCTGGTTGTGGTGCGGGAGGGCGCCACAGCATCCTCGTCCTCTGAGCCCTCTGGAGATGCTTGTGTGCCTGTAGGGGACATAGAGGATGGCCTTACGACACAATCTCTCACATGTTTTGGCATAGTACCGGAGGTGAGCCTCCCCCTGTGGCCAGGCTGTCCAGTCTATGCTGGGACAGGAATCCTCAAACCTGCACACACAGGTCATTCCACTTTTTGTGGTAGTCCTCCTTGTCCTGGGGGATGCAGATGACTGCTGACACCTTCAGGCTCTCCGCCTGCCAGATTTGGATGCAGAGCTGGGATGATGTCTTCCTCTGCCTGGCACCATAGAGCTCTGCATGGTGTGCTACAACCTCACCCATCAAGGCATTGAGATCTACCTCTGTGATTTTGGGCTTGAACAGGCTATCTTGGGCTGCCTTGCCCCCTGCCCTCTCTTGTGACATTTCAGATGCTCTGGGAGTGTGGATGGCTGCCAGGGGCTCTGATTTTTGATGGATTGTGGTTTTCAAAATGGCCACCACAGTGCTGCCCATTCTGGCGGTGACAGATTTTCTCGCTGGCGGTAATAGCGCAGGCAGCGGTAGTGCTATTGGCACTGGGTTTTCAGCCAGTAGCCCCCTTTCTGCCGTTGTTTCTGCCGGGTGCAATTAGCGTTACCTCTGGGCTGTGTGTACTTGCATGCATACTTGTGATACAGCCCTATATGCATCACAGATCCCAGCGTTAAAGCTATTTCCGCTCAGCCGTAACAGCACCCACTTTCCGCCCAACTAGTGATGAGGCCCAAAGTGTCCAAAGAGGAATGATTTCAGCCCAAAGAGTTTTGCCTTGTGAAACAGCTGTTTGCTCACAAATCAATCAACAAGGGTTCTGACAGCTTAAGTATGCATTTTTCCGATGTTTAAAATTACAAATGTTTGCGCTGCCACCACAAGAAACTCATACAAGGTGCAAGTGCAAGTCTCGTAAATTGGCAAAAGGAATTTGAACTTTTTCACAATAGCACCTAGCCTGCCTTCTTCAGAGACCTTACTATGCAGAGAGATTTGGATGTCTTTATACCTTCAGCTTATGTGTGTTTATGTGATATTTCCTTGCCTGCGGTTGTAATGAATGTGAATGTTCACATTTTATGTGTGACACTTAATTGCAAACTGTGCAAAGCACTTATCGGTCAGGACCTTTGCATACGTTATTAAGTTTTTGGTTTTGGTGGTGTAACCACCAAAATATTGCCAAAACAATGCTATTGTAAAAAAAAACTGTTCAGGAGCAGTGTATGACATTGGCATGGCAACTTGCTGACGCTTGGTGATGAAATGTTTGAAGCACCATTTGGGCCTTGACCCTCTCGCTCATGTCTGCCAGCCTGCTGCTTTTGACGAAGAGCTGTGCAAGCTCTGAAGTATGAGCAAAATGACTGCACTCTACTACATGCTGCTTATTTTATTTTATTTCTATGTACTAATGCTTTTAGGCACTTAAATTCCTGTGGACTATGTTTATTCGGCTGTGAATGATCTGTTTTCTAGCCAAGCGCCAACCCAGCATGCGCCTCATGTTCATGAGTCTGCACGCGGCTGTACACAATACAAGAGAAACAGCCTCTGCTCCTGGGAGCTGGGCACGTCTACACCGATGCCACAGTCTTCCTGGGACCCGACCTGCCCCTTTGTCTGTGGAAACGATGCGGCCGACCCTAACCCTCCTGTTGTTGGTTTTAAGCTGTACAATGCCTTAGCGGGGGCATCCCATTGCTGCATCTCCCCCTCCTCCCGTCTGACCTGTCCGACTCGAGCCGCTCCCCCCCCCAACACCCCAGCGCCGGCCTGCAGCAGCCAGTGATTTGAACGACCTGAAATAATACGCCAGACAATTTGTAAAGGTTGGAAGTGTTAATGCCACAGCAGCTTTATTTGTATAAAGTCTTGGAGTTATCTTACAGGCGATCCATAATTCACCACACCACAGGTTCTTCTACGCTGTTTGAGGCTACCTAGGTATGCATCCCTTGTCCGCCCCCCACTGTCCGCGTCCGGTGGACGCGTCGGGTTGAGCCCGGCCCTTGCTACCAACTTCTCTCTACCCATGGCCATTCGATATGTTGCCTTGTATCGCCCTTCTTGACATTTTCCCCCCTTTGCTCTAAGGTACCTGTTAGTAACCCTCCCCCGACACTCTTCACCGTGTCCTATGTCTAGTTCTAGCTAAAACAGGTAGCCACTCGGTGCCTCGCTATTACGTAGGTTCCTATACAGAAACCACTCTTCAGTGCCCCAACACATCACTTCCCCCACATCACATATACATTCTATGCCGACACCACCTTCCGGTGCCGACTAACACGTTTCTACCTGCCTATACAGTCATCGCTTTGCGATGTCCAGCTATCCTAGTGCACCTTTCTACTCTAATCTGGCCCCCCGTCCCCAACTGTGTCACTTCTATTGTAAAACCCCTCAACCCCAACGTATCAGGCCCCAAGTGTCCCCATTCTGCCTTGCGGTCCCCAGGGCAGGGCTTCGCCGTGTCGCCAGCACTCCCTGTGCCCTCTCCCCCAGGCCTCCCTACGAGATCTAGCCCAGCGCCCCCACTCCCGTCATTTTCCATGGTCCCTAGCCCTAACTATTCCTTTCTCTGGCTTGCTCCTCCCCTCTCCTGGTGCCATGTTCCTTTGCGTCAGGCCGCCCCCGACTTTCTCCCCCTGCAGATCCTAGGCTCCCTTCTCCCCCAAAGACAGACTCCCCAGCCCCGTTCTCTCGTACCCCCGTCTCTTGCCCCCCCAGCCTGGTCATTGCCCCCCTTTGCTTCCTTGGACCTTGTGTCCCCCCCTGTTCCCTCTTGTCACCTTGTCTCCCTCCTTCCGTAAAGACTTCCCCCTACTGTTTTGTTTGGCAACGTTACCTGAGCCCCCGTACTCTCCTCTTGCTCCCCCCCGACCGACTTCCCTTGAAGACCTTTGTTGTGGGTTTGTGTTTTATTCTGTCCCCCCCACACCCCACAATTTTGGGTTGGAAATGGCTTCCAAGTCCCCTAAATCCCTGCCCTTTTTCCCCAGGGCCTCCCCTGAGTCTAGTACTCTTGGGGCGCCGTAAGATCTAATCTGTTGGCTGAGCATTCCCCTATGGGCCTGCCAGTGTTTTGCTAAAGGTATCGACCTGTGACTCCTCCAAGACTCTCTGCTGGCTGCTGGCGGCGGAGAGTTCCTCCCATCCTGCACAGGACGCTCGCTTTCTCGTGCTTCTAATCCCTGCCCGTCCTCCGGTCCTCCACCACTGGTGGGTGGGGAAGGATGGGGAGAGGGGGGTCCACAGTCCCCCCACAACACCCGCGGTTGCCGTACTTCCCAGCGTGCCCTTATGTGCAACCTGCATTCTTTATGGCCTCCCTCCATTCCAAGGACATAAGTGCGGTGCCCACATCAGATAGGTGCGTTCTGTCCCCCCCAAAATAACCAGGTACCTTTAAAGTGATGAGTGGGTGGCGGACCCATACCATTCCTCTGCTTTTCAAGAAACCCCCCATCCTGCAATTGGTCTTTCTCCTTGCCCCGTGGCGTAGCCTCCTCTATTGCCCCATGGCGTAGCGTCCCTCTCCACTCTTGCCTAGGTATTATTTCAGACCACATGACCTCGGAGCCCTGGACCTACCCCCCAATCCTGGTGAGGAGCGATCTCAAGAGCTCCGTCAAATCCCTTCTGCCTTTAGCCACCAAGTTACTGCCCCCAATGTGTAGCAGCAAAATGTCGGGTGAAGGGTGTTGCTGCGCCGCTTGTTCTGACGTGGCCCATAGTTGGTTGCTTTGGAGGCCCAGTTTAGCGATCCACCTGATCTGTGTGTTTCGGATGCTCAGGTTGCCGTCCCTAAATGCCGTCCATGCTCTTGCCGCTGCCCTGGACACTAAGGAATGTCCCACGACCCATACCTGGGGGGCTTCTGTGGAGACATGGGAGGTCTATTTAGCTTAAGGCAAAGTAGTACCCAGGGTATCGCGGTGATCCAGCGCAACCCCCCATGAGGCCCGCATTGTCTGGTTAACAAACGTAAAGTTTGTATTTGTCCGAGTCCCATCGCCCAATCTTTTTGACCATGTCCTCCCCTAAACCCTCCCTGCTCGCTGTTGTCGCTGTGCCTATTCGGAATGAATGGGTGGAATATTGTGCCGGAACTGCGTGAGGGGGACTCCGTCCTCATGCGAGAATAGGTAGCCCGGTCCCCCGCCCCTAGCCACTAAGTACGCTGCCATGTTCGACACTGGGCAGAAAGCTTCCTGGACCAGTTTGGCCAAAGCCAATTCGCAGCCCTTAGCCCCCTGGTCTGCTTTAGATAGCCTTACAGTGACGTATAGCATCTCGTCCCTTATTGATACGTCACTGATTAGGAGGGCCCTGTGGTCGTGCTCTCCTTTCGCTTTTGTCACCAGTTCGCTGACCCGTAGTGCCCCGAAGAAGGCCAAAGCGAAGCATGCTTTGAACATGGTGCTTTCGTGCCATGAGTAGCAGACCCCTTCAGTTGCAGTCATGACCTTCTGCAGCAGTTCAAAATCGATGGGTCTCCTCTCTGTCGTTGGTTGTGGTGACCCCTTGTCCCTGTCCCAACCTCTCAGTGCTGCCCTCACTAAAAAGCCTTTAGTTGGATCGTGGTGACGTGCTAGTTGGCTGTGAAATGCCATCGCGCTGAGGTGGGCCGCAAGCCATGACATTGATTTGCCCGCCCCTTTGGCCCATTGCACAAAACAGTCCACCTTCTCCTCCCCGCTAGCTTCCCCCAGTGTTTAGTGTTCTCTAGGAAAGTGCTAAAGTTGGCAATGTGTCAGGCTCTTGTGCTCCCCGCAAGAACCCTTGAGGCTAGCTGTCGCATTCCTTGACCCAACTCACTAGCTGCCACAGTTGGTTGTTGAACGGAGTCATGGTGGGCAGTGCTTGAGGATGCGCTTTCCGGAACCGTGTCATCTGCGAACGAGAAAGAGCATCAGCCGCTGTGTTAACTACCCCGGGTATGTGGCGCGCTTTCACCGTTGCATTCATGTTTAGGCATTTGCGGACCAGGTGGCGCAGCAAGCACAGGGTTGCAGGGCATCGTACTGAATTGGTGTTTACCGCCTGTACAACTACCATGTTATCTGACCAGACCACCAGGCATTTGTTAGTTAATTTGCGCGTCCAAATGTGCAGTGCTGCGACCACCAGGAATAATTTGAGCACGGTGATGTTCTTGCTCAAGCCATTCCTGTTCCATGCATTTGGCCAATCACCCCTGCACCATTCCCTACCCAATATGGCCCCAAAGCCCACCCAGCCTGCAGCGTCGGTGAGCAGCTGTAGCTGTGCACACCCCGTCCAGGGTGACTGCCATAAGCATACCCCGTTGAACTCCCTCAAAAATGTGCGCCATACCTTTAGATCCTCCATCAAGCCTGTCCCCATGCGTATTTTGTGCCAGCCCTTTGCAGTGCCCCCAGTTGCCGCAGCCAGTCGCCTTGCGAAAACTCTCCCTGCCGGGATGACCCTGGCAGCGAAGTGGAATTTACCTACTAAGGATTGGATGGTCTTTACGGTGGTTCTGTCACTTGATAGTGCCGTATTGATGTCGGCAAGGAATTCCTCTATCTTATCACCGGGTAAGCGGCATGCCACTTCCTCCGTGTCTATTTCGATCCCTAGGTAGATTAGTTTTGTGCATGGCCCTTGCATCTTATCGCCTACTAGCGGTACCACCAGTTCCTCCGCTAGGGTCATAACATTTTTTAACAGTGAGGCGCATGCATTTGAGTCGCGCCTACCACCAAAGAGGAAGTCATCTAGATAATGCGTTTTGCCCCCTCTGCTCTCCACTTTGTTTAGCGCCAATTCCAGAAAGGAGCTTAAAGCTTCAAAGTAAGCGCAGGAAATACTGCACCCCATCGGCATGCATTTGTCTACGTACACCTGCCCCTGAAATTGGAAAGCCGCCTCTATGTCCACTTTTGCCAGCAGGGCCCCCTTTCCCGCTATTTGAGCCAGGCTGACCGCTTGGTCGAAAGAGGCGTATGACACTGAGCAATCTGCCTCGTCCAACCAACCGTTGACTGACCCCCCTTTTGGGTATGATAGGTTGTGGATGAGGCGGAATTTACCCCTTTCCTTTTTTGGTACGATCCCCAATGGGGAAATAATAAGATTTTTCAATGGGGCTGCTTGGTAAGAGCCCGCCATCCTCCCCAATGCAAGTTCTTTGGTGATCTTATCCCTGGCCACATCAGGCCACTCAGTGATAGAATTTGAGTTGTTCGCTGTTCTGGCTCCTATGGGCCCTTTGCAGGGGATGCAAAACCCCATTGTAAAACCCCCAGCCAGCAGGTCTCTTCCTTGAGACACAGGATATCGTGATAACCAAGGGAGCAGCCTTTCCACCTTGATGGGGCAAAAGCCTTTGCTGTCCAGGCCATTGGCTGGCCTCCCCGTACCCACCCCGCCCTCGGCCCCCTGCAGACCTTCATTACCATTGTGGCTTTGCTTGTTTGCTCCAGCCGGTGTGAGTGCCCTTGCCCATTCGCTCCTTGAAGTACCTGATAAACAGTCATCTTCAAGAAATAAATGTTTATTTTAGTGTACAGCATTCACTTGGACATTGGCATTAAATGTGAAAGACAACGGTGTCCAGCCTGTGGCCTGGTGCCCCCTGCTGGAGCAGTCTTAATGTGCCGGCTTCGTTTGTTCGTTTGCCACCGGCCGACCCCTGCAGCTTCTTGCTGGGTGACCTTGTGCCCCACACAGGGAGCATGAGTGCCTGAACTTGCAGCTTGTGCCCCAATTGCAAAACCCATCATTGTAGAATCTGCAATAGAGCGGGACCCTTCCACTGGGATTATTCGCCAGCCCTCCACCCCCCGCCCTTGCAGTCCCATGTGTGGGTGCAGTTTGTGCCAATCCCATGACTGACCGGCCCTGTTGTGGCAAGGTGTTTCCGTTTCCCCATGCGGTTGGCTCAGCCTTACCCTCCCTTGATGCCCCTGGTTTGGGGGCTATGGGTACCATGGCTAGTCCTGTCCCCGCTAGTGAGAATCCTTCACTTAAGTCTGCCAGATGGTTGGCACGCCCTCCGGCTAGAATGATTGTGCCGTCTGCCTGTTCAATGGTCCCTCTGGAGGACCCCAGCCAGTCCTCCACAGATTTGTGATTCCATTTGAGGTCAGGCTCATGTTCCACCCCGAGGCAGAGGCGCTGGTCCCTCAAGAACCATTCGGTGTCGCCTAATTTGGTTATGCTCGTGTATGAAACACGCCCTGTACCCCATCAGTGCCGGCCCTAGGGTTGGGTCTTTTTGATAAATTGTTTGGGCCAGTATTTTGAATGTGGCCAGCCAGTTAGCAAGAGTTTCCGCTGGTCTCACTCGCTTCCTGGCCTTTACCGTCTCCCTCCCCCCTGTTTCTTGCAATGTGTCCTGACCTTTCATTTCGTGTTCGAGGAGGGATAATAAATCTATGAATTTCCCTGCCCAAATCTGGTTCTTTACCCATTCCGGTAGGAGCCAGGAAGAGTAATCGCCCCCTGTAACGGCCCGTAGTTTGGTGAGGTTCCTTGGGCCTGCCCCCCTTTTTCTTGGATTGCCTGTGTGCCCACCCGGCTCCCTACCGCTGCGCTGGTGGCTGGCCTGCTGTTGCTTGCCCCTTGTTCCTTCCCTCGCCTCACATTGCTTGCTCCCGTGGTGACCTGCCCCGTGTTGTTGGCAATTGTGGAGGCTGGTGTGGCCTTTGCCTCTTGTAGTGTTAACACCGCCCTGGCAATCATATTTATTAATTCCAACTCACCATCTCTGTTCGAGGGCGCATTGTTCAAGAATGGCCCCACCTCCCTATCTGGGGGAGTCACCAGTTTGGGCAGAGTCTTGGGCACGGGAGTATGCGGTTGCGGCGTGGGCAGCAGAACTTTGGGGATGCTGGGGGGGCCCGAGGGCGGCGCCCCCAAGCGTGCCTTCAATGCTGCTAACTCCTCCTCCAGATCCCTTTTTGTTTTCTTTTGGTGTGATCCCCCGCTTGTCTTTGCCGTTCTTTTACAAGCAGGGCAAGCCTCCTGACCACCACTCGGTGGCGGATAGTCGGGCCCATTGGTGCCTTCATTGCTTGCAAGGTCTTTGGCCTCAATGACAGTTTTATCCACCTCCGGGTTGGACCCAGGTGTCGTGTTCGTATAGGTCAGTGACGGGTCGCCCATCCTCGCGATGGCTGCCTGCCACCCTAAGACCTCTGCGAGGGTGGCGTATTCTGCCCATGATTGGGCATCAATAAAGCGCCCTGTCGATGATGATCCCGCTACTTCCTCCTCCGTATGCCCTTCCTCCAATAACACGAGTTCTATGCCGTCGAGCCCCGGGTTAACTGCGTTTGCATGAACTGACATGCTGACCTATTTGGAAACAAAATTAGATGTGTCACTATAGTCATGCTGCAGCATTTGTTCGGCATCAGTGGTTGGTAACTGCATGTGCGTTGGCTGGTTTACCCCACCATCTCCCCTCCCCCTGGCCCGGATACTGTAGCAGCGTTGGTGTTTTGGTCTACAACCCCCCCTGCCCCAGACTAGCATGCAAACGGACATTGCAGCAAGGGAAGCCAGGCAAAGTTGCTTGTACCTACCCTGTCTCATAAGTGAATTAGTGCTCCACCTGATGACACCCCTGATTGTAAAACATGATGAACCCCCGACTCCAAGCGTGGTGTGGCGGCCCTCCCCGTGGGGACAACTTGCTATGCTGTACCACCTGCCGCCATACAGCCGCCCGAAATGCTAATACATGACCCCCTTTCTTTATTCATGGCACCCCAAATTGATGCAACTACTGGTGCTGGAGCATGGTGCTCTCCTGCACAGGCAAATTAATGAGCAGTGCAACTCAACTTCCAATCTGTCTTTATAGTTTGTGGCACCTCAAATTGATGCAAATGCTGGGGCTGGTGGATGGCGCTCTCCTGCACATGCTATCGATCGAGCTGTGCAACCAACTTCCAAACCTGTCTTTAAAGCTGTTAAATTCGCTGCAACTACTGGACAATGGGCTGCAAAAAGGCCACGCAATGTACCTGCGCTTACCTTTTTCTCCCCCCCTCCCATGAGCCAGTGCCCCCAACCTTAAAACCCTTGCTACCCAATATCGAAATGCCCATGGCGCGCCGCGGCCATTCTGTTGCTAACTAGCTGATTTCGGCCGTGGCACGACAGCCACCGTCTGTCTCCGCCAACCCACTCGACTTACTCACACGTTGCATTCCATTTCTGGATGCTGCTGCCCATGTGCAGTTAAAACATCCCTTGCCTCGCAAAAAAGGTGGGATGGTGGACACATGCCGCCCACGATGCGGCCGCCTCCCCGACGTGCTCCCAAATGTCCCCATGCACCACCCATCGCACCCTGCCTTGATCCAATCGCTGCCCCACTTGGTGACTTCGCTGCCCACAGTCGCGTGAACGTGTCCAGCATATGGAAAACACATGCTTCAAGTTGGACGAGGCTATACATGTCCTGCACCTTTAAAATTATAGCAGCCAACTTGGTGATATGCTGGCAATCGGCCGGTAGACAAGGCAATAGTCCAACGCGGCTCTGCATGCCCCTAGTGTAAGGCCTAGCGGCTCAATTGTCCCCTTTGGATCGCTCCTTGCCCTGCAATTGATGACGGTGCTGGCAATAGTGCAATACAAGGCGCGCCCCGTCATCATAACGAAAGATTATGTATATATACATATATGTAAAAACACCTTGTATATTCCGACAAAGCTAGTGCCTGCCAACAATCTACTCCTGCCCCAGACCCCAACCCCATCCCCCTTCTCTAACTTTCCACCCTTGCACACCCCCCTCCTCCTGATCTTGCCACGCATCACATATTGCGCCCCTCGTGCCTACCGCCATTACCCGCCTGGCTCACGCCGCAACACCCCTTATGCCCGTCTGAAGCCCTGATGGTTAGCCCCTTGGAGGGTGCAGTTCTAGTTTGCGCTGCTCCCGCCGGCTCTCTTCAATGTCTTATATCATATACATTGCCAAATTTGTGTATATGCGCATATAGATGGCAAAACATGTTATATCCATTATCAATTACCATGTAGCGCCCTCTCTAAGCGCACCGAACTTTGGTCGCCTCAGCGACTGCCCGCATCGACAACCCCTTTCCCTAACTTGCCGCCATGACCCACGCAGCTGGTTCCTACCCTACGCCCCCCCTTCCCTCACATTTCCATGGGCCCGCATGAATCCATGCACAAACAACCTCCCCAAGGATGTGTGACACCCAACTCTGCGACGCCCCCGCAAGCTCCATTACCCTATTTCCGATCTGAGAAAGGTGACACATGTTTATGCAACAAGTGTGCACTGACGCATCAAAAATGCCATAACCGATCCTACCCCTCATCATACTTATGCTGCGCCCTCTCCCCCTGATTAGTTGTGTGAAAAAGACTGTGCTTTGCCTCAAAACGTGGTTACGACCACCATCACCACACCCCCCACGATATGGGCCACCCAGTTTGAAATGCCAGGTGACTACACGGGAGCCCTCCCTGTGCGCCCTTATAGGCGTGCCCATTCTCCATATATGCACGACCCGAATGGCCGCTGTATATCCCAAAGGGGTTCTGGCCGGGGGTGCCAACTCAATTCCTTGGGGGCGGTGGGGGGGATTGCGAGGGAACTTTACCATCTAAGTCCCCCCCTGGAGCCGAATGCTCCTTGGTGAGTCGGCGACAAACTCCAGGAATAGCCCCCTTGTCCTCGCTCGTGGGCATGCGAATTTCCAATCGCCAGTCTACCCGCACAGTCTCCATGCCACATCGTATCACATCAGACTCAGCCCATAATTTCAATCGCAGCGACCTCGTGCCCTACCGCCTACCCAACCTTCATTTTTCTACAGAATACAATGCAAAGGTGGCTGTCATTGCACCGCACATATCGAGGCGGTCAACCAGTTCGATAAGTGCACACTGCTCATGAATACTAAACGTGGCGTGGCGGCCCTCCTGATCAAAACATGCCACAGTACGCAAGCCAAACGTTGCCAACGTGTCACCTCCACTTCGCTTAACTTAAATGTGGCGCGATTCCCCACACTTCATTTTTACAGAATAAATGCAAACGCGGCTGATTCAACCGCCCGGACCGAGGCGCCCATCCAATTAGATAAGTGAATACTGTGCATAAATGAATTAAGCTCAACCTGGCGCAGTGGCCATTATAAAAGAACATGCAATGGTAAACAAGCCGAACGTTGTAAACATGGCGCGGCGGCCATTGAATTGGAAACACATGTCCCCTCTACTACGCTTTCGCTAACGTGGCTCCATTCCCCCAAACTTCAATTTTACAAATTAAATGCAAACGTACCTGGCGGCCAACCAATTAGATAAGTGAATACTGAGTATACATGAAATAAGCTAAACCTGGCGCGGCGGCCATCACAAGAAAACCTGCAATAGTAAACAAGCCGAGTATTGTAAACCTGGCGCGGCGGCCTCTAAATTGGAAACACATGTCCCCTCTGCTACACCTATACCAGACGCGGCGCGATTCCCTCTAAACTACATTGTTAACATAAATGAATGCAATCGTGGCTGTGCCACGACCGCCCGTGTTGAGGCGGCCATCCAATTAGAATAAGTGCATACTGCATATAACGAAATTGAAATAAAGGTGGCGCGGCGGCCATAATGAGAGAACATGCAGTGGTAAACGAGACAACGTCGAACACGTGGCGCGGCGGCCATTGCATATAAAACACATGTCGCTCCAACTTCGCTTTAACTGAACGTGGCGCTATTCCCCCCAAGCTTCGTTTTGACCGAAAATGAATGCTAATGTGGCTGTAATTACAACACTCGTATCGAGACGGTCATCGACATGGATAAGAACATACATACTGCGTATGAATGCAATAAACTGACGTGGCATGGCGGCCATCATGAGAAAATATGAAATAGTAAACCAGCTGAACGTATCGAACGTGGCGCGGCGGCCATTGAATTAGAGAACATATCACCTCTACATCGCTTTAACCAAGTGTGACGCGATTCCCCCCTCCCGGAAAACATGCTCTTTCTCACACCCTACACCCGCGCACTCTACCCTCACCCCTTCATGTCGCCGCCACATACTACCAGCACTCATTTACCTTCTTTCCCCGGCTGGAAGAGAAATCGGCTTCACTTGAACGCCCAAATCTCCCAACCGAACTTCCGTGGCACGCCTGTAACACCGCCCGACCTCACACGCCGACAGCAGCCCGAAGTCCAACGTCGCTCTCCTCTTAGACCGAGATGAAAACCAAAATGCGTTCTCAGGCGGGGGCAGGTACCGTGGGAGAGAGAGTGAGTTGCGCTTGTTCTTCTTGCTGATAGATTTTTATCCATCAGCGGTGATTTTTGGATACCGAGGCTTGAGCCTCATTACTCCATCTTCTCGGGTTGAGTGTGTAGTCGTGGGTTTGTATTCTTCTTGGTCTGTGTGGTCTTGTCACAGTAGGGCTGGTTTCACAGGGTCTCCGCAGTGATGGGCCGCGGGTAGCGGTCGAAGGGGTTTGCAGTGGTGGCAGTGAGTCTTCTGATCAGAGGGTTCGGGTTCTGATCCAGTTCTTGCCAGAAGTTCTTACTCAGCTTCGCTAGATGTTCATCCAACATCTCGATGTCCAGGTCTCTGTGAAGGTCTGCTATCCTTGTGAAGATTGGTGCTCCGGACGATATCTGCAGGGCCTTGTTCTGGACTATCTGAAGACTCTTCCGGTGTCGCTCATGGCAGGTTATCCATGCTGGGGAGGCATAAATCAGGGTTGGTCTGATGATCGTCTTGTAGACGTTGATCTTTGTCCGGAGTGGCATGGACTTGCTCTTCAGGAGTGGGTACAGTGCTGCCATCTTTCCTGTTGCCTTCTGCTGAGTATTCTCAATGTGGCTTTCCCAGTTGAGTCTGCTGTCCAGGGTCACACCAAGGTAGCGGCTGCTGCTCTCCCATTTGATGGTCTCCCCGTTGAGGCTGATGTGTGGGTGCTCCTTGATCTTCTTTCTGGTGAACAGCGTTGCAGTTGTCTTGCTGGTGTTGAGTTCTATCCGCCAGTCGCTGTACCACTTTGCGATTGTATCCAATGAAGCTTGCAGGTTCTTCGCCACTTCCTTTTCGCTGAAAGACTGGGAGATTACTGCAACATCGTCTGCATACAGCGCCAGATTCGTCTTGTGGAGATCTGTCGGGATGTCGTCGGTGAAGAGGTTGAACAGGAAGGGTCCGAGGTTCGATCCCTGAGGCACGCCTGCTCGGATGGGATGTGAAGAGGACATCTCAGACCGCATGGCGACATGGAAGGTGCGGCCTCCCAGGTAGCTTGCAATCGTCTTCACCAGGTAGTTCGGAACACGTGGCGCGGCGGCCATTGCATATAAAACACATGTCGCTCCAACTTCGCTTTAACTGAACGTGACGCTATTCCCCCCAAGCTTCGTTTTGACAGAAAATGAATGCTAACGTGGCTGTAATTAGAACACTCGTATCGAGACGGCCATCGACATCGATAAGAACATACTGCGTATGAATGCAATGAACTGACGTAGCATGGCGGCCATCATGAGAAAATATGAAATAGTAAACCAGCTGAACGTATCGAACGTGGCGCGGCGGCCATTGAATTAGAGAACATATCACCTCTACATCGCTTTAACCAAGTGTGACGCGATTCCCCCCTCCCGGAAAACATGCTCTTTCTCACACCCTACACCCGCGCATCCTACCCTCACCCCTTCATGTCGCCGCCACATACTACCAGCACTCATTTACCTTCTTTCCCCGGCTGGAAGAGAAATCGGCTTCACTCGAACGCCCAAATCTCCCAACCGAACTTCCGTGGCACGCCTGTAACACCGCCCGACCTCACACGCCGACAGCAGCCCGAAGTCCAACGTCGCTCTCCTCTTAGACCGAGATGAAAACCAAAATGCGTTCTCAGGCGGGGGCAGGTACCGTGGGAGAGAGAGTGAGTTGCCTGTCCTCCCGACCCTTTATAGGGTCTTCCTCTCCCTCGGTTCCCTGCCCCGCCCTTCTTCTTGCAACATTCCCTGCCTCTTCCGGGGGCAGGCTTTTCCCCAGTTTATGGGGGCCGCCCCCACCCCGTAACCGAGGAGGGGGAGGAGTTTGGCTGGGCAAGCTCACTAAGGAGCGGCGCCCACCATGCCTCCTATGTCGGCACATTCGCCCGCCAAACAGTGCTGGGTAGCACTGAGAGCAGACAGCTCGCCCAAGAAAAGCATCCAGGGACTGGTGGGGGTACCCACAGCCACGCTGGCCCACGAAGCACTGCCCGAGGCCCTGGAGGGTTGAACGCTTGCACAGTAAAGAGCCACGCCCTGTGCACATCACTGTACCCTGCAATCGTCCTCAGCAACCTCATCTTGCATATCCCGGCACTAGTGCCCAGCAGCGTGCCTGCCCTCCATTCCCCGTCAGCCACCCCGTCCTGAGGTTGTGCAATCTCGGAAGAAGTGTAAGGGATGCCGGTGTGCCATGTGCTGCGGGCCAGTCAGGGCTTGCAGCCGGCGCGCTAATGTATCAAGCGGGGCTCCAGGGATGGCAAGCGGGACAGACAGGTAGCTTTACACTTAATACCCTGCCAGACAGTGAAGGGCTAAGGGTGAGGCTAAGGGTGAGACTCTGGCACCCTACCCGCCCATGGCCACGTGTCAGAGAAGCTGCCCTCCTCTGGGCAGTGTCACTATCGCGCCCTCAGGTGCTATACCCACTCCCACTGGAAGCTGAAGGCACGACCCACATACTGCATAGCCAGGGACACTGCAGGACCAATCACACGCCTGTTAGGTGAACAGGTGGTATTAAAAGTATGCATGCCATCTTTACATTAAAAATAAAATAAAACAAAAACAGAGAAATAGTCACAGCAATTTACGCTTTTGACTTTTTGAACTGAAAATGCTGAAGAAAGTGGAGGGAATGTTTTCGTGCATTTTAAAATCTGTACATTATAAAACAATTGTTATGTAATCATTTTTATTCTACTGTCTTTTACAGAAATACATTAAAATATAATGCAGCTGCTGTGTGTAGCCAGCCCCACATCTTTCGGCCACTTCTCTTTTGTTTGGTGGCAATGACCACTAGGCTCTTGCTAGAGCCTTGTACGTGCCACACATCACAGTTCTCGTGCAAAAGCAACTATTTTAAGGGGGCACTTTAAAAAACATTGGTTTCCAAAGTTTTTTAGGCCGAGCCCCCACTTGGCAAAAATACTATTACTGGTCCCTCCCCACCAGTGCCAGAGCTACTTGTAAATTTTCTATCAAACACAATTACCGCGCTACCATAGGAAATAGCTTTGTGCACCCGTCGGGCCTACGAGCACCGTGGTGTACTACCCCCAAAGTTGGAAGACCACTGCAAGTCTAAACTCTCCCGTTGTCGGCTCTTGGGGTTGGATGTGTTAGCACTGCCCGTCGGTCTTTATTATTTTATAGTTCACATAAAGAATAAGTGTATTGTGTAGTACAGCCATGCAAGTGTTATAAATACGGCAGGAGCGAGGGGTGCAGGACGACAGCACACCCATACAATTATGAGGTATTCTGCGATGTTTTGCAAAGCCCAGGATGTTGACACCGATAATAACACAATGGGCTTCATTACAACTCTGCCATTAGCCGTGCCGGTAAAAACGGAGTTCTGTTTTTTTCCGGCGCCTGGATTTAAGGAATCACTGGGGCATTACAGCCCCGCTGGTCCATGAAGCCAGGCACTGGAAAATGTTACTCCCCATTCCCACTGAGTCCAAAAGGACTCAATGGGAATGGGAAGGACGGAAGCACTGGCACCGTGTGCAACAGTGCCGGTGCTTTCGTCAATGTCTGTGAGCGGCTGCTGTCCCGTCCGCCAGGTCTGACCTGGAGGGCGGGACGGCAGCTGCTCGCAGAACTGGGAGTGTGCAGGTCCGGTACAACGGTGCCGGTACCCTCGTACTGCGGCCCAATATATCTTTATCTGTTTCATCCCAAGAATGTTCTCTCCCGCTTCTTGACGCTGTAATTTACCCTGCACCTTCATGATTGACCTGCTTTAACCATATCTTGCCTAACCCGAAAGGCTTGTGGTCCGAGGGATTTCACTGTGTCGGAGGGGCACACAGCGCTGCAAATTGATTCCTGACTTTCAGTGTGTTTTACAGGTTCCTCACCTTCATTTTCCTAGCCCATGCCCCATAAGTGGCCTCCATTCCAACTTTGGATTGACTGCGAGGTGGACATGGCACTGTTTAGCAACAATGGGACATTGCATCCAAGGGATTGTGCCTTAGTGATCTCACTCTTGCCCGTGTCTCTTGTAGCATTATTGACTGCAGAGCTGGTGGCACATGGTATCCATTCGTGGCCCTCAGGGAAACTCTGGGTCGTTGTTCACCCTTACCTGATGTGTGGGCCCAATCAGCAGAGCAGTGAGCAAAAAGAGTGAATGAAACAGGGGCCCCCCAAATTGGGGCCCTCCACATGTTTTGTATTACTCACCATTGAATATGTTGTCTGAGCCAATTGGAAATGTAGTCCTAAACGTCTTGGGAGACAAAGGTTGTAGGGCCCTGATATAAAACAATAACGGCAGATGACCGGAGTGCGTGATACGCGGCTGAAAGGCGTGGTCGAGAGAGGGGAAGTTGTTTTTTATTTCCGTTAGCACATTTACAACCCTTGTTTGGAAAATGCAGGCTTTGTTTCATCAAAGACGCCATACACAGTGGGAAACAAATAATTTTGTTTTTTTATTGCCAAAAGGATTTTTTTTTATATGTAATAATTTAAAAGTCGTGTCTTTACATTATTGTTTAAAACAAACAAATCGAATGATGTTCATAGGTCATTATATTTACATTTTAGATGATTTTCAATTGGAAGTATAAGATGTCCGCATTTTTGTCCACAAAGACTGCATTAAAAAAAGGGCCCGCTATTACGGCGCATTTTATTTGTGTCACGATATTTTAGTGTTTTTTTATTTGCATTGGAGACTTTTTGAAATCAAGTTCTGAATAGTAACTGTTTGCATATAAAATGGGGGCTGTGTCCCAGTACTGCTGGATGAACGTGTCTGTGCCAGGAGGTGCCAAGCCCTCCACAGTGGGAACAAATGACGACTGCCTGGGATATCAAGGGTCTGTCTGTACAATTATAAAAAACCAGTTAATAGCCCTCTGTATCAACCATTCACAAACAATGCCCGCTGCTCGAATTTGTGAAAAGTTAAGTGGCGGAGTGGGGGAGAGTAAAGGATATGTATCTGCTCGGTGGGGTATGAATGTACAGACAGTAATTAAGTTTTCCCCTATTGGGTTTTTGGAAGGCTAAAAATACGTGCCCTCAAACGCAGCATTTCATCACTCTGGTTGAGAGGGCAGGTGTGGCTAGGAGGGAGTATGCTGCCCATTGCCCGCCATCAGACCCGTCTCTTGTCCAGTAATGTTCACGCCCTCTCTATGAGCGTAAACCAAATAACAAGGCTCAAACCTGTCAGGTCAAAATGTAATAGCTGCTGCCCTTGAAATGTGTGTGACGATTGATTCCAATTTGGGAGCAAAATCGTTCTACACCACGCAGCGCTGCAGCTCCACCCCTTAGGTGTTCAAGAAATGGGGGGGTTAATTGTTTCATGTCAAAAGAGGGAAGACCATGCTAAATTGTGGTTAGCAAAGTAAGGGAGGGGTGTGACGCGTCTTCTGCTTCCAAGCACAACACGGACACGGTAAGTCAGCAGAGACTAGTTTATTAGTTAATAAGCACAGAGAGCAGCAGGCACCTCTGCCAGAGCCCTACTTCAACTGCCACTGTGCATTCCAGAACACTACAGAACACTACACATCTTTACCCCTTAACAATGAATGAACAAGAAAGAACAACAGCCCTAAAAACACCCCAGAAAAATTGAAATGCACAAAGAAAATTACAAAAGAAACAGATACAGTTGCCACATTGACATAAAATTCTAAGCACACAGAAAATCCTTAAACTTAACTGGAACTTTCTTAACACCCCCATCAATCGGTCCACCATCCAGAACTCTCTTTATTTCACTTCCACTCTCCACTACCTCATTCTCACTCTTCCTTCTCTCTCCTTCCTTCTTACCATTCTCAACTCTCCCATCATCATCATTCCCCTCTCTGCTTACCGCCAGTCTACCTTTTGACCACACCTCTCCACCATCAACCACCACCACCTAATTCCTCACTGCTGCAATCCTTTTTGGTCCCAGAAACTTGCTCTCCAAGCACTTGAGACCATATCTTAGATTCTTGATAAAGACCCAATCTCCAACCAGCCATTCACGTTGCTTTACATTGGAGATATCATCAAATATCCTGTTGTATTGACACTGAGCCTCCTGCACCAACCTCATCACTTCCTCCCTATTGACATTCACACTGAAAGCCAACCCAATCCATCCTGGACACAATTTCGTACCTGGTTGACGTCCTTTTAGTAAGACAAAAGGGGACATTTTCGTGACTGAGTGCAGTGTGATACAATAACTCCACACCATTTCTCTCAAAACATCACACCATCTTAACCTCGTTCTTGGGAGGATAGCTCAGGGGCAACGTGCGCGCCTTGGAAGCACAACGACACGTAGCAACACAGGTTCGATCCCTGGGTCTGTGCTTAGGAACCTCTGGGTATTAAGCGCATTATAAATAACTAATTAATATAGTGTATAACCCTGATCTCATAGGTAACTGAATACCACCCTTGTGAAATATGTTAGCCCGTTCTACCAGCCCATTTGCCCTATGATGATATAACGCTGTACACGTGTGTAGAATACCAAACCACAACAAAAATGACTTCATTGTCTCTGAGCAGAACTGCACCCCATTATCAGTCATCATTTCCGTGGGAAATCCTTCACGATAGAAAACCACTTAAAGAAATTTCACCAATTCCACCGTGGTTGCCGCTTTAAGAGCCTTCCACTCTATACACTTTGAGTGATGATCCACCAAAACCACAATACATTTGAAACCTTCACCCAGTCCTTGAATAGGACCCATTAAGTCCCCTGCCACCTTTTGCTACAGTTCCACAGGTACCTGCACAGGCCTCAGTGGTGTCTTCCACACCATTTTGCTTTTGTCACTTGCCAAACAAATATCAAACTCTCTTATTTTTCTATCTACCCTGCTATCCATTGCCGGCCACCAGTGACTATGTCTTAGCATCCTTTTTGTACTGTTCATTCCGCAATGCCCTTGATGGGCAATATTTATTACTTTGTCCCTAATACCCTGAGGGGGAACCTCCTTACTACACCTCCTGAGCCTTTCTCCAGACCTGGACAAACATAACTCATTTCTCACCTCATAAAATCGATCAAACTTCCTGTCTACTTCACTCCTACCAGGCCAACCTTCCACCGTCCACTCCTTAACCTTGCTAAGTACTACATCATCCCTCTCTGCTGCCGTCCATACCTCTTCATTCAATCCTTCTTGCTCAATGCTGGCAACAATCACCTCTTCTTCTTGTTCCTTCCCTACAACTTCAATATCACTGTCCACTGGGCGCCAAGAGAGATAATCTGCCACCACATTATCTTTGCCAGGAACATAGCACATCTGAAAATCATAGTTTTGTAGTTCTAATACCCATTTTGAAATTCTGGGTGACCCTCCAGACCAGTTCCCACCAGCCAACATCTGCAACAATGGTTGATGATCCATTTTCACAATGAACTGTTGACCCCACAAAAAGAATTTGAAGTGCAGGACAGCCCAAAACACAGCTAGGGCTTCCCTCACAACCATTGAATAGTTTTTTCTGCACCCCTTAATGGTCTAGAAGCAAACGCTACCACATGCTCCTCTTTCTCACAGTCCAATTGTGACAATGACGCCCCCAAACCCAACAAACTGGCATTCACCACCAAAAATGTCCTGAGTCCACTCACAAATCCTCCTAACAAGGGAGCATTAGAGATCCCTTTCTTTATCTCCAGGAAATCTTCCATGCACTCATCTGACCACAGAAAAGTGACCCCTTTCTTTAGTAATGCTCTCAACAGTACCAAAATAACAGCAAAGTTATTGACAAACTTGTGATAGAACTCTGCCATCCCCATGAATGACCTTAATTGATCCTTGTCTTGTGGTGCTGGGGCCTTACTTATACTCTCTACCAGACTGTGCTTAGGAGAAGCCCCCCTAGAGGAAATGTTGTGCCCTAAATACTCCATGTCACGCGCTCCAATCTTGCGCTTACTGTGCTGTACTGTTAACCCAGCCTCACACAACTTCTCCAATACAATTATCAATACTTTATCATGCTGCTCCATACAATTAGCAAAAACAAGAATATCATCCTGGAACACAATTACATTGCTGACACCTTGTAACACCTTTTCCATCACTTGTTGAAAGACAGCCCCAGCAGATGCCAAACCAAAAGGCATCCTGTGGTATTTGTTTGTTTGTTTGTTTGTTTATTTATTTGTATGGCGCACCATACCCAGGGGCAACAGGGCGCAGGCAGAAAGATAATTCGAGGCTTACAATGTTACAGAAATATACAGTGGAAGTAAAAATAAAGACATTCAAGGATTACAGGAATGAGAAATATACAAAATCTTCATACATAAAAAATATCAATATCTATACAGGAATGAAATATACAGATATGTACATGGGCTGTTAGAGGCGAGAGCAAGGCCGCAAACAAAGAGTATCAATATCTATACATAGGTGTAGAATGTACAATTAAATACAGGGGTTATTGGAGGTCAGGTGACTGATGAGGTGCCTTCTAAAGTGCAAATATGGTTGATCAGCTCTCAGGTTGTGTGGCAAAGAGTTCCAAAGTGTGGCAGCTTTCACCGGGAAACTGTTGCCACCAATGGTGGAGAGTTTGAATCTGGGAATTATCAGACAGTTGGAATTGATAGTTCTTGTTTGATGGAAGACTTTCTCTTTACCTTATCCATCAGATAACTAGGGGCGGCATTGTTGAGGGCTTTATGGTTTAGGGAGGCCAACTTTAGTTTGATTTTGTTAT
Organism: Ambystoma mexicanum; assembly: GCF_040938575.1. Taxonomy (NCBI): domain Eukaryota; kingdom Metazoa; phylum Chordata; class Amphibia; order Caudata; family Ambystomatidae; genus Ambystoma; species Ambystoma mexicanum. Next base: position 821,474,025 of record NC_090939.1, read on the forward strand.
CTGTGGAGAGCCATTTGTGTTGGCGTCTGGTAGTGGAGATGTGATCTCTCTTATTAATGCCGAGGGCAGCTCTCAAGGCATTATTTTGTAGGATTTGTAACCTATGTATAATGGCTTTGTTAGCACCGCTATAAAGGGCATTACAATAATCGAGCCTAGAGAGTATGAGTGCTCTTGCCAGGATCATACAGCTGTCATTGGATAGGAATGGTCTGCCTGCTCTTATTAATTTGCAAGTATACGCAGTGGTAGATGCTAGTGAGTTGACCTGTTTAGTGAATGACATAGTAGCATCCAGATAAAAGCAGAGGGTTTTTACTTCCCTGGATACTTTGATAAAGTTGCCATCTATGTTAAATTCGGCATATTCAAGGCCTAGTTTGTTGATATTAGCGGGGGTACCCAGGATGATGAGCTCTGTCTTGTCATCATTCAGGCATAGACCATGAGATGCCATCCATGCCTGAATGATGAGATATACCCTATTCACCAACGCTCTGTCCTTACTGTGATCCCCTGAAAGTGGGAGGAGAATCTGAGTGTCATCTGCATAGTTAGTGTAGGTGACACCCAGATGGTCCAGATCGTCGAACAGAGGTTTGGTGAAGATGTTGTATAGTGTGGGGGAGACGCATGAGCCCTGCGGGACTCCGCAGGTAATAGGAGAGGGGTCTGCTGCTGCTGAAGGGGAGAAGACTCTCCATTGTTCTCTCACTCAGAAAGGATTCAATCCATCTGATGGCTTCTGGGGAGAAATGAGCAGCTGAATCCAGGTGTCTGCAGAGGACCTTGTGGTCGACAAGGTCGAATGCCGCGGAGAGGTCGAGTAGGAGGAGGAGTGCTGTCTTACCCTTGTCCCTCAGATCATCAATTTGGGTTTTCAGATCAATGAGGGCTGTTTCCGTGCCGTGTAATGGGCGGAAACCTGATTGTCTGGAGCCTAGTAATTTGTGTAGTTCAGGGTATTTTTGAATCTGGACATAGGCCACTTTATCCAAGATTTTCAGTAGGAAGGGTACCGTGGTGATGGGTCGGTAGTTGGTGGGGATGAGAGGATCAAGCGTCTGCTTTTTGAGGAGGGGAGCACCCAGGATTGTTTAAGTTGGAAGGGATACTGCCTGAGAAAAAAGAGGCGTTTATGAGTTTGGAGATAAAGGGCGACAAGTCTCTGGCTGCGTCCTTGATTATGTGTGCAGGGCAGATGTCGCCTTTGCAGTTTGAGGGTTTAAGAGAAAGAATGATTTTCTCAACCTCCAGGGTGGTAGTTTTAGAGAAGGCGAATGAGTTAGTGTGTGTGCTTGGTAAGGCATTAGGCGTAGATGTGGGAGAGTTAGTGCGGTTTAAGGAGTCTTTTTTTAGTTGAATTTTGTTTTGTAGGGTGTTTATTTTATTTGCTAGTGCCTGTTGGATGTCTGTGCACCAAGTCTGGTCCTTGGTGCAGGTGTCGGGTGTGGCAATGGGTGACTCAAGTTCCTTCAGTATGGAGAAGAGCTCCTTCATACTTGAGTTGGAGTTGGCAATGCGGTTGTTATAGGAGTTCCGTTTAGCTAAGCAGATTTCAGCTTTGTAATGATGAGAAATCGTGTCAAGGATGGCTTTCTTTTCACTGGAGGGGCATAGTTTCCAAGCAGCTTCACATTTTCGCTTTTTTAGGCGGAGGGCTTTGAGTTCGGGTGTGTACCATTTATTTAAATGGGTTTTAGGCTTGCTGGTGCGAAGTTTAAGTGGGGCAATTTTGTCCATGGAGGTTAACATGATTTTATTATATTTGTGAACTAGTATGTTGGGATCTAGATTGTCTGGCAATGCGTTTAGCGTTGGAAGGATGGCTGGGATGATTTTTTCTACTGATATATTTTTCTTGTTTCTTGTGAGGCAGGGTGGTGCCAGTGACACGGTTGTGGTAGGTGGTCTGGAGGTCAATAGGTTAAATGAGACCAGCGAGTGGTCAGTCCAAAGTAGTGGTGTGGTGGAGGAGATGACCGCTGAGCAGTTAGCATCAGCAACCCAGTCTAGGGTTCTTCCCTTCAGGTGGGTAGGTAGGTTGACTTTTTGTGAGAGTCCGAGTGATGAGATCGTATTGGCTATGGTAGAGGCATGTATGTCTGCTGGGTCGTTAAACCCTAGGTTAAGGTCACCTAGTAGCAGTAGTTGTGAGGTGGTTTTCGATTGTTGGAAATTAGGTTATGCAAATATTCCTTGAAGGTCCCGAGCGGACCTGGTGGTCTGTAGATCAGGTGGATGGTGAGGGATTGGGTGTTGTTTATAGGGAGTTTGGCAGTGAGGGATTCGCACGATTGCAGGGTTTGGGTCGGGGCTAGTCTGAGAGCTAAACTTTCTTTGGATATGATGGCGATGCCACCGCCCCGGTTGTCCACCCGGTCCTGCCTGGATATGGTATAGCCATCTGGGATGGCCAACATTAGAGACGGGCCTGCTGCATTGTGGAGCCAGGTTTCAGTTAGAGCAATAAAATCTAATTTATCTTTAATGATTAGGTCTGCTATATCAAGGGCATGTGCGACCAATGATCTAGTATTGAGGAGAGCTCCTTTATAAGAATGTTCATCGTTTTTACCGAAATATTTGTATGAGCCATAGGTTTGGACATTGTTGTGGGGATGGTGGGGCCTTTAGTGGTGGGAGGGGCAAGCTGGTGGTTTAGGGCCGTGGGTTTTCTAGTATGGTGGCTTTTGGCTTCGCATTTGGAGTCAGACAGGAGTCTTCGGGGCGGCTCATATAGTTTAGAGAGTCTAGCGCGAAGTTTGATGTTTCTTTCGGTGGTAGGGCATGGGTGGGAGGCAAGGGTTATTGGTCCTGACCTGCGATGATACCTTGGGCAGGAAGGGTCAGAATAGTAACTAGTTATGTAGGAATCGTTGGTGAGACTGGCGCCTGGCCGGGAAGGGGGGGCTCCTGAGTCGGTATCCTGAATGGGAATATCTGGGGATGCGGGCGTGGCCATCGCACAGAAGATGAGTAATATAGTTAGCATTTTCTGCAGAACAGCGCTGGCGTTGTGTGAGCAGAGTGGGAATAGCAATGAAGATGCTATCTAGGAGAGGCAGGAAAGATAGGGTAGGGTGGCAGTCTAAATGTCCAGCTGCAGGTCAGTGGAATTCAGAGTTGCAGTAATGGCTAAGTTCAGTGTGCCGTAGCATGGCGCAGTATAGTAATAAAGCAAGGGGATACTGCAATTCAGTGGTATGGCGGTTAGGACACAGGGATACAACAAGGTGAGCAACAAAGGGACAGGCGGCCATCTTTGAGTGTGGTGGGCCGTGATGTACCTGGGTGGAGGACAGGTGCAAAGATAGCGATTCCCGCTATTTCAGGCACGGCAGCCTGTTTCCTTCTCTGAGCGTCGGCGCAGCTTCATTTATGGAGGCTCCGGCGCTCGTAGGATGGATTCGGCGTGTGTGGGCGCTCAGGCCAGAGCGCTGCTGTAGAAATTCGGCGCAGGTCGAGCGGCCTGCAGGAAAGCTGCCCCCTGCTCCTGCAGTGGCTGGGCCTGGACAGGGAGCTCCTGCTCCTCGGTTGTAGGGGTGCCAATGAGCACAGGCAAGAAACAGGAAATGGCCTTGCAGTCGTGGGCCTTGGATGGAGTGGGCCGGCTCTGCCTGCCGGCTACCAATCATGGGGTTAAGGATATTGCCGGCCAATCAGCTGCAGCATGTGGCTGATGTGGGCCTGGTTAGGCTCTCTGGTGAGCAACAAAGGGACGGGCGGCCATCTTTGAGTGCGGTGGGCCGTGATGTACCTGGGTGGAGGACAGGTGCAAAGATAGCGATTCCCGCTATTTCAGGCACGGCAGCCTGTTTCCTTCTCTGAGCGTCGGCGCAGCTTCATTTATGGAGACTCCGGCGCTCGTAGAATGGATTCGGCGTGTGTGGGCGCTCAGGCCAGAGCGCTGCTGTAGAAATTCGGCACAGGTCGAGCGGCCTGCAGGAAAGGTGCCCCCTGCTCCTGCAGTGGCTGGGCCTGGACGGGGAGCTCCTGCTCCTCGGTTGTAGGGGTGCCAATGAGTATTTGAAAGTTTCCTCTGGTGTAATGAATGCTGTGACATCTTGGGAATCTTGCGACAAAGGTACTTGGTGATGGTGATAAGCTGCTGGCAGACCCATCACCGTGAACCAATTAGAATCTCCCAACACAGCCAGAACTTCTGAAAGGACCGGCAGAGGGTGCCTCTCCACTAAGATGTTCTTATTAAGCTCTCTTAAGTCAACACATAAATGAATCTTCCCATTACTCTTCGCTACCAACACTACTGGTGAAAGCCATTCAGTGCCATGCACCCGTTCAATCACTCCTCCCTGTAAGAGACCATCAACCTCTCCATGTAGTTGTCTCTTCATATTATGGGGAACTGCCCGCACTTTGTGCACCACCGGCAGCGCCTTTGCCTTCACCTTCACCTTGATACAATGTTCAAAGTCTTTTAGTTTATGCAAATTCTCTGTGAATACTTTTGGAAATTCTGCAACTGCTTTGTCAGCCACTTCCGCTATCGTCACTGGAATGGGGGCATCCTTTCTTTGCTACCAAAATGTTTGCCACACATTCTCTACCTTTATAGCCAACCTGACCTTGAAACTTCCCAACCCTATTTCGCTCGCACCAGAGCCACATGGCTGGACATGAGACGGTGCTAATTCTTGTAGTTCTCTAGGCAAACTTCCCATGAAGGTCTCCTCCGAAATAATAGTCCATGTGGAAGGACTGTCAACCTTTATTGGTATCTTTGAGCCATCAATATGAAAAGTGCCCACGGGACCTTCCATTACACCAGATACTGCTGATATCTCGAATATGTGCCGTGGCTTCATTTCTCCACTCTGGGAAGATGGAGCACTTTCCTGTTCACAATGATTATGCTTATACTCCACCACATGAATGAAACTTTCCTTGCAAATGCACGCAAAATTACCTCTGCATCTGCACTTAATGCACTCTGCATTCTTCGCCGGACAGAACACGCTGGTTGCTGAGTGTCTTGGATTCCCACATCTGAAGCATTTGTGTCCTATCCATTCCTTCCTTGTTCCATAAGATTTTTTCGGACTCACTGTGCACACTTCTTGACTGTTTTTTTCTCTTTTCTTTCATATACTGCATTGTTTGCTCAATTCCCCTGGTCAGTTCCACCGCTTGTTCTAGGGTCATGTCCTTTCCTAATAATTTCACTTGCACTCTCAGATTGTTGGTGCATCTCACCAGTTGATCTCAAATCAGAGAATTTGGCAAGGCACCAAATTCACACGTGTGGCTAAGTGTCCTCAGAACAGCCACATATCCTTCTAAAGGCTTCATTGGGTCTTGTGTCCTTTGGAAAAACGTGTACTTTCGAAAGTCACATTTTTCTCTGGTTCAAAATGTTCTTTAATTTTCTTTACTTCTAAGGAGAATTCCTCCAAGTCTCCGGCTCCCTCGCCTTGTGGTTCTGGAAGCCCATCAAACACACTGCGCCCCTCTGGCCCCAGGTTATGCAGCAACAATGCTTGTTTCCTACCAGGGTTAAATTTGTCCCCACCCATAGCCATAATGTGGGTCTCAAACATTGTATTCCACCATTCTCATCCTATCAGTGGCGTCCCTGGTTCAGTTAGGAATAGGGGTGGAGGAGGTATTGCTGCTGTGGCCATGCTTACACTTCTTTAATATCCTCAAGTTAATTTATTTTGCTGTCTCTAATACTATGAACTGTTATTAGTGCAGCAGAGTATGTGGACTCTCTTCATAATTTTATTTTTTTATTTTTTAAAGTGTTCCTGGGCTGTTGTCTGCAACCCTGTGAGTGCCTTGCCATGCCTTGCAATGAGTTATCTGCAATATGCTGGAAATGGCTCCTTTCTTGATTTGTTCTTTATTGATCTGTGCTCCCTCCTTCCTTCCTGTGCTCTGAGCATGTTTCTCCTTGCTTTTGCCTGACTTCCTGTGAGGTCTGTTCTGTGACAGGTTGCATTGCCTGGCAACGTGTAACAATGCCGGCCAGGAGAGCGAGACAGTCACGCATGCAGTATGCTCTCTACGTTCGAGGGGAGGGCGGGGCTTGTTGGCAACATTGCTAACGAACGTTGCTTGTGCAACATCCACTTCACCCAGCTTTGGGGATCCTTGTTAACACGGAGGTCCTCCACCCTCTGAGCGCACCTCTATCCGTGTCCCTCTCATCTTATAGCAGGAGCGGTGTTCGAGCCTTCTCTGTGGTGCTTTCTGCCATATGAAGGGACTCTGCGCTTTCTTTCCTCCCCCTTGTGCATACCGAGGCTCGCCTTCTCGTCGCCACTGATGCATCTTCTGCTTCCATGCACAGCACAGACAGGGTAAGTCAGCAGAGACTAGTTTATTAGTTAATAAGCACATAAAGCAGCAGGCACCTCTGCCCCAGCCCTACTTCAACTGCCACTGTGTGTTCTAGAACCAAGAGTGGCTTTAGAACACTACAGCAAAACGAAAAGGTGATGGCTGGAAGGTTTTGAATAAATCATAACCACGGGCAAAGCTCTGTGCAACACTCCAGACCATCGTTTTTCAGTCTGCCAAGCCATTACAGAAGGGGAAAACCATATGCAAATCAGGCTTGGTCCTACCCCAAAAGGGGCAGTCCAGCCCGAACTACTAGGTCACATCACTTCTGCACGAGACCACAGACATGTTTCAGCCTTGTTGGGCGTCATCAGTGCACACATAAATTATGTATTAACAAAAACAAGATGATAACACATCAGGGGGGAAAAAGGCTGTTTGGCAGCTAACCACAGCTTGGTCATGATTCCAAAGAGAACACAGAAAAAGGTTTACTCTTAAGTCTGTTTCTACAACCAAACCATGCAATTCACTAACATTCTCATAAAGGTTGGGATCATAGTGAAGAGGCAGCAGACTCTTAAACACTTAAAATCAAAAATATCCATACAATATTAGGATGGTGACATATAAAAATACAAATGCTCAGAATACATGGGACAGCTAATCACATACTCCCATTCCATTATAACAATTCTAGCAAGATCAGGTATCCTAATTCGAAGGCTATAGTGGCTGAATCCTTCAAAGTTAACCTGTTCATATTCAATTATAATGGCCAAGTTACATTGTGGTATTGGTACAGTGAATCTCACACAAACATTACAACGGCCCTAGTTGAACAATTCATCCAATTCTATACATTCTACTATACTAACATGTCCACAAAATATATCTAAGCACACAATAATGTATGCAATACAATATATGACAAAGAAATGTATTTATCTGAAAGATTACCTGATTCATAATTATAAATTAGCAGACAGTTATTTATCCCTGTTACAGAAAAGTATGATAGCCTTTGCTAGTGTTAAGGCCCAGTGGTGTCTTGGTATTAAATCTAATTATAAGGCTTACTTCTAATTGTCTAGTGACAGTTCTCTATTAGCTTTTTTTTGAGAGGTTGCTTGTCTGTACTGAGACCTACCCATTTCAAGTTTGTGATCTTTGTTATGAAATTGAGCAAAATGATTATCAAATAGATCATTTTCATCAGTATTTTGAATTTCTCTTATATGTTCTAACATACATATCTTAATGTGGCAAATCGCACTGCCTATAAACACTTCAAAGCATCAATGCATATATTGCTTATTAGCACTGGGATGGGGGCGCTAGCCAATCAGGATGGTCGGAACGTAGGCTGTACGGTATGGTACAAGCTTGCAGTCCGATGGTCGGAACGTGGGCTGTACGGTATGGTACAAGCTTGCAGTCCTGGGAAGCCAGCGCTCATTACCTTCTCCGTTCCCCCTTCACATCAGTTCCTGTGTATTTTTCTACACAGGTGCTAATTCGGTCTTTTTTTTGTAATAAAAAAAAGAAACCTACCTTGGCCTGGTGCCATGCAGTACTGCCTTCCCTAAAGTATGTTTTCAAAGCACACTGTAGAGATTATTCTGATCCAAACCAGAGGAGAGATGGGTAAACTCATAGGAGTTGCTAACCAGGGGTGCTTGGTGTTACATGTTACAGGCGCCCACAGGTGAAGTGACAACGTACTTACACAAGAATGTGGTGTTATGAGGCACTGGTAGACACCTTCTGTCCCCATTAGGTGGGACATATTGGAGCTAAAAGGGTATCTATGAACAAAAAAGAATGATGCATGAAAGTCAACATATGAAAAAGGTAGGCGCTGTTTGCCCCTTTTTATAATTATTTTTTAATTTTAAGTTTTAATTGTTGTAGAATACTGTCATACTATGCTTTGAAGGTGTAAATGTGTGCAAAGAATAGAAATTGAGTAGTGATGACTGAGAATAAAAGACCCATTAAGGGAAAGTAGTAACTTCCCTATTCCACTTGTGTTTTGGTCCAATTATAGGTCAAGATTGGCTCACTGGGTGGCAGTGAGTACCTAACTGCGTCACTGTAAGAGTATTTGGAGACGACGGGGAGTTGATCTCTATTGCTAGGGCCTGAAGAAGGTGGCAGAAGGAAACTAGCCCACCGAAACCAGTCGACCGACAATGAATATTGATATCCTTTTGCAAATATAGGGATACGTTGCTGAGAACTGGTAGACCAGCAGGGGTGCCAAGATGGTGCCACATCTGATTGGTGTTCTTTATTGGGTTTAAGTTGTGATACAACTTCAAGAAAGAGGTAGAATACAAGGAATATTGAGTACTTTTCTCAATGTTCTCAAGGGTATCCTTTTAGAAGATACCAGCTCTCTGTTGTGTTTGAGCAGAAGGGAATTAGTATCCCTGTCTTACATACAATACAAATACATTTTAAGAAAAATGCAAAACATTTTTTTGTGGAGTTTTGCAATAGGGACATTCTCTCCTCGCTAACCCTATTACATAGGTGGCACACTAGCGTTACCTAGGGGAAGTGGGCCCAAGGGACAGGAGAGCTCTTCTGGAGGGATAGGTAATGTTTAGAAATAAGGCTTTGTTTTGGTATTTGTTGGGTCATACACCCCTTTGTTGTGATACATCTACATAATGTAACCACATAACTATATTATTGTTCCAAAGGTTCCTTGGATTATTATTAATGTAGATATCGTCCCAGCAGTCAATTCATAAATTGGCATAACATAGTGGAAATTTGGTGCCCATTGCTGCTTTCAGTTGTAAATAATATTGATTGTGGAAACAGAGAAAATGATGTTACAAACACAATTCAATCATCTTTAAAAACCTCAATTGATTTCCCTTAAGACAAGGTTATTTATTCCTGAAGAAGAATTCTGCTGCTTTAATATCAAAATTATGAGATATGGCAACATATAACGGGGTCACATTTAAAGTGATCAAACAAAATCATCATAGTTATCTTCCAAAGGAATGTCTTGAAGTCTGTTCAAGTCAGTACCAATGTCTTTCACATATGACAGTAAACATGTAAACATGGTATTGAGAAGGAATCAACACAAATGGACAAAGGTTCATTGAACAAACTTCTAGAGCTAACAATTGGTCTCCCTGGTGGCTTGACATGGTTTTTGTGCACTTTCATGTGCAGGTAAAAGCTAAGGATTGCTAGATGCTTCAAATACACAAATTGGAACTATAATCTTTCCAATGTAATAATTTATGTTTTAGAATGTCATTCAATTCTGAATACAGTTCTTCTGATAGAATAGAATGACAATTCAGATTTTTTTTCTGCTTATGGGCTTCATAGATATACTGTTTATGGCTCCATAGCAAGAAAGTACCCCCTATATTTACGGGTTTAATAACCCAATTTGTTTTCCTGTTGGCTTTTATGTGTCCGATTTTTAGTAAATGTGACGTTAATTTTCATGTCAGTGAAACAGTCCTCTATCTCTTGGTCGCAGTACCAAAAAAAGGATGAACAAAATTAACACTTTCAAAATTGTTTCGCTAAAACCACTAATTACCATTAAACAGACACATTGTTTTGCTATTGGTGGGCTACAATGTAGAAATCATTGCAGGCTCCTGTAAAACTAAAGATGGAATTGGATAAAATGGATTCTGTTGGCTAAACGAGAGATTGTCAAACCAAAACACTTGGAGTAAAATTCCACCTTCGCCACTTGACCAAATTGTGTGATCCTGGCCAATTCATTTGAACTCAGACAAGGGGACTCATTTACACTGAAATGTATTCATTTATTTAATGTATTTAATTATTTATTGTGCGCTAAAGCCCATGAGCATAAAAGCGCAATACCATTGTGCCGAACAGACAGGAAAGGCAAAAAGTCAAAGCAAAAATTTGCAAGATTCAGAGCAGAAGATATAAATCAGTCACTCATTCAGGAGGTTACTTTGCGTAAAGAATTCAGCGAATAGCAGAGTTTCAAATGTTTTCCTGAAGGATAGGAGAGAAGATTCAGACCTCATGGAGGTAGGAAAAGGGTTCTTCAGTGCAGGTGCCATGGCCTGAAATGATTTACCGCCCGCACGGATGCAGAACATAAGATGTTGAGACCCCAAGAGCAATTCACGGGTTGGTTTGTACCACTTGAGATGTTCTTTGAGATATTCCTGTGCCTTTCCATATAGGCATCTGTGTGTTGATGTTTTCAATTGAATCCGTTGAGAGATTGGGAGCCAGTCCAATCTTTTTAGCACAGGTGTGATGTGCTCCAAATGACCCGTGTTGCATATTATTATAGCTGCAGCGTTATGCACTACCTGCAGTCAGGCTATCACATAAACTGGAGTCCCTAATAGTAGTGCATTGTCATAATCCAGTTTGCTTCCTATGGTTGCTCTGGCAATAATATAATTAGAATTAGTGATGGATGGCATCATTGTACCCATTTATCACCCATAATCACCGAAATCCACCTACAGCATACCCCACGCCTATCATCTGCCCACCTCCCCATTTTTCTTAAATGTGCTACTGTTACTGCGCAATGATGAGTACAGTGGTGCAAGGCTGCGCCTAGGCAAATAATGCAACCATTCTCATGTGATAGAAAAACCTGAGCACATGTGTCTGTAACTTACATATACCTGACATGTCAGGCTTTACCTGTTATAAGGTGGCAGTCCTTGGGCAATTCAAACTGCACAGGACTTTTTTCGGCCGCACTTGGCATGCAAGTCTTCACATGTCATAAGATTGCATTGTTTGGGTATGGCACATTAGTTCAACTTGTGTTGATGGGAGTCTGCCTCTATTATAGGTGGACTAAATCTGACACGTGAAGCTTTATCTGGTGTATGATGGAATTAACTGACTGTACACGCCTGGGTGGGCATTACAGGGCTGCTCTGTACGACATTTCCTGAATGCATCGATGGTATTTGGAGGCAGTACCTTAGTATAGGACTGACACTAAAACAGCCTTTTGTCTGCTTTGTAATTAATTATTAATGTATTCATCTTACACTGACTGTATTTTTGCATTCCCCTCATGTCAATGAATTATCTCACGGAAGGACCTTGGATCAATGGTCATTGTTACATCCGGCCTCCGCGGCTCTGCGCGCGGGGAGACCGGAGTGATGTGAGGCCTAGCCGCGCGGCCACTGTGTCGCAGCTCTAGCGGGAGCGGAAAGAAACACATGCACGCAGGATGCAGGTCGGCCCGAACTGCCTCCCGTATTCGGGGGCGGGGCTTTTATTAGAACGCCCTGCATCACCGCGTAGCGGGACGCAGGGCGGATGTAACATTCCTCCTTTATTTCAACTGAGGTTAACATAAACACAACATGCTATCAACTTCAACCCAACCATTATTTTAAACTGCTTAAACGTCCAGGGACCCTCCTTACTCACAGTCTACAGGAGGCCGGCTACCACACATAGTCTTGGAGCCTGGCGGGCGGTCTCGTGGCCGTTCTCAGACTATATCGCCCGCCTCTGGGACTGATCCCCGCTGTTTCTCTCGGGGTCTCACCTTCTCTGTCCGGCTCACCCATGTCCGGCTCGCTCCACTGCTCCCCCGTCCTGTCGTCCACTGTTGCCTCCTCCGGGAAATGAGCGGGTTCTCCTCCAATGGACTGAGATGATGCATCTTCCTGCTAGCCTTCGCCATCGGTCTACAGGTTACGTGGCACCGCCTTGAACCACAACGCATTTCGTGTCACCTGGCGGGATCCTCTCGTCACCGTCACCATCGTCCCGTGCTTCCCACTGATAGTCCATGGGAGCTCTTTGTATCTGGTGTCCAGTTTTGACGGATTTCGCAGCATGACCACCTGGTCACCCACATGGTGGTCGGACGGTTTTGCCCTCCTCTTTGCACTCATGTGTGCGTTGGCACTCGTCCTCCTCCTCTCAGTGCACTCCTGGTCGACATCATCCGGTGTCTTGCTGGGGTGATGTGGGATTGAGGACTTTATTACGGTGCCATACATGAGGTTGGCTGGCAGGACACCCGTCGTGCTGTGAGTGGTGACCCGGTAGTTCCGCAGAAAATGGTACATGTCAATTTTCCACGGGCTGGCGTTTGCCTTTGACACTCTCAGTACTTTGGTTAGGGTCCTCATGAAACGTTCCACATCGCCGTTCGCCTGGGGCCATCTCGGCATGATGTGATGGTACTTGATGTTTAGTTCTTGCAGATACTGTTTGAATTCCTCCCCTTGAAAAGGGGGGCAATTGTCGCTCTTGATGGTGGTGGGTAAACCATGCGTAGCAAACATTTTCTTGATGGCAGGGATGACCACCTCCGCCGCTGTGGATTCCACTATCTCGACCTCGGGGTATCGTGAGTGGTCATTGATAGCCACCAGGAGGTAAAGGCCTTCTCGTAGTTTACAGAAATCAATGCTGATGGCATCCCATCGGCCACAGCCACGCTCCGCTGACTGAATGGGTTCTGGTTCAGGCGGAGCCCCGGATATCTGGCAGGGTAGGCACGTGTTTATCAGATTTTCAACCTTTTCATCGATCTGTGGGAACCATACCCGGTGCCTGACTCAAGCTTTCGTCCGAGCCATACCTTGATGACCCTCATGGGCCATTGCCACTATTCTGTCTTGTATGCTCGGTGGGATGACAATCCGATCTCCCCTGAGCAACAGTCCGCTCTCTGTGATCGACAGGTCCTGTCTAACGGTGAACATCCCGGATAGAAAAACCTTCGCCTCCGCTGTCCTGTTGTGGGTGTTCTTCATGAAGTCCTTCCAGTCACCAGAGACCATGATGGCGTCTTTCACCAAATCGCAACATGGGTCCTTGTGGGTTTCCGACTCGATGTCCTCGATGCTGACCGCCTTTGGCCTCATGGCACGCACCACCTGGCATATGTGCTCCTCGGTCTGTTCGGCCACCTGAACTTCTTGTGAGGTGGCCGCTCGCGGGTGCCTCGAAAGGAAGTCTGCCGGGTTTCCACTTCCCGGCTGGTAGGCCAGTTCAAAGTTATACTGCTGGAGGTGCAGCAGCCATTTGGTTATCCTTGCCGGAGGGTGAGACGACGTGCCCATGAAGATGGGTAATAGGGGTTTGTGATCTGTGACTGCCGTAAATCTCCGTCCGTAGAGGTATAGGTGAAAATGACGACATCCCCATAGCACGGCAATCGCCTCCTTCTCAATGTGAGAGTAACGTTGTTCCGTCATCGTGAGAGCTCTTGATGCGTATGCGATTGGCCTCTTTTCCCCCCTCTTTGGTGACCTGCATGAGGATGGCCCCCAGACCTACGGGGCACGCATCCACAAACAATTCTGTCGGGAGCTCGGTGTCGTAGTATGCCATCTTTGTGTCGACGGACAGGGACTCCTTGATGTTCTCGAAAGCCACATGACACTCTTGCGTCCATTCCCATTTGGTGTTGAGTTTGGTCAGCTCTCGCAGGGGCTCCGAGAGAGTGGCCAGATTACGGATGAACCTCCTGCAGTAGGTGGCCATGCCCAGGAAACTGCGCACTTCAGTCGGTATCATAGGCGGGCTCGCAGCTTGAATATCAGCAACCTTCTGGGGGTCAGGGGAGATGCCTGTACTGCTGAATTTGTATCCAAAGAATGTGATTTCTGACTTGAAAAATTCACACTTTTCTTTGTGTATTGTTGGTCCAGTGTCTTCCAGCCTGCCCAATAGCGTCTTGAGTCTCTTGAGATGTTCTTCCCTGTCATGAGCGTGAATCAGGATGTCATCGCTCATGTTGAGGACACCAGGTATGTCTCGGATGACCTCTTGAATTGTTTGTTGGAAAACTTCGGCCGCCGAGGATATCCCGAAACTCAGGCGTTTGTACCTCCGCAGCCCTAGATGTGTTGAGAAGGTCGTTATTTAGCGAGAGTCTCTGTGGAGCTTTAGCTGGTGGTATCCCGCTTTCAGATAAACTTTGGAGAACACTCGTGACCCTGTGAGGTCGGCCACAATTTCGTCGAGCGTGGGTGTGATGTGGCGCTCCCGCTTGATGGCGGTGTTTGGAAGACACATGTCAATGCAGATCTGGACTTTTCCGGGCTGTTTCGGCTTTCTTGTCAGTACCATCGGGAAAACCCATGGTGTCGGCCCAGTCACTCCCTCTATTATTCCGGCTTCTTCCAGCGCTATGAGTTCTTTTTCCACTTGTTCTCGCATATGGAACGGTGTCCTCCTGTGTTTCACTGCCTTCGGCTGTACCGATTCATCAATGTGGAGTCTGATCGTCTTTCCTTTCAAACACCCTATCCCTCTTTGCAGGTTGGGATAGTGCTTCAGAATATTCTCGACTTCTTGCGTTTCATCCACTTGGCAGATGAACTTGACCAAACCCAAATCTTCAGCCACGTCCCCACTCAGCAGGCCTTCGATCCCCGCCTTCACGACGTAGATTTTCGACCGTAGTTTGTTTTCACCGTGGACCAGAGTGGTGCGAACCTGCCGATGACCGGTAGGGGCTTCCTGCTGCCATACGCGAACAGCAGTGTGTCCATGTCCTTCAGATCTGGTAGTGGTTGCAACGTCTGAAACATGCTTATGGGCAATGACGTCCACTGAGGCACCCGTGTCGATAGTCATCCATACTTGCCGATTCTGGAGGGTGACCAAGCATTTTTGCCTCCAGAGATTCTTTCTCTGTGTCGCCTGCCCTTGATCCAATGCAGACACTAGGTAGACCTTCCTCCCTTTTCTCCACTGTTCCTTTCCGGATTCGTGCGGTGTGCCTGAGACATCATCCCCTTCTTCCTCGGCCGATGAGTTGGTGGTCTCGACTCGCCTTGCGCTGGCCTGCTTCTTCTTTTTGGTCCCGCTCTTTTCTTGAGGGTTCTGCGGGGGCTGCACCGGGGTGCCCACTGATCGGCATACCTTTGCATAGTGGTCCTTTCTGCCGCATGCAATATGGTACAATATGCGGGGCATTTTCGCCGTCCATGTCGCGGTCCGGCACACCATCCGCACTCAGTGGGACACGTGGTTGCCACCTGTTTTGTGCGTAGCTGCCTCCAGCCTCGTCCCTCGTGAACTGTCTGTTGGTGACATGGGACACCATGGCTGTGGTGAGGGCGGGCTGTAGTTTTTGTAGCGTCGCCCCCATGCTGGCAGCCCTGGTATGTGCCAGTTCTCTTTGTCGGCCCAATTCGAGAATTCGTGTGAAGGAGATGCCTTTCTCACTAAGCACCATCTGTCTCAGTTTTTCCGAGTGAATGCCATTGATGGGTTCCCTCCGGATCTCTTTTTCAATGTTTGTGAACTCACACGAAATGGCTAGCTTCCTCAGCCGTGTGTGGTAGGCGTCTAAAGTTTCTTCTTCTGCCTGAATAGTGGTGCAGAATATGAAGGTCTCATAGTCCGGATTCAACTGTGGGAGGAAATGCACCGTCAGGGCATCCTACGCATTTTGGTATGCATCCTGGCCATCGTCAACGGTTAGAGAGTTAAATATGCGTAGTACCTCATCCCCCACGTTTAGCAGCAGGTGCAACCTCATCTTCCTGGCAGTCGTTATGTCCTTGCATTCCATTGCCATTTCGAATTTCTGGATCCATAGCTGCCACCTGGGGCCAACTGATGACGGGTCTGTGAAGGGGTCAAATGGCTGGATCATTCCTGAGAGGTTTCCTTGCGGGCGAGCCTGTGGTGATGGTGTCGACAGGTTTGCCGCCATTCTGGCCGGCGTGCTGGGTCTGGGGGTGGTTGTGCCGGTTGCCATTGCTGGGGTTCACCAACCTCACCGCAGTGCTGGACCCTGGGCGATCCTTTTCTCCTGATGTATGTCAGCAGTGGGCCACCTCTGATGTTATCTGTGGTGTCTGACCCATGGATGGTGGAGGAAGAGTCTCGGTGCTTCCCCTTATTGCTGGACTGCCCTTCTATTGGTTGGAGCAGGTTGATGCCGCTGAGGATTGCTTTCCTCAGTTGTGGAAAACGACAGGAGAAAAAAACATGTTTTTTTTGTGGGGGGGGGGGGGCGGTGGGGGGTTGGTGTTGCTGCCTCCCCCACCGGGTGTCCAAAAATGTATTCACGATGGCCGTGGGCCATCAGCAGCCTGTCGAGCGCCGAGCGCGTGAGTTACATGTGGTTCTCCTCGTCGCCATTGTTACATCCGGCCTCCGCGCTCTGCGCGCGGGGAGACCGGAGTGATGTGAGGCCTGGCCGTGCGGCCGCTGTGTTGCAGCTCCAGCAGAAAGAAACACATGCACGCAGGATGCAGGTCGGCCCGGAACTGCCTCCTGTATTCGGGGGCAGGGCTTTTATTAGAACGCCCTGTGTCACTGCATAGCGGAACGCAGGGCGGATGTAACAGTCATGTGATGCCACTTCCAGTTATATCTTCGGGTGCGTGATGTCAGTTCTGCTACCCCAGGGCCTTTAGTGAGTTGGCATCCATGGCTCTGTGCACCCAACACACTTGATACATCTGCTCAAAGCTATGAGAGGCAGCATCACTGACACAGTGCTCTATATGAAGCCCATTAGCATGTTGATATTTTCTTGAATAGTTAAAGATCCTGGCTGTCCATTTAAGGCGGCTTTCTCTGGCACTCAAGCGAAATAAAGAAGTCTGTGGCAGCAAAGAGGAGAACCTGGCCTTTTTTTTTATCAGTCCCCACAGCCCCATCATTCACAGACCTTCACCTGGGAAGCATATGCAAGGTGGACCATTAAACGAACAAAAAACATGTTTCTGATGACAGCAGTCAGTTTTGAATTTCTCAGTGGATTACAGGGACGTCATTTGGGGGCATCCAGGGGTCACAGCTGCGACTCCTGCGGTCTCCCTTGCTACCCCTAAAAAAATAAAAATAAAAGTCTTTCCTTTTTTTTTAGGTAAAAGCTCCTGGGCTGTGGCCAGGACCGTGTGACTATTTGTTTCTGGAGTGGCTGGCTTTCTTATTCAGGCCTCTTGAAAAAAGAGGGGGTTGCACAAGTTTAACACTTTGATCAGTGATCCTAAATAAGAAAGAATAGGAATTACAAATAATTTGTCTTTCTGGAATTCTGTATGACAATTGCTAGACTCATTAAGGGGCAGATTCACGGAACAAACGTGCGGCGAAAATCTTGGCACAAGCTGGCGCAAGCGTGAAAAAACAGGCACACGCGCGCACGTGCCATCCATGGAAGTCCATGCGCGTGTTTCCCTCGGGATGTGCTCCAAACCTGTGCGTGGTGCACACGGGCGCACACATCATTGCAACATCCCGAACGCCGTGCATGACACGCACAGGGAAAGCGCACAACGTCGGCGCACACACCAAAAAAGGGGCGGGACACGGGGCGTAACATGCAGAATGGGGAAGAACATGTGAAAATGAAGGCATAACTGGGGAAATACTGTAGGGAAATACACGGAACGCCCACACACACGCGAACAACACGTATTCATGGAATCGAATACGAGAAACCCACTCATGCTAAAAGACGCGCATAGGCGTCAACACGTCCACCACACGAAGGCAGGCGGAAGCGTCCCGCGCACAGTATAAAAGTGCACGCAAACAACAAACACGTAGATCCAGTTACGATGAATGCCCCATTTGTCGCAGCACTGATCGTGGGACACCGCAGGAGGAGGAGAATAGCCAGGGCCCACATTTTTTCCCCCGGACTAGCCTTTTTGGGATGCCTGACGACCAGGTCTATGGCAGGTATAGGTTCCCACTGTGTATCATCCTAGACCTGGTCAGGGAGTGGGAAGATGACCTTACATCACCCACCCTGTGCTCCCAAGCATTGAGCCCCTTGGAGAAGGTTCTCAATTTCCTGCATTTTTTGGCCACTGGGTCATGTCAGCAGACAACTGCCATAGTGGGGGGGGAGGTCTCACAGGCCACGCAGTCATGCTGCCTACACCAGGTGTTGGCAATCATCACTGCGTGCCCCTCAGTCCACAGGCACCTATACATGCCCAGAACACCCGCAGAAAGGCATGCCGTGGTCCAGGACTTTTACAGAGTGTCACACTTCCCCAAAGTGCTCAGTGCCATAGATTGCACCCATGTGGCCCTACATCCACCTAGGGCCACTGAGCACATATATCGAAACCGCAAGCACTGGCATTCCATCAACGTGCAGGTCGTATGCGATGCAAAGGGAATCATCACTTATCTCTATGCAAACTACCCTGGCTCTACCCATGACAGTTTCATATACAGAATGTCCGCCCTGAGCCGGGCCCTGGAAGCTGGGCAGCATGGCGACACATGACTCCTAGGTGAGTACAAATGCCTGTGCACATGCATGCATGTCACACACAGACAAATACACTAACCCCAATAATCACAACCATTATCACCTCCCCAGGGGACAGTGCCTACCCTCTGAGCAACCACATGATGACGCCAATCCGGAACCCCATCACACCACCCCAGGTAAGATACAACGCTGCCCATATTGCAACCAGGGGCATAGTGGAGCACACATTCAGAGTGCTCAAGTCACGCTTCCACTCCCAGCTACTTTATGCACCCCCAGTAGTGTGCAGGATCATTGTGGCAGCATGTGCCCTGCACAATGTTGCAACACGGCGGGAGGTACCGGTGGACATGGTGGTGCCCCCACATCCCCAACCACAGGCACAGGCACTGCCCATGGGAGGGGAAAGGGCACGTGGGGAGGCAGCCCGGACCCAGCTTGTGGCCACATTTTTCACCTAAACTCCCACCCCTGCAGAGTTCACACAGGCCTGGCACATACCAGGTGACAATCGATGATGACAAAGAGACAGTCAACTGTCACAACCTTACCACCCTGAGAATGTTGCCACAGAAGTGCTACATTGTGTGCATCCCTAGCTACTTAAACATAACCAATCCTGTGTGAACAAAAGGAACACATGCAAGGTGTGTATCACACCCCCCCGCAAAACAGGCCATCACAATCCCTGGTATGTCACCCAAACCCTCCCAAACCACATCACCCTTGTCTGCCACACCATGACATGGCATGCAATAGCAAAAGGCCAACACATGACCAATAAGATACGAAGTGACATGTCATAAAAGAAAACTGGCCCGAGACAATGATGCCTGACATGGAATCAGATGAAATGTCTGACCAACAACCTCCCACACATACAAAGTCAGACACAAATGCCTTCCACCAGTCGTAGCATGAACACAACACTGAATGCCTGTTCACATGCACATTGGGCATGGCTCAATCCAGACTCCCGAACACGTGTGCTGTGTGTGTCTCCTGCAACACACTTCTCAGCACACAGCACATTGAGCAGCCATTGTGTTGCAGATACACCTTGGGCATCACATGAAAAAGACAAATCAAATCAATAACCAAATGACGCATGTACAGGATACCCAAATGGTAATAGATCATGTGCTGCAGGGACACAGCGGGCCTGAGAATGCAATCTGTGTGCACCTGTGGCCATGGAAGGGTGGTTGTATGTGTGGTGGATCATTGTGGAACTGTGCGTGTCATTAGGGACATGCACTCAACATATGCATGTGAAATCAATTGATCCTCAGTGTCCTGTACACATCAAATGTGAAAATTGCCCATGTGAACACCCCAGCATGTCAAACCACACCAATCCCCTGACACCAGAAAAGTAAAGACAACACAGGAACAGGTATTGTCTACCACAACACATCATGTACATAGTACCCCACAATTACAATGTCAGAGTGCCTAAAACACTGTAGCCCAAGCCAACTGTCCAATAACAAAAGGCCCTCCCTCATTTACACATCACTGTGACCTTCTGAACAACTGTGTCTGGGGTATGTAGCCCTCTTCATTCAAGTCTACCTGGCTACCGGATCACCCTACCCCTTGGTCTCCATGTTCCAGCTTGTGTGTAAATAGGGTCCAGCCCCCTTAGAGGCCACCTTGACTGGTAAAAATACCAAATCGCAGAGAACTCCAAGTAGCCTAACCCACAAACCAGTGAAAAAGCCTGTTGGCACCAAAAACCCCCGGAAGAGTCCCCAGTAGATGACTTGAAGTAGCAGGAAATGTCAAAGCACATGTACAAGCACAATGACAGAACAACCAAGGTAGCACAGTTGAACAATGGACCAACAGGATGGGTACCATTTACGGTACATAACATAGAACGAGGATGCAACAACTGATGGGTAGTGTCACAGCTCCGGTGTCCAGGCGCAGGAGTGGCACGAACAAACCACCCCCTCTGTGGTCTGGGTGCCTGCAAGGGAAACCTAAACAGGCCTCTGAGACCCCGGCGTGGAAGGAGGGTCAGGGATATGTTGTTTGGACAGGCATTGGTATTCATGATAACCGGAAAGAGGGGCAGGAGAGGGGAGGTGGATTTGCAAGTGAAAGTAAGCAAAATACAACTATTCACAAAAACACATACTCATTTTGGGAAAACATGTTCATCATGCACATTGTACCAAATTAGTCAAATGCAAGGCAAAGACACACTTATCTCTGGGGTGAGTGCTGGCCTCCTGCCTGCGCACTCTCAGGTCCAGTAACAGGAGCAGTTAAATGCTTCAAAGAGAGCATGAGTTACTAATCTGAATGTGTGTTCACAACACACACACATAACACCATCCATGCCCCAAAGTAAGTGACTTACCCACAAACCAACACCCCTGTCTGCTGCTTTGTACCCATACTTTAACTTGGCCCCCTGATGGTTCATACGCTGTCAATGCAGTAAGGCAGGTGCAAAGTGGGCGCGCGGGAAATGGAAGACCAATGCGTGAACAATCACACATGATACAATGGTCCCTGGGTGAGCTGCTATATGCGTATAGCAAGGTGCAACTTCAGTAAAAGTTGTGTTTTGGCAGCCGCAGATTTCAATAGGTAGTGCACATGGCAATTCGCACATGCAAATGACATGCACTGCCCAAGAGTCATTGCCTCGCTCGGTGTCCCTGTGCGCTGTATCAGTTTCTGGCTAGGAACGCTACTGCCCTAACAACTCTGCTTCAATGGAGCAAGGGTGACTCGAGGATATGTCCGATGGCCCCTGCACGTGCCCCTGACAACCTGTAAAGCTACTTGGCATTTGGCCCTCAATGCATATCAGCTGTACTGTGCTCTTCTCCAACAAAGCCTGGCAAAGCTCCACAGCGCTGGTGCTACTTAGCATACATGTGCAAGTGGCCTGGTGGAAGGTTCGCTGTGGTGTGGGCCCTTGTGCTGCTCACCTTTCCTGGAGCTCCTGGAAACACGTCTGCTTCTGTCAGACATCTGAGCACAAGCCCTGTGCTTATGCTTGCGCACACATGCACACGTCTGCACCACCGAACGTGGCCAGTCTTCTAGATTACACGTCCCTGTGTTTGCTGCAGAAAGGGCATAACATAAATTAATAAGGCAGGAAAGTTCTCTGTGTGTGTGTCTTCATGCTGGTTGTCACTGGGCCCGGTTACAGACCTACATCCAAACTCCTCCCACCATCAGTGTCACTTTGACAGGCCACTGTCTACAGCATGAAGTGCATCAAGCACATATACAGGCAAGAAAATAACATACATCACAATCCACATCAATTAATAGAGACATCAATCACGTACTGACCCAAAATGATTACAGACATGGGGTGGATAAAACACAACCAATCCCCACTAGGGGTGTTAACACAAGTAGTACAGCATCAGACAGGCCACAGTTATGAAGAAAGTCCAAAGCCCTTGTGTAAAATTTTGTAACACGAACCATCCTAGCGAGCCCATGGATAAGGGAAGCAGGAGTGACCTATGTGAGTCAGGACCCCAAGCTGCAAACACATACACGAGGCAAGCTTGAAGGGCCTAGCTGGAACAGACAGCAGATGCTTTCAAAAGCCACAAAGCACCACACCGTCACATGAATGTACAATAGACAAACAATATTAAACTATATTATCTAATTAAAACTAACAATGAAAAACCTACATAACCTAATTAAAATAACTATCAAATAGTTCATATTAACTAACTAAACTAAAAGCAAAAATAAAAAATGGCCACATACGACCCAGGGGGGGGGGCACCCAGGAGGGGGGACGTACAGGGTGCACCTCAACACCCACATGCGGTGATGTTGAGACAAAAAAAAACCTCCATGGGCTCAACGCCTGCACACCACGACCTGTGTGGGAGATATCTCGTCGTCCGAGTCTGGTTCATCCTGAAAAGGAGAATGTGGCACAGGATCCAGACCATGCTTAGCCGCAGCTTGCCCCTCGTCGGCAGCAAGTCTGCCAGATGGGTGAGCCTGGTTCTGTGCAGCGATGACACATAGGTCTGCATGCAGAACCTCCTGTGATACGCATGCTTCCTCTTGCAAGGTAACACGTGTAACACAGAGTTCTTCCTGCAAGGCCTGGCTGGACAACTGATGCACCTCCCGGCAAGCATGTAGCTCAGCCGAGATGGTACGCTCAAGCTGCGCAAACCTCTCCTCTGCCCGCTCCCTCTGGGTCATCATGAGCACACCCAGAGTGGATCTGAGGGAAGCATACTCACCCTCCATGCCCTCCACGTGTGCCTCTGCGTGAGCAGCAATTGCTTGACGCAGAGACAACATTTCAGCCTGGCGTGCCCTGTCTGAGGCCGCCACGCCCGGCCTGAGCGAGTGGGCCACGGACTGCGCCACCTGCTGCTGGAGAAGCACCTGCCTAGCAGGGTGGAGCACGGATCGGGCCACACGTTCCATGCTCACAGCGATGTTATCAAGTGCTGCCCCCTGTCGTTCTGAATTGGCAGTGATGTCTTGCTCCCACTCAGTATACCTCGTTGGCGGGCAGCCACCGGGTTGCTGGGCTTGACACCTGCGGGACCCAAGGACCGGCCATTCTCGTTGGGTTGGCACCACCCGCGGTTGCACGACTACATGCCCCTGTCGACGTGATGTCCCAGGCACATCAGCGACTTGTGTGGAGGGTGACCCTGCGTCCCGATCCACCACAGGCGCAGGCCCCACCACTGTCTGGCCCCTCAGTGCAGGTGTCGCGGACAGAGGAGTGTCCACATCAGAATCACTCACCCCTGACGTATGGACGTATGCACATCCAACTCGACATGGACATCAGAGTGGTCATCTGGGCTGGACTCATTGCCAGCAAAGACAAGATGGACTGTAGTACATGTGGGTTCTCGTGGTCTACTACCCCATAACCCCCACTTGTGCCTGGTCGCTGTTGTGTTAACAACCCTGTGCCTGGCATGACAACACCATCCTCTGGCTCCATTGCGTCATCATCTGAAAAGTGGAGAGAAAAAAACATTAGTTCACATGTCAGAAGCACATAACACACATACACATAGACATCACACAGACAGCCAACACATGAGGCAGACATGTCACACACAAAAGAGAACCTGCCATGCATGCCAGGTCACTTTGACATAGCGTCAGTGAGTAGGCATGTAGAACAGTGTTACATGGCTCAGAAGTGGGTTGATGCAGTGCAGAACATGTGTACATTGCTCACTATCTACATGAACAGGTACTTCACAATGTGTATCAAAATAATGTGAAGCCAGTGCAAGGGCAAGTTCAGGCATCACGTGCAATGTGCATGCTATGGGTTGCACGGCTACAAGCAAACCCCCCCTGAGTGAAAACGCAGGGATGCCTTGCATAGTAGCAAAAGGGTGACAAGAGACCTGTGTATTGGCAGACAGTGTTGACTAGCATCAATGGCATCATCTGAGTCAACTGACAACACAGCAGATGATGATGGGACAGTAAGCAGGACACATGACGAACCCTCAGTAGTACACCCATGTGTTCAGAAGCCACTACACCAGTTGGACAGAGTCAGTGGGCCTGAAACAGGGGAAGGACTGTACCCCACCCAGACTGTGACACCCTAAACATGTGTGTGATGCAGGACTGGGCTAGAGTGGGCATGGGATGGCTGAAGAAATGCCATGAAATGTTGATCATCCTGGACACGTACTACAATGATCATCCAGTCAAGGACACATAGGGGCATGCATGGAATGCACATGGAGCATGAATGGGCGCTCATGTCCCTGCGGAGCATCTGCCATCTGCACAGTCCAAGTGAGACACCCTGAATGAAGCGCAGAGGATGTACCCCACTGCATGTGTCTGGCAGGTTGGCTGGTGGAAGTTAGCATGTACACAGGAGGCTTGCACAGGCCATTGCAGTATGCCAAGATGATGCACACCAGTGCAATGGTGTAATTGGGGTGCAGGGGGTGGAGGGGCAAGGGGGCATGCCTACGTGGAGTACCCACATGCAGGCAGAGGACACATGCACATCAATCATGAAATGACATAGTCCCAGTGCTGAGAGGAAAGACACCCCTGGCTACATGTAGAAGGGCCAGTGTGCTAGAACATGGACCGGAGGGGCATCTGGGTGAATGGCATATGAGTAGGGTGCAAGTGTGGTGATGAGGACAGTCCCCGTCTGCTCTACATGTCCACCATCCTGCACAGCAAGCACGCATCAGTGAAGCATTGCATGACTAGCACATGAGAACAAGGTACACATAGCATGTAGTGGCAGTCAAGAACAACACATCACACAGGCAAACCACACATGGGCTGAAAATACACGCAACAACACTCACTGGACGGGCATCAAAGTCCTGCATCTCCCACTCCTTCGACCGATTCTGCTGGTATGAACTCCACAACGAGTGACTCGTGCAGAGTGAGGTCATCCTCCTCAGGTGGTGTCCCACCGAAAGTCACCAGAGTCACGCTGTAATTAGAGGCATGCTTGGCCTTAGCGCTGCGTTTGAGGTCATCCCAACGCTTCTTGCACTCAGCACCTGTGCGCACATCATGGCCGAATGCACTCACATTATCCGCAACATGCTTCCAGTGGGTATTCCAATGGGCAACCGTAGTTTGACTATTTGGCCCCACTAGCATGTCACGCCTGTGGGCCTGCACGTAGTCCACAAGGGAGTCCAGTTCCTGCACACAGAAAGGCTTCTTCCTTGACATGCAGGAGGCCGTGGCTGTGTCTGGGGTCCCAGCCTGTGCTGTAGATGCAACCTTCCTCCTCTTGGATAGTGGCGCGAATCTTGGCTGGTGAATGCCACCCTGATCAGTATGGCCAGTGGCACCGGTGGATTGAACCAAAGGAGTAGCAGGTGGAAGGTCGACCGAAGGCCTGACTTGCGTCAGTGGCGCTGGAATGGACCCTGCGCAGCAACATCTGCTGTGCCAGGCTCATTGACCACGACTGTCCTGGTTGGTAGACTTACAACCGGTTGGCTGCATCTGCCCCTGCACTTGCCAACACCTGGCTGGTTGGGGCAGCAGATGACAATACTGCCCCAGGGACACGTGTCTCGATCAGGGTAGCCCTGCGTGCACCTACGGTGTTCCTCCTGACCTGCTGGAAATCATCCATGGACTCTGCAAGTGCCACCGCAGCCTGCGCTGGCAGACACTGAGCCTGGGTGATGGTGTTCACAGCTGCACCTGCAGCTACCACTACCCTTGGGCCCGTGGCAGTCGATGAAACGGACTGCCGGGTGACATGGGCACCAGTGCCAGATGCAGAAGCTGCATCTCCCAGATCCACAGGGGGTGGTGGCATGACTGCACCAACACATGGCAGAACACCGTGCCGAAGTGGCACACACCTGCCTCTTCCCCCTCTGCGGCCACCCTGGACACCCTGGAGTCCCCGTACTCCCTGGTCACCCCGGCCACGTCCCTGACCACACCCGCCATGAGGAGTATGCCCAGCTGAGGCGCCCCTCACCTTTGGTGGCCTCCCAACCATGGCACAGATGGAGTAGTGCCGGCACAGATGGAGAAGTGTCAATGGGAGGTTTACACGACAATTGTTCTGGGCAATTGGGGTGAAAGGGGGTGGGATACAAGATGTTAAAAGCACTCCTGCACCTGCAAGGCTGTATGTGACCCCGGTGATGAAGTGATGGGTCACGCAATGCTCAGGCATCCCAAAACTGCAGTAAAACCGTGCACGCAACCCCGGTAACCCACTTGTGTGTAATTAACCTCCCGCAGTGCACAGTGGCACCCAGGGACACAAAAAACACGTACGCGTGGGACACGCAGGCTACTATGACCTCGAAAATGGGTACGTGATACACAAAAATAGCGTGCGCGTCTCACCGTAAGACTAGCGTGATAATGAAAAACACGCGTAGCCAATACCCCCGCCAAAAAAAGAGATACGTCCTTGATCCGCTGTGAAGTTGTGATGGTGTGTGAAACAACACGAAGTAGCAACACACACGTCGGTCTCCACGAAAGGCACAATACAGCGAACTGCTGGCCCCGCTCACCTTTAACCCATGCTGAGGAAAACGCCCGCGCGCGTCACGTCACTTACGCGCTTAGGCCCTTTCCTCGGATTACACGCATTAACACGCGGACGTGCTGTTTTTTCATGTGCTGATTCACTATGCACCCGTCACGAGGGAAATGCCCGTGCGCGTAACGTCACAGACGCACTTCCGCGCTAAGGGCCTTTCCTCGAATTACACACTGATGTGCACTTTTTTCACGTGCCAAATCACTCCGTATCACGCTGGCCACGCGACAACACACAGAAGACCACGCTCCTGCCCAAAAGGCCATTTTCCTCCCCCCCAGAGCCCTGAGCACGCTCCCACCTGCCATCTGCTGCTGCCTGCCTGCCTGCTGCCCACGTGTCCTGCTATTTGGTGCCTGCACGTCAGCCATCTGCAGGGGTCCAGTTGCTGTGTCCACCCCTGCTGGAACTGAAGACTCCCGACTGAGATACCATCGCTCCACAGCCCAGCCCAAGGACCCAGTTGCCCACCCACACCTGCCTCGGGGGTCGCCATGTCGGGGCAAAAACCATCCAAGACCACTGGCGACCCCCAGCCAGAGAGGCAGAGTGCTACCAGCTTCAGCGATGAGGAAGTTGGTATCCTGGTGGAGCATGTTTTGGGGCATTATGATGCCCTCTTCACACCATCGTGCACCAACAAGGAAGGACAGAGGAGGATCTGGACGGACATAGTGGGTGCCATCAACGCGAAGGGGGTGGCACCCCGAGACCTGAGACACGTCCAGAAACGGTCGGAGGACTGCAAGTCCAGGACCCTCAAGAAGGCCCGGCGCCTCTTAGAGGCTGAGGATGCAGTGTGGCGCCGGGCCCAGCTTACCAACCAGCAGATGAGGGTCCAGGAGCGCATTCGCCCAGTGCTTCGCCACAAGATCCTCAGGATGCAGGCCCGCCTGGAGTCGAGCGGTAAGTGGCCATGCATTACTGTGTGAAACAGGGCATGTTTCAGTGTGCTGGTAGTCTGATACTTGCCTGTATGTGTGACATAGGCCATGTATGGATATGTGTGTGCAGATACATCATGGTAATGCATGTGAGACCAGTCATGCGTGAACCACATGGATGGTGCATGTGTTACAATGCAACATGGGGAGCAGCATGCAGAATGCACACATGAATGCATGCCTGTCACTGTTCTTGGACATGGATGGGGTGTGAGAGATGGGTGCTGCTCTCATGTACATGTATTGTGTACATATCTGTGTGTCTGAGTAGCGTGTGTGTGACTTTGAAACACCATGGATGCATGACACATTTCCGTGACGATGTGTTGATTCACTGATGCAGTCTAGTCATCCTTGTATCCATTGTTTCTGTGGTGTACAAGCCCTGATGCATGACCCTCCGGTGATGTGTGTGCATGGGATCAGTATGAGCCATGATGCATGTGCGTTTGAAGCCAACATTTATGTCAATAGAGGCCCTTGTACATGGATGCTGATGTTGATTGCATGCGCTGTGCCTGTTTCTGGATGTGTGTTGCCTGCATTGACCCAGGTGTTGTGGAGGGACAGGATGGAAGTGACGTTTGACAGTCCCACTCATGTGTTATTGCTTTCTGTCTAGGGGACTATGGTACAGTACCCTGATGCTTGTGTTCTATGTCTCCCTCTACACAGCGTCGAGTGTAGAAGAGGGCGGAGAGGGCGCTGTGGAGCAAAGCGGCGGGGATGCCTCCACCGGGCGGCGACGCAAGGCCCAGCCACCCTCCCAGGAATTGCCATCATCCGGGAGCGAGGGGACTGGTGACGCGTCTGCCACTATGGCTGTAGCGGAAGGGCCGGGTGAGTCCCCACAGGGGCTTGCAATGGCGGAAGACGGTGTGGAGACATCCAGGTTGGTGGTCTCCACAGAGGAGGAGGAGGCCGCTACTGAGCCGCACATGGGGCCTGTTGGGGGTAGGAGGCAGCACAGGTCACCGCGGAGGGGCCTGTGCATGTCACTGTCCCTGACCCTGTGACTGCACCACCATGCACCAGCAGGGATGCCCCGTCCCAGGCCCGTCCACAGGTAGGGGGGAGGCCCACATCATCTGGCACTGCACTACCTGCGGACGAGGAGACCCATGACTGTATGGGGTCCGTCCTGATTGTTGACGCGTTGCGCACACGTGTCATTTGTGATGATGTGCGTGCTTCATGGGGGGACCACGCACGCCATCACGAAGAGCTGCTTGGCAACGTGGCACAGTTGGGAGGGGCCATGGTCAGAGGGTTCCTACTTGTGTCGGGCACTCTGGCGGCCCTCTCCTCCTCTGTGGAGACTATGTGCCTGTCGTCCTCCCTGCCGTCTTCCAGCCCAGATTCCACCAGGGACCCCTGTGGACCTGGCCCGACCAACACAGCCAGCTTGGTGGAGATCACTTCCCTGCCACAGTCGGGAGTCGGAGGTCCAGCAGGGGTGGACACCCCACCAACTGGAGACCAGCAGATGGAGGATGTGCCAGCATCATCGGGCAGGACACATGGACAGCAGCAGCAGGCTCAAGGTGGAGCGATGATGGCTCAGGGCCATCAACATTAGAGGGGCAGGCATTGGCCGGAGGGCAGGAGGACCCTTGAATGGGAGTGTCTTCCGTGTGGCAGCGGTTGGGCCAGCGGATAGATGCGGAGCAGCCGCGGGTGGAAGAGGCACGGCTCACCATGGTCAGGGCAGAGTTCTCCATGCGCAGGGCGTTGAGGCGGGCTGAGTGCCTCGAGGCAACTCGCAGGGAGTTTGAACAGGCCATGACTGCATCCCTGCGAGACCTCGGGGCCACGGCAGAGGCCCGCCTCCGGGATATCGACATGGAGTTCGATGATGCCCTGGCCCAGGACATCACAGAGTGAGCCATAGGACTTGCCCAACACCATTGTATATAGTTAGTTAGTGTTAGGTTTCCTTTCTGTTTTTATTTCTGTTGGGGCGCTTGGACAATGCCCTACCTTTTTGTATATAGTTCTTCATTAGGTAGGTTTTTTTGTAGGTTTCATTTCAATGGTTGGGCTCATGGACCCTGGATTTGTACTTTGTAAATAGTTCTATACTGGATTTCAATTCTTATTTTTTGTTTTTCCATGGATCAATGGTTTTGTCTTGTTTTTTCTCTTTGGATTTGTTTTGCCGGACTGACACTTTGGACACGTGCTTTTGGATTGATTTGGATTCTGCTTTCCTAAATTTATTATTATTTTTTTTGGACATGCAGCTTTTTGATCATTATTTCCATTCTTGTGTGTTTCATTTAATTCCCTTGCTTTTGTGTTTAATACATTTTTATTTCCTACCTCAATGTGTGGTATTCTCTCTTTGGTTTCATGCATGTCACGTTGTGTGTTTTTTCAATCACATGCACCCATTGTGTGGGTATGACAAAAATGTGTTGATGTGCATACTTGCCATTTGGGATGTATCATGTGATGGGGATTTCATTGTGGGGTGGATGTGATACCTGGTTGTGTGTTTGGACTGGGGTGGCGTGGGATGTGATTTGGGTGGCCATAAGGCCCATGATTGTGGATCGTCATGACGTGTTGCGGGGGACATGAGTCAGGGCCTGCTGGCAGGTACCTGTCACTGCTGGGTGGGTGAGTGGGGGTGTAGGGACATGAGTCGCGGCCTTCTAGCAGGTGCTTGTCATTGCTGGGTGGGTGGGTGGGTGTGGTTGCAGGGAAATGAGTCGGGGCCTGCTGGTAGGTGCCTGTCACTGCTGGGTGTGTGGGGGTGCAGGGGGACATGTGTCGGTGCTCACTTGTGCATGGTGACATGTGGGCTGGCTTGGGGGCCTGGCCAGGGGTGCAGGGTAGTCCCCTGTGTTGTGGGCTGCCTGCAGGGCCTGTGGAGGGAGGAGAGGGCACACCTGGGAGGACATACACTGCCAGTTTGTGTTGGGGCATCCCAGGAATACATGTTCCCCTTCCGCGGCAGCGAAACATGTGTAAAACTCCCCACGCACCGCTCAGAATACACGTACCACGCTCGCACTAGGCCTATCACGTGTGACACATCCTGTGCACCCCCAGAATACATGTACCGCGCTCGCACTAGGCGTATCATGTGTGATACTTCACGCACACCCCCGAAATACACGTACCCTGCTCGCACGAGGCCTGTCGCGTGTAAAACTCCCTGCGCACTCCCAGAATACACATTCCCCGCTCGCACTAGGCCTATTGCGTGTGATACTTCACGCGCACCCCTGAAATACACGTACCCAGCTCGCACAAGGCCTTTTGCATGTAAAACTCCCCGCGCACCCCCAGAATACACGTACCCCGCTCGCACTAGGCCTATCACGTGTGAAACTTCACGCGCAGCCCAGAAATACATGTACCCCGCTCGCACAAGGCCTGTTGCGTGTAAAACTCCCTGCGCACCCCCAGAATACACGCAGGCACCCCATCCACCCTGGGCATGTCTCACAGGCAGCCCACGCCACAGGGGGGTGATTTTTCTACGCTATTTACCTGGCGCGAGCGGGGTTTGTGTATTCAGTGGGGTGTGCAGGGAGTTTTACACGTGTTTTCGCTGCTGCGGGAGGGGTACGTGTATTCTGAGGGGTGCGCGGGGAGTTTCACACGCGTTTTCGTGGTTGGGGAGCTGCATGGTGGTCCACTGGCCTTTGCGCCATGTACTGGATTTGTGCACTGGTCATGGCGCACGGGGCGGTTTGGGGGCATAACTGGCGCTGCTGCAGGGTCGCTGCGCCACTCTGCACCACGGCTGCTTATGGGTGTTGAAATCCATGAATACGCTGTGCGCTGAAATGGGTTTTGGCGCACGTGGGTGGCGCAGACTGCCACACGCGCACACTGTGCGCCATCCGCGTGCGCCACTTGTGCGCCGAATTCTATGAATTACCCCCTTAATGTTTATTCCAGACACACTTCAGTGGGTAAGTCACTAGTTTAGTCTGTTCTTAAACACCTCAACTCAGCCTTTCATCCTTCTGAGGTCGATAAATGAGTACTAACACAGGTTAGGTGGTATTACATGTATATTTGTTCTATATGAAGCGCTTAAGCGTAAGTGCTATATAATAACACATCATTATCATTTGGCCTTGGAGTCTGCTTTCAATCACAGTAATTTGGTAATATGGGCCTATACACACTGATATTAACGATATATATGGTGATCCATTCTTGTATGAAATGTATGTCACATTATAGTGATATTGTAACTATATTTTTCATACTGTACATAGAAACAATGATATGTGTTGCCACTTTCTATTTTGTCAAGGGGTGAAAGGTTGTGTTTCATCGCTTCCCATGATGTCACTTCTGGGTGGGCTCAAATGACATAACTTCCTGTGATGTCATCAGAGGTCAAGGGTCATGTGATGTCACTTCCGCTACCCCTGGCATTTTGGTGAAATGACGACCCTGGTGGATAACTGTTCATGTTACTCCCACAGGATCCATTGTCTGATCTACTAAAACAATCGGATTAGGACGATACAGTATACGGAATAATATTAAAACGTGTGAAGGGCATGCTCTATTTCTACAACTGCTTTTCAATATTCAAGTGCTCCTTTCATAGATGACAACTTACAGGAATTCCCATTTGCCAGCCTATCTTCTTTTTGAAAAATGTTCACAGTAAATAAACCGGACGCTCTACACATATTTGTCTGCAAAATATATATAAAAGTTACAAATAAAGTTAGTGGCGTGTGAATCTTTTATTGAGCCATTTTTCTCAATATTTTTCATTTGTATTTTCTGCAAGATGTAACAAGTTTCATAAGCCCCAAATCTGCATGGGATGTTTGTGATGTTAAGTTGTGATCCAAATGGAGAAGGGGTTGCAGAGAGGGAGAGAGGCGCGAGTGTGAGGTCAAAAGTTTTAACCTGCACCTCTGAAGTGCGGCCCCAGTATTTTCTGTGTTTTCTTACCAGTGCCGGATTAAACCCTGTGGAGGCCTCTATGCACTCGACATTTCACGTGCCCCTTCACAAATTATAAGAATGTTAACGCGACGTAGGCCGTTGCACAGTGCCACAGTGCATCAAGGCCTCTGCCCTCCTGAGGCCCCTAAAAGGAGTGGGGCCCATAGGCCGGGGCCTACTTGGCCTAATGGAT
The DNA here is from genome assembly GCF_040938575.1 of Ambystoma mexicanum. Taxonomy (NCBI): domain Eukaryota; kingdom Metazoa; phylum Chordata; class Amphibia; order Caudata; family Ambystomatidae; genus Ambystoma; species Ambystoma mexicanum. Next base: position 821,506,703 of record NC_090939.1, read on the forward strand.
AATCCAGCACTGTTTCCTACTGATTTCCCCAACCTTGTCCCCTTTTTGGGCCTCATTTTGGCCTACTCTGGGCAGATCCAGAAAGCGCCTCTATGAGGCCCTATTTCTAACCGAGTCGGGAGAGGTAAAGGTATGCTGTTCCCTGATTAGTTGACTGTTGGCGCTGTACCCCAGGGGTGTTCCTTCAGGAACCCCAGTGTAAATCCAGTACAGAGTAACAGCAGAACATTGCGTTCAATGAGCGGGTGATTGGGACATGGATATTGCCAAACATGGTCATGATTTCTGCCTGCCTTGGAGATTGTGGGCTGCAGTGGCCAGAGGCAGCTGTTGTCTGCCTTGTGAATGGTGTCTAAATTCAGCCTTGAGTCCACACCCACAGTTAAAGCCAAGGATGCTGCCCCAGAAAGTTGAACGCGATAGCCCCAAGTGAGTAGGTAGTCTCCAAAGCTTTAAATAGGAGCATCCGTGGGATTGAGAGCTTAGTAAGGTCTGACCTTCCAAGATTTTTACCTAAAATGGGGGTCTGCATCCTTAGTGTTGAAACTGCGGCCAACTCATTAAAAATACAGAAGAACAAGCCAACCAGAAGAAGAATTGTGAGGAATCTCTGTCAGACTCTGCATCCATCCTGTCAATTGAACATAGAGTTACTTTGAAATCCCTTTACTTGTTTATGTTTATGTTTTTGAATTTATATAGCGCGCCAGGTACCCAAGGGTTTAAGGGCGCTGAACATAAAAACAAACTGACTGACAACAAAAAACATAAAGGTAGCAGAGAAATCATAACAGTGAGGTCAAGGGAGGGCCATATCAGATTCCCAAGATGTTAAACTTGGCAATCTGGCACACTGGCCCTTCCTACATCACAAACCAATTCCGTTGGTTTAAAGCATCAGAGACACTGTGGGATATTTTGACCCACTCAGCTGTGCTTACTACATCACTTTGCTACATTGGTGCAAGAAATAACAAAATGGCCGCGCTGACTCCTGTGCGCGCCAAGATCCCTAAACTGCGTTTTTGGAACAACCAGAAAATGGCTCCACCACCCTGCCACACCAACATTTCAGGTGGGGTGGAACAGAGTACTCACTGCAGGAGTATGCCAGTGTGCTCTGCAACATTTAACATGGAGTGAAGTGAAAGAGGCAGCATCATTGTGCTGATAACCCAAAATGCCTCTTGAAAAATGACACTTTCTGAACCTTAAAAGTGCTGCGTTGGCGCTAAATCCATAATTTCTCATGAACCACTGTGATTAAAAAGGCCCTGCAATGCCCAGGATCATCCATTGTGTCTCAGAGGAACTGGGCCTCATTTGAATGACATCTCTGGTCAAAAGTATCTTTGAACACGCAACCAGGGGCTTTGTTTTTCATTTTACACGGGAAACGCGGCTAAAACTTTGCAAGTGTATCCAAAGAATCAGCTGTAAGAGAAAGACTCTAAATAGGTGCCTGATACATTTATCCATGCTGCAAACAACTCCATCACTCAAGGAAAGAACTAGCCCAAAGTGTATTTGCTGCAGATGAAAACCGAATTTAAAGAAATAAGTTACATGTGCTTTTTCTTGAATGAAGAACAAAATTGCCTATTTAAAAGTACATTGTTGTGTAAAGTCATGCTCATTTATAAATGCACAAATATTTCTTGCTGGTAAAAGTACTCCTATAAACTGTTTTGATTCCATAGGTTTCAGTCCAGATTTAAAATGAGAAAATAAAAGCTAAACCCAGGATAAGTTGGTAAACTATATTTTTAAAAAAGCTGCTCCGCCAGTGCTAGCCCTGAGAAAGGGTGACACCTCATAAACTGCTGACACAGGAAAGGCTAATTGCTAGCTTGGAGGCTTTGAATAACCAGGACAAAGGGACTTCCCAAGTCGTCATCAGACAATCATCTTTGCTCCAGGCTGAGACAATAGCAGGCTGTGACTCTCACCTTGCAAGTGGGAGGGGCAGTAAACTTCAGTCAAGAGAGAGGCCCCTCATCCTGCTTCAAAGGAATTGACATTTGCTTACAGTTGGGGGAAAAAAATAAGTGACAATAGACTTCCTGTTGGTTTTAAAAGGCCTATTTTGTAACTGAACTTTCAAGACATTTAACTTTGCAGCAAGAATGAGGAAAAATATGAAAGTTGGTAGTTTTAAATCTAATTTTATGCTTTTTCTGTGAAGACTTGTTAGAACTCACTACTGCATAAGGAACACAGGTTGTAAAGAATGACAGATTGTGAGGAAAGTATTGATATTGCAAACATAACATTTTGTACACATATCCCAGGGGTAAAATCGCAACTGTATACAAAGTTGGGAAATTTTAGGCCATATCTTTCATGGTTAAAATTGACAAAATGTAGCAGGAAGGCAAAACCAGGTCCCACATGTACAGCTCATGTTCATCAGAGCCGTAACGTGATTGAACGACGTAAAAGCCTTGAGTAAGGCTTTAGCGCCTTCCAATCACGCCACGGCTAATTTTCAAGCACTTATATGGCAGAGAGAAGGGGCAGAACGCATCTTGCATTTTCCGCCACCTGCTTCCTCTTCATCATACAAACGCTCTAGCATTTGCGCCAGCATGGATTTTCATGCTGGCACAACGGCTGGTGATCCCTTTGCGGTCTGCCTGTTTTATGCACCAGCATAAAGCAGGCGGACCCCATAGGGATCCATTTTACACACTTATGGCCATGCTCAAGTACAATTGAAATTAAACCCTCCCAAACATGGGTTTAATTTCAATTGGGAACACTGCTTACCATGCACGCATGGTAAACAGTGTTCCCAGTTGAACGCTAATCATCCCCGACATGCACGCTTGTCAGGATGGTTTAATTTCATTTGTGTGTACCACTTGCCATGTGAGCATTGCAAGCAGTGCTCGCAAACAAAAGTAAACGCTGCTTGGCATGCCAGCATGGCAGGCAGCGTTTACGCACTTTGTACTGCAGAGTGCAAATGTGAAGGGCAAAAGTTGGCATAGACGCTTGTATGCCGTCTTTTGCCCTTTACATTTGCACCTGACAGTGCAAATGACGAAAATGTGTCCCCGGGGACCCACTTATGTTAAAGCGTAAATGTCATGGGTCTCCGTCGCCAAATTACTAATTTAGAGAAAATGAGCTACGATGTGTTTGGAAACGTGTAAATGCTTCAGCTATTAATGATTGCCTGAGGCATTTACAATGGATTCCTTTGGAATCTGCCTGCTTCTATAGGCTGTAAATTCAGGAGGATTCCATAGGAATCCATTGGTTTCCCGACAACATGAAAATCTCACGCTGGCTTGAAAGCAGGCAGATTTGTCATGCGGTGTAGGAAAGGAGGCAGACACATGCTTTCCCTCCCCACCGCCATCTGATAAATCGTGCAGAATCCTGCGGGTGGGTAAAAGTGGCAGTAATCATTAACACCACTTTCACTGCTGCTTTCTACAGATCCAGGGGTTTGGATATGTCCGCCAAATTATTCACTTTCTCATAACACTTATGAATTGCAAAGTTAAGAACCAGCTTCTGAGATAATATAATAACACCACAGGTCGGTATGTCTGAAATGCGGAGAGGATCAGAGCCAAACCAGTCATGCATGTGGCTTTCCTGGCTTTGCCTGTCACCCTTACAAAGTTGTTAGAATGAGAAGCATTGAAGTGGGTAAAACCAGAATCAGATTTCATAAACTATTAGTGCCTCAGCAAAGCCCGTTGCAGTGCAGCAGAGCCAGCCAGATGTGAAGAATGCCTTTCTCAGCTTTATCTGCTGTTGAGCACATTAAAACGTCAGACTGGTGACTGGCTCACTCCCTGCCCTAACAGCTTTGTGTTGTATTTGTCTGTCATGAAATCTTCCCACAGTAGGTAGAACTGGAGTGCGTACATGTCTGCTTCTTACTCTTTTTCCATTTATGCTGTTAAAATAGCTCACTGGGTCATCTGCAGACATCTTTGTGCAATCTAAAGGTCGATTGTGCAAGAGGTTAGGCCACAGCTGCAGACATGCAGTTAACTAATTTGCAGGTCACTTATTTGAATCCTAGTAAAACGACTCATTAAATTCAGCCATCAGCTTCAGAAACCTTTGTGTAAATTTCGCATCGCTGGTTTTAACCCAAGTAAGTTAGTTCAGTGGGTCAAGACACTAGCAGCAAAGACCTGTAATTGCCTTGTAGGCTACTGGCCTTGATCCCATTACGACTGCTACGTAGGTTGGGTGCCTTTTGCAGGAATGTATTTTGTGACTAAGGGGGTCATTACAACCTTGGAGGTAACCAAGCCGCAATTTGCGGCATGGTTACCCTCTTATCGGGTACTGGGTCTGGGTTCCTTAAATGAGGAATTACCCGGCCATTCCAACCTTGGAGGACCCGGTAATTCCTCATTCGAGGAACCCGGACCCAGTACATCCCCATTCCCATTCGAGCCCCCATAGGGCTCAATGGGAATGGGGAGGGAGCTAACAACGGGCTGTTAGTAACGGGCCCGTTGTTAGCTCCCTGGTCTGCTAGAGGGACCCGCTAAGGGCGCCTGGTTTTACCAGGCGCCCTTTGCGGGTCCCGAGAGCAGACTCGTAATGGGGCGGTAAGAGTTCCTAATTTATATTCCAATTGATAGCTTAGTGTATTATTGTATCTACTGTAGTTCTCTATAAATTACCTGCTGGTTTATGTTTCAAATCCTCGTATGAAAGCTCAGAGAGTAAAGGCACCTGCATGTGTGACCTGTGTGCAGTTTACATGTCATAGACGATGTCCCAGTAAAATCGCTCAGCACTTTAAGGCGCCAGCTGAAGAGACCTTAGTTTAATCACAGGTTTTATTCTTTGTAAAGGAGCATAGTGGGCTGAGTGACTGCTGCAGAAATGTGTGTATAACTAGAAGATCAAAATACTATACCCAGTCGGATGGCTTAGTGGGTTGATGCACGTGCTGAAGTGACATGTATGTAACCTGTAGGTGACAGGTTTAAAATACAGGTGTATTGTTTATTTGTGTTAAGTTATTACCTATTATTTAGTAACCAAGCGCCAATACAGATAGAGGGGCCCACATGTAGCTCAGGATGGCAGAAGACAAAATGAAAAAGAGGTGGCATGACGGATGGTGCGGACAAAGACATCCAGGCCAAGGCCCATGCAAGGCGAATAGGAGAGGGAAAATCACAGAAACTGACCTACACTGTGGTGGAAATTAATGTATTGTCAAACTCTTTCTTTTTTAAGTCATGCTGCCTCTCACACAACCCACGAGTGCCTGTGTAGCACATTACATCTCCCCGTCTGTTTTGCAAATTAAAATCGGAAGGCCTTCAAATATTTCTCTCAATAGAGACAGACAAGGACCCTTTTATGATCCTGGCTTGCCCATCTAGCAAGTGTCTATTTGCTTTATAAAATACGTTCAATAGGAATTCCCTTCCTGAGATGCCCCTCGAGCTGACAAGAGAGGATATGGTAATGTTGTGACATTAACAACTGGGCTTTCTGATAAACTTCCAGACGTCCAACCTAGTCCAATGGCAGGATTTCAAATTCATAGGGGACAGATTTTACACGGCTGTATGACAGTCTTTTTTGGGTAGAACGAAAGGAGCACCTGAGGCAGTGTACATCAGCAGAGATCAGCTTCAGGGTCATTCATGTGGTGGCAGCTATGCTGTCTAGTATCTTGGGCAAAGATTCATTCTCTCTCTCTCTCTCTCTCTCTCTCTTTGGATCAAACTCCACAGAAGCTGTTGATCACCAATACCAGTCAGTGGAATATGCTGGGGTGCCACCTGGAGGAACCAGGAAGTACAGGGCCAATGGCAAGAGTCCAGCAGAGGGCAAATGTTGAGTAGTCCAGCAGAAGCCAGGTCTCTAAACAATGAACAACAGAGTGGCCATGGCCTACATCAACAGGCAAGGTACATGAGTATGGGAGTGACCAACTGATGACTAATGGAGTGGTCAAAAGCCTACATGCTTTCGGTCTCATCCTTCCACATTTAGATCCCCCCCCACGCTATCCACGGTCAGATTGCGTCTGGTATTCCCATCATTCCTGGACTGCATCCTTTCTCGGATGGTATTCCTACAGATCAGAAGATAATTCTGAATGCCCACTTTAGACTTGTTTGCCATGAGGGGAAATGATATGGTGCCGAACCTCTACTCGCATTAACTGGATGCAGTGGTGTGGTGCACAGATGCTCTCACTGCTTCCAGGCCAAAGGGCCCGCTACATTTCCTTCACATTCCCTGATCCCTTAAGTGCTCTTGAAGTAAATGATGGAGAAGGCAAATAACATTTTTCTGGTTCCACTTTCAACACAGACATATGGGTCCGAGGTCTGCAAAATTTATCCAACACACAGGTGTTGTCGGATAAGGTTCCAGACCCTTTACCCTTTCTGACACAGTGAGCACTAAAATTGACCTACCTTTGTCCCTCCATTGGCTGCTGAGAAAGAGAAACTGAAGTGTCAAGATTATCTGGGAAAGTGGCTTATACTACACAAATCTCTCAGAGAGAGGCTGTCTGCTAGAATCTCATACTGATGTTACTGGGAATAATTTCAGAAGTGTTTAGCCATTAAGGAAGTTACTGCAGATGCTTGGAACACTTCTCGGATACTGGATTTCCTATTGGACAGGTTTGGTACGGTTCTAGATCCCCCCCCCTAAGGTACAATGCACCGAGATCCACGCTTTCAGACTCCCTATAGGGCGATTGTTGCTATTGGATCTTTTGATTCCCAGCCTATGGTTTGTTCTTCAGAATCCATTGTAAAACGTCTGTCTCAATTCTGGGATTTGCCATTTGTATTGAAGGTTGTGATGAAACCACCTACTGGCCCTGCCGCAAAGCCATAAAACGTGGCTCTTTACATTAACTCAACGGGGATCCCCTCTCTACACTCGAACTAATGATAAGTCTGCTTAAGAATTTCTTTGTAACAGTGTCTTGATGCCCAAGGCTTAAGCGCGCTATGTAGGTGTTAACATAAATACATACAATGAAAAAGCAGTTCAAGGGCTTCTCTGCGCTATGCCTAAACTTGTAGAACAACTTGGCTCAGCAGTGTTTCAGTCACAAAGGAGTGACATGTGTATATGGTTTGCCTCTAGAGCGTAAGCCATACTGTTCGGAGATGTGGGCCAGCTACAGAATCTCCCAAATAACAACAATGCAGTAAGTACCAAAATAACACAATTGTCCAAGCAACTCTCCATGAAAATACCCAGTCCTCAGCAATAGAAGAAAACCTCTCCCAACGCGTCGAGAAATACATTGCAACTCCTCAACTACGATCAGCAAATTGCCACTACCTCAAAGTACCCAAATTCAACTGCAAGTCTGCCAGAGGTTCGCGCGACCCTGTCACAGCAGCTGAGCTTTGGTATAACCTCCCCCTCAAACTCAGAAAAGAACCGCCCTGCTGGACCTTCAGGAAAAAACTTGAAAACGTAACTAAGTCGACCCCGCCCTTGCACCTGCCTGGAAAAAGACACACCCCCTTGTGACTCCTCTTGAAATCCTTTCTCCCTCCACTGCTTCCACTGTCAATGGAACTGGCGCCTAGATACCCGACGGTTCAGCGCGCTGCAACAAATGCAAAAATAAATACAGAAATAAATAAACTAAACCCATTAAGCACATCATGGAAAAGCTCATAGTAATACATGCTGAACGAATACTATAGACAGGGAGGTAAATGGGTAAAAGTAAAGCAGGAGGGATAGAACACATTGACAAAAAGATGCATGAAAACATGATTACTTCAAAATATCATTGGTTATGGTATGAAAGGGGACCTACCCAGTCTTTGGGCTTTAAGGCAAACACCAGGTGATCAGTGTAGCCAGGAATGCTTTGGTGCTTTGGGAGAGGCGCCTAGCCCCAAGTTCTCTACCTTAGTCCCTGCAAACAGTAGCAACCACTGCAAGCAGGCTTCTTGGTGCTTTTACTTTCAGGCCTTTTGAAGTAGTGAGTGACTTGGTACTCAGGCAGCCAGGTGTGTGAAGCGTCAGTCAGCTCAATCATGGGGTAGAATGTGTCTTGCTGTCTCAAAAGAGGCTCAATTTCTTCTTGGATGAAAAGGTTGAAATGATGATGAACAGCACTACCGAACTTTAAAACTTGAACTTGAAATATCGAACTTAAAAATGATGTTGGTTCTGTCGGAGACTGCGGGATCAACAGATGCGCCGGGACTCATGACAGGATTAAACCAAAAAGGGTTTATTTTTGACTAAAACAAAGAAGCTGAAGTAAAGATGGAACCACACTTGTACATAAGAGAGGAGACAGAAAGGGCAGAGGGGAAACAAGTGAGGGGAATGTCCACAGGACAAAAAACAAACTATGGTACAAGTGTGGTGCTAAGCCCCAGCGTTACACTTTACAGCAGTTCATGATTAGGATACGAAGTCAATCCACTTCTCTTTGGTTTGTGGGTCCTAAAACCCCTTTGTTTCAGTCGCTTGTGTACTTTCTCCTTGCAGGGCTTTGTACGGTTGGCTTTCAGATGGCAGTTGTTTTCTTCACTGCCAGTTTTGGGTCGATTGCCAGGCTGCGGCCATTGTGCAAGCCCACCCCACCCAAGCCAAGAGTGATGTTGCCTGACTAACGACCTACCCACAGCTTGGTTTGGGTACTTTTTACATTGTAGCTGGCTGCCTCTTTAGGTCATCTCCTGCTCCATTGTGTACAAGGGATCAGGTTCTATAAGGTCCAACCCTTTCTGGTTCTAGATTTTGAGAACCCTCCTGTCTTGGGGTTGTAACCAGTTTTCTTGGGGTGGGTTCCCTAGTAAACCTCTTTGATATGGCTTCAACTCAAGCTCTTTTGTATAGTAGTCTTCAAGAGCCTCTCCCTAGTAGTTCTCTCAACTTTGATACTCCACACTCCAGTATCTTTGGCGGTCCGGTGACTGTCCCATCAGCCTGGAATACGGCTCCAGCTATCCTACATCCCTTCTTATTTCTATTTCTCTGCTTTGCTTGTTTCTTTAGGCTTTGGCCTTCCCATTCCTCAGGCCCAAGTCTACAAGGCTCTCAATTCCACTAGCCCTGCCACTTTGGTTGCACTTCAGTTCTGGCTCCTCTGGTCTCGCCTTGCATTTTTCACTATTACATCCAGCTGTTAGCCCTCAAGGCTTAAAAAACTGCTCATGTCTTTCTTGGGACCTCTGCCTTCAAACCTCCTCTGATGACCTCTTCCCTCCTCTTCCTCTTGTCCGCACCCAATCTCCTCCTTCAGCCCCTTTGCCTCTGTGTAAAAGATTCCTTTCCCTTCTCCTTCCTCTACTCTTCTCATCTTTTTCCTCCTCCAAAGTCTCCCTCTCTCTGCAGTCTCTGCTCCTTCTCCCTTCCTCCATGCTTCTCCCACCCTCACATGAGTGGACGCTGCTGCTCCCACATTCTGACTTAACCCTTACCCTCCTTTATACTCATGACCTGTCAGGATTTGGACGCTAAGGACTGCCTTGGATGCACCTGAACTCAGTTAGTGGCCTTGCCATGGGATTCAATCATGGCCCCATGTCCCATGCCGAACCCATGTGAAACCACTATTGTTTGCATTTTTGATTGGAGGTTCATCGATTCGATAGTCAAATTGAGAAGTAGGGGGTCTGCCAAACTGAAATCAGGCCAATCTGTCATGGTGGCAAACTGATTCCGCCATAACTTGTGTTTTGCTTGCTTCAGCCAAACAGTTACTCACACTTGTTCACAGCCACCTCTGGGTCTCTGATTGTCACAAGGAACAGATGAACTTGTGGTTGAATCCGCACTCATTGACCGCACTCGCGTCCCTTTCTCTATTCACTGATGTTTGGAGTCACCGTGACCACAGCTCCCAGAACAGCAGCGTACGGCCAACTTCTGCTCATTAGGTGTTTCCTACTCCAAGTGTTTCGGTTTTCTTAATTGCCATAATGACCTCCTATGCTGTACATCACTCAGGTGTAGCCTCCTCCGTCCACATGGTCCTGCCCACACCACGCCCACACCACTAACCGACTTTACAAATCAGACTTTGAAGGATTGGGGCCCTCCTCTGCTCTCCACAAGTTCAAGCGCGGGATGCTTCACACAGATGATCTAATAGCAACACCCACTCCCTCTGTGTGCAGTCTTTCGATCGAAACATTTTCCATCTACACATTTTCCATCGAATATTTTCTAATGAAAATATGTCCATCGAATGCATATTTGTGTGGGGTAATGGGTTCATTTTTTTTAGGTGGGTTTTGAAGGGTTCAAAACGGAGGGTTGGTGGGACCCCCCCCAAAAATATATTTTTTTTAAAAAATGCATTCGATTAACATTTCTTCATTAGAAAAAAATCGATGGAAAAATGTGTAAATGGAACATTTTCGATAGCCATAACCCCACCTTTTACCTGCAGGGTTCAAAACGCAATAAGAGGCCATGCAGACGGCAAATGCTGCACTCATGCAAGACCAGATAGTAAAAGCTGCGGGTCTTCTGGCTAGTTAAGGCCCAGGCGCCGCTGTGGCAAAAGTACTGCATTTACCTCAAGCAAGTGGCTAGGGAACTGTGGTGCCACATTACAGTTCTGTATTGAAGTCATCAGATCATGTGCAGTATTGAAATGCAGAACAGATTTTCGGAATGTCGGTCCTTCAACAAGGCGCGCTGTTGAAGTTCATGTTCATGCCTTGCTCCATGGCAGGTACACATGCAGCACAGCTTATGGGATTCTCAGCATGGATTTAGCTGCCTTGGTTGCACAGGAACGCGCTCCCCAACGCCATTGAAATGTGACATTGATGTTAACATATTTATAATTGAAATGCTTGCCAGTAGGTCATTTCTGAAGTGTTTGTGCAGGTTCCATTGCACGCAGTGACTATTCGGAAACCAGTCCAACATGGGTGTAGGCCTTGGTGCACAACCGTCCTGGGCAAATCAATTCAGGAACATTCCAATTCATTTGAATGTTAACGCGATTAGGAGTTAGCCAAGCTTCTCGAATTTTTCAGATGTTTAGAGGTAACATTAGTTAGTACATAAAAAGTGGGAGCAGCTCCTTGGCATTATGCTAAATACTTCCATAGAGAGAATGGGAAGGATCGGAACGTTTACAGACAAACAATTTTGAGAGGACGTGACTTTAAATTATGTTTTTTAATTTTTTTTAAAAGGCTGAGATTGCTTGCCTTAATTCACATTCCATTGGATTGCCTCCCTGGTCGCATCACTAAGATAACACTTTCCCCGTCCCTCTCATAAGCTTTATCTAACCATACTGTCCGCAGAGGTGTCGAAACGGTGCCATGTCATTTCATCACAGGATGTTTTTTCGCTGGGTTTTTTACAGCAAATTTTTTATAGAAAAAACACACATTTAAAAAAAAAAAATTGGGGGGTCCTCCACCCAAACCCCATTCCCTTTCAGTATTTATCTATTACCAAAAACCCACATCCCATATATATAATTCTTTACCCCCCCAAAAAAAAATTAGATGGGTTTTTTCGATACAATATTCGTGGTAAAAAACTCTGCGAAAAAAATCCCGCCATGAAAGGACGTTGTACCGTCGAAACCACCGCACCATTACACCCTACCTTGGCTCATAAGGCGCTGTGGCAATAGGGCTCCTCTCGTCATTTATTTATTTATTTAGTTACTTATTTATATTTATTTATTTATTTGTTTGTTTGTTTGTTTGTTTGTTTGTTTATTTATATGGAGCTAAAGCCGGAGCGCATTCCAAAGAGACAAGACTAGAGGAAAACAAAGACGGGACAACAGTGTGGGCCAAGCGGTCGTTTTGTCGTAATTCAAAGATTTATTTGAATAAGTGTTTTCAATTTCTTTCTGAATTGAATATAGTTGGTTTCAAGTTTCAGTGGTGTTGGTAGTTCATTCTATTTTTGGATACTTCTAGTCGGGAAAGCCTTGCCTATGCCATTTTGCTTTTTCGTTGAGATAGTTTGTAGAAGGCCTTTATTGGATGATCTAAGGCACCTAGATGGCACGTGCCACTTAAACTGTTTCTTTAGGTAAACTGGGGCTTTGCCATATAGGCATCGACCTGGAAGATCAATGCGGGCAAACATGAGAACCGTGAGCAGGGTGTATGTCAGCTGCAATGAGGATTAGTACAATAATCTGGATATTACCAATGGACCTCCTCCTTCGGTGAGATGGGGATCTTTCACATGTCCATGTGTTATGTCAACATAAAGTAGGCAAAATTAAGAAGAAATACTTGCCTCATCCATGAATAGAATGACTCTGAATTGAAGCATTTGGAGGCAATCCGTGCACATCCAACACATGAAGTGCCTTCTTGTGGGGCGAGGAAGGATATGCAGACAATATTGGAAGAAATGCTTTCTCTTACAGATGAGCCTATGTGGAATAAGTAGGCAGGACCTGTTGGCAGCACCATTGCATAGTGAAGTATCCTAAAAAGGGGGGCGGTATGCCCCGAAATCCCCCATTTTGTGCAGAGAGGCGATGGCAACCAAAAACAAGGTATTGTACTAAGATAACTAATGCACGGGTAATACCTAAGGGCACTGTCCCTGCACAATATGTGCAATCTGTAATATGATTTGTATTGCATTAAATGTAACCAACTTCACCATAGTCAACATTGGGGAAACAATCCCTATGTAGGTTTGAATAATACATTGCTAACCAACAATCTCCGGGGACTTTGAACGTACCATTAATGTAGTGCAGATTTGTTCACAACAAGGATACATTCAGACAAAACGTTGTATTATTGTAGTGTTAATATCAAAAATATAACAATGTAGTATATTTCAATTAAAAGTTCAAAAAGACAATAAACAATCCAAAAGAAATATATCCTTCGAAAATTAATTTCTTTTTGACTCTAATGAAGTCAAAAGATTCAACAGCAAAACAATTTGAAAAGGGATTATTTGAATCATATTAAATTCTTACTGGATAATTCATTAATAAGTGCAAGACTTTTCCTGATTCACTCTTTTTCTAATTTCCTTTTCACATGCTTTCTTTATCCCTTTATTTTTTGAATCTTACAATGTATTTGGCCTTGAATGAAGCACACACTTCGTGCTATTATCACAAGCGCAAGTAGTATTAAGCACGTGCAAGTGGATATTTGTGTGTTCTAATTTGTCACCGTTTTATGTACATTTCCTTTCAGTATTGTTACCAAGGCATACCACAGTATCACAATAATGATACATTGGGCCTCATTACGACCCTGGCGCTAATGGGTTAACGGCGCCATAAAAGGCTGCGGCGCCATTAACCCATTAGCGCCTAATTACGAGGTCCCTTTGCGGGACCCGACCGTAACGGCTGGTCTAGACCAGCCGTTACAGTAGGGACCCGCAAAGGGACCTTCGCGGTAAGTATGTTACCGCAAATTGCGGTACAATACTTAGCGCTTTCGCCATTCCCATTATGCCCTATGGGTCAAAAATGGGAATGGGGACGGGCCATGGGGAAATGGGGAAATACCGCCCGCCAACCTTGGAATGTGGCAGTATTTCCCCATTTCACCATGGCGGACACGTTACGATACCGACACCAACCATGGTGCTAATAGCGCCATGGTTTAGCGCCGGTATCGTAATGAGGGCCATTATATTGTAACTCCCTGAGAGTGTGCATGCACTTTGTGTGCAGCATGTTGCAGCATGTTTTAGTGTTATGTTGGGTATTGGTGTCCCGCTAACTAAATCCCCTTCATTTTCATGTGGATTTGAGTAGGATATGGTAAAGTGGTGAGTGTTTCACATACACAGCTGAGGGAACCAATTAACAGGATTTCTCACAGACAAAAGTTGTGTCTTTGTAGTTTTAGAAGGATATTACAAAGATATTAGACATATTCACTTTGTTGCAGTGCTAAAGGGTGTTGTCCAGAGAAAATTACATCTCTTAAGTATGACGGAATAACACTCAGACGCCTAGGTACATTTTTGTGCCACAGTACAGTGAAACCTGTAGCACCTGGTGAAGGAAAATATGATTGTGGTGAACATGTTTTTTGTCATGTAGACCAAAAGCCAGAGGGTGGAGAATTGTATATTCCCTGCATTCAGCAGTTGCCTTCACCATATATATATATATATATATATATATATATATATATATATATATATATATATATATATATATATATATATATATATATATATATTACATGGCCATGGTAGTGGCCATGTAGTTATGGTTAAGTTGCTGTTTCCATAGGAAGAGCACTTTTTGGGCGGCTTATAACTTCGCTCTCCCTGGACGGATCCTCACCGTTTTGCAAAAAAAGTATTTGGGTCACTCTGGATTTTTTCGCAAAGTTTGGTGAGGATTCGTCCAGGGGGGGCAACTTTATAGGGGGGTCCCAAAACTTTTTTTTCCCATAGACTGAATGGGAAAATGTTTTTGCTCGCGTCTACAGCCCAAACCGCTGGACGGATTTTCACCAAATTTGGACCAGGAGCAGCGGCTTGGTCCCGAAAGCGTGCTTTTGCAAATTTGGTGAAAATCCGTCCAGTAGTTTTTTTTAAAATGACCAAAAAGTAGGTAAAAAAAAATTAGTGATATCCGTGTTCGGACACACTTCCCTGTTCGCTCCGCAGACAGTGTCCTGATTGGCCAATGCTTACACATAAAACTGAAAAACCCTAGAAATTCGCCAGTTATGGTAAGCTAAGCAACCATAACTCGTGCTACCACTGTGCACTGCAAGGACTAACACCCATGATATTAAAGATGGCATCACAACTGTATCATATCATGTGTGTGAACCCTAAGGAAAGTACTTTAAAACCATATGAGAAGGGTAAGGTCAACAAATATAGTACCTTTTCAATTTTTAGTTCCTGACTCCCAGTGAAGAAAAGCACCCGGTGTACACATGTCACTGAACAAAAAAAGAGGGAACCAGACTTGTGATGTCATCAGTCATGTCATCAATAACATTTGTGATGTCATCTTTGATATCATGGGTTTTAGTCCTTGCAGTGGGTGTTAGCAGAATTCTGTTCACCTCCTGGCCGATGAACAATGTCATACTCGTGTACGTGCATGCCCCACCTCTCAATGCGCAGTGGCATCTTTGTCCAAGGGTTTCCAAAGAATGTCAATGGTGCCTGATTGTCAGTCACTAGGGTGACTCTTCGCCCTATTACGAAATGGTGAAAATGTTCAAAAGCCCAAACTGCCACCAAGCTCTCCTTTTTGGCCTGAGAGTATTCACATTCCAACAGCAACCGAAACTGGCCGCAGTCGTTTCATATTGAGAAAGGATCACCCAAGCCACCTGGGCTGACGTCCACAAAGATCTCCATGTGCAATGCTCGGTTGAAGTAAGTCAACTGCTTGGTTTTGGACAGTGCTACCTTGATCTGCTCAAACACCAACTGACACTCCGGCAACTACACAAATGCGGCCTCCTTCTTGAGGAGCTGCCACAGAGGGTCCGTGATCATAGCATAGTTGGGAAGATATCTTGCACAGTAGCCGGCTGTTCCAAGGAAGGAACACACTTCAGCTATGTGGGTGGGAGCAACCAAATTACTGATGGTGCGAACCTTCTTCAGGTCAGATCTTATCCCCTGATCAGAAAATAGGTGGCCATAGAAGCAGAGGTTCCTCTTGTCAATATCGCACCTCTCAAAGTTCAATGCTAGGCCCACTGCTTGGAGGGCAGTGCAAATGACAATGAACGCCTCATCATGTTCATTCTGAGACTTCCCATAGACCAGGATATCATCACAGTAATTGAATGCTGTCTGGAACGAGAGGAGGATTTGCCTGATTGCTTCTTGGAAGATTTCCGCCGTGGACGAAATCCCAAAGTTCAAACTCTTAAATTGGAAAGACCATCATTGGTAGAGGATGTTGCAATAGGCGTGGACGAGGGGTGCAGCTCCAGCTGGTGGTTACCCTGAATGAGGTCAAGCATGGAAAATCAATTGGCATTGTTAAGTTGAACCATCATGACCATGTTCGGGTCACAGTGTCTTTCCCTTTGTATTGCTGACTTAGCGACCCTCATGCCAATGCAGAAGTGCATGTGACCACCATCCTTGGGTACCACCACAAATGGAGAAATCCAAGGCATGGGGCGCAATGATTTCTCTATAATGTCATCCTGTAACAGTTGGCGCAGTTCCTGAGAGACAGCCTGTTGTAAGTGGAACCCCACTCTCCTAGGATGTTGATGGACTGAGCAAATTGCTTCATCAATGTGGAGCTTCACAACAGTTCCATTGAGCTTTCCAAGAACCTTCAAGAGGCTCAGAAATTCCAGTCACAATGATAGTTTTGATATCGGTCTAGCAGTCATCAAGAACACTGTTGGTGTATTGGTTCAGGCTCGCGGGACACATTGCACCTCCTCCCACTCTTTGCAGTGGATATCAATGAGGCTGAGGTTCTTTGCGGTATTATAGCAGAGGAGGCATAGTCTGGCCATGGGGCTCAATAACACGTGAATGGTGGCAGACATCAATTTCACTTTGTGAGTAAGTACATACGGAAATTGGACGATAGATGGAAGTGGTGCGTTCGCACCCATTGGTATATACAGGTCCTCAATCTGGAGATGGCGCGCCTGTTGTCAGTTTGAAGGAATTCTTGTTCCCCATTATGCTGACTGTGGCTCCTGTATCTATGAGGAAACAGTGGGCCATACCCCTCATGTTCAGTGATACTCGCAGGGCAGCTTCGGCATTAGGGTCTCCGTCCATCTTCACCTGCAAAATTAAAGTATAGGTCAGTTGGTATTTCACAGTCTGGTCTGTCCTGATTTGGATATTCTTGCATTATGCGGTCATACGGATATCCTTCACCTCATGGTGAATCTGATATTCATTCATCATGTAGACAAACCTTTGTGGCCCTACGGGTGCATAATGTGTTGATCTCTATGTGGTATTCTGCGAGCCGTCAGGTGATGTCCTCCATTTGGCCGGTTGTGGTGTTCTGGTGACAGGGAAAGCCTTTCCCTCCCTGCAGACTGCCTGAAAGTGACCTTCTCTGCCACAATTGGTGCATAGTTGACTTATTGCAAGGCATATGCAAGTATGCACCAATGCAAATCCACACCTGTAGCACATTTTGGCACGGCTGATGTTGTGGTGGATGGCGGGTGGGCCTTTGCATTATCAGAGGTTTGTCAGGGCCCTTTGATGGTAGTAGTGCAGCTATCAAATCCGTTTTCTTCAGGTTTTCCATGGTGGCTGCTTGTGCATTGACCCTCTCGTATAGGCGAACAATGTTTGTGATGTCATCCAGTAGCAAAGGTTTTTTGAGCAGCTGTATGCAAAAGGTGGGCAAGGTGCACCCCTCAATGATGCGTAGGCAGATGGCCTTGTCATCCGAAAAATTTGCAAACTGACAATATATCATCTTCTGACAAATTGTCATCAGAAATTCGTCAGCCTGGCAGCACTGGTTGAACACATTCTTCTCATTGGACCTCATTACGAGTATGGAGGCAGCCATTCCCCTAATAAGGGCATGGCTGCCTCCAAACCGGGTTCCAGGTCCGGGTCCCGTGAAAGGGGACTTACTGGGCCATTCCGACCTTGGAGGGCCCGGTAAATCCCTTTCGCGGGACCCGGACCCGGTACTTCCCCATTCCCATTTCAGCCCCCATAGGGCTCAATGGGAAAGGGGAGGGTGCTAACAATGGACCCGTTGATAACAGGCCTGTTGTTAGCACCCTCTACTGCTAGCGGGTCCCGCTAAGGACGTCTGGTCAGACCAGACGTCCAGAGCGGGACCCGCTGCAGACCTCGGAATAGGGTAGCCCGGAATGAACGGGCCGGACCCTTACCGGCCCCCTTCATTCCGTGCCCGCCTGCCTCGTAATGAGGCCCATAGTCTCTGTTGTGTTGCATCACCAGTTTCTTTTTAAGAGATTTGATGAGTGTGCAGTTGGACGTGTTCTCAGCATCACGCATCATTTTCATAATGGCTTTGACTTCTTTACCTGCCAGATTGGTGAAGATATCAATCATGGCTGGGGTTTTATCATCCACTAGAGCCCTAATGAAATCCAGGAATTCATCCAGCCATTCAACCCATCGGGGCCCTTTATCATGGTGCAGCTGCAATTGTAACGGCAGCGGTTTCCTGAGGAAAGAGACCCCTATGGCCGTGGGCAGTGCAACTGGCATCGCAGCAGGCTCACCAGCCATGTCTTCCATGGTGAAGATGTCAGGAGGCTAAAGTGGGTGGCGGCATAGGAGCAGGACTGGTGGCACCCCTTTCTATTTACTTAGGTATTATTTATTTATGTATTTATTTGTTCCATGCTGGAGTGTGAGATGGGCTATGTGGACACTGTACAGGCAAGGAAGCAGTAGGCAGGATACCTTTGAGGAAGAGACTGAAGGAGCAATGGAGATGTCTGAAGGTCTACCATGCGTGTGTACTTGGAGCGGAATATCAGTGTGCTGGGTTGCTGGCATCGTCTCATGAAGACACGCTTCCTACGCTGGATGCTGGATGCCACACAGAGAACACATGGATCGAGCCACATGGTAGAGCCCAGGCAGCCGCTGCAGCTGTAGTCGCCATGCCATCTCAGAGCATCCGCAAGCACGTGCGACCTCGGTGGGCAGGATTAGTTCGCCCGTCCTTGTGGGAATGAAACGCAGGGTGGCTCCATAGTAGAGTGTCCGATCCCCATGTGGAATGGAGGGCAAGACCGCCCCGGAGGAAAGTGCTTACTGGAATCACCCGTCTGGGCGGGAATAGAGCGGATGGCGCCTGGGGAGTAGAGAGCCCATCTCGTGTAAGGATTGTGGGTTGGTCCTGCTGCAGAGTCTCTGCGGCAGCGGTGTACTGCCAAAAGAGTACGGCGAAGGCTGGATCGGCTTCATCACCAGTTGTTACCAGCACCTGCAGGTGATGATAAGTAAAGGAATACACGTTGGAAGGATCAACTCTATCTTTATTACCCCACTCTTTCAAACTCAGTTACAAAAGTGAGTATTCTTGATTCCTCCCCATCCGTTTCCTCCCAACTCCCTCCTCCCACCTTGATTTGCTGTCCAGTGTCTCTGGCTCTTGACGGGACAGTGCTGGGGCTTGCCTTCACGACCTCTTGCTCTTGAATACAGTGCTTTCTTTCTAAAGAAGCATTTGCAAAGCAGATTACGGGGAAATGCCTGCGAGGACAACATCCTCGTCGCTGACCTTTTTAAATGTGTCATTCCAAATCTTCCTGGGAAGTTCTAATTTTCATTGTGCAATGGGCCATCTGCATTATAAAATTAGAATCCTACCACATCCTGCAGTTAATTATATTTGCGGAACAAAGGTTAACTGAAAAAAGTCCCATAGCTTTCTGCCCGTATTAAAATAAAACCAAGTTTTTCTTTATTTGGGGAACTGCACGTTTTGTTCACAAAATGTACAAAAACAAGTCAAATGCCTGTTTCAAACAATGATAAAAGCAAGTCTTTTAAAAAAAGAAGTAATGTAATTTTAATGACACAACACTGAACAGTTCACAGAAATCTCTAGTGGGCCCATGCTGTGTGTAGATAGCACATCCAGCTCTGTTTCCTTTCATGCAGTCTGGGCAGTAAAAGGAATGTAGCTGCCAGGCGGCCGTATATTCGCTTCAAGCCACTCACACTTTGCATTTGGACAACAATGAGGCCAACCTGGTGGGGAAAAGCAAAACTCCAAGTCCCAGAATCCAAAGTGCTGTTGATTAAAAAGCCACTGCTGAATGGAATTTACATAGGACCACATACAGATACTCAAAGCCACTTTGGAATTGAGTGACCCCTCTTTAGATCCTTAGGCTGTCCAAATCAGTTTAGATACTCTTCCAGTCCTTTGGGCGCATTACAAGGTGAGCGGTGTGGGTAAAATGCAGCTGTATTACTGTACCACACTGCACAACTATACATTTTGCGGAAAGTAGGAGGATTCACCACCAGCTATGAGCTGGAGGTAAATCTGCCAACTTTCCACCCGATTTTGGCAGAATTACCGCCATGGTAATTCTGCCAAAATGCCCCATACAGTCCTATAGACTCAAAATTAATGGGGACTAACTCTGCTACTTGTAATGCCACCGGACCAAGTGGCGCAAACGGTAATACAGTTTGGTGGTATCTCAGCGGATTTCCCACCGGGATACCACCAAACTTATAATGAGCCCCCTTTACATCCTTATCACTGTAAATTTGCTCCTTGTAGTCCTGCACTTATAATGGGAAAACTAAACTTCACTATTGTGGTCCTGCACTTATAATGGGGAAACTAAACTTCAGTATTGTATAAGAAAACAAAACGTCACAACATCTCAGATCCTACATGGGATAACAGAGGAGTCGTTTCTGCATATTTTTTAGATCCGAGTTTAAGGAAGGACTTTTGTTTGATGGCAAAAGTGGGCAGTTGTATGTCAACATTATTAGCTTTATTGACCGTCAAAAATGTTCTTTCTGAGCAGTTACTTTGCATCCAAGACGTATCTCTGCATCACATTGCTAGTTAGGAAAAAGCACATTTACAGCTTTGGTAAAAGTATGCGCCTGTCAGTAGTTCCTCACCCAATATACCAGGATCAAGCTTTTACTTGTCCCATGAGCATAAGGGATTGGGTCTAGTAGATGGCAGTTTATGGAAAAAGAGCCTTTTGGAGGTGCCAAAATGTGTACCCCTTATTAACAGGCTCCAAGTCTTGTGGCCTTTTCATGTGTTTGGTGGTATTGCAGCAGTAATAGCACTGGGATACCGCCCAATGCTATTAACGTTACCGCAACCCGGTCCGTTGCAATTTGCAGCGGATCATGAGTTGCAGGATAATGGTAAGTTCCCATTTCCCTTTGGGTCCACTGGACCCAATGAGCGTTTCATGGCGCTGTTAGCTACGGCACAATTGGCACTGCGCTAATAGCGCCCAAAATGGGCAGAAAATTGAGTATTTTACCTCCAGCAAAAAGCTGGAGATAAAACTCCAAACTTTCCGCCCAACTCTTGATTGGGCCAACCCTTAAATGCGGTGGTAATAGCATTACCGCCGCATTTAAGGGCTAAGGCCCAACTCGTGATGAGGCCCTTTGTCTCTGCATGTAAGTAATATGCATTACTTTTCTATTGACTTTGGACGATGAAACACCATGCTGGCCTTTCCAAGATTCAAACCTGTGGCATAGAGATCATACGAATCTCTTGAGTGGGCTTTCACCCCACAGCGAAATGTTACCATCAATGACCAACATTTTAGGGCATATCCTAATATCTGCACACACCTGGAGACACCATACACATCAACCACTAACTCATATTTCGAAGTATGTTTTTTCACCAAGTTTGCCATCTTCTTAAATATTGACTCATGCTACATTAGTAGAGCTCATCGATTTCAGCCTCAACAAACAGTAATTTCCTTTCCTTGTACTTGAAATTGCATTGTGGAGAATAATCAACGTTCATTTTGTAATGGCATACATACTTTGCTCGATTGCCTTTTAATTATTTTGCAGGCACAAAAGGGTTAAAACATTTTTCAAATTAAATACATATCCACTTGCGACTTCCCATTTGGTATTTTGATTCTTTAGAGCGAGCGCCAAATACATTTTCTTCACACTGGATTGCTTTTTCAAAATTTTTGATATTTTTATTCCATGTACAAGCTCCTACTCTCTACACGTGTTTCACTCTTGTTCATGTCACAAGGGATCCTCAGGAGAGATATAATTGCAATTTTGTTAACTTTGGGCTTGTTTTGCCACAGTTCAACCATTCAACTTTGGTCTATGCACTTTCTGTGGGTGTAACTTTGAATTTCCTTTGAGTATTTTACCCTGCTTCTCAGAGGTGATCCGCTTGTCACTCCCTAGCTCCTAATCCGGCGATAAAGCCATTCAAAGCCGCGCCGCAGTACACCACCTGTGAAGTACCGAAATTATCCTCCCTATCCCCACTCCTCTTCAACATCTACTTGACTCCACTAATCAACCTCATCAAAAGGCATGGCTTCATCTGCTACAACTACGCTGCTGACACACAAATCATCTACAAAATTGAAGATGTACAAGTGATGAACACAACGCTAGTAGACTTTCTGAAAGAACTCTACAAATGGATGAACATAAACAGCCTCAAACTCTGCCCGGGCAAGACAAAAATCGTGATTATATCCAAAAACCAGGTAAACAAGCAATACATCCCATGGCCCATAGAACTAGGAACGGCGCCCACGCCATCAAAAATAGTCAAATCCTAATGGACAACGAGCTAACGCTAGAATAGCGAGTAACGCAATAATCAAGAAATGCTTCTTCCACCTACACATGATCAAAAAGAACCTACCATTCATTTAATTTACACACAAAACACTAGCCATCATCTCCCTCATCATGTTCAGGATAGACTACGCCAATAGCCTACTTCTCGGAATGCCAGATTATCTACTGAAGAAACGCAAAGTATACAGAACGCAGCGGCCAGACTCCTCCTCAAACTCTCAAGAAGGGACCACATCACTTGTGCGCTAAAGATGCTACCGTGGATCCAAGGATCAAATTGGATCACCTTTGACTCCACACTTTCCTTCTCTTCCCACATCTCTGAGGTCTCTAAAAAGTCAAACTTCCTACTGCACCTCCTCAGAGGCAATCTGCCTTTCCTCTCCGTCCCCCAGAAGCTCACTGTCTCCCAAGCTCTGGTTATCTCTAGGTTGGACTATTGTAACAGCCTCTTTCTAAATCTACCTGCCTCTAGTCTCCGTCCTCTGCAACTAATCCAGAACAGGACTGCGAGACTTGTCCTTGGCCTCAAGCCCTGGGATTATATCTCTCCAGCTCTGAAATGAATGCAAGGATCAAATTCAAAACCCTCTGCATTGTCCACAAGGCTTTCTGGGGCCTGGGTCTAAAATACTTCAGCTATCCCTCCGCAAATACCTCCCATCACAAGCTCTTAACCCCTCTACCTCTAACTCCCTTAGGGTCAGTCGTTTTTCAAAGAAACGAGCTGGGGGTAGATCTCTGTCTTCGGCAGGGGCCTCCCTATGGAATAGCCTCCCTTCCACTCTAAAGCTTGAGGAGAACCATCTCAGGTTCCAGAAGCACCTCAAGACCTTCCTCTTTGCTTCTGCCTTTGCCCCCTCTCTTCCCTGCTCATCTGCTCTCTCTTGGAACTGTGCACCTGGCCACCCTCTGTCCTCTGAGCCCAGGTACCTGCTCACCCTGCCACCCTCCTGCACTGCCTCCTGGCCACCCCTTGCACTGGTGACTGTATCTTTACCCATACAGTCCCCGTCTCCCCCCCCCCATTTTCCTCTTTTTCTGCACTGATCAGAATTACCCAGTCTGCTGCCATAAACACAGCACTTGCCACTTGCTGGCAGAACTTCCACTGTTTATTGCCTCTATTTATTTATTTTTATTTTTTTATTATTTATCTGTTCTCCTCTGCTCCGTACCTTCCACTCTCCCCCTTCCATGCACTTTTTCCCCCTTTCTCTTCCCCATGCACTTGCACATTCTCAATGTCACTGGGTCTAGTAAGATCGTAGTTTTGTTCTCCCTTGTTCCCCTCCCTTGCCCTGTAGCGCTCTGAAACACTTTTGAACAAGCACGATACAAATAAAATATCATATCATTGTCTGCCAGTCAAAAAATGAATCACATTCAAAACAATGTGCATAATGCACCGAGCAATCCACGGCCAAGGAGCAGAATTCCTACAAAAGAATCGCCATTTACCAGCACACCAGAACACTCAGATCCAGCAACGACATCCGCTTGGAACCTAAACCGTACACATGAAAAAAACGTGGTGGATCAGCATTCTCTTGCCTAGCTGCATAAATTATGAACTCACTCTCGAGAGAAATATGAAACATGAAGGACCATCTAAAATTCAGAAAACCTGGCTCTTCAACTCAGAACCAGATGAAAAGGATTGAGCAACACCCACACCCGTCGGAATGAACACACATATTGCAAGACACAGGACTAGAGTGTACCATGACAAGTGCAGTGAGGGGTAGAGACCTCCAAGTGGGAGGGAGACCCGGTTTCCCATGGAGGGCACTCCGGAGGCTAACGAGGGAGATGGAAGCATCCTAGGTTGAACCACAGACAGAGGGCATGAGACAGACCATATAAACCAGAGGGTCCAGGAGGCTCAAGGGCACAGGGTCCTCTCCTCAAGGAGCCCAGGAAGGCAATGGAGGCTACACACTAGGAAACTCCAGGGGCCAAAAGCGGTGTAGACATCCATTAGTCTGAACACAGGGATTGGGGGAGGGTGGAGGAG
The DNA here is from genome assembly GCF_040938575.1 of Ambystoma mexicanum. Classification (NCBI taxonomy): domain Eukaryota; kingdom Metazoa; phylum Chordata; class Amphibia; order Caudata; family Ambystomatidae; genus Ambystoma; species Ambystoma mexicanum. Next base: position 821,530,974 of record NC_090939.1, read on the forward strand.
GCATCACCACTAAATAGCCCTGCAGAAAATGCGCAACCCTGCACAGAATATAGGAGGGAGAAGCCCCCCATAGCACACCACAATACGTGACACTGGCAGGGACGCCAACCACAGGTGGCCAAAACGGAGGAGGTACAATGGAGTGCCACCACTAAGCAACCGCAAAAAAATAAATATCCCTTTGTTTAAACCTCTCAAACTCTAAACAAAACAGAAACCGCACACACTTGCCTACACCGCAACAAAACTGAAGCTGCCAACAGCACATCCCAGTGCTTTTTCCCTGCTCAGTGCTACTAACTTACCCTTCCCTCTTGCTTTTCAGATCCGCCAGAGTGCAAGGGGACCACTCCACTGGTGATAGTGCACGGTATAAATATCCTTTAACATAACATAACATACATAACATAACATAACACACACACTCTCTGTTGTGTTGCTTTTCCCTTGAGGTAATGATACTTGCTTTGCCCATTAAGATTCTATTATGTATTGTTAGGTTGATTTACAGTGTGGTTTATGATTTTAATGTAGTTTTATTGGGCACAGGATAACTTTTTTAAAGAGACAACTATGCAGCATTACATGTTGGTGCACAACTAAAGATGGGATGAGTGGAGATATAGGCTGCTGCTTAAATTGCAAATCTAAAACCAAGAAACATGAGCTCAAATTCCAGCTTACCCACTTGACCAAAGTATGTTATCCTGGGCAAATCACTTCAAATCGCTCTGATTTTTTTTTCCTAAGCTCCCTAAATAGGTGTCCCCTAGAAGTGATTTTCTTAAATGTGCAAAAAAATCCACTTAATCAGTGGTTCCTGGTGTATTTTTCAATTGGAGAGGTGCATATGTTCCCCCAAATATGTGGGAGCAACCCATCGTAGCAAGGGGTCCCAGACCAACTTCGGTGAGGTCTGGGGAGATTCTCCCTCCCAAAAATATTTTTTAAATAATTGGTTAAAATGGTGCATTTTACAGTACACTTTAAAAAAAAAATGAGTAAACTCATGAAAAAATCCAATAGATGCCAGTCACATGATGCCTTTTCCCACAATATATAGACAATACATATATGGCAGTATAAAAAACATGTTCATGCTAGCTGTGCCCATATATTTCCATGCTGGCTGCACCATTATCTTATGGGGTGGGACACACACACACACACACACACATTAATTTATTCACCCATTCTCTTATTCAAACACTCATTCATACATTCATTCATTTCTCCATTTACTCATACACACATACAATGCACACTCTTTCATTCTCTCAAGGTAAAAACACTTGCATGCACACATACACACATACATACAATACCAACAAATATTCTCCTTACTTGCAGCCCCGGTTCCAACGCTGCATACCACGGAGGCCCAGGACCAGGAACCAGCAGAGAGAGCTTCCTGGTTCCTGAGGCTATGGTGGGGAGTGGGGGCTGAGCACCTCCTAAACAACACCCATCGATGTCTAAATGAGCAGGGAAGACCGCAGCTGCCCCGTAGGTATATTTAGGCCTTTTAGACTAATCTTCATCGCCAATGGACTGTGCAAGTCTGGGGAAGACAAATGCACCCGGCCTTGCATGTCCCATTGGGCATGCGCAGTGGGGAACTTAAACTGTCAAAAGGGAAACTATTCCCTTTGACAGTTAAAGCCAGTTTAGGAGCCCTTGGAGCGCTTTCCCTTGGCTGGTGTAATATACTGCAATGTAGCTCCATGTACAATATTCTTGACTGTTTATATAGTGCATAGAACAGACTGCATTTTCTCTTAGTTCACTCATGGAATGTCACTATGTATTGCTCTCTCTCCATGCAGATAAGTACATTAAATGATACTACAATGTTTAATTGGTGCGAGTGTCTGCAAGAGTCCAATTCCAATTTTGTGTAGGCATGGAAGGATGAGATTATGGCTCACCCTCCGAGTTACCGGCATCTGGCATCCATAAAAACTGCAGAACTCCCAGCGAGGGTGAAGCCTGCAGAGAGTCAAGGGCGCAGTTGGCATCTGAAAGTTTCTTCACTGTTTGCTATGTGTTTTCCTGGCTGTGCCCACCCTCCGAGTTACCGACATGTGGCATCCATAAAAACTGCAGAACTCCACGCGAAGGTGAAGCACGCGGGGAGTCAAGGGCGCATGTGGCTCCTGAAGGTTTCATCACTGTTTGCTCTCTGTTTTCCTGGCCCTGCCCACCCTCTGTGTTACCGGTATCCGGCATCCATAAAAACGGAAGAACTCCCCGCAAGGGTGAAGGCCGCAGAAAATTAAGGGCGCCCGCCTGGGTGTTAGCATTCCAGTTCCTCAACCGTCTACATCTGGGCTCTGCCTCCTAACAGCCCTCTGGTACTTACTGGTGATCAACTACCCTTGCCTTTCTCCATCTTTGTATTGAGGTCAACTGCTGAGGTTGGCCCTGTTGCTGCAAGCATTACTTCCTCTATCATTCTCTCCAATCGATTTGTCTGCCTCTCTGAAGGCATTAGATCTACTATGGCTCCAGTTCCTCACCCAGTACTGCCAACCTCAAACCCTCTTATTCCTGTTCCGAGTGTCCCATCCTGGTAAATTGTCCAACATAGAAAGAAGAGGAAGGCAACGGGGAAACCCAACCCGCTGAAAAAACGTGTGCACTTGGTTCCACCTTGTCCGGTGATGCCATCCTATGATAGGAGCACACAAACTAGTGTGGGAGAGCTGGTCGCCCCTATGAATGGGTTGGATTTATCTCTAAAAATTGAAGAAATGTTCATGGACCTGAAAGAGTTGGTCCTTCTGAAGGTGGAATTATGGTTAAGTGAAGTGGTGGATTTGTTTAAGGCGATCAAGGCAAAGGTCCTGTCCTTGGAAGACACTGCTATGGACCCTGGAGCTTACCCGCTTGTTGGCATGCTAGTTCACCTTTTCACACCATCGCCCCAGTAGCAAAGTATTCTCACTGTCCTTTAGTGGTCACAAGGGCATTCGCTCATTGATTACATTTGAATTTTTGCCAAAGATTGTGCTAGAATAAGCAAATTTGAGATTCTTCAGAGGTGCAGAGTCTTCATCTCCCTCTGTCGATCGCTCTGGCCTGCCCTACTATCGGTTCTGACCTCCGTTCTCACAGATAAGGATCGAGGGCAACGCTCGTAAATCCCTGAAATGGTCTAATCTAATGAACTGCAACATGTTGCCACACATTTATGATGCAATCCTCCCTAATCTGGAAACAATCCTCGAGGCGGACACCACTAATTTGGCAATTATGGCTAGTTTTGAATTGACGATGATAAAGATTTGTCCATTTGTAACTGTTCCCATTAAAGCCCCAAAAAAGGGACCTATTAGAAAGGCTAGATGGTATGACGATGTGTTCTGCCTTGCAAAGTAAGCAATTGAACAGTGTGTTGGTTCAAGCCTAGGCGTGTACTCTCATCTAAAAGAGAGAATTCGTAGCCAAGAGATGGGGAGCTCCCTATACTGCCCTAAAGTTAGGGGATACTTCTTTCTTTTGGAAACTGGTCTCTAACAAAGACTCCCATTCTGTCCAACCTCCCCTATGTTGTATTAGTGGTGGGGTGTGGAAATCTCATTTTTCAGACCTATATTGAGACGCCCTCACTCCTCCACTTCTAGGTGTTCCCTCTCACACGAGGGATTTAGCCCCCCTGATCATTACTGTTAATGAGGTGGACAAGACATTGGCTTCAACGAAGGGTGGCCGGGCACTGTGCCCAGACTCAATACCTATTCATATATTTAAAAATGAGAGCAAAATCTTGGCGCCGGTCCTAGCTAAAGTTTTTAATGTCATCCTTTCTGTGGGGGTCATTCATGACCCCTGTCGTAAAGCAGTAATTGTCCCAATTTATAAAAAGGGAGGTCGGGACAAGCATTTAAATTATCGCCTAATTTCCTTGTTAGATGGTGTGGGGAAGCTATTTGGTAAGATAATTCTAAACCATCTTCAAGGGTGGGTAGATACATATAACATCATGTCAGACTTACAGGCAGGGTTTAGAAAAAATATTGGCACAATTGACCAGTGTTTAATTCTGTCGTTGATAATCCAAAAGTACACATCCCTCCTAAAAATTAATGTATATGTGGTTTTTCTTGACCGTAGAAATGCTTTTGATTCTGCCTCAAGGGGAATACTGTGGCCAATTCTGTCTAGACAAGGGGCACCACCCAATCCATGTTTTGGCCGAGCTGTACTCAAACACAACTGCCTGTGTTCGTTATGGACTGGGTGGAGAGACTGCTGATCAATTTGAAATTCTTAGGGGCGTTAAGACAAGGCTGTGTCCTGGCCCCACTCCTTTTTAACATTTATATTCAGGAATAATTGATGGTTTGAGTGGGGTCCAGGTATGCCCGAAATTGGCTTCTTGTAATTACCTGGCCCTTTTTTTACACGGATGACGCAGTTTTAATGTCGTCTACCCCTCATGGCCTAGAAAAATCACTTTCCATTTTCTTGGCCAAATCCTCTATGCTCCATTTAAAATTGAATGTTAGTCAAACTAAATCAATGTTTTTTTAGCCCTTCTGCTTTTAAACAGAAATTGGTTCCCCTGAAAGTTGAGGGTGTGATAATAGAACAAGTGGCTCACTTTGACTATCTTGGGGTAAGAGTACCCAGGCTTGGGGGGCTCAGTTCGATAAGGCAGCAATAAACTTGGAAAATCTCTGTGGTGCCACAAGTTTTTCTTTTACCTTAGTCATGATATTGGAGCCCTGTCCCCTGCCCATGTCCTTTATGACAAAAAGATTCTCCTAGCCGTAGTATATGGGTCCGAGCTATGGGGCCACGTAAAGATGGGTCAATTAAACATTAAAGAAAACACATTTTTAAAACAACTTCTACTTCTCCCAATAGTGCTCCATCTGCATCTACTCACTTGGTTGATATTATCCCCATTGTCTCCCGGGCCATGTTTAACCCGTTTTTTTTCTGGTTAAGGATTTGGTTTCAACCAAGGTTGGAAAAATCCAGGGAGGCATTGCTGCACCTTATGTCCTTAAACAGACTCAAAAGCCTCTAATTGAAGGCCCATATCAAGATGCTGCTTAATGACTTGGTGTTAAGCGAGATGTGGTGTAGCCCAAGGGGCAGGGCCTGCTCTGTTCTTATTAAATCTAAACTCTCTGCAATGTACAGAGCCATGGAATTAGTGCTTGTTGACGCCTCTACAAATAACTTTGACTGTGTATATGCTGCTAATATCCTAGAGTTTGGGCTTAAGCAATATTTAGACAAAATCAGCCCACCCTTCGAGAGATCTATCTACTCACGTTTGAGATTGGGTAATTTTGATTTTTTTCTGTTATGTGAAAAATTGCAGAGGCTGAGACTATTGTATTTAAACCTGATTTTAAGATAAGCAAGCACTCACACTTTAACAGCTGCTATGTTGTTTTTAACTCATTCCCTGTTTCCGCCAGTGATCTTTGCGACTGCTCGCTATAGTCATCGAACGTGGCTGTTGTGAAAGAAATTCCAAACTTTATTATGAAAAAAACGAATCTTTGGTGTTTTTATCTACTAAGGCTGCGAGTTTAGCTCTCCTTGTTATTTTTTTATCTTTTTTAATAACTTTTGTGTTTGCCCCAGAGGTGTGTCACGAATTCGAATGTGTATTGTTTAGTCTGCAATTACATTTGTATTTATTGTAAACTTCAAGGTTTTATTTCCAAATAAAAGTATTTTGCTGGAATGTTATAACTGTCCCAACAGTGACCTGAGAATATTCAAAGTTCACCCCTTTAAAATATGGTAGCCCATAAATATTTGTGGGTAACTTGTGGAGGAAGCAAACTATTCCAAAATTGCCTTCTAACCGCCCTTCTCTTCTCCATCCTTGTTCTTGTGACTTCCAGGGTTGTGCCAGTGCTTATATCCAGCCAGAAAGAGTAAAATACTGCTTCAGGCACTGGTTGGCACCTTTGCTTATAAAAGAAAAAGTTAGAGGTTTAAATAGAATAAATATCTTTTCAATTTCTAGCATGGGCGGGAACTGCATATAGGAAAAAAAAAGTTTTTATAGCACAAGCAACTGCTCATAATCCAAATTCTAGGATGAGGGGATTCTTGTACTGGAAAGTTAAAAGAATATTTTCTCTACAGTTTTAGAGGGCCGGCTCTCACTATTAATAGAGATGTAATTCCAAAAAACACATGCAAAACAAGGACTCATTTGGAGTTCAGAAAACTACTCAAAACCTGGCTCTCGGCTCCTTATTCAGGAGGAATCAACTAGGAAGAAAGGTCAACAACGAAACCTTGAATAACCCTGAAGGAAACCATGAACCCTAACCTGCCCCTCCAGTATAAAAGCGGGGGTGGGTATGCACCGCCCACCCAGACCCACACGCCACCAATCCCAAAGGATACTTGGATAGATGGGGACAACCAACAGGCTGGACAATAAAGAACAAGCGCTGTGACCAATACTACACCTGCCGCAGGGCAGGGAAGAAGCGATATGAGCTAGATACACAAACCACTGGGGCCACACAAAAAAGAGCTCCGACCACGCAGCATGCCTTCCAACTAAGCAATCAAAGTAGAGCGCACAAACGCAAAGGAAAAGTGGTAAGAAATCAACAAATACTTCAAAGTCCATTTTAACTGTATCTTAAAATTTCAACTTTCCGCATACTCAACATACAGAAACACAACCACCTCTCTGCACAGCAATCTGCATGCACTTCACCACATTGCAAAAACAGACTAACAACACATAACTGGCCACAACAGCACATGGGAATTCTGGCATGGATGGTAAACCGCACTTAAGCTCATCGAACGGTGCAAAACGAACTGAGGCGGCCAACAGGACATCACAACTCTCACTTTCCTATTCCCACTACACCCTACTAACGCCCCCAAAACTTGACACCCTCCTATTCAGATCCACCAGAGCGCCTGGGGACCACATCAGTGGTGACGGTACGCGGTACGAATACCTTTAACATTAAGCAGGTACTCGATTTTGAAATAGAATTAAAAAAAATGTCCTGTGGGGAATAGCAGCCTGCCCTCTTCTGTGGTACCCATGTATGCTTTGAACCCTTATGCAGCCCTCCAGCCTCTTTTCCTTTGCAGTTGGTGAGCAGGTGCATGTGGATCTAGGTCACATGTTCTAATCCCACCCAACTTCTTAGCCTCTGCTCTTAACTCTTAGATCGTGGGCATCTCTCGCCCGGGCGTCCGAAGTGAAGGGCAGATGAAGAAAAGGACAATTCCTGTTTGGACCTGTTTGGACAGGGAGGACCCAGGGCCTGAACACCTGCTCAGACAACAAGTAAGCATGTGCCATCATGTGTTTCCTCCCTCCATCCCCACAGGCCATCCCCACCATCACCAGCCAATGCCAACGTCAATGACATCACCCCTCCTCTAAGGCATGGACTCAGCAATGCTGCAAGCTCATCCACATCAGCCCAAAATCCATCAGCACCCCTCACCATCCACAACACAGAGGTTTATGCTTGCCAACATCCCCCAGCTATTACCCATGCAGCAGACATTGCCAACCTCACCACTACACACAACCTTGATGCCATCTTCATCGCAGAGACCTGGCTGACACCGACCTTAAACCACAACCTATACGTCCTTGCACCCGATAGCTACAGCATCCAACACAGAGACCAGCCGAACAAGACAGGCGGAGGCCTTGCAGTCATCCACAAGACCTGTGGCCCTGCACCAGACTTGACGTTGACAACATTGGCTCTTTTGAAGTCCTCTCCTGCCACTTCCCGCACTCACCGATGGACACAGTCACCTTCCACCTCATCTGCAGATCACCCAAACTCAACACTGCCTTCATCGCAGACTTCACTGACCTGGCCACCACCATGTCCCCCACGCACACCAACAACATTCCTAGTGACTTCAACCTTTCAGGCACCAAGGCCACCAAATCGATGAAGGAAGCTGTCCTCTGCCTTCTCGACACCCTCAGCCTCACACAGTATACGAAAGACCCAACACACGAGAAATGTAACATTCTTAACCTAATCATCACTGCCCTGTCTTCCCTCCACTACATCTCTCCTTTCCCGTTTGACTAGTCTGACCACTTAGCCGTGCCTTTCGACATCCTGCACACCACCGCAGTCAAGCACTCCCAGCAGAAACCCATCAGACAAACCATCAGTTCCTTCAAGAAATTCCCAGTGGAAACCCTCACAGAAGACCTTGCCAACCTCCACCACAGGGACATCATTTAGGGTTCGCCAGAGGTCGCAACTGCGACCCCTGAGGTTTCCTTTGCTACCCCTGTAGTCTCTCTGGCTCCTCCTAAAAAAAATCTTGCAAAAAAGGTCATTTATTTATTTATTTATTTTAATTCGAGGTGTTGAGCTGTGGCCAGCGCCATGTGGCTCTTTGCTTCTCGAGTGGCTGGTTTTCTTGTTCAGGTCTCTTAAAAAAAAAAAATTAAAAAAACAGGCGTTCCACAAGCAGTGGCCCTAAATAGTAACACCAAATAACCTGTCTTTCTGGAATTCTGTGCAATAATTGCTAGACTCATTAAAGGTTTATTTCAGGCACACTTCAGTGGGTGAGTCACTGATTTAGTCGGTTCTTAAACACCTCAACTCAGCCTTTCATCCTTCTGATGTCGATAAATAAGTACCAACACAGGTTGGTTGATATTGTATGTATAATTTTTCTATGTAAAGCGCTTAAGCATAAGTGCTATATAATAATACATCATTATCAATTGGCCTTGGACATCTGCTTGCATTCACAATAATTTGGTAATATGGGCCTATACACACTGATATTAACAATACCTATGGTGATCCATTCTTGAATTAAATGTTTATCACATTATAGTGATATCGTAACCGTATTTTTCATAGTGTACTTAGGAACAATACTATGTGATGACACTTCTTGTTTTGTGAAGGGGTGAAACATCGTGTTCCATCACCTCCCACGATATCACTTTGGGGTGGGATCAAATGACATGACTTCCTGTTATGTCATTAGAGGTCAAGGGTCGCATGATGTCACTTCCGCTACCCCTAGCATTTTGGTGAAATGACGTCCCTGCTCAACCTTACATGGACCGAACACCCCCAACTAAACTGTGACTATCTATTGGAAGCACTCAATGCCATCCTCTCAACCTCCAACGCCCGACACGTGCCTCTGAAACAACGCACCTGCAAACCAAAACCGTCAGCATCATGGTACACGCAAGAACTCAACCTCAGCAAAAGAGTAATCGGGAAACAAGAGAAAACCTGGCGCTGCTCCAGGACCGCATCCAACTTGGCGCTCCTCAAGGAACTCAGAGAAACCTGCCGACAACTAATCAACACAGCCAAGGCCTCCTATTATCAGAATGCCATAGCAGAAGCTGCCAACAAAAGCAGAGCCCTCTTCAAAGCAGTCAAGCACTGCGTCAATCCGCTACCCGACTCTGCCATACGACACTCCATCGGAAAATCCACTGCCATCAACACCTTTTTCATCAACAAAATCAGCAGTATTCACCATCACATAGACACTAGCTCTGCATCCACAGACCCACCTCACGTCCCTTCTCGCACAATCTCCACTCCCTGGACAACATTCAAGACGGTCTCGACAGAAGACCTGCTAGAAATACTGGCCACCCTCAAATCCACATTGTATACAGATGACATCCTCCCAGCATCCATTCTCAAGACCCTCCCCCCAGAAGCTTTACTTCCCTACATGAAGATCAACAACAGCTCCCTAACTCACAGAACCTTCCAATCGACCCTAAAAACAGGACAAATCCTCTCTCTACTAAAGATACCCACTCTGGATCCCAACAACTTAGCTAACTATCGCCCCATCACCCATCTTCCCTTCCAAGATAAGATCCTCGAGAAAGAGGTAGCTGCACAACTGCAGCAACACATCAACACCAACAATCTCCTCCAAACCTACCAATCCGGGTTAAGATCCAGATGCAGCACAGAGACGGTAACCATACAGGTGGTTGACGATGCCTTCAACATCCTTGACGATGGCCACTCCTCCCTCCTGCTTCTACTCAACCTCTCAGCCACCTTTGACACAGTAGAACAGCAGGCACTCACGGACACCCTACATCGTCCCATGGGGATCAGCAACTTTGTTCTGCGCAGGTTCAAGTCCTACCTCGCCAACCACCAGCAGTTTGTTCAGATGGACTCCTCTAGATCACCAATGCTATCTGTCACCTGTGAAGTCCCGCAGGGTTTCCTCCTCTCACCAGTGATCTTCAATCTATACATGGAGCCGATGAGAGCCCTCCTGCCACACAAAACATCCTCATCCACCAAAACGCAGATGACACACAGCTAGACCTCAAGCTCAACTCCATCAAGGACATCCATAGGGTCAAAACCTCCCTCTCTTTGATCCAGCCTTGGATATCGGGTGCATACTTGAAGCTCAACCCCTCCATGACCGAATTCCTACTCCTCACAAACAACACTAAACACCCAGACATACAGACCTGGCTATCAACCATGAACTCTGAGGGCTTCACACCTGAGCTCACCTCCTGTGGCAAGTCCCTCAGGTTCCACATCAACAAACATCTCTCCTTCAATACACACATAGCTAAGAAAACTCAGACAGCTTGGTATCAGCTCTCCTTCTTGCGGAAAGTCAAGCCCTTCCTCCCTCCGGACAGCTTTAGATCCACCATTCAAACACTGTTCTACCTCACCTGGATGGGGTCAATGCACTCCTCGAAGGCCTCCCGTTGTCCTCCCTTATACTCTTGAGAAGTGTCTTACATGCGGCTGCACGCCTCATCAAAGGTCAACGCAGATATGACCACCTCACTCAGGCCCTCATCGACCTTCACTGGCTCCCACTGCATGCACGAATCACCTTCAAGTCTTGCTGCATCATATATAAGGCAGTTGCCCTCAAATCACTCAGATACCACTGTGAGGAACTCAGCATCTCCGGTGGACAGCACATCAGTAGAAGCTAGGACATGTGCAGACTTGAAATCCACTGCTTCAAAAAGGAGCAGACCAGAAAACAAGCCTTTTCTGCCTGTGCCCCAAGACTATGGAACCTCCTCCCCGTCAGCATCAGACTTGCCCCCATGTTCCTACAATAAAAAAAGAACTCAAGGCTCACCTCTTCAAGTAGCTGAGCCTCCTCAGCACGTATGTCACCCTTTGCGCCACCGGGCTCGCTAGACACCTCCCTCCTCGCTCCTCCCCACCACCCGTTAAAGCTGTACTCCTCCTCTGCGCCCCTCTGTATCCTATCCCCCACCCCCACACTGTATATCTGTTCTGCTTTTACACCTGAAAAGCGCTCCGTTATGCGTTTGTACTGAGAGGATCGCTTGGGGCAACGCTCTCACCTTGGAAGCAAGATGATGCGGAGCAACACAGGTTCTATCCCCAGGTCCGCAATTAGAAACCTCTGGGTATTAAGCGTGTTATAAATAACCAATTACAATTACAATATACTGTTGTATAGCTCTGTAAAGCGCTCCGTTGCTTTTAAAAGCTATATATGTCCCGGCTCAATGAATACCATAATAATAATATTAATTATAATAATATTAACCCTGGACGTTTTTCAGCCCGAAATCACCTAAAAAGTTTTATAGTTCCAGGAACCTCAAACCTTCTGAAATGCGAGAGATGTTTCACTTTCCCCCAACCTGGTTCAAGCCTGGATAATTATGACAGAGACATACCTGAAAATGTAAAGTAATATAATGAAAGATATGCATGCACAACAGTCATGTCGGATATAGTTATTATTAATGTTATAGGGCCTCATTACACGGAAGGCGGTAATGGTTAACGGCCACCGTTAATGGTAACGGTGACCGTTAACCATTACCGCCTTACTACGAGTTCCCTTAGCGGGTTGGTGCTTTAACGCCTGCTTTTTGCAGGCGTTAAAAACCAACCCGCTAAGGGACCTCGGAGCTAATTACGGCACCGCAAAATTGCGGTGCCGTAATTAGCGCCTTCCCCATTCCCATAGAGCCCTATGGGGCAGAAATGGGAATGGGGAAGGGCAATGGCAGAAGGGGGATTTACCGCCCCTCCAACCTTGGAATGGGGCGGTAAATCCCCTTTCCGCCAAGGCGGTGCCGGTATTTTACCGGCATGAGCCATGGCGCTAATAGCGCCATGGCTCACTGCCTTCCGTGTAATGAGGCCCATAGTATTTAAAAATGTAATGGACCCCCACTCGTCAAGCTATTCTGCAGTTGGGTATCCCCCCTTGCTTGTTCGGAAGTTGCACAACCTCCTGACCCCCAATATTACAGAGTAAGCATCCTTGCTTCCAGTTTCAATTTTTCCATTATAGGAAAGGGCCCTCTAGTTCCCATTATACAGTGTTAGCCAAGTAATCAAGGCTGGTGACAGTTGACCCTAATGATTTGGGGCCAGTTAGCAATGGTGTGATTGTATCAATAATGTGGATTCTGTAGTGAAAATAAATCCTCATTGGACACTTATTACTCAGTCATATGTAAAGGTAAATAATAACATCACTTGGAGCGGTGTGAGTTACTGCACAAATGCATGTGCAAATAGCGAAAACATTGAATAGCCTTCTCCCGGCCAATGTGCAGCAACCTTTGGATTTGGGGGAACTGCAGTCAATATGAACCTGTGCCAGATGTTAGTGTTCCTAACAAGCAAGGACCTCAATTCATCAAAATGCCTGCGGCAGTAGAAGTGACTTTACTCATTAGATGACATCACAGGATGTGATGTCAGAACCATTGTCCCTGATGACTACATTTCAAGTGACATCACACAAGTTACCCAAAATGGCATCACATGAAGTAATATTACAGATCAAAAAGAGCTTGCGATTCATAAAATAACAGCATTAAAGGGGACAAAATACTATTTTAGTTCCCAACCATATTTTAAGTATAGTACTGCCTTAGCATTCCATTGGTGGCGTCATGATATGCCAACGGTGCAGACATCGGAATGCATTGGGCCAGGGGCACTTTCCTATGGCTATACAGTCGTGTGTGGCCTGTTGCTCTCATCTTTTGTTAGTTATAGCTTCACACGCCAAGTGCACTCATTATATGCTGCATAACTCCCCCAACCCCACACACATTCTTGGTGCTGACTTCATATGCCTGAATATGCTGGCTGTGGTCTCTTACATGTGGGGACTGCCATCTTCAGACAGTTACAGCCCCACATACCAGGTACAGTCATGCTTATGCAGCATATGCCAGGAGCAGTCTCAAATACTAAAGACTGACCTTTTATGTCTGTTAATTCCTCATTATACCTGGCACAGGTACCATGTGTATGGCACAGTCGAACAGGCCCAGGTGCTTCCCTTATATGTCACAAGTGTAGCCTCAGATGTTCAAGGCCATCCAAGGTCAGATAAAGCCTCCTATGCTTGGTATAGGCATCATAAGTAAGTTACAACCTCTTATGTTGGGGTGGCACCATCATATATTAAATGCACCCTCTGATGCCCCAGTGTTGTGCCATGGGTCATCGTTTCCTTTCTCCCTATGCCAGTGCCAGAGGCAGCTTTTGGTGACGGGGGTGGGGATGGTTAGGGGGGTGGATACTAGTGTGCCAGCGGGAGGCTGGAGGTCGCAGTGGGCACCGGGGGGATGCAGGGGAGGTGGCCGTCTCCCTGCCCCCTCACCCTCCCGCTCCGCCACTGCCCTATGGCACTGCTCTCATGGGCTTGGTCTGACCCAGAAGTCTAAGAACAGTGGCAGGAGTACCAAAAAGGGAGCCTGGGGTGGCAACTGCAACTTCTGGTGAGCCTCAAATGACAATGCTTTGAAACACATAGGCGCTATACAAATAAACTATCAATCAATCAATCATGCCAACAAAGCGCAAAGGAAAACTTCAGAACCACTGACCATATCCACAGTCCCATTTGGCCAGTACATTTATAAATAAACAATCTGATTTTGGTGACAGAGTGAACACAGAGCATTTCATGAGTATTTGTTTTGATCAATGAGAGATCTTGAAGCTAGGTGTGCTATGTACAGCAAGGCACGTTTAATGTAAATAATTCATGCAGATCTAAAGCTACTCAAGTAAGCAAATACAGGCACGCTGGCACACCCATATGTGTCTTTAATATATCTTAGATGGACTCGGAGGCAACATGTTCATATGGGTTTTCTTATTCTAGCAACACATCTGGACAAAGCAAAACTGGGAATCTGTGGAGACTGCGCTTACCTGTTTTGACACTGGGCCTGGCACCGAGTTTCTCCCAGGATTGTTAGTCGCTTGGCAGCTTATGCGAAGAGTGCAGCTAGAACATGTGAGTCAGAATCGCTTCTCCCGTGACTCACTTCCCCAGCTTCCTGAGTGGCCACTTTCAATTTCGGAGGACGGCGTCTGAAGGGCCTTCACCAATGCTGACTGCTGGCATGAGACTCGAATGTACGAAGATAAAATAACTTGAGGATATATACAGTGCTTAATTTGTGGGGATGTTTGCCAGGGCTCAGCCCCAGCACTTATTTCTGAGCCCCAGCACTTATTGTCTCAGGGCCTCATTCCAAGTGCGGCGGTGAGGGGTTAACAGCGCTGGTAAGGATGCCTCCGCATTCTTACCTCCGCATTCCGAGGTCCTTTAGCGGGTCCCGCTAAAGGACCAGGGATCTAATAACGGGCCCGTTATTAGCTCCCTCCCCATTCCCATTGAGCCCTATGGGGGTTCGAATGGGGATGGCTTCCCTGAATGGGGAAATACCGGGTCCTCCAAGGTTGGAATGACCCGGTAAGTCTCCATTCAGGGAACCCGGACCTATTATGCGGTAATGGGGTAGCCATGGTGCTATTAGCACCATGGCTTCCTCCAAACTCGGAATGAGGCCATCAGGCCCATATTGATTATAAGGTGATGATAGCCAGAGTATCCATCAACCCCAATGAGCAGGTGCAAGCTGTCGTTTAACCCCAAATGCGTGGACACTGTGGGGAGCGGCTGTGGGTGGTGGCAGTAATGGTGGGGAACTGCTCGCCCGCACTGTCACAAGCGTGCTAGACAATATTTGGGCCCTGGCACTTATTTTCTTACACATTAAGCACGGCTTCCCTCTCTGTCTATGGATATGAGCTGGGGAATAAGGAGCAGAAGCTCTCCAGTTTAGGTAACAGACAGGGTCTTGTGGTGCCAATATTATCGCCCCATCTTAACCATTGCGCAGCAAGCCTTCAAAGCGACATGGTTTGTTCCCTCTCATTTATTTTGACAAGTGTGGTCAACGTTGCCAAAGGGGGACAAACGTTGCAAACTATTTGTCATCCAATACCCTATTGGAGTTGGTTAGGAAGCAAGAACACATACAAATGCTAAGAGCAACTGTCATGCATAGTTATCAACATGATCCATTCCAATCTTGCAGTGCTTATCCAGTCCTCTTTGCATTCTGGGACTTGTAGTCCCAGTTTCATAATGGGAAAAGAGGAACTGCAAATCCCAGAATGCAAAGAAAAATACAGGACTGGATTCATGCTGCCAAAGCTTGGGCAGATCTTTTGCCCTTCTCCATAAGAGTGGCTGCAGTGCTTTAATGGGTATCCGATATCCCTTGAATTACCAGTCGTATATTATCAGGGAACATATATGCAACATTCCTATGAACTATGACTAAGAAGCTGCCAAGATTGCATTTCTTCCATTCTATATTATAAAGGTTCAATTCTCACAAATGTATAATTTATGGACTGCAGCGCCAACAACAAGGTTTCAACCTGAGTTGCAGAGACAATGGACCTCATGCCAAATTTGCCGGTGCGGAAATAAGGGTGCCGGTAAGCTCACCGGCACCCTTGTTTCCAGGCCGGCAAACTACGGGTTTGCCTGCCGGAGCCTCTGTGCCCGACAGGTCTGACCCTGCCGGGCGCAGCGGTCACAGTAAAAATTCGTAAGGAGCCAGTGGCACGGGGAAGTCAGGCGCCAGTACATTTTTATGGGTCCAACGGTCACGCGCCGGTAGCACGAGCAGGGTTATCGCCGGGCCCGTAAAGAGGCCCAATGTGTGTGGAGGGGTTGGGGGCATTCTCTTTTAAATATTCTATATAATTTGCTTTCAACTTACCCCAGGCATTTTCTCTGCAGCTCAGGCTGAAGCCTCGTCATTGGCGTTGAAACCCACAAATCATAGAGTTGTGCCAATTGGAACGTTAGCATATAATTTCAGAAATGTATTGTTTCTTTCCTACTGAAACATGTTTTTATGCCTAGGCTTACATTTGAATTGACTGATTTTAATCACAGTTTAGAAAATCTGGATGGGCAGATACCCTGCCTTTGTAATTGAGGAGTGTGTGCGGTTTTAAGTAAACCAGAGACACACTTTAAATCATAAATATTAGTGAAATTATGTTTAGTGGTTTTTTAAGAAATTCCGCAAATATGAAGACTTTTCTATGGACGAATAACTTCAAGAAATTTGACATTGTGGTCTTGAGATCTGACTCCTCAGATTCTGATCTAACTTAAAAGGTCAAGCTTAGCATTTGAGTATTTAGGACTGCCACTCAAAGTTTACAGAAATGTCCTTATTTTGAATCCATTAATGCAAGCTCCGAACAATGCACACCGCTGAACAATAAATCAACCAAAAACAGTATTTTTGGTCAGATGTTGGCATGCTTAGGCACCCGGTTATCAAGTCAGGAAAGGAGACCCCCAAAGATATCTGAGTATCGGGGGTAACAATTAAACAAGAAATGATAGTCACAAAACAAAATAATTAAGACTCGTATCATATAAATGAATGCCGAGGAATTGGGTCATAATGTAGTAGGAATAAGAATCAGACTGCAAAAATGCTAAACAAAGCAGGTAGGAAAGTAGACAGCTTCTTCATTGAATAGAAATCCATAAAAAGCCGAATTCCAAATGTCACTACGCATATCTCAGGTTATGCTCCATTACACATTGAATTGCAAAACACTGGTGTGTGTGACAAGGTTACCACCACACAATGTGCATCATAGCCTGTAACTCTTTCAGGCTAAATCACACTATGCCAGCAACAAGGACCAACTAGTTTCGGCAGTGCAGCAACGATATGTGGCTGCCTTCCTCAGGGTCCATTTCTTTCAACACATCATGTGGTGAATTTCACAGCGGTAACATGGTATGTTCGAAATGATGATGCGGGTGCGCCTCTCAGCCGCACCAGTCAATGCAATCGCTGCCATGGTCTAAAGTTTTCTTTAATACGTGCGTAACCGGGGAAGACTGCTGTGTAGCAGTGACATTGGCACCCGGTTGTGACAGAGCATGACGTGTGGAGTGTCTGGAATTTGGGTGAGATTTGTGGATCTTAGTGAAAGGCAGTGCTTTGTCATGAAGTTTAGACGATGGGATTGTATGACCTCCGGCTGGTTAAGGCTACCTAAAATTGGGCTTTGCAGCGGATCTATGACAACTCATCACTGGGGACATTTCACAACATATTACTGCAATGTTTTTATGGGGACCAGCCCCAAAACCCCCGTTCCACCTCTCCACCTTAGCCTTCATCCCATTGCACTCTATTTTAACACCCCAAATCCCCTATCGACCCCAAACCTACGACAGTAAAATGTCCCTTGGCTGAATCCCATGAAGCATCTGCAGTGGGATGAGGGGCTATCCTTTGATACTGGCTTTAGTCTGTGTTTGACACACAGGTGCAGTGAAGATTAAATGCACCCACAGGGTTTGATCTAGGTTCATCCGCCACATCCTTCAGATAGAGTTTTTGTGGAAGGAGACTATGATTCATGTCCGCAATGCAAGCCCATGAAAGACAGATCAAAGGTTGCAGTCAGTGTTCACACCAAAGATTGTCCAAACATCAATTGCACCATTTGTGCATGCCTCACAGTCCTGGGTGGTCAACATAAGGTATGGTTACACGATATTGGAAGTAAATTAGCAAATATTAGCTTTGAGGCAGCAACCATGGATTGTGATTATTTTTTGGTTATATGGTGTATTTTTCAACAGATGTGTGTGGCCAAATGGATTCTGGTTGGAGGTTGTGGTATTTGTTCATTTACAGGTTTTCCAAAGACAAATCACTGCCAGATATTGCAGTTCTGTTCACCATGAAAAACTTGGACGGCATCCACATAGGTCACCAAACACAGACCTTGCTGAACTCCATGCTTGGAAGATCTGTGCCATGAACACACACAGTGCTGCAGTCCTTTGCCTGCTTTCACTACACAGATTGACCAAATCTGGATTTTGGCAGCAGGCAATGGATAAACAGGGCCCTCTGTCATAGACAGAGACCAAAGGCACTTGACTATGCTCACCAAATAGGTTTCCCAAAATAGATTTGTGGATGCAAGACGCATGCCTCATAAACCATGGAGGTTCTCCAAATGTATGCTGCAGACAAGGTCTGTATTCACCACACACATATTACTCAACACAGAGTTATCTTCAACATGGTCTGTGGGAACAGGTCATAGACTTGTTCACAACACCAATGGTTCTCCAAGGATAGATGATTTTCATAGGCCATGGTGCTCGGTCACGGAGTGCTCCAAATGTGAATCATGGCTTCAGATTGTGGTCTATACTCCTCAGCAAATACCCTGAACCATGGACCATTGCTGCAGGGTGCAGACTTTGTTCACAACATGGCTTGTCTATAACACATTTAGAGTGCTGTTAAGATATGGTCTGCATTCATTAAACAGGTCTATAACACAGGAACACAGATAAGTATGTGGACTGCATTCACAAGGTAGGTCTTGCAAACCAATATATAGGCTACAGTTCACATTCAAAGTCCACAGTACAGCATTTTAAAATACATATTTCTGACACAGGTTTTGGACTGTGATCAACACAGGACTTCCAAACTAAATATGAATTGTTATAGCAGGCAATGGTTGGTATTAAATACACAGGGTCCTCTGTCATGGACAGCGGCCACAGGCTCTTGACTATACTCACCACATAGGTTTCCCAAAACCGGCTTGTGGATGCAAGACACATGCCACATAAACTATGGAGGTTCTCCAAATGTATGCTGCAAACATGGGCAGCAGTCTGTATTCACCACACACATATTACTTAACAAAGAGTTCTCTTCAGCATGGTCTGACTTTGTTCACAACACCAACGGTTCTCCTTGCACAGCTCCTACACCTATTCTTACTCATTATCCATTAACAATCTAGTACAGAGCACATACTTGGAAGAATATTAGCAAAACTGCTATTGATCTCATTAATGGCATCAGTTATTTCCATCCCTCCTCCTCAAGAGCCACCATCCCCACCACCAGCTAGAGGACCTAGACAACAAAAAAAGCACTGTACTTCCAAAGACAACGAAGAGAACCAAGAAGATGAAGTTGTGACTGTATAAGCTGTCGAACCCCTTCGTCTTCCCGTCCCTCCACACTCTCCTCACCTGAGTCTTCAGAGTGGCCTGAGTTCCGTAGATTCCGCCGGCTCAGGTAGTCCCGTTCTTTTTTAGGTAGCACTTGCCTGTCTCGGTGAGAAGCCACAGTGACTGCTGAATATACAGCCGTCCTGGGGCCCCTTTTCCGGGAACAGGCCGGACAAA
This sequence comes from Ambystoma mexicanum, assembly GCF_040938575.1. Classification (NCBI taxonomy): domain Eukaryota; kingdom Metazoa; phylum Chordata; class Amphibia; order Caudata; family Ambystomatidae; genus Ambystoma; species Ambystoma mexicanum. The sequence goes on from NC_090939.1 coordinate 821,550,543, forward strand.
AAAGGGAAAAAAACCCACACGTGGGAAAACCCCTTAGGATACTTCTGGTAATGAGGTAGGTGAAGATCCAAGTTTATAATCCGTAGGACTGGAAGCAGATGCGAGGGATCGGCAAGGAAGAGACTGGAAAAAGTAAAGCCGCTGCGGAAAACGAAAAACGGCCAACAGGTAAGTAGAAGAAAACTTTATCCCAAGTGCAAGGGACGAGCAAGCAGAGAAGACCCGCCGCACGCCAAGGCGAGCAGAGGGCAAAACGCTGGAAGAGCGCAAGAACCAGAGCCGCTGGAGCGAGAACCAGCTATAGGTTGAAACGCAGCGACTGCCGGGCCTGAAGGGCAGATAAACTTCCGGCAGCGCTGTGATTGGCCATGAATCGATACCAGACACAATGAAGGGACTACACCGCTCTACCTGCCGGTTAGCCTCCAACGTGGAAGGAGCCGCCAACCGCGGTAGCAATTGCGGATGACAGTATGACCCCCTCCCCACCTAAGCGCCCCAGGCTTCCCTGGATAGCGGCGGTGAAAAGTAGCCAACAATCTTGGTGCATGAACCTGAGAAGCCGGTTCCCATGAGTCCTCCGACTCAGGGTATCCCTTCCAGGACAAGAGGTACTCAAGGCGTCCGCGATAAAACCTGGAATCACGGACCTGAGATACCTCATACTCATCAGGCTCCGAGGACCGTGCCAGGATAGATCTGGGAATGGTTCTATGGTGAAGGTCAGGACAGTAAGGCTTGAGAAGAGAGGAATGAAAAACCGGGTGAATGCGGCGAAGAGAGGAGGGAAGCCGAAGGCGAAAAGCGAAAGGATTGATTTTAGAGAGAATAGTGAAAGGTCCCAGAAAACGAGGAGACAGTTTAGAAGGCCTTGTCCATCTGGGAAGAAACCGGGTGGACAACCACACCTGATCACCTGGCTTCCATACTGGACATTCCTTCCGATGTTGATCGGCACAGGATTTTGTCAGTCTTCTGCTGACCTCTAAACTCCGCATAGCTGAAGTCTGGGCTTCCTTAATATTCCCTAATACCTCTTCCACCGTCGGGGAGTTGGTGTAACTGGGAACCTCTGGAAACACAGCACGAGGGTGAACCCCATAAGTGCAGAAGAAAGGAGAGAGTCCTGTGGCGGAATGCCTGGTGTTGTTGTATGAGAACTCTGCCGTGGGAAGCAGCAAGACCCAGTTGTCTTGATGTTGAGATATATAACACCTTAGGTATTGTTCCAGGGTCGCATTCAGGCGTTCCGTCTGACCATTGGTCTCCGGGTGAAACCCTGATGACAGAGCTCTTTCAATGCCCAAACGGTTGCAGAAGGCAGTCCAAAACTTAGAGATATATTGACTTCCCCGATCCGAGATAATCTTATCGGGGAAACCGTGTAGCTTGAAAACGTCTCGAGAGAAATTCTCTGCCATCTTAGCCGCAGTGGGCAGCCCTGGAAGTGGAGAAAAATGTGCCAACTTAGAAAAAGCGTCTACCGTGACCATGATGCAGGTACAGGATTCCGAGACCGGCAGATCGGCAATGAAATTGGTAGATATAAGACCCCAGGGGCGCGTTGGAAGTTCGACCTGAGTGAGCAGACCCAAAGGTTTTCCCAGGCGATATTTGGATCTGGCACAAATTGGACAAGCCTTGACATAATCTTATGTCTCCTTTCTAGCGTTTGGCCAAAGAAACGTTCTAGAGAGAAGCTCAAAGGTATTCTCAGCCCCTCTATGGCCTGCCGAGCGAGAGTCGTGACTCCACTTCAGGATTCTAGCACGAAGAGAACCTTTGGGAATGTACAATTTCTGTTTGTAGAAAAGCCAGTCTCCTCTTTGTTGAAAAGGAGAGGTAATACGCAGGGGTATTTGGCGCTTTTCCTGAACGAGAGAAGTCTTCACCTCTTTAAGAAAAGAACCAACAAAGGCCAGGATTTGGTTGCGTTTGAACATGGACTCCCTATTGATCTCCAGGTGTTCCTTGGTGCAGTCTTTGCGCGATAAGGCATCTGCCAGACTGTTCTGCGATCCCGGAATATACGAGACTTGGAATTCAAACTGTGCGAAATGATGGGCCCACCTGGCCTGCCTGGAATTCGAACACTCCAATTCTTGTAGTACCTTGAGGTTCTTATGGTCGGTCCTAATCAAAAATGGGTGTCTGGCTCCTAGTAGGAGATGGCGCCACTCTTCACAGGCAAGTTCCATGGCCAGAAGTTCTTTCTCCAGTACTGAATAGTTGAGCTGGCTAGGAGAAAGAGTTTTTGACATGTAGGCCACGGGGTGTTCCACTCCTTGGACGGTCTGGAGCAATACCGCTCCTACAGCTACCGCAGAAGCGTCGGTCTCCAAAATAAATGGCTGTGATTGATCAGGATGCTGGAGAATGGGGGCAGTACAGAACAATCTCTTGAGAAAATCGAAACTCTTCTCTGCCTCATCTGACCAAAAAAACGGAACCGCCTCCTTCTTGAGTAGGCGCGTAATCGGGTATACTACCTCCGAAAAGTTTGAGACAAATCTGCGGTAGTAATTTGCTAATCCCAAGAATCTCTGGACTTCTCGGACTGAAGTAGGAGCTGGCCAATCAAGAATAGCATCAACTTTGGTTTGGTCCATGGCCACCCCTTCTTCGGAAAGAATGAATCCGAGATAGTGAACCGAGGATACCGCAAATTTGCACTTCTCGCCCTTGACCAGCAACTGGTTTACCTGAAGGCGAGACAGAACCTGGGTGACATGTTGAATATGTTCCTCCATGTTAGGGGAAAAAATCAGAATGTCGTCGAGGTATATTATAACCGAGACCGACAGCAGATCTGAAAATAGCCTATCCATGAATCTCTGGAATGCAGCCGGTGCGTTCACTAAGCCGAACGGCATCACTCTGTACTCAAAAAGACCGTATGGAGTTCGAAAAGCCGTCTTCAATTCGTCCCCATCAGTGATGCGAAGCAGATGATATGCGTTCCTGAGATCCAATTTGGTGAAGATTCGAGCCCCTTGTACCGCCTTGATAATGTCGGTTATGAGTGGCATGGAATACCGATCACGGATTGTAACCTTATTGAGGCCCCGGTAATCGATACAGGGTCTGAGATCAGTCGTGTCTTTTTTCTTGATGAAGAACAGAGAGGCGCCAGCTGGTGACTTCGAAGGTCGAATAAGACCGTTCTCCAAGGTGGTATCCAGATAGACTCTTAATACCTTCTCCTCTCTCTGAGAGAGAGGACATGCGCCCAAATGGAACCAGTGCATTAGGTTCGAGATCGATTGAGCAGTCTTCTGGCCGATGAGGAGGTAGCCGAGCGTAGAGATTCTCTTGGAATACCCCGGAGAATTTTGCACAAAAATTAGGATGCGTTTGAATACCCACATGATCCTTGGAGAGAACCCTAACCGACTGTTGATCCTCCTTGGTATCGGGAGGAAGACAGTTTACCGAACAGTACGTGGAACAAAAACTTAGTCGGTTTTCCGTCCAGTTGATATACGGGTTATGCTTGCGCAGCCAAGGAATGCCTAGGATTATGGGGAAATGTGCGGCTCTAATAATGTCGAACTGTAGGGTCTCTGTGTGTTGGTTGATGACCACGGTGAGTTGTTCAGTGGTATGAGTGATTAGTCCAGACGACAAAGGTGTACCGTCCACTCCTTCCACTTTCTGACCCACCTTACGAACTATCCGATTGAGCCCCATCTTGTCAGCCCACAGAGTGTCCACAAAGTTCCCTGCCGCTCCACAATCCAATAAGGCTAATGTTTCCACCGGCCTTCCATTTAGATTCAAGGTAACAGATAGTACCATCAGTCTGGAAGCCTCTTGGGATTCTGAAGCCGACACCGAAAGAGTGACATAGGGACGCTGAAAAAGATCTGAGTACCCACGGCTACCCGTCCCTATTGACGCCGAGGGTAGTCGTTTCCCGCCTTCCTCTCCGGTACCTGAGAGCAGTCCTTCAGCACATGTTGGTCGGAACCACAATAGGCGCACAACCCTTTCTCTCTTCTTCGCCGTCTTTCCGCTGATGACAGAGGTGCCCTGGTAGCTCCAATTTGCATCGGTTCTTCGCTCTGAGTAGAGGAGAGACGTCCAGAGGGAGAGTGTGAAGGAGGGTTCATGGGATTTCCTGATCCTCTTTGTTTCCGGCGTTCTGCCCTTCTCTCTTGGAGGCGGTACTCGATGTGGAGAGCGGCAGCAAGTAAGTCTGGAAACGTGGGGGAGCGTGGAGATCTGGCTAGCTCATCCTTGATCTCATCTCTCAACCCTCTCCGGAATACAGCATATTGTGCTTGTTCGGACCATCCCACTCCTGCTGCCAATGTCTTAAAGTAGGAGATGTATGACAGCACGTCTAGAGCACCCTGTCGTGCATCCAGCAGGTCCTCACCTGCAGTAAAAGATAGTTCAGGTCGCTCGAAAGTCTGTTTCAGTAGATTCTGGAACCCCGAGGAATCCTGTAAGATGGCATTACTGTTTGTAACTAGCGGAGTAGCCCAGGCTAAAGCATTCCCCGTCATATTTGAAATCATAAACCCTACTCTGGTTTGATCCGTGGAGAAGGTGTGTGGTCTGAAGGTGAAGTACACATTGCAGGCCTCCAGGAATTCCTTTACCCTCTTAGGTGAGCCATCAAATCTTCCTGAAGAAAGAGCCATAGGAGGCAATTCCGGGGGATGTGAGGGTTCCCGGACCGCTACCATCTGTTTTAGAAGGGCATTCTCAGTCTTGACCCCCTGTAATTCCAGTGACATGGCCTGAAAAGCCTTCCATAACTCCTGAACTTGTTCTTCGGCTGACATCTTGGTCTTTCTTGGCGTTTCAATCTGTGACTGTATAAGCTGTCGAACCCCTTCATCTTCCCGTCCCTCCACACTCTCCTCATCTGAGTCTTCAGAGTGGCCTGAGTTCCGTAGATTCCGCCGGCTCAGGTAGTCCTGTTCTTTTTTAGGTAGCACTTGCCTGTCTCGGTGAGAAGCCACAGTGACTGCTGAATATACAGCCGTCCTGGGGCCCCTTTTCCGGGAACAGGCCGGACAAAAAAGGGAAAAAAACCCACACGTGGGAAAACCCCTTAGGATACTTCTGGTAATGAGGTAGGTGAAGATCCAAGTTTATAATCCGTAGGACTGGAAGCAGATGCGAGGTCCACAGGGTTGAACACAGGAAGGGATCCAAATGCGACACCAATAAGAGGTGAAGGAAGCCAAAGCAACCACCGGCCCCAGGAAATTAAGGGCACGGTAAGAAAGGCAAGGAAGAGACTGGAAAAAGTAAAGCCGCTGCGGAAAACGAAAAACGGCCAACAGGTAAGTAGAAGAAAACTTTATCCCAAGTGCAAGGGACGAGCAAGCAGAGAAGACCCGCCGCACGCCAAGGCGAGCAGAGGGCAAAACGCTGGAAGAGCGCAAGAACCAGAGCCGCTGGAGCGAGAACCAGCTATAGGTTGAAACGCAGCGACTGCCGGGCCTGAAGTGCAGATAAACTTCCGGCAGCGCTGTGATTGGCCATGAATCGATACCAGACACAATGAAGGGACTACACCGCTCTACCTGCCGGTTAGCCTCCAACGTGGAAGGAGCCGCCAACCGCGGTAGCGATCACGGATGACAGAGGTAGAGGAAGTGCCTACCTCTAGCACCCAGAGAATCATGGGTGTGGCCATGGTTTACCACTGTTGGGAATGTACCAAAGGCTAAAGCTACCAAAGTGAAATGCACCGAGTGCGTCGCAGACTACCTGGACAGCACTCCCAGATGACCAACTCCATGCGCCGCCACACCCAATCCAACCACTGCAATGCTCTCAGAAATGCTGTTCCTTTCTTAGCAAGTAGTAGCACCTCCACCTCATCTTCCTCAACAAGTACTGTAACCACACAGCCTACTTCTGTGGACACAACATCTAACCAGCTACCTTGCGAACAATAAAAGAGGCTGTTGATCCATATCCTTCGAAGACAACAGTCCTCTGTATATACTGAAACACACCACTCTGCGGGGGGAGCAATTTCGAAGTGCTTTTGAAGCTGTAATCAAGGAGCATGAGAAACACTGCCCCTTACCTTAGAGGTAGCACACGCAAAACATCTTCCCCTGTCCACCTGCCCCTGCATATTATTGCTTGATGCCCCTTCCCTCATTACCCTCCCCACCTTATGTTGTAACCTCAACTGCAACAAAACAAAATGTTTCCTTTAGGAACCACCTTTCACAGTTAAAATAAGATCTACAAAAAAATCTTATAGACTTCATCTACTGTACATTTCTCAGTTAAGTACATAGACTCAATAAGATTTTCCAACAGTTCCATTAGCATTTTGTGTTATGCTAATCGGAATAATGTGGCGTCCATCCCCTGTTCCAGGCACTGGAACGGTAGATAACGACCTGCCAGCCCAGGTTTTTGGCCCAAGCATAGCGAGGGCAGATAACAAGGACTCTGGACTGTTATCCCCTGTTTCAGCCCATGCAATGAGGGATGAAGGCCATTAGCACCCTTGGTTGACAAAGCAGTAACCCGGGGTGCTAAAAAAAAGGATTTTGTTCCTACACCGGGAAGCTCGCAGCATCCCACTGTAGGAAGGAAAATCCATTTCCAAAATGGTCAACATGGAAAGGGAAGGCGGGGCTCCGTACAGTGCCCCTCTTCCCTTTCCATGGCAGCCTGCAGAAGGCATAGAGAGAACCCTATGACCATATTACCACAAGCACATTTTTCTCCCCTTTCAAAGCTATCCCAATTTCAAAAAACTTTACCACATAGCCAGTCCCTGGTGGACATGGACACTTTATCCCCATTGGTCGTCCCTCGTGGTCATGGCCAGTTGCCAGATTGACCGGGTCATGACCTTATGCCATGACCCGGACAATCTGGCCACTGCCCAAGGCGACAGGCTACACCTCAGCCACCAAAGGTATATCACTATTTTTTGTACCTACATTATGACACTTGTCAAAAAATAAAACACACACATTTGCAAAACCATGCTTTAAGGTGCTTGCCTATGCGGAAATCTGCCCATGTTTTATTTTTTGAAACGTGTCAAAATGTATGTACATACAATAGTCTACATACAATAGTCATATAACTTAGCCACTACTTGACAAAGGGCCTCATTACACGGAAGGCGGTGAGCCATGGCGCTATTAGCGCCATGGCTCATGCCGGTAAAATACCGGCACCGCCTTGGCGGAAAGGGGATTTACCGCCCCATTCCAAGGTTGGTGGGGCGGTAAATCCCCCTTCCGCCATTGCCCTTCCCCATTCCCATTTCTGCCCCATAGGGCTCTATGGGAATGGGGAAGGCGCTAATTACGGCACCGCAATTCTGCGTTGCCGTAATTAGCTCCGAGGTCCCTTAGCGGGTTGGTTTTTAACGCCTGCAAAAAGCAGGAGTAAAAGCACCAACCCGCTAAGGGACCTCGTAGTAAGGCGGTAATGGTTAACGGTCACCGTTACCATTAACGGTGGCCGTTAACCATTACCGCCTTCCGTGTAATGAGGCCCAAAGTTCATTCAGAATTTGCACAAACATTCAGGGTTGGGTCTCTAATCTTCCTGAACACATTTGTCCACAATCGTCAAATGGAAACAAAGTTATAAGCCATCTAAAAATGTTGTGACCCCCCAACTAATTTAGCCCCCGCTTGACAAAATCCCACCAAACTTTGCAAACACATTTATATCTAGATCTAAAATCTTTTTGCAAACTTTTGTGCAGATTTGTCAAATAGTACCACATTTATAAGCCTTTACAAAAATTGGGGCCCCCTCTAATTTTGTTCTCTCTTGACAAAATAGCACCACACTTTTCAAAGCCTTTCAGAAACAGGTCTAGAATGACATTCCAAAATTTCATGCAGTTTCATTGAGTGTCGCCAGTTATAAGCCATCCAAACACTGCTTTTCACTAGCACTGCAAAGCACAAATAAGCATGGATATCTCCAACATCTAATATGCTTGTGGAAATCACAGGACTGCCGGACTGTTCGCGGACATCAGAGGAGAAAGACACCTGTTTTTTGGCTTTTTAAGGCCATACCCCATCTCATCCTCATCACCCCTCACCTACCCCGAGATTGTTTCATTAGTTTGATAAGTGCAATTTTTTGTTTTTACAATGTTTTTACTGCGATGTCCGCGGACACTGCCTGCTGTCCACAAATCCTACAGGACGGGCGTTTCCAAAATCTGACGCACCTCACATTTTTTATTGCCCAACCAGTGGGTGTGTCCGATGTCTGCGGACCCCACGTAGTCCTCTAGACCAATCGGATGCCCATCCGCAGACCGAACAGGGAAGTGAGTCCGTGGACCGAACCAGGATAACACTAATTATTTTTACCTACTTTCTGGTCGTTTTAAAATAAACTACTGGACAGATTTACACCAAATTTACAAAAGCTCGCTTTTGGGACCAAGCTGTCACTCCTTCCACAAATATGGCGAAAATCCGTCCAGCGGTATGGGCTGTAGGCGTGAGCAAACATTCTTTTCCATTGCGTCTATGGGAAAAAAACACACATTTTGGGATCCCCGCTATAAATTTGCCCCCCCTTGAGGGAACCTCACCGAACTTCGCGGGATCAATCTGACGTGGCCATATACGTTTTTTGCAAAGTCTTGTGAGGATTCGTTCAGGGGTGGAGAAGTTATAAGCCACCCAAAAAGTTTTTTTCCTATGGGTTGAGCAACTTAACCATTACTACAGAGCCTCTACCGCAGGCCCTGTTATATATATATATATGAATATATATATATAAAACAGGGCCAGGAAATATATATATATTTCGAAGAAAAGAAGTTATCGCACTTCTTCCAAAGTGAGTCGGCACTCGTCAAGTTACAGCCATATGCCAATTCGTAGAATTCCTTCAGGTCAGCCCATCACACAAAAACGTATGTATTTCTTATATCCAGTTTTATTTAGGCATTGGTAAAAACAGATTCGCCACGTACAACGCGTTTCGCAACGCTCCCGTTGCTTGATCGCGTACAAAAGAACAGACATACATCCAGCCATTAAATACAGGTACAAAAGCAAAAAACTCTATGGTTCTACTGAGTTTCTTTGTCCGTTTTCACCTTCTACCATAGTTGAATTCTATGTTTTCCATTGTTAAAAGTGTTCGGTCATTTTATAATGACTTTTGTATTCACTACACCTTTAGTTTAAAACATCATTAGTGTGCATTTTATGATAATGTAGTCGTTTTTGTATTCCATATGTTTTCAGGAATTAATATATCGGAGAAACTACTTTACTAATTTTAAAAAGATATATAAAGTGCATAGTGCATGGAAAAAATATGTAGTAGTTTCCCGGGGAAGTAAAATCTTTATTATAATTTTCTTTTTTAAATTTACAAAAATATTTGCTCTCAAACAACTCTTGTGCACTCCCATGATTGGATAAAAAGGTGGAGAATAAGGTTAAACCAATAAGAACCTCATTATTGTCAATGTGTATAGAAGCTAAAGTGCATAGTGCATTATTTCTTAAAATACATAGCTGCAACATTATTAATGCTTCTTTCACACAGTAGATTTCATCGGGCCTCATTACGACCCAGGCGGTAAGTTACCGCCTGGGCCGTGACTTTACCACCATGGTGTAAACTACGCTTACGCCATGGTGGTTGGCGGACTTACCGCCCCATTCCGACCTTGGCGGGGCGGTAGGTCCCCAATCCCCATTTACCCTTCCCCATTCCCATTTTTGCCCCATAGGGCATAATGGGAGTGGGGAAGGCGTTAATTACGCCACCGTAAATTACGGTGGCGTAATTAACTCCATGGTCCCTTAGCGCCATGGATTTTAACACCTGCTAAAAGCAGGTGTTAAGTCCGCCATGGCGCTAAGGGACCTCGTACTCAGGCGGTAAGGGTCGGCGCTGTTTACGCCCCCGTAAAACCCTTACCGCCTGAGTCGTAATGAGGCCCATCATCTTTACATCTAGGACTTTACATGAACACTATATACTTTTGGCGGATAAAAAATCACATATAAACTAATAAAACAAGTAAAAAGACTTTCTTAGGATTTTTTCAATTATTCCCTTCTTTCTTGGAACCCAGCATCCAAGTCATTCCAATTTTTCAACAATTAGCAAAATATTTCCCAAATGTATGAAATTTACAGTATTTAAACACTCTATGTGCCTGCTTTTTACAGGCGTTAAAATCCAACCCGCTAAGTGACCTCGGAGCTAATTACGGCACCGCAAAATTGCGGTGCCGTAATTAGCGCCTTCCCCATTCCCATAGAGCCCTATGGGGCAAAAATGGGAATGGGGAAGGGCAATGGCGGAAGGGGGATTTACCGCCCCTCCAACCTTGGAATGGGGCGGTAAATCCCCTTTCCGCCAAGGCGGTGCCGGTATTTTACCGGCATGAGCCATGGCGCTAATAGCGCCATGGCTCACCGCCTACCGTGTAATGGGGCCCCGATCTGAAAGGTTGATGATGCTGTTATCAATTTTTTTCAAATTTGTTGCATCTTTTTGGTCCCAGAGCGTGTTCTTGAATTCTGATCTGACTCTGAGCTGCTTATTCCTTTGTCCCCTCCTTGTTTTCTTCTTCCTCCTGATCCTTGTTGTTTGCCACAGCCCTTTCCTATGTTCTTTTGGGTGGTATTTTTTCAGCCATCCAGCCCCAACATTCTCATCTCGTCTAAAAAATTGGTCTTTTCTGGCGGGTTTTCGTTGGTGCTCGTTGAGGCTTCCGAATCTGATGTAGTAGCTACATCGCTTGAGCTTGGGGTTGTCTCTTTATTTTTTGCATTTTGGCTTGGCATGTTTTTCCTTAAGTAATCAAATCGCCGTCCAAATGTATATACTCTGCCCAGTTCATAATCTTCCTTTTCACGAAGAAATTTCCTTTGTTTGCGCAGTTTTATATCTTCTTCATAGATTTTCAAATGACCTTCCATGCTTGTTCTTAATTTATTTCCATCTTCGCTGGGGGGAAGGGAAGAGAGTTGTTAATTGATTTCCTCTATTTTTGTCAATGTCTTTTGTCTATCTATGCGCGCATACTTAATCAAAATATTCAGAAATTGTCCTGAGCACTGGTTAGTAGAGTCACCCCACTCTCTCAGCATTTCCGGATCTTGCTCCTCGAACGAAGGCGAGATTAGAATTCTCAGCCCTCGTGGAATCCTTCCAACATCCACATAGTTTTGAAGTGAATGTTCCTCCCACCATTTGCTTATTTCTTTTTTTTGCATTTTTTCCAGTTCTTTTAATAAACTGATTTCGTTTTTTTCCACAGTGCTTTTCTCTGTGGAGATTTTAGATGGTGTCTTGAAATGCTGGGTTTCACAAAATAAAGTCTGTGTCTGTTCGCAGCGTGCATTTTCTCTATCTGGTTGTGATGCCATACCTTTATAATTAAAAAGATGTTTCAGGCATATACTGGAGAGAAAGTTGTTGATGGGTAATTATTTACAAAAAACGGGCCAATAAAGGCTCGTAATGCTGGAGGAGAACTGGCGTTATGGAACGGCCACTTGAAATGCACATGTAATGATATACTGTACAATGTGCTTTTTCAAACCGTTTTGGACCAAAATCACAGAGTAAATCGGGCGGCCCGGGGAACACTCGCCGATGCTCTGGAATCCCCATCCATCCTCCGATGAAAGTGAGTTCACCCGCAATCGGTTGCGTCACTCCCAGCCGTGGCCGTGCACTCCGTGCCTCTTAAGCATTTGTCCAGGTTTTCAGCGTTGTGTCGGCAGCCCGCCAATGATTCGATGCTCCTTCCCGCTTCCTTGTTTGCAGCCGGTGCTCGTCCAGTGCCTGTCACAAGGCACGCAATTTATTTCGAAGAAAATAAGTTATCGCACTTCTTCCAAAGTGAGACGCCACTCGTCAAGCTACAGCCGTATGCCAATTTGGAGAATTCCTTCAGGTCAGCCCATCACACAAGAACGTATGTATTTCTTATATCCAGTTTTATTTAGGCATCGGGAAAAACAGATTCGCCACGTACAACGCGTTTCACAACGCTCCCGTTGCTTTTTCACGTACAAAAGAACAGACATACATCCAGCCATTAAATACAGGTACAAAAGCAAAAAACTCTATGGTTCTACTGAGTTTCTTTGTCCGTTTTCACTTTCTACCATAGTTGAAATCTATGTTTTCCATTGTTAAAAGCGTTCGGCCATTTTGTAATGACTTTTGTATTCACTACACCTTTAGTTTAAAACATCATTAGTGTGCATTTTATGATAATGTAGTCGTTTGTGTATTCCATATGTTTTCAGGAATTAATATATCGGAGAAACTACTTCACTAATTTTAAAAAGATATATAAAGTGCATACATATATATATATATATATATATATATATATATATATATATATATATATTCAATGACATTTTTTTGTTAAAAGGACCTTATGGTTAAATTGCACTAATAAAAACCTATGAAATTCAATGAAAAAACGTTGTCAAAAGGACGTTATGGTTACAAGTAAAACCAAAAAACCCCAGAAATTTGCCAGTTATGGTAAGCTAAGCAACCATAACTCACGCCACCACCGTGCACTGCTTAGACTAACACCCAGGACATAAGAGATGACATCACAAATGACATTGATGACATCACTGATGACAACACATATCTGAGCCACTTGTTTTTGTTCACTGACATATGTAGGCCAGATGGTTTAGTTCACTGACAGTCAGAATATTAAAATTGAAAAAGGTGCTATATATCTAGACGTTAACATGTCATATGTTCTTTAAGTACTTTCCTTAGGGTTTGGTCTCACCTCATGGTGCACATACATGTGGAAATGAGCAGGCCTCAAATACACATTTCATTTGTATACATGAAGATAAACCTTAATGTCATTAATGTTTTCTGATGATGCTGTTTCTTTCTTCCTTACTTTAGTTTCCCTGTATGAGCCTCTTATTTGTATGCATTGTGGTTCTTCATACGTATTGTTTGTACCAGCACAAGTGTTGTAAATCCTGAATTGTTAGCTAGTTATTACATGTTTACCATTACACAAAACTCTGATAAGGTAGCATTCATTATTGTACTATCCACAATTACAAGATTATAAATAATCTACTTCTGTAGTGCATGCTGCAGTCGTTGCCTATGCTTATATATGATTAGGTTTCTGTATTAACAACAACACTCCAATACAATGATTTTAGGTGAGTACATTCTTTAATAGATTAAGTAGTTCATGATAGGTCTCCCGATCACCCCTGACATCTTGCTACCAACAATATAAACACAACTCCTTGTAGGGACTCTTCATCAAAATTGATTTCACATGTGATGTCATCAGTGATGCCATCAATGACATTTGTGATGTCATCTTTGATGTCCTGTGTGTTAGTGGTAGCAGTGCACGGTGGTGGCGCGAGTTATGGTTGCTTAGCTTACCATAACTGGTGAATTTCTGGGGGTTTTCGGTTTTACTTGTAACCATAATATCCCTTTAAAAAAAAATGTCATTGAATTTTATTGGTTTATATTGGTGCAACTTAACCATTACTTCCCTTTTACAATGTTTTTTCATTGAAAGCATTTGGCTACCAGGACTATACTCAGGTTGTCATGTTCCCAGTGCAGACGCTTACCCACAAGACAACAAGCACTTGTTTTGGATTGGGATTTTGTTTTCCAGGGAATATTTCACAATAGATTGCTGGGTTTAAAAAAACTAGCATCTTTTATACTTTGCCAGTATATTGTTTGGAACATTTCCTCTCTCAGGTTATTTTTCTAGTTTTAATTACTTTTTTTTAAATGTCCAATGCTATTTTGTCTTGTGCACCTTCTTCTAAGGGGAAGGTCAATTGAAAAACATTTGTATATTTCACTTTAAGATATATGTTCACTTACTGTGCCTATATTCATGGCTGCCTGCTTTTGATTTTCGCTATTGGTGCAAAAAGTACCTGGGCATATGTTCTTCTTGCAGCTGGTCATTTTCTTCCCTTTTACATGCTGCTTAAATGTGGTGAGTTAGGGTTGTCCAATGTATCACACTAGTCACCAAGAGACCATCCATAAAACAAGGGGCTTGTAACATGCTGCTTAAACGATGTGTGTGATACTTGACAAATAATTTAATCTCACTGCACATTTCCCAAAAACATTGTGAGTTCTCAAAGCCTGCAATCTTTTATATGTAACAATACCACTGTCAAAACAGGACAAAATCAGTTTGTGATTGATGAACTTCTTTGAGCGATGGGTTGCAAGTGTTTTAATATATAGAGTGGTCGTTCCCACCGGCCATGGCCAAAGGCCATGGCTAGTGGTCTGGTAGTGTTTTAAAATGGACAATGGATGAAGACCATGCTAGTAGTCTGGAAGCGTTGTAAAAATCTATGGAATAACAAAACCCTTGAAATTCAAGGAAAAAACCTTAATTGCAGGTACGTTAAGGTGAGAACTTAACACAACAAAAACCCTCAAATTCAACTAAAGCCATCTTAATTTTGCGCCCCCTGATGCACACCTTATGAGCACAATGATGATATCACAGATCTCAACACTGATGACAACACTAATTACATGTTGTATGAGAACACTAATGACAATACAAATCACATCAATGATGCCATTACTGATGACAACGCTAATTACATTGTATATAACTGATTACATCAATAATGGAATTAGACATAACATCATTCATAAGTTAGCTCATGAAACCTTGATTACCTTAATAACAATTTAGGCCATGGACTTGGCCATGACAAAGGCTGGTGTCACTGGCCCCCATCAAAGGCCATAGCTAGTGGTCGGTTTGTGTTCAATGAATGCTCATGGTTAAAAGTCATGCCTAGTAGCCCATCACTGTTTTAAAATATACCGTGGGAAACGTTGAAAGCTGTAGTCGGTAGCCATGGCTAAAGGCCATAGCTAGTGTCAAATAATATGTTAGAATATACAATTGGCATAGCCAATGGCCGTGGCCACTGGCTAATATTGTGTTGAAGACCATATCTAGTGGCTGGTTAGTGTATATAATATACAGTGGGCACAGCCAAAGGCCATAACTAGTGGCTGGTGATTGTTGCATAATACACAATGGGCACGGCCAAAGCCAGCGCTCATTGTATTTTATTATTTTAAAATCAAGAGTGGACATGGCCAAACTATGTACAAACTGCTCAAGGTAAAAGGCCATGGCTAGTGACCCATTTATATGTTAAAATATATAGTGGGCACATCCAAAGATTGTAGCCACTGGCCAGTATTGTGCTAAAGGCAATCTCTAGTGCCTGATCACTGTAAATAACATACAGTGGACATGGTTAATATTAATGTTAACTTTAAAGGTATTTATATCGCGCACTATCACCAACGGAATTGGTCCCCAGGTGCTCAGGCCGATCTGCAAACAAGAAGGCGGGTTGAGTTAGTTGGGTGAAGAGGGAATAGGAAAGTGAGAGAAGTGGTGTGCTGTTGGCGGTTTCAGTTCGGTTTTCACTGTGCGCTCAGCTTTGGTGTGAATATCGGAGTGATGCGAAACCTTGTGTGCTGTTGGTGCGGTTTATGTGTTGTTTGTTTGTTGTTGCGGTGTGGTGAAGTGCATGCGGTTTGCTGAGCGAGAAGATGGTGGTGTGGATTTTCAGGTGAATAGTTTTCTGAATACTAGGTGATTTCTTGTGTTATTTATGTTCTTTGGTAAATCGTTCCAAATTATTGGTGCGAAGTGAGAGAAAGAAGATCCTCTGAATTATCTTTTATTGTAGTGTTTGATTCTAAGCAGATGTCACTGCTCGATCTGAGCATCCTTGTTGGGTGATGTAGGCTTAGTTTGTCTTTCAGGAGCTCTGTACTGGTTGTGGATTGCTCTGTGCATGATGCACATTGATTTGAAGTTGATTTGCTGTTTTATTGGTAGCCAATGTAGTGTTTTCAGCAGTGGCGTGATGTGTTCTCTTTGGGGTAATTTGAGGAGCAGTCTGGCTGCCACATTTTGTATGCATTGTAGTTTTTTTAGAAGATGTTCAGGCATACCCAGGTATGGGCTATAGGCGTAGTCTACTCTGGACATGACGAAAGCAATGACGGTAAGTGTTTTTGTTAGCGAATGACAGGAATGTAGGATCCTTTTACCGTTCACAAGAGAAAAAAGCATTTCTTGATTAGAACGTTTACTTGTTGCTCTAGAGTAAGTTTGTTGTCCATCAGGCCTCCCAGGTGTTTTACAATTGACGATGGACCTGGGGTTGTACCGAGTTCCCTTGACCAATGGATGTAGTGTTTGTCTCCTCTGTTTTTTGTGATGATCATGATTTCTGTTTTGCCTTGGTTGAGTTTGAGGTAGTTCGAGTTCATCCAGTTGTAAATTTCATGAAGGCAGTTCTCTAATGTTGTGTTTTCTTCCTGAATCTCTTGTATTTTGTAGACTATTTGTGTATCGTCAGCGTAGTTGTAGCAGGTAAGGCTGTGTCTTTTGATAATCTTGGTTAGATGAGACAGGTAGATGTTGAATAATAACGGGAGAAGGATGATCCTTGTGGTACTCCGCATGAGGATTCTCTTGGGTTGGATTTGAAAGGTTTCATTCATATGGTCTCTGTTCTGTTTGATAAAAAGGATTTGATCCACAGCAGGGCGTGGTGTGGGATTCCAAGTTCTCCCAATCTCTTGATGAGGATGTCGTATTTAACTGTCGAATGCTGCAGAGAGGTCTAGAAGTATCAAAGCAGTACTGTTGTCTGAGCCTGCATTTGCTTTTAGGTCATCACATATTGAGAGGAGTGCTGATTCCGTTCCTCTCATTGGTCTGAAGCCTACTTGTGCCTGGTCTAGGAAGCGGTGCTCTTCTACGAATTCTTGGGTGGTTCTGTATATCTATGTTTCGAGCAGTTTAGCTTGATACAGGATGTTGAAGATGGGTCTGTAATTGGAGAGGCCCTCTACATTTCCTGCTGTATCTTTGAGTAGCGGCCTGATGTATGCTGATTTGAAGGATTGTGGCACTTTCCCTGTTGAGATTCAAAGGTTGAAGACATTCCTGTGGTATTCCATGGGTGTTCCTTATGAGAGGATTGATTTGTGTATGTCCGGGCGGCAGGGATCCATAGGGGAACCTGTTTTATTGCTTTGATTTACCAGTTTGACGTAAGTCTCCACTGATATTTCAGGGAAGCTTCAGAGTTTGTTTGGGCATTCCTCATATGGGTAGGAGGATTCTGTAGTCTGTTCGCTTGGTCTGTTTTTTATGGTCTCTTGGATGGTAATGATTTTGTTTTTGAAGTGGTCTGCTAGGTCATTGCATAGTTTCTTCGATGGTATTGGCATGTTGTTGCAGTCAGGTGGATTTTTGATTTCATTAATGATTTTAAAGAGTTCTTTTTGGGTGTTTGGTGCTTTGAAGATTCAGTTGTCGTAGTATTTCCTTTTTGCTTTTTGTATTCCCTTTTTGTATGAGCCGATATGTTGTTGATACTTGAATTTCATTCCGCTGTCGTTTTTGATCCTCCATTCTAGTTCCAGTTTTAGTTTTTTTCTTTTCATGGTGCTGAGTGTTGGGTGAACCATTTTGCCGTTGCTCTTTTGTGTGAAGGGGTGACAGGGTTTTCTTTGGAGATTTCATCGATTGTTGTTGTGATCCAGTTGTGGAGTAGAGCTATTTTCTGTCCAGGTCAGCTTCGTCCATAGTTGTTGCTTGTGGTTTGCTGAGTTCTAGAAGTTCAGTTAGGTTGGAGTTTTTGACGGTTCTCCAATTTCTTTTCATCGTGATTGGTGGCTTGTCTTGTTATTTGTTTATTGGCATGGTCAGTGTGATTTTGAAGGGGATGATGAGGTGGTCGCTCCAGAGTATTTGAATTGGTGGTGCCATGGTAATGAGTTTTTCTGTTGGCGAAGATTTCGTCAAGTGTATGCCCTGTCATGTGGGTTGCTCTATTGACTAGTTGGTGTAGATTCATTGCTGCTAGTTGGTTGGCTAGAGATTTTTCATTGGCTGTGGTTTCTTCATCGAACTAGATGTTGAAGTCTCCAGGGACGATCAGATGATTGGGCTCGATGGCTACGTTGGTGATTGCTTCTGTCAAGGCGTCTATGAAGGTTGCATCATAAATTGGCGGTCTGTCTATCAAAATGAACTTCAGGTTTGTTCTGAAAACTGTATCCACTGGTAAAGGCCGAAATCTATGGTTGTTAGCATGCTAGTGTGTTAAAATATTCAGTGCACATGGGTGAAGGTTGTGACCACTGTCCATTACTAAAGGCCATGACTAGTACCCTTTCATGTGTTGAAATATATTTGGCCATGCACACTGACCATGGCTGAAGGCCATGCTTAGTGCCAGTTACTGTTGTAATATAATTAGTGATGTAAACAGTGACGTAATCTGTGATGTCATCATTGTGGTCATAGGCTGCGCAACGGGGGCACGATGTTAAGGTGGCTTTAGCTGAATTTCAGGGGTGTTGTTGCATTAAGTTCTAACCTTAACATCTCTGCAACTAACATTTTTTAATGAATATATATAAATACTAAACTCTCCAGAATGCAAAACTAAACGCACTAACTAAAAGCCACACCTTCAGAAAGAACACAGAATTTGCAAAGTATATATGTGATAGCCCTCTGGGTACTGAAGCAGCAGTGAATCAGGCAAGCAATTTCATCAATTTCACTGTTCAAAGGCTATGTCTTTTGAGGAAAAGGCAGAGATGGGAGGCTTAAAAGTCACTATGGTCTTAAAAGTGGATCTGGAAGACATGTCCTTTTTACAGTACCTTATACTTGTCTTTGGGGGCTCAGTAGTATTGAGCATGGCTTTTAGGAGCTTCTTGAGACAGTAATTCGGCATTGGGCAGTGGTTAGGAGAGCTGTTTGACTAAGTCTGACCCGCTGTGCTGTATAAGCAGCAATTGCACATGGTAAAAAAAAGCTTTGGAAAGGCAGGCAATGTCCCGATTCTTTTAGTTCACAAGCGGTTCATTGTGGGAATCAGGGCAGATGGCTGCTCTTGACTTCTGGGTTGCTGGCAGGCCCAATCCAAAGTCTCCAGGGGCAAGATAAGCCCTTTCGGTTGTACCCCCACTTCACCTGGCTCAGGTGGCACTTACAGGGTATCCTTGGCTCAAGTGAGCAGTAGCTGGTTCTAGTGCAGCCAGCAGTTAAGGTCATAGCCCACAGCATGTCAACCACATAGGGAATGTTTAGGGGACAGAGCTTTCCCCTGCCTTGGATGTACCTGTCCTTATATCTATGGCAGAGGACTTTGGAATCTCCAGCACTCCCAGCAGGGCTCCTCTCTTCTTCTCTCTTCTTCTTGGTGTACCGGGATGAATCAAGGAAGGCATCAGAGACAGAGAAATGTATGTAACATATTTCTATGTTTAGAAAAGATGGCTTGCACAGTACACACACCATAGTAAGGTACGCACACAAATATAACATTTATATATATTTGTGTGCATACCCTACGGTTTGCCTAGTTTTCAGGCCATCTTTTTTAAACATTTCGGGTTTATAAAAGATGGCTTTGAAAGTACACAATTCAAGCCGTCTTTTATAAAGCTTTGACTAAGGACAAAATTGTCCGTCGGCAAAGCTTTATAAAAATGGCTTGAAATGTGTACTTTCAAAGCCATCTTTTATAAACCTCGAAATATGTCGAGGAATCCCCAGGTTCCCCAGGGTTAAAGACGCCTCGGCGACCTGGGGAAACAAAGGGACAGTAACTGCCTCTGGTGACCTCTCGCGCGAGGGGTCACCAGATGCAGTTACTATGACTGACAGAAGTGGCAGCCAGTCACAGCGTCGCTGTGGTTGGCTGCCACTTTTGTCAGATCGCTGACTTCATGGCAGGCGCATGCATCTCCCGTCGCGGCTGCGGCCGCGACGGGATAATGCATCCTGCCGATGTTGCGGGCGGTGGGACGGGGCCCCACTTTTTGGAGACTGCCGGGGCCCGGCCCCAGCAGGCCCCGGCCCACTTTAAGCACTGGGAATTACTGTTATTTCATAGGTGTCAATTTCCTTCAGTGGACTTCAAAGGGAAAATTCTAGTACTAGCACATGGAAAATTACATCTAATTTAAGGACTAAGCTCTGACCAGGAGCCAGTAGGTGAAAACGATTGACCAAAGGAGGTCAACATAATTGACATATTGTTAATTCTAATATCCAATTGTCAAAACAAAATGGCAGCTGCTTACATCTGGATTTACTTACACACAAATGTTTGACACTGATTGAATAATTGGCAGTAAAATGAGTTCAACCAATGAGATCAATTGAAAAAATACTGTTTGTTCAAGGTATCTTGGGAGGTGTGTCTAAAAGTCATGTCTGCGACTGCTGTTGGTAGTCTTGTTCAGAGGAGATTTGCCTAGCATTTCGGTGCTGGACTGCCCAAGTGGGTGGGACCAGACTGATATGCAAATTGTTATTTCTTCTATGTGAAAGGTACAGTGAGCTAAGACATGGTGGCAGACCATCCAGAGTGGCCACCTTCCCATAGAACAGGTTATTTGGCTGTGTTTGTGCTCGGTAGAGGGGCTCCCATAACTGTTTGTGAATTTTTAGGAACTTGGGGTTTCATCCTAAATTACCCAGTGTAATCCAGACATGGACCCCCTTGCTCACTTTGCTTGGAGAAGTGCCGCTTCAGCTCATTGGGGAGGCCTCACTAGCCTGAAACATGTGTCTTGTGTTGCTGTTGATACTCTTGTTTAACAAATACTTGCCTAGCATTTGGTGCTGGACTGATATGCAAATCGTTACTTCTCTGTGAAAAGTATGGTGACCTAAAATATGGTTGTAGACCATCCCAATGGCCACAGAACAGATATTTTGCTGTGTTTGCTCTTGGTAGAGGGGCTCCCCGAACTTTTGTAAAAGTAATATCAACTTGATTCCATCATTAGCAAAATCTTCAGGGAAAACGTTTAGTAAAATAGATGGAAAACCAAGATCACACACTATCCCTCTAAGTGGAATGGCACAGAAAAACTGCCTATACGTGGCAACATCTCTGCTCCCCACCCAGTGATATATACGTATACAATTGTCATTGTAAAGATAAGGGCAAATAAAATAGAACAGGAAACATTTATGGAATTTTCTGACCACAAATCTTAAGGGTGCAAAATAAAATGAAATGACTGCTCCCAATCACTTAGCCTAAATATCCCAATATGGATCATGCATCATTCGTGCTAGAGAAGGAATATTGAATTTGCTACCTGACTGCATCATGCTTATCATAGCAATGACAAGTGTCCCAGGAATAAAGCAACAAGGGAGGAGGTATTTTAACCAATTTTTTTAATCTGTATATTGGTTAGATACTAAAAGTGGGGGTTGAATTGTCCCTAAATATTTTCCAATGACTAGTAGAGTGGTGTCGATGAATCCCTACAAGACAAAATTGGCTAGGACGTAGTGGTGTTTTTCTTCTGTTCCCCCGACTTGGTAAATGGGATACCGTTGACCATTTATTGGTTATAAGGAAGCCAAAAGGTAGGGGACTGAGAAGCAATCTTTGGGCTATTTCTATGACGATATTTCTTCAGGGTAATCCTTCCAGCAAAGTGGTTGCAGTGGTAATCAATTACGAGATGGTAATGATAACAATGATAGGTTTACAATAAGAAGGACAGAGAATGGTAGATTGGACATGACTACTTGATTCCATGCCCTGGCCAAACTCGAGGATAATGACTGACACCCAGACAATTAATGTACAATCTCCAATGGTACAGAGGGGAAACTTGATCAAACAAGAATAAGTAATCGAGAGCTTGAGATATCTTCATGCTACATAACAGGGTTAGGGAAAGAATTAGATGATCATGATTTTAGGAAGTGTTTGCCAGAGTGTGATATTTTAAAACTATTGGAAAAAAGGGTATGTAAACACCACTATAGAGATGGCTTTAAGGTCATTTTTAAAATAGGAATTCCCAATAAATGGTGCCACAATTCTGGGAGATTTCTTTTATGAGTAGCACAAAGATTTGAGCATATATCAAAACTACTCATTCTACACTCTGGCATATTTTACGGATCCAATCATGTTCTGTTGGAAATGAGTCCTCACATCTTTCTAGTGCATGTAACTCAGTTTGGCATGGAAAACATATTGTACCTGTATCCATCCTACAAACCTCCTTAATAGGCTTTGAAGAATGAAGAGATGATCATTTTAGTGCGTGAAAGAAAATACTTGTGGCTGGGGATTTTAAGTTAAATAAGGGAATGTAGCACTAAAATGGGATTTATTATGAGGGAAAAGATTGGGTGATTGTATCCCAAACGCTATAGTGAGAGATGCCAGAGTTGACCCAAGGGTACTCCAAAATCATTCATTCATGATAGAATGGGGGTTTTGGGCTGACAGCGGAAGGACCAAATCGGATGGTGCTGGTTACATCATATTGATAATTGGTGGAGGGAACCCTTCAATTGATTATTTTGGGGTCAGAACATACAATGGGGAATGATAGTGAAAGACAGAGCAGAAACCAATCATTGTTGGGATTTATAATGAATACTGAGAAAGGGCAGAGAAGTGTTTAGGTTCTGGCATCACTGATTAAGATACACCAACTAATAATGGGTAGTGGTTGATATGGGAGAATCTAGTGAACTTATTCTTACTAAGGTAATGCCAGTGGCAAAGGAGGATAATGTTGGGAAGGAAATTAACCTTTCCCAACCCCCTATGCACTTTAGAGTGAGATGAGTCCCATAAATATAACGTGCAATGTACCAGGGGGGAGAGGGCAGTGCTAAGGAACCCTGCAAAAACACAATATTGCATGACATACAGATGTATAGACGTAGTGCCCGCATATAAAGAGACTCCCTTTTTGTAGTTATGGTAGATATATTCAGTCCTGCATGGCCGCGTGGTGAACACAAGCCCGATGAAGAAAACCGAGCAGGCTCAAGCGCCAATGGTAGAAGGACATGCGCTGCTAATTCCCATAGAAACTTCCCTTTGTTCCTTAATTGTTGCAACTACTTATTATCCCAAAACAGGAATGTTTCCTGCAAGGCCGCGAGACAGCACCAGGCTCCTTGCTGCGCAGATTCATCACAGTCAGGCCACCAGCAGACCTCCAACCCCCACCCAACCCACAAGGTGTTATTACACCCACAACCGACCCAGTCCAAGACCCCTGTATTCTGCTATAGTAGGGGACCTCAGACCACCAACCATAAAACCAATGGTTATAAAAGATCTGGAAGAACGTAACCATTTCACCTTATCCCATAATAACACACTTTGTAATATGATGTACAAGGTGGAATAAATTATAGTCCAATGTGAGGGTGGAAACCTTGGGTGCGGAGAGTGCGATGTGAACTGAGCAAAGAATGTGTGGGTCAGCATGACCGTGATCCTCCCCCTGTGCCAGTCCCAGAGTTTCCCAGGTGCACGCCATAATGATAGAGTAGCATTGTCTTGCAAAAGTAACGTATGAGGAGCATGACCTTCAGTCCCTGGAGAGATGTGCTCAGCTGACCACGTGATGGAAGACGGACGGCCTGGGCTGGGGCCAATCACAGCCTGGCATCCCCTATGGAGCAGGCCCATATATAGGGTCTCACCAACCAGTCACACTGGTTTTTTACTGTATGTGATGACGATGTGCTGCCTTATAACCTTCTGTTTGTACCATTTTTCCGGCAGAACGTTCTCGAGCAGCAAAGCTCTTTGATGGCATCCTTATTTTTGTGCTATTAAACCTTATTATCCTTCCAAGAAATCTCTTGGCCTTTTTTCCCTAGCTGGTTGTATTTTTTCTGGCGTGAGCGTACAGGGGAGTGCCTTTGTTACGAATATCTGCTCAATGGAAAAATATGCCCCAAATTTGCTATTTTGAAGGCTTTTTCTTGCCGGTATTCCTCTCACCTTCGATCTGTGATATGATACGGCATTTATAACTCGCCTATACACAAGTGTTTCAAGGCTGTGAGAGGAATACAATGCAGAAAAAATGAACAAGGGTGGCATAATCACAAATCGAAAAAGTGAAACTGCTGCACACACTTCTGTTGACACCCAAATATTGTTTAATCTGGAAAAGTCTAGTCTTTTTTGCCTTTATGGTTCTTTCCATAACATTCCATAAAGTAAATAGATAAAGGTTGTGTGAGTATCTAAAGGAATTGGGTATCCCATGGCAAATGATGTGCCTGTTTAGAAAATTACACTCTGCAAATATACAAGTGTATGTTTTGGTGAGAAGGGGAAAGTCAATAATTCTTCCCTATCTCAATTGGTGTTCACCAGGGGTACCCACTTGCACCATTTTTGCTCACTTGGCACACCAATTACTTCTTTAACAGTTTTGAGGAAAGGACCCTGGGCGTACCAAGCACGGGCGAGAAACCAATCCCGCTGCTCAGTTATGCAGATGATATCTTTCCTACGGCACAGAACCATTGCAGCTCCTTATTGAATCCTATGTTAAGTATATGAATATACATTTTCTTTAGTCAACACAAGTACACCACACATACTTTTGAAAGATGCTAAAATAAAGACCACTTTTTGTTTCTTTTTGGATGGTCATCATTTTGAGCGGGATAAAGCATAACATTTCGGAAAATTTAAGAAGTTTGACATATAGTACGAAACAACAATTGAGTATGAAACAAACAATTGGGAACTTTTTGTATTTTGCAACACAATTTGCTAGACAACCTATAACGTCGAAGTTACAGTTCCAGAAAGCCTCTTGGAATGCAGTTGGTCTATATAGTGCAGCAGTTTGGATATAAAAACAGGGCAGAAAATGTGTTTAAAAATATTCTGGTATCCCATCTTCTGTTCTGATCTTGGTCGGCATTACATTTGGGGCATCACAAGGCCACACCATTATTGGCATTGCACTCTGTGTAACATAGGGGTGGCACGGGTTTCACCAGGCTCATTTTGAAAGATGTCTGGTGAGGGAACAATCTCTCATGCTGCCTTCAATGACTTATATAAAACAGAACGCATACAACATCAATTCACACGAATTTTTGTGGCTCCACCTCTTAAATCAGAGGAATGTAACAAAATATTTCAAACAAAGATCATTGAGCCACCACTTAGAACAAAGGGAAGGAATGGAATTAGTCAGAATTAATATTTTGTATGAGCAATGTCATTTTGCTAAACTAAAATCATATCTAATCTGGACTGATCACTTACATTATAGGAGGCTTTTAAGGCTTTTTAGTTTGAATGCATTACCTATAGGTTGTGTGTGGGCACAGTGGTTGCGAAAGGATTCTTAAGATCCCACTGATTGTGGCTCTCCTTTC
Organism: Ambystoma mexicanum; assembly: GCF_040938575.1. Lineage (NCBI taxonomy): Eukaryota > Metazoa > Chordata > Amphibia > Caudata > Ambystomatidae > Ambystoma > Ambystoma mexicanum. The sequence continues at coordinate 821,575,822 of NC_090939.1, forward strand.
TGCCCAAATGAGAAAGAAAGTGTTATGCACTTGATATGTTTTTGCCTTAAATATTAGTTGTTCTAGAAATAAATTCTGATTCCAATTTTAAGAGTTAGAGCCCGGTTAATGGAAAAGTGTGTAGAAATCCCAAGCCTGCACGCAGAAGTTTTTCTGTACCCTCTGCGTATTCATGAAAATGTTTGCGCATAGTAACTGTATACGCAAGTCACGCCAGAACGCCCCGACACGCCCTCACGCAAAGCAAAAACAGCCAAAAACAGCTACCTTTGCATGCTCCCCAGGCTCAACTACATGCACCCTCAAAACAGTGCATAGGTTCCCATACAAGCAGGCCACTCGTAACTGTTACCGGCACCCCGACAACATGCGTACGATTTATCGTAATTCGGGTAAAATTCAGACAATCTGCGTGCGAACCGCCATAAACCGTTCATGCACCCCGCTACACTGTGTACGTGCACCCATAAGTTAGATTGGAACCCCGACTGCGTACATGCACCACTAAATCCGACACCCGATTTTACCTCTGAGCAGTGAATCCTATGCGCAAGTGTCTGTACGGCAGCCTTCGGGTGGCAGATAATATGAGGGCTTTGAGTGGCCAGTTCCCTGCCCAGAGGTTGCGCGGTCGGATCCATGAATACGTATTGTTCCGTGCAATAGTGGCCGTACGATGGACTGCCTGCGGCCCATCCCTTGTAACGCTCACATTTTCCTGTGTTCTTCCTCATTTTATGAGTTTTGTCCTCTTGCCTGCCTTCTGGGCAAGCCACGACCACGCTCTGCGTGCTGTCTTGCACAAGGGACTCACCCATTCTCAGCGATGTGCCGAGCCTGCACGAAGTCCCCGCAAAGTAGGAAAAAGTGCTGCGCAGTCAATTCCATGAATTGACATATGGGATTTTGCACACAGTTTGGCATGCACAGTCCCTATTTACCGCGGAATAATTCCATGAATCCGGCCTTTAGAGAATTGGTTTACGACAAGCCAGCTTTTTTTTAATTTCCACTCACGGTTGACCAAGGTATGTGCTGGACAGTTCGTTTTTAAATAAGGCCCTTAAGTTGTGAGTAATCGTGGCTAGATGATTGAAAGTATTACAGGAAATATTGTGAGGAATAATAGCAGAATTTATATCCTTCTTTTACTTAGTGGATTTGAATTAATTATTTTATTTTATTCTAGAATTCATAAGCAGGAAGATGCAATGAACTCCAAGTAGAACGATTTAAGAAAGGGCAAATGTACTCCTGCATACTAACTAGATGGTTATAGTATGGCTGCTGGCAATGCACATGCAATATGCAATATGCACAATGTCTATTATGTAAATATGCACCATTGTAATTTTTTCTGTGAATGCTATACTATGCCATATAACCATCACCATCCTCTTGCGCCCAATTACCTCTGGGTCAGGTGCGCGATATAAATAAAATAAACAAACAATAAATAAACAGTGCAGGCCTGCATTGAGGTTCACGTTTGGCTTTATGTTTGGAGAATTGAAGATATTTGAGCTTTGCAAATCGGCTGTTGTATCGAAGGGTACTGTAGGAGATCATAATGTTCCTGAAATTATTAATTTCTGACTATGTGATTCTATCTCTTTGAATAGTGTAGGTATGTATTAACACATCACTCATAGCTTTATGATCTGGTTGTGGTCATATAATGAGCACCACGGGGCTCATTATAAGTCCCCCGGTATCCCACCAGTAATTCCGTCAGGATTGAGGTACCATACCATCTGCACCATCCGATGTAGTATTTACCAGGATATTAGGACTGGCGGAGATGCCGGTACATCCCCATTCCCACAGAGTCCCGTTGGACTCCATGGGATGATGATTGCAGCAATTGTCTGCCGGGGGGGGGCCTCATCTACTGGCATGTGGTAACATATTATTACCAGCACCTTATTTCCAGACCGGCAAACTTATAATGAACCTCGGAATAAGGCATTTTGAGAATTGTATGGCATCTATAGAATTATGCTCCGTTTTCTGTATTACATGACTGCTACAAGATGTAATTCAAATACGGAATGCTAATGCACATTAATGCACTTCATGCTTTTACCACTGTGTATCAGACTGATGTGATATGGTGTAATGTGAAACAACAATCGATGTGCTTGTTTATAACAAGGTATGTGGTTGCAAACTTAATTATATATGTTACCACAAATTGCATTGCATTTAACAGAGTTTGCTTAGGTGTTGGAATGTTGCATTGTTTTATAGTTTCCCTCCAAATAAAACTAATGGTTAATTGAAGTGACTCTAGGTCATGGTTTGTGTTTTCTGAGCAGGCCCCTCGAGCTTTGATGGGCCCACAGATTGTGGCCTTTGGCACCTGTTACCTGACCGTGGATCTGATCTCTAGGTGCTCATATGAGATACCCTTTAAACATGTACCACAACCATAAACCTTTTATTGTGTTCCTCACACTGATCCTCTAAACACTAACATTTGCTGTAGGTTGTTTGTATTTTTATTTGTATCCTTTTCTGTAGTTTTACAGGGTATTGCACAAGAGGAGGTAAAGCCATTCTTAAATCTTCTAAGGATTTAGGGAGAAAAGGAGAACACATGGGAGGAAGTACTTAAGGAATTGAGCAAGACAACTGATGTGAGAGCACACGCTGCTAGGCAGTACACACACAGCACGTGTGAGTGGAGGCTGCCTCTATAGCAGCACCACAGCCTGCTCCCTGTCTGGCGTTCCTACAGTGCTTACAGCCCACTGACCTATGTTGTGGCCTTGTGAGTGATTTCTCGTGACCAACTCTGGCTAGAGTCTTTTCATATTCACTCACCTGTCATCTTTCCAAGCACTGCCTGTTGTTCGGTTGGAGTGTTGTTGCTGCCACTGCGTCAACATTCATCAAGGGTGTCCTCCCTTTGTTCCAACTTTGCTGCTGTAACCAGAAACCAAGGCTTGTCTCATCGGTCCCAATGGTCCTGGTGAGACAAGGTATCATCTTCCCAATTTCTGCTGCCTGCTTAGTGCCACAATTAATGTTTTCATGAACTGTCTGGCATAGCTCTCAGCTCACCTGCGTGGAATTAGTTCACTCACCCACCAAGCTCCTTATCCATAAACGTCAATGGGCTTGCACCCGCCACAAATAAAGTAGTCTCTTTTCACCCACTCTGGAGACTCAAAAGGTTGAGAGGTATGGTCTAGTGGACACAGACTTCCATAGGTTTGTAGAAGGATTGTACTCTGAACCAGTTCTTCTCTGATCATGCTCCGAAGATATGCCCGCTACATATATTTCCACATCCTGCAAATAACTAAAATGGGATCCCTCCCAACTCCACCTCTATCTCTACTTCCATCAGAGAATGGGCTCCCTCTACCCATCTTCCCCTGTACCAATTTGGTCACTTTTCTCTTGTGTCTAATATTGGCTTGACAGGCAGCCTTTCTGGATCTGTGCCTATTCAGTCACCATCTACTGCTCCCAGCTTCACATTTAAGGCTTTGGTGCAATCATGCTCCCATCCCCTACTCAATACTCCTATTAACAGAGTAAGAATTATTTTGTTCAATGTCATTGATTTGCTAATAACCCTAATATTGCACAGCACACTGGCCTCCAGCTCTAGGATGTTGGGAGAGTGCAATGGTTTATATTAAATGCAATGTCCTGAACCCCTCCAATGCTCCCTGTGGCATAGCAGAAACTAATTGACAATCAGGTTCCTCTTCATGGTAGAAGAATTCATTTTATTTATGTTCTTAGTCTACATATTTTCAAATACATAGATGAATTTATGATGCAGTCAGCCAGTCATAAAAACCTTTATTCGACTATTTGTCTTTAGGTATATACACAGAAGAAAAGTTGAAACAAATCCAAATTTGGCCGTTTAGCATTAACATTTATAACTGTTGTCCCAGTAAAAAAAAGTTTAAAAAAGTTCTGGTTAAAATTAATAACCGTCCGAGGTCTGTATGCACCCGGCACCTTTTTGTTCAAGCTGAATGATGCATACACCTAAACAGGATTATACATGCACATTAAGAAGAATGAAAACATATCCAAGATTGACCATTAACTTTTTAAAATTTAAGACAATTATTGCTCCAGCGATAAAAGTTTCGAATAAATCAGGTTAAGAATTATGATCAGCCAATGGCTATAAACTCCCGGCCATTTTCTTTTTCCAGGCTAAATAGATGAATTTGGAGACTCTATGAACTACATTCAGATTGCCAGTCTCTTTACAGTACAACATTTCGTCAGTTACAGTACATATGCCAACTCCTAAAAGGAGTGGTTTCAAGTATTTATCTCTCCAGTATTTAGTACCATCACATAAAAACATGAAATGGATCTTAGTTCCATAGATCCGCAGGCCGCACAGTTGTTAATGCTAGTTTTTGTCCACTTACAGGTGAATTCTGCCATTTGTAGGGTGTTCAACCTGAATTTCATGTACAAAGCTTGTGTGCATTTCTGATAGTTGTTATCTAGGTAATCCTCGTAATTTGGATTGCTCTTACTCAATAGGGCCTCATTACGACCCTGGCACTAAGTGTTTAACGGCGCCGTAAAAGGCTGCGGCGCCGTTAAACACTTAGCGCCTTACTACGAGGTCCCTTTGCGGGACACGACCTTAACGGCTGGTCTACACCAGCCGTTAAAGTAGGGACCCGCAAAGGGACCTTGGTGCTAAGTACGGTACTGCAATTTGCGGTACCGTACTTAGCGCCTTCCCCATTCCCATAGAGCCCTATGGGGCGGAAACGGGAATGGGGAAGGGCCATGGTTCAATGGGGAATTACCGCCCCGCCAACCTTGGAATGGGGTGGTAATTCCCCATTGAACCATGGCGGACCCGTTACAACACCGGCACCAACCATGGTGCTAATAGCGCCATGGTTTAGCACCGGTGTTGCAATGAGGGCCTATGTATTGTAATCCCAGGCTCCTGCTATAACATTCAGTCTCCAGCCTCGCTCTAAGCAGGGTTGAAGCTGCTAATGTGACATGAAATTTACTTTAGTTGTCAATAAGATGCAGATTTACCCGAAATACATCCAGGGCCAGCAGGGACACCCATTTTTTAACATGAACAAACCATGGGAGTGTACTTCCCCCATTAAATTCCAGTACCTGTTTTGTGCATTCTCTATAGTTATATGATATGATATGATATGATATGGCATTTATAACGCGCCCATACACAAGTGTTTCAAGGCGTGACGAGGCAAGGGAGGGGAAAGAGTGGGAAGACAGACAGCGATCCTACTAGGCCAGGCTTCATTCAGATCGCGCAAGTGCATGGGTAGGGAGAAAGGGCAAGTGCCTGGGGGAAGGGAGAGGGGAAAAGTGCAGTGCAAGGGATAGAAGAATAAATAAGATAAATAAAAGCGTGCAGATGGTGTCAAGTGCAGGGAAAGAGCAGAAATAAGTGCTGGTAGGGGGACTGTAGGGATACAGAAAACAGTCCCCAGGTGCGGGGGGTTGCCAGGTGGCAGGGCAGGTTTGCAAAAAGCAGTTCCTGGCCCCAAGAGCAGAAAGGGTGGCCAGGTAACCAGTGTAGTTTCAGCCAGGAATTTCAGCAGGAGAGAGAGGCAGAGAAAGCAGAAGCAACGAGGAAGGTTTTGAGGTGTTTCTGGAACCGGAGATGGTTCTCCTCAAGTTTCTGGGAGGCAGGAAGGCTGTTCCAGAGGGAGGCCCCTGCTGAAGAGAGAGCTCGACCACCCACTCGTTGCTTGGAGAAGCGACTGACCCTGAGGGAGTTGGAGGCAGATCACCGAAGAGCCCGAGAAGGAAGGTATTTGGGAAAAGAGAGTTGAAGGTATTGCGGCCGCTTGCCCCAGAAGGCCTTGTGGACAATGCAGAGGGTTTTGAACTTAATCCTTACAGCCACTGGGAGCCACTGCAGAGATTTCAGTCCTGGAGAGATACGATCCCTGGGCTTGAGGCCAAGGACAAGTCTCGCAGTCCTGTTTTGGATAATTTGCAGAGGGCGGAGAGTAGAGGCAGGCAGATTAAGATAGAGACTGTTGCAATAGTCCAGCCTAGAGAGAACCAGGGCTCTGGAGACGGTGAGCTTCTGGGGGAAGGAGAGGAAAGGAAGAATACCTCTGAGGAGGTGCAGCTGGTAGTGTGACTTCTTAGAGGCTTCTGAGATGTGAGGAGAGAAGGAGAGTGTGGAGTCGAAGATGACCCCAAGGTTTTTAGCCTTGCAGGTGGGAGCAGGAAGAGGGCCAAGAGAGGCCGGCCAGAGAGCTTCAGGGAAGGAGGGAGTGGGTGTGCCGATGAGTAGAATCTCAGGGTTACTGGCATTAAGGCAGAGGTCATTGGCGGCACACCACTCCTGAATAGCAGACAGACAGTCAGAGATGAGGGAAGGAGAGGAGGAGGCCGAGGGTAGCCTGAAAATGAGTTGGGAATCCTACGCATAGCACTGAAAGTTGGGGCAGAGAGCGGCGATGCGATGGGCAAGGAGTGCCAAGTATTGGTTGAACAGCCAGGGAGAGAGGTTAGACCACTGGGGGACACCACAGGTAGAGAACAAGATATCGGAGAGGAAGGACCCAAGTTGGACCTGGGAGGGTCGGTTGAAGAGGAAAGAAGTCAGCCACACCAGAGCCTGTCCCGTGATACCCAGGTTGTCATGGAGATGGTTGAGCAGGATGGCATGATTGACAGTGTCAAAGGCAGAAGAGAGATCAAGCAAGATGAGGACACACGGAGTGTTGGAGTCAAGGTTGGAGAGCAGGTCTTCACAGATGTTCAGGAGAGCAGTTTCCATGCTTCTGGCAGCCCTGAAGCCAGACTGATGGTCATGAAGACACCCAACAGATGCGGTGTGGAGATTAAGATGGGAGATGGCCAGCTTCTCCAGGAGCTTGCCCAGGAAGGGAGTGATGGAGATTGGGCGATAGTTAGCTGGGCAGGAGGGGTCTGCAGAGGGTTTCTTAAGAAGAGGGTGCACAGGGGAGTGCTTCAGGGGGGATGGGAAGACTCCGGTGGCGAAGGAGTGATTGCAGAAATCGGCCAGGGCAGGAGCCAGGGAGTCAATGTGGTCCTTGATAGTTTTGGAGGAACAGGGGTTTACCTGTTTCGACGAGACTTTCATTGATTAGACTTGTCGAGAAACCTCATCTGCAGAGAAAAGGGGAAAGGCAGAGAAGGAAGGAGGGGGGTGGCTGCAGAAGGACCAGAGGAAGAGCAGGGAGTAGAGGGAGGGAGGCGATAGGAGGAGAGTGAGGACAGGAGGTCCTGAGTTTTTGAAATGAGGTGAGAAGCCAGTGCCGTGCAGAGGGCCTGGGAGGGGACAGGAGAGGTAGAGACTGCGGCAGGATTGGCCAGTTCCTTGCAGATTTTAAAGAGTTCAGCCGAGTTGTTAGATGCCGCAGAGATGCAGGCTTGGATATGGGCTCTCTTCCTGGAGAGAACAGAGAGCTGGTATTGCCTTTGCAGCAGGCGGCAGGGCAGTTTGTCAGAGGATGAACATGAAGCACGCCATTTCCTCTCGGCCACCCTGCACTTGCGTTTTTTTGGGTGACAAGATCTGAGTCATACCAGGAGTTGCACTTGGCTTTGGGCTTCAGGCGGATTCTCATGACAGGGGCAAGGATATCAAGAGTATCAGATATTATTATTATTATTGTTTATTGTTTTTGGTTTGTATTAAACCTTTTCAAAAGTACATAGATAATTTCATATTAGTGAAGTATAAAAACAAACATACATTTCATAGAATCATAAGCAATCATCTTACACATCAATCTACATTAAAAAAATGTATCTAAAACATCGTTTCTTTATCGTAACTTAACAATTTAGGAAGCAGCAAGTCGTTTCTTAGTTTCAGAGCATCAGATCGAATCATGGCTTTTCTTATTTCATGTTTAAACAATCTCCTCGTAAAAGGCATCATTACTCGATTCTCAGTGTAAGGATATGCTGATATCATGATAAGTTACAAAAGTTTTTCAGGAAGGTTATTACTCTTATTTTTAAAACATTAGAGTTGCCATGCCGTATCTGATACCACAACAGTTCTCTGTTGACACAGTGTAGTTGATTCACGAATTGTTTAAAATATAAAATACGTTGTTGTAGCAGGGCTGGACAAACTAAAAGCAAATGCTGCAATGTCTCTTTAATTCCTTCCTCTCTACAAAACCGACACCACCCCCATTCTTTATCAGCAATCAGCCATCTCTTCAATATGTAGTTAGTTCTTAGGACATCGAATCTGAATCTCATGAACACATTGCGTAATTCACGCACAGGATATGACTCGAGATATGTTTCAAGCGTAGGATAGAATTTCCAGAATGAGTATATGTGATACATAGACTTTGATAACATCACATACAGCATCGTTTGCTGCCAGTCATGCCCTTTAATAGTCTTCTTCACCTTCAGCGGGTTTAATATTAGAGTGTCTACGGATAGGCCTAAGTCCTGGAGGTACGTTTTCATTAATTCGCTTTGGTGGATATAGTATGTGTTTCAATTGTCGTTTCCAGCAATCAAGTATAACGTATCTGCAGGATTAGTTAGACATTTCCTCCATAAACATAACTTCTTCCATTTTATGATCGACCTCCAAGATAGCAGTCCTAATTCGTATCTTATCGCCTCAATTGGGACGGATTTTGGTAGAAAGAAAAGAATCCCTTTTCATATCATGCTGTCTAGTTGTTTCAGGTAATCAGTGTCCTCCAAGTCATGGAGTTCCATCCCATACAACAAGCCTGGAATTCCCTTCATATTGTAAAAATCTTTAAGCGGCACTAAGGTAAATTTGCAGTATTGGGTTTCTAATTTTCGCATTTGGCGTAAGATACTTTCAGCTTTGATTTTTAGCTGTTTTTTTATCGTGGCAGGGGAACCAGACCCTGAGAAAAGGTATCCCAGATATTTAAAGCCACACTGACAGGTTATTCTTTTGCCTTCGACTTTCCAAGTAAGGTTTAACCATTTTTTTTTGGGTTTGCCCAGACATATGATGGTTGTTTTGTCAGCATTGATTTTCAGTCGTAGATCAGCTATAAAAGTTACGAACGCATCAATCAATCTTTGTAAGCCGACTTTTGTGGAATCGAATAACAAAAAATCATCGGCATATGCTAGCCATTCCAATTGCATGTCACCAATCTTTGGTGCAATCAGACCTTTGCCTCCTAGTGCTTTGTCCGCACCACACACATATAGGTTGAATAGAGTGGCTGCAAGCATGCATCCTTGACGCAAACCGTTTTGAATGTCAATCTCGGATGTCAGTAAGCCTTCAGAGTTCAACCTTACCTTAATCTTTGTGTGTGAATACAGATTGATAATAATTTGTAAAAGGTGATTGGGAATCTTCAGGTCGGACAGTTTTAACCATAAAGTCGCCCTGTCTACCAGATTGAAAGCTTTGCTGAGATCCATTGCAGCTACAAAGATCGGGTTCCCATGTTTGCCTAGGGCCTTGGAAAGCAGAGATATCAAAATCAGACCTCCACAGTCCGTGCCTATTCCTTTTTTAAAGCCGAGTTTGATGTCGAGTATGTGATTTAGTTTTATCCATTCGAGCAATTCTTCTAGAATAATGGAAGAACATTTTTTAGACTCGGGGTCTGTAATAGCAATCGGTCTGTAGCTGTCTGGTGCTAATCTGGAGCCTTTTTTAAAAATAGGAATAACTAGAGCCAGTTTCCATGATTGTGGTAGGGTTTTAGTCATTAGGATATCATTATACAAAATGTGCAGAATTTCGGACCATAGGGTAGCATCAGCCTTTAGAATTAGGTTTGATAAGTGGTTGGGGCCAGGAGCCCCCGAATTTCTGGATTTAGTTATTATGGATTTAGTTATTATGCGCCTGATGTTAATAGTGGATATGTCTAGCGACCATTCGCAGGGTTTGTAATTGACATCAACATGTCCAGCGTTGTTACATGAATAAATTCTGAGAAAATGTTCGCACCACCTTCTCTCACTTATTTGGGTAAATTGCATGTCTTTTGTGTGCGGTCAACATCATTAACAATTTTCCAAAAATTTGCGATATCTTTACCCTTAATAGAATGGAGCATTTTTTCCCCGTCTTTTTGAGCTCTTAGGGACCTGTGGCTAATCGCCCAGTTCTTATACTGTTGCTTGACATTTTTAATCAAACGAGTTGCATCAGTACACACAGCATTTGCTTTCAGAATAGCACGAATATCTCTCCTCATTACAGATTTACGATCGTGGACCTCGGCATCAAAAGAATGTTTGTGTTGTGGTCTATTGGTCCTTAGCCTATTATCATTTTTTATGGTGTATTCACAAATATCATTCACATGATCAGTAAAGATCCCAGTTCCAAAGAACCACGCACGATCATTCATAGTCATTTCACAGAAGTCTTGCACTAACACAGAAGTAAATCTCTTCGTTTTGAAGTAAGTCCATCGTATTCTGTTGCCTTTGGAATTTGCAATCAGGCCTTCAGAGTAGCGTGAGGTTTGTTCCGACAGTGTTGCGAACCACAGGTCAACATGCAGTAGCTTATGGTCACTGGTAGACATGTCAGTGACAGCTAAATCGGGCATATATTTCTCCAGACCACGAGTCACAAAAATATAATCTAGCATAGAGGTACAACCTCTGGCTGCCCATGTGTCACATTCATTAGTTATTTTAGTCATTCCCATGATTTCAATAAAGTTACACCATAAAGCTCCTCTAATTTTGAGGTTCCCAGCAGCAGTTTCGGATTTACTAATTCCAAGGGTAGTAGACAGTATCATCTCATCCAACTCTTTGTTACTAATGTTACAGGCAGCATTCAAATCGCCAGCTATAATCACAAAACCGTTTGTGTGCAACATACGCCATTCATCAATTTTAAGACTCAGATTGGTTAATTCCTTTTTAAGATGTAGCATCGAATATTTCAAAGGATTCCAATATACATTTATAATAAGTAAATGCGTTTTGGTACCATTCCTAGCAATTACATAGGTCGCGGCCAAAAAATAATTGAGGCTCGACCATTCGTTAGATACCAAAGCTTGTAAGGGTTTGTTTGCATGCGATAATCAGCCCACCCATTGGTCTACCTCTGGGCCCTTTGATGGCTGGTAGTTGAATCGTATCAAAACCTTGCCAAAGCAAAATTTCAGTGGCCCAGGTCTCTTGCAATAGGAGCAGGTCATATTTCTGTAAAACATCAGTAACCTTATTATTATGAGTTAGGTGAACATTTCCTCTGGAGTTCCATGAGGCAAAGGTGATGTTGTTCTCATAGCTAGAGAGGCTTTCTCATTTCATTTAGGGTATTGATTGATTCTCTAAGAGACAACGCCAGCCATCTCCATTCCTGTTTATCATTCATATTGGAGGTTGCAATCTCGGAGTTATTATAGGCAGTAGCTGTTTTAATAGGCTCTGGTACATCAATCATAGCATGTCTGGGGGTGTCCAGCCAGCTGCTTTCATACTGAAAGATGTCAAAACCCCTGCGTTGCAGGGATTCAGCCTCTTTCAGCAGAATACCCCTTACCAAAGGAGATGTAACAACCAGTCGTACATAGTCAACTCTCTGCGTGTGTATAAAATCCACCAAGGCTATATCTGTGGTGGTAATCAGTTTCAGTTAAGGGATAGCAGCAAATAAAGATAGTATATAGGGACGATTTAATACTGTTTGGTTTCTTTCCCCGAACAATGCCATTAGGATCAGGCTGGGTAAATGGGGCAAGGCAGGTTTCTTTAGGTAGCCTGATTCATTAGCACCTGAATTGTCATTTGTCGGCTTTCTGGATCCTCTAGGCTCCATAGCTTCTTGAAGCATGTCGGGCTCATTAGGCATCTTATAATTCGCAGATGAATATTCATCTTGTAAGATCCTCCTGATAATACAAGCGATTTCATCTTTTTTGGTGGCCATAGGCACTGTTTTGTCATTGTTATGGGTCTCAGTTGTCTTCGAGTCCATAGTATCAACAGCCTTAAGACTCGTGTCAGGTCCCGCTTGAATAGCGGGCCCGTTGGTAATTGCAGGGTTTTCGTAAGTACTAAGTTGGTTGTTGGATGTAGGTTGGAGGGTATTCTCAAGAGGAGTAACCGCCAGACAACCAGCATCAACACCAAAACATGTTGCCTTGTCATCCTTACTCTGTGTATAATTAGAGTGAGTGACAGTATCTGCATCTGCAGTTCGAGAGCTTTCTTTTGCGCAGGCGGTAACAACATTTGGTGGGATGGTAACAGTGATTTTTTTCATTTTTCTCGTCCAGTATTTGGTTGGTTGGAATACTCAAATTGATTGCTAGGGTGGGAGGACGGTTGATATCAGCGGCTATTTTCATTGTTGACATCGAATTGGCTTTAAAAATTTCAAAGATGTCAACTAGCCCAGATTTCAGTGAGATAATTGTGTAGCTATATCATCAGTTTCATTTTTTTTCTTTTTCTTTTTATTTTTCAACACGTCTGCAATCCGGGTGTCTGCTTCGCTATAGCTCTCTTGTGCACATTCAGTCATCTCGTGCTGTCCTCTAACAGGATTATTTGAGGTTTGCACCGATATAATTCGTACACTGTCATTTGCATCTTTGCAGGTAGCCATTTCAGTCTGGGCCTCTGCAATAGAGTTTCTAAAGAATTGGTCTCTTAAATATTTACGTGATGATTTTTGTTGGTTATTTAGATGGGCAGGGTTTTTTTTTTTTACTTTTTTTTCTTTTTTCTTTCTAAGTTTGCATGCATTTGCCCCAACAACCAGTTCTTGGTTAGCAGGCTTGGTATTCGAGATTTTGGCCGGTATCTCATCCAGCATGGGAACGGTATCCACCATAGCTGGGTCAGAAAGGAATTCTGTATTCGTTTGAGTCTCAGCGATGGTAATGATCTCGTCGTGCAGTTTGGGATCTGATGCAGGTAATAAAGGAATTTCCACTAGTTTGTGGTTATCGGTGTCATATTCAGGGATCTTTTTCGAAGTTGTTTCATATTTGGACAGGAAATCAGTCAAGAGGTTTGGGATTGTTCCAATGGAAACGTTAATTAGCCTCATCATTTCAGTCTGTCTTCTTAATTCAAGTAAGATCAGCCTATTGGTGGTACCAAACCTAGTGTAGAGGTCAATATCATCTTTCGTGTCGTTGTTCACACTACTGTCAATGGAACCATTATCCATAACGGGCATAGTTTCCAGGTCAATAGTGCGAAAGACTCTAGGCGTATCACAAAAGGAAGCATTCTGCATCTGAGCCTCCACCTCAGAAGCAGCGATTGCTTTCCATTGATTCTTCAATTCCTCTTTACCTAGCTGAGGTATTAGTTCTTCCTGAAATAGAGATTGTGATGATTCATTAATGCCTGCTTGTTCAGGAACACAGTCCTGGTTGGTTCGCAATTGGTTGGAGCAGAATTGGGCGCATTGTAATAGTTCCTCTTCCTCAATACAAGAGGGGGGTAGTGGTAACGCTGCAGCGCGGGCCAGACTTGCTCTGCATGTGGATACCGCAGAAAAAAAGTCTGCTCGCGGATCTTTCATAATGTTGGAGGTCTTATGAAATTTCACCATGTTAGTACGGAGCTGAGGACAAATAAGAGATATAGGGGGGATCACTGACACCAAATAACAACAACACTCCAAATAGTCAGACCAATTACAGGTCGAACTTACTTAGGATCCTCAAGGGAGTAGGCCCCTATCCAGGTTCCTCACGCTTCCTAAATAGACTGCAAATACTCAGACCAACCCTAGAGACCCTTAGACCCTAAGCACCCTAACAGCCCAACAGCCAAAACACTTATGAAAACACTTGCGATGCGGGCGCGATGCGCGTTCGCGGGTTATTTAGAAAACAAATCCAGGAAGTAGATGGGTGTGTTTCGGGAGTGGCGTGGATGAGTGGCAGCAGTCTAAGCAAGTACGCTTAGTTCAGTTGCAAAGAAGGAGTTGACACGTAAGTCTGTGAAAGCGAGCCGGTGTTTCAACGCCGCTCGGGATTCCTCTTGCAGACTCGTATCTTTGGCAGGGCTCGTGGATGGAACAAGGTCACAGGCGGGCAGCATCAGATATAGCAGAGTGGAGCATGGAGAGGGCTGTGTCAGGGTGAGAGTCAGCCAAAGGGTGAGGAGGGGATGAGAAGGTGGAGGTGAAAGCCTGAACTGACATGCCCTTCATGGTTTGGATGACCGAGAAGGTGGGTGGCAGTGATGAAGGTGGCTTGGCCTGAGGGTTAGGGAGGGTGAGGTGGGAGGATAGGAGAAAGTGATCACTCCAGGAGAGAGGAGTGGAGAGAGGAACAGAGAGGGAAAGGTCAGGGGAGATCAGAGCATCGAGAGTGTGTCCTGCAGAATGAGTCAGGCCAGAGGGGAGAATGGTGAGTGAGAGAGTCGCAGAGGTCACGAAAGTGTCCGGAGGGGGGACAGAAGGCATCCAGGTGGATGTTGAAGTCTCCAAGTAAGAGGAGTTATACAAGCTTGCTGTCCCCCACAATTGAATCCAGTAGAACACTGGTCTCAATCCTGACTCATCTTCGATGCTCTGCAGGTTACATTCAATGTGTAGCAGGACATTTGGGGTGATTAACGGTAGAAGCAATTTTAAAAAGAAAAGCTGTTTTCCACTGTTACAAGACGTGTGGCCTGCTGAGACCTCAGATTTCAGCTCCATACATGGCAGATGTTTTTGCTTGTAGTTGGTGCAATTTGAGGGCGGGGTTGAGAACGCCACCTCCATGTCTACGGTAAAATTTGGCTATCGCCCCACAATTTCTTTTAAGGGTCACCCAGGCCTCGTCAAGCTGGGCTGACCGAGAACCATTATCTGTAAATCTTGTTGCCAGATAACCATAGAAGAGGACCTGTTCAAGTTTGCAGCCCTCTACACTCCTGTTCATGGTACGATAGCTAGAATATTTGGGTTTCAAAAAGTGCATGGCTTTCGTTTTCCCTGTATTTATTTTGAATTTCAGCTAGTTACATTTATTTATAAATGTATCAACCGTTCTCTTCAAGCCCATGGGGAAGTTGACAACAGGATAGCGTCATCTGCGAAGAAGAGGACTGGAAACCTTTAGTCTCCTATTCCCGGTGGATCCAAACAACAGATCTTCTATCAGCTCATTAATATACAAGTTCAACAGCAGGGGTGTGAGAACGCACCCCTGTCGCACCACCCTTCTGACATATAGGTTATTGCAAAAACCTAGAAGACGTTTCATCCAATCCCTTGAGATTCTTTAGGGCTCTAATAGAATATCAAGGTTCTTCCTCAAATGAAAGAAGGCATGCTTGAATTCTAACGTGAAAGAGGGCACACATATATATGTCTGTCAGCCAAAGAACGTGAAAACGAAGGAAATGTTTGAAAAGAACCCATTTCCTGCCACGCGTTATAAGCAGCTAAAATACAAAGCAGCGGGTGAAAAAAAGCAATACTGTACTTGCCAAGGAAGCAGGTGTTATTTAGTACAGTTTCTCCAAATGCATTAAACGAGGGGTGGGGACTCTTTAAATAAGTGAGTTTTTCAAAGGAATGGCAATGAACTGCGTGCCTCTAGCATCTCACAATGGCTACCAATGATATAAAACATCGAAAGGATGTTTATATCTTGGTCCAAATGAAAATATAAAATAAATGCATGTCTAGGTTTTTTAGTACCTTGTAACTTTTGTTGACTTCAATGATTGCTAAGGAAGAAAATGGTAACTGAATACGTCTATGTCATGATCCCAAACACTGGTGTTGTTCTGCTGTGCATTGTGAAAATAGAGAAGGGACTCAGTGCTTTCTAGGAAGTACCATGTCATAGACTGTTTGGCCCAAAAATAAAAGATTTGACTAAGGGCCTGATTCATGGAAGTGTTTTATAATGGCGCAAAACCATACGAAAACGTTCCATGAATCAGGTCCTAAATGCGCTAATATGTTAATATTTGCAGTATAAAGCTACAGAGACCATTCTAAATATGCATTCCAGACTATATTATTCAAAAGAAAAATATAAGTACTGCATGGAACATTTTTCAAATTAAGATCTAAAAATATTTAGTGCTACATTGTTTAAATAGGGTTAGAAAATGAATGTAAGTGTTTTAGTCAAGTTATCGAAGATTCCATTCGTTCTTCTGTGGTTTTGTTATGTTGCTATCAAGATACTTGTATGACATTGAGGTGGTATTAAGTGTCTCTGTTTACGATTTGTTTATGTGAAAAGACTAGAGGTGTTGATTTTGTAATCTCAGGAACAAAGGCTTGCACATTTGACACAATGAAATCTTCAAAAGCCAAGGTCCCTTTTTAATGCTGTTTATGTTAGCATTGTATTCTGCAATGGGGATCATACAAGTAACTGGGGCAATAGGGGGAAGATCTTTCTTGTCAATCGCCTAATGGAGAAAATAGATCATATACCATTGAACTTGACATTCTAGGACAGAGTGTTATAGATTTGTTATAGATAAATGGATAATATAGATAAAGAAATCATGCAGATAGTTACTCTGATAAAGGGATCCACTATCGTCCTCTAGTTTTGGGTAGGCATTTTCATGAAATGTGCAGGTATTTGCAAATCAATAGGCATGATTCAAGATGACCCACAAAATCCACCAGCGGATGTGAAGTCTGAAATCTCTCTTAAACCACACAAGTCAATTGGATCTCCAGAATCATGATGGATGACTTGGGAGAGATTGGGGACTTTCAAAAGTCCACATCCACTTGATGACTTAGACAGATTGATCATACATGTGAAACCTGAATCACAGAGGCATCTGAGAGCCAATCAGAATCACACAATTCCACTTACAAATATGTGACATTTGTACAATCCCTAGCTATCACTTCTTGTCCCTTCTTTTGTAATTTAGACTGAGAAAGAGTGTGAGAGGGAAAGAGAGCGAGGGATAGATATAGAAAGAGAACCTAAGAGAAAGAAAGTGAGACAGAGAGGCAAGGGAGTCTGGTCTGCATGTATTGCCGGTAGGAGAAATAGAGTGCGCACAGATAGGCAGTATCTGTAGCACTTCATCAACATCATATCTTCTGTGAAAATGGTGAAAAGTTTGGGAAACAAATTGATGTTTTAGTTATTTGAAATACCACGTGTTTTTACCAATGCAACCCTACTTAAAATGAGGCCAAAGTGTATATATGTACCCTCTTGGTCATGCATTCTTTTGTAAAATGTTTTCTAGGATTTTATTTATAGAAAAAAGGGCACACTCCAACATGGATTAGGGAGAAGGGAACTACACATAGTCCCTTCTTCCTTTCCATGGTGGCCATTGCCGCAACAGTTATCCACCAGGAACACTGAGTGTTCCCACCTCCGGCAAGGGACAAAGGAGCTCAAGGTAAGTGGGACAGAGGTGGGACGGGTGAGGTATTTTAAAATTGGGGTCGGAAGAGGGGGGAGGAGAGAAAGGGGAGTGGTGGGCCGGGCACACTTACCTGAATCCAAGAAGGCTTGAAGTGGGGGCTTTACCATCCCTCCCTCCTGCCAATTTTACCAACAGAGCATAGCTATCTGCCTATGTCCTATACAGAGTCGTCACACCTATCTCTCTATATATCTCCTGTTACGCTAGCCTGGGGCATGTCAATGTTCCCCTTGAAACTGACTATCTCAGTACAACTAGTCTCCATTATCTGTTGTGAATACCTAACGTTTCTCCATAGGCATTTCCCATATGACCAAACTATGCTCACTCCATTATACAACATAAGCACCTTAGTCTGATCTTTGATCAGGTATGCTGTCAGACAATGAACTATAAATTGCATGCATGTGAGCCGCGACCATCCATGATAGTAACATTTATGTGCTAGCGGGTCCACTGCATGCAATTTTAAATGTTAGCAAACATACTGTTAAATGAAAGAGTAAAAACAGGCAAAATCACCTTTAGCGTTTCATTCTACTCTCATTCTTGCAAAATGTGTAAATGATGCATGCAAATTAGGCTTTGCAGGCGGCATTCGGAAAGGAATCCTAGGGAACACGTCTCAGGTGCTACATGCAGGTGCATTTCACAGGAATCCTTTGGTTAAGTGCTATCATGAAAATTCATGCTGACGTTAACCCATGTAGTATTTGAAGGCCGAGAGGGAATAAGTGTCACAAAGGTTATTTCTGATTGTGCCCCTTCTTTGCCTTCAAATAAAGTCCCAAAAATGTCAAAGTGAGGCATAAAGTCTTTGCGCTTTTGGGACTTTGAACATGTTCCCCAGCATTTCAATCCATTTTCTGCACTCCATATTTGCCTCTCAGAGTTGTTCAATTGCATTCAAATGAGAAGATAAAGTATTCCGCTGGAGTCGGATAACACAGTGGCGTGTCCAGGGAGTGGCCTGGGGTGGCACGTGCTACCCCTGGAATCTGATTGGCCAGCCCAGGTGCCACCCCATTATCCTAAACTATGATCATTATGTGTGTGTGCGCTCGTACTTCATGCCACCCCGGCTTAAATCAGTGTCCCACTTGGGCCACCCCAGTCAGGAGTCTGGACACACTGCTGGGATAACAAGTAACAATTCGGTTCAGTACACCCCTACTTTACAGTTAACACAATGTGTGACTCTTAGAACCTCTATCTGTTCATGATGCCTAGCAGAAATTTGTATAATGTTGCTTAATATGAATCCCTCAAATAAAATACAATCCTATCATATCATTAAATGTTACTAACCATAGTGATTAACACTCCTAGCGTATGGGCCAATGTCTTCCATGCTTCTAGGTTGTACATCCAACAAGGGATGGGACCTGAGCCTTTTTTGCAGAGCAACACCCTCGACAACAATGTTATATTGAGGGTGCAAGCACAAGGGAACAGTCCAGCATGCTGCATGCCCCATACGCTAGCTTCACCCATCATTCCTTTTCCATGTGTCCTAACAAAGCCTGAAGGACAGCTAGGTCAGGGCACCCGGCTATGAACTAAGAGTATGCTAATAAGTAATGTGAGTACATTTTAATTCCACCTACGAATGCCTCCTTTTGTCCATACGTTTGAGAGGACTGAGAGGATAGTTCAGGGGCAACGCGATCGCCAAGACGACGTGGGTTCCATCCGCCGGTCTGCGCTTAGAAACCTCAGTGCGTTATAAATAACCTATTAAAATTACTTATGCCATTTAAATAATACTGGATCTGAAGTATTCTCAACCAACTGTTTACAAAGAGCCACTTGTCCAAAACCAGGTTTCTTTTCCATTATCACAATGAGTGGATAGAAAACACATAAACAATTGAGCTTACATTAACACTCCTCTGCCCATATAACATCCAAACTTCGCCTTTCCTGTTTTTTGTGAGTTGAAGATCCCTTCAGGATTGCAATGTCCCATTCAGATAGTTTACATACATTGTTCTAAGATTTCTCTGGACATCCCCTTCAGGGTTGACCATGCCCAAACATTTCTTTTTTCCACTTGAATTCTCCAGTGGAGTTATCAATTTCATCCCCACATGGAACATGCATCAACAGATTCCTGAAATGAGTTATGGGAAATATGTTGGTGACCGCAGCGTTCGACCTTTGAAAGGAAGTGCATTTTTCCAGTAACCAGATACCAATAACAAATGTTTTCCCAGAAAAGGAATCTGGAGAAAAAGTATTTGCCAGCACCCGTCGATCTACATTTACTTGTAATGTTAACTCGTGTTCTTCTATTAAGTATGCATTTTTGTATACCTCAAATAGAAAAAACACATGTCTAAACTGCAATACGTTTTGAACTGTTGACTTCTGATAGAATAGACATAGAAACAATGCACCAAATCATATTATGACACTTTAAACCAGCTGAACTGTGTATTACATGTGTTCTTGTCTCTCTAGCTCAACACAATAAACAGTACTAACATCCCGAAATAGGCAGTGGTAGAAGTGCACCAAAAAAGTAGTGGAACTGTGACTCCGGCGGGGGCAAAGGTAGGAAGGAAGGTAGCAACATCCAACACATTTTTCAAGGGATGCAGTCATGCTGGTTTACAGCCAATTGAGGAGAAACCGATTTCACTTTACCTGTAACTGGTTTCCGGTGGTAAAGTGGAGAAGTGTGCTTTAACTTCACAAAGAACTGTTCCGGAATGGTGAAAATGGTTGCAAAAAATAGTGGAGCTGTTAACAGTAAAAAATAAAAGTAGGGGAACACCGCTCCCGACCATTCCCGCTCACTTCGACCACTGGCAAGAGTCCTCTTAGGAGTTTCCCGATGCAATGAAAAAGTGGTGGTAAATTCAATAACACCACTTTTTGGTGGTAAGACATGTACTGCCACTTTTACCACAATTCCAAACTCCGAGATTAGAGCTAAAGTGGAGGAGTTACATAAAGCCTATGGATGATGGCATCTCGTCTACTTTTTCCTCCAAAAATAGAGGAATGACCACAGGCAGAATTACCATCTACAGTAATTGTTCAAAAATACCCATGGAGGCCTATGGACTCCTAAAATTGGGGTGAACACATTTGTATCGGAAATGGCATCTGACGAGGGTGTAAAAGACAAGCTTTTTTTAATTAAATAATAAATGAATGAGGCTAGTTCTGTTTCTGAAATGGGAGTCTGCTAATCAGACCAACTTTTCACAAAGCCCCATGCTGAAAGCATAGTGCATACATGTGCCCTTCCTGCTAAAAACTTCAGCACCTGCTCTTCAGTGGCACAGGGCAGAGTCAAAGGTCACTTGTGCATTCCTGACAGCTGCTCTGACCCAAAATCACTGCATCTAGAATTAACATTTTAACTTATTCACCTATGATTCCAAATGTAATCATTGTTACCTTATCCTTCTGATAGCAGTTTAATCTATAAGAATACGCCATCTGTTTATGGTACCGTGAATGATAAGAGCACACAATTATTAAAGTCATGCCAAACTGATACCACACAAGTGTCAGCTCTGTGAGTTTAGACCAGCTATGTGAGGACGTTGTAAATT
Organism: Ambystoma mexicanum; assembly: GCF_040938575.1. Lineage (NCBI taxonomy): Eukaryota > Metazoa > Chordata > Amphibia > Caudata > Ambystomatidae > Ambystoma > Ambystoma mexicanum. Next base: position 821,596,752 of record NC_090939.1, read on the forward strand.
CCCTAGTCTGGCTGTCAGCACTTTTCACATTTAGACAATGGTCAGGGTGCTGTCTTTCTTTGCTTCCCTAGGAAGAAGGGTAACAAATCCACTTAGACATAAGAGCTCCCACCAGGAGATTTCCTGGGTGGACGAATCAACTATGGGGCACCAGTGGTCCAGGGATGAATATCGGTTTCTAAACCATCAATCAGCCCCACACCTCTAGTACACCAGAAGGTATCTAAACAGATTGGAAGCAGAAGTCAATTATAAACCTCCTTGTCCAATTTTGGTAACATGGACGGAATGGCAGACTTATCGCCAAAAGATGGGTCGTTGGTTAGTTGTAACAGCAAAAATACCATTATTACCTAATGATAAAAAGGGCTGTCCAGTCAAGTTTTTATACAAATATCTACTTTCTTACTATCACAAAACACAGTTCTAGCACACTGCAAAATACAACCCATCCTGTAAAGGAATGCAGAGGACAGACATTTGCAAAGAAGGAAAAGGGATGCACTCTGGATACTGACTGGAAGGTAGTTGTTATAGTAATTAATCACAATTGTTCAAGGAACCTTGGTTTCAACACAAAGGGAGCAATGTGTCGTAAAATGTCTCTAAGGGCCTTCGGAGAAGGACCATGGGGACAGAACCACAATGTACCTTGTGCTTGTAGAAGTTCTTGGTGCTCAACAGTGTATTCGGTTTCAGGACACTTTGCAGCTTCTGCAACAGAGTTCTAGATGGGAGATAGCTGCAGGTATCAGGCGGCAGGCAGTTCAATGAGCAAGGCTGGGCGGACGGCTGCCGGCTGGCCTACATGGAGGCTCGGGGTCAGAAATCGTTTTCTGAGTGCTTCTTGGTGGTGCTGAATCACTGGTCCAGGCGTCTCAGACAGCTTTAGCGACTTCTGAGTAACATCAGTCAGTGGTGCAGTCGGTTTCACCTTGAGGGGCTTGATTGGCTCAAAAATGTCCTTTTAGGTGGACATTGGTAGTTGCTTGTCGATGCACTCCTCCTAGCATCTTCACTGGGCCCATGTCGTCCTTTAAGGCGGATGTCCCGAAGCTGAGGAGAGTGTTGCAGGAAGATGCCTTGTCCTTAGTTTGGTTCAGAGACTCTCTGGCACTTCTCACCTAGGAGGCTTGCTGCAGAGCATAGCAGGACACGCTGTGTGCTTGCTGGTACCAGGTCTGGAGCTGCTGGACGGTATTCTGGATTCAGTATCCAGTCTGTTCCCTGGTAGATGTTTAGGGATCCAGTCTGTTCCCTGGTAGATGTTTAGGGGAGAGATCTTGCATCCCTTTTGGATGTCTTGGCCTCTGTTCACTGGCAGAAGATGTAAGGCAGACTGTACCTTCAGCAATGGACCAATGCTGACTTCTTCTTGTTGCTCCTTGCAAAGTCTTCAGATGCTCTGCCCAAAAGAGATGCTCTTTTAAAGCCAACTGGGCCATATTGATTGGTGTAGGCTACACCTACCCTAATGAACCAATCCTGGGTCACCACCAACAATCTCCTGTATTCATGAGGTCATAACCAGAGTGCTTTGCAAATGAAAAGGTAAAGGCGTAAAATCATGTAATACTAAGTCCCACCCATCTTCCTGTCTGTTGTGGATCAGAGTATTTCTAGTTAATGGAGCTCTCTGTGGTTCCTGAATAAAGCGGCAGGTCTCCCTTGAAGCTGCGGCCGGAACAGACTTTCTATCTCAGTCAATCCAAATACTCCTACCTTATGAATGGGGTCCCCCTCCGGGGATTACTACTGTAAACACACAGTCCAAGACATGACCTTTCACTGTCCATTGATACTAAGGGCGGGAACTGGCTTCAGGTTGAAACAGTGCATATCAAAGGTTTTTGGGGTTTCTTTTTTCCTTTGTTAACCTCTCCAGCCAGGCCCCATTTGGGCCTGTTTGAAGTATGCTCTGTTAGTATGTTATTATGTTAATTGCTGTCACCATCTGCAGAGCTGAACAAAAGCACAGGGTGGATTCCTGGAGCCTTTGGTTGTTAATTAGACTTGCCATGGCAGGGAGAAGGTTTTGCCCTCCCCCTCTGAGAATACATGGTGTAATCCTGGCTGTCGTACCCCAACTAAATATGACAGGGTGGACTACGCCAGTAGGCTGTGTCCACCCAGAGTACACTGGTCTATGTGTATGGGTTATATGTCATGTTCCAACTTTCTGAAGGTTTCATACAAAAAAGAACAATTTATTTTGGTCGATTTCGTGTGGCCCCCAGAAAGCTGAAAAGGGACAGAACTGTCCCTTTTTAAATGCTGGGGGGATTCACCCCCCAAACTCCTCATTTGTTTCTTGCTGCCTCCCCATACCCCACTGCATACACACACATACTGTTACACACACACGCTCACACAAACACACACACACTTGCCTTTCACTCCTGCGGCTCAACCTCTCCGTCTCAACGTGCCTGTCAGCCCCTGCGTGCACTCGTGTGCGGTGCAGCGGCTGACAGTTGGAGTTAGAAAGACTGCTCTGTGCGGTCACAGAGCAGTCTTTCTAAATCGATAATTTTTCATTTCGGTTTTTAAAAAAATGGCTTTTGACCTGATACCATGTGTATGTCATGCGGTGAGCATAGGAAAATGTGTGCGGATTAGCCCCACACATTTTCCAGAGGTTGATCCACCATCATTTAATTTCTTTAAAAATGTTTTAAAAAAACAGGCGAGCACAGACCCACCGTGTGGATAGGTGAATTCCTCACACTGGGATCCTTGCTTATATGAGCCACTCACTTAACAAAGGCCAGCCTCACAAGGGGATGCTGCACACCAAAGGTCCTTTGAGGTTGCAGGCATGCCAACACCTCATGTCTGCAGCAAACTTCTCAACGGAAACAACAAATTGGGTCACCTCCTTCCTGAACAGCAGGTCAATGAAAGTCTTTGCAAACAACGTATGCGCCACCCCCAACACCAATCTCTGGGGGGTGCCCCAAGGGTCCTGCACCTCCCCACCCTATACAACATCTTTACAAAACCCCTCTTCAGCCCCTCTTGAACCTCTTAGTTTCAATAGCCATTTCCTACACCAACTATGTAGACAATACCCAAATGCTCCTACGACTCACACTGGGAATAACAATACCGACTCCACCACTCTAAATGCAGTATACCAATCCATCCAGGCATGGATGGCCACACAGCATCTGTTTCTTATAGACGACAAGACGGAAACCCTTCTTGTGGGATCACCAGCCATACTAAAAAACCTTGACTCCTGATATGCCTCTTTCACTATTGACGTCTTCATTTTACCAGTCTCATCATAAGTAAAGACTCTCCGAGTTTACCTGGACACTTTCTCTCAATCGCCAAGTTAACGCCATCGCCTCCTCAGCAGCATATACCTCCAAACGGATCAAGACCGTTCCTTTCCCCTGACAGCTGTCTAACCATCGCATGAGCAATCATTGGCCCCAGGCTAGATTAACGTAGGCTAGATTTATGTTCCGTGTTATTCGGAGGAACTTCCACTCGCAACATACAGAAAATGCAAGCCATTCAGAACAATGCCTTACACGCTGCCCTTAACATCCCTAGGCAAGCTCACATTTCGATTGCAAGAAGAAATGCCCTCTGGCTACCCATAAGATACTGGTTCACCTTCAAATCCTAGCTATCACTCACAAGTGCCTCTCCAACTCGTCACCACCCTACCTTTCAAAGAAGATTGCTTGCCATAGCCCAATCGAGGAGACCAATGAGAACTGCCTACACCAAACGCCTGCCCACGGCAAAATTCTGCCTTGCTCACAGCTGGGGGCTCTAGCTTGCCTGTCATGGCTACCAAACTTTAGAATGCCCTCCCGCATGACCTAAGGGCGGAACAATGCTGGGCATTCTGCAAATGCCTGAAAACCTGGCTCTTCATGGAGGGCAGCACCTGAGCTGCTCTCCCAATGTTTCTATTGTAATGTGTAAAACCATGTCTTTGTAACCTGAACTTGAACTGTAAGAGTGTCTGTATAACCTTAACTTGATCTGTAACAGCGCCCTGATGCCCTTGGGCTTAGTGCGCTACATAAATGGAAAAATAAATTAAAATAAAATAAATAAGGAGGCAAAGTTAGAGTAACCAGAGAGGGAAGCGTGGACTTGCGAAAGGGGTTCACCATCTTGGTTTTCTGTGGGGCTCTCATTCCTTCCTGTCCCCTCCATTTCCTGTGGAAAAAAGACACTCTGGGTATGGCGCAAGAACGAAAGGTCCACTTGTTACAGTGACGGAGATTCAACACCTTATATGAGGCTTGCTTTTGTCCAAACCCCAGTGAGAATTTGCCTTTATAAGGAAGGGATCTCCACTCCTTCCTTGATTATTTCCTAGACGCCATGAAGAATACATCTCTGGATCCCTGATGGGAGTGCATTCCATTCCAAAGTCATCTGCCACAGCGCAGCAGTGTTCTAGCCATGGCCAATAAAAGGTCTGCCCCTTAGCTAGCCCCAGGGCACATTGGGGGTGAAATGCTGTGGACCAAGATCGCCCACTCTGCCAGCTGCACTGCAAGCAGGCTCTTCACTAGCGGTGAAGGAATACCTGCAGGTGACAGCTTAACTCCCTCCATTGAGAAGAGGAGAGGAAGATGAACTCACCTTGTGTTGAAGCCCTTGGATTTTGACTGCCAGCAATCAAAAGCCCAAGAGCAGCTGGAATCCTGTTTGCACAGCTTCAAACCCACTTTGAACTGTATTTGATGCCCTTTGAGCCCATAGGAACCGCAGTGTTGCTTTTGGCACTCTTGCGTCTAGGACTGCTCATCTACATCTCTGAACTGGATTGACACCGAATCACACCAACAGCGCTCATTGCCATCTCAGTTTGAACACCAGCTTACTGTTGCAGATGCCTTGGACTCACTGCTTCTTCAAGCACTGCATCAAACCAACAGGGCCTCGCCCACCCCACCTCAAATTTCGAATCGAACCACTAGTAGCCGATGTGTCACACATTGACTCAACCCAGAAGTAGCATCGTCTCAAACCGACTTAACCCGCTGACCCGAGCCTGTTGGACCCTTTGAACCACATTGCTTTGAATGCTGCATCGAACCACACAGAGCCCTATCTCGAATCCGACTTGATGCAGACTTACTTCCTGGATCGAAAAGACTCACTTCATCTCAAACCGGGTTTGACCAAAAGGACAGCACAGAGAAGCTACGTTTGGTGCTGTCGAACCACCTAAGAAATAGGTACTGTTGAGCGGCCGAGTCCCCTCAGTCCACTTTCTGTGATCCTTGAGCACTGTAAGCCCATATTTGCACATTTTATTGAAAGGGCATATCCTTTAAAGTGACACTGTTGCAATTGCTTGCCTGATCACACCTACTCACGTATCAGAATACAATTCTCTACACATTCTGTGTTTTCTGTGTTATTTGCAAAGGGTTGGGTTTTTATTGTTGTTTTTCTAGTTAGTTATTTGCATTCCTTATTGTTTTATTGAAGTATATGTATTTCAATAGAACTTTGATTGGGCATTCTTTTATTTTGAAGTCTTGGTACAATTGATGCTTGGGTTCCTACTCTGTTCAGTTCAAACCCCTCCTGAGAGTATAGCCTGCCCTCGGCCCACGTTACCATAAAGGCAAAGTAGGTATACACGCCGGGCTGTGTCTGTTTTACCTTTATGATTTAGATCACTGCTGGTTTAGTAGTAGTGTGGGGGCAGAGTAGGTTGTGTCAGTGGCGGCTGCTATCATAGGGCGGCCGGGTGCGACCCCCCAGAAAAAAGAGGGAAAAAAGAGGAGGAGCTAAAAGAGATTCAATCAGAGAACTTCTCTGATTGAATCTCTTTTAGCTTCTAGAAGATGCATTTCCTTTGCCAACAGCACGGGGGTGATGTGGCAAGGCAACAATACAGTGTGACTGTGTATGTGTATAACTAGGAACGGCCCGCTTTCACAGCAGGGCGTGTCCCGTTTTACTCTTCTTTTCTCAATAGTAGAGTGCGTGGAGCTCATAGCTCCACGCACTCTACGTAAGCCCCTTCAATTAGCAGGCTGGCGGGGAGCTTCAGTGGTGGCCCCGCCAGTATAAAATGTGCGCAAACACCGCACTAAGGAAATTAAATTCCCTCCCTCGCGTCGAGTCCCTCCCTCCCCTGCATGGATACAGAAATGTCATTGGCTGCTTGCCAGCCAATGACAATACTGTATCTATGCAGATCACTGACTGGTGCAGGGTGTGTGCGTGTGCCTGCGCCACCTTCACACTCTCTCCCCCTGGCCTGAGGCTGATTCGTTCTTTGAGACGGACGGCGGGACGACACGGACGCGAGCTCAGCTGAGCTGCTGCCCTGCCCTTTCCACACCAGCCCAGCAGAGACGTCCTGTTCCAGGACTTGAACTTGCTTGCCGGCGCCAGTAAGTACCGATGTTGAAATTTGTTTCTGGGGGGCCCGGGGAAGTGTGAAACACACGTGGTCGACTCCACAGCCCGTGGGGACCACGTGTGTTACACACTTCCCCGGGCCCAAGCACTCGGCCCCAGTCAGCAGCACTGAACGACGTGTAGGCCGGGGCCTACACGTCTTTCAGTGTTGCTCACTGCCGTGGGGCCTTGTGTCTGTCTCATGTCACTCCCCGGGGCCTTGGTGGTAGCGGGCCGAGGCCTGCTACCACCAAGGCAGGTGCCGCCTGGTCCTTTCTTTACCCCCCGGTCTGTGGGCCAAGGGCCTTGGGCCACGGACCGCAAAGCCCAGGCAGGCGTGCCGCTGCTGCCCGTAGAATCTCCATGTGCTGTTTTATATTTTCAGCATTTTTTGACAAAAAATGCGAAAATATAAAACGGCACAAGTCACAACCCAGGGAGAGCCCCTGGCCCCTGGCAGCACGAGGGAGAGGCCCGGCACCGCGGCATGACTGGGGCCACACCTCGCATGATGCGGGCGGGGTCGTGGGCCGCGGAGCATTTGGTAATCCTGTGCAGATCACTCCTGCATTGGCGGGCAGGATTGGTGGCACAAGCAAGGCCCTTGCCCGGGCTTGGGCCGTTAGCAGCCAAGCCCGTCCACAGACGCGGAAACAAATGCTACTAGTAGCACGCCAGCATTTGAGAAGCCAATAGTGTCCCTTAGTAATGCCAACACAAAGATGACTTTGATGAAGGGGTGCACGGGGCTGTGCACCAGAGGCGTAGACATGGTAGGGCCTGAGCAGGCAAGGCCCACTCAAAATCTGTGGTTGGGTCTCTTTTGTTGTCCATAGCCTAACAGGAGGAGAGTGGATATGGTAAGTGCGGGCAGTGGGGGTCGTTGTGGGGAGCTAGACAGAGGTATTGCGCATGGGAGGGAACATGGAAAGTAAGGGCGAGCGGACGTGCTTGGAACAATACAGCCCTTTGCACATGGGATTGGTCAGCAGCTCCTGCCGGACTCTGCCAGTTAACAGGCAGCATTGGCAGACGTTTATTGGTTGGCTCCTCCACACAAGGTAGTAAATGCATTTTATGTTATTTATTCTTTATAGTGCGCTATATAATGTGGTCCACTTTCATTTCAATCGGCTTTTGACTCTCTGGAGATCATGTAAAAGTGGCAGGCTGGTCCGGTTAGTGGCAGAGAAAGAAAGTCTGACATAACTTTGACGTGGTGTTAGGTGCAGGTCCAATGTGCCTAGGTACTCTGTGCTGGTGTGTTTCCAAGTGGGTTGTGTCGACAGCCTTAGAGGTATCTGTGTTCAGAGAGTAGCCATTTCTGCCCATAGTACGAGACAGGGGCGTTGCTAGGGAGGGGCTAAGGGGGCTATAGCCCCTGATCCTTTGGTTGTAGCCCCGGATAGAATCTCATGAGCTACAGCCAAAAGACTAGCTAGCCCCCAGTCCCAACAGTTCCGGCATTAGCAGGGCTTTAAGTGGGCCGGGGCCTGCCGGGGCCGGGCCCCGGCAGTCTCCAAAAAGTGGGACTGAGCCGGGGCCCTGCCGGGGCCCCCGTCCCACCACCCGCAACATTGGCGGGATGCATTATCCCGTCGCGGCAGCAGCCGCGACGGGAGATGCGCCTGCCATGAAGTCAGGCGATCTGACAGAAGTGGCAGCCAACCACAGCGATGCTGTGCCTGGCTGCCACTTCTGTAAATCATAGTAACTGCCTCTGGTGACCTCTCGCGCGAGGGGTCACCAGAGGCAGTTACTGTCCCTTTGTTTCCCCATGTCGCCGAGGCGTCTTTAACCCTCGGCGAACCTGGGGATTCCTTGACATTTTTCGAGGTTTATGAAAGAAGGCTTGAAAAGTACACAATTCAAGCCATCTTTTATAAAGCTTTGCCGACGGACAATTTTGTCCGTAGTCAAAGCTTTATAAAAGATGGCTTGAATTGTGTACTTTCAAAGCCATCTTTTATAAAACCGAAATGTTTAAAAAAAAAATGGCCTGAAAAGTAGGCAAACCGTAAGGTATGCACACACACATATATATGCATGTTATATATCTGTGTGCGTACCTTACTATGGTTTGTGTACTTTGCAAGCCATCTTTTCTAAACATAGAAATACATATTTCTATGTTTAGAAAAGATGGCTTGCAAAGTACACAAACCATAGTAAGGTACGCACACAGATATATAACATGCATATATATGTGTGTGCATACCTTACGATTTACGTACGTTTTAGGCCACGCCCCCCCAAGCCATGCCCCCAAATGAGGGCCCCCCCTCGATTTCTTACCCCACTTAAAGCCCTGGGCATTAGCTTAGCCCCGGGTCTTTTCCAGACCTAGCAACTCCCCTGGTACGAGAAGCTTTTATCGGGATTATGATGTTTAAATTGGTTGGAGATATTTGATATCTGAGGGGAGAGGTCGCTTTGCTGCTAAACATACCTTCTACTGGAGCTTAGATCGTGGGCGCTTAGTGGTGGAAGCGCTCTGTGGATGGGCATCTGGATTGTGGGCTCCTAATGGTGGAAGCGCTCTGTGGTGATGCTGATTTGTAGTTTTGACCAGTGTTGCTTAATGCATATTCTTTAAAATGTACAATTTGCATCACACTTTATCAAAAAACTCCCCCTTGGTTATTATTCAAACAGTGTCACAAAAGGAATTAATAGCCATTTTCACCTGTGGGCCCTTTTTCATTGGTGCCCGAAACAAGTTTATGGCCCAGTCCGACCCTGCTCACAGATTGCCAAGCTCCATGTTTACACTGAAATCATATTCATGTTTTAATTTCTCAGACCTGCATCTATCATGCGTGTTCCAGAAACCAGCCAGATTTCATTGGTATACCCATGAATCTCTATCGTTTAGATTACATTTTGTCTTTCTTCCTTTAAATCGTGCTATATTTTCACTTAGGAAAGATTTTCGATTGATTAAGAAAAGAGCAGGGTGTCAGTCTTGTCAGGATAAACATGGTCCCCCTAACAGTTTTCAGCAAAAGGGGTGTGTACCAATTTGCACCAGTATGTTGACAAGAAATATCACAAGTGATTTTAGCAAAAGTGATGCACACAATACCCATCGCACCTCTGCCACTGCAACAGCTTTGAAAACCACATGGAATCAAGTACACCACGCATGCACACGAGTCCTTTAGTTGGCCCGAATGTACTTCACACGCCCTCTGTAGTGGGCCGGACTGTCCAATGGGCAATCCAGCAAGCGTTTTGCCTTGTAAACTTTTTTAAAGTGACAAAAAACAAAATCTTCATTTTGAGGAGTACTGATTCAGTTTATTGATCTATTTTTTACTTCAGCATAATATAATCGCTAAAAAAGGGTTTATTTCAAAACATTGTGCATCGTCCACCATTCATACCATGGAGGGGGCCCTTCCACAATCAGAAGTACGTTTCATCACTACGCTCCCTCCAGAACACTTGGGTCCAGCAATGCTGCACAAGTACTAATACCCAACTTTAACAGGAAATGGCAAGGAGGGTGCGCCCCAAGGGGGGGGGACAGAGGGAAGGCAGGACAAACAATCCTACTAGGCCTGGGTGCCCCCAGCAAGTATGTGCCTCGCGCTTGTGCCCTAGGGGTCCAGACATAGTAGGTGGCCTCGATGCTAGTAGGTAGTCCCACAACAAGTTATGGCGAAATAAATCCTTTGTTCTGTTATAAATACAGCAATAATCAGTAGACTTAAGCAACGGGAGTGCAGTAAAATCAGGTGATAATATGGATGTCCTTTGAAAAATGTTTTATTACATACACATTGCGATGGTTTAACATGAAACAAGTGGTGTGCATTTCACCAGGTTCTTTACCTGTGATGGAGGGTTGAGCTGGGACTGAGATACTATATTTCAAGGAAGAGAAGGGTTCTCGAGATGCCTAGTTAACTGTGAGAATGTTTGATGTGTGAGATGCTTGTGTGGTGGATAAATGGTGCTAGCAGTGATAGATGTGCGCATGCTGGTGAGACATGTGCGTTTATGTTTGTGGGGCATGCATGCAGTGCCAGGCCTCTGAATGTGAATACATGCTTATATGGCAGGTATGTGTGTTTGAAAAATTGAATTGGGAGCTTGCATGTGTGTGGGAAGAATGTATACGAGGTTGCCAGTGTCAGGGCAGTTGTGGAGCTGCATTGCGGGATAGTGAGGCAAACAACTGCAGAATGGGTGGTAACGGGGAATGCATACCCAAATCTAATTTGTATTGTGCGATGTTGTAGTTGCCTATATAGATAAAACACACCATTATATAAATAAATACATAAATAAATGTATATATTGCAATTTGCAGCGTTATACAACTGATGACTGGCACATGGTGGTAGTTGCTGGTACTTTCTTTACACATTGTACTAATGATTATTCTGGTGCCGCTTCAATGTTACAAGCAGTTAACTCTCTCTCCTTCATGTGTGAAAACCATTTTAATACTGCTCTGAGCCTATGTTGCCCTTCCTCAGATCAGTCTCTCGCTTTCTCTTTACAGACGATCAGCAACACCTTACATGAACAAATCCAACCAGTCCAGGGTAATTGTAAAACTAAAATCATCGGACTTTAACCTCCACAGTGCACCTTCCGGGATTTGGATTTCCCATAACCTGTGAAGGAGTTCATTGCAGTGACCATTCTCCAGAACGAGGTGAGCTAGCATGAGTCTTTTGTAGGGTTTGGTGCTCAGGGCACTCCAACTCTGTTTGTGTTCATCTGTAGTAAAGAAGGCACACAGCTATCTTGTTTACATTTTTTTTTAAAAGAAGCCCATGTTTGTGGGGATCAATGAGGTGGGGGAAAATCTGATGAACAGTACACACTACAGAATGGCATCTATGACTATCTGAGAGGGTGTCATGTGAAAATGGAAAGTCATACATATAATGCAAAAAGGCCTGTTTATGGTTCAATGGAAGAAAACCTGTGCATTTGGAAACTGTTTTTCGAAGGATAGGATTGGGTGGTGGTTCCCACTTACCTCATGATGTCCTGGTATCTTCCAGTTGAATGGTATACAGTAATTTGTTTTACCACTGAAAAATCCCACAGTCTTTCAAACATCAGAATACCTTCTTTCTAATCTTCACCATTGCTCCCACAGTGCTTGGGAGGGGTTGGGGTCAGTGGAGTAACTTTTCTGAAAATGTTGGGGGGGACATGACATCTGAAGAAAAGGTGCCCCCAGCCAAAGGAATGGGAGCAAAATGGTGTGCCATGAAAGTTGGGGGGACAAACACCCCTGTCCCCCCTAAAATTACGCCCATGGTTGGGGTTGTGTGATGCAGTCAGAAAAATCTCCCTACATTGTAAAGAATGTTTTTTTAGAACAGTATTAACAGCCAAACTTGCCTCATTTCTTCCATAAGTACTCATTTGCCAAACAAGCTGCAATACGCACTGTGTGGCTGGTGTCACATTTGCTAATGGGCATGTGTGTTAACGCATGCATAGATAACATCAGCAATTATACTCAACTGTACTGGTCGATGATAAGTACAGCAGAGTTGTGTATAATTGCAGATGTTATCTGTGTCTAGTACCGACTAATTATACTTATGTGTTATTAAAGAGCATACCTAACAATGACTACATGATCCCATATACATATACATGTACATAATCATTTTGCTTATTAACAGGTATCACTCTTCCCGAAAATGAATTCAGTGGACCAATTACTCTCAAAACCATTTTCCGGACTCGCACACTGTGAAAAACTGGAGGTGAACAGACTAGGGCCTGATCGGCCAGATTAAAAAATTGAACAGTCCGCAAAAGATAGGGGAAAGGCTTACACACGCACATTTTCCATGGTGTGGTATGAAAAGAAGACATGGCTCACTGGTAGCATTGCTAAGCGGTCTTTGTTCTGCTTCCCCTGCCTGCTATTTGGAGGCACAACGGCCTGCACAAAAACAGGAGTCACTGACTTAAAGCATTTGTCAGAAAAAAGCAAGAGACATGAATCGTGCAAATCTCATATTGAGAATATATTACAGCTGTGCATGTTGGGAAGTGTAAACATTGCAACACAGTTGGAGGATGCCTATCGCTGGAGCGTGATGAAGCATAATGAGGATGTGGATAAAAACCGATACATCTTGTCAAAGTTAATCGACTGTGTGCGTTTTTGTAGTGCGTTTGAATTGGCTTTACGTGGCCATGATGAAACTGAAGATTCTTTGAATCCTGGTGTATTTAGTGGCCTGGTGGATTTTGTATCCAGCATAGACAGTGCAATGGAACTGCACTTAAAAAATTCAACAGTATTCAAGGGCACTTCAAAACAATTCAGAATGAACTGCTGGACTGCATGCTCACGGTCACCAGAGAGATCATTGTAGAGCAGTTAAAATGCACAGATTATGTGGCTATTCAGGCAGACGATATAACTGATGTTTTTACTAAGACTCAGTCTGTGATAGTCTATCGCTACATTGATGAACGATACAGAATTGTTGAAAGGTTTTATGGATTCACTCATCTGAAAGACTCTAGTGCGCAGACCATTGCTACTACTATAAAGGAAAAATTGGACAAAGTATTCCCTGAAGATTGCCACAAAAAAAAGTTATTGCGCAAACATATGATGGTGCAAGTGTAATGAAGGGGGTGTCTGGTGGAGTCCAAAAGAAAGTAGCTGAAGTGTATCCAAATGCACATTATGTACATTGCTATGCACACCCGCTTAACCTCATCATTGAACAGGCTGTTTCCAAAATCTCAGAAGCTCGAGTTTTCTGTTGTGATATCTCTGGCTTCTGTACATTTTTTTCTCATTCTCCAAAAAGAACCGAAGTTCTAGATGAGGTATCAGATAAAAGACTTCCAAAACCATCTTGCACTCGCTGGAGCTACCATATTCGGATAGTAGAAGCCATATATCAGCACAGGGAAGCACTCCGTAGATGCTTTGAGATCATTGAAAGACAGACTGATCTTGAGGGGGTTACTGTGCTTGAGGCCCGGGATTCATTCAAACTCTGAACGAGGAGTTCCTTTTCTTCCTTTTTTTGTTCAATGACATAATGCCCCATGTTGACATTCTATATAACCAGCTTCAGAAGCGAGACATTGACTCTGTGTAGGTGCAGAAAGCTACTGCAACTTTTATCAAGTGCATTGGCAGAGTATGTGAAAGCACTGACAATCTGGAAGCTAAACTTCCATCAGAGGCAACTTTTTCAAGTCACAATGTAAATATGAACACTTTGAATCGTTTGGCTAAAGAAGTATGTGATATTACAGTTACACAAGCCCAAGAACGCTTTGCATTTACTAACCACTTGGAGGGGGCCAAATTGTTGCAGAGTGACCTATTTCAAACACATGGACAGTCTTTTCCCAATGATGCACTGAATGCAACTGTCCAAGCCTACCCCATGTTAAACAAGGAAAGACTGCGCACTGAGCTTTCAATTGTTTATGAGAGACCAGAATTCTGTAGTTCAAGTGGGGCAATTTCTTTATTAAAATTGTTCATTGAAAACAATCTCAAAGAAGCATTTAGTGAGACAATGCAGTTATTAAAAATTCTGATTACTACACCCATGACAACAGCTGAGTCTGATCGCTGTCTCTCCACCCTGAAGCGAGTTAAAACATTCTTGAGAAACACAATGACTGAGGATCATCTGAATGTTTAGGCCATGCTGTCCATGGAAAAACAACTAATTCAAGAGATCCCTGACTTCAATACACGGACTATTGATAAATGTGCATCTGTGAAAAATAGACGTGTACAATTTGTGTACAAACTTTCAAAATGATTGATCAGTGAATGTTCTGTTACAACAAGCTATTTGCAGTCATTTTGTGGGTTACCTTGAATTCTTTGTTTCAATGGGCTTATATGTTAGGATTTTGTGTAAGGTTGCAGGGATCTATTTGACAGAACAGTGAGAAATGTGAAGTATGTTTTGATGTTATCTTTGTTGGTTGATAATAAAGCACTCAACATAATAAACTTAGTAAACTATTTCTGTTGCATTTTTCTCCATGCTATATGTATGTGCTATTTCTGAGACCTGTGCATTCTACGTGTTGCAACTTTGAACAACTGAAGCAATGGCAACTCAGCGAGGCAGACAGCCATTAGAGGTAAGACAAATGTCGCATTAATTAAGTGGTTAAAAACTAAAGTAATATTTTAGCTTAGTTTCCCCCTTTCAGAAAATGCCTAAAATCCCACCTTAGTAAGAGGATGAACGCATGTGAATGCAAGTAACAGCATGACAAACATATGTTTCCATCATTACTGACTATATAATGAATTTCGTTATGCATACACCATAGTACCAGCTATTCTCAATACAAGCTGCTGTAAAACACACCATCACACTTTCACACGTAAGAATAGTGTACCACTATGTAAAACCTAATGCTTTTTTTCATATTTCGGTGGGTTTTTTGGACAGTAAATTGCACATTTTGTAGGCCATTTTTCCAAATTTCCCTGGGGGGTGGGCTCGCACGCTGCGCCCGCTTGCTACAAAATTCGCCCTGGGAAATTTACACCCCACCAGCTTTCAAACTCACAGGCCGTCACTGGTTGTGTTGCCACTACTCACACCTGAACTCCTGCAGAGAATTTGTATGATGAATTGACTTCTGCCAGGGGCTAAAGCTTCTACTCAGCCCTCGCACTTCTGTAAACCAAGAGCAAACACAGTCATAAAGGTAAAACAGGCACCTTTAACAAGATTTGCTTACTTTGCCTTTTGTGGTAACGTGGGCTGAGGGAAGATTATACTCTCAAGAAGGGTATGAATGTAATACAGTACAACCCAAACAGCAAAGTATAACAGTCCAAAATAAAGGAATGCCTAAACAAGATTCTACAAAAATATATACTTTAATTAAACACACCCCATGCAATAGTAACTAAATAGAAAACACTACACAAAACTCACCCCTGTGTAAAGGAGATAAAGTAAGCAAAAATAGAAAGATGCACCACTCAGGGTAATGAATCAGTGGTGCAAGGCAAGGAAAAACTACAACGTTCTTTAAACGGTTATGTTCTTGAGTGCAAAAGGGAGAAAAGTGACCTAGCAAGTCTCTAGGGCTCAAAAGTGGATCAATGGGTCAGTTAGTAGTCAATAATACCTTTTTGTGGTTTGACAGCTTCGAACCAGGCTTCGAGCTATTGTGCAAGTGGTTGAGCGACGTTTGGATGCATCGAGTCGTGTTGATCCAAGCTATGAGCTGGTATCTAGTGAGGTTGAATGTAGTGGTTCAGAGAGGTTCGAAGGTGGCGTTCGACTGATGGAAATTGGAGCACTCAGCAGAATCGGTTGAGGGTCGAGCTGAGCAAAATGTGTTGTAACTACACAGTAGAGTTGATTAGTGGCCCATCCGTGGTTCGAGTTGAATGTCAGCGATGGTTCAAAGCAGTGATCCTAATGCTCTGATATATGGTACAACGAAGCAGCAGATATCAAGGTTCAATGAGGTCAAGCCTTGTCGAGTCATTTGGAAATGGCTGGTTCTAGTCAGCGAGTGACACTGCAGCGGTTCAGATCAGGGTCTGTTCATAAGCAGTTGGTGGGTTCTTTGAGGTACGATGCAACAATGAGCTGGTTCAAGATGCAAGCACCCTGGTTCAGTCTGAAGAGTCAGGCTGAGTGCCAAAGGCAGGAACTCTGGTCCGAAATGTGGTGAACCAGGTTCAAAAGCAGTTTGACCAGTATGAGGTGATGAAAACAGGGATCCTGGCGGTCTTGGCTCTCAGGATGCTAAGAATCCCAATCCAGGGATAAGAGGAGCAGATTAGTCCTTGTTTTCTGCCTCCCAGACACGGGGGATGTTGGCATACAACTGCAGGGGTCCTTCAGTAAGGTGAGTTCCTGAGTACTGTTGTGGCTGACAGAGAGGCAGGTCTTGTCTCAGGAGCAGTTAACCCCCAATGGTCCCTGGGGAGGGCTAAGGGACAGATCCTGCTTCTACCTGGGACACTGAGCATTCACCTCATTGGTGGAGTACTTTGGAAAGATCAACTCTCCCAACAGAGGTCCAACAAATTCTTCCATAAGTGTTTGTCCAAAAGTAAATCAAAGAATAAGTGGGACACCCCTTCTTTCAATAGTCCACATGTAATTGGACTAAGCAAGCCTACTTTAGGAGTCCAGTCCCTGTCCTTGGAATCAGTGGATCTTTCCTTCTGACATCATACCCAAAGTAGTTTGTGTTACTGAAAGTGTAGTGGGGCAGGAAGGAAAGATAGAGGCATAGAAAAAACAAGATGGTGGAACCTTCCGCAACTGTAAAGAACTATCTCACTCTACACTAACCCCACCCTTCCCTTCTCAAGAGAATCAAAGGACCTTTTGGTATGTAGCACTCTGGTGTGTGGCTACTCCCTTTGTGAATGGGTGTGCCTGTTGATTCCTGTTCCCAGGGCAGCTTCCTGTAGGGTGGCTCTGTCTCTATGGGGGTGTAAGCTGCCCTCGCAAAGGAACAAAGGGAGGCCAACCCTGTTCCTAGAATCACTTGTGTACAGGCGTGTTTTAAATGACATATATAATATCATATCATACATTCTTACTAGCAGCAGCAACAAAGACAGCCAGGCTGGGGGCAATACAGATGTTCCTTCCACAACTGAGCTCGGCTCACAGGGCTGGCTCATGTGTAACACCAAATTGCTGTAGCTGGGATAATTATGAGAGATGCTAGCCACCAAATCTTAAACTCAGGTATGGCTTATGATTAAAGTTTAACATGTCACCAGGACAGCATTCTCATATTTATGTAGTTTTGGGCACAGGGGTGCATATCTTTAATGCAGCCTCTGCGCTGCAGAGACTTGACTGTCACTGTAACTATCAGATAGGCACCTGTGACCTCTGAACCTCCTGCTCTGTGCCACTGGAGAGCAGGCACTGCAGATGCAGCAGGGCACAGTTGTACACTATGCTTTTGGATGGGGAATCTAATGACCAGTTTAACCTTACTGAGATGGAACTGCATGACTAAGTAGTACAAAAAAACAAAACAGTGCTTTTACATCCTTGCCAGATGGTAATTCTTTGCAAGTATTGATTTTGTTACAACCATTCTGCCACTAATTGGGCGGATTCCTCGGGCATTACCACAAAACACATAATTCCATCCATTGGGCCTCCTAAGGCTTGGAATCTGTGACTCATGGAGGAAAATGCACGCAGGTGTCTGGCGGGAGCAGCATGACAAAGTATCTGTCCTTGTAAGGCATGAGGATATGTCACCGGTTTTAAAGACCAGTTAAGAAATATCAGGTGGACCTCATGTCTGTTCAGTCCTGTAAAGACAATGGGGATAATTCATGGAATTATGCGCAGAAGTGGCGCACGCGGCTGGCGCACAGAGTGTGCGTGCGGCAGCTTGCACCAGCCGCGTGCACCAAAACCCATTTTGACGCACAGCGTATTCATGGATTTATACATCCATACGCAGCCGTGGCGCAGAGTGGCGCAGCGAGCCTGCAACAGTGCCAGTTACTCCCCCACCCCCGCGCGCCAAAAACATTGCACAAATCCTCTACATGGCGCAAAGGCCAGGGGACCAGCATACAGCCCCCCAACCACGAAAACAGGCTAAAAACGCCACATAGCCCTCACGCGCCAGCAAAATCGCATGTAAAAGTCCCCGCACACCCCTCGGAATATGTGTACCCCACTTGCGCCAGCGAAATCGCATGTAAAACTCCTCGCGCACCCCTTGGAATATGCGTACCCTGCTCGCGCCAGCGAAATCGCATGTAAAACTCCCTGCGCACCCCTCGGAATACGCGTACCCCGCACGCGTCAGCGTAATTGCGTGTAAAACTCCCCGCGCACCCCCGGAATACGCGTACCCCGCACGCGTCAGTGTAATCGCGTGTAAAACTCCCTGCGCACCTCAGAATACACGTAGCCCGCTCGCGGCAGTGAAATCTCATGTAAAACTCCCTGCGCACCCCTCGGAATACATGTACCCCGCTCGCGTCAGGTAAATTGCGTGGGAAAAGTCCCCCCTGTGGTGTGGGCTGCCTGTGGGGCATGGGGAGGGTGGATGGGCTGCCTGCGGGGCATGTGGAGGTGGATGGGCTGCCTGCGGGGCATGCCCAGGGGTGATGGGCTGCCTGCGGGTCATGCCCAGGGGTGATGGGCTGCCTGCAGGGCATGGGGAGGGTAGATAGGCTGCCTGCGGGGTATGTCCAGGGGTGATGGGCAGCCTGCAGGGCATGGGGAAGGTAGATGGGCTGCCTGCGGGGCATGGGCAGCATGGAGAGGGTGAAAGGGCTGCCTGCGTGCATTCCGGGGGTGCGCGTGCAGTTTCACATGCGATAGGCCTGGCGCAAGCGGGGTACAGGTATTCCGGGGGTGCGCGTCCAGTTCCACATGCGATAGGCCTGGCGC
The DNA here is from genome assembly GCF_040938575.1 of Ambystoma mexicanum. Taxonomy (NCBI): domain Eukaryota; kingdom Metazoa; phylum Chordata; class Amphibia; order Caudata; family Ambystomatidae; genus Ambystoma; species Ambystoma mexicanum. The sequence goes on from NC_090939.1 coordinate 821,615,549, forward strand.
AAGCGGGGTACATGTATTCCGGGGGTGCATGTGCAGTTCCACACGCGATAGGTCTGGCGTGAGCGGGGTATGTGTATTCCGGGGGTGTGCATGCAGTTCCACATGCGATAGGCCTGGCGCAAGCGGGGTACATGTATTCTGGGGGTGCACGTGCAGTTCCACACGCGATAGGCCTGGCGTGAGCGGGGTACGTGTATTCGGAGGGGTGCGCGGGGAGTTTTACATGAGACTTCCCTGGCATGAGCAGGGTACGCGTATTCCGAGTGGTGCGCATGGCCTTTTACACGCGATTTCGCTGGCGCGAGCGGTGTATGCGTATTGCGTGGGGTGCGCGGGGAGTTTTACATGAGATTTCCCTGGCGTGAGCAGGGTACGCGTATTCCGAGGGGTGCGCGGGGAGTTTTACACGCGATTTCGCTGGCACGAGGGGGGCACGCGTATTCCGAGGGGTGCGTGGGGAGTTTTACGTGCGATTTCGCTGGTGCGAGCGGGTACGTGTATTCCGAGGGGTGCGTGGGGAGTTTTACAAGCGATTTCGCTGGCGCGAGCGGGGTACGCATATTCCGAGGGGTGCGCAGGGAGTTTTACACGCGATTTTGCTGGCATGAGCGGGGTACGTCTATTCCGAGGGGTGCGCGGGGAGTTTTACGCGCGATTTCGCTGGCGCGAGCATGGTACGTGTATTCCGAGGGGTGCGCAGGAGTTTTACACGCAATTGTGCAGTGTGAGCTCTCCCGGGTGTGCCCCTCCCATCCTCCCCATGCCCTGCAGGCAGCCCACACCACAGGGGACCACCCTACACCCATGGGCATGCCCCACAGGCAGCCCATTATCCCAGACCATGCCCTGCAGGCAGCCCATTACCCCAGACCATGCCCCGCAAGCAGCCCATTACCCCAAACCATGCCCTGCAAGCAGCCCATCACTTCAGACCATGCCCCGCAAGCAGCCCATTACCCTAGACCATGCCCCGCAAGCAGCCCATCATCCCTGACCTTGACCTGCAGGCAGGCCAAATGGCACCATGCACTTGGGAGCACCCTCTGCGCCCGCCGCCTCTCTGCATCTATCTGCTGGTCCAACCGCTGCCACAGGGAAGACACTCCCAGTCCGGGGTCCTCCTTCCCCTCGGCCGATGCCTGCCCCTGGGGTGTTGATGGCCCTGAGCCATGATGCCTCCCACGCTGAGCCTGCTGCTGCCTCCGACGCAACTGCCTCTGCCACCACGACGGCCTCCGGGCTAATGGAATCCCCCGGCGTCGTTGTGCATGTGCCCTGCCCGATGATGCCGGCACATCTTCCCTCTGCTGGGGTCCAGTTCGTGGGATGGCCACCCCTGCTGGACCTCTGACTCCCGACTGTGGCAGGGATGGGATCTCCACCAGGCTGGCTGCGTTGTTTGGGGCAGGTCCACAGGGGGCCCTGGTGGCATCTGGGCCGGAAGACGGCACGGAGTACAACTGGCGTATAGTGTGCACAAAGGAGGAGAGGGCCGCAAGACTGGCGACACATGGAGGAAACCCCCGACCATCATCCCTCCCAACTGGGACACGTTGCCACACAGCTCTTCGTGATGACGTGCGTGGTCCCCCCAGGAACCATGCACATCATCACGAATGTCACGTGTGCGCAATGCGACCCCAATCTGGACGGACTCAATCCTGTCATAGGTCCCCTCGTCCGCAGGTAGAGGAGTGCCAGATGACGTGGACCTCCCCCCTACCTGCGGACGGGCGTAGGACGGGGCATCCCTGCTGGTGCATGGTGATGCAGTCACAGTGTCAGGGACAGTGACATGCACAGGCCCCTCTGCGGCAACCTGTGCTGCCTCCTGTCCCTGTCCCTGGACTGGCCCACTTGCACCAGTGCTACCACCCGCACCAGGCCCCATGTGCGGCTCTGTAGCAGCCTCCTCCTCCACACACACCACCAACCTGGATGGCTCTGCACCGTCTTCCGCCATCGCAAGCCGCTGTGGGGGCTAACCCGCCCCTTACGCTGCAGCTGTAGTGGCAGACACGGCACCAGTCCCCTCGCTCCCGGATGATGGAATTTCCTGGGAGGGTGACTGAGTCTTGCGTCGCCGGCCGGTGGAGGCATCCCTGCCGCTTTCCTCCACAGCGCCGTCTCCGCCCTCTTCTTCACTCACCGATGTGTAAAGGGAGACATTGAACACTAGCATCAGGGTACTGTACAATAGTCCCCTAGACAGGAGGCAATAGCAGATGAGTGGCACTGTAAAACGTCACTTCCATCATGTCCCTCCACAACACATGGGTCAGTGCAGGCAACACACATGCAGAAACAGGCATAGCACATGCAACGAACATTTGCATCCATGTCCAAGGCACCGTAGAAACATCCAATGGTGGGCTGAAACTCACATGCATCATGGGAAATGCTGATCACATGCACACACATCACCGGAGGGTCATGCATCTGGCACTGTATACCCCCAGACACAGTGCATACAAGGATGACTAGGCTGTATCAGTGATTCAACACATCGTCACGGACATGTGTGATGCATCCATGGTGCACACACTACTCAGACACACAGACATGTACACCATGCATGTCCATGACAGCAGCACACATCTCTCACACCCCAAACATGTCAAAGTACAGACACAGGCATGCATACATGTGTGCTTTCCGCATGCTGCTCCGCATGATGAATTGTAACACATACACCATCCATGTGGGTCACGCCTGACTGGACTCACATGCAGCACCATCATGTCCCTGCACACACACATCCATACATGACCCATGTCACACATGCAGCCGAGTAGCTAACTACCACCACACTGCAACATGCACTGTTTAAAAGTGAATGCATGGGCATTTACTGCTCGACTCCAGACGGGCCTGCATCCTGAGGATCTGGTGGTGAAGCAATGGGCGAATGCGCTCCAGGACCCTCATCTGCTGGGTGGTAAGCTGGACCCGGCGCCCCACTGCATCCGCTGCGTCCAAGAGGCGCCAGGCCTTCTTGAGGGTCCTGGACTTGTAGTCCTCCCAGCGCTTCTGGACATGTTTGATGTCGCGGGGTGCCACTCCCTCTGCGTTGATGGCACCCACTATGTCCTTCCAGATCCTCTTCCGTTCTTCCTTGTCGGTGCGCGATGGTGTGAAGAGGGCATCATAATGCCCCAGAACTTGCTCCACCAGGATACCAACTTCCTTTTCACTGAAGCTGGTAGCCCTCTGCCTCTCTGCTGGGGGGTTGCCACTGGTGCCGGATGGTGTTGCGTCAGACATGGCAACCCCCGAGGCAGGTGTGGGTGGGCAAATGGGTCCTAGGGCTGGGCTGTGGAGTGATGGAACACCAGTCGGGAGTCCTCTTTTCCAGCAGGGGTGGTCACAGCAACTGGACCCCTGCAGGTTGCAGATGGCAGGGCACGGTGGCAGCAGGCAGGCAGGCAGCAGCAGATGGCTCGTGGGAGGCTGCTCGGGGCTCTGGGGGGCAGTAATTCGACCTTCTGGGCAGGAGCGTGGTCTTCCTTGTGTTGTCGCGTGGCCAGCCTGATATGGAGTGATTTGGCATGTGAAAAACAGCACGTTTGCGTGTATTCCGAGGAAAGGCCCTTAGCGCGTAAGCGCGTAGGTGACGTAACGTGCACGCGGGTGTTTCCCTCAGCACGGGTTAAATGTCCCACGTGGGTTTTCATCGCTCTGTACATGCTTTCGTGGAGAGCGGTGCGTGTGTTTTCCAGACGTTGGGGTTCACACGCGATTACTTCACAGCGGCTACAGTGCGTACTTCTTCTTTTGGTGGGGGTGTTGCCTACGTGTTTTTCTTCTACACACAAGGCAGACGCTGAGTCACGCATGTTATTTTTCCCACTGCGGGTGTCCCTGTTTGTCGCGTACCCCTTTTTTTCAGTCATACCAGCCCGCATGTTGATCACGTATGCTTTTTTGTGTTCCTGGCTGCCACAGTGTACTGCGTGTGTTTTTTTACACGCACGTGGGTTACAGGGGTCGCGTATCTCTTTTTCATGCTTTTTCCGAGGGGTGCGCAGGGAGTTTTACACGCGATTTCGCTGGCACAAGGGGGGTACGCGTATTCCGAGGGGTGCGCGGGGAATTTTACGTGCGATTTCGCTGGTGCGAGCGGGGTACGTGTATTCCGAGGGGTGCGTGGGGAGTTTTACACGTGATTTCACTGGCGCGAGCGGGGTACGCATATTCCGAGGGGTGCGCGGGGAGTTTTACACACGATTTTGCTGGCATGAGCGGGGTACGTGTATTCTGAGGGGTGCGCGGGGAGTTTTACGCGCGATTTCGCTGGCGCGAGCGGGGTACATGTATTCCGAGGGGTGCGCAGGAGTTTTACACGCGATTTTGCAGTGTGAGCTCTCCCGGGTGTGCCCCTCCCACCCTCCCCATGCCCTGCAGGCAGCCCACACCACAGGGGACCACTCTACACCCATGGGCATGCCCCACAGGCAGCCCATTATCCCAGACCATGCCCCGCAGGCAGCCCATTACCCCAGACCATGCCCCGCAAGCAGCCCATCACCCCAGACCATGCCCCGCAGGCAGCCCATTACCCCAGACCATGCCCTGTAAGCAGCCCATCACTCCAGACCATGCCCCGCAAGCAGCCCATCATCCCTGACCATGACCCGCAGGCAGGCCAAATGGCACCATGCATTTGGGAGCACCCTCTGCGCCAGCCGCCTCTCTGCATCTATCTGCTGGCCCAACCGCTGCCACAGGGAAGACACTCCCAGTCCGTGGTCCTCCTGCCCCTCGGCCGATGCCTGCCCCTGGGGTGTTGATGGCCCTGAGCCATGATGCCTCCCACGCTGAGCCTGCTGCTGCCTCCGACGCAACTGCCTCTGCCACCACGACGGCCTCCGGGCTAATGGAATCCCCCGGCGTCGTCGTGCACGTGCCCTGCCCGATGATGCAGGCACATCTTCCCTCTGCTGGGGTCCAGTTGGTGGGATGGCCACCCCTGCTGGACCTCTGACTCCCGACTGTGGCAGGGATGGGATCTCCACCAGGCTGGCTGCGTTGTTTGGGGCAGGTCCACAGGGGGCCCTGGTGGCATCTGGGCCGGAAGACGGCACAGAGTACAACTGGCGTATAGTGTGCACAAAGGAGGAGAGGGCCGCAAGACTGGCGACACATGGAGGAAACCCCTGACCATCATCCCTCCCAACTGGGACACGTTGCCACACAGCTCTTCGTGATGACGTGCGTGGTCCCCCCAGGAACCATGCACATCATCACGAATGTCACGTGTGCGCAATGCGACCCCAATCAGGACGGACTCAATCCTGTCACAGGTCCCCTCGTCCGCAGGTAGAGGAGTGCCAGATGACGTGGACCTCCCCCCTACTTGCGGACGGGCGTGGGACGGGGCATCCCTGCTGGTGCATGGTGATGCAGTCACAGTGTCAGGGACAGTGACATGCACAGGCCCCTCTGCGGCAACCTGTGCTGCCTCCTGCCCCTCCCCCTGGACTGGCCCACTTGCACCAGTGCTACCACCCGCACCAGGCCCCATGTGCGGCTCTGTAGCAGCCTCCTCCTCCTCCTCCACACACACCACCAACCTGGATGACTCTGCACCGTCTTCCGTCATCGCAAGCCCCGGTGGGGACTAACCCGCCCCTTACGCTGCAGCTGTAGTGGCGGACACGGCACCAGTCCCCTCGCTCCCGGATGATGGAATTTCCTTGGAGGGTGACTGAGTCTTGCATCGCAAGCCGGTGGAGGCATCCCTGCCGCTTTCCTCCACAGCGCCGTCTCCGCCCTCTTCTTCACTCACCGATGTGTAAAGGGAGACATTGAACACTAGCATCAGGGTACTGTACAATAGTCCCCTAGACAGGAAGCAATAGCAGATGAGTGGCACTGTAAAACGTCACTTCCATCATGTCCCTCCACAACACATGGGTCAGTGCAGGCAACACACATGCAGAAACAGGCATAGCACATGCAACGAACATTTGCATCCATGTCCAAGGCACGGTAGAAACATCCAATGGTGGGCTGAAACTCACATGCATCATGGGAAATGCTGATCACATGCACACACATCACCGGAGGGTCATGCATCTGGCACTGTATACCCCCAGACACAGTGCATACAAGGATGACTAGGCTGTATCAGTGATTCAACACATCGTCACGGACATGTGTGATGCATCCATGGTGCACACACTACTCAGACACACAGACATGTACACCATGCATGTCCATGACAGCAGCACACATCTCTCACACCCCAAACATGTCAAAGTACAGACACAGGCATGCATACATGTGTGCTTTCCGCATGCTGCTCCGCATGATGAATTGTAACACATACACCATCCATGTGGGTCACACCTGACTGGACTCACATGCAGCACCATCATGTCCCTGCACACACACATCCATACATGACCCATGTCACACATGCAGCCGAGTAGCTAACTACCACCCCACTGCAACATGCACTGTTTAAAAGTGAATGTATGGGCATTTACTGCTCGACTCCAGACGGGCCTGCATCCTGAGGATCTGGTGGTGAAGCAATGGGCGAATGCGCTCCAGGACCCTCATCTGCTAGGTGGTAAGCTGGACCCGGCATCCCACTGCATCCGCTGCGTCCAAGAGGCGACAGGCCCTCTTGAGGGTCCTGGACTTGTAGTCCTCCCAGCGCTTCTGGACATGTTTGATGCCGCGGGGTGCCACTCCCTCTGCGTTGATGGCACCCACTATGTCCTTCCAGATCCTCTTCCGTTCTTCCTTGTCGGTGCGCGATGGTGTGAAGAGGGCATCATAATGCCCCAGAACTTGCTCCACCAGGATACCAACTTCCTTTACACTGAAGCTGGTAGCCCTCTGCCTCTCTGCTGGGGGGTTGCCACTGGTGCCGGATGGTGTTGCGTCAGACATGGCAACCCCCGAGGCAGGTGTGGGTGGGCAAATGGGTCCTAGGGCTGGGCTGTGGAGTGATGGAACACCAGTCGGGAGTCCTCTTTTCCAGCAGGGGTGGTCACAGCAACTGGACCCCTGCAGGTTGCAGATGGCAGGGCACGGTGGCAGCAGGTAGGCAGGCAGGCAGCAGCAGATGGCTCGTGGGAGGCTGCTCGGGGCTCTGGGGGGCAGTAATTCGACCTTCCGGGCAGGAGCGTGGTCTTCCTTGTGTTGTCGCGTGGCCAGCTTGATACGGAGTGATTTGGCATGTGAGAAACAGCACGTTTGCGTGTATTACGAGGAAAGGCCCTTAGCGCGTAAGCGCGTAGGTGACGACGTAACGTGCACGCGGGTGTTTCCCTCGGCACGGGTTAAATGTCCCACGTGGGTTTCCATCGCTCTGTACATGCTTTTCGTGGAGAGCGGTGCGTGTGTTTTCCAGACGTTGGGGTTCACACGCGATTACTTCACAGCGGCTACAGTGCGTACTTCTTCTTTTGGCGGGGGTGTTGCCTACGTGTTTTTCTTCTACACACAAGGCAGACGCTGAGTCACGCATGTTATTTTTCCCACTGCGGGTGTCCCTGTTTGTCGCGTACCCCTTTTTTCAGTCATACCATCCCGCATGTTGATCACGTACGCTTTTTTGTGTTCCTGGCTGCCACAGCATACTGCGTGTGTTTTTGTACATGCACGTGGGCTACAGGGGTCGCGTATCTCTTTTTCATGCTTTTTTGGGACGCCTGAGCATTGCGTGACCCGTCATTTTTCCTAAGGGGCCACAGACAGCCTTCCAGGAGCACAAGGGTGCTGTTTGCATCACGTACCTTGCCCCCCCTCACCCAAGTTGTCCAGGACAATTGTTGTGTGCACCTCCCATTGGTACTTGTACATCTGTGCCATGGTTGGGAGTCCACAAAAGGTGAGGGGCGCCTCAGTTAGGCGGCCTCCACTTGCCCTCCCATGCGCAGCGCACCTGTGCGTGTGGTTGGGGATGTGGGGGCACCACCATGTCCACCGGTACGCCCCGCCGTGTTGCAACATTGTGCAGGACGCATGCTGCCACAATGATCCTGCACACTACTGGGGGTGCATAGAGTAGCTGCCCGCCAGAGCGGTCAAGGGAGCAGAAGTGTGACTTGAGCACTCCAAAAGTGCGCTTCACTATGGCCCAGGTTGCAACATGGGCTGCGTTGTATCTGGGGGGGTGGGGTTCCGTATTGGCGTCATCATGTGGGTGCTCAGGGGTGTAGGCACTGTCCCCTGGGGAGGTGATAATGGTTGTCATTAGTTTGGTTTGTGTATTTGTCTGTGTGTGACATGCACGCATGTGCACAGGCATTTGTACTCACCAATGAGCCATGTGTCGCCATGCTTCACAGCTTCCAGGTCCCGGCTCAGGGCGGACATTCTGTATATGAAACTGTCATGGGTGGACCGAGTATAGTTAGCATTGACAGAGGTGATGATCCCCTGTGCATAGCATACTACCTGCACGTTGATGGTATGCCAGTGCTTGCAGTTGCGGTGGATATTCTCCGTGGCCCTAGGTGGATGTAGGGCCACTTGGGTGGAATCTAGGGCACTGGGCACTTTGGGGAAGTGTGCCACCCTGTAAAAGTCCAGGACCATGGCCTGCCTTTCTGAGGGTTTTCGGGGCATGTATATGTGCCTGCGGACTGAGGGTCACGCAGTCCTGATTGCCCACACCTGGTGTAGGCAGCGTGACTGCGTGGGCTGTGAGACCCCCCCACTATGGCAGTGGTCCACTGAAATGACCCGGTGGCCAAGAAATGCAGTACTTTGAGCACCCTTTCCAAGGGGCTCAGTGCTTGGGAGCACAAGATGGGTGATGTGAGGTCATCCTCCCACTCCTGGACCAGGTATAGGATGATATGAGGTGGAAACCTATACCTGCCATAGACCTGGTCATTAGGCATCCCAAAAAGGCTGGTCCTGGGCAAAAAAATGTGGGGCCTGGCTATTCTCCTCCTGCGGTGTCCCATGATCAGTGCCGTGAGAAATGGGACATTCATCGTAGCTGTATGTACGTGTTTATAGTGCGCGGGGACGCTTCCGCCTGCCTTCGTTTGACGGACGTGTTTAGGCCTGTGCGTGTCTTTTGGCGTGCGCGTGTTTCCCCTATTTGATTCCATGAATATGTGTAGTTCGCGTGCGTGTGGGCGTTCCGTGTACTTCCCCAGTTACGCCCTTATTTTCACGCGTTGTTCCCCATTCCACGTGTTCCGCCCCCGTTTTGGTGTGTGCGCTAACGTTATGCGCTTTCGCTGTGCGCGTTGCACACGGCGTTCGGGATGTTGCAGTGACGTGTGCGCCCGTGTGTGCCACGTGCGGATTTGGCGCACTTCCCGGGGAAAACACGCGCAGGGACTTCCATGAATCGCACGAGTGCGCGTGTGCTAGTTTTTAACGCTTGTGCCAGCGTACGCCACAAATTTCGGTGCACATTTATTCCATGAATCGGCCCCAGAGTCAAAAAATATGTGGGCTCGAACCTGTAACATTTACAGCACGGTGGCACATCTTTTTTATGTGTTCATCAATAGTTGTAAAAGTAAATAGACGTGGAATTGAAGGCCATGTTGTCATCATCTTTGGAAAAGATGAAAGTAAGCAGCACGCCTCTCACATTTTTTAAATGTTTTATTTTTATTTTTATTTTCATTTTTATTCAAATGTTTTAATGATCATAAACCAAAAACATTGGCTGCTCCCGATCCCTGTACAAAAATAAAAATACGATTAAATTAACAGCTACAGTTCAAAAGCCCAGGTTTGAACTTCTTTTCTGAAAGAAGAACCTCGTCCTTTGAGGGGGTTTCGCCCCGTGGGTGGAATGGGCAGAGTGTTGAAGCAAACAACCTTATGATTAAGAAGCGATTGTATTTACGAACCGCAAGCCAGTAAGAATGCTGACACTGCAGTGGCCTTTGTCTTCATGAAATGGACAGTCCATTTTCCAAGTACAGGAACGCGGGGTTTGAGCGCGAACTCTATTAAAAATAGGGAGCAGTGCGGTTGATTAGAAACCGGAGTTAGTAAAATCCTGTCCCACGCCACCAACTTGTGCCAATTTTAAAGTACTCAGTGCGTCAAAAGGGACGTTTGTTGAGTGCAGAGAAATAGCCAGAAGTAGAAGTGCGCACTGTGATAAATATCACTCTATACATTGTTATTTGTGCTGGATTAAGCATAACGAAAGCACCACGGCACCAAAGCATGAACAATGCGGAAGTGTTTGAGGAACAAGAAAGGTTTGATAATATCACTGACTGGCACTTATATATGTCATGAGTTAGAGTGGGCTGCAAAACCACAGACAGCCACGCACCACGACTTTACAAGCCACGTCGGATTCCTCATGACCGTAAGTCACACTCTTGTCTGTTTGAATGGTGAATTTTCCTGGAGACTATTACTTGACACCTGTTAGGCAGATGGATTTGCTGTCTGGTACAAGCGTTGTCTGTGCTGTGGGCAGTCGGAAACTTGCAACAGGAATAGCTATTTCTAGAAAATGTAGGGCGGTGATGGTATCGAAGGTTAATTAAAGCATTCTTGCAGTTTATGCATTAGAGGATGAGATTGCCATTGATATACTGTGGTTAGTTAATATATTTGCCCTGCATATCCCGCTTGATATTAACCCTATCTGGCCTGTGGCGCATCCAGCTTTTAGTGCCTGTGTGGGTGGGGGCAAGGAGGAGGGGTGGATAGCGCCTGCATATTCTAAATAATTCAAGGGTGAGTCCTCACAGGTGGTGGATATTTTTAGTGGAGGGGCCTAAATATGTCCTCAAATTAGTGCAAGCAACCAAGCAATATGAGGCAGCATCAAATAATTAAGGAGAATTTTGGGGAAGGGGGTTACCCCCGGGAAATCTGTTTAAAATAATGTGCTGAAACAAAGCATTTTGTAGCACATTTTTTGAATAATATGTGGTAAAAAGCCATGTATCTAGGTGTATTTGACAGTAATGACCACTAAAAATCACACACATGAAGCTGCTGCCATAACCCATCTATGCACTTAATGGTCACCGTAAATCACATGTATGCAGCTGCCACCACAACCTATCTGTGCTTGTAATGGTCATTCTAAATCACTTGCTTGAGCCTGAGTGAGGTCACAATCTATTATGCCAGTAATAGTCACTGTAGCATGAAAATTAAACAGAAATCAGCTGCAAACTCACTCAATCAGTCTTACACATGCATGCGTGCGCACGTACAAAGACACACACACACCATGCATTGCATTTAAACACACAGGCAAATATATATACACATCGGACATGCTGTAGGAGCTGAAGGAGTCTGCTCTCTATTTCGCTGCTTGTTGCAGGCAGACCTATTCAACAAATACACACTGAAAGCGCGGAGCGCGCATGGTGTGCTGCAGTGTTTCTTGAGACCTGCTTACCTACTGGACGTGCTGTGGGAGCTGCAGGAGTCTTCTCTCTATTTTGCTGCTTGTTGAAGGCGGTCCTATTCAATAAATACACACTGGGAGCGCGGAACACGCACAGTGTGCTGCAGTGTCTTGAGACCTGAAAGTACTCACTCCCCACAATACCAATAGAACTCAGAATAAAGGTGTCACAGGTTTCCCCCCTTCTCACCTGTCTGCGTTGTTTATTAGAGTTCTTTGATGGAGTCTTCTTGCGCACAGTGCGGGTCTTGTATAACCCTGTGCGTATGTCCTCGGGTTCCAGCGTGCGTTCAGCGTCCCAATTCCTGGATCGTTCAGAATGTCCGGGAAGTCCTGGAAACAGCGAAGCGTGTACTCGGAAAGCGAGTACACGGAGATCCGGGATGCAAGTGAGGACAAAAAAGGGAAGGAATGAATGAGGAGGAAGTAATAGGGGGATCAGGAACCGGGAGTCAAAGAAGTTAGCAAGAGCGAACTATGGCAGCACATGTCTAGCCACAGCAAGCGGTAGCGTTGAGACGCGCAGGGCCACGGGGGCGTGTCTGCTTTATAGAACGTGATGCCTCCAACGCGGAATCTGGTAAACAGCGTTCCGTGTTTGACGGCCATGTTGGGATTACTGCTTAGTGCAAGCCCCTATGTGTCAGGGACCAGGAAGTCCAAAAAGGACGCGTCCGATGGTTCATGACAAAAGGACACATCTCAGTAGGGAATGAGACCACGAGAGATGATTGCGAGTAGTCAAAGATTTTATATAAGATTCAGCATCCAGAGAACTCTGCTGCCTTGAGAGCGCTCTGGCAAACAATACAATACAACATGTTTTTAAATTGTTACAGCGTCATCAGTGATGATTTCTATACAACCAGCAAGTTACAATGTCATTGGTTAGAAGGGAGGAGCACATATAGTTCTTTAGGGGCCGGCTCCACGGGATTGGCCGATGACTTGGCGGGAGGATGGACATCACGTGATTCAGCTGGGCTGGTCCATGCGAGGTGAAGGTTAGGCCATGTCGGAGAGGCGGCTGGACCTCACTAACTAATCTATACACTTATTTTAGACATTTAATTAACAATGAGCATCACTATACCTTTGAACAAATCTTAGAGGCTTATAAGTTGTACATACATAACTGCATCATCTCACATTGGGTCATTCATAAGGTGAAGGGTGTGGGGGTCTTGCCTTCTGTGATAACCTGGTGACTTGGCTGGTCTGGCACATTAGGGCGAGGCGGGGAGTGGAGTGACACATGTTAGTTTGGGACGGGATATACTGTGACAGGGGTCTGGGTTTATTGGGGGCACTCTGGGGTGGTCAGCACAGTGGGGGCACACTTCTGTTACATCAAGAGAATACCTTGGGAGGGCAGAGGGTTACACAAGCAGTAATTTTCCAACAGAGTGGGTGAGGGGTGCAAGAGCAGGTTTGTGAAGATGGATGAGCTACAAGCCATGGTTCGGGCCGGTTCACACACAGGGCGGTGATCTCAGAGGAAGAGTGATATGATACATAGTTTTAATTGTATCAGTTAGCTTTAGCGCATCTGTGAGAAAGGGACTTGGGCTGTGCAGACAAGGTGGGGGCGGTTGGTGTTCACTGGGTGCGGCGCTGCAGAGGGGAGAGAAGACTTCGTATTACAGAATCGCAGCCTAGTCCAAAAATGGAGTCGAGGGCACACAGAATGGAGTCCAAGTGTGTCTTGCATTAGCCCCACCTCTGCTCCAGCCGAGGTCGTATTCCTCATGGCAGCAGAAGAGCGATGGAGGCGTCCCCCACTAGTGCAAATGCAAGAGGTTCATTTCACGTATAATGCATGGGGGGGCTAATTCGCCCCTTCCTTCCTTACATTCCCCCTTTCGTTACATCTAAAGTAACAAATTTATTTTTAACCCTGTTTGCATTCCGGTAATACTCTGCCTCCATTACTGCCTCATCCCAAGCCGGTGTCCCTTTTTTGGCATCCAGGCTCTACATACCCCTCGTAAACTCTGGCCCCTTCTATCATATTCATGAGGGGTGCAGGTCATGGATATTGCCCCATCCCCATCCAGGTCCACCCACACCTCCTTGTACTACTGTAACTCTCTTGGTTCCTTTATTGTAGTATGATACAGATTGTCCACCCTGTCCCCGGGATAACGATACACTGCTGTCATACACTATTTGGAGGGACAAGACTCTCCTGTCTGTATTTGTGCATCTTTCATAGTTTGTACCCTTGTCGGTTGCCCCATTGTTACCATCATCATAGCAGAGCTAGGCATTGATTTTGCACAACATCGAAACACCCTACCTGACACACACAAAAAATGTGTAACAGGAAAATGATGAGTGGGACAATAATGTTCATCATCATGCTGAACCAGGACGGTATCCAGTTGAAAATGCCATCGAACCAGTTGCTCCTTCTTTTTTCCTTCTTTCACCCAAGTTGTGCACCGCCGAGATCACAAATGACAAGGTCCCATTATCTGGATCCGCAGATGGCACAAATGTACAGGAGGCACTCCTGATTTTTCAGCAAACACCGCCGTCCATTGCTGTGAGTAGCTTTAGGACGTACTGGTTTTGCATGGTCATCAACCGCAGGGCGCGAAGTTCCACTTTTATAACATTGAACCCTTCTTCTGTGTCATTGGCCAGCTGGATCAATTCCAGCGCACGATCTGTAGCCATTTTGCGTTTGTGCACGCCTGGAGTCCTGGCAGTAGGAGTGAGGCAAAGAATGTTTCTGCAGAATTAAAGAGTTTGTACTGATCCTGAATCTCTGCCAGGAGGTCTGAGGATTCGCTGGAAATGTAATTTGATGATCTTCGCTTGCGGGAAACTCTGTCCTGTAACTCATCTTCAGTCAGGATGTCGTATGTGGAGGGCTCTTTGGTTGCTTGCAGAGGTGCCGGCGATGTTTCGATTGGCACTTTCCCCCTTTGGACATGGCTCTCCGGAATAACCATTAAGGCTGAGTGTAGCGTTGCCATGGCACAGGTACCCAGTAAGTGTCCATTAAGGCTGATGTTCCTTTTTTCATGTCTGGAAGGATGATTGTCTTGTTGCTGTGTTTGTTGACGCCCATTCGTACCTTCTCCTCGCTGTGAAAACAAAGTTCATGCTGGATCTCTTTTTGTATCTTGATCAGCTTTTCAAGTGCTGCCATCCACGTTAGTTTGGCAATGTGTTTGGGACCAAGTTGCAGGGCTTGTACGTTCGATCCATTGAAAGTTCTCTTCTGTCAATCCTTGCAATGCTTCAGCTTTACATGTGATTGTCTCATATTGCCATTTATTTTCTGTGAACATTGTCCCTTTGATGATAAAAAAAATTGTTAATTCAAACATATCACTCCTTGGGGTTTGCTTGTGCACGTTTTCTCATTTTGCAGCATTTGTACTGTCACCGTGTGTGCCGGGAAAGTACTTCGAATTCTACATAAAACTATGTGGATTAGATACTGGGCATCCGACATGGGTGTTTCTTGGGGTATGAGGACTTTGGGTGTGCCAGAGGCATGGGGTATAAGAGAGCAAACATAACAGCTCTCATTTGTTGCTTGTTTAGCTGTGGCACTCATGTGTGAGTTCCATTTATTGGACTGGTCCGGGTGATGGGGGTCTTCAATTTCATCCAATCGCAGACCATAGCATGCATCATAACCCTTTCTTTCCACACCCCTTTTCCACATTTTACTCCCCCCTTGGCCATTGTGTAACCTTTTCACCTTTTGGTGTCTTATAGGAAAAATGTTTGTCCATGTTTCATCATTCTGTTCATTACCACTCTGCCAAGGTTGTGACACAGGATACATTTGGGTAGTTGGGACATAGGGTGTAAAGTGCATTTTATCGCCATCCGAGGTAGGTTCTTCAGGTGTATGCATATTTACATATGGCGATTCCGAAATACCGAACATAGAATAATCATCATTGTATACGTTATCGACATCATAACCCATAGCAGTGTATGTAAAAATGGGGGGTTTGACAGTTCGGTATTTGTTCAGAGTGGTTAAATTAGCATTCACAGAAGCATTGTCGCTCCAAATAACTTTAAAGCCATCCCAAATGAGACTTGACCCTTCTTGTATTAAATGTACCCTGTTCCCCCCCTCCTTTATATCCCCCAATATAAATTCTATGCTCCAATACAAGCCAAGGCAAATCAACATCACAGAAAAAACGATCGCTACAAAATAGAGGCCACAATCATAATTGTAATTTCTATTACTACCAATTTCTACCCTATCACTATCTACATTGGTGGCGTTGTTAGTGAGGACCCTTCATTCCGTCATATTTCAACCTGAAGGGGCGAAATAAATGGGTTAAGTACACAAAAATAATTCACGTTTTTCTTCTTTCTCTTTATGACATATTATTTTCATATTTATTTAAATTTTTACCATGCACATTTTTGAGGCAAAATAGGCGATGACAGAAACCATGAGAAAAGAGAGTGGGAGAGAACTGTCTTTAAAGAAAACGTGCTAGGTCGCGAATGAGAGGTAGAGAAATTCTTAAGAGAGTGAGAATAGAGAGAGAGATAGACAGTGAGAGATAGAAGTTACATATATATGTACATATTTATAATCTCATTTGAACTGTATTCATTGTTCATTACTTTTGCGTCTGTATTACAGCCCTAACTTTCATTATGCCTTTCACTTCTTAAATCACACCTTTCTTTTAGGGAATGGCAACCTCTTGTTCCTGTGGTTGTTCGCTTTGGGGTGCAGTGCTCTCATTTGCCTTTCTTATATCTGAGAGATGCACCCAGTACTTTAATCCCTTTACCTTTACGGCTGAGGGCGTACAGTAAATCACTTCATAGAGGCCATGAAAACGTGGGGAGTTCCATCTCCGCACGAAACTGCGCACGTATACTTGCTCACCAGGCATTAGCGGGGCTGTTGGGCTGTCTTGTTCGAGTGTATTTGTATCAGTTTGGTTTTCTTGGGTAAATGGAGGCGTTATTTGTTTTGCTATGTTCCTCACCGCTCGTGTCAGTTGGGTGAGATATTCCTCAAATTCATCCCCTAGCACTGTGGCAGCTCTGTGAGGATCTGATGCTCGTCTTACTGGAGATAGCAGCATTTGAATGCGCCTTCCCGTCACTATTTCGTGCGGGCTTAAATGGTGGTCCTTACTTGGCTGCGTTCTGAGTTGGAACAGTGCTAGGGGCAAGCAATATACCAAGTTTTTCTTAAGGGTCTGACACAGTTTGGAAAATCTGCTTTTGAGGAGGCCGTTGATTTTTTTCCACAACTCCATTAGCTTGCAGGTGATAAATCGAATAGAGTTTATGTTTTATCCCTAACAATGATGTAACTTCTTTGAAAAGGCAATTTACAATGTGCGTGCCATTGTCTGAACAGATCACATCACATATCCCCCACCTCGGGAATACCTCCCTCACCAAAAATGTGGCCGCCCACCTGGCATCTGGATGCACACACGGTCCTGCTTCAACTCAACGTGAGAAGGGGCACACTACAACTATGTGGTACCTTGCTCCGTTGCATCTTTCCCCTATGTCGGCATAATCTATGTGTAGTTCTCGAAATGGTCCTGATGGGCATGGCAGTGTTCCTCGCAATGTTCTGAGTGTCATTCCTGAGCTGTATGTCTGACAGGTAGTGCACTCCATTATCATCTTGCTTAAGTGTTCCTGCAAAGTAGGTATGAACCATTCTTCTTGGATGTCCACTGCAATGTGCTGTTTTGTTACATGTGCTGGAAAGTGAAGTTGTTGGAATGCTATCTGTAGTAACTCTATGGGCATCCCCATTTTCCCTGTCATTTCCTGGCACCATAGTAAGTCTGTGGGCAATTGTTTGCATCCTCGTTTCTCCCATAACTCTTGCTCATCGTGTGGGGCGTGTTTCTGTAACTCTATTATTTGAAGTATGGATGTAGAACTGTAACTCTCCTCCTTGTCATCAGGTGTTGTTGTTTTTACTATACATTCTGCTACTGGTGGGATGTCAAAATATGCTGCTTCTTTCGTGGCAGCATTTGCTGCTGCGTTCCCGATTGAGATTGCATCTGTGTTATTTGTATGTGCCTGGCATTTCACTAATGCCACAACTGATGGTGCTGCTAAGGCATCAATGAGGTCATTCAATAGTGCTTCATGTTGCACAGGGGAGCCATCCGCTCTCCTGTATCCTCTTCGTCGCCATTGTGACAAACCCGAGTGTACCGTTGTTGTCACGTATCCCGAGTCAGAGTATATCGTTACTGCACATCCATTGGCTGTACGCAATGCTTCAATTAATGCAATAAGTTCTGCGGCTTGTGCTGAAAAATGTGAGGGGAGGCGCTTCTGCACTATCACTTCATATTCTTCCCCTACAATTCTTACCACGGCTGCCCCTACATTCTTTTCTTCTGTTTCACAATCGATAGACGCTGACCCGTCTGCAAAGTATATTTCACCTTCTTCTAGGGCTTTTTCGCTTGCTTTAGGGATGTCATCTCCTTCCCCTTCATATGTAGCACAATCATGCGCTTGCATATCCTCCACTGTGCAGGCGTACAACGTGCACGTTTTGACTGGATATTATCTCATATGCGGTTGCTCTCTGTGTGGTGAGCGTGGACTTTGACCTTTCTAATATGGCAAATAGAGAGGGTTCAGCAAATGGTGTGACAGACCAGCCCATCACTATGGTGGCGCATTTTTCAATAGCGAAAGCAGCGGCTGCGAGCGCTTGTTCACTTGCGAAGTGTCCCTGCGTTACAGAATCTAAGGTGCCACTGTAGTAGGCCAATGGCTTGTGACCTAGTGATGTTTTTTGTGTGAGCACTGCTGTCATTAGTACTCCATCACAATGTGAGAACAGGTAAAACTCCTGATCATCATCTGGAGTTGCCAGAACGTGTGTGTTTGTAATGAGGTCTTTCAACTTATAGAATTGTGTGATCATTTCTTGAGTCCATTTTATGGGCGTGCTGTTCTTTTGCGCTTCTTTTAGTGCTTGGAGAAGGGGGTGTGTGTAGGCAGCAAACTCTAGTATCCATGCATGGCAATAATTGCATATGCCAAGGAATTTTTGCATTTCCTTGACAGTTTTGGGCATCATGGTGTGGCGTATTGTTGCTGCTCGGTCTGGTATGATCCTTTTACCGTCTTTCGACATTAACTGTCCTAGATACAGTACTTCTGCTAGGCAGTATTGCAGTTTACCCTTGTCCACCTTGTACCCTTTGGTCGCTAGCAGGTTCAGTAATGTTATCAAATCTGCCCTACATTGCTCTTCACTTTCACTGCAGATGAGGAGATCGTCTACGTACTGAATTATTGTGCTTTTCACATCACTATTGCCAAGGTCTTTGTGCAAAATTCTGTTAAATATGCTGGGACTTTCACAATACCCTTGAGGTAACCTGCAATGCTCATGCTTTTTTCCCCCTAATGTGAATGCTGTCAAGTATTGGCAATTGGGGTCGAGTGGTACTGAAAATAAAGCATTCCTTAAATCCATAACTGTGAAACATGTGGCATTTTTTGGGACGCTGCATAAGATGGATGCAGGGTTTGGCACTAGAGGGGACTCTTTCTGTATGACATCATTAAGTGGGCGGAGATCCTGTATCATCCTCCACGCCCCACCCCTTGCCTTTTTTTTCGGATAAATCGCAGTATTGCATAGTGAATGTGATGGCACAATTAAGGCATATATTGTTTCTTTTATTCCTACTTCTGCTTCTCGGGACAGTGGGTATTGTTTTACTCTATGTAGTACGGTGCCTGGTTCTAGTTAAATTTTTATAGGTGTTACACATTGCAAGAGTCCCACATCATGGGGCCCTATTGTCCATAATTCGGGTGGTACCTCTCTCATATCCTGATCAAAGATGGAAGGCAGTGTGCTGACACTGGCCATGAGGGGGTTATGGATCTCTCTGTGTTGGATCATTATGTCACAAGGCACGCATATTTTCATGATTATTTCCCCGTCAGTGCCATTGTCAGTAAATAGCTCTTCATCTGTCAAATCTCTTAGCGCTATGTCTGGGTCTATGCAAAATACTGTTCTCCATTCACATCCATGCGTGTTGAGTCCTATTGCCACAATACGTCTGCCTGATACTTGCACCCACTGTAGGTCAATTAAAAGGATGGTGCCGGGCACAATCTCGGGGCTAACCACAGGGTGGAAGACAAAATCAGATGGCACACTCCATTCTTTCCGTGTGATCTCTGGTACCACTCTAGCTAGAACCTGTATCCCAGAGATGAACATGTCAACATCCGTGGGCACCCCCTTACTGCAAATTTGTTTGTCAAGGTACTGATCATTAGCATTGCTCGCACTGGACACACCCCTGGAGTGGAGCACACTATTCCCCTCTCTGTGAAGGAGATGGTCATATTAAGCTTGCCAAGGAGGTCCCTCCCCAGCAAATTTATGGGCGAATCTTCATGGTACAACAGGGGCGCCCAAACTATTTTCCCTCCCACTGTTATGTCCAAATCTTTTGTGTAAGGAACTTTTAAAATTGCCACAGAAAAACCCTGCGTTTCCAAATTTTTCCCAGCGAGGTGAAACCTGCCTTCCATGAGGCATGTTTTTCCCGCTCCTGAGTCCACCATAAAGATGAACTGTGTGTTTCTTATCTCCGCCCCCCATAGTGGTTCCTCTTCTGCACGTAGGGTAGTCGATAGGACTGGACACGCAAGTGCTTTCTGTGGGCTGTTCTTATCGGGATATGTGTTTGTTCCTGGGATGGAGAAAACACTGTCTCCCACTACTGCTAGACTGCGAAATGGCGCTGGTGCGCCATTGGCGGTGGTAGCAAAAATGTTAGGATGTGTGTTCCCCATTGTACTCTGACGTGCTGGTTGGGGCTGCATGCATTGCGGTTGTGCTTGTTGTCTGTGTTCAATATTTTGTGTTCCTTGCAGGTATCATTATAATTTTGCTCTTGTTGTCCATTACCTCCCATTTGCAATCAATACGGGCTGCCTGGGTGAGGGTGGCCAACTTGCTGTTAGTTTCCCATGGGAGGGGGTCCTTGATAATATCCCATAGACCGTGCTCGGAATTCCCCAGAAAAGTGTCCCCACCTACCACAATTCCAACAAGACCCTTGACCGCCTCATCCTCGCATCCCTTGTCCTCCAAACCCTCTGTTTCCCTGACCTCCAAAACCCCCTCTCTGTCCCCTGTACCCACCTCGTCCTCTTGTGGGCCTTCCCTGCCATTGGGGACCTTCGTACTGCTCCTCTCCAGCCCATTGCTCCTGTCCGTTTGCAGACCATGTGGCTGCCATCCTTGCTAGTGAACCTCCTGACCCCTCCTCCCCGTCTCCCTGTCTCTCTGTGGGCAGGGCTACTGTAACCCTAGCGACCTTCACCGGTTTATTCTGTACAAGCTTGGCCTCTTCTGCCAATCTCCTCTGTGCAATTTCTTTTTCTCTTTCTTTGATCCTCCTACAGTGGTGTACTATAATGCTCTGAATTTCAGGCCAGCCTTTGGCTTCTATTCCAGCTATTTTATCCAAGGCCTTCTGTACCTCCTTTGGGAGCCTTCTTTTGATGATGAAGTAAAAAAGGGAGGTGGACTGGTCCCAAGCCGTGCCCGTTTCTGATCTCCACAAGTCCTGCACCCGATGAATGAACTGCGAAGCCTCTTCCTCCTCACCCATGGTGCACTGCATTACCAAATGTAAATCTGGGGTATCAGGGAAGGTTCTCCGCAGTGCATCCCACACCTGTGCTCTCACGTTGTTAAAGGCTGACCCATCATGGCGGTCGCAATTTATAGTTACTCCCGGGAAACCTGCCATAACCCACACCCCGTCTGCTTTATCCCCCACCGCGGATACTAATAAACGTTTTACATCACCTATCGCTAGGTGTACTCCTGCTGCATTTTTTTCAAATGCATGCATCCACTTCCGAGCTCCTCCCGACAGTGGGGGGGGGTGGGTAGTGTCAACAGGTTATTCTTGTCCATCTGTGCCCATGGTATGTAGTGGGGTCTCCCTGCTCCCTTGTGGCTGAGAGGCATTTCCAAACTTGCTTTACTTCCCTTTTTACTTCCCTTTACTCCTTTCGTTTTGCCCAATGACATGTTTCCCAACCTGCTCCTCAGCCTTCCCTGCCATCTTTGTCTTACTACCTCATCCTCTGGGTCCTCTTGCAGTGGTAGGGCTAATCCTGCTGCTGCCGCCCCCTCTTCGTACTCGTCTAAATCACTCCATACCTCATCTATTTCCCTGTCTGATTCTTCACTTCCTTGTTCCTCCCCGGCTTTACTTGTTCCGTCTGCACAATTCTTATGGGGGTGTCATTAAGGTGGAAAAAAAACTCTCCTGATTTCCACTCATGTTCGGGCCCTGTTGGTAAATTCCTCTGTGGTAGCGGCGGAGGTGTCGACACACCCGCTACACTTGATGGTGCCTCCCCTCACCCAGGCAACATTTGTCCCTGGTCACATAATGCTCGCAACCGTGTTAACTCCATTTGTGTGGAGGCGAGTTGTCTTTCCAAATCCCCAGTGAGACGTGCCAAGACTACCGGGGGATGCATCTTCAAACATCCTCCTGAGATCCAATATTTCACGTCTATTTTGAAGCTGCTTACCTCGGTACTTTGCTAGCAGATGGGTTGTCACCAGGTTTAAAACTCTTTTATCAAATGACCCCCCTTCTGGCCACACTTGGGATGATCCCTCTCCCTTTATTTCCGTGAGCCATTGCTCATGGTATTTTTGTATCTTCTCGCTATATAGGGGAGGTGCTGGCAGATATGAGCTAAAGGTGTGTCTCCCCCATGGCTCCCCTTTTTACCTTTTGTGTTTACTCGTGTGTGGGTAGTGTGTCACAATGTCTGTTAACTCTGGCAATACTTCAACACTTATTGCATAATATCACAAAGTCATTGTTACTTACACCTTCTTGTTTCTATATGGACAACAAAGGACACGCTTTCAATGCTTATTAAGTTGGACAACAAACTTACATATACTTTCTGAACGGACCAACAAATGTTACTTTAACGACAGTTAACATATAACATACAACATGTATTTTTCTTTGCTGTCCTAGTCGCATTTATCCATATTCTCTTTTCCCATTGACTCTTCTTACCCTCCTTCCCTGGGCCCCTTTGGGCTCACTTCTACAAGAGTTACGCTTATAAGAAAAAGAATTTATTAAATTTACTAATATCTCCCGAGTCTACTTAATATATGAAACTCCTACCTTTTTCATCTCCACTTATTTCCTGCACTAGTCGAGACAATACTACGCGGCGCTGCCTTCTACCCCCCTTCAGAGCTAGGTTCCTGTACTTTTCCCGTATTCCGTTACCTCTGTATTCACAACCTAATGGCCATATAAAGAAAAGAGAAAAAGCCTATCAGTTACACTCACACAGCCCCTAGACCCAAAATCTGACTCCTCACTAGGTTACTTATTGGTACCCTCACACCACTTATATTCCCCTTCTTTGAGGTTGTCGCAACCAGTACTCACGTGTCCAAGGTGATCCGAGAGCCTCCGTTCACGGTCTATCCACAATTGGGGCCGCACCCCAACCAAGCTGTGACCCACCCTGGCGAACAGTCAGGTATTCGCAATGCGCGGACTCTTGGAACCTCTTCTTTTTGGTCAGCCACAGGAGGCGATGGTTTTGGTGGGGGTGTCCCGGATCTCGCCGCACGGCACAGGGGTTTCTCTCGGTGCACCTTCGATCACGTCACAGGGGTCACCAAGTTAAAGTACTCACTCCCCACAATACCAGTAGAACTCAGAATAAAGCACACATCCCAGTCGGGAATGAGACCACGAGAGATGATTGCGAGTATTCAAAGATTTTATATAAGATTCGGCATCCAGAGAACTCTGCTGCCTCGAGGGCGCTCTGGCAAACAAACAATACAATACAACATGTTTTTAAACGGTTACAGCGTCATCAGTGACGATTTCTATAAAACCAGCAACTTACAATGTGATTGGTTAGAAGGGAGGTGCACATGTAGTTCTTTAGGGGCCGGCTCTAAGGGATTGGCGGATGACTTGGCGGGAGGTTGGACATCATGTGATTCAGCTGGTCTGGTCCATGCAAGGTGAAGGTTAGGCCAGGTCGGAGAGGCGGCTGGACTTCACTAAGTAATCTATACACTTATCTTAGACATGTAATAAACAATGAGCATCGCTATACCTTTGAATAAATCTTAGAGGCTTATAAATTGTACATACATAACGGCATCATCTCACATTGGGTCATTTATAAGGTGAAGGGTGTGGGGGTCTTGCCTTCTGTGATAACCTGGGGAATGGGCTGGTCTGGCACATCAGGGCAAGGCGGGGAGTGGAGTGACACATGTTAGTTTTGGACGGGATATACTGTGACAGGGGTCTGGGTTTATTGGGGCATTCTGGGGTGGTCAGCACAGTGGGGGCACACTTCTGTTACATCAAGAGAATACCTTGAGAGGGCACAGGGTTACACAAGCATTAATTTTCCAACCGAGAGGGTGAGGGGTGCAAGAGCAGGTTTGTGGAGATGGATAAACTAGTCATGTTTCGGGCCGGTTCACGGCAGTGATCTCATAGGAAGAGTGATACGATACATAGTTTTAATTGTATCAGTTAGCTTCAGCGCATCCGTGAGAAAGGGACTTGGGCTGTGCAAACAAGGTGGGGGTGGTTGGTGTTCACTGGGTGGGGAGCTGCAGAAGGGAGAGGAGACTTCGTATTACAGAATCACGGTCTAGTCCAAAGATGGAGTCAAGGGCACACAAAATGGAGTCCAAGTGTGTCTTGCATTAGCCCCACCTCTGCTCCAGCCGAGGTCGTATTCCTCATGGCAGCAGAAGGGCGATGGAGGCGTCCCCCACTAGTGCAAGAGCAAGAGGTTAATTTCGTGTAGAATGCATGGGGGGGCTAATTCGCCCCTTCCTTCCTTACAGAACTGCTTATCTGCTGGACGTACTGTTGGAGCTGCAGGAGTCTGCTCTCTAGTTTGCTTCTTGTTGGAGGTGGTCCTATGCAACAAATACACACTGGGAGAGCAGAGCGCGTGCAATGTGCTGTAGTGTGTCTTGTGTCTTCAGGGCCAGAAGGTCGGTGAGACAGTGGTACGCCATTCAACCTAGTGCCAACACTGAAGAATTACTAGTGGAGAAGGACACAGAGCTGCTTCGACGTGGTTTGCCGTGAGCTGGGCGGAAAAGGGTAAGCAGACTTTACAATTTAAACTGGGCGGGAAATAACATCACTGCGGCCGTTGACCCACTTTTGCATACCCCTTTGATAAGATCACACTTACCTCTTCTCTCCTCTCCGAGTACCCCAGGGTCTGCTACTGTTCATCTGGGTCGGGAGCTACTCATTTGCTTAAGGAAGCCATACCCGTAACCTGCAGTATGCTCAAATCGAATTAACATTCATATGGGTTACGCAGTAACACCCAGCGCAAAAGCAAACACCTGGGCAACCTGACATATGGAAAACCTGACCCGATGGGGCCACCATGCTCAAAGAAAGGAAAAAGGGATTGCTTGGGAATTCATGACACATTACAACCTAAAATAACAACTTACCTGGATCTAGTGTGTCCTGATACAGAAGTTGATCAGAGGGTCATAGTGCCATTAGAGATCGGAGGAGCCACTGGTGACACACAGTCTAGCCACTGGTGACACACAGTCTAGTATGATAAATCTCTCACCCAGTTCCTTCGCCACCGCATAAACCTTCGCAGGAACTCTATGGGCATTGGGAAAGGCAAAGACGACATCGTAATAGGCTCTGCACTATCAGATACACCTGATTTAGAAAAGCTGCTCACGTCCCCAGAATTCACTTCTAGTGACAGTGACTCTGACTGCGATAGCCCCCCATATCATTCTGATTGTCAAGCAAAATCGACCCCAGTGAAGAGGTGCCTGCTTGACAAAATCCAAAGCCTAGAGTCAAAAATCGATGCCTTGTTTCATCTGTGCTCAAACATAGCAGGGGACCAAAGGGGCTTAAAAGAAACCATGGGGAAAGTATTGGAAGTAACCAACTCAAGAAGCACTAATAACTGCAAAGGATCAAATAAGTTGGACAGAGCAATTTACTGTGCCTCCGGGAAAGTCACTTAAGGTGCCTCGTTCAGGAGCTGCTCGAAAGACACAGCAAACATGTATAACTGTTATCCCTGCCTCAGAGCATCTGGTACCAGCACAACCTCCTCTTCCACCAGACTCTGTGTTAATTAACCTCGATCCCACACAATTTACTGAATCTGAGGAAAAAAGGGTGAGTACGGTTAGAGTGACGGCGCAGTCTGAGGAACAGGCATCAATGGCCCTGTGCACGGAACAGTCAATGCTAAATACTCTGTTCCCGCCAGACTTCATAAAGCAATTAACAAAGAATAAATTAACTAAGAGCAAACTGTTAATAGCTAAATCTAAGAAAGCATGTCTCAAGAGAGGTCTGCCTAAGTTCACCTCAACTTGCCCTTCAACCAAGATGACAGATCCATGCATGGTTCCAGATGAGACAGGCAATGGTGAATTCAGGAGTGCAATTTTGCAGGGTACTCTCGATAATTGGGTGGTTCCCAGCACCAGCATCACCAGAACAGTCTGTGACTGGTAAACTTGGGGAGACAGCTGCATATGCAGGCCTACCCACCACTGCAACAAAAGCACAGTCCCATAAACAAACACGAAGATGAGCAACGCCCATAAATCCTACCGGAGCTGGATCCCTTCCATCCGGTGATTTTAGAGGGTCACAATTGACTGAAACACCCGGCAATATGCCTGGAATTTGGCATCCCCGGGTGGAAGCGATACAAAGGCTGACAAATCATAATACCCCACAATCAACCAATATCACACGCCACTCCGACACTGGATATATAAATCTGGTGGAACTGTGTCCAACGGCCCGGAGCCCCTATCTCAATAGAAGCAGGCTATTGGAATTATTCCAGATTATTCTGCACCTTTGTACAATCACAAGGAATGATATTGTTCCGCTAGAACCTCACCCATTGTAGTGGAGCGTATTTGCAAACATGCACAAGACTTTGAAGACTTGGGATTTGAGCTTGCTGTTTACCGACCTTTCGTGAGGAATGAACAGTTCTGGTGACCAGTGGCTACTAGCAATGCCTACGGACAGCTTGATGGAGTGGGTTACAGGTTGGATGTGCAGAGAATGGAGGAGTGTTGGTCTTTGGCAGGTGGGTACTGTTGAAGTTTACCCCTGTATAGGAGCCAGGTTAGTATACGACCTAACTGCACTGCAAGAAATCTCTGGTCATAACAACATGATCTGTGCCACACTAACGAAGATGTTGTTTGGCTTTGGTTCACTGCTGTTAGTCTCACTGTACGACCCTCCAGGTGATGATCTCACAAAGTCTCTCAGGCTTGCAGGAACAGAGACGCTTTGGCAATGGTGTAGTAAACACCCCTGTGTGGGTGTGATTCTATCAGGTGACTTTAATGCAGTCAACGCACAACTGGACGAGCCTGCCCTTAAGGCTGGTAAATGTCTGACCAGACAGCTAAAGGGAAAGGCTTGGTGGGAAGCTATCCTAGAATTTGACCTACACATGGTCACTCTGAGCAGCATGGAACCGATGCAGACCTGGAGAAATAGTGTATACCACAGTTGTAGAGTTGTATTGGGCTGGACGGGTTGAGTAACGAAATACTCAAGAATGATCCACAAAACTGGGCTGAACTCCTTAGGGGCCTCTTTCTACATGTGTGTGAGACCGGGCGTTACCCTTCCACATGGCTGGAGTATATACTTATACCAGTATACAAGAAAGGCGTACATTCTGACCCTAATAATTGTAGACTCTTGGCAATGTTAGACAGCAGCGCCAAGATATTTTCATGCTTATTATTGGATCTGCTTTCCACCTGGTCTGATACTAACGCCATATTAGGCATTACACAAACAGGCTTCAGAAAGGGTCATTGTACAAATGATTCTATATGGGTACTTCTTACCCTTATTTCTGATACACTTCAAAACCCGGGATTGAGACTTTACCTTTGTTTCGTGGACTATAGTTCTGCTTTTGATTCTGGTGATAGAGAGTGACTATGGACTAAACTGAGGGACAGGGCTTTGGATCCATCAGTGCAGTATTTTATTGAGAAGTTGCATGGTGATACAGTAGTGAGGGGAAGGTTGTAACAAGAAGGGACACTTACAGAAGATGCCTCCACCAACATAAACCTGAAGCAGCGCGTGCTTGCACCACTACTGTATAATATATATGTATATATATGTCTCAGACTTTGCTGAGGCTCTAAAATCTGTATGTAACTACCACCCAGATACATTGATAAGAAACTACACTGTATCACGTATGCTGATGACACAGTCATTTTTTACCAGACCCCATTGGGTCTGCAACACTCACTTGACACCTTGAAGGATTGCGCAGACCTAAATGGTCTCAGCTTATACATTGCCAAGATCATGACTATTGGAAAAGGCACATAAAGAGGGGTGTCTTCACATGGCGACTGGCAGGACAGCACTTAGAACAAATACCTTGGAATTAATATAACTTCTAGCGCTAGGAGTATTTACCATGCCAATGCAACCAACACAACGGCATGGACAAAATGGTTATCATTAGAAAATGGCATCGACAGGCAAGGGGGAAGATCTACTGAGTCAAACTCATGGCTTATAGAGTGTCAGGGGTCCCTGGCATATTGGATGCCTTGGAGACCCAACCCGAGGAGGCGATGCGCTGGCTGAAAAAGGTGGAGGGGAAATTGCTTTGATCTATGCTGGGGTTACCTGCTGCAGTCCCTGTGGAAGCCATTCGATTGGAGTTAGGTCTAACATCTCTCCAAACATTATGGAAGCTGGCTGTGTGCAAATTATGGGCCAACATATATTTTAATGACCGAAAAAAGGAAAGTTTACTGGGTTTGATGAACCGACACAGTCAGTGTTGCCCGCGTAGCATAAGGTTCAATGATATGCAAAAACTGGGTTTGAAACATTGTATGAACATCGGCATGAAAGGACTGCCAGGGACAATGGGTGAAGTATTTGCTCCCGATTTTGACAGGAAATCAAAGGACTTTGACCGCATACAGTCCATTAAACATCTAGCAAACACGTGAAAATATGCCCAATATTCAACCCAGGGAATGAATTTAAACAAACCACAGGAATATCGAAATAAATTACATATGCCTTCACTTGTACGCTTTATACTGTGCTTACGGTTAGAAATATTACCGGTCTATGCAAACACAGGGGCATCGACAAGGATAAGCGCCTATGTCGTTTTTGTGAACAAGCAGTAGAAACAACTCGGCACCTACTGACACAATGTACAACATTTGTCAGATCATACGAGAAGGGTTACCTCCACATATCTAACTATTCATCTGATCAGATTTGGAGCACCAGCTTGTATGGAGCAAAATCAATGGTAATGACGGCAGCTGCATACCACATATGGTTGCTGGTGAAAAAAAGAGTGGACAGCCTACGTGGGGAACCTGCTGTAAATAGCAGGAGTTGCGAAAGCATAGATACATAATGTAATCTACTTGAGGTATGGGTCAACATTCACAGGAAGGTGTCCGAAAGTTTTCTAAAGAAATTCACCTTTATATTATTGCACTGTATTAGTGATGAATTATTGTTTTTTTAAGTGTATTTATTCAAATTTGATGTAGACACAATATGCAGTACTATGTGTCTTTTATGAGATTTTTAACATGTTTTTACTTTCGCTATGTGTTAATATGTTTTAGTGTAAAGGTCAATGTGACCAAGAGTACTTAAAGAAAATAAATATATATATATATATATACACACATTCCACAAGACACGTTCACAGCACTAGGAAACAAACCAGATGTGCGGGGTAGGCACACCCCAGAAGGACTACAACAGAACTCCCAGAGTGCACTGGCATTGCTTGCATTGAGCAATGTGGTTCCAAAGCAACCTCAGCACAAACATTATTTGTTTCTTAACTAAATGAGAATGGTCAGGGCTGCCGTTCATGGCAGCAGAGCACCAGCCCATGGGAACCAAGGAGGGGAAAAGCAGCACTAGTGAGGAGCCGGGAGGGGAACTGAACCCATGCCCCAGCCACTGTATCTAGGAGAAATTGATGACCTTCCGGCTGTTTACAGACGCATGTTTTTCCATAAGAGAAGAGATTATTTTACTGCCAGACTTGAATACAATGTGTCCTAGTAATCTGCGTATGAGGTAGAGAAGTTGCCACAATATAAATGATTGAATATTCCTTTTCAAGATATTCCATGTGTGAAGCAACATTTCTGTGGAGCTTGATGACATGTCTTGCTGGAAGAATGTAATATGAGAGAAGTGAACAGGAAATGCAGATGACATATGAGGATGGATTTGTATTGTTTGGCTATCTGTCCACCTATTTAATGCCCATCTGTAAGTCAAATTTTTATAATTTCCCTCCCCTTCCCATCCCTATACACCCAAAACCACACCCCTTTTTCACTCTTTACCTGCATTTGTAGTGTGTTTTTAATTTGTCATTCGTTTTAACTTCCAAAATGGGGCCACCATATGTTAATATTAATATAAAAGTGATTTGACTTGATTCATGCTTTAAACAATATTTACTACAGTTTTTAAGTTATGTTACATATTTTGATATATTTTGTATTAAAAATAAACAAGTTGCTATTATAGTTACATTTTGTCCTAAGCAGTCTCTGAACATATCTATGTACCTACTTGGGAGTGTTGGTTTCGTGTTTTTGGATATAAACAGCACTTGATTGGATGTGCAGCGTATTAGTGATGTCACTATGATTTAATTGGCTTTGGAGTCTGTTTGTGTTTGCTCAAGGTAGCCATTTTCTTTGACTTTTGTTTGGAGATTCGAAGGGAGTAAGACTTTTTTCTGTACATTTTTGATTAAATAGATAATGGAATTGCCAATGCTTGTTTATTTTAAAACTAAGATTGAGCTTTTGCTTGGTGTTCGCTTAGACTTGTCTACAGCAGACCATTGTTTCACAACCCGAATACTCCATAAACGACACAAGCGCTCTGCCCCAGGAAAGCTTGCGGGGGAAACACCCTTCATGAGCACTTTAACTTACAGTTGAATTTGTGGAGGTGAAAATGATATGCCATGGCGGGATGGTTAATGCCTAATCGTTTGGCATGTTGCTGATTATAGCCTCGCAGCCCAGGAAACCCAATCTGTACTGCTTTGGGGTGGGACGAGGAATCCTGTCTGTTAGTGAACGCCAGTCAAGGTTGCCAAGCTCTGCCAGTAATTCCATTATTGTCAAGCTCTCCATTGTGCAGGGGACCAATGGGCCTTAGCGTTCAGTCTTGCACTGTATCTCCCGGAGAACCTGGGCAAAAAAAGGGCGCAACCCTAGGTGCACAAATTCATGCTTTAGAGAAATGTAGCCTCCAGCACGAGTGATGTTCATTAATTAATCAATTTACGATAGCTTGTTGTATTGTGACAGGCATCAAAGCAGAGTGAACACATCAAAAGCCATGGTTAACCTTAAACTGAAAATGCTGATAGAGGGCGGTCTCTAGGCACACCAGAGTCACCAATATGTAAGTAGGAAATCCTACATTAGATGGGTCACATGCTTTGTCAATGACCACTTTTAGTATCAGCGAGACTGTCAGACCAATGCCTATTCAAAACCTGCCCTCTATATCACTGCTACCGCTGTTGTTGCTGTTGCATAGCTCAATGAATTGTTGGCATTACAATCGCATTAACGGGAGTACAGTTATGGATCTTGGTAGGATGAAGGGATGAGACAGACCTGACAAGATTTGAACCAGAGACTTCCAATATACATCTCAGCATGAAGCTATATCTCACTGAGCTATTTAGCAATGCACGCGCCAATCAGTGACAGGCAATGGGAGTTTGTGTGAATGATGCATCAGCATGGCGGGGCATTAGACTGAAAGCAGCAGCAGCAGCGCGTGCCGCCCACAGAGTGCGAGCAGCCATCACAGCGGCCTAATCTCTGCCATGGTCAGCGCTACACCCTGCGCCACATTGCTGAGTGACCAATCGTGCCCACGCTTCCTATAGTTAAAGACAAAGGATCTGACGCGTATTACTGAGGGATAAACTCTGTGACAGTTGCCCACACGGATATGGGACATGCTTGTGTGCCTGACCCAGAGAGTTCGCAGCACAACTGTTTTACAAGATGCTGCAGCACAGACAGTTAGGATGTGCGTGCTGGAAGCACGAAAGGCATGGGGGATTTGGTGCACAACTTTGGAGCCACAGTAGGGAGGACGTTGGGGCCTCTCAGTCTTTTCATTTGAAATGGGGATCGAGCCTCAGGAGGGGCCTCAACAACCGCCCCCATGTTGCCAGTCAGCAGTCTTATAACACAGCAATATATTTATTTCATTCTGGGGCTTGTAAATGCGTTTTGAGCCCTTCCAGCCGGCACTTCCCACAGGGTTTACAGAAGAGATATCAACTGGTTGCATTTTAACTCTGTTTTCTTCCACAACAGCCACTTGCTGGCAAAGGAGTATTTATAGCTTTTAAGTGGGCATTGAGAGTTTCCGCTCCCTGCTGGCTGGCCGCCTCGTGAAAATCAGTAGCTACTACATGTTTGCACCCCACTGGATGCCTGAGACTATTTTCCACCCTAAGCAAAGTGGTGAGGGGGGCAACCATCATGTTGAAATGGGCACCCACATATCTTCAGCCGGGTCTGTGAGTCTGGCTTTCGGACTATAATGCTGAACCCCAACAGCCTGGCAATGCAACACATTTGTGTAGGGAAAGTAGGCACGCCCCATTCAATGCCAACGGCACGGCACGAAGTAACTTCGTCTTCACTAAGAAAGAATTGTGAATATAGACAATCTACTCATTAGCAGCAACTCATTCGCAAGATGCCAGCAACTCATTCGCAAGATGCCGGAACCTTCGGACGTGAAGCCCCAGTTAGCTGGAGGCCAGACCGTTGCCAGTGACATTTCACATGGAGGCTTCCGGGCTGTGGAGAATTCACAGGGCACTAGGCCTTATTTCATATTTTGGTAATCACAGAACAACCACAATCTCACGTGAAAGATGTTTTTTTTCAGGTGCATTTCTATGGCATTCATTTAATTGTTCGATCCGGTCAAGGCTGTGGCAAGGAACCAGTGCCACGGAGCTTTGTGTAGAAGCGTCGCCTACCTGCTGTGAGATTCTAGCAAGCATTTGCTGTAGAAACTACATAGGTGCGAACCTGGATAACACAAATGAACTCCAGGTGCGAGAATGGCAAATTCCGGTAGCTCCGCTGGCACATGCGGTGGCACCCTCAGCAGATTATTGCGCCTACCTGTGCTGTAGTTCACTTGCTTGAAACGTTGGGAGCGCCTGGAAACAGACTGGGAAACAGACTGGAAAACAGTACGTAGCATTACAGAGAAATAATACATTGGTTCGGTGGGTTTTGCTCTCATGTGCCCAGAAGCAATTCAACAACCTCTTTTGATGCTCCCTAACTCGTACAGCTACATTACACACAGTGAAAGCAATGGATTGTGGGGGAAGTGGGCGTGCAGCCTCCTCCCCAACCCATTGTTTGCAGCAAACATTGTAGCATTCCATAGCAGATGGCAAAAAGTGTAACACTGCGGCTGTCTTTCTCAAATAGGAATGCTGCCCATCCACCCTACATACACCCTTAATTGCACCTGCCACCTAACCCTATCTTCATATCCCCTTTCACCATTCCTCTCACACTCTCGCTTTATTTGTTACCATTTCACTCTCACGCTTTCTCGCTAATATTTCCTCATACTCCTTTATCGATGGCACCCTCTACCAATGGCTTCCTCCCTTGCTCTATTCCCCTGGTCATTCTATTTCACACCTGCACTGCTTATCGCATCCTCCTTTGAAAATGTGCACTCGCCTCCTTGTATCCTAGTGCCAATAAATGCAAAATGCAAACAGCAGTAAACGCCAAAACTATTGGCATTGCCAATGCTTGTTTTTAGAGTACCAGATTCAGCTTACTATGATCGTTTCTGATGGCCTTGTTTGTTGGCTTTTGAAATGCTAGTTTATGTTTTATTTGATTGTGTTTTGTAACGACAAAAGCATAATGCCCTTGGGCCTGGTGCACTTTACAAATAAAATAAATACAAATACATAATCCGCAACCAGTAGAAACAGGAAGAGGCGGGCTACACTACTTAATAAACTGTTTTTCCTATTTCTTATTTTATCAGGTTAATTTGTTATTGGTTATGGTATGAATTGTCCTATTCACCATGTACATTACAAAGATCTTAGTATTTTTCACAATCTAACACAGTTCCCATTGAATGACATGCTCATTAGGTAATCACTTAAACTTAGAGTTTCACTTTTCTCAGCAATTGTCTGCAGTTTTTGAATGTTTACTAAACTTTTTGCTGTATTTTTTATGCGATTTCTTTCCACTGATTTGCTGAATGATTGAGTTTCCCTGCATTCCTTGTTCTGTTTCCGGTACGTTTATGAATTTCCATGGTGTGTGCATTGAGTGACTCATCTCTACTTTTAGGCCATTATGACATCCTTCTAACTTGTTGTTTGTCTTTGGTGAGCCTGTTATAATGCGTTGCAACAATTCCATAATTCAGTTTTAATTATTGGGACCATACGACCGAAGCGTGTTTGTTGTCCAACCTGTTTCCTCATAATAGTTCTGAAAATTGGCAATTTTTTTTTCGTTTTGTTGATAGTAACTACTCTTTACAATTGCTATGTATACATTAACCACATGCTCCTTATGAATGAATGCTAGGGAGCGCAGATTTCGCATGTGATGCTGGAATTCGCTGTCCATGCTATACTACCTTTGCAAACTGTGTTTTTGTACGTTACGCCACAATGCTTGAGAATAATGAAAATAGCCTCTTTCAATATCAACGTTTTAGTTATTTGACCTACCTTTCACTCCTTGAAACACTTGTGTATAGGCGCGTTATAAATGCCATATCATATCATATCATATCATACACTGTCAGAATTGTCTGTTACTGGTTGTTTTTTTCGTTGCAATCAGTGTAACTCTTTCTCACTGGTTGCGGGTCCTTTACACGTGCATTGCTTCATTACATTTCATAGTATTTTAACTTCCTGATTTGAGTTTTCTCTATGAAGGAACTTTGTTTATTTCACCTATTCATGTGTTGTGCTGTTATATTGCATCCTTATATTTTCCCATCCTGGCATCAGGTGAGGGTGTGCATGCGATCCCCCTGGGCCCCTTTAGGAGCACCGTGGATTTTTGCTAAACTCGGGACCCTCGCGGGCTCCATAGCCGTGGCAGTGCTTCCTCCTCCATTGTCCCGCCTCCCACTCCCTCCCCCTGGCCTGATTGGCCATCTCCTTCCTCATCCTGGACCAGACCTGGGCAGCCCTCTGCCCGGCAGCCCCTGCGGCTAAGGGCCCCAAGGCAAAGGGCGGCTCCTACAGAGGCGGCTCCAAGATGTGTCTGCAGGTGTCCACAGGGAAGCGAAGGAAGCCAGACACCAACAAAACTGTGAGTGTGGCATGAGTGGGGAGTAGAGCAATCACTCTACTCCAGAAAGCCCTTGCCACTCTACCTTACTTATCATAGCGTAAACTGCCATAGAACTGCACCTTGCGTACCTAGAGAGATTTTGTGACCATCAGCCTAGATCCAGTCCTGACTATCTGCAAATGTTGCATTACACTACACACTAGCACACTAACCAATGCTGACTAGTGCCACACATACAGAGAACGATCAAGATTACCTTCCGTCACACTCAGACAGGTGTAACAATGTTAGCATGTACCACACTTAGATGGCTTTTCTGACTGAGAGTCCTCGCATATGGAGGGTGTCCTGTAGTGCTCATGCCTCGAGGCAACCTCTCCCTGGGTGCCAGCTTATCACGGGTGAAGGGCTCTCGGGGTTAGTGTATACCGAGATTGATTCCTGAGAGGGGCTTGCCATAGACATCCCGTCGACATCGCCATCGACAGCCCCTGTCACTCCACCTTCCCTTCCATAGCATAGACTGCCATAGACTTTAATAATACATACCGAGGAAGACTTGTGAACACTGTAAATGGATTGTAAATGTTGCCTTATGATGCATATGCTAGTGCCACTCATGTAGGAACAAAACTTTAGCCCGTGTCGCATCTAGATAGAAATGTGACTGTTAGCATGTGCCACACTCAGGATTCTTAACTTTAGCTCACTTCGCATCTAGATAGAATGTGACTGTTAGCATGTGCCACACTCAGGATTCTAGACTCTGGCCCGCGTCGTATCTAGATGGAAGTGTGACTGTTAGCATGTCCTCTCTCGGATGGAATTGTGAATATTGGCCTGCGTCGCATCTAGATGGAATTGTGAATGTTAGCATGTCCACTCTCAGATGGTATTGTGAATGTCAGCATGTCCACTCTTAGATGGAATTGTGAATATTGGCCTGCGTCGCATCTAGATGGAATTGTGAATGTTAGCATGTCCACTCTCAGATGGAATTGTGAATGTTAGCATGCCCACACTTAGATAGAATTGTGAACATTAAGCCTGCGTCGCATCTAGATGGAATTGTGAATGTTAGCATGTCCACTCTCAGATGGAATTGTGAATGTTAGCATGCCCACACTTAGATAGAATTGTGAATGTTAGCATGTCCACACTTAGATAGAACTGTGAATGTTAGCATGTCCACTCTCAGATGGTATTGTGAATGTCAGCATGTCCACTCTTAGATGGAATTGTGAATATTGGCCTGCGTCGCATCTAGATAGAATTGTGAATGTTAGCATGTGAAATGTGCCCAATAGCCTCTCTG
The DNA here is from genome assembly GCF_040938575.1 of Ambystoma mexicanum. NCBI lineage: Eukaryota > Metazoa > Chordata > Amphibia > Caudata > Ambystomatidae > Ambystoma > Ambystoma mexicanum. The sequence goes on from NC_090939.1 coordinate 821,651,765, forward strand.
GTAAATTGAATTTAGAAGTGTACCCAAGATCCTATGTGAAAGTTGCATCTGGAAGTGTGCCCAATAACCTCGCTGTGAATTTAGTAGTGTTCCCAATAACCCCTCTGTGAAATTTAGAAGTGTACCCAATAGCCTCTGTGAGAGTTGCATTCAGAAGTGTGCCCAATAGCCTCGCTGTGTAAGCTGCATTTAGAAGTGTGCCCAATATCCTCCGTGAAAGCTGCATTTAGAAATGTCCCCAATAGCCACGCTGTGAAAGTTGCATCTAGAAGTGTTCCCAATAGCATCTCTGAAAATTGATTATAGAAGTGTATCCAATAGACACTCTGGAAAGCGGCATTTAGAAGTGTGCCCAGTAGACGCTCTGTGAAAATTGCTTTTAGAAGTGTACCCAATAGCCTCTGTGAGAGTTGCATTCAGAAGTGTGCCCAATAGCCTCGCTGTGTAAGCTGCATTTAGAAGTGTGCCCAATATCCTCCGTGAAAGCTGCATTTAGAAATGTCCCCAATAGCCACGCTGTGAAAGTTGCATCTAGAAGTGTTCCCAATAGCATCTCTGAAAATTGATTATAGAAGTGTATCCAATAGACACTCTGGAAAGCGGCATTTAGAAGTGTGCCCAGTAGACGCTCTGTGAAAATTGCTTTTAGAAGTGTACCCAATAGCCCTCTGCCCAATAGCCTCTCTCGTAAATTGAATTTAGAAGTGTGCCCAATAGCCTCTCTGTGGAAAATTGTATTTAGAAGTTCGCCCAGTACCCTTTCTGGGAAAATTGAACTTAGAGGTTTGCCCAGTACCCTGTCTGGGAAAATTACATTTAGAAGTGTGCTCGTTGAAAGAGCACAACCATCATATCACACCACCACGCTTACTCTCTTCTTTACACCACCACTCAACTAGAACACAGAGATGCTATGACACCATTCGGTATAACTGTTCTCATACCAACATTCCGCCGCTTACTCTTCATCACTCTATGTAAAAACTGCTGGTCTCACATCCCCAGCCAGGCGTTTTCCTCAGGCCTAACGCAGCCACATCCGTTCTGGATAAATCCCGCCAGAACGAACACATTCTCCTGATCTCTCAACCACCACACCTACCGCTAAGAAGCAGCTATTACACGAGTACCGCACGAGCTGCACACATACCCGGTGCTCACACGCACCTTTTGACTCTCCCTACTCTCTCTACTGATCTGAACTTCGGTTCCCAAGGGCGTTAAACCTACCAGCGCCTTCAGACCATACCAATGGTATATAAGGCGCTATATAAGTGCAAAATTACATAACATAACATAATAATATAATGGCCTCATAGGCAGTGCACTGTTGGTCCATCATGACCAGCACTGCCCCCCCCCCACTATTCTGTTGCATATATGGATCTCTAGAGCCGCAGATAAGTTGTCCATTAGTTGCTTTATTCAGTTAACTGCAAGTAAGTAAAGTACATATAAGGGAAGGACCCCCCTGGTGCCCACCTGCCAAGCTACATCTTCCAACTTTCTCCAGTGGAACCCAAGGGGTACGTTCACACACACAGATTCCACACGTAACATCACATACACTCGGACATCACACACTGCATTCATTACTCAGACATGAGGTGAAGAAGGAAGAAACAGCATGCCCGCTTCTTTCAAGACACAAGCGCGCACAAAGGCACGACCACTCATGCAACCATACTCATGCAGACAAAAGACAAAGCAGTGGTAAACCTCTAAGCTATATGACAAAGGTTAGAGCAGGGCAGGGAAAAACTGCCAAACCTAGTGAACTCAACCTCCATCACCTCTCTGCAAAGAACATCACCCTAAGTTAACTTTAAATCATTCACACGCCCCTAACACCACACTCATACTACCACAACACCATAATTCCGTACTTGACATACAAATCTCTGTGATGCCACAATACCCATACATCTGAACAGTCTTAATGGGCAAGACATTCTTGCGATGGTGCTAAAACCATACATCCAATCACTTTTAATAGGCAACACATCTCCCTGATGCCACTAACCCATACATTGACTTCTTGAAGCCTCAAACTGCTCCAATCCATTCTGTATAAGAATCAACACTAACTTTTAGGAACATCACTCATTTGACCATTGCTTTGTGAATGTACATTCTGAATCATCATGACTACATTCACTTTAAACTCACTTATGTACCTAACCTAAAGGTTATTCTGAGGATTGCCCGGTTTTCCATGCAGGAAGCCTTCATCACTCTTAAAAGAGCCTTCTGTTTGGCACCTGTCTTGGTCCTGGCCCTCACAACCATTTATTCTAGAAGCAGGTGCCTCCAACAATGCCATGGGAGCTGTGCTTTCCCAGAAGGCAAAGGATAGGTTATTACATCCTGTGGTGTTTCACTCACAAAAGCTCACCCCAGCGCAGTGCAATTATGCCATTTAAAATGAAGATCTGTGGAATATCAACGTCAGATTCATGCAATGACATCATCTTCTGGAAGGAGCTTTGCACCCTGTGGAATTACTTATGGACCATACCAAGCTAACATTCCCAAGAGAAGCCCAATGTCTCAACCCTCTGCATACTCACTGGATGATGTTTGTTGCCTGATTCAACTACACTTCAGTTCCAAATCTACAAAACCGGTGGGCCTTCCACCCATACTGCAGCCTGTTCAACCAATGAATATTTGTCAGGGGTAGAGAAACAACTCAGAATGTGTCATCTCCCGCGGTAATCCATCTTGAGAAACAACACCCGAAGCTACAACCAACCCTTGAATGCATGTCTACCCGCAAGACCAACTATACATAACACTGCCATAAACCTGTTGCAAACTCCTTCAGTGGTGTCCTAATTCAAAGCTGTCTGGGCATCCAGGTGAGAACAAGACAAATTAGATTGTTCAACATTGAATTTAGTGGCCCCACATAGCAGAGGGTATCTAAAAATAATCTGTCTCTAACATTTTGGATTCTGATGCTCCTGAGATGCAGAATGTTCTTGATTTCCATGTGCGAGGGTACACATTCGAATACCACCTCCACTTGTAAGGCTTAGGCCCTGAAGAATGCTATTGCTGTGAGGGTCTATGTGCTTTCTGGAAATACCACAGGATTTAACTCTAAGCTTCTATACACATGCCCAACTATCAACAGAAGACTCACCCTACATGTTTATGCACCCACTACAAAAGCTGATTCTCAGCACATTCCCTACACACAACCATGGCAGTCATCAACCATAACTTGTCCGCCTGCTGACATTGCAGATAAAGAGTTCACCATCCTATGCTTCGTTTCTGAATCTCATCCCATCTGCTGCCTTCAGCCAAGTTCATATTGTTGCATGCCAGTTCTTGGCAGACATATTTATTGCTTTCTCCTGCCATTTAGGTTACTTGCCAGATCATCCTTCTTTGGTGAGTCTAGCGTCTGCAAGTTGTCTGAGCACTAGAGTAGTTAGAGTTTGTTTTTTTTTAGTGGGCATTCTGTTCTGTCTGTTGGAAAAAAGAAAGTTTGTGTTTGAAAGTTGTGGAATGTTTATGCATACATTATGCATGTGTGTGGGTGTTATTGTTCAGATGAATAGAGTGGTGTTCGATTGTGTAGTGGGTTGATAGGTGCTGTTGGGAAGATTGTAAGAGTAAAAGGCTGTATAGGTGTGATGAGCTTGGGTAAATATGAGACTGAAATCGGGTGCTATTGTATAAAATAAGTATAATTATGTAATGGAGAATGGGTAATAAACTATTGATAGTAGAATGTGTTGAGCACTACTGGTCTTAGTGAGTAAGAGAGTTGTGGTGTGATTGAATAAGTAGGAATTATATGATTTGTTGAGGGAAACAGTGGCTGCTGTAATGATGTGATTTAGTGCATAGGTATAAGGACCGTGTGGGTGTAATTGAAAAGGGGTGAGGAAGTGTGTGTATGTGTGCTAAAGGTTGTTGGGTTGAAATTAAGGACCTCACGTGGACAGGGCAATGGGAGAATAAGGAATGTAATTGTGGTATAGATGTTGATGAGAAACGGCTGTGTTGTTAGGCAGTAAGGAATTGGCGGTGTATTGAATAAAGAGCATTGTTTAGATAGGAATAGAAAGTGTGTGCATGCTGCATTCAAATGAGTAAGAGTGAAATACAATATTGTGGAGTGGAAAAGAATACTGTAGGCTGATATACAGTGAAAGTACATTGTTACAATTAGAGAGATAGACATTCTATACTAATCTACTTCCTTTATAGGATGTGACAAGTGTTCTTTCTTCGGTAGCTGTCTTTGTCAATCTTCTTTTTCCCTGTTATTGTAAAAGAAAGCTTGTCGGTATATGTGGTAATGGTGAAGTAGTTTACTAACAAACGTTGTTATTTCTTAAGGGAGGAGGAGTTCTTTTAAGAAAGAGTGAATAAAGTTGTGTTATGTGTGGAGTGCTAAAGTTTGTTAACTATGTTATTAAAACAATTGCACTATGACACGTGCAGTTTGCCATATTGTAAGCAACAAGGTAAAAACTGGCAAAGTGTAAAAAGGATGCATATTTTGTGCATTTTTAAAGCATAGCAAAGTTTTCACTAGGGATGATATGGACTGGTATTAGCCGTACAGCAAAGTTTGACTTCATGTACAAATGCATGAAATATGCATGCATTTTCAGTAGGGTCATTTTTCTGGTGGTGCTTTTAATTTAAAAAAAAGTGTTATGTTTGCGGTGCAATGTATTTGTAATGTGTTACAGTGTTTTTAAAGAATAGGGAAACTGGTGTGGTGGTAATGCAATGCCAGTTTGTAGTTGGAGCTGTGTATGGTGTCTTAAAGTAGTGGTTGAAAACGAGCAGTATTTTATTTGTAAGGAGAAGTGTTGCATATTGATACTTTGACAGTGTACACATATATGTGACCAGATGGAAACAGTGGCACTATAAGGGATGTGATGAGAAAGGTTGGAAAGTATGACATGTATACGTTAGGAAAAATGCAAAATGCTGTTTGTTCAAAAATGTTTCTTTTTAGGAGCATTTTGTTGAAAGTAAAAAAAAAATGCATATGTGCATTTAAAGCAGCACTGTTTGTAACTTTTCTCTACAAGTAAGGGAAATACAGTTGCAAATGATTTGTAGAGCACTGTTAAGTGGCAGTTGGTGTGTGGAAGTTTAATATGTTTCCAGCACATGTAAGTGAATGCCACTTGATGGGACCTGGTGCAGAATGTTGCAATACATGGCATTTGATAGCAGTGGTTAATAAAGAGAATATGCTTATTGAAATGATTATTATAGGGTTACTGGCAGCAACCCTGTATATATATTTATATAGTTGTACTTAAATAAGCATACATTTACTATATTTTGTTAGGTGTAGATATTGTTGAATCTGCAAATAGAAATATTGGAAAGTTTCACGGTAGTTTCACATTAGTTTTTAATTCAGGAGGCTCTGACTAACAGGAGACGCACTCTCACAATTGAAATGTATATCTGAAGTGCTGAAGTGAGGTGACAGGGTTACATGTAGAACCTTTGGATGTGATTGGAGGATGGATGTGTGATTTCATTCTGTAGAATTAGGAACTGGGATTGTGTTTCTGCTTCTTCAGGTTGTGCAAAATTGCTGTTTTGTGTGGTTTGTACGATAAAAAATAAGCTCTGTATAAATGATATTATTTGTTTTCATTGAAAGATGTATTTACCATTTAATGATTTCATCATCAATCATTTATTTTTTTGGGGACGTTTTCTTCAATCATTTCTTTTTTTGGGGAAGTTTTCTCCTAGCTACTGAAGTGTGTTTGCCTTATCGGTCAAAATAACAAATGGTAATATTTGCTTATGAGAAATTTTTATGTAATGAATGGTAATAATAGAAAAATAAATATTGTGTACTTATTGCTTGGTAAGTGGTTATTTTCCAATGTGTTGCTGGTGTGTTAGTGTGCCTGAAGAGTTGTACTAAAGTGCTAATATGAGGTGTACAGTTATGCTTTGTTTTTGGCACAATTTATAAGATTGTGTGCAAAATAAAAAATGTGTTTGTATTTTTCTAAATGTTGAATTGTGTAAAGATGTATATTTGGGTGTTGTAAATATTAGTAATGTTGGTTTATGCATATGTGGTTGCTATTAGAAGGGTACAAAATGTTCTGTTGTTGCCTATGCTCCTGGGCTTTGTCTGTTCGCTGACCTTTATACTGTCTGTGGACTCTAGAGCTGCTACATTGGGTGAGTAGATATTAGGAACTTGTAGCAAATAAGGGTGTACTTGTAAAAACCTATGAAATTCAGTGAAAACCCTTTGTTAAAGGGATGTTATGGTTAAGTTTTACTAATAAAAATCTATGAAATTCAGTGAAAAAACATTGTCAAAAGGACAGCATGGTTATAAGTAAAATCGAGAAAAAAAAGAAATTCACCAGTTTTGGGCAGGTGAAGCAGGTCTATTTCTTAACTGCAGCCACTACTCACGCTTGTACTACCGCAGTGCAGAAGTCTTTTCGTCACACAGTGTCGGAGGAAGAACCCCAGGTTTCAGTGAGGCAAAGAAAGTGGAGATTGGAGTATTAAGGACACGGTGCATTTTGTTGCAAACTGAGCAAGCATTAAGTAGACGAGTAGAGAGAGAGGGAAGAAAAAAGGTAAGGAAATTAAGATATCATTGTTTGGGTTCCAATAATCAAAGGATAAAGTAGAGCAAGATGAGGTGTGGACAGGTATAGTGGAAGTCATAATATAAATGAGAAAAAAGTAGCGAGAAGGTCTTAGCAATACAGAGGTAGATTGGGAAGAAAGCATCTGTGATGGAACTGATGAGAAGGAGAGAAATCTACCGCAGAGCAGAGGAAAAGGTGCCACAGACAGGTTTGCCATGGGAAATGTCACATAGTGGCAGACGGTTATGAGGAAGAGGGGCAGAGAGGTAATCTGGCAAACCAAGCAGTTAGGAACAGGGACAAACAGGTCTAGGTAGATAATGCTCTTGGGAGCTGTCACATGTAGGAGAGGTACCCCTGGCTGAGGAAGCCCTGTGGATGCTTAGAAATATTCTGCACTGGGAACCGCATGACAAGATCATGTGACAGTTCTAGAGTGAGGGTGGACGCGGCAACCCCCAGGCCCAGGACCTGATGCCAGCGGTGGGCTGGAGACCTGTGCCAGCAGTGAAGGTCACATCCTCAGTCCAAGTAGGTGGTGGAGCACTTCCTGGTTTGCTGTGCTGTGAACCTCCTGACAAGGGCACATGATAGTTGTAGAGGGTGGGTGGGAGGAGCAACCCCCAGGTCTAGGACCCAATGTCATGGATGAGCAGGAGACTGGTAGAGTAAGCACCCAGCCCATGGCTTCGGTAGTTCAGGTAAGTGGTGTAGCACTTGTTGGTTTACTCTACTGGGAACCACATGACAATTGTACAGGGTAGGTGAGTGGGCCAATGCCCAGTTCCAATGTCAGTGGTGAACAGGAGACAATCAGATAATGAAACCATCTAGATTATCAGGTTATACAGTGATACTCGATATGTAGTTAACACAGTGAGGAAATCTATAAAGGCAGATAGCACAATAAGTCAATCTAGCTAAACAGATTACACAATTAGTATGGATAGATTATTATTATTATTATTATTATTATTATTATTATTATTATTATTATTATTATTATTAGTGTATTTATTGGCATTACTCACTTTTTCGGAATGGCAATTTCCCTGATTTATTTTTTGCAACAGATTTTTCTAATTGGTAAATTTGGGTAAGGTAGATGGAAAGGGGATGGGGAGTGGATGTGTGGGTGCGGGAGGTTTGCCCCTGCTGTTTGTGGTAAAAAAGCAGCAACATTTGGCAAAAGAGAAATCTTTGAAATTGCTGTTCGGTAAAATGAAATCGTGAAACGTTAATAGACCCTATTTATTTAGCGCAAACCTAGCTTTGGTTAGCAACGGATTGCTTTACAATCATAGGGGAAATTACACAGTGGGGGAAGCAGATCCTAATGGATCAGTACCAGGGAGCGAGGAACTAACATCGTGGAGAGGGAAAGGGTAGGAAAATTGGTAGCAAGAGATCAACTAGCAGCTAGGTGAGGAAACAGTGGACAGTAGATCACCCAGTGTGAGGTCGGTGGGGAGTGGAGGAGGTGTGGACCAAGGTGTTGAGGAAGAGGAAGTTCTTGTGCTCCTTCCTCAAATGTAGAAGCAAGGGGGTATGTAGAACACATATCAGGGATGTCAGGGGTAGCCATAAGGCCTTCTAGGAGGGGTATGCTACCATCCTGGTGGGAAGAGGGCCATAGCTTGAACAGCAGATCTGAAGTTGGTTGCTGGGATAAAGGGCTTGCATTTCCACAGGAGGGAAATTTGGTACCATGCAGTGTGTGTCTTCCTAGCTATTGGTTCCTTGAAACAGTGGTGTCTGTTTATGTAGAACCCATTGGCACAAATGGTCAGCTGGAGTTTAAGGACCTTGAGGTTCATAGTGTAGAGCCAGGTCTGGATGTCACGGTGTGAGGTGTTGTTGGTCAGCAGTTGGTCAGCAGTAGGAATTCAGTTTTGGAAAGGGTGAGATTTAGGTAAGCACTGGATATCCAGGACTGGATCAATGTGAGGCAAGCCTTGAGAAGTGAATGCCTTTGAGCAAGGATATCTTGAGGGAGAGCTATGTGTCACCTGCACCTTAATGGATGGCTATGTTGTGTGGAGGCTGGGCTGGAGGGTTTCGAGTGGTTCCATATAAAGTCAAAAAATCAAAGGGGAGTGGATAGATCCTTGTGAGATTCAAAGATGATGGGTAGAGTTGGTGATCTGAGGAACACGTTTGGATGAATTGGTGGTGGTTAGCAAGTTTTGAACTAGCTGAGGATGGTCTTGCTGATCCCCATATGGCAATGTATAATGTCGGTGAGTGTCTGGAGGTCCACAGTGTTAAATGCAAGTGAGAGGTTGAGGAGAAACAGGAGCCAAACATGGCCATTGTCAAGGATGCTCAGAGCATTGTTGATCACTTTAATGGTTGCCATTTGTGTGCTGGATATGTAGGTTGCACAATAGGACAATCTAGATAAACAGGCAACAAAATGAGAGAAGCTAGATATGTAGTTAATGCAATGAGCCATTCTAAATAGGCATATAGCACAATGAGTATCTAGATATGATATATGATATGATATTTTATTTGTATTGCGCTCATACACAAGTATTTCAGAACGCGACGAGGCAAGGCAGGGGAACAAGGGAGGACAAAACAACGATCTTACTAAGCCCACTGACATTGAGAATTCGCAAGGGGAGAGGGAAGGGGGAAAGTGCGAGGGAGAGGGGGGAATTGAACAGTGCTGAGCAAGGGATAAAAACAACAATTATAAGTACAGCCAGCAAGGTGGCAAGTTCAGGTTTAGGGTGCAGACAAGGGGTGTCTGATAAGTGCAGATAAGGGGACTGTAGGGTTACAGATACAGACCCAAGTGCAAGGGTTGCCCGGAGGCAGTGCAGGTGTATGGCTGGGTGGGCAGGGACCTGGGCCCGAAATCAGAGATAAGTAGGTGCAAGGTGCCGAAGCAGACAGATCAGCAGGGCAGAGGAGGAGCGAAGGCAGAAGCAAAGAGGAAGGTCTTGAGGTGCTTCCAGAACCAGTGATGGTTCTCCCTAATTTTCAGAGTAGCTGTGAGGCTGTTCCAGAGGGAGGCCCCATCCAAGGAAAGAGATCTACCCCCAACTCGTTGCTTGGAGAAGCGACTGACCCTGAGGGAGTTGGATGTGGAGGAGCAAAGATCTTGAATGGGAAGGTATTTATGGAGGGAGAGTTGAAGGTATTTTGGCCCCAAGCCCCAGAAAGCCTTGTGGACAATGCAAAGAGTCTTGAATTTAATCCTTGCAGCCACTGGGAGCCAATGAAGAGATTTCAGGGCTGAAGAGATACGATCCCAGGGCTTGAGGCCAAGAACAAGTCTTGCAGTCCTGTTCTGGATGAGTTGCAGAGGGCGGAGAGTAGAAGCAGGCAGATTTAGAAAAAGGTGTTGAGTTTGAGTGGGGGTTAAAACAGTCAACTTCTTATGCTCAGCGACCGGTTTTATTAATAAATCCTTTTGTATCATGTTGCATGTGTGAGGAACACAGAGGTCAAAACCCACCTCTGATAAGTTACACAGTGTTGAGTCCTCACAAATAAAATGCGCCACAAATTGCTCTTGATTGCAAATATCCCCATATCAGTTGCTTGAGCCACAGAGGTTGGGAAAGATACAATCAGAAATAATGTAAACAAACCAGACAGTTCCCAAAGCATGGCTGCCAGAGAAGGCAGACCGTGGAAACTGAAGACAGACTCGCCAGGTAGCCATGGTTACCAAACAAAACAATACTGCTCGGATCGGTGGTCTCCTGTAATCCAGAAATCCAACGCTATACGAGGGACCAGATGTCCAATTGGTAAGTCATACATCTAAACAGGGGCTTATTGACAGGCTTGCCGATATGTATCTCTTATATACATTTTGGATGCTGTGTCTGCTCACGCGGACCTGATTTGTAATGAGAGCATGCATTTTAAAAGGAACGCAATACAAATAGGAGACATAGAAAGGAATTACGGTTTAACTAATCTTTTATTCTACTCTATGAGGCCAGGCAAATATGGATTGTAGTTTTCTTTGCATTTGCAATCTAAAATGGAAGGCCAGAGTCATAACAACAGAGATTCAAATATGCAAACGTACGAGCCGGCTTCACACAGCTTTTTGAAATAACATGTTCACGATCAACACTATTCCTAATTGGCACCTTGTGGTTTTGGGAGATGCATAATGAAAGGAGAAATGATTATTTTGTATACCATATGCTCTAACCTAAGTGAAGCGAATATGAGGGAGAAACAGCATGACGAGATCGGATTGTATTGCAAATCTTAAACGTAAAGCTTTAGGTGTAGCACCACAAGGTAATCTGTCTGATAGTAGCTCATGCAAACAAGAGGGGGATATAGGAGGTGCAGGTAACAACATATATTGTCACACCTTAAGTAATTAAGCACTCATTCAATGAAATGTCTTTAGACCAAATGCGATATTCTTGATGTTAGCCACTGCTGGCAAAAAAAACACAAAAAATAGAAAAATGTAATTTTCAAAATGATTATGAATTGATGATATATACAGGATATCGAATTAATGATCTTTTGTTTGTTCTGTTTTTCTCTCTTTTATGTATGTTTCTGTTTTATTTAATGTTTCTCAAACCCCAACACTCCTCCCCATCACCATTCCTCCTTTTCAGTCTCATTTTGAATATGTATTGTTTTTTGCTCCAATCAGTGTGTACAAATAATATAAAATTTGTGCAAAGTAACATCCTGATTTGAAAAAGGCACCTAAAGGGCCGAAACACGTTTCATCAGCGGGCCACTCCAAGAGGAGTAGTAATGTTTTGTTTCAAATAAACACCGTTTTGCAATCAAGAGCGATTTGTGGCGCATTTTATCCGTGAGGACTCAACTCTGTGTGATTTACCAATAGTCCAGCCTGGAGAGAACCAGAGCTCTATAGAAAGTAAACTTCTGGGGGAAGGAAAGGAAAGGAAGAATACCTCTGAGGAGGTGCAGATGGTAGTTTGACTTCTTGAAAACATCAGACATGTGCGGAGAGAAGGAGATGGTGGAGTCGAAGATGACCCTGAGGTTCTTAGCCTCACAGGTAGGAGCAGGAAGAGGGCCAAGGGAGGCCAGTCAAAGAGTGACAGGAAAGGAGGGTGCAGGTGTGCCCAGGAGGAGAATATCTGTCTTACTGGCATTAAGGCAGAGAACACCACTCCTGGATAGCAGACAGACAGTCCGAGATGAGAGAGGGAGAAGAGGTGGCAGAGGGAAGCCTGAAAAAGAGCTCAGTGTCATCTGCATAGCACTGAAAGATGGAGCAGAGAGCAGTAATTCAGTAGGCAAGGGGTGCCGGGTATTGGGTGAACAGCCAGGGAGAGAGGTTAGACCCCTGGGGAACACCACAGGAAAAGATTGAGATAGAGTAAAGGAAGGGCCCAGTTGGACCTAGGAGGGCTGATCAGAGAAGAAAGAGGTCAGCCAGACCAGAGCCTGATCGGTGATCCCCAGGTTGTCACACAGACGGTTGAGCAGGATGGCATGGTTGACCATGTCAAAGGCAGAAGAGAGACCGAGTAGGATGAGGACAGAAGGGATGTTAGAATCAAGGTTAGAGAGCAGGTCTTCACGGATGTTCAGGAGAGCAGTTTCCGTGCTTCTAGCAGCTCTAAAGCCAGACTGATGGTCATGGAGACAACCAACAGAATCGTTGAGAAGATTAAGCTTGTAGATGTTCAGCTTTTCCAGGAGTTTGCCCAGGAAAGGAGCGATGGAAATTGGGCGATAGTTAGCCCATAGGCAGCTAACACCATGTGGCAATCTAGATGGGCAAGTAACACAATGAGCCTGCTTAGGTATGTATACGATTCTGTATCATCTATTCCAATAAACCACAGTCAATGTGTCATTTTGTATTTAACTACTCCAAAAACAATGAGTAAATGTGTGTGATTTCATATTGTTATATGCCAGTTAATCAGGTGGCAGTTGTGATTTCATATAATCCTGCACCGATATAGCGCATGACAGTGTATGTGATTCCGTTATACGCTACACCAATAAACTCAGCAGTCTATGAGTTATTTCATATTCTGCTGCACGAAATACACATGCCAATATATGTGATTGCATGGTCTCCAGCAGCAACAAATATCACAGGTCAATGTGCATGATATTGTGTTCTCCAAGTGTAATTACTCAAGTGTCAGCGTGTGCTATTTTGTATTGTGTCTTGCATCAAAAAGTATATTTGGACAATTTAATGTGTATGGTTTCGTATTCTCATGTGCCAATACACCATGGGCCTAAACAAGTCGCAGGTGAATTTGTATGTAATTTCATATTCTCCTATGCTAAATAAGCAGGTGTCCATTGATGTGATTTTTTTTCTGCACCATAATACCATGTGTGTAATTTCATACTCTCCTGTTAATCAATTATATTTCAATGTTTGTTATTCTGTATTGTCTGCTGCCAAAAGATGATTTGTCAATGTGTGCGTGTTTCATACTCCCCCACATCAGAAAATCACATGTCAATGTTTGATGTTGTTTTGATATTGTCCTACGCCCAAAGATCACGGGTGGATGTATGTGTTTGTGTGATCCCCTACACCAATAAATCACATTTCCGTAAGTCTGATTGTATATTCTCCTTACCTATCCCATAATAGGCAATCGTTAATGCGCGAGATTCATATACTTCTGTGCCCATGAACATCATAGATCAATGTGTGTGAATATGTATTCTCAAAGTCAATAAATGCCTTTGTCAGTGTGTGTGATTTCGTATATTCCTGGGCCCTGAAAATCACGGTTCAATGATTAGTTTGCATTCTGCTATACCTATAAATGACATATCACTACGTGCAATGCTTTATTCTCTTGCACCAATCAAGCGTGCAGCAGTGTGCATGAGATTTGGTATTCAATTCCACGCATACATCATGGGTCGTTATTTGTGATTTCAGATTTCTCTGTGCCAAAAACTGCAGCTCAACGTGTTTGGGTTTGTATGCGCCTGTTCCAACAAAGCATGTGTCAATGTATGTGCCTGCACATTCTCCTGTGATTTCTTATTCCTTTTTGTCAAAGAATTATGGGCCAATTGATGTGTGATTTTCTTTCCTTTTGTGCCACTAAATCTTGTGTTTGTGAGTGATTGTGTAGTCTTCTGCACCACAAAAGCATGTATCAATGTGTGCTTATGTGTCCCGCTCCACAAAAACATGTGCCAAGATTCTTCCATTACACCAAATCCTCTAATTTCCCTCCCTAAAGCCGTACTCTATTTGTAACTCTATTGTAGCCTACTATCATTTTAATTTCGCTAGTTCTAAATACATTGCCGTAGCTACACATGCCTGAACTACAGTAACCCAGATGTGTAACTCTCCAAACTCCTGGCAAAGAGTGAAGATCTGCCTTTATATTTTTTTATTTTATTTTTGCATTTTTAAAGCGCTCCCACAGCCTGCGGGCATCGAGGAGCTGTTAAAGGAATTGTTTGTTTTTTTAGTTGCGTAATTGTTTTTTTGGTCTCAGTCACGTATTTATAACGCGGATCGAAACTGTGTTGCTTCGTGTAGTCTTGCTTCCAAGGCGAGCACGTTGCTCTTAGATGCAAGATTAATGCCCTCAAACCTCCTCTAACTAAATCAATCAAAATACGTCAAAATTGTAACTTTTGACAACTTTAAACTTAATCAAGATCAGCAGATTCGAGCTGTGCCCAAACCGGTCTGCCCATGCTTCGAGGAACACCAGTTTCTTTTTGCACCAAAATGCCTCTCTGTCATATGTGCATTTTACTTTCCGCAGATAAGATCTATTCGTGTCAGGCAGCATATTTTCGAAAGGTTCACTTCCTTTTTGATTGGCACACATATATAATTTCTTAAAGGATTATTTGCAATTAATTTCGAAGAGAGGAGGTGAAGGCTTGTCACAAGAGTCCTAACACAAGAGCCTGTTTCACAAGTTTAAGAATTGGGCGAAATCCGAAAGTGCTCTTCACATACGTGTATTTCTCAAGCCCATGAATAGGGAACAGGAGGTGAGGCCCCAGCAGTTATTTATAACTGAGAAATCACTGCCTCATCATGAGTCCCACTATTGTGTGTACTGTTTCTTAATAGTACACTGTAAAGTTGCATTGCTTTTAGGGGTGTTGCAATCTTGCTCCCACTACGTATCTAAACATCTGTTTCTGTTGTGCAGGCTCACTCAGTGGCAACTCTAAGCTTTAAAAAAGCAAAGGATTGACAAAGCCAATAGTGTTGACTGATGTATCAGCATTGCATAGGAATGTATCAGACATTCCTCGCCATTGGGAGATATTGCATGGGCAGGTTGTAGCGCCATTTGTCAGATATTTTCTTGATATGCTCTGTTCCTGTTACTCTGGTGCTGGCATCAGACGCCAAAAGGCTCACATCATGTCAAGGTATTGCAATTCAAATCTAATGTACTCAGACAATTTCCCAGTATTGCAATCAAACCCCTAAGCATTGTACTTTCAAAATCCAATTCCCATACTCACTTTATTGACAAAGGTCTGGGCAGTAAGCATAGCAGTATTGCATTACATTATTCAATATAAGGAAAGCAATCTCAGTTTCGATTGTGCTGTGTTAGCCATAGCAAGGCCAGATACTATTATGCCAATTTAGCGCCACAGTGCTACATTCAGTTATCGCCATTTACCACAGCAGTGCCAGAGTCAACTATTCCCAGTGAGCATAGCACTGCCACATTCCATTATACCCAATGAGCAAAACCTGGCCATATGCCACTATCCGCAGTTAGCATAACAGTGTTAGATTACATTTTACCTAGTTTGCATAGCATTGAGCAATACAATCATGCAGAGTTAGCAGACCAGTATCAGATTCCATTATGCCAGCATAGCCCAGCAAGCCATCATACCATAATGTGCAGTTAGCACAACTCTGCAACATCCATAGCTGCCAGTTAGCAAAGCACGGTTACATTAAATTATGCACTGTTTGCAAAGAAAACCACAAATCCATCATGCTCATTTGGTACAATAAAGCCAACTACTATTATGACCAGTTAGCACAGCTGTGAAATATTCCATAATGCCGAATGTACATAACAGTGATAAGGTCCAGTCAACATAGAAGTGCTAGATTCCATAACACCCTCTTACCCATTGAAGTATGCTGCGTTAGTACAGTAGGCCCAGAATCCAGTCTGCTCTTTTAGTACCACAAGAGTATATTTTAACATTATAATTATAATGCCAAGTAATCTCATTATGACCACAATCAATTGTGACCTGTAAGGATATATTCACTAAACCCAGTTATCAAAGTGAGGCTCCATTAATTTAATATACGTAAGCAAGATTTGGCCACTGTACAAGTGCAGTGTTCTCGGACTCCTCCTGACTTCCCCTTAATACACTGCCCTGCTGCCGTTTACATCAGGACATGGAGGGGCTATCCAGGTCTTTTAAAGATGCCTGGCATGGAAATGGGACTGTGGAGACCACAGACAGTCACAAATGTCCTCAGAGATTAGCCATTCAGGTTTTGTGGTTGTGGTGTACAGGAACACAGGGTAGTAGGTGTTTTCTTTCTTGTGTGGAGTGAAGATGGCTATGGCTATGTCTATGAAGGAGCACAGTGTGTGGATGGTGGGAGAGTCCTTGATCAATTCATTGAAGCTTTACACTGAATATCGTGGCATCTCTGCTACTGTTGGATTAGAAGAAGTGGAGGTTTTTTGGTAAGCAGTTTGTGACTAAAACTAGGCAACCTTATTACCATTATCTGAGAGTTTGGCTCACTTTAAACGTTCAGACATCATTATTGTGCATTGTGGAGGCAACAGTTTGGGTTATGTGACTGCAGTATCTTTGCACTTTGCCATGAAGGATATGTTGAAAAGCCTAATGGAACTGTTTGCAGCTGCAAAGATTATTGTCTTTTAAATTAATCAAAGGTAAATGTGGAGATGTCCAAACTAGTTTTGTCCACAAATTGAAAAATCCATGCAGCATGCCCATATAGCTGTATGTGCTTTTTTACACAGCGTAGGAATGGCATATTTTGACAATGACAACATAAAGTTTGATGGCATAAATAGTTTTTGTGGAGATGTCATTTGACAGATGTTGGAAATTAGATTTTTCTTTCCAATGTTCAAAATGCATTGAAACAGTTTGTGTGAAAAAATTAAAAGGGAAGATGTGACGTGTATACTAAGCATTTGTTAGTAGGTGTAGGACATGAAAAACACAAATAAAAAGTTTAAAAAAGTTTTGTAGAAGTTATAAAAACAAATGAGTACAGGACAGCATGTGTTTGTACATAAGAGCAAACAAGGCAAAAAAAATGGTCTTTTTAAACAAATCACAAAGAACACCAAAAAAGGCTCTTTTAAAAGGCACCATAGTAGAATAAAATATTTAAATTGAGTTTTAACTCCCCCACCCCTTTTAATTGGCCATGCAGTCTTCGGACAAGGTGGGAGTCCGTGCACCCGCATGTGCCATCCGGGTCTTTTTTTCCCAAATTGAACTTTATTAGCATTTCAGGAAAAAGAAACTGTTACAAACCATCGTTACGCCTTCTCCTTAGGTCAAAGAGAAGGGGGACCCAAACTCCCCTTCCCCGCAGTCCCTTTCTACCCCCATCCACCTTCCCATCTCCCTCCCTTCCCCCCATGCAGCAGATTCAGATTGAGTCCTTAGAGCTCACACTTGGGGTAGTCCCCTTTTTCTGTAAAACAATGTTACAGCTTCAGGATTCACCACAGTCCTGCATTCATCAGTTTACCAGACCTGTTGGCTGACCCCGTAGGAGATTTCCTGTCCTCCCCAAGCTAGCCTGAGTCACAGAGGATCTAGCATAGGCATCCTCTTACCCTATCCTAGGGCCCGTATTTCTCAAAGAAGGGGAGCCAAGAGCCTTCAATGATAGACCGGGACTCAACTAACACATGAGTAAGATATTCCATATCATAAACAACCCTTATCTTAGCAACCCATTACTTTTCCAGTGGCTTGCAGGGTTTTTTCCACTGCTGTGCTAAGCAGCATCTAGCGATGGCCAGCATAGTCTGTAGCATGTGTCACCCTTCACCTCTTCCTTCTCTCAACCACACCCCAAAAGGAGGAGCCACGGTGAAAGATCTTCATCCACCCCCTTAATCCATGAGAGGACCTCCTTCCAGTACGACTGCACTTTAGGGCACCCCCGCCACATATGTTCATAACCCCCCTTCACCTGTTTGTATTTCCAACATCGTGGGTAGTATCCTTTACACATCTTTGCAAGCCTGGCCGGGGGTAGTGCCATCTGTGTATCAATTTTATTGCTTGGTGTCTAACCTGTAGGGAGATCGTTGACTGTCCCACCTGTCTACAGATCTCTGTCCATAAAGCATCCTTTATGTCTCTACCCAGGTCCGCCCCCAACCTGATCCTGGAAGGGAGTGGGTCCCTTGGTTTCGCAAGCAAGATTACCTTATATAGTCCTGCAATGAGTCCCTTGTCACCCCTCCCTGTTAGGAGGATCTGTTCAAAGTCTGTCAATTCCCTTTTCAAATTATCTCCCCACCGGGGGTCTGTTAGGACTCCCCTCAGCTGCAGGTATCGCAAGCGCAAGAGGGTACTCACATTTAGAAGCTCTTTCAGCCTAGTCAATGAGAGAAAGGTGCCTCGGTCCCACATTTGTCCAGCTCTAGAGAGCCCCCTTTCATACCAGAGCTGGAATGCCAGTAGTCCCCCTATCTCATGCCTCGGGGGGGGGGGGCATATTCAGTTCAGGGGCGATAGCCAGGAGGTAAGCCACCTGTTCCTCCCTCCCTCTTATTTCCATATAGTCCACAGGAGTTCCAACAGCGGGTGGAGTAAGACCCTTTGTGGGACGCTGGCTCTGGGGACACACAACCATTCCCTGAGTGAGACTGGGGCTAGTATTGCATTGTCCATCGGTACACACTGTTTTTTAGAGAGCATGTTCAGGTGATCCACCATGACTCAAAGCTGGACCTCTTTATTATAGGTCTCCAGATCTGGGAATCCCACCCCCCCTCATCCCTTGGCAGGGTTAGAGTCCTGTAAGCCACCATCTGCTTTGCTCCTGCCCAAAGAAGTTTGAGCATCCCCCTCTTCATCTCAGCGAAAAAGGCCTGTGGGATCTTCACTGGTAGCATCTGGAATAGGAACAAGAATTTGGGTAATACCACCATCTTAATAATGTTCAGGTGCTCCATCCAGGAGAGCCCCAGTCTTGCCCACTTCTCCATATCATTTTTCACGGCAGCCCACAGTGGCAGGAAGTTCCTGGGGAAGAGATCAACGTAATTACGTGTTACCTGGATTCCAAAATATCTAAAGGAGTGCTCCTGAACTCGAAATGTTAGTTTCCCGACATATTCCACTTCCGCCTCTGACAGTCCCCCACACCTTTAAGGCTACCGATTTCTCCAAGTTAACCCAAAGCTGGAGAGTTCCCCGTATTGCACCAGGCTTTCAAGCAGGGGAGGGACCGATCGCTCCGGCTCTGTAATATAAAGCAGGGCATCATCTGCAAATAGACTGATCTTACACTCCGTCACCCCATTCTGGACCCTCTTTATTCTACCGCCCTCCTGAACCGCTGCTGCCAAAGGCTCCGTGACCAGTTCATATAGCACCAGGGAGAGGGGGTATCCCTGCCGCGTGCCCCGCCGCAATGGGAAGGCCTGTGATACACTTCCATTAACCACTACCCTCGCTGTGGGGCTGGCGTATAGGACTGCCGTCCACCCCATCCATCTCAGACCCATCCCCATGTTCGCCAGCACCTCCCCCAGAAAGGACCAACTCACCCTGTCAAAAGCCTTCTCTGCATCTAGGGCTAGATGCCCCCCCCCCCTTCTCCGTCCCTCCGGCAGTTAGGACATGAAGTGTCTTACGCATGTTGTCAGCTCCCTGTCTATGCATCACAAAACCCGCCTGGTCTGGGTGAACAAGTCGTGGGAGGCAGGATTCCAAACGTGATGCGAGGATCCTGGTGAAAATGTTTCCATCGACATTCAGCAGAGATATCGGTCTATGAGAGGCACAGTTGGTCGGGTCCTTCCCTGGCTTCGGGATGACCGCAATCAATGCCCGGAGGAATGTCGGTGGAATCGTAGCCTCCCCCATGATTGAATTAAACAACTTCACCCTAGGTGCAGCGAGTAGGGACTGATTTTGCTTGTAGAAATCCGCTGTGAATCCATCCTCCCCTGGGGTCTTCCCCACCTTCATTCTCCAGATCACCCCCAGCACTTCTTCCCGGGTCACCTCCCCCTCCAGGGCCCCATTCTCTGCCCCATTCAGTTTAGGAAGCTTATGGTCTGCTAGATAACTCCTTAGCTTCTCCCCAGAAGGCTGAGTTGGTCTAGAATAGACCTGATAGTATTCTGCAAACCGGGATGACATTTCATCCCCTGTGGTCCCACTACTCTGATCTGCCCCGCTTATTCCTCCTACTCTCACTTCTGCCCTACAACCCTACTCACTCTGTTTGCCAGAATCATCCCCACCTTGTCTCCCCTTTCATAGTAGCTTTGTTTGTGAAGTTCATCTTCTTCACCCCTTCCTCTATTAATGCTGAATGGAACTCTTGCCTATTGTGTCGCATCTCGCCCAAGATTGCTCCCTTATCGTCTCCCTTGCTGAGGAGTTGCGACCGTAGCACTTTCAATTCCCGCCTCAGCCTGGCCTTAATTAGACCCCTCTCCCCTTTCTGCAATAAGAAGGCCATGGAATGTGGCTTTGACCCCTTCCCAGACCATTGCCATACTTGTCTCCCCATTATCGTTAGTCTCAAAATATGCATGCACCTCCTTCCCAAAGAAGTGTCGGAAGAGTCTGTCTCTTAGCAAGGTGTCCTTTCACCTCCAGCAAAATTGTCATTTGGGACTCCTTATCTTGCATTCCGCTACCACAAGCTCATGATTGGATCAGGTAATTGCCTCCACCGTGGGTGCCCCTATCTCAGCTTCTCTGTCAAGAGAGACCAAGAGCAGGATCTATCCTTGTGTAGGTCTGGTGCGGGGGTGAAAGGAAAGTGTAGCCCCCCGGCCGCGTGTAATGTCCCCGCCATACGTCAACCCAGTAATGGTCCCGTAAGAAGTGTTTGAAGGCAGTGTTCTCTGGGCCCGCCACTTTTGGACCTTTATCTTTAGCCGACCACCAGTCTAGTGTTGGGTCCACCACCAAGTTGAAATCACCCCCCAGCACTGTGGCACCCTCCATCCGACCCTCCAGGAACTCAAATACCTGGCGCAGGAAACACATCTGTCCCACATTAGGAGCATATAACGTAGTCAAGAAATTTGTGCTTCTCTCTGGAGCCCCTTTATCCATAGATATCGACCCCAATTCCCCTTTGAACCTGTATCTCCGTCATCTTAAAGTTTCTCAATATGATACCCACTACTTCCTTCTTGCGATCTCTATGCGAGGCCTAAAAGTTTTTATCTATTTGCTTCCCCTGTATTGCTGATTCCTCACCCTTTTTATAATGGGTCTCTTGCAGGAAGAGGATTGCCAGGCGATGTTTATGAAACATGTTACTCGTGAGGGATCTCTTGTTTTGGGAATTTAGCCCCTTGACATTTTGTTAATCTGCATTTTTTTATGGTTAGCATAAGCTAATCCATTCATTCATTAATGTAAAATCTGTTTGGCACTATGGTTTGTCCTGAGCTATAATGGATCAACATTTGCTGAGAGCCATGCAGATAAATATACTTGTTATTATGTATAGGGCAAATTCTAGTTTTCTAAGCGCTAAGTGGTCTCTTTTTGTCCATTATGAATCAGGCTTTGCTGAGTATGCAAGGAAATGTATCATGATAAATGCTAAACGCAGCTGAACACAGTGTAAAGATATTATTAGAAGAACTTGTCTGTTGGCAGACAGTCAGCTATCCATTAGCACAGAGAAACAGCCTTGACTGCCTTTACTGCGGAGATAGCATGACAAATGTTTTCGTTTCAGCAGAGTTAGGATGTCTTGTACGTAAGAAAGACTGTTCACACAATATGCCTTGCTTTCTTAGAATATGTTCAACACATTGCATGCTATTATGAAATGTATGCACGTAAGCAGTTTCCATGAAATGCTTCTACGCATGTAATGTACGTCACTGCCACTATGTATAAACAGTAGATTTCTGTTCAGTAGAGGAGCGAGCATGCTAGCATATGACAGTGTGTGCTAGAGTGTTAGTGCTAGGGGCTGCTTGTTAGTGAGCAGCTGACTTTCCCTGCTATGCACAATAAACAGGTTTCCGTTTAATATCTATCACTGTGTCTCTTGTGATCTTATTTTGTTTCCATAGTATATATTTTGTGACTTACAAATGGTGCCCGAGAAGAGACCCTTTTAAGGATGATCGAGGGCGGTGTTTGGACCAGAGTATCAGGGATCCTTGGCAAGTAGAACGAAGTTCCTTGGAGCAGTTGCTACTCCTGATCCATGCGTCGGCTAATCGATCATCTCCGGCGAGGATTTTGAACCATTGCAGCTGTGATGCTGTTTTGCATCTTTTGAATAAAGATCAGCAGGCACGAAATCGAGTTTTCGTTTGATGGGGGATAGCGCTGCCTCTCTATGATAGTAGGTGAGCTTGCTCAAAGATGTTTGTTTGAAAAAATATATGCATATATTTTGGCAGGCTACAAAAGTTTTTTAAAGATGCCTGATGTTAGAAAAATTCACACATGTTGTGCTGATTTTTACGATGAGAAAAACCCACAGGGTTAGAAAATGAAATAATAATGACCCCGTACCTCAGTGAACTAAGAGCAATTCGGGGGAGATTGAGGTGTATGTTGGACAATTGGGATATGGTCCCAAGGTCAGTACACTAGTGAGTTCAAAAGAATAAGGAGATAGTGGTCACCCATGAACAGAAGTTACCTAGGGCACCCTCATTTGTGATAGATACCGGGTCACAAAAATGCTCCATTAACAGCTCATTGGTTCCAGATAGTGCCCTGTCATCAGGGCAACAGAACGTTTCTCTAGGGTTTGCATGTACACCAGAAATATGCCCTGTGTCTCAGTCATTACCTATTACTGTTGGCCCCTTTACAGATAAATGCCACTTCCTGCTAACATCCAATAGTTGAGAGAACCTCTTGGGATTGTATATGTTGAAAACATTTAACACAATGATTCATTGCAGCACTGATGGTGTATACTTAACAATGTCCCAGGAGAGACACGTTTACTCACAGTATTTAGCATTGCCTTCTGATCTGGTGAGGAAAGGTATTATTGAGGAAATATATGACAGCACTTGTAACAGCAACATTTTTCCAGTTTTCAAAAAGGGTGACAATGTTTTGCCCTACCGTTTTGCAATTTATTTAAAGGAAATTGACAAAATAGTTGTGTCACAATTTCCAATTGTCTCTGACATTATGATTCCTGCTCAAGGAACATACTTTTGTGTGATTGATGCATTTACTTTTACTAGAATACCACAAGTATACACTGAGAGTACCAGCATTTACAGTAGGGCTCTTAAGGAACAGGTAGATAGATTACAGTTGTCACAATATTGCACATTGTTATTAGTTGCAGCCGACTCATGTGAAGCATGCCAGAAGGGCACTATTGGTTTACTAAAGGATGTTGACAATATAGGTCACAAAGTTTCATTGATAAAGTACCAGACTTGTCAACATGAGGTCGCATATGTAGGGTATCTCTTGTTGAAGTAGGATAGGAACCTTGCTCTTGAGAAAGTACACGTTGCTTCACCATTGCAATGGGATGCTCATGGTCAGAACGCTTTTGTCATACTGAAAAAAGTTTTGTGTTGTGCTCCAGTTTTGGAGATTTCTAATTATGTCAAAAGGTTTGTTGTGTTTGTATATGTAAAAGATGGATGTGCTTTAGCAGTACTAACCCAGGAACATGGTGGAAAAAATAGTCCATGGGGATATTTTTCATTCACACTGGGTCCTGTTGCTTATTGTCATGAACCCTCTTGGTTGGCGATGGATGCCGCTGTTACGGCTTCGCCGCCATTAACACGGCCACCACGTTCCTTTCACGTTTCTCTGTCTACGGTCTAGTGTTTTCTCCTCTGTTCCTCATCCAGCCTATTTTACTTCCTGCTTCCCATGATTCCTTGCGTTGCAACCGTCTCCTTTCGTTTTCACGGTGAGACGCTTCCAGTGCTTTTCCCTCGCTTGCTCCTGTTTCCCCTGCTGGGGAGTTCTCTCCCTTCTTTTCTCCTCCTTCCCCCGTCTCCCTGGCGGTTCCTCCTCTCCACCTATTTCCCCTCTGCTTCTGCGTTCTTACGCTTACCGGCTACTTGCCAGCGTACCTTCCTCCCTGGTCATTTCCTCTCCTGAAGAACCTTCGTGTTGTTTACCCAGGGATTCCGAGGCTATAGAATTCCGCTTTCCATCCAGCGACGACTATAACTCCCATCGCAACCCAAGACTACAACTCAGGGGTTTTTTCCGCCTTTGGGCTTTTTCCCCTTACCCGCCTGCATACGGGAGTGGAGCCAAGGTGGTAACCTATACAGAGTTCCACCACGGCTTCCTTCCGTGTCAGAGCACTCACAACGAAGAGTAAAAAGGATTACCTTGCCCACAGACACGGCGTCGGAGCCCCAGACCCTGAAGACTCAGGTGAGGAGAGTGGTGTCTCGGGTGGGAAAGCGAAGCATTTGGACAATACCCCTACGGTGACTGCAAGTCATTCTCCAAACCGTGACAGTTTGCAACGCCAAAAAATACTCATGGCTACTCCAGAACAGTTGCAGGATCAAATCCAAGAACTATGGAAAGCCGTACAGTCCCTTTCTCAAGAGCTTCAGACTGTTAAGGCGGAAAATGTGGTATTAAAACAGTTGGTTCTGGGCAAAGAACCTTCCCCTCCCCCAGAATTGCCACCTATGGCCCTATCTTCGGGGAAGTTCGACGGTTCACCCAAGAAACTTAAAGAGTTCCTGGAAGCTGCCACCATATACTTCACTTTCCGCCCTCGTACGTTTTCTTCGGATCAGGCTAAGGTGGGCTTCCTCATTTCGAACATGGTGGGCAATGCCCTAGCGTGGGCTACACCTCTTGTGACCGGAGAGAATCCGGTTCTACAGAACTACGGGAGTTTTAAGATTCTTCTCAGGGAATCCTTCGAAAGACATGAACTCACCTACACTGCTTGTGAGGATCTCCTGGATGTCAAACAGGGAGCCTCAGACCTCCTTACTTACATAACTAGATTTAAGACACTGGCGGCAGAGGCCGGTTGGCCTGAACAGGCACAATTTGCCATTTTTCGCAGAGGTCTCAAAGAGGAGATAAAGGACGAACTGGCCAGGTCTCCCCGGCCTGCCTCTTTCTCGGACCTTTTATCCTCAGTCCTACAGATTGAACATCGTCTCCAGGAGAGACGCAATGAAAGAAGACGCTACAGAGAAAATCCCTTTACCACAGGGACATCATCCAACCCTCTTCCTCCATCTTCTAAACAGAGTGAAGAACCTATGCAGATTGGAACCACCCGAGCACCACTCACCATGGAAGAAAGAAGAAGACGAAGAGAAAGAGGGCTTTGCGCCTACTGTGGGTCTGACAAACATCTACTCAAAGACTGTTCCGAACTACCTTCACGGCGTTCGGGAAACGAATCACCCCGGTTTTAACAGGGACAGAAAACCGGTGGTTATCCAAAACTTCCAGTCCCTACGTTTCTTTGGCCGTATCCACTAAGAAGACACCGGAAGATTCCAGGCTTATGGTTATCAATATCAGTGTGATGATCCAAGACCAGTTCGTAGAGACTTTGGCACTCTTGGACTGTGGAGCAGCTGGTAACTTCGTTGATACCTTGTGGGTTGACAAGGTGGGCCTCAAAAGGCTAGCCAGGCTCGAAGACCAGAAGGTGGAAGGTGTCGATGGAACCCCCTTGTCTTCGGGACCCATAACACAGACGACTGAGGAGCTAGAAGTTCGAATTTTCCAGCATGTGGAGAAACTTCAATTTGACATCATTAGAGCTGCCCATTTTCCAGTTATTTTGGGAATCACTTGGCTCCGGAGACATAACCCACAAATCGATTGGGTATCTAATTTGCTACGTTTCGAGTCTGAGTTTTGCAAGAAGCATTGTATTCCCCAACAATCTTATCTTCAACTACAGGTCACCCCTGTCTCTAGTCAGGAATCCCCAACTATCCATAATATGGCACATCTTGGTGAGGCTTTCAGAGAGGTTTTCACAGAAGTCAAGCCAGCACCTTTACCACCCCATCGTCCTGAGGACTGCTCTATAGATCTTGAGCCCAATGCACTGGTTCCGTTCGGTCGTATGTTTTCCTTGTCCAGATCCGAGAAGGAGGTCTTGCGAACTTACCTGGATGTGAACCTGCACAATGGCCTCATTCAACCATCAAAATCTCCGGCCGGTGCTCCTTTTTTCTTCATCTCCAAGAGGGATTCCAAAGAATTACGACCGTGCATTGATTACAGAGGTCTCAACAAGGTCACTGTCAGAGACCGCTACCCTATGCCACTTATCACGGACATTCTTGAGGCAGTTCAAGGTGCACACATTTTCACTAAGCTGGATCTTCGCAATGCATACCATTTATTGCGCATTGCCAAGGGGGATGAATGGAAGACGGCTTTTCGAACACCCTTCGGATTGTTTGAATACAGAGTCATGCCCTTTGGACTAGTTAACGCCCCCGCAGTTTTCCAAAGATTTATGGACCGCTTGTTTTCAGATCTCTTATTTGTTTCAGTGATCATCTACCTGGATGATATTCTTGTATTTTCCGTCAACAAGGAAGAACACGAAGAGCATGTTCGGACAGTGCTTTCTCGTCTTAAGGAGAACCGTTTGCTAGCCAAACCGGAGAAATGTCAGTTCGGGGTCTCGAGCATTCCCTATTTGGGGTTTGTTTTGTCTGACCGGGGTATCTCCATGGACCCTCGCAAGGTGTCTGCCATTATAGAATGGTCTTCTCCCACCTCAGTCAAAGAGGTTCAGAGATTCTTGGGTTTAACCAACTTTTACAGAAGATTCATTCCCCGGTTCTCCGAAATGGTGCTACCCATAACCGCACTTCTCAAGAAATCATCTGGAACCTTTGTGTGGTCATCGACGGCAGAGTCTAGTTTCAGACATCTAAAAACTTTGTTTTGCTCAGCACCCATATTGCTCCAGGCCGATCAAACTAAACAGTTTATCGTGGAAACCGATGCCTCTTCCGCGGCCGTGGGTGCTGCCTTACTCCAGGAGTCCGAAGGTATAGAACATCCAGTCGCCTACCTCTCTCGCACTCTGACCATCAGTCAACTTCACTATACTGTCCTAGAAAAGGAGTTACTAGCTATGAAATTGGCCTGTGAAGAATGGCGACATCTGTTATTGGGGGCCAGTATTCCCTTCATCATTCGCACGGATCATAAGAATCTCAAGGTCCTGCAGTCCCTCGAGTGTGCAAATTCTCGCCAGGCACGATGGGCTTATTATTTTTCCCAATACGATTTCACCATTACCTATTTACCAGGCTCACAGAACGTCCTAGCCGACGCCTTGTCGCGCAAGGAGTCGGTTACTGGTTCGGCCCACCACTCAATCGAACCCATGTTTCCGTCTACTCGCATAGTGGCACCTCTTCACACCTTTCTACAGGAGCTCAAAGAGGCTTCGGACGCTGAACCCTATTGTAAAGACAAAGACTTGGCGTCTCAGTTCCATACCAAGGATGGTCTCTGGTTTTACAAGAACCGACTCTACATACCTTCAGGACATCTCCGCAAGAGGATTCTCTACTGGTGCCATGACAGCCGAGTTGCAGGACATCGAGGCCAGGCAAACACCATTGACCTCGTACAACGCTCGTTTTTCTGGCCCAATCTTCGACGAGAAGTCCAGTCATACATCAAAGCATGCCCAGTCTGCGCTATGGCAAAGAATCCAACAGGCAAACCGTTAGGTCTCCTTACTCAGCCTGACATACCACAAAGGCCATGGGGGAACTTGTCTACGGACTTCATTGTGGATTTACCCTTATCAGAGTCCTGTTCTTGCATCATGGTAACCATAGATTCATTCACCAAGATGGCCCATTTCTCTCCACTAGAGGGCTTACCTACGGCCAATCACATGGCCGAGGTTTTTGCCAGAGATATATTCCGCCTTCACGGCTTGCCCGATAAGATTACTTCGGACCGGGGCAGCCAATATATATCCAAATTCTGGAAGGCCTTATGTTTCCGGTTAGGTATAGACCGTGCTCTTTCATCTGGCTATCATCCCCAGACCAATGGTCAGACAGAAAGACTCAATTCCACTCTGGAACAATATCTCAGATGCTACATAAACAAACTCCAAGATAATTGGGTACAACTCCTCCCCACTGCAGAATTCACCTATAACAACTCTAAACACTCTGCCACAGGTATCTCTCCTTTTTACTGCAACTACGGTCTTCATCCCAAGTCCATCGGGCCCATTGTTTCTCACGCCAGTAACTCTCCTGCTGCCGAAGCGGCTTTGTCGGAAATTTCTGAGGCTCACCGGACGGCCGGAGACAGTCTAGCGAGGAGCCTTAGGACCTACAAAACCCTTGCTGATCGACATCGCCAAACGGACCCCTCTTGGACTAAAGGGACGAAGGTTTGGCTTTCGACCAGATATCTACCAAGGTGGATCCGGTCCTCCAAGTTGTCACCTCGGTTCCTGGGTCCGTTTCCCATCCTAGAAAGAATCAACCCGGTGGCTTACAAGGTTCAACTACCCTCCTACCTTCGCCGGGTGCACCCGGTGTTTCATACTTCCCTTCTCAAAGAGTCACATACTGAACCACGTTTCAGGTCTACACCCTTGCAAGACATTTCACCCAGAGACTCCCAGGAGGAGTATGAAGTTTCAAAGATCCGTGACTCCCGCTACTACCGGGGACGTTTACAATATCTCATTTCCTGGAGAGGTTATCCCAGGTCTGAAGATTCTTGGGAACCCGTGCATTTTGTCAAAGCGCCCCGCCTAGTAGCTAGGTTTCATCGGTGCCATCCTGGTAAGCCGGGCGGGGTGGGCAGTAAGAGGGGGCATACTGTCATGAACCCTCTTGGTTGGCGATGGATGCCGCTGTTACGGCTTCGCCGCCATTAACACGGCCACCACGTTCCTTTCACGTTTCTCTGTCTACGGTCTAGTGTTTTCTCCTCTGTTCCTCATCCAGCCTATTTTACTTCCTGCTTCCCATGATTCCTTGCGTTGCAACCGTCTCCTTTCGTTTTCACGGTGAGACGCTTCCAGTGCTTTTCCCTCGCTTGCTCCTGTTTCCCCTGCTGGGGAGTTCTCTCCCTTCTTTTCTCCTCCTTCCCCCGTCTCCCTGGCGGTTCCTCCTCTCCACCTATTTCCCCTCTGCTTCTGCGTTCTTACGCTTACCGGCTACTTGCCAGCGTACCTTCCTCCCTGGTCATTTCCTCTCCTGAAGAACCTTCGTGTTGTTTACCCAGGGATTCCGAGGCTATAGAATTCCGCTTTCCATCCAGCGACGACTATAACTCCCATCGCAACCCAAGACTACAACTCAGGGGTTTTTTCCGCCTTTGGGCTTTTTCCCCTTACCCGCCTGCATACGGGAGTGGAGCCAAGGTGGTAACCTATACAGAGTTCCACCACGGCTTCCTTCCGTGTCAGAGCACTCACAACGAAGAGTAAAAAGGATTACCTTGCCCACAGACACGGCGTCGGAGCCCCAGACCCTGAAGACTCAGGTGAGGAGAGTGGTGTCTCGGGTGGGAAAGCGAAGCATTTGGACAATACCCCTACGGTGACTGCAAGTCATTCTCCAAACCGTGACACTTATACACTACCTGAATGTCTTAGAGCAGTAGCTACAGCAGTTGCATCATGCAAAGAAAAAGAAGGCATGGTTTTGGGTCACTCCTTAACCGTGGTGCCTCACTCAGTTGATGTGTTAGTTACAGATACATGTCACATCAGCTCAAATTATGAACTTACTCTGTTCACAGCACACATTAGGATCACAAGATGTAACCTATTGAACACAGCTGAGTTACTACCTCTCCCAGAGCAAAATGATGGGAATGAGGATGACCATGATTGTGTGTACACTACTGAACAAGAGAACAAAGAAAGAATAGATTTGTTTGACACACCTTTGTCACTTCCTGAATGAACACACAGTAAATTGGAATGGCCTGACACCCAGCTCCTAGCTTTGCTGTCTCTGCCACAGACCAGAACAGGTCTCACCTTGTATAAAATTGCAAAGGGCAGTGTTTATGGAGTGTTTATACAGTATAATTCAGGCAGTAATAGCTTTGCCTTGTTTGAAAACAGTTTAACCATATATGCCATACTGGATACTGCACTTTTTTTTTGGTTTCTTGAGATACATTTGATGCAGGAAGACTGGCCTACAGCTGAACACCCAAGGCAAGCGATCGCAGCACTGTGGAATGCGTAATGCCTCAGAGTGCCGAGCATGATAACTGCTCCGCCTGAGAAGTACACAATCAGGAAGCTGCTGACTCGAATCGCAGAGTGCAAGACGCACAAGATACTGCCTGCAATTGAGAAATGTATTTGGCTACTGTGTTTCGAAATGAACATATTTATCATATGTACATTATACAAGCTGTTTGCATGGACAGCAAGAAAAAATTGGATCCACGCTGCACATCTGAAATAATTAACTTTGCCTATGCCCTATGACAAACTGGGTGAAAGAGGGCATAGGGGACATAGAAATACATACCAAATACGTACCCCGGTGTGCCTTTCAGTGAAAGAAAGAAAAAAAAAGAAATACCGACCCTGGTTTAGAGCAACTTGAGGGTCCATTGGGATGTGAATATAACTGAATTGTTCAAAGATCACTCATTGTCTGGAATGACACGACACAATCTGTGCCAAGGAATGATTAGGGAAAGACTTTGGAAGTAGAAAAGTGTTGCAGCAAGTTGTGCAGCACCCACAAGAAAACAAGGTGTGTAACCTCAATACCAGGCTAAAGATGTCTGGAGGTAGAGGGAGGCAGGGAACAGAAGACTTGAATTAAGGAAGGACATGTGCTCAAGTGCACGTCTAAAGCCTATATCAGTGAGGCTTCTTAACAGACACTGATAAACTATGCCCATTTTTGGGTTGCGCAGAAGTGAGGATTTGGACACTTTTGCCACAGAAATGATCAGGTCCAGGAGACCATGGTCAGCTAGAGAGAAATGATAACTGTGGTGACGATAATAACTGTCTTTTGGGTACTAGAGAATGCACAACATCTCAGAAAACTGTTGCCCACGTCCATCCCACCGGCTATGCTATGCTTTCTTTTCAAATACACACACACACACATGCTTGATTCTTTTCATCTTGAGCACCAGATTGATATATATCCTGCTTTTGTACACAGCTTGCTTGGTTTCCATGCTATGTACATGTTTCCAAAGATCTGGCACACTTACAGGTTATCATGGTAAATTGTCAAGGATTTGCCTTCTTGCGCGAAGAGACTATTGCCCTGTCTATGTTATTGCCTGAGTTTCTAGCTACACTTCCTGCTTCTTTTTATCCCTGTTTTGACTGACCTCTGTCGTGTAACTTGCCTGATGTCATTGTACCATCTCCTCTACACTACTGCCTAGCTATAATGTCCTAGAATTGATTAGCCCATGCTAAAGGAGCGTTTGTTAATCTGCATTTGTTTATGGTTAGCATAAACTAATCCATTCATTCATTGATGTAAAATCTGTTTAGCGCTATGGTTTGCTCTGACCTATCATGGATCAACATTTGCTGAGAGCCATGCAGAAAGATATACTTGTTATTATGTATAGCACAAATTCTAGTTTTCTAAGTGCTAAATGTGGTCTGTTTTTGTCCATTATGAATCAGGCTTTGCTGAGTATGCAAGGAAATGTTTTCATGATAAATGCTGAACACAGCAGAACACAGTGTAGAGATGGTTATTAGAAGAACTTGCCTGTTGGCAGGCAGTCAGCTATCCTTTAGCACAGAGAAACATCCTTGGCTGCCTTGACTGTGGAGATAGCATGAGAAATGTTTATGTTTCAGCAGAGTTAGTATATCTTGTACTTAAGAAAGAATGTTCGCACATTATGCCTTGCTTTCTTATAATACTGATATGCAAAGGGATATTTCCCATCTGTGAAAGGTACAGTGAGCAAAAATGCAGATGGCTGCGAACTCTCAAAGTGGTTAATAGCCACTGAACACGTTATCATGCCGTGTTCTTTCGAGAGAGGGGCGCCTGCTACCTTTTTTGTATTTTTGGAAGGAACTTGGGGTTGGTCACCCTAAGTTACCTGGAGGCAACAAGACGTGGACTCCCTGCTCACTGTGCTCAGAGAGGCACAGCTCCAGCTCACTGATGAGGCCCAACAAGGCTGAAACACGTGTGTGGGGTTGCTCTTGGTACTCTTGTTCAGAAGAGAATTGCCATAGCATTTCGGTGCTGGACTGCGCATGTGGGCGGGACAAAGACTGATATGCAAATGGATATTTCCCATCTGTGAAAGGTGCAGTGAGCAAAAAGCAGATGGCTGCAAACTCTTTAAGTGGTTAATAACCACTAAACAGGTTATCATGCCATGTGCTTTCGAGAGATGGGCGCCTGCTACCTTTTTTGTACTTTCTTATATTATATGTTCAACACAGTTCATGCTATTATGAAATGTATGCACGTAAGCAGAAGCATGCTGTTTCCATAAAATGCTTCTACGCATGTAATGTACGTCACTGCCACTAAGTATAAACAGTGGATTTCTGTTTAGTAGAGGAGCAAGTATGCTAGCGTATGTCAGTGTGTGGTGTGTGCTAGTGCTAGAGTGTTAGTGCTAGGGGGCTTGGCTTGTTAGTGAGCAGATGATTTCCCCTGCCATGCATAATAAACTGTTTTCCGTTTAATATCTATCTCCGTGTCTCTTGTGATCTTATTTTGTTTCCATAGTTTATATTTTGGGACTTACAATTTAGCATATTTGTATTTGTATTTATATGTTTTATATAGCGCCTTCATCCAAGGCGCTTTACAGTTAACAACAAAACACATCAAACATAGAACAGTAGAAGCAGTAACAGTAAACATGAATCAAGCCATAAAATCGGTATGGAGAACAATTTGCATATGAGGGACAGGAGAGTAGGGGGTGGAGAAGGAAAGAGTAATGAGTGACGTGAGCTATAGAGAGAGAGGAGAGCTTAGGAGAGACGGGAAAAAGTAAAGAGAAAGAGAACAGGAAGAAGGGAACTAGGAGGGTGAAAGGAGAGAGGGGGGAAGTGTCAAGGAGGGGAGTTAAGAAGTGATTTCAGTGAGGTGCGAAAGGAGGAATAGGGGGAGGAGGAGCGGATAGAAAGAGGTAGGGAGTTCCAGTGTAAGGGGGCAAGGAGCAGAAAGGAGCGGAAACGAGAGGAGGCAAAAGGTGGTGGGGAAACAGAAAGTAAGAAGAGATCAGTAGATCGAAGGGAGTGAGAGGGGGTATAGAGTGAGAGGAGAAAGGAGAGGTAAGGAGGGGCAAGGTAATGAAGGGATTTAAAGACAAGACAGAAGAAATTAAATTTAAGTTGGGAGTGGAAAGGGAGCCATCCTAGGTAAGAGAGTGAGTTGGAGATGGAGTCATGGGGAGAGAGTAGACAGAGGGTGTGGATGGCAGAGTGGTAGAGGGATTTGAAGGGAGCAAGATGGGAGGCGGGGAGACCGAAGAAGAGAGAAGAACAATAGAAAAGGCGAGAAAAGATGAGGGAGGAGATTAAAAGTTTGGTAGCATCGAAGGTGAGAGAGGGACGGACTTTACGGATGTTAAAGAGATGATAGCGACATTCCCAAGAAGTGAGGGAGATATGATGAGAAAAGGAAAGGGAAGAGTCAAAGTAAATGCCTAGATTACGAGCATGGTTGGAAATAAGATTAGAGGGGGAAAAATGGATAGAAGGAGGGGGGGTGGAGAGGGTAGGGTCTTGGAAGGGAAGAACAAGACTTCAGTCTTGTCAGTGTTAAGAGAAAGATAGTGAGATGACATCCAGTCTTTAATGGCAGTAAGACAGGAGGAGAGGTTGAGATGTAAGTCTGAGGTGAACCTACGCGAATCTCAGCAATAGACTTTCCTTACCCTTCTCCTGTCACCCTGAGCATCACTCCGAGGGAACCCCCTCATTATCCCCCCAAGACCCGCTGTATGGAACAGCCCCCCCACCCGCTCCTTCCATAAACCCCAACTGAGGCGTTCGACCATGCCTCCCAAACGTATTGGCTGCACTTGTCGAACCACCAGGAATGCCATCCCATGCCCGTGTCACATCATTTATCCTCTTCACCAACTCCCATGTCCGTCGCCCCCTTATCCTATGTTCCACCCTCCCTGGCCTGACTCCCTGTTATTCAATGAGATTGCCCCACTTTGACCAATATTAGTGAAAGGAACTGTCCCCCCCAACTTCTGCCCATTTGCACCGCCCTAACTCCACCTCCCCACATTGTGCCAGTGAGCCTATCCCACCTACCCTCCAACACTGGGTATCCCAAAACCCCTTCAAAAAAACAGATTGGCTCCACATACCCCTTTTCCGTTTCAGCTAAACTTCTCCTAGGGGTCATGTAAGGGGTACATGGGGACCCGATTACGCACCCCATCGCCCCGTTACAGTAATTTTAACAGTATATTGAGTGGTCCATGTGCCTCATGACTCTTCCCTTCTAGGACAGTGGGTGTTCAGCTTCTGAACCTTCCTTGCCCCCTGCATTCTCCGCCAGCCTTGCTCTCTCTGTGGGCGATGAATCTCTCACCTCTCCGTTAGCCCTTCTTCTCCTTCCAAGGTGGCTCTGTTCCCCCTGCATTTCTGTGGCTCTCTGAATATCTACCTCCGACACCAGGTGGAATCTTTCACCCACCCATCAATATCGAACTCCTTTCTCCTGCAGCCACTTTGTGAGGGGGCCACACTTTTTTCACCTCAAAAGGGTCTGCGGCCAGAGGTCCTGGAATATTGCCACTAAGGAGGCCTCATATTCGATGGTTCCCATTCGTTGGGCTTTCTCCAGGATATCCGCCTTTTCCCAGTAATAATGTAGTCTCGCCAAGATGGAGCATGGCCCTCTGGTACCCCCCTCCTGCCTGATGCACTCTGTCCAAAATCACGTGGGCTCCTTCTTTTGACCCTGGCCCCTTCCAATGATTTCCTGGACCTTCTTCTCAAATCTAGCTGGGGACTCTCCCTCCCTCTTTTTGAGACCAAAGAACCAGAGGTTGTTCCGCCTCTCCCTGTTCTTTATCGTCCAGCTTGAGGCCCAGCTCCATTTCTCTTCTCTCGATGTCCCGAAACCGGACCTTGATCTGGTCCTCAAAAATGCCTGCAGATGGTTAATTTGCCTCTTTGCCTTTGAGCCTTTCCACCAGTGTATCTACCTTTGCTGACAGGCCTGCCACTTTGGCTCCGATGTTGGTTCTCAAGCCCCGAATCTCCAACGGGATCATCTGGATATCGCTCTTGATGGTCTCTATCTCTGCAGAGCTGGGGTGGGGCCCCATGGGCGCTTTCTCTCTCTCTCCATTTCTTCTCCAGCACAACTCTGGTACTGGTATTGGGAGAGCTTCCCTCTTCAAGTCATTGACCTCCACCTCCCTGTGTCCTGGCACCCCCTCAGGGTCACACCGCTACCTCTCCTGTAGATGTCTTTTGCTGTATTGTCCTTTATCACCTGGCGAAGGTCCCCCACTGATGCCCTCCTGCATCTGCTGTTCGGCAGCCCCCTGACTGGCCGGATCGGTTCCCCCTACTTTATAGGCTCTCGTCACTATGCACCCTCCACAGGCTCCCCATTCCTGTCCCGGGGTTTCTTCACTCCTCCCGACTCCTCTTCACCTGTGGCCTGGCAGGGGCCGTATATGTGATGGCTGCGGGCCCCCAACTCCTCTGCATGGTCTTGTGGCACAGTTTGTCCCTCCCACATGTTTGTTCTCCTTTAGGGGATGATGCTCGTGGCTGGGTGCAGCTTCTCCTTACCTCTTCCTTGGCACCTCTGTGTGTCTCCCTCTGGCACGGGCTGCTAGTGCCAGTGGGGGGGCGCTCTTCCCAGATTCACGCCTCTGCGCGCCTCAGTCGGCCCGTTGCTACTGATGGTCTGCCCAAGAGCCCTGATCTCCCAGTTCTCCCTCCTCTCCTCACCTCTGTGGCGTATGCACACTGTGACTCTGGGTGCCTGGTGGGGGCACTGCAGGCGGTCCGCTCCCTCCGCACCGCGTCCTCTGGGGCGACCCTCTCATTCTGTGCACACTCGATCTCAGCCCGCCAGGGTGCTGCTCCCACTGTCTATGTCTCTCCCAAACAGCGTGCAAGTGAAGTCAAAGTCCTTAAGTAGGGCTACACATCTTCAGTGAATCACACACATCAGTAGTGCGTGGCACATCAGAGGGTTTCAGTAGCGACTGAGGAGGAACTGCGTAGCCTCTCCTCACGAACATTCAATAGGGTGACTTGCAGCCCTATGCCTACAGGCACCAGGCTTCCAAGCAGAGACTACTCTGCAGTACCAGCGATTCCGTGAGAGACGTTTCCGCAGATAACCATAGCGCCACGCACTACCGATGCATGTGATTCACTGAAAACGTGCAGCCCTACTTAAGGACTTTGACTTCACTTGCTCGCTGTTTGGCAAGACTCCTCTCTAGCACAACGAGGCCAGCAAGCTCCCACTACAGCCACACAGTAGGAACACTTCTTGTCCCTACCACAATTCAGCAGAAGGATTGTACGCCCCAACAAGAACCATTTCGAGGTTGTGTTTGTTTGTTTACCTTCACTCAAGCTGGATGCAGAATAGGAATTTGATGCATATTACTTCCTCCTGATGTATATATAACATTATAGAACTGTAACATGTTGAGACTAAATGTCTCTGTATAACAATAGAGTCACACCACTAGCATCAATTGTTACGATACTAATGATTGCAAACAATAATTCACCATGTCTTGCCTCTTTCTATGCTCCAATTGAAGGTTAGCCCTTTATATGCTATATGTCACTAATTTTTTATGACATACTGTGTGAATAGATGTCTAATGATTTAATACTTGTTTTATGAATGTCTTAATTAATTAAAACTATTGGTTGTTAAATGTTTCACTGAAGACCTGTCTATTCATGTTCTATTTTCTTATATTTCTTTCTTATATTTAAAGGGAGATTCTTGGATCCATTGGTTAAAGGTATAATCTGAGCAGGGTCGATTATATGTAAATCTTGGTTTAGAAGAATTTGAAGTTTTTTGGTATGTGGTTCGGGAGCTGAAGTGGGTGGAATTGCTACCGTTTTGCGAGAGTATGGTTACTTTGAAGCATCCAGACATCATCATAGTTCACTGTGGAGGCAACAGCTTAGGTTATGCAACTAGAATATCCTTACAGTTTGCCGTGAAGGATATATTTACAAAGTTAATGGAACTGTTTCCAGGTTTGAAGATTATTTTTTCTCGGATAGTTCAAAGGCAAATGTGGAAACATTCTAACTTGTTTTGTGCACAAATAAAAAAAGCCAGAAAGAAAGTAAATAAAGCTGTATTTGGTTTTTCTTACAGGATCTTGGAATTACATCTTTGCGCAATGCAAATATCAAGTTTGATGGCATGAATATTTTTGAAAGAGATGGAGTTCGTTTGACTGACTGATGTTGGAAATCAGATTTGTATTTGCAATGTTGCGAATGCATTGAAACTGTTTATGTGCACATGTAAAATATATTTTGAAGTATTTTTTTAGTAGCTGTAGTAAATAAAAAGCAAAACGGAAAAAAGTTAGAAGCTGTTTTTGTGAAAGTTAGAAAAACAATTAAGTACAGTAGAACATTTGTTAGTTCAGTATATAAAAAAAGCCATAGAAGTATTAAGAATGTTTCTAAGAGGTAGGGAATGGCAAGGTTTTCAATTGAAACTTCCTAGATTGGCCAAAAATACAGTTTCAAAAAGTCTGCGGTGTCCAGACACCGTTTGGAGGCACGTCATTATGCTGCACGGCATTTGTGATGTCATCTTTGATGTCCTGGGTGTTAGTCTTAGCAGTACACGGTGGTGGCATGAGTTATGGTTGCTTAGCTTACCATAACTGGTGAATTTCTGGGGGTTTTCTATTTTACTTGTAACCATAAAGTCTCTTCAACAATGTTTTTTCACTGAATTTCATAGGTTTTTATTAGTGCAACTTAACCATAACCTCCAAAGTTTTTTCACTGATAAACACAGATAGATAGAGTATTGCTGATGGTGTGTTCAATTAATGTATATATATATTTTTATAGAACCTTGATTGGACATTTCCTTTATTTTTGACAGTTATAATGTGCTGTTTGGGTTGCTACTGGATCACATTGACACCCCCCTTTAGAGTATAGCCGTTCCTCAGCCCTCGTTTCCACAAAAAGTGAAGCAGGTGTATTTCTTAACTGCATCTGTTTTACCTTTATGATTGGATTGCTATTTTTTGTAGACATTCGAGGGCTCAGTAGGCAATTTAGCCACTACTCAATCTTGTACTACCGCAAGGCAGGAATCTGTTCATCACACAGTGTCGGAGGAAGAACCCAGGTTTCAGTGAGGCAAACAAAGTGGAGATAGAAATATTAAGGACACCTGCATTTTCTTGCAAACTGAGCAAGCATTAGGTAGACCAATAGAGAGAGAGAGGGAGGAAAAAAGGTAAGGAAATGAAGATATGATTGTTCGGGTTCTGATAACGAGAGGATAAAGTGGAGCAAGATGAGGTGTGGACAGGTATACTGGAAGTCATAATATAAAGGAGAAAAAAGTTGCGAGAAGGTCTAAGCAATACGGAGGTAGATTGGGAAGAAAGCATCTGTGATGGAACTGATGGGAAGCAGAGAAATATACAGCAGAGCATAGGAAGAGGTGCCACAGGCAGGTTTGCCACAGGAAATGTCACATAGTGGCAGAAGGTTATGAAAAGAGGGGCAGGGATGTAACCTGGCAGCCCAAGCAGTCAGGAACAGGGACAAACAGGTCTAGGTAGATAATGCTCTTGGGAGCTGTCACATGTAGGAGAGGTACCCCAAGGTGAGGAAGCCCTGTGGATCCTTAGAAATATTCTGCACTGGGATACGCATGACAAGATCTTGTGACAGCTGTAGAGTGAGGTTGGGAGGGGAAACCCCCAGGTCCAGGGCCTGATGCCAGCGGTGGGCAGGAGACAGGTGTCAGCAGTGGAGGTACCATCTTCAGTCCAAGTAGTTGGTGGAGCGCTTCCTGGTTTGCTGTGCTGGCTATGTCAACTTCAGTGATAGTTGTAGAGGGCGGTGGGTGGAGCAACCCGCAGGTCTAGGACCCAATGTTATGTGTGAGCATGAGACTGGTAGAGTAAGCAACCAGCCCACGGCTTCGGCAGTGGCGGTAACAGCCTCAGTTCAGGTAAATGGTGGAGCACAAGTTGGTTTACTCTTCTGGGAACCACAAGACAGTTGTAGAGGGTAGGTGAGAGGGCCAATGCCCAGTTCCAAGGTCAGTGGTGAACAGGAGACAATCAGATAATGAAACAATCCAGATTATCAGGTTATACCGTGATACTCGATATATAGTTAACATAATGAGGCAATCTAGATAGGCAGATAGCACACTATTTCAATCTAGCTAAGCAGATTACACAATTAGTGTATATATAGATGATGATGATGATGATGATTATTGATATTAGTGTTTTTATTGGTATTACTCTTTTGCTGAGTGGCAAATTCACAGATTTTATTTTTGCCGCAGCTTTTGCTGATTTTCTTTACCACAAATATGTTAATGGTAAATTGGGTAAGGTATATAGAAAGGGGATGGGGAGTGGCACGGTAGGTACAAGGGGTCTGCCCCTGCTGCTTGTGGTAAAAAGAAACAGCAAAATCATCCAAAACAGAAATCATTGAAATTGCTGCTTGGCAAAACGAAAGTGGTAAGTGTTAATAGACCATATTTATTTAGCGCAAACCTAGCTTTGATTAGCAATGGATTGCTTTACAAGTCATAGCGGTAATTACAGGGTAGGGGAAGCAGAACCTAAGGGATCAGTACCAGGGAATGAGGAACTAACAAGGGGGGGGTACAACAGGAAATCTGGCAGCAAGGCATTAACTAACAACTAGATGAGGAAACAGAGGGGAGTATATCACCCAGTCTCAGGTTAGGTGGGGAGTGGAGGAGGTGTGGAATAAGGTGTTAAGGAAGAGGAGGGTCTTGTGCTCTTCCTGAAATGTAGAAGTGAGGGGGCAAGTCTGGTGTTGATGGTGATAAAGTTCCAGAGACTGGGGGAATAGACCGATAAGGCCTATCTTCTGGTTCCACCAGAGTTCAAGGAGGCCTCTGGAGGAGCATATTCTTCTGAAGATCCAGAACTTCTCAGGGACCTAGCTTGGGTACTTGAGGGTGACGGTCTTGTAGATAGTACAGCCCAGAGTTCAAGGAGGCCTCTGGAGGAGCGTATTCTTCTGAAGATCCAGAACTTCTCAGCGACTTAGCTTGGGTACTTGAGGGTGACGGTCTTGTAGATAGTACAGCAGAGTTTGAAGGTGAAAAGTGCTTGCCATGGGAGTCAGTGCAGTACGATGAGGGTCAGAGTGATGCAGTCGAACTTGTGGAGGCCTTTGCTGAGTCATGCTGCAGCATGTAGAACATATATCACAGATGCCAGGGGTAGCCATAAGGCCTTCTAGGAGGGCTTTGCTACCATCCTGGTGGGAGAGGACCAAGGCTTGAACAGCAGATCTGAAATTGGTTGCTGGGGTAAAGGGTTTGATTTTCCACGGGAGGAAAAGTTGGTACCATGCAGTGTGTGTCTTCCTTGCTATGTGCTCCTTGAAACAGTGGTGTCTCTTTATGTAGAACCCATTGGTGCACATGGCCACCTGGAGTTTGATGACCTGGAGTTTCATAGTGTGGAGCCAGGTCTGGATGTCCGGGTGTTAGGTGTTGTTGGTCAGTAGTTAGTCAGCAGTAGGAATTCAGTCTTGGAAGTGGTGAGATCTAGGTAAGCACTGGACATCCAGGACTGGATCAATGTGAGGCAAGCCTTGAGTAGTAAATGCCTTTGATCGAGGATACATTGAGGGAGAGCTATGTTTCACCTGCACCTTAATGGATGGCTATGTTGTGTGGAGGCTGGAGGGTTTCGAGTGGTTCCATATAAAGGCAAAAAATCAAATGGGAGTGGATAGATCCTTGTGAGATTCAAAGATGATGGGTAGAGTTGATGATCTGAGGAACACATTTGTATGAATTGGTGGTGGTTAGCAAGGTTTGAACCAGCTCAGGATGGTCTTGCTGATCCCCGTACGGCAATGTATAATGTTGCAGAGTGTCTGGTGGTTTACAGTGTCAAATGCAAGTGAGAGGTTGAGGAGAAGCAGGAGCCAAAAATGTCCATTGTCGAGGATGTTCAGAGCATTGTTGATCACCTTAATGGTTGCCGTTTGTGTGCTAGATATGTAGGTTGAACAATAGGACAATCTAGATAAACAGGTAACATAATGAGAGAATCTTGATATGTAGTTAATGCAATTAGCCAATCTAGATAGGCAAATTTCTCTTACCTCTCGCGCCTGTCACTACCACCTCTTCGCGTTATTTCATTCGCGGGTTGCCCTACAATATGGTGATAATCCCTCCTACCAAGTGAGGATATAATATCTATTTCATCAAAAGAAGGGACATATACATACTTAATGACACAGCATGTTACCCTCAGACATCAGAACACTGCTACCAAACAGCCACTCAGCAAATGTGGGCTGTATGTATTCTAATTAATGACGTATACCAATATTTTCACTATAATATCATATTTTAAATCATTTACTTAATCGCACAAATATCAAAAACATTATTTAAAAAAAATATTTACACCACATAAAAAGGTATACAATGTTAAAAGTAGTTATTCCACCACACAAAGTCAAGTTTTACAAATACTTGAAACACTATGCAGTAGCAACTCAATTCCTCTTGCTTCTTACTGCAAAAAAGTAATTTGTCTTGTGCTTCCTGTAGACTTCTCTCTATGGTCCCGGTTCCTATAACTCGGTCCCAATTGCAGCTTCTCTCTCTCTTTTGGGGATGATTATAAGATCTTTTTTTGTAACCGACCTGCCCTAGGACAATGCGTCCCCAATGTGTGTCATGTATTGAATCTTAGTATCACTAATCTGTAGAGTATTAGTAATATCCCAGATCTGAATTTTCTAATAGGAAATCCAATCCCTGGCTTTCTGTCCACTCAATGGATAGGTAAGCATCTCACCT
The DNA here is from genome assembly GCF_040938575.1 of Ambystoma mexicanum. Classification (NCBI taxonomy): domain Eukaryota; kingdom Metazoa; phylum Chordata; class Amphibia; order Caudata; family Ambystomatidae; genus Ambystoma; species Ambystoma mexicanum. The sequence goes on from NC_090939.1 coordinate 821,693,634, forward strand.
CGCGTATGTGTATCTCTGGCATGTCTACAGTCTGCTGCTACGTGCTGCTCTCCACATTCGTAACATCTGCTCATCTCTCACCTTCCATGCCACTAAACTTTTAATCTCCTCCCTCATCTTCTCTCGCCGCTTCTATTGCTCCTCTATCCTCTTTGGACTCCCTGCATCTCATCTTGCCCCCCTCAAATCCCTCTACCACTCAACCATCCGTACTCTATGTATCCTTGCTCCTCACGACTCCATTTCCTCCTCACTTTCTTACCTTGGTTGGCTTCCGTTTCACTCCCAAATTAAATTTAATTTCCTCTGTCTCGTCTTTAAATCTCTTCATGACCTCGCCCCCCACTGATCTCTCTTCTCTCCTTTCTTTCTACATCCCTATCTGCTCCCTTCGAGCCGGTGATCTCTTCCTTCTCACCGTCCCCCCTTCTCCATGTGCCTCTTCCCGTTTCTGCTCCTTTTAGCTCCTAGCCCCCCTGCACTGGAACTCCCTCCCTCTCTCTATCCGCTCCATAACCACCTTTTCCTCCTTCCGTTCTTCCTTGAAATCTCTCCTTCTACATCCCCGCCCTGATACCCTTACCCCCTCTCACTTCTCTCTCTCTCCTCCCTCACATCTTCCCCTACTCACCTTCCCTACCCGCTCCTTTCCCTTACCCTTACCTCGCCCTCCTTACATCCTCACCCTAATGCCCTTTCTGTCTCCCTCCTCCTTCCCTTTCTCACCCCCCTCCTTCCCTTACTTACCCTCACAGGTTAATTGCTCTACCTATTGTTTTATTGGTTTGATTCATATCTTTTAAATTGCTTCTACTGTTATATTTTTCTATGAGTATCTAGATAGGTAGCTAACACCATATGGCAATCTAGATGGCCAGGTAACACAATGAGACTCCTTAGATATGTATGTGATTCCGTATTATCTGTTCCAATAAACCAAAGTCATGTGATTTTGTATGTGATTTCATTTTGTAATATGTCAGTTAAACAGGTGGCAGTTTTTGTAATTTCATATTCTCCTGCCCCGACATAGCATATGACACTGGAGGTCATTACGAGTTTGGAAGCAGCCATGGCGCTATTAGCGCCATGGCTGCCTCCAAACCCGTGTCCGGGTAGTCGGAATGGGGACTTACCGGTTCATTCCAACCTTGGAGGACACGGTAATTCCCCATTCTGAAAACCATTCCTCATTCCCATTCGAGCCCCCATTGGGCTCAATGGGAATGGGGAAGGAGCTAATAACGGGCCCGCAAATAGTGGGCCCATTATTAACTCCCTGGTCCTTTAGCGGGTCCCACTAAGGGCGGCTGGTAAAATCAGCCGGCCTTTGTGGGACTCGCTAAGGGACCTCGGAATGCGGCGGTAGGGGGTTAATGGCACCGGCATCCTTACCGGTGCCGTTAACCCCCTACCGCCGTACTCGTAATGAGGCCCACTGTGTGTGATTCAGAAATACTGCAGCACCAATAAACCCAGTGGTCTATATGAGTTATTTCATACTCTGCTACATGAAATAAACATGTCAATATATGTGATGTCATGGTCTCCTGCATCAAAGAATATCACAGGTCAATATGCGTGTTATTGGGCCTCATTACAACTCTGCCGGTCCGGTAACAACAGTGCCGATAAGCCTACTGGCACCATTGTTACCGGACCGGCACAGTACGACTCAGTGGGCTGGCGGGTGCCGGCGGAACGCCACCCACTCGCAGAGTTTCACGGAAGCACCGGCACCGCTAGTAACGGTGCCGGTGCTTCTGTGGTCCCCGTTCCCATTGAGTCCAAACGGACTCAAATGGGAAGGGGGATTTACAATTACCGGCGCCTGACTTCCCGGAACGCCGGAGTTGTAATGCCCAGTGTTTTCGGAAAGCCAAGCACCAGTAAAATGTGCAACTCAGGCGGCAACCAGCCGGTTTTACCGGCACGGTTATCACCTGACTTGTAGAGGCCCATTGTGTTCTCCAAGTGTAATTACTCAAGTGTGAAAGTGTGCAATGTTGTATTGTCTCTTGCATCAAAATGTATATGTCAATGCGTGTCTGTTTATATTCTCTTGCTCAAAGTAAATCAAAGGTCAATTTGTGTAATTTTCTATACCCCTTTTCTAATAAATAACGTTGCATTGTATGTGATTTCAAGTTATCCTGCACCAATATAGCATATGATAATGTGTTTGATTTTGTATTCACCAACATTAAAACAAATGTATCAAATTTTGTATTTTCGGCACCAGAAAATCTTGGGTGAATGTGTATGATATGGTATTCTTCTTTGCCAATACATTAAGTACCGGTGTGTGTGTGATCTCGTACATATTCTCATGCACCAAAAAAGCATGTGTCCATATGTGTGATTTTATTTTACTTTGAGACCAAAAACTCACTGGTCAATGTGTGTGATTTTGATTTCAGAAATGCAAATGAACCACCTGGCAGCGTGTGTACATTTTTCTGCAGCACGAAAGCATGTGTCAATGTGCATGAATGCAGATTTTCCTGCGGCAATAAATCACCAGTCAATGGGTCTCGTTACGAGTTTGGAGGTAGCCATGCCGGTTTTACCGGCATGGCTACCCCCAAACTCAGGCCCGGGTCCCGCAAAATGGGAATAACCGGGCCATTCCGACCTTTGAGGGCCCGTAATTCCCTTTCGCGGGACCCGGACCCAGTACATCCCCTTTCCCATTCGGCCCCCATAGAGCTCAATGGGAATGGGGAGGATGGTAACAACGGACCCGTTCGTAACGGGACCCATTCTACCATCCTGTTCTGCTAACGGGTGCCGCTCTGCATGTCTGGTCTGACCAGGCGTGAAGAGTGGCCCGCGAGTAATTTGGCGGTAGAGTGATAACGGGGCCGGCAGCAGTACTGGCAACGTTATCACTGTACCGCCAGGGTCGTAATGAGGCCCAATGTGTATAACAGGAACATTTTTGTGATTTACCATTCTCTTCTGCCAAAAAAGTATTTGCCAATGTATGAGATTTATTTCAGATTCTCTTCTGCCAGAGTATTTTCCAATGTGTGGAATTTTTGTATACTCTTTAAAATATAAAGATGGGTGTGTGTGATTCTCCTATACTAATGAATGATGCATCAGTGTTTGTGATTTTGTATTTGCCTTTCATGCACCAAAAAGCACAATTTAATGTGTATGATTTCGTATTCTCATGTGCCACTAAATCACGGGCCAATGTGTGTAACTTTGCATTTTCCTAAACAAGTCACAGGTGATTGTTTGTAATTTCATATTCTCCCATGCTAAATAAGCGTGTGTCAATTTATGTGTGCAGCATAAAACCATGTGTGTAATTTCATACTCTCCTGTCAATAAATCAAATTTCAATGTTTGTGATTCTGTATTCTCTGCCGCCAAAAAATGACTGGTCAATGTGTGTGATTTCATATTGTCCTGCACCCAAAGGTCATGGGTGAATGCATATGTTTTTGTGATCGTGTCGCAGGGGCCGAAAGCACCTTACATGATGCCTATAGTGGGCCGAAAAGTAAATGTGGGTGGGGCGGTAGGCGCGGCCGGCCGGGGCATGGCAGGAGTCTTTTTCAACCCCCACTTTTCATTAAACACATGGAAGTAACAGTGTTTATTTGTATTTCAAACTTACATTTTGTACTACACATTTTCCATTGTTATCATTTATTTCCATTTAGTTATTGCATATCGTCTGTTTAATTAAAGTATATATATATTTTATTGACCCTTGATTGCACATTATGTTATTTTGGACTGCTCAACTTTGCTCTTTGGGTTGGCCAAGAAGAGTATGGCCTTCTTTGAGTCAGGTTTCCACAAAAAGCAAAGGATGTACATCACCTAAATGTGCCTGTTTTAGCTTTATTATTGGGTTCACTCTTGGAGTGTGACACTATGCTCCATGGCCCCCAACTCCCAAACAAACACTATGCCCCATGGCCCCCACCCTCAACCAAACACTGTGCCCCATAGCCCCAACCAAACACTATGGCCCCCACCATCAACCAAACACTGTGCCCCATTTCCCACAACCTAACAATATGCCCCATGGCCCCCACTCCCCAACCAAACACTATGCCCCATGGCCCCCACATGGCCCCCACCACTAAACCAAACACTATGTCCCATGGCCCCAACCAAACACTATTCCCCATGGCCCCCACCCCTCAACCGAACACCATGCCCCAACCCCTCAACCAAACACTATGCCCCATGGCCCCCACCCCTCAACCAAACACTATGCCCCATGGCCCACACCCCTCAACCAAACAGTATGCCCCATGGCCCCCAACCAAACAGTATGCCCCATGGCCCCGCTCCCTGACGAAACACTATGCCCCATGGCCCCCAACCAAACACTATGCCCCATGGCTCCCACCCCTCAACCAAACACTATGCCCCATGGCCCCCACCAAACACTATGCCCCAACCCCCCAACCAAACACTGTGCCCCATGGCCCCCACCCCCTACCAAACACTATGCCCATGGCCCCCAGCCCTCAACCAAACACTATGCCCCAAAGCCCCCACCCCTCAACCAAACACTATGCCCCATGGCTCCCACCAAACACTATGCCCCCACCCCCTACCAAACACTATGCCCATGTCCCCCAGCCCTCAACCAAACACTATGCCCTAAAGCCCCCAGCCCTCAACCAAACACTATGCCCCATGCCCCCCAACCAAACACTATGCCCCAACCCCCCAACCAAACACTGTGCCCCATGGCCCCCACCCCCTACCAAACACTATGCCCCATGACCCCCACCCCTCAACCACACACTATGCCTCATGGCCCCCAACCAAACACTATGCCCCATGGCCCCCACCCCCTACCAAACACTATGCCCCATGGCCCCACCCCTCATCCAAACACTATTTCCCTTGGCCCCCACCCCTCAACCAAACACTATGTCCCATGGCCCCAAACCAAACACTATGCCCCATGGCCCCACCCCTCAACCAAACACTATGCCCCAACCCCCCAACCAAACACTGTGCCCATGGCCCCCAACCAGACACTTTGCCCCATGGCCTCCACCCCAAATCAAACACTATGCCCTATGGCCCCCAACTAAACACTATGCCCCATTGCCCCCACTCCCCAACCAAACACTATGCCCCATGGCCCCCAACCAGACACTATGCCCCATGGCCTCCAACCCCAACCAAACACTATGCCCCATGGCCCCCAACCAAACAATATGCCCCATGGCCCCCACTCCCCAACCAAACACTATGCCCCATGACCCCCACCGCCCAACCAAACACTATGCCCCAACCCCCCAACCAAACACTGTGCCCCATGGCCCCCACCCCCTACCAAACACTATGCCCCATGGCCCCCACCCCCTAACCAAACACTATGCCCCATGGCCCCACCCCTCAACCAAACACTATGCCCCATTGCCCCCAACCAAACACTATGCCCCATTGCCCCCCACCCCTCAACCAAAAACTATGCCCCATGGCCCCCAATCAAACACAATGCCCCATGCCCCCCACGCCTCAACCAAACACTATGCCCCATGGCCCCCAACCAAACAATATGACCCATGGCCCCCACTCCCCAACCAAACACTGTGCCCCATGGCCACCACCCCCAACCAAACACTATGCCCCATGGCCCCCACTCCCCAACCGAACACTGTGCCCCATGGCCACCACCCCCCAAACAAACTAATAGATTTTTTCTGTTTGGTGATTGGGTGAGCCTGGTCAGGGTGCGGTGGATGACCAGCAATAGACTTTTTGTGTTTGGTGATGGGGAGAGCCCGGCCAGGACACAGTAAATCAATGGCAATAGATACTGTTTTTCATTGAGCAGAACATTAAGGCTACAAAGGCCATGCAGTGTTAAATAGACACGAGGAATTCGGTAGGTTTTGCACTGGTAGTATGGTGTGGAGAAAGAAATGAAAAGGTGGTGTGGGAACCTCTATCTTGAGAGGCATTTTCCCATAGCTGTATGCCATGGAGCCGGGAGCGGCCATCAGGACTCCTCTGTCTGCTGTCTGCTGCTTCGTCTGAGATAACCTCTCGATGGTTTCTCAGGTAGGATGTGTGGGCCATTTATAGAGTTGGTAGTTTTATTGAGAAACATGATTGTTAAAACCTTAGGCACTGACTATTCAGGAGGCCAGGAATGTGGGTTTCAGTCCACGATCACCATTTGTGCTGCCTCCCGGTACTCACCAGCAGGTCTGACTTTTGCACTCCACTGGGCGGCACACACTTAGACCCCTTCCCCACTGAATCCTGAATGCACAATCTCACCCTCTACCCCCTACCAACCCGAACCCCCCACCCCAGCATACAGACTAACAAGCATACACCAGGCATGCATACATACCCATACAGACCCGAGCCCCTCACCATACATACTAACAAGTGTGCGCCATGCATACATACCCATACAGACCCGAACCCCCCAAACCCCAACTCAGCATACAAACTCACAAGCATACACCAATACACCATGCACCCACACAGGCCCGAACCCCCCACCCCAGCACACAAACTCACAAGCGTACACCATGCAGCCATACAGGGCCGAACCCCCCACCCCAACTCAGCATACAAACTCACAAGCATACACCATGCATAGATACCCATACACACCCGAATCCCCCACCCCCATCTCGGCATACAGACTACCAAGCATGCACCATGCATACATACGCATACAGACGAGAACCCTCCCACCCCCATCTCGGCATACAGACTACCAAGCATGCACCATGCATACATACCCATACAGACCCGAACCCCTCCCACCCCCCAATTCAGCATACAAACTCACAAGCATACACCAATACACCATGCACCCATACAGGCCCAAATCCCCCGCCCCAGCACACAAACTCACAAGCGTACACCATGCACCCATACAGGCCCAAACCCCCCAACCCCTAACTCAGCATACAAACTCACAAGCATACACCATGCACCCTACATGCCCGAACACCCCACCCCCAACTCAGCATACAAACACACAAGCATACACCAATACACCATGCACCCATACAGCCCTATCCCCCCACCCCCAACTCAGCATACAAACTCACAAGAATACACCATGCACCCATACAGACCCTCAACTCAGTATACAAACTCACAAGCATACACCATGCACCCATACAGACGGAACCCAGATCTCAACATACACTGTACTTTCACATAAAAACAAACACTCAGGCAGACCCGACATCCCACCCACTCCACAACATACATTGGACAATCACTCAAAAACAAACACTCAGGCAGACCCGACACCCCCCCACCACAACATACATTGCACTATCACTCAAAAACAAACACTCAGGCAGACCAGATGCCCCCCACATCTCAACATACACTGCACTTTCAGACAAAAACGACCACTCATGCAGACCTGACACCAACCCCCAACAACGCATCTCAACATACATTGCACTTTCACACAAAAACAAACACTCAGGCAGACCCGTCACGCCCCCACCCACGAATCTCAACATACACTGCACTTTCACACAAAAACAAACACTCAGGCAGACCAGACGCCCCCCATCCCCCAAAACAACACATCTCAACCTACATTGCACTTTCACACAAAAACAAACACTCAGGCAGATCCGACCCCCCCCACACCCACAACAACGCATCCCAACATACATTGCACTTTCACACAAAAACAAACACTCAGGCAGGACCCGACAGCCCCCCATCCCCGCATCTCAACATACACTGCACTATCACTCAAAAACAAACACTCAGACAGACCCGACACCCCCCACCCCCCAAAAACTCATCTCAACATACACTGCACTTTCACGCAAAAACAAACACTCAGGCAGACCCGACACTCCCCCACCAGCCCCCCAACAACGCATCTCAACATATACTGCACTTTCACACAAAAACAAACACTCAGGCAGACCCGACACTCCTCCCACCCCCGCATCACAACATATCACCTCTTACGGCTCTATGCCATTGTGTTGCCTGTGCAGAACGGTATGTGAGTGGCTAGGTAGATTCTCCATATAGTAAATTTGTCATGCGGAAGACTTCCTTGCATGGCGCAATGTGTAACAACACTTCCTACAGCAAGGGTCATACATGGGTCTAACTGAAGGAAACATAAATAGTCAAATTTCCTCCCTATTGTGCAACAAGGCCCATCATTAACACCATACGCTAATGTACGCAACCCAACGCACTTTTGCTGTTCTACCAATTGTACAATGTCCTCCTCAACCATTGTGTAATACACACCAACTTGAAAGGCATGCAGAGTAACAACTGCATTATGTTCTGGTGGCTCACATGCAAGCCTAGCAGCTTGGGTGCATGGCCTATGGTCTGTGGCATTCGACCATTTACCCAACAGGCTAGGCCTAGGCCACACCGACCACAACATAACAGAGCCATGCAGTCGAACATATAGTCATATAGCAGACATCAGAAATGCAACATGCGCACCGCCACTTCCACCCATCCGCCACACCATAAAGCAGGGGGGCAGGCACACGTGTTCCACTTACCGTAATGCAGGCACAGATCGCTGATTTTGGCATCGCTACCCACTTCCTATCACTAAGCACTATAAGCATCCCAACCAAAGAATACAAGCGTCACTACATTTCACCTGCTCCCAACACTGTACTACGTACTTACAACCAATGATTCATAGTGCACTGCAACACTTACTAATCTCGGCACTACCAACTAGGCAAGCCTATATAAGAACCAGGTGCACCGTGGCCTCTTTCATATGTACAGCATTCCGTTACTGCAGCCATGCAACACAGTACACGACTCGTCACTGCTGCATGTCCACCCATACACCAACAAGTGCAGACTACTCTACCAATCACCACACCCATGCTACCAAAAGTATGTGCACTGCAGCCAAAGCACACCCACAAAGTCACAATGTAGCACCTACTTCAACCAGTGGACACACTTTTCAGTGCTAGGGCTGCAGCCATGCATCAAAAGGGCTACAGACTTACCTCACACAGCTCACCATACTACACACTATGTTTACACCCGCAAGTGTCCTGCAATGCATTGCCCTTCTCCAAATGTGCCTGCCACCACTCGTCAAAGAAACACATTTACTCTGCAGCTCCCATGTCATTAAGAACACTGCCTACAATCACCACGCAACAGTGTTGTCTGTTCACGTAACCGCACATTGGCGGAGTATGAACTACTACCGCTGGCAAGGCAGTGTCTTCAAATGAGGTATATCACATGAACCATTTCTCACTCCCGCACCTTTTCCATCCCTTCTTCCCACCACCAAAGAACGTCCATTATGTTTCTCTGTCCCTTTCGCCGCTGCATTCTCCTCCAATACAACATGCCACCATCATTGAACACTTTTAACAAACATCCTGTGACTGCACACTGCAGTGCACTCAAAAATTTCTTCGCTCAGCGACGAACAGGTAAATGGGACGCTGCAGCGGAGCCTCATCAGACCACTTTGAGTGCACACCCAAATACTTACAACACCCCCAGCCATGCTCACAATACCTAACAGCCATGCCACACACACCACAACACTATCCTGCGATACACCATGGCGGCGTTTTCCAAAAGCTTTGACGCACAGCACGCTTCCCTCCAGCCAACCACTGGCCGTGTCCAATTTTCGCCGACATCACAGTCTGCCGCATGCCAATCAGACTGCAGTCCGCGGAGCGTACAGGGAAATGGTTCGGCTGAGCGGACCCAGATATCACTAATATTTTGGGATGTACATTTCTGTGATTTGCAAAAAAAGTACTGGTCGAATTGCCACCTAAAACACAAAAGCACGCTTTCTAGCCCAAGTTCCCGCTCCTGCCCCAAATTTGGTAAAAATCTGTCCAGCCGTTCGGAATGTAGCCGTGCGCAAAGTTTTTCCCCATTCAGTCTACACACAGGAGGTTAGAGAAATACATATATAACATAAGTGGATGCAGAGGCAAAGGGCCTCTTGTTATTACAGTTTCTGAACTTGCTTTAAGTCTTATATTTACCTTGCCATAATGACTATGCCATACCATGTTATTTTACAACTTACAACAGAGGCCAGGGATCTGTCAGATGTGGCAGTTCTGCTGGAGAAGAGTGGCTACAGAAGTGGGGGAGCAGAAGAGGAGTGCAGCGTTAGGCAGAATCCTGTGCAGTACCCTTTGGGACCACTACACACAATTAAGACTACAAGTGTAAGCACAATTTCACCTTTGGTACAAGCCTGTACTACACAGTAAAGTGGTAGCGATGGCTGAACAGCAAGACTTTTCTCAAGAGTAAAGTGAGCAGTATCAAGGGTTACACCAGGGACAACAATTACAGTGATTCAAATAAACACTAACTCAAGGTTTCTTGGTAAAAGAATATACATTTATTTACTCAGTCAGTTATAAAACAGTTCACTATCATAAAGCAGCAAAAAATCACAGTCTTAATATACTACTACAACAACACTCAATCAATTCTGGACAAGTAAGCTCAAAATGAAGTGTGAGCAAAATGGCACACTAGCAATTTAAAAGGGAGGAAAGACAAGGTTATCAAAAATCAATAGCACCAACAAGTTATAGGCAGGGCAATCTAGAAAAGGCTACTACAACTAGGATTCAAGTCAATAGGCCTGGGCCAATGTCAATGGTTCAGAGTCTTGGCAGAGGATCACACAGTTCAATTTAGTTTGTGGTTAAGTCTTTGCCAAGAGTTCAAAATGAAGTTGGTTGGATGAAAAGTTATACGAAAAGGAAGAGAGATAAAAGCCTTTGCAAAGGCGAAAGATTTCAAACACTTTCACTGCGGCCAGACGGAGCGAGCGGACGAATTTTGCAGAGTTCCTTAAAGATGAAGAAGGGTCTAGCTGAGGCAGTTGTTCCTGGCAGTTCCTGCAGTATCGCTGTTCCGGGAGCTTCAGTCATGGTGACAAGAAGACGGACGTCTGGAGGGTCCTGCACTACCCAGGGAAGAGGCCAACAGCAGAGAAAAGCGATGAATAAAAAGTGCGCACCTTAAAAGCACGGATGGACTCTCTCCCACTGGCTATCCAGTTTCCTGCAGCACAGCAAATTCGACCAGTCTGGAGAGGAGGTTCAGGTGCTTTGTGAGCTGGTTGGTCCCACCAGGCTCAAGGGGAGAAGTCTGCTAGAAGGTCTTCTCTGTCATTTGAAGTTTCAGGCAATTTGGACCTGCAGCAGGGCTTCACCGGGGTTTCCAGTTGTTGCAGCAGTTTCCTTCCTTCAGCTTCCTTCGGTTCTCTTGTTCCAGTGGTGACTCTGCCTTCCAGTCCAAGACCCCTGCCTTTTAAGCATTTTTCCCCCATTCACACCAGCCTAGCTGTCGATCACTCAGCAGCGTGGCTGTCCTGGCGGGACAGTCACCACAGCCAATCACACAGAGTGCGACATAGGTCTCCAAGGAGACCCTGTGCAGGGAGTCTCAAACTCCTCCCTCACATCCTGTCCACCCCAGACACTCAGGCGCCTAAGGAGGGCTTCTGTGCAGAAGCTTGCCAAAGGACAGCGAACAAAGGAACCAAACCTGGTTTGGCGCGCAGAGAAAAACACGGGAATTACCTTTACAAACAGAAATGGCGAAAAAACCCAAAAGGAACCAAGTTAAAATAAAAGTGGATTACCAGGTTTAGTTTGAGGCTACCACCATAGCCTCTAATGGTACCAAAGACTATTTTCATAGTCTGCGGTAGAATAAAAATGGTAGTTACCACTGCCACCAGCCAAATCTTAGAGAAAGGGTAACATAAAAATGTTACATGAGAATCAGTCAAAAGGGGAAAAGTATTAACCCCTCCAGCACTCCAGCACTCTATTGTAAGAAAGTGTGTGCTGGGTCTGCGAATTTGTAAAAGATGAATAAAGTCAATGGCAGCTTTAAATGTTCTGGGAGACAGTAGTCAGTCCCAGAAAATGGAGTTTAAAGTGGGAAGTCTGAAAAGACAACCCTGTGTCACTGCACTAAAGGTGCTGTGTGACGCTTAGTAAAAAGATGATGCCTATGGAGTTGGTGAGACTCCATATCCATGAACACAGAGCTCTTAGGAGCTCTTAGGGCTGGAGCACTCTCCAACCCCGCCTTAATCAGGGCCAAAGGACCTCTGACTGAATGGCTATAAAGAAGTTCAAAGGGACTATATCCAACTCCCTCCTGAGGGACTTCTCTATAAGCAAAGAGAAGGCATGGGTCACGATTCCTGCCCCCAGACCCCCCGGCATATCAGACTGGAGCCAGGTCACGGCCACCTAGTCGGCCCCTAAGGGACTCTCCATCTCCCCAGACACCTACTTGGACTGAGACTTGGCGCCTTTGGCACCAAGCTCACACACAGTCCTAAAATCCACTTAGTATTGGACTTGCAATGTATTATGGGGCAATAAATGCCCCCATGTAATTCAGTTCCTTGAACTGGATGAGCGGTCTAGTCTTTCGGGTGTGGCTCAGCTCAGGGATACCTGGGATACCTACAGACTATGTAAACCACACCCGGCCTGAGAAACATGCTTTGCGTTTCTCTGCACCTGCAGCGTGACACTCAACGTGCTCGGATCTCCTGAAGAGGAACACTTCTTTCTTCAGCGCCAGCGCACCTGCAAGAATAAGAACTTTGTTGGTTGCCAATGCTCACCTGGAAGAGCATCCAACTTCTGTCCAGCTCTTCCCAGTCTTGTGGATTCCTACGGCAGAGTCATCTCCATCTCGGCACGCCGCGCCCTACCAAAGGGGAGAAGAATAGAAGAAAAGACGTTAGTAAGCATTCTGCAATACTTAGCTCTCTCGAATTTGCAAACAGAGTTTAATCCTTACCTGAACTCCTGTCGATCGGACACCTTCTGCTCCGGAGCATCCCGCCGATCTGAAAAAGGGGAAAAGACACATCAGGTTAGCGCAAAACATTTAAGAGGCGCCGCATATCACGCTTTCTCACCGCAGCTCATCTCCTCAGCTCACTTCTATGCTGGGTTACTGCGGCACCTAAAAGGACATGGAAAAGACGAACATTGGTTAGTGCTAAGGAAGGTAATAAGCATCACGCTCCACATCCCTACTTACTTCAGCAGCGCATCACCATCCTCAAGACCTTCATCACCTAAGGAAAGAAAGACACAGTATTAAAGGGACTAGAGCCATCAGAACTTTTGTAAGACTCATTCCAATTACCGGTCGGGCTGAAGCCGCAGCAAGCCCCGTCCGCCGGGCCCGTGCCAGTGAAGCAACTAGGCACCCTCCAGCCCGCATCACCCAACGCACCCCTGCATCGAAGGCAGGACGGAGAGCGCCCCACATCAAAAAACAAGGCCCAGTGCTTGGCTGAGCAAGTCCAGGGAAGGGTTCGAAGTGGTCGGAAGTCCGGACCGGCTGAGTGGCATCCCCGTGGATATCAGGTGAGCGTTACAGAACGCAAAGCCTCACACCAAAAATCCACCTGGGCGTCATGGAAACGTCAGAAACCGACCAGTTAGCCCAAATGTTGGGACAGTACGCTCCGAACTACATGCAGCCTGGCAGGAGACCAACACCCTGAGGAGGGAGTTGATAGTTGCTAAGGAACGAACAGATGACCTAAGCCGACAACTTCTCCAGTCGCAAGCGGGACATGCACCATTGCTGGGAAACGTGCCTACAATGCCAGTACCATCAGCCAGCCCTATTCAGATAACCCTTCCTGGGGTAGTTCCCTTGGCGCCACCGGAGCGATTCACTGGGGATCCTAAGAAATATGCCACTTTTATCAACCAGTGCTGTCTGCACTTCCTTTGCAGGCCCGGGGCCTTTCCAAATGACCAATCACGGGTCGCATTTGTGCTATCTTATTTGAGCGGAAGTGCTGCAGATTGGTCAGTACCATTTGTGACTCAAGACGATCCTCTGTTACGCGATTTCAGGGGTTTTCAACAGGAAATGGAAAAACGTTTCGCCCGTCGTACTCATGGACAGGCTCTAGACAACGAACTTCTATCCTTTCGTCAAGGGAACCAAGACTTATTGACATGCATCGCCACGTTCAATAGACTTGTGGTTGAAGCTGAATGGCCTGCAGAGAAGAGAACCACGTTATTTCATAGGGGTTTGCGGGGAGAGCTAAAGGATGTCCTCACACAAGTAGTGGACCCCCCTCAAGACTATGCAGAATTTATTAACCTGGTGGTTCAGCTAAATCAAAGATTTCAAGACCGAAGAGCAGATCGGATCAGACCCGACTCTCGCCCTATTTATGTGCGTTCAAGGGACAATGTTTCTCGATAAACAGAAGGCTCAGGGGAACCAATGCAGATTGGAGGCATCAGATCACCCTTGACTAAGGCGGAAAGAGATAGGAGGAGGCAACAGCAGTTATGTTTGTACTGTGGAAAATCGGGTCACTTTCTAAAGGAGTGCCCAGTGAAGCCACCGAGAAGGATAGTAGGAGCTACGGACAAGGAAGACCCCACCAAAGAGTCGGAAAAGCTGCCCAGCCCGGCAAGTGTAGGGATCCACTTGTTGAGCGAAGAAAGTGAACTACAGACCTCCCATTTTGCACTACCTGTGATCCTGATCGATCACCAACAACCATCGTGGATGCACGCAGCAAGAGTGTACATAGACAGTGGAGCTGTTGGGAATTATATCGACCAAGATCTCGCAGCAAAGATGGGACTTCCTTTATGTCCAAAGTTAACGACAGACACTGTAACCACAGTCGATGGCACGGAAATAGCCTCTGGTCCAGTATCCCAATGCACTGTAACATTAACCCTTCTGTGCCAGGATGGGCATCAAAAATCTATCGCTTTCGACCTCATCAAGGCACCTCAGTTTCAACTGATCTTAGGGATGCCCTGGTTGGTAGCTCATAATCCTCAAATAGATTGGCGAGCAAAGGAGCTGGCCTCCTCCGAGACCTGTGCTCAAACGTGTTATTGTCAAAAGAAACAATCAATCAACGCCAGAACCTCTACGCTGGGAACAGTGGAGGCCAGGACCCTACCAAGAGAGTACCAGGATTTTCAAGACGTGTTTCAGAAGGAACAAGTTAATACCCTACCTCCACACAGACCATACGATTGCCAGATTGACCTGATACCCGGAGCCCATATCCCTTGTGGACGAATCTACGCACTCACAGAACCAGAAAACCAGCACCTGAAGTCCTATCTCGACCAATACCTGGCAAACAGGTTCATCCGTCCCTGGAAGTCCCCGGCGGCGAGTCCTCTGTTCTTCGCACCGAAAAAGGAAGGGGACCTAAGAACGTGCATCGACTATCGCGCATTGAACCTGATTACCGTCAAAAACCGTTACCCCCTGCCATTGATTCCTGAACTGCTTGACCAAGTCAAAGACGCCCAAATCTACACAAAACTAGATCTAAGAAGAGCATATCACCTTGTACGAGTTAAAAAGGGCGATGAATGGAAAACCGCCTTTCGTACCAAGTATGGCCTGTACGAATATCAAGTAATGCCCTTTGGCCTTTGCAACGCGCCAGCTGCATTTCAATATTTCATGAACGATGTTTTAATGGAATTAATTGATGTCTGTGCTTTAGTATACATTGACGACATCCTAGTGTACTCCGCATCAAAACAAGACCATGTCAAACACATTCGATCCGTACTGGCAAAACTCTGCCAGCATCAGCTCTATGCCAAGCTTGAAAAGTGTTCATTCCATGCTTCCGAGGTGGAGTTCCTTGGTTTCATTCTTAGTCCGAAGGGTATCCATATGGATGTACACCAGGTAGATGCGATCCTAAACTGGCCATTACCAAACTCGTTCAAGGGAGTACAGAGCATGTTAGGTTTTCGCAAACTTCTACCGCCGGTTCATCCCGGAATTCTAACAGATAGTACAACCCATCACATCGTTACTAAAAAAGAGCAATAACACATTTCATTGGACAGAGGAAGCAGAAAGAGCTTTCCAGGAACTTAAGGCTCGATTCACTTCGGGCCCAATTCTATGCCATCCTCGCCCAGAACTCCCATACGTGGTGGAAACGGACGCATCAAACATGGCCATGGGAGCCGTCCTCTCGCAAAAGGATCCTGAAATGGGTCAGTTACACCCAGTTGTCTTCTGGTCACGTAGATTTACACCCCCCGAGCTCAATTATGAAATCACAGATAAAGAGCTCCGAGCCATCAAGTCTGCCTTTAAGGCCTGGTGCCATTACCTTCTGGGTGCAAGACGCACCATCGCTGTCATAACAGATCACCGAAATCTCCAGTATCTAAAAACTGCTAAAGCGCAATCTTCACGACAGTTAAGTTGGGCCCTATTCTTCGCTGAATATGACTACGTGATTACATTTCGACCTGGAGTCAAAAACGGGAAGGCCGATGCCCTTTTCCGTATGAGTATTGAAGAACAGGACTACAAACCGCCGGACCCGATACCTATTATCCCATGTGATAAACTCCTGGGAATTACAGCAACCATCACTCAGAAAGAACTGCACAAAAAAGTCCAAAACTTGATGAGTCCTAAACAATCACAAGAGTGGTGCACACAAGGGGAACATTACACGATAAGGGACCAGTTGCCCTACTTCAGAAACCGCTTGTTCTTACCAAATCAGGAACTACGAAAACAAGTCATGTCCAGCTATCATGATTCCTTAATCCAAAGCCACCCGGGGATCGCAAAAACTTTAGCCAAAGTAAAACGGAATTATTGGTGGCCCACGTGGCGTAAAAACATTGTTCAATTTATCTGATCTTGTGGAGTATGCGCTCAAAACAAATCATCCAAACAAAATCCGGCAGGACTCTTGCAACCGTTGGATATCCCACCAGCACCCTGGCACACGTTATCCCTCGACTTTATTACTGACCTACTATCCAGTCAGGGATTCAACACCATTGTAGTAGTTGTGGACCTGTTTTCAAAAATGGCACACTTCATCCCTCTAAAGGGGCTCTCAAACGCTTCCACTCTAGCAAAAGTATTTCTGGAATGCATCGTACGGCTCCATGGTTTCCCCTCGGTACTGGTTTCGGATTGTGGTACTCAGTTCGTGTCCAATTTCTGGAGGAAGTGCTGCTCTTTGGCTCACATTGACATCCGACTATCCACCAGTCACCATCCCCAAACGGATGTTCAAACTGAGCGAACGAATCAGACGCGCGAACAGTATCTACGCTGTATGCTCCATCAAGCTGAGGAGAGCTGATCAGATATATTATGGATTGCTGAATATGCCTATAACAACTCCCTACACACCAGTACTGGGCAAACACCCTTCTATACCATATATGGTCAACACCCACGCACTTCCGAGTTGGACACCCCTACGACATTAGAAATGTCAGCAATTAAAACCTTACACACAACCATTTCACAAACCTTCAAAAGGGCAGCAGAACACCTACTCCGAGCTAAGGATCGTCAGAAGAAATTTGCAGACCAACACCGAATCAAAGCCCCTATCTACCAAGTGGGAGACAAAGTCTGGCTGGCATCCAAGCATGTACCCATTAAAGGGACCCGAACCTTCCCTCCAAGATACCTAGGCCCATACACTATCACCTCTGTGATAAATTCAGTAGCTGTCAAACTAGCCTTACCAGCTAATATTCTAATTCATCCTGTGTTCCACGTGTCTCTCTTAAAGCCTGTTCAACCTGGGACCCGTGTGACACCAGCACCGAAGCCAATAGAGATCGCAGGAGATCCAGAATTCAAGGTCAAGGACATCCTGGATTCCAAGAATGTCAGATACAAACTATACTATCTAGTGGACTGGAAAGGGTACGGTCCCCAGGACAGAACATGGGAACCCTGTGAATACATCCACGCAACTTGTCTGCTTAGGAGGTTCCACCAAAACCACCCAAACAAGCCAGGACCTGAGGGGAAAGCCACCTTGAGAGGGGCCTTGGGGGGGGGGGAGTGCTGTCACAATTCCGGCCCCCAGCCCCCAGGCAAATCAGGCTGGAGCCAGGTCACGGCCACCTGGTCAGCCCCTAAGGGCCTCTCCATCTCCCCAGACACCTAATGGACTCAGACTTGGCACCTTTGGCACCAGGCTCACACACAGTCCTGAGATCCACTTAGTATTGGACTTGCAATGTATTATGGGGCAATGGATGCCCCCATGTAATTCAGTTCCTTGAACTGGATGAGCGGTCTAGTCTTTCAGGTGTGGCTCAGCCCAAGGATACCTGGGATACCTACAGACTATTTAAACCACACCCGGCCTGAGATACATGTCTGCGTTTCTCTGCACCTGCAGCATGACACTCACCGTGCTCGGATCTCCTGAAGAGGCCCACTTCTTTCTTCAGCGCCAGCGCACCTGCAAGAATAAGAACTTTGTTGCCAATACTCACCTCGAAGAGCATCCAACTTCTGTCCAGCTCTTCCCAGTCTTGCGGATTCCTACGGCAGAGTCATCTCCATCTCAGCAAGCCGCACCCTACCAAAGGGGAGAAGAATAGAAGAAAAGACGTTAGTAAGCATTCTGCAATACTTAGCTCTTTCGAATTTGCAAACAGAGTTTAATCCTTAACTGAACTCCCGTCGATCGGACACCTTCTGCTCCGGAGCATCCTGCCGATCTGAAAAAGGGGAAAAGACACACCAAGTTAGCGCAAAACATTTAAGAGGTGCCGCACATCGCGCTTTCTCACCGCAGCTCATCTCCTCAGCTCGCTTCCATGCTGGGTTACTACGGCACCTAAAAGGACACGGAAAAGACGAACATTGGTTAGTGCTAAGGAAGCTAATAAGCATCATGCTCCGCATCCCTACTTACTTCAGCAGTGCATCACCATCCTCAAGACCTTCATCACCTAAGGAAAGAAAGACACACAATTAAAGGGACTAGAGCCATCAGAAATTTTGTAAGACGCATTCCAATTACCGGTCGGGCTGAAGCCACAGCAAGCCCCGTCCGCCCAGCCCGTGCCAGTGAAGCAACTAGGCACCCTCCAGCCCGCATCACCCAACGCACCCATGCATTGAAGGCAGGACGGAGAGCACCCCACATCAGAAAACAAGGCCCAGTGCTTGGTAGAGCAAGTCCAGGGAAGGGTTCGAAGTGGTCGGAAGTCCGGACCGGCTGAGTGGCGTCCCCGTGGATATCAGGTGAGCGTTACAGCATGGCAGTAGAAGGTCCCACTTTCTTTTAAGGGGTTTTTCTAAAGCGCCTATCATGCTCTTCATTGTGCGATTAAACCTCTCCACCAGTCCATTTGTTTGTGGATGGTAGGCTGTAGAGAACTTGTAAGTGACACCACAGTTTTTCCACATGGCTTGCGTGTAGTGGGACATAACATTGGAACCCGTGTCGGATATCACCTCCTTAGGAAAGCCTACTCTGGTAAAAATACCAAGTAGAGCTTTAGCCACAGCCTGAGCTGTAACAGTTCTCATAGGTATCGCCTCATGATATCTAGTAGCATGGTCTACTACAACCCGGATAAACCTGTTTCCTGAAGATGTGGGAGTGTCAAGGGGACCAACAATGTTGATTCCCACCCTCTCAAAATGGAACTCCCACCACTGGGAGAAGCACCAATGGTGCCACATTATTGGCCCCACTCTTGCCAGAGGTTTGGCAAGTGTGACAGCTCCTACAGAATTTGTCAACTTCTGAACCCATCTTAGGCCACTAGAATTATAAAGAGAGCCTTTCCTTGGTCTTTTTGAAACGCAAGTGACCAGCCAAAGGTATCTCATCGGCCAACTGTAGGAACCAGAGTCTGTTTTCTAGGGGCACTACAAGTCTTTTGCAGTCCCCAGGGATAGACTCAGTTGGTTCACTGTAGAAGAGGCAATCTTCCCAGTGCGACCTATACTTCCCAGGCTCTTACCCATCCAGCTGAGAAGCTGCCTGTTGGCGAAGACCTTCAAGAGTTGGATACCCTCTTCGTCCTCTGCTGAAGTCTGCCCTGTTGGGTCCAACTTCTGCCAGTAAAGACTGCAGCTCAGGATGGTCAGCAGGGTCCAGATCTCCATCTAGAGTAAGGTCCTCTTCCAGATCTGATCCTTCAGTAGCTGGATCAAACACATAGGGCTGTGCCACACACTCAGCCTCAGCTGGTGGAGTAGTCACAGGTGTGACTTTGGACAATATTGGGGATGTCCTGGTTGGTAGCACAGGAGTGCTATCTGCTTTCTTCTTGGAGGTCTTAGGTTTCCCCTTTGCCTCTTTTTGAAATAGCAGTTAGTACATCCTGTGGGCTGGGGGTGATAGTTTCCTCTATCAAGTCCCCTGGAGAGCCCCTCAAGGTCCTCACCCTTGCAGGCCTAGTGAGCTCCTGTTTCCTTTTACTGGGAGGCCTGGGGGTACTAGACAAAACTCCAAGAGTTTTCAGGTCATTACCCAACAGAACTCTCACAGGCACTTCACTCTGCACACTAACAGGTATTCTGACAGTCATGTCATTGCACTGGATGAGAGCTGGTAACTGGGGAAGCATTTGCACAGGGCCTCCAGCTAACTTCGTTAGGTGTTTGGGTGCCTTAGCAACATCCTCTTGAAAAATGATTCACCAACCACAGTTATGCTGGCTCCAATGTCTCTAATGGCAGGAGTCTCCTGGCCGTTGACAAGAACACTATCTTTATAATACTCTTTAGTATTATCTGGGATGGAATTATAGACATCTAAATTCTGTTGTTCCCACAACCCCAGGGACACTAAAGAAACACTGGCTGAGACTCTCATGAGTTCATCAGCCAGTAGGTGAAAGTTTCCACATGCCATAGGAACTTCCTCCTCTGGGGAGAGGAGGAAGTGTGGACCCCTGAAGATTTACCCTTACATCTGGGATCCGCTTTCACATGGTCAGTTGACCCACACACATAACATTTCCCAAATATTTTGATGAATGGGGGTTTGTTCTGACCTCTGTCTGGTTTGGGTCCAGGAGGAGCACTAGCCTGATTCTGTTTCCCTTGTGGCTTACCCTTGTGTGGTTGATTGGGGCCCTCTTTTGGATTGGTGGCATTAGAATTCTCCTTGTTATCTTTTTTTGGCTGCTTTCCCTCATCCTTCTTCTGAGTTGCCCAGAATCCTTGTGAATAGCCCTGTTGGCAACCCACAAGTCAGCAGCCTTTGCTAACTTCTTTGGATCCACTTCCTTAGAATCAGCCAAGTGCTGTCTGAGCTCAGGAGAGCAGGCATCATATATCGACTCCAACATAACAAGATTTCTCATACCTTCATAAAAGTTAACTCTGCAACCCTTAACCCAACCATCTAAATTCTTCAAACATTCACACACCCAGGTAGCCCAAGGGGTACCATCATGCTTTTTGAGGGTCCTAAACCTCTTAAGATATCGGGAAGGGGTCTTCCCAAATCTAGCTATCAAAGCTAGCCTCACACACTCATAATCCATCCTATCCACCTCCCCCAACTCCATTACCACATCAGATGCAACAGGGGGGAGCCTAGAAAAAAAAGCCAGGGAAGCAACTGATTCCCTGTGAGGTCCTGAATCCCATGGTTATATTCAAACATTGCCGACCAATCCAAAATATCAAGCTTAACCTTATACATATTTTCAATTTCTTTAGGCATGCGAGGCCTCTTACGACTGGAAGACCTAGAGGACTCTGGGAGAGAAGCATTTTCAATAGACAACATTTTCCTTTCTAACGCATGATTCAACTCCATTTCTCGGAGTTTAAGTTCTTGATGCTTTTATTCAGATTGAGCATTAATACGTTTGAATTCCAATTCCCGCCTCATCTTTTCTAGAGCAATGAATTCAGGACTGAGTGCAGGACCTGATGGGCTCCCAGTGGACAAAGGTTGAGGTTTCTAAGCAGGTAGAGGAGCAATAGGGCCTACATTGGGAGACTCATCTGCCTCATCTGACTCATCCATAATATTTGAAACATTATCATCCTCATCATTTTCCACATTTGCTGGAGGGTTAGCTATTTCAGACCCACTCCCCAGACTTTGGTATTCCAACAACTTTTCAATTGATTCTGACGTTTTGCCTTTAACAGAGGGATTCCTATCCCTACACAGATTTTTCAAATGATCAACAGTGTAAGTAAGGAGGGTCTCCTGACTGTAGCTTTCCATATCAGACATGATTAAAATTGCTTTTCAGTGATGTTTTGCCTTGTGGTTAGTTGAGCCTGTACTACACAGTAAAGTGGTAGCGATGGCTGAGCAGTCAGACTTATCTCAAGAGTTAAGTGAGCAGCACTCCAAATGAAGCACCTATACTTTATCCTCACCGCTGTACACCAGTGTTAGGCAGAATCCTGTGCAGTACCCTTTGGGACCACTACACACAATTAAAACTACAAGTGTAAGCACAATTTCACCTTTGGTACAAGCCTGTACTACACAGTAAAGGGGTAGCGATGGCTGAGCAGCCAGACTTATCTCGAGAGTTAAGTGAGCAGTATCAAGGGTTACACCAGGGACAACAATTACAGTGATTCAAATAAACACTAACTCAAGGTATCTTGGTAAAAGAATATACATTTATTTACTCAGTCATTTATAAAACAGTTCACTATCATAAAGCAGCAGAAAATCACAGTCTTAATATACTACAATAACACTCAATTAATTCTGGACAAGTTAAGCTAAAAATGAAGTGTGAGCAAAATGGCAATCAAGCAATTTAAAAGGGAGGAAAGACAAGGTTATCAAAAATCAATAGCACCAACAAGTTATAGGCAGGGCAATCTAGAAAAGGCTACTACAACTAGAATTCAAGTCAATAGGCCTGGGCCAATGTCAATGGTTCAGAATCTTTGCAGAGGATCACACAGTTCAATGTAGTTTGCGGTTAAGTATTTGCCAAGAGTTCAAAACGAAGTTGTTCGGAAGAAAAGTAATACGAAAAGAAAGAGAATGACAATTTCAAACACTTTCACCATGGCCGGACGGAGCGAGCGGCCGAATTTTGCACAGTACCTTAAAGATGAAGAAGGCTCTAGCTGAGGTAGTTGTTTCTGGCAGTTCCTGCAGGCTCGCTGTTCCAGGAGCTTCAGCCTAGCTGTCAATCACTCAGCAGGGTGGATGTGCTGGTGGGACAGTCACCACAGCCAATCACACAGAGTGCGACATGGGTCTCCAAGGAGACCCTATGCAGGGAGTCTCAAACTCCTCCTTCACATCCTGTCCACCCCAGACACTCAGGCGCCTAAGGAGGGCTTCTGTGCAGAAGCCCGCCAAAGGACGGCAAACAAAGGAACCAAACCTGGTTTGGCGCACAGAGAAAAACACGAGAAGGACCTTTACAAAAAGAAATGGCAAAAAAACCCAAACGGAACCAAGTTAAAATAAAAGTGGATTACCAGGTTTAGTTTGAGGCTACCACCATAGCCTCTAATGGTACCAAAGCCTATTTTCATGGTCTGCGGTAGAATAAAAATGGTAGATGCCACTGCCATCAGCCAATTCTTAGAGAAAGGGTAACATAAAAATCTTACATGAGAATCTGACAAAAGGGGATAAGTATTAACCCCTCCAGCACTCTATTGTAAGATTGTGTGTGCTGGGTCTGCGAATTTAAAAAGACTAATAAAGTCAATGGTAACTTTACATGTTCTGGGAGACAGTAGTCAGTCCCAGAAAATGGAGTTTAAAGTGGGAAGTCTGAAAAGAAAACCCTGTGTCACTGCACTAAAGGTGTTGTGTGACACAGAGTGAAAAGATGATTGCTATGGAGTTGGTGAGACTCCATATCAATGAACACAAAAAGTCAAACACAAAGCAAAATACATGAAAGATTGAGAAAAAAGGTTCACACTCTTACCAGGTAAAATAATCAAACCCCAGAAATCCAGCAAAGCTGCTGAGGGACTAAAAAGGTAAGGGAAATTAGCCATTCTGGAGAATTCTCCCTAACATGCAGTATAGTTGAAGATGCACTAAAATGCTTGTGTCACTTTTCCCTTCTCCTTTGGCCAATTTCTCCCCCCCCCCTTTCGTCTGCATGTGAGACCTCTGCAGCCCCCAATTTCCCCTGCTGACTGTAAGTAAACTCTATATGATATGATATAAGTCATTTATAACGCCCCTGTAACGCAAGTGTTTCTAGGTATGACAAGAGAAGGGAGGGAAGACAGAGGGAGGACAAGACAAGCAATTTTACTAGGCCTTGTGACATTCAGATCGCGCAAGTGCGATGTATAGTGTTGATTGGAAAATGCACTAAGGTACTGGAGTAGGATGAAGAAGGAGATGCCCATGCTGCCACTGAGCCGCACAATACTATTGATCTGGAGTCAGGTACGGTCAACAGTCTGCACAACCTCAGACTCCACCATGCTCTTTTATTCCCAATTTCTCCTCTGCCACATCTCCTGCCCCAACCTCCTCTCTGCACCAGTAGTGCAAAGATGTCAGGGTGTGATGGGTTCCATGAGTAGAGGCCGTGCAGCTAAGCCTACCAACCACATCTGCTTTCAGGAATTTGTGGTACATCAGACCTTAACCATACAATCCAGAGAGCATTTAGAACATGCTCCAGCCAATGGCCGCATCTACTTCTCGCAGGAGGAATGGGGCAAAACGTTCTGGTGCACATGCACTATAGTTTACAATAGTTTCTTTGGTCCTGCCAGATTCAAGCTCTTAACCAGACTAAAAAACTTTAGGGGTTTGTGGGGGGGGGGCGTGCTGACACCACTGCACTTGTTAATATTTGGTTATGGGCCACCAATCCATCCGCTTATACCTTCCGCCAGCGACATCATACATTATCACTGATCCTTACACCAAAGAAGTCTAATTTATTGGGTAATTTCTCCTCCTTTGTTCCTCGAGATTCCAATTTTTTCAGGTTTGTTAAAGCATAATTACTTATTTTACCATTAATCTTTATCAACTTTAAATATCTGTGGTAGTCAAAGTTTGCTAAACACACACACAATGGGCCTCATTACACGGATGGCGGTAAGGATTTACCGATACCGGTAAAATACCGGTACCGGTAAATCCTTACCGCCTTACTACGAGGTCCCTTTGCGGGTTGGGGGATTTAACGCCTGCTTTTTGCAGGCGTTAAAATCCAACCTGCTAAGGGACCTCGGAGCTAATTACGGCACCGTAAAATTGCGGTGCCGTAATTAGCGCCTTCCCCATTCCAATAGAACCCTATTGGAATAGAAATGGGAATGGGGAAGGGCAATGGCGGAAAGGGGATTTACCGCCCCTCCAACCTTGGAATGGGGCGGTAAATCCCCTTTCCGCCAAGGCGGTGCCGGTATTTTACCGGCATGAGCCATGGCGCTGATAGCGCCATGGCTCACCGCCTACCGTGTAATGAGGCCCAATGTCTGTGCTATGGTGGGTAATCCAGTTATTTTATGAAAGACATTGTACTACATTTTTTTTATGCCAATTTTTCGACCAACATGTTGCTGCAAAATACTGGAAGGCGGGCTTGGGTAAGGGTAAACGGGAGGGGGGTCCCCCTCATTTGGCGGCAAAAAAAATCATTAAAAAATACTGCAGTGACAATTCGTCAGTAAAAACACATAGGCCCTGATTTGCAAAGCGTTTCCCAATGGGATTGTGCCACTGTAAAGCTTTGTAAATCAGGTTGATAGAACTGTTTTGGTGTTCCTAGCATCTGTTCCTCCCACATATTTAGGGCATTAATCACAATAAATCCCAGAAAGCCCCACATCCCAGCACCTTGAAGCCTTGTCTGAGCCAATTTGTTGCGCTTAACACGATTTCTACCTACCTACCTACCACCCTGAACGTTCTTAAAGTGTTACTTTCTAATGACTCTAACACCTACCAGAGAAGAGACAATGCATCACCTATTTATTTATTTATTTTATTTATTTTAATTCTTGATAGAGCGCCAAATCGCCCGGAGGCCTCATATAAAACAGAAAACAAGACAGACAGTCAGAAACAAGTAGAGGACTCAGAATCCAGATGAGACATACTGATGGAAAACACAGGATCAAAGAAGAACCATACTAGGGGGCGGTGAAGAGGAAGGTCTACAGATTCTTTTTAAAGTCGACCTGGGTGGTGGAAGACTTGATGTAAAGTGGGATAGAGTTCCACAGAACTGGAGCAATGACATCGAAGTTCGTTTTTCCAAACTTGGCAAGAAGAAAGCAAGGCTGGCAGAGTCTGGCCTGGCCATCTGATCTGAGAGGTCGTCCTGGGACATATCGCTGGATACGTTCCGTAAGGTAGCTGGGTGCAATGGTGTTCAGGCATTTGAATGTAAGTGTAAGTATCTTAAAAGACACCCTAGGCCTGATGAGAAGCCACTTTAAGCACGCAGGTTCGAATCCCGGCAGCGCCAAACTCAGCGTTTCATCCTTCCGAGGTCGATAAATGAGCACCACACACCGTGGGTAATAATAAGCAGCGCTCAGATACCTGAGGGTTCGTAGCGCTATATAAATGCCAAATTATTATTATTATTATTATTAGTATTGCTTTGCAGAAGACTATCCTCAATATTCTAGTCTAACGGGGCATTATGTTTGAGGAAAGCATATTTCTAATAATTGGTGGCTTAATCTTTAGAATGATGGACACACACTCTTTCTCAAGCTGTACACACGCATATAGTGGAAAAGCAAAGACATAATTGGAGACCAAGCAGAGCCTACAGTTTCACCACATCCCAGGACATTGAAGACAACTCCATTCTTCCCTGCAGTGAATATACATGCATCTCGGCGCCATCCCTTCCTATCCTGATGCATTGCTTCCGATTCTTGAAAAAGATGGACCCTAGACACTCCATTTTGCATCCTCCCTAGCCAAACCAAGTTCTGTTGAACAGCAGAACTCGTCTCATAACACTGTGCGTGTTATGCGTGTCTTCAAGGACTTGATGAAATTAAAGGAACAGGTTTCATTTGTCTGGCATGACATATTGTGGTGGGTTATATAATTCTGTGGCTGCAAAGTTTTTTTTTTTTTTATCATCCTTACTTTCCTAAGATTTTCCGTCAATTTCTCCACAGTCAGGGTCAAGCCTACAAGCCTATAGTTCCCAGGCTCTTCTCGACCTACGTTTGCGGCAGTGCTCCTGACCCACATATTTTCATTCTTGGCTGCCCTTATGTACATTGTCTGCTTACACCCACGAAGCACTTTTATCAATTTTATGTCACATTAAAAATGATCAAAAAAGCCAGTAAATAAACGTCGCCGCTCTGAGCCTGCAGCGTGCAACACGCTGAGATCAGTCAATGATCTCATATTAAAAGTACAATATCAGCACATGACTCATGCCCCTGAGCCTATTAGAAACTAACGAATGGAGGCTGTATCTTGAGGAACTAAACAGTTTTTTTCCGGCCTTTCTTTTAGGATGCCTCCTTCCAGACCTTTCCCTCCCTTTAGCAATATATCGCAATGCTGACTATGCAGCGGCAGTGGTGCTCGGCTGCCCTTTCTTGGCCTGCATGGAAAAAGAAAGAGGCTGGTGGTCTACCTTTACAGTTTCTACGCGCGCCATCTTTTTTTTTAATTCGTTTTAAATTTTGGTAAACATCTATTTGCATATTGCACAAACTGGTTTATCAAAATGCAGTCACCTGTCAACTGGGATAATATTGTTGGATCTAGGGTGTTCCGCCTGGCGATGGCGCTGTAGCCCACAATATCGCTTACAGCTGTGGGCTTCTTGCTTAACTATGTGACTCCTTCACTTTGATACATAAAAAGAAGGTAAGGCCCCGCCCCTCCCCGATGCCCCCCCCACCCAATTATTTTGCTGGGATCCATCTAGTTTATGTTGTCTGTGGATGTATGTGGTTACTTAAGATAACTCAAGTGCCTTTTGAGGGGGGCTGGTGTGGAAGTCTTATGCTTTAGGGGTTACTAGTTCCCTCAAGTGCTTACACTCAGTCATGATTAGAATAAACACACACACATATGAGGGAAAGTTTTCCTGGATGGCACTTTTGTCCTTTCTTGGCAGCAGTTCATCAACATTACAACCCTGCAGCCAGTCTTGCATGCAACATAAGGTAAGTACTGCTTCTACGCTAATTCCAGTTTAAGGATATTAGTTGGAATAAACATTGATTGCGATCTTGTGGGTTTGGGAAGCAGTTAGGGCAAGGGGCAACACAGTCAATGAACATTGAATGTCGATGTGTGGCTGTAGGATTTCGTCATGGGTTGATAGTATGTTTGCTGGACCTCCACATTCAGTTGCAAGCTTCCTCCTGATTACATATGAACCGCCTATGACATGAAGCCTCTGGTCCAGCGGGAAGGAAGCTGGGCAGGGCAGTAACACAGTAGGTTCTCTTGCTGTTGCCTTTCTCTGCTAAGAATGTTCCTCAATGAAAGTCAGAAGGGCTTCATCGGGTTCACATTTCCCCATGACTGATCCATGTTCTGTGCTTTCATTCTGCAAGAAGGAAAAAGACACATTAGAATCCAGATGCTGTAAATCATTGGTATCCACATTCTATTCTAGGTCATGCAAATTGATTCCTTGATATCCCAGACTTGGATTAAATGATTCTCTGATGAACCGAATAAACATTGACAAAGCCAATAGTGTTGGAGTTTCTAATCGTTTTCTGCATTGCAAACTATTGGCATCATATGTGTTTGTTTTGTGTTTGATATAATGCTGGCTGTGGGGTTGAACTTATAATTTCACTTCCTCTGTGGTGAAAAGTCCCTGAATGTTTGCATTTTTTTTATCCTGGCTATTAAAAGTGGCTCTTCCCTAATTAGCACTTATCCAAAGCTTCATCAGAGATTCAAAACCTCTAAGTGCTGCTGACACACCCTTTGCTGCACAAGGAAGGGTGCCCCTAAATTAGTTACCCTGTTCCCTGTGGGAGTCTCCTCACACCTGAGTTTGTGTGGGTGACACTAGTTCGTAACCCACTGTATACACGTGGTATTTATTGCTAGTTTTCAGTCAATGTGTTACCTAACAGTCCCTAAACGAAGAACACCCTTACCCTGTGTGGGGTGTCTGTCCCTAGGAGAGAGGTGACGCACCGCCTATCTAAAAGGGATAGTGTAGGAGAGCAGTCCCTAACTCGACAATATTATGTTTAAAAATAAAAATACAGGGCTTAGCTACCCGTGGTAAAATAGTTCCTCGCAGAATTGTGGCCCTATTGCTTGAGACATTGCTCTTACTTCTATGAAGGATTTGAAATAAACATAAACATTGTAGAGTTAGAGACTGCTCTCCTACACTATCCCTTTTAGATAATAATAATAATTTGGCATTTATGTAGCACTACGAACCCTCAGGTATCTGAGTGCTGCTTATTATTACCCACGGTGTGTGATGCTCATTTATCGACCTCGGAAGGATGAAAGGCTGAGTTTGGCCCTGCCGGGATTCGAACCTGCGTTAGCAGGCTCTGCACAGATGTCAAAGCGAGCGCTTCACTCGCTGTGCCACCTGATAGGTGGTAGGTCACCACTCTCCTAGGGACAAACACCCCACACAGGGTAAGGGTGTTCTTCGTTTAGGGACTGTTAGGTAACACATTGGCTGAAAACTAGCAACACATCCCACATGTATACAGTGGGTTTCCTATAAGTGTTCTTATGTGTGAAAAAACATGGTGCTTTAACTAACACTTAAGGTTGAACTGTTGAACTGTTGAACTGTTAATCATTATCCCTGATTGCCTTTTTGTTTGTTTGACACTAGCTGGAGGCAGGCTATCATTTGAAATCCCAGTGATGTACAGCCTGCTATATCTGTTGTCCATAATGGGAAACAACATACAGCATCCATTACACTGCCCAGCAGCTTCCTTTATCCGAAAAGACAGAATGCAACATTGGAATTGTCATATGCCTTCAAGGGTTCTGTCTGCTTGACAAGAGCGATGGCTGCAGAGCCTGGATCAAATCTGTCAGGATCCTTAAATGATATGATATGATAGTTTATTTATATAGCGCCTATACACAATGTGTTTCAAAGCGCTTCACGACAAGGGAGGGAACAAGGGAAAATACAAAACAGTCTTACAGGCCATGAATAACAAGAATGTGAAATAACGATCATACTCAGCCTAGCACCATTTCAGTGAGTGCAAGTGCTAAAACACAGGTAGGAAGGAAATGGTAACAGAAAGGCGAATACCGTACTAAGCCTGACGACATTTCTCGTAGACCTGGAGAATTACACGATGTGAGGGAGAGGGGAGGAGAAAGGAGGGAGAGGAACAAAACAAGCGACTATCGTAGTAGGCCTGACATCATTTCAGATAGTACTGGAGGGGAAGGGGGATAATAACAAGTAAGGGGGGGGGCAGACAAACATTTCTTTACTATCAGTCTATGTCCAGGGACAATTCTGATAGAGTAAGTGCATAGAAAAAAGTAAGGGAGGGGGAGGAGAGAGAAGAGAAGGGGGAAGGGAGAGGAGAAGAGAACAGAATAAGAACAGTGAAAAGAGCAGAGAGGCAGAGGGGAGAGCGAAAAACAGTTGCAGAGGTCAGTAAAACACATAGGGCCTCATTCTGAGTTGGGCGGTATGGGTTAACGGTCACCGGTAATGATGCCAGTGCCGTTAAACCCTTACCGCCCAATTCCGAGGTGCCTTAGCGGGAACCTCAACGGACGTGTGTTCAGACCACACGTCCTTAGCGGGTCCCGCTAAGGGACCAGGGCGCTAATTACGGTACCGCAATTTGCAGTACTGCAATTAGCGCCTTCCCCATTCCTATTGAGACCTATGGGGGCTCAAATGGGAATGGGAATGGTTTACTGAATGGGGACTTACCGGGTCCCCCAGGGTCGGAATGACCCGGTCAATCCCCATTCAGCCAGACCGGACCCGGTATTGGAGGCAGCCATGGTGCTAATAGCACCATGGCTGCCTCCAATCTCAGAATGACCCCCATAATCTTGCAAGGGAACAGAAAATGTAGGCAAAGGATTCACAGTGAGAAACGGCATAGCATGTTTCAGGGCCAACCTGAGTGTGTGATCCAGGGGATGTTAGACTGTGCTGGGGCCTGGGACCTGTGGGATGCTGCACTAGCTCCTGTCCTCACTGACACTCTTGAGTGTTGAGAAACCACACTTGCCCCCCGGAGGGATGATTGCCGAGAAACGATGCTCATGCGGTCATCCTCTTCATTTTCCCCCTCCAGAAGGTCATGTCCATTCGGGTACATGGGGCCTAATCCGTCCCCTGGGGTCTTCTCCCCAACATCCTCGCTTATACCCAAGCTTGGAGGCTGGTCAGTGCTGTGGGGAAGTTCCCTCTCTTGACATAAGATGTGCAGGACATCCTTGGTCATGCCTTTTACAGTCTCCATGTCAAGCTCCATGACTATTATTAATACCTAGCAGTGACTAAACGTTGCCTGCAACAGTACATTTATCGTTGGGTGATTAAGCTGTGCGCAAGGCTCCAACTGATCCGACCGCTTGCCACCAATGTGACGAATCAACTTCCATTGCACCAGTGGTCCAGGGATGAATATCGGTTTCTAAACCATCAATCAACCCCACACCTCTAGTACACCAAAAGGGATACGAACAGAATGAAAAAGATAAAAGGGACTGTCCAGTCAAGGTTGTATGCAAATATCTACTTTATTATTACTACAACAGACAGTTCTAGCACACTATAAAATACAACCCACCGTGTAAAGGAACACAGAGGACAGACAGTTTCACGAAGGAAAGGAATGAACTCTGAATACTGACGGGAGGGTAGTTGGTAAAGTAATCAGTCTTACGGTTCAAGGTTATTGGTTTCAGCACCAACGGGGCAGAAGGTCATAACTGTCTCTAGGGGGCTTTGGAGAAGGACCAGGGGGGCAGAAACACAATTTAGCTGGTGCTGAAGAAGTTCTTGGTGCTTGATTCCTTGCAAAAAAAACACACAATTGCCCACTGTGCCCCAGAAAGTCTGGATGCAATGACTCCCAGTAATTGGGGGCCTGCAAAAAATGTGAAGGAATTCAACCATGTGAAACGAAGATGTGTTGACACTTGGATATCTGGAGTGTTATTAAACCCAACAGTCCACACCCATACGTATCTATCAATGGTGGTCAAGCCTGGAGATGAGCCTTCTATAGCCTTTTATAGTAATAGAAGAGGAAGCAAAACTATAACTAATCTTAAAGGAGCTCTGCTGGTCTGCATCCTTCTAAGACACTTTTTGGAACCAAAACAATGCCAGTGTGTGTGTGTGTCAGAGAGAGTGTGTTGTGTGTGTGTGTGTGTGTGTGTCAGAGAGAGTGTGTTGTGTGTGTGCCCTAACTCAAATACCCTAACATGTTCATGCTAAATTGTAAACACAATACCTAGCATTATCATGCACATCTATGTACAAACATATAACACCAATGTACAGACAAAAGACTAAACACTATTAAAAGAATAGCCCATTAGCACACTAACAACAATCCAACACAAGTAGGTGAATTAAGGTTTCAACAATACTTGTGTTGGTTTATGTTTAGTAATAGATTAAAGCTTAATGCTCCCATGCCTACCATTTGTGTATTTTAAAATTGTTTAAAAGTAGGTTCTTCCCCACAGTCAAATGTGTCAGGTTATCTACGAAAATTAAAATCAAGTTTTTCTCTGCAACTTTTAAACTTGTGAAAGGCATTTCATGGGATTTGACATTCAACTGATCTGACCGCATCCTCTGAGGGTGGCTCAAATGAGTGTATAGGGATAAGGAGAATGAGGGCGAAGGGGAGCAAGAATGACTTGTAATGTGGAGGAAAGTTGGCTGAGCTGGAATGAGATGGAATATTAAATAGGTTGAAATAGGATGAAGTGAGTCAAGAGGTGTGCTGCAGTGCTCTCTGATAGCTATGGCTGTCAAAAAGCGATTTGGGAGATTTAGTGCATATTCACTGGGCATTCCAGAGCCTGAGTATAAGTGCACTGGGGGATGGTGGGGAAGGCAGGAGTAATGGAGGAGAGGGGTGGAGGATAGATGGGATTATGGAAGGTAGGTCGGCCTCAAGACCTTTCAGTGTTTGGGGCAAAAAGTAGCGACATGAAAGGAGAGGTGGGGAAAGGGGAGGGGAGATGGGCATGGGCAAAGTGGAGAGAGTCTATAGAGAGTGGGAGAAAGGTAAAGAGAAAGACTGATTAGTAACAATGCGTAGTAGCAACAGTATGCTATTAATTGTATGTGAAGAATAATGGATGGATGCCAACACTTCTATAATAATAATAAAAAAGAATGGTGCAATTAATGTGTATTTGAATCACTCAAATGTTCATAATTAGTTTCAGATGCCATATATGTGCATGATAACTCATAATTAAATTACACAAGGATATTGCCATTTGACCAAATCCATTTAAGTGCAAATACTGTAGGAATGAGCGGCTGCGACGGCGCGTGAGTGGAGCGGGCAGGAGCCCCCTCTCCCTCTTCCTTCACCTCGGCGCATCACGCCGGAATTATTCCTGCATCCGGGGTAAGGAAAGAATCAACCTTAGCCACCAGCATCGGAGGCCTAATATTGTTTTTGGCCGGGAGCGTGCATGTGGATCTCTGCCACTGCACAATCTGCGTGACCTGCCCTGCACCGACCCCTCCTGACTCAGGGCTCCCACAGGATCACCATTACTGGCAACGCGGTAATGGCCGCCATGTATTTCGATGGCAGTATGTAGATGAATGGATGCACCAGCCCACGCCTGTCCTGAGACGTGATTGGCCATCTGCCTCCTTATCCCGCCCCCAGCGTCACCGCCGGGCTGAAGCCGCCGCCCGGAAGCCCAATGCCGAAGGGCTAGCCTAAGGGCCTGTCTGTGCCTGTCTTGGCCGGGTGTGGCCATCGGCCATTTATGCTGCCTCTTTGCCTTCTCAAAGGACGCACCTACCATTCTTCCACCTAGCGCCCCAACCGTCTACAATTACTGGACTACCATCCATCCACAAAGAAACAGCCTTTATAAACAATAACATTGCAGGTCACCATGGACCGACTAGTGTGTGAGGAGAACCTAAGTCGTACCCCTTCGCAAATGTCTTTAAGCTGGATAGTATTTACCCTATGACTCTGTTGCCATTTGTTTATGCCAGTGCATGTCTCCAGATAAGCTAACTGCCTGCATTTGCATTTGCCATTGCACAACTGCTCCCTGAACTTTCTCTGCACCTGTAGCTACCGTATTGTATGCACATTGTATATATGCTCTATCACCACCAGATCTATCACTCTTTCATTCACCTGTTTAGCCTAACGCTACAGCACCTTGATAGACCCGTCTAGAGCCGCCTACCATCCCGAGTTGGTCCCCTCATGTACTGCCAATTCTAATTTAGTGCTTGTTTAAGTAACGTGTCATAACTCAGTCTATTATCTGAAATTCTATGCCTGAACCCTTTTTGCCTCATAGTTATTGACCCCATTGCAACTCACCTGTTTTGCTAACCTTTAAATCTGTTCCTGCATTCTTAGTCTACACATTAACAGTTACCAGTGATACTTACCTGCCCATTACCTGTTAGAACTGTATTTGCATGCATTCCTAGTCAGTATATTAACTACTGCTTAGCCTTATTTGCCTCATAGGCATATGCTCAACTAGCTCGACCTACTGTTACTTGCACATATCAGACTTGCCTACCTGTGCCTGTTTACCATACTCCTGCCATGTTCACCTCTGCCTAGCTAATACACCACCATCATGTGCACTAGAAAATGACTAGTAACTGCCTCGCTGTGCCTCACATTACCACTTATCTACCTAACCATGTCCCTGTCCAATTATGTACCTTGCCCTACTACGGACAGAAACTCCAGACTCTGTGCTAGACTGCCACTCTCTACAAACCTAGAGCTCCGAGCTACAAGTTCACCAAGGCGCAAATCATAACAGCCACCTCACTCCCAGAGATAACTCCTAGGCCAACTACCCAACCCCCAAAAAATCCTACCTGCGCTACTACATCTGGAGCCCTGATTAACGCCAGATCTATAGTGGCCCACTCCACTGAGATAGCCGACATCCTACTGACTAATGACCTTGGGCCTCATTAGGACCCAGGCGGTAAGGGGTTTACGGCGGCGTAAACAGCGCCGACCCTTACCGCCTGATTCCGAGGTCCCTTAGCGCCATGGAGGATTTAACACCTGCTTTTAGCAGGTGTTAAAATCCATGGCGCTAAGGGACCATGTTGTTAATTACGCCACCGTAATTTACGGTGGCGTAATTAACGCCTTCCCCACTCCCATTATGCCCTATGGGGCAAAAATGGGAATGGGGAAGGGTAAATGGGGATTGGGGACTATAACCAAAGCCAACCTTGCTCTAAGACTCACAACTGTATCCCCTCTAAAATCCTGCGAGATACTCACTGCCAAAATGCCTATTTCTAATAGTCAGACCCTTTCCATATACCTTATATACAGACTACCAGGCCCCATCGGTACCTTTGAGGAGGACCTATCCAGTCTGCTAGCCAATAACATAAAAGACTCATCCCAACTACTTATTTTGGGCAATTTCAACCTAGGTCCTTATGACCCAGAGGACAAACAAGCCCAAGTCACAGCAACCATGCTTGAAGAACACGGCCTAACCCAAAAAGTCCTCACCCCAACCCACATCAAAGGACGGACTTTAGACTGGGTTGCCAGTTTGAACTGCCCCATTAATATCACTAAAAACACCCCCCAACTATGGACCAATCACCATTTAATCAACTTCTCCTTAACCTTAGACAAACAAGTACCCAAAGACAAAGTTATGGCACCACCTCTCCCCCCAGAGCTAAAAACAACATCATACCTAACAATCTCTTACCCCTCCTCCTACCTACCATCAATGCTCTCCCTAATGATACCAACCCAGATTTCCTGGTGGAAATCTACAATAAAACTATGACCAAGGCCCTGGACTCCATCACCCGTCTAAAACTACGCAAGAGCAAACAACAGTCACACCTCAACCCCTGGTTCACCCCTCATCTTAAAGAACTTAGATTACAAAACAGGAAATTGGAATCCCTCTGGCGACACGCCCCATCCGACAAAAACAAAATACTACATAAACAATTTGCCAATGACTACAAAAAAGAAATCCTACGCACTAAGCAAAATCTATATAATGAAAGAATATCCAATGCCAGCTCTAATAATAAGGAACTGTTTACTATCCTTAGGGAATTGGAATCCCCGATACCTCCCCCAGACAACATTCCCAAAGACAAACAATGGTGGACCAGCATTCAGAATGCCTTAGCTAATAAAATAACAACTCTCCAACTTAAAATTGCAAAGAAAAAAGCCACCCTAGCCCTTAGTGAAACTATAATTACTAGCCCAACTGAAAATAAGCCTCGCCCTGCTCCTTTCAAATTTACCAAAGTATCCGTCCAGGAAACAGAAAAAACTATTGCATCCCTAAAACCTTCTAACTGCAAGTTAGACAGTTGCCCTGCCCAACTTATTAAAGACACTGCAAGGGACCTAGCTCCCTTCATCTCTGAACTAATTAACACATCCTTCTCCACTAACACTGTACGAAGTACTCTAAAAGAGTCATGGGTCTTGCCACTGCTTAAGAAACAAAGCCTTGACCCCTCTATCACCACCAACTACAGACCCTTCACCACGGTACCCTTCCTCCTCAAAATAATAGATAAAGTGGCGTACTCACAAATCCAGCACTACCTCGAAACTAATCATCTCCTAGGCTCCCGACAATCTGGTTTTAGACCACAACATGGTACAGAGACAGCCTTAATTGATCTCAAAACACACATTGATGAGCTTAACGATAAGGGAAATATTGCGATGCTGCTCCTCCTTACTTATCGGCGGCTTTTGACCTGGTG
This sequence comes from Ambystoma mexicanum, assembly GCF_040938575.1. Lineage (NCBI taxonomy): Eukaryota > Metazoa > Chordata > Amphibia > Caudata > Ambystomatidae > Ambystoma > Ambystoma mexicanum. The sequence goes on from NC_090939.1 coordinate 821,730,374, forward strand.
GACCATGCAGTCCTGTGTGAACACCTGGCATCGGCAGCCAACTTTTCAAAAGAGGCTACAGCCTGGGTCCAGTCATTTCTAAACAACAGAACAATGAGAGTTTTCTCCACCTCAGCTGCCGCAGATCCTATCAAAATAGCCTGCGGCGTGGCCCAGTGCTCCTGCGTCTCGCCAACTATGTATAATATCTTTACCAAGCCCCTATTTGACAAATTGGACAGACTGGGTATCACCTACACTAACTATGCTGGTGACTCTCAGATCCTCATCCCTTTCGGGCAATTCTGCTTCGGATACGGCCTTGGTAAACAAAATGTACCTCATCATTCAGGCATGGATGGCAACTCATGGCCTATGCCTGAATGATGAGAAAACAGAGATCCTGCTTCTCGGATCCGCCTCTAACCTAAAAAAACTCAACCCAGGATACTCTGCCTTCAACATTGACGGCAATACTATCACAGTACCCAAAGAAGTAAAGACGCTAGGCTTTTACCTTGATTCCAAGTTAACTTTGAAGAAACAGGTAAACTCCCTAGCATCATCTACCGCTTACACATGCAAACTTATTAGAGCATGCAGAGCCTTCCTAACTCAAGCCAGTTGCCTCATCCTCGCTAATGCCCTCATACTCTCACGCCTAGATTATTGTAATGCCCTTTACTTAGGAGCTAATAAATATATCACAGAAAAAACTCAGATACTACAGAATAACGCCCTGAGAACGACCCCGAACCTGCCTAATAGAGAACATAAATCTGATATTAGGAAAGAATATCACTGACTCAAAATCAGCGATAGAATTGCACTCAAAGCAGCCTCACTTACCTTGAAGTCTCTCAACAACACAGCCCCACCTTACCTGATGGAAAGAATAGTTAGAAGAACATCAACTCGCCCCACCAGATCCACCAACTCTCACTGTCTTCTAATACCTAGATTTAGACTACAAAAATCAGGCGGTAGGAGCTTCCCAGTTAAGGCTGCCCAGTACTGGAACACACTCCCACTTGACCTTAGGATCTTACTACAACTTTAGACGCAACAACCTTATTTGGTTAGGCTCTAACGATCGCCCAATTTGACAAGCATATACGACACATGTGACCTTCTGACTACTGCTCCCTCCTGAACCTATGTATACCTATGTACTTTTTTATTTCCATTAGCTACACTTGCTAATCAGGTATACTTATGTACTCTTTTTGTATATATCCACTTGCTAGACTCGCCGACTATGCATCTTCTCTCTAATTGTATCTATCCTCACTTTGTAACAAAGCTTAAGTAACCTTGTATGTTGTGGCGCCCAGTTACCCAAGGGTCCGGCGCCCTTGATAAATAAATAAACAAACAAACAAACCCAGTAATTTTACCGAAAATAAAACAGTGGTAAGTTTCACTGAAAGCCAAAATACCGAAAAAATACTGAAAATGTTAATAAAATATATATATATATATGGTACTGGGGTAAGGGGTTAAAATGGGTGGGGATGGGGTTGGGGTGGGTGAAAATGGATAGAAAGACAGGGGGCTTGGGGTGGACCGGCCCAAATAAAAAGAAAAAATAACAATTAGGTATGTCTTTCGGTATTTTTCCCACTATGAAATGTACCACTCTGCTTTTACCTTTGGAAAATCACATATAACCGAATGAGCTACCATGTTTTGTATCAATTTAGCATAAATGAGGGGAAGTTGTGAGAATGCAAAATATCACACTAGCATGAAAATCAGCTCTTGAAAAGCAGTAATTAGCATGAGAAAGAATCAATCACAATTTAACACATTTATGTTATTTGCCTCATGACCTCTGTGTAGGTTCATACATGGGTGGTCACATGTAAGTGTTCACACTTGAAAATACTGGCACGTTTCGGATTCTTTTAGTCTTTCAACAACAATATTCAGTCACACCTATAAGCATATCAGGAGTCACCATATAGACTGTGGCAAGGCAGGTGGGCTGCTAATGATAATCGTGCAACTTTACTACTATAAAACACTGTTTACATTCATATTGGCTCTTGAATTACATTGATACATAGAAAAGTGTATAACGTCAACATATTCAGGCACTGTTGTGGTAATCAGAGATTAACTGACATTGCTTTCACACATTGGGCCTCATTACAAGTTTGGCGGTAGCCTTGCCAGTAAAACCGGCAGGCTGCCGCCAAACTTGCGAATTTTTCCAGCCCCTGGCAATGGGGAAATACAGGGCCATTACAACCCTGGTGGACCCTGTATTTCCCCATTGCCAGGGGCCGGAAACCTGTACTCCCCATTCTCATTTGAGCCCTAGAGGGCTAAAATGGGAATGGGGAGGTGGGATGCACCGGCACCATTCTGAATGGTGCCGGTGCATCTGACATGCTCTGCTCGCGGGTGCCGGTATGGCCGCCAGGACAGACCTGGCGACCGTAATGGCAGCCACGAGCAGAACTTGTAGTTTGCCGGTCCGGGAACTACAGTACCGGGAAGCTAACCAGTACCGTAGTTCCCGGACCGGCAAACTTGTAATGAGGCCCATATTCAGGGGCGAGGTTAAGCTTCCACTGGTGTCCTTTTGTGGGCATGACAATACAATTGATGCTTTCGTTTCTTCTAAATTATGTTTAGAGCTGAAAATAAGGATTTCTACCACTGAAAGTGTTTCAACACTGATTCAAAAAAATAAAACAGTTGTTTAAAAACTTTAAAAACAACAAACAGCAAGTGGCAGCACCGCAAAGTAGACAATTTTATTTCTTAATTTGTAAACTTCCCCCGTGGTTTAATTAATCAATTTTCCGCTTCGCATTTCTTTTAGTTGTCCTTCTTCAGGTGTATTAATTTGTTTGATTAATCCGTTTTCTGCTTCACATTTCCTTCAGTTGCCCTTCTCCAGGTTTACTGATTCGTACGTTCAAAGTGTGTATGAAACAAATTATTAATTAGATCAGGCTTAAACATGATCGATGAAATGGCAGGCCGCCCCTTAAGAATTAACAACATGAAAAACTGGTGCAACCATGCAAGGAGGACCAGTTGTTAGTCTGAAACATAAATAATAAACTAATATGGCATTATAGAGTCGTGTTATCTCACAATTAAGAACACAATAAAGAGTGTGCCATATGTCAGAATAGGTATAGTCCCCCAAAGTGACTTTAGACTTTAGACACTGTAAACAGTGTATTACTTCTCTTAAACACCATAGTAATGGAGAACACCCAAAAGTAGGCCAGACAATAAATGAATACATTTCAATATACACAATATTCTGAATGATCCAGGGAGTATCACTATAAAGAGTCCTGCAATGTAGAGGGTAAGGCTGCCAAACACAGGATGCCTTAATATACAAGTTATAAAATAAATACAGGTATATATATATATACATGTTTCAAATCAATCGTCAACATCAAGTAGTACATTCAAAACACCATCATGAAAATACATGCAATTTTGCTTCCGTATTAAGTTCCTTAGTAGCCAAATATCATAAATGATTAATCCATTTAGATCATCCTTTACGCCAATTAAAATTTAAATCCCCTCCTCCTAATGGACGGCTTAAAGTCTTATCTCCAAAGAGGGGCAGACCAAAGTAATAGGACTGTGCAAGTCACAAGAATGGACTGCTGTTATGGACTGCTGTAATGGACTGCTGTAATGGACTGCTGTTATGGACTGCTGTTATGGACTGCTGCTGTTATGCACTGCTGTTATGGACTGCTGTTATGGACTGCTGTTGTGCATGAACGGTTATTATCATGAGTGGCGCAAGCATATTCTTGAACACACATTTAAAACACATACAGTAGAACCTATGTATGCCGTGCCAGATGGACAAAGCAACATGTAGATATGGGAGTTGGTTCACAATTCATCATGTCCCTGATCTCATATGTTATGACACCCCAGAGTGAAGGAGACAGTTTTGGTGGTCAGTAAAATTAAAGGCCGTACAATGGCAACATTTATGAATGTCAAAATGTGCTACGGTGCACCACATAGACACCCTTCAGTTCCTTTTTGGCCTGTGAAACAAGCAGGGACTTCCTTGTCATCAATTGCAGGTAAGGTGTGATATGAGCTAAAAGGAGATCTCCCTGTGTTGTTGCCAGATCTGGGTTTGAAATTAACCTTTTCCAGCGTTTTGTTATACATTGGGAATGCCTTCATTATGCTGCTCATCTTTCATGTATATACATACCTTTGCAGTGGTATTATAACTATCTATCCAATAGTTGGCATCTATCAAGCAAGTGCCCTCTAGGTAAGGCAACAGAAGGAGCTAAATCTGTATAACCTCTAATTCCAATGGATCAAGTGATAGTATAGCTTGGTCTTCAAATGCACTGGCGGAGGAGCAATTTCCTTTTAAACAACATACACTTTCTCCCTGGGTGTTAATATTCCCCATAGTGCATGGAAGTGACCTTTGAAGGAGCAGGAAATAATTAAGGGTGGTTGATTAATGGAAACAGAGGTCTGTAATTCCCCCATTCTATGTCAAGAACGGAGGCGAGCATTATGCTTCAACTTCTTTAATTATACTCTTCAGCATTTTCAACCAAATAACTGTAAATGACTTCACACACTCATTTCTGTAAAACTACATTCCCTCTGAAAAGTCTCTTTCTTGTAGTCCAAAACACTTGCTGTGCTTGCCCATCTGCCACTTCCTGCCCTTTGCTCCTCCTCTTCTTTTCCTGCTTTGCAGCAAGCGAAGTACCCTTTTTTACTGCTGAGCATGTATGTCAATGAGAAACGTGTGTAAAGCATTTCTACTAATATTAAGACAATTGATCCTTGTTAGTATATGAGTAGTACTGAGAGCATTTACTTCTTGGGTATTTTGATGTACAGTGGTGACGTGAAAGCGCGACTTTCAGTCAGCGCGACACACACATTCTTTCATGAGAACACCGTCAGAGCATATTGCGCTCTAACAACCTCACTCACAACCCACCCGAACTGCTTAGTTAATACTCGCCCGAAACAAACGGAGCCTGTGCTTCACATTAAGCACGTCTGGGGCAGAGGGACAAAGAGAGAGTCATCCCCCACCCTTGGAGGGGCAGAGCCGATCACACGCTCTGACTTGTTTTCTCCCCATTACCTAGCCGTAAGGGTGCGATGGAGGCATTGCCCGCTCCGCCCTAGCACTAAAACATAAAACAATCTGGCATTGGAGTACCCTTGAGTAGAACGAGTGAAAAAGACAGAGGACAAACAATGTATAAACGCGCCAGTAGCGTAGTAGAGAAAAACGGCCAGCTAACACGACAGCTCAGAAGAGGCTACAGCACAGTAAGAGCCCAAATCAACATAAAGGCACACCAGCAGAGCAGTGGACGTGCATCTAAGCCTGCAGAGTAGGTTCCTGGCACACAGCACCATAAAGCCTGAAAATGTCAGAATATGAATGTAGTGAGGAGGAACAGGCGCAGGACCTAGCGCTGAGCTTTAAGGAGGTACTAGGGAGCTCACTGGTGGATGATGTAACAGAGGGGATTAAGCCCATTCAAGAAAGGATAGCTACTTTAGAAAGTATCCTGGGGCAGAAAAAGTGAGCATGTACACCCAACAAAGACAACACATCACAAGGGCTAGACGCCCTCAGGGGAGTAACAAGACTCGGAAGAGAAAACACTCTTTGACTCCCCCGGGCCAGCGATACAGGGCTGAAAAGAAGGCTCCTAAGGCAGCTGGTGCGTTTAGCAAATTGAAAAACGCTTTTCTGCAGGAATCAACAGTTCCAGGCCTCCAGACCACCTTCCCAGGGGAGACAATATGGGCAATACAGAGTTGGACTCTCCAGAGGAGTCATCGGAAGATACAGCCTCATCCCAAGATGAGGATAGTAAGGTGCAGAAAGACCAGCCAAGTCCTGCAGGGAGTAAGAAACTCCAGAAAGAGAAACACCTCGAAGTGGAAGGGATGTCGGATTTGTTTAACTCCGACGACATCCGGAATACCAGATCCTCAAACTGGCAACCTCCGCCTAGGGTAGCAAAGTATATGGCGCAGAGAATCCGCAAAGCACTAGATAAAGACACTAGGCTAGGCATGAAAGCGGAGTGTCCTCTGCCCGATCTAGCTGGGAAGGTAGCAGAAACCCCACAGCTAGACCCAAAGATGCTAGCATTTGTAACTAAGGCTTGCAAGGACCTGAGGAAAGGTATGGATGGGTCATGGTGGAGTTGTCAAATAAAAGTGTTGGACCTGACGGGCCCATTAGCTCAAATTATGGACCTAGCGGAAAAGCTAGGGACACGGGTGAAGAAGTCTATCCAGACCCCCTGGCAAGTTGGGCCCAGAGAGCAGTCTGCCTTCTAGGACATGCTAATTGCGCAATCTCCTCACAAAGGAGGAAAGGGCTCCTGCTAAAAATAGATGCTAAATTGAGTGACCTCGCCAATTATGAGGGAGGCGGAGCAACGAAAGGCCTGTGATTTGGAGCAGCATTTGAGATAGGGAGGTTCATAGGAACCTGTACCTCCCTGGAGAACACTCAAGCATCAATCAAGAAAATATTTCCCGGTAGAGTTTTTGCTGGGCTCTGCCGCTATAGAGGTCGATCGGCCAGTCGTTTCCAATCCTCACAAAGACCTCAAGGAAATAGAGCGCACTACTTGGAAAGTAGACAACAAGACTCCTTTTAGGAGCCGGAAGGGCACAGAGCTCATCCACCGGTGAGAACAAGTATTTACCCACCAGTAGGGGGGAGAAAAAGCTTTTTTGGCAAAATTGGCGCGCACTTTCCAGCGATGCTTGGGTGCTACAGACCATTAGACCATTAAGGGGCTACAGATAGAATTCATGCAGGAATCCCGGCAAGAGGGACTCCCTCATCCCTTAGTATTGTTGCAAACAGAACACAGGTTACTACACGAGGAGCTCTCGCAGCCCGAGGTGAAAGGAGCCATTGAACAGTGCGAGCAAGCTCCGAAGTTCGTGAGCAATATTTGAGACCCATTATAAATGCAAAGGACTTCAACAGTTGGGTGACATACAGACACTTCAAGATGGAAGGTATCCATCAGCTGAGGGACACCCTGAGAGAGAAGGACTGGCTAGTGAGGATAGATCTAAAAGATGCTTACCTCACTATTCCAGTGGAGAAAGCATATCGCCCCTTTCTCGTATTCAACTGGGATTCAACTGACAGCAGGGAAATGGAGCTCAGAAGAGTTACAGCTTCATATAAACTGTCTAGAACTGTTAGCCGGGTCTTTCGCGATGAAAGCTTTCACGAAGGGAGAAGCCAACTGCTGCATCCTGCTGAAGATGGACAACATCCCAGCGGTCAGATATATAAATCATCTGGGAGGGACAACATACAGAATCCTGGTAGATCTAGCAAAAAACATTACGCACTGTTGCCTACAAGAGACAGTGGTCGAAGTGTACAAAATGAAGTAGTGGACCTAAGTTGCCTGCTGGCCTGACCCAGCTCCCCACAAACCCATTGCCACGCCCCCTCCCAAGTGCAATTCAAACCTCAAACAAACACACCCGTGGCCTGATTCACAGAATGTTTTTCTATGGGATTGCGCCATTATAAAACACTTCAATGAATCAGACCCCAGTTGTTTAAGGAAATGTTCAGTGAAATGCACTGAAGTGCACGTTTCAACTTCTTCCTACACTTTTATTTTAAAATGAAACCATTCGGGAATGGTTTCTTTTTAAAATAAAAGTATAGGAAAAGTAAATCTTTTTTTTAAAAAGTAGAGGAGCACCGCTCCCAACCGCTCCCGCCCACTTCGGCCACTGACAAGAGGAATCTCTGTTACAGCCGAGTATCTTCCCAGAGCACTCAATGCAGTTGCAGACTGGAACTCGCTGCATCTAACAGACTCCAGCGACTGGAGACTCGACAAAGAAGTATTCAATCAGTTAGAATGGATATGGGGTCCTTTTCACACAGACCATTTCGCCTTCAGACTGAATGCTGAAATGAGCCAGTATTTCAGCAGCGAGCGGGACAAATGCATTTTTGCAAGTTTGGAACGGGGAGACACACTACGCTTTAACCCCCCTTCATGATGATCAGCAGAGTGCTAGCGAAAGCGCGCAGAGAAAAGGTGACAGTGGGCCTCATTCCGAGTTGGGCGCAAAGGGATTACCAGCACCGGTAAGGACACCGGTCCAGGTAAACCCTTTGCACCCTATTTTGAGGTCCCTTAGCGGGTCCCTCCTTTAACGCCTGGTCTAACCAGGCGTTATGGACGGGACCCGTTAAGGGACTTCAGAGCTAATAACGGTACCGCAAATTGCGGTACCGTTATTAGCTCCTTCCCCATTCCCATTGAGCCCTATGGCTCAAATGGGAATGGGGAATGGCTATTTCAATGTGGACTTACCGGTCCCGCAAAGGTCGGACTACACTGGTAAGTCCCCATTGAACCAAGTCGGAGTCGGTACCGGTATGGGAGGTAGTCATGGCACAAATAACGCCATGACTACCACCATACTCGGAATGAGGCCCAGTGATTGTAGTGGCACCCGTGTGGAAGTCGGATGTGTGGTTCCCAGCTCTTATGGAACTTTTGTCGGAATTCCTGTGGATTCTCCTGTCTGACCAACACCTGCTCACAGACCCAATTGGGTCGTTTCATCCTCTGAGGGTGAAGGGAACTCTCCCCCTGGTAGCATGCAAGGTATCAGGCGGAGATGGTCTCTGCAAGGAATTTCAGAACAAGCTGCACAGCTCATCGCAGACTTGTGGGCAGGTGGTCGGCATGGTGCAAAGGGAGAGGTTTTCCTCCCGTTTCTGCCTCTGTAGTAACAATCCTTAATTTGATAGTGTCCCTCTTGGAGGAAGGGAATGCATTCAGGACCATGGGGGTATACCCGTCTGCGATGTCTGCTGGGCATGAGCAAGTGGATGGTGCTCTAGTAAGGGATCCTCTGGGGATAGTAAGACTCATATGAGGGGCTCGATTTAGAGTTCCCCCTAGCCCAAAATATAATCAGACATGGGATGTGAGTATAGTAGTACGCTTCCTAGCGAACGGGCCGTCCAACAAGTATCTATCCTTGACCCAACTCTCAGGGAAGGTAGCCATGCTACTGTGTCTAATATTGTGTCTGAGAGTTTCTGATGTCAGAGCACTGGACATAGATAGAAAGGTATACAGGCCAGATGGGATTACCTTCACTATCTCTGGGAGGACGAAGACTAATTCTTCGATATCTGTTACCCATATCTGGCAGACAAACCGCAGCTCTGCGTGGCAGAGTGTATTAGGGAGTATGAACGTAAGATCCCAGAACTGAGGCCGGCGGGTGTATCGCAACTGTTAATAGCATGCAGGAAGCCTTACATAGCGGTAGCCACAGCCATCATCGCAAGATGGGTCTGCAAGGTCATGCAACAAGCAGGAATCCATCTGACATGGTTTGGGGCACACTCTGTGAGAGGAGCTGTGGCATCCAAAATGTTCTCGACCAGAGCAGCCCTGGGAGATATCTTGCAAGCAGCGGATTGGGCTAACAACAGTGTCTTTAAGACTTTTCACTTTAAGTCAGCAGCATCGCTAGCAGCAGCGATAATGTAAGCTTTGAACAAGCATAATGCTCGCCCCCGGTCTTGACATAGAATGAAAATTACCCCTGCATATTGCACAGAGTCTTGATTCTATTAAAGACACAGAGGCGAGCATTAATTTCTCACCGAGCGCATGCATTGTATGCATATATTTATGTACAATTACCTTTGTTCATTAAGAAATCTAGTGCACAGCATTCTCCACATTGCTGGTGGTGCCGGAGAGCACAGGAACCCCCAAAAATGGGTATATAACCCTTTCAAGAAATGAGCAAATAAAACACAGGATGGCTCTAGCCAACACAGATGACAAATGTGGGCCCGCCGTCTAGTGACCTATGTATGTGTACACATCTACCATTACCCCCTGCCGGTGTACACATGGCTTGAGACAATGCGTAGCTGGTTAAGATTGCATGGAAAAAGATGAAACTCTCACAGGGAAATAGACCAATTGGTGGGTTCATTCAGTCCAGAATTATGAGTATCCAATCTAAGGATCCAATGTTGTTCCAATGTATATATGCAGGGGTAATTAATGACAATGTGTTTCTCACGGCCTAGTGGGGTATTTAAGCTTTCAGTATGAAAATAGAAGTTTGTTGGGTTCGCTGGCCGGCACTTTCTCAGGAGTATGCAGGTTTACTTAATTAAACTGTCTGTTTCAAGGCCTAGTGGGGTGTTTAAGCCTCCTGTGTGGAAACAGCAGTTTGTTGGGTTTCGCTGTGATGTGCCTTCTCAGGAGTATGTAGGGCTAACTAATGAAACTGTGGGTTTTAATGCCAGGGGTTTGATTGTATAAAGATGTTTTGAACACTTATAAATTGAATGGAGCCCCAAGTAATGGATAAAGCAATTCAGTGTAGCGGTAAATAGCCACTGGTTATTAGTTTTATATTTGATATAAAAGTGCTGTTTTCTGGGGAGGGCCTAAGTCAGTGGTTATTGTTAAAGCCAGAATTTTAGTGTGATATGCGGCAGTAGACCAAGTGGGGCACTGACTTATGCTGGGGTAGCATGAAGTACGAGCGCACACACAGATAATGATCATAGTTTAGGATATTGTGGTGGCACGTGGGGTGGCCAATCAGATTCCAGGGGGAGCACGTTCGACCCCAAGCCACTCCCTGGACACGCCACTGATATGCGTAGAGCAGATTTTAAATCCATATTTATATGTGCTTATTTAGATACACCATGGACTACAGCAACTGAAGTGTGCAATTGTCAGATGCTGAGCCTATGGACATTTCTGCATCCGTGGATGTGGGGAGCGGCTTATCGGGTTCTTCAAGCCACCGCAGATTTGGGGGTCCAGCAATGGTGCCGGATAGGTACCGGGGTGCTGCAGCAGTGGTCATTGATGGATTGGGACCTTGACATGGCGCTGGTATGGCTATTGTGCTGTTCCATCAATGGGACTTCACAACTGGCAACGTGGGGATGTCTCAGCAAGCGGATTGGGCGGATGGACCCCGTGGATATCAGAGAGCCTGAGGACATGCAATGGCACCCATTGTTTCGTAATCGCAAGGGGTCATGCATCTGGGGCACCATGTTTGACAGCCCACCAACGTTAGAATACTAAAGGGGTCTACCGTGTTTCAGAACTGGGGTGGGGTATTGAGACCCCCAGAGAGCGCCGCACAATGTCTTGGTGGACAGTACGAGTGATTTATATGTGCAACCTTCTTTTGCAGGGGCGGGAATGGGGTCACAAACACCACCCGTGCCATCATGCACGTTTCTGGCTGATTCGGGGCTGAACCATTGTTTTGAAAGTGCTCAGCAGCTCCAGGCCAGACAGGGGTTGAAGCGTGAATGTGGCTTTCGTGGTGCAAATGGCATAAGTTTCAAAATACAAAAGCCCTGGCATGATATTATTGAAAAAGGGGGCCAGTCTCAATGAATAGGGCTCAGTCTAAAAAAGAACAAACATTGCCCATGGAGTGGGGCATGGGGTGTCGTGTATATGGTTTATTCTGATATGCCTGTGCTTCAGGGGTTGAGCTCAGACAACTGTGTTCAACAGGGGATTGACTCTGCTCAAGGGGTGATTGTCATTAGCGATAACGAGGATGTTGAAAAACCTTATCCAGTAGTAACTTCTGGACAAGTTGTAGCAGGTGCCTGGCCTGAAGTAAATGTTGCTAACTGGCAAGACCAGATCATAGAAGGTGCTGTAAATGCCCCAATGAACCTGCCCAACAACTCACCTGTACATCTAGAGCCTATTCAGCAGTATGAGCCTGCCGCTCCTCAGTATGAAGATTTTAGGGCGGGGAGTATGAGGATGATGGGAATGCAGGGTCATGCGTTGGGCCTGTTATTCATATTGGGTTGTTGGATGCCATAGAGGCGGGGATGGATGCGCTGAGTGGTGATGAAATAGAATCCATTGTTAATCCATTGTTAATATGTTCACCAGGAGCCTGCCATTATAGCACACAACATGTACAATATACCACTTGAAGAATTTCTGGGCACTTGTGTAAATATGTATAATGCTGACCATGTGGTAAGTGAAGGTGATGGTATACAGCCGTACATGTTTCATGTACCCCAGAATGCGACTGTTGATGCTCAAGATCATGAATATTGTAGCTGTAAATGAAACAGCTGCACGCATTGATCAGGGTGTTGACCCTCAGTGAAAGGGTGTAAATGATGTGCTGGAAGGGTGTAATAATAACCAGGCTGTCCCCTGTTGATGTTCAAAACGGTGGGATCATTAATGTTGTCAGTGTTAGTGAAACAGTTGCATGCATTGATCTGACTACAGACCCTCGGAAAGGGGTGTAAATGATCTGGGGAGAGTTGCAATAATAGTCAGGTGGACCCTATTAACATTCAAAAGGATCTCAGCACTAGCATCATTATCATAGATGGTATGGGCCTCATTACAGGTTTGGAGGCAGCCATGGTGCTGTTAGCACCATGGCTGCCTCCAAACCGGGCTCCATTACCGGGATCTTTCAATGAGGAATAACCGGGCCATTCCAACATTGGAGGACCCAGTAATTCCTCCTTGAAGGAACCATTCCCCATTCCCATGGAGCCCCCATAGGGCTCAATGGGAATGGGGAGGGAGGTAATAATGGGCACATTATAAATGACCCGTTATTACCTCCCTCTTCCCCTCGCGGGACCCGAAAAGACGTCTGGTTTTACCAGACATCTGGTCCGGGTCCCACAAAGGGAACCTCGTAATCGGCACTCACGTAATGAAGGGTGCCGGTCCCGTACTGGCACCCTTCATTACGTGAGCGCCAGGGTCGTAATGAGGCCCTATATTTGGCTATACATCAATTAACAAAAAACAACACAAAAAAGACCCCAATTGAGTGTGCAAGGCAGACACAGCCACTTTAAAACTAAGTCATAAAAAAGTGAGCCTTGTTGAAAAGTCTGAAGCCATACTGTAAGATGAAAGGAAATGCGCAATCTGTTGTCAGGGGTACTTTAAAAAATGTGGAGGGGCTGGTGTCTACACTAATAAAACAACTGACTGGTGATACTATAGTCTTTGTCAAGAATCACAGGCCTTGGAAGATATGGGACAGCTGGAGAAAGAAAGCCCTGCTCTACTATGTCAAAACCTCCAAACATACTCCTCCCAAGATGGCCGCCACAAGGGCACTAAAACAGTAGGAGCAGACCGTGGTCTATTCTTCCTTTGAGCGGGCACTCAGGAATGACTTGCAGCCTACTTAAATCCTCCCAGACCAGCAACTCATTGCATTGCTACGTTCATAATCTGTGGCATTCTCTTTGTGCTACGTTTGTAATCTGTGGGATGGTCTTCATTCTCTGCTCCTATTTTCCCAGAGCAGTGCCAGGTAACTCTTAACTCTTCCCACGCTACTCGTGGCTTCCCCTATTAACTTTCCGCTCTTCAGTGCTACTCGTTCCGTGTCGCCCGACATGGCTGTTCTGTTTCCCCAGCTTGTGACTTTGCCCCTTAGCAGTCCCTTCTTTAATCCCGCTCGCATCACCTACCCTCCTCGCCTCCTGTGCCCCTCTTCCTCTCAATCCTGTTCTTTTCCGTCTTTGGTCAGCGAAACCTGGCGCTCCTTGCACCCCCCCACTACTGCAACCCAAGCTCCTCGCACCAAGCGGCATTAAGGATCTGCACTCCAGAACAGTATTGGCTGCTGACTCTTAATGCTTCCTCCTGCCTTAAGAATCGGCACAGAAACTAGGCACATCTACCAAGCCTCAGATCCCTATCTACAGTACAGCCAGCACTTTGGCTCCAGGGTTTTTATTCCCAACACAGAGGGCTTCCCCAACTTTGCACAGCCTCCTGTCATCCATTAGGGGATGGACAGTGTGGGGGATTCCCTCCCATACCTACCTGCAGAAAAGACAAAGGATCACAGGTTAGTGGAGACCATCCTAACTTGACAGCCTTAGTGACAGGGGTCCTTGGTGCATCAACGGATGGGTAGTCCTCCTATCCCGTTATCTACCGCGATAGGCACTGCCACAAATGTTGAACATAAAACGCCAGCCCCTAAGGATCCCTTTCAGTTGGAAATGTACAGCACTGCTTCTATCCCACAGATATCCTATGGTTCTAGTACAGAGGTAGATGGTCCGAGTGCAGCCAAAACCCAGTCATGAACCACCCCAGCAATATTACAATCATCATATATAGCTGGGGGTGGTAAAGGTTTATGACTAATGACTAGTGAGCCCCCGAAAACCAGCTCTATTACAAAACAGCTATCCGCTAAAGCACAATCTTGTTTAACCAGTGCCTGCTGTAATGGGAGTGTGGGGAAAATTAAAAACACAGGCCTTGTTACAGATGAATTGCCCAGAGCGGTGGTGGGTATCCAAATCAGAGATTTCCTTTTCTAAAAGTTTGCCCAGGAAAGAAGTGATGGAGATCGGGCAATAGTTTGCTGGAGAGGAAGGATCGGCAGGTGTTCATTTTTTTTTGTTTCCTGTAAATAAACATGAATACTTTTAAATGATCTACATTCTCAATCTTCATAGGTCAGTTTACGGGGCACCATTCACCTTGCTCAGCTTTACTGGCTCTGATATACTTTATCTCCCTGTTTGCTAATTGTTTTCTCAATGATACTTCTAACACACAACAGACATCCCTATTTAAACTGCTCCATATAGGGGCATAAAGGGGTTTATTTTTTGATTGTACAGCCCACAACATTTTAAACACACATCGTTCCGTCCCTCTCCCAACCTTTACCTCGGTTAGCAGCTGTAATAGGGGCATCATTCCTATAAGACATTTGGGGTTCAACATGAGACATATTTTACATAGCGAATTATCCGTATAAGATATTTCCAAACATTTGTGAGCATCCTATTGGGGATCGTCAAATTTGTGTGCGTGGCACCATCCGTGAAAGTGCTGTTTTAAACACATTTCACCATTACTGCTGTGAAGCCCTGAGTAGCTAGGATGTCGATCCAGGTCACAGCCATTGCAGCCGCATTGTCTTTAACACTCTTGGGCCCTCATTAGGACCTTGGCGGAGGACCATGGCGCTATTAGCACCATGGTCCATGGCGCTAAGCTGCCAACTCCGCCATGGGGGTTGGCGGACTTACCGCCCCATTCCGACCTTGGCGGGGCGGTAAGTCCCCAATCCCCATTTACCCTTCCCCATTCCCATTTTTGCCCCATAGGGCATAATGGGAGTGGGGAAGGCGTTAATTACGCCACCGTAAATTACGGTGGCGTAATTAACAACAAGTCCCTTAGCGCCATGGGTTTTTCCGCCTGCAAAAAGCAGGCGTAAAAATCACCATGGCGCTACGGGAACTCGTACTCAGGCGGTAAGGGGCGCCATGGTTTACGCCGGCGTAAACCCCTTACCGCCTGGGTCCTAATGAGGCCCTTGGTCTCCAATAGCTAAATATATTCCTTACATAGGCTATTATCACACTCCCTCGTGTTTTCAATTTGATTTGAACAGCCAATACAATACATATTGAGAGTCTCTGCTACAGCTTGGCACTCCTTCCCCATTTGTGAGATACAGTCCTTATACGGGCTATTATTGCAATCCCCCAGGTTTTCAATTTGATATGAACAGCAAACATAATAAATATTGATATTCTCTGCTGCAGCCTGGATCCCCTCACCGCCATCCACGTTATCAGTTAGGGTCTGCATACAAAACAGAAACATATAGTTTTTTATCACCTAGCTAGTTGTCTAACTCCTACAAAATACTAATGTTTGCTTTAAAATATACCCACCAGCTGGCATGTTGTCCGATATCCAGTCCACATGGGCCCCTGTTTTTACCAAAGTCTCTGTGGGCAAGGGTCACTCTCTGGTGTCATAACTCTATCAATCTGAATAACCATGGACTTATATCTGTTGTCTTCAGATTCCACTTTGCCTGCAGCTGATCAGCCCAGCTCTACACTCAGGGGCTGCTTGAGAACCACGTTGTCACCACAAGTAGCCATTTCCAAATTAACCCTAGCTGTGGCGAGGATTAGCCGCTCATTGCTGACAGGAAACGTAGCCATGTCCTCACTGAACTGATCTCCCAGTTTCACAGTCCGCCATCAAATCTTGAGCGTCCTCCATCACATTAAGCCCCACAAGGCAATAGGCCATGTTAGTACCCCGGAGAGGATCAATCAGAATGTAACACACATTCTGATTGGCCCTCACCGGGTCATTACCCGGCGGGGAATCCCTCGGCCAGGATTCCACTCCTTTGTCAACAGCTGGGGGGCGTGGCAGCCCCTTCGACAATGAGGAGGCTCGAAGCGGGACCATCCCCGCTCCGAGCCTCCACACGGCTGGGGGCCACAACGTCCCCCACCGGGCATTCAGGTATGTGTTTTTTTTCTCCCCCGTCCCCTCCCCAAACCTCCTTTCCCTCTGATTTCTCCTTTTGTCAGGAGCGAACGCGCTGGGAACATTTCTGTTCCCAGTGCATCTGCTCCCGATGGCCGCCATGGAAAGGGAAAACAGACTCTGTTTTCCCTTTCCCGGCAGCCATCTCCTTGAACTTTTCTTTTTTCTTTTCTTCTCTGTTCCGAAACGCTGCAGCGGGGATACTAATAGCAATATGCCACTTGCCGCGGGGCCTTACACAGGCGTTAAATAACTATGGGCCCCGGAGCATTACCTGACTTGGTAATGCCCGCACAGCTTGGGCCATATTGCTTAATAAATATAATTGGAATGTTGTGAACTTATGTTGCTTGCTTTCCCCTCATTATAACTGTAGCGGATCATAATTACAGTTTTATCAATGCCACGCGGGATACCACCAAAAATGGCCAAAGAGCACACATGTTTCTCAGGTCTTCAACTACAGATATATATATGGGTTCTAAAACCCTCCCCCAACAGCATCATAGCCTTAATACCGCCCCTAGACCAATATCTTTTTATAGCCCATTAATTTATATAAATTTTATTTAGAAAGTGTATATAAAGATTATTGGAGTTCTTATCTAAGTTGTATTAAATCTATATCAGAAATGATCAGGGGGGCTTATCCAATTTATATCAAATTTAAATGTATATAAAAATGATTGGGGTTCTTATCATTTTATATAAAATTGATATCAAATATGTTGGGGCAATATACTGCATATACAAATTATTGTGGGCAACCACATTTATAGGGGTTCAGAGGGCATGACTAGGGTCAAATGAACCACTTGATGAAAAGGGTCTCACTCTACTAATTATGTCTATTTGTTTATGTCTGTGAGTATCAGAATGCGTTTGTGAGTGTGTACCATTAGCTCTGCAAGTGTATTTATAAGTGTCTACAGTGTGTGTGTGTTTTGTGTGTGTGTGTGTGCTTCTTTCTTTGCACCTGTTTATGGGTAAATGTGTGGATATATGTCTCTGTGCAAATTAATTAGAGTGCTTGTTTATTTTTTAATTTTTTTGGGCATTTAATGGTTAAAACAAATTAAACCTTTCAGCCAAGTCATCAGATCTGAAAAATTCTGTTTTTCCCACACCCGAGTCCTTCCCACCAAGACTTCACATTACTCGGTTATGTACAAGGTCTAGAGTGCTTGTTTATATATTTGCACAGTTTATCATAGGTTTTTGAAGCAGGCATGGGACCTCGTGTTGTGCCTCACTGAAGCCTTTCATGGAATATCAGCCAAGAAAACGTTGTCTTTCCATTCTGAAACAAGTAGTTCAATTTTCCCTTTATAAGCATAGGCCTACAGATCCCTAAATATTATTTTGCAATTCTGATTTATTAAAATGAAGAAGTTGTCAAATGCATGCAGCTTACCAGCAGTCCCGTATCATAGCGTGTATCGAGATCTTGAAATCCCCTTTTGGGGTCTGGGATTGGTGGGAACATTTTCTGTCGTATTTGATGCCTGTGGAAAAATTCAGATGGAACATATAATCAAACCCGGATCTGTCCGTCTGACGTATCATCAAATTCTGAATTTCAACTTTGTTTCATCAATGACTTGTAAAATGTCAATAAATAGTACAATACTGGGTGCGGAGGCATTACGCCTTCTTTAAAATTGCACATATATGTTCTAATTGAATTCTTTTTCCTATTATAACATAGTGTCACGATATCAGCCTTGATAGAACACCTCACAAAACTGCCTGACCGGTCCACTTGGATCAAGCAAGGTACTCATCTTGTCTGCCTCCTACCTATTCTGCGACTGGTGTGAAAGCGGTTCTCAGGGCCTCATAAGAGGTAGGGTGTTATTGGTAAAAATAAGAGGTATTTTTTCAAATACCATGCATGTTTAAATTATCACCTAATTACAGGTTGGGATCACATGGGCTATGTGTACGACATGTGACAGCATAGAAAGCACAGCACGGGGGAAATAGGTGTTATTTACACATGCAATACTTTCAATGTAACCCATGACCTAAAAACTCATTGTAACCTGTAATTATGAGGTAATTTAAAAATAAGAGGTATTTGAAATACCACTTATTTTTACTATTACCATCACACTTGTAATGAGGCTGCACATCCCTTTCGGGCAGGCACTGTTCCTGAGAGGGCATTTGTCTAAAATATAGGATATGCATATAGTGCACATGTTACACAACAGCAAATGTGCTTGTCTCATGTGTATTCGATCCACTTCGACATGTTTGATCACTTGAATACATTCCTTGCAAGCCCCCTAATTCTGTGAACCCTCAGCTACATCACTGATAACAAACAGGCCATTCATTGATTTTTAAATATGGTTAGTGATTTTATGCTAAGCACACACTGACTAGATTTGTTGATATGTGGCAAAAGCAACACTCGTGTTTTACATTTCACAGGCATTATCTCTACTTGATATACATTAAAAAGTGAAGCATTTATTGTTAATAATAACAAATTGCCTTCAAAAATGGTGGCTGGTGGCAGTAAACCACCAATAATGCTGTAATGGAAGAGTTTGCACCTTGACCATACATGTCATGCTTGGTACCATTATTTAGTGCATGACGTCCACATAGCCAAAGCACATACAAAGAGCTAAAATCAGATACCTAATCAGGAAATGTGAGCATTGTATATATATATATAAAATCATTGGTTGGGGAATGAGAATCTGCCACTGTGAATATTAGCATGGATACCTGTATATTTCTTGTAAGTGACTATTAACGTCTGTAAATAGAATACATGTTATTTTGATTATTGGTGAAAGATCAGTCTTCTTTTCAAATAATATCTAAATGAATATTTTTTTTAAAAAACACAAGCATACGTTTATCCCAGACTGCCAATAAAGCCCCATGTGTGCATTAATGCCAGGTGCGGCTCATCCATCGTGTGCAATGGGGCACTGACCCAACACCCATTACGGATGAGCCAAGCAAGCCCAGTGAAAACACAGAGAGTACCCTCAGCTGCAGCAAGCAGCTGAGAGGCCACTCCAGGGCTGGCTTTAGCTTTCAAAGGGAAAAGAAAGTCCCTTTGAGAGTTGTTGTACTCCAGTGCACATGTCCAATGAGCCATGCAAGGCTGGGGGCATTTTGATTCACTAGGCTTGCATGGCCCACTGGTGATGCATGCTGGTGTACAACAGGTCTGAATGTGTGTATGGGCATTCATCTAGCAGCGCTCTGGCTCCTCTGTGCATGTGCAGAAATCAGGGAACTCTCCCTGCTTTATAGTTCCTGTTTATGCTGTGATAGTGTGAGCAGGCATAGCGGAGCCTGGACGGGGGCTTCAGATAATGAAAAGAAATCTATGATTCTGTGTCTATGTGTGTATGCGTGCATGGATGCATGTGAATGAATTGGTGCATGTTGTTTGGGTTTGCTCATGAATTAAAGAGTGTATGTTGTATGGGTGCATGTGTGAATGAGACAGTGTATGTTGTAATGGGTACACAGGTGAAAAAGAGTACATGAATGCTGAATGGGTGCGCCAGTGAAAGTGCATCAAATGCTGAATAAATGAATGTATGTCCTTGTTTGCTTGTTTATGTGCTGGGTAGTGAGCCTTTGATTTGCATGAGGGGTTACCTTTGTGCACAGGGCTGCAGCAGCCAGGCAATTTTTACTGTTATCAAGGTTAAAGCCGGCATGATGATAGTTATGTGACTAATCTGGCCTACATTGATAAAGCTAGTCTAGTTTTGTTTTCTTTCTGTGGCCTGACATTTATTTAATGGGGATCAATAGTAAAGAAAACATTGTTAGATGTTAGTATGTGGCTAGACTGGCTTACATTGGTCCAGCCAATCGGAACATGTTTTCTTACTGTGGCATGGCCTTTCTGTACTGTGCATCAAGAGTAAAGAAAACATATGTTATATGTGGCTAGACTGGCCAACACAGCTGCAAACACGAGTGTTATTAAAATGCTACACTGACCTACATTGGTGCAATCCGTCTGGATATATGTGTGTGTACTGTGGCAGGGCATTTTTTACTGCCATCAAGGGAAAAGCAAACATGATAGTTATTACGTGGCTAGGCTAGCCTACATTGGTGCAGCCAGTCTGGTTATATTTTCTTATTGTGGCATCGCATCTTATACTAGGCATCAAGGGTAAAGCAAACATTATAAGTGTTGCTGCAGGGCTAAACTGACGTACATTGGTGCAGTCAATCTGAACTTGTTTTCTTACTGCAGCATGGTATTTCTTACTCTGCATCAAGGGTAAAGAAAACATATGTTATTATGTGGCTAGACTGGCCAATACAGGTGCAGTCAGTTTTCATATATTTTCTCACTAAGGTGTGGTATTTTTTTACAGAGCATCCAGCTTGAAGCTAGCATCATGAGTGTTGTTATATGGTGTGATGAGCCTACATTGGTTCAACCAGTCTGCATATATTTTCCTACAGCGGCTTATCTTTTTTATTGGCATCAAGGGTAAAGCAGTGTCCTAACAGTAAAACTACTAACTTCTTTGAACCAGGCAATGAACAGAATGTACCTTTAACTGGACTCATTGTCGAGGCCACGGAAAGTAGTGTGAATCAAACTTTTAATGATACTCTAATTGATAATGACCCCCTATTAGAACTTTGTTATTCTTTACAAAGTGTGATTGAATGGGGAGTGGCTCTAACGGAGCAGCCAGAGGAAGAAATAGAAGATGTGGTGGGAGGGGGTGTACCTCCAACAGAGCATCCAGAGAAGAACGTACATTGTAAAATAAATGGGGGAAATTTAGAACCCCATAAGGTGGACGCAAATAGCAGTTTGTCAGCAACCTCGGATCTATTTGCAGTTAGCAGCACTACAAATAACGAAGCCTCAGTAATGGAGAGCTCGACAATCTCCTTTACATAATTAAGTGCACTCCAGTTTGCTGTGAACATTTTATTGAAATTATGCTGTAAAATACACGCAGATCTTAATATGCAAGGACAAATGATTTACCATTCGGAGCAGAAAATAGGAAATGAGGCAAATGGTCTGGGGCTGAGAACGACTGAAAATACTGTCGCACAGGAGATGGTCAGCAGTAACCCTGAGGTGCCTCAAACATATGAGGGAATTATATTCATACCATCCGGAGCCACACATGAGGTTTCTAATACTCCCATAGAAAACGCAGAAGATGCGGATGAAGGATGGTATGTATCCTGTCATGTGAGGAGGTGATGGAACGAAATGTAACACACCAAAGGCAAAAATGGGAACGAAGAAGGTTGCTGTCAAATGTCTCTACACGCCACCGCCAAAGGATCCCCATCCCTGGATTTTCCTGAGGCAGAACCTGCCATTGAGGTAGTTAACTCAATCTCTAGTAAAAAAAACAACAACAAAAACGCGTATAACAAGGCAAACCGCCATAGAAAACATGCAGAAAAAAGGAAAGGCTTCCTTACAAGCTGGCTATTGAAAGCCACTGATGTGGATAAAAAGGATCATTTTTTGTAGACTGCTGCTGACCTGGCAGAAGTATCAGTCGATGACAGTGAATCTCCTATTCTGCATTCCAGAAGGAGGCAGACTACCTATAAAGAGTGTCTTAAATCTTCGGGCTGGATTGCAAACTGACAAGCAATGAGGAAGGAACGTGCAGCAACATGAGCTATTCCGTGGTATCAAGGACATTTAAGATCAGCTGTATTTTTGACAAGGCTAATAGATTTTGGATAAATAGATCACATCTTCTAGAATGATGTACCCGATACCGACTTTATGAGGGCTAGCCTCCGCGGACTTTAAATATGCGGAGATAACAGAGTTTGATAAAACCACCACGTCAGTAGTGCATTGTTATGCCACAGATACAGTAGCCCTGATTACAGCACAGATTACGCATGTTACGATATAGACTCAGTGAAGAACACCCCTTGCCCTTGGTCAGACCATAACACCATAATGTTCCCAATCAGCACTAGCCCAGCAACTATTCTTCAAACATAGTTAGCTCAGGCCACACAGGCCCGCAACTCACGTAACATCATGCCTGACAGCATTCTCCCATTGATCCCACAACTCACTAAATGCCTCGAAAAGAGAGCCGACCCTATGTCCTATAATCAAGCCATAAAATCAGCAATAGACACGGTAGCCCCCCTGGGAAATTGCAAAGCTAAACCAAAAGCACATCTTAATCAGTGGTTCACCACCGAACTTAAAGATCTACGCAACAAAAAAAGAAACGCAGAAAATAATTGGAGAAAAAAACCTTCAACCACTAACAAAGAACAATTCACCTCCATAGCCTCTGACCACAAAAAAGCTACCCATCAAACCAAAAGTAATGCATACAACGTGCGCATTGAAAATGCCAGTTCCAGCTCAAAAGAGCTCTTCTCAGTCCTAAGAGAACTAGAAACCCCCTCGCAAATGCCAGATCTTTGTTTCAAAGACCAAGCTTGATGCAAGGACATACAAAAGGCCTTAATGGACAAAATAACAACTCTCCAGCACACAATCAACAACAAAAAATTGAAAATTAACTCACCCAGCAACTTAAACCTAAACGTACAACACCAAACCCTTCCCAAAGTTTGAGTTTTCCACCATTACCATAGAGGAAACTACTAAAATCATCAAACCTACACGCTGACATCTGCACTGCGACCCTAATCAAAGACTGCGCAGATAACCTGTCACCGTTCATCACCTCTCTTATCAATAACTCTTTTGTCTCTAATAAAGTGCCAGACAACCTGGGTAATGCCCCTTTTGAAAAAAACCTTCATTGGACCCTAATGTACCTACTAATTACGTCCCATAACGGCGGTACCATTCCCTTTTCAAATCTTGGACAGAGTAGCTAATGTCCAGATCCAAAATTACCTAGAAAAACACCATATACTGGGCCTTCGACAGTCAGGTTTCGTCCCCGGTCACGGCACGGAAACAGCCCTTGTTGACCTCAAAGCACAAATGGATCTGATCAGAAATAAAGGTGAACTAGCCATCCGCCTGCTTCTAGACCTCTCGGCGGTATTTGACCTGGTAAATCATAACATCCTATGCCGTCACTTAGCCAGCAATGCCCACTTCTCCAAAAATGCCATAGCATGGATTAAATCATTCCTCACTAACAGAACGATGAAAGTCTACTCCTCTACAGCAGCTGCTAGCCACGCACCAGACACTTGTGGAGTCCCCCAAGGATCATGTGCTTCTCCCACCATGTACACCGCTTTTATGAAGCATCTCTTCGACAAACTGGACTATTTGAGCATCACAGACACAAATGCCCTAAATGCAATCTACCACACAATCCAAGCATGGATGGCCCAGAATGAGCTATGTCATAATGACGACAAAACAGAGATCCTCATTCTGGGCAGCCAAGCGAAACTCAAAAATATCTCACCACTGTACCAATCCTTTAACATAGATGGAAATATTATCCCCACCGCCAAAGAAGTATAGACCCTAGGAGTCTATCTCGATTCCTCACTCACTCTCACACGGCAAGTCAATGCTATCACATCAGCATCTGCCTACACAGCCAAACTTATCATGGCCTGCAGACCCTACCTCACAGTAGAAAACCGAATCACCCTGGCAAGAGCACTTATCCTTTCCAGAGTTGACAACTGCAACACCATCTTTGCAGGCTCCTCATCCAAAAACATCCAGAAACTCCAAACAGTGCAGAATAATGCCTTAAGAGCAGCATTAAACATTCCCAAATCAGAACATATCTCCTCCACCAGAAGAACCATTCACTGGCTACCAGCGAAGGACCGGATTAAATTAAAAATACTCACACAAATGCCTCTCCAATACTGCCCCATGCTACCTATCCAGCATGATAACTAGGAACCAATCCTCCAGACCCACCCGCACTGCCTACATCTGGCATATAACCATGCCCAGATACAAAAGACAAAGAGCAGGTGGCTCAAGTTTCCCAGTAATGGCAGCCAAATACTGGAACACCCTGCCACTGGAGATAAAACTGGATCCAGCCCTACTCACCTTTCGCAGAAAACTAAAAACCTGGTTCTTTTCTCAAGACATCAAATTACACCCTCCTTCCTGTAAGTAACCCATTATGACCGGTACCCACCTACCTGCACCAGGACCTACACCCCACGTAAGTCTCCACAAGACATTCAACCATACGCTTAAAGTGACACAATGTGGCAACACTAAACCCAAACCCACTTCTGCCACGCTATCCTGCAACCATATACTTAAGCATGCTTCTCTATGATCTGCATTACCTGTAACCATATTCTTAAGCCTGCCAAAATACATAACTAATCTCTCAAACATACTGATTCTGCAACCATGTCTTTAAGTCTGTTTACCTAGCCACCTAAGGGCTACTAGGTCTATTCTGTAACCATATTCTTTAAGCATGCCTATTTATGATCTGCATTTCATGTAACCACTTCCTTAAATTAAACCTGTAACCAATCTCTTAAGTTGTTGTCTCTGTAACCATGTTCTTAAGATTGTTATGCCCAGATGCCCAAGGGTTAGGCGTGCCTTACAAATGTAATAATAAATAAATAAATAAATAGGTGGTAGTCCCTAAAAGAGTGGGGCATAAACGAAGATCAAGGGAAACTTTCTAGGACTTTAAAATAACCATGGGTGAACATGGAAGGAAGTTTGTTGTTGGCCAGCACACTCCTGAGGTTATGGTAAAACAAAGTGAGGGGAATTGGGACTGGCTGTCAGGGTTCCGCCCTGTGAAATCAGATACAAGACCATGAAAGTTTAAGATCTCCTCCTGGAATATTCAGGTTCATGGCCACATACTGGATTCCTGTGGCTCCCTGCCCTTGCTAATTTAAGCTCGCATTTTTATGATTCAAGAAAGTAGGATAGTGGACCGATTATAACTTGAAGGTTATAAGGGTTACCAGTCAAATGGTCGAAAACATTTGGTCGACAGACAATTTGGTCGACACCATTTGGTCGAATGCCAAATGGTCGAATTTTTTTTAAATTTTTTTTTTACCCATTTTTTGGTTTTTTTTGGGGGGGTCCCCCCCCCCAACCCCCTTTTTTTTCTTTTTTCTTTTTTTTCCCCACACGAAAACCCACAAAACACATATATATAAAAAAAACAAAAATTCGACCATTTGGCATTCGACCAAATGGTGTCGACCAAATTGCAGTCGACCAGTTTGTCGTCGACCAGTTGACTGGACACCGGTTATAAGATGTTTCACAATGTTGCTAATAAGGGCGATATGTGCCGCCAGTTTGGCGGTTTGATGATTGGGGTTGCACACAAACATGAGGCTAAGCAGATTAAGCTCCCGGAGACGGAAAGGAATGTCATGGTTGTGGAAATTAAATGTGACATTAGTGGAAAGTTTTAGAAAATATTGTTGATGAACATCTATGATGCGCCCGGGGGCTTATTCACTGATAGCATACAAGACAAAATCTGGTGCACTGGAATCCAAAACGCCCCGGCCAACAGAATTACTACTCTCCAAAAGAAAATAGCTGCTAAGAGACTGAATATCAATGGTTTGACACAGACCGATCTTAGACACCATTACCTCCCCCAGGACTCTACCAGCTTTCAAGTTTGCGCAAGTTACTACAACAGAGGTCGCAAAAATCATTAACTCTCTGAAACCATCATGATGCCAAGGTGACATTTGCCCTGCCCCAATTATAAAAGACGCAGTGAGAGACCTCACCCCTTTTATAACTAGGTCAATAAATTCCTCTTTCAAATCATGGCAAGTCCCTACTAATTTAAAAGACGCATGGGTACTACCGCTGCTCAAAAAAAGCTTCACTTGACTCTACTATCCCAACTAATTACAGGCCATTAACCACTGTCCCATTCCTTCTTAAAATCATCGACAAAGCAGCCTACCTTCAAATTCAGTCCTACCTAGAAACCAATAACCGTTTAGGGCTTAGACAATCTGGATTTCGACCACTTCATGGGACTGAAACAGCCCTTCTAGATCTGAAAACACAAATAGACCTAATAAAAGACAACAGACAATGTGTGCTACTTCTACTCCTAGACCTCTGTGCGGCCTTTGATCTGGTTAACCACAATATACTCTGCAAACATCTATCTTCGGAAGCAAACTTCTCCCCACAGGCCACAACATGGATTAGAGCATTCCTTAATAACAGAATGATGAGAGTATTCTCGCCCACAGACGCAGCTGACCCTATCCCGATCACATGTGGTGAGCCACAAGGCTCCTGAGTCTCCCCTACATTATATAATGTGTTTACTAAACCATTATTTGGCATCCTTAACTGTCTGGGTGTCATCTACACCAACTACGCAGATGACACTCAGATACTGATCCCACGCTCTGGCTTCTATGAGGCAGATAACGACCGACTAAATAAAATCTACCTTGTCATTCAGGCATGGCTGGCCTCCCATAGCCTGTGCTTGAATGACAATAAGACCGAAATCCTCATACTAGGCACCCCTATTTACTTACAAAAGCTCAACCACAAATACACCTCATTCAACACTGATGGTAACTTGATTACGACAGCTAAAGAAACGAGAACCTTAAGCTTTCATCTGGATGCCGCCTAGAACCTTAAGAAACAAGCTAATGCCACTGTGTCAGCTACCGCTTACACCTGCAAGTTGATTCATACTTGCAAAAATTATCTCTCCACTAACAGCTGCAAGATCCTGGCACGAGCATTAATCCTGTCTAAACTCGATTACTGTAACGCTCTATATGCAGGAGCCAACAAACAAGTGCTAAATAAACTCCAAACCTTGCAAAATAATGCACTAACAACCACCCTGAATATCCCAAGAAAAGACCACGGACCTCATTACAAGTAGTGCAGAATGCGTTTAACGGCGCCGGTAATGGTGCCGGCGCCGTTAAAGGCTTTCCGCACTATTACGAGGTGCCCTCGCGGGACCCGCTCTGAACGTCTGGTTTATCCAGACGTCCAGAGCGGGTCCCGCGAGGGGACCAGGGAGCTAACAACGGGCCCTCTTGGAATGGGCCCGTTGTTAGCTCCCTCCCCATTCCCATTGAGCCCTATGGGGGCTCGAATGGGAATGGGGAAGGACCCGGCCCGGGTTCCCTGAAGGAGGAAATACTGGGCCCTCCATACTCGTAATGGCCCGGTATTTCCCCATTCAGGGAACCCAGACCGGGACCCGGACCCAATTTTGGAGGCAGCCATGCCCTTATTTAGGGCATGGCTGCCTCCAAAGTCGTAATGAGGCCCCACATATCCGAAATAAGAAGAAGCCACACATGGCTTTCTATCAAGGATAGAATCTTCTTTAAACTTGTCTTGACTGCCCACAAATGTCTTAAGAACGCGGCCCCTAAATATCTGATCGACAATATCATCCCCAAAACCTCAACTAGACCATTGAGATCGGCCAACTCCCACTGTATCATCTCACCTAGCTATAACCTAAAAAGAGCTTGAGGTACCAGTTTCCCAGTACAAGCAGCCTTGGCTTGGAATGCCCTCCCTCTCAACCTTCGTATCGACCAGAACTTCCACAGTTTCAGGACCAACACCAAAAATTGGCTCCTTACTAAGGACATTGCATGTATTGCTTAACTCCATCACTTAGTTTCCACTGGCCTTATCATTATGCACTGCCTTCGCTTAACAAATGTATATATGTACACCTCTAGCTTGCGTTAACTATTGTTGCTGTTGACTACCTTGTGCCTGATGCTCTGTCATATGTATACCTTGCATATTTAGTGTATGCTAACTACTGCCAATTGCTGATTGTCACCTGTCCAATTTATGCCTCTTATCCGTTCCTACACGGTAACCTGTATTTATCGCCTATGCACATATATGTATGTATGTATACTAAATCGTCTTGAAAAGCACCCAGATACCCCAGGGTGTGGTGCGCTGTACAAATAATAAACAAACA
This sequence comes from Ambystoma mexicanum, assembly GCF_040938575.1. Lineage (NCBI taxonomy): Eukaryota > Metazoa > Chordata > Amphibia > Caudata > Ambystomatidae > Ambystoma > Ambystoma mexicanum. The sequence goes on from NC_090939.1 coordinate 821,758,707, forward strand.
AACAAACAAGAATCTGTGATGTCTAAATTGTTGAATTAGTCTGTTCACAATTATGGTGATTGAATATTAATGGGGGAGATCTAAATGCCCATTATATAGATGACAGGACCATTGAAGAAACCAAACAAGTTAGTGCACAAAGCAGAATGAGGCAGAAACATGGTAATGAGCAGGGGACCTGCTGGTTGGAATTCATGAAAGATCGTGAAATGATAATGTTGAACAGAAGAACTAGGGGTGATTTTCCTGGAAATTACACTTGTAAAGGAGGTAGGAGTCTAGCGACTTTGGATTATTATTTCTGTAGTCCTGACTTAATCAGGCATGTGGTATCATTAACAACGTAACCCAGTGAGTACAGTGGTCACACCATATTAGAACTGTGGTTGGAGATCGACGTTGAAACGACGACTCCATGTCTAATAGGCGACATATATGTAAATGGGGGGGGGCAACAGGCTTATGCGGTCTGCTAGAAATCTTGCTCAAATGAGTAATTGTCAATAGATGAAACATTGTAGGTATACTCTGCTAAATGACATTGAATGAAACGGAAGGATGGATAGCATCCCTCAATACTGATGTCGGTCTGAAGGGACAGGTGTATTGCTCCCGAGAACTTGTTACGTATACATGTACATGTATACGATAAAGGAATAAGAGAAGCCTAACGCATACTCATGATGAAAGCCAGACGTGCAAGGCGGTTAGGACTTAATAAGGTGGACGTACGTTGTAAAGTGAGGAAGCTTAAACGTGAACAGATAAAATGGGTTAAAAGATGACAATATGCTTTACAGAATAAGCAGTGGCAGGATTTGGTGGAGATCTTTAATAGTAGAAAGTTAGCAGGATGTGGAAGCTGGTTATAGATGCCAACAAAGTAAAATGCAATCATTAACCCCATTAGTGGGGAGGAATGGCAAAAATACATTAGAAAGAGTAGGAAACAAGTGGGTTTAGCCTCTGTAAAGATAGATGTAGGGTCGGTCAGAGATGTTTAAATACACTAGACATGGACCGTGACATTATTTGTAAGAATATAGGCACAGTAAAGAGATCTAGAGCCCTAATGGTCTTGCAAATGTAGAATTAAAAAAAAAGATTGTAAGACTTGGACAGATTTCTTAACCCTTTTATTCAAGAAGGTATGTTCAGAAGGAAAACTACCCAATACATGGAAGAGAGTGGTCCTGGTCCCGGGCCATAAAAAGAATTTGTCTCTTGATCCAGCCAATTATTGGCTGCTCTCAATGCTAGATGTGACAGGGAAAGCTTTTGCAACACTAGTATTGGGGGAACTTAATGGATGAGTAGAGGAAACAAAAATTTGGAGTCCCTATCAGACGGGGTTCCATAGGGGATCCGCAACAAGCCACAATATACTGGTACTGAATCTTCTGATGAGAACAGCTTACAAGAAAGGAAATCCTCCACTATATGCTGTATTTTTCGATTTCCGAGCAATCTTTGACATGGTTGATTGAATGCTGCTATGGGATACATTTAGTAGATGGGGAATCCCGGGGGGCTTTTAGAACGGATTATGCAGCTTTGTGAAGGTACAAGTGTATGTGTTAGGTTGAGCAGTGTGAAGGGCATTCACACACTATTTCCCTACTCATAAGGGGTTGAAGAGGCGTGCATGCTTGCCCCCCTATTTTTTCATATGTATCTTGCCGACTTGCCAGAGAGACTGCAAGGAGTACACAAACTTCCGTCATGCTTTGGTGACAAACAGATTCACTGGCTCTCTTACACCGACAACATAGTATTATTCAATCATATATATGTTGTTTCACAGAGATCAGCGATAGCCCTGAGTGAATATGCAACGGCAAATGGACTCATTCTGAATCTTAATAAAACTATGGTTTTCAGTCAATCAGTCAATAACTTTATTTCGGTATTTGAGCCATACAAGTATTGCAAAACATGAAAGAACAATACAATTATTGAAAAAGAAGGAAAAAGAAAAAAAAAGAAATGAGGAACATTCAGTCAATTTTTGAACAAATCATACAACATACCCAAGGCCCAGTCTTTAAACATTGGGGGATTTGGGAACTGAAAAAACAAACAGGAAGTTAAATTCATAGCACAAGGATACCATAAATAGAGGCATAGTGACATTGGTTCAACATTGTCTACGGAGGTCTCGGCTGAAGAGTATCAACTATGAGCCTTTTCCCGAGTGGAATCGTATTCGGTCCCCAAAGTACAGGTCTGCTTAGTGTGTTTTTCAGATCATAACCACTAGGTATAATTATAATGTTTTGCAGGTGAATGGCATCTTGCCAGAAAACTCAATATGCGCGTTGCGGCACTTGAACTCTTGAAGACAATTTTAACAGAATCAGAAAGATTACTGCCCCTCTGGTGTACCCTTGTGCAACTAAGGATTTGGTCTCGCATGGCAAATAGGCACCCTCATACAGCTGAAATACATTTGTTGACAAGTGCTTCCCTGGGTTCATGATCACTTGACACTAGTTGTGGGACCCTGTGCAAAAATACAATCCCCTCAGTAATCTGGGATGCTATTTGCCTTCCAGGATTTGCATGGCGGGTCTAATAGGGGTGACCCCTTCTGCTCTCCACCTTATCTGGTACAAATTTAAACCTATGTTACCGGTCGACCTGTGAAGTAATCGTCTGAGGCAGTACGGTGATGGTTGATTCTTGGACACTCCTATGTCAAAGACGTCTGATTGTGGCTGTTTCAGGTAACAACCCTTTGCCTACAATTGCGGGTGTGGGGCTGGTGCTTGATGTGTTCCCATTAATCGAATTTGGCACCCCCCTCCACCGGCAATAGATTTGATGGTGTTGGTGGCAAAGGTGTTACTGAGGCAAATTTCAAATAGGGTCTGGCCGGCTTCCACCACAGTATTTAACACCTTTTCCCCATCCTCTTGATGGTGCAATGGAACCCCTTTGTTCAAGCCGCTCCCAACAGTATCCACTAGTGGTAGGACCAGCTTCTTTAAAACAAGAAGTTCGGCGAGAACAGAACTGCACTGGCACTCTTTATGTGCTAAGCTCCCCTCGCCAGAGCGCATTAGTGAATATTATTCCAATTGTTGGCAAGAAGGAAGTGGCTTAGGCAACCCAATGTTCAAAACAGCATCGCTAACAGCCCCCCCCCAAAATCGATCACGCAGATGTCTTCGATCAAAGATGGCTCATTCATAGTGCCCTGCAGGCTCTGGTGGACTTTAAGGGAATTGGGGACTTGTCAATGATTGCAGGCTCTGGTAACATAAGGCCCTCCAAGCCATCTAAAGTTGCATTGATGGTGGCCAATGGATGGGGCTGCTCAAGTCTGCACTGACTGGGGAAGTAGCAAAAGGGAGAAGGACAGGAGCAACAGCAGACCGTGCATCAAGAGTATTGGTGAAAGGCCTGATAGGCTGAACAGATGTATGTAAATAATGGTCAGCGCTTCCCATTTGTCTAGGTCACTGGCCTGGCAAATGGGAAGACACAGAGGCTTGTCAATTGTAATAAGGGGCTCATTGTTATACAAAGAGTTACTCCTCACCCAGGGGTCCAAACTAACGGGGACATAAATTGAGCACAGTAATTGGTTTATTTCACTAATGAGGTTGCAAGCTACCCCCTGGTGCCATATTGAATTAAGCGAGCTGATCTCAGCAGTACATAACATGGAGGGAGGTGGGGCTGACGCCAGTAGTGGAATTTTTCTCTTCACAGTCAGCAGTTTTTGTTTGGGAAGAGGTACCGTAGTTTGTTCCAGTGCGGTATATGTAACAGAAGGGATTAGGGTTGCCATCAAAAAGCTGCAAAAAAAGTGAGCAGAAGGCCCCCTTTGTTTATGTTATTTTGTTTTTCTGGTACACTCAGGTGCCCTGCACAAATCAATAATTGCTCTGGGCCAGAGACATGTCAGTATCAGCACAGAAGTACACTATGGGGGCCAAAAGTTCCATTCACCTTGATTCCTTGTTTTAGCAGTTAGCTTTATTCCAAAAAAAACAGCCTTATGTCACCCGAATATGCCTCTCACCTGTGTGAAGATAGTGCTTGGATACCTATTGCTTGATAGATCTGCTTATTGCGTGTGCAGATTTCCAGGGACAACACAGCGTATTCAGCGACTCGGCAGTAAACAATCAGCAATAAAACAATCCTGGGAAATCCTCGAAGAGCTGGCAGCCATCAACTCCCGCGCCCTTTCCCCTCGTCGGGGTAGCCAGGAGTATAGTCAGTGAGCTAGTGGGCGGGGCCTCAATGAAAAGTAGGTGTGCAGGCCACAGAACAGAACAACACAGGGTCCTCCCCGTGGACGCCAATGCCCACGCCCTTTCGCCCACAAGTTTACCCACGGCAGGCAATTTGAGGGAGTGCATAGCCTCATTGAACCAATCCCCATTGAGTACATATATGTCCCCAATGATTTCATATCAGTATATTTATCACACTAGAGTGCTCCGGGTTTGACAATGGGGCTGTCCAGCTTGTTCTTCCCACTCAGTTGCATTTGCTCTGGAGCTCCCCACAGTAGGATGAGCTGGGAAGGTAGCAATCGCCTAAGCTACCCGCCTTGTAACCTAGGTTTATGTGTTTTAGTGATTCTAAAGAGTACACAGCGTAACATCTATATGTCAATCGGCAGGATAGCGTTAAAACTCTGTTGCCATTACCTGGGAATACCGCTAAGGACAAAGAAAATTGATAGGAAGGTTATACTTTGTAGAAAGAAGAAAGCCTTGTTCTGGGCAGCATGATCTAGAAGATAGTACAACAAAGTGCCGGAAATACTTTCAAGGGAGTATTAATATTGCACAAGCAATGCTTCTGCCCTGCTATTATCTATGGCCTAGAGGTCATGCACATGGATAGAAGGAAATTGGATTGGCTGAATATCATTGAGGGTACATCCTGGAGAGGTATCATTCCACAATGAGTACCCATGGCTGAACTACGGCTTGAGCTGGGCCTGGTGTCCTTAGTTGGCCAAGTATTGTGCTATTGCGAAAATGTATATTAAAGCTAGGAAAGATCCAATGTGTCCTCTATTACGACAGCTTAGCAAATTCAGATTCACAAATATGTTGACGCCCTTTAGATGTTTAGTGGAAAAGTTACATTCAGACATTGAATGGGGCCTGACTGGGAGAAAGATCATTTGGCACTTAAAAAAATAATTTGTGGAAAAAGTCCAATAAAACGATTGGCAAAGGAATTACAATCATTTGGAAACATTGAAAACCCTTCAGTGATTGTGTGCATATGGGTAATACTTTTCTTAAACCTAAACACTATATGGAATTGTGTCCAGCTTCTAAACCTAGAAGATTAATTATTCTCCCAAAATTAGACTGTCTGCCGACACTTTCTGTGAAAGGCCAAGCATTGAAGATCTAGGACGAAATTTGTATATGTAGGATATGCGGAAGACCAAATATGATTGAAACAAACAGGCATAGCCTGACATTATGTAAGAATTTGGGAAGGTTTGTTCATGAGTATGGGGAATAAAGACAGATGATTTCTTGGCCTATCCACTTAACACAGATAATTTTGCTGTTAAGATTGCTGTTTTTAGAGTGTTGGAATTGGTGGAGAAGATATTGATGTGGACCTCTGTTGCGACGTGTGTTGAGTTGAATAGTATTAGGTTTTTAGTTCCTGGATGTAGGAACGGTAGCCTGCAGACACTGGGTTCATACTCAACGTTGTATTCGTTGGTTCTTTATAGTAAGGACGTGATATAAATTTATTTTAGTAATGGTGTTTTATAGTAATGATATATACTTGTTTTCTGACATATTGTTCTGTTGCTGATGTAATTTTGTGAAAAGTTCATTTGAACTAAAGTATAATATGAAAAACAATATAAAAAATATATATATTGTCAGCAAAGGCATCATGAAAATGAGTTGCAAAACGCTCCTGTGAATAGATGGTGACTTCCATCTATTGGATTTATTCATGTGTTCCCTTGCAAAATGGATAGCAAACTGACTTTTTACCCAATTTTTCACTGAAAGTATTCTGTAAAATGCACCATATTGACCCATTACTTTAAAAGTGTTCTCAGGGGGGAGAACCCCTCCCAAATCTCTCTTGATTGGTTTGGGCTCCTTTGCCAGGCTTGGTCGCTCCCGCATATTAGTGTGAAACATATACCCGTCTCCAATTAAATAATTCACCAGTCGGCACTGATCAATGCACTCCAATCACACATCCTGTCAGGTTGAACATTATTGCCAAAGGCTGTGTGGAGGGAAACACATCCCAGTCAATGCAGCACTGTACTCAACAAAGCTATTAAGTTTCCCCATTTCTCGCAAAGTGATGGGGGTAGGCAGGAGATGAAAATCATCTGCTGGTGGTATGAATGTAATTATAGTATCCTGTTTTTATATAAGCACCTATGATGAAGTTTCGAATTTTCATTTTTGTTCTGGAGTTCACATTTTCAACCCTTCCCCTTTCCTTCTATGGGGGTTGTCCCCATACCTGCCCTCCTCCCTACACCACCCACTTTTTAACCCTTACCCATTTCACCCCTATATATTTTTTGGGAACAATATCGAAATTTTAATTTCAATTCTATTTTCTTAAAAAGGCAATGTTTTGCTCTTTTACTTTAATAAATCATAAAAACTGGGGTAATCCTTCATTCCGAATTCCTCCCAATTCCAATGCATCAATCATCAGGTGATATAACTACCCATCTTGATGGTACTCCAATTATTGGTCTTCAAAGCATGGCAGGCTAAGGTAGCCATGCCGGGATTCGAAACTTTGACTGGTCACATATCTTAGGCGGGTGCTTAAAAAGAAATGCAATATTCTTAGCAGGTTCTGAATGATGTTGGTTTGGGAAAAAATGACAGGAAATGCCAACATAACCAATTGCTTATGATTGGTGCAACTTTGCATAGGTAATAGCGTATGTACATTTTTCAAGTTTTCTTCTAGAATGATTACTTTTGTTATTTATATGTGGCAGCATTTCAGAACCTCACCTTTACTTAAATAAGGATTTATTTTTTAAATCTGCTTGTCTAAGGAACAAAATGTTTGAGAATTCTACTTGTCCAGTAAAATAATGTACTTGTCCCACCATGCTGACTACATCTGTTAAATACAGCACATGCCCTGCGCCATCCACAACTCCTGTCACAATCTTGTTTACAGTGCTTAAAAAGGGGAGGAGTCTGGCTTGAATTTCTATGTAAAAACCTGATATTATTTTTTATTATTATTCAATCGAGCAGACATTTGGCATTGACAGCCACAAACCCTCTGGCACACAGTAAGTTTACTGGCACCATTGTTTCCGGACCAGAATATTACAGGTCTGCCTGCCAGAGCTGCCGTGCCAGACAGGTCTGACCCTGCCTCACAGAGCAGCCACGGTAGGCAGACTGGTAACGCAAGCACCGGCACCATTAGCAACGGTGCCAGTGCTTCCATGTTCCCATTCCAATACAGTCCTCTATGGGAATGGGGACTTACAATTTAACGGCGCCTGAATTTCCGGGCGGCCTGGGTTGTAATCTCCGGGTGGCACCGGAAAGTCAGGCACCAGCAAATAGTTACGGTCCGGCGTCAACCCGCCAGTAGCATGGCAAGGTTACTGCAAGACCCGTAATGTGGCCCACAGTCTATTCCCTGATGTTCTATTGGAGAAACAAAAAGCAGTCAATCTCTAGGTTCCATACGTTGCATGGAAACTGTACCATCTGATGGGTGCAGTGAATATTTCTTTCTGCCGGCCAATGTACATGCATTTATTTTGTAGACAGTAATATAAGGAGTCGAAATAAAAGGCTAACAAAGCCATCATACAAAATAAAAGGTGGGCTTAAAAATAAGCTGAAAGGATACCAAAGAAAGTTATGAATAGATAAAAGACCAGGGGAGAGGTGGTTGCAAAGCCAGACTTATCCTTGCAATCCTAGTCACATTTTTTTTTTTTCCAGGGACCAATTACTTTTTTTTTCCAGTGACCAATTAAAAAAATAGCTGTCATGTTGGTGATGCTTGGATCAAAGTTAAGAGAAGCTAGTTCCTTGAGGCTAGAATGTGGCCCATAGAAATTACACTTCTCACACTTGTCACGTGACCAACAGAGACCTGCACCAACTGTGGTAGTGTCTGTCCTGGGCAACCAGCAGATGCCTGTTAAGAACGAAAGAATTTGGCTGCTTGGTTTAGTCATTAGAAGTTGTCAGAATGCTGCAGCGGAGACCAACCCATCTAGAACTGAAGTTGGATGACATTGAAGAATTTGAGAGTATATGAAAATATTTGGAGGGTCGCATGAAACCGTGCGAGGATGCAGACATAGTCAGCGGTGTGGATGGAGCTATTGGGATCAGCATTGACCAGAAGAGCAGGGAGCTGATGATACATGACATAATTGGCTACAAATCACAGACAAAACCCACAAAAAATCCCACACAGTTTGGGAACTTTGAGTTTTAAAAGATTGGTAGGATTCTGGATGAATATGCATATGAGGGCTGCTGTCTTCAGTGGTACCACAAGGAAACTTGCAAGGGCATTTTAAGGAACTGCAGAGCTGAGCCATATTGTGAAATCTGGGAGAATCTGGGTTCTGTGACAGAGCCACTCAGGACTGATTGACACTTCCGGGTTCTAATGTGTTTACATTTTGGTGTTTAAACTATTTACTTTGATCCATTTTAGGCTTTATAATAAACTGGTATCTTCAGAGAAGCACCAGTGCCCAATTTCCATCCTCCAACAGGACTTCCCTCTCTAAAAGAGTTTTTTTTTAATTTGTAGAAAGTTAAAACCTGGACATCGAGGCAAAAAATCCATAAGAGTCTTGTCCTCCACACAACATCCCTTGCAGTTTGAATCAGCAGAACAGTTCCATCTACTCAAATTGTTGCAAAGTACCAGGTTGGTTTCTCTCACCAAGGCAAAGAGGCATCTTTCATTAGGTTTTAATAGGACTCTGAAATACGGTTGCTGATGAAGATTTACCCCATAGATATGAGCCGATGCAAGAGTATTTAAGCACACTGCTTCCACAGCTATTAATTGATTATTCTGCTTATATTGCTTGGTTTTCAAATTGCCTGAGCAATATAATGTGAGCCAGTAAACTTTCTGGGGTTTATTCCACAATCGCTTTCATGCCTAACAGGGTTAGTTCATCAGTCAATTGTTTTCTGTATTAGGATATACACAATTGGGGGACTTTTGCTTCCTCGTCATATCCACTAGATTTTTTCTCGATGATGTTAGTCTTTTGATTACATATCTTGCTTGAGGAATCTGCCAGCCTTCTTTCTTGTGAGAAATATCCTTCATCTGCTTGAAAGGTCTAAATTGAAAATCCCTGTTACAGATACAAGTGCTGCTTCCAGAATTTTCCACTACCACCCAGGCCTGAAGCCTGAATTCTAATTAGGCCTTGGGTGTTTTGAGGCACAGTCAGTTTTATTTTTAGCTTTTAATGGTCTTGTTCTTGTGTTTTTTTCTTTGTTTGCTATATTCCTTTGGGTTGGCGCTTTATTAGAAGTCCAGACCTACAATCAAGTTTGAAATACAGCATATGTGCAATTATGGGACCTATTGGTTTAATTACAATTTGTATGGCAATAAAAATGTTGGGGGTTCTCTAATATTAGATGTCACTCCATTTGTGTGCCCTGACGAAGACGACTATCAGTTCTTATGACTGAACTAGACTAATTTTGTCGTCGAAACTACGTTCTTTAAGATACTTTGTAATTATGTACTTGCAAAAGGCACTTAGCAATTTTTTGATAGCACCTTCATATCGATTACTGTATACCGCTCAAGATATGTGGATGGACATGTATTATATCTAGCAGTGTCTGATAGGCTGCTTTTAGATATATTTTTCTAGACTTTTTCGATGTTTATATACATTTATATGCATTTTATGATGTTATTGTGTGAATTAATTTGTTTACTCTATTATGATGTTTTTGATAAATAATAAAATATGATGATATATTGGTTCACCTGACTGAGCCGCTTTCCCCTCCACATCTATCTGAATCAATTATTAATTGAATAATTTTTGTACTTATCCGTGTGACCCTTTGCTTCGCTTTTCTACTGAAGCCTTCCTGGGCTATTTTCAAAATACCTTTATCACTAACCCAGTCATTTAATTCCATGAGTATGATGTGGATTGAAATGTTGCAGTCTATGTCGACTAAGCTTATAGGCCTCTATGATGATATAATGCTGGTGGGGCCTGTTATGAGGCCAAGAGTTAAAAACTGAGCAGAACAGGAGGAAGAGGAGGAGCCACAGGGAGGAAGAGGTGTTGAGTGATTAAATTGTTAACCATACCAGACGTGTCCTGTCATCCTTATGTGTGCATGCCATAGTGTGATTGAAGCTAACAACTGGCGACGAAGATAAACACTTGTTTCGGGCACGCCAGCCGGCGTGCATTGCAGCCATCCTTTTAGTGCAGGCCACTCCGGAGCCCACCCGCCATCATCCAGGCGTCCTTGTTGGGCTCCAGTGCCAGTCCTACTTGCTGAGAGGGAGGACCTTGCAGGACCTGCTGAAACAGGAGAAGCCCGCGCTGACACCTCTTACACAAGGTGGGGAGTACATTGGGGGACTCTGCCCACAGACTGGGAAGACTCGCCCCCATACCGCATCCCCACAGGGAGGGCACGTGAACCCAGGGAGGGCCGGTGATAGGCCCACTTAGGCCCCGCCCACCTACATAAAAATAAAAAGACTATAGGGAGCTCATGCGAGCCCAGGAAAGGCTGGTGAGAGGCCCACCTAGGCCCCGCCCACCCGCATAAGAAAAACAAAACCCTAACTGAGGGACACTAGGTAGGCAGGCAGGGGAGAGACCCTACATGCACACCTGCCCGACCTCTGTCCTGCCCAACTGCCCACACCATCCAGCAAGAGGGCCACCCGGACAAGCACAGAAAAAGAAAAATCAAAACAAAACCGCACAATAAGTGGGCATATAAAAGAAGGTGCCACACCAACGGCGTCCATGCCCATTGCAAGAGACATGCACATTGTGCACCACAGTTAGCAGTGGAGCCACACTCCATGGCAGACCCAGTGGCACAGCCATCCACCAGCAGCATTACTTTCCTGAGAAAGCCTAGCCCATTCAGCCTACAGCCACAGCCTGACAGAGGACCCAGATGGACTGCTTGGGTCGAAGACTATGTCAGATTCATCATGGCGGCAGGAGAGGAGAAGTCACCACTGTTGAAGGACATCTTCATCAATCTGGCAGGTACAGAAGTCAATGGCAATCCCAGCTGAAGAGGGAAACACCTACGACAACCTAGTAGCAGCCTTGAACAAGAAACGTGTGATCCTGCCAAACAGGGACTACTACGAACGATATGTATTTAACCAGTGCCAACAGACGTCCCGAAATACGGTGGAAGAGTTCATCACGTGTCTCTGCCAAAAGTTGGTAGTTCTCAGCATTCTCAGATGAGGAGGCGATCCGACTCTGGGTCATTAAAGGATGCAAATCGTCAGTGCTGCAAAAACAGCTCCTAAAGAAACCCGTGAAGTAATAGAGATGGCGAGAGTACATGCGAGGGTAGAGATCCAAGTGTCCGCCATAGAGACGCTGAAGAAGAAACCAGAGAGAGATGAAACAGTGGCAAACAGCACCAATACCAAAGAAACAGGAAGGGTCCACCCAGACCACCAAGCCTTCTCAAGAGGACCACAGAGGGAAGGATACCAGCAGATAAAACCAGGACCACGTCAGCAGAGGCGGCCAGATCTTCCCTCATACAGGCCGCTGCCCGGCAATGAACCAGGTGCGGCAGAGAAGGACATTACCAGGCATCTTTCCTGGCTTGGAGAAACCTAGGACTGCTCAGAGGGCATTCTTTTGGATGGTTTGCAGCTTGCACAAGTTACGTTCAGAGGTTCCAGCAAAGAGAGAATTGCAGTAATCCAGTTAAGCTCTGGTGATGGCTCTGGCTGTGGTGAATCAGTGGTAGTGGTGAGGCAATGGTGTTGACCTGGCGAGAGAGGTCAAGGGCGGCATCTAGGTAGATGCCCAGGGTTTTGGCTGCAGAAGATATATGGATCCGGTTGCTGCCAATGTCAAATGCTTTGTAAGCTTTATTTTCTCAGACGTGAAGCTTGGGTAGGAGGGAGTTTGTATTCTTTTGTTTGTGTGCTTTTCCTGTCGGCTGTGGTGCAGTCAAGTGTTGGTGTCCATTTTCTACTTTGGTGGGGTCCATGATGCATTTTCATTGGTGTGTGCGGATGGAGTGGAGTCAGTGTGTGCTGATGTTTGGTGTGGTTGGAGTCAGTGTTCTGTGGGCGCTTTGTTTGGTTCTGCTCCATGTGTTTTCTGAGTTTGGTTTGGCTGTTGCCAGATTTGGCCATCAGTGTTGGTGGGCTCTCTTCAATGTTTTGTTGGAAGTTATGTTATTGTTGCCAGATTTAGCTTTTAGCTGCTAGGGTTTATTAATTCTGCTCTAGTCTTTTCTGGGAGCTATTGTCAGCTTGGCTTCTATTGATGGCTGGATGCTTTTTTTTTGGGAACTATTTCCTCTTGTCCGGATGTTCCTTGTGAAGCATCTTGTTGGCCACAACGTTATGCAGGTTAGGTTGTTCCTTTCAATTTTGTATTTGTGGCGGCTACCTCCTGGCCTTGGTGGAAGTTCTCAGTTTTGGTCTACATTCTGGCCATATGTTCATTTTGCTGGGTTTGGGAATGTTTCGGTTGTTGGTAGTGTTTCTCTTCCTGTTGGTTGTGTCAATGGACGGAAGGAGAGCTGTTGTAGTCTGGGTTTTATGAGCATGCTAACAGAACGTGGGGATGCCACTTAGAGTGTTGGGTGAGTGTTTTGCCAGAATTCCTAAGTTTTCTGCTGGTAGTGAATGCTGATCTGTCTGGATGTGCCAGTGTTTTCCATCCTTTCTGTCCTGTTCAGCATTTGTGTCATATTACCAGACATAGCACTTACCTGCACCGGCATGGACAATAAACCTACCTGCATCTAGAGGGTGTCAAGGTGTCATCCTTAACCCACGCTGGTTACTTCACAGTATGCTTTGGAGGTGGCAGGGGCACATTACACAGAGTTACATTGTATGGGAGGCCCTGAATGGACATTCACTGGGTCAGAGGGAGCTCTGTGAAACATAAGGACAAACAGTAAAGTCAAGGGCCTCTCGTAAAGAGTTTTGCCCTAACAGTCAGGACCAGGGTCACGCCTAATTTCACGTATAGACTGACTATATGATTCCCTACCTAGGAGTGTGACCACTTTGCCATTTAAACTAACTGAAAACTAGAACAAGCATGGAGGGAACTCTATAACCAGCAAGACAAAACAGCGTACCAGCAACAGCTCAGGAACAACAAAGCAGCAATGCTAAAGGCAAGGAAATTACAAAATGCCATACGCATCAGAATGGCAACTCATCAGTAGAAAGACATTTTCAAAATCATCAAGAAGCTAAGAAACCTACCTCCTGTAACAAAACACCTGCACCCTCTCAGAAACTTTGCATCAACATCACCAGTCATTTCCAAAACATGGTAAAAAATAAAAAAACAGCAAACAATAGACACAGTGTAAATCGATGGGGACAATTATATTCCTTACACTGAAATCCCACTAACAACTGCGTCAATCAACCAATTCAAACCCACCTCAGAAGCAGAGGTTTCTAAAATGGTGAAGATGAGCAACAAAGGAGTCACTCCAATGGATCCCTGCACCACGGCCATCTATAAAGGTATCCATATTAAGCAAACCCTAGCTTTTTTTTACCATCAACTCATGAAATCCTCACTTGAAACAAGACTAGCACCACCTAGATGGCCTGGGTTATGCCACTCCTCAAAACCACCACTGAAAATCTAGACAAACCCACAAACTGCTGACTAATTTCCAATATGCCAGACCAAGTTAAAATCCCAGAAAGCTATGTTTATATAGTAAGAAATTAGTCCAGCAACATCCTGAACCAGGTACGAGTAGGATTCAGGCCAATGAAGAGCTCTGCCAATCTGCTCTTGTATAGATGTCAAACAACCTCAAGATCAACGCAGACTCTAACATCACCCCGACCCTGATGCCAGATACAGGAGTATCATTGGACCACACATAGCTAATAATTAAGCTAGAAGAAACAGGACTGTACAACACAGAGCTAAAATAGATACGGTAATTCCTCACAGAAAGAACTGAAACTTCCTACCTTCCCTTGTACAGACCTAAATCAAGCAAAAGAGTGCTTTTCAGTATATACATAGACCTTCTCTTGGGGCTCATCGAATGGCATGGACTCACCTGTTACAATTATACAAATGACACAGAAATCCTTTGATTTAAAATGACCACCAACAAAGAAAAAGGCACTGCCCTTACCAACTGCCCAGCTCAAATAAATACAATGGTAACAAATAATTACCTGAAGTTAAACATGAACAAGAAAGAAAAGCTCTTCACCCTACATCGCACCACAGGCAGCAGTATAGTGACAAAGAACAGAGAAATTCCTATGGATAGTGAACTTAAACTGGAACCACAATTTAACCTCATCGTCAAGAAATGTTTCTACCACCTATGATTGAACAAGTGGCTAATGTGCTTTCTCACCTTTCATCACACAAACCTCACCATCATATAGCAAGCTTATCAAGAATCGACTATGCCAACAGCATATACCTTGACATGCCAGTTAATCATACTAAGAAACGTCCATGCATGCAGAACCAAGCAACAAAACTACTACTCAGAATTAACAAAAGGGAGAACATAACACCAGCTCTAAGATCCCTCCTCTGGCTCCTGTCAAGGAAGCAATCAATTTCATAGCACTCTGCATCACCCATAGAGCTAATCAGGGCCATGTTGCCAAATTCATCCAGGGTAAGTGTTTTACAGATGAATGGAAGCACTTCAGGCACAGAAGTCCAGGCTAGAAGAAAACACATAGCTTCATATGGATAGCACAACAAGTACTTTACAGTCAAACACCAGCAAAACAACACAGAAACTACTCTCGCCACATGAGTGAAAGGAAGCAATCAGGCAGAGAATAGTATTCATGAGTAAGAGCTGCAGAAGAAGAAACACTGCCGCAGATATACAGTCACACCCTCTTAAATAACACCCCTGAGCCCCACCCTTCACCCACACGGGGATCACACAACCCAAACCAACAATCATCAAAAGCATGAGTGCAGCTACACACAAAGGATCAAACCATCAACTGCCTTGAGTGCAAACCGAAAACCCACCACAACCTCAGCAGGTAATCGCTCTATCCACACAACAACAAATAGCACAATCCCCAGATGTGAAAGATAAAAAAACAACGAGGCACAATCGCATAAGTGCCAGACATAAGGTGCATTACACAGGCAACAAACATAGATGGGATCAATGTCAACACTCATATCAGAATGCTGGACAGATAACCACCACAATCCCAACTGGTGGCCCGTAACCCATCTAAAGGGGCACAACCCTGCAAATGGCTTAAACGTACTGCAAAGCTAGCCAGGGACTCTAGAAACAGTGGAGAGGAGTATACCTGGTTATTTTTGCAGTACTCTTGGGCCATTTGAAGGGTTATGCCATATTGTATGAGTATGTTGGATGTGAGTTGAGGTCGTCGCTATTGCTTTATGACAGGAGGTCACCATTAATCAATGTGATGTTCTCTCAATCAGTCTGGTGACTTTTCT
Organism: Ambystoma mexicanum; assembly: GCF_040938575.1. Taxonomy (NCBI): domain Eukaryota; kingdom Metazoa; phylum Chordata; class Amphibia; order Caudata; family Ambystomatidae; genus Ambystoma; species Ambystoma mexicanum. The sequence continues at coordinate 821,774,422 of NC_090939.1, forward strand.
TTTACACTCATCCAACATTCCCTGAACTGCGCCACACACACATGCACCAACATTCTACCAGCATGCATGGAGTACCAGAAGGACAAAGACAATAGACAGCTCATCCATGCATTCACCCATACACACGAGACCGCAGACAGATCATGCTATACACACCAATGAGATTGCTTGGATACACCAAAATCGTACTCCTAGAATCCATATTTCTCTAATATCCTGGCAAACCTCTGCAATTCCCTGCACAATCCAGGATCACATTTCCGTTACGAAAACATTACGGACCAGGTTTTTCAATGCATGCAACTAGCCAGGACACCACCTGAGCAATCGCCCTGGGGATTTCATAACAAAGGCTTATGATATTCTTCCCAAAACACCCACTTCGACTAAAGCCCATGGTACATGCTTGCTGGCACCTATTATTAATCACGCCCAGTGAGCTTGCGGCTAGGTAACATGGTAATGTCTGTTTTACATCCTCTCACCCGTACATCCAACGCAGTCGGATCTGTAGGGAGCTTGCCCGATGCCCTAAGTAAATTCATATGAACCACTATACTGGGAACATGAAGCATGGAGAATTGCTCCCAGAACTGCCCTGAACATTACCCAATCCAGAATTCCCGTTCAACACCCTCCATCGTAATCAACATTGATCAGCGTCCACTTGGTAAAAAAAGGCTACAGGATCCCTTTGTTTGGCCATTCCCTCTGCTAAATTCTGTGATCCCGTTCTTATCCAGAACCTGCTTCTGCAAGGCGCACACTGCCAAAGTTTGTGCCCGCTTGTGGATGCACAGGACATCTCAGAACAAGTTCCATTACAAAAGGACACTCCCCTCAAATCTTTGCAATCAATACGTAAAACCACCTACCAGGCCCTTCCCTAATCTTCCACATTAACATCCCCAACTCCCCAAAAGGACTTACCCACATATGGTGATAAAATGATCCCTTCCATCAGACTTCCAACAAATGAACACTGCAACTCCACAACCAACTTACATACCACATCCCCAGCCTATGCATTTTAGCATCTTGGGCACATGAGGTTCCCCTCTGGAGACAAAACATGTCTGCGCTCTGGAAAATTAGCATCTAGTAATAGGCTCAGACACTGAGCTGAGGGTAATTCCTGTCCACATGAATTAACAAAACAGCTCAGCTGTCTTGCATTTCTCTTTTCCTCCCTTTAACCTAACCCACCCCTTCTGTTTTAGATCCAGCAGAGCACCTGGAGACCATGCAAATGGGAGTGCTGTGCATTATAAATCCCAGTAACATAACTAAAATGACCTTAAAATGTTCTCTCTGTCTTTTGTACCTCTACCTATTTCTTTCTTTCTCCTCCTTTCTATAGTCTAGCACAACCTACAAATAGCTTGGCCTTTCAACAGAGGCTCAAACTTCTCCCTGGGGTTTGAGGGCTTTGGCAGGTTGCATCAAACCTCCAATTGTCCCTGTGTGTCACAAAACTCTGGCTTGAGAATTGAACAAGCTGAATGAGGTTCACCCCGGATGTTTCTTCACCATGCTATATGTGCTATACATTAAGGGGCTCATAATGTGTTCGGTACTAGTGGCAAATTGGCTGGTGTTTGTCAAATACTGCTGATTTTACTGTCTGCCCACTTCAGGCTTTGATCAAATACAGCTGGTGGAATTCTATGGTTTGTTTGTTTGTTTATTTATTTGTTTGGTAATGCGCACCAAGCCCTTATGTAGACGGGCGAAACAGAAACAAGAAATCTTAAAACTTAGTTACAGTACAAGGTAGCAATACATAGAGCAGTGATTGCAGTAGGAGGAAAAATACAGGTACAAGATACATTAAATACGAAGCAATGGTCTTGGTAAGTCAAGGATGCATTATCATGAGTAACAATATATGCACACATACATATACAGATATGTATATACAACCTTACATGTCTATGTTAACGGGTATCCATGGTGCATGCAAATATGACAGAACAGACGACCATGCGTGTATAGTTAACCAATCTACAGTGTAGTTTGAGGGAACAAAGGGTCGTGTAGGGGCTGGAGAGGTAGAAGTGTAGTTCGGCAGTTAGGTGTCGTTAGTGTATAGCCAATTGAGTATCTTATGTTTTAATATAGGGTAGGGTTGTTCTAGTCTGAGGTCAACTGGTCATTTGTTCCAACATTGTGCCGCTTTAACAGGGAAACTGGTTCCTCCTGCTGTCGAGCGTTTGAACCTAGGACTCTCTAACATAAATGAGTTAGCAGATCTCGTAGGGCGGGTAGCTGTTCTCCTGGTAATTTTATCCATAGGGTATGGGGGTGCTAGGTTATTCAGGCATTTGGAGGTGAGGGGTGCTGTTTTGAGGATAATTCTGTCCGTTATTTTCACTCAGTAACTTCCTTCCTGAATTCAGTAATATGCTCTCTGTAAGGGATGTTCAATGCTGCCCTCGGGGCGTTATTCTGCAGTCTTTGGATTTTGTCTGTAATGTATTTGTTGGCTCCCGAGTACAGGGCATTACAGTAATCTAATCTTGACATGATAAGAGCGTTGGCTAGTGTGGTGCAGCTTGCTCTCGAGAGGTATGGTCTGGAAGCTCTGATGAGTTTGCAAGTGTACGTTGTGGATGAGGCAAGGGAATTGACTTGCTTTTTAAGAGTGAGAGAGGAGTCTAAGTAGAATCCTAAAGTATGGTAATATCGCTGGTGGTATTCCAGGCAGACTTTCTGTTGAAAGTCCACCTATTTTTACCTCCAGCTCAGAGGTGGATGCTAAAATTCCATAATGGGCTCAAACATTTGTATGACTCTCTTTACTGTACAGAAGGGACATGAAGACACTTCCCTTCAACATACTATAAAAATTTTGTTACAATGGTTCAGGGTAATGTTCTGAATTAGAGGTGATTCCCCAGAAAACCTGTCTTGGGACTCTTCTCATGTGGCCAGGGAAAGGCTTTCTGAATCCGACCCTTGGGTTGGTGTTCTGTGGGAGGATCACATGAGGGGGGAAACAGGTCAGGAGGAATGGCAAACCCCCTTTTATATCTTCCCCCAATACCCTACCCTTCTAATGGCGTATTGCAAAATAGAAGCTGTTAGAAAAGCTGATTTTTGCATTGTGGACTCCAAGTCCCACAATTGCCAAAGTACTGGGACGAAGACGAGGACTGCAGAGGCACAAGACTGCAAGTTGTAATCTATTAGGGATAATGACCCACACCTGAGGGAGACTGGGAGCCATTAAAGGCCCCTCAGTTGCAGGCTATATAGAGGAGTAGCAGCAGCTGGTGCGTGGTCTCTCCATGTTGCTGCAGAAGAAGAAGATGAAAAATCTGGATGGAAACAGAGAAGCCGGGACCAGTGTCGTGTGTCAAGCAGCTGCCGGTCCTGAGAGGGTCTCTTCCTCCTTAAATCTTCATTGCAGAAGTCGCACAGCAGGAAGTATTGAAGTTGGAAGCTTTCCCCCTGGAGACCTGAATTTCATCGGTTGCGTGGTGGGAAGCGTAAACCTTTTAAGCTTTCCACAAAGTGATGCAGGCTCTGGTGGCAGGTGAGCACCAGAGAGACTCTGGAGGCGAGGAAGCTCCTTTTCCGAGTTGCACGGGCCGCAGGGGACTGAAGGAAGCCAGTTGTCAGGCCGCGCTAAGAATCAGAAGCAGAAGACCTGGAGGCAGCAGAGTGAGAAGATGTGCACTCCAGACCTGGTGAGTTCACTGTTGAGTTGTGACCCCGGAGTGCTTCGTAATCGTCCGCTGTCCAAGCCGGGGAGATCTAAGCAGAGAACATTACAAAGAAAGTGAAAGTGGCAATTAACCCTTATTTTGAATGCTGAACTAATGTGAAGCTGACTAACAATTTTCTGTGAAAACCAAGCTGATATAAACAGAAGGAGGTGGCAGGCTAAGAACTTGACAAACAGACCAAAGGGGTGTTGTTGTGATTGTATGGGCCAGAATAAAGGCCAACAACAGGAAAAGGCAATAACCCAAGACAAAATTATAAACCACTATTGCCAAAGCAAAAGAGAATAATACCAAGACAAGTTAGAAACAACCAACATTGACAAAGTCAAGAGGGGGCAATTAAGAATTCAAGTGTTTGTAAAACATATTGCCCATATATAAAGAAGATAATAAGAGAAACCGACATAAACCCACATTGCCAAAGTCAAAGAAGTGTGAGAGTGAAAGAGAATCATTGTCAGCACTTGCTTGATACTGAAGAAAGGAAACAAGAGAGGCAGGTGGACTATTCTTCTGATAAGAGGTATTCATGAGGAGTGGAGCATAACATGCATTGCATGTGGCAATCACAAGAGTGCAACAAACAGCACCAATATGGTTCTTGTTTTCCCCAAAATAAATACTTCAACTGAAGATGTGAAGCAAAAACATTGCTGACTTGTTGGAAGCTAATCCTTACCACAGAAGTACTTACAGTTAGTAGTGTTAATCTGTCCTGGCAGGGTAATACACCAGGGCAGAGGACTTTGTAGTAGTAGTCCTGGCAGGTGAGTGCACCAGGTGTAAGTCATTAAAGTACTTTGGTGTGGTTAATAATCTCAAAGAAGAAGTTGAAAAACCACTAAAGTTTTGAAGAGGGATGGGGAAGTTTACCCCCTCCCCCTCTCCTATAAAATACATGACACGGAAGAAGGCAAGGAGACATCGTAATCACCCATACTATTTCTGACCGATTCCCAGTGCTCCTATGGTTGACAAGTATGTTGAGAGGTACCTCCTCAGGCAGCCCTACAGGCCAGGTGCAGTACAGATCTACCCCAGAGTGGACAAGGAGCCACAGGCTGCAACTAAAGACACCTCATTTGACAGTATTGATTAAAGCACCAAGAAGCCATGTTGCCAAAGTCGATAGACACACCATGACTTAGCAGCGTTAGACATGAAGCACACATGCCATCCGCACTTTGAGACACAAATACGCACTTGAATATACAAAGAACACGAGCGTACAGTTCTATAGTTGGAGGACAGATACATATACATACTGTCATTGCTTTTATTATTTTGCCATTAGCTAGACAATGCAACACAGAAACCGCAAGAAGCAACAGATCCTGAACAGAACTTGCAGATGCTTACATGCGAATAACCTTATGGAACTACAGGAACACCTATGGGACCTAACCGAACCAAGTGTGACTAAGCCATGGAGAATATAGAATAGTATGAACACTTTAGAAGCTGCATTATGGCTTAGGGAAATCAGAGCAGGCCACATGCCTCTTAGAAAGAGCTGAGCTGAATTCAGGCTGAACAGAGAGCAAACATGTAAAACAGGACCTGCTGCCAAGACCACAAGATACGGACATTCCATTCCCTGAATGACAGTAGCACCAGCTGCAATAAAAAGGGAATAATTCCTCATAATTCAGAGCTGCACAGCTCCAAATCATGGTCTCGGAACACATGACCTGGCCGACGCAGACAATGGACAGCAACCAGCGCTAAGAAAGGGAGCTGATCTCACGCTACCAGAGAAGCTTGCAACAAAGATGTTACAATGTGAGACAAGTGTTGCACGGGATGAATGAGCACTCTCATAGACTAAGGTGCTGCACACAAGTTACAATGCAGATACATAGGGCCTCATTACGACCCTGGCGGTATGGGTTTAACGGCACCGGTAGAGCTGCTGGTGCCGTTAAACCCATACCGGCCTATTACGAGGTCCCCTTGCGGGACCCGCTCTGGACGTCTGGTTTTACCACACGTCCTTAGCGGGTCCCGAGAGGGGGCCAGCATGCTAACAACGGGCCCATCATTAACGGGCCCGTTGTTAGCATGCTCCCCATTCCCATTGAGCCCCATGAGGGATCAATGGGAATGGAGATGGTCCGGGTCCATGTTCCCTGAATGGGGATATACTGGGCCCTCCAAGGTCGGGATGGCCCGGTATTTCCCCATTCAGGGACCACGAACCCAGACCCGAGTTTGGAGGCAGTCATGCCCTTATTAAGCCCTTCAAACTCGTAATGAGGCCCATAGTCCTTCTTATTACCTTGAAAAGGTACACCAAGAGCTGAGAACCTTTGCAGATCCCAGGCCTGGGGATGTCAGCTCTAGCCAACCACAGATTCGTATCCTAGGAAGTATATTTGGTTGATGAGAAGAAATTGCTTTGAAGTGGAAAGAGAAAAACCTTTGTTGAACAATTCTGAGCTAGTGGAACTTTTGTTGTCAAGTTGTAATCAAAAGAACCGCATTGGCACTTTGTTATAAGACAGGATTTTTTAGTTATCTTTTTGGAACTGTTAAACATAATCCTGCTTGAATCTGGGGAAGGGTAATTCACTCAGATTATAAAGGGTGACAGTTATCATGATGTGAATTTAGCTGTTATATGTGTTGCTTTTGAAATGCCAGATACTCTTGTTGAGTTGTTATATGTACAAGTGTTAGGGACAGAAACCTTTAGTTAGATGGTGTCCTTCAGTTTATTTTAGGCAGGGAAATCCTGGTCAGGGTAGGGATTATGTGGTTTTTATCCAGCCTTTTGAGTTAATAAAATGGCATCTTTTGAAAAATCTTCACAAAGTGGACTGCCTCACATTTCTGACCCCTCACATTAAGGGGTGACATGGTGGGCCTCTTTAATGAACCCTCCCACTATCTTACCCAAGTAATGCATAGAGGGGACAGTATGGAACTTTGTTTATATGAATAAAGTACACTAGTCGTTTCAACCACTACTGTACATTATCAAATGTCTACCATCATACTGACTTCACAACTTCAGAGGTTACCACGGACAGATGTGTTTCATCTGGAATACTGGAATATCTGGAATACCACCGGTGCAGGTGGTAACTTCCTCAGGCGATATTTCTTGCTGTAAATCAGCCCAACTTTATATGAGGCCCTCAGTCGTGCAAACTTGCAAGAGTAAAAGTGAAAAGGCACAACCAGCCAACTATTGATGTTCCTAGGAGCCCATCGGCTACCTCGATAAATTGTGGTCAAAAGGAACCTTTGGCTTACCATAAACGCTCACTCACACACTAAGCCTCTGAGCCTAGACAAACTCTCACAGTAGTATTAGGCTACTGGGTCCCTCCATAGTACAGCATTTGCCATTTGGATAGCCTCTTGTCACTTTGGGGTGTGCTAGCAGAAAAGGTGGGATTATGGGTGTGTTAATGGGAGAGGAGCAGATTTGGCTATAAAATCATCTGTGCAAGGGAGTCAGGAAGTGTGAATTCTTGACACTGCTAATGACTTACATAGGGGAAGAAGCTACTAAATCACAAAATCGTAATAACTACTGGGTAAGTGGCTCTTTTCAGATATTGCTCACCAATGGCCAGATCAATTTGACCTTTTATTCGCAATATGCTCCAAAGGGTAATTACCCCATGACCGCTCAAAAGTAGAACCAAGCCACTGAACTATATAATCTGTTTGTAGTAAAATGGGATCCTGTGTAAAGATTTAACATATGTTCAACTTCAATTGAAGTACACAATATTAGTCATTTATATTAGTCTTGACAACTTGTCATCAATTAAACAGAAACATTCTAAATACTAGTGTTGTGGTATGCACCACCATAAACGAGGGCTATAATGCATATTTTATTCAACAGATTTAAGTAATCCTCAGTGAAACCTTGGTGTATTGCAATTGGCTGTATGCAAATATACAAATTAGCCACTAATCATATCAACCTCTGTGGGAGCTGTGTGCAGCCATTTTGGAATGAGTATGTACTAGAAAATGTCACAAAGTAACACAAATAGATTGATGACTGGCAGTCTCACAACTGACACATCCTGTCTGAAATAAACACAGCACGATTGTATCACTGTGCTAAAAAGTAGACAATACAGCTGAAACTAGCATATCTACCTGGTTCTAGCTCTCATTCTCTTTAGGCGCGAAGCCAGGTTGGGCTTTTTTTACAGACAATATGCTGCAGGTGGCTGAGGGAAGAACCCAAACTGGATACAAACTGTTATAGGATGGTCAGACCTTACATACCTATAGAGAGGTGTGGGATATATTTACCCACTCAGCTGTACTCCCTTCCTTAATCAAACTGTACTTCAGCTGAAACAGCAAAATGGCTGCACTGGCTCCTGTGAGCACCGCTGCCTCACGGCAAAACTGTGTTTCACAACTACAAAAAGATGGCTGCACCATTTTACCAAGCACATGTTGGGCAGGATGGGACAAGGGGCACACTGAGAAAGCCTGCAAGTGTGTTCTTACATGTACAAAAGAAGGGGAGTGAAAACGCAGCGCTGCTTTGCTGCAAGCCAAAAGTTCCCATTTGAAAAAGGGAAATATTTACATTTAAAAATGAGGCCGCTCCGATGCTCTTTTCCTTCGGATTCCTCATCACAATATTTTTATTAATGCGGCCGGGCATGCTTATTCACATTCACATTGTGCTCCAACAGACAAGAACATTATCCAGGAATGACAGGCTGTTGTTCAGCTCGGAAGAAATCAAAAGAAGCTTTACTCCAGCTACAAGGGAAACGCTTTACTTTTTGGCGACAAAATGTCAAGGATCAATGCGTCAAAAAGGCCATGGCTCTCTGGGCCTATGTCAATTTCAGTGCATCTATATTTAAACAAAGTGCTGCATACAAGAAACTAACTCTGGCTCCAAAACAATGTGGGAATTCAGAGGGAAGAGAAAAATCGGATTTGCAAGGAAAATGCTAGCAATCACCACATGTTTAAATGTACTTTTGCAAATAAAGAAAAATACGTGTTTAATAGTGAATGTTGGATAAGGCCCTGCCCATATCTAGCAATGTGAAGGCATTTTGTCCTCTGACACATATAGGGGAGATCTTATTCAACAGGCTTTATTTATTCTGATTTATAACAAAAATAAATAAAGGAATTAAATTGCATTGGCTACATGGGGGAAATCAGCCCCAAACAGGTTTCTGCTTGGGGGTTGCCAGCAACAGAAGCCCCCTCACAGTAGATGCTAGAACACACAAGTGATAATTGCTACCTTGGCAGACTTTTGTCTGGGCTGAGGCCTTTTACAATGGAACTTCTGGGACACTAACCTGTGAAGTGGAGGGGGCCATAAACCTTCAATCAAACTAAGGAAACCCCTCCCCACACTGTGCTGAATTGACAGATGGTGGTAGCTGAAGAGAAAAGAATGGTTCCAGTGAAGGACAAAGGATGCCCATTTGTTTCAAAAGACTATTTTATTAAGAAACTTTTAAAGATGGTTATTTTTGCAACATAAATTCACAGGAATGTAAAATGTTAACAGTTTTAATGTAATTTTGTGGGATTTTAATTTAAGACGTTGTAGCCTTCACTGCCACTTTGGGAACAGAAATGGCAGAGAATTGGATATTCCAATGAAAGTGTACATGATGCCAGTGTAAAACTCAATACTGACATGCCTTATGATAATCCATACACACGTGTAAAGTTATAGAATTTTAGGTCGAATATTTCATACTAAAAATGACTAAAGATTATTAGAAGGATGAAACAATGTGTCACAAACTGGAAAGTTGGGCTCGCATGTTCTGCATAAAATTTGTAACCTGCTTATGTAATTTGTTAAGATGCTTCAAATGTGCAAATGTGCCATTTATGGCAAAATCTGGATTTTAGCTAAAGTAACTGTGGGAGTTCTGGACATTGTAAAACTCACATCATAAATCTGACATCAAGCACTTGACACCCAATCAGCTGAGAGGAAGGCAGTAACTATCACCCCTGACCAATCCAGTGGTTTAGAGGCATGCTTAGCTAAGCCTGCCCTACCGTATAATTCTATGATGTCACCATGCTCTATAAAAAGTGTCCCTGACAGAACTCTAGACAGACTTTTTCCTGAATTTCCTGCGCCTGCGTTCCTGACCTTATACATTCATCTTGCTAGATTCCTGATCCCACTGCAAAGCCAAAGCATAGGTGATTCCAGATGCGACTGCAAAGCCAAAGCATAGCTGATTCCAGACTCCCAGCAAGGCCAAAGCATTGCTGACCATACCAGCAAGGCCTCAATCCTGAAATCCCATTAAAATTCCCAATAACCAGAGGGAAAGCTGTGGTGTTCTTTTGGGAAGCATCCTGAAACCAGACTGGGTTTTTGCACACTAACTGCATGCCCGCTGCAACCCTGCCATCCAGCCCTCCTGATTATCCAGTGACCAGACCGGCCAAGCTGTTGTTCTGCTAGGAGAGTCCGCCGCTAACTGGTGACCCGAGCCCTGGAGTCCAGACCCGGTTGACTGTGCCTAATCCCAAATTTAAGAGCGGACTGTGAGTATCCCCCGCCCCAAAACACATAGTCTACCCCATCTTGACTTTTGTCTTTGTTCCATTCTCCAAGCAACCCTATCCATACCTTGATAACTTGTATAGACTGTTCTAATTCTCTGTGCACCCTGTTCTTGTTTCATAGCATTAGCGCAGTTCTTTCATTCACCTCATCTTGTAACTCATTAGTAATATTTGGAGTAATTCAAATTAATTCCCACATAGATCAGAACCCGGCGAGACAAGTTTGACGTTGCAAATCAATCTTTGAACGTACCATGGCTTTCTTTAACAATATAGTCTAAATAAATTAGTTTAAGCAAAATTTGCCTTTCATTTTTAAAACCGATTTTCTCTTTTTAACTGCTCTGTTTTCCTACAGACCAACCTCATTCTACCTTCCAAATCTCCCTCAATCCACCAGCTATAGCACTCCTTTCACTTCTGCATTGTCCCTGTGCAGAGCATCTCTCTCCCTGCCCAAAACCCCATTCCAATTCAGTGTTTCCACCCGTTTTTTGAAAAAAACATTTTTGCATTTAAAACTGTAAACTAGCAAAAAAAATCAACTTTTCCATGTGTGAATTCGGCTGCACTGGTTTTCCAATTCCAATCCGTTTTGTGAACTGTATGCTTTTGTGATACCTTACCTTATGGTTGATAGTGAGAAAACATCTCTAGTACTGTGATAAAACATATGCATATCCTTAGTTAAACACACATATAATTAATTATTTTTCAAAATCTGAGTGTCATTTTAGGCCTTTGCAAAGGGTATGTCGGATTTTGATTCTGTTTGCTGCCTCTTATCCCTGACTACATGCTGCTTCTTTCTATGCACTCAGAGTTCGATTATTTGTGGGTTGAGGGAACACTGCAGGGGGAAACCCTAACTTGGGTGCTCTCTATCCTAATTCAAAAAGTGCTCCTATTCATTTGTGCTTTGGAGATGTTATACTAGAAGGTTAACCAAGTGCATTGTTTTCATTTCCATTGTCATTATCACCCTATCGTGATTGCTGCCGAATATTAAAAGGGGGTGTGAGACAGGTCGGGTACCGGTTCAATTTGAATTCGTTGAAAGTAAAGAAAAAGCATTCCTATTGAGCACCACATCCCAGGCTAAGACCAAGTGTCTTGGTTTAGTGTGTGACACCCGATTGGAATCCTTAACAGAGGAGACAACATGGCCTTCTCAGAAGGAAGCACTTACCAGCATGCAAATGTGAAATTAGGGAGTACAGTTTGCTTACATGAATTACTAATGAAATGTTAAATGTTGGGTCAGAACTATGGGCTGACTAACGATTTCATATTCTGAAATAAGCCAATTTGTAATTTGTTAAAAGGTTTTTAACCATGTATGCAATACAGTTATTGAATGCTCGATGTATTTAAACCTTTTGTGTAATAATACATTTACCACGACTGGTGCCTTAGTCTTGTACATACCAAATAATTATTTTGCATTTGTTTAATGGGAGTGTGCTCTTTTCAAATGGCTCTAAAATAGTTCTTTATTCACACAAGGCATCTTTCTATCACAGTTAATAGACATTGGCGGAATCTTAAAGCCAGGAGAAGGAATGCACAACCTCAAAACTTTGCCGGCCCAGCTTTTACTTGGCCATTGGTCTGCCTTTGGTTAAACCATAGACTGCTGGAGCTAGCAGCAGGTCTTTTTTGCTTCTTCACAGAAGATGAAAGTAACACACTGATCCTTAAAGCAGCCATACAGTTGATGTTTGGCATGTTTCAGAATGTATTTCTACAGGTTTTAAAGTTAAAAAATTCACAAATGTAGACATCCTACACAAACCTGCCCATACATATCAAAAAATGTTTTAAAATATTGTTAAGCTCTCCTCATTCTGAAGAAGAGCTTAGCTTCATTATGGATTCAAAAGCATGCAGAGATAAGGATTTAGTGACCGCACGCGTATGTTGGCTGGGGAGCCATTATGCTGGGTCCATAGTGAGTAAGGGATACAGCAAAAGAGTTCAAGAAACACACAACCGTCCTGCACTAATGAGAATATGATACAAATGCGCATTTATTTAAGTGTATTTTTAGACACAGTTGTGCAAATATACTTTACTGTTCCCCATACATTTGTGCATTTAAGCAGGGCACAATATTGGATGCCGAAATCCTCTTTGCGTTCCAGAGAATGTTTTCTGGATGTGCTTGTTTGTCCAAGTTTGTATATCTCCTTAAATGCTCTTAATCTCCATGTTGACTCTTTTTTTTTGTTTAAAGTCTTTAGGCCCTGATTATAAGTTTACCTGTATCCCGCTGGTGTTACCCACGGTATACCGGTGAACTGCACTTAATATCTCTGCCACCATGTATACCCAGGATATTACAGTGGCAGAGTGCCGGTAAATTACCATTCCCATGGAGTCCGGACTCCATGTGATGAGATTTACTGAGTCACTGGCACCGTTAGTAATAAAATACAGAGCAGTGTAGTTGAGGACGGTAGGATTCGGGAAGCCACCATAGGTATTACAGATAAGGGGACATATGAGTAAACTATGTGTAACCTATAGGAACATGAAAAGCAGAGTGCAGACAGATTGAAAGACAGCAGAGCATATATCGGTAGATCAACATAAAGTGAACAGCAATAGTTTGGACGTGAGGGAACAAGTATTTAAAGTAAGAAACTTAGAACAGAAAAATTAATGGACAGAACACATTTATTTTGAATTACTTAATCGAAAAAAGTAACAGTGCTTAGCTGCATAGATTTGCTATTGAAAGGAGACCCAAGGGTTGAAGAGAAAAGCACGATTGTAGTCAATCATAATCAGTATCACGATAGAGGAAGGGAAAGAGAAATAAAAAGCAGGAGTATGGAAAAGAAAACACAATGAGGCAAGGATTTGATTTACCTTTGAATATTTATAGAGCGCTCAGGTCGGACTTAACCGTATAAAGGAGCAGTTGGATCTCAGGAAAGGTGATAGCACAGTTGTAGTGAAGGGAAGCAAAGCACCAGATTAACCATTCTGGCACTCTTTAAAAAGGAAGGTTTTGAGCACCTTTCAAAACTGGGTAATCTCCAAAGGTACATTTTTTCAAAGTTTGGGGTCAAAGACGGCAAATCTTCTGTCTCCTCTAGAGACGCATGTCAAGTGGGGGCACTCAGTAGTAGCTGATCCTTGAACAGAGCGAACAAGGGGGAATGTAGCAGCAGATTTTGGAACATAAGTCTTTGGGAGCTAACCGTTTATACACTTAGGAAGGAGATAATTACTGTGCTTGAAAGATTAAGACAGAGGAAATTGTTCCCATCCAAGAATGAACCGCAGTGAGGCCAGCAGAAATATGGGCATCCAGGAAGTAAAAAATTTAAGGAACAGAAAGAATATTAAGCTTATCATCAGGTTTGAAATGTGCCTGAATAGTGAAAGAAGCAGTAAGCGGAATGGTATAAAAAGAGTTAGGTTTGGGAACAAGAACTTATCTGTGTGAAATCCTATGAGAATTTGGGGTAGGAGAAAAGACAATTCCATCCCTACTATTGTTCTCAAAATGATCTGTAAGACTAAAGCAAACCCAGTGTGGGCTCCATGACTCATAGAGATGAAAGAATAAGGAAAGTACAGTGATCAATAATATCAAAGCTACATATATTCAAATAGAATCTGAATTGAAGGTGTTCATTGGATGCACTTATGGAGAAATATGATTCAACACAGTGCAACTAAAAAATGTAGCGTCAAGGGTGAAATGGAACGACGATTTATAAAGACAAGGAGAAACTTTATGGATCTAGAACAAAAGACAACAAGTTTTTGAAATGGGAGTGCCCAGCAATTTTCACAAATGTTAAAAGATAATGGAAGAGGGATATTGAATGATAGGAAGACGATATAGGTACAGTAGAGGAATTCCATGTGTAGACTTGAATGAAAAAGAAAAAATAACAGGTAGAACACATTAAATGTTAGCAACGATTCATGTAATGTGTTAAAGGATTGTGATACGGGTTGTGTGAATGGAGGGAATAGCCTCGGTTACTTCAACTCCCCCTAGTAGGCCCCCCTGCCCAAGCGTAATACATCGATTGGATCTCCCTACTATTAATTATGGCACAATCGACAAAACCATAAATAAACCCACTACTGCTACCCCTTCTGCGGGAAAACTCATAGGAACTAATACTGCTTTTGGCATGACAAACGAAGCTGCGGTTAGCGAAACTGGGCTTAAATGGCCGATCACTCCCCACTCAAACATCACATTTCTTCTATTGAACACCAGATCACTGGTAAAACATGCCGTTGAGATTGCCACACATTTGAAACATAATAATATAGATGCATGTGTCATTTCGGAGACATGGGCACATGCAGCTGCGGCCCCTCTGGGAGGATAGCTCAGTGGCAACGTGCTCGCCTTGGAAGCAAGACGACATGGAGCAACACAGGTTCGATGTCCGGGTCCGCGCTTAAAAACCTCTGGGTATTGAGCGAGTTATAAATAACCAATCATATCATAGCAATCTGGCCGTCCCTCCAGGATATGGGATGATCAGATGTGATAGGAAGGCAGGCAGTGGTGGGGATGTTGCTTTTATTCACAAGCTGTCTTTCAATATATGGGAGACTAAGGGACACATCATGAAAGGTGTTGATTCCCTCTGTGTTAAAATTGGATTAAATGCTGAAAGTACATTGAACGTACATCTGATTTATAAACCTCATACCCTAACTGTAGACTTTTTGACACATTTTTCTAGTTTCCTCCCTTCTCCCCTCAGGACTAACTCAAATTATTTGATTATGTGAGATTTTAACCTATGGCTTAATCATAAGGATGATATTGATTCAAGTAAGCTTCAAAAAGTCTTGGATGAATTTGGATTTAAGCAACTTAGTCACGAGCCAATCCAACTGAATACCTCCAAGCAGATACTCTAATCTGGAAATAACTGCCAATATATTAGCCCCGTTGAAGAAGCAAATACCCAAGGCGGAGATTAAGCGTAATGCATGGTTTACGGCTGAATTGCAGCACTTGAAATCACTAACCCTTAAAACTTTCTATGTTTGGAAAAATAATGTGCTACAAGACCCCCTCCGCACATATAAGTCTGCCGCTATTAATTATAAAACGAGCTCTACCTGACGGAAAAAAAAACTTTTTTAACAATAGAATAAAAAATGCCCAATCTGATACTAAGGAGCTTTTTGGTATTTTAAAGTAGCAAGAGTCCACTAATCACTCAACACCAGAAAGAACTATTAAAGATAATGATGTATGGTGCAATGTGAGGCAACAGGCCATGCATGATAAGCTGTATACTACTAAGGAAGACATCATTGAGAAAACAAATAATTTAAAGTAGAGAGAAGGGATTTTCCACACAGTTATCTCACGTTTTGTGCTTGGTCGCAAGAGGTTTTGTTTGTTGTTTTATTTCATCTTATTGCATTGAGAACACCTCTTATAGATACAGTGGGGGCTCTTATGTTCCAAGTGTGGTCAGCCGACAGGTGTTCCGACCCATAGGTCCTTTTCAAGGCTATGTAATGAGGTCCAGCGCCCCTTATGGGGTCCTTGTTTGATAAGTCACGTAATTCCTATGATTACAGCTGGGCTCTGTTGGGCCCTAATATTCCACGATGCTGCGCGTAGTCGTGTCCTGCTCGTCTGTGTAATGATTATATTAGCCCAGAATGGGGTTTTGGGAGATCCCCACTTATAACAGTCTTTTGCTTCACGCTAATCTCGGTTGAAGAATTGGAAATTATAATTAAACAACTCAAGGCCACTAAGTGCAAAAATGATGTTCACACTACAATGATCATCACAACCTGCTCTCCTACTCTATTAGTAGCTGTTTGTAGATGTATTAATGCCTCCTTGAAGACAGGAATTGTACCTCAAGATCTTAAGAAGGCTTTGTTCATGCCTATCTTGAAGAAGCCAGGTTTGCCACTTGATCTCCCTGGAAACTACAGGCCGATCACAAACACTACCTTCTTACTAAAGATCCTAAACCGTGTGGCATACCAACAAACATTGGAACTTGTGTTGCTTGATCTTTCTGTGGCATTTGACCTGGTGGACCATACCATCATGTCCACCAGGTTGAAAGAGGTCACTAATTTTTCCCCATTGGCTTTCCAATGGGTCTCCTCTTTTCTTCGTAATCGCGACAGTAGGGTGTTTTGTGGAGAGGCTGAATCTGCGTCCATTAATATCATGTGTGGCGTGCATCAAGGGGCTTGCACTTCTCTGTGCTTTTATAATATTTTCACTTCCCCACTATTTGCCATGCTGGATCACGAGGGTGCGAAATTTACCAACTACACGTATGACATGAAATGTGTCATCTCGTTATCTGGCTCGCATGACATGGATGAAAAGTCTTTGCCATTATCGAAACCTGGATGGTTTATAATAAGCTCATGCTCAATAAATCCAAAACTGAGCTTCTAGTTATTGAATCACCTCATATGCTGCAAAAACGTCGCCCAAACTATGAAAGCTTTCATTTAGGAGGCAAAAAAATCATCTCACTGAAGAAAGTGAAAACGCGGGGCGTGACATTTGATCAGTGCCTCTCCATGAAGCATCATGTAAGCAGTTTACCGTGTCATCCTGTGCTTACTACATAAAGTTGTTAGCACATCTAAGACCTTTTATTTCACAGGACAATGCCGAAACCATTGCCAGAGCAATCATAGGGGCAAAAATTGATTATTGGAGTGGTTAAAGCGGATCAAAACAAACTTCAAGTTTGTCAAAATGGAGCCATAAGAGTGGTTATGAGGGTTAAGCGTAGAGATCATGTTACGGCAGCTAGACGCTCTCTTCATTGGTTACCCGTGGAATCCAGAATCTTATACTGAACGCTGACTATAGTACAGAATGGGAAATATGCCCAGCTACCTACAGCATCTACTACCCGCAAGAACGTGTAGCAGAGTCTTGAGATCGAACAAACACCATCTCCTATTCGTTCCAAAGTGTAGAACTGTGAACGGTTCCAATACAGCTTTTTTTGCCATTGGACCTAAAGCCTGGAATACTCTTCCCCCAGCAATGAGAGGGATGGAATCTCTTGAGAATTTTTAAAAAGAAACCGAAGACCCATCTTTTTAACTAGTTTATTGACGCTTTTTTATCCTGTTGCAATGTTCTTAACTGCATTATGATATTGGCTTTTTATCTGTTGGTTGTTGTTTGTCTTGTAGCGCCCTCAAGCCTCAGGGTCCATGGCGGCGCTTTATAAATAATATAAAGTAAAGTAAAAAGTAAAGAAGTGTTGAACTGGATCTGACAAATGAAAGGAATAAGTAGAGTAAACAACATAGGTAGTCATGGGGCCACATGGGAGGCAGTGTGAATATCACTGCAAGAAAACAATATGCTTAAGAATCTTTTATAGTCGAGACAGACATGGAACTAGGGATGGGCCATGATGTGGTTATAGCAAAATACAAAAAAGAATTTCAGCATTCTACAATTAATCAGATTAGATCATAACAGTTGAAACAATTGGAGTGTGATCACTCTTGGCTCACCTCTTGCTGATGACAATTGTGACCAATGCAATGAGTGTTATCCCAACTGATATTAATACTGCAGGAAGAGTGTAATGAAAACCAGGGGGATCACCTGTTGGAAACAATGAGGGAAATTAATACCATATATTGCAATGGCAAATGTATCTGATTGCCTGTTACCTAAATCTGTATTCAATCAATCAATACTTTATTTCGGCTCAAGGCCATACAAGTTACAAAGAATAAACAAATGAACACAAAAAGTTAAAATAGCAGTATAAATCATTTCAATTAAAACATACATGTAATATAACGTGTCCACAAAGTTTCGAATTTAAAAAAGGACCACATTCTGTGATTAACATTGCATTCTATGATGGGTACACGTGTGCTCCGAGTTATAATCTCCTAGGTCTAAATAGACTGTTCGCATTGCACTTTTCCTCACTATTTCATCAAACAATTTTGTTGAAAGTTAAGTAGATAATTGAGAAAGAGAGTCAATCAATTTCTTTCTACAAATCCATGCCTGAAATAATAATGTTGCAACAGCATGAACAAGAACATCACGATTAGAAATGTTGCACATTTTTAAAGCAACCATTGTGTTACGGGTAGTCAGATCATTAAGTAGGCCAATAAAATAAGATCTTCTCACGTTAGTAAATAAAGGACGCAGGATGAGGAAATTAATCTCTGGTTCTCTTTTATCATTATAGTGTGCACGATGGTCAGTTGGGGTAAGGCCCCATAAGAAAGTACAATTGCTTAATGGTAATACGCCACATCTGAATTTTCAAAATAATGTACGTGCTAGATTCAGTTTGATTGTATCCAGATTTTTTCCATATCCTTATGTTGTTTCACAAGCCCAGCAGTTGTTCATTGTAGATGATGGGATACTATTATCAAGTAAATATTCTAGTTCTTTATGCATGGATTCCATTAGTATAGCTAATCTAATAATAGGACCTGTTAGGTTTGCTGATATCCAGCAATTGCTATATCCAAGATAGTTAGATAGCTCTATCACATGTTCTACCGATGGTAAATTCTTACCCCCTTCTTGGTGAATAATAATGTTCCAAATGAAAATCAAAAATAATTATGGTTTAAGGGAAAATTCCCGTTCAATGTAATTAAGGCCTGACTCCTCGTGAAGTGGGATGATGAGGGAATTTTATTGGCAGATTTAAAAGATGTTTCAAAAAAGCTTTTACAGTGACCACCAACTTCCTGCCGCTATAATGTCCCCAGAATTCGAACCGTATATCGCTGCTTGGCGGGTTTGTTTTTTTATATATTGTTAATGTTGGACTATTGTGCCATTGCCATGTTCTCTTGAGAATCGGGAAATTGACCCACTGTATCTAGACAAGGTTAAATTAGATTCCTTAATTTGTTATACCCATCTTCCGTTATCCATAAACCTTAAACCTAGATAATAATAGGTTCTCACTTGCCCGAAGGGGGATACATCAATTAACAAGTTTCATTTTAGTTGCTTTTTCATGTGGGGTCTAAAGTACATGGATTGCGATTTGAAATAGTTTTCTGGTAAAATCATCATTCTTACAAAAAGCAGTGAGCAAGTTAAGTTGTTTATTAAGGCCTGATGCTGTCACTGAAACCAATACTGCATCGTCTGCAAACATTAGTATTGGTATCTTGTTAGATCAAAGTGAGAGTGCATCTGTTGGGACAGACAGAAGAGACACAATTAAACCATTTATATATAGTTTAAAAAGGGTTGGCGCCAGGAATCAGCCTTGGCGTACTCCTGTTTCCACTTTAAAAAGCGTAGTTATATTAACATCTAAGCCCCATCTCACGACTGCCTTGTAATCCAAATAAAGTTAAAAGAATACATTGAGTAGGGGGCAAGAGATCCACAAGGAGAGCAGTCTTTCCCAGAGTTTGCGTCTGGGGATTTCATCAAAAGCCCTTTGAAAGTCAATGAAAGTGGCAAACAAGTATCTCTTCCTTAGGGTCAAAGATTTCTGCACTCGAAGGTTAAGTCGTTGGCCCTGGTCAACTGTACGCATGCCAAGATGAAACCCAGATTGACGATAACTAATTGGGTTATTCTCGACAATCTATTCATAAAAGGGATTGTCCTTCAGCCCGAGATGGCAGACAGCATTCCCTTCTCTACAGGGTGTGGGGATGACCCAGCTTGATAGCTGTCCAGAGGGCCGAGCCTGTGGCACACACAATGGCAGAGTTAGGGTTCAGAGACGAAAAAGGGTTACATATGCAAAGACTGAAGTAACAGAAGGATGCCACCATTTGGCAAGTTGCGGCTGGTGAATTTTTTTAATTGGAGGGGAGTAAATGTTTCCCCCAAACATGCAAGATGGGTTCTGGGGGGTACTCTCCATGAGAAATGTTCCAAAATATTGGGTTAAAATTGTTCATTTTTCTGCACACTTTCTTTGAATAATTGGGCATATGGACAGTTTGTAATGGGCTTTGTTGGGTAACACATGAAAATATCCAGTAGATGCAAGTCACCAACATTGTACAGGAGTGTTTCCCAGCTCATTTTCATAAAGCCTTTGAACACAATATATGCCAGTAGAAAAACGTGTTCATGATGTCGGTACCTATACATATCCATGGAGGGTGCACCAATATATGACAGTATTACCATATACATGAACATATTTCTGTTGGCTTTACAAGTACCAAAGGCCATGACACACACTCGTTATGCTGCCTTCTCACTTGATGCCCAGTAAAAAATAGAATGCCACAGTAAAAAGACATGTCCAAACTGGACCCACCGTTTGGGGCCAATACCACATAGCAACACACATCATGCTGCCTTCAACGTTGATGCCCAGTAAAAAATGCCATACCACAGTAAAGAAATATGCCCAGACTGTACCCACCAATGTGGACCATTGCCACGTAGGAACATTCGTTATGCTACCTTCACGCTTGCTGCCCAATAATAAATACCCTGCCACAGTAAAGATACATGTGCAGACTGGACCCACCAAGGTGGGCCAGTACCGCATAGAAACACTCATCCTGCTGCTTTCACCCTTGATGTCCTGTATATGTTGGGGTTGTGGGTGTACTGAGGGTGTGGGTGTGGGGGGGGGTTGTTATGGGTGTGTTGTGTGTGTGGGTGTGAGTATGTAAGTGTGTTCGCATGAGAAAGGTGCAAACCTTTGGTAGTTTGCACCTTTCTCATACGAACGTTCCGGCCGCTGCAAATTCAGCCGCGGCCGGATCACTTAGAATCTTATGAACAACCTGAGCAGTTTTGGATTCTCTCCCATCATCTTCCTCAGGCATTTTAAGGGCTCATGGTCAGTTTGTATAATTAAGAGCGTCCCAAAGAGGAAGGATCTCAACTTCATTAGGGCCCACACAATGGTAAAACACTCCTTTTCCACTTTGACCCACCTTAACTCGCTGTCCTTACACTAACGGCTGATAAAGAAGATAGGGTGTTCCCTGCCTTTTTAAATCTAATTGGGAGAACACTGCTCCAATTCCAGGCATCAGTCTGTACAATAAAGGGTCTCTGGTAGTCAGGAGCCTCGAGAAGAGAGGCCTGGCTCGGGGAATACTTTAAACCCTAAGAAGCCTTCTCACACTCTTCTGACAAGAAACCTTTTTAGGTTTCTTAGAAGTTAGGAGAGCAGTGCTCCAATTCCAGGATCGAAGGCATCAGTCTGTACAATGAGGGCATCTCTGGTAGTCGGGATTCCCAAGAACAGTGGCCTGCCATAGGGAATCATTTGAACTCTAAAAGGGCTTCTCACACTACTCTGACCAAGTCATCTTTTTAGGTTTCTTAGAAGTGGTGAGTGCAGTCAAAGGAGCAGCTATGATGTCATAGTCTGCCATGAAATTCCTGTAATACCAAGTGAGTACAGAAAAGCTTTCATCTGGGTTTGGGGCATAGGGGTCGCCTAGTCTTTTACAACTTGTACTATACTGGGTAGAGGCTGAATCTTGCCCCCGCCAAACTCATGCCCAAGGTAGGTCACTGAGCCTTAGCCAATCTGCCATCACGAAGCCTTTATGGTCAAGTGGGCCTGTTGTAGGTCCTGCAATACTATCCCAAGGAGTTTCTCACGTTCCAAGTGCGGCTGAAGACTGCAATAGCATCAGGGTAAGCCATGCAGAATCTATCTAGCCCTTTTAGAACATGAAGAACCAGCCTTTAAAAGGTATCAGGTGCATTATTTAAGCCAAGGGCATTACCCTGAAAGGGTGAAGACCATCAGGTGTGGAAAATGGAATCCTCCGCCTGGCATTTTGTTTCAAGGATATTTACCAATACACTGACATGAGATCAAAAGTACTAAGATACTTGCCATCACCCAGTTTGTCAACTAACATATCAGTTTATGGATGGGGATGAACCTCTATATTAGTGACAGCATTAAGGGCCCTATCGTCCTCACAGAAACTCAAACCTGTGGTGCCTGTTTTTGGTGATAGAACTATAGGACTGGACCAAGGGCTATTGGAGGGCTCTATCACCCTACAACATCTTAGTGACCTCAGACTTGATGCATGATTTTACATTGTGTAACTCCTACTTTTGGTAGGCACACTATCTACAGTGTCTATCTCTTGCTGACACCAAGGTGTCTGGCCTGGTGCAAGTGAAAACAAGGGTGCAAATTGCTTGAGCAAAGGCTGCACCTCATCTTGCTGTAGCAGAGTCATTTGAGGGGACACCTTGACGCCCTCAATGGAGCCATCAGATGGGCTGGATTGGGCCAGATCAGGGAGAGGCTCAGACTCCTCTTCTTCCCTATCTGAAGCCAGTAGCAGGGCTCCCATTTCAACTATTGTAATGAAAACCTTCAAACTATTCACATGGAACACTTTAGGAGGCTGATTGAGCCTTTCTAGGTACACTAAATAGTTAACCACATCTAGTCTTTCAACAATTCAGTTAGGTCCTCATCATTTGTCCTGTAAATCTCTAGCTGTATAGGGTCCATGATCAGGATTACAGGCAAGGAGTACAATTAACAAGAGAACCCTTCTGGTCATACATGTATATAACTAGTGCTTGACCAGGCTTTACCTTGTAATTGGCCTCTGCCATCAAGCAAGCCATTCTCCCTCTTATTATCAGAACATATTCTACCACATTTTAGGTAAGTAGCTGAAGTGTAAGGGGGTCTCCCATGCTTCATTCACATGCCCAGCATTCAGAGACTTTAGAGAACATGTTTCCTCCCACACACGACAAAGTATTCCTAGCATTTCAATCTTTTACAATGGATTGGATCGGAGCCCTTCGAAAACGCGTTTCCCCAAAACAAGTGACCACTCCGATACAAAGTATTCCTCGAGCTGACAAGTTCAAACTCTCGTACACCGGGTTTCGCAATTGCAAAAAACACACTGGTCCCGTTCACAGGCTTCCCAGCAGCTTGGATCATACAGCCTTCTACTCTTCACATCAGGGGTCCAGTTCCTGCCCCTCAGACACTCGTGTGGTGGGCTTCTGCACTACACTTCCCTAGACAGCCTCTCTTTGCAGACCTCAGCATTTCAGCATGGTTTCCAATTAGACGTGCCGGCTGCTTCTCCTGTCGCTCTCTTTGCTGGTGAGCTGGTCTGTTTCTAAACACCTGCGGCCCCTTGAGTGGCTGCAGGTGTGGATGTCCAATTAGCCCTGCCTCACCACAATTAAAGGGGCATGCCTGTCCTTCACTGTTCTTAACAGGCATCCTCCTCATCCTAGTACCAGAGTGATAAAAGAGTTTAGTCTTCATTGCTCTTCGTTTCCTCTTCTTCGTCTCAGTACTGTCAGGGTTAACATGGGGGAACACAATGGGAGCTGACTTACAATAGCCTATAAAGGTCAGGGAAGCGTTGGGTTGGTTGTCAGCAGGTAAAGGGGATACCATGTCTCGCCGAAGGGCCCCCCACTTCCAGTCTCCAAGGACCCTCCACCCAGGTGATCCTCCCTCGCTTCTCCACCCACAGTGTCAGGATTCAAGAGTGATGGCCTTTCCTTGGCCACCTGCGCAGGGAATGCCAGGGGTCTAGGAGTGAGAATGCCTTCAGGTTTCTCACAGTAAGCAAACAGATGTAAGTCAAGAGGAACCAAGGCATGCATAACACCTTCAGCTAAGTAAGCTTCACTAATAATGTGAAAAGATTAAACCCAAGTCCCAGAATCCAAATCAAATTAAGTGAAAGGCAGGACTGCTTGTAGATGTCACAAATGTCACTGAGCCACTGAATTTTGTAAATTATTATGGATGAATGGATAGGGGAAAGTAAGAAACACACAAACCATGCCACAAACACCTGTATTCTTCTGTGGCTAAATATAAACAACCATAATAATGCACCCTCTCAACCCTCAATGACAAAATAAATGTTGCCAGCTTATATTTGACTCCTGTGGGCTCTGTGGTAGAAGGTCATGTTTCGTTGATGCCCTCCAGGCAGCAGGGGCGCTTTCCCTTTCGTTCACTTCTAATATTCATTTTCTCTTCTACCCATATAAACCTCCAGTGGAGTGAGGACAGCATGAGGAAAAGCAAGCCCCTCTAGGGCACTTGTGGGAGGGATCCATTCAGCCATTGTTAATTCATCTGTAATTTGTTTTGAACTACATGCTTCCCCATTATATGGAGGCAGTATTGTGTGCTGGTGAGTGTTGGGGGCACCTGGAATGATGGGAGACCACACAGGTAAGGAAGGTTCGATATCTCTTTATTACTTCTCAGACCTCCGTCCTCTTCCTCTCACTCCCACATTCCTTCTTCTCACCCCTACCCGCAGCTCGTGATCCCTCTCCCGCATGTTGTCTTTGTCCCAACATAAATGGAACAATGTCTCAGATATAACACCACCCCCTCACATGTGTCCTTTGGATCATCTTATATCTCTTCTACCACTTGACTAGCCTCTGTGGTCTTCCTCTGGCATGCTTCTCTTGGTTGTCAAGTGTATTTCCTATCGACAGCTCTTGTAGCCTCATGGGCCTCCTAACGTAATCCATCAGGTGCCTGGGTGCCCTGTCATCTTTATCCTCTTATCTGTTTTCTTCATCCTCTTCTTCATCCCTTCTGAATAGCTGCTTGAAGTAAAAGTCATTTCTTGTTGCCTTCTAACGCCCACTCCGGGACATCACTATTCTCATTTTGGCCCCTGTTAAATGAAGAGGGGTCACTGCATACTTGTAATCTGTCTTCTTCTGGATACGTTGTCTTATTGTCTTACCAGCACTTCATCGCCTATGCTGAACTCCTTCGGCCAGGAACCTCTTTTTCGGTCTGCCCACTCCTTCTCTTTCTCAAATTCCCTCATCCTTATCTCCTATATCTGCTGATTGTTTGAGTAGTCATGTCCCTACTTGACACGCTATCATGAGTTCAGCCGATGTCTTCCCTGTTACATCATGTGGTGTTTTTCTGTAGTTTCTTAACAGTCCACAGAGAGCCTGCTCAGTAGACATTCCTTTAATGATTGCTATTAGGACTGTCCTCTTGATTGAGAACATTCACTTCTTGGCAATCCCGTTGACCTGCGGCCACAAACTGTGTGATTTTCTGGTGCACGAATCCCTTGTGCCGCGCTAACCTGGCAAACTCGTTGCCATTGAATGGGGGCCCATTATCCGTTTTTACTTTGTGCGGGATGCCCCAATCACTAAACATCTTGTCAATGACTCCTGCTACGTGAGTGAATGGTGTTGTGTGAGTCTGCTTGACTATGGGAATCTTGCAAATCCACCCATCATTACTAGTAGATACCTTCCCCGTCTCTGTAGGCCCATAAAATTCCATGGCAACTCTATGTTTTTCTCAGGTATCACTGTGTTATGTAGGGGTACATGCGAGTCTACCCTGAATGTGCATTGGCATGGCAGACAGTGTCATATAATTTCTTACACTAGCGCATCCATGAATGAGAACTACACATGCTGTCGAAGTTGTTGTTTTGTATTCTCGACTTTCCTGTGTCTCTAATGAGTTGTGTGTACTACAGACCTACACAGTGAAGTCAGAACGATCATCTGACACCCACTGAGTAGTACGGATTGGCATTATACTGCTAGCTCTGTGTGGATTTTGGCTAGGCTCTCTAGTTCTGTTTTGTTCACCCATGGGTGATGCTGGAAGTGCCTCCGATATGTTCTCCATTTGTTGTTGTTTGTTAGTTCCACTGCCATGACAATGGATGAATCATCTTCCAATGCCTTACCGAATGCCTCCAGCGAGTCCTGGTGGGAGGGCGTTAGCCGTGACATAATGAATTTATTCTGCTTCCCCTTTTCATGGTGCCTATAGGCTATGCCCCTGGTGGCATGATATGTAATTGGCTGGGTTATATTCCCCTCATGGCCTATGTACAATCTCATAGCCATATTCTTGTAATTGGATGCCCCACCTCACGATATGCAGTGGCATCTTGGTTCATGGATTTCCGAACAGCGACAGCAATGCCGGATGGTCTGTCACTAAGGTGAATCTCTTGCTGATGATGAAGTGGTGGAAATGTCACACGCCCAGACAGCTGCTAGACTCTCCTTTTTTGTCTGAGAGTATGCCCGTTCCGTCGGCGACGTTTGTGTTGAGCTAGAATCTCTCCAAGACCCAGTGAGCTGCTATCTACATTGATCTTGGCTGGGTTGAAGAAGGCGGGTAGGGCGCTTTTGATGTCGTCTAACACTCCTGTGACCACTGAAAGGTCATATCTTTCTCAAGCAATTGTCGCAGTGGTTCTGTCCTGGTTGCATTGGGAAAATATATTGCGCAATAGCCCACTATGCCAAGGAAGTACCTGATGTCCGCAACCAGGGCTGGTGCCACCTAGTCATTGATGGTGTGGACCTTCTCTGGATCTGGTCTCATCCTTTCATCCGAGAAGATGTGACCAAAGAAACAGAGGTCCCGTTTGTTGACGTAACATTGCCTCCTGCAGTGCCACACAGACAGCCCTCAACACCTGTTCATCCTGTTCCTGGGATGCACAATAAATTAGGATGTCATTGCTGTAGTTGTCTGTGAAAAAAGGTCTGGAAAGTTTTCACAGACCACTTCCTTTGACAGGGGAGTCACTGTAATTTTGCATGTAGGCTGAGCCTGCTGTCTCATTCCTGCGATGCATTGGTCCACATCCAAGCCTTGATAGTGCACATCTATGAGCCCCAGTTCCTTTGCAGTCTTGTAACTGATTAGGCAGCGTCCGCTCATGGGGCTTCTCAACATATGAATATTGGCAGTGTTTGATCGCCCCGTGTGCATCAATGTGCCGTTGGAACTGTCCTATGGATGGCAGCAGTGTGCTTGCAACCCATTGAAATATTCTAGCCATGGATCTCCATAGGTTGCCTCTGCCCTCTGTCGGAAGAAACTCTTGTTCTCCAATGATGTTGACTGTGGTCCCTGTGTCTATTAGTAAGCAGTAG
Source organism: Ambystoma mexicanum (assembly GCF_040938575.1). Lineage (NCBI taxonomy): Eukaryota > Metazoa > Chordata > Amphibia > Caudata > Ambystomatidae > Ambystoma > Ambystoma mexicanum. The sequence goes on from NC_090939.1 coordinate 821,801,620, forward strand.
CCTACGCTACCCATGCTTATTATAACTCTCTGAGCTTCCGCCACCTCTTGAGCTTCATGCATCATGTTGACATATTCATCAGAATATTCAGGGTATAGTTCCTGTGACGTCTCTGCATATTCTGGATATGAGAATTGCGGCCCCTCGTATTGGCCAGAATACCCTGGGTTTGGACAATATTGGTCTTCATAATAATCAGTTTCATAGGTAGGTATTTCTTCCATAGCTCGTAAAAATCTGGAAGACTGAAATGGTCCTATGGTTTTGACTTTCTCCTTTTTTGTTGTGGTGACTGTATTGACGCGGCCTGTATCTCTACCCTCTTGCAGTCTCTTGCAAGCTTTATGATGTCATCTAGTCGTAGGGGTCTCTTTAGCAGTTGTTTTCCGGAATGTGAATGAGGTGCATCCTTCTATGATCTGCTGCTGGATGGCTTCTTCATAAGAGAAATTTGCAAATTGGCAGTGGAGCATCTTCTGACGCAGTCTCGTACAAATTCATTGATGGTTTCATGTGGCCGCTGGGTGCACTGATTGAATATATATCTCTCATAGTCTCTGTTTGCCTGTATGACTAATTTCCTGTTCAGTGCCTTGATGAGGGTTTCATAAATTGCTCTTTCTTCTCCTGGGATCATTTTAATCTCTGCTTTGACCAGCTTAATTTATGAAGATGTCTGCAATAGCGGGTGTCTTGTCATAACCCACGGCTCAGATGAAATCATTGAACTCTTGAACTCTTCTAACCATTCTGCCCACTGATGTCCTTTTTTGTCTTGTGGTTGTAGCTGGAATGGTTGTGGCATCCTGAGGAACGCAGCCTGGCTCCTGCGGGTGCCGAGGCTTTGAGCCCGCCATCAATCTCTTCTATCACAGTGTTGCCACAGGGCAGATGTAGGTGCTTTATTCTGGACATAGACGGAGGAGGCACGATGTAGGTGCTGCTGCGGATGGTATTTTTAGCCATGTATGTTATGTTATGTTATGTTATTTTGCATTTATATAGCGCCTTATATACCATTGGTATGGTCTGAAGGCGCTGGTAGGTTGAACGCCCTTGGAAACCGAAGTTCGGGTCAGTAGAGAGAGTAGAGAGAGTCCAAAGGTGCGTGTGTGCACCAGGTATGTGTGCAGCTGGTTCGGAGTTTATGTGGTAGCTGCTTCTTAGCGGTAGGTGTGGTGGTTGAGAGATCAGGAGTATGTGTTCGGTCTGGCATGATTTATGCAGATCGAGTGTGGCTGCGTTAGGCCTGAGGAGAATGCCTGGCTGGGGGTGTGAAACCAGCAGTGTTTACTTAGAGTGATGGGGAGTGAGCGGGAGATGTTGATATGAGAACAGTTATACCGAATGGTGTCATAGTATCTCTGTGTTCTAGTTGAGTGGTGGTGTAAAGAAGAGAGAGTAAGCGTGGGGTGTGGTATGATATATGCTCATAGAATTCATCCGCCCCTTATACAGTCATCTGCTCTACATACACTCATCCGCTCCTGATACACTTATCCACTCCACATACACTCATCTGTTCCACATATACTCGTCCGCTTGACGTACTACTCGTCCGCTCTACGAACTCATCTGTTCCACACACTCATCTGCTCTACGTATTTATCTGCTCCATACACTCATCTGTTCCACACACTCATCCGCTCCACCCACTCATTCGTTCCACCTACTCATCTGTTCTATTAATTTATCCGCTCAACACATTTACCCGCTCAACACATTCATCAACACCAGATGCTCATCCGCTCCACACACTCATCCGCACCAATCCGCTCTATGTACTCGTCCGCTTTATGTACTCGTCTGCTCAGCGTACTCGTCCGCTCTATGTACTCGTCCACTCTACGTACTCGTCCGCTGTACGTACTCATCCGTTCCACACACTCATCCGCTCTGCGTATTTATCCGCTCCACACACTCGTCTGCTCCACATATTCATCCATACCATACATTCATCTGCTCCATGTACTCGTCTGCTCTATGTACTCATCTACTCAGCGTACTCGTCCACTCTACGTACTCATCTGCTTTACGTACTTGTCCGTTCCACACACTCATCCGCTCTACGTATTTATCCATTCCACACTCTCATCTGCTCCACACACTCATCCGCTCTCTACATTCATCCGCTCTCCAGACTCATCCATCCTCCAAATTCATCCGTCCTCCAGACTCACCCGCCCTCCACACTCATCTGCCTTACACACTCATCTGCTCCCCATATTCATCCGCTCCCCGCATTCATCTGCTCCTCACACTCAGCCGCTCCTCACACTCAGCCGCTCCCCACCCTCAGCTGCTCCCCACCTTCAGCCGCTTCCCACACTCAGCCACTCTCCATACTCAGTTGTTCCACACTCTTCCACTCTCCACGCTCTTCCATTCTCCACACTCTTCCACCTCCACACTCTTCCACTCTCCACACTCTTCCACTCACCACACTCATCCACTCTCCACACTCATCCGCTCTCCATACTCATCCAATCTCCACACTCATCCGCTCTCCACACTCATCCGCTCTCCATACTCATCCCCCCTCCATACTCATCCGCTCTCCACACTCATCCGCTCTCCACACTCATCCTCTCTCCACACTCATCCGCTCTCCACACTCATCTGCTCTCCACACTCATCCGCTCTCCACACTCATCGGCTCTCCATACTCATCCGCTCTCCGCACTCATCCGCTCTCCACACTCATCCGTTCTCCACCCTCATCCACTCTCTACACTCATCCGGTCTCCACACTCATCCGCACTCCACATTCATCCGCTCTCTACACTCATCCGTTCTCCACGCTCATCTGCTCTCTATGCTTATCCTCTCTACACGGTCGTTCGTTCTTACACGTTCGTCTGGTCTAAACGTTCACCCGGTCTATACGTTCGTCCGTTCAGTATACGCCCTCCCTCGTTCTATTCGCTTTTCTGTATTTACGTACTCATCAACTCTACACATACTCATCATCTCTACACGCTTGTCCGCTCTACACACCGAATCACTCTACACACTCATTGACTTTAGTATGTTCATCTAATCTATACACTCATCCGATCTCCATTATCATTTGATCTTTCTAGTTGTCTGTTCTTCCGCTCATGTACTCTTCCACAAAGTGCATTCATCGGTTATATATGCTTCATCCATTCAAACTATTTCATCCATGTCATTCACTATGTTCCCTCCTCACTCATTATGTACATTTCATCAGTTTAGATCTATTTACTTTCCCAATGATTTATTCATCTTATCCACTTCACTGTTTTGATCTACATTACTTGTTTAGTTCTGTATGTCTTTCCAGTTTACATTGAAGTTTATTAGTTGTCGGTTTCTCGTATCAGGTAGTTTGTTGGGTGGTGTTTTTGTGATGGTGTTAGTTTGGAAGACCGGATGGTTTTAGGGAAAGAGCCAAGTTTTCAGTAGTTTGCGGAAGGACGTTAAGTCCTCAGTTAGGCGGATGTGTGGTGGGAGCGAGTTACACAAGGTTGGGGCCAGGGCTGAGAATGATGATCCGCCTAACCTGACCGAGTTTGTCTTAGGAATTACTAGGAGGCCGGCTGAGCTTGATCTTAGGGTGCGAGTGGGATGATAGGGAATTAGCTTGTCTTGAAGATATTGAGGTCCAGTTTTATGCAGTACTCGATGGGAGAGGCATAGGGTTTTGAAAGCCACCCTACGGGCTACAGGAAGCCAGTGCAGTGTCTTAAGGGCTGGGGAGATGTGGTCTCTTGGGTCGAGCGCAAGTAGCAATTTGGCCGCCGCGTTTTGTGCCCTTTGGAGTTTATTCAGTTGGTAGGCATGGATTCCGAGGTATATGGGATTTGCGTAGTCCAGTCTTGTTATGACGATGGATTGGACCGCAGAGAGTCTGTTGGGAAATGAGAGATATGGAAAGATGCGCCTAAGGGTTTTGAGGTGGAAGTGGCAGGACTTTGAGACATTATTGACTTGGCGCGAGAGTGTTAGGTCAGAGTCCAGGGTGCATCCAAGATTTTTCACTGAGTTGGAGGGTGTCGGTGAGTTGCCCATAGCGGGTGGCCAGGGTAGTGGGTGCGGAAGAAGATCGGAGTTGCCGCAAACCATGATTTCTGTATTGGAGGGGTTTAACAAGAGGTGGCTTTGGGTCATCCATAGTTCTATGTTAAGGAGGCAAGATGCCAGGTCGGGTTGGGAGTTGGTTTTCGAGCTCAGGAATTTTAGAATTAGTTGAGTGTCGTCGGCGTTTTTGTAACATAGGATGTTGTGTGAACGAATTATTGGTGGGAGGGTGATCAGGTAGAGATTGAATAGGAGGGCGGATAGACATGCTCCTTGTGGGACTCCCGTGTCGACTGGTCGGGCTTGGGAGGTAAAGTTGGAGAGTGTCGTTATTTGGTGCCTGTCTTTGAGGAATGAAGCTATCCATTTAAGAGCGGTTCCACGAATTCGTAGGGAGTGGAGGCGGTCAAGGAGGATTGAGTGATTTATCGTGTCAAAGGCGGCCGATAGGTCGTGAAGGATTAGTGCGGCGCATCCCGCGGAGTCTGCTGTTATTTTAAGGTCATCCCAGATCGAGGTTAGGGTGGTTTCAGTTCTGTGACATGTTCTAAAACCTGATTGGGCAGGGTCTAGGAGATTGTTTGCTTCCACAAAGGCATTTAGTTGAGAGTAGGCGGTTCGGTCAATGAGTTTTGCAAGGAACCTGGTGTTAGAGATGGGGCGGTAGTTTTTGGGCTCGAGAGGGTCGAGTGAAGGTTTTTTAATTAGAGGTTTGACGTGCACCGTTTTGAATGCGTCGGGAAAGATACTGGAAGAAAGGGAGGCATTTATGATTGATCTTGCGTGTTCTCCTGCGCAGGTGGATGCAAACATTTCTTTAAGGGTTGTGGCTGGGCAAGGGTCCAGTGGTGATCCAGATGGTTTGCGGGCAGATAGAAGTTTGAGAAATTGTTTTGGTGATATTGGACTAAAGGATTCGAACGTTGGTTGCGTAGGGGTCGCAGCTGATGGGCTGGCCGGTACGGGCAGAGGATTGCCTGGTGGCTGTAAGAGAGCCAGTTTGGTGGTTAGAGTATTTGTCCTTTCGATAGCCGTGGTGTAAAAGTGGAGGGAGAGTGAGTCACAAAGAGATTGTGACGAGTTCGGGACAGTTGTGTTACAGACCGGATTGGTGAATACGGCGATGATTTTGTGGAGTTCTTTGCTTGGGTTTTTGCAGTTTAGGATTCAGGTGTTGTAGTGGGCTATTTTTGCTTTCCGGATTTCGGCCTTGTACCGATACAGGTGTCGGGCCAAGGTGGTCCTGCTCTCGTGGGTTTTCTCTTTCTGCCATTTGCGTTCTAGGTATTTGCATTGTCGTTTAGTGGTCTTCAACTCAGGGGTGAACCATCTGGAGAAAAGGCCACGGCAGGTTGATGGTTTGCACGGGGGGGTGAGCTGCATCAGTGGTTTGGTGGCTGCGAGTGGTAGGATGATCAGGTTTGGGTTGGGGGATTTGGAGGTGGAGAGTGGGCGGTTAGGAGTTTCGGTTGCAGTCGATGAGAAATTGAGGGAGAGGGGTTTCAGGAAGGGAGAAGCCGCGGGGGAAGGAGGGGATTGCGGGAACGAGGTGGTGGGTCGAGACATGGGAGGCGAGGAGTGCTGAGAGATTGAGGGGGACCAGGAACGTTTCCTCTTTAGTTTCTTTGTTGCAATTGGTGTGTGAGAGAGGGTAGGGGGGTCAGAGAGGGAGAGGGAAGCAGCTTTGGTTCTTGCTAGGGCTAGGCGTGCAGTTTTTAGGGAGGGCAAAGGGTGTGGTCGGGGGGGAAGGTTGCAGGGGATGAGGGCAAGGCGGGGGTGGTTGACTGCAGGGTGGGGTGTGCCAGGTATGATAGTGAGCGGAGCGGGTATGGTTAACACTGGCAGGTCAGAGGTGGGGTTCAGGGGATGAGTGGTCTTAGGGTGAATGGCTCGCCACCGTGCCCCCCTGGCTTGGTGTTTGGAGAGGGGAATGGGAGGGAGTGCGAAGGAGGGTGGGGTGATTTGGGAGGAGGGGGACAGGAGGGAAGGCAGATCGGAGAGTGTGGGTGGTCCACGGGGGTCGTTTCTGATAGACTCTGGTGGAGTGGGAGAACTCATGATTGGTGCGAGCTATAGGTTGATTTAGGAGTGTTTTTTGATTGTAGTTCTAAATTCATAGAGAGACTATTGGGCACACGTCTAAATGCAACTTTCACAGAGAGGCTATTGGGCACACTTCAGATGCAATATTCCCAGACAGGGTATTAGGCACACTTCTAGGTGCAACCCTCACAGAGAGGATACTGGCACACTTCCAGATGCAGCTTTCAGAGAGGCTATTGGTCACACTTCTAAATTCACAGAGAGGCTATTGGGCACACCTCTAAATGCAACTTTTACAGAGAGGATATTGGCACACTTCTAGATGCAACTTTCAGAGATGCTATTGGGCACACTTCTCTTACTGCAATTTTCACAGGGAAGCTATTGGGCACACTTCTAGATGCAACTTTCGGAGAGAGGCTATTGGTCAGAACTTCTAAATGCAATTGGGTACACTTCTAAATGCAATTGGGCACACTTCTAAATGCAACTTTCCCAGAGAGGCTATTGGTCACAACTTCTAAATGCAATTGGGTACACTTCTAAATGCAACTTTCTTAGAGAGACTATTGGGCACAACTTCTAACTGCAATTTTCTCAGAGAGGATATTGGGCACAATTTCTAAATGCATCTTTTCTCAGCGAGGCTATTTGTCACAACTTCTAAATGCAATTGGGTATACTAAATGCAACTTTCTCAGAGAGACTATTGGGCACAACTTCTAAATGCAACTTTGTCAGAGAGGCTATTGGTCACAACTTCTCATGCAATTGGGTACACTTCTAAGTGCAGTTGGGCACAGTTCTAAATGCAACTTTCCTCGGAGGGACTATTTGGGCATAGCATCTAAATGCAGTTGGGTACACTTCTTAATACCGCTTTTCACAGAGAGGCTATTGGGTATACTTCTAAATGGAGTTGGGTACACTTCTAAATGCAATTTTCTCAGAGAGGCTATTGGTCACAACTTCTAAATGCAATTGGGTATACTAAATGCAACTTTCTCAGAGAGGCTATTGGGCACAACTTCTAAATGCAACTTTCTCAGAGAGGCTATTGGTCACAACTTCTAAATGCAATTGGGTACACTTCTAAATGCAATTGGGTATACTTCTAAATGTAACTTTCTCAGAGAGCCTATTGATCACAACTTCTAAATACAATTGGGTACACTTCTAAATGCAATTGGGTACACTTCAAAATGCAACTTTTCTCAGAGAGGCTATTGGGCATTCTTCTAAATGCAACTTTTCTGAGAGAGGCTATTGGTCACAACTTCTAAATGCAATTGGGTACACTTCTAAATGCAATTGGGTACACTTCTAAGTGCAACTTTTCTCAGAGAGGCTATTGGGCATTTTTCTAAATGCAACTTTTCTGGCAGACGCTATTGGTCACAACTTCTAAATGCAATTGGGTACACTTCTAAGTGCAACTTTTTCAGAGAGGCTATTGGTCACAACTTCTAAATGCAATTGGGTACACTTCTAAATGCAGTTGGGTACACTTCTAATGCACAGAGAGGCCATTGGTCACAGCTTCTATATTCAATTGGGCACACTTCTAATGCAACTTTCCTCAGAGAGGTTATTGGTCACAACTTCTAATGCAATTGGGTACACTTCTAAATGCAATTGGGCACACTTCTAAATGCAACTTTCCTCGGAGGGACTATTTGGGCATAGCATCTAAATGCAATTGGGCACACTTTTAAATGCAACTTTCCTCGGAGGGACTATTTGGGCATAGCATCTAAATGCAATTGGGTACACTTCTAAATGCAATTGGATACACTTCTAAATGCAATTGGGCACACTTCTAAATGCAGCTTTTCTCAGACAGGCTATTTGTCACAACTTCTAAATGCAATTGGGTATACTAAATGCAACTTTCTCAGAGAGACTATTGGGCACAACTTCTAATGCAATTGGGTACACTTCTAAGTGCAGTTGGGCACAGTTCTAAATGCAACTTTCCTCGGAGGGACTATTTGGGCATAGCATCTAAATGCAGTTGGGTACAATTCTTAATAGCGCTTTTCACAGAGAGGCTATTGGGTATACTTCTAAATGGAGTTGGGTACACTTCTAAATGCAATTGGGCAAACTTCTAAATGCAATTTTCTCAGAGAGACTATTGGTCACAACCTCTAAATGCAATTGGGTATACTAAATGCAACTTTCTCAGAGAGGCTTTTGGGCACAACTTGTAAATGCAACTTTCTCAGAGAGGCTATTGGTCACAGCTTCTAAATGCAATTGGGTACATTTCTAAATGCAACTTTTCTCAGAGAGGCTATTGGACACACTTCTAAATGCAACTTTCACATTTATAGAGTACAGTTTCAAATGCAAATATATTACAGAAATAACGAGTTTACAGTGGTGATGCTGAATGTCATGGCAGAACTTGTCAGTTGGAGGGTGGAATTGTGGTTGGAGTGGACGTGGATCTGTGCAGCGTGTTAGGATTTGGCAGGAGGAGCACAGCTGAAGGACGTAAGAACTGCCCCAGGTTTGAGGTGTGTACAGAGGCTTTGTACCCAGTAGTATTTGCAATTTGGGTTTGTGATTCGAGGTGCCCCTTGTGTGGATGGCAGGTTCACTCACCTGAGCTGTAGTTTCTCCCCCGTCATTGTAATTCTTAAGATATATTCATTTTGCAATCTCCTTGTAACTTACAAAAAATCTTTTTTGTCCCTCACTGCGTGTATGGGCGTGGAGTAGGCGGGATCACATGGCCACATGCACTATCCTCACCTCGCTCTGATCTGTGGGCAGCTTCCACGATCATCCTCACACAGCTCTGCGGTGTGTCAGGATGCTGGAGGCCTGTGTGCTGTCAGAGGCCTCGAGGGGCGTAGAATGCCACAGATGGCATATGCTTCCCATGTTACGGACCGTCGTGGACGGTAGATGCCTCCTGATTTACGGGCCGCTGGTTTGGCCACGCGTAAGGCAGGATGTGGACATGTCGGATTGACAAAGGCGATCATGGCACAGCGCAGGATGGCCACAGGTCTTGGTGCTGGAGTGTTAGGACATGCCAGGTCGACACTGGGAGTTGCAACACAGCACATGTTCCTGTATCTCATTGTCAGTTGTGGGGGACACCTGGAATGATGGGAGACCACACAGGTAAGGAAGGTTCTATATCTCTTTATTACGTCTCAGACCTCCAACCTCTTCCTCTCACTCCCACATTCCTTCTTCCCCTCTTTTCCTCCTCCACCAGCACATGATCTCTCTCCCACCTGTTGTCCTAGTCCAATCCTAAAAGGGACAGTGTCTCAGATATAACGGTGAGTGTTGGTTCTTTGTTCTATTTATATGCAGGAACGTGCTCCCGCATTGTTAGCTGTTAGCTGTTGTGCAGAATGAAGGAGCAGCTCAGCTCAGCCGCCATGGAGCCTTAACGATCCTGAACCCCAGAGCAAAACTACCAGTCCAGCTAACCACTAGTTGTATTGAAAACACGACTGCATCACAAGACTAAGGAAGTACCAACCCGCTTTAGCATGATGTTTGAAGGATCTTTCTGGGGACTGCGACACTAAGAATCTATGCAGTACCTAAGAATTACTTACCGATATTAAAGAGACGGTTTGGATTGGATCTACCCCCTTGTACTAAGAACAAGAGTTTGTGGGCTTATATCATTTAGAATTACCCACTAGGAATACCAACAAGGACTCCACACTGCCACGACAGTTTCAACGTGTTAAGTTCTGCCAAGTTACCATCATGACTTATGCTGTGGGTCTGTTTGTCCCAGCCTCCACACCCCCCTGAAGAAGTTCCTAATACTTATACTAAGGACTATAGGAACGGAACATGTAGGGCTATTACAGATACTAACATGAAGTAACTGAACAAGGATCAAAACCCCTTTGGTGTACTTTAGGTATACTCTGACAAGGCACCGTGTTTAGAGACATTTAATAAGGAAAGGTCTCAATTGATGTATCTTGTGTGGTTTCTGTTTACTAAAACAAGTTGAAGGTTGAATTTTCTTGAGGTTTTTACATAAATTGTTTAAATAATTACATGTACACTTGGAGTTTTTCTTGTATCCAAGAGTGAGATACAGTTCAATTGTGTTTATTTGCACTTTATTAGCAAACTGGTGACTAGCACAAAGCACTTTTTTGGAAGCACTGGTCACTTCGTTTTTTACTCATTAGATTTTTATGTACACGTGTTTAACTTTGTATGCCTTATATTAAAATTTGATTTTAACAGATTTAGCAATGAAGTCAGGTTGTATTTTCCATGAACTTCTATGTGTTACTGTCCTGAATTGTTCTCTAGTGTAACAAATTCTAATCATCCAGTGAATTGAGTGTCCAAACCTCTATTAGGTACGGGAGCTTCTTTTTTCTTTGTTTTCTAATAAGATATGTCAGGTTTGCTCCCTTTAAACCTATAGATATACTTGATTTCCCTCTAGGTGTTTCTAGCATCCTGTATCTCATTGCCAGTTGTAGGGGCACCTGGAATGATGGGAGACCACACAGGTAAGGAAGGTTCTATATCTCTTAATTACTTCTCAGACCTCTGACCTCTTCCTCTCACTCCCTCATACCTTCTTCCCATCTTTTCCTCCCCCACCAGCACATGATCTCTCTCCCACCTGTTGTCCTAGTCCAAGCCTGGTCCAAGCCTAAAAGGGACAGTGTCTCAGATATAACAGTGAGTGTTGGTTCTTTGTTCTATTTATATGCAGGCATGTGCTCCCTCATTGGTATTCATGGATCAGGGTGGCACTGGAAGCCATGTCCTGAAACCCAGGAAAATATATCTTTTCCTTTTACTTCTTTTTAGTTCATTGTTTCCCATATTTCCTGCTCCAGCGGGAGAAAAGCAGGCAGCAGAAGCAGGCTCCACTGTGTGAAGAGAGCAGTGCCGGCAGCTTCATTCTTTTTCTTTCGTCAAGCCCCACAGGTGAGAGGGGAGGGCAGCAAGGCAGGAGGGACCCTGAACCAAAAATGGGCCTCATTGTTTTCTGCCTTTGCGCCAGAAACATGCCATGGAAAGGGACACAACTCCCTTCTGGATGCTGGAGTGTCTGGGCTGGTTGATATGCTCCTTTCGATACATGTGATGTTAGGAACACCCTACAGTGAGGCTGTGCACAGATGGACGGTTTTGAGGCAACGGACACGCTTATCCTGCATTACCATGGAATGAGTCCACTTCCATTTCTTCGATTTTTCTGCTGGGTTCAATGTTGGGAGGCTCATTTGTGGAATGGCGGCATGGTCTGTGTCTCTTTATTTCTTAATGGAGCTCCATTGTGGCAAGGTCAAGGAGCTCAATCTGTGGTGGCCCAAAAGAGCGTCTCTCTGGTGTGCACCACTGTAGCTCGCAAGGATCCAAAGCCTTTAGTAGGAGCCAAGACCATGCAGTCTCCTGGTACTTTCATCTTCCTGGGCTGCTGGGCTATCCCCAAGAATCATACATTCAATTATTTACCTTTCAAAGTGCCAGGCTGGAACTCCCACTGAGGCGTTCACAGCTTCTGCGGTAGAGGTCTGTGGGAATTCTTTATCGTTCACCAAAAAGATTGTTTTTCCTTTCTGCTCAGTCAGTGCTCACAGGCAAAATGGAAATTGCCTGAATATGCATGGAACTGGGCTTTGCTCATGTTCTTGTCTTCCCAGCTGTAGTAAAAGTCTCAAGGGCTTCCTGTGGGGGATGTAAGTCAATCTCTGCCATGCAGTAGGGACATAAGTCCAAAACCAGGGTCTTAGGGGATGTTTTAGCGCCCCTGGCCAGGCTGTTCTACAGGGAGCACTCCTCTCATGCTCTCTCATCCCCCAAAATGCTGCCAAAAGCATTTATTATGTACCTCCGGCTTGCGCCAATACTTTAGTGACCCTCATTTGTAAGAGTGTCAGGCCACAAGGAACCAACTATCCCCCTTCTAAGGGACAGATCCAAGTCCAACCATTTGTTGAAATGGCTCTTCAGGTAAGTCCAATTAAATACAAAATAGATCTCTCTGTAATTGTGTTACCAGCAAAGCAATATTTCCATAGATGTTAAACACAAATTAAACAGAATGTTAGTGTACAGTTTCGGCCACTGATTTAGCCTTCTCATTTTTCATGTAATGTTTTCACACAGTTTTAATAAAGCGATGTAGTAGTACTAGAAGTAGTCACCTTTCTTTATTCCAAAATAAAATATTTCTATGAAAGACACAGATTGCAAAGCAAAAAGCCATACATATACAATTTTGAGAATATGGATTTTATTGTGAACAAACAGTATCACCAAATCCATATACATAAAGAGCAACAATATAGAATAACAAGCCATTTGATGGTAATAAATATACTCTGCAATATAACATTTTAACTTTTCTATTCAATAGTTAGTTTCTTCGATTTAATGAACCGTGACAGAAAATGTACAAAGCGCAAATGAAGTCAATGATCAATTGCTGACAATAGGAACAAAATAGCCAATCACACCACATGCATTTCAAAATTAGGTACATTTGGTAAAATATAAGACTTTCTTAATTTCGAATAATGTGAACAAAATAAAACAGTTTAGTCATATGGTTGCAGGTTCACAAAGAAGATTGCAAATGACTATTCTTCCATTTACATATAATAGGAAGCCCACGGGGAAGCAAGGGCGCGGGTGTTGGCGTCCCGCGAAGGGACTCTGTTTTAGCCCAGGAGGGCCACCGTATTCACGGAGGGGAGGCCACGCCCCCTCCCTATTTCTTCTCCATATCATCCCCGCAGGGCAGGAAGCCCACGGGGAAACAAGGGCGCGGGTGTTGGCGTCCCGCGAAGGGTGTTTGCGGACCCGTGGAGGAGTACCTTCAGGACTTTGTCTCTCCGAACTTGAGGCGGCGCAAGGTCGTAGTGTATAGGAGATGAAGAGGAAGGCCCGGCCCGGATCCACCTGGGAGTAAAGGGTGAAAGTAAGTGCTGGCGAGGGACTGTAAGAGGAGCTGTTTGTTTGTTTGTTCTGGACACAAGGGCAGTAAACTGGGGAAAACTGGTGTGGACCTACTAAAACCCGCAATGTCACTCCTCAAGTCCCTGAGATCCTCGAAAGCCCACGGCCCCACTAGGAAAGCCCGCCCTCCGTCACCAGCGCTCTCACCCTTCCACCTTCCTCCTTTTTGCTCAGAGGTTCATCTCGCCCGCCAAAAGAGTGGCCCCACTTCCAAGCGAAAGGTCTTGGCTATGAAGAGGCTTCGCTCCCGGGATCAGAAGGGAGTGCTAGTCAAAGCCTTAAATGTGGATGGTCGAAACTCTGCTCTAGTATATGCGGGTGAGCCCTTTACTTGTCCCCCTGAACCCTCACTAGAGTTGAAAGAAGGGGGTTGTCGGTTATCGCAGGGGAACCGTACAGCCGCAGGACAAGGGATCAGGGAAGATCCAATACCTACCAACATTGGCAGTCTGTCTGATCCATGTGAAGGAGGGGAATGTACCTCTAAGCCCCAGGCTATCACAGACCCCAGCGGTGGAAGACCTCCTGGCTTGCTGTTCCATCCATCCACCGCAGTCGTGCTTTCTCCCCATGTCTCCACCCTGAGCGTCAGCCTCCCCAAGGTGCTATCCTTTTCTGGAATTCTTGGTCCCAGAGCGGAGATGCCGGAGTCCAATGTGGAAGACACTGCAGGAATCGGAGCACTAGTCAGCAGCTATCCCTCAGCTTGCTCCATTCCTGCCAGCAACATCACGGTCTCCACCCCGCCATATGGCTCTAACATTTGTGCCAGCTCGGGAAAAACTCCTTCCCGCTCTGCTCTGGCCAGCCCAATTGCGGGGGGCAGCCCTTCTTTTGTCCATGTGCTTGTATGTAACCTCCCCCTGAGCAATAGAAGTTTCGGGAGTGTACCTATGTCTACAGAACACCTATTGGCTAGTCCCTCTTTTCATCCATCTCCACTTAAGGTGGCCAAACAACTAAACTGTGAAACCTCCCCGGCTGTAGGGCCGGTTATCAACCCATCAGTCGAGGTGGACATGTCACTCGGGGGGTCTAAGTGTAAACAAGTTTTGGCAGAGTTGGCTGCTATTAGAAATCTGCTTATAACACTAATAGCCATTCAGGGGAGGGGGAAAAGGGAGGGGGAGTCCTTTCCCACTCCGATTGTTTGTAAGGGTCTCTCTGACTCCTCTTTGGTACACCCTAAGAACATCGACCCTCCTTGTCCCGAGACTTTAGCCCCAACATCTTCTGGCCCTAGCTTGTTGTCTGGGATGACTCATTTGGATTTTGGAAAAGTTCCCAGGGGAGGGGGATCCAAGCATAGTGAATCCAGTGGGGAGGTAGAATCTGCCCCAAATTCAGTAGGTCTAAAAAGCCCTCGTCATGGGAGGATGACCGTTTGTGGTCAACGGCACAGAGACGGCCCATCTCAGCCTCCTGTTCAAGGCCAGACTGGCCGAGCTACAGTGTATCTTCATAGGGTACCAAAAATGGAAAGGAACTTGTTGGAGTCTAGGGAGTCCCTCGTAAATAAAAGTGTTCACTGGCTACGATCCGTGAGAGGTTGTTCCTTTGTGTCCAGGGAATCCTTGGTGGGCTGTCGGAGAATGGCCAGTTTGGGCAAAGGCTCGGAGGACATAGTGGAACTGGCCTTTTTTGACTGGAGACTGGCGAGCAGGGTCCTTGGTCAATGGGGGGGACGGGAGGGATGCCAGGGAGCAGAATTGTAATCAGTCCCCACTTATATTTAGGCTCCAAATACCCCTTGAGGCCAGTCAGGAGGCCCTTCCCCCTGTCTGGGGCAAACCTCACTCCCCTGGGCCGTGTTCGGTTAGGCTTTTTGAGGGCCAGGCCCTGGCAAGGGAAGCTATCCAGAGGGTGATGGGGTCCTATGTTTCCCCCTTTTTAGTTCCCTTATTTTGTATGGAATTGCAATGTTATGAAATTATATCCTGGTTTTGTGTAATAATGTGTATCTCTGTCGTTTAATGGCTGTTTTATACAACCGAATAAACATGTTTGATTGATAATAGAAGCCAAAGGTTAAACACATTACCATGAGAACGAAAAATATATGAATGCAATCTTGAAGTTAGTCTGCAAAAAGAATATTTTCTCTGATGATTTCAGTGGTCAATAATATTAATGGACTATTTGCAATTTCTAGATTGTCTCTTTTATTACCATATTTTACTAATGAACATGATCTCAATAGTTGATCAACATCAAATCAAATTGATTCAAGATTGGTACACCAGTAGATAAGACCTATGTCAGTTAATTCACCGTTGTTATACTTAAACTAAGGATTGCTGTTATAATGATGTGCTTTTATAAGAATCTATTTCAGGAATGTATTCTCACTTATCTGTACCAGCTGAGAAGCAAAGTAACCCCAGATCCCTGCCACATAAGTAGCAACTGAGTTTTCTAACATAAAATATCAACAAATGTGGAGTGGAAATTCACCAGCTCTAGTGATTTAAATGTAAATAGCCCAATTTATCTGTGACGTTTTTAACAAAATTAAATACATTTGTGGCTTCCAAGTATCCATATTAATAGCATTCACACCAGTTACTGAATGTTTTTTTACAACCTCCAAAGGTTGATTTACAATATTAAAAACGTATTAAGTTGTATGTTTGAAAGCTCTTGAAATTATCAAAGCCAATGTATTGCTATTAACCATTAAACCTATAGCCAAAATATGTGCATGATATTTGTCTAATACTACGTCATCTGCGTATTAGAAAAACCATATTATTAAAACAACCTATGTGCAAAATATTCTTTGCAACTATGTTGAGTTTATTCGCACTTAAAGTGACAAAAGAAGAAGGGCTAAAACACATCCCTCTGATAAGCCTCCAAATGATTTGGCAGGGTCAGTTACTGCCTAAATTAAACCATAACAAACCCGAAATTCCAGGTTCATATACAAAGTAACCATTATGGCAATCAAATCTCTCAGGCAGCCCATCTCAACTAGGATTTTCCAAAGTCTTTTACAAACCTAAATGCCTTACTCAGTTCCCTAAAGCCCCTCTAAAGGCACTAATAAAATAATGTATTTGTTTCAAATTAAGTTAAAATTAAACACTTGATCTACACAACTCATCCATTTCTAAAGCTGCATCATGCTCCCGCTTTTACTGCCAGCATTTAATTGCAAGCTTGAGCGGGCGGGAGAAGACGCGCCCAGCGGGCATACCGAGAGCGCTCCAAAGGCATGTGAAAGGCAAGAGTGTCTGGACATGTCCGGGCACCGGGTGAGTTCGTGGGCCTACACACTATGCCAAATTAATTTGTATCCTCCTTTAGTTAAGAGGGTATCAGATGCTGCATGTAAGAAATACACACGCTTTGAACTTGTCAACCTGGCACCACCTGGCTCCGGTTTGCCTCTTGGCATGCAGAACGGACTACAAACTAGGGAAATAACCAATGTTTCTGAAAAACACAAGGGACAGAGATATAGTGCAAGGGAGGGAGTTTACTCCCCCCCAGGGACCTCAAGGGGCTCTTAATTAATGCTTGATCAGCCGGGGCAACCTACAATAATATTCCTGATTTATTGGAGGAAATGGTCCCTGTTTTTCTATGTGTGACTGAGACATGGTTCTCAGCCAGTTCGGATCCAGATGTTTGCCAAATGCTGGCTGATTCATATACTATAATACGTTGTGATATGCCCTCCCCCCGGCCAGAGTGGCGGCCTAGCAGTAATTTATAGTGCATCCATCAAATGCCTACCTATTCCTGTTGAACATTCTTTGCATTGTGAAATTTTAATGGTAAGGGCACAGGTTTCCCCTAACATGTCAATTCATATTTCATTGATATATGGTGCACCCTGCTAGTTTTGTAAATGAATTTTCCCAGCTGATTGCTGATTTAGCGATGATGCACTCTAATCTGGTTTTGTTGGGGGACTTTAATCTTCACCCAATGATCCTACAGACTTGCATGCAAAAAATGAGTTGGCTAATTTGGCTGATTCCTCTCTGTCTTTGTAATCATCTCCCCACACATCGTAGTGCAAACCACCCATGACCTTGTCTTTTATGAGAAGACATTTACTGCTACTTTTACTCCCCTTTCAGTACTATGGTCCGATCATTTTGTGTTACCATTTACTGTTACCTCATCATTTTGTCCCCATAAGGCCTCAAACTGCATTCAAACTTGTCGGTTTTGGAGCAGTGTGGATCCTTTTATAATGGCTGTCTGCCTGGTGGCAGCCACCAACCATTTTGTGGTGGGCAATGGACAAGAACCTTGAATCACCCTCCTTAATGCTTTCAAAAAAAGAAGCTGATTCTCTAGCTCCAGTGGAGACTCGGTTTGGACAGTCTAAACCATCCGTACCTTGGTTTACTACCAACATGCAAACCTGTAAACAATCTTTTCGTCACCTGGAGTGCAGGTGGCGGACTAACTATATCCTGGAAGCCTGAACAGCTTACTTGCTGTAATACACTACAATAAGATGATTGGCGAGGAAAAATCTTAATTTCTATGCTAACCGGCTCACTGAGGCAGCATGCTCCTTGTGGGAGCTTTTTAAAGTTGCCAAAGATCTTTCCTCGCTTCCTCACATGCTGAAAGACAACATGTCCGGCTCACAGGCGCAATGTGATGCTATTAACACTTTCTTCTATTATAAGATCAACCGCATCCGGGAAGCCATTACGGATGAGAGTCGGATATCTACTGAGGCTGACCAGTAGACTAGGCCTCCTATTGGATTTGCCAAATCAATTAAAATTTGAACCGATGGATGACATAATTGCATCCAGAGGCTTGAACCAGCTCAAATTAGCATCCCCCATGGAACCGGTTCCATTACACATTCTCAAGGCTCTTCCCCTGAAAGCTATTTCTGTGTTCACAGCAGCTCATCAATACTCTTTTTCCTCAGGGGTGATTCCAGCCCCCCTGAAGCACCAGTTGGTTACTCCTCTTTTAAAAAAGCCTCATCTTGTCTCTACCATAGTGAATAATTACCGGCCTATATCTTTGCTGCCGGATTTAAGGAAGCTCATGGTATGTTGTCACTCTGCTCTTTTCTCGTTTTCTGGAAAGCAATAACTGTTTACACCTCAAGCAATCAGGTTTTAGGCCCTTGATGGGTAAAGAGTCTGTCATTATTTCCCTTTTGGGTGATTTAGCTCGGCTTCAAGACCATGGAGGGGTCGGAGTGTTGATTCTTCTGGCCTTCTCCGCGGCCTTTGATACGGTGGATCATGGCATTCTCCTAGGCCATCTGGAGAAGGTGGGGATCTCGGGGTTCCGCTGGCATGGTTTGCTTCGTTCCTTGCGGAGCATACACAAACTGTTTCTTGTCAGGCTTGTTTGCCCCAATGGTCAGCTCTGTCCCCACTTTTGTTTAATCTTTATTTACATCGATTGGCGGACCTCATCTCAGAGTCTAGGGTTCACTTTTACACATATGCTGATAGCACACAATTGGTGTTTCGTCATGACCACCCACGACTGAGCCCCCTCAAAAATTGAGAGAATGCTTTCAGCCATAGGTAGATGGATGTCTGCCAACTGGTTGAAGCTCAATGGGGAAAAAAAACAGAAGTGCTTGTGTTTGGCCCCCAGGCAGCGACCAGTACCTAGAGCTCCCAGTTCTGGCCAGAGTCTCTAGATCGTGCTCTACCCCCAGCATGTCTGTAAAGAGCTTGGGTGTGAGGCGTCTCCCCATTGGCTCCTGCGAAGCCCAGATTGCGGCAGTCTACAATACTGGTTTCGGAAAACTAAAAGTATTGAGAAAGATTCTCCTTTTCCTCCATGCAAACTGTCGTTCTAAGGTACAAGAGTTGATAGGGTAAACTGCTTGTAAGTGTGCTTGAACTATGTTACTATTACTGGGGTATGTTGCAGAACTTGTAATACTGGGTCCTGCCCTAGGCCCATTGGAGAGATAGGTTGTACAGTTAAACCAGTATTCTCCGCTTACCAAGCCTTTAAACATGAGTCTCGTTTTAACAGTCGAAGTGAGTCTTAACAGTAGTAGATGCAAGTTAGGTCATTAAAAGATAAATCAATGCAATTGATAGTCCTTCAAAGAGATATGGGATTAAATTATCATAGCCATGGTCCAGCGGACACGTGTCTCGAACATTGGTCTTTCTCAAGGCTGGTATATTGTCCAAATATTTTTGATGAGGAGATTCCAGTAACTTATGGTCTAACATGTCTTATGAGTAGCATTTTCGATCATTCTCATTTTCTTGATATGTTTTTCGGCCGCTTGTCTTTCTCAAGGCTGGTTATATTGTCCCATTCATATATAAGTGTGTCATAGTCAAATAATATAAGTTACATAAATGGTTGTATACATACCAAATTCAAACACAGAAGATTGGCAGGGAAAAGAGACAAAAACAAAAAAGGCAAAACTGTAATTATGATTAAAATACCACTACTGGTACTCCATTAAAGTTGTGCTACAAGTACTCTGTTACGGTTAGAAAATGTCTTGTGTTCCCAGTAACACATCATACAACGTGTGGGATCGGAAATGCACCCAAAACGCTTTAGTCACGCCTGTATAAATGTACATTTTGTTTTGTTATATCTACATCTTAGTGCACCTTGAGAATAACCATGCTGGTGTGCCACTAACCCTTAAATTAGTTTGCTACATATTCCTACTATTAGTGTTCCAGTCCATAGCTACAGTGTATCTGGTCAAAAATAACTCACCAAATATTTTTGATGAGGTCATTCTGAAAAATGAGATGGAAATGTTGATATTAGGGTTAGCATCTGTGTGAGATTTCATCCATATCTACCCATTAGGTGGAGATTGTGGCTACAATCACTTAACCAGTAACGTATCGTCTAACGTCTCATGTGAGTAGCATATTCGATCATTCTCATTTTCTTAAAACGTTGCCTGTTAGCTGTGACAAAAAATTGTTTGGGATAAGCTTCCAAGACATCTTGTCAAAAAATCCATCAATTAAAACGTGTATGTTAATTTCGTATAATCTATCAGACTTACCCTTTTGCTGCTCCTAATAGCATGTGATGTGCTTAAGTGGCATGGTGGGTGATTTCTCCCTCCAGGTTGATGGAATCACTGTGGGGAGTATTAAATGTGTCCATTTTTGTTTACTGGTATGAATGGTATTGTGACATATTTCACACCAA
This sequence comes from Ambystoma mexicanum, assembly GCF_040938575.1. Lineage (NCBI taxonomy): Eukaryota > Metazoa > Chordata > Amphibia > Caudata > Ambystomatidae > Ambystoma > Ambystoma mexicanum. Next base: position 821,821,843 of record NC_090939.1, read on the forward strand.
TAGAATAACATAGTTATCTTGGTGTTTGCAGCTATTAATTTACTATTTTACCTAATCGTATTATTAGTACATGTGTTGCCCCCCCATGAAATGGTTGTCATAAATGAGATTGTGTGATAGGATTCAATTAGAATGGGAAAGTGGACAATGCCTTATTTTGTCACAAGCCTCATACACTGTTACCATGAACAGAATAACATGTACTTTAAATGAGCAGTTTTGCAAATTTCAGTTACCTAGTTAGTGATATGCTGTCCTTAATAAGGTACATGCACGGCGCTCTGTGTGTTTGCCACTCGCGGGCGCCATTTTGTATATATAACAGTGAAACGTGTGACGTCATGGGCTCCTTTGCGCGTGATGTCACCACTGTAAACATTGGATCAGCCGCAGCGAGAAGCCTCTCTAATGCGGTGACGCTCGTCCAGTGACATAATTCTTTTGCACAGCAATCTGCTACAATCATAGTGTCGCAGTAATGTTGCATATTCCATTAAATGCCTGAAGTCCTATTCCTGTTTCTCGATGTTAAGGCTTATTCTCACTTTCCACAATAATCAGGTGTGACAGTATAGTGCCCAGGTTGCCCACCTGGTGCATTTATCAATAAGCAACTGATAAAATAAAGGATAAATGGTGAACAGTTTGCATAAACCAGGCAATATTGAAGCTAGTGACATTCATATGTTCAGACACAATTACGCAATTTGCAGAGTATGGATTGGAATAATGATTTCCGTATTAAGTGATATGTTGGCAATCTCTCTATGGTAGTGAGACACAAAGCAATCACAAATACTTGTTTCACAATTTTGAACATTGTTCAAATACCATACAACATTTGTGATGCTAAAATGACAATGGCCCTCATTACGACCCTGGCGGAAATCGAAAAACGATGGCGGAAATGCAATACCGCCATCGAATAGCGCTCGGTGCGACTATGACCCGTCACCGCAAAGTACGAAGCCATTAGCGACACCGTAGTGAACGCCAACGCTAACTGCACCAAGCACGCGCGCGCGCGCCATGCCAAACCGCAAACACCACCATGGTGCAACGGTACGCCAATTCCGACCCTAGCGGACATGTACCTAACGCCATCAGGCATGGCGGAATGTACCATTCCGCCATGGCGAGAAGTACGGCATCGCGAATCAACCGTAAACGGCCCCACTGAGTGCCTGTACACCGCTCCCTGCCCACAAAGTACAACTCCCGGTAGGTGCAATGAAGTCACAATGCAACCATTGAAATGTACAAAGCACCCATGCATGCCAACGAACAAAAGCAACACAAGAGGGGCCAATGGGAGCTGCAGGTCACAGATGGCACCAATACAGAAGCCATCCCAATGGACATGACCACAGTCCCCCACCAAGAAACGCACGCAAACACAGGCACCTGTGCCCAGCAACATTCCGAAAATCACATCATTCCACCAGTCCACCTGGCTGACCGGCATCTGTTACACAAAACCCAATCCCCCGCCCCTGAGCATGACAACATTCAAACTGTCATATAGGCAGCCCCCATCCCTGACCCCACGGGCTTAGTAGGCAAACGCGCCCAGTACAGTACCACGCAACTAAACCCCGAAGCTGGAACCCAATGCAGATCCCCTCACAATACATCGCCCCCCAAATAGGCATATGCCACATCACTTGCAAAGAAAAACGCTACACGGGCCAAATCAGAATAGCAATTTATGCACATCAAAGACACCAAGCCCATACAGCCATCAGGCCATGAACTCCAAAACACTAACCACCATTGTGGGCTGCATCCGCAAGAAATGACCAGCCACTACTTGTGTGTCGCCCTGTACCCCCATGGTACACAGAGCCACATTCACGTACGAAAAGGCAACATGGAAGCGCACAGAACCGCAGGGCTGTCCCAATGGGGAGGCACTAGTCCAGCTGAAAGGCCGAAATGTTGCTCCGAGACACCAGTACTGCGTAAGGGCATGTGGGCCATTGGCGATCGTCCCATAAGATCGTAATGCTGCTCCACCGATTAACACGAAGCAGCAGGTGTCGGGAGTAAAATCCATCTGCAGGAGTGGCATACAGATGGCAGTGGCAAAAGGGGAGGAGATACCTGTCAACCAAAAGAAAAGAAAAAGAACAGAATGGCCATCAGAACTACATTGGAACAACTCACTTCAATGATCACACGAAATCCACAGCCATATGCATGCTAGCCCACTCAAAAGGATCATCACCACCCCAAAACCACTTGCGACTCATAACCATCTATATCGAGGTGCAAACACCATCACAAACGAGTGTACCTGTGCATGCGTCTGTCAAAACAGAATCCATCAGATGGGAATGTCAACGTGCATGGACACAAGTGTCTGAGGGCGCCTCGAGACAGGGAGGGCTCAACAAGGCCAGATAGACGATGGTCCCACTATGGCAGGCCTGCATCACATAGCGTAGGGGAGGCGGATAGATCCCAAGAAGCCCTGTACATGGCAAACTCTGTATCAAATCACCTGCCCATGCATCCATTCATCATTCCCTCATCCCGGGATCAAAACGCCAGAATATTTACTCACATGACATTAGAAACATCCATTGAGTCTGTGCGTTATGCAGCCTGCAAAATCCACAGTGCCCCAGCCCGTAATTCCAGTGTTGTGAAGTAACATGTATTTGGGAACGGCCGGCCTCATCGCCCACGTAGCTAATGCGCATCCCAAACTATTCATATCAATCATTGCTCCCTCGCCATGGGCCCTGTCTCAAGGACATTGAACAATAGAACGTTATATTTGCAGTCAGACCTGTGGGCATCTCCTCGCCGCCAGCTGATAACCGAAAGCGCCGCCCTTCGAATTCCTCATTTGCAACATCACGTCGAAAAGGCATCTGTGGCCGTTTGAAATCACTAATTATTCCATCGAGTGCGGCTGTGTGTGAAAATGGCAACTGCCTTCACCCACGAATGGGACGCCCCGCCCGTCGTTGCAACTCGGTACAGTGATGCATGAGGGCCCACCGTTACTCGAGTACTACGTTCCACTGACCCTTCACAAGTCTGTTCGCGACTGCACAGATAGAATGGGAAACAATGGGACCATAGCCGAATGAACATAACAACCAATCCAACATGCCCATCGGGTACAAATACATGATAGCAATAGCAAGATACCATTCCCCGAATTGCAGCGTTGTGCGCGTGACGTGCTCGGCCAAAGGGGAGAGCAGTTTGCACAGGTGGAATGAATCACCACAGGTGGAGGCCATACAGCCTGAAAACACATGAATTGCACAGCCAGTCTCCTCCCACAACCACACCGAAATGCTACCGGCAGGACTCGCGATGTTGGCCCTGGGGGACCTGATAGCACTGCAAGTGCTCCAACACCAAGAGGAAGACGAACACCAACTACAACCGACCGCACGGAGGAGACGCAGGAGGAGGAGGAGGGCAAGGCAGGGCCAGCAAGGCCCACCAGCACAGCCACTACCACCACGCAGGCAGCCCGCAATCCCACGCCTCCGAGCACATCCGTTCAACCTCACTCATGAGCAGATCCACACCCTCTACCGTTTGGACCGGGACACCATAGCCGCCATTGTGGACATGACACAGGCTGACCTTGTCAGCATGATAGATAGCCCAACCGCCATCCCACCCCTACTGAAGGTGGTGTCTGTACTCCACTTCCTGGCCACAGGCACCTACCAGCACACAGTCGGACAGTTGCATGGCATTTCTCAGCCACTGTTCTCACGGACACTATTGCAAGTGCTCGATGCCCTCCTGCAGCACGCAGACGACTACATCTCCCTACCACGCTCGGAGCAGGAAATTACAAACACGAAAGTGGGATTCCATGCACTTGGCGGCATACCGGGTTGCATTGGTGCCATCGACTGCACCCATGTGGAATTGGTCGTCCCACATGCCATGGAGGCCCAGTACCGCAACCGAAAACAATTTCATTCCCTGAATGTACAAATGGTGTGTGACTCCAACAGGATCATTACACATTGTTGTGCCCGATTCCCTGGATCAACCCATGATTCTATGGTCTTGAGGAACTCTACAATACCACGCTACATGGAGCGACACGCAGGGAACAGATCCTGGCTACTCGGTGAGTCTCATTACATGCATGATGATGTGGGGTATGTGAATTGGCAATGACCTGGCAGGAAGGGGGGAGGGGTGTGCGTACGTATCAATGGCATTCCACATCATACGTTTCTCGTCCACATACAGGTGATGCTGGATATCCACTGAAGAGATGGCTCCTCACACCAGTCCGGAACCCACGGGACCAGCATGAGGAGGACTACAACCATGCCCACTCACGTACCCGTGTAGTCATAGAACAGGCATTCGGCCTACTGAAGGGCCGTTTCCGCTGCCTCAGCAGGTCTGGCGGGGCACTCCTGTACCGCCATGAGAAGGTTGCAAAGATGGTGATGGCATGTGTCATGCTCCACAACATGTGCGTACGTAGAAATGTGCCCATGCCCCCTGACGCAGAACTGCAAGCACCTGATGATGGTCATGATGAGGGTGGGGATGTGGCAGCACCTCATGGAGTCTGCGAGGTACCGGAGGCCCGTGACATTCGTCAGCATCTCATTGATGTATGCTTCTAGCACTCACGCCTGGTGGCTGATACATGGACACGGGACTCGTGGCACTGCGTGTGTCTGGGACATGCACAATATGGACTGTACGCCTATGATGGCCTAGTACACAAAGATCAATGTCCACACATCTCATTGGTTGATCGTGCACTTTTTATGGCATATGTGATGTCATGTTGAACACCCTATCGACCCGCCACCCAAGTGAGCCCAACACACCCCCTCCACCCCCCTACCTCCCCCCCGAACACCAGTGTCCAAAGATGCTCATTGTCAGTGGGCTGTCGCTATTGCAAGCCCCCTCTGCGGGTATCAGGGGCACCCCTGCCTGTGGAGCGCAGGTTCCTTCCAGATCTACGTTGGGGGCTGCCCTGGACGGAGCTTGCAACGGATGATGTGTCTGCCTGCTCACGTCCATGCATGTCCCTAAGGGTTTGCGAGAGCTCAGTGAGCACACGGCGCACTGCGGCAAGTTCGGCACATACGTCCTTGGCCGTCGCATGCAGTTCCCCCCTGAGGCTCTCGGTGCTTCTCTTCATTTGGACTCTCAGGCTCTCGGTGCTACTCTCGATTTGTGCCCTAAGTGTCTCAGTTGATGTTTCTATGTCTGCCTTAGTGCCCCCACATTCATCAGCATGGTCCTTGAGGAGCGTGGCCAGTTGCTGCTGTTGTTCGATCAACTGGTCGAGGGACTGTTGCCTCTGCTGGGCCAAGGCCATTTGCGGGGGTGTCACAGAGGGGCTGTTGTCCTCATGTTGCATTGCCACAGGGCTTGTGGGGGATGGCCAGTCGTCGTCTTGTGGGTGCCCCTGCGTGGTATCCTCATGTTGTACGGGATGGGACAGACAGGGGGATTGGGACAGGTCATGGATGGATCTGACTTCGGCATCCCCGTTTTCTGTGTCGGAGCATGCTGCCATCAATGGGGTGTCACCTCTGGTGCTGCTGCCACCGGAGGCAGTGCCTTCTGTGGCATCCATTGGGGGGACCTGTGGTGGTGGTGTTGTGGGCATGCTGGCTGCTGGGGTGCCTGTTGATGTTCCCTCCTCTGTGCTGCCACCTGATTTGTGCTGCTGCCGTGTCTTGATGCGTGCAGCTGAGGTGGAGGGTCTCTGGCCGTTGGTCTTGGCCCTCTTTGCAGGTGTGCTGGTAGGGGTGTCCTGTAGCTCGTCGTTTGGATCGGACCCTGTGGTGGAGTAGAGGAGGGCGAGGGTTATTGGTGGGTCTGTGGGAATTGGAATTGCATTGTGTCACATGCATTGGGGTGGTACCTGAGGGTGATTTGGGCCGGGCCCTTGGAGGTGCTTTGATTTGTGTGTGGAGTGAGGGTGCAGTTGTTTGGCAGCCTGCAGTTAGGGTGTGCCTGCTGCACGTGTAGTGCGTGTATTAGGGGTTTTTAATTATTTATGTATTTATTGTGGGTTTTAACGTGCGCTATCAGGCCGATGTGTGTGGACGTTCTCCTGGACATGTGTTTCTGTTGCACTATGTGGACGCATGGTACTTCACATGGATGGACTGTGTGGATTTGGCATTGTTTTTCCTGGCCCACCTACCTGTATCTTCGGATGTCTGCACTCCTTTCTCCATCCCTCCGACTCCCTCTATGCTCTCCATTCCGATGGTGGAGGCACAGATTTCTTCCCAGGGGGTCAACTTGATGGGTGATTCAGGACCTCCCCCGGTGGCTGTGGCAATGTTGCGGTTGGCAGAGAGTATGCTGCGGACGCGTATCCGCAGGTCGTCCCATCGCTTGCGGCATTGCTGTGGGGTGCGGGGTGCGGTCCCCACCGCACTTACCCGCTGTGCCACCAGAGCCCATATGGCCTTCTTGTTTGCAAGTGCCGTCCTGGTCATTTGCGTGCAGAAGACGACGGCAGCATTCTCCTGGAGGGTCTCTGTTAGCACGGTGAGTTCCTCACGGGAGAAGTGGACCTGCCGCTTGCGGTCGCACGCTTTCTTCGCTGCTTTTCCCATTATTCTTGGTTTCGCTAGGGTGGTTGACGGGTTGGGGTGTGTTTCAGGGTAGTGATTTTAGTGGTTGTGTGGTTTTAGTGTATTTATAGGTGTACGCCGGGATGTTTCCCGTTCCGGGCCCATGTTTTAACTTCCGTTTCCGTATATTTCCGGCCACCGTACTTTCCGGTAGGCGCACACTGCGGTGACCGCTAAGAGGGGTGGCGGTATTGCACCTGGGGCGCCGTACGGCGGCGGTGTGGGCCGTTTTGGGGTCATTTCCGCCATCGCGGACTTTGCACTTCCGCCATGCCGTGGTGCTCGTGCCCGATGGGTCGGAATGTGCCGCACTTTGCTCCTTCGTGCAATGGCGGAAACGCTATTTACGCTGTGGCGCTCCGGTCAGTCGCTTTCCGCCAGGGTCGTAATGAGGGCCAATAACATTTAGAGTCATTGCACCTTCCTGAATATGTTTGCACACATTACTGCTCCTATTAATATTTGCTGTGCTAACGAGCAACACTCTTAATCAAACGGTAGCAGGTAAATTAGAGAAACACATTCATCGCATGCTCCATGTTCAGTCCTTCTGTTTTGCTTCTAATTCTGCAAATACATTTGGCCTCCATTTGTCTCAGAGTAAGTTTTAGCTCCCCACCCCGTTTGCCATGTTTTGCTTTCATTAGACCAATACATTAAGGCGTCGATTCATGGAAATAATGTGCGCCGAAAATTCCTGCGCAGAGGTGCCAAAACGTGTGAATCGCAGGAAAAGTGCAAAAATCGCAGTGCAAGTGCGAAAATCGCAGGGAAACCAGCGCACAGCGATTCATGGAAGTCCGTGCGCGAGAAAAACATTGGATGTGCGCTAAAAATGTGCGCCGCGCACACCGGCGCACAGGTCATCCAACAGCGTGCGCCACGGCCACTGCGAAATCGCACATAGCGCAGCGCACATCACACAAGTAGGCGGAACACGGGGCGTAACACTCGGAATGGGGAACAACGTGTGAAAATATGGGCGTCACGGGGGAAGTACAGGAGGCAAGTGCGCGGAACGCCCACACGCTCGCCTACAACCCGTATTCATGGAATCGAATAGGGCAAACCAGCGCACGATCAAAGACGTGCACAGGGCCAAACAAATACGCCACAAGAAAGCAGGCGGTTGCGCCCCTGCGCCTTAAAAAAATGTGCGCCAAAATGTGCGCTAACAAAAAGCACCCATATACAGCCATGATGAATGGGCCATACAGTGGCCCTCTAGGACAAATGAGGTGCAAAGGGGCACCGACAAACACGGACAAACGCTGTGTGAAAAATAGCGTGTGTGCGTGTTCCTGGGTGCGCGGGAAGTTCCACACGCGATTGGCCTGGGTACATGTACTTCGGGGTGCGCGGGAAGTTCCACACACGATTAGCTTGGGTACGTGTACTACGGGGTGCGCGGGAAGTTCCACACGCGATTGGCCTGGGTAGGTGGGGGTGCGCGGGAAGTCCCACACGCGATTGGCCTGGGTAAGTGTACTTCGGGGTGCGCGGGAAGTACCACACGCGATTAGCATGGGTAGGTGGGGGTGCGCGGGAAGTTCCACACGCGATTGGCCTGGGTACGTGTACTTCAGGGTGCGCGGGAGGTTCCACACGCGATTGGCCTGGGTACGTGTACTACGGGGTGCGCGGGAAGTTCCACACGCGATTGGCCTGGGTAGGTGGGGGTGCGCGGGAAGTTCCACACGCGATTGGCCTGGGTACGTGTACTTAGGGGTGCGCGGGAAGTTCCACACGCAATTGGCCTGGGTACGTGTATTCCGAGGTGCGCGGGAAGATTCACACGTGATTTCAGCAGGGTACGTGTATTTCGGTGGTGCCGGGGAATGCTACACGTGATTTGGCCATGTGGGTCCTCCCAGGTGTTCCCTCTACACCCTTCACGGCCCCTGCAGGCAGCCCACAACACAGGGTACTACCCTGCACCCCTGCTCATGTCCCACAGGCAACCCATCCACCATGGCCATGCCCACCAGCCAACCCACATGTCACCTTGCACTACTGATCACCAACACATGTCTCCCATCACCCCCACCCCCCAGCCACCAGGGGCAGCCTCCACCAGGCCCCCACTCATGTCCCCTATCACCCCCACCCCCGAGCAGTGCAGGGGCAGCCTCCACCAGGCCCCCACTCATGTCTACCACCACCCCCACCCCTCAGCAGTGCAGGGGCAGCCTCCACCAGGCCTCCACTCATGTCTCCCATCACCCCATCCCCCAGCAGTGCAGGGGCAGCCTCCACCAGGCCCCCACTCATGTCCCCTGTCACCGCCACCCCCCAGCAGTGCAGGGGCAGCCTCGACCAGGCCCCCACTCATGTCTCCCATCACCCCCACCCCCCTGCAGTGCAGGGGCAGCCTCCACCAGGCCCCCACCCATGTCTCCCATCACCCCCACCCCCCAGCAGTGCAGGGGCAGCCTCCACCAGGCCTCCACCCATGTCTACCACCACCGCCACCCCCCAGCAGTGCTGAGGCAGCCTCCACCAGGCCCCCACTCATGTCCAACTCATGTCTCCCTGCACCTCCACCCCCCAGCCACCAGGGGCAGCCTCCGCCTCCACCAGGCCCCCACTCATGTCCCCTATCACCCCCACCCCCCAGCCACCAGGGGCAGCCTCCACCGGGCCCCCACCCATGTCTACCACCACCCCCACCCCCCAGCAGTGCAGGGGCAGCCTCCACCAGGCCCCCACTCATGTCCATCTCATGTCTCCCTGCACCTCCACCCCGCAGCCACCAGGGGCAGCCTCCACCAGGCCCCCACCCATGTCTCCCATCACCCCCAACCCCCAGCAGTGCAGGGGCAGCCTCCACCAGGCCCCACTCATGTCTCCCATCACCTCCACCCCCCAGCAGTGCAGGGGCATCCTCCACCAGGCCCCCACTCATGTCTCCCATCACCGCCACACCCCAGCCACCAGGGGCAGCCTCCACCAGGCCCCCACTCATGTCCCCTATCACCCCTAGCCCCCAGCCACCAGGGGCAGCCTCCACCAGGCCCCCACTCATGTCTACCACCACCGCCACCCCCCAGCAGTGCAGGGGCAGCCTCCACCAGGCCCCCACTCATGTCCCCTATTACCCCCACCCCCCAGCAGTGCAGGGTAAGCCTCCACCAGGCCCCCACTCATGTCTACCACCATCCCACCCCCAGCAGTGCAGGGGCAGCCTCCACCAGGCCCCTACTCATGTCTACCACCACCCCCACCCCCCAGCAGTGCAGGGGCAGCCTCCACCAGGCCCCCACTCATGTCTACCACCATCCCCACCCCCAGCAGTGCAGGGGCAGCCTCCACCAGGCTCCCACACATGTCCCCCTGCACCCCCACCCCCCAGCCACCAGGGGCAGCCTCCACCAGGCTCCCACACATGCCCCCCTGCACCCCCACCCCCCAGCCACCATGGGCAGCCTCCACCAGGCCCCACCTCATGTCTACCACCACCCCCACCCCCCAGCAGTGCAGGGGCAGCCTCCACCAGGCTCCCACACATGTCCCCCTGCACCCCCACCCCCCAGCCACCAGGGGCAGCCTCCACCAGGCCCCCACCCATGTCTACCACCACCCCCACCCCCCAGCAATGCAGGGGCAGCCTCCACCAGGCCCCCACCCATGTCTACCACCACCCCCACCCCCCAGCCACCAGGGGCAGCCTCCACCAGGCTCGCACACATGTCCCCCTGCACCCCCACCCCCCAGCCACCAGGGGCAGCCTCCACCAGGCCCCCACTCATGTCTACCACCCCCCCACCCCCCAGCAGTGCAGGGGCAGCCTTCACCAGGCCCCCACTCATGTCTACCACCACCCCCACCCCCCAGCAGTGCAGGGGCAGCCTCCACCAGGCCCCCACTCATGTCTACCACCACCCCACCCCCCAGCAGTACAGGGGCAGCCTCCACCAGGCCCCCATCCAGGTCTACCACCACCCCCAGCCACCAGGGACAGCCTCCACCAGGCCCCCACCCATGACTACCACCCCCCACCCCCCAGCAGTGTAGGGGCAGCCTCCACCAGGCCCCCACCCATGTCTACCACCACCCCCACCCCCCAGCAGTGCAGGGGCAGCCTCCACCAGGCCCCCACCCATGTCTACCACCACCCACACCCCCCAGCAGTGCAGGGGCAGCCTCCACCAGGCCCCCACTCATGTCTTCCATCACCCCCACCCCCCAGCAGTACAGGGGCAGCCTCCATCAGGCCCCCACTCATGTCTCCCATCCCCCCCACCCCCCAGCAGTGCAGGGGCAGCCTCCACCAGGCCCCCACCCATGTCTACCACCACCCCCACCCCCAGCCACCAGGGGCAGCCTCCACCAGGCCCCCACCCATGCCTACCACCACCCCCACCCCCCAGCAGTGCAGGGGCAGCCTCCACCAGGCTCCCACACATGTCCCCCTGCACCCCCACCCCACAGCCACCAGGGGAAGCCTCCACCAGGCTCCCACACATGTCCCCCTGCACCCCCACCCCCCATCCACCAGGGGCAGCCTCCACCAGGCCCCCACTCATGTCCCCTATCACCCCCACCCCCCAGCAGTGCAGGGGCAGCCTCCACCAGGCCCCCACTCATGTCTACCACCACCCCCACCCCCCAGCAGTGCAGGGGCAGCCTCCACCAGGCTCCTACACATGTCCCCCTACACCCCCACCCCCAGCCGTGTGATTTGCCTGGGTACGTGTACTAAGGGGTGCGCGGGAAGTCCCACACGCGATTGGCCTGGGTACGTGTACTTTGGGGTGTGCGGGAAGTTCCACACGTGATTGGCCTGGGTACGTGTACTACGGGGTGTGCGGAAAGTCCCACACGCGATTGGCCTGGGTACGTGTACTTCGGGGTGCGCGGGAAGTTCCACACGCAACTGGGCCTGTGAGAGTGGGGTACATTTATTCCAGGGGTGGGCGGGAATATTTACCCACGACTGGGCCTGGGAGAGCGTGCTACGTGTATTCCTGGGGTGGGCGGGAAGATTCACACGTTCGCCTACGACGTGCCGAAAAATAAATGGTCCAATCCTGAGACACGTACGCCAGCCTGAAGCAGGCGTACGTCGACCCGCACAGCATAAAAGTGCTGGAGAAGGTCCTCAATGTACTGCACTTCTTGGCCACAGGATCATTTCAGCGGACAAGTGCCATAGTGGGTGGGGTGTCACAGGCCACGCAGTCACGCTGCCTACACCAGGTCTTGAACATCATCACTGCACGCCCATCAGTCCGTAGGCACATATAACTGCCCAGGACACCTGCAGAAAGGCAGGCTGCCACCCTCGATTTTTACGGTGTGGCACAATTCCCAAAAGTGCTAGGTGCCATTGACTGCACCCATGTGGCACTACGTCCCCCCAGGGCATCTGAGCACATCTATAGGAACCGCAAGCACTGGCATTCCATCAACGTGCAGGTAGTATGTAATGCTAAGGGAATCATCACCTCAGTATATGCCAACTATCCAGGGTCCACCCACGACAGATTCATTTACCGAATGCCTACCCTAAGCCGGGACCTAGAAGCTGGGCAGCATGGCGATACATGGCTGCTTGGTGAGTATGAATGCCACTGCACATGCATGCATGTCAGATGCAGAGTTATGTCACTACCCCACTAATGATACCCATCACCTCCTCACCAGGGGACAGTTCCTACCCTCTGAGCACCCACATGATGACGCCAATTCGGAACCCCATCACGCCTCCAGAGGTAAGATACAACACAGCCCATATTGCAACCCGGGGCATAGTGGAGCGCACGTTCGGAGTGCTCAAGTCACGCTTTCGCTCCCTTGACCGTTCTGGCGGGCAGCTGTTATATGCGCCCCCAGTAGTGTGCAGGATCATAGTGGCAGCATGTGCCCTGCACAATGTTGCAACACGCAGTGGCCTGGCTGTGGACATGGTGGTGCACCCACATCCCCAACCACATGCACGGCCACTGCGCGTGGGAGGGGAGAGGGCACGGGGTGAGGCAGCCCGTACGCAGCTGGTGGCTAATTACTTCACATAGAAATCACACCCCAGTGGAGTGCACACAGGCCTGGCACATACCATCTGATAAGCAATGATGACTCAACCTGACAATTAAGACGAACAAAGGGACTGTCAACTGTCAGAACCATAGCAGCCTGAGATTGTTCATGTGGAAGTGTCACAATGTGTGCATCCCCACCTACACAAACACCACCAAATCAGTGTCATGAAAAGACACTTCCATGCTGCAGAAATGAATACCCACTCGCAAAATACTACATGAAAACAGTGCCATGTCACCCACCCCCTCCCCAGCACGGCCACACAACACACCATGGCATGTCATGCAATGTGAGAGGAAAGAAATTAATCCCCACAACATGCCCCAAGTGTCACCAGCTACAGTGTCCCTAATGGAAACATGTCCACACATGAAATGCTCACAGTAATGCAGGACCTACAACCCACATTACCAAATACTTACCAAGAATACCAATCACCTACACAACCTCCAACCTACCTTAAACATGACATTACAGACTTAAAAATTAGCTAGCCTCACCACCTGATGATGACAGCCCTCCGAACACTTCCAAGTATACAGTGTTAGTGCCACGCAAGAGTGTAGGTGCACTGCTTACAACATGGACTCCAGTTCCAAGGTGGACCGCATTGTGAAGACATGAGGAATGGACCTGCAAATATGGAGGATGAGATGCATGCAGAGGCACATATCAATACACCATGCAGTGTACAATACAACAACAATATGCACTATGAATGTATACACAGTATTGACTACAGACTGCCCACACAGCTCATGGGAGTCCAATGTCACCATGTACGTCAATGTCACTTGGGCACACCCTTTGCAAGCCCATGGAAACGGGAAGCAGGAGGGGTGTGTGTAACAAAAACCCAAGCATCTGAACCAAATCCATGACAAGCCTGCATGTGCCCAGCCACAATGCAGCGTATGCCCAAGGGAGCCACACAAGGCAACACACTGTCCCAAAAAAAAAAAAAATATATCAAAAATGGCCATTAATGGGCCCGGGGGGGGGGGGCAAGACCACCCAGGAGGTCCGAGGACAGGGTGCACACCAAAACCCACCTGTGTGGATCTTGCGAAAAAAAAAAACACCTCCATGGGCTCATGGCCTACACGGCTACCCTATTGTGGAAGTATCACGGCTGTCGCTATCCTCACCCTCTGCAGCTGCATCAGGAGGTGGTGGCACTATGGGAGGCAGCCCATGCAAAGCCCTAGTCTGTTCCTCCATGGCTGCAAGCATGCGGGTGTGATAGGTCTCGTTCTGGAGGATAAGTGTGCGGAGGTCCCCATGCAACAACTCACGGGATGCCCGGACCTCTGCCCTAGTTGCCTGCATCTCAGCTGTGAGCGTACGGGTGAGACACTCCAGCTGCTGTTCTGTCCTTCGGTTTGTTGAAGCCTCAAGCTCAACAAGAGTCGTCCTGAGGTGAAGGAGTTCCAGCCTCAGGGCTTCCCTGTGGCTCTGGGACTCTATGGAGATGGCTTCCTGCAGAGTCGCCAGTGCCGCCCGCCTGTCCCTGTCAGACGCCAACATGTTCTCCCTGTGTGACTGGCAGATGGAGTCGGTTGCCTGCTGTAGTCGCTCCATCAGCCTTTTGGGGGGACAATGGAAGTGGCCACCCTATCCATGGCCTGAGCCATCATCTCGGATGATGCTGCCTGTTGGTTTGCCATACCGTAAATGGATTGCTCCCATGCGGTATTGCCAGGTGGCGTACGGCCACCATGTCGGCGGGCACCACACCTGTCTGGGGCAAGGTGAACTGCGCCTTGCTGTGCCGGCACTGCCTGAGGCTGCAGGACTGCATTCCCCCTCTGATCTGCTGGCCCAGGAACAGGATCAGATGTCACGGAGTGTGACCCTGCATCTGTAACCACCAAAGGCGTACCTGCCAACACTGACATCCCCATTGAGGGTTCTAACCCTGGTGCAGGTGGGTCAGACAGAACAGAATCCCTCCCAGGAACACTCACCTGCGACGGCACGTAGGTCTCATCATCCGAATCGACACCTGAATACAGCTCAGGGGAGGTGCAGCCAGAGACACCCCTTGAGAGCACAACCTGGAGCAGTTGTGGGTTCTCACCCACCACCATACCAGGTCCCTCACTGGTGGTCGGTCGGCCCTCAGACCCCTCCTGGGTCTGCACCATCTCCACAACCCCAGCAGTATCAAGTGCGTCTTCCCCTGCAAAGACATAAAATAAAACAAATGGAAACAGGCATTAGCACTATGGCACACAATTAGGGCTGAGAGGCTACAGAAACAGTACTTGATTGACACATGTCCCACATGACTAAAACACTCCCATGCATGCACCGTCACTGCGTGTGATGGGGAGGCAGATGGCACACATTGATGACACCAAGATGGAAGATGAACACATTTGCTGCATGCTGCCTAGCAGTGGCATCACACATTGGCCAGTGATTGGCAGGTCAAATACACATGCCATCACACAGATGGCATGTAGCCTAGCCATGAAGTGAAGAGGGAGAGGAGGTCACCAATTGTTCATTCAGTCCAGTTTGCTCATATAATTGATTATTTTCATTGTAATGGTTCAAATGTTTAACCTGCAGCTGCCAGTCAAAAATGGTCCTATAGCACAGGGACATGTCTAAACTAATCATGTCCAGGAAACTGAGCCAGTCCACTGTACCATAGCCATGTCAGACATGTGACAATAGGACTGAGAAATCCCGAGTAAAAGTGGTGGTATGCAAACAATCTGCCTGAATAAACAGAGGTAAATAAGCAACAGTGTTGTGGCAAGATGACACTCCAAGGGCAACTGGCGTGGTGTTGGGCTGGATGTCTAATGTTGGCCGAAGGGATGTTGCTATACCCAAATGCTGGTGCCAAGAATGTATAGGAGGAGGCACATGGGTGACCCAAACCACTCAGGCACACACACCCTCCCCTGGCACCCAAACAGAAGCCCTCCCACACACACCAACCACATGGATGACACACACATGCATGTGCACTCACAGGACAATGCCTCGTAATCTGCCAGTTCTCCCACGCCTTGGATCTGTTCCTCCGTGACGTAGATCCCAGCAACCTGCTCATGTGGAGTGAGTCCTATGTCGTCTGCTGGAGACCCACCTCCAGTCACTAGAGTTGCGGCATGACTTGAGGCCAGCTTATTCTTTGCCCTGCGCTTCAGTTCATTCCAGCGCTTGTAGCATTCATTAGCTGTGCGCCTCACGATTCCAAGGGCACTTATGATGTCCGCAATGGTCTGCCAGTGTGCCTGACGTTGTGCAGGTGTGGTCTTGGATCCTGCAACAATCACCATTTTGCGGTCATGTGCGGACACATACTCTACAAGTGCATTCAGTTCGGCATCATTGAAGCTGGGCTTCCTTGACGGGCCGGACTGTGTAGCCGTGTCTGGGGCATCAGCCTCTACTGGACGAGCACTCTTCCTCTTAGGCTTGGAAGGTGGTGGGGATCCTGAGTGTCCTACGCCGCTCTGGACACTAGGGGCAGGAGCGTGGGATTGCACACTCAGCATGGGAGTTGGTGCAGGCATTAGCTCAAGTGTGATGGTGTCAGGGGGAATGTCAGCATGATGGACTTGGACCGACACTGTCCTGGATGGGTGTGTGAGAGGTGGGGTGGATGGAGCTGCAGCTGCCCCTGCAGCCTCCCCAGCCTGCCTATGCGGGGCAGCAGATGACCTAGCTGCCCCTGATCCACGTGGCCTGATGACACCAACGTTCACCGGCACACATGGCCTAGACCTGCTGACCTGGAAGTCAGCCATGGAGTCACCCTGTGCCAGGTCTGGTTCCACAGTGGGCTGGTCCAACAAGGGCTGAGCATGGATGGTGTCAGCCACAGTAACCTCAACTGGGGGGGGGGGGCATGGGTGTCCCTGACTGCTCTTCCACACATGGGGGGCTAGGGGCACCCTGCAAGTCACGGCCACGTCCCCTACTGGATCCACCACGGCCACCACTTGGGGCTCGGCCACCTTTGCCACCCTTACGGCTTGGTCGCCTCCAAGCCATGGCACTGATGTTATTGTGCGTATGGGAGTCGATGTGAACTATTGTCCTGGGCAATTGGGGGTCAAAGGGGTTGGGTACCAGATGGTAATCGTACCCTAGTGCTCTAGCAAGGCTGTATGTCACCCCTGGGGAAAGATGACGGGTCACGTGATGCACAGGCACCCCAAAAAAGCGAAGTAAGGTGCACGCAACCCCTCCTAGACCACGTGCGTGGAAAAATAAACCTGCACTACGCTGTGGCACCCAGAAACACAAGAATGAACGTATGCATGTCACACACAGCCTAGAATGGCCTCTGAAGGGGTACGCGACACACGGGGCAAGCACAGATGTTAAATACGTGCGCGACTCACCGTCTTCCAGGAACAAAAGCGTGAAAAATATGCGCGTGTGCGCGTAGGCAACATCCCCGCCAAAAGAAGAATTGTACGCTGTCTGAGGAGACAGGACAACAGTAGAAGGGACAGCTGTTTGAGGAAACAGGCCCAGGAAAAAGAGGAAAAGAGAAAAAGCTGTCAGAGGTAACAGGGAGTACGAACTGGAAACGCCGTGAAGTAAATCGCGTGTGAACCGACAAGAAGTACAGAATTCACCCACTCGCTCTCCACGAAAAGCATGTACAAGGAAATGGCGTTCTACACGTACCTTTTATACCCACGTCACAGACGCGCATACGCAATGAGGACATTTCCACCAATTACGCCCTTTGACACTCGGACATGTATCGCTTCATTTTTACACGCGCCATTCTGTACGGCCATGCGCGTGACGTCACAGCTGCGCATGGTGGCCTTTGGGCCAATGAAATCGCATATGCGAGCACATGTGGTAAAACTGCATGTCCGAGTGTCATTGCGTGTAATCGGAGGGAAGTGAGCGTACACGCGATTGGCCTGGGTACGTGTATTTCTGGGGTGCGCAGGAAGTTCCACACGCGATTGGTGGACATCCACGTGTGCTCTGTCATCACATGTAATGAGGGAGACAGCCGCGCGCGTCACGTCACAGACGCGCTTACGCGCTAAGGGCCTTTGGTCCAATGAAATCGCATATGCGTGCTGACGTGCATACGCGCTAAGGGCCTTTCCTCGATTCACACGCAGACGTGCAGGATTTTCACGTGCCAAATCACTTCGTATCAAGCTGGCCACGCGTAAGCACACGGAAGACCACACTCCTGCCCAGAAGGCCGAATTACTGCCCCCCAGAGCCCCGAGCATGCTCCCACCTGCCATCTGCTGCTGCCTGACTGCCTGCTGCCCACGTGCCCTGCCATTTGCTGCCTGCACATCAGCCAGGGGTGCTGTTGCTTTGACCACCCCTGCTGGAACCGAAGACTCCCGACTGGGATTCCATCGCTCCACAGCCCAGCCCCAGGACCCAGTTGCCCACTCACTCCTGCCTCTGGGGTTGTCATGTCGGGCACTTCAACATCTGGCACCACTGACAACCCCCGGCCAGAGAGGCAGAGGGGCACCAGCTTCAGTGCCAGGGAAGTGGGTGTCCTGGTGGAGCAAGTCCTGGGGCAGTATGATGCCCTCTACGGAAGTGTGCGCGCCGACAAGGAAGGACGGACTCGGATCTGGACGGACATCGTGACTGCCATCAACCCAGAGGGGGTGGCAGTCCGCGACTTCCAACATGTCAAGCAGCGCTGGGAGGACTTCAGGTCCAGGACCTTGAACATGGCCCGGCGCCTCTTGAAGGCAGCGGATTCTATGGGTCGCCGGGGCCACTTGTCGGAAGATCAGGTGGGGGTCCTGGAACGCATATCCCCAGCGCTCCACGTCCAGGTCCTTGAGAGGCAGACCCGTCTGGAGTCGAGCGGTAAGTGTACATGTAGCATGATTGTAAGCTGTGCGTGTGGTGATGTGCCAGTAGTGTGCCGGTTGCACATCTTTTTGTATGGGTCCGAGTATGGGTGGGGGTGTAAAGGGCTGTGAGGCTAACACATGCGAGGGCTGTCATATGTGAGGCATGGATGGTGCTTGTGTTTGTAGGCTTGCATGCCAAATGCAGTTGTGTGGGCACACATGTTTGGATGAATGTGTATGTAAGTGGGCATGTTCGTGATGTCACGCATGTATGTTGTTTTCAGCTGCATGTATCAGCACTGTGTACATGTGCATGTGTGTGTATTTGACAAGGGTACAACAGTGATGCAACATGGATGCATGTGACAGTGAGATGTGGAAGCCTGATTGGCAGATGTGACATGGATGCCCATCGGAACACTGCGACAATTGGCTGAGGTGTACACATGCATGCAAGTGTGGTGGTGTGCGTGCATGTGTAGTGCACTCCCTGTGTTGCATGTGATGTCTGGCTCACCTTTGCCTGCTCATGCTTTTGTATGTGTATGGATGGTGCTGGCAGTTGGGATGTGGCTGTGGTATGGCTCATGGGTGCAAGTTGAAATGACATGTGTGTTGCCGATTGTGATGCCGATTGTGATGCCATGTCTGAGGTTTGCCATTGCCACTCATGTGCAACTGCATGTGTGTATGTGTCCATTGTACAGTGCCCTTATGCCTGTGTTTAATTTCTCCCTGTCTGCAGCGTCAACTGATGAAGAAGGCGGAGAAGGTGCTGTGGAGCACAGCGGCGGGGATCGCACCGCCAGCTGGAGACGCAAGGCCCGGCTCCCCTCCCAGGTTGTGATCTCGTCGGGGAGTGAGGAGTCTGGTGCCGCGTCCCAGGCCGCAGCTGCCGGGGGGAGGCCCAAGAGGCGGAGGTCGGAGCAGAAGGGGCAGCTGGGACCCCACAGAGCCCAACGGGGGAAGATGGCACAGAGTCATCCAGGTTGGTTGGGGGTTTGGTGGAGGAGGAGGCCGTGCAAGCAACAGACACGGGGTCTGGAGGTGGGGATTGCACTGGTGCTAGTGGTGCAGTGCAGGACCAGGGACAGGAGGCATCACAGGTCGCCGCGGAGGTGCCTGTGTGCAATCCTGTCCCTGATCCTGTCACTGCATCATCTTGCACCAGCAGGGATGCCTACGTCCAGACCCGTTTTCAGGCAGGGGATGAGCTCACGACAACTGACCTTCCTCTGCCTGCGGACATGGCTATCCGGGTCCGGGTTGAGCCTGTCCTGACTGGTGTGGCGTTGCGTCAACAGGCCATGCGAGGTGACCTGCAGTCTTTTCATGAGGAGACTGCACGTCATCTCGAATGGCTCGTTGACCGCGTCGGCCTACTGGGACAGGTCTCCCAGGCCGGATTCCTCCGTTTGATGGGGCTTGCTACGACCCCCTCCTCAACTGAACCCCCTATGCGCCAGTCGTCCTCCGTGCCATCTTCCCACCCATCAGTCACCTGGGTGCCCTGTGGAGCTGCCTCTGACGGTGCGGCCAGGCTGGTGGAGGAGGCATCCCTGCCACAGTCGGGAGTCGGACGTCCAGCAGGGGTGGCCACATCAACGACTGCACCCCAGCCAGCGGAGGATGTGCAGGCAGCAGGAGGCAGTGCACGGGCAGAGGCGCAGCAGCAGCAACGTGGTGGGAGCCATGATGGCTCGGGGCCTTCCACATCGGAGGGGCAGGCATCGGCCGGAGGGCAGGTGACCCAGGACTGGAAGTGTCTTCCGTGTGGCAGCGGTTGGGCCACGCCATAGATGTGGAGCGGCAGCGGGCGGAAGAGGCATGGCTCACGATGGTCAGGGCGGAGAACTCCATGCAGAGGGCCCTGAGGCGCGCCGAGTGCCTCGAGGCAATCCGCAGGGAGTTTGGGGGGAACATGTGGACGGCCCTGCAGACCCTCGGGGCCATGGAGGAGTAGCGCCTCTGGGACATTGAGCAGGAGTTCGATGATGCCCTGGCCCGGAACATCCCGAAGTGAGCCGTCGGACTAGCCCGCTGCCCTTGTAAATAGTTATTTAGTTAGTGTTAGGTTTCCTTTGGTTTGGCTTTATTTTTGGACCTTTTGGACAATGGGCCACATTTTTGTATATAGTTATTTTTTTTAGGTAGTGTTATTAGATAGGTTTCATTTCTTTGGTTGGGATCATGGACCCTGGATAGTTATCTGTACATAGTTGACTTTTGCATTTTCAATTTTTATTATGATTTCGCCAAGGAGCAATGGTTTTCGTTTTTAATTTGTGACTTTGGACACCTTTCCTTTGCATTATGATTTGTGGTTTAGCATTTTTTCACGGGCCTGCTGTTTTTTTTTTTTGTTAAATTTCTATTATTGTTTGTTTATTTTTGATTCAATTTATGTTGCTTTTAATACATATTTGTTCTTCAAAGTTCAATGTGTAGTATCATCTCATTGGTTTAATGCATATCATGATATGGGTTTTGACATTCACTGACACCCATTGGGTGTATGTGAGGGACATGTGTTCATTGCAAAACTTGCAATTGGGCTTCTGTCCTGTTTTTGCAATTTCTAAGTGGGTGGATGCAATACTCGGGTGGGTGTTTGCCATTTGGAGGCTGACCATAAGGGCCAGGGATCTACATTGTGGTGACATGTTGGCTGGGAGACGTGAGTGGGGGCCTGGTGGAGGCTGCCCCTGCACTGCTGGGGGGTGGGGGTGATGGGGGACATGAGTGGGGGCCTGGTGGAGGCTGCCCGTGCACTGCTGGGGGGTGGTAGACATGGGTGGGGGCCTGGTGGAGGCTGCCCCTGGTGGCTGGGGGTGGGGGTGATAGGGGACATGAGTGGGGGCCTGGTGGAGGCTGCCCCTGGTGTCTGGGGGGTAGGGGTGCAGGGAGACATGAGTTGGACATGAGTGGGGGCCTGGTGGAGGCTGCCCCTGCACTGCTGGGGGTGGGGGTAATAGGGGACATGAGTGGGGGGCCTGGTGGAGGCTGCCCCTGGTGGCTGGTGGGTGGGGGTGATGGGAGACATGAGTGGGGGCCTGGTGGAGGCTGCCCCTGCACTGCTGGGGGGTGGCGGTGGTGGTAGACATGAGTGGGGGCCTGGTGGAGGCTGCCCCTGCACTGCTGGGGGGTGGGGGTGGTGGTAGACATGGGTGGGGGCCTGGTGGAGGCTGCCCCTGGTGGCTGGGGGGTGGGGGTGATAGGGGACATGAGTGGGGGCCTGGTGGAGGCTGCCCCTGGTGGCTGGGGGGTGGAGGTGCAGGGAGACAAGAGTTGGACATGAGTGGGGGCCTGGTGGAAGCTGCCCCTGCACTGCTGGGGGGTGGCGGTGATAGGGGACATGAGTGGGGGCCTGGTGGAGGCTGCCCCTGGTGGCTGTGGGGTGGGGGTGATGGGAGACATGAGTGGGGGCCTGGTGGAGGCTGCCCCTGCACTGCTAGGGGGTGGGGGTGATGGGAGACAGGGGTGGGGGCCTGGTGGAGGCTGCCCCTGGTGGCTGGGGGGTGGAGGTGAAGGGAGACATGAGTTGGACATGAGTGGGGGCCTGGTGGAGGCTGCTCCTGCACTGCTGGGGGGTGGCGGTGATAGGGGACATGAGTGGGGGCCTGGTGGAGGCTGCCCCTGGTGGCTGGGGGGTGGGGGTGATGGGAGACATGTGTGGGGGCCTGGTGGAGGCTGCCCCTGGTGGCTGGGGGGTGGGGTGATGGGCGACATGAGTGGGGGCCTGGTGGAAGCTGCCCCTGCACTGCTGGGGGGTGGGGGTGATGGGAGACATGAGTGGGGGCCTGGTGGAGGCTGCCCCTGCACCGCTGGGGGGTGGGGGTGATGGGAGACATGAGTGGGGGCCTGGTGGAGGCTGCCCCTGGTGGCTGGGGGGTGGGGGTGGTGGTAGACATGGGTGGGGGCCTGGTGGAGGCTGCCCCTGGTGGCTGGGGGGTGGGGGTGATAGGGGACATGAGTGGGGGCCTGGTGGAGGCTGCCCCTGGTGGATGGGGGTGGAGGTGCAGGGAGACATGAGTTGGACATGAGTGGGGGCCTGGTGGAGGCTGCCCCTGCACTGCTGGGGGGTGGCGGTGATAGGGGACATGAGTGGGGGCCTGGTGGAGGCTGCCCCTGGTGGCTGGGGGTTGGGGTGATGGGAGACATGAGTGGGGGCCTGGTGGAGGCTGCCCCTGCACTGCTGGGGAGTGGCGGTGATAGGGGACATGAGTGGGGGCCTGGTGGAGGCTGCCCCTGGTGGCTGGGGGGTGGGGGTGATAGAAGACATGAGTGGGGGCCTGGTGGAGGCTGCCCCTGCACTGCTAGGGGGTGTGGGTGGTGGTAGACATGGGTGGGGGCCTGGTGGAGGCTGCCCCTGGTGGCTGGGGGGTGGGGATGATAGGGGACATGAGTGGGGGCCTGGCGGAGGCTGCCCCTGGTGGCTGGGGGGTGGAGGTGCAGGGAGACATGAGTTGGACATGATTGGGGGCCTGGTGGAGGCTGCCCCTGCACTGCTGGGGGGTGGCGGTGATAGGGGACATGAGTGGGGGCCTGGTGGAGGCTGCCCCTGGTGGCTGGGGGGTGGGGGTGATGGGAGACATGAGTGGGGGCCTGGTGGAGGCTGCCCCTGCACTGCTGGGGGTGGCGGTGATAGGGAACATGAGTGGGGGCCTGGTGGAGGCTGCCCCTGGTGGCTGGGGGGTGGGGGTGATAGGGGACATGAGTGGGGGCCTGGTGGAGGCTGCCCCTTCACTGCTGGGGGGTGGGGGTGATGAGAGACATGAGTGGGGGCCTGGTGGAGGCTGCCCCTGCACTGCTGGGGGGTGGGGGTGATGGGAGACATGAGTGGGGGCCCGGTGGAGGCTGCCCCAGCACTGCTGGGGGGTGGGGGTGGTGGTAGACATAGGCGGGGGCCTGGTGGAGGCTGCCCCTTGTGGCTGGGGAGTGGGGGTGATAGGGGACATGAGTGGGGGCCTGGTGGAGGCTGCCCCTGGTGGCTGGGGGGTGGGGGTGCAGGGGGACATGTGTGGGAGCCTGGTGGAGGCTGCCCCTGGTGGCTGGGGGGTGGGGGTGCAGAGGGACATGTGTGGGAGCCTGGTGGAGGCTGCCCCTGCACTGCTGGGGGGTGGGGGTGGGGGTAGACATGAGTGGGGGCCTCGTGGAGGCTGCCCCTGCACTGCTGGGGGGTGGGGGTGGTGGTAGACATGAGTGGGGGCCTGGTGGAGGCTGCCCCTGCAGTGCTGGGGGGTGGGGGTGGTGGTAGACATGAGTGGGGGCCTGGTGGAGGCTGCCCCTGCACTGCTGGGGGGTGGGGGTGATGGGAGACATGGGTGGGGGCCTGGTGGAGGCTGCCCCTGGTGGCTGGGGGTGCAGGGGGACATGCATTGGTGGGCAGTAGTGCAAGGTGACATGTGGGTTGGCTGGGGGGCATGGCCATGGTGGATGGGGTGCCTGCAGAACATGTGCAGGGTAGACCCCTGTGGTGTGGGCCACCTGCAGGGGCCGTGGAGGGTGTAGAGGGAACACCTGGGAGGACCCACATGTGCAATTCACGTGTGGTGCTCCCCGCGCACCCCTGTAATACACGTACCCTGATGGAATCGCATGTGATACTTCCCATGCACCCCTGGAATACACGTACCCTGCTGTTTTTGCATGTGATACTTCCCGCGCACCCCTGGAATACACGTACCCTGATGGGATCGCGTGTGATACTTCCCGCGCACCCCTGGAATACACGTACCCTGATGGGATCGCGTGTGATACTTCCCGCGCACCCCTGAAATACACGTACCCTGCTGTTTTTGCGTGTGATACTTCCCGCGCACCCCTGAAATACACATACCCTGCTGTTTTTGCGTGTGATGCTTCCCGCACAACCCTGGAATACACATACCCTGATGGAATCGCGTGTGATACTTCCCGCGCACCCCTGAGATACACGTACCCTGCTGCTTTTGCGTGTGATACTTCCTGTGCACCCCTGGAATACACGTACCCTGCTGTTTTTGCGTGTGATACTTCCCGCGCACCCCTGGAATATACGTACCCTGATGGAATCGCGTGTGATACTTCCCGCGCACCCCTGTGATACACGTACCCTGCTGCTTTTGCGTGTGATACTTCCCGCGCAGCCCTGAAATACACATACCCTGATGGAATCGCGTGTGATACTTCCCGCGCACCCCTGAGATACACGTACCCTGCTGCTTTTGCATGTGATACTTCCCGTGCACCCGTGGAATACACGTACCCTGCTGTTTTTGCGTGTGATACTTCCCGCACACCCCTGGAATACACGTACCCTGATGGAATCGCGTGTGATACTTCCCGCGCACCCCTGAGATACACGTACCCTGCTGCTTTTGCGTGTGATACTTCCCGCGCACCCCTGAAATACATGTACCCTGCTGCTTTTGCGTGTGATACTTCCCGCGCACCCCTGAAATACACGTACCCTGCTGCTTTTGCGTGTGATACTTCCCGCGCACCCCTGGAATACACGTACCCTGCTGCTTTTGCGTGTGTTACTTCCCACGCACCCCTGATGCACACGTACACAGGACAATCGCGTGTGGAACTTCCCGCGAACCACTGAAATACACGTTCCCCGCTTGGCGTTTGCTATTTGCCAGCCCTGTGAACTGGTCCAGGGTTGGCAAAGCCCTTTGCGATTATTTGGGGATTTTGAAGGCTTTTCCTTGCGCGAGGGCGTTCTTGGGGGCGTAACTGGCGCTGCTGCAGGGTCGCTGCGCCACGCTGCGCCACGGCTGGTTTTGGATGCGAAAATCCATGAATACACTGTGCGCGGAAATCGATTTTAGCGCACGCGGCTGGCGCAGACATTCGCACGGGCACGCTGTGCGCCAGCCGCGTGCGCCACTTTTGTGCGACTTTCTATGAATTACCCTGTTAATGTCACTTTTGTTCTCTAACTGGTGACATATTTGCCAATGATGGGCCAGAGGTAGCCGGAGGTATGGGTTTCAAAGACTGGACAGGTGTTCGCTGATACGAACTCTAACTTGCCTGATTGTACTGCCAATGTATATTCTGTTACAAACACAAATTATAGCATAAACAACATACATGGACCTGCAATTAATAAAGGCTTTGATAACTATCTCTTTGCCCTCTCTGCAAATAAACTTTACAGTATCCGCATGTTCATGTTTGCACATGCTACAAGTGCCACATTTGTGAAATTCTTTAGTGGTTCTCAACCAGTCACTACCACTACTGGCGTGAGTCTCTGTAGTAATAAGGAATGATGGACATAATCTGTTTCTGATGGTTGGCGCCCTGGTGAATATACATTTTGGTTTTCTGTCACTGAATTGCATCAGATCTTTTTCCATTCATAGCAGGTGCCCGTGTCTCTGAACCATTTTATAATTGGTATGTGCATCCCTAGAGGATTGAGTGATAATAACAATGCATTGTTTCCTTGAGGGTTCTTTCTTGGAAGCAGCCATCATCATTGCAAGACGATCCATATCCTTAATCTTTTTCCCGCTATTGCTCGACAATTGTGGGTGAGTGCCCCCTCTCCTGGAAAGTTTCTGCATGCCCTGTGAAAATTACCTATTGGTATATTGTTGACCGTAGACCTTCTGTGACAGCTCTTTGCATACAATGTGGAGTTAACTTCTGTGGCTTTTCAATTTGCCCTTTTGAAATATAGATATGGAGATCAAGAAAATCTATGCTTGCTTTGTCACATGCCTATCAGTTCTTTACCAAAATCAGTGTTGTTGAGGTATTGTCCATTTTCCTTGAAACATTGTTTTGAGCCATTCCACACAATAATGATATCATCAATATATTGTTGCCATCTGACAAGATGATCAGAGTAGTTATTGTTTATAGGAGCATACATTGTTTCAAATTGTCCCATGAATATGTTGGCCAGCGAAGGGGCATATTTGGCACCCATCGCGACCCCCTTTATCTACAGATAATATGTATTGTCAAATAAAAAGACCTTATTGTTCAAAGTGAATTTCAAAAAGACCTTAATCATCTCAACATGAGATAGGTGAGAAGCGGAAAAGTTCCTGAAGGTGTAATCTATCGCCTTGATAGCTAAGTCATGGTCAATAGAAGTATATAACGCTTTCACGTCCAATGTTGCCAATAAATATCCCTCTTGCCATTTGGTATTGTGCAGGAACTTGAATACTTGAGTACTGTCTCGTATGTAAAAGGGTAGCATCAGGACCTGTGTTTTGATTGCACTGTCCATATATTTGGAGAACCCTTTTGTGGCCCAGTCATTTCCACTCATGATTGGGCGTACCTCTGGCAGTGTCAAAATCTTTATGAATCTTTGGCAGGAAATAAATTGTCGGCATGGTTGATGCTGTTATGACCAGAAACGATTTCTCAACATCTGTTATAAGACACAAATCATGCCACTGACTCACCAAACTGTTTCAGTGGGATTTGATAACAGTTTCTTATAGCAACCTGGTGTCCTAAAATGTGATAAACCTATGTCGACATAATCTGTTCTGTTCAGTATCACCACATTTCCTGTTACACATCGCGGGAGGTGGTCACTATGGGCTCGCAATCGGTTGTTTTGCAACCAGTTGTGTAGTAACATTCTCTACGCTAATCCCGATAATCCTTCTCAAGATGACTTCCGTTTTGAAAGTAGCGGTCTAGACTCTTCACGTTTCTCCGAGACGTTCCGGCTGGCTCACGTGATCCTTTATCAAACACGGAAGCCGGCGATTCCTCGCGTCGCTACTGTTTCTACAGACGCTCCGTGAGTTCGCCTCTAGGGATTTCTGAGCTCTACTTCTTACTGTCAACCTTTTGACTTACCCTGTAACCTATTTTGTCTCTATAGTTCCTATCTCCAGGCTCCTGCTCCCAGTCCGGTCTCGCTTTCTCTCGGGATTTCTCATCACTTCCAGATATCCTTCGGCGTCTCGGTTTCGCCAAAATCAACTTTCATCTTGCTGATACACCCGCTAGCTGTAAGTTACATAAAATCTGAATCCTGATCTACCTCTTTCAATTCAGATTCTGACCCAAGTCATATTTATTCCAGAGCTCTCATCTCCCGATCTCTTCTCCTTCGAAGCCTTAAATAATTCATCCTCTCATTCCCTCCGCTGGTGAGAACCTTTCACTAAGCCTTTCAATTCCACTTTCATTCCCATCTCTCCTCTACTTCTCTGATCATTGTCCTCTCATTTCTCCAGACGAAGCCTTCCTGCCCACAGCCACTTGTTGAAGACAGTCATCTACCATCCGGATTCTCAACACATCCAGATTCGACCAGGGTTTTCTTCCCCATTGAGGGTTTCCCTGGCTACCCTGTTCTCTCCCCTGGTTAATCTCACTCCGGGTCGGAGAGGGCAGGGCTGTCCTAGGGTAACTTTCACAGCTGCACTTGATTGTTTCCTGGTGGTCTCCTCGTTCTGTCAAGGTGAGATTAATCACATTTCGCTTTCATTGTGGGAAACAGTATCGACTTTTCTGTCGTAGTTATATAGCGTAACAGTTAGCGACGCCTAAGAATATTGACAGAAGAAGACCATTATGGAACAACAAATGCAGCAACTAATGGCCGCTATGCAGGCCATGTCTTTAGAAGTACAATCACTTAAGCAAGACAATGTACAATTACGACAACAGGTTGCTAGAGCTTTTTCCGATACCCCCCCGTCCACATTGCACCCGATAATGTATGATGGCGACCCCTACAAACTCAAAGAATTCCTAGATAGCTGTACGGTACAGTTTACACTTAAAACCCGTTTCTTCCCAACGGACAAAGATAAGGTGGGGTTTGTGATTTCTCACTTATCTGGGCCCGCTTTGGCATGGGCCACGCCCTTAGTTACATCAAACAATGCTATTCTTGAATCTTACTCTGCCTTCTCTAACAGTCTAAAAGCCATGTTTGGGAGCAAAGAAATCACTGTATCCTCCCAAGAAAGACTCCTTGACTTAAAACAAAGCGGGAAAGACCTATTAGGGTATATTACCCAATTTAAGCAGTTATCGTCAGAATTGGGATGGCCAGATGAGGGTCTTCTTACTCTTTTTCGTAGAGGATTAACAGACGAGCTGAAGGATGAGATTTCGAAGGTTCCTCGACCAGCCAACCTAGCAGACATGATAACGCTAACCATGCAAATTGAGTACCGGTTGCAGGAACGATCCTATGAACGAAAAAGAAGCAAGAGTACCAGATCCTTTAATGAATACTATCCAACAGGAAATAAACCTCACGTCCAAAATGAAGAGCCCATGCAGATTGGAGCAGTGAGGGGACCACTATCCACCTCTGAAAGAGAAAGAAGAAGGACAGGAGGACTGTGTATGTACTGTGGTTCTTCATTACATATTTTGAAGGATTGTCACCTGGTTCCTCCGCGACGTACCCCAAATCCTAAGTCGGGAAACTTCAAAGCCCTACCCCAAGGGGAAGAACGGTAGTGGCTTCAAATCCTACTTCCCCATACCGAATGGGAATGTCGCTTGACACAGCTACTTGCCAAACCATGGTGGTGGTATCTCTATCTATGATTCTTTCAGAACGAGTGTTGGCGGGTATACCAGCCTTGATTGACTGCGGGGCCGCTGGCAATTTCTTGGACAATGATTGGGCAACGAAACACAAGATACAGCTTGTTTCCAAATCCATCATTACTCCCATACAAGGAGTGGATGGAAACCCTTTGAGCTCTGGCCCGATCAAGGAACAGACCAAACCACTTACTTGTCTGATTGCCAATCATAAAGAAACTTTGGTTTTTGACCTCATTAAGGCAGCTCATTTCCCTGTTATCTTGGGTCTCCCATGGTTACGACTACATAACCCTTATATTAACTGGTCAGCGGGTACTTTATTCTTAGGGTCTGAGTTCTGTGTAAACCACTGTTTGTCCCAGGAGTCTGTGGGTGTTCACATTCCAACTGAGGTGTCTAATCTTCCAACCGGGTCCACCATAAACCAACTAGAGATCATCCCACTGTGCCATCAAGAGTTTCAGTCAGTTTTCGAGAACCCCAAATTTCCCACTCTACCTCCTCATAGGAGGGATGATTGTCATATTAACCTTCTTTCAGACCAACCCATTCCCTTTGGCAGGATGTATGTTTTGTCCTAAAAAGAAAAGGCAGTCCTTAAAGACTATCTCCAGACCAATTTACGCAATGGTCTAATTTCTGAATCAATCTCCCCAGCGGGCGCCTCTCTTTTCTTTATTCCTAAAAAAGACTCTGAGGAACTTCGCCCCTGCATAGACTATAGAGGTCTCAACAAGATTACCATTCCTGATAAGTACACCATGCCTTTAATATCTGACATTATTGAGGCTGTCCAGGGGGCTTCTGTGTACACAAAACTCGACCTCAGAGGAGCTTACCACCTCATCAGAATAGCTCCTGGAGACGAATGGAAAACCGCCTTTCGCACACCATTCGGACATTTTGAATATCATGTGATGCCGTTTGGTCTTGTAAATGCTCCAGCAGTGTCCCAGCGATTTATGGATCACCTGTTCGCGGACATTTTGTTTCATTTTGTAATCATCTACCTGGATGATATTTTGGTCTATTCATCCAACCCGAAAGACCATGTAAATCATGTAAACATAGTCCTTGGTCGACTCAAGAAAAACCATCTCTATTGTAAAGCCTCAAAGTGTGTGTTCCATCAAGAACAAGTTACTTACCTAGGTTTTGTGTTATCGAGCCTGGGCATATCTATGGATCCAAAGAAGGTATCCGCAGTCGTAAATTGGCCCAGTCCTTCCTGTGTCAAAGACATCCAGAGATTTCTAGGATTTGCAAATTTCTACAGGAAATGTATCCCCTGTTTTTCTGAAATTATTCTGCCTATCACTCAATTGCTAAAAAAGAACGTCACATTCTGCTGGAACGAAGCCGCCCAAAGGGCCTTTCAGACTTTGAAAGAAATTTTCACCTCTGCCTCTATTTTGATTACCCCTGATCAGACCAAGCCGTTTATAGTGGAGACTGATGCCTCTCAATACGCTATGGGAGCTGTGCTGTTACAACTCTCTGACCAGGGGGAAGAAAGACCCGTTGCGTATCTGTCTAGAACATTCAACGCAGCCGAACTGAATTATTCTGTTCTTGAGAAAGAACTGTTAGCTATTAAACGGGCTTTCGAAGAGTGGAGACATCTGCTCTTGGGGTCTTCCTTTCCTGTCACAGTTCGAACGGATCACCAAAATCTCAGAGTACTCCAGAATGCCCAGACGACCAACAGCAGACAAGCCCGCTGGGCTTATTTCTTTCTTCCCTTTCGGATTGAATTCACTTTTCTTCCTGGAAAACATAACCTAAGGGCCGATGCTCTTTCTCGGAAGGATTCTCCCACTTCTAATTTCTGTTCTGAAAGGATGTTCCCCACAGCACAGTTTATCGCGGTACTAACGGACTTTCTTCAAGAAGTACTGATTGCTACTAATCAAAACAAACTTCTATGTGAAAAGATTGCTACTACTCATCATCTCACCGAAGAAGGGGGCTATTATTTTCAGGGAGCTCAGGTTCTGCTTCCCACTCCATCGCTTCAGCAAGAAGTTCTACGAATGTGTCACGACTCCCGAGCAGCTGGCCACCGAGGTTACGCCTCAACCTTGGAGCTTGTTCAACGACATTTTTGGTGGCCGGAAGTAAAGACAGACATACATGATTATATTTCAGCCTGCACGATATGCGCGCAGTCTAAGTCTCCTCGGATGTCTCCTTTGGGTTTACTTTCTAGAATGCCTATTCCAGACCGACCTTGGCAGTTTATCTCCACTGACTTTGTCTCGGACCTACCTCCTTCTGAGAATAAAACCACTATCATGGTCACCATTGATTATTTTACCAAACTGGCACACTTTATCCCGTTGGTTAAGCTTCCTGGAGCAGCAGATATGGCAAAAATCTTCCTTTCTGAAATCTTTTTTTCGACACGGACTCCCAGATACTATTGTATCAGATCGAGGCCCCCAATATACTTCTCTTTTCTGGCAGAAAGTATGTAACATTCTGGGCATTAAGAGAGCCTTAAGTTGCGGTTATCACCCCCAGACCAACGGGCAGACGGAAAGATTAAACCAGACTTTGGAAGGATATTTAAGATGTTTCATCTCTGCAGCTCAGGACAATTGGGTAGAGTTGCTCCCATTTGCAGAGTTCGCCTACAACAACGCCAAACATTCTGCTCTTCACACCAGTCCTTTTCATTGTTCTTATGGGTATCACCCTTCCTTTGTA
The DNA here is from genome assembly GCF_040938575.1 of Ambystoma mexicanum. Classification (NCBI taxonomy): domain Eukaryota; kingdom Metazoa; phylum Chordata; class Amphibia; order Caudata; family Ambystomatidae; genus Ambystoma; species Ambystoma mexicanum. The sequence goes on from NC_090939.1 coordinate 821,853,584, forward strand.
CCTACCGTTTCTGTCCCTGCTTCCATTTTCCCTGGAGTTGACAGTCTTATATCAGACATTCAAGAGGGACAGAAACTGGCCAGACTATCTCTTCAAGAGGCTCAAGATCGGGCTAAGAGGAATACAGATAAGCATCGTCGGGCAGCCCCTAATATCATCCCGGGAGATTCTGTTTGGCTGGCATCCCGATTCCTTCCCCGGCATCTTGTACCATCTAAATTGTCTCCTAGATATTTTGGGCCTTTTAAATTCCTCTCCTGGGTTGGTTCTGCTGCAATCAAACTCGCCTTACCCGCTTCCTGGTCTCGGATTCATCCAGTGTTCCATTTATCTCAAATCAAATTGGTGGTTCCGGACCGTTTTCAGAGATTGGTGAAGCCTCCTCCGCCTCCGGTCTTGACGGCTACTGGATCAGAGTATGAAGTGGCCAGTATTTGTGACTCTCGTTACAAGAGGGGTAAATTGCAGTTTTTGATAGACTGGAAGGGTTACTCACCTGCTGAACGATCCTGGGAGCCTGCTTCTGCTGTGCATGCCCCCAAGTTGATTCGACAATTCTTTCTTCTTCACCCGGGTAAACCGGGTTCTCCCCCCAGGAGGAGGGGGTATACTGTTACACATCGTGGGAGGTGGTCACTATGGGCTCGCAATCGGTTGTCTTGCAACCAGTTGTGTAGTAACATTCTCTACGCTAATCCCGATAATCCTTCTCAAGATGACTTCCGTTTTGAAAGTAGCGGTCTAGACTCTTCACGTTTCTCCGAGACGTTCCGGCTGGCTCACGTGATCCTTTATCAAACACGGAAGCCGGCGATTCCTCGCGTCGCTACTGTTTCTACAGACGCTCCGTGAGTTCGCCTCTAGGGATTTCTGAGCTCTACTTCTTACTGTCAACCTTTTGACTTACCCTGTAACCTATTTTGTCTCTATAGTTCCCATCTCCAGGCTCCTGCTCCCAGTCCGGTCTCGCTTTCTCTCGGGATTTCTCATCACTTCCAGATATCCTTCGGCGTCTCGGTTTCGCCAAAATCAACTTTCATCTTGCTGATACACCCGCTAGCTGTAAGTTACATAAAATCTGAATCCTGATCTACCTCTTTCAATTCAGATTCTGACCCAAGTCATATTTATTCCAGAGCTCTCATCTCCCGATCTCTTCTCCTTCGAAGCCTTAAATAATTCATCCTCTCATTCCCTCCGCTGGTGAGAACCTTTCACTAAGCCTTTCAATTCCACTTTCATTCCCATCTCTCCTCTACTTCTCTGATCATTGTCCTCTCATTTCTCCAGACGAAGCCTTCCTGCCCACAGCCACTTGTTGAAGACAGTCATCTACCATCCGGATTCTCAACACATCCAGATTCGACCAGGGTTTTCTTCCCCATTGAGGGTTTCCCTGGCTACCCTGTTCTCTCCCCTGGTTAATCTCACTCCGGGTCGGAGAGGGCAGGGCTGTCCTAGGGTAACTTTCACAGCTGCACTTGATTGTTTCCTGGTGGTCTCCTCGTTCTGTCAAGGTGAGATTAATCACATTTCGCTTTCATTGTGGGAAACAGTATCGACTTTTCTGTCGTAGTTCTATAGCGTAACATTTCCACCCTTGTCTGCTTCCTTTATCACTATACTGGTGTCATGTGCTAATCCTTCAAGGGCTATTTGTTAATTTTTGCTAAGGTTGGATCGGTTCTTCTTAATAGATTTTGGGTTTTTGTCCAACTGTTGATGTATTTTAGTTGTCACCGCCTTGTGAAATATTTCTATCACACTCTCAGATTGTGTGGGAGGCATACATTTGGTCTGAATTCCTGCTTACCTAAATTCCTCAGGTAGATTTCTAAGTCTCTACAAATATCTTCTCTGTTAGTCTCATTATAAAGAGACATGAAAAGGTGGGTAGTTTCAATGTCCACTATACTATTTTCGCTGAGTGGTTTAAGTTGTTCTTGGGGAACATAGATCTTCACCTGGGTCGCAAAAAACGTTTTCAATTTCAATTTCCTCACTAACTTGAACAGGTCAATTTGAAAGTTAATTAGGTTTGTCCCTGTTGTGGGGGCGAATGATAAGCCCCTGTTTAGTACTGTTCTGCCACACAGAGTTGTCTATTCCAATAAATTGATAACTATATTTGAGTTGGTCATTTCCCCAATTGTTTCTTGGAAAGCGCTCTTGTCAATCGGGCTGTGTGCCCTAGGTCCTCATCTGAACTTTCTCCTGCCACCCCTCCTGCCCCTATGGGTGTATGGTGTGTTGAGATATTTTGTACAATAGGCTCTTCAAATCTTACATGCTTGGTAAATGTTCTTTGTGTACCTTTCCTGTACCTTTGGATTTCCTCTAAAAAAACCTTCTTCTGTGTCACAGTTGTTGAGGTTAGGGCTAAGGTAGTCACTTCAACTATCATGGGATCGCTGGACTACTGTGACGAGGTCTACATGGGGCAACCTGGGTACAAGGTGCAGTGGCTGCAGGTACTTCAAAATTCAGCAGTTAGGCTAGCCTTAAATGCACCTAGACTTACTCCTTCTGCTGGTCTGTTGCAGTGACTCCACTGGCTGCCGGTGAATGCCCGAGTTGAGTTTAAAATTCTGTGTGTGTATCACTGGGCTCTTCACAACACAGGTGAAACTTATCTGTAAAATAAACGGGAGCGCTACTGCTTGCGCTCATCCTCCCATGCGCTTTTAAAAGTGGTGTGCTTTCATAGAGCCTGACTGGCGGGCCGCTCCTTTTCGGTCCTTACTCCCAACCTGTGGAACAAGCTCCCTCTCTCCTTTTGGGAAACCGAAAACTACCTCCCGTTCGTCAAGGCACTAAAGACTCATCTTTTTTGAACCCTGTTCATTATTGGCTCCCTCCCCCTGAATGCCTGCTTCTCGTTTAGTGCCTAGATGCCTTTTGGCCTTAGTCTGCACTCTATAAATCCTGGTACAATACAATACAATACAAAGCCAAATTGGGTGTTGGATAATACTTAATTTCCATCTCCCTATGATTTTAACCAGGTATAAACAATCTTTGCAAAATATTTTGTCACTCCATTTAGTAACGTGATAGGTCTATAAGGCCCTGACTCTTCTCTAGTACTCTTCTTAATAATGGGTGAATTAAGATGATCTTCTCATTAGTGGGTAACTTTTTAAAATTGCAATACCACTGGGACAAAACTGTACAACACAGGTCCCATCCAGTAAATCGTATTTAGAAACATCAAAGATATAACATCTACTAGCCTGGGAGCTTTTCCTGAAGAAAAGCTCAATATTCCTTTATTGGCAACTATTACAAATCAGTGGAGGAATATGGTGAACAATGTAACTGTTGTCCATTCATGGATAAAATTCAATCCAAGCTTGGAGTTTAAAAATAGTAGTTTAGGGTTTTTGAGCGTTTGATGTTGCAGGCCTTCAGAAATCACATCCCAAAATTGATGTGGGGAATTGGTCTCTGCTGCATGGACCAATTCATTTGGATAATTTCAGCAGAAGCCCCCTGGCCATTACAATATTGAATGGAGATTGTTCGCTCCAAAATGGCAGCCACATCTTCATCCGAATGGAGACACCCATAGCCAAGGCAGCTGCTCTCCTTGAATTGGCAAGCCCACTCTTCTTGGGCCAATCCCCATTGCTGGAAGACGGCCCCATCTGCAGACCTATGGACTTCTCATTTCATCTCTACTCTCTCCCCTTACTCTTCCTCTCCCATCAATGGCGCCACCAAGTGGGAAGTCCTCTTGGCGGGCTTCTTCTCATCTCGCTTCTGCATCAATGTCTACTTCATGGGAACAATCCTGTTTCAGGGCCCTTAGACCAACCTCCTTCTCTTTGACCGGATCCTGCTATCTCTCATCAACTTCCTTCTTTCTCTTGCCTCTCCCCCTAAGCCCCCCCACTCCACCACCTCAGACTGAAGTACCACGTCCCTGTACTCCACCTGAAAAAATGTTCAAAGGCAGCGATTGTCTCCACCTGGCAACCCTCAACGCACGCCCTGCCAACAAACAATCTGTTGACATCTGCCTTCTCCTTGAAGACACTGACCTTGACATACTCGCATTCACTGAGATTAGGTTCAATGCCAGCTCAGTCACTTCCTTTGACTCGCTCTTACCCAAAGGATTTAAGATCACCCCAAGTCTCAACCTCACCGGGCTGGCGGTGGGGTTCCCTTAATCTTCCCTTAATGGATTCCTTCTTCTATCCTACCCACTCAGCTCTATTTATCCTTTGAGAGCCTAGTATGCAACTGGTCATCTCTGTTCTGACTTGAGTGTCGTGTAGACCGATGAGACCTCCGTCCCCAAGTGACGCACAGGGGAACTAAAAGAAACCCGCTGTACGACCTTTGAGGGCACAGGTGGGAGATGACTTCCCAGATCCACGGAACCTCTGGAACACCGATGCTGCTGTCAGAAAGGAACGAGGTTAAGTACCAGGCAACTACAATACATATTCAGTAAATCAAAGGATCTAAAAGGTCTTACCTATCGGGTGTTAGGAAAACCCAGGAAACCTAGTAGAGGTTTGAGACTCAGATGATGCGGCGGTCCCTGAAATAGTAGGACCGTAAGATAGCGTGGATGTAGGATCATCCACCTGTAGGAGTGAAGGCGTGACTTGAATCCCCAGAAGGGAAATGGCGTAGGAGTTCAGTGAAGTACCAAGGGATGATCCAAAGACAAGTCAGGATGTAGTCCAAAGTCCGGCACCAGGTAAATAGTTCCAAGCAAAGGTACAAAGGGTATCCGAAGGAGTCCGAGGTAGAGTTCCGTGATCAAGGTAACAGTGGAGCAATACGTAACGCCAAACAGAGTCTGAAGACAGCTGAGAAGCAATGAGTGTTCTGTCTCTCAGACCTTTATACTGTGCGTTTCTGGGTCATGTGACGTCTCTGGGTCATGTGACGTCCACCAAGGTCACGTGAGGAACGCCACTCTGGATCACGTGATCGACGTGGAGAAGTAACACCGCCCCTTCTGCTGTACGTTCTCCAAGGCAATTGCCAATGCAGAAAGGGTTGCAATCGAGCCCGCATAGCTGGTACGGAGTTTCCGGTCCTTTGAGTTCACCGAATCACTTGAGCCTCGAACCGTGGGAGGAGATGTTGGGGAAATGTGAGCAGTGTCCTGGTGTGTAGCGGACTGGTGTGGAGAGGACCGCCTAACATAGCCCCTCCCCAATGGCCCACGACCCCGTGGGCAGGACGGATGATCCCCATGGAAGCGGGCCACCAACCGAGGGGCGTCTAGATCCAAGGCGGAAACCCAAGAACGCTCCTCCGGGCCGTAACCCTTCCAATCCACTAGATACTGGAGCCTACCCCTAAACCATCGGGACCCCAAAATGGCCGACACCTCAAAGACATCAGGAGAGGCCAGGGACACCAGCGCAACAGGGGCTCGGAGACGGACAGAGTCGGGACAGGGTTGGAGGAGGGAGACATGGAATACAGGATGAATACGCCAAGAACTAGGAAGCACTAGACGAAACGCCACCGGGTTCACAACCTGAGAGATTACATACGGGCCGACAAAACGAGGCAGCAATTTCCGGCAACCCACTAGGTGAAGATGACGTGAAGACAACCAGACCCTAGAACCCACCACCAAAGGAGGAGCAGCTAGACGTTTGCCATCCACACAGGCCTTCATAGAAGCCTTTGCTTCAGTGAGATGGACCACAGTACTAGCATGTATAGCAGACAGATCCCTAAGACATGTCGTGGCCGCAGGATTTGAAGAAATAGAAGCATCAGGGACCGGCAAGACCATGGGATGTTGGCCATAGAGGGCGTAGAAAGGCGAATAACCTGTAGCTGAATGAGCCGCGTTATTGCATGCGAACTCAGCAAGTCGTATAACGGCCAACCAGGAGGTCTGGTGTTGCAATATAAGGCAGCGAAGATACTGCTCCATGGATTGATTCGTCCTTTCAGTCTGCCCATCAGTCTCAGGATGATAGGCCGAAGAATACCTGGTATCAATGCCCAACAATTTAGTCAACGACCTCCAAAAACGAGAGGTGAACTGTGATCCTCGATCGGATATAATGACCGAAGGGAGTCCAAATAACATGAACAAGTGTTCAAAAAACAAGTCCGCCAAGACCGGAGCCGAAGGAATACCCTTACAAGGAACAAAACGAGCCATTTTTGTGAACGTGTCCACCACTACCCAGATGGAGTCAAAACCTTGTGACTTGGGGAGATCGGTAACAAAATCCATAGACAGTGTATGCCAAGGTCTGGGAGGTACCGGAAGCGGAAGTAGTAACCCAACCGGTCGGCCTCTCCGATGTTTAGCCTGAGCACACACTGCGCACGAATTGACATAACACTCCACATCGTGCTTCATAGAGGGCCACCAACACCAGCGCTTGAGAAGATCTAAAGTGCGTTCCTGACCGGGATGGGCATTAAAAGGAGCATCATGAGACCACTCAAGGGCCAGATTACGAGTGTCAGGTGTGGGAAGAAACAGGCGTTCATGCACGAAAGGCAAACCATCAGAATACACGGGGTCCCATTCTCGCAACTGTTCGGAATGAATGCTAGTCCAGGTTCGGACCGAGTCTAATAATGACAATGAGGGTGTACAGAGACAAATTACATGACTCTTTCCGAGAACAGTGTCAGGGAAGGTTGGCAACTCGACCCCACCCGGGGAACGTGACAAGGCGTCTGCTTTACCATGTGAAGTACCAGGACGATGCATAATACGAAAATCAAAAGAGGAAAAGAAAAGATGCCACCGAACCTGTCTGCTATTAATGCACTTCAATGAAGCCAGGTCCTGTAAATTTCGATGATCTGAGTATACAGTGATTGGATGTTTAGCCCCCAGAAGATGATGGCGCCAAACATGAAAGGCGTCCATGACAGCCAGGAGTTCCTTCTCCGTAACGGTGTAGTGAGTCTCAGTACTGGAGAACTTATGGGAATAGTATGCCACTGGGTGTAATTTGCCTGTTGTAGGACATGATTGGGACAATACCGCACCGAGAGCAAAAAAAGAGGCATCCGCTTCAACTATGAATGGAAGATCAGGATTGGGGTGCTGGAGCACCGGTGCGGTAGTGAAAGCGGTTTTCAAAGCCTCAAAAGCCTCCTGATGTTCCCTTTGCCAACGATAGGGTGCCTGAGGACTGGTCAGGGCTGTGAGCGGGGCAACGATTGTGGAAAAGGAGGAAATGAAGCGCCTATAAAAATTGGCGAAGCCCAAAAAGGACTGTAAGGACTTGAGTGTTTGAGGTACTGGCCACTCTAAGACTGCTCTGACCTTGGAATCGTTCATGGATAACTCTCCCGGAGTAATGTGGAATCCCAGAAACTCAACTGACGTTTTATGAAATTGACATTTCTCGGGTTTGGCAAATAAGGAATGTTTTCTGAGACGGGATAGTACTTCTCGGACATGTTTTACATGGTCATCAAGATTACGAGAAAAGATCAAGATGTCGTCCAAGTACACAACCATGTATACATCCAAAATATCCCTGAATATGTCATTCATAGAGCGTTGGAATGTGGCCGGGGCATTACACAGACCGAAGGGCATGACTAGGTATTCATACAAGCCGTAACGAGTACAGAAAGCAGTTTTCCACTCATCGCCCTCGCGAACGCGTACTAGATTGTATGCGCCGCGCAGATCAAGCTTGGTGAAAACAGAAGCATGTGATAAGTGGTCCAGAAGGGGTGTGATTAACGGAATTGGATACCTATCCTTTTTGTGATGGCATTAAGACGCCGATAATCCACACAAGGACGTAAATCCCCCTCTTTCTTAGGTACAAAAAATATAGGGCTTGCAGCTGGTGAAGTAGAGGGGCGGATGTGTCCTAAACGAAGGGCGTTCTGTACATATTCTTTCAGTGCTAGTTCCTCCGAAGGAGATAAAGAATAAATCCTGCCCGAAGGAATAGTGGAATCAGGGATTAATTCGATTGGGCAGTCATATGGTCTATGTGGAGGTAGTACCTCAGAAGAGCCACGATCAAAAACTGATTTGAATGCTTTGTACTCAGACGGAATCCCAGACACCAACCCCCCAACGGTATGAGGAGTCACAAGCTCAGATCCATCAACACTCAGCGTGAGTTGAGCTAAGGCTCCCAAAGCCCGAGAAGTGGTATCAGTTGTTTGATGGATTGGGAGACAATAATTCTGACAGATCTCGGATTCGAAGAGCACAGTGCCTGATTGCCAATTAATCAGCGGATTGTGTTCACGTAACCACGGTATCCCTAATATGATACCGAATTGAGGTGTGGTGATTAAGTCAAAACTTAAGGTCTCTGTGTGAATATCTTGTATGGTCAACAAGAGAGGTGCAGTTTGGTGTCTAACAGGACCAGAAACTAACGCAGAGCCATCTACGGCTTGAACAGGTTCAGGTCGGGTTTTTACCACTAAAGGTAGATTGAGGGAATGGGCTAAAGCAATGTCTATGTAATTTCCAGTAGCACCTGAATCAATGATGATTGTGACTGTATGAAGAAGGCCTGTAGAGGGACATAGTGTAGCGTATACAGAGACGGGTTGAACACGATCAAAGGCAAGAGGGGTACCCGGAGATGGAGACTGAACACTCAACCTGCTCTCCGGATCTAAGGTCGAGCTGTCCGAAAAACCTGGCTCTTCTTGGGACGTTGAGGACACTCTTTCACATAATGTCCCATGGTGCCACAATAAAAGCATGCATTATCCACCCTTCTACGTTCTCTCTCAGATGTTGTAATAGGGCTAAGTAAACCTCCCACTTGCATAGGTTCTTCCATACTGGAAGCAGGAGTACTGGTAAGTGTAGGATGGGAAGAAACCCCCAACTCGGCTCTACGCTCCGATCGTCGTGCATCTACTTGTAGTGCAAGATCAACTAGTTCTTGATACTGAGTGGGCATAGAAGGGATCACTGCTAAAGCATCTTTCATTATGTTACTCAACCCTCTATAAAAGACAACTGCCCGCTTGCTTTCTGGCCATGATGTTTCAGCAACTAATTGATTGAACCGGTTGATGTATTCTATCAAAGTCCTTCTACCCTGAGTTAGTTCTAACAACTCCAAATCCCTAGACTGTGCCTTGTGTCGGGTATCAAATACTCGAGACATTTCTAGAACCAACAGATCAAAGTCATAAAGGACTGGGTTATTATTCTCCAACAGAGGGTTAGCCCAAGCTGCAGCTGTCCCGGCTAAATGGGAAAGGGCAAAGGCAGCTTTAGCAGTGGAAGTAGGAAAGGCCAAAGGTCTGCACAAGAAATGTAACTTGCACTGGTTAATGAAGGTCCTGAATTTCTTGGGGTCACCTTGAAAACGTTCAGGAGCGGCCAGGGGGGTAGGGGTTGGGAGGATCACCGGAGTTGGGACTGTAGTATTAGCCAAGGGAGGAGGTGTGGTTGAGGAGCTAGCATCTCCGAACTCAGGGTCTGCAGGAAGGGAATGCTGAACACTCTGTATGGAGTCTAACCTTTGGTGGATCACCGTATTCGCGGCGGCCATATCTGCCCTTAATACTGTAATCGCCTGGACTAAAGCAGCTATGGGTTCTTCCGTGGATCCCTGCATTGTCTAACACGACTATACGGCTTCTCAGTCTGTTCTGACTTGAGTGTCTTGTAGACCGATGAGACCTCCGTCCCCAAGTGACGCACAGGGGAACTAAAAGAAACCCGCTGTACGACCTTTGAGGCCACAGGTGGGAGATGACTTCCCAGATCCACGGAACCTCTGGAACACCGATGCTGCTGTCAAAAAGGAACGAGGTTAAGTACCAGGCAACTACAATACATATTCAGTAAATCAAAGGATCTAAAAGGTCTTACCTATCGGGTGTTAGGAAAACCAAGGAAACCTAGTAGAGGTTCGAGACTCAGATGATGCGGCGGTCCCTGAAATAGTAGGACCGTAAGATAGCGTGGATGTAGGATCAGCCACCTGTAGGAGTGAAGGCGTGACTTGAATCCCCAGAAGGGAAATGGCGTAGGAGTTCAGTGAAGTACCAAGGGATGATCCAAAGACAAGTCAGGATGTAGTCCAAAGTCCGGCACCAGGTAAATAGTTCCAAGCAAAGGTACAAAGGGTATCCGAAGGAGTCCGAGGTAGAGTTCCGTGATCAAGGTAACAGTGGAGCAATACGTAACGCCAAACAGAGGGCCTCATTACAACCTTGGTGCTAAGTGCACCAACTTTACCACCATGGTGTAAACTCTGTTTACACCATGGTGGATGGCGGATTTACCGCCCCATTCCAAGGTGAGTGGGGCGGTAAATCCCCATTTCCCATTTTCCCTTCCCCATTCCCATTTTTGCCCCATAGGGCATAATGGGAGTGGGGAAGGCGCTAATTACGCCGCCGTAAATTACGGCGGCGTAATTAGCACCATGGCAGGTTAGCGCCATGGATTTTAACGCCTGCTAAAAGCAGGCGTTAAAATCAGAATCAGGCGTTAAGGGTTAACGGTGGCGTTAACCCTTAACGCCTGAGTTGTAATGAGGCCCAGAGTCTGAAGACAGCTGAGAAGCAATGAGTGTTCTGTCTCTCAGACCTTTATACTGTGCGTTTCTGGGTCATGTGACGTCTCTGGGTCATGTGACATCCACCAAGGTCACGTGAGGAACGCCACTCTGGATCACGTGATCGACGTGGAGACGTAACACCGCCCCTTCTGCTATACGTTCTCCAAGGCAATTGCCAATGCAGAAAGGGTTGCAATCGAGCCCGTACACCATAGCTGGTACGGAGTTTCCGGTCCTTTGAGTTCACCGAATCACTTGAGCCTCGAACCTTGGGAGGAGATGTTGGGGAAATGTGAGCAGTGTCCTGGTGTGTAGCGGACTGGTGTGCAGAGGACCGCCTAACAATCTCTCCCTCCTCCACCCTGACCATTGCTACCATTTACCGGCCTCCAGGCGCTTCCTCTCTGTTTCTCTCAGAGTGGATTGATTTATGTTCCTCCTTACTCTCTACCACCTCCAACCTGCTAGTCCTGGGTGAATTCAACATCCATTTAGACTACCCATGCACATCATCCACCTTCTTCATTGACCTCTGGACCTCCCTATCCCTCTCCATTCTTCCTTCTGGTGCAACCCACTCTGCCGGACACATGCTGGACGCCATCATCCACTCCGAGCTCCCTCTCTCATCCCCTCTGGTCACTCATCTCTCTTGGTCTGACCAGTCTCTTCTCTCCTCCCACCTGGGTCCCTATGGCCCTGTGACAACCCCTCCAAAAGCCCTGCCAACCTTGTTCATGAACATCCATCCGATGAAACGAGTGACAGCTGCTGCCTTCACTTCCACCTTCATTCCCCATTGCTCACTCAACTAAGACTCTACCTCTGAATCTGCTCTCAGAAACCTCTATCTTTCCATTACTAACACCCTTGACATCCCTGCCCCAGTCATGAGGATCCATCTGAAACCTGCCTCTAAGCATAACACCTGGCATGACTCCAAACTTGCAGACAAAAAACATAAGTGCAGGCCTGCAGAACAGAAGTGGGACATTTCAGGTTCACCCTCTGACAAACTGGCCTGCCGCCTGCTCCAACGGAATTTCAGGGCCCACATTCAGACATGAGTATCTGGCGCGTGCAACAACATGGCTTAACTTGCCAACCCATCTGCAGTATCCTCTGCGCCTACTCCTTCCCAGGCTTTTTGCAGTGCACTCGCCACTCACTTCACCTCCACAACTCAGGACATACTGAACAGCCTTGTCACGCACTCTTCCAACCCACCCCCCCTTTCCTCCCCTGACCAATCACCCTCCTCCATCCTCCTTTACCTCCTTCACCTCTGTATCTCCTGGAAGATGTCACCAGAGTTGTCAACTCCATGAGGGTCTCTTCCAAACAGGTTTCCCCTTGTTCATCCAGAGCCATGAAGGACAACATTTCCTCTCTTGCTACTGGTTCTTTTCCATCCTCCCTCAAGCACTCCCTTGTGCGCCCCCACCTTAAAAAACGTCAGCAGACCCTTCCTGCCCGGCCAACTATCATCCCATCTCCATCACCCCTTTCCTGGGGAAACTGCTTGACAAGTTTGCCCTTCCGCAACTTATCTCCCACACTGAACTTGTTGGGGGTCTTCACGACCATCAGACTGGATTCTGAGCAGCCAGAGGCAAGGAAACTGCTCTTCTGAATACCTGTAAAGAACTGCTTGCATCCCTTTATTTCAACTCCCCTGCTGTTCTCGTCCTCCTTGATCTCTCTTCTACATTTGACACAGTGAACCACAACATCCTCATAAAAGGCTCCATGACACCCTTGGTATCTCGGAGGGGGCACTGGACTGGCTTACCTCTATTCTGACTGACCGCTCATCCAAAGTCAGACTGGGTACCTTCTCTTCCCCTACGGTGTCCTCAGGGCTCTATTATTTCACGTTGGCTCTTTAGCATCTACTTTACTCTGCTGGCATGCCTCATTTTCTCCTTCTCCCCCAACTTTTAGTGCTATGCTGATGACCCACAACTCTTCTTCAAACTTCCTACAGATGCCCTTACACCCTCCTTCATCACTGACTGCCTCTCAGCCATCCAGGCCTGGTGTACTTCTAATGATCTTTGCCTTAATGCCAGCAAAACAGAGATCCTCCTTATCGGGATCCCGGCACCCGACTTCGTCCTCTCACTCAGGCCTTCTTCTGCCTCTTTGGAAGCCAGAAACCTCAGAGTCATCTTCAACTCCTGTCTCTCCTTCCTTCCTCATACCCAGGGCATTGCTAAGAAGTCCCACCTTCAGCTTTTCCTTCTGAAAGGAATTTTACCTTTCCTCACCTTCCCCCAGAGACCCAATGTTACTCTGGCTCTGGTTCTCTCTAGGCCTGACTATTGCAATAGCTTCCTCCTTAATCTACCCTTGTCCACTCTGCGACCCCTTCAGCTAATCCAGAATAGGGCAGCAAGACTTATCCTTGGCCTCAAGCCCAGCGACCACATCTCTCCTGCCCTTTAAAGTCTTCACTGGCTCCCGATCCAAGCACGGATTAAATTCAAATCCCTCTGCATCATCCACAAGGCTGTCTGGGGCTGGGGACCACTCTATCTGCAACTCTCTCTGACTAAATACTGCCACTCTAAACACCTGCATTCCTCTTGCACCAATTCCTTGCATGTGAAGCGGTTGGCTAAACAGAGAGCAGGCAGTCGATCACTTTCCTCAGTGGGCTCCCTTCTTTGGAACAGCCTCCCCCTTCATCTTCATCTTGAGCAGGACCTCCTTAAATTCCGGAAAAACCTCAAGATCATCCTCTTTACCTCTTCCTTCCCTCCCTCTTCCCCTGCTAATCGCAGAGTAGCTTGACTGGTGTATAGGGCCCTTATGCATCCTCCCACATCTTGTCATCCCAGCTGCTGTCGATCCTCTGCACTTGCCTCGGCTCACCCTCCACCACTGGAGATTGCACTTACCTTTCTTCATATTACTTCTCCTGCTGCTCTCCATGAGCACCAGAGCACCTATCCCATACCCTCTCCGCTCTGCACTTGCATGTTCTGAAAACTCACAAGGCATAGTAGGTTTGCCTTCCCCTTCCCCATTGCCTCTTCTTAATTTGTTGTATTTAATTATTTAACATTGTTGTAATTACATTGTCTATCATGCCCTGTCACCTCTCTGTTGCCCTGTGGGCGCTTTGAAGCAGTATTTGCTTCCTGTATAAGTGCCTTACAAGCCAACAATAAATAAATAAATAAAAATAAGTCTATCAATGTCTAAAATGCAGGCATTGCTGATAGAAAGAGCTTATGCTGCACTGTTTCAGGATCCAAACCTGACCATTTAAAACCTCTCCAGTTTGAGAATACATTTCCTGGAATAAGTAATTTGTCATCATGGTACTGCTGGGTGTTAAAATAAATTTCCTAATTTAAACAGATTATGGCCACTAACCACCCGATGGACCATCTTAATTTCACCACTATATGACAAACATAACTTAATATGGAATAATCAATGATACTTCTGCCCTGAGAGCTTTGGAGAGAATAAATAAGCTGGGAGTCTGATTTTGCACTTCCATTCAGATAGGAAAGCTGTTGAAAGAACAAAAATGCAATAAAGGTTTTACCTCTTAATGCGCCACACAATTTGGTGGACACTGGTCTAATACAAAATGAAAGATCTTGCTCATATATTATTTTTAGATGCAAATCCCCACCAGCTAGATTAAAAGGAGCAGACTATAATTATATAAATAGGATTTGATACAAATGTTAACATATCCAGCAAGACTTGACAGGGAAGGCCCTGATTTGAGCCATGATAAGAATTATAAAGACTATAAAGAAAAATACAATAATGGCTTTTGCCCACAATTTCGGGCATCAAAATGGAATTGAAATAAATTACCCTAATCCAGGGGCATAGTGATCTTTCTTAGAAAAAATATAATATCACGATTACACATAAAAACCTAATTAATTTTGTGTCATCAAGTTTAGCCAGAAGGTCGGGCACATTCCAACTCAAACATTTACACTATTATGTATGCCATAGAACTACTATCCTCATTCTTCTCCTAATACATGTATTCCATTGCCTTAATTAATTCAAGTTATTGTTTTACCACGAGTATAAATTGTTATAAGAGGCGCTCTGTGTGATTTCCTCAATTTTTTATTTTATCGAAGGAGATTTTGTTGATTCTTTTTTTTTTGACGATTCATTTTGCTGAAAATATATGTGGGGGTGACCCTTTCAAACCCCCCCTCATTATCCCCTCACATACATTTTTAGCCTAGACCCACCCCCATATATATTTTTGGGGAAATACATAACAAAAATTAGATAAATCTACTTCGACAAATTCTGCTGCGGCCAAAACTGCTGTTATTCTTCTTGTGATACTGCAAGTCACAAATTGTTATTTCCATCAGTCAGATTTTGCAGATTTGATTGTGTTCAATCCACCGGATCTAAAGAAGCTAAAGGAGCAAATCTATTACTGGATAAAATGTGCAAAAAGGTGTAGCATAGGAGTTCAATTGATGTGTTTCTCAATGTTTACTATAATGATTACTAGACCAGCACAGATAGAAAAATCATGAAGGAAATACAATAAATCCAGATGGATATGAATGACTCCCAGGAAAATGTATAACACAGTCGGTATTAGATGCAATCATGATACAATTACCATCAAAGATCTGTTGCCCAGTCCCTACCCAATTAGTTCTTCTAACCATCAAAATATTTAAGTACTGGATACCCAAGTTGCTGAGTTGGCCAGTGGAAGGCCTTATTGGCTAATGAAGAGATGCTCTCAATCAATCAATCAATCAATCTATCAATTCATACTTTATTTTGGTCAACACATCATAACAGCAAATTCATATAAAATAAACATTTCCAATGGAAAAAAAGTATTACAAAGTAGTTACATTTCACAAACTAATAAAAATTCACAAACCTTTTAAAAATGACAGATCATGTTACATACTTGTATTAAGTCATACAGCCATGAGCAAAAATAACGCCATGTTCGATGGTAAATAACCTTCAATTACTGACCTGAGTAACATACTATTTTGTATAATGAGAACACAATCTATAAAGCAAAACCTCAGGGTAATCGCCCAGTTGTTATCCAAGAGAACCCATGCTTCAATTTCCTTCTTATCACAGCCAATTCATATCTAAATGGCTTTGTCATTTAATCTGTTAGCATTTGATCATCACTTTGTTTACATAAAACCAAAGCCCCATTAACAGTTTTGAAATGGTTAAAACTGCATTTTGAGATATCAATAGAAAATGAGATACATGTTCTAGTACCTTGGGTCAGGATGGGCAATAAACATCATTAATACTCTCATATGCCCATTTTGAGGTAAACATTTAAAAGTTAGTACAGCTAGCCTCATTTTTCATAAAGACCTTTAGCAAAAAAAGCTTCAATCAAATCAGGATATATTTCTAAACCTCAAAGGACTTTGACCTCCAAATAGCTGAAAAATAATCTGCTATTGCAGCTCTATTCAATTACGTGCACCATTTCCCATTTTTATATGCTTCTTTTCACTCCTCTTTCGGAGGAACCATCCCTAATTCTGGAGAGTTTCACATGGCTTAGAAGCCCAGTAAGAATTTCACAAGGCCTAGTATGACCGTTTATCGTTTACTGTTATTTTTTCCTATGCCCAACCCTCCTTTTTGCCTTGTGGCGCCCGGTAACACTTGTGTATAGGCACCATACAAAATGTCAAATAAATAAATACATATATTTTAACCAAGGGATCCCTCTATAGGATAAAAAAAAGTCTTTTGTATAATGCACCAAGTGAGGAGAGGCCTGATCCAATACAATATTGGTCATAACTGTAATTCATATGTTATTCCTAATTCACCTAATTACAATTTCAGAGCTACTAAATGGGTATTATTTGGGAGAGGTAACAGGGATTTAAAACATTTGTTTTCAACAACTACTAGTTAATTCTTTCCTATACTAGACCCTAGACGTTGTCTGGGCTCGAAGATCCTCCAAAGACGGTGTGATTGCAGAGCATCCAAATAGCAGTGAAAAACTACTCACAGCTCCCCTTTGCCTTTGCAAGATGGATGCAGCTTTAGCTTGAGGTTTGTAGGGGAGGACTGGCCGCGAGGCCCTCCTCACCTGCAGCCTTCTCCACAGGTGAGGACCATGACTCGGTGGGCGTCCCCTCATGCCACCCGGGCCCAGGTGGAGGAGGGTTCACCCGCCGACGACATTGCCCACACGTATCCGTTCCCTGCATATACCAAAATTCAGTTAGGCCTAGAAGCCATCTTGTCTAGCAAAGATGGCGTGAGTTCAGCGCACTGTAGCACGGCCCCCACCTTTGGAGGGCCTTTCATGCATCTCTGCCGCCACAGCACCATGGCAGCTCCGCTGCGAGCGCGTTCCCATGAGAAAGTTGGGTACGAGCTAACACCAGATAGTAACACTGTAACAGTCTGTTATCCACAATGTAATACTGCACCCCGTGTGACCTGGTCCGCGAGGCCAGGGCGACGCAGAAATGAATTCAAGTAGTGGTATTAGTGAACTACTCTTCTTAAACAGAATCTGCAAACTATGAATTAGCCATAAAAGTGAAATGTTTATATGACTTCACATTGTGACTGTACTAATGCTGCTAGATCACAGAGAAAGTGTCTTTAAGTCATATGTAGACACATGAACCCCTATATGTCTTCTTAAGTCACCCATAGTGGCAACCGTCAATCTCTGTGGTCCATAATATAGTTCTACCTCATGTACCGTCGACTGTATATAAATACTTAAACACTGTAGTAGATAGAATACCATGTAATGAAAAGGTACTCGGACCGAATGTATTAAAGAAATGTGTAACGAAATTGAAATATAGATGTGTGTTTAAATAAGATCAAAATAAGGCAAAACATTATAAAAGTTCTGCATTCAAAAGTCAGCAACGCACGAGGAAAAAACCTTTGTGAATATATGCAAGGCCATTCTCCCTCCCACCCTACGAAGCCTGCCAGATGAAGAAGCTAAGGCATGTGCCGCGCTCCCTCACCTCCCCCAACCAAGCTGGAGCCGCTTCAGAGAGTCAGAGGCCCCGGTACCGCACCCAAGGCCACAGCCCGCCACCTGTGTTATTTACAGCACGGTAATAAACCCATGTTTGAATCCACAGATCTACCAGCACCCTCTCGTAAATCCCACAATCCCCCTAGACCACCCCAAGAATCATGACCCCGTGCAAAGACGACCCCCAACGCTGGGACAAGACACAGAGACCCATTTATATAATAACTTCTAACGCAGCAGACAGACATGTATCATTCGGCTCAGGCCCCAGAGCCCAGCCCCTCGACCTAAAATACCGGTCAATAGGACACAGGTAAATCTCACCCCAACCGACAACCACCAGACCTCTCCCGAGGTGCATTCCTCATGTGTTGCGTTTATTTTATAAGATAAACTGCTGAGCGATTTATTGATGAACTTAAATGTCGTTTCTTGAATAACTGCAGCGTGCATGGCCTAGGGCAAACGAGTCAGGAAAGGTATTCATCTTTGTCACAGGCTGCCCCAGCATACCAACACCGCTCGGATGACCTCAAGCTGGCCTGCCAGGCCCAACCCAACCCACGAGGCTGACCAGTGACGTCCTCACGCCAAGACCAACCACGCTGCAGCAACACCTATAGTTAGTCGACGCCACCCAATCCCAATTAACTTGTGCCCCCTATAGTGTGTAGGTTCTGATGACGTTTTTTGTATTAGAAATACGCCTGTCTTTGCTAGTGTCAGACAGAGCGCTCTCGGAGGTTGCAGAGTTCTTTGCATGCCCTATTCTTTGGATAAACTCCCACTTACGCTCACCCGCACTCTGTCTTGGCCTTATTCCCATTACGGGAGAGTCTCTTATTGTCTCTCATTGCGGGGAGGATCGTGCTGAAATTGGGGGCGCTTCCTTTCAGTGGTGACCCCGACGTGATATCTCCAAATTATTTTTCCTAACTCCTTTTAACGACCCCCTTTTGGCACGAGAATCTCCGGTCGAAAAGGGATACGCACGGTGAGCCGGCTCCGGGAGGCTGCCCGCCAACGGCGACCGGCACACTAAGAAGTGCGCACTCAATGAGAAAGGGTACGGGATCCCGATTGGAAAAAAATCCCCTCTGAGTGCCGCTCGCCGGAGCCAGGGGCTGACCGTTGAGTTACCGGTGACACTGCCTGGACGGACCCAGTTTCGGAGACTATCGGTTCAAGACGGGCACGTGAGTACCGAGTGCGAGCGATCGTAAAGGGGAAGGGAGGGGAAATTGTGAACGGAAGAACGGGGACAGGTAGAGGAGAAGAATAACGGGGGTCTACTAAAGACGGGTCTTGAAAATTTCTTTATCTTTTTCTTTGCATATGGCCATTAGGAGTAAGAAGTAAATGAAGAAGTAGAAGTGACGGAAACCTAGCTCCGAGAGGGGGTGGAAGGCGGCGCCGCATAGTGCTATCTAAACTAGTACTGGGAATATATAAAGAAGTGAAAAATAAGTTATTAGTGTCTGGCAAGGGAAGACACAGAGTATATTTTAGTATTTGCTATTTCTTTCTATTCTTTTGCTCAGAGGGTAAGGGTCTGGACTAAAAGTGAGCCTGGGGTGAACTGATTAACATAAGATACCAAGACAGGGGGGAAAACAGCAGAAATAGGGATCAAAAATACTGGCACATGCAGACGGGTATCTAGTTACCCGAGTAGAACAACAGGGACAGCTGGACAGGAAGGAAAGGGAGGAAAAAAGCGAGGTGTGAGTGGGAAAGCATTGTGAGGGGTGCGCGCACCGTGTGAATAGTGAAGAACGACTGATCGCGAGGGGGTGCCAGAGAGTGTGGACCATAACTAGCAGGTGGTTGATTGTGAATGAAAATTGCGCGGGATTGAACAGGGATGCGAAGACAATGAGGAATGGCGAGTAAGAAGGAATGTTAGTAGTGAATTTAACTTGCGTGATATCATTGAGAAGTCCGCTCTTGTCTGGGCCATAAAAATATACTTAGACATATCTATACGTAATCAAAAGTAAAGGAGGTGAACGCGGTCAGTGCTATTGATTTAGAATATGGGGGCAGAAACTCCCGTGTCACATATTTGTACGTGCTTACCGGGATACGCTGAACGAATCAAGAAATACCACGATCAATGGGTAACAGAATTAAAAAGGGAAGGATTGCCCCAGATTTGGCCTGAGGGGGGGTCTTTTGAAAAAAGCGTTCTAGATATGGTACGAACGTGCATTCACCTCAAGTATAAGGGCAAACAGTGGCAAAACAGGAAGGAGATATTAGATCTCTGGAGACTATTTGAGGAAATACCCCCACCCAAAGCTCCGGCACCAAATATTGATCTACCTTCCACCACAGATAACCCACTGATGATTCCAAGAGAGGAAAGGGAACAGCTAAATACAGAACAACCTGCGGAGGTGATTAGTTTGTACCCGATATTACATAAACCAGCCCCCGCAGCAGGGTATAGTGATCCTACTTATGTGCCTCCCCCTACAACTACTACACCCCTAAGACCAACAGCCCCCCCACCATACGAAAGCACTAGAGAGCGTGCCCAGACAAGCACGCAGAGAGAGGACATAGAAAAGCTAACGAGCGATTTAGAATCGAGGCTCTCGATAGCAAAGGATGAACTCTCAAGAATAAAAGACATATGTGAGCGTACAACATGCACTCCCACTCGATCAGGACGTGTATCCACAACATCAAGTGAAAGTAGACAAATTGAGGAAGGATGGAAAAAGGGTGAAATATTGTTCAGAATTGAGGAAGAACCGACAAGAATAATACAGGTGGAAACACCAGAGGGGAGCATCGGTGATGTATCACGGCAGACAGGGATCAGAGAGGACCTGCTATGTGATGTCCGAGGAGAAATAAATGAGAGTGATAGGTTGAGTATGGCAGTAGGAGGGGAAAGCGAGGAGCTGGACGGTGCATGCTCGCTAGGAACAATAGATGACGAGTGGATGGGATGACTAAGGAATAGAGTGGGGAGGATGGCGTCATTGGGGTCAGCGACGACCAAAGTGGGTGAGGGCGCAACGTTAAAAGGAAAATTACAACTTCCACTAATACACAGAGGGGGAGGAAGACCAAACTATATACCCTGGGCCCAGATGGATAAAGCTAATTTGATGAAGTTATTGCCCCCGTTGTCCGGAGGGGCAAGCAAGTGGATATATGCATTCGAGAAACATACTGCCGGCATACCGCTGGCAGTAGGCGATGTGAAAAGCCTACTAGTATCAGCAGTAGGAGATCAAGCAGACAGAGTATGGGTTAAGGCTGGTTTCCCGGCCGTGACATTAGATTGTGACCGTCATGATGGAGCGTCCTTTAATACAGTGCGGGCACGGGTTTGGGATGCGCTGCGGGAGACGTTCCCAGATACTCCAGATTTACAGTCAGTAATGCAGTGTACAATGAATGACGGGGAGGATGCTATGGATTACATTCTCCGGGTGCAGGAGATGTGGAGAGCGGAAACGGGCACACCCTGGCACCAATCCACATCTCTATTTTATTTTATCATTAAGAGAGGGCTCCCAAAAGAGGTGCAGAAGGCACTCGATAAAATAGCGGGCGTTGAGGCAAAGGGGTGGCCAGAGATCCAAAGTATAATAGTGCACCATTGCAAAAGGATAAAAGAGAGAGAGAGGGAAGTAGCACAGAAAAGGTTGGCAGACGAGGCAAAGTTGGTACAATCAAAACTGGTGAAGGTTGCAGCAGCGGTAGCAGGGCTCCCACTCATGAGGGAGGGAGACGAAGGAGAGGAGGGGCAAATAGCAATACAAGGAAGAATAGCAGCAAATTGGGCAGGACAAGGACAACGACAGTGGACTGAGCAGGAGCAGAACGGAGGTCCAATGTGGCAAGAGTGGGCCCCACGAGGGGGTAGAGGTGGGTACAGGGGCCGAAGAGGGGGACAAGGGTATGGTGGAGTGGGAGGAAATGGATGGCAGGGTCCCAGAGGTCCACAGGGGAGCTGCTGGAACTGTGGGAGGTGGGGACATTACTCGAGGGAGTGCAGAAGCAGACAAAACAACGGGTTCCAGGAGGCAGAACAGTACGGTCACCCACACCCAGGGAGCCCATACGGCCTCCCCATGGGACAGCACCAACAACAAGGAAATGCAGGGCAAGGAGGTAACGCACAACTACACGGACATCAGTACAGAACACAAAATCACCCACAGAATAATGACACTATACAATACATGCCAGGTAACACTTTCGCTACAGTAGCGAATGGAGCCCCCGCACCCGCGCCCTACAGCGGAGTATCAGTAGTTTCGGGGAACATTTTTGATCAGGGAGGGGCAATGAGACACCCCGCATAGGACAGCCCACAGAGAACACTTGCGTGTCCAGTTCTATCTACGACCCACAATGCATCAGAGGAACCATTGATAGGGGCGCAGATAGGAGACAAGCAATTCATATTCATGGTGGATTCCGGAGCGGAGAAATCATGCATTAAAGAGGGCCGGTTCCCGCTATCTAATAGGACGTTAGAGACGCAGGGGTTCTCTGGGGCTGTAATTGAAGTTCCTTACACAGAAGAATTGGATGTATCGGTGGGGGGGGAAACAGTGAAGGCACCCTTACTGTACTATGAACGCTCTCCAATTAATTTGCTGGGGAGGGATCTCTTGAGCAAACTAAACATGACCATATCATTTACAGAAAGTGGTATAGTATGTTCAACACCGGGCATATGTCCTCTACGCATAATGGCAGTAATGCAGGGCCACGCAATCATCACAGAAATTAGAGGATTACCAAAAAACGAGGAGGCGTTTATTGAGGGCATGCGAACATTGGCCCTCATAGTACCAGAACTAAAAAGAATGGATTGGAGGATCCCAGCTGAGTTCCTCTTTCGCCCCATAGTGTGCCCCGACACAGCCACTGGGGCAGTGCTATCATTGGATTTGCACGCAGTACACGTGTCAGCAAAAAGGATATGTGTAATAGGGATTGACATGGAAGGATGCGAATGGCGTACAGTACTGTGTACAAATGCAAATATCCCACTGCGAGAGCTGTCAGATGAAGAGCTCTTTTCAGACGCCGAGACAGACGGCGAAATAGTAATGGAACTAGCAATACCATGTGACATCGTGATTACGGCCAGAGAAACTCCAATTGAATTAATGGCAGTAGTTGGAGCACCACATACATTTTTTGATGATGACATGAGGTTAATACCAACTAACATATGGACGAACGGCCCCCATGATGTAGGGTTATTACATGGAGTTCAACCTGTGGTGATAAAACTGAAAGAAGGGGCAATTTTACCCCGGGTGAGACAATATCCATTGTCTCGCGAGGCAGAAGAGGGAATAAAGGAGACAATAGAGGCACTGTTAGCACAAGGAATAATAGTGCCCTCAAATTCCCCATGCAACACATGCATTTACCCGATCAAAAAGGTGAAGGGAGGTTCCTGGAGGATGATACAAGATTTGCGCCCACTCAATGATGTGATTCAGAAAGAGTTCCCTCTAGTGCCGAACCCGGCCACAATACTATGCAACATCCCAAAAACAGCATCTCATTTCACAGTTATTGACTTAAAAAATGCGTTCTTTTCGATCCCCTTAGCAGAAGAGAGCAGGTACTTAACAGCATTTACACTAGGGGGGAGGAGATTTGAACACTGCAGACTACCACAAGGATATTGCGAAAGCCCAAGCATATTCAACAGGATATTACATGAGGATCTAGGGAACCTATCTGTAGAAAGTACGGTGATTCAGTACGTTGACGATTTATTGGTTTGTGCACAGAGCGAGGAAGAGTGTAGAAAGGATTCAATAACACTCCTGACATTACTGGCCAACAAGGGGTACAAGGTGGATAAGGGTAAGTTACAATACTGCCTAACAGAGGTCCTATACTTGGGACAGCTAATATCAAAGGATGGAAAACGGATCATACCAGACAGAGCAGAGGCAATTAGAGCCGTTGGAGAGCCCAAAACAGTAAAAGAGATGCAAAAATTCCTGGGCATGTGTAACTACTGCCGAGCTTGGATATTAGACTACGCAGCATATACAAGGCCCTTGTTACAGGCACTTAAAGAAGCACAACAGGAAAACAGACACATAGAATGGACAGGAGAAATGAACACATCATTTAACTCACTGAAGGAGCTAATATCAAGCGCTCCAGTTCTGGCAAACCCAGATTATGGACGCGAATTCTTCTTATTTTCACACTGCAAGGGAACACTGATGACCGCAGTGCTGACACAAAAGACATCGTTGGGTCACAAGCCACTGGCTTACTATAGCGGCACTCTGGACGCAGTAATGCAAGGACATTTCGCGTGCGAGCAATCTCTCGCTGCTGCCGCGTTCGCCATTGAAAAAAGTGCCACAATAGTAATGGGCTGTCCAGTAACACTGTTTGTGGAACACTCACTATTTGCAATATTAGAGCGATCAAAAAGCACATTAACAACACAACGCGCCACAGCATATGAGATAATATTGTCCAGTGCAAACATCCATATAGTAAGATGTAAAACTGTAAACCCAGCCACATTCATCACGGAGGCGTGCACAATAGAAGACATGCAGAACCACAACTGTGCAACATACACCGGTGACGAGGGTCAGGATCAGGTGGTTTTTGAGAATGCCCTAAACGAGGGAGAGGTGTACTTCGTGGACGGGTCGGCCTCAATTGACATGGAGACAGGAGAGAAACATGTGGGTATGGCAGTGGTACGATTAGAGGAAGGTGAATATGAGACACTAGTGCAATACCGCCTCCCATCACACTATTCAGCCCAAGCAGCAGAACTGATAGCACTAATAGAAGCATTGCATGCAGCTAAGGGGTGCGCAGTAACAATATACACAGACTCAGCATACATGACGACCACAGTACACGGAGGGCTGGCACGGTGGGGGCGGAGAGGGTTTCGACGAGCAGATGGAACACCTGTCCAACACGCAGAATTGTTAAAAGAATTGATTGAGGCACTGCAAGACCCCACGGCAGTGGCAATTGTGAAATGCCAAGCCCATACTACAAACACAGATCTTGTATCTTTGGGAAACGCGGCAGCAGACGCCGCCGCCAAAGAAGCTTCATACTTTCAGAAAGGTGAGGTAGGGGAGTACATGTTGCACCACACAGTAAGCCAAGAGGTCCCCACAGGATATAACATGATGCTCACACAAGAAATACTAGAGCTGCAAGAGGGAGCTAGTGCAGAAGAAAAATTGCTATGGACTAAGAGAGGATGCAGCAAATCACCAACAGACTTATTGTGGCGACAAGAGAGTTCAGGAAAAGCAGTGATGCCAGTTACGTTGTTAGAAATAGCCTTTCAACAACTACACTTCCCTGCACATAATGCTAAGCAACACATAGTGGCAGAGATACAAGAGGATTGGTTTGCACCTTGCCTCCAGGAACACATCACTAGGCTGGCATTGGAATGCACGACATGTCAAATTTACAACTCAGGAATGACATTACGCACACTGAGAGGTACAATACCAAAACCCAATGGCCCATTTAGAGAGCTCCACATCGATTATGTAGATATGGGAGAAAGGTGCAATGGGGCTCGTTACATGATTGTGGTCGTATGTCCCTTCTCAAGGTGGGTGGAAGCGGGCCCCTGTGCACGTCCTGACGCGAAAAGCGCCGCAAAGTTCTTAGTGAGGGAAGTATTCCCGCGCTGGGGAATTTGCGACGTGATTCGCTCAGACAACGGCACTCATTTCGTTAATGAACTGTTCAAGGAAGTGACTACATTATTGGGAATAAAACACAAATTATGTTCAATTTATCATCCTCAAAGTAATGGCGTAGTGGAAAAGATGAACGGCCTGCTGAAAAGCAGGTTGTCAAAACTATGTTTTTCCCTAAAAAAGACCTGGATGTACTGCCTACCTCTGGCCCTGTTCGAATTGCGCAATCAGCCAAGCAAAGACCATCATTTATCCCCACACGAGATCGTCACGGGAAGGAGAATGCACACAACACATTCGCCTCTCCGTGAACGTTCTGATGCACACAGAAGCGCTGCGGTATTAGGTGAGGAGTTTACCGACTACTTGAAAAAATTAGCACAAGCAGCGCGCGTAATTGCAAAACAACTTGCCCCGCCCTTCACAAGAGAGGAAGGAAATGCAACAGAAGCAGTAACACAGCCGGACAAACAGTCACAGCTGATGCCAGGCGACTACATATATGTCAGAAGTTTTGTGAGAAGGTGGAATGCACCACGTTTCCATGGCCCTTATGAGGTAGTGTTTTGCACGCCCACGGCGGTAAAGGTGAAGGGCCTGAGATATTGGGTGCATTTGACAGATGTACGCAGGGCGTATAGCGCCGTGGAAGGTGAGGTACAGGACGAGGCACAGGCAACAGGCGGACAATGGAGTTGTGCAGAATGAATGATGGGAATTTTGTGTGCATTAAGTGATGAACATTGAACGCGACTGGCGCATGGCAAGTGTACTAAAATAAATATGTATATATATATATACTTTTTACAACTTTTGAAGGTTTTTGTGGGGTTTTTTTTGGTTTTGGAGAAGTTTTTTTTTACTTCCCTTTTTTATATATGAAATAATGTACGGATAGTAATGATTGTAAAATTACCTTGTCTGTGGACACACCCCCTCCCCCACCCACTCCCATACTTTGTCGAAACAACGTCACAACGTTAGAAATGTTTACATGCTTGTACTTAATGCACTTTTGTGTTTCAAACAGGATTTACCATGGCATCCAATGGGCAGCCTGCAACTAATAGATTTGTTAGATTTAGAGAAATGTTAGTAGATAGATTTACATATTCATACGAATGTGGTTTATCAATGTGTGTTATTGTGTTCTTCATATCAATATTTTGCCTGGTGACATATTGGTTCATAACGTTCATCTCTATCGAGATGAACGAGGGGGGAGGGGGGAGTAACATCACCCTGGCCCCTGGGACGAATTCAACTACAAGTATGAATATTAAAGAAGGTGATTTTTTGGTCTGGGATGGATCACACTTTGTATGGGGTTACTATACTGCAACACCCACTGCTGCCCTGTCACAATCAAGAAATTTCCAAAAAGAAATGGAAAATGACACAATGTCCCTACCTGAAATATATAACAGCCCCACTACCCTTCCCGCCCCGATACAAAACAGTGATTTGTTGTTTATTGAGGAAAATGGAAAAGTAATTACGATGACAGAACACAAGTTCCTATATGAGGAATTGGAAAAGGGGGGTGGGAAGGAGGAAGGGGGGCCTATTTTTTCACCTATCGAAACTAAAAGGTATAGGAGGAGGGAGAAAAGTAGGCGAAGAAGAGAGACAAGTAGGAGGGGGTATGATGAGTATTATGGGTTAGGCGTAGACAAGATGGAAGACCCACGACACCCCCACCAAGCAAATAAATGGTATGCAGATATGAGTGCAACAGCTAAACAGACAACCAATGAAAGCTGTTATGTCTGTTCGCTCATCCCCCATGCATCAGGCACACCCAAAGTGTTGTTGCCAAGAGAATTGCCCATTGTGGATGCCCAATGTCTCCTTCATCTCACACTGTGTAGAATAAAGAACACCTTCCAAGCACACGATGTCTCTTTCAAAATGATACAGAACGACAAAACGTGCTATCCAAAAGCGGCTGGAGTGGTCTGTCTTAAAGAACCCTTTTTTGCAATACAAGGGACACTGTTTTCCGAAAACAGATGGAAAGATGAAGAAGTACTGTGCAAAGCGGAAGCACTGAGAGGTGTCCAACCAGACAAGCTGCGGTGGATGGAAAAAACGTGCACACCAATATGGAAAGAACACATCTCTAAACTAACATGGGTAACAGCGATGGAGAAACCCTTCAAGCTACAAAGTGAAATAAAAAACGAACTATGTTTCAAGGGAGAAGGAAAAGTGGCAATGGGAACGAATAAAAACTGTAACAAAACTCTCACCATCCCAGACATGAAAAAAGGAACAGCAGCGCTAATGGACACATACTGGGTATGCGGGAATCAGGCTTACTTGCACCTTCCCCAGGCATGGAGTGGCAGCTGCTCAATGGCCACTTTGCACTCGGCCCTAATGGTGATTCCAGAAAGTCACGTCGACGAAAATAAAAGGACGCAAGGAAACGTGAACCAAGGTGCAACTTCTCCCACTGCAAAAGCGCACCTCTATGTCCTTCCCTCACCCACCTTTGCCGCATAACCCAATTCCCAAAAATGCATAATGTTTCACCTGCTTCAGGCACTTCTAAACCAGTTTTATTTTTTGTTTATAGCACTCTCACTAAGCATACATTCGAATGGATTGTGTCCTCCCACGTATTTCTCATCTTTTGACATATATTGTCCAGCTTTAGCTGCTTTGGAAAAGAATATTCGGCAGAGGGTGCTCTGCGTCGATGGCGTAGACTCGATGTCCCGTCGGAGGCCTCAGTCAAGGATGATGTCATCAAAGGCATATATAGCACACGCAGAGCCTGTTGGCTTCAGTTCTGTTTTTCCGCGACAGCGATAGCTTCAAAGAAATACAGCGCGCTTCTTCACTCTTATGATGTATTTCACGATTTCGAGAACGAGATGTCTTCATCATCGACACCAACGACTCTGAAGTCCGGTTTCAAAAAGTGTCGGCATTGCGGGTCGAAAATGTGTCTGACCGATCCCCACCGAAAATATGTTTTTGGTGCCTCAGGGTGGACCATGACACCTCTGACTGCTCCAAGTGCCAGTCTATCACTGGAAAGGCCTTGAAGGAACAGAATGGGAAGCTGAAGGTATGCTGAATCCCTAAATCTCCTACCGGGACCATGAAACCTTCGACTGACGAGTCGAGAGGCGACTCTCTTCGGAGGAAGAAGGCCAAGCGGTCGAGGTTGAGGAGTGGCTCACACCACTCTTCTTCATCCTCGAAGAAATAGAAGAGAAGGCAACGTAGGATGCCTTTGTCGACTTCGTCGTCAGACGATTACCCAGAGAGAGTTGCTTGTTCAACCAAAACGTCCACTCCGGCCCAGTGGGAGGCCTTCCGAGCAGAGATGCTCAAAATATTTGAAAAACAAAAGCCTCCAAGCCATGCTCCTACCATGCCTTTGAAAGAAGCCGGGAAGGAAAGGGCTCGACCTAAATCCTGCGCGCCCTTGAGCCTGGGATGAAGGCCCGATTCACACTGTAAGCCCTCAATGCCTCAATCCGATGAAGTCTCATCGAAGGATCAGTCGAGTCGCAAGCACAAGTTGAGGTCATCGACGCCTTCGACACCATCGACGCTGGCCAAACCGTTGATGTCGACATCGACGCTGAAAGCATCGACTTTAGGTGCGCCATCATTGCCAGCTGCGCCATTGATGCCGAGCGCCCCAGTTAAACCAATGGCACCGATAAAGAAGGCATCGACGACTACTCCAGCGTCGAAGCCATTACTGTCAAAACCCATGTTTCCTGAGAAAACATACGTCCCACTACATAGGAAAGACTATTTTAAGTCTCTTTGTTCAATCTATGAAGAGGATGAGCAGTTGATGAAGAGGCCCCATTTGGCCTACAATATGATACGCCTAATGTACCTGAGAGTTTAATTGCAGAGGAGTCCTGGATGAGGGACCTCTATGATAGCCTGCAGACTGCAAGTGGAGTTGGAGTTTGGGAAACCAGAGTCTGGGGAGCATGCAGATGCATCCTACAGGCAGCTCATGTCAAAGGGAGTGGATTACATGGGTTGGAGTAGAGCTCCTTTACCGTACGAACAAGATGGCCTTACTGACATTCTAGACAAAGGTCCACAGTCAGATCTCATTTTACCATTCCACATTGCCTTACAGAAAAGGGTGGCGATGAATTGGGAGACACCGGAGACCAATCCGGCTGTTTACAAAAGCTTGACCAAGAAGTACCGCCCATCCCTTAGTGACCCCGACTACCTGTCAAAGCACCCCACTCTGGAGAGTCTGGTGGTGCAGGCAGCTACTGCAACATCTATGTTATGTTATGTTAGAACATTTCTAAAGCGCACGTTGACCCGGAGTTATCTTGGCACTGGGGTTGACAAGGAGGTGCATCAGAGGAGACTAAAACAAATAGGTCTTGAGATCACGGCGGAAAGCCAGGTGGTTTGCGCTGGCACGAACCTGAAAGGGTAGGCTGTTCCAGGTTATAGCAGCCCTCACAGAAAAGGCACGGCTGCCCATTCGGGACAGCCTAATACGAGGAACAGCGATCAAAAGAGCCAATTGGGAGCGTAGGGGCTAAGATGGCACATAGCGGGAACATTTTTCACGTATATATTCGGCACCTTGATTGTAGAAAGCGCGGTGTACTAGGAACAAAGATTTAAACACGATGCGCTTCTCAATCAGCAACCAGTAGAGTTGTCTGAGCAACTGGGTCATGTGGGCACAAGGAGGAGGGCGAATCACCGCCCGAGCAGCAGAGTTTTGGAGCAATTGAAGGCGTCTGGTAAGGTGGCACAGCTGACCTAAGTAAAGAGACTTACAGTAGTCCATAGTGCTCAGGACCAGGGCAGCCACCACAGGGGCACGATGTTTGATTGGAATAAAGGGGAGCACCTTAAGCAGAATCTGCAGTTTAAAATGTCCAGATTTGCATACAGATGCCACCTGGGGTGCCATGGAAAGGTAGGAAGAAAGCAGAACACCTAAGTTCTTGACTGAGGTTGCGGGTGTAGGGCACGTGCCTAATGAGGAAGGCCAAAAGTCAGGGATCCAGAAGGCATAGGTGTTAGAAGTGCCCACCACCAGTACCTCGATTTTAGAGCTGTTGAGCTTTAGCCAATTGGTCGCCACCCAGGTGCCGAGATCTTCCAGGCAACTTTGTAGCCGAGACGCAGTATCAGCCTGGTAGGATCAAGACGAACCAGGATCTGCGTATCATCGGCATACGAATAATATCTGAAGCCATGCGACAGTAAGATAAGTAGAAGGGGGCGAATGTACATATTGAAGAGGATAGGGGAGAGAGCCGATCCCTGCGGTACGCCACGAAGGAGCAGTCCCAGGGGGGAACAAGCGGCGTGCCCTACCATCCCTCCAGATAGGGACAACAAACAAGTAGATGAATGGGCAAAGAAAGTATTTTCCGCAGGGAGCATGGCACTGAAACCTGCCAACTCCACTTGTGCCTTTGCAAAGTTTACGTTCACTCTATGGGACTGAATTTCCATGGCGACAGAGCACAGTTCCGAAGGGGATGAAAGAGACGGTTTCTTAACCATATTTACAGATGGCAAAGAAGCCATGTCCAAGTCTCTTCAGTCAGGTTTGGATTCTGCTGATAGCATCAGCAGAGCCATAGTTACAGCACCGTTTTGCGCAGGTTTGCGTGGTTGTGGAAGTAGGGTTTTGCACCGGACATGCAATCAAGACTTCCCGGGATGCCTTTTGATGGGCCTCACTTTTTTGGCAACAAGGCTGTCCAGAATCTTGAGAAGTTACAGACCTCGACGGCAGCGGCCAAATCTTTAGGCGCCGCTATTAGGCAACCTCAGCCTTTTCAACCTAGTGGACAACCTTGGAGGGGTAGATCTTTTCACTACTACTCCTCAGTTGGAAGGACGAGAGGAATGGTCCGTCAAAGGGGCCAAAGAAGATTTCCTTGTTGTGGACGAGGAAGGGGTGCAAAGCCAGCTCAAGCAACAGCTTCCTTACCATTGGCCGCTGCATCAGCTGCCTCAAAACATCTCTGAGGTCTTGAGTCACAGTTCACCAGTGGGGGGCAGGCTATCTCAGTATCTAGCAGAATGGCGAGACATTACTTTGGATGCTTGGGCTCTAGAACCCGTAGCCCACGGTTACTGCCTTCCTTTTATAAGGAGACCTCAGAACAATCCACCGGGGAACCACTCTTTGAGGATTCTGGATCCTCTCCTTGTGCAGGAGATTTTAATCCTGCCTGAGAAAGGTGCTATAGAACCAGTGCCTGTAGCAGAGAGGAACAAGGGATGGTATTCCCCTAATTTCCTAATACCCAAGAAGGACGGAGGACTGAGACCCATTTTGGACTTGAGATACTTGAACAGGTTCCTCAGGAAGGACAAGTTCAAAATGGTCACACTTTCTGAGATCCTTCAGGGCTTCCAACACCAGGATTGGTTAGTGTCATTGGACCTTCAGGGCGCTTATTTTCATGTTCCAATCCATCTCAATCACAGAAAATACCTGAGGTTCGCAGTTGGCAGTTCTCATTATCAATTTCGAATTCTGCCATTCGGGCTGACCTCCACCCCGAGGGTTTTCACCAAACTGACGGCGTTGGTGGCAGCGAGTCTCAGGAGAGGGGGGATTCACGTCTACCCCTACCTGGACGATTGGCTGATCAGGGTGCGTTCTCCCGTACAAGCCTGGGATCATCTCAACGTCACCTGCCACTCTCTTCACAGTCTGCGCTTCTCCCTCAATTACAAGAAGTCCCATATGACACCTTCTCAAAAACTCCAGTTCATCATAGCTGTACTGGATACTTCCTTGGGAAAGAGCTCGCCACCCGAGGTGAGGGCTCAAGACATTCTTCAGATGGTTACCAAGTTTCAGAATGCCCACAGTCTACTGGCCTTCGATTTTTTGAGGTTGCTCAACCTCATGGCATCCTGCATTTTTCTGGTGCCAGAGGCCTGCCTGAGAATGAGATCCCTTCAATGGGCTCTAAGAACTCAATGGTCCAAGTTCTCAGGAAGTATGTCGGATCTACTTCAGGTTCCAAGCAGGGTCACACAAGATCTTCTGTGGTGGGCCTGCAAGGACAATCTTCTGAAGGGAGAACACTTTTGGCAACCATAGCTGGAAATAACAGTAGTGACGGGTGCCTCACTCACGGGGTGGGGAGCCCATACCAATGATCTGACAGTCAGCGGTTGTTGGTCTCCATCGGAGTACAAACTGCATATCAATCTTTTGCAGCTGAGGGCAATCAGACTAGGGCTGAAAGCCTTTCTGCCCTCTGTACAGGGAAAGAATGTTTTGATAATGACACACAACACAGTGGCCATGTACTACCTCAACAAGAGAGGAGGTGTTGGGTCACTACCATTGTGAAGAGAAGCAATGCAGCTCTGTTACTGGGCAATTCAAGAAGGAATCTCTCTATCGGCAGTACAACTAGCCAGAGAGGAGAACACAGAGGTGGACGCTCTGAGCAGGCAGAGCAAAGTCTCCCACGAGTGGAAACTAGCTCAGGAAGTCCTTCAAGAGATCTTCACCCTTGGGGGAACCCCAAAAGTGGATCTGTTTGTGACCAGTGTGAACCGGAAGTGTGCACTGTGCTGCTCCAGGGAATTTCCTCAGAGATGAGCTTCAGGAGAGGCGTCATAGTGGACTGGGAGTTTCCACTCCTGTACGCATTTCCTTCAGTCCCTGTCATTCCTCACATAATCAAGAGGTTGAGAAATTTCAGGAAACACATGATCCTAATTGCCCCAGAGGATGTGGTACCCAGACCTTCTGGACATGTCCATCTCTCCTCCAATACGTCTTGCACAAAGAGAGGACCCTCTCTTGCAAGAGGAGGGTCGGGTTCTCCATCCAGAGGTCAAAACACTCAACCTTCACGCTTGGTTTATGAAAGGCTGAGGTACAAGGATTAGGACCTCCCAGAAAACGTAATGGAGATTTTGCTTTTGGTCAGAAGGCCAGCAACAAAGTCTTTGTACCGTTGCGGTTGGAATAAATTCTGCAACTGGTGCAGAGAAAAGAATGTATATCCTTTTCTATGTAAAACACTGGATGTGTTATCCTTTCTGCTATCTTTATCCAATCTGGGGCTCCAGATTGGTACTATTAAAGGCTACTTGGTGGCGCGGTCCATCATTAAGTGCTTGTCAGAGGAATGTTCCTACTTCAAAATTACACTGGCGACACAATTTCTAAAGGGACTCACCAATGTGTTCCCCCCATCTCCTTTACAGGTTCCAGTTTGGGACCCTAATCTTGTTCTAAAATGTCTAATGTGTGCACCTTTTGAACCTTTCCATTCATGTCCTTTAAGGTTGTTAACCTTTAAAACCATTCTATTGGTAGCTCTCACATCAGCCCATAGAGTGTGCGAGTTGCAGGCACTTTCGTCCAAGCCACCCTTTAGTATCTTCCACAAGGATAGGGTTGTTCTAAGGGTCAAACTTTCATTTTTGCCCAAAATCATTTCTGATTTCCATATAGGACAGAACATTGTTCTACCTTCTTTCTATCCCCCACCTCATCCTGGCAAGGATGAGGAAAGACTACATAGTTTGGACCCTCGTAGAGCTTTAAGCTTTTATATATCTAGAATGTCAAAACTGCGTATTGATGACCAACTTTTCATTGGATATACGGCTCATAAACTGGGTCAGGCTGTCTCTAAGCAGACCTTATCCAGATGGATAATTCTGGCCATTTCAGAATGTTATAAGTTGGCAGGAAAGGAGCCTCTGGAAGGTTAAAGGGCCCATTCCACCAGGGGCATGGCTACCTCTGCAGCCCTGCAAAGGGGTGTAGCAATTAAAAACGTGGTCTACTATCCACACATTCACAAAGCATTAGTGCCTGGAATCTTTCCTTGCTCAGGATGGTAGCTTTGTTAAAGCAGTCCTGAATTCGGTTCATGAAAACATATAAGGTCAAATATGACTCCTTCCTTCAAATCAAATACTGCTTTGGGAGTCTGTCAAAAGATGAGGAATACGTGGGAGGACACAATCAATTCAAAGAACAAGTTACTTACCCCTGGTAGCGTTCTTTCGACCAGACGTTCCTCCCACGTATTCCTCATTGCCCTCTCAACCTACCCTTCAGTAGAATTTCCTGTGCTATTACAGCTTCCATTCCATCAAGGCTGAGTACGGTCATTCCTGTGTTATGCGGGTAGTTCTGCTGTTAAGGGGGGAAAACAGAACTGGAGCCAACGGGCGCTGTGTTAGCTATACATGCCTTCAATGACATCATTGTCTAGGGAGGATAGCTCAGGGGCAACGTGCTCACCTTGAAAGCAAGACGACATGGAGCAACACAGGTTTGATCCCCGGGTCTGCGCTAAGAAACCTCTGGGTATTAAGTGTGTTATAAATAACCAATCATGTCATATCATCGTCGACAGAGGCCTTTGAGGGACATCGAATCGACGCCATTGACGCACAGGCCCCTCTGCCGAAAATAAATTCCAAAGCAGCTGAAGCTGGAGAACATATGTCAAAAGATGAGCCTTATGTGGGAGGAACATCCAGTTGAAAGAACGTTACCAAGGGTAAGTAACTTGTTCTTCTGGAATAAATCTCCCTCATTTAGTGGACCGCTCAGTGTCTTTGCAACCAGAACAGCATAATCATCTTCAAGCAGGATCCCATGATTTTCATCCCCCACATCTGCCCACAGCTTAGTTATTCCTAAAGCTATATACAGTGGGACGAGCAACAGAGGTAGCTCACTGCCCCGCCTGCACCCCACCTCCATCAATCTGTTTGACTGCAAAGGAGTTTTCCATAATCATTCCTAAAAGTCCCTTTGGACACCCAGGTTTTTCAGATCGTTTTACAACTTGCTCCAAAGTACAGCTTTGAAGACTGTCTTGAATCCGATAAATAAAAAAATAACGTTTTTGCAGAACCAC
The DNA here is from genome assembly GCF_040938575.1 of Ambystoma mexicanum. Classification (NCBI taxonomy): domain Eukaryota; kingdom Metazoa; phylum Chordata; class Amphibia; order Caudata; family Ambystomatidae; genus Ambystoma; species Ambystoma mexicanum. The sequence continues at coordinate 821,888,733 of NC_090939.1, forward strand.
AACTTTCATTATAAACATAAACATTGGAAAATGTGGTTGCCTCTGCCTATACCTTTATGAAAGCTGTCCTGAAAATGTGTAGGAACATACTTTTCAACTGCCCAGCTTTCCAACCTCATCCGTAACAATTTCGCAAAATCCTAAGTGGTATCTAGGTGGGAGATGAGTCTAAAATGTGAGTGGTTTATTTTATCCCCTCTTGGTATAATGGAATAATGTCTGTGCCTCGTCAACTTTCTGGTAATAAATAATCATTCATAATGCCGTTAAAGAATTGAGTTAAAACCAGTGTACACATCACTAGCTCCATTGTTAAGCGCTCCACATGTAGTTTGGCCCATGGGCTATGCCTACTTTCTGGGGCATAATTACCTGCTTGACCTCTAATTCAGTGATCACCACACTATTTCCCATTTGTGAACAGTCTATCCCAAAAGATGTTTTCTGGCAGCCTTCTCATAACGCATATAGAGCTAAGAAGTAATCAAACGTATGAATTCTAAAATCAATATATGAGGGGCTGCATCGATATTCGCTTCTGCCCTGTTTACTATTGCCATGACTCTAAAGAATGAACTGATCTTACTGCTTCTAGTGGTTGTTTTTTGTATTGAGATTTTTTGTACATGAGCCGAGCATCCCTCATCCCAAGGATAAAGGACACAAATATCTATTTTGACGATCCTCAAAAGCTGCTGTTTGGCTTTCAGACAATGTGGCTCAAACCACAAATTCCTACATTTGATTGACATGTCTAATCCGGCCACTGGCACAGGTTTCAAAATGTGTTATCATATGAACCATTTTTTCAAACAGGACCATTAGTTAATATAGCCACACGTGGTGTTGCCTGAGGTGCAAGAAAGAGATGTGAATGCAGAATGCCAGCTATTGAAGACAAAGGTGGGTGTCTGAAAGTGCAGACCCCCACCTTACATGTTATGGTAGAAATATGAATGGGTGTGGGGAGGGTGATGAAGCTTGTGGGGGTGATTCCCTAAGTCCCTTTTCTACCCGGCAGCTAACGGGGAAGGAGGATTGGGGCCCAGGACAGGGAGCTCAAGGCCAGCAGGTAAGTGGTGGTCAGTGGGTAAGTGCAGGGGAGGGTGGGGCTTGGGGATGATATGTGAGCCAGCAGCTCTGTAATGGGCTGGTGGAGTAGCCAGGGGCCGAGTTACGAGAAAATTGTAATTTTGAGTCAACCTGCTGTGGGGCCCGCCCCAACAGCTCAGGGGGCCACCATAGTCCACCTGCCCCTCCCTACACAGGAGAAGTCACTTAATTACAATAAAAACTGAAAAGAAAAGGTACTAGTCCAAAGAATCACTGCGTTTGGACAAACCTTCCCGCACACATGAAATTAATATTTAGTTTAGAAATACTTTGAGATCTGTAGTTAAAAGTGAGGCAAGAAGGTACCAAAGACAACACTGATTATCCAAAACCAGGGAAGAGTCGTTACTGCAAATAGGCAAAGTGAGCACAAATAAGAGTAAAATAAGAGCATACAAAAGAAGACTCCAAGGCAATACGCCGCTGGTTGACTATTGCCATCATTTCAAATTGACATTCGCTGAAGTCATGAAGGAACTATAGGAATTCATTCAGGGAGATACAAAAATCACCTAAAGTTTACTGACATAACCGCCAAATTTGCAGGTCATTAGGCGGGCATAGCTGACCGCTTGCCCGCATAGCAACCACACTGGCTGTTTCGGTTGCTTGCCACAACGCTGGCATTTCATAAGGTGGGGTTTTAAACCCTGGGCCCCCATGATCCAAAGAACTGAATGCTTGCAACAGAGGCTCTGCCCAAATGTGCACTGGTTGGAACTAGCGCTGCACCGGTGTGATATAAAGTGAGAGTTTAAACGCAGGCCCCCCAAGGGGCAAACAACTGAATGCTTGCAACAGAGGCTCTGCCCAAATGTGCACTCGTTGGAACTAGCGCTGCACCGGCGTGATATAAGGTGAGAGTTTAAACGCAGGCCCCCCAGGGGGCAAACAACTGAATGCTTGCATCAGAGACTCCTGCCTAACTGTGCCCTTGGGGATCTACGTTTCGGGAAAAAAAATGTGAAGCCCAAAATGCTGTTTTTTTTTTCGTTTTTATTATCACAATGGGCCTCATTATAAGTTTGGCAGTCCAGTAACAACGGTACCGGTAAGCTTGTTACCGGACCGGCAAATTACGAGGTCTGCGAGCGGGTGCCTGTTCGCCTGCCAGATCTCATCTGCTGGGCAGACCGGCACCCGCGAGCAGACCATGTTGGATGCACCGGCACCATTCACGAATGGTGTTGGTGCATCCAACTTCCCCATTCCCAGTTGACTCCAATAGGACTCAACTGGGAATGGGGAGTGATATTTTTGGGCGTCCGGGAATTGGCCAGCCAGACATAATCAGGCCCATTTTATTATATATATATATGCAGGGGAAGACCCACCACAGCCCCGCCACATTTATTATTAACTTAAACCCTATGGGGAAGCAGGGCTTTCAAATGTCAGTATCTTGGGCTTCTCAATGATGGGCTGTGGTGTTTTGGTATATTCCATGTGTGTTCATAACGCACGGACCCGGGGAGGGGTGGACGGGGGTCGAACCTGTGTTGGCTTCCAAGCGAGCACGTTACCCCTGAGCTATCCTCCCGAAACGTAATTCCTCTAGTCCTATGGGACATCTGAATGGGGATTGACCAAAGCTCACAGATAAGCATTCCACAGTTCCTACTAGCAGTAGCCGTAGTTCCGTTTGGAGGAGTAAGCACTGGTAATACCACCAAGCTCGTAATGAGGCCCGTTGGTTGGATCTTTCAAAGGTAAATGACTATGAGGAAGGTGCTTGCCTGTGGCTGCTTGCAGGGGGCCGTGTTTCATTGGTAGCTGATAGGCACCTGGGCATTGAAGGGGTACAGTACACATCCTTGAACAAATAAGCACGTCGAGCACACAGGCTTGAGTGTGTTGACGACATTTCTTTATTCCAACAGTGGCAATTAGCAGCAGCTTGGCCAATAGAGAAACCATGCAGCAATCAATACACAAAGTGAAACCTTCAAACTGCACCGGTACTGTTTTCCAGCACTTGTACCAACACCCGTCAATGCTACAACCAACAGTTTGCAGAAACATCGGCTGCGGGGGCTCTTCTATCACTTCTAGAGTGTACAGTGTAAGATATGCATACAGTACATTTTAAAGTTTCATTGAGATCACATTTTGTAGGGTTAACATTTTTGTAGCAATGACTCCAAATAACAGCTGGTAGTAGGAGTCATTTTTAAAACTTTGCGGCTGGAGATACGGAATGGGTGCGGAACCATGCATGAAACAGTGGAGATACGGAATGGGTGCGGAACCATGCATGAAACAGTAAAGATACGGAATGGGTGCGGAACCATGCATGAATCAGTGGAGATACGGAATGGGTGTGGAACCATGCATGAAACAGTGGAGATACGGAATGGGTGCAGAACCATGCATGAAACAGTGGAGATACGGAATGGGTGCGGAACCATGCATGAAACAGTGGAGATATGGAATGGGTGCGGAACCATGCATGAAACAGTAGTTGCTTGCAGGGCAAGAGAGAATGACAGTAGATGACTCTTATGAAGTAATTGCCAAACAAAACACAGTAGCCGATGGTTGACACTTTTGTGTCAGTGAAACTCAGGACACCCCACACCAAAGGCATTTTCCTGAGAATCCATCAGGTGTAACCTGTGGTGGGACACACACACATATGGGGATGCCTACATTGCTTTCAAACGTCCCCCTTTCATTCACCCCAGAAGGATGCCCCCCCCCCCCTTCATGTACTTGCCCTGCAGACCTTTAAGAGGAGGACTATGGGACAAGAATATATTGAGGCAATAGCAGCCCTACGTTAGCGATTCAAAGTAATTGCAGATGTTCTCCGGCCCTGCCAAGCCAAAAGTAACCAAGAGGCCCTGTGACTTCTGAATGAATAAGGACCTGTCTAAGTAAGTGAGAATTGAATTGAGCACTTCCAACACATGTGGAGGCTGAACTTCCACCATAACTGGGATCGTGCAGAATGCAACAAGGATGTTTTGCTGAAACCTATGGTAAGAAAAGACGAGCTTGGGCTGAAACAATGTTCAGAATGGAGAACCAGGCACTTCAATAATCAGGAAAAGCTCATGGCGCAACTAAGTCACCAATTTTCCCACTCACCTGGATGACATAATCACCACCTCAAATAGGGCTTTGAAGGATATTTATTTGCTATCTAAGGACTCTTCTGAAGTTGGCTGCTAAGGACCACAGAAAGGTCCTTTGCAGGGGTGGGGATTCATTTGGGTGGTGGGGGGTCTGAGCAAAAGGAAACTGCTTAGAAGCCGAAACACCAGTGATGTTCCATCTTGCAAACCTCCCAGAAAGCCCTAACTGCCAAGATCGCTTCCGAATGACTCCCACGGGTTGAAACAGAAATCCCCAAGACAAAACCATCCTGAAGGAACTGAATGTTGTCTGGAATGGGTGGTTGAAGGGGGTCAACTTGTTTTGTACGCACAACTTGGCGTTGATTTCACATGCCCAGGGATCAGGCTCCCTTGAGCAGAAGAAAGTCATCTGTGCGTTCTCCTAGGAGACAACCTGGCCTCTCCTTGGATCCCCAAACTTCTGGTAACTTTTTTGAAAAACCATGGTTAGAGAGAGATGTTGGGGACGGGGGAACATCTTGCTCAGCTTGCCTGCGACCAGCTGTTTGCCCCGGATGAGTACTTCTGTCATGCTGGAGATTAATCCTCCACTTCACCTGCAAAGTCGGAATTCTGTTGTGGGATAAAACTGGTGTCAAAAAAGTGGCGATAACAGAATTACTGACAATAGTCCACTGCACCGCCAAACTTGCCATGAGGCCTTTTTTCTTTTTTTGTCTATTTTAGGAGATCGTAGAATTTCAACAAGGTTTTCCTTCGCAATCCTTTCCGATTCAGACCCATGAGATGGAGCGGCTCTTAAAAGTATATGTGGGGCTTGTGCCTCCTTCTGGATCTGCACTGAGGGGATACAAATAAAGAGGTAGAGTAGGAAGTAGGAGAATCCCTACAGTGCCTCTTTTTATATGAATGTTTCCTCATTCTGCCGGTTCCACTCCAAAATCACACCAAAATGCAATATACTGGCGTGAAGCACTCAGTTTATTGACTATATCCATGGAAGGCAGATGGATGCCCAAAGCTGGAAGGGATATCATATTTCCAAATACTGACTGCCCGTCGGAGACAGGACATAAATGGGGCGAGCAGGCAGTACCAGGCGGACATTTTAGAGTAAGATGTAGTTGTCTAATGATAGTTAACATGGAGGAGAGCCAATGGCTGACAAATAACTAGGTGGGGTTTAAAAAACCCAGGTATAGGATTCATCTCGAGTGAGGTGGGATTCACATCAATTAGCAATGGACTGTGACAAGGTGGAGGGACATATGGGGAATAAGAAAACAAAAGGTAATATGGCATTCAACATGGCAGGCAGTTTGTGTTCAACTGAGTCGAGATTCAAATAAAGAAATCAAAACGAAAAGAGAATTTGTGTAGATCTTACCGAAATAAACCGCTGTGCTCCATTCACCCCATTCGGTATTCATGCCACAGAATGCTTCAATGGCTTGTCTTGCTCTCATTTTTAGGGTGTACGTCTTATGGATGTCAAATCCGTTGACTCTGTAATCCGTGCTCGTTCTTAATGTATATGTTCTCTAGATAGGGAAGGGAAACATCAATTTGTTACAAATAAACCCTTGAATGACCGAGAATGTTCTATGCCAAGTCATCTCTTTTATTCAGATTATTTTTAGTTTCCCTACAGGGGGATTTTTTGTTTTTATCAAACAAGACAAACTGCATACATTGTTTTCAGAAAACGGGAACTGCCACCTAAGGTTTCTGTGTTTCTGATGATCGGTTTTTATTTAAAAAAAAACTATGGCAAGTTGCATACTCATACTTTAATGCTTAACAGTGGCCGGGCAAAGCTGTGTTCAATTTGCAGTGAAAGAACAGGAGCCATCCTGAGTAGCTCTGCCAGGAGTTGCCCACTAGGTTGGCTTTCTGGGGATGGCATGTGGCGATGATAGGGCAAGCAGAGATGACCTCATAGAATCCTTGATCCAACTATCATCACAGAAAGTGGCATCACTGATTTGCAAAATGACAAAAGGTGACAACCATTTAAAGAATAAAACAATTCTAAAGCAGCTAAAAGGGGTTACCAACCTTGAGGATCTGAAGGAGATAAAAGTAACATTGACTTGAGGTGCAGGATATATAATTAGATAGGAGAGGTTGCCCAACCGCTTGGTTCTATGTGAGAGGGAAGGAAGAGGGCCAAGAGAAATGTAAAAGAATGGGGGCCAGAAACTGGACAGAGTTTGATTGTCATGAGAATCTCCATTTAGTTTGAACTCCATTTTGTTTCTCAGATCCGACCTGCAACGTTGAGATATCAGAGCTGTTTAGTCAAGGGTCTTGCCCTGTCAGAGGAGGTTTTGGGTACAATCTGTGTAAGAGTAGATGGTGAGGTCAAAGGGGCAATCAGGGAGGGTAAGAGATTGTATAAATGTTGAAGAGCAACGGTGAAAGAAAGGATCCTTGAGCTATTCTGCAGGAAAGAGTTGAGGTTTGAATTTCAAAGGGGACATAGTAACAACCTGAGATCTTTCAGAAGGAATAATTCAATCAATGAGAGAGCACAACAATGGACCCCTGAAGAATGTTAAGACGGATTTCTGAACTCTGTCCTGGTGGCGCAGAAGTTCAGAAGGCCAACCTAATTACTTGGAACAGGGTAACCTCTGGACGAGCCAGACCAATCAAGGTAGCGATCGCGGCGGTCAAGACTAGGTCTCAAGAGGGGTGAGGGTGACTGAAAGCCCGCAATGAGCACACAAAGCAAGAGCGCTTACAAACTACTCCAAACAGTTGTTATATCAAAAATATATACACATTTATTTTAAGGCCTTTAAAACAATGACCGTAGCGAGAAAATCACAATATCACAATATTAAACCAACACATACCATATCAACACAATATATATACAAATACAACAGTCGCTAGCGTTATAAGCACGAAATGTGTAGTCCACCTGAAAGGGAAGGAAAACAGGCAGTGCGATAACGCTTTAGACTCAGTTCGCCTTCAGAGGCACCTAACTAGATGGAAGTCCGAGCCCTGCGAAGAGTGGAGCCTTGTGCTCAAAGTACCTGCCACGCCGGTGCCAACGGGCAAAAGGGGAAGCTCTTCGGAGGAAGTCAGGCAGTTCGGGTTAGTGCCCAGAAGAAGGAGAACAGGTTCCGCAACTCAAGCGCAGCCTCCACAGCGAGCAGAAGCAGAGTGCGAGTACGGACAAAAGGGTGCTGTTTTTACACAGCGGGGAAAAGCAATGGGCTACTGCAGGAGGGCGACCAGATCCTAGCTAAACTACTCACCGGTCCCCGAAGCAAGCAGACCCAGGCTTCTCCACGTTAGTTTCAGCAGCTGGCAGGTTCAGAAGAGCAGGGAACGCCTCGTAGTCGTGTAGAGCAAAAAGACGTCCCAATCGACGAAACCAGCACAGTTTGTTGCCGCAGCAGGACAACGGAGCGGCCGTGTGTATCCGAGCCAAATGTACACTCCTCCCTTCAGACTTGGGAACGCCAAGTGTACGAAGCGTGGGAGAGTGACCAGGACTCGAAATACAACAAAACCTGGCGGCGGTTACAGAGCAGGACTCCCTTGTAAGCTGGTCAGTCAACTGGATGGCCCAGAGACACTTCCGAAGGCTTACTTGGCAGGAGATGATGAAGTCGCCGGGAATAGCTGTTCCTGCTATTCCAAAGGTCGAAGCACCAGTACAGGCCTTCTGGTTCGATCAAAGGAGGAAAGGGTTTCACAGGACGACAGCAGTGCAAAGGAGGATTCCTTCAGCGGGTCACCAGCGATTCCTCGGTCCAGCCTCGTGGTTGCAGGATACTTGGCTCCTGTATTCCTTCGTTCGTGAGAACTCAGGAGATTGACATGGTAGTGGTGTTTTCTGCCCCCTCTTATCCACGGTTCCCTTCGCGCCAAAACGGAGGGGAGCCAATGGGAGATCCGCTCATCAACACACATACCATACGTGGACCAATCACGGACCACGGTGGTCCCAGGCATTCACACTACCCTAGACTCTCTGGCACCCAGGATGTGTATTGGGACCAGACATCCCAGCCCACACCCTGGAGGCACACAAACGACATGTAGAAGCCCGCGAAAGCAACCACGTTTCGCGGGAAAGTACATGCCCAAATAAGGAAGGCCTCGGGTCGCTCGACCTGGGGAAGGTGAAGGGAGCAAGACGGTCAGTGGACAAGACAAAGGGGCCTCGTGGTCTGGCCATTTTGGGAGCCAGGCCACCATTTTGGGTTCAGTGCGAAAAACGTGCTCAGAACGCCAAAAGGAGCTCAAAATAAACAAAACGATCGCTGCCACCATTCGAGTCCCTGAATGACTTGCACCGATCAAATACCATCCTAAAAGAGTATCTAGGGCCTGTAGAAGGCTAGAGACCCAAGAGAGCTGTAACTTAGCTTACAGTGCCCTCTTGTGTCATGTTGCACTAAAGCCGCAACATGATAAAAGAAACTACGGGAAACAGCGTTCCCCGGTACTGACTGTCTTAAGGGCATGTCAGTTTCCCCATAAGAAAAGGAGCGAAAGCCCAGAGGAGTGCGGCAGAAGGCTGCACTTCTCTGGCAAAGTCAAGAACAAGGTGAAAAACAACAGCAAAAAGTTTAGGGGTTGCCACATGGAAGGAAAATTACCTACAATTACGAAATCTTTCCTAACACTCGCCCCTCCCAGACTATGGACAGGGGGAACTAATCCACCCCTGGATGAGTCTCTTGTTCAGGTCGGTTAAACATTCTGGACAACCCATCAGCATTGCTATGTTGGACACCTGGCCTATGCTCAATAGTGAAGTCGAAGCCTTGTAGACTTATGGACCACCTAAGCAACTTTGGATTCTCCCCTTCATGTTCATTAGCCACTTTAACGGCTTATGGTCAGTCTGCACAGTGAAGTGGGTCCCATAGAGGTAGGGCCTCAGCTTCCTTAGGGCCCACACAACAGAGAAACATTCTTTCTCTACCGTGGACCATCTGAGCTCTCTGTCCTTAAGCTGGCGACTAATAAAACCGATAGGGTGTTCCTTACCCTTCTCATCTACTTGTGATAGTACAGCTCCTATCCCAGTGTCAGAGGCATCCGTCTGCACGATAAAAGGTCTTTGATAATCAGGGGCCCTGAGGACAGGGGCCTGGCACAAGGAGTCTTTCAAGCCATTTAAGGCCTTCTCACACTCGTCGGTCCAAGTTACCTTCTTGGGTTTCTTCGGAGTTGTGAGGGCAGTCAGAGGAGCAGCTATGGTGCCATAGTCTGCCATAAAATTGCGATAATACCCCGTGAGTCCTAAGAAGGCTCTCACTTGGGTTTGCATAGTGGGGGTAGGCCAGTCTTGTACTGCTTGTACGTTACTGGGTAGAGGCTGTATCCTCCCTCCACCTACTTCATGTCCAAGGTAAACCACTGAGCCTTGTCCAATCTGGCATTTACTAGCCTTTATGGTCAAGTGTGCTTTCTGAAGAGCCTGGAGCACAATCCCGAGGTGTTTCACATGGTCTTCCCAGGTGGCACTGAAAACTGCTATATCGTCCAGATATGCAAGACAGAATTCGTCCAACCCATTCAACACATGATTCACAAGCCTCTGGAAAGTGGCAGGTGCATTCTTCAACCCGAACGGCATTACCCGGAATTGGTAAAGGCCGTCTGGAGTAGAAAATGCTGTCTTCTCCTTGGCATGTTCTGCTAAAGCTATTTGCCAATAGCCAGCAGTGAGGTCAAACGTACTGAGGTACTTGGAGGCACCCAAAGTATCCACCAGCTCATCTGTTCTAGGCAAGGGGTGTGCATCTGTCTTGGTGACAGCATTCAGAGCCCTGTAATCCACGCAGAACCTCAATTCAGAAGTGCCTGCCTTTGGAACCAACACCACAGGGCTGGACCAAGGACTACTAGAGGGTTCAATCACCCCAAGATCTAACATCTTGTTGACCTCGGTCTTAATATAAGACCGTACTTTGTCGGACATCCTGTATCCCCTACTTTTGGTAGGTACACTGTCTCCTGTGTCAATGTTATGTTTGCACCAAGGTGTCAAACCAGGCGACTGTGAAAACAGGGGGGAAAACTGCCTAAGCAAACTTTTCACCTCAGCCTGCTGATCAGAAGTCAGGTGAGGGGCCACTCGGACACCCTCAAAGGAGCTATCTGAAGGACCGCTTTGGAACAGGTCGGGGAGAGGTTCAGACTCCTCTTCCTCAACGTCTGAAGCCAGTAGCAGTGCTGCGATTTCGACTCTTGGGATGAAAGACTTCAGCCTATTCACGTGGAACACTTTTGGAGCCTGTCCAGGCCTTCCAAGGTCCACTAAATAGTTAACCTCACCCAGGGGCTCCACCACTGTGTAAGGACCTGACCATTTGTCCTGTAAAGCTCGAGGCCTTATGGGATTCATGATCAGGACTTGCTGACCAGGTGTAAAGTTGATGAGGGAAGCTTTCTGGTCGTACCAATGTTTCACCAGCGCTTGCCCTGCCTTCAATTTATCACTAGCCAAGCCCATCAGAAGTACCATCCGTTTTCTGAGCCCTAGCACATAATCAACTACATTGGTAGTAACAGGGGGAGTGGGCATCTCCCATCCCTCTTTGACGATGGCTAAGGGTCCCCGTACGGGATGACCGAACAGAAGTTCGAAGGGGCTGAAGCCAACACCCTCCTGTGGTACCTCTCGGTAGGCAAACAGTAAGCATGGTAAAAGAAGATCCCATTTTCTTCTCTGAGGCTCCTCCAGAGCCCCAATCATGCTCTTTAACGTTCTGTTGAAACGTTCCACCAGACCATTGGTCTGGGGGTGGTATGCAGAAGAGAACTTGTAGGTGACCCCACATTCTTTCCACATAGCCTGCATATACTTCGACATAAAGTTGCTGCCACGATCTGACACAACTTCTTTAGGGAAGCCAACCCTAGTAAATATGCCGAGTAAAGCTTTTGCAACTGACTTGGCAGTTACAGTTTTCAATGGGATGGCCTCAGGATACCTGGTTGCATGGTCGACCAGCACCAGGATAAACCTATTGCCCGAGGATGTTTGCGGGTCAAGGGGACCAACGATGTCGATCCCTACCCTTTCAAATGGTACCCCCACAACTGGGAGCGGTACCAACGGAGCTTGGATTGTCGCGCCAACCTTACCAGACAACTGGCAGGAGGCACAACTCCTGCAGTGACTTTCTACTTGCACCCCCATCTTGGGCCAGTAGAAGTGCATGGATAACCTTTGCTTGGTCCTCTTCATACTAAGGTGACCAGCAAGGGGAACTTCATGCGCCAACTGCAGGAGGAAGGGCCTAACAGCAAGGGGAACCACCAACCTCCTATGGTCTCCTTCTGTAGACTCTGTGGGCTCACTATACAGGAGTCCACCTTCCCAATAAATCCTATGCTTCCCAGGAGGTTCACCCTCAAGCTGGCAGCAGGCCTGTCTCCTTAGGCCTTCCAGAGATGGGCACTCACGTTGGCCTTTACTGAATTCGTCCCTATCAGGACCTCCTTCAACTAACAAGTCTTTTAGTTCAGGATGATCGTTGGGGTCGAATACTTCAGGCATCGCCACCTCCTCGTCAGGCCCGGGCGATTGACCAACTTCCTCCACCGCAGTGGCAGGCGAGCTCGGGGGAATATTCTCTTTCCCTCGTTTTGACTTGTAGACTCCTTTCGCCTTGGGTTTCCCCTTTGGCTGGGGCGGCGTATTGGACTTGGCCAATGCTGCCCGTGTTTGAGACCGTGTGTAGGGTCTTTCGGCAGTGTCTCCTACGAGCCCTAAAGCTCTGAGATCATTACCCAACAAGACCTTTCCCGGGACGTTTCTCTGAATGCTCACTGGAATCCTGACTGCTGCACCATTTAAAGTAAGATTTACAGGTATTACGGGAAACATACAGAGGGGGCCGTCAGCCAACTTAGTGGGCATCAGAGTAGCTCTGGCAACTTCCTCTGAGTCTACCAAGGTAGAATCCACTACAGTGCGGCTGCACCCACTATCCCTAAGAGCTGGAGTATCCACTCCATTGATCAGCACACTGTCTTTAAAGTAGTGCTTGGTATTATCCGGAATCCTAGCATAAGCCTCTGCGACTTTAGGCTCCCAGGAACCCAGGGACACTAAAACTACCTCAGCCTCTATTCCGCTGGGAAATGAGTCTGAGGAGAAGGATGCTCCTGTAATCTCTTCTTCCTCGTAGGAGGAGAAGGCCAGATTAGCGGAGTGGACCCCCAAAGGTCTAACCTTACAACGGGGATCCCCCTTCACGTGGTCAGTTGCTCCACAAGAAAAACAAGCCCCAGTGGGTCTGTTTACGTAGGGAGGCTTATTGTAACCAGAGTTCTGTTTCGGAGGCTGACCTCCACTACCCTGTGAGTTCTCTTGTGTCGTACCCTTGTTTTTCTTTTTGTGGCCCTTATGGGAAGAAGATTTAGCAGATTCCCCACCCTCCATATCTTTGGACTTTTCCCCTTCCTCCTGCTTACCAGGATGAGTTTTGTCCTTATGGGACACTCGATGTGACACCCATAAGTCTGCTGCAATGGCCAGCTTCTTAGGATCTATCTCCTTCGAATCGGCCAAATGCTGCTTAAGCTCCGGGGAAGAAGAAGCAAAAATGTGTTCCAGCATGACAAGATTTATCATGCCTTCGAAGGTAGAAACCTTATAACCTTCGACCCAGCCAGTTAAGTTTTTCAAGGATTCAGCGACATAAGATACCCAAGTACCACCTTCCTTTTTCTTATACTCTCGAAAACGCTTTAAATATTGGGCCGGAGTCTTCCCAAACTTTAAAATGAGAGTTTGCTTTAACATTGCGAAATCAGCTCGCTCAGCCTTTGACATTTCCATAATGGCACTACAGCCAGAATGGGGCAGTCTACTGAGCAACCACGCAATCTTATCAGCATTGTCAACTTCTTGAACCTTGCATGCATACTCAAACGCATTCAGCCAGTCCATAATGTCATTCCTTTCTTCATACACACTGAGCAGATCTTTCGGAAACCGTGGATGAGAGGAAGCCCCAGACCCATGTCCAGGACCCTTGGACCCATTTGCAACCTGAAGCTTGGCCAGTTCCAACTGGTGATCCCTGTCTTTTTGTTTTTCTGCCTGTTCGATTTTTAGTTTGGCTATGCTGAATTCAAGCTCCTGCTGCCTAAACCGCAGCTCTTGCTTCTTGAATTCAAGCATAGCCTCCCCATCAGCACTGGCAGAGGAAACATTAGACATCACATCCTCCCTGTCCTCGTGGTCGCGATGGATCAGTGCAGCGGCAGAACCGTTGGTTCTACCAGTGAGAGCAGCCCCACCACCTTCTGCACTGTCCTCAGAAGTTATAGCGTCAAGCTGCGCTTCTTGCCACGCCACGATTCTTTGGATCATTTCCAATTTAGTGCCTTGAGAGGAAACCCCTCTCTCCGCACACATCTTCTTCAATGTTTCTGATTTGGAAGCATTTAAAGTTAACAAGGTATTTGTTTCCATACTGTTTGATAGGACTATGGCCTTTTTAAAGTTATACTACAATAATTCACTACGTGTACTGGTTGGAATAACCTGAAATGCCCTAGTTCGAGCGCAACACTGGATACCTTCAGTCGTATCCCACCGCTGTACACCAATTTGTTAAGACGGATTTCTGAACTCTGTCCTGGTGGCGCAGAAGTTCAGAAGGCCAACCTAATTACTTGGAACAGGGTAACCTCTGGACGAGCCAGACCAATCAAGGTAGCGATCGCGGCGGTCAAGACTAGGTCTCAAGAGGGGTGAGGGTGACTGAAAGCCCGCAATGAGCACACAAAGCAAGAGCGCTTACAAACTACTCCAAACAGTTGTTATATCAAAAATATATACACATTTATTTTAAGGCCTTTAAAACAATGACCGTAGCGAGAAAATCACAATATCACAATATTAAACCAACACATACCATATCAACACAATATATATACAAATACAACAGTCGCTAGCGTTATAAGCACGAAATGTGTAGTCCACCTGAAAGGGAAGGAAAACAGGCAGTGCGATAACGCTTTAGACTCAGTTCGCCTTCAGAGGCACCTAACTAGATGGAAGTCCGAGCCCTGCGAAGAGTGGAGCCTTGTGCTCAAAGTACCTGCCACGCCGGTGTCAACGGGCAAAAGGGGAAGCTCTTCGGAGGAAGTCAGGCAGTTCGGGTTAGTGCCCAGCAGAAGGAGAACAGGTTCCGCAACTCAAGTGCAGCCTCCACAGCGAGCAGAAGCAGAGCGCGAGTACGGACAAAAGGGTGCTGTTTTTACACAGCGGGGAAAAGCAATGGGCTACTGCAGGAGGGCGACCAGATCCTAGCTAAACTACTCACCGGTCCCCGAAGCAAGCAGACCCAGGCTTCTCCACGTTAGTTTCAGCAGCTGGCAGGTTCAGAAGAGCAGGGAACGCCTCGTAGTCGTGTAGAGCAAAAAGACGTCCCAATCGACGAAACCAGCACAGTTTGTTGCCGCAGCAGGACAACGGAGCGGCCGTGTGTATCCGAGCCAAATGTACACTCCTCCCTTCAGACTTGGGAACGCCAAGTGTACGAAGCGTGGGAGAGTGACCAGGACTCGAAATACAACACAACCTGGCGGCGGTTACAGAGCAGGACTCCCTTGTAAGCTGGTCAGTCAACTGGATGGCCCAGAGACACTTCCGAAGGCTTACTTGGCAGGAGATGATGAAGTCGCCGGGAATAGCTGTTCCTGCTATTCCAAAGGTCGAAGCACCAGTACAGGCCTTCTGGTTCGATCAAAGGAGGAAAGGGTTTCACAGGACGACAGCAGTGCAAAGGAGGATTCCTTCAGCGGGTCACCAGCGATTCCTCGGTCCAGCCTCGTGGTTGCAGGATACTTGGCTCCTGTATTCCTTCGTTCGTGAGAACTCAGGAGATCGACATGGTAGTGGTGTTTCCAGCCCCCTCTTATCCACGGTTCCCTTCGCGCCAAAACGGAGGGGAGCCAATGGGAGATCCGCTCATCAACACACATACCATACGTGGACCAATCACGGACCACGGTGGTCCCAGGCATTCACACTACCCTAGACTCTCTGGCACCCAGGATGTGTATTGGGACCAGACATCCCAGCCCACACCCTGGAGGCACACAAACGACATGTAGAAGCCCGCGAAAGCAACCACGTTTCGCGGGAAAGTACATGCCCAAATAAGGAAGGCCTCGGGTCGCTCGACCTGGGGAAGGTGAAGGGAGCAAGACGGTCAGTGGACAAGACAAAGGGGCCTCGTGGTCTGGCCATTTTGGGAGCCAGGCCACCATTTTGGGTTCAGTGCGAAAAACGTGCTCAGAACGCCAAAAGGAGCTCAAAATAAACAAAACGATCGCTGCCACCATTCGAGTCCCTGAATGACTTGCACCGATCAAATACCATCCTAAAAGAGTATCTAGGGCCTGTAGAAGGCTAGAGACCCAAGAGAGCTGTAACTTAGCTTACAGTGCCCTCTTGTGTCATGTTGCACTAAAGCCGCAACATGATAAAAGAAACTACGGGAAACAGCGTTCCCCGGTACCGACTGTCTTAAGGGCATGTCAGTTTCCCCATAAGAAAAGGAGCGAAAGCCCAGAGGAGTGCGGCAGAAGGCTGCACTTCTCTGGCAAAGTCAAGAACAAGGTGAAAAACAACAGCAAAAAGTTTAGGGGTTGCCACATGGAAGGAAAATTACCTACAATTACGAAATCTTTCCTAACAAAGAACAATGCTGGATGGGAGGAGTTGGTGAGTAATGGTGTTGAACACCATTGAATGGTCGAGTAGAATAATGTGGGGGGCTGGGTGCTGCTGCCATGAAGGTGGTTGTTATAAACAAATGGTTGGAATTGGAGGGTAATTTACTGTTCCAGAATTTTGGCCAGAAAGGTAACTCTAGAGATTGTATGGTAGTTCATAAGGTCAAAGGTGTTCAGAGAAAGTTTGTTGAGGGTGGGAGTGATAATGGCCCTTTTGAAGTAAGGAGGATGACTTCAGAAGAAGGTGAGGGTAAGGACAGTGTAAGGCAGCTATTTTAAAGACGTGAGGGAGAAAAGAGGGAAGGCAGAGGGTGCACATAGGGTGGTGAGGAGTACGGTAATGGCAGAGGTGAGAGCTAGTATTGTTGCTGAAATGCCAAGGCAGATGTATGCTGTTATATTAATGAAAAATAGGGAAAGCTCTTCACAAAGTTAGGTTGGAGGGGCGGAGGGGAGGATACAGGTAAAGCAAGTTCAGAAAGGACTTTAACTGGTTATTAGAACGTTTTTGGGGGAGCAGCAGATCCAATAAATTAAATGTGCTCTCTTTGCAAATCTTCCATTTGCTATTTTATGGTGAGTGCGTGTATGCCTGACACCATTATCATTCAAGGTTGCTTTGGATCAGGAGATCAGAAGATGTCATTAGAGAATCCATTTTTTACAAAGTGTTTCTTGGAACAGTGTTTGTTTTCTTTTGGGGGGAAATTTGATCAAAGGCAGTAGTTAGGAGGGATTTAGTGAAGCTCAGTAAGAGGTTGGGGGAGTGCCAAAGGGAGAATGGGGTCTCGGTCAGATGGGAAAATGCTGGAAGGTGAAGCAGGAGAAAGGAGGGGAGGGCACAAAGGGGAAAAGAGTATACTAATCAAGAGAGCAATGCAGAAGTGATCAGCTCAAGGGGCAGGATGTCCTCAAAGTAAGAGATTTGTTTGCCGTTGTTATTAAAAGTTAATGGTGTGCACTTTGGAATGGATGAGGCCAGACATGTGGTGTTTGAGACCAATGGCTAAGATGTTTACATTACAGCAATAGGCTAGTCAGTTCTTTGTGAAATTAGTCCATATGTTGAAGTCCTTAATGACTAGCAGTTTTGAATAAGAAAGAAGGAGTTGGGCAGTGGCACTGGCAAAGATGTCCCCAGAAGCAGCATGGAGACCGGTTCTTCTGTAAATGACGAGGATGTTTAAGGTGAATGAACAGGAAGGGCAGCAGTGTATAGATCTGAAAGGGGCAAACCCAACACAGCCATCATAGTCCAGGGCATGGCATCAAACATCAACACAGCTTGTTATGTCCGGCTATGGCCTCACATGCTCAAAGTATTGTCATGTGTGATGCTGACATCATTTTCAAGGTACCATCTCTTAGGCCTGCTACTATCATCTCATGCCAGCTATGGTCTCATACGCTGGATACATACATCAGGAGCTATATACTGCCATTATGTTCTCTGACCTGCCAAGTGTCAGGCATCTTGTGTGCCACTTATTCATTTTAATATACACTGCTTCATTCCATCATGACAATGGTAATGCCACACACAAGATAGGAGTTGGACCATGGTCAATAGAATGCCATGAAACATTTTCTATATGCAAGACACCAGCTGCTGATCTGCAATCTTTCCTTGTCTGTGACCTCCTTTCATATCCCTTATCTGCAACATGGGGGTCTACTTGTTCTCTTCTCCTGCTGCACACACAATAGGAAACCAACTGCCCTCTGCTGTCTGCCACTTTGTGTTCAGCCTTTGCCATCAGGTAGCTTCAGCGTATGACCCTTGCAGTCTCACTAAAAGTGGTATACAAAATACAAGGAAATGCCACAGAGAAGCATGCTGCAAAAATGGAAAGGTCACAAATACACAAAATGAAAATGTCAAAACTCTGTATGCTACATGCAGCTTCAGATGGCCACAAAATACAGTTATAGGGTAAGCACAGCCCTGTATTCCCAGATACTGGGCCTCATTACGAGTTGACCGGTCAAAAAGCAAATTACTGGCATGCCGGTGCAACCGTGACCGTGTAGCACTGCTGCCGGAATCAACGGTTGATTCTGAGTCAGCATGCACACGCATACTGGCATGCCGGTAACGGCTGCACCGGCATGCTGGTAAGACCCTCCAAACCCCCGATAGCGGCATCATCAATGCCGCAGACACCGGCATCCTAGCTGCCATAAGTAACGGTACCGTAAATACCGGTATCATAAATACCTGTACTGAAAGTGCCGGTACCGGAAGCACGTCATCGCACCGGAACGGGAAATGCACCGGCGGCCATCTTTCAAAACACAATCCATTGGAATCCTCTGCCTACAGCACCTGGATCGGCGAACTGTGGACTGTGTCAGCAAGGTGATGGCCAAGGCAACCAGAAAAGGCACAGTGTGGCTGCGAAAGCCACGTTTCAGTGATGAGGAGCTCAACATGCTCGCCGACACACTGGTTGAGCACGCAGATGTTGTGTTCTGCACAGACCTGCGCTGTGCAGCATAAATCTGCAAAAAAACAGCTGAGAGGAGGCTGCGCAAAAGGTCTCTGGGTAGGGGATAACCCCACACGTCGTCGAAGACTGCAGGAAAAGCTGGGACGATCCGCGGCTATCGCAGCCAGGCCACAGGTGGCGGAGCATCATCCCATATAAAGCTGGTTTGTTGGGAGGAAACCTGCAGCAACATCATAGACATGGAGGCCATCGAGGGTGTTGGCCATTCCGAGACGGGAGTCCCTTCATTGGGCGATGACGGTAAGTGACCCTTAGCGTAATACAAAAGTCACCACACACACCTAATACCCCAAGTACATAGGTGAAGTCCAAATGGCAAGGAGATGAGAGCAAATACATGGGCCATCACCTCCCACCTACAGTCAGCCCCTACAAAACCGCAAAATCCCTGCAATGAAAACACACAACAAACCCCACTGACAAAAGCCACATGAGTCCCCAATTGTAAACACAAGCACCATCTGCATGTACACACACACAATTACATCACTGTACAGATGCTGGCCTGACCACTGTGCCATCCAATTGCATGGTGCACACATCACCACTACTGATTGCACACTTGACCCACCCGGGCGCACCGGCTGGAGAACCATCCGACCAGCTACCACCAATACCCAGGGAGGAGCCCCAGCAAGGACACAAGGACACACTGCTGCGAACAAGGCACCCATGCCAATAGGCACCTCTGCCACAAAGGTAACTACAAAAAAAACACCTGCCCCACAGAAAACACCTCAGGTGGATGAGGAGGGATCCCCAGTGGGCAGTGATGTGGAGGGGCCACAGTCAATGGCCACCAGCGATATCAGTGAGGCAGCACAATCCGTGCAACATAGCGCGGTGGAGGAGGAACTGGAGGAGGCAGACACTGCAGGCTATTGCATGTCTGAGGACATGCCGAACACCCCAACCATGCAGCCTACCCCACAGTTCTCCTCCAAACCTGGCTCAGTTGGACACAGCTGTGCGGAGGACATGCCGGTAGTAGCATGCAGCACTGGGACCAGACACACACCACCTCCCGTGCAAGCACCAGCTGCACAATCCATCCGGGACCTGGAGGGGCGGCTGACCCGCATGGAGGAGTGGCAGCAGGCCATGCATGACATGGTCAAGCAGTACGTTACGAATGGGGAAGTCACACCCCGGGCCATGCAAGAGAACTCCAGGACAGTAAGCCTTGCTGTCTACCTTGTGGCTCGGCGCATATGTGAAGGCATGGCAGCCATGACATAGGCTGTCACCCAGTTGGTTGCCACCATGGCCCAATATCGTGATGCAGAGGCTGACCCACAACCCGTGCCATCGACCAGCACAACCTCGTCGAGTTCTACCCAGACAAGTCTGGTGCAGAGGTCACTGCGCCGTATGCACCGCCCAGAGGAACAACCCCCTCCACCTAAAAGGGCATGAGTGTGTGGGGGTGTTGGGCCGTGGGGTGTAGTTTGTTGTATATTAAAGGGTAGAGGTCTACGTTGGTTCCTGTTCACTGTACATAGTTTTCATTTCATTAATACATCTGTTGTGCAGAACAAAAACGCATGACTGGACATTGCTTTTTAAGTATGTGTCAATTTATTTCTTAACAGTGTTAAGTGCCCAGTGTCCCCTATTCCCAGTGCCTTGTGTTACCCAGCCCATCAAAAGTATTGTGCAATCAAAGTTTGGCGTACAACACGTCCTTCATTCACACTGTGCCGTGGTCGATATGCAGCATCTTCACCATCATCCTCCTCCTCTTCTGGTGGAATCAGGTATGTGTCAGGGGCAGGGGTACGTTGCGCCGGATGCACATGTTGTGCAGCATAGCACATGCCAACATTATCTTGCCCACTTTCTCAGGCCTGTAAATGAGTGCCCCACCCGACCTGCTGAGGCAGTGAAAACGGGCATTCAACAGGCCAAATGTCTGCACAATCGTGACGCGAGTGTGTGCATGTGCACGGTTGTAGTCGTCTTCATGCCTGTTCACTGGTTGCCTGATGGGGTTCTGTAAGAGGATTCAATTCAACACTACAGCTAAGTCAATGCCTAGTCTGCGATACTGAATGGAAACCCTTATTGATATACCTTTATGTCCAGTTCATGCGTTCTGGATGACTACCCCTATATAACACCCCTCTCTTGGAATCCCCCTGACCCCACTGAGCCAAGAAGTAGTTCTGTTTTGCAAGTTTAAAAGGTTTATTTGATAATTTAAACAATAGATATATATATCACACTTTATAATAAATTAATAATTGAATATCACACTTAATCTGAGCAGTAATCAACAATGGATAGTCCGGCACTAGCACACTTCTTTATAATCAATGATGAGTGGTTATAGGATGGATACGATAGCAACACTGGTAAATAGGGACAGAAGAATAATGTGGTAGAGAATGCTTTATAGGGTTCAAGGAAATGCAAGGTTGAATGAATGAAATGCAGTATAGAAATACTCAATATGACTTCAACAAAACAATGTAATCACTTTTCTCTGGCAATCCCCTCCCCCCCTTTATGCAATGCAAGGAAATGGAAGGAAAGCACACAGTTCTCAGAAATGCAATCAAATGTAATTCAGTTCACCCCAGCATGCTTAGACTACAGAAGTTTGAAACACAGGCCCAAAATGCTTTTATATGTGATAGCACTATATTGGAAAATGTGCGAAAATGCTTTTATATCCCTCTAGAGGTTCAGGGTGAGTGGTATCTAGTTAATATTAGTCCAGGCTCACTCTAGCAATGATTCAGGGATGGTTCTTAAGAGGCAAACAAATTTTTAGCAAGGAAACTGCTGTTTTCACACGTGGAGAAATTTCCAAATCGCGGCAAAATTCGTGAGTGCGTTTTTCGCGATTGCGGCAAAAGTGTATGGAATAGGAATGCGGTTCTAGGTTCGTTGAAAAGCCAAGATTCCCATCTTTCAGAGGAAAGTTACTGCAAGTCTCTAAGACAAACGGTCACGGAGATATGAGCGATATGGTAAAGGTCGTTTTTCAGATTTGAAATTTTAAAGTTCAAAGTGACAATTGACAGCTAGCAACTAGAAATGACAGGTGACAGCTTTGCAAATGACAGGTGACAGTTAGGAGGCAGTTCTACTTAGATTAAAATAGATTGAATTATATTATTTTAAGTAAGAGATTGGTTCTGCACAGTTTTGCTAGGTACTCACAATATATTTAGAAATAGAATGGGCCTCGCCACGGATCTGGTCAGGTTTTAGACTGGACTCTGGTCTGGTCTCGGCACTTCACAGTGATCTGGGTCAGCTCTCTGGTTCTGCTAACAGTGGTCTGGGTCAGCTCTGCTCTCTCTGGGTACAGCACTGCTTCTGGATCTTTCTGCACAGCATTCTCTGGAGATTGATGGATTTGAAGTCTGGATCTCTGGATGTGGTATGGTCCGGCAGCATGCTCCGCAGCAAATGGAATTGAATGTCCCTATCTGTCCTGACTGTCTGCTTTTATGTGTTTTGAAAGTGGGTGGAAAGGCTAGCTTCCTAGGCCCTACCCCTCTCCACTTGTCATTGGCCACTTCATCCTCTTCCCCTTGATTGGGGAATGAAATGAAGTGTCATCATGATGAGGTCTGTTTATGGTACAGAGAACCCACCCCTGTCAAATTACACACAATCTATATTTTGACCCAAAAGACATATTTGCAGAGGTACACATTTGTTTAAAATTACATGCACCCATCACATATCACAGGAGGTATACCCTGTCCAAATCTGCTCTTCCTGAGAGCTTGCATTGAGAAATGGCAACATATTTCACTTTTTGGTCAGGTTACCAATATCAGATTCTTACTCAAATTTACCCAAATGTGTGCAAGGCATGCAGGCATTAATTGATGAAGTATCAGACTTTTAACATGCATACATTTTAAGTAATACCCTCTTAACTGCTAGTTTGCCCCCAGATCATGCCACCGGTTCTAAAAACCTCTTAAAATGTGGGCAGAAAAATCACAAGAATTATGGTATCATTTAAATAATTATGACAAGTCCGTACTATGAGTTATTCATCTTTTTCTACAACCATATTCTGGCTCCAAAGGGGTGTGGTTTCCCCCCAGCACAAGGTTGAATTTCTGGTTTTTCCAGTTCTGCCAAGCCAGCTTGCTCTCACAGGCAGTGCTCCTCCCCTTTCCTTCCAGGAGGAAGCCACTTTTACGGCCCCCATATTAAAACATTTGCCTGGGCCCTGGAAGGCCCATTGTTCAAGAGGAAGCCATTTATGGCCACTTCAATACACCCTCTGCCTGGGTCCTATGTTTAGTCTCTAGCAGTCCCTTGATAATTCAATCAGAGAAGTGTCATATCCCTTTTGGTGGGAACAGCAAAAGGCAGCTAGGCCTGGGAACACAGCAGTTGTGCAAGTCTCAACTCCTGTCGGGGGTAGCTGGTGGGCAGAATTCAATTCCTTAAGCCAGGCCCCAGCTAATGTCACTTTTAGTTACCCAGTTTTCTGCATTCAAATAAAACTAACCATTTTTACATATGCAGCTAGAATTCTGATTCTAAGTTTAAAACTATGACATTTAAACAATTGCAACCTATGTGACACTCAAAAGTAGGTCACTCATTTCTTTTAAACATTTAGATTTTTAGTGTCTTTCAGTCCAAATTTACTTAAACTGCTGAAATCCACAGCTCAGCCAGTCTTGTTATAAACCTCAGTCACTTCAGAATATAACTTTACATTGGATCCACCTCTCAGTAAGTCTTTCTTTGGCCTGCTTTGGGTTCATTTATTCAGTTTTACACAAAAAGAGAAAAAAGTCTGGTGTTGTTTTAAAACGCCGGCTTTCTGATAGTGGTGAGTACTGGTAATGCACCCATTTTTGGGATTTAAGAAAATGAATTCCCCACAATTCTAGGTTGCTTTTGGCAATCAGCATTGCCATTCCCAATGGTTTCAGGCTACTGTGTGGGTAGTCCAATGGTGGTTTTAGGCAGTGCCCTTCTGTGCCCATAACATCGGCAAAATGGGTGGCAGCCTATTCTTCATGCACTTCCCTGGGCATTTTCTGGGAATCTCTGGCCATCATGATGTTTTCCATGTCAGTACTGCACAGTTTTGAGGTAGGGCTTGGATGCGTGGATAAAAACATCCCACAAGCCCCCCTCTTGCGATGGCCATTCTGTTTCACTGATGGGACTCGCAAGACCTGCGATGTTTCCTCATCTTCTTCCAATAGATGGCACAGTTCAGCATCTTTTCCTCCATCCGGTCGGATCGATCGGTTCTCCTCGCCGGTCCTGATGGGAGTATTGGGCGGTACACTGGGCCCCTTGCGTCTCTGCTCCCGGTCTCCGGATCGTCTTCCTTGGCCCGTCTCCAGGTTTTCTTTCTCCTAGGACGACAAAGGAAGAGCGGCAATGCCTATTCATAGACATTTTTCCCCCACCATTGATATAGTGGGGTGGCATATAAATTTATAGTCAAAACATATGGACATGCACATTTCTTTTTGCATTCAAAAACGAAAAACCCACATTGAGAAACTCAGAATTTGATAGGCGATATGTAGGATATTTTAAGTTAGAACTGAATTAATCTGAGACAGTACCCTCTAGGATTCCAGAGGATTCCTCCAGTTGTTGCAGAGTGTGCCTGGGACGGCAACACTTCAACTGGTTTATGTGGACCCACTTGTCTTCCCCCTCTGCCAAACCGCCTTTGGGGATACGGATCTTGTAGGCCACAGGGGAGATTTTGTCTATAATCTCAAAGGGTCCCTTCCATGTAGGCAAACATTTTCGATGTTTGGCCTGGTTCCTTTGGAAATTGTATAGATAGACCCGGTCCCCCACCTGATATTCCTTCCTGGAAGTCTTCAGGTCATAGTGGGTCTTCATGCTATCAGCTGATCTTTCTAGATTCCGCTGAGCATAGGCAAAAGCATGTTGAAGGTGTTTCCTTAAATTCTCCACATACTCATGAGTTGTGAAGGCATTTATCAGTGTCTGCTCTTGGGTCCTGTAGAGCAAATGCTGAGGAAGCACCATCTTGCGCCCAGTCATCAACTCAAATGGTGACATTTTGGTTGCAGATGAAGGGGTAGATCTGATGGCCATTAGGACCAGAGGTAATCGGATATCCCAACTTGGCCCAGAATCTGCCACAAACTTCTTTAATATGCTCACAATGGTTCGGTTATATCTCTCTACTGCCCCAGAAGAAGCTGGCCGGTAAGCAATATGCAACTTCCTTTTGACCCCCAGTATCTCCCACATCTTTGTCATTACTTCACTGGTGAAGTGGCTACCCCTGTCTGACTCAATCCTTTGAGGTAGACCGAAACGGGAAAAGATGTGGTTAATCATCAGGGCAGCTGCAGTTTCTGCCTTGCAATTTGGGGCTGGGAGACATTCCACCCACTTGGTAAACAAGCATGTCACAGTCAACATGTACTTATTCCCCCTAGCAGAGCGAATCAAGGGCCTACAAAGTCGATTTGTAAATCTGACCATGGCAGTGTCATCCCCCTCTTTTGGAGAGGCGCACGGTGCGTGAGGGATGATGGCTGAAATTGTGCACACACAAGACACCCCTTCAAGTATTGGTCGAGGTCCTGCCCCATGTGTGGCCAGTATGCAACCTCTCTTAAGATTTCCAATATTGTGTGAAACCCCCTATGACAGGCGGTGGCCGCATCATGGGCGTGACTTAACAACAGGCTTCAAAATGAGGTAGGAACCACCCACTGATCGTGGCCAGCTTTGGATTTCCTTACCAGCAAACCATCTTGGATCCGGAAGGAACATTTTTGGACATTTCATCAACACCCTTAGGTCCTCTTTCCCAATGTAATCGGTATCCGTCAGGGGAAAGTTCTCAGGGTCCTCAAGGTGTTGGTAAAACTTACCAATAATTGGATCCCCCTTCTGAGCGGTAATCAAATCAGCATCAGGGGTCTCCTTACTCCATTGTGCAATTGAAAGGTCGTTGTGAGCATTTGTCTGGGACCTAGTGATAGCAGTGACCTGGATTTCCCCCAACAGGGACTCAATATCAATTAGATCCCCTTGGATGGCCCCGGTTTTGGCCAGCTGATCAGCTAAGTCATTTCCAGTTTTGTCTGGTCCCTCTACTTTGGAATGACCCTTGATCTTTTTCCAATAGATGGTCATCTCATTCGAGGTGACCAGATCATCAATGTTTTGGATCAACTTCCCATGTTTCAAGGGTTTGTTGTTAGCACATAACATGCCTCTGGTTTTCCAATTAACCAGGTGCTCCACGAACCCGTTCCGTACATAATCCGAATCTGTGATTATGACCAGTTCGTGGAGTTGATGCTGGACAGCAGTGAGGATGGCCTGATGCACCGCCATCAATTCTGCCACCTGACTACTTCGGGGACCAATTTTGTATCCAGCGGAGGGTTCTGGGAACTCCTTCACCCATGCATTCCCTACGCCAGCCACCAGTTCTTTCTCCCCGTCGTTGTCAACATGGTAAGAGCATCCATCCACATAGACAGTGGGCATTCCCTCACACTTGTCCTCTTCAAAGACTTTGTGTGGGGAATTAAGGTATGCCTCCATGTTGTCCTTTATTTTTAGACTTTCGTCCTCGAGACAGTTTTCTCTGGCACAATCATGCAAGTCAGCCAGACCTTGCGCGAGGGACTCTTCTTGTTTTGGCCATATCGGACCTCCACAGGAAAGCCTTGCATTGACAGAATCCAGGAAGTAATTCGGGAATTACTCACATTTCCGGCCCGGATTCTGTCACTTTGGAGATATTGCAGAGGCTGGTGTGGAGTCTCCACTATGATGTGTTCCCCCTGGATAAACGGGCGGTAATTCTTCAATGCCCACACCGTTGCCAGGAGTGCCTTCTCACAATCGTTGAATTTTTCCTCCACAGAGGATAAAGTTTTGCTCGCATAGGAGATTACTTTATTGACCTTGTCATGCTTTTGGTATAATACTGCCGTCAAGCACGTATTAGAGAACCCCGTCTCTAGGAAGAACTCCTTGTTTCTGACAGGGTAAGCTAGGCAAGGCGCTTGTGAGAGGCTTCTCTTGAGTTGTCTTACTGCCTCGGCTTGTTCTGGACCCCATTCCCACTTGACCCACCCCCTTCAGGAGATGAATCAGGGGTCTGGTGATCTCTGCATAGCCCTCAATGAACTTTCTGCTGTAATTAGTCAGTCCAAGGAGGCTCCTTAGTTCCCGCAGAGTTGTGGGGTCTTTCAGTTTCTGAAGTGCTTCCACTTTCTTTTCCTGGGGACAGAGACCCTGAGGAGTAATCTCATGCCCCAAGAAATTAACACGGGTTCTACACCACTGTGCTTTCTGAAAGGAAAGTTTTGCTCCGGCGCCCCTCAACTGGGTCAGAACATAACGGATCTCCGCTATGTGTTCCTCCACAGATGAACTTTTGATGAGGACATCATCTACATAAGCCAGGTTACCCCTCGCACCCAGGTCGGGCATGGCCTTATGTAGGAAAATATTGAACTCATTTCCGGAGTTGAGGTATCCGAAGGGAGTCCGGGTCCATGTGTATTGCTGGCCCCCAAAGGTAAAAGCCAGCTTGTATTGGTCCTCCCTACTGACAGGCACAGTCCAGTATCCATTGGTCAGGTCTATTGCAGTGAATACCTGTGACCCCTGGATCTGGGCCAGCCCTTGGTCAATGTAGGGCAGAGGCCATCGGGAAGTATGGACCCGTTTGTTGAGCTCCCTGAGGTCGGCGCAGAGTCTCCACTGGCCGTTTGGCTTCAATATTCCCAGCACCGGATTATTGAAGGTGCTGTGGACTGGACGGATTATTCCCCGGGACTCAAGGTTCTTAATTATTTCAGTAAGGGACTCCATTGATGCGAGAGGCAAGCGATATTGCTTCACAAACACTGGAGTCATGCCAGGGTCCGTGGGGATTGTTGTTGTGTGGATGTCGGTGTGGCCACAGTCATATGAGTCTACCGCAAAGAGATCTTGGAAATCCAAGAAAACTTGTTTCAACTTTTGCTTTTGTTCCAGAGTCACACAGGCATCAGCTAGGTTGACTCTCTCTTCCACCATCTGCCTGAAGCCTGGAAAGACTTCTGGTTTGGCTATCTCAGCGGCCTCCTCCAGCTGGGTGGAGAAGTCCCTGGTCAGAGTGCTGATTTGGACTGAAGGCTTCAGGTGGGAAAGGCAGCCCTCATGGACCTGGAAA
Source organism: Ambystoma mexicanum (assembly GCF_040938575.1). Lineage (NCBI taxonomy): Eukaryota > Metazoa > Chordata > Amphibia > Caudata > Ambystomatidae > Ambystoma > Ambystoma mexicanum. The sequence goes on from NC_090939.1 coordinate 821,916,350, forward strand.
ATCACCTCATCTCTCCTGAAGTCACAAGTCACATCTTCCTTACCATAAGGGCAAGAAGTGTACACCAGGAAGTTCCCCCCATTCCGGGTAAAAATCCTGTCTGATGTTGTATTGTACTCACTGTCACTGTCAACGCAGTCGTTGGGGATTGGCCCTAACAGTTACCTAAATCTATGGAGAAATGTCGGTCATCAACCGCCATTCCAATAATGGTGCCTGCGGCTAGAGTAATACTCTTTAAGTCGCTGTTATCCACCTCTATTAGAATGGTGTCATGTTCTATGTTGACTAATGGTGTTGGGTTTACCCCAACCCTTGCTGTTGGAGAGAAGCGTTTAGATGTATGTAAGCATCAGGGTTTTGCAAATATTGTCCTCTTTTAACTTTCACTTCCAGGGAGAATTGTCGGGTCCTTTCTGGGATGGTGACTTCCTCTTTGATCTGAATTTCAACTGCATAAGGTAGCAATTGAGCTGACCTAAATGCTTTTTCTGGATCATCAAAGCCCATGGGATTATCCGCTAATCGGGACCAAGCTTTGAAGTTTATTAGGTCCAAACTAATGGCAAAGCGATTGAGAATGTCACTGCCTAAGTAAAAGGCGGCAGGGACGTCTCGCACGACCCAACAATTGTGGACTATGCTCTTGTTGCCAATGGAGATTTTGAGCATACACCTGCTTGGCAGGAGATGTTTGGAATTAGGTGCTTCCAGGTCCATTTCCCATTTGTCTATCAGTTTGAAGGTGGGAATGGCTGGATCTTTTGGGAGTTGGCGGAACATGGCTTCGCTGATGAAGCTCTTACCGTTGTTCACACACACTCGAGCGAGAACAGAGTCCTTCCCATCATTTAACTGGACAGGGATGAACAACTGCTCTCCAATTTGCTGAATATCAGCCAGGCTCTGAGCTGATTTCACATCTTTCTGGACTATAGGAGTGGGAGTTTCTGATTGTGGATTAGTAAAGAATTTCAGGGTGTTTCCTTCCAGTGTGGAATACCACCTTAAACTGGAAGGGAGGTTGATTTTCAGAAATAGAGAGGACCCCCCATCACCAGTCTGTTGTCCTACTGCTATTACTGTCAAGTCTGGAATTTGGTTATTCTGGAAGTGGAATTCTACTTGGTCAGATTTTTGTTCAACCATGTGGCATGTGCCATTTAAACTAACATGGTTGACACTCTGTTTTAATTTTATTGGTCGGCTAGTCTGGGTCCAGAGGACCTTGTTTACGCAATCTATTAAGGGTGACAACCTCCTCAGGAGGTCATTCCCCAGTAAACAAGGGGTGCCCTCTGGAGTCACAACTATGACCGGGTGTTTCAACTTGTGACGCCCGATCTTAATGTCCAAGTCTGCCGTCCCCTCGACGGGAATTTCCTTCCCGTCAAAGTTCTGGAGTTGTCCAGGAAGTGAGGTGAGAGGAATTTGGTAATTCCCTCCCCTTCCTGCATTCAGTTCATCAAAGGCCCCTCTGGACAGAAGGGTAGCTTGAGATCCTGTGTCCACCAGCGCTGAAATCGTACCCTGCCCCTGTACTTGTACCGGGGCATAATATCTTCCCTCCTTCTCCTCAAGGGGGCACAGATAATGCACATTTTTGGACAACTGGTGGGCTAACTTTCTGGTTTTGGACATTGCAAGAGAGGAAATTTGGGCAGAATTCTGTGGAGAGCCTTGGTATTCTGAAAGAAAAAGTTGGCAACTGGAGATCAGAGCCATTGTGGGTTCCCCTGGTTCCGCTTCTGGGATGCCCCGCCCTTTTTGGAGGCAGTCATCAGGATGGGTTTGAACCAGGGGATTTTCTTGCTGTTGGTTCTGGGATGAGATGGTGGGCGGAGGTAGCTCAGTCTCCACATCTCCCCAGTCTGGATTGGAATCCCTAGGGACCCATTTTTCCTTGGGAGGAGTTCCCCCACCTCTGAAGGAGAAGATCCTTTTCCCAGGATCTTCTGAGGATCCCTCTCCCTTAAATTGGAAGATCTGTACCTCCTCCTCAAACTGAGTCTGTTTGGGTCTTTTGTTTCTCCTACTCCCCCTCTGCTCCTTAGGAGGCAGACTTTCAGGGGCAGGAGATTTTGTTTCCGGTTCCTGGTTTTCCAGGGGCTGTTTACAAGTTGGGAAGGAAGCTTCCTCCAAGGGTTTACACCCCCCTTCCCCTTGTGCCTCCTCCCTGAGAACCGGTGTGTTATCGGGGTGCTGCCCCCGTCATTGTTCTGGAGCACCAGGTCCAGAGTTGGGTGCGTTCTGCGCCGGTATGCCGATCTAAGGGTTCTGCTGAGCCCTCAGTATGTGACCCAGATCCCGCGCCATGTTTTGAACCTGGCGCTCTAACTGGGAAACCCGCTCAGGCTGATACGGGGCCCTGTTTTCTCCCCTGGGCTGATCCCGGGAAGGGTAGCTATCCCTTCTTTGGTAGTACCCCTGGTTGGGAAGATTTGGATACCCCTCCGCCCTTGGCCTCCCCTCTCCCGGATTCGGTTGTCTGGGCTCAGGGAATTGGGGAAAGAAGGGTGGAGGATTTTGGGGCTGGAAGTTGGGTGGATACCTGGGGAAAAAGTTCTGCCCAGGGTTTGGTGAGTTTCTGCCCTCCTGTGAGAAGTTGGGAGGGAAGTTCTCTGGATTGGGTGCTTGGCTGGATCCCCCCCTTGGGCTGGAGGAGTCCACACATAACCCAGGATGGGTCTGTTTCCCTTGTAACGCGGGCTTACATAATCAGGAGAGAGAGGGACCCCATTTGTGGGGCTGCCTCCCTGGCTCCCTGTCTGTGACTGGCCCGAGGACCTTCTGGGCCTAGCATTATTAGGTGCAGGTAGGTTTTTAGGCCCCCCCATCTCCAACTCTAAAACGGGGGTGACCATTACCTCTGCCACCTTGGCAGCAGCAGGGGTGTTGTTGGCTTTGGGGTTTTTGGGCGCATTATTTTTATTTTCTATTGGCTTCTGCACCTCATAGATCCGGGTCGCCTGTTCAATGACCCAGTCTAAAGATCTTTTCTCGTGAAAATCCCTCACAAGCTGGGTCATTATGTATTTGGGCAAGGCATGGAAAAACGTATTAATAAATTCTCTGCTATCCGTGCGCACCCTTCTTGTGGTCTGTGCAAAAGCACGCTTTAACTCCTGCACAAATTCTTGTGGGGCCTGATCCTCCCCACATTGTAAATTGTAGGCTGCCTTGCGAGCCTCTTGGGGATTTCTGTGAACAGAAAAATGTTTTAATATGGCCGCCCTATAGGTGGACCACCTGGAATGATTTTGGTCCTCCAGCCCTGCAAAGAAACTGGAGTACTCTGGGGAGAATGTCCACTTTACATATTGGATACAGCTTTGGCTGTCCTTAAAATGAAAAGTCTCCATCATTTGCTCATAGAGCTCCAAGTGTTCCCAAACAGAGTACTTGGCGTTCTTATGATAAGGCGTGATGACACTCCTGATTGCCTTAATCTGTTTCAATGGGTCCTTAATCAAGGCCCTTTTTGCCTTATTGGCCTTTTTGGTTCGGGTAACCCTTGTCCATTCGTCCTCTGACTCAGAGGCACTGCTCCCAGAGGTTCCTGTCTGATCTTCCAGGTTTTCCCGGATTCTGCGAGCCTGGGAATGGCTGGCAGAATGTGGGGACCTGGTCTCCTGTGTCCTGTACCGCTCAGAGGAGTCTTCAGATCCCTCCTTGCTGCCAGGATTTGATGGGTACCCCCCCACTGACCTAACTGGGCAGAGGTTTTCAGGATGCCCTTAATGGGCCTACTCTCCTGGGGTTCCCCACTAAATTGCACTGTGCTTGGGTGCCCATACCCGGATGCCCGCCCATCCATTCCTGGGAGGTACTGGCCTATGAGCCCCATGCTTTTGGCTGGATAGTAATCTGCCATCCCTGTGGCCCGGTGCTCATGTGCGCCAGGGGACATGGGGGTGGCAGAGTCCAGGGACTGAGAGAGATAAAGGCCTCTGGTACTAGGGCTCCTGAGGTTATGCTCAGGAGTTTCCCTTTCCCAGCGAACCTGGTCTCTATCCGCCCCTGCTCCCCGTTGCAATGCAAGAGCCTGCGCCTTCAGTTCCTCAGTTAAGGCCTTACTAGACTCTATCAGTCTCTCCTGCATCGCTACCTGTTGTTGGAGCCTATCATTGTGCTGGCAGAGAGCCTCATTCTCTCTCTGCGTTTCCTGATTGGTCCTGGAGCACTGGGCCAGTCTTTGCTGCAGGAGGGTTACTTCCTGAGCTGTGTCCCTATTGGCCTGCTCCTTTCTTGCCAGAGCATCCTCCACCTTCCTGGTGTGCTCTAACAAGTTATGGTGTTCTTTTTGGAGGTCACCCAGTCCCTGGAGGGCCAGGTGATTTTCTTCCATTTTCCTTTTTAAGTGGCAGACTTCCTGGCCTAAGGTATCCCTTTCCTGACTAAGAGCCTGCATCTGTGCCGCCAGGTCGTCCCTTTGCCTTTGGAAGGCACCCGCTTTCTGGCGCTCCTGGTCAAACTCTGCCTGGGTATCCTGGTCTTTCAAAATCAGTTTATTGCTCTCTGCCTTCTCCATATCTAGGTGGCTTTGCAGGGTGACTACCTGCTCAGCACCTGCCCTATTGAAGTCTAACTGTTGCTCCAGCTTTTTCTGGCTCTGCAGTAGGGAGTCCAAACCTTCTTGGTACTCCTTCTGCAAGGCCAGAAATCTGGTATCCTGGTCAGCCTTTTCCTGTTGCAGGATGTCCATATCCCTCTTTATTTTAATGATGTGCTGTCTACTCTCATTTTCTGACTCCTGGCTCCCCTGCAGCCTCAGCTCAGAAGAGACCAGGTCAGATTGGACCTTCTCTAACGCCATCTGTCGCTTATTCGCCAGATCTTGGCTTTCAGTACATTTATCCTGCATGTCTCCCATATATAGGTACAGGTATGCCGCTATCCTAACCATCTTGTCTTGTTCATCCTTAGCTTTAGGAGCCATGTATAGTTCACTCAGGGCCACATGTAAGGGACCCTGATCTCTCCATATATCTGACCCTGTTTCAGTGACCTGTTTCGCGATTGCCTGCAACCAAACCGTTTGGTCCTGATGAGTCCACTCACCTCTCACAAATAACTTATGTAAGAAGTGCTCTCTGGCTATTTTCATGTCTACTAAGGTCGTCATTCTGGAATTTGAGTTCCTTCCTGACTTACAGAAGTTTGTATTTTATTTTTGCAAAACAGAGCTTTTCCTTAGAGCGTTCCTTTGAGGAGTGCTTTACAGCGTAAAACAGCGTGGTGAACCGACCGGATATGTGTATCTGGTCAGCTGGCACGCTGTATTAATCTGCACAAGTGATAGATCTAACCCAAACGTCCGGCACGAGCCCCCAATTTGTAAGAGGATTCAATTCAACACTACAGCTAAGTCAATGCCTAGTCTGGGATACTGAATGGAAACCCTTATTGATATATCTTTATGTCCAGTTCATGCGTTCTGGATGACTACCCCTATATAACACCCCTCTCTTGGAATCCCCCTGACCCCACTGAGCCAAGAAGTAGTTCTGTTTTGCAAGTTTAAAAGGTTTATTTGATAATTTAAACAATAGATATATATATCACACTTTATAATAAATTAATAATTGAATATCACACTTAATCTGAGCAGTAATCAACAATGGATAGTCCGGCACTAGCACACTTCTTTATAATCAATGATGAGTGGTTATAGGATGGATACGATAGCAACACTGGTAAATAGGGACAGAAGAATAATGTGGTAGAGAATGCTTTATAGGGTTCAAGGAAATGCAAGGTTGAATGAATGAAATGCAGTATAGAAATACTCAATATGACTTCAACAAAACAATGTAATCACTTTTCTCTGGCAATCCCCTCCCCCCCTTTATGCAATGCAAGGAAATGGAAGGAAAGCACACAGTTCTCAGAAATGCAATCAAATGTAATTCAGTTCACCCCAGCAAGCTTAGACTACAGAAGTTTGAAACACAGGCCCAAAATGCTTTTATATGTGATAGCACTATATTGGAAAATGTGCGAAAATGCTTTTATATGTGCTGGCAATGAAGTGAAAAATATGCTAAAATGCTTTTATATCCCTCTAGAGGTTCAGGGTGAGTGGTATCTAGTTAATATTAGTCCAGGCTCACTCTAGCAATGATTCAGGGATGGTTCTTAAGAGGCAAACAAATTTTTAGCAAGGAAACTGCTGTTTTCACACGTGGAGAAATTTGCAAATCGCGGCAAAATTCGCGAGTGCTTTTTTCACGATTGCGGCAAAAGTGTATGGAATAGGAATGCGGTTCTAGGTTCGTTGAAAAGCCAAGATTCCCAGCTTTCAGAGGAACGTTAGTGCAAGTCTCTAAGACAAACGGTCACGGAGATATGAGCGATATGGTAAAGGTCGTTTTTCAGATTTGAAATTTTAAAGTTCAAAGTGACAATTGACAGCTAGCAACTAGAAATGACAGGTGACAGCTTTGCAAATGACAGGTGACAGTTAGGAGGCAGTTCTACTTAGATTAAAATAGATTGAATTATATTATTTTAACTAAGAGATTGGTTCTGCACAGTTCTGCTAGGTACTCACAATATATTTATAAATAGAATGGGCCTCGCCACGGATCTGGTCAGGTTTTAGACTGGACTCTGGTCTGGTCTCGGCACTTCACAGTGATCTGGGTCAGCTCTCTGGTTCTGCTAACAGTGGTCTGGGTCAGCTCTGCTCTCTCTGGGTACAGCACTTCTTCTGGATCTTTCTGCACAGCTTTCTCTGGAGATTGATGGATTTGAAGTCTGGATCTCTGGATGTGGTATGGTCCGGCAGCATGCTCCGCAGCAAATGGAATTGAATGTCCCTATCTGTCCTGACTGTCTGCTTTTATGTGTTTTGAAAGTGGGTGGAAAGGCTAGCTTCCTAGGCCCTACCCCTCTCCACTTGTAATTGGCCACTTCATCCTCTTCCCCTTGATTGGGGAATGAAATGAAGTGTCATCATGATGAGGTCTGTTTATGGTACAGAGAACCCACCCCTGTCAAATTACACACAATCTATATTTTGACCCAAAAGACATATTTGCACAGGTACACATTTGCTTAAAATTACATGCACCCATCACATATCACAGGAGGTATACCCTGTCCAAATCTGCTCTTCCTGAGAGCTTGCATTGAGAAATGGCAACATATTTCACTTTTTGGTCAGGTTACCAATATCAGATTCTTACTCAAATTTACCCAAATGTGTGCAAGGCATGCAGGCATTAATTGATGAAGTATCAGACTTTTAACATGCATACATTTTAAGTAATACCCTCTTAACTGCTAGTTTTCCCCCAGATCATGCCACCGGTTCTAAAAACCTCTTAAAATGTGGGCAGAAAAATCACAAGAATTATGGTATCATTTAAATAATTATGACAAGTCCGTAATATGAGTTATTCATCTTTTTCTACAACCATATTCTGGCTCCAAAGGGGTGTGGTTTCCCCCCAGCACAAGGTTGAATTTCTGGTTTTTCCAGTTCTGCCAAGCCAGCTTGCTCTCACAGGCAGTGCTCCTCCCCTTTCCTTCCAGGAGGAAGCCACTTTTACGGCCCCCATATAAAAACATTTGCCTGGGCCCTGGAAGGCCCATTGTTCAAGAGGAAGCCATTTATGGCCACTTCAATACACCCTCTGCCTGGGTCCTATGTTTAGTCTCTAGCAGTCCCTTGATAATTCAATCAGAGAAGTGTCATATCCCTTTTGGTGGGAACAGCAAAAGGCAGCTAGGCCTGGGAACACAGCAGTTGTGCAAGTCTCAACTCCTGTCGGGGGTAGCTGGTGGGCAGAATTCATTTCCTTAAGCCAGGCCCCAGCTAATGTCACTTTTAGTTACCCAGTTTTCTGCATTCAAATAAAACTAACCATTTTTACATATGCAGCTAAAATTCTGATTCTAAGTTTAAAACTATGACATTTAAACAATTGCAACCTATGTGACACTCAAAAGTAGGTCACTCATTTCTTTTAAACATTTAGATTTTTAGTGTCTTTCAGTCCAAATTTACTTAAACTGCTTAAATCCACAGCTCAGCCAGTCTTGTTATAAACCTTCAAGTCACTTCAGAATATAACTTTACATTGGATCCACCTCTCAGTAAGTCTTTCTTTGGCCTGCTTTGGGTTCATTTATTCAGTTTTACACAAAAAGAGAAAAAAGTCTGGTGTTGTTTTAAAACGCCGGCTTTCTGATAGTGGTGAGTACTGGTAATGCACCCATTTTTGGGATTTAAGAAAATGAATTCCCCACAATTCTAGGTTGCTTTTGGCAATCAGCATTGCCATTCACAATGGTTTCAGGCTACTGTGTGGGTAGTCCAATGGTGGTTTTAGGCAGTGCCCTTCTGTGCCCATAACATCGGCAAAATGGGTGGCAGCCTATTCTTCATGCACTACCCTGGGCATTTTCTGGGAATCTCTGGCCATCATGATGTTTTCCATGTCAGTACTGCACAGTTTTGAGGTAGGGCTTGGATGCGTGGATAAAAACATCCCACAGTTCAGGAGCCACAGCTTCAGGGGATAGCCAGCATCACCTGTCCAGGAGCAATGGAAAGTGTATTTGAGAACAATGTTGTCCTTCCTTGTGTGCAATGCCTGTACAGTGTTCATGGTCACATGCCACAGATTCATCATGACTGCACTTGACATTTCCTCATAGTAAGACCCAGGTAAGTGCACTTAGGGATGATCCATGGTTGGGGGGTATGTGTGCCGTTCACGTCTTAGGGACCTTTCCATCAGGTACAGCACTCACACAAATGAGTTGAGAATGACCATGATGTGCTGACATCTGATGGGTGTGTTGCATTTGAAATATGTACTATACATGTGTAGTGCACCATGACACATTTGCCTGATGTCCTTCATGATACACAGTGATACACAGTGGTTTGCTAGGTTTGCTAATCATGTTTACGACTACCAAGGGGCCGATTCATGGAACAAACATGTGCCGAAAATCCCAGCGCAAGCAGGCGCAAGGTGGTGCAAGCGGGAGAAAGCAAGTGCACGCGCATGCGTTCCGATTCAAGGAAGGCGCTGCGCTACTTTCCCACTGGTTGTACGCCAAAATCTGTGCATGGCGCACGCTGGCGCACACGTCTCCAAACAGCGTGCACTAAGCACACAGGGAAAGCGCACACAACAAAAGTGGGCGGAACACGCGGAATGGGGAATAACGCGTGAAAAAGAAGGAACTGGGGAAGTACTACAGGGAACTACACGGAACGCCCACACGCACGCAAACAACCCGTATTCATGGATTCGAATACGGGAAACCCGTGCACAGAAAAAGACGCGCACAGGCGCCAATTCTTCCGCCAAACGAAGGCAGGCGGAAGCGTCCCAGCGCACAACATAAAAGTGTGCGCAAACAACAAACACGTATATACAGCTACGATGAATGCCCCATTTGTCGCAGCACTGATCGTGGGACACTGCAGGAGGAGGAGGATAGCCAGGGCACGCACCATGGACAAGCCTTTTTGGGATGCCTGATGACCAGGTCTATGGCAGGTATAGGTTTCCACCCCATATCATCCTAGACCTGGTCAGGGAGTGGGAAGATGACCTAACATCCCCCACCCTCTGCTCCCAAGCATTGAGCCCCTTGGAGAAGGTGCTCAATGTCCTGCATTTTTTGGCCACTGGGTCTTTTCAGCGGACTACTGCCATAGTGGGGGGTGGTCTCACAGGCCACACAGTCACGCTGCCTACACCAGGTATTGGCAATCATGACAGCGCGCCCCTCAGTCCGCAGGCACATATACATGCCCAGAACACCCGCAGAAAGGCAGGCCATTGTCCAGGACTTTTACAGGGTGGCACACTTCCCCAAAGTGCTTGGTGCCATAGATTGCACCCATGTAGCCCTACGTCCACCTAGGGCCACTGAGCACATCTACCGAAACCGCAAGCACTGGCATTCCATCAATGTACAGGTGGTATGCGATGCAAAGGGAATCATCACCTCTGTCTATGCAAACTACCCTGGCTCCACCCATGACAGTTTCATATACAGAATGTCCGCCCTGAGCCGGGCCCTGGAAGCTGGGCAGCATGGAGACACATGGCTCCTAGGTGAGTACAAATGTCTGTGCACATGTATGTATGTCACACACACACACAAATACACAAACCCCAATAATCACAACCATTATCACCTCTCCAGGGGACAGTGCCTACCCTCTGAGCAACCACATGATGATGCCAATCCAGAACCCCACCACACCACCCCAGGTAAGATACAATGCGGCCCATATTGCAACCAGGGCCATAGTGGAGGGCACATTCGGAGTGCTCAAGTCACACTTCCGCTCCCTTGACCGCTCTGGTGGGCAGCTACTCATGTGTCCTGCACAATGTTGCAACACGGCAGGGCGTACCAGTGGACACGGTGGTGCCCCCACATCCCCAACCACAGGCACAGGCACTGCCCATGGGAGGGGATAGGGCACATGCCGAGGAAGCCCAGACCCAGCTTGTGGCCAGATTTTTCACCTACACTCACAACCCTGCGGAGTGCACACCAGGTGACAATCGATGATGACAAAGAGACAGTCAACTGTCACGACCTTACCACCCTGAGATTGTTGCCATGAAATTGCCACATTGTGTGCATCCCTAGCTACTTAAACACAACCAATCCTGTGTGACCAAAAGGCACACATGCAAGGTGTGAATCACAGACCTGCAAAACAGGACATGACTATCACTGGTATGTCACTCAAACCCTCCCAAACCACAACATGACATGACAAGCAATAGCCACACACCAACACAGTACCATAAAGGTACACATTGCCATGTGAAAAATGTAAATGGGCATCAGACAATGATGCCTGACATGGAATCAGATGAAATGACTGAATGACTGACCAACAACCTCCCACCCAAAATAAGTCATACCCAAATGCATTCCAAAAGTTGTATTTTAAACATAACAATGAATGCCTGTCCACATGTACAATGTGCATTGCAAAATCAACACTGCAGCTACACACTGCTCAGCGCACAGCACAGTGAACAGCCATTGTGTGTGATGCACACCCTGAGCATCACATCTAAGCGACAAACTACATAAAAAAAACAAAATAGGCATGTATAGGATCCACAAATGGTCATAGAACATGTGCTGCAGGGACACAATGGGCACCAGAAGGCAAACAGAGTGTACGCGTTGACATGGAAGGGTGGTTGTACATGTAGTGGATCATAGTGCGAGTGTGTGGGTCAGTAGGGACATGCACTCAACATATGCATGTGTATACCCCAGCATGTAAAATCACAACTATCCCCTCACACCTGAAAGGTAAACACAACACATGAACAGGCATTGATCAGCAGAATACATCATGTAAATAGGAAAGCACAATTACAATTTCCGGGTGCCCATCACACTGCAGGGCAAGGCAACTATCAACAACAAAACACCCCCCCTCCCTCACAAATCACCATGACCCACTGAACAACTGCATCTGGGTTATTCATCCGACATCCTTGAATTCCACCTGGCCACAGGATCACCCTTCCCCCTTTGTCACCATCTCCCACCTTGTGTGTAAAAAGTTGCCAGCACCCTCAGAGTCCACCTAGATCTGCAAAGGCACAAAATCCAACAAAACTCAAAGCAGGACAACACAGAAGCCAAGCAAAATAGCCTGCAGGCAGTAAAACAAACCAGAACAGCCTCCAGTAGATGACTTGAAGTAGAAGTACGCCACAAAGGCCAAGTACTACCACAATGATGTTAACAACCAAGGTAGCACAGTAAAACAATGTCACAACAGGATCTGAACCATGTGTGGCACATAACATAGAATGATGCACCACGAACGGATATCTACTGTCACAGCTCCCGTGTACAGGCGCAGGAGTGGCACGAAACAACCACCCCCACCGTGGTCTGGGTGCCTGCAAGGTCTAACTCACACAGACCTCTGAGACCCTGGTGGGGAAGGAGGGTCAGGGATATCCAGTCGGGACAGGCATTGGCATACTGGATAACCGGATTGCAGGGCAGGAGAGGGGAGTAGGATTGACACGGGAAAGTAGGGAATGCACCAAAATGTAGTACACACATTAACACATACACAATTAGATCAAACTTGTTCACATGCACATAGCACCAAATTACTCAAATGTAAGTCAAAGAGAAACGTATCTCTGGGGTGAGTGCTGGCCTCCTGCATGTGCACTCTCAGGTCCGGTAACAGGAGCATTTCAATGCTGCAAAGAGAGCCACAGTTAATAATCTGTGCGTGCCCAAAACACACAAACACACCACCAAATATGCCCAAAAGTAACAAAATACACTACAAACAGACAAACTTGTGAGGATGCTTCATACCCATACGTAACATTACCCCTCTGATGGTTCATACACAGTCAATGCAGTAAGTCAGGCACCGGTGGGTGCGTGACAAATGGAACACAAATGTGTCACGATTCACACAACATGAAATGTTCCCTGTGTAAGCAGACAGACGCATATAGCAAGGTCTGACTTCAGAACAAGTCCTGTACCATCATGACCAAAATACAGTAGCCAGTGCATGTATCAATTTCTACTTGGAAATGAAATGCACTACACCCGAGTCTGTCAATTGCTGTCTGTCCCTGTGAGCTGCTTCATTAAATGTCTCGGAACGCTACATGGCTAATACAAGTGCCTCAATGGACCATGGTGGACCAGAGGGTATGTGCCACTGCCCCTGCAGGTGCCCCAGACAACTTTCACATCAACTAGCCATCAGTCCACTAACACATCTGAGCTGTATTGTGCGCTTCTACACCAATATTTGTCCAAGTTCACCGTCAGTGCTGCTACTAAGCATGCATGTTCAACTGGCCAGGTGGAAGGTTTGCTGTGTTGTGACCCCCTGTGCTGCTCACCTTGCCTGGAGTCCCTTGAAACACGTCATCGATTTTCCGGATGTATGATCGCAATCCCTGTGCCTCTGCTTGCGCACACATGCGCATGTCGGCAGCACCAAACGTGTCCTGATTCCAGACGTCCAATGGCCCATGTCTGCTGGCAAAGGATGTCTTGAGGCTCATCCCCATGCAGAAAGTGCATGAAACACATGATTAATGCTTAATATTCATCTGTGTGTGTCTCTTCAGGCATTACATGACTGGACCATGTCAGAGACTTACATCAGAAATCACACCATCAGTCCGTCTTTCACGGCAACAGAGTGGAACACACTATCTACGGCATGATTTGCAACAAGCACATGTTCATTAAAGATAAGAAACATACTACACAATGCATAGCAATGAATGTACACATGAATCATTAAACACCCCATCTAGCAAAAGAAGAACAGTGACAATTACACCCCAATCATCCCCACTAGGGGTGTTAACACAAGTTCCACAGCAGCAGACATGCCATAGATATGACAGTCCATTGCCCTTGTGTAATAGGCTGTTACACCGAACCATCCTTGCGAGCCCATGGATAAGGGAAGCAGGAGTGGCATATGTGAGTCAAGGACCCCAAGCAGCAAACACATACACAAGACAAGCTTGAAGGGCCCAGCTGGAACAGACAGTGGATGCTTTCAAAACCCACAAAGCACCACACCGTCACATGAAAGCACAATAGACTAGCAATTTTAAACTATATTAACTAAATACACTAACTATGAAAAACCTACTTTACCTATTTAAACTAACTATCAAACAGAAACTTAACTAACTAAACTAAAAGAAAAATAAAAAATGGCCACATACGACCCAGGGGGGGGTGAGGCACCCAGGAGGGGGGAGGTACAGGGTCCTGCTCAACACCCACATGCGATGATGCTGAGGAAAAAAAAAACTCCATGGGCTCAACGCCTGCACAGCCCGACCTATGTGGGAGATAGATTGTCGTCCGAGTCTGGCTCTTCCTGGAAAGGAGGACGTGGCACAGGAGCATGACCACGCCTAGCCGCAGCTTGCCCCTCGTCGGCAGCAGGTCTGCTGGACGGGTGAGCTTGGTTCTGTGTGGTGATGACATGTAGGTCTGCATGCAGAACCTCCCGTGATACACGTGCTTCCTCTTGCAAGGTAGCACGTGTAACACGGAGTTCCTCCTGCAAGGCCTGGCTTGACAACCGCTGCACCTCTCGGCAATCATGTAGCTCAGCCGAGATGGTACGCTCAAGCTGTGCAAACATCTCCTCTGCCCGCTCCCTCTGGGACATCATAAGGACACCCAGAGTGGATCTGAGGGAAGCATGCTCCTCCCTCAGGGCCTGCATGTGTGCCTCTGCGTGAGCAGCAATTGCTTGACGCAGAGACGACATTTCAGCCTGGCGTGCCCTGTCTGAGGCCACCATGCCCAGCCTGAGCGAGCGGACCGTGCACCGTGCTGCCTGCTGCTGGAGAAGCATCTGCCTAGCAGGGGGGAGCACAGATTGGGCCACAAGCTCCATGCTCTCAGCGATGTTCTCCATTGCTGCCCCCTGCCATTCAGAATTGGCAGTCATGTCTTGCTCCCACTCAGTATACTGTGGTTGCGTGCGGCGACCACGTTGCTGGGCTTGACCCCTGCGGGACCCAAGGACCAGGTGTCCTCGTTGTGTTGGCACAGCCCGCGGCTGCACGACTACATGCCCCCCTCGACGTGATGTCCCAGGCATATCAGTGACTGGTGTGGAGGGTGAGCCTGCGTCCCGATCCACCACGGGCGGAGATTCCAAGACTGTCTGACCCCTCAGTGCAGGTGTCGCGGACAGAGGAGTGTCCACATCAGAATCACTCACCCCTGACATATGGACCTGATGCTCATCCAACTCGACATGGTCGTCAGAGTTTCTTCAGGGCTGGATTCATAGGCAGCCAGAGACAAGATGGACTGTAGCAGTTGGGGATTTTCGTGGCCTACCACCCCACTACCCCACTTGTGCTGGGTTGATGTAGTGATAACAACCCTGTGCCTGGCATGACAACACCATCCTCCGGCTCCATTGCGTCATCATCTGAAAAATAGAGAGAAAAAAGGTCACTACACATGTTAGAAGCACACAACACACACACACACCGACACCAAACACATAAGGCAGACATGTGACACACAAAATAGAACCTGGCATGCATGCTGGGTCAACTTGAAATTGCTTCTGTGATCAAAGCTGTTGAAAGGTGGCAGTTTGCATTGAAATGGGTCTATGCAGTGCAGCAAATATGTATGTCACTCACTACCTACATGTACAAGGACTTCATGGTGTGTGTCAGAAAATGTGAAGGCAGTGCAAGGTTAACTTCAGGCATCATGTGCAATGTGCATTCAATGGGTAGCATATCTACAAGCAAAGCACCCCTCCACCCAAGTGGAAAAGCAGGGATGCCTAGCATGGTATCAAAAGGCTGACCATAGACCTGTGTATTGACAGACAGTGTTGACTAGCATCAACAGCTTCATGTGAGTCAAGTGACAACACTGCAAATGATGATGGGACAGTAAGCAGGACACATGCTGAAACCTCTGGAGTCCACCCACGTGTGAAGAAGACACTGCACCAGTTGGACAGAGTCATTGTCCATTAAACAGGCTGAGGCCTGTGACCCACACAGATTGTCAGACCCTAAACATGTGTGCAACGCAGTACTGAGCCACAGTTGACATGGGAAGGCAGATGAAATGCCATGCAATTTGAGTCATCATGAACTTGTGTAACAGTGATCATCCAGTCATGGACACATATGGGCATACGTGAAATGCACATGGAGCATGAATGGGCACTCTTGTCCCTGCGGGGCATCTGACCTCTGCACAGTCCAAGTGAGACACCCTGCATCAAGTACTAAGGATGTACCACAATAGATATGTCTGGCAGATTGGCCGCTGGATGTTAGAATGTACACAGGAGGCATGACCAGGGAAGTAACCAAGGGCAATATTGTAGCAGACCAGTGCTAAGATGGAATTGGGGTGCAGAGCAGGGGGTTGAGGGGCAAGGGAGCATGCATACATTAGCTACCCCCTTGCAGACAGAGGACACATGCACGTCAGTCATGCTATGCATAGTTCCTGGGCTGAGAGGAAGCTCACCCCACGCTACATGCAGAAGTGCCAGTGAGCTGGAACATGGACCGAAGGGGGATACTGGTAACCAGCATGTGACTAGGGTGCAAAAGTGGTGATGTGGACAGTCCCCGTCTGCTCCACATGTCCACCATCCAGCAGAGTAGACATGCATCAGAGAAGCATCGCATTACTCGCACATCATAACCATGTACACATGACATGTAGTGGCAGTCATGCACAACACATCACACAAGTAAAACACACACGTCCTCGACAAACACGCATCAACACTCACCAGACTGGGCATCAAAGTCCGGCATCTCTCCCACTCTTTCGACCAATTCAGATGGTATGAACTCCGCAATGAGTGACTCATGCGGAGTGAGGTCTTCCTCCTCCGGTGCAGGCCCACCGCCAGTCACCAGAGTCAAGTTGTAATTTGAGGCACGCTTAGCCTTAGCGCTGCGTTTGAGGTAATTCCAACGCTTTTTGCACTCTTGCGCCGTGCGCACCTCATGGCCGAATGCACTCACATGTTCCGCAACTTGCTTCCAGTGGGTATCACGGTGGGCAGCCGTAGTCTGACAATTAGCACCCACTAGCATGTCACGGCTGTGTTTCTGCACGTAGACCATGAGGAAGTCCAGTTCCTGGTTGCAGAAAGGCTTCTTCCTCGACGTGCAGGAGGTTGTGGCTGTGTGTGGGATCCCAGCCTGTGCTGCAGGTGCAACCTTCCTCCTCTTGGATTGTGGCGCAGACCCTGGCTGGCTGATGCCGCCCTGATCAGTATGGCCAGTGGGACCGGTGGATTGAGCCAAGGGAGTGGCAGGTGGAGGGACGACCAAAGGGCTGACTTGTGTCAGTGGCAGCTGGGTGCCCTCTAATGGACCCTGCGCATCAACATCAGCTGTGGCAGGGTCATTGACTGCAACTGTCCTGGTTGGCAGACTCACAACCGGGGTGTTGTTGGCTGCATCTGCCCCTGCACTTGCCAACACCCGGCTGTTCGGGGCAGCAGATGACATTACTGCCTCAGGGACACGTGTCTTGGTCACGGCAGCCCTGCGTGCCCCTACGGTTTCCCTCCGGTCCTGTTGGAAATCTTCCAAGGGCTCTTCAATCGCCAATGCAGCCTGCGCTGGCAGACCCTGAGCCTGGGTGGTGGTGTCCACAGCTGCACCTACCTCTACCCTTGGGCCCGTGGCAGTCGATGAAACGGACTGCCGGGTCACACGGGTGCCAGTGCCTGATGCAGAAGCTGCATCTCCCGGAACCACAGTGAGTGGTGGCATGACTGCACCGACACATGGCACATGTAGCTGTGTGTGGGATCCCAGCCTGTGCTGCAGGTGCAACCTTCCTCCTCTTGGATTGTGGCGCAGACCCTGGCTGGCTGATGCCGCCCTGATCAGTATGGCCAGTGGGACCGGTGGATTGAGCCAAGGGAGTGGCAGGTGGAGGGACACGACCAAAGGGCTGACTTGTGTCAGTGGCAGCTGGGTGCCCTCTAATGGACCCTGCGCATCAACATCAGCTGTGGCAGGGTCATTGACTGCAACTGTCCTGGTTGGCAGACTCACAACCGGGGTGTTGTTGGCTGCATCTGCCCCTGCACTTGCCAACACCCGGCTGTTCGGGGCAGCAGATGACATTACTGCCTCAGGGACACGTGTCTTGGTCACGGCAGCCCTGCGTGCCCCTACGGTTTCCCTCCGGTCCTGTTGGAAATCTTCCAAGGGCACTTCAATCGCCAATGCAGCCTGCGCTGGCAGACCCTGAGCCTGGGTGGTGGTGTCCACAGCTGCACCTGCAGCTACCTCTACCCTTGGGCCCGTGGCAGTCGATGAAACGGACTGCCGGGTCACACGGGTGCCAGTGCCTGATGCAGAAGCTGCATCTCCCGGAACCACAGTGAGTGGTGGCATGACTGCACCGACACATGGCACAACATCATGCTCAAGTGGCGCACCCCTGCCTCTTCCCCCTCTGTGGCCACCCTGGACACCCTGGAGTCCCCCGACTCCCTGGACACCCTGGCCACGTCCCTGACCACACCCGCCACAAGGAGTATGCACAGCTGAGGCGCCCCTCACCTTTGGTGGCCTCCCAACCATGGCACAGATGGAGTAGTGCCGGCACAGATGGAGTAGTGCCAATGGGAGGTGTACACCACAATTGACCTGGGAAATTGGGGTGAAGGGGTGGGATGCAAGATGTTAACAGCCCCCCTGCACCTGCAAGGCTGTATGTGACCCCGGTGATGTACTGACGGGTCACGCTACGCTCAGGCACCCCAAAACTGCAGTAAAACCATGCACGCAACCCTGCAGCCTACGTGCGTGGAATCAACCTCCCGCAGTACGCGGTAGCACCCAGTAACACAAAAAACGTGTACGCGTGGGACACGCAGGCTACTATGACCTCGAAAATGGGTGCGATACACAGGGGCATCCGCAGTGGGAAAAATAGCGTGCGCGACTCACCGTCTGACTAGCGTGATAATGAAAAAAACACGTGGCCAATACTCCTGCCAAAAGAAGAGATACGTCCTCGATCGCTGTGAAGATGTGATGGCGCGTGAAACAACACGAAGCAGCTACACACGTCGGTCTCCACGAAAGGCACGTACAGCGAACTGCTGGCCCCGCTCACCTTTAACCCGTGCTGAGGGAAACGCCTGCACGGGTCATGTCACTTACGCGCGTAGGCCCTTTCCTCAGATTACACGCATTCACACGCGGACGTGCAGCTTTTTCACGCGCGCTGGACCACTATGACCATGTCATGAGGGAAACGCCCGTAATGTCAGAGAAGCGCTTACGCTCTAAGGGCCTTTGGTCCAATGAAAACGCGTACGTGTGCTGACGTGCTTACGCGCTAAGGGCCTTTCCTCCAATTACACGCTGACGTGCAATTTTTTCACGTGCCAAATCACTCCGTATCAAGCTGGCCACGCGAAAACACACGGAAGACCACGCTCCTAACCAGAAGGCCGAATTACTGCCCCCCAGAGCCCTGAGCACGCTCCCACCTGCCATCTGCTGCTGCCTGACTGCCTGCTGCCCAGGTGCCCTGCCATTTGCTGCCTGCACGTCAGCCAGGGGTGCAGTTGCTGTGGCCACCCCTGCTGGAACCGAAGACTCCCGACTGGGATTCCATCGCTCCACAGCCCAGCCCCAGGACCCAGTTGCCCACCCATTCCTGCCTCTGGGGTTGCCATGTCAGGCACAACACCATCTGAGACCACTGGCAACCCCCAGCCAGAGAGGCAGAGGGCCACCAGCTTCAGTGCCAGGGAAGTTGGTGTCCTGGTGGAGTCCTGGGGCAGTATGATGCCCTCTTTGGAAGTTCCTGCGCCGACTATGAAGGACGGACCAGGATCTGGATGGACATCGTGACTGCCATCAACGTGGAGGGGGTGGCAGTCCGCGACTTACATCATGTCAAGAAGCGCTGGGAGGACTTCAGGTCCAGGACCCTCAATAAGGCCCGGCGCCTCTCGAAGGCAGTGGATGCCAATTGGCGCCGGGGCCAGCTGTCGGACCACCAAATGAGGGTCCTGGAACGCATATGTCCAGCGCTCTACGTCCAGATCCTTGAGAGGCAGACTCATCTGGAGTCGAGCGGTAGGTGTACATGCATGGTGATTGGACGCTGTGCATGTCGTGGTGTGCCAGTAGTGTGTAGGTTGCACATGTGTTTTTGTAGGGCCATGTAGGGATGTGTATGAACATGGGCATGAGGCTGCCACATGTGAGTCCTCTCAGGTGTGAGACACATTGATGGTGTATGTGTTGGTAAGCATGCTGGGCAAATGCAGGTGTGGGAGCACACATGTTTGAATTTCTGTGTATGTACATTGGCATGGTTGTGGCATGGATGGTGGTTCATAATGCATGTATCTGCACTGTGTACATGTGCATGTATGTGTATTTGATAAGTGTGCAACTGTGATGCAACATGGATGCACGTGACACTGATATGTAGAAGGCTGAATGTCAGATGTGACATGTATGGTGATCTCATCACTGCGACAGTTAGAGGAGATGTACACATGCATGTAAGTGTGGTGGCATGTGTGCATGTCTAGTGCACTCCCAGTGTTTCATGTGATGTCAGGCTCACCTTTGGCTGTACATGCTGTTGTATGTGTATGGATGGTGCTGCCTGGTGCAATATTGCTGTGGAAATGCTCATGTGTGTGAGTTAAAATGACATGTGTGTTGTGGAGTGTGATGCTGTGTCTGAAGTTTGACAATGCCACTCATGTACAACTGTCATGTGTGTATCAGTCCAATGTACTGTGCCCTGATGCCTATGTTTTATCTCTCCCTGTCTGCAGCGTCGACTGATGAAGAGGGCGGAGAGGGTGCTGTGCAGCACAGCGGCAGGGATCGCACCACCAGCCGGAGACGCAAGGCCCAGCTCCCCTCCCAGATTGTCATCTCGTCGGGGAGTGAGGAGTCTGGTACCGCGTCCCAGGCCGCAGCTGCCGAGGGTAGGTCCAAGAGGCGGAGGTTGGAGGTGGACTCCTCGGCAGCAGAAGGGGCAGCTGAGACCCCACAGAGTCCGACGGCGGAAGATGGCATGGTGTCATCCAGGTTGGTGGGGGGTTTGGTGGAGGAGGAGGCCGTGGAAGGGACTCACACGGGGTCTGGAGATGGGGATTCCATTGGTGCTAGTGGTGCAGTGCAGGACCAGGGACAGGAGGCAGCACAGGCCACCGCGGAGGTGCCTGTGTGCAATCCTGTCCCTGATCCTGTCACTGCATGATCTGGCACCAGCAGGGATGCCCACGTCCAGACCCGTTTTCAGGGAGGGGATGAGCGCACAACAACTGGCTTTCCTCTCCCCGTGGACGTGGCTATCCGGGACCGTGTTGAGCCTGTCCTGGCCGGGTTAGCGTTGCGTCAATGGGGCATGCAAGTTGACGTGCTGTCTTTTCGTGAAGAGACTGC
Organism: Ambystoma mexicanum; assembly: GCF_040938575.1. Classification (NCBI taxonomy): domain Eukaryota; kingdom Metazoa; phylum Chordata; class Amphibia; order Caudata; family Ambystomatidae; genus Ambystoma; species Ambystoma mexicanum. The sequence goes on from NC_090939.1 coordinate 821,937,337, forward strand.
ATGTCATCTCAGGTGCCTCTTTGACCGCGTTGACCTGCTGGGACGGGTCACCAGTGCTGGATTCCTCCGTGTGCTGGACCTTCTTGCGACCCCCTCCTCACCTGAACCCCCTATGCGCCAGTCGTCCTCCATGCCATCTTCCCACCCATGTATCACCTGGGTACCCTGTGGAGCTGCCTCTGACCCTGCGGCCAGGCTGGTGGAGGACACATCCCTGCCACAGTCGGGAGTCGGACGTCCAGCAGGGGTGGCCACCTCAACAACTGCACCCCAGCCGGAGGAGGATGTGCAGGCAGCAAGAGCCAGGGCACAGGCAGAGGCACAGCAGCAGCAGCAACAAGTTGGGAGCCATGATGGCTCGGGGCCTTCAACATCGGAGGGGCAGGCATCGGCCAGAGGGCAGGAGGACCCAGGACTGGAAGTGTCTTCCGTGTGGCAGCGGTTAGGCCATGCTATAGATGCGTAGCGGCAGCGGGCAGAAGAGGCACGGCTCACGATGGTCAGGGCGGAGAACTCCATGCGTAGGGCTCTGAGGCGGGCCGAGTGCTTCGAGGCAATTCGCAGGGACCTGGAGGTCCACATGTCATTGTCCCTGCGAACCCTCGGGGCTATGGAAGAGGCCGCCTCCGGGACATCGAGCAGGAGTTCGATGATGCCCTGGCCCGGGAAATCGGGAAGTGAGCCGTCGGACTAACCCGCTGCCATTGTAAATAGTTTTTAGAGTTAGGTTTCCTTTTCCTTTTCCTTTTATTTGTGGTCAATGGACAATGCCACACACATTTGTATATAGTTCTATTTTTAGGTAGTTTCTTAGGTAGGTTTCATTTGTTTGGTTGGGCTCATGGACCCTTTACATAGTTGGACAATGGATTGATTTGATATGTTTTTTTGATTTTGCACATGGAATCATGGAATTTTCTTTTGGAAAATGGATTGTGAATAGTTTGATCATGGATTAATTTAATTTTTTTTTTCCTTATGGACATGAAGCAATGGATTTTATTTTTTTACATTTCCTTTGGATTTGCGTATGTAGAGGGAGAGTTTGGACTGTTTTTCTTTCGATTTTTTTTGGATTAGTTATAATTTTCATTCACTCATCTTTTGCACATGCTTTTCATTTCATGTTTGGTATTTTTGTATGATTTCATTTCATTTATTTATTTTTGTACATAATACATTTTCATATTTTATTTCCATGTGTGGGATTTGCTCATTGGGTTGATGCATGTGAAAATGTGGGTTTACACAATCAATGCCAACCAGTGTATCTGTGTGACGGACATGTGTTGATGTACATAGTTGACTTTTGGTTTGTGTCTTGAGATAGGCATGTCAGTGTGGGGTGGATTGGGAAATCATTGCGTCTCAAGAATGGGGTGGCGTGATGTGGTTTTTTGGTGTAGAAGTGGGCCATGATTGTGCTTCTTTATTTTGTGTAGGGGGGGACATGAGTGGGGGCCTGCTGGCAGGTGCCCCTGACTGCTGGGGGGTGGGGGTGCAGGGGGACATGAGTGGGGGCCTGCTGGCAGGTGCCCCTGACTGCTGGGGGGTGGGGGTGCAGGGGAACATGAGTGGGGGCCTGCTGGCAGGTGCCCCTGACTGCTGGGGGTGGGGGTGCAGGGGGACATGAGTGGGGGCCTGGTGGCAGGTGCCCCTGACTGCTGGGGGGTGGGGGTGCAGGGGGACATGAGTGGGACATGAGTGGGGGCCTGCTGGCAGGTGCCCCTGACTGCTGGGGGGTGGGGGCACAGGGGTACATGAGTGGGACATGAATGGGGGCCTGCTGGCTGGTGCCCCTCACTGCTGGGGGTAGGGGTGCAGGGGGGCATGAGTGGGGGCCTGCTGGCAGGTGCCCCTGACTGCTGAGGGGTGGGGGTGCAGGGGGACATGAGTGGGACATGAGTGGGGGCCTGCTGGCAGGTGCCCCTGACTGATGGGGGGTGGAGGTGCAGGGGGACATGAGTTGGTGATCACTAGTGGAAGGTGACATGTGTGCTGGCTGGGGCGCGTGGCCAGGGGTGCAGGGTAGTCCCCTGTGTTGTGGGTTGCCTGCAGGGGCCGTGGATGGGGTGGAGGGCACACCTGGGAGGACCCACACTGCCAATTCAGGTGTGGGACTCCCTGTGCACCCCACTAGATACACGTACCCGCTCTGACAGCGGAATCGCGTGTGAAAGTTCACATAAACTCCAGTAATAGACGTACTGCACTCGCACAGGGCCCTTCGCGTGTGAAACTTCCTGCAAATCCCAGTAATACACGTACCCCACTCGCACAGGGCCAATCGCGTGTAAATCTTCCCGCGAACCCCAGTAATACACGTACCCCACTCGCACAGGGCCAATCGCGTGTAAAACTTCCCGCGAACCCCAGTAATAGACGTACTCCACTCACACAGGGACCTTCACGTGTGAAACTTCCCGCGAACCCCAGTAATACACGTACCCCACTTGCACAGGGCCTATCGCGTGTGAAACTTCCCGCGAACCCCGGTAATACACGTACCCCACTCGCACAAGGCCTATCGCGTGTGAAAATTCCCGCAAACCCCAGTAATACACGTTCCCCGCTTGCCGTGAGCTGTGTGGCGGCCCTGTATACTGGTCCAGGGTTAGCGCAGCCCTTTGCGCTGGATTGCGGATATCGATGGCTTTTCCTTGCACGAGGGGTGTTGGATGTGGGTTTGGAAGGGGTGTGGTGTGTGGGTGTGCTCCTTTTGTGCTGTGCCAGACTCCATTGCCTCCACCTGTGCTGATTTTGTGCACCTGCGGCAGGTTTCAACACAAAAGATTGCTATTTACGGCTATCCTGCGATACCATTGTTAACAGCATCATGGTAACCGTTCTTACCGGCATCTGGATGCCGGTAAGTGCATGTCCATGAACCTCGTAATATGCACTTCCTTGCGGCATGCCTGTGTGTTAGGGAGAATTCTCATTCTATGGCTAATTTCCCTTACCTAGTGAGTCCCTCAGCAGCTTTGGTGGATTTCTGGAGTTTATTTTTTCCACTGGGTAAGAGTGTGAGCTTTTCCCCCACTCTTACCTGTGTTTTGCCATGTGTATTTCATCTGTTTTTGTGATTGTGGACTCTGGAGTACACCACTTCAGTAGCCCCACTCTTTTGTGTGTTACACAGCACCTTCAGTGCAGTGACACAGGGTTGTCTTTTGGACTTCCCACCGACTCCATTTCTAGGGCTGACTAGTGTCCCCCACAAAAGGGTAAAGTTGCCATTAACTTTACATAGTCATTTAACCACCGATCCAGTACACCCCATCTTACATGGAGTATTGGAAAGGGTTAATTCTTAGCCCTTTTATCTGTACCTCTTGGAGCATTGTTTCGCTCCCTTAACAATAAGACTTGGTTGTGGCAGTGGTACCTACCCTAATTTTCCTACCGCGATTATATTACATAACGTGGTAGTGTTTTAGGCTATTTTAGTAGCCTCGAACTTTAAACCCGCTAGCCCAAATACTTTTTCATTTGTTTTTGTTAACATCCTTCTTGGGTCTTTCTTTGCGCGGCAAACCAGGTTTGCCTCCTTTGTTTGCCGACGTTTGGTGGGCTTCTGACCAGAAGCCCTCCTTTGGCATCTGGATGTCTAGATGGGCTGAATGTGGGGGAGGGGTGTAGTCACCCCCTGCACAGGGACTCCTTGGAGACCCAAGTCACACTGTGTGTTGATAACTGAGGTGGTTGTCCGGGCTGGACAACCTCCCTGCTGAGTGATTGACAGCCAGGCTGGGTGAATGGGGGATTTTGGCATAAAAGGCAGGACTCTTGGGCTAGAAGTCAGAGAGCCACTGGAACTGCAAGGAACCGAAGAGAAGCGGAGAAGAAGACGGCTGCTGCAACCCCGAGTCCCGGTGAAACCCTGCTGCAGTCCTGAGCTATCTACCCCTTCAACGACCAGAGAAGATCCAGTCCGGAGTCTTCTTCCCTTGAGCCTGGTGGGACCAACCAGCTCGTCTTTTCTTCAGTCAGAGAATCCTCTCCTGGGTCGAAATCACTGCTGTGCTGTAGTGGTCCGGATAGCCATCAGAAGAGCCCTCTCCTGATTTAAAGGAGCGCACCTTTTATTCATTGTTGTCTTTTTCGCTGCTGCTGACCTCATCCCTGGGTAGTGCAGATCGCTCCAGACGTCCTCTTTCTTGTCCCCACGAATGAAGCCGCAGGAACCGTGAATCTGCAGGAACTACCAACTGCTGTGGCACCAGCTTTTCTCCAACGGAATAAGGTACTGTGCACACTTGGTCATTCTCTCCATCTGACCAGCCGGAATTGGGGTGAACCCTTTCCCTCCACGAAGATTTGCTCTTCCTTCTCTCATAACTCTTCCTTCCATTTGACAATCTTTACGAACTCTTGGCATCTCGAATCTCGAACTGTTCTACGTGTGATCCCCGGCAACTGAGCATCTCCTCCATTGACACTGGCGCAGGCCTATTGACTTTAATCTGTATCTTTGAATAAGTCCTCAAGTCTCCTTGCCTTGAAAAAGTATTGCCTATGATTTTTATTCACTTTTCCCTTGTTTGAAATTCTAAAGTACAAAGTGTGTTTTAACTTCGTGAGCATTTCTATTTGCGGGTACGCGTTAGTATCGCAACACCGGTCTGTCAAATCCTAATGTACTTACCTTGAATTTTCTGAAACAAGTGGAATCGGTTGTGTGTAGTGTATTGTATTTTACGTGTGGTTTCGAATTTATAGAAGTGAAGTGTTTTATAACAGATGGTTTAAAATAAATGTACTTGTATTTTTTACCTGAAACCTTGAGTCAGTGTTTGCTTGAGTCACAGTAATTGTGGTCCTTTGTGTAATCTCTGCTACTGCTCATTTACTCTTGAGATAAGTCTGGCTGCTCCGCTACTGCTACCACTTTAACAGTGTAGTACAGGCTTGTACCAAAGGTGAACTTGTATTACCACTTGTAGGGCCTCATTACGACCTGGGCGGTAACCATGGCGCTATTTGCGACATGGTTGCCACCGGTAAACTACCGATTCCGCCATGGTGAATGGCGGAATTACCGCCCCATTCCAAGGTCGGTGGGGGCGGTAATTCCCCATTCACCATGGCCCTTCCCCATTCCCATTGAGCCCCAATAGGGCTCAATGGGAATGGGGAAGGCGGTAATTATGGTACCGCAAATTGCGGTACCATGATTACCTCCAAAGTCCCTTTGCGGGTCCCGTCCTTAACGTTAAGGGAGGACCTGCAAAGGGACCTCGGAATAGGGCGGTAAGGGATTACTGGTACCGGTGCCCTTACCGGTAATCCCTTACCGCCTGGGTCGTAATGAGGCCCGTAGTCTTAATTGTGCGTAGTGGTCCCTAAGGGCACTGCACAGGATTCTGCCTAACACTGTGTTACTGGCACGGCTGCCACGTGCCTGCGCTCATTGCGGGAAGGTGCTACCCAGTCACAGCGGGTCCCTTCAGATGCCGGTAGCATCGGCATCATTGGTCGTAATGCACCAGTCCGGTAGACGATGCCGGTATTCACGTGCCGGTATCGTTATTACCGGACCAGCAACCTTGTAATGAGGCCCACTCCTCCGGATCCCAGGTGCTTCTTTATATGCCAGAAAGATTCATCATGTGCTAGAACTTGCTACTATACAGCCTCATTTGCATAAGTAATGCATGATATGATATGATATGATATGATGAGTCATTTTTAACGGGCCATTGCACAAGTGCTTCTAGGCGTGACAAGGCAAGGTAGGGAGACAGAGGGAGGATGAAACAAACAATCTTACTAGGCCTTGTGTCATTCAGATAGTGCAAGTGCAGGGGGCGGGGGGAAAAGGAGAAGTTCCAGGGGAGGGAGAAAGGGAAGTGCAGTGAAATACAGCCCGGAAGCAGTGCAGGTGCTTGCAGTTTGTAGAGGAAGCCAGGGGCCCGTTGAGTTCAGAGGGTAGCCAGGTGACCAGTGAGCGTGGCACACAGGTGGTCAGCAAGGGAGAGCAAGCGAGATAGCAGCAGTGAAAAGGAAGGTCTTGAGCTGCTTCCGGAACCTGAGGTGGTCCTGTAGGAGTTTGATTGGGGCAGAGAGGCCATTCCAGAGGGAGGCGCTTGCAGAGGAGAGAGATCTACCTCCAACTCTCTGCCTGGAGAAGCATCTGACCGTTAGAGAGTTATAGGTAGCTGAGCGAAGGGCTTGAGAAGGAAGATGTTTAGGGAGAGAGAGTTGGATGTAATGTGTGCCCAACCCCAGACAGCCTTGTGGCCAATGCAGAGGGTCTTGAACTTGATCCTTGCAGCCACTGGAATCCAGTGGATTTCAGGGCTGGAGAGATATGATCCCGGGGCTTGAGGCCAAGGACAATTCTTGCAGTCCTGTTCTGGATTAGTTGCAGAGGGTGGAGGGTAGAGGAAGTCAGGTTGAGATAGAGGCTGTTGCTGTAGTCCACCCTAGAGAGAAACAGGGCTCTGGAGATGTTGAGCTTCTGGGGGAAAGTCAGAAAAGGAAGAATACCTCTGAGGAGGTGCAGCTGATAGTCAGCCTTCTTTGAGAGGTCCGTGATGTGGGTGGAGAAGGAGAGAATGGAATCGAAGATGACCCCAAGGTTTTTTGCCTCACAGGAAGGTGCCGGGAGAGGGCCCAAGGAGGAGGGCCACAGTGAAAGAGGGAAAGCGGGAGCAGGGGTCACAATGAGGAGGAACTCTGTCTTGCTGGCATTGAGGCAGGGTATGTTGCAGGTGCACCATTTCTGAATCGTGGATAGATAGTCAGGAATGAGCAAGAGAGGAGAGGAGGCAGAGGGGAGCCTGAGGGAGAGTGAGTATCATCTGCATAATACTGAAAGTTAGAGGAGAAGGTAGAGATGAGGTAGGTCAAAGGGGCCACATAGAGGTTGAAAAGCCAGGGAGAAAGGTTGGAGCCCTGGGGAACACCACATGTGGAGAGAGAGAGATGGGGGCGAGAAAGGACTCCAGTTGGGCCTGAGAGGGATGTCCAGGAGTATGGAAGTCAACCAGGCGAGGGCCTGACCCATGATGGCCTGGTTCTCATGGAGACGATTGATCAGGATGGCATGGTTGACCGTGTCGAAAGCAGAGGAAAGATCAAGGAGGATGAGGACAGAGGGAAGGATAGAATCCAGATTAGTGAGCAGGTCTTCACAGGTGTTCAGGAGAGTGGTTTCCGTGCCTCTGACTGTTCTGAAGTTACACTCATGGTCATGGAGACAACCAACAGATTCAGTGTGGAGAGTGAGCTGAGAGATGAGCAGCTTTTCCAGGAAAATGCCAAGGAAAGGAGTGATAGAAATCTGGCGATAGTTTACCTGACAGGAAGGATCAGCGGACGGTTTCTTCAGGAGGGTATGTACAAGGGAGTGCTTAAGGAGGGGAGTGGAAAGTTCCAGTGACAAAAGAATGATTGCAGAAATCGCATCATAGGTTACATGCAGCTAGACATTCGGACGCGTAGCCTCATTTGCCTAGCTAAGCTCATCACTCTATTATTTGCACTTACCTATTTCTAATGTTGAAGGCATACACTTTTAAAATGGGTATGCACTGCGCATGCCGCAAAAGCACCATTCCAACCTTCCTCTAGTCTTCCCCACCTTCTCTTAACCGTACTGATTGCAAGGCAGCAGATATGTCTGTTTTGTGTTGATTGATTTTACATTTGTTTTATTAAATATTAAAGTTGAAATATGTTTGCTTTCGCTATTTTCGGTGAAAGTTATCTTTACCTCTTCATTTTCAGTATTCTACATTTTGTAGAGTTATTTTTACTGTGTACCATCTGGTTGGGCACAGGTATTAAATATGTCTATAGTCCAGGTGGGATAATGTCACTGTGATTACCACTGCTTCCAGATGAAGAAAAAATAAGATTTTGAAATAGAATCTTTACTGCAATAACAATAGCTGCTTGAAGCAGAATGTACATGAGGTCCAAAGGTGAGATTGTGATCAAAGCAAAATGCAAGATTGCGGCCGGGAGGGACTAGCACAGGTGGAGCTCCTGTGTTTTTGGGGCCAATGCTGAAGCCCCCTGAGGTCAACCACCAAAGCCCACAAGCATTAGCACTACTATGCCTTATTGGGTTATAGCCAAGTATGAGCCCTTTACCAGTCTATAACCTTCATGCACTCCTTGTATGGATAAGTGTTAGAACCAAGACCCTGGCCAAGTCTGAGCGGATCTGGGTATTTGTGTGCAGACCTGGAAGCCAGAGGTTTGGATGAAGATAGAGGTTAAACATGAGAATAGTCCTGGAGGACCTCAAACAATAGAGGAGAAGATGAGAATGGGAGAAGAGAGAACAATTGACTGGTATAAACGGGTCATTCAAGGGCTTCTGTAAAAGCAGGACCAGTATATGTTTCTTCATGTCATGGCTGTACCGAAGGTAAGAAAGATTCTAGCAGGGATGTCAACGATGCAAGTGTAGTCTCCTAAAGCTGTTTCAGCACCACTACAGGAAAAGGAAAGATTGGAGGGTCAGATATGCGACCAGGCAGTAATTTAGCAGTGCAATCAGTTATGTGTAAGGGAAAAGGTGTGAGTTGTTGGTCTTCAGACAGCTGAGTAGATTTTTCTACTCAGTCGAATGATGGCTAGAGGTTAGCGCTCATGTGGGCAGCATGACCCGAGTTGAATGAATTAATGGTTTGATCTAAGCAACAAAAAAGTAGAGGGGTATTTATGAAGCAATTGGGATAACGTAGGAGAAGGATGTGTCAGACAAATGAAAACAAGTTATTTAAGAACTTTGAAAGTTATTTCCGAGGATTATTAGAGCATGAAGTACGGTAGGTAAAACACCCGATGTTAGCATCATAACTCAGATGACGATACGAGCACAGGTGGGGCTTGAAAACAATGCATTGTGCAGCTTCATTTGCTCAGGAATGAATGTCCCTATTTTCCTGCAGGCCTCTTAACTCGGAAGGTTCCTAAAGCTACTTGCATGGGCTTGCAATCACTGATGGGTAAACTGCATTTTGCAAGGTCAAGCAAAGTGATTCCAGCAGGAAGAGCCTGTGTCAGGCCCTAAAGACGGCTGGTCTACGACATGCGCAACAATCTAAAGATGTGGGTCAATTTCTGTTTAATTTCCACTGCGTTCAGTTGTAGAAGGGTCCTTGGGTGGACAGCAACAGTTATGAAACCTCTAAGGACGCTTCAGGAAGGTAAGGTTTCATTGCCGTGCTGAGCAACCAATGGTGCGATCTATCTTGGCCTAATCACTGGTGTGAGGTGGAGCGCACCAAAAATATAGCCCTGCTGGAACTGTTCCCCACCATAGTTGCTTGCCACTGATCTGGTCAGAACGTCGATGATACAAGGGTAACTCTGTGGTCAGACAACTTACAAGTTGTTTAAGTAATCAATAATGGATGGGGCTTCTTGCCCAAGGGTGCTCATGTTGCTCATGGAATTAACAGCAACTGTCTCTAAAATGAACACTGATGTACTAGTATACCCATGCCGGGGGTCAAGAACTGTGCAGCTGGTGCGCTCTCTCTTTTTCAGTGAACACGATTTTGAGACCTGGACCCACAAGTGAACAGGCAATGGTGCCATTCCCGCCTAGGCTGGGGGAATAGTTGGGCAGATATGAGCAGGGCCATTAGTAACCTACTGATGCTTGACATGGTACACAAAATGCTGAGACACATTACAAATGTCACCCAGCACATTGAAGTCCCACAGAAAGCACACAACCTGACGTGCTTATTCATTGGGTGGGCCTGTAACAGATTTAAAAAAAAAATGAATGGCAAGGAGGACCCCACCAAAGTTCGCTACAAAAAAATGGGCATCAAAGGAAAGGATGGAGCAAGTTGGAAATCCCTAATGAAGACACCAGGTGCCACACTGATTTTGTACAACCAATGACTCTCGTGGACATCCTCCCTCACATTTGCAAATCTGACTACGAGGGCAAACTGTTAAAAGCAGCATTCGTGCTAGCTTTCTTTGGGGGCAATGAGGATGGACAAAAATGGGCAAGCAACACATCTGATGGAAGGGTAGGGATGATGGCTATGGTTGACACCACTGTGGTCGAGCATTAAGCGTGCATTTGGTTGCGCCGGTCAAAACCATATTAGTAGGGTAAAGGCAGAACCATCATACTAGCATGTACAGCAAACAGATTCTATAGCCCGTCTCTCATCTGAAGCTTTCCTAGAAGTCAGGCCTATCCCAGATGCTCCCTTCCAAATACACCAGGACGGGTCAGCACTGATTGCTATTAATTCCAGACAGCTCTGAAAAATAGTCCTGGATACGTTTGGTAGGTGTTTGGGTGGCCTTGGTCACAAAGAAGTGATGGAAATAGCGTGTTGGAAATCAAGCTGCTTTAAAAGATATGTGAGGGTTTATAAGATGTGATGCAGCCCCCGAGTGCCAAATTACATGATATGATATGATATGATAGTTTATTTATATAGCGCCTATACACAAAGTGTTTCAAAGCGCTTCAAGGCAAGGGAGGGAAGAAGGGAAAACACAACGACATTCTTACATGCCATGAACAGTAAGGATGTGAAATTAACTATCATACTCGGCCTGACTTTCAGATAGTGCAAGAGCTAAGACGTAGATAAGGAAGGGAGTGGGAGAGTGGGAAGGAAATGGAAACAGACAGGTGACTACTGTACTAGGCCTGATGACATTTCTGGTAGAGCAGGAGAAAAACAAAAGGTGAGGCAGAGGGGTGCAGAAAGGGAGGGGAGGAACAAAACAAGCGACTATCGTACTAGGCCTGACGCCATTTCAGATAGTGCTGGAGGGGGTGGGGGGACAAGTAAGGGGCAGGAGGAGGAGGCAGACGAGATTGCTATCATACTAGTTCCAGGGACAATTCTGATAGAGTAAGTGCATAGAAGAAATTAAGGGGAGGAGGGGAGGAGATAGGAAAAGGGAGAAAGGGAGAGCAGTAGAGAACAGAGAGAGAACATCTTCTCCTCTCAATGTGACCCACAGAGAAAAATAAAAGTGGTGTGGGTGATCTGACATTCATACATTTCGTGGACCAGCAAAAGATGGGATTCAAGGTGGGAGGATGTTAAAAAACACAAACCCACAATTAAAGGATGGGCGACAACTGGCATGTGATGGAAGAGCTTGGAAGAGAAATTAACGGATTGGGAGGGATTGGAAGAGAAAATCATGGCTATCCTGCAATCACAAAGAAATCCAGTGGTGCTGGTCAGAGATTTGGGAGGCCACGGTCTTACAAGCCTCAGCAGAGGGAAATTACTATGTGACACAATGAGTTCATTCTGAAGTCTCAGCGCTCTCCTGGGGGACTCAGAGCTGATTTATTTTGAAAAAGTACTTCCTTACAGTTGACTGTCACACTGGGCAGTGGAAAAATCAAGCAAATAATTATCAAGTTCATGAGGAAGTTCTGTAAGGTCTCGATTCTAACATCTGTGCAATGGCCTAATGAATATGAACGTGCTCAGCTACTATTTAAAGCATTGGGTCCACCTCTCGAAAGAGGGACAGGACCTTTTTCTGACCAAGGACACAGTCTTCATAGAAAGCAAGCATGGCAGAGACAATAGGGGTTAACCCCTATCTTGGCATGATGCTTTTTTGAAAGCGACCAGACTGATCTGTAAAAAAGACATTGGGGCTCATTTAAAGTGTGCCGGTGTGGTAATAACATGCCAGTATTAGCGTACGTTACCGATCCGGCACACTCCAGGTTTGCCAGCGGGGGGCCTGATTTACCTCCAGCCAAGAGCTAAAGTTAAGTCAGGCACCCCACCGGCAAAAAACAGCCGGGATTAATACCGGCAATCCCCCATGGAGCCCTATGGGACTCCATGGAATGGGGATTAACTACCCTTACTGGCACTTGGAATCTGCCGGTAATTCCAGCAGACCAAGTGCCAGTAACAGTAATTCTGTCTGGTGGTATCCTTGAAGGTTTCCTGGTGGGATACCACCAGACTTGTACCAGCCTTGTAACGAGTACCATTGACTATGAAATAAAAAGGGATTTGGGGCACCCAAATTTGGGGAGCCCAGGAGAACTAAATTGAAAGTACTGGCGATTATAAATACAGCGTTGTTGCATTTTAATTGCTGCGCCTTTCGTTTTGAGTCTCCCGGGCTCAACCAAGCCGGGGGAGCCCGGGAGACTCGAAGCGAAAGCACCAGCAATTATAAATACAACAAAGTTGTATTTATAATTGCTGTGCCTTTCGTTTGAAGTCTCCCGGGCTCCCCCGAGTCGCGTGTGCCCGGGAGACTTAAAACAAAAGTTGTGCCAATTATGAAAAATTTGGAGTACTCATAATTGCTGCGACTTTCATTTTCAGTTTCCCATGCTCAGGAAACTTGAAAACAAAGTCACAGCAATTATGAAAATTCTGCCGGCGGCCGGCAAGGTATTTATTATTGCTGTGCCTTTCATTTTACGTTTTCTGTGCTTCCCTGGGCTTGGGAATACAGAAAATGTAAAATGAAAGTCAAGGCAATTACTGTGGCAGCCTCCTCTATTCATGTCAAGCTCTGCTCTCTGGCAGCCGTAAGCAAAAGCTCCCAATAGGGGGCTTTTGCTTGATTAGTGCTGCGACAGCAGAGCTTAACATGAACAGAGGAGGCTGCTGCTTTTCACAAAATGGATGCCCCCATTTAAAAACTGTGAGGCTTATTTCCCCTAAATTGTACAAAGGAACTTCTTTAAAAAAAATGTTTTTATATATTTTTGATTATGGCCCATATTTTTAAACTATACAATTTTTGAGTGAATTACCCCTTAAGGTGTGCTCCAGACTCTGATAAAGAACTTGTAGCCATTTATAGTGTGCTAGATGCAAAGAATGTACCTAATGATGAAGACAGTGGGCCTCATTACAACCCTGGCCATAGCCGTGCCTGTAAAACAGGCACGGCTGCTGCCGGAGTTGCATTTTTCCAGCGCCCAGAAATGGGCAATTACCGGGTCATTACGGCCTTGCCTGACCCGGTATTTGCCCATTCCTGGGCGCCGGAAAAAATTCTTCTCTATTCCCATTTGAGCCCCATAGGGTCAATGGGAATGGGGAAGCCGGATGCACAGGCACCGTTATCAACGGTGCCTGTGCATCCAAAATGCTGGGCTCGCAGGTGCCTTTCATTCCGCCAGGTCAGACCTGGCGGAATGAAAGGCACCTGCCAGCACAACTCAGAGTTTGCCGGTCCGGATACAACGGTACCGGCAAGCTTACCGGTACCGTTGTATCCAGTCCGGCAAGCTCGTAATGAGGCCCATTGTTCTGTATAGTGAAAATGAAATGCAAACACTGTGTTCCAAATTTCAGCTCCCAATCAGAGACACCATCCATGCCTTTTTGGATTTTAAGGAGTTTGGTGGCAAAAGGTGCCCTGACGCATTTAGAATTTTAGTTTCTTGCATGGAAACGTTGCCTGCAAGTAATGCAGATTGTGAAAGGGGCTTCAGTGCCATAAATTGAATTGCCTCGCCAAGCCGAGCATCCCTCCATGTGGCCACTATTTCTTTGTGTTTATGGCAGAGAGGTAAGGAGCCTCCTGTGAAAGCTTTTAAACCATTGTCCTTTGTGAAAAGGTGGTTAGCAAAAGGGAGCGTACAGCTGATGAAAGGCACTGTGAGCAACCTGAGGCAAAAAAAGACTCCCTTAAAGAATATTATGTGGGGTTCTGGGAAATTGTCAATTAATTGCTAACAAATTTGAGTTTACTATTAAAGTCATCTCCCACTTTACGCATGGCTCTGCAGTGCAGTTTCTTTGAATGGTTGACTTGCCCGACCTATGGACTGGGATGCTAATGAACCTGCTAATGTACCTCAACACCTAACCTTTTGACAATCGCCCGAGTTAAGGGTACAATAAATAATGACGTTGAGCTTTGATTTGTTATACTTTGCAGAATGTACCAAGCAGGCTGTGTTGCGATATGCACCTAGCTATGTAGGCCAGACCGCTATTACATGTTCTTCTTTAAGCCACGTCCCTCAATTCTTAGTCTATGCCCATCATGCATGCCACGCCCCCAAATGAGGGCCCCCTAAATGTCTTACCTCAATTAAAGCACTGGGTCAGCTAGTCACTTATAAAACAATTATTCTTGTTTTTACTAGGTGTCTTTTTTCTCCACTCTTTGATAGTGTTGTCTCCATTCATTTTGTGTCTTTTTATGACTACATGACATGGTATTTTTTTGGTCCACCTTGGGTGGCCGAGTGCCATGTTTAAGTCAGGGCTTTGCGGAAGCTTCAGGTTGCCTATGAAAAGACCACAGGCTTAATGGTGGCTGAGGCCCAAGGATGAGGGGCAACCATGTTGTCTGGGTTTGCCCCTGGCATACAATGGGCTGTGAAATGCCAACAAAAAGAGTGTGTAAAAGTGTCAAATGTCCCCCGAACGAAAGTGGCCACATCCAGGGCACCACAAACACATGGATTGGTTAGCATCATTCAAAGGTTATAGCCAGCCAATCAAGGTGGAGTTGGCGGGTTGTTAAATGGGTTCAGTGGGCTAGGTGGAGTCTACCTGATCCTGTTATTTCCCAAGGTGCCTTTATGAGGACCATTTCTGCCACCCTCTCACCTCTCATGTAAATGCTTTTGTTTTTTAAAAAAACACACAGATTAAAATATGAAGGGATTGAGAAAGACAAAGTTTGTTGATTACACTGGACATGTACAAAGGTCACAGGAAGCGGTCCTTTGCAAGCCATCAGACTGATCATTAAAAAAGACTGTGGCTAGGACCATAAGGAGGGTAGAGGCTCCCCTGGCAAGCACCCTTCTTTTTGCGGGATGGCAAAGATGCCTTTAAAAAATGTTACTGTCTCCCTTTTATATTGGAAACTTAGGCACTCCTTTCAACCAAGGACAGAGACCCCACGCAGCCTTGCTGGTGCGCTGATGGGCAAGGTTGGAGAGTTGTGGATTTAGAAAAGGCTGTGTTAAAAGGGGGAAGGAACAGTGTGCAATGGACAGACGTGACACACTCTCAATACTGGTCAGCAGGTGGTTAATTAAACGTTTATTCGTGTTTTTACTTTGAAATTGTAAAATCTGCTTTCTTTTTTCTCCTCTCTATAGTAGCACTGTCTCCAATGGTTTTGCATCTTGTTATCAATGCTTGACCTGATATTTTCTTTGACTATGAACGACTTGGTGAAATGAACACACTGCAAACTTAAGTATGATCCTGACTTTGATTTCTCCTACAAGTTTATAGCTGTAGCTGCAAGGAGAGATCTGTGTGAGTCCAAAAGGACTCACTGCGCAGACAGATTGTTTCTTCTTCAGCTCTGCACACGTCAGCTCTCTTCGCTCTCTGCTCTCGCACGTGTAGCCTGAGCCCCATGCGCATGCTTCCGGTTTCTGGACTAGGACACTCCCCCCTTTCGTGCTATTAGCCGGTATCGCAGCTGCACACATGCACCATGTTCAGCTGAAACACTTTGTACTTGCTGGGAGGTATCACCACTCTGCACGGTCTGTTGGAAGAAAAGTCTTTACTGGATTAATTAACAGATGAGTTTTCTGTAAACTTTTCCAGAGAGTCAATGTGCATTTGTCAAGGACTGTGCTGAAGGCCCTGGAGGATTATGGGCCTTCCTCCGGACTGCACCCCCTCAAAAAGACATAAAACACTGCTGGGAGGAGGAGTTCAATGGAAAGGCAGAGGTGTGGTACAGAGCTCTCCCGGGCAGCAAGAAAAGACAGAACAATCTGTCAGTGGGAATGCTTACCAAAGTGCCGCCTCCCTCCAGTCCCCATAGCCCCTTGTCCTACCTTAGAGAGGCTACAGATGTTTCAGAGACCTACATATACTACCAGCTCCACCAAGTTTGCCTGAGTCTGGAGACTAGATGAACCGCCTGGTGCCAAGTCCGTTCACCAGGTGAGGGTAGGATTCCAAAAGAAAAAAGGCAAGACATCACAGGCAGAGACGTATTTATGGATGGGCAAGCGAGGCATGTGCACCGGGCCCCCAGCCTTGGGGGGAGGGGAGCACCTGATGCCCAATTTAAGGTGGGAGGGTGCCCAGCTTGAGGAAGGGGGTTGGCTAGATCACTACTTGGCCAGAAAACACAATTCCTTTCCCTTGCATATTAAACAGAAAAATAATGTTTTTTTATGTTCACACATGTACTGGGCTACATGAGCATTGCAGGCCTGGAAAGAAGACAGGTGTCGTGCATACACACAACAACAAAAAGTCACTGCTCCCCTCCCCCTGACTCTGTCCACAGCCCCCACACCAGATGTCAAACAAACAGTTTGCTCTGATGGAGGCCTGCAGAGACAGGACATGGAAAGAAATAATACTCATTGATGGAGGAAGTGTCGCTATGTCGTGTCCAGTAAGGACACGGTTAAGCCATAATGGCGAGGAGCCTCATTACGCAGAAGCGGGCCAATAGGAATGCGCGATCGCGTGCATGCGCAACGGATTTGTGCTACGTAGCGGCAGAAAGGGAATGAAGTGAAATATGGACAGATTTCTCACTGTCTCTGTGTAGATTATTTCTGGCGTGCTTTTCCCCACAGTGAGCACACGGGCACCCAGCACCTTCACATACAAGGGGGAACTCGACAATGGCGACAAAGGTCGGATTCTGAGCACCCATTTCCCACTACAATCACACTGGGAGTCCCGCACTCAACAAAACTGTAAGTTAGAAGTGTGATCTCCCTGCAAACATGCCAGAAAGTGGTGCAAGAGTTGGAGTGAGGCATAAAAATGTGGTATCTGATGATGAAATGCCTAGTGCAGCTGCGTCTCTCTGACCAGGTCCTTTTGATATAGGTGTCAGCAGGCCTTGGGGCAGAGACGGGAGAGATGGCTACAGAGATTTGAGAACTACATGTCAGCTCATGATGAACGAACTCTGGATAGATTTGCCAGAAGACTGCTCATCAGTGGTCGAAGTGGGCAGGAGCGGTCGGGAGCGGTGCTCCTATATTTATTTTAATTAAGTTTTACCGTTCCTACACTTTTATTTTAAAAAGAAACCGTTCCGGAATGGTTTCGTTGTAAAATAAAATTGTAGGAAGAAGTTGAAACTTGCACTTTCCGTGCACTGCACAGGATGTTTCCTTAAAGAGTAGGCACATGTGTTTTGGGTTTTTTATTGTGCATGGGAGGGGGCAAGGCGATGGGGTATGTGGGGAGCGGTGCAGGCCAGCTTTTCGTACACTTCGACCACTGCTGCTCATAGATCTATTTGGAGATGAAGTTGAAGATCTCATTCCCACTTTCCTACCTGAAGAGAAACAGACATATGAGGGACTCAAAGACGCATTGAGCACATACCTCTACCCTCAAAGAAATGTGGACCACGAAAGACATACTTTCAATATAGCATGTCAAATAACGGGTGAGTCCATGGAACTTTTGCAACTCGACTATGCAAATTGGTAGCCCACTGTGACTTCCACAAATTCTCTAATGAAGAAGGAAGCAGTTATTCTGCAAAACTATTCCCATTGCCACAATCCTGCAGATGGCAAGGTACGGAAGAGAGCAGATTCCCAGGCAACTCAGATGGAAACAAGCAAATGACTGGTGAGGCAGCAAGTATACTGGATCAGTCAAGGTGGAAGAGGAACTAACTGCAGCAATACACTATCAAGACCATATGGCACAACCAGAGAATATTACAGGTGTGGTCTTCCATTTCCACATGAGGAAGGTATATGCTGCCCTGCATTTGGACATAAAGGCACCAACTGCGGAAGGGAACATCACATGGTGGGAGAATGCAATGGCCCTCGAATCGGGTGCAAGGATGCAGCTGTGCCTGAGCAAGACTGCAACACAACATACGTCCACCAGGTACAAGGAGAGACGTTAGTGCGAGAAGACTTGGCAGGAAGTAATCTATTGGGCCCACCCACGGCTAATGAAATGAAGATTGCGGCTGTAACATACATTATGCAGCGTGAGTCCTCAGTGATAAAACGCTTTACAGAACTATTCAAAGGCATTGTATGCCTGGAAGGAGACCCTGTCATGCTTCATGTAGATGGGTGAGTCCCTACAGTGGCTCAACATCCTTGATGGATACCCATCTACCTGCATCCACAGGTGGACAAAGAAATTCAGTGTTTGATGAATGAGGATATTATCGAGCCAGATCGCGGCCCTACACCACGGGTCTCGCATGTGGTGGCTGTACCCAAACAACAATCCTTTGACAGAATATGGCTCTGTGTGGATATGCAACAAGCAAACCAACAAAGCAGAAGGGAGTGTGCGACAATCTGGCATCCACCTAGATAACATGAGCAGCTTGCTGAACAGAGCCAGAGTATTTACCAAGCTCGATTTATACAAAGGATATCACCTGATCAAACTTGAACAATCACGGTACATAGCGATGTTTGCGATCCATGAGGGTTTATTTCGATCCAAAAGATTACCTTTTGAGATATCATCTGCTACCAAAATCTTTCAGGAGTACATCAGGAGAGTGATTCATCATATAAAAAACTGCTTTAATTGTAGTGACAACATTTTGGTCTTTGGAGTAGATGTTGAGCAGCATGATCGAGCACTTCATCAGGTGTGTCTGGCACTGTCTCATGCAGGGCTAACACTAAACGCAGAAAAGTGTGTGTTTCACTAGAATCAACTCAAGTTCTTTGGACATATATTCTCCCAAAAGGAAATGAGCCCTGATCCTGGAAGGTGTCTGCCATCACAAGTATCTCGCCCTCTGCAAGATGTAAGCGAGGTGAGGTCATTTCTGGGCATGGCCAGCTACTGCAGTCGGTTTCTGAAAGACTTTGCCACCATCTGTTCGCCATTGAATGAGCTCACCAAGCAAGGGAAGGAATTTCAGTGTGACTGACATTGTGAAAAGGCATTCGCACTGATATAGAAAGCCATCAGGTTCGCGGAATGCATGGCCTATTTCAACCCGACTAAGTGCACGGAGCGGACGGTGGATGTCAGCACGGTGGGCATGGGTACCACTCTGGCACAGCACAGTCCCGGAATAAGCAGCTCGAGAGCTGTCATTGCATATGCCTCCAAGAGTTTTACAGATGTGGAATGAAGATACTCACAGCCAGAAAAAGAGGGGTTAGCGGTCGTCTGGGATTACAAGTATTTTTCAAATGTTTTTGTTGGGGAAACCATTCATGCTTGTCACTGACCATCACGCATTGACCACCATCTCCAGTACCATCAGTGCAGAATGCCTCCCAGAATTGAGAGGTGGGGGCTAAGATCACAATTACTCAAAAGCCAGGAAAGAGTACAATCTGGTGGATTTTATATCTCGCCACCCTCTCCCGAAACATGAAAGTGACTCTTCCATAGCAGAAGAGTACATCAACTTCCTCACGCAACAAGGACCCCCAAAGCCACTCATGACGAGCATGGTGCGTGACCACACTAGGATCAAAAAAACATTACGGAAAGTAATCGAGCTCATAGCATAGCGAAGATGGAGAGACATTGATCTGGAGAACACAGGTGAACCTCAAGGGGCATTTAAACAAGAAATGCAAGCATTCAGACAGGTGAAAGATGAGCTGTCAATGACTGCTGAAGGACTCTTGATGCGCGGGAGACGCATGGTCATACCCAGGGATCTACGCCAACAAGTGGTGGACTTGGCACGCAAAGGTCATCGTGGTATGGTTGCGACCAAGTGGCAAATAAGAGAGACCATGTGCTTCTTTAGTCTCTCTAGCCAGTTGCTATTCATGAGTAGACATGGCTTCTCATTAACAGAACATATTGAAAGTTTGCGATGTATTCTCTGTAACCCATTATGAAGGATACACATGCCTCCTGCAGATGTACATTTATTGAAAGTCATGATTCAAATACTGCACACTCGCATGCACTCAATATACATTGTCAAACTTACGTATGTTACATAATCATTCAGTCATAAACTCTAAATGTTGTACTTGGAAATAGCCACTGGAAGGAAAACAGACCGGCCTTCTCTGTCTACGTCCCAAGACTCTGGAAGGTCCTCCCCGTCGACACCAGACTCGGCCCCTCGCTTCTGCAATTCAAGAAGGAGGACAAGCCCCTGCTCTTCAAGGAATGGGTATTTCTAACACCTAGGTCCCCCACCTTGCACTAGCCATTCAACCTCAGACTGAGTGATCTGCTCCCCTCTCAGCCATTGTCAACTCCTTGCTCCCTTGTATCTCTCCTTTCCTCAATGTGTTCTTTCCCCTATGATTTGTAAAGTACCCCATTGCTTCACAAAGCTAGGTCTGCATGCAATAAATACCCTATTAATACAAATAATAATAATAATATTAACTATTGACACATTACCACACAATTTCCATAATGTCCTTTCAGCTGAATCACCATCAATGCAATGCCAGAGAAGTCATGGATAGCTACTGCATGTCAGTAGCCAATTATCCTGCCTGGAAGGTCAATTGAACATACTGTTCATTCTCCTGAACACAAGCAAAAGTATTGCAAGCAACAGGCATCGCTGCCATCATGAAATTCAGTAAGAAACCTACAATACAAGACCACAAACCTGCATGAATGTGACATTTCAACTGAGAATACTATAAAATCTAACAAGTGAATCCGAGAAGCAATGGAAATGTGGACATTATGAAGAATGGCACAAAGTGGAATTTGACAAACATAGTGAGAAAAGTAGGAATAGCTAAATAAAATATAGTTGAGTGATTAACCGATGTAATTAGTAAAATTAACAAAAGTGGAGAATATGTTACTTAGAAAAAACAACTGTGAACGTGTTAGTAAGATTAATGCAAAAGTCAATTGCATGTCACTTGTAAAAATACAACTCTAAACATGTGAGTAAAATTAATACAAATATATTTACATGTTTTTACAGGTAAACCTTCTGAAGTGGCTAGTGTCATTCAACTTAGCACTGAAGGGGAATTCTTTGTCACCAATCCCAAATACAAATGGTGCTAAGCAAGAAGCATGTAGCCTAATGATCCACGACACACAGATAAACAATAATTATCCAACAGCTTTTTTCTTTATACAAATTCCTATTGATTGTGTCTTGCATGGTGGAAACAGAAGCCCAAGCAAAGAGGCCAGACATCAACAACCCTTCAAATGCACACAGAGCGCCCCACTCCCAATTTCGACCGCAACACTACTCCTACACCAACTCACACCACCACGCCTTCTAGTCACACACCCCCAAGAACTCCTTGCACTTACACACCAACAATCACTCCTACAACCAACACACCCACAACTATAAGCACTCCTCCCATTCACACATCCACAACCACTACTTCTGCAACCAAAGCCACTGCAACATCTTCCACCACCAGTACAACAAGCAACTGCACAGCCACATTCGCAATGACAACCACACCAACTCACACATGCAGTCCCTCTACAACTGCATACACAGTAACCACACTCATCACGACCACTTCAACCCCACGTACACCAAAACTACGAAAACACATTGATAGACTTTTCTTAAGAAATGGATCCGGCGTACACTGGCCTTTACTCATACTCCTACACACTCCACCACTCCAGCAGCATAATGAACAGTGACAACAACCATGAACATACAGAAACACCCACCGTTAAGCTGACAGAGAAAGTACCATTCACTCAACACATAAACCTACATCTATTGTCTACAGTATACTTAGTGGGAACCTATGGCCATTTAATAAGCACTTAAAAGGTTTCCTTACCAAGAAATTATAATAAAAGAAAAATGTCTTTCACCTATGTTACCTCCAAAAATTCTCAAACTCCTCCTCGTGTGCAGAACAGCCCTGTCACGCCTTTCATTCAACCAAACCAAACCCACAAAATGAGCAAGAAATTCAGAGCTACTTAAAGAGATGACCAAACTCAATTTCCACCTTTGCACTAACCCAAATCTCATGTGAACACCCAAATAGCGGGCAAGCTTCCCCAGAGAACACAAAGGTAGGTGAGATAATGGAGTAGACTCATTCTTTCCTGCAATGCACACAAATCTGTCACGTGACCCTGTGGACATTTCTGGTTCTTATCTGCAGAGATTCACCCAGGCCTATTTCTCAGATTTTCCGTTTTATTGCAAAAGCAGGCAGGCATAACCGGTGGGTCCATTACTGATAGATGGCATGCGGGACCCACTTTCTAAACCATTAAGAACATTTTTTGGAGGCCCTTCACCTGTAATTCAAAATGACAACCATGCTCCACACACTTTCCAACTTGTTTTCTGCTTACCTCCCTTCAAACGGAAATTTTAAAGAAAGTGTCTCAGTTATCTTCTTTTAATCCAGACATTTTAAATCCTAAATCCTAAAGCAGTAACTTGTTTCGAAGAATTTCTCAAGAGTAAAGGTGCTTTGTGCATGGAAAGAGGATTTACTTGGAATTATAGATAATGGCTTACGATGGACTACAACTTCCATGATCCTTCACCACTAACTATGCTGGCTACAAATAATGGGAGGTGAAATTCAAAACATCTTTAGGGTCACGTAATGAGTAACCAAGACTGTTAATAGCATATAAAAACTCCCACTGGAAGCTTTGTGGAAAATAATCTTTTCCCTTCATTATTTAAAAAGACTTAGGGGCTGATTCTGAGCTCATGATAAAAAGATTGGGGAAATACGACATTCTCCCCTCCAGTTTCCAGCACCATCATTCTGAAGTGGGTGGAAGTATTGGTGGGGAGACGTTGTGCTTTCCAGCAGCAAAAGCTGCTAAAATCACTCATGGGGGCAACCACTTTTCTAATTTAAGAACGTTTTCTTAAACGTTCATTAAACTAGAAAAGTGGTGCTGCAGTCTAAGAAATGCTATATTTATAAAGGGAAAAGGTGTGAGGTAAAGTTTAACGGCACCGCACGTGTGCTGTATTTTAACTCCTTTTTTTGACATGCTAAACCAGTGCTGCTGGGAGGAGAATCCCCTCCATGTGGCTGCCTTTAATGCCTGATGGTTGCTAGGGCTGTTGTCAACCCATAAATCAGACACATGCAAAAGCTGAGGCTTTCATGTCCCTGCACCACATTCTTTCATTATCAGAATATGGTGTTTTTAAGGAAAGTGTTCGTCCTTCATGGAAGAACACTTTCCTACGTTTGCACGCACACCAGAATCGGCCTCTGAATTCAACTTCTGCAATCCTTGGCCTCCTCATCTCTAAGAAATCACAGTTTCCAGATGGACTCGAGAACTTTTCGGAAGAGTTAGGAGTACAAATACTGTATACACTTGTGCTTTCATTCCAACTCATTGGGCCTCATTACACGGTAGGCGCTAAGGGATTACCGGTACCGGTAAGGCCACTGGTGCCGGTAATCCCTTGGCGCCCTACTACGAGGTCCCTCAGCGGGTCCCGTCCTTAACGCCGGGTCTGACCAGGCGTTAAGGACGGCACCTGCTGGGGGACTTCAGAGCTAATAACGGCACCGCAAATTGCGGTACCGTTATTAGCTCCTTCCCCATTCCCATTGAGCCCTATGGGGGCTCAAATGGGAATGGGGAATGGTATTTGGAATGGGGACTTACCGGGTCCTCCAGGGTCGGAATGACCCGGTAAATCCCCATGCCGCCTACCCGGACCCGGTATGAGGGAAGGGAGTAGCCATGCCGCTAATAGCGGCATGGTTACCTCCTACCGTGTAATGAGGCCCATTGTAATTCGCTACCAATGTTATGCATCATATTAAAGCGGTTGATAAAACAGCGAATGTTTTAAAATATTCTGTTACCTCACTTTCCTTGCTCTGTATGCTGATTTCAAATTCAAAGCAGTCTGCTGCCGTTTGGTAATTTGTTTTTGGTTTGACCCATTTCAGTATTAGATGATTGAGGCCTGGAAGCACTGTGATGTTTCTGGGAGGAGTGATTCTTTCTGAAACAGAATATTTGGTGGAATCATTTGTTAGTCTCCAACATCTCAGGTTTGGTAAATAAACATGTAGAGGTAACATAACATTTTGGATTTTTAGAGAATGTGATGTACACACTGATAATTTGATAGGCCTTATTTCACTTCTTCCTGTAAATACTGTATAACACGCACAGGTTGTCAAAAGCAAAAGATGTTAGCATATATTTGCTATATTGTAACTGAAAACCGTCTGTGGATGATGTGATATGATATGGCATTTATACATTCACAAGTGTTTCGAGGCAAGGGAGGGGAAACAAAGGGAGGACAAAGACAAGGATCTTACTAGGCCTAGTGACATTGAGATCACGCAAGTGCAGAGAAGAGGGGAGAGGGAAAGTACCAGAGGAAGGCAAGGAGGGCACGTGCAGGACACAGGATCAAAACAAGTAGTGCGGCCAGCAGGTGGCAGTGCAAGGGTTAGGTACAGACAACACATGTCTGATAAGTGCAGGTAAAGTGTAGGAAAGCTCTGCATGCAATGTCTGGATCTGGACGCCAGTGGGGAGGGAGAAGACATTGCCTTTGCATGGAAGCAGGGGCATGAGGAGAAGCTGGTTGCTATGTCAGAGCTTTACGTGATAAGCACCCTCTCACCGCCACCGGATTTTCACTACTAACTCCTGTTTTCCAATCACGCTGTTTGCAATAGAAAGCGTTATAAACAACTACACTCAACTAACTCGGATGGTGGACCAGCCTCTAATTGGAGGCATGTACAACAGTCAATGGTGTTGCACCATGCACGGCATCTGCTTCATCCCTGTTTTTTCCTCAGGAATGGTGCCCTGAGGCTTAAACGCGGCGGCCATTTTTCCAGTACTGAAACAAAAACCCTGGACAGACCCATCACCATACTCTAAGATCACGGAGAAAGTGGGGGTGAGACGAGTGCAATTGCTCTGGGGAGAGTTTCAACTCGTCTCACCCAATCAGTCTGCTATCTGGCCAGGCCAATGAACAGAGTCCACCCTTGATGGGTTCTGGGATGACACCCTATGTGTAATGCAGAGGCGTAATGCAGGTTTATGGGTGATGCACGATGTTTCAGGGGGGATCGCCGCAAGGGAAGATGGTGCCGTGCTTGGTGCTCAGGAAGCAACGATGCGCCCACCAGCCAAGACCCTGGGCTGGTTCTGATCAGCTTGTATTCACACTCATCAGTGCATGGATGTGCACGAGATCAGAGTACAGAAAAAAAAGCAAAAAATGATGATTGAATAAAAAGATCTTCATGAAAATGGATTTGTTTTGAAAAAGGCAATACTAATTTAATTAATTTAGTATATCCGAGTCAGTTGATAATCAGCACAATTGCACTTACATGTCAATACGTATAGAAGCAACAATAAATGAGTCCAAAGTAACTCTGCTTTTAGCTGGAGGTAAGCCAAGGTGCCCCACCGGAAAACCTGTAGTCGGGCTGTCCGGTAAAGTGTGGCTATCCTCAGATACCGGCACTTTTTTACCAGACCGCCAGACTCGAAATGAGGCCCATTGCCCCTAAATGTGTGGAAAGCCACTGCTCAATCATTTCCTCCCCACACTACTTCTCATGCGTCTGCATTTCAAGTTGGGGATACCGCTGAACAGCAGCACCAGTGGCCTCAGTAAAAATCACCACTCTGAGGTCATAATCATCTCTTTGCAACAGAGGAAGGGGTGTACGCTGGCATTTAACGAGAATAAATATTATATTACAATGACAGTGTATGCTGTTTTTCCTGCGTATAAAAAATGCATATACATCCTCTCCACTAATTATTAATCATGATAGTTCTTAGTGTGTGGAGTGACTTAGTTATATTGGCTCCCGGATATTAACTTTGGCAATCTCTTGACTTTATTTCTATCTTTGATTCCTACACCACTGCGTTCTATCCTTGCTTAAGATGTAAGAGTACATATTTTACAACAGTTTATATTATTTAAGTTTCGGTCATTTGTGGGCATTTTATGTCATAATAGCTCATAGAACAAAAATAAGTATTAAATGAGTGGTTTGCAACCGACTGAGATATTGCTAAAGTGGGGTGCCTTGTAACAAAATAAGAAACCATTTGAGGTTGTATATATATTTACGTGTCAATGTCGTAATTTCATCACCGGAATTTTCAAAGCCTGGCATTTCAACGTGGAAATGATCAACACATGTTTTATTTTTGTGTTGGTGGTCCCACAACCACCCCTTCCCCCACCAATGTTAGCTATTCCCTTACCCCACAAACTATTATCTGCCCTTTACCACCCCCCCTAAAAAATTTGAAGAAACATTAGGGCAATCCAGGTGTTAATTGACAACTGCAGAAATATAAATGGTGATGTTGGGGGAAATAGGTTTCCAATGTTATCTCACACTTTATAATACAGGATCGACTTTAATTAATTACACATTTATTAGTATTAACCATAGATTACATAATGATTTGTAAATCAAGAGCAGAGATGTCACTGCTGCATGGTGTCTACTGTGGCTTGGATGATACAGGGTCCTGTGTATTAGTGCTGTTGGATCACCTTGAGGCTTTTAACACAGTTGGTAATGGAGCCTGCTTTATAGTCTCCAATGTTTGGGCAGAGGGGCACAGACATTGGATCACCTGTTGTGCCATTTGGTTCCAGATGGGTGGATTCTGGTCATTTTCTGAACCTCAAAAGATCAAATCTGAGTGTCTATCATTTGCCCTCTCTAATGCGCTCAGTCCTGTGCTGCCCCCCCCTCCCCCGCCGGTTACATGAATTTTCTGTAGGGGATATTATTGAGAGAGAAGGTGCTTTGGCCATAAAAACTGTCACCAGTAACAACCGTTTTGGGGCAATCCTACAGCCGGTGCCTTACGATAGATGTAAAAGTATTGAGCAGCTGGCTGGTTGATGGTGGGTAACACATCATACGTAAACCATGGACGGGACAAGACAGTAATCCAAGGGCAGGATGGATGTATACAGGAAGACTGGTGCAACGGATACTGGTGCTACAAATAGGGCACTTGAGGAGTGATGTTTTGGTATATTGAGCGTTCTCCCCCCAGACCTAGAAAGTAGCACTTTAGGGCATATTTAAAGGACGCCCGAGCTAGATGCCGTTGGTCTTCCAGGAGTTAAGCATGAGACAGTGAAGTACCATTCAGTAATGGATTTCTGGCAGGCAGTCATAGAGGCATGCCTGGAGATCAGGGGCGAACAAGGAGAAGAAGAAGACTTGAGTATCATCCGTAAAGCGGTGATAGGAGAACCCAAAGGAGGAGGTGAGTTGTCCAACGAAGGAAGTATAAAGGATGAAGAGTAGAAGACCAAGGACAGAGCCTTAGCAGATATGAACCAGGAGGAAAGTTAAATAAGAGGTAGCTTTGTTCAGTTCTATGTTTTTAGATCGGCAGGCTTTCTTTCGCTGAGTTTTTTGCCGGCTGGAAAGAAATCATTGATTTTTTTTATTATATTTGGGGGGTCCCCCCAAGACCTCTTCCCTACTTTGTAGTCCCTATACCCCACACCCTCCTACCCCTTATATGCCCTTACCCACCCACCCCCTATATTTTTCAATGAGTTTTTCAGCCAAAAACCTCCTGCAACAAAATGCAGTGAAAAAAAGTCTGGCAATGTAATAACGTCTTCCCCTTTGTTCCATGAGATGGCAAAATACTGATTGGGAAGGTAGGCGGCAGTAGAGTTGAGAGTGGCATCATGAAGGGCAAGGTATCCGCAGTGTTAACAGCAGCAGAGAGGTCCAGAAGAAAAAGAACAAACGGGAGTTTTGGTGAGTAAAGGTCAGAAAACGTCAGACGTGTATAAGGGTTGTTTCTGTAGAGTGCCAGTTTCCAAATCTGGATGATGGTAAATGGAGAAAGGGCATGTGAGTCCTTGCTGGATTACTGCAACAGTTGTAATTTTGTAGACAGGAACACTAAGAGGGGCACCCCGCAAATTGCTGATTGCTCAACTCAACCCTGAGCCCCCCTTTGGAGATCCTCCCCACCCTGCTCCCACTACCCACCCTAGCTCCTCGCCTGTCACTGTACCCTAGCCGCAGGGCTCGAAATTAAGAATCAATGAGCAGGAACTAAAACCAGCTCCTGGGCATAGGGCATCACCTAGTTGGCAGGAACTACCACTGGGGAACCAGGGGTGAGTACACAGCGCACTGCAAATCTAACTTCCACAGTAGAGGCAAACTTGGACTTTTTGCCAAGTATGACGCGTTGATGTTTAAATGTGTTGTATCCTATTTCTTTTGTCTTAACATTCTCAAATACTCAGATAGTTATTGTCACATACGTATGTTTGTAAGGCATCAGTTGTCCCGAAGAGCCAAAAGTAGCTCCTGGTTGCTGTTGGTTTCAAGCTAACCAGGCTCTCCTAGGCTAGAGGCAGGAACTAAATAGCTCCCAGCCCCCCTCAATTTCGAACCATGTAGCTGTAACCCATGGGTGCATTCCTTGTGAACAGCTCCACCATTGCCTCCTTGCTGGGTTCGTGATTTATAAATCCCATGCATGCACATACGCTCTTAGGATAGTGCGTTTCTCGTAGTGATCACTATCGCTCCTAAGCAACATCGATTAGTTCCATTTAAAAGAACCCACTAAAGAAGCCGTAACTGTCTTGAATTGAATCGAGTGCAAACAGAGGAACAATTATGCCTCTGGAAGAGTGAAGTGTTCTTCAACTGCGGACCTGTGTCTCATCCCAGTTTCTATGGACAATGACGGAAATCAGGGGCTTTGGCACTCGAACAACCTCTTAGACACAATCATTGGAAAGACCCCCTAAAACACCTACATGCGCAAAAGGAAAACTACTTCATAACATCAAGAATAAGGATGACCCTTTCTCCTACAACCCTTGCTCTCCCCACAGAGCCTCTGATAGATGCGATAGTTCACAATCATACTACCCCATTTAGTAAAAGTAAAAGATAATTCAAATGTGGAGGAATACCGATGATGCGGCCACTATAAGACCTCACTAAAGGACACACCATCTTTGTTAAGAGATGGAGGTAATCCTGTGAATAGAGGATAAATCAATCAAAGACTTGAACCACACAATTTTGGCATAGGCTATATAAATAAGGATCAAGTTTGTCTCGGGAGGATATCTCAGGGGCAACGTGTATGCATTGGAAGCAAGACGACACGAAGCAACACAGGTTCGATCCCCGGGTCTGCGCTTAGAAACCTCTGGGTATTGAGCGTGTTATGAATAACCTTTCATATAATGCTGACCTCAGATTTTGATAAAATGTGTACCCTCCTCCCCCAGCCCCGAAGACAAACTTGTTGCTTCAGTTCCATGTGACACAGCCGCCATCAAGGTAGCTTTTGATGAAATGATGGATATTATTCGCATGCTTATGCGTAAAGATATGAACCAGCTGTTCGCAAATTTGATAACCTTCAAAGGTAAATAATTGGGTGATGCAAGACCCTCAGAATTCTGATTCTTAATGATCTGCTAACAGACTGGTTTGCTGCAGCCGATTAGGTGGACACCAAGATGCTATTTCCTGAGCCAAACTGACCTAAGACATCCGGGCCGTTGCCATGTCAATACTCCATACCAGAGATGCTCAAGATCTTCTGCTCTCTAATGAAAGGTTAATGTGCCATCCCCTATAATACTCCATGCAAGACCCCTGCAATCAACAAAAACATCTTTCCCTTCTTCAGAATATGAGACATCAAACTAAGAATTAAAACCCTTGCCCATGTCCATTTCCAATCATACCCCCCCCACACTTCACCCTTGGATGTCATTTGGGGGTTGTTACCAGCTGCTACCCCTGGCAATCCCCTCGCAACCCATGGCAATGTCTTGCTACCGCTGGCCATAGAAGCAGAGTCATCAGCAGAACGCAGGGCGATCATGTTCTTAAACACCTCATGTACCAGCAGTGCTTTAAGTGGCCTGCCAAATCGAGAAGCGGCGCTTAGGGGGGCGAGGCCGAAAAGGGGCATAGCCTGGCAGGGGGTCTGTGCCACAATTAAGAGGCAACACTTGCCTCAGCTGAATACCGCCTGTTAGGCCACGCCCCCATAAGAGCCCCGCCTTGATTTTGCAAAATGGCCGTGGCCTAACAGGAGGCATTCACATCAGATATGTTTTCCAACCTAATTGTGGCACCGACCTCCTGCCCGGCAGCACTTTCTATCGATCATCACCCTGGCACCTCTGGTCCCTGCATTTCTAATGAAAGGGGGACCTTGCAAGTGGTTGGTGCCGCAATGAAATGGAAGCCAAGGCTTTTTTTCCAAAGCCTGAAGCTCTCGCAGACACGTAAGTGCTTCAGAGTTTAGAAAAAAAGCCTTGGCATAGAGTACTATGTTATTGCATAGAACTCTTGCGTGCCTCATGAAATAGCTTGTGAAATAATTACAGCACAAGTTCCGAACTGAAAATAAATGTAACAAGACTGTTTGAGCTGCACACACCTGACATGGGGCAAATCAAGGTGTTCTGGATGTATTAAAAGAATTGGTGGGAAAGGCACCTGCCGTAATGCCAAACTATTTTCCCCAAAAAGTCTGCAATGCCTCCTTAGTTATCTGATTAAACCTGTGCCAGTTTGAAATCCTTTGATAGAGTGACATCTTCCACCTCCTCAGTTAAATGCTTTAAGAAAAATCATTTTGTAAGAGGGAGAATAAAGACAAATAAAACGGAATTCTAGCAAGAATGTTACTTAGGGGAACCCGGGTGCTACATGGTACCCCTGCCACCCCAGGCGCTGCCACTGCCTGCTGCCCTTGTGACTTCTGGTTTTCAGGTTGCAGGGGAAAATCTGTGAACACTAGAAAGCACCTGCAGGTCTTTGGGATGCCTGTGTCGGGGTCTTATCTTTTTTTAGCAGAGAAATGGCTAACCATTTCCTAGAGTCACTTTACTAGTAAAATAAGGGAGGTAGGAAGAAGTTTGCTTTCTGGAATGAGCGCTGAAATCAGTGTGAGGAAAGGCCCGCATTTTGTGAAAGAAACCTCTTGTATAGGCAAAAATTGAGCATTTTTGATGGCCGAAGCAGGAGTCTGAGAAGAGCCATCAGTCAAATAGAAAATACTGCAGGAGTAGTGTAATAAAGCAAAATGGTGTGAAAGCCATTTCTCAACTCGAGAAAAAAAGAAAGAAAATGGCCGCCATGGACAGGGGAAAAGGGACTACAGATAGTCCCTTCTCCCTTTCCTAGGCAGCTAATCACACAGTGGGGGTGCGATGGGAACACTACTGTTCCCGGCGCTTGCAAGGGACAGAGCAGTGCAGGCAAGTGGGGATGGGGTAGGGAGGGGATCAGATATGTTGGAAATGGGGTGAGGGTGGTGGAGAAGGGGCAGGCGATGTGGGAATGCACTTACCTTTGTTCCTAGCGAGGGAAGATGGCAGCCTCTCACTCTTAGGAGGCTTGGATCAGGGTCTTTCCTGTGTGGTAAAGACCCAATTCTGAGACTCCTCATTGGCTGGGAGGCCAACGAAACTGAGACGTGGTTCATTGCCAGCTCTGTCACTGCTTTTGACACTCTTCTTCCTGAGCGCTACAAGATTCTCTGCAAGCCGGTACAAGATTCTCTACAAGCCTAGACCTAACCGACCTAGAGACGGAGTGGCCCTTGTCTTCCCTGAATGTGTCCCTGTCTCTTTCTTATCCACTCGATCCTACTCTTCCTTTGAATGTCTTGTCTGCAAGCTTTGCATCTCTCTTACCATCTCGATCACTCTCGCTACCATCTATAGGTCCCCTGGGCTGGTCTCCCTCTTTCTATCAGAGTGGCCCAGCCTCACATCTTCTATCCTCAGTTCTACCTCTAAGCTTCTCCTCCTCAGAGACTTGCATATTCATATTGACTCTCCTGATGTGGCCACCTTACACTTCCACAACCTCTGTGATTCTTTCTCCCTCACCATTCTTCCCTCTGGTCCGACCAACTCAGCTGGGCACATCCTGGATGCACTCATCTGAGCTGACATCTGTCTCTTTAAGATACTCAATACACCTCTCTCCTGGTCTGATCATTCTCACCTCTCCTCTCGTCTGGAGCACCAGGGCTCCCCGGCTAAGCCTCTGTCCACACAGCCAGTCTCCTTCTCTGTCATTCAACCGATGAAGCGAGTGTTAGTAGCTGCCTTTGAGGCATCTTTCATTCCCCCCACACCAGCAATTGACTCTCACTCTGACTCAGCCCTTTCTAATCTTCACCTCTCCATCTCCAACACCCTTGACATTCTTGCCCCTGCCATGAGTATCCACATGAAGCCTGCCTCCAAGTGCAACAGTTGGTATGATGTTTGACCTCGCTTTTCTGAAAAGCAAGTGCAGAGTTGCAGAATGGAAGCGGCTGGCTTCTCTCACATCCTCTGACAAGCTGGCCCGCCGCCTGCTCCAAAGGCATTACAAACTCTCCATCCGGTGCAAAATGCGGGCCCACATCAAATCCTGCATCTTGGGGCTGCCAACAAGATTGCAGAACTTTTCAAAATCTTTAAGGAATTTACCAATCCTAGCGCAGTCTCTACTTCTCCTCTTCCTTCCCAGGTACTCTGAACAGCGTTGGCCTCCCACTTCACAACCAAAACTCAGGACATCCTGTCTTCACGCTCCTCTCCCTTCCCTCCTCCACCTGCTCTCAGGCCTCCCTTGGCCCATCTCGCTCCATCCCTCCTACTTTCCTCCTTCTCACTCATAGCACCAGATGAGGTCACCAAGACCGTTTTCTCTATGAAAGTCTCCAAACAGATGCTTTGTTGTTCCAATAGTTATCAAGGAAAATATAATATATATATATTGCAACCACTCTTTTGCCATTGGCTCCTTCCCACAACCTCTCAAGCCCTCCCTTGTGCACCCCCTCTTAAAAAAGCCATATGGGGACCCTTCCTGCCCGGCTAACTATTGCCCTATTTCCACAACCCCCTTCTCGGGGAAACTATTGATTAAGTTGGCCATCTCCCAACTTACCCACCACCCTGAAGCTGTGGGCTGTCTCCATGACCACCAGTCTGGTTTTAGAGCATCCAGAGCCACGGAAACTGTTCTCCTGAACACCTGTGATGACTTGCTTTCTAATCTCTGCTTCTGTCCTCCTTCTGTTCTTATCCTACTAGGTCTGTCCTCTGCCTTCAACACCATCAATCATACCACCCTCTTAAATCATCCGTGTGACACACTGGGCATCATGGACTGGGCACTGGCTTTGCTGACCTTGTTCCTTTTGAATCAGACCTCCCAGGTTCAAATGGGCCCTTTTCTCTCCCCTACCTCACTCTCTACCTGCTGCGTCCCTCTGGGCTCTATCCTCTCCCCTTGGCTTGTCAACATTTACCTTGCCCTTCTTGCCCACTTGATCTCCACATTACCTCCTCATTTACAGTGTTTTTCGGATGACACACAGCTCTTCTTTAAGCTGCCCTACTCTACCTTCTCTCCTTCCTCCCTCATCCCTGATTATCTGACTGCTATTCATTCATGGTGTGCTGTTAATGATCTCTGTCTTAATGCCAGTAAGACCAAGATCTTTCTCATTTGAACTCCTGCCCCTTCCTTCTCCCTTAATCTCTGGCCGGCCTCCTTGTGCCCCCTCTCCTCACCCTCTTGTGAGGCCAAAAACCTGGGAGTCATCTTCAGCTCCTCCCTCTCCTTGTTACCTTACATCGCAGACCTTGCCAAGAAGGCCCACTTTCAACTCTACCTCCTCAGAGACATTCTCCCTTTCCTCACCTTCCCCCAGAATCTCAATGTCTCCAGAGCTCTGGTTCTCTTCTGGCTGGAATACCGCAACAGCATTTGCCTCTTTCTATTAATCACAAATATGATATGATATGATATGATGTGGCATTTATAATGTGCCTATACACAGGTGTTTCAAGGCGCAACGAGGCAAGGGAGGAGGAACAAAAGGAGGACAGACAATGATCCTACTAGGCCAGGTGTCATTCAGATCGTGCAAGTGCATGGGAAGGGGTAAGAGGAGTTTGTAGGGTCGAGACAGTGCAGTACATGGGAGTAGAGTAATAACAACAAGTAAAAGTAACGGCCAGCAGGTGGCAAGTGCAAAGGTAAGTGCAGACATCAGGTGTCAAGTGCTGGTAGTGGAACTGTAGGGATACAGAAACAGTCCCCAAATGTGGGGGTTGCCAAGCAGGCAGTGCAGGTGTTTGTGACTGGCGGGGGAGGGACCTGGGCCCGAGATCAGAGGGTGGCCAGGTAACCAGTACAGTTTCAGTTCAGCCAGGAAGTCAGTACGGGAGAGGAGGAGAAAAAGCAGAAGCAAAGAGAAGGGTTTTGAGATGCTTCCGGAACCGGAGATGGTTATCCTCAAGTTTCAGGGATGCAGGGAGGCTGTTCCAGAGGGAGGCCCCAGCCGAAGAAAGAGATCTACCACCAACTCGTTGCTTGGAGAAGCGACTGACTCTGAGGGAGTTGGAGGTGGATGAGCGAAGAGCTCGAGAAGGAAGATATTTAGGAAGAGAGAGTTGAAGGTAGTGAGGCCCCAGGACCCAGAATAGGACTGCAAGACTTATCCTTGGCCTCAAGCCCAGAGACTGAATCTCTCCAGCCCTAAAATCTCTGCACTGGCGGCTGCAAGGATCAAATTCAAGACCCTCTGCAACATCCACAAGACTTTCTGGGGCCTGTGCCCAGCGCGTATCACAAAATGTGGGGCCCCCCTGGAAGCCCTGCTGAGCACCCCCCACCACCACTGCCCCCCTACTGGGCATGTGCAGCATGGGGTCCCATGCACTGCAGGGTCTGTGGGGCCCCCGTTACACCAGTGCCTGGGGCTGCGTTATATCCAACTCTCCCTCCCTAAATACCTACCTGTTAGAGTCCTTTGGTCCTCTAGCTCTAACTCTCTGCAGGTCAAACGTTTCTCCAAGAAGAGAGTGGAGGGAAAGATCTCTTTCCTCGGCAGGACCCTCCTCCTGGCCTCCCTGCCTCTCAGACTTGAGCCGGATCTCCTTTAGTTCTAGAAATTCACCAAGATTTTCCTCTTCTCCTCTTCCTTCCCTCTCCTCTTCTCCTGCTAAATCCAACCCTGCTGGTACGACCGGCTGCCTGGTCCCTTCTGAGGGCCAGGCTGTCCTCCCACAAGTCTTCCACAGTACTCCATTACCAGCCCGTGCCTTTGGGCACCTTTCCCTGACTAGGCCACTGAGTCTGGTCCATTTGTTCCTCACCCTTTTACCCTTTCCCCTGTCTCCCCCGCACACGCCCTCCAAGGACACCCTAGCACTTACCGTGCCTCAGCCCTGGGGCTTCCGCCCCCCCCTGCACTTTATTTACTGCACTTGCATGATCCGAATGTCACAAGGCCTAGTAGAACAGTTTTTTGTTGTTTATCCTCCCGTGTTCCCCTTCCCATTTTTGTCTTGTGGCGCCTGTAAACACTTTCTGCTGTATAGGCACCATATACATGTCCAATAAATAAACCTCTCTGGGTACTAATGGATGGTACAAGCAGTGTTGTTATTCATTCTTTGCAAGCCTGCAGCCCTGTATATGGGTAATGCAGAAGAGCTCTACCTATAATGAACCAGAAGGGGAAGGAGCTATGATGAACTGGAAGATGTTCTGTGATTCATGGGGGACCATGTCATATTGAAATGTGCAGACGCTATTCCACAACGCCATGGCGCCAGGGCAGACAACCACCACATACCTCCCTGCAGCTAACGCCACGAACTGTCATCTGCGCCCTCAGAGGCATTGCTAGGGGGTGGCTTGGGGGGCTATAGCCCCGGGTCTTTTGGTTTTAGCCCGGGATAGAATCTCAGGGGCTGCAACCAAAAGGCTAGCTAGCCCCGAGTCCGGCCACTCCCGACATTACCGAAGCCCCAGATCATTTCCAGACCTAGCAACACCCCTTTGCAAAAAGCCCAGTGGGACATGACACAGTGAGCTCTGCAGTTCCCACTTGCCCCATCCACACAACCTGAGCAGCCTCTGAATGGCTATTGAGAAGCTAGGTGCAGGACAAGTGCTGGCTGTCCCTCTTCTCACCCTCACCACTTCAACAGATAGTTCCTAATGCATTTTGCCTGGGATGAAGAGGAGGTTGCGGATGGCAGCAGGAACAGCAGTTGCACCGTGCAGAGGTCACTGTGGTGGGGATGCTGGGAGGCCGTGACTCCTTAGGCCTGGCCTCAAGAAAGGTTGAGGCTGGTATTACATAGCCATAGGTGCCATAGGTGCATTTAATAGTGGAAGGGAGGCTGGGCCAAGGGGCAGCACCATGTGAGGCTGTACCTTACATGCCATTACCCAATTTGCTTGTTTATGTTTGTTCGTTGTGTCTTTTTGAGGTAATTATAGCTGTACGTTTTTACCTTTTTCCCTTTTGACCTAATTTAAAACTTACCTCCAATCCTATAAAACTTACCATTCATGGTGTGGGTGGCCCGCGCATCCTTAACAATGGAGGCGGAGGACTAAAATTGCTCTGGCCCCTGTTTTCAATGAGCGGTCAAAATGGGGGCCTGATTGGTTTTAGTGCGGGAAGTCTGCCCGCAAACAAAACGTTTGCGGGCAGATTACACATGCTGGGATACTAGGAATATGAGGCAAGGTTGCACTTGGCATATGATGGCAGCATCCAGACAATGAGGCTGTGCCTTACATACGGTCACTAAAGTAGGCATATGATGTACTGCCTGGAATTACAGATTTTTTTGAGACTGCAACTAGCAAATGGTGATACCACCTTTAATATGGTGAATGTACTAAGCATGTAAACAAAATAACTGGCTTTAGATAGTATCACAGAGGCATTCGGGACAGCACTTGCCATATGATTGCAACATCTGGGCACATGAGGTTGCCCATTACATATGGTGGCTATACAATGCAAGGGCACCATTAAATGTCATGATATGCCATTACTGGCGCACTTAAGGATGCACTTGCCATACGTTATGATGGAAGCATTGAGTGTGGAGGCAGTACCTTTTATAATGACTATACCTGGCATTTGAGGGTATAGCTGCCATTCCACATTGCGAGCCCACTACAGTGGTGACCTGGGAATATAAAAGCGTGTACCGTAACATAAAATGGCAGTACCCACATATAGAAGGCACCACTTTCCATTTTGTGAAGTGACCTGCAGTCACCTTATGTGATGTTATCAAGGTCAACGGCCGTTTGATGTCACTTCCTGTGATGACATCATCGTCGAAGGGCACATATGTGAGGCATTTTCTATAACGTCATCAGGCATGTAATGTCACTTTCGCTGCCACAGGCATTTTGATGATTGACATTCTTGCCATCACCTGTCATCTGAAGCCAGCAACTTCCTGCTTCAATATCCAGAATGTTACTTGAAACAGCAAGTCATCCAGGATCCCGTCAAAGCTGTACCCCACATTGACCTACATCCCATTGGAAGAAATTGGGCCTCATTACGAGGAAGGCGGCCAGGGAATGAACGGTGCAGGTAAGGGACCGGCACCGTTCATTCTGGGCCGCCATATTACGAGGCCTGCAGAGGGCCCCGCTCTGCACGCTTGGTCAGACCAGACGTGCAGAGCGGGACCCACTAGCAGACCAGGATGCTAACAACTGGCCCATAATTAACGGGCCCGTTGTTAGCATCCTCCCCATTCCCATTGAGCCCTATGGGGGCTCAAATGGGAATGGGGAAGTACCGGGTCTGGATACCCGCGAAAGGGAATTACCGGGCCCTCCAAGGTCGGAATGGCCCGTTAAGTCCCCTTTTGCGGGACCCAGACCAAAGTTTGGAGGTAGCCATGCCGCTAAAAACGGCATGGCTACCTCCAACCTTGTAATGAGGCCCCTTGTCAGGGATTCAGCCACAGTGCTTAACCATGTGAATTTATCTAGGACCATGACATGGTCGCACTTTGGTTTTCTCTGTGAGCAGCTGATAGTTTTCATTAGCATGTGAGGCTTGGTTATGGACTGGAAAAACATTATTTATCTCCAACTCATCCCAGCACATTAAGCTCAACACTTCCATCTCTCACATTCAGACAATAGGCTGTGGTATCAGACTTGTCACCTTACTCTTCAATTCTTACACACCCACAGTTCCTGAAATCATCAAGTGCTTGAACCCTGTATTTCAAATGCCTACCAAAGAAATATAGCTAGGAGTCTGCTCAGAACAATTAAAGGAGCACACATAACCTAGACCCCAATCACCTGCCTCAAAGCTAGCAAAGTCTGGGTACGTCTGAACCTTACAGCCCATAAAGTGGCAAACTCTCAAGACCCACACTGCTTGCCATTCCGGCCTACCTGCAAATCGCAACCTCTATCCATCACCTGTCAAAATAGTTTGGAATCTTGGTATCCAATTTGACAAAAGACTGTCTCTACAAATCTATAACAAGCAGCTCGTCAAGTCCTTTGCCTACAATCTTAACCATGTTCAGAACATCAAGCGTCTCCTTCTCAATAACGCCTGAGCTCCCCTCATCAGAGAAGCCATACAATTTAGACTTGACTATGTCATCTCCATATACATGGCCATTGTCATTGTTTCAAGTTCAATTTGTGCACCATGATCTGAAATATGTTGATATGTTGATTGCTTCAATTTCTTTGAAGTTAAGTCCAAGAGGAAACCAACTCAGTTCATGCATGCGGCCTGTGTACATGCTCTGATACAGGATAAATGGGTAAAACAGCAAATCAGCCACAACACTTTGCAGTAAAACATAGATTCTGGTTGGTAAATAGGATGGAGGATGAGAAGTGGGTACAGGGAAATGTACGTATGCCATATGGAGTTTGATAGTATAGGATATTTTTACAGCTTGGAGAGGCTTGCTTCTAGCCCACAGGCATGCTTCAAAGCCCTAGCCTTTGTCAGCGTTTACACACTTTTCACTAGTTTGCAATGTATTCCCCTCCTCCTCACCTGAATCAGGGTCCTCCTATTGTAACTCTTGTAGTCTCCTCTCCCATATACTCTTTTTTTTATAGGTGGATATGGCTTGCCACGGAATGAAGCCACCGTGGGAGTTGTTTCCAATGACCCAGTGGCCCCTTCACGGAACAGCCGGAAGAGAGGAAAAAGCCCTAAGGCACAAAAAACCCCTTGAAGGTGTAGACAGAGGAAGTTCTTCCAAGAAGAATCCGTGGAGACTGGATTAGGAGGAGAGCAGCCTCGTACGAATTCGCAGTGGTGTGTTCGCTAAGAGAGCGAAGGTAACAATAAGAAGAGGAGCGGGTGCGCAGAGTGTAGAGAAGACAAAAAGAGTAATGGTGAGTTTGTACAAGGTAAGAAAGAGGGAGAATAGAACAAGAGAGCGTGAGAGGAGCCAGGGAAAGGGGAGAGAGAAGATGCGGAAGGAGCCGAACGGCACAGAGAAGGCAGAGTGACCAGAAACAGTAGAAAGCCGCCGAAGCGGGGGAAGGAAGAAAACAAGAGAGAGCAGCATACCGTGTGCACGGAAGGGGAAAACCCTAGCGAAGCCTCCCAACAGAGTAAAAGCAGAAACGCCAAGCCAAGGGTTGCAACACACTGCCCGCCGGAAGGAGAAGGAAACAAATACCTTCCGGCTGGCAGTGCTCACACAACTAGACCGCTACATTGCACCGTTGGAAGACGTGACGGCGTTAGCAATGGCGGAGCAGACTCCAGCGATCCCACAGGCGTCTGCCCAACTGGGGCATGACAGCCTTTGCTGTGGGGAAACAAGAGAAGAGATTGTGCAAAGCACTTTAGGAAAACAAATCTGTTGGTGTCAGGCGTATAAAAGAGGGGTTACATTTAATGTGATGTCTTGGTGCCCAGGAATCATGTACTGTTAGAGTACGAAAAAATGTAGATATTTCGCTTAGAAACAGGGGACAACTCAAATTCTCTTCCTGGTGGGACCTGAGTTCTCATCATTCATAGCTTGAGTTATAGGCTTGGCTATAGGATTATAGATAAAAACAAATTTGGTGGGTGTGCTATGCATATTTGGAAGAAATCCCTTTGGGGAAATTGCGTTATTTGGGGAGAAAATTAAACTATAGATAATGAGCAGAATGGCACATGCTATACTTCCATAGGCACCTGAGGGTTATCTTCAGTACCTACTAGGCAGTAAACTAGATTTACAGATGTCACAGGGAACTTCCAGCAAGACTCAGCATAGTAATTTCTCCTTCACTAGGAGTTTCCTGAAAGGGGAGGCCTTGATTATTTGCCTGAATATGAGGAGAGACATAGCCAAGGACTCTACATTTTCTGACCACAGTTGCACTGGCAGCTCGTCGTACCTTGATATCCTCATAGTGAGAATTTCAAGCATGTTTCCTTACCTGTTTGAGAAGGCATAAAAAATTCATCAAATAGCTGGATTTGCGACAATTTGCTTGACCCTCCAACAATTAAATATGTCTTCTCATTAAAGTCTATTGTCAGATCGTGGAACTGGCAGATAATATTCCTCCCCACAGCATCCTTTATGTAGTGGTAGCAATCTTCTGTTTGTCCTCGTCGCCTGCATGTTAATAAGAGAATTCATTTGTTTATAAATCAACAACCTTTCTCTGTGTTGCTCTTATGAGGTTTTGTTCCTTACCGCAAAGAAAGGTGATATTGTGTATCGTTCGGCGCTTCATGACCAACTGTAAATGTGCAGTTCATTGATGAGGTGTTGTAGACCACACAAGAGACATTTTCAGCAGCTGACCCATTTTTCCCTAAAACAGATAATTTGTCATAAGTATGTTAATCCCAAAATGAGATTTGTCAAACATCAATTTCCTCCCAAAAAAAGATCTAGAGCATGAACCCAGTGAGTTGATAGGAAGGTGTCAATCACTGCAGATTCAAGGCAATTCTGTATAGGCTGAGACTTCTGCTGTGTACTATTACAAATCAAGTATGCACATGAGTATTTTTAGCCAGTCACTCCCTGAATCAAGAAACCTTAGTCGTGTAGGTAGCTGTTGGGTTTTGCAAGGTTTCATGGAGGGTCTGTTCAAACCTGTACGCAGATGACGATTACCCTAGCTAGATCTTCCATGATATTAGACCTTTTCCTTGAACTCATCTGTTTTCCACTGACCAAATCTCAGGAATTTTGCTCCATTGCTAAATTTCATTCCACTCACAAATTGAAAAGTAGAAAGTGCACACTAGCAAATCCAACTGTTATGTCACAAGCATAATGTTATCTCTAAACAGCGTCTTAAGCCAAGGTTCTAGCTTTAGTCCTCTCTCAGTTTGATGTGCAGAATGCACTTCTTGTTGGATGTCCTGAAACATCTTTATATCCTTCCGGTGGTTTGGTTTTGTCATTAGCCTCACCTAACGTGAGATAAATGGTCTGATCACGGTACACCGATTTGATTTCACGCCAATGTCTCCACGTTGGCTGTGGACCAAGCTTTCTCAGTTAATGACCGGACCATGCGGAATTCCTCAGCTAGGTAAAATGCAAGCTTTATCTCGGTGCTTTACACCTACATCACACCCTTTCTGCTTCTCCTCCAACAGCATCTGTTTCATTCCTGCTCATAATTGTGACTGTTGCAGATTCAGAATGTGTTATGGTTATTTCGCATTTTGTCCCGAGATATGTCCATTAGCCAGTTACATTTGTGGATTAACAGCTTCATTTTATCTAAATAAAAATAGAGGAAATAAAGTATATATAAACAGTGATGTGAAGGAGGGAAAAGGCATGAAGATGGAAAGAACAGAAAGGCTGTCACTGGTTTGGGGGTCTGGTTGTTCATAGTGAAACGTTTCACCGGTGCAAGTGCAACTTAGCACTGAATTAGCACAAAGTATTCATTCGATGCTTTGTAGAACCACAGCAATGACTTCCATAGTACTAAAATGGAAATTTATTAGCTGCAGGGCAAACATTGTCCTGGAACAAAAATGCGTTGAAAGAATACATGTTTTCCTTGGCCAGTTTTTTTTAATGAATTCATTCTGTTCAAGATTGCTCATGCAAGAGTGCAAAGTTTCGTCAACGAGGACCTGCAGTGGCAAACTAGCACTGTCCGAAATTCTGTGTGTGTTCAAACATTGTATGTGATTCAGAATTGGTGCTAATCCATAGAGGTTTGTGGTAAATAACATGCAGCGGTTTATGTGGTCCTTCTATTAATCTTAAAAAAAAAACTTAGAGAATGAATTGAAACACTTCCGCTAAAAAAAACGAAAAATTCCCAGTGCATGGGATGAAATGTGCCTAGATAGAGCTCGGCCTCATACCCAGTTTCCAGTACACGGCAAAAGTGCTGGCATTAATGTTTACCAGCACTTTTACTGGACCTTCCAACCACAACATTGCCAGTAGGGGTTAAGGATTTACCTCCAGCTAAGCGCTGGAGGTAAATCTGGCCCCTACCATAAAAAATCTGCCTTTACTACCGACACAGCCAGTAATAGAGGCAAAATCCCCCCATGGCATCCTATCGGACTCCATGGAATGGGGATTTACCGCCCACACCAGCATTTGTAATCTGCTGGTAATTCCATCAGACCAAGGGGCGGTAACAGCAATTCTGTTTGCCGGTATTGCTATCGGATTTACCGCAAGAATAGCAGCAAAATTCTAATGAGGCCCATTGTCTTTCCCACACTAAAGGAACAACAAACTGCATTCAGATTGAAGTAATGTTCCTGGGAACAATTCCAACATCAACAACCTTGTTCGTGGACAATCAAATCTGGCTCAAGTAGACTGGACAGTGTCTCCATGACAAGCCCAGTTTCCAAGCAATTTGTGGTCAAAGCATTCGTAAGGCCTCATCACATCGACTCAGTGTTTTCCTAACCATGATGTTTGTCTGTTCACCAAAAGAGCACAATAGAAAAAACTCAGTTAAATTAGGTACTCTTTTGTACCAATCAATATTCTCTGGTAAAATGGTTTAATCTAATGAACTATAACAAAAGTCCAGTCACCGATCATCAGAGTTAAAACATACATTGGAAGTGCTAATCACTATGCTTCCTTCTCCATCCAAAACTCTTTAGAACATAGAACATTTAATTAGCAATACATGACCAGCTTGACCTGTATCAAAGCTGCCTCAATATACTAGTCATGAATAAGTGATAACCTCACTATTTCTATGAAAGCTAAATATGATGAAAAAAGGGAAACATCTTTCAGACCATGAGGGAGATGTTGGGAAGCACAAGTACACAGCAGAGAATTCTGTATTTTTACCTATTGGATGCTGGTTAAAATGATTAAAGGGAAGCTATAAACTACTAACATGTGTTGCTGTGGTCTACTACCCAACCCTGGCTATTCTCGTGTGTTTCTTAATCACAACAGACTTTCACCGAAGACATTTCACCTTGACTACTGAAATTAAATGATAGTTTGATTATATTTAACTAGTGTGAAAGCCTGTGTACACGTGCCAAAGTGTGTAAAGGAAGACATTTCCAGAGTGATAGAAAACGATATTTATTTTGTTATATTAGAGAAATAGTGCTTAATCAAATTAATTTTGGTTTATATATTTTTTTAATGTATATATTTTATTAGTGTAATACTTTCATTGTCATAGAATGTTATCAGTGGGATACAGAATATATAGTAGGGTTTCATTAACACAGTAGGACCACTATATAGCAACAGCTCCCTCTAGCTGTGACAACAGGTGAAGCTATGCGAATTGGTATTGTCTCTAAATATCTTAAGGCAACAGCTCCCTCTAGTGGTGACAACAGGCGAAGCTATGTATCAGACAAACATACAGGACAAACATACCTCTGGCCTTTTATTATATTTTTAGATCGATTAGATGATACTGGAGATTATGATTATTTTAACAGCTAAAGTTGTTGGGAAGTATAATACTGCCTGAAGAGCTAATCTTGAAAAATTCAAATTTCACATGCAGACGTAAGATGGAAACAGGAAAGGTGCAGGTGGACAAATTGAGAGTATTCTCTTCAAAACATACGTAGGAGCCGGAATAGTTGATAAGGAACGCAATAAGTTTCCAATTTCTTTTGCCATTATTACCAATTCTTTTACTGCAGAAAGTGAGGGGACACCCCCGCAGCCCCCTTCAATCCTGCACCCCTCTCTATCTACCTTACCCAAACGTACCATCTGTGGTAAAAAAAAGTGCTAAAAAACTTGACAAAAATGCAGTCTGTAAAGATGCCATTCAGAAAAAGTAGGGTATACCTTTTATGGTTCCATTGCCAACTATTAAAATTGAGACTTCCTGAAAGGAAGCTGCTAAAAGTCTTAGCAATGTCTGAGTTCAGATTTCAGCTTTTAAAAG
Source organism: Ambystoma mexicanum (assembly GCF_040938575.1). Lineage (NCBI taxonomy): Eukaryota > Metazoa > Chordata > Amphibia > Caudata > Ambystomatidae > Ambystoma > Ambystoma mexicanum. Next base: position 821,981,441 of record NC_090939.1, read on the forward strand.
TCATAATTCTTAAAAGCAAATCTTTTTTTAAATTATGGTAGGTCCGAACCCCCATAAACACCTTTCTCTATTTCTGACTTTTAATTATCCTTCCTCTTCTTCTTTTAAAGATGTTACTTTTCACATGTACAAATTTCTCATTTGAGGCATGGTCGAGCCGAGCATGGGGCATGACGTGCTACATGGGAGCTGCTTGGGGCTGAATGTAAACAAGGCCCGATCCCCAGTCCCGGAGTAGGATAACAGGATCAGAGCCACTGGTGTGTGAGCTCATCATCACAGAGTACCTGTAGAAGGTTCCAATTTTTGACATGCCCATCCCTTTGGAGAATTTTCAGTGGATTGTCACCCAGGCAGGGCTGCTTCTCTCCAATACGGTGGCCGTATAAGGTTAGTCATGTCCCACTCTTGACTATCTTGTGGCCAACCAAGATACCAGGACTCTTCCCTCCTTCACAGGAAACTGAGAGAGGTGGAGATTCCTTGCAAAAGGTAGCAGCATCAGAGTCATCACAGAGCGTGCACCTCAGCATAGTGCGACTGTGAGGAGTACTGATTCATGGGGTAGCCAACCGTTTGGAGCAACTTCAGTGAATTGCTTTCCTGGCCAGGCCTGCCTGCCTCCAACATGTCAACCGGCGTGGGATCCTAGAATGGAGAGACTTACATAAATTGAGTCACTGCTTGTTCTCATCTTTATGCTCTTGTACAAGCACCCCTTGTGGGAACTCTTCCACCATTTATAAATGTGTTATTGTAATTAATTTCTGTTCAAAGTTAACATCTATGTTCTTCAATTAAATCCCAACATACAGAAAAAATACAGGGGCCTGAATGCTCTGTACCAGCCCACTCAGCAGGGACCCTCACAGTGTACTGGACTGGGGGAAAGTCTTAAACTTTCCAGATGCCCCATCTGATGTTCATATGGGAGCGCCTCCTAATACACCTAGGCCAGCTACTTTGGTGAAGATTCTCACACATTCCATAGGGGAGATATTATGGCTCTGATAGAGCAGCAAGATATGACAAGAAAGCCTGAGGTCATAATGGAAGTGCAAGTCAATGCAAGCACGGAGGTTGAAGACAACCCACTGGCTTTGGCCACATAGGAGGACATCATGCTGATGTTAGTAAAAATTAAGAAGGAAAAATATATACAGGTATAACAGAATTTTCTCACAGAATCAGGCCAATTTCCTCCAGCAATCGCACCAGAGCTAATGATTTCTTCAAGTTGAGGGGAATGGCTGGCAGCGTTTTATCTATCATAGCGTATGGGACTAGATTAAAGTGTTCTCCTATGAGAACCTCGCCTTTTGCAAAGGAAGATCGCATTGGGTGAAGGTGAGACAAGAAATTGTGTTGGTTTTCTTTGGGTAAGCATAATGGAATCACTGTCAACAGGTGGGCAAATAGCGTTCAAGGGTGTCTCCTTAGAAAATAGAATAGCCACTCCCTTAATTTTGGTGGGTGCCGAGGTGAAGAATTGCTTTGGGTAATATCTATTATATAGCCTACGCTCATCCCGCGAGAGAAGATGGTTCCCTTGTTACATTATTATGTCAGGTTCCAGGGTGTGTAGCCTTTTAATTACAGATTTATTCTTTACTAGGGAATTCAGGCTGTGAACGTAGAGAGTCAAAATTGAGAAGTGGATCAGTGTGTTTGAAATATTAAGTGTGATTTAGGGCAGAACTGTGCTGTGACATGACGTGTCCAGTAACAACTAACCCATTTGTGTATGGTCAAAAGAAATAACTGAATAGCTTGCATGACATATCCTGTAGTACCTGTTAGCAGCTATTTTCTCTCTCTGTGCAATCTATGAACTCCAGAACTGGACTATGTGGGTTGGTGGATAAACTCAAGCTGGCCTGATGAATTTGGAATTTGGAATTGCACATGGCTTCCGTGACAACCCATGCAATTCTACGAACCAAGCAGTCCTACTAAAGTAGAGGCAATGGAGCTATTAAACTCCTTTGCTTAGACACAAACAAGGCCTTTGGCAGGGTGAACTTGACCTTTGGAAGCCTTGTCTGCAGGCTATCTGTCTCGCCTACCTTCTCTCTTACTCCCACTACCATCTACAGGCACCCGGACCAACCTCCCTTTTCCTCTCAGAATGGGCAGACCTGTCTTCCTCCCTTCTTGCCTCCTCCCCCAAACTTATCTTCCTCGGGGATTTTAATATCCATCTTGACTCTTTAAATGTGCCTACTGTTCTCCTTTGCGCCCTCTGTCACTCTCTTTGCAACACTATCCATCCCTCTGGCCAAACCCACACTGCCGGACACACCTAGGATGCTCCCAATAAAACAGACATTCCACTCTCCAACCCTCTTACTACCCCTCTCTACTGGTCTGATCACTCTCTCCTCTCTTCCCACCTTGACCTACCCTGACCCCTAATGACGCCTCTACCCGCACTGTCAGTCTCATTCTCCGTCATTCGACCGATGAGGCATGTGTTAGTCACTGCATTTGCCTCTTCCTGTTCTAGCTAACCTCCATCTCTCTATTTCGAACACCCTGGACATCCTTACCCTCATCATGAGGATCCGCATGAAGCCTGCCTTCAAATGCAACTCTTGGTATGACTTTGACTTGGCAGCTCTGAAACGCAAGTGCAAAGCTGCAGAGAGGAAGTGGCAGGCATCTAGCTCATCCGCTGACAAACTGGCCTGCCGCCTATTCCAAACACAATATCGTCTTGCCAGCTGCTCCAAGAAGAGAGCTCATGTCCAAGCTCACATTTCTGGAGCCACCAATAACACAGCTGAACTTTTTAAAATCTGCAAGGAACTTTCCAATTCTACTGAAGTCTCCTCCTTTCCTCCTCCCTCCCAGGCCCTCTGCACTGTCCAGCTACTTCTCAAAACCTCTGGACATCCTGTCCTCTCTGTAATCTGCGCCCCCGTCATTCTGCCCCTTGTCTTTCCTCTCTTGGCCCCCTTCTGCCCCCATACTCTCCTCCTTCTCTGCCATTGCACCCGATGAGATTTCTGGAGTTGTCCGCTCTATGAAAGTCTCCTCTAAACAGGTGCCCCCCTGCTCTTCCAGAACCATTATGGACAACATTGTCTCTCTCGGGCCAGCCTTGGCTGACCTCTGCAACTACTCCTTTGCCACTGGCGCCTTCCCACAACCCCTTAAGCACTCTCTTGTGCATCCTCTCCTAAAAAAGCTGTCTGCTGGAACGTAATGCCCGGCTATCACCCTATTTTTTTGATGAACTCATGGAGAAGGTGGTCATCTCCCAACTGACCTTCCACACCGGAATGGCTGGCTGTCTCCATGATCACCAGTCCAGTTTCAGGGCATTGAGAGGCACAGAAACTGCTCTAATGAACACCCGTGAAGACTACTCTAATATGGACTCAAACACTGCCTCTGTTTTAAGCCTCCTCGATCTTTCTTCTGCCTTTGACACAGTCAACCACTCCATCCTCATAAACCGTCTCCATGATACCCTAATCATCACAGACAGGGCTCTGGCTTGGCCGACCTCCTTCCTTTCAAACAGGCCATCCAAGTCCAAATGGTTCCTTTTCTCTCCTCCCCCTCACTCTCTACCTGTGGCGTCCCTCAGGGCTCTATTCTATCACAATGGCTCTTCAACATCTGCCTGGCCCCTCTGGCCTACCTGATCTCTACCTTCTCCCCTCATTTCCAGTGTTATGCAGATGACACATAGCACTCTTTGGTTTGGGTATGTTTGCCCATGTGCAAATTGCCCGCACCGAAAAACATTTGCACGCATACCCGATTAGAACGTATGTGTATTTTTATGCATGTATAACAATTATTTATGTTGATGTGTTTGAAATTGTGTGTGGGCAAAAAATGAAAGAGTTTTCCCGCAAACAATTTCAAACACATAAACATAAATAGGTACAATTATATAACACACATGAATTATTATTTCTATTTGTGTCCCCGCCTCCATTGTTAAGGATGCGGGGGACACCTTTGCAACCCCCTTTTGATCTACTTACATGAACATGTGGAGCGGGGGACACCCCCGTAACCCCTGCACCACATGTTCAGGTAAGTGGTATTAGCCTATTTGACCCAAAACGAAAAAGGTTCATTTGGACCAGATACAAAATAAAGGTCAATTTGGTCTATTAAAAAAAGGTAAATTTGGTCATTAGGTCAAATATTTTAGGTCAAATAGGCTAATACTCTCTCTTTCAAGCTGCCATCCTCTACTGCCTCCCCATTCTCCCTCATAGCTGACTGCCATGCAGGCATGGTGCTCTGCCAATGATCTCTGTCCTAATGCCAGTAAGACAGAGATCCTTCTAATGGGGATGCCTGCTCCTTGTCCCCCCCCCACTCTCTGGCCAGCCTCGTTGGGTCCCCTCCCCTCACCCACTTGGGAGGCAAAAACCTTGATATCATCTTTGACTCCTCTCCCTCTTTATCTGCTCACATCACAGACCTGGCCAAGAAGTCCAACTTTCAGCTCCACCTCCTCAGGGGTATTCTACCTTTCCTCATCTTCCCCTAGAAGCTCAACGTCTCCAGAGCCCTGGTTCTCTCTAGGCTGGACTACTGCAACATCCTCTTCCTCAATCTGTCTCTTTCCTCCCTTTGCCCCCTTCAACTAATCCAGAATAGGACTGTGAGACTTATCCTTGGAGTCAAGCTAAGGGACTGAATCTCTCCAGCCCTAAAATCTCTACACTGGCTCCCGGTGACCGCAAGGATCAAATTCAAGACCTGTTGCATCATCAACAAGGCTGTCTGGGGCTGGGGAGCGCTCTACATCCAGCTTTCCCGCCCTAAATACCTCACAGGCAGAGTCCTCCTGTTCTCTGGGAACAACTCTCTGACGGTCAAACATACCTCCAAGCAGTGCGTGGAAGGTAGATCCCTTGGCTCAGCTGGTTCTTCCTTTTGGAACAGCCTCCCTGCCCCCCTCAGACTTGTGCCGGATCTTCTTAAGTTTCGGGAACTTCTCAAGACTTTCCTTTTCTCTTCTTCATTCCCTCTCCCCCTCTCGTGAAAACATTCCCTCTACCACTGCGGCTAGGGCCTGGTCCCTGGTCCCTTCAGAGTCATAGAGGGGCCAGACCACCCCTACCTGTCTGCCCAGATCCCTTGCCAGCACTTGCCCTTGGGCTCCCTATCCCGTATTAGCCCAACCTAGTCCTCCCTGTCCACCACACTCATCCTCCCTTCCCCCTCCTTTTACCCTGGCACTTGCCGTCTTGGCCCACCAGCACTTGCCCACCCCCTCCCTCTGAGCACCCCACTCTCGTACTCCTGCACTTCTCCCTCTACCACCTCTGCCCCTGTACTTACCACTGTGTCATGCACATGCACAGTAGGATTGTCACAAGGCCAATATATACATTTTTGTTGTTCTACTTTTGTTGTTCCCATGTTCCACCCAACCCCAACTTGTCTTGTGGCACCTGGAAACACTTGTGTATTGGCACCATACAAATGCCCAAGAAAGGGCCTCCATACCTCCAAGTGAGCATCCCATAACTCTCATACTACCCGACTATGCCTTGAACCGTAGTGTACCTTGTTTTTGGTTGAGGATTGTTTTACTTCTTTTTTTTTATTGTACAAAATGATTTATTACAAACCTTATACATGTTACTCAAAAAATTCATAGAATCATAACAATTCAAATCATTAAAAATACAAATTCATAAAATGTGTATATAAATTCATAGATTTACAGTTCATAACATCTCACTAAAATAGCACTATCTTTTGTATGTTCTTGCATTCATCATTCATCAGTCTTTTGTTGTTCTATCAATCGACAATGTTGCTCATTTTCAAGAAATTGACCACTCTAATTACTAAGAAAGAAGTTGAACCTTGCAAAAGGTATCTCCAGAAAGTTGCTGAATTCAATGAGTCAATCGAATAAACAAATTTTGAAAAGAGATCTTTTCTTATCGGCTGGAGTACCTCACACTCAATCAGTGAGTGCTTAAGAGTTTCTACTTCTACACCACAGTGTCTACATACAGCAGTTTCCTGGATTTTCCATATAAATTGAATTTCCCCAGTTAGGAGGATGTTAAGGCAAAACCTTAAAAAGGTGTCTCTACACCGACTATCCAGCGACTGCTCTAGGTATTTCAGTAATATTGCTTTCTTTTTACATTCATGTGATATTTCTCTACTCAAGCTATACTGATCCCTTCTATCAAATGTGTTAATCCAATCTATTTCTATTATTTTCTTTTTGGCTTTCTCTGGATTGTCACACACTGAGTCTATCTGCACTACAAACTGCACCAATATGTTCCCAGACTTTAGCTTGAATTCGGCAAATTACCCTCCCTCATTTTGGTGTTGATTTTCGCCTAATAGGATATTATAGATCGAAACTGTTCTGCCTACCCGTGTCTTACGGTATAGAAAAATAAACTTCAATTGTGCAATAGACACAATGGAATTCAATCCCAATTCATAACGAATTAGTGTAATGGGAACACAGTTTCCTAGATGCAAAGCTTTCCTCCATATCAGTCCTTCAAGTTTCTCAAGTTCCAGATCCTCCACCCTGGTGTAAATGTCTAAGCCATACAACAGGATGGGGATAGCTTTAGTAGAGTAGAAGTGTATGAGTGGCCTGATTGAAAAGCAACAGTATTTGCTAGCCATATATGTAATTTGTGCTGCTAGTTGTCTAGCCTTTGCCCGTATGTCCTCTCTATATAACTTGATTTCTGAAGGTCTTACTAACAGAAAGCCTAGATAATTGACATTTTTCACAGTCGGAATTTGTTGGCCATTCATAGTGCATCAACATTTGTTAGGTTTATACCTATCTCCTTTGAAACTCAGGAGGCAAGACTTCTTGAGATTAATTGTTAGTTTGTTCATTTAGCTTACTCTTCAAATTTCGCTAAGAAACGCTGCAACCCTGTCTGGGCTTTATCTAGAATGAGTATGTCATCTGCATAGGTGACGCAGAAGCATCGCTCTTTACTTAATTCCGAGGATATAAATGCTGCTCCACCCAAAAAGTCCCACAGGTCAGCCAGATACAAGTTGAAAAGGCAAGCTGGCAACACACATCCTTGTCTTAAGGCACAGTGGGCCTCATTACGACCCAGGCGTTAAGGGTTAACGCCGTCGTTAACCCTTAACGCCTATTCTGATTTTAACGGCTGCTTTTAGCAGCCGTTAAAATCCATGGCGCTAACCTGCCATGATGCTAATTACGCCACCGTAATTTACAGTGGCGTAATTAGCGCCTTCCCCACTCCCATTATGCCCTATGGGGCAAAAATGGGAATGGGGAAGGGAAAATGGGAAATGGGGATTTACCGCCCCGCTCACCTTGGAATGGGGCGGTAAATCCGCCATCCACCATGGTGTAAACGTAGTTTACACCATGGTGGTAAAGTTGGCGCAATTAGCGCCTGGGTTGTAATGACCCCCAGTATGTTTTTTATTGGAATTGATACATCACCTGGTAGCACAATCTTACTTTAATCATTGTGCTTTTGTGTAGATGAATAAGCATGTCAAGAATGTGTGTTGGAATTCCCCAATCTGCAAGCTTTCTCCACAACCTTGTTCTATCAATGGAGTCAAAAGCCAAGCTAAAATCTATACTGCCCATGTACAGCGGATCCCATCCTACCCTGCATACCTGATTGATTAGGGATTGGATGAGGAGACCGCTCGTATCAGTCCCTGTTCCACGCCTAAATCTCGTCGGACATTTTGATAGAACATTTTGGTCTTTAGACCACTCTTCTATTTCTTTGAGAAGGCATCTGGCAAAGCTCTTACTCTCAATTTTCATCAATGCTATGGGTCAGTAATGTATAGGTTTCCCTTTTGAACATAGGGACTATCATTGATAGAGACCCCGTAGTTGGAATATTTTAATTTGCATGTTAGAGAATAAAGTATGAAGTATTTTTTCCCATGCCGTCGGTTCTTGTTTTAATATAAGGTTCCACAGACCACTTAGCCTTGGTGCACAGGAATTAGATCCAGTTCTTATGATGTTTTCGAGAGTCTCTAATGAGACATCTAGGGCCCATTTTATTTTATGTTGTTCAATGTGTTCCACGTGAGTTGCGGCTATGCAACTCAGAGTAGAGTCTAACCCAAATCTCCTTAAAAATTGAGTTATGTATTACTTGCTCGTGCTTTACATTGTTTTGGTTTATTAGTGTCCAGAAATGTTTCATATTTTTGGTCAATAGTGTTTTGAGAATTAATTCGCTGTCTTTCTCTAGAAGGAGGTATCCATTACTTTTCATACAATTTTTGAATATCACTTTAGCTTTTTTAATTTTGACGGTTTTTAATTGATTTTGTGGTAATGGAGTTTTTTATTTCTCTTATATGTTTCCTCATTTCTCTTTTTAGTTTTGGATCTCTTCTACATACCCATGTGGCTGATTTGATTGTATACCTTGCCTCTTAGACTGGGCACATAATGCCATTTTCCCTGCTACAAACATTGCGAAGGTCTCTTCGTGTAATTCCATAATTTTTGTCTCAAGTGTAGTTGTGGAGCAATAATCTCTTATTACAATATTAATTTGCTCTATGCCTTTCAGGCGCCAGCCTAGTCTGTTTTATTTATGTTCAGAGCCATGTTTTTACAGTTGGTGGAGGATGGTATGGCAATGCTAAAGTTTAGTTGGAGTATTAGTTTATCGTGGTCACTTTCTGGGCTGGTTAGTACTTCTAACCTTTTTACTGCTCGGGCTACTCGCTCTGAGTCAATGGCATAGACTAACCAGGACTGGAGGTCTCGACCATGCCATGTGGGTTTGCCCGGTAAATCGCCTAATATGTTCCCATTCAAAATCATCATTCCCCAACTTTTGCAATGCTCTCTCCATCTTGTGCCTTGCATGTTCTGTGACAATGCGCATGGAGAGTCACTTCTCCACTCCCCTCCCAGTTGGCAGGTATGGGGCAAACAGTAGGAATTAAAATCACCAACCGTTAGAACGTCCGTGTTTGGGCTTTCCATTTTATATATTCCCATGATGCCATCTAGTGAAGACATCATTGTCTCAATGTCACAATGTATATTACTATTGAAAAAAGAGGGCTCCTGGTTGCAACCCTACTTGACTACTTGTCTTCCAGTCTCAGTGTTTAAAAACGCACACCGTTTTATGATTGTACAGTGCAGCACTATGTATTGTTTTGTATGTATATCATTGTGACCCCAGTCATTTCTTTCTGACAGGAGGATATGTATTGTTTTTCTGTATGAACCACATTCCAATGCAGTCACCTTGGGGTAATACTACCTGAATCATTTGGTGTTCTATGCTAGTAATTATCGCGTTTCCTGTGTTTTGTCTATTGTAGATACATGTCAATTCGTAACTCATGTAAAAAACTTTGAGTTGAGACTTTTTGTCCAAATGTGTTAATTCACCTTATGGAGTGGATGGGTTGGTTCCATTGACCCTGTTAATTTTTGTTTGATTAACAATGTATATTAAGCCAGTACATGTGTATTAATAGCAATTGCTTACACATCTGATTGTATTGTAAATTCACTAGCATCGCTAGTATACCTCTCTGACCAATGGGAATTCTAGTTCCAGTGATGCCTATTCCCTGTTTAAAGAATAAACATAGACCAACTGATGGCCAACCTACAAAGGGTATCACTGCCATTTGTTGGAAATATGTGTATCCATCCCACAGTAGGTCATCCATTGTGCAAGTTTCCTGGATGCATACTATGGAGAAGTCTTTCAGCTGATCTGTTATCAGCGTATTAGTAGTCAATTTAGCAAAGCCTCTAATGTTCCATGACACAAGTGAGAGGGTTGTCTGCAGTCTCTTGGGAACTTGGTCAATTAGGCTACCACGCTTGATTCTCCCACTCCCAGCTCTCAGCCTTTGTTCTAACCTCTCCCTCCTTCCTCCCTTTCAATCTGGCTTCCGACCTAAACACTCCCCTTAAACTGCTCTCACTTATGTTCTCAACTCCGTCTTCTCTGCTCGATAATGTAAGCAATCCTCTGTTCTCATCCTCTTCGCCCTCTCTGGCTGCCTTCGATACTATCGATCACCACTTACTTCTCAACACTCTTTCTTCCTTTGGTTTCAAAGGCTCTGTTCTCAACTGGGTCTCCTCCTACCTCTCCTCCCGCTCTTTTGCTGTCTCCTGGGGCAGGTGTACTTCATACACTTTCCCCTTGGATTACGGCGTAACCCAAGGTTCGGTTCTTGGCCCTTTCCTATTTTCTCTTTACACCTCTCTTCTTGCCCCCATCATCTCTTCCTTCGGTATCTCTCATCATTTCTATGCTGATGACACCCAACTCTTCCTTTCCTTCGCTTCCTTCTCTGATGACCTTCACCTTAAACTCTCTTCCTGTCTTACTGCCATTAAAAATTGGATGTCATCTTGCTTATTTTCCCTCAACACTGATAAGACTGAAATCTTATTCTTTCCCTCCAACACTCTCCCCCCTCCCTCTCCTCCACCTTTTATCCACTTTTCCCCATCTAATCTCCCTATCTCTTCCCACGCTCGCAACCTAGGCATTCACTTTGACTCCTCCCACTCCTTTTCCCGCCACATTTCTCTTACCTCTCATGCTTGTCGCTACCACCTCTTCAACATTCATAAAATCTGCTCATCTCTCACCTTCCATGCCACTAAACTTTTAATCTCCTCCCTCATGTTCTCTCGCCTCTTCTATTGCTCCTCTATCGTCTTTGGACTCCCTGCATCTCACCTTGCCCCCCTCAAATCCCTCTACCACTCGGCCATCCGTACTCTATGTCTCCTTGCTCCTCACGACTCCATTTCCTCCTCACTTTCTTACCTTGGTTGGCTTCCCTTTCAGTCCCAACTTAAATTTTATTTCCTCTGTCTCATCTTTAAATCTCTTCATGACCTCGCCCCCTTATCTCTCTTCTCTCCTTTCTTTCTACATCCCTTCCCGCTCCCTTCGATCCTATGATCTCTTCCTTCTCACCGTCATCTCTTCCTCATGTGCCTCTTCCCGTTTCCACTCCTTTCAGCTCCTATCCCCCCTGAACTGGCACTCCCTCCCTCTCTCTATCCGCTACATCACCACCTTTTCCTCCTTCCGTACTTCCTTGAAATCTCTCCTTCTACATCCCCCGACCTGATACCCTTACCCCCTCTCACATCTCTCTCTCCTCCCTCACATCTTCCCCTACTCACCTTCCCTACCCGTGCCTTTCCCTTATCCTTACCTCTTCCTCATTACATCCTCACCCTAATGCCCTTTCTGTCTCCCTCCTACCTTCCCTTTCTCATGCCCCTCCTTCCCTTACTTACCCTCACAGGTTACTACTGTTTTATTGGTTTGATTCATGTCTTGTAAATTGCTTCCACTGTTATATTTTTCTATGTAACTTGTTATAACGTAAAGCGGTTTGGATTAAAGCGCTATATAAACACAATAAATACAAATACAAATCTGGCCAAGTGCCTCGATTACTCTTGTCCAGTCAATGGGCCTCATTCCGAGATTGGAGGTAGTCATGGCGCTATTTGCGCCTAGACTGCCTCCAATAACGGTACCAGCACCGGTCTCATTCAATGGGGACTTACCGGTGTAGTCCGACCTTTGCAGGACCGGTAAGTCCCCATTGAAAAAAACATTCCCATTCCCATTTGAGCCCCCAGAGGGCTCAATGGGAATGGGGAAGTAGCTAATAACGGTACCGCAATTTGCCATACCGTTATTAGCTCTGAAGTCCCTTAACAGATCCCGTCCATAACGCCTGGTCAGACCAGGCGTTAAAGGAGGGACCCGCTAAGGGAACTCGTAGTAGGGCATTAAGGGATTACCAGCACCGGTATCCTTACCAGTGCCCGGTATCCCTTACCGCCCTACTCGTAATGAGGCCCAATACGTTCAGATTCCTACATTATTGCTCTTTCTTTAAATGTACCTTCATTTCTTTAAATACTCCACCTGATGTTTCCCATTTTTGAATCCTCACCGTATCAATTTGGGCTACCACAAATCCTTGATTCAGCAACCTTTCCATGTTAGAAATCACTAGTTTCATACCAAGCTCGAGTTGAAAAACACCACTGAACAATTGAAATCTTTCTTGTCCGGGAATTAGATTCCCTCTATATCTCTTGTGGAAATCATTCTTAGTCTTCGGATCTGGACTAGTAAAAGTAGAAAGTTTCCTCTGTTTAAACATACACTTTTGGTCCTCCCAAATGTATTTGTAAACATTAATTGGAGGCACTTTTTTCAGGGGGTCTGATTGATACCTGTTTGTCTAGAATTTGGAGCTTTTGGGTAGTTATATTTACCTGTCTCCTTTCTCTGCTGTTCTAGTTCTTCCTGTGTGCAACCGCTGCTGTAATGCCCACACACTTAATTGAGGACTCTTTGGGATGATAGTCTCATGTGGTTTGTACTTTTGACTTAGAAAGTCGCCTACATTTGTGGATCTGTTTGTATTGAGCATACTTTGCTTTAGAGATTTCCATTCTATTTTTCCTGCACAGTTTTGTCTATTTAGTGGGTTATTTCTCATAAAGCAGCGATTCGCTTCTAGTTCGATCAAACAATCTATTTTGATTACATTCTGGCGGCCTTTCCCTGGTCGTATGCCTACTTTCTCTTCTCTTGTGTTCCACTCTTCAATCTCTTTCATCTCGCTCTCTCTGATTTTCTCTATACACAGGTTCAACTCTCATCCTCACATTGTGAGGCAGTTTCGTTTGTTCATCCACTTCTTTCCTTCTCACACTTTTATCTGTCATTCTCTCAACATGACTTTCATGCCATTGCTCATCTGTCAATTTACTATATATGTATCTGTATTTTTGGGAATATCGTAATTTTCATTCTCATTATAATTTTTTTTCTTCTGATTCATTTCATTCCGTCCTTGTGGGAATTCCACCTTCAATAATGTTTTGTGTACAATGGGGGAATAATGCTTTGGTCCATTCAGGAAAACGAAAAGGTGATGGCTGGAAGGTTTTGAATAATTCATAACCACGGGCATAGCTCTGGGCAACTGTCCAGACCATTGTTTTTCAGCCTGCCAAGCCATTACAGAAGTCGAAAAACCATATGCAAATCAGGCTTGGTCCTACCCCAAAAGGGGCAGTCCAGCCGGAACTGCTAGGTCGCATCACTTGTGCACGAGACCACAAGCATCCCCAGACATGTTTCATTCAGGCCCAAAAGATCTAGCCCAGTTTGAATTGAGACAGATGTAGTCATAGGGCCTCATTACACGGAAGGCGGTAATGGTTAACGGCCACCGTTAATGGTAACGGTGACCGTTAACCATTACCGCCTTACTACGAGGTCCCTTAGCGGGTTGGTGCTTTAACGCCTGCTTTCTGCAGGCGTTAAAAACCAACCCGCTAAGGGACCTTGGTGCTAATTACGCCACCGCAAAATTGCGGTGCCGTAATTAGCTTCTTCCCCATTATGCCCTATGGGGCAAAAATGGGGAAGGGCAATGGTGGAAGGGGGAATTACCGCCCCGCCAACCGTGGAATAGGGCGGTAATTCCCCTTTCCACCAAGGCGGTGCCGGTAATTTACCGGCATGGTCCAGGGTGCTAATAGCACCCTGGATTACCGCCTTCCGTGTAATGAGGCCCATAGTTGCTCTGATGTTATCAGTCAGTGATTGTATATCTATCCCATCTCTATTTTCAGATTGTCCCAACTTGATGCTTTCATTCAGCACAGGTCAGCACTGGTAGCATTCTCTTTTTCCTGTGAAAGTGCCTTTGGAATAGATTTTCTAACACTATCATGCTCTGACAATGCAATATCTCTAATCGGTTGCTTGTCTAGTTTTTTGACCACGTTTACAAATTTGCTTCCATCCGGCCGATGTTCTTTTGTGGTCCCCTTGAATGCCACTAAAGACAGTTTCCGAAAGAAGGTTCGAGTCAAGGCATTCTTTGTTTTGCTGGTTTTTACGTTTTGGAATTTCTTTGGGCCTCCGCCCCCATTTAGAAATCCTTTGTTCTTTTTATCTGATGTTTTAGAAGGATTGCATTCTGCGGATTGAAGTACAATCTTATTTGGTTCAATATTTCACTGATTGACATTTGTCGGAATGGATCGTTCAGATTTACAGCTGACTTCTAATTCCATGTCATTTCGGAGGGGGTAAGGGAGTTGGTTTTTTTGTTGATACCCAAACACAGGATCCTTCACCTGTTTCTTGACTGGTGCCATGGAGGGGGTATTGCAGCATAGTCAACTCATCCACTCTCGCACTAATATGTGAAAGCCCAATGGAATGTACACGTACCTCATCCCGGATATTATCATACAAAGTAACGAATTAACTTAGTACAATATTTAGAGCTGAGAGCGTTGGTGATGTCAATTTGATTTGTTCATCCACTTCCCTAAGGGTATGGTGCATGTTACTGGAGTCTTCTCTTTCTGTATTACGTTCATCCTGTTGCCTTCTGGCTATCCCTCCTCTATTTTCGATGAAGTCAATGAGATCTGATGGAGAGCCTTGCATTGATGGATCAAATGGAGAATCTTGGATTGATGGGTCACAGCTTTGATTCACTATCGTTATTCCACAACTTCTGGGTAATTCGGATGGTAATGATTACATGTGTTCAATTAGACTTAAGTTATGCACTTCATTCATGTGTGTTCTATCGGTGCGGGCTGTAGTTTTCATCCCCATTAATTTTTTTTTCGACTGGAAATATATTAAAAAAGTCCCTAATATTCTTTCCAGAAATGGGCCCTGGAAGTGAATGCGGTGAAGAGCTATGCGTCCGACCCCTTCCTACGGACTTCAATAAACCTCGCTTAAATTTAGGACGCGCTTCAAGATGTTCATTTTCTGGTTGGAATGTTGTAGTTATTCCTAGTGAGTTGGATGGCGCTGCTGGGGGTACTGCCTGCATATGACCAATGCATGGAGTGTTTGCTAGATCAGCAGGTAAGTCAGCAGTAACATTATTTTTCTCTGATTTTTTGTACGCCTCTCTAGTCACTTGTGAGTCCATGGCTGCCTGTCTTTCTGTTTGCTGTGGTGTTTGTTCACCTGGCCCACCTACTTGACTCCACAATCCCATATGAGCTACCATTCTCGGTAGAACGTCTGCCAATGGGTATTTCAAGCAAAGTGGCGTATGGAAATCAGCAAAGAAAGGGGCAACTGTTTTCTGAAGTACCTTTTGAAAGGCAAGTAGTAATTATGGATGCTAGTGTATGGTTTTTATATGTTTTGTGCTTGCCGGGTGTAAATGTGGATGTGTGGTTGCGTGACTGAATTAGTACAGTTTTTCCTCACACCTGCTGTTTCGAGGGTTCAAAGGGCACAGACCTGCAGTCACCATCGTGGTGAGCCGGGACGACGCTTCCTGTTTTTCCTTGACTGATTAATGAGTAAGAGTATCTCTTACTTGGTGTACGGCATTTGCTCAATCGCAAGTTATGCAAGGGAACATTTCTCAATGTCAGAGGCTCAAAGGGCCTAGCCCCACAGTCACCTATGGAAACAGTGTTTACTTGCACTGTGTGTAGCATAGATAGATTCTCGGTCACCTAGTGATCTAAGTCACTCTTTCCACAGTACGTCGAACTCACACAAGCCACAATGAACCACTCACCCAGCTACTGTAGCGCGTGGTATGATCGCTCTGTAGTGCTACTTAACAATCCTCCTGAATGTGCCTTCTTGGGCTCCTGGACACCACAAACACCAGGCGAACTCTGACTCATTCTACGACTCTCCGCATTCGGGCTGAGTATAAGTTGTTAAAGCTCTGCCTCCCCCTGAAAGCAACTGAAGAAACACAGCAATACTGTGCCAGCTGAGGTGTAGAGCAGAGTGTAGAACACCAGGAACACTCTAACCCGCTCCGTGATGCTCCATGTTCGGGGTGAGTATATGTTGTTAAAGCTCCGCCCCCGGGAAGCAACTGAACAGAAGAAACTATGCAATACCGTGCCAGCTGAGGTGTAGAGCAGAGTGTAGAACACCAGCAACACTCTGACTCGCTCCGTGATACTCCACGTTCGGGGTGAGTATATGTTGTTAAAGCTCTGCCTTCCCCTGGAAGCAACTGAAGAAACACAGCAATACCGTGCCAGCTGAGGTGTAGAGCAGAGTGTAGAACACCAGGAACACTCTAAACCGCTCCGTGATGCTCAGCGTTCGGGGTGAGTATACGTTGTTAAAGCTCCGCCCCCGGGAAGCAACTGAACAGAAGAAACTCTGCAATACCGTGCCAATCTGAGGTGTAGAGCAGAGTGTAGAACACCAGCAACACTCTGACTCGCTCCGTGATACTCTGCGTTCGGGGTGAGTATACGTTGTTAAAGCTCTGCCTTCCCCTGGAAGCAAATGAAGAAACACAGCAATACCGTGCCAGCTGAGGTGTAGAGCAGAGTGTAGAACACCAGGAACACTCTAACCCGCTCCGTGATGCTCCGCGTTCGGGGTGAGTATACGTTGTTAAAGCTCCACCTCCGGGAAGCAACTGAACTGAAGAAACTCTGCAATACCGTGCCAGCTGCGGTGTAGAGCAGAGTGTAGAACACCAGGAACACTCTAACCCGCTCTGTGATGCTCCGCGTTCGGGGTGAGTATACGTTGTTAAAGCTCCACCTCCGGGAAGCAACTGAACTGAAGAAACTCTGCAATACCGTGCCAGCTGCGGTGTAGAGCAGAGTGTAGAACACCAGGAACACTCTGACTCACTGACTTTACTTCAATATGACCATATTTTCGCATTTTAAGTACATTTTCTAACTGTATTTTATTAATTTTGTGTTTACAGGAAAATAACTGGATCCCCGAACAGCATATTACTTGTCTGTAATTGTAAAACAGGTAAAATATATACCACTTCTTTGTAAATGCATTAAAAATAATGTTCAGTGTTCATGTTGCTACATTCTTACACCGAATAATTTACTTAACGTGCAGGCCTTAAACAATCTTTAAAATCCTGTTAATTCGGCAGGCCAAGCAACTTTTGTTATCTGTACGACTCAAGAGAAATGAACTTGACCCATGAACGTGATGGCATAATATTTTTTTATTGAAATCATTGGTTGCACACGAAGCAACATTACCAGCAATGTTAATGCACATTTTCAATATTATCGTACTCCTGGGCCCTCATTACGATACTGGCACTAAACCATGGCGCTATTAGCACCATGGTTGGTGCCGGTATCGTAACGAGTCCGCCAATGTTCAATGGGGAATTACCACCCCATTCCAAGGTTGGCGGGGCAGTAATTCCCCATTGAACATTGGCCCTTCCCCATTCCCATTTTTGCCCCATAGGTCTCAATGTGACTGGGGAAGGCGCCAAGTACGGTACTGCAAATTGCGGTACCGTACTTAGCACCAAGGTCCCTTTGCAGGTCCCTACTTTAACGGCTGGTCTAGACCAGCCGTTCAGGTAGGGTCACGCAAACGGACCTCGTAGTAAGGCGCTAATGGGTTAACGGCGCCGCAGCCTTTTACGGTGCCGTTAACCCATTAGCGCCAGGGTCGTAATGAGGCCCCTGGACACATTGAAACTCAATTTCCACTAGATCACTAAGAATTCAAGATCCCTTACATGGAAAGCACCATTAAACAACACTAATATGATTGTTATAATATGGCTTTCACCTCTGCAGTGGGGACGACCATGGCAACTAATGACCTGCCAGACCGAGCCAAGGCAGGCCTGAGAGAAGAAAGGGCCCCGGTGAGGGCCTCAGCAAGGACTGTGGGCTATTACCGGTCATGGCCACCCCCACTGCGGTACGGAAAGCCATTTGCACCCTCTGGTTTAACCGGGGTGCAAATGTTTTTTTTCTCCCTCGGGAGAATCACGCTGCTTGCGCAGCCAGCCTCAAAGGGGAAAAAGAAATGAAAAAAATATGGCCGCCGCAAAAGGGAAAAGACAGAAAATCCTTTCTATGGAGGCAGACGAGTGAGCACAAAGCTCCGGTCCAGCAGGTAAGTGGGGAAGGACAGAGGGGTTACGGTTATTTAGGGGAGTTGAGGAGGCAACAGGAAGAAACTTCCGTTACCTCGCCACATAAAAAAAAAACAAATGGCGCCACCCAGGGATGGGCCTCGAGTGGCAGAAACAGCGGGCAGAGAATGTGTATTCTCGCCCCCTGTCCCACCCACCTAATTGGCTGAATTGTCTTTCCCAGTTGTGAATAGATTTGGGTGACAAGTGTAGGGTTTGCAATAGCTTGTTGATTAAATTTAGGGTCTTTAGGGTCTTACAGTTAGGATTTGAGTTAGGATTACACTAAATGATCCCATACTCAGTTGGCCAGCAACCAATGATTAGGATTGGGTTATTTATTAATGTATGTATTTATGTGTTTATTCATTTGTAGAAGCGTGCCAAGCCCTTGGGTATCTTGGCGCTGGTTATAGACATGATGAGAACATCTGGTAGGTTACAGACATGAAGACAACAGTGGGTATATACAGTATATGGTTAGTTGAACAGGTGAGTCTTGAGTTTTTTCCTGAACAAAGGCTAGGAAAGTTAATTTCAGTGGTAGCGTGGTAGATTATTGCATAAGTTGGATGCCACCACCAGGAAGTTTTGCACCTGAATCTCGGATTGAAGAGGCAATGGCTGAGGGTAGATATTAGAGGTCTGGTGTACATGCGTATGTTGAGTCTCTCAGCTAGGTACGAGGAGGCATTGTTTGACAGACAGCGATATGTAATTGAGAGGATTTTTAATGTAATTCTTTTCCAGACAGGGAGCCAGTGGACAGATCTCCTAGCTTCATAGATATGATCATACTTAGGTCCAACATGGCCTGGAGAGCATGGTTTTGGGGAACTTGGAGCCTGTTTATTTATTTTTTTTCAGATATGCCCAGAGCAAGGAATTGCAATAATCCAGCTTGGATCCGACTAGAGCATGGGCAACAGTGAGGCGATTGGCGGTATAGAGGAATGGTTTGCTCACACGTATGAGCTTTGTGTCGTAGGCTGTTGTGGAGGTGATATGGTTGATTTGGCGGGACATGTTGAGCGAGGCATCAAGGTGGATGCTCAGAGTGTTCACCAAGGAGGAAACAGGGATCGTGTCAGAGGAAGGTGGAAGGCTGTGTCAAGTTTCACAAGGCGGTGCAAGTGTGCCAACTAGGAGGAACTCTGTTTTCTCATCATTCAGGCAGAGGATGTGCCGGGTCATGCAGGTTTGGATGGTTTAGTACATGGTATTCACGGTAGTGGAATCGCAGGCATGACAAGGATAGGGTTAGAGTGTGAATAAGTGTTTGGAATTGTTAAAAAAAATGAGCACAAAATAGTTCAGGATGTTAACAAAAGAATATGGTTGGCTGAAAACGAATGCAAAATTAAAATATAGAGAGTAACAGATCATATATTCATTTAAAGAGTACATCCTTTGTACCCTAACAATACCACTGCTCACCAATGATCTGTGGGTTATTGCATCACAGCAGAGGTAGCAGAGGTGCTTAAAAGGGTTTACTGTACATAGCCTACTGTTGGCTTAATATCCACTCATAAAAAAGGATGAGCAGAGCCATTCATGAATATAAGTGAGCCTTGGAGTCGTCCGTCTCCAAGCTAACCATATTGAAAGGGCCAAAATGTGCACAGCTGTTTTGTGGTTTAACATTGGATAATGTGTGTGCTCCCTGCACAGGCTAGGAGCTGGGTGCACTTTGACTGCAATAGCCAGAGATACCACAGGCACCAGGCTCCAATGCAACTTGCTCATCCTCCCTAGCCCTCACTAATGATCTGTCCTGTTACGAATGTGCCAAGAAATATGTCGGATGTCTATTGTCGGATGTTGCAATGTCCTTCCCACTTGCCCACATTTCTTAAAGTCTTTATAGCAAAGATCATGAAAATGGTATTCACCCACCTAAAAAGTACTCACCTATGCTAGTGGTCAAGTGAATTCGCATGCCCTGACACGTGCTTAATAGATACTTAATTGAAATCTCACATATCATAATACATAGTTAAGGATTAACATCTACTTAATATATCTTAATTTATGTTCATATATTTATTTTGTATGCAGTAAGCAAGCCAGTCTACTGGATTTAATCTTCATAAAAGTTCCAACTGACATCTAAAAAGGTAAGCAGTTTAATACATTAAAATAACAAAACATAGCAGCAGTTTAGGATATCCAAGTTTACAGTAAGATATTTAATTAAGTTATGATTTAAGCAACACAATTTGCTTTTTACTAATTGTTTAAACAAATTAGTTTGGGCTATTAGGTGGCACTTTAGATTAGTTTGGGCTATTAGGTGGCACTTTAGTGCCAACTAAAAGCTGAAACTATTGTATTACAGTACAGATAGGGAGAAATGGCATATGAGCAGGGACGCAAAGCTTGTAGGTGTTGTTTGGTTATTTTCCCATCCATTAACTGCCCATGGCCATGCTAATCCTTATGACAATTCCCACCTGGTTCCTGCCCCTCTCTGCCCAAACCACCTCCTCATGGGATCTCTTTGAGCTCATTTTAATCAAGTCTTGCCATGAAACCTTGCACTCGAATTGCCTGCCACCATTATTTCAAAGTAGTGTTCTAAGAGTTAATGATATAAATGGAGTTGTAAATGCATTAATGGTGTAATAAAAATGTCTTATCCAGTTGTGGCTTCAGTTACTCTATTTCTATTTCTAAGCACTCCCCATGTCCTTCACTGAAATCCTGTTAGAAACAAGCATTGGCAAAGCCAACAGTTTTGGCTTGTGTATTAATATTTGGCATTTGTCGGGCACTGCTGTCAGATGCTGTGACGAATCTAAGGATGTTGTCCCTTTTTCTCTAGGGGGAGACTGTGTTCATGGGGCCATTGTGGTTCATCCACAGAATAATAATCCCTCTGGGGTGGTGCACTGGTGGAGGATCACATGCAAGAGGAAGCCCCTTATGGGATTAGGGACGATAAAATCAATCCCTTCACTAATAGACTCATATGTTGCAGTCACAATACCATTACCCTAGAGAGTACTGGGAGGAGGAAGAATAGGAGTTACCTAAATGAAGATCCCTTTCCCAGTACTGAGATGAATACGATTCCCAATGCCTCACAAGGGAGTCAGAAGATCCGTACTGTGATGAGGGAGAAGTGTGGAGGAATGAAAATCACATATGGGAACCACGTGGAACAATCTGGTGGTTGCTGGTTTCCCATTGGTCCATCTACAGTAGAAATAGAAGAGGGAAACCAGGAAGTGCTGAGAAGCCCTCCCTGGAGTAGCAAGAATCCTGTGTTGCAAGAGAGGAAGCTGGGGACTACTGCACTATCCAGAGAGAGTGGGAAACATTGATCCCCAGCAGTCTGTGGTGAACTGAAGGGAGCAGGAATCTCCCTAACTGAGACAACCAAGAAGATGAGTGTGCCTCCCAGAAAGGAAGGGAACCCTTGAGCACCATCAGTGTGCAAGGGACCAAGGGAAAAGGGAGACTGCCTTACTGGAAGAAATCAGCTGGAGAGTCAGCTAGTGAAGACTGCAAGAGCCCAGGGGTGTTGCCGAGGACCGGAACCCTCATGGAACAAGCGCAAAGGTACCCGGAGGGGTGGTAGGAAGGCCCAGGGAGCCCCGAGAGGCTGCGTTAGGAAGGGGTGAAAGAGAACCCCATAGAGAGAGGCCTATCAGGATAGTGAACCGGGCATAGTTAAGAGACATTATAAACCTAAAAGAGGAGTCAGGGACCCATTGAAGTCTATGGTAGCCTGCAAACGAGGTCCTGAGCTACAAGACAAACCTAAGAGAAGAGTCTGGGACTCATATGCAACTTGGGAAGCCACACAAGACTACAGAAGCGTCCAGGACAAATTGAAGTCAAGGATAGCACGCAAACGAGATGCTGATCTACAAGACAAACCCGAGAGAAGGATCTGGGTCCATATGACACTGGGGAAGCCCCATGCGAATACAGAAAGGTCAAGGACTCATTGAAGTATAAGGAATCCTGGAAACAAGTGCTGAGCTACAAGACAAACCAAGTCAAGTAGTTCTGGGACCACATTGGGGAAATGCACCCCACACAGTAAGAAAGAGGAATGCACATTTTTCAAATACAAGTGGTGTTCACTTGCCCTGCCTGGAGAGCAAACCAAAGCTGAGGTGTGAAGAGAGATTTGAGAGAGAGAACTACGACAGCAACTAAGTGAAGGAGGTCTGGGACCCCTGTTGAGGAGAGGTACCATGAACCACAATAAAGAGAAATCCAAAGTGTGAGAACACAACTAACACTCAGAGACCTTGGCAGGAGAGTTGGGTCTGCTCACAAAGGGGTCTGGCATCCGAAGCGGCGCGGATAAGGTGTACAGGCCATCTTTGTCTGTTGCAGGGTCTGGGAGTCAGGCCTCCCAAGAAGGTTGGCTAGACTCTGTTGAAAGAGAATCATCCCCTTGAGTCTTGTGGAACTTTTATTCATGCTATGACTATTCTGGATAAAGTTGGAAATGAGTCTGGGGAAAGGGAATTCATCCCTTGAGTCATGTGGAACTTTTGTTTTGCTTTTTACACCTTTTGGAACTTTTGTTTTGAACTGCAAAGCTGGGCTACAGGCAAATAGCCAATAGACATATCCCTTAGCACATTTTACTGAGTTTAATTTGTGTGGCATAGGTTAGGATTTGGACTTACTTTGGGACTTTCTGACACAGACATTTTTTATTAGCTGATTTTGTTGAGGCAGGGAAACCCCTCGTAGAGATAGGGTCAGTTAGGTTTTCCTCCAACTTACCTATTGTTTGTTGATAATGAAAGTATTTGCAAATCATCATGCCACCCTTGTGTCCGTCTCTTACTCTTAGACTCTCACTATGCCCAGTTACTGGCACCATTTTGCAGCATCTAGCATCAATAGCCAGTTAATACCACTACAACAGTGCCTAGCAAATGCCTGTCCTATGCCTACACGAAAGCAAACATTGTTGCCATTAGCAATGCTTGTTTTTGCTTAGTTGCAAGATTTTGGTTACCTTTATAAAAAAAAACACAGTAATATTGCCTTAAATATGAGTGATAAGCTTTAATACTAGTAGGATTTGCATGATTAGTGTAAGATTAAGCTCGATGTATTTATGTGTTTTATTATCCACAGCTTTGTTAAGTTTATTGAAGGAAAAAACTAAAAAGATATGTAACTTCTTTAATTGTGTTTGATTGTTACCAACCATTTTTACAAAAATCTAAATAAGCACAACTTTGCAAAAAATTAATAGTTACTGAAAAACAAACATTATTTTCTGATTCTTTATCTGACTGTCATCAAGAGGAAAACAATGTCTACCAAACAGTTAATTTGCTAACAAGCAGAGTAAATCAGACTCTTCTAACTTAAAACATATTTCTATAAAATGAAATAATGTTTAAGGATTGCTAAACAGTTTCCACACCTTCGCTAAAACCCTAGTGTTCTTCTGCAGCAACTGTAAATAAGCTTACCATATTATTTTGCAAATAAGTCAATAGCTAAAATCATCCAATACCATTTTCGGTCAAATCTTTCACCCTTCTTAAAAAAACAATTATTAATTTCCCCAAGTATCTGGAAGAAAATTATTAGCAGCAATAGCATTAAACATGTTTTCTATTACCGGGTTCCATTTCTCATTATTGTATTTCATTTTATCCAATAAAATCCTATCCAACCCAGGAGCTTTTCCATTAGGTAACATGATCATAGCATTTTGTATTCCTTCAAAATTAAATCTAATATGCAATTAGTCTCTTACTACAACCTGAAAAATGTGTGTATAACAAGGTTGACAAATTGTGCTGAGTAATTATACAACTAAGTAAAGTAATTAACACAATAAAAAAAACACAGCATGTTTCGGTCATGGCTTTAAACAACACCAAAGCCATCACCCATTACTAACCATTAGAATCCATTAACATAAATGATAACATATACTAAACTTGTGTAACGATGAACACCATTTCAACATTCATACATTTGTCTTATTAGATAAAAACAAATTAGTTCTTCAGTTGCTAAATGATGAAAACACTTTTTAACTTAAAACATTATGCTTAAATAACATATATACTACAGTGCAATCACGCACAGTTAGAAATAAATTAATAATGTATTAAAAGCCTAAAACATTAGCTAGAAAATGTATGATTTTTTTAAAAGTAACAATTAATAGGTATTAGTTATTTTCATCTGGACAAATTCAAATGCAGATTAAACAATAGAATGTAATAACAATGTATCTTTTCTTTCAGATGCATACCATTAAGCACAGGAACAAAATGCTCTCTATCGTGAGGATAGCTTAGCAGCAACGTGCTCGCCTTGGAAGCAAGACGACATGGAGCAACACAGGTTCGATCCCCGTGTCCGCGTTTAGAAAACTCTGGGTATTAGGTGCGTTATAAATAACCTATCATATCATATCAAGTACCAATTAAAGCCAATGTAGTACAGTGCACATTCAAATCATATTCTAAAAATTTGATGAAAATATTACATCACTTAGCTCCAGCAGATGCCACTAGCCCCATTAAAGACATTCGCTACAATGAGAACTTGCTTGAAAATACTAAAGAAAACAATGGCCTCCTTAAACTGAAATATGTCCTAAAAACAAAACTACGCTGATAATGCACCAAACAAAGCTTACACCAATAAAACTAATTGTAGTCCCATCAGCTTTTATGTGACAGGTTCAACAAATATTGAATCCCCAGCTCCTCTAAAGTCAACACTAAAAACAGCCAAAACCTCTACCATAAAAAAGAGGTATTGCTGGCACAATTCATTAATTAAGTATATCATCACCAGACACACAGAAATATAGCAGTTTCTCATAGTGCTCTATTCACACTATTCAATTACTTTCAGACATTTGCAAAATTATGACTCAATACACTTTCATGCAAAAAGGAACTTTACTATTTTATTTACAATAGTATATAGCACACTATTTTACCAAAACTTATTCTTTCATAACATACCATACCAATATAACTAACAAAACACACTTAACTCTATGTGTTTTAATTCCAGGTGCAATCATTATGAACAGTTACCATCAGTGATGTGCCATCAGACCTCAAGACAATAACCTTAAAAGACTCAAGTGACTCATTCAAAGTGACACTCTGGAGAGAAGCAGCACATGCACAATTCGGACTGGCAGACTACATCAATATAGCACATGTACCAGTCGGCACATTTAATGGCGAATGAATACTAAACAGCACAAGGAACAGCACCATTAAGGTAAACACAAAACATGTAAACAAAATCTTTTTTTAGAAAAAATTCATATGGAACTAACCTGATATTTTGTTATACTCAACATATTACAGAAGCACCAACTGAAACTCTCATCATTGAAGACATTGGCCTAGAAAACAGTAGGCCAGAAACATTCACCTTAACAACGCACATTCTCAATGATAACAATCAATGGCCATACCTCACAACATCCTCTTAGAATTTCTATCTATAGACTCCGATAATGACAATGTGGATGAGAATATAATTAATAATTTACCATTTAAATGTGAAATAAACTTTTGCAATGGAAATATGAGATATTACAAAACAAATAGACTAACTTACTTGATGAAAATAAATGGCAACATCTTTTTTCCATTAAAAATATCAATAGAATGTAAATATTTTTTTTAACTCCATTGTTGAACTTATTGCAATATCCAATTACAAGTTATGTCTTTTTAACATGTTCAAAATTACAAATATGTTGTTATATTGCAATCAATGTTTCAAACAAACACCTTGCAAATTTGTGTAACTAAAGGATAACTAATGCAAACAAGTGTGTATATAATGATATTGTATAATGTTACTGATTAATAAAATGTAAAAACCTAACATTGCTGCCACTTTATTTTTCAGTTAACTCCTTTTCAACATCAATACTAAAGCCAAAACAAACTGTTGGCTTTGCCAATGTTTGTTCATTTTTGCAACAGTGTACCTCTTGTTCCTTAGGTGGCTCTGACATCACTCTCCTTTCCGTACCAGTTGAAAACATGTTTGTTTTGTATCTAGCATACTGGTTTTTGTTTCTAGTTGTAACATTTCTTTAGCTTGTCTCTCTTTGGCTTTTGTTTTTAGTTACCTGTTGTAGGTAATGGTTTGTATTACCTGGTTCCTTTACAATTATAGTATTTTGCATTGATTGTGTAGCTCACCCTTAATCATAATTACAACACTGTGCTGGCGAATACTCCTTTCCGATTTTTCAATTTGTGGGCTATTAGAAACGTATAGCTCTCAGTTTCATTATAGCCCGCACATTTGGCCTTTGCTTTTTTTGTAGCTCGGAAAGTCGAGCACTAACAGTGCTTTACCCCCCTCTAGTGGTCTTCTTTAAAAAAAAAATTGCCTACAAATGCTTTTTTTCTTTTTGTTTAAATGCATGAAGGCTGGGGGATGCAGTGAAGTCAGAAAGGGGAACCCCTTTACTTGTCCCTCACTCCCCCCATTCCGTGAGCGTGAGCCCTCACCTCAGGCTGTGCTCCCTCACTTACCTTCCCTGTGCCCCCCATTCCGTGAGCCCGAGCACTCACCTCAGGCTGTGCTCCCTCACTTACTTTCGCTGTGCCCGCTCCCTGCTCACTGTGAACTCACTCACCCCCTCAACTATCCTTTCTCTTCTATCCTTCACTTTTTGTCATGTTGTTTTTCATGTTTTTTATTAACTTAAATATTCCACAGGAAATATTTAAGCTCCCCCCCAAAAAACGAATATTTTAAAAATATGTATTTTTGCATAAACTTTTTGTGTGTTTGCCCGTGGGTTCTAATAGCTTTATAGACCTCGCCCTTGGGCCGTACCATCATTATGGGCCCTCATACCTCGTTAAAGGCCCGAGTCTTCAGGGCCCATAACGCCCGGTACGGCCCTCGGTGCAGGTCTATAAAACTATATTATCAACCTGGATTCACACTCTGGCCAGTTACAATGCGACAAAGGCCATTGTTATATGCACGGACACACCGTAATGCACCACGTTCTCTGCCTGCTGCCTCCCAGTCACAATTTTCCTTATCTGTCCACTCACCTTCCTTACTTTTCACCTGTCCGCTCTGCTGGGCCCACCTTATTCTCCCATCTTTATTGCCCAATATTTCCTAGTTCCTCTGCTTTCCTGAAGCAGATGCCTCTCTCCCTTTGCTCATGCTCCCTCGTCCTGCCCACACTGCCCCACGTTCCTCTCTTCCCTGGCAGTGTGAATGTCACCAAGCACTACACGCTTGCTCTCTTCTTTCGTTTTTTTTCTTGCACTTCAACTTTCTACAGTTTTGAGCCCTTTATCACCTGCACACCATGGTTGCTAATGGCATTGATTGAAACCTTGGGGGGACGGGGGTGGGGGGATAGGCAGCTCTTCTGGCAACAGCCTGTCACCCTCAATAATGCCTTTTCTTCACAAGGGCCATTACCATGGGTGGTGGGTCTTTAAAAGCCGGTACAGCCTGGTAAGGATACCTATATCTCCATATTGGTAAGGTTTGCACTTGTCCAAATGTTCTTGAGAAATAATATGTGAATAAATAAATAAAATATTGTTTAATTTGTCCTCAGAATTACAGTGATTATTACAATTCCTTGTATCCGATTGTACGGCCCTCAGCTATACCTTTGTGACAGTGTGTTGTAATTCTTGTTTCATTTTTCCAACATCTCATGACATTGTTGCAGAATGTCTTGAATGTAGACATGATTTCATACTTTGCATTTGTAACTATTGCTTTTGAGTAACCATTCACGCTTTGTATATGTTACTATGAGGTTTTCCTGTAACATGTTCACCTTTTATGCTAAACCAGAGTTTGATCGAGGGCACAAGGTATATCGTGTGAAGTTAAATCGAATACAACTATTTCAAAAATGCCATTATAGTAAACGATATTAAAAGCACAAGACATTTCATCCAAATATACTTTGAGAAAAAAAAGAACAAAAAATAACAAATATCCTGTGAGGCTGGGGGTTCAGATAATCCAGTACATTTGTAATAGTGTATGTTTACAACCACCAATTGGGAGTATCACTACATCCTCAATATCAATCAATTTTCACGTATAATCTAAATCACCATAGGCCAACCCGGTTTCTATATCTAACTGCTGACTCTCTCAAATAATAAAAAAACAATGAAGGACAATTTACTCCTCCCCCCATTATGGCTGGTGCCAATTGGGTAATCAATGTCATTTCTGAAGAGTTCCACTAAGCACGTTTTTTTATTTATCCTAAGATGTGCCAAACACAGAAAGCCTTAAAATTTGCCTAATTAATATTAGCTTGCATTGTCAATACCACATGTCATGTTATGTTATGTAATTGGGATTTATGTAGAAGACTGTGGCTGTTTTCATGGTCTCTTGCCGCTTTGGCACCTGGGTTGAGTTTGGTCAATCGTACCAGAGGGAAGAGTGCAAGACTACTTTGTTCTTGTGATGATGCTCACAGATTAGAAGGAACCAGGTTCGTTAAGTGAGCTCCTAGGTGGTTTTGGCACACAGTCCATTAGGACAGGGCCTGGGTGAACTCTGATGTGGATGCTGTGTATCTTGTCCATATCTGTTATATACATTTCAGCATTCCGGTTGTTTGGGGGGGTGGTGTGTGGATTAGTGCCTTTGCTTCACGCTTGAGTTGTTTGGTGACCCGTGTCACTTTATACATGTTGTGTCTGTGCTTCGTGCTGGTTCATGTCATTGGGCCTCATTACGAGGTAGGAGGCAGCCATGGTGCTATTAGCACCATGGCGACCCCCTTACTGCATACCGGGTCCGTGTTCTCAAAATAGGGACTTACCGGGTCATTCCAACCTTGGAGGACCCGGTAAGTCCCCATTCCGGGAACCATTCCCATTCGAGCCCCCAAAGGGCTCAATGGGAATGGGGATGAGCTAATAACGGTACCGCAATTTGCGGTACCGTTATTAGCTCTGAGGTCCCTTAACAGGTCCCTTCCATAATGCCTGGTAAAACCAGGCGTTAAGGAAGGGACCCGCTAAGGGACCTCGTAGAAGGGTGGTAAGGGATTACCGGCATCGGTGTCCTTACCGGTGCCGGTAATCCCTTACCACCTACTGCGTAATGAGGCCCACTGAGTTTCATGTAACATGTTAAGTGGGTGGTGAGATGTGATGCTAGTTATGATGGTAGACTATGAATTGAAGTAGGGTGTAATGCAGATAACGGGGAAGGCCGTTGCAGTGCACCTTATTAAGGAGAACATGTTACAGGAAAGCAAATTTCACAGTGCATGTTATCAAGGTTAATATCACTTTGCGAAGAGTGGGTAGTAAATACCCCGAAGAATTCTACCAAGGAGAAAACATCACATTCCATATAGACCATGTGTAATCTTCAATTTATGTGCCTCAATCAGTGAGTGTTTATACTATAGCCCTTTAAAACACAAACGCCCAGGAAAGCCCTAATACACTTTCATGCAAATCACACTTTTCTTTTCCTGCAGCATGGTTTAATCGAAAAAGATTAAACTTTATCAATGGCCATTTTGCAATTTAGTATCTGACAACAATGAATCTTTGCAACCCATCCTAGATTGAGCACTGATAATCTAAGTAACTATTCCAGTGACATCAACATCCTCAATATCATCCTCAACATCATCAAAAAGGGGGATTCTTTGCCCAAAGTTTTGGCAACGGGCGCACAAAGTCATGGCAGCATCATTTTGCAACACGTAAATGTTCGGGCCTCAACAGATGCAAAGAAAGAATAGAGAAGCAAACACAGCCTGCATGGCTGATCATGCGAAGGTGTATTGATGTTTGAGGACCAGGTGGTGTTACTGATCGAGACCTAATACCCTTTACCTTCTGGAACATAGTGTATTTCTCTTCCAATGTTGATCCTGTGGGTAGCATTCTTTATGACAACTTGCAGCCATATGCCCTTGTGCAGCTCCATATCGTCTGCAATCTCTGTGTAACAATCCTGTAACTAAAGAAAATGTAATGTAAATCCATCACATGCTCAGATGTATTCCTAGGAAAGTTGACAGCAAGAAACACTGTTTGCTAAATTATCAAAAGAGGCACCCTTTTTTCCCTTTGAATAAACTGTTTTGTGTAAATGGGTGGCAAACCTAGACTAGACCGGTTGTAGCCAACCTGACCTCGTACCGACAACTACCCTGACCTCTCACCTCTGACAATGCTGGCCTGGGCAGATGGGAGTTTCTGGCCAAAACATTCAGCTGCTTTGTTCAGGTGTTAACCGAACATTTCTGCTGAAAACGTTAAGACAACTTTCGAGAATTCAGTTACTCTGTACCTGATAATCCTCCCTGCATTAGTGCATTTAGTGATTATTGATATGAAAAAAGGATCACACCGTTGCAATTCTTTTTTTTAATGTAATATAATGTGCTCTGGTTCTAAAGATCTATTTCGCATATTACATAACATTTATAAAAGACAATGATATATCAACTTCATACATAAAACACTTATGTTCATTTACAACTAAAATACACACATTCCAAAGAATAAAACAAATCATTTCATCTCATTTCATTATTTCCTCGCACTGTTTTGCGACCGCCATTCCATACATTATTTAGTGTATTCATGAGAGTCACATTACATGAATTAAGGCAGTACATACAGGATACCCCATTACTTATCTCAATAGCATTATGAACAAAGCAACCTAGCAATTTTATATATATATATGTTTCTGATTTTTCCAAGAGGTCAGTATGTGCTGTGCTGTCTCCGTCATCTCACGATCTAAACGGAGTCGGCAAGTACGACGCTTCTGAGGAATACCCAATCCAGGGCCCAATGTGGTCAGGGTTGGAAGATAATCCAGTCTCAACCGGTAATGCCGTGCAGAGAGGGATGTATAGCAGAGGAAGCAATGTTCAGGATATCGTCTAAGTGATTCCACATGGGTAAAATTGGCCACCCAATCCCAAGCATTGATTTTATTCCCAAACTCCTCCTTCAATTTGATAAAATCCTGGGACCAATCAGAAGTCTAAACAGGTCCAAGGATAGTCCTGCCCATGAATACAAACCATTGCCCTTGACATTCTTTCCCATTGCATGACTCATGGCACTCAGTAGAGGGTACTTGGGATCTTCCTATGCCTTAGTAAACAGTATGTCCCTCTTTCTTAAGACTT
Source organism: Ambystoma mexicanum (assembly GCF_040938575.1). Taxonomy (NCBI): domain Eukaryota; kingdom Metazoa; phylum Chordata; class Amphibia; order Caudata; family Ambystomatidae; genus Ambystoma; species Ambystoma mexicanum. The sequence goes on from NC_090939.1 coordinate 822,012,591, forward strand.
GAGCCGAAAGTGAAGGCAGCCCAAACTCAAGACGTGCCAGTTAATCAGCACTGATCTGGGCAGGTTCAATAAAGATCTCCAGATCGTGCCCTCAATTGATTTTAACCAACCAAAGTCTGTCATATTAAGAGCTTCCAGTGCATACACTATGGCCGGGCAAAAACGTTGTGTGTAAAGCAATGTAATACCCGCGTAGCTGTATCCAGCCATATTTTAATACGTGCAGTCTGTAGAGTTGCCTTCCTTATCTCCTCGCCCTTTAAATCCGAAAAAATGTTCTCCTGTCAAGCTCCTGGCCCAAATATCTGTAAGAGGACACCATTTCAATCCTACCCTCAGAGAGAGACAAAGGGCCTCATTGCGAGTCCGGCGGTAACCGAGGCGGTAAAACCGCCTGGTTAACGCCGGACTCATATTACCATTCCGCCTCGTTGACTACCGGAATTACCGGGGCATTACAACCCCGGTGTCCCGGGAATTCCGGAGGCGGAATGGTGTTAATCCCCATTCCCTTTGAGTCCCATAGGACTCAATGGGGATGGGGATCATGGAAACACCGGCACCATCTCATGATAGTGCCGGTGTTTCCTCGTACTCCTGCAGGCGGGCGGTGTTAAACCCGCCAGGTCAGACCTGGCGGGTTTGATGCCTCCGCCTGCAGGAGTTGTGATCGCCCCGCATGGAAACAACGGTGGTGGCGGGTTTACCGCCACTGTTGTTTCCATACCGGGCGAGTTATAATGAGGCCCATAGACGTGCTCTTGCATTTTCTGCCATAGCACATAAGAACCAAGTTATTTGACCCGGCGTATTTGGAAAGCTCACTGACAGACCTGCGCACACCCACATAAGTGTGATGAAACAATCCAATGTCGGCAGTGTAGGACAGCCAGCGAACATGCATGCCCTCCAACTTCGGTGGGCAACAATTAATTCTCTCAAGATGGTCCAGGAGGTCTACAAAGCATAAGTTGAACATTAGAGGGGCGATCACACAGCCCTGCTTAACCCCCGATTAGTGGGCACAGGGTCGGCGTGCTGGCCCCTCGACTGTTCAACCAGACATGTACATAAGTCATTTCATGCAGCTGTCTAACCGCCACCAACAGCCATGAAGGTATGCTAAAACTGTCTAGCTTTTGCCACAGTTTTGCCTGCTTCACCGTGTCAAAGGTTGCCTGTAGACGACTAACAGCAAATAAAGGGGGAGGGATCCTTTACCCAAAGCCTTCCCAATCAGAGTGTCCAGCAGGAGTAGATTATGCAATGTTGAGGATCCCCCCTGAATCCTGTCTGGAAGGTTTCTAATATTAGTCTGGCCTCCACCCACTCCTGTAGGACCCTCATCAACAGTGAGGCAAACATCTTGCCGGTAACATCCTGCAAAAACAGAAGGTGGTAGTGAGCAGGCAAACTCCTACTACACTTCTTAAAAACCAGAATTATCCTGGGAAATCCGCCGGTCGCTGTTCCGGGTTTTGATTATTTGGACCAACGTTGGCAAAACCATTGGGGCATGGTGATTACGAGCGTTTCAGTTTTCGTATTAAAGTTACAAAATCATCTTTGTCCAATTGTAGCTTGAAAGAGGTATATGGGCGTACTAACCCTTCACCTAAAGGGGCTTGTTCGACAAAGAATGTTTTCTTCATAAATGTCACCGAATTTAAGGCAGAAAAGGGGCTCATCGTCCGATTTTGTGAATTGCGTCTAGAGGCGCTCAGTGTTTCCCGTAGAAGTTTATCTCCCCCCCTGCTAGGACTTTTAAGATGTTCTGCCACTCGTTATTTTTCAGGGAAAGATTGTGTATTCTTCGCTAATTTATATATTTATTTTTGGCTTTTCGGACCATTGAGTGACTCTTCTTGATATCTGCCATCTCACAGCGGATAATCCTAATATTTAGTCTTAGTGAGCGTTTGGTGAGCACAATGTCTTTATTGTATCTTTTATTTGGGTCAATTGTATTGGCCTGCAATGCCAAAGGTGAATTAACCACGGCAAAGGACCCTGTCAACTTGGCAATCCAGTCTTCAATAGCATCATGGGATCCATTATGTAAGTCCACCATATTGGACTCGAATTTATTAGCCATATTGATGCCCATCCTATCTAAATTTCCTTCACACCAACTAATTCTGTTTGCACCGTTATTCCCCATAACCTTAAATGTCACTTTCTTATTTTCAATGGGTACCTCAATCTGAAGGAGCAACGGTAGGTGGTCACTATTTTTGTTTGGCAAGTTGTGTAATGCTTCGGACATAAGGGATGAGGTCAGTGAAACAATGAACATAGTCCATAGTGGCACATTTTGCTCCACACTGTCAAGTGTGACCTCGGGGACGCCCCTGACAGTGGCCATTCAGCATCACCATACATCAGTCCCTGGGAAAACTGGACCAGCGCCGTCCCGGGCCAGTTCGTCTTGATCTACAATAAGATGGCGTACGACTTAACCCATTTGTTAGCTTCGACCTCGACTGCATCTTTACAGTATGCATTTAAGTCCCCTGCAAGCATATAGAAATCAGCATCAGAAGTATATCAACTCATGACTACTTCCGTAATGTTAGCAAAGATTTCGCCAGTTGAGTTACCCCTGGCGAGTCATATACATTTAGCAATAGTAATCTTTGGTACTGGGCATGCAGACTTAGAATAACTTCAAGAGCAAGCACATTTTTTTTGACCCAAAGGCATACTTATAACTTTGGCTGTTAATCCCTGTTTGACCCCCGTTACCAACTCCCCAAATGGCCGGCCAAACAGACAATTAGTTTCTTAATACAAAAACCAATTCGCAGTAAGAAAGCTACTAATTCATGGTGTCTGTAAAATGAAATATAGCCTGAACTTTGGCAATATATGTCCAATGCACACCTAAATAGTAACAAGCCAACTACATCGCCGAAAGAGTAAAGGTTGGGGGAGCAAGAGAATTATGTGTAGATCAGAACCTGAGCTGAACCTGGAGTGTGGATTGGCTATGGGTGCCAAACATGAGTCAAGCCAGTAAAAGAGCCATACCCTTCCTCCCCACACTCCACACCACCCAACCTATAACTCACATGCACATTTTGGCACATATGGCAGGCTGAGATACAATCATTTGCCCAGGATCAAACATTTTAGCTAAGAGGTGAAGCCATACTTTTATCCCAGTCTTCACTTCAGACAATTGACCTCACTCATACCTTCCCAAACCTAGTTAGTAAATATATAAGTGGAATACCTCTCTGTTCTTTTATCAGTGACTTGCAAAGTACTCAAATCACATTATAAATGAACCCGACATCTATGTTAATCTTTATAGGAACATGTGAAACAAGAGCTTGACTGTAGCTTCCCCCCACACCCTGAGTGATAGCCTACAAATACCAAAATGGAAAGCATTCTCAGCCAAAAAAAAACTCTTCTTGGTTTTGTAATGAGAAGTTACACAAAAATTATTTGTGAACAATCAGCAAACATACTGTGACTCAGTTTAATGGTCTTGGAATAAGGTCCAAATTCTGCGCCTGACTGGAGTTGTTGCAGGTGGCTTACAGATGCAAATTCAGTCATCCTGTTCTTATACATTAATATTCACAGTTGGAGGGCTTGTTACAGGCATTCCCAAATCACTGACGTGTCTGCGGTGCACCTGAAAAGTGTGCCATGTTAATGTGCTGCCGATGTCAATGAGAAATGTTAAAAGGTGCCAATCCCCTCATCTTTCTCATAAGGTTTCTGACTCGAGAGTCTGCAAGGGTTAAGAGGCTCGGCTGTCATTTGTGAGGCTGCCCATGCTTTGCGCGCGCTACCGGCCAGGGAAGATTTTCTTTTTTTTATGGTCAAATTTCGTTAGTTATTTATTTTCAGCACAAGGAGGCAGGGCTCGATTTGGTTTTACAGCAGCCAGTGGCTCAAAACTCGATTCCCACTCGAGCCAGTCACTAGGCACGACCTGACAGATGCCCTCCGTGGCTGCTCAACTCTCCAAATAAGTATCCTGGAAGCCAAACACTACTTAACTCTAACAGATATTTCTTTATTTCATTACAAACTCAACCGAATTCCTCATCAGGCACCATTATATACAAATATTTTCGAAAACACATGGGTCAACACTTGGCTACACACATTTTAAAACTAATGTACTGCAATTGGCTGTTCACAAATGCATTGTTCTCAAAATGTCTTCATTTTATTAGTTCATACATTCAGTTGTCAACAATCAGTAATCATCCCTGTGTAAATATCTCTCGGATGGAGTATTGTTTTTGCTCCTTTTCAGAAAACATATAAAACAGGTTGAAAAAGCGGCAAGAGGACTAATGAAAAACGGGAGGGGTAAAAGGAGCATGCTTGACCACAGATGCAAAGACAAACCGATCTCTCTGCACAAATAAAATGACATGCAACCTTTTTGAGTGTTGACCTTGTCAAAAAAGGATATTATAGGCAAAGGGCTCCTTCACCGCCTCATACAAATGGCAGGATATGGAGACATAAAGAGGAGGCGGAATGATTTTAGTCGTCATATCCCACTTAGCCGGTTTTCCTGCAGTGATGTGACGAAGGAGGGGCACAGAGCAGAGATAAGATTTCGGCCGTGCTGCCCACCTACCTCTCATTTGTGCATTTCCTTTCAAGTTTATATGCAGCCATTAAACCAATGGATCCCTATGGAATCCATTTCACGTTTGTACCTGTTAAAGACAAGGTGGATTCCAAAGCAATCCATTAGTGAACACGGTCTGCAAAGCGTGATTTCAGGCCGGGCTTAATTTTTCACAAGCTGGAGCAGAAAATTGGAGAGGAAAATTAAAGAGTAATAGTGAGTTTGCCAAGATTTACTTCTCCCTTTTCTCTCCACCTTTTCGGATGTTCAAAACTGCATGCCAGTGCTAATGTTGCTGGGGCCTTGCATGAAATAAACATGTCATATGAAATGACTTTGCATATATTTTTTTGCAAAACTTCTATATATTGTTCTAACTTTTTTATGAAGAAAAACACTGTAAGGAAAATGGTTTAATCATTTTAACGCAAACTAGCGCATTCAAGATTATTTTCATGTATAAAAGAAAATTAAATAGACGTGGAACGAAAATGATTTCTAATTTTAGTAAAGAAAATAGAACATTAAACTATGTTTTGCTTTCATTTACAAACCTCTTGCTGTCTGCTGGGGAGTCACAGGTGCAACCATTTTAGCACCTCCACAACATGTTGCCCACTATGGAGCTCATTTTCTAAATAAGGGTTATTGCCCGGAGGGACCGCTTACATTTGAACTTGTGTGCAAAATGTTGCACTCTGGGCAATTTTCGTCATTTGCAGAGTGAAAATGAGGACTGTAAAAAAGTGGGGGAAGCCTCTTTACACTCCTATTAGCACTTCACTGTGCAAATAGGGTAAACGCTGTGTTCTCTGAAGATGCCCGGCCGGCCCGTAGAGCCGAGGTTTGCTCCGAAGTACCTTAAGACCAGATAGCTGCACCTTTGAGATGGATGGGGGTGCAGATTTATTACTCTAACACCAATCAGTAAGGACAACTCAGTGGTTTGGCAAAGGGAGTCCGTTTAATGACAAGTACAAAAAACAGGGAGACATGGCAATCAGCAGTGATGCGATAGTCCGTTTCCCTTCAACTCCAATGAAGTTCATACAAGCAGTGACATTTATACTCAAAACACATCATAACTGACGTGTAACACTTAAAAGGTAACATGCAAATTCTATTGGTTAGGAAAAGGTAACTTTAATATAGGTACTATATCTGTATATGGTAACAGAGTGAGGGGATTGGGTAAACACTGTCAGGTGGGCGTCTAAGCCCTTCCTTCAAATATGACTACTGTAGACTTCACTAAAAGTATGACGTCCCATTGGTTCTACTAAATATAGGACCCTAGATTATTTGGTCCATTGTGATTGCGTTGGCACCAAACCCATGCATACATTTCCACTTTGCTTAGCAGCACGCAGAACGGTCAGCCAGGTGCAGGGTGCCCCTCAGCTACCCGGCCTTCTTCCAGTTAAGGTTACAATCATTCATCGCTTCAGCAACTATGTGTCAATTATTTTACTGTGGTTGGCCTCCAAACTGCATCTTCTGTCTGGAAAAGTTCTGATATCTCTGCCTGGGCGGATGCCAAGCGTAGGTGTGATCCCATGCTCCTTCTCACTCGGCTGGTCACATGCTACCCACACCGTGAATTTGTCTAGTTTCTCTCAATTTTTCATTTAATTCTTATTCAGCTTGCCACCTGCCTACGCCTCCTTATATCGACCTTTCAAAGACAGGATATTCTGTTCTTAAGTTTCAATTATATGTAGCTACTGTTCGTTCCTTCTATTGGTATGACCTTGGCTCTCCTGGCACGAGTACCATCTGCCGAGTTTCAATTCAGCCGTCTATTCTCGCTTTACTAGAATATGAATCTTGTCTTGTTTGGCCTCTAGTAACCTGAGATGATTCTGCTTTTTCGTGCAAAGTTGAATCACACTTATAACACAGTGCTTCGTTTTAAGGTAGATTATGTATAATGGCGCTTGCCGCGCTATTCTTCTACTTAGCATAGCAAGCCGTTCTGTTTTCTTAACTTTCTTGCGGTTCCAAGCATATGTACAGGTGTTAGCTGGTTGAATATCTTCATCCTGTTTACAGCTTAAGCTTCTGTGTATTTCAACATTGTTCTTGTCTTCTAGGTTCACGATATCTTTATTCATGGCGTTTCGTCTCCGTGTGTCATTTTTTGGTTGTCATTTCTTGTGAGCCTGTCCGGGCCCTCTTGACGTCACCATTCGTCTTCCATTAAGGCCTTTTTGGTTTCTTCCGGGACGGTACTTAGACAATCTTCATTTCGTCTCATTTGCTGGTAGGGTTTTCTTAATGGATACATTACTGTCCATGGTTTTCTGGGACATCTCGGCCACACCATGTATTTGGTCTGACCACTTTCTCATTCAAGCCAAGATCTCACTACCCTCTTCTCCTTCTAAACTTAACTTCAACCCACGCATTGATAAAATGTCTCACAACCTTAAAAATCTAACAGCTCCAAATTTTGCCACACTGCTGTCTTCTAAACTTCAACCCCTTGACAACTTTGTTGATTCCTCGAAACCTATCAATCATCTGTCTACCAACATTAAAGAAACAGTTAATGACCTTGCCCCACTGAAAATGAAGACAATAAAGACCGAAACCACAAAGAACACCTGGTTCACTAATGAAATTCTTGTTGCCAGACAAGAAAAAAGAGCCCTAGAAAGAGCTTGGAGGAAGGATCCCAACAACAACACTCTAACCAACTACAAAAAATCCATCCTCAATTACAAAAAACTTATCACAGAAGCTAAGGCCACACATTATAATGCAAGGATAGTGAATGCTCAATCCAACACTGGGGAGCTTTTTAAAATCTTAGCGGAGTTCCAAAATCATCCCCCAGCCACTAATAATATCATTAAGGACAATAAATGATGTCAGAGCATACACAATGCCTTTTTACTCAAGATTGACTCTCACAAAGAAAATATAAAGAAAGCCCTAGGCAATGTAACATCCCCACAAACCCCCACAGATACCGTTCTACCCAATATTTGCGAAAACAATATCCCTCAATTCTCTTTCACACATTACACCGAAGATGAAGTACTCAAAATCATAAAGGACCTTAAAGACACGTCTTGTCCTGCTGACGACTGCCCCACAAGTACTCTTAAGGAGTCCTTAGAAACTCTGGTCCCATGGATTACCAAACTGGTCAATCTCTCTTTTGATGAGGGCCTGGTACCGGAACTTTTAAAATCAGCGTGGATTACTCCCTTATTGAAAAAGGAAAATCTTGACCCAGCCAACAACGACAATTACAGGCCCATTACCAACGTACCATATGTTCTCAAGATAATTGACAAACTTGCCTACCTACAGTTACAAGCCCATGTCGAAAAATATAACATCTTGGGTACCCGTCAACCGGGCTACAGGGCTCGTCACGGGACAGAGACAGCAATGCTAGATCTTAAATCCACCTTAGCTAGCATAGCTGATAATAATCAAGCTGCTCTGCTCATATTATTAGACCTCTCCGCAGCCTTCAACCTAGTTGATCACAGCTTACTGGTGTCAAGGCTCGGAGAGGTCGCCAACTGCTCCGTAATTGCATCCAGAAGGATTGCTTCCTTTCTGGGTCCCAGAATGGTGAGGGTCTGTGTTGGCGATAATCAATCTTCTCCAATATCTCAGACATGCAGAGTTCCTCAGGGCTCCTGTCTATCGCCTCTGCTTTTCAATCTCTATATCCGCCCCCTTCTTGACCTCTTAAACAAATTAGGAGTGCAATACACGAACTACGCTGATGATACTCAGGTGGTCATACAGCTGAGTGGCTCTTATAGCAGCGATACAGTAACCATCAATAAAATATACAAAGCCATACAAGTCTGGATGGCCTGCAATTCTCTTGCCCTGAACGACAAAAAAACTGAACTCCTCATCGTGTCATCTAAAAACACTCGGGCGAAACTCGGCTCCAAATATGCTAGTTTCCATATTGCCAACAATACCATTCTTGTCCAGAAGAAAGTCAAGACCCTGGGCGTCGTTCTTGACGAAGAACTCTCTAGGAAGTCCCATGTCTCCAGCATTAAATCTAGCTGCGGTCTCATAAATAAAAGAATAGGCTATATTCGACCCTTCATTTCGGAAGAAAACTGTTCCCTTCTGTCCACTGCATTGATCAATTCAAGATTGGATTATTGCAACAGCCTTCTAGCGGGCACCACAGCCTCCAACATCCAATCATTACAAGTGGCTCAGAATAATGCTGTGCGTAATATTTTCAATCAGTCCGGTCGTACACACATCTCCACTTTCAGGAAAAAACTTCACTGGCTTCCCGTTAAACATCGGATAACGCACAAGATACTGACCACGACCCACAAATGCCTCAGCCTCTGTAGCCCTACTTACTTGTCAGCCAGTGTTAGCATTAAACCCAACACGAGGAACCTTTGTTCATCCTCTGCCACTATTCTCAAGCACCCAAAATACAGGACAGCCAAATTTGGAGGTACCACTCTTGATGCTCAAGGTCCCCTTTTATGGAACAAACTTCCAGCCCAGATGGGGCAGATTCAGGACTACACTGTATTCAAACGTGCTGTAAAAACCCACTTCTTCAATCTGGAATAACTCTTTGACCCTTCTTCTTTCTTTGCCATGTGTGTCTGTTTGTTCGTCCAGTTTTATGTGCGCCCTGAGGCCTACAGGCATGTTGGCGCATTACAAGAATTAAAATAAATAAATAAATATAAAAAAATAAATTTGTACTTCAATAGGTGTTGCTCTTCTGATAGGTACTGCGCAGAGCCCTACTGCGGCTCTCTGCTGGTTTATTTGCTCATCATACGTCACATATTTTGGTGTGAACGTTCCTGGTACTTCAAAATGGGCGACTGGAGTGCAAGCTTTATTTGGGTCCTCCTCTACTGCTGTCCTGCATGTACGAATAGCATGACACAAACCTAAGGTAACCCCACGCTACACTTACAACTAAGATCATTGTGGGACAAAAACTAACACAAAATGAAGATCCTCACTATTAATTCCCAACAAAAATGTGTGCATACTGTATGCCTTATTTGTCGAGTCATACAAATACAATGGAGGAACAGTTTTTAACTTTTAATCATTGTATCAAGATGGTTATTTCATTTCGTGAATTCATAAAATACAAAATATAGAAAAAAATGCACAAATCTCCACATACAAAGACCAATATGCATATCTCCAATGAAATGTTACTGAGACACAAGTGATGTCAAATTGCAAACATAAAAACCATCTAAACAATCGACAAACATTTCCTGTGCAAAAACTGACTGCAAATACACACAAGCATGGTTTATGTGTCAGTGTAAACCAGACACACGGGATATCAAAAAATGGGTCACTATCAATCATATAGGTCGAGTTGGACATGGAATAGCAGCAAAATTACAAACCTGATGACACCGACTTTAAGCAGGGTAGTTAGTGGATTACTCTTCAACTCCCTTTATTTATTTATGTACATATTTATTTAATTGCGGTGTCTTCTCGGGATGAAGGGCTGAGGCAAGAAAAGTTAAATGCTACTGCCCCAGGCCACAGGGAATAGAAATGTAAGCTGCCCATTGTGTTCTTGGGAGACTTTGAAGTGGGAGGCGTTTTTATAAAACGTTACCTTGTCATGGGTGGCAGAGAGTGGACCCAACCCTTACAGTCATGCATGCGAGCATGGGTAGTCACGTTCCCAAAGCTCTTCGTTCTAATTCTGATTTGCTCATTTATATAAGACATTTAAAGACCTTACTATTCTGATAGATGTAGGTTTCTGACGGCACATACTGTAACAGATATCAATGTTATGGTTTACCACCTTCTCATTCTCCAGGGCACTAACCCTCAGGAGTCCGCAGCACTTTTGAAAAGACAATTAACATAACAGTGAGTTTTGTGTTATTAATGCAGTGCTGTTTCTATTTTGTTTTGTCTTGTCCTTGGTCTATTACGCTAGTAATGATCGTGTCCATAATAATATTAATAAGGCAGAACAGATGGACAGGATCAATAAGTTTTGGTTCAAAGTACTAACACTTGTCTGCAAACTATAAAGTAGAGCAAGAGGTTCCACCACATCGTGCCTGAGCAAAATGGGGGAGGAACAAACATGTAAATGGAGTTGTGTGTTTTGTTCATGATCTGTACAGGTACCTGTACTCTCATTCATGTTCTGCTGCTGCACCCCTATACAAAGTGTGTAATCTAACAAAGACATGAACACTGGTGATTTATTTTCCAAATTGTATTGCATCAACAAGCGTGCAGCTCCGAAGAGACTATAGATCAGTGATACTGTCCACATTATATGCAGTGCTTTACATTTTTTTCAGAAATCAAGGGCCATTTGCATGCTAATTACCAGACACAGGTGGGCATTCAAGAACCAACGTTTTCAGGAAAATAACCAAACAGTTCCCCAGATTCTCTTGAAAGTCATCCTTTGGAGCAACAGTATGAACGAATGTACAGAATACAGAGTGACACGTTTGCAAACATCAGTTACAGAGAGCACTAATGAGCGTCTAGTGCGGTAACAAGCTACATTGTCTTTTCTTAAAGTTGATCACTTTACAATCAATTTCCTGCCCTCTGCTCTTCAGGAGCCCATATTTCAATGATTTGTCAATTCAACCCCTTTGATTTAGGCCCTCCTAATCATGATCTGCGCCTGAGTGATGGTATTTCACTTCTGTTGGGGGACAATAATACACTGGAATACATAGAGCTGTAGTGTCCCCTTCTGGTATGTACTGCAATAAGGAGTTTGGGGCTTTGTGCCTGACCTTATACCACCAAACAACGCAGCTCTCCCACTGTCCCGAGTAATGTGCATGTCTCAAACCTGGCACACTCTGGTCCGTGACCTTTGCTAGTCAAAACCACTTTTAATGCTCCCATGCCACATCTGACTTGTTGCACAAAGGTTGGATACTGATGGGCTGTATATTTGCATTCTCCCAGAGCCTAGCCAGTAAAATGTATAGCCTGTGCTCAGCACAATTCTTGGACAGAGGTGTATTTTCATGTAAGTGCCCAATACTGTGATGCGGCTTGGTGCCGAGTTGGCTGAGCTGTTGCCAACAGGATATTGTGACGCCCTGGGTTGGGGGCATTATCTGGGCTGTTGGAGTACTGATTAACACATCACATTCTATTGTAATGGCCAGGGCTGGGAAGTTGTCTTCGTTATTACAGTCAGGCGTGCTGATGGAGCGATAGAGCATGATTAACATATCACATTCTGAAGAATAAGCCTACGGTACAGTACTGTAACAGGATCATGGGCGTAGGACATGGAGGGACAGGGGGGACAAATCCTCCCCACAATTTTAAGTGGGGGGGATGTAATGTCATTCATCCCCCCCAGAATATGTGTTTGGTGTGACGTGCAGGGATCTGTTTTTGAAGTGGGGGGAGGGGCTGCTTACTATGTAAGCTGCCCTCTCCCCCCTTCCCTCAAAGCATGGGGGCAATATCCTGGAGGCAGATGGGTGATCAGCTGCCCCCAGGGAAGGGGGGCAAACAAAAAAATTGTTTAAAAAAATAATTTGTTTTGAGTGGGGTGGGTGCGGGTGGGACCACTAGCCACCAGGGATTTTTGCAAGGGGGGTGGCTCTCTCCCCCCCACCCTAAGTGGATGGGGGGCACCTTATATAGCCCTCCCTGGGGGCAGATTTCTGCCCCTACAGAGGGCTACATGAGATGCCTTCCATCCATTTGGGGTGGGGGGGGGCCACTGCAAATACTGGCAGAGCCATCCTCCCCAAGCCTGGGGCAGTACGTCGTGACCCCCCCCTCCCAGCTGGGGGCAGATGGCCACACACATGTGCCCATCTGCCCCTAGGGAAGGGCAAAACATAAATATATATATTATAACTTGTTTTGGGTGGGGGGGCCCACTAGACCATCAGGATTTGTTGTGTTTGAAAGGGGGGATTGCCCTCTCCCCCCACCCTAAGTGGAGGGGGGCAACTTATGTAGCCCTCCCTGGGGGCAGATTTCTGCCCCTAGGAAGGGGTACATGAGATACCCCCATCCATTTGGGGTGGGGGGGGCACTGCAAATATTGGCAGAACCACCCCCCCAAACCCCTGGGCAGTATGTTTTGCCCCCCCGGGGGCAGATGGCCCCACACATGTGCCCATCTGTCCCTAGGAAAGGGGCAAAACAAAAATAAAACAAATTATAACTTGTTTTGGGTGGGTGTGGGGGGCCACTGAGCCACCATGGATGTTTTCAGTGGAAAGGGGGGTGGCCCTCTCCCCCCACCCCAAATGGATGGGGGCATCTCATGTAGCCTTCCCTGGGGGCAGATTGCTAGCACCATCTACCCCTAGGAAAGAGGCAAAACAAAAACAAAAATTAAAAAAATTATAACTTGTTTCGGGTGGGTGTGGGGGTCACTAAACCACCATGGATGCGTTTAGTGGAAAGGGGGGTGCCCACGGGTGTCTTCTTTTCAGAAATGCATGGGGTTCTCTGTTTCCTTGGTTTGGTGGCTTTGACACCCTAGGTCCAAATCTGTAGGTTGTCCACATGAGAAAAATCTGCTTTGGGAAGTGTCTCTGAAATTTGGTGGAAATTTATTGTCAGACATTTCACTCTGGCCACCCACTGAAACACGCCGCCAACAACACATGTCCTACCATCCTGGGTTCCCACAGGTGTCCCGACGAAAATGGTACCTCATATGTGTGGGTGCTCCTACCTGGGCACAAAGGGAAACGGCTAATCGACTGGTAACCTCAAGCCTTTTGGCAGAGCAGATTTTGCTCATGTGGACAACATACAGATTTGGGCCTAGGGTGTCGAAGCCACCAAGAAAAACAGGGAACCCTGTGCATTTCCAAAATGAGGGCACCCGTGGGAATCCACAGAGGTCTGACTTGTGCGAATCGCCCCAGAATGTGTTACCCACAATCCCTGGCAAATTCTGAAATCTGGTGAAAAAACTACAATTTTCCTCTTGCCACCCACCGAAACACGCCGCCAACACCACATGTTCTACCTTCCCGCATTCCCACAGGTGTCCCGACGTAAACGGTACCTCACATGTGTGGCTGCACCTACCTGGGTGCCAAGGGAAAAGGCTAAACCACTGGTAAACCCCCAAAGGGTTTGGGGAGACAACCTACAGATTTGGACCTAGGGTGTCAAAGCCACGAAGGAAAACAGGGTACCCCATGCATTTCCGAAAAGAAGACACCCGTGGGAATCCACAGAGGTCTGACTTGCGTGAATCGCCACAGAATTTATTACCCACAATCCCAGACAAAGTGAAAATTGTGTTTTTTCCACCAAATTTCAGACTTTGTCAGGGATTGTGGATCATAAATTATGGGGCGATTCGCGCAAGTCAGACCTCTGTGGATTCCCATGGTGTCTTCATTTCGGAAATGCATGGGGTTCCCCGTTTTCCTTCGTGGCTTCGACACCCTAGGCCCAAATCTGTAGGTTGTCCACATGAGCAAAATTCCTGAAAATCTGCTGTGCGAAAAGACTTGGGGTTACCAGTGTTTTAGGCTTTTCCCTTTGCACCCAGGTAGGTGCACCCACACATGTGAGGTACTGTTTTCGTCAGGAAACCTGTGGGAACACGGAAAGGTAGGCCATGTGTTGTTGGTTGGGTGTTTCGGTGGGTGACCAGAGTGAAATGTGCGGAAATTGTGGGGGTTTTCTTCTGTCATTTTCCTGTTTTCCCCCCAAACTATGGAATCTTTCCCTACTTAGTTGTTGCCTGACCTGCGCAAATCACCCCTTCCTAAACTTGGAATATTGTCTACTTTTCAGAAATGTATGCCTTTCTCGCTTCCCATTCAGCTTTCCTACCCTTTTCTTCCATTCTGTCCATGCATGTCCTATTGGACAAAAAACGCCAAAATCGCCTACCTCTCACAAAACGGCTGATTAGCATATCAAAATATGTTATTTTGGTTTCCACTCAATCTCTTCCTGAAAGCCTGGAAAATGGCGAATCCAGCACAGCAAACCATTTGTTCTTAGCTCTTACAAGGGAAACACCACAGGCTTCTGTGTACAACATTTTATTGGCATTTTCTGAAAAAACCCCAAATGTTCTCCTTTTTGGTAATTTTCTCTCTCCCCCCTACAGCAAACTAGGATTCCTGGGTGGTGTTACGACCGCCTACATGTGGGGAAAAAAGGGGCTGAGATATCTCATGTAACAAAGAATTTACAAGGGATTGAATGGCAACATACCGAATTCACCAAAAAAGGCCTTGGCACTGGGGGACCCATGGCAGTTAAGGGGTTAAGACGGTAAAGCCCCAGAGGAGATTTCATTTGTAAGGTAGCTCAGTTAGTTAATTCTCCAAATGCAGATTGTGCACAGTAATATGTAACACCTGTGTTCAGCACCTGGCTTAATCTTCTGGTGGGATAATAGGCAGAGTGAGTGCATTCAGCTTCCGATGCAACACAGCATTTTCCAGGTCAATTGGTTCAGAAAAAGTGGTGGAAAACACTATTACTGTCGCTTTTTCTAATTGGCCAGATTTTCGTGCATTTTCTGGGGGGAGTTTGGGAGCCGAGTGGACACACCAGGACCCCCTGTATTTCCCGCTCCACCAGACAAATGCGGCCTTACTGCCAGCGTGGATTCTCATGCTGGAAATAAGGAAAGGGATTCCTCTGGGATCTGCTTGGAAATGAAACCTGATAAAAGTGGGCAAGGAAGCCATTGGCAGTGACTGGCAAATGCCTTTCCCCTGCAGACAGAAAAGTGGAAATAAGAGGCCAATTCAATACACAGAACAAATAGAAGTTAAGACAGACTGCAGCTGCCGTTGCTGTGTTAGGGAGAATATGTTGAGTGTTTAAGCAATGAGGTATGTATTAAGCAAGCAAGCAGTGAGACAAGGGAGAGGCAAAGAAAGGCCAGAGTGGCTCTTTGAATAATGTAACAGGGCAGAGGACCCATGCTCTGCCGTCCTAGTAACATATGAGAGAATAAAAAAGATCAGGCTTTGCAGCAAATGTTACACGAGAAAGGAACAGAGTCCAGCTCTACAATCAGAATACCAAAGGCAAAGAAAGGCTAGGCTCTGAATCCAGCATGAGATGGAATAAGAGGGACCAGACTCATTGTGAGAGGCTGGCCCGGCCCTCGCAAGGGCGCTAGAGAGGCAGCCCACATAGCGGGCTGCTCCTCTGGCCATCCCCCTGGGTCCACATACACCCCACCTACTAGGCATCCCCCGGGTTCGACACATCCGGCCGCGGACCTAGGGAGTGCTTATAAGGGGGTGGGCTTGCCATCGCTCATCCTCCTTGTTTGCTGTACCCCCCCGGAGGACAGTCAAAGCAGCAACATCACACACCTGGTCCCTCTACTCCCATAACAGGGCTTACTCAGAGGTACAAACAAGATTTCCTCTTTCTTTGAAACCCCCTTCCTTCAATTCCAAGAGTCACACACGTCTCCTTGCCCCACACAAAAAAGTAGCAACTTGCAGTTGGTAGAAAAGGTTGCAACTCCTTTATTTGGCAGGAGTCCACTTACAGGTGATCTGCCTCTTAACGAGCTGGCGTCCTAGCTGTGGCCCACTGGAAGTAATTGTTATTTCCTCTCTCTTACCATGAGCTCATAGTCAGATGAAAAATCCAGAAATGCAACATACAAAGACATGTTCTTTGCTGCTGCATCCTTTAATGTTCTTCTGTTTTCTTTTTTTCTTTTCTCTTGTTTTATGCAGTGATATTTGTAATTTAATACGTACTGCTATTTTAATTCTAATTTTGTGAAAAGTCGAGTTCTTTGACTAGAACACAATAAATAAATAAATAAAACAAAGTCCCCAAGATGTCCCCTGTCCCCCCCAGGTTTTATGTGTCTCCTACGCCCCTGAACAGGATGTCTGTGGCTATTAGCTACTGTGATGAATACTACGGAATCCTCACAAAGCCCCTGCCTAAATTTTCCTCAAGGGGGCGAGGGAAAGGCAGATGCTTTAAGATGCTGACCGTGGGGTTGGAGTTCTGCGGGAGGATCACCTAGGAGGAGAAAGAGCCCAGGGGAATGAGAGGAATCTGTTGGATGAGACGCAGTATTTGTCTTCCTCTAGGGCGGACATCGCCTCAATACAAAGTATGTAATGGCTTTTTATCATAACAATCTCATTGTTTCCCAAGTTGAACATCTTAATATGGGCAAAACAATCATGAATCCTTAGGCATTGAGAAAAATGAAAACCCTTCAAAAACTCTGGAGACTTATAGAGCTAGAAGCACCATTAACTTCCAAAGGTAAAGTGAAAAGAAATCTGTGAATAATAACAATTCAAACTCTAAAGAACTTTTTTCTTCTATACAATCCAGTCTTGTGATTGATCCTTATGATATTCCTTTAAAGAATATTATGAAGAACAGAAATAAGTTTGAGACCGAAAATCAAGCCAGGGAACACATTTTTACATTAGGGATTTCAAGTCCAATACACCCTGAAGTACTGGGATGAAGAAGAGGACTAAAGAGGAACGAAAGGGCAAAGTGCAGCTTGTTAAGGGGAATGACCCAGACCTGAAGGAGACTGGGAGGCTTAAAAGGCTCCCTCAGGTGGAGGCCATTAGTGAGCAGTGTGAGCAGTGTAAGCATCTGAAGCAGAAACTGGAGGAGGGAGAATACAGCGGGATCACTGATGAGCAGAGAGCAAGCAGTAGTCGGTCCTGAGGTCTTTTCCTCCAGTAGCCTTAATTGCAGTGGTCGCGCAGTGGAAAGCAAGAGAGAGGGATGCTTACCCTCTGAAGACCTGTTTTGCAGAGGCAGCGTAGCAGAAAGCAAAAGTGTGGAACGCTTTCTTCCCCCCAAGGCTGTCTTGGGCGGCCGGCTAGCACCAGAGAGCCGCTGGAGCAAAGGAAGCTCCATGTAGAAGTGGTGTGGGCCGCAGCAGAGCGAAATTAGCAGATTGCCGGGTCACGAGGAGCCACTGAAGCAAAGTACCTGTGAGCAGCGAGGGAATCAGATGCACACGCCTTCCCCAGTTCACCAGCTGATAGTGACACTGGAGCGCTCAGAGACCGCTCGCGTGCCCGATGCAGGTGGTTTCAAATTAGAAAATGCTAGTGTGTTTATGAAATGAATACTGAAGGCAATTTTGAATACCAAACTATTAGAAACCAGAGAAATCATTATTTTGCAAAACTAAATGACTGTGTTTTTAAGCAGGCGATTTTGTTTAGAAGCCAGCTACAAGATGGGGCAATACTCTTAGAACCTAACGCCGACAACCATCACCCAATCAGAAAGAAAGTCAAAGCACAGCAATTTAAAACCAACATATAGTGTCAAAGTCAGGAGAGGACTAATGAAAGTTCCAAAGGTTGCAAAGCTTATTGCCCATATTTGAAGAAGCATACAACAAAAGCTGTTAGAAACCCACATTGCCAAAGCCCATGAAGAAGCTGAATTAAACCATATCCTTGTCAGCGTTTGGTTAATAATGCTGTGGAGAAACAAGAGTGACAAGAAGGCGGCCATTCTGGAAAAAGTTGTTCAGAAAGAGAGTAGCATAACTTGCAGATGTTTTGGAAAGTACACAAGAGTACTAAAGAGCACCAATGTGAATCTTGCCTTCCCTGAAGAATTGTTTAAAGTATGATGTTGTACAGTGATGAACACTGCAAAGCTGTTGTACATTGATCTTAACCACAGAACCACTTGTTGGTTGTAAATGATTGCTTGGGCACCGGAGTATACTTGAATGGCAAACTTTGAAGTAATAGGCCTGGCATGGGAGTAGACCAGGTGTGATTGAAGCAGTAGGCCTGGCATGGAATTAAACCAGGTGGAAGTTGATGAAGAGCTGTGAAGAGGTGTTGACAAATTATCCTGACAAACTTTCATTGCTGAAGAAAGAACTGTATAAAACTGCTGCAGAAGTGCTACATATATTCAGAAATAATAGGTTGTTGCAAAGCATACTGACAAAGACAATTTATGTTTATACTGATGACGTAAGGACATATTCTTTGTTTATGTGATGAAGATTATTTTGAGCCTTACTATTACAAGGTGGAGACAAAAAAAACATTGTTGAACCACTAGAGTGTTAGAACTTTTTGTTGTCAAGATAGAGTCAGAAAGACCTGTGTTAGAACTTTTGTTACAAACCAGGATTTCCTTCATTCTTTTGCAACTGTGGCACAGAATGCTGTTGAATCTGTGGAAGGGGAATTCATCCAGATTATAAGGAGAGATTGTTGTTATATGGTAAATGTAACTGTTATATTTGTGTTGCCTTTGAACTGCCATGCATTACCTTGTTGAGTCACTGTATGTATAAGTGTGGGGGACAGATATCCTTCGTTAGGGTGTTTCCTTTAGTTTATTTTAGGCAGGGAAATCCTTTTCAGGGTAGGGATAGTGAGGCGTTAATCCAACTTTTTGAGTTAATAAAATGACATCTTTTGTAAAACCTTCACACAATTGTCCGCCTGACATTTCTGACCACTCACACTGCCCTGGTGTGTGGTGGCGGTGGGATGCCCCCTCTACTAGTCTAAGGTAGAGTCAGTGAGGGATATGGGGATTACAGCAAAGATTTTGAAGGCAACTTAAACCCCCATTAAGTAGTTATAGAAGGTTCACACTATTACATGATTTCTACCCAAAACACATTAATTTGCTTGTGGCCTTCTGCAGATGCTGCAGTATTCATTTTCCGAGTGGGTAATTTTCTAGAATGTGATGATGTTTCAGCTACCAATAGGAGACATCATGATCGTTTTTTTTAACTGATGGCAGAATCCCACCATGTCCAGAGGCCGCTCTCAGTATAATAACCAATACTGCTGTCTGACAGCTCTGACCATCAGGGCCCACTCTACAGCATCTGCTGTAACACACAGTACAGTGTCATTAAATGGGCAGTGGCTGCTATTACTGGCTTACACTCTGTGACACACCTGTAATAAAGGCATTGTGAAATGCGTGAAAAATCTCTTGTATCCAATTTCAGTCCTGAAATATGTGTTATTGATGTTCTGCCAAGTTTTATGTACTTTTATTTGTAGTGCTATTTGTAATCTGAAAATTCACCCTTGGCGCGTCTGCCATGCCTTATAAAACAAAAAAAAACAAAAAAAGACTGCCACAATGAGCTCCCTTTCCCTCACCTCACCCCAAGTTTTAGCTTGAGGCAACTTGACAAGAGCAAAATGCTTCGGGAAGATCGTGTGTGAACGCAGAAAGCTGGGTGTTCGGAGGCTGGACACATTGTTGAGGAGGTCAAATTGAATGCATGTGGTAGCATTGAGATGTTAGCTTGGGCCCATGGCCACTCAGTAGGACACATTTCGTATTGGTCTCTCATACATGTGCTGTAAAGTAGCTGTCATTTTGGAATGAGTCTAAAGGTGCAGAAATATGAATTGCATTATGCATCAAAATTCCCGTGGGAAGTTGGCATTACCATAATACAGTACAGTTGTGTTGCATTACATTACCTTAAAAGACTGGGCCTCATTACACGGACGGCGGTAAGGGTTAACGGTCACCGTTAATGGTACTGATGACCGTTAACCCTTACCGCCTTACTACGAGGTCCCTTTGCGGGTTTGAGAATTTAACGCCTGCTTTTTGCAGGCGTTAAAAACCAACCCGCAAAGGGACCAGGGAGCTAATTACGGTACCGCAATTTGCAGTGCCGTAATTAGCACCTTCCTCATTCCCATTATGCCCCAAGGGGCAAAAATGGGAGTGGGGAAGGGCAATGGGGGAAGGGGGAATTACCGCCCCACCAACCTTGGAATAGGGAGGTAATTCCCCTTTCCACCAAGGCGGTGCCGGTATTTTACCGGCATGGACCAAGGTGCTAATAGCTAATAGCACCTTGGTCCACCGCCGTCCGTGTAATGAGGCCCATACTATTATGTTAAGTAAGCTCAATATACATTATTCAGCATCTTCCCTCTTGTATGGAAACCATGCCCATCCCACCAAATCCTGGCTCCAACAGAGAAGTCAGCATGCTGACTACACGTACATACTGTACCTAACATAAAGTATGGTATGATATGATAAGTCATTTATAACGCGTCGGTACACAAGTGTTTCTAGGTGCGACAAGAAACGCAGGGGGGGGACAGAAGGAGGACAAAACAACAATCTTACTAGGCCTTATGCCAGTCAGATCGCACAAGTGCAGCGAGGAGGGAGGGGAGAAGTGCCGGTGGGTGGCAGGTGCGAAGTGAAAGTAACTCAATAAGTGCTGCCGGTGGGTGTCTCATAGGTGCAGAGAAACAAGGAACTGTAGGGTTGCAGATACAGACCATTAAGTGCGGGGGGGAGCCCGGAGACAGTGCAAGGACAACTGGACATGCAGGACCTGGGCCTGGTTTCAGAGGGTGGCCAGGTGACCAGTGTGCGGAGCAGTCAGGGACATTAGCAAGGGAGAGGAAGAGAGAAAGCGGAAGCGAAAAGGAAGGTCTTGAGCTGCTTCCGGAACCACAGGTGGTTCTGCTCAAGTTTGAGAGAAGCAGGGAGGCAGTTCTGTGAAACCAGCATTACGGCTGCCCTGCCACTGAAATTGCTCACGGTTTGGTGCAGTTTCAGGCAGAACGTGGTATTTCGTTCCCATGTTGATTTTGTGCAGCAAGACGAGAAACTTTTTACATTGTTTCCTGATCCGTGCTAGTTTTGTGTTGTTTCTTTCCAAACCATGTTAGCTTCGTGCAGAATCTGAATAAACTTTGCATGTTTTTTTTCTATTCATGCCAGTTTCACTCAGCAACATGAGAACTTTGCACCGATTTTTTTCAATCCGTGCTAGTTTTGCGCAGTGACACGAGAAACTTTGTGAGGTTTTTTCGATTCCTGCTAGGTTTGTACAGTGACATGAAAAACATTGTGTGGCTCTTTTCGATATACGGGCATGGCGCAACAGCAGATCGGGGCAATGTGGATTGAAATCTGCCAAATTTCACTTTCCCAGCCCTAGTCCCTATGACTGTATAGCCAGCGGTGTGAATTATCTATAAACGCATGTAAACATAAAATAAATAAAACAAAGGTTATAGCGGTGGCGGCATTAAATACTACAACCAATTGATCTGGGTCCCTCAATTTATGAAGCCCTCACACAAATGATTGGTGAATAGCAGCCTCCAACCCTTGTACCCAAACCTATTGCAGGGAGAAAGGCTTTACTCAGACCATCTGCCAGCACCATCATGCAGAGCCCTGGGTGTCTGAACGCCTATGTGCTTGAATGAATGTCTATTGGCCACATTATGAGGTTGGCGGAATGGGTTTAACGGCACCAGTAATGGTGCCGGTGCCGGTAAACCCATTCCGCCCTATTACGAGGTTCCCTTGCGGGACCCGCTCTGGGCGTCTGGTCAGACCAGACATCCTTTGCGGGTCCCGCCAGGGGACCAGGGAGCTTATAACGGGCCCGTTATTAACAGGCCCGTTATTAGCTCCTTCCCCATTCCCATTAATTGGGTTGGGTTTTTTGAATGAGGAATTACCGGGTCCTCCAAGGTTGGAATGGCCCGGTAATTCCTCATTCAAGGAACCCAGACGCGAGTTTGGAGGCAGCCATGCCCTTATCAAGGGCATGGCTGCCTCCAAACTCGCAATGAGGCCCTAAGTCACGCTCTCCTCCACTTCCAGCACCCCTGTGACCAGTCTATGAAGGGCACCATTCAATGCAAGAAGCCAACCAGTGGTGATATCAAAAACAGGATCATGAAAGGTTGTTTGCAGACAGCAACGCTGATAGATTGGGTGCAACGCATAGTCGAAAAACGTACCTGATGTGACTTCTTCAGCCAATAAAACTATCGTAATTATAATTGTTCATTTATAACACGCGTAATACCAGAGATTGGTTTCTAAGAACGGGATCGGGATTCGAACCTGTGTTGTGCTGTGTTGTCTTGCTTCCAAGACAAACGCGTTGCCCCTGTAAGGATTAAGTGACATGTACTGCAAGATTGAATTTGCTCGGGAGAGCAGTGAAACAGTGTATCTGAAGTTCATTTTGATAATGTCACAGTTATACGAATTAATTATATTCAGATAGTGTAATTTCAAAACTAGTTAATAGGACGGTAATTCCGTACCGTATGTTATGCATCAAATTAACTGCTCAAACCATTGGGACAATGTAGAAATTGTTGTGAGATTTTTGGTTACAGCTGTATATATTTTTTGTTTATGTTGTTCCTTTCCTGGGATTCCAAACTTTATTCACAGTTCAGTTAATGATTTTGTCCCAAAAAAGTTGTGCATCTCTTTTCTTCAGTGCTACTCAAAATGAAACAATATGTTTTTTTTAAACTTCCTTTTCAATTATTTTGTTCAACTTATCACGAAACCTAATTTAGCTGTAAAATGACATACTAGTATTTGCTCAAAATGCACATTTTTATGTTGTTATAAACTATTTGTTACAGTGACTTCATCCCACTAAACTATAATCAGGAGTAGTGATGCAAATCTCCAAAACAAATTAAGATTTGTCAAGTATTTGACAGAAAGCAATGAGGCGATGTTAAACTCGGCGGCTTGCCGTTCCTGTTGGTAATGGCCCACTGCCCAAGTTAATGGCCCCAGCGCAGCGAGGGACCCTTAACGCAGGTGGTTGTGCTATTACCGGCAGAGTAATAAAGAATTTCTTCTTTCACTCTCATACAAGAGCTTCTGTACTTCGTCTAATCTAATTTGCTAATTCGAGGAATAGAGCCGCTGGAGCACGCTATCGCTTGTCAGGTACAATCATCATGAAGGCAGCTCTTCCACCTGGATGTGCCTCCAGGTTTTCTGTAGGGCTCCTCTGTGTCTTCTATCTGGATTACATTTGTTTGTAAACACTTTTAGTACCTAAGTGATGCCCACTCCTCTCTCTTGTTTTCTGCTTTGGGGAGAGATTCATCTGGCTAAACACAGCTGTTTAAGGAAGTCTTGCTATCATTTAGAAAGGTAGATGTAGAGAGCAAGTGGAGGCTGAAGTGAGACCAGGATCACAAGGATCTACGGCTTGAGTTCAATGAGCGCCCACCCACCAACCAGCAACAGAAAGAAGCAGATCACAGTCTTGAGCAGACCTGGAAGTCTAAATCAGCATAATCTCCAATGTCTGATGTATAAGGCCGGGACAAACCTCTGCCAGGCTGATCTTGCGGGATGAGCTGAATAATGTTTTTGGGCCTCTCAAGATCTCACAGGTTCACTGACACCCCACAATTGTGCTCAAACTCATACCAGAGTTTTGGCGTGCAGGACCATTTTCAGGGGACCAATGTGAAGTGCTGATCTTCTGTGAGTGATTTGGCCGGTCAATCAGAGCCCTCAAATCTCTGGTGAGGTTTGGTGTGATAAAAGGCCAAGCTCATTTCTTGGTTCTTTGTGCATTGTTCTTGAATGTAAAAGGGAAGAAAGTGTGGAACCACACTAGGAGATGAAAAGAGTTTGTGTTATAGCTACTGAGCACATGTTTTGTGTATCCTTTTGACAATTCACTCCCTCTTTCTGACATTTGTTCATGCATTGTGCTTATTTCCAGTTCCGTGAAGGTTGACAATTTGTGATTGTTTGTTTTATGAATCCCCTTGCTTCCACCCCAAATAGGAAAAATAAACAAAACCCTTTTCCCCTAACCTCTTGAACTGAAAAAAGAGAAAAAACACCTGTTGTGAAATACTTCGTAGAAACACTGGTAAAACATTTCCCTTCCAAATATTACAGTGAATAAAGAAAAAAGACAAGCTGATCTCTTCAGGCGCACACCATTTTGGATGCGGTGGTGGATTTTGGAATACAGGTTGTCGACAGTGGATAGGCTGTCGATTTTGAGGTTGATACTACGTCTGGGTGCCTACATTTGAAGGCTTTGGAAAGGGTGGAGACACAGAACAGTACCTTGCGAATATATTGGAGGAGATCCCTCAAGTGATGTGGGAGGTAGTGACCGGCGAGCGGCTACACCGATGTGGGACAAGTAAATGGGCAGATTGAGAGGCAGAATGTGGAACACATGGAGGCAGAGATGGAGGGTCAGCGGCCAAAGAAACACGAGGAGGAAAAGATGGAGGGGCAGCCGGGGGGGCGCATGAATAGGGGCATGGGGCTGGAGTAAGAGGAACAGGAGGCGGTGGGTGTGGGACAGCAGGATTAACATGAGGGAATTGTGAAACAGCAGGAGGCGGATGAAGGCAGAAGGAGAAAACACAAGGAGATGGGCCATTTGCTGAGCGAGGTAGAGCATGAGGCAGATCCAAGGCAGGAGGAGGACTGCAAGAACATGGATGCCTTTCAAGGTGAAAGTTGTGCTTTATAAGTCTTTAGTCCATACCATACCAATATAAGGCAGTTAGAAAGGGGGCAGAATAAGGTAGAGTAGTAGTCATATGAGGTGGATTAGGAGGATGATCAATCTGATGCTGGTGGCCCTTGTCATGTGTAGGGCGCAGGGCGGGGCAGAAGGTAGAACTATCAAAAGGGCACGGCCACAACATTTTCTACAACATGCCCCTCCTGCATGTGACAGTTCTTACCCCTGCCTGAGGTGATGGCATGGGCAGAGAGGTGTTCAATTGCCTGCGTGATCTTGAAGAAGATAGTGTGGTAGGGTGAGAAGAGTGAAATATATGAATTGGGCATGACTGCAAAGTGTGACCACTTTTGGCAGTGTCATGAGGAGACGTTTTGTGCTCATGTTCCATCCACTAACACCGCCACAGTGGTACCCTGCTCCAGTCATGTGACAGAAGCATCTAGTACCATCTACAGCATGAGATGGAAGTTGTTCCCGACCCCCTCGAAGAGCATGGAAGAGTATGAAAGAAGCACAACCAAAATCTGCCGCACTGGCCACACCTTTCTGGCTGTTTTTAGCTAAGTTGTCTCCACATCCCCTGTGATGGAATGTTTAGCCATGCTTACATAGAGGAGCAGCAGGCAAGGTCACCTATTACTGCATCCAGGCATACATTGCCTGCTTTTTGCTGTGGTTGTCAGCTGGGGGCAGCTGGAGAACAGTAGAGTGCAAGATGCTGTAGAGGCTGCCCTGCATGCCCTTCACCCCAATATCTTGTACTAAATATGGCAGGGGGAGAGTAACATCTGCTCTGTGAAGGAAAGGTCAAGAAGTAGCTGTCATGTACATGCACAATTTGTCAAGTGTTCTATATTTTACATGGCTGCTTCTATCTTGCGTCCACCTCTCCCTCATCCGCAAACCCTACACTCTAGTACCCTCCTCAATCTCGGCATCTTTCACCCACCCAATGCATCCTCCTGCTTCTATTAGTTTTCCCTCTGTGACCCCACAACTGGATCTCCTTACCTCTGGACATCAAAGACACCACCAACCTATTTCTCGTCTGGTCGACTCTTAAACACCATTGAAAGGGACGCCCACACATCCCATCCATTCTCGCCCCCTCTAACCCCCATCTCCATGACTGCCATTATATATGATGACATCTCCCAGTAAATACCCCTCTTTGTTCCCATGTTTGCCGAGTTCATGCCCTACCATCACAAGGGTGTAATTGGGAGTACCCCAAAAATAGTTTTGTTGCTGGATATCGCGTACTGGGGAGAGCGTGAAAACTTCTCATTTTTGTGAATCTCACCCCTGTTCAACGTTAGTTCTGCCCTTCAGGACGTTGGTTCTAAAAACACAAAAGAAGGACTCAAGTAGAGAAGAGCAAAGCGCAAACACTAAGCTCATCTCATCATGAGGTATGACAGTCATAATCAGTCAGTCACCGGAGCTGTCCATTTCATAACCAGAAGCCCCTCTAAGCAATCTCCATCCACTTCTCAGTGAAACTTGATCAGACAAGTCTTCATCATTGGAGCTAATGTGTTGGCTCTATATATAGTCTTCCTCAATGTAATGCTGGTTCCTTTTAATGAATGTTTTTTGTTCAACAAGGATTAACAACTTCGAAGACTATGCATTAGCTAGGGGTAAGGTTGTTGTTTGTTTTTTAGAAAAATAATTAATCTTCAAATATGATTTACAACAAATTAGTTAATTACACATATGTTACACTGCTGAAGACCCAATATCTCATGGATACAAAACCTGAGATAAATAAAAATGTCATGTGTGCATTACTAAAAATCTTACAGGACATAGGATGTAGAATGTGTGAATTAATGAACCACAATCTGCTACATATAAATAGACGGCATGGAGATCATGTCCATGTAAACAGTTCATATTATACCAAATCGTGTTTAGTCTCACACTTTTAGTAGTGCATATGAGTGAATCAACATGTACATAAACAAGAATATATCAATACATGAAAACACCCTCTAAATAGGCTGTAGGGGTTGGGGTGTAGGGACTGAGTCTTTGCCTATGCTGGAAGAATCAAGTATGGAAATTCCAAGACAGCGTCTAAATGTAAAACAGTTCTTATTCATGCGCCTTCCTCAGGGCCAACATCAGATAAATGATAATGCAGGACTTAGACTGGGTTAGATTCGTGCATACATATGCAAATGTGGGCTGTGGAAAATATTGAGCTCCAGGGGCTTTACTATTTTTGCAAATCTGATCTAAAGTGTAATAAATACAGTCGAAGGGCGGGTTGACTGTTTTGGTGGATCCAAGATTGGGCCTGATAACCAGAACGATCTACACGGACTCAGGTGATTTACTCTGCTTGGAAGCATGTGCTGTCACAGGAAGAGACCTACGGATTTTTAACATCTATAATAGATTGGGTGGGCACCGCCCTGGAAGGTATATACAAAATGAACTTTATAATTAGGGAACATCAATCCCAGACAAACAACGCGTATTCAATCCTAGCAATGGGAGACTTTAATATTCAGTTCGAGCAACTTGACGAGCTAAGCAGTCTATGGGATGACCAAGATGTAGCTTACGGGGTAATCCCACTGGTGTCGGCTAAACCGGCCAGACGACATCCCTGTGCCACTGAGGTCATGAGATGAATGTATCCGGACTACAAGCATGCAATGGGCAAGTTTTCCCAGAGCTACCTGCTGCAGCCACCTATGTGGGCCACCAGGGGATCCCTAGGATAGATATGCTCTGATCAATATGACTGATTGGGCTTTGGTAAAAAGCTTGGAGATTCTTTGACCGAAGCGAGAGTGACCATTACCCAGTAGGTTGCACCCTAAGTGGATGCTTGGGAGGAGGAGTAGGTTGCCCGGGCCACGTGGTGAAAATGGTCCTCTATGGACAATTTATAGTTGTATTGGCCCTCTCATAGAAGGAATCTGCTTGGAGGATGTGAACGATGTTAGTATTGGACCATGTTATAATGAGCTGATCCAATTACTACCTCCTTTACTACATCCTTTCTTTACTAAACCTGTGGGCAGGATCAGAAAAGTTACCCTTGGTAATAGGGGATGTTTTGATCTTGCTGTAACAGGGGTGACCACATAGGTTTTTGTAAATTAATTGGAGGGAGACATTTGGATATGGGGGGGGTTGGCCTGGATCATATCTACTCGAGAGTATGGTACCAAAACTTTAGCTTCTTATACCAAACTGAGCCTGAGGCATATTCTGAGGCTATGTTGAGTGTTGATGTTTCCCATGAGGGGGAGGATTCTTTGGTCATTGAATTGTGAGAGGTAGAGGAGGCAATTCTTGGACTGGGTGCAGGGAAGTCCCCAGGACCAGACGGAATCCCCATCAACCTTCTCAAGGACGAATTAGGAGTATGGGCCCCCTTACTCACTAAAGTATTTATTTTTGGTGCCAGATCTAAGAGTGTCCACCATTCTGGTGTGAAGCTACTATCCTACCCATTTACAAGAAAGGTGATAAGAAACATCCTGAGAACTACAGGTCTATTTCTTTATTAGCCGCCGTGGGCAAAAAATATGCAAACGTATTACCGTCGTGTCTCCATCATGGGGTAACAGAAGGTAGCCTCCTGAATCATCTACAGGCTGGGTTCTAGCAAGGTGTAAGTACTATGGATCAGTGCTTTAGGCTAAGTGGTATTCTGGCCAAACATATTTCAATTAAACACCTAAAAATCTATGACACTTTTGTAGACTTACGTACTGCATTTGATTGTGAATCACGAGACCAGTCCTGGTCAATTCTTAAAAGCAAGGGGATTCCAGGACACCAACTGGATCCTATTCAGTCTCTATACCATGAGAACCAGGCTGTTGTGAGGTGGGGTCTGTCATGATCTCTGCTTCCAAAAGGTCAGGGTTTTCCCAACTCCCTTGGAAGCAGATCCATAACCCGGGTTCTGAGTGCCAACCAGTCCCAATTGGGACCTTTTGGACCCAGTCCTGGCGCCAGTGGCACCAGGCTCATAAATATGCCCAGTCCCAGCGCTGGAAGCGCCGGGCTCATAATGCTTGGGTGGACTTACCTGCAGCAGACCATGCTGCTTAATTGCCTGCCATTTGAGCCTCTGATCCTCTTCTGTTTGGAACTACTTTTCCTGTTGGGTGGGGCAGGAGCCACTCCCTAGATTCAGAACACTGGAACTCTTCTGGAAAGCAGGAACTCTTTTCTTACCTAGGCGTGGCTGTGGAAGGAGACACCTAAGCACTACAGGAGGCTATTTAAACCACACCCGATGGATGAATCTTGCTTTGCGTTATTCTGCATCCTCTGCAGCAGAACGCTCATCGTGTCTTCTGCATCTGATCCTGGGCCTAAGGAAAAAGGCTTACCATCCTGAATTCAGTCTTCAGCAACACCTATAAAGACAAGAAAGAACAGGTTAGCATTACGGTCTTCAGTGACAGCTCTTCACTTACCTGGTCCATCGGCTGTCACCAACGCCTCGCGCTGCATTCCGGCATCTGAAAGACAAAAGCTTACCAACTCTTCGCACGCTCCGGAGGCCTTCGGCGCTGCATCCCGCATCTGAAAGACAAAACAAGGTGCGTTTAAAGACATTGGGGAACTTTAATACTCACGTGCCATTACTCCTTTCCACATCTAACCCAGTGGGTATTCCGGCACCCTGCAGCCGCTCCGAACTTGTACCTGCAAAATAAAAAGACAGTTAGAGCGCATCGTGAAGCAGGCAACAAGCGCTTACTTACGTGCTTCCAGGCGCTTCTATTCATCACACGGGCTCCATCTTCAACTCACTTCAGCCCGTCATCCGCCATCGCCGGAACCCTACAAAACAAGAGACATCATTACTAAAGACTTTAAAGACATTAGAATTACTCGAAACTTACCGTTCATGCAGTAAACGACGGACAGCAGTCCTCTGAAGTCAAGAAGCCTGCTCCCCTTATCCAGTGAAGAAACTGGTTACAGCACCCTGCCCCGAGGCAGATGGAGAGCACAGCGTTCACTTACCTAAGGTGAGAGCGTTAACCTTTGGGGTTCTACAGGAGAAGAGAAAGGGAAGAAGAGAGAGACATTCAATAACCCAGTTCCTTAATCCCATATTTTCTATCTGCAGACATCTTACCCTTCGAGTCAGACATACAGTGCACAGAGGTCCAGCCCAAAGAGCCAGCCGTGTGTTACACATCACCTTTGAAGATACGGTATACGCCCAGTCAAGACCGGCGCCTCTACGGGAATCAGGTGAGCGTTACAGAACGCAAAGCCTACCACAAAACTCCCGTCCAGGCGCTATGGAAACCTCGGATACCGACCAGCTAGCCCAGTTACTTGGGGAACTAAGGGCAGAAGTGCATGCAGCCCGTCAGGAAACGAACGCTGATTATTTCCAAGGAGCGAACAGATGATCTCGCTAGACAATTGCTACAGTCACAAGCCGGACAGACCCCGTTACCCGCATCTGGGGGAAATCTTCCTTCTACATCCTCTATGAATCCAGTGCAGATCAACCTACATGGGAATGTACCTCTGGCTCCGCCCGAACGATTTTCTGGTGACCCAAAGAGGTTTGCAGTATTTATCAATCAGTGCCGGTTGCATTTCTTATGCCGGCCAGCAGCCTTTCCAACTGATCAAGCTAAAGTAGCTTTCGTGCTTTCGTACCTTAGTGGCAATGCAGCAGACTGGTCGATCCCTCTAGTAAATCAAGATGATCCGATCCTCCATGATTTTCAAGCTTTTCAGCTCAGTATGGAAAAACTGTTCGCAAGACATTCACAGGGGCAGGCCTTGGACAATGAGCTTCTTTCGTTGCGACAAGGTAATCAAGACCTTTTGGCTTATATTGCGTCTTTCAACAGACTGATAGTGGAAACTCAATGGCCTGAGGACAAAAGGATTACGCTGTTTTATAGAGGTCTACGTGGAGAGCTCAAAGATGTGTTAGCCCAAGTAGTGAATCCCCCACAAGATTGTTCGGACTATATAGACTTAGTCGTTCAAATAGATCACAGACTGCAGAACAGGAAGGCCGATCGTTCCAAGTTTGATGCTCGAGTATTTTCCAAACCGCCAACTCCTTCCAAAGGAGTAGACTCCGGGGAACCCATGCAAATAGGGGGTCTGAAAGGTCCTCTAACACAAAAGGAGCGGGAAAGGAGAAAACAGTTGCAATTATGCCTCTATTGCGGAAACTCAGGGCACTTTCTTCGAGACTGTCCGGTGAAACCTGCCAAGAAGGCAGTAGGAGCTGCAGTTACCAAAGTTACAAACTCTGAGCAGGGAAACGCCCTCGCCCGACAAGAATAGAGGTCCTCTTGCCGAGCGTGAAAACCAGTTCCGTGACCTCGCATTTCGTGATACCTATGGTCCTCATTAGCCCTGACAATCCGGATCGATTACATGCAATTGAAGCTTACGTCGACAGCGGTGCCATCGGCAATTATGTGGATCATGAAATGGTTTTGAGGATGAATCTAACTCTTTGTCCCAAGGCTGTAAAGGACGTCATTACTACGGTGGATGGTACGGAGATAGCCTCCGGGCCAGTAACGCATACCACTCAAGAGGTGACGCTAGTAAGTCAAGATGGACACCATGAGAAGATCGTGTTCGATGTGATCAAGGCCCCTCAGTTTCAGATTATTCTAGGAATACCTTGGTTAGAGAAACACAATCCTCTGATCGATTGGCGAGCAAGAACGGTCCAGTTTCCAGAATGTGTCTCTACTTGTCACCCTCCACCTGGTGTTGCACTGGCAGCAATTTCTTCAGAGACTCCCCAGTTACCTCCCGAATACCTAGAATACCAAGATGTTTTCCGGAAGGATCAGGCTAACTCTCTACCTCCTCATAGGTCTTATGACTGCCAGATAGACCTGATACCTGGATCTACTCCTCCTTGTAGTAGAATTTATGCCCTCACCGAGCCTGAGAACCTTCACCTTCGACAATACCTGGATCAATACCTGGCAAATGGGTTTATTCGTCCTTCCAAGTCCCCTGCTTCTTCAGCTTTGTTCTTCGTTCCAAAAAAGGAAGGAGACCTTAGAACTTGTATAGATTATCGCTCCCTGAACCAGATCACCGTTAAGAATAGATATCCGTTACCTTTGATCCCTGAACTCCTGGACCAAGTCAGAAAAGCATGCATATATACAAAGCTGGATCTTAGAGGAGCTTACCACTTGGTACGAGTAAAAGAGGGCGATGAATGGAAGACGGCCTTCCGCACCAAGTATGGGCTATTTGAATATCAGGTCATGCCCTTCGGACTTTGCAATGCCCCGGCCGCCTTTCAATATTTTATGAACTATGTCCTCAGAGAGCTCATAGATGTGTGTGTTGTTGTTTACATTGACGACATCCTCGTTTATTCTTCATCGGAATCTGAACATCGGAAACATGTGAAAATGGTCCTCGAAAGATTGCGTCAACACAAACTTTTCGCTAAGTTGGAAAAATGTGTTTTCAACGTGACTGAAGTTGAATTCTTGGGATTCATATTATCACCTGGTGGAGGGCGTATGGATTCAAAGAAGGTCGATGCAGTTCTCAAATGGCCATCACCATCCTCCGTAAAAGGTGTGCAAAGCATGTTAGGCTTCGCTAACTTTTACCGCAGGTTTATCCCCGAATTCTCTCGAATAGTCCAGCCCATCACTGCCTTGTTAAAGAAAAACAAATGTTTTGAATGGTCTACCGAGGCGGAACAAGCTTTCCAGGATTTGAAGACTAAATTTATCTCTGCACCAATCTTAAAACACCCTTGCCCCGAACTCCCCTACATCGTGGAAACTGATGCTTCAAGCCTTGCCATGGGGGCAGTTCTATCACAAAAGGACCCGGTAACCAATCAGTTGCATCCCGTGGCATTTTGGTCCCGCAAATTCTCGCCTCCTGAAATCAATTACACGATTACTGACAAGGAACTTCTGGCTATCAAGTCTGCCTTTAAGGCTTGGCGGCATTATCTGCTGGGGGCCCGACACACCGTTACTGTGATTACGGATCACCGAAACCTGCAATATTTGAAAACCGCAAAAGCCCAATCCTCTAGACAACTCCGTTGGGCATTATTCTTTGCCGAGTTTGACTTCATAATTACCTATCGACCTGGTACAAAGAACGGTAAAGCTGATGCCCTTTCTCGGATGGGAGTGGAAGAACACTTGATCAACCCTAAACCTGTACCAATCATTCCCGAACAAAGAATTCTGGGTGTAATCGCCACAGAATCCATAGAGGAAGTTAAGGATAAAGCCAGGAAACTTGTAACTCCAGCAGACATACAGAATTGGCATCTGCAGGGAAAGGACTTTGCAGTAAAGGACAACTTATTGTATTTCCAAGAACGATTATACCTACCCAGCACAGATTTACAGAAAAAAGTAATCTCTTGTTATCACGATTCTTTAATGGAAGGACATCCCGGTATGGCCAAGACCTCAGAAAAGATCAAGCGCTACTTCTGGTGGCCGTCATGGAAAAAAGATATCAGAGACTTTATAATGTCCTGTGGAGTATGCGCCCAAAACAAGAGTCAAAAGGAAAGACCAGCAGGCCTCTTACGCCCTATTGACATCCCACCTCGCCCTTGGCATACGCTTTCTATGGACTTCATCACCGATCTACCTCCATGCTCCGGATACAATACGATTCTGGTAATCGTGGACTTATTCTCCAAGATGGCGCATTTCATTCCGCTCAAAGGCTTGCCAACAGCAGCAACTCTGGCCCAGGAATTTCTCGAAAACATCGTCCGACTGCACGGTTTTCCTTCGGTTCTAATTTCGGATCGAGGTAGTCAATTTATTTCTCATTTTTGGCGAAGTTGCTGTCGGTCGGCTCAAATTGATGTGAGACTATCGACCAGTCACCACCCTCAGACCGACGGACAAACCGAGAGGACCAATCAAACTCTGGAACAGTATTTACGCTGCATGCTGCAACAAACTGAAAAAACTTGGAAAGACATCCTTTGGATAGCCGAATATGCCTACAATAACTCTGTCCATTCGGGAACTGGGAAAACCCCGTTTTTTCTTTTGTACGGCAGTCACCCTCGAACCTCGGAGTTGGATCCCCTCCAAGATCTTGAAACACCAGCAGTAGACTACCTGTATTCTACAATCACCCAAGCCTTTAAGGAAGCTGTTTCTCACCTTCAAAGGGCTAAAGAACAATACAAGAAAGGAGCAGATCAACATCGGAAGGAAGCCCCTCAATATCAAGTAGGGGATCAAGTCTGGTTATCCACCAAATATCTACCTCTAAAAGGGCCACGCACATTCAACCCAAGATACCTTGGTCCCTATTCCATCACTACCATAGTAAACCCAGTAGCGGTCAAGTTGGACTTGCCCCCGCACATGAAGATACATCCGGTCTTCCACGTCTCTCTATTAAAACCCGTGCAACCTCAAACCCGACTAACTAAATCTCCAAAACCTATCCTAGCTGATGGAGAACTCGAGTTTGAAGTCAAAAGCATTCTGGACTCCAAGATCTCCAAATCTAAACTATTTTACCTAATTGACTGGAAAGGCTACGGCCCCCAAGAGAGATCCTGGGAACCTGCTGAATATGTCCACGCTCCTCGCCTAATCAAAAGATTTCACCGAACATTTCCTGACAAGCCAAAACCCCCGGAGAAGCCCGGTTTGGGAGGGGCCTTGAGGGGGGGGGGTACTGTCATGATCTCTGCTTCCAAAAGGTCAGGGTTTTCCCAACTCCCTTGGAAGCAGATCCATAACCCAGGTTCTGAGTGCCAACCAGTCCCAATTGGGACCTTTTGGACCCAGTCCTGGTGCCAGTGGCACCAGGCTCATAAATATGCCCAGTCCCAGCGCTGGAAGCGCCGGGCTCATAATGCTTGGGTGGACTTACCTGCAGCAGACCATGCTGCTTACTTGCCTGCCAGTTGAGCCTCTGATCCTCTTCTGTTTGGAACTACTTTTCCTGTTGGGTGGGGCAGGAGCCACTCCCTAGATTCAGAACACTGGAACTCTTCTGGAAAGCAGGAACTCTTTTCTTACCTAGGCGTGGCTGTGGAAGGAGACACCTAAGCACTACAGGAGGCTATTTAAACCACACCCGATGGATGAATCTTGCTTTGCGTTATTCTGCATCCTCTGCAGCAGAACGCTCATCGTGTCTTCTGCATCTGATCCTGGGCCTAAGGAAAAAGGCTTACCATCCTGAATCCAGTCTTCAGCAACACCTATAAAGACAAGAAAGAACAGGTTAGCATTACGGTCTTCAGTGACAGCTCTTCACTTACCTGGTCCATCGGCTGTCACCAACGCCTCGCGCTGCATTCCGGCATCTGAAAGACAAAAGCTTACCAACTCTTCGCACGCTCCGGAGGCCTTCGGCGCTGCATCCCGCATCTGAAAGACAAAACAAGGTGCGTTTAAAGACATTGGGGAACTTTAATACTCACGTGCCATTACTCCTTTCCACATCTAACCCAGTGGGTATTCCGGCACCCTGCAGCCGCTCCGAACTTGTACCTGCAAAATAAAAAGACAGTTAGAGCGCATCGTGAAGCAGGCAACAAGCGCTTACTTACGTGCTTCCAGGCGCTTCTATTCATCACACGGGCTCCATCTTCAACTCACTTCAGCCCGTCATCCGCCATCGCCGGAACCCTACAAAACAAGAGACATCATTACTAAAGACTTTAAAGACATTAGAATTACTCGAAACTTACCGTTCGTGCAGTAAACGACGGACAGCAGTCCTCTGAAGTCAAGAAGCCTGCTCCCCTTATCCAGTGAAGAAACTGGTTACAGCACCCTGCCCCGAGGCAGATGGAGAGCACAGCGTTCACTTACCTAAGGTGAGAGCGTTAACCTTTGGGGTTCTACAGGAGAAGAGAAAGGGAAGAAGAGAGAGACATTCAATAACCCAGTTCCTTAATCCCATATTTTCTATCTGCAGACATCTTACCCTTCGAGTCAGACATACAGTGCACAGAGGTCCAGCCCAAAGAGCCAGCCGTGTGTTACATATCACCTTTGAAGATACGGTATACGCCCAGTCAAGACCGGCGCCTCTACGGGAATCAGGTGAGCGTTACAGGGTCTGGGTGGAGAGACTGACCCGTTTAAGGTTGAGAGGGGGTCAGCAAGAGCTGTGTGCTGGTCCCCCTCTTATTTTGTTTACATATAAACGTGATTATTGAGGGACTTGTAGCTGGTTGCCGTAAGCCTCCCTCACCCCAAATTAAGCTCTGACGAGCTACTTGCATTGTTCTATGCTGATGAAGCAGTGATCTTGTCAACCTCCACCATAGGGCTGAAACACAATCTGAAGTTCTTCATGGAGAAGTGCAAGGAACTCTCTATGGAGCTCAAAACTGAGAAGACCAAAGTTATGGTGTTTGCCAAAAAATCTGCAAAAAACATGAACTGGTTATAGAAGCCGACGGGTGTATGCTGGAGCAAGTCAGCTCATACAACAATTTGGGGATAAGGTTTGATGAAGACCTGGGTTGGGCGGCCCAATTGACAAAGGCAGTGGCTACACTTGAAAAATATAGCGGGGGTGCGTTGTTTCCATCGTAGCCCTGGTGGAGGACCAATCTCCCCTGCCATTGAGCTTTACGAAGTTCAAGGCTTAGCAGTAACTAGGTACAGAGCGGAGCTGTGGGCTGTTAATAAATCCACAGCACTGAAAAGGGAAGATGACAACTTTAATAGAGCCCTATTACAGCAACCTCAAAGTGCACCCCTGGCCAGCCTGCGCTGGGAGTATAATATAATACCTATTTGCCAGGTGTTAGCGACAAAACCATTGTTATATTGGTGTAAAATATGGGATAGCCCGGAACTTGAAACATACAGAAATGTACTTAGGAGTCTGTTAAATGTGACTGGTTGGGCACTCTGCAGTGGTTGAGTTTTGTACGCAGAGGGCTTGAAGAACTATATATGGCTCACCTTTGGCTTGCTCCAGATACTATGCCAACCGATGTTAAAACAAACATCAAGTTAGCTTGTCGCATCACACAATGCAATGGCATAAGAATGGCCTGTTGTAAATTAACCACAGGCACTTTATTTTTGGACCTGAAACCAAGGGAGGGGTTTGAGCCATATCTGGATTGGGTGGACCCTGGCTATGCCCGGGCACGATTCATCCAGTTGCAGAACAACTCCCTTAAACTAGCAGCATTTACGTCAACATTGTCCAGATCCAATGATTGTAGATGTGGTGCACCTAGGGAAACCCTCATTTGTTTTCTTTTGTTCTGCCCAATCTATATGGATTTGAGGAACTGTTATCTACTGCCCTTATTCAGAAGCAGGACTGGGCTGTGGAATTATGATTATGTAAACAATCGGAGCACCTAAATGCAGTTCATTTTGTTTTGAAGTGTGTATTTAGGGCATGGCTATGCGGGTCACAACTATTAACCCCACCATGAATCTATCCTTGAAGATTTCAGGTTTTTTAACACTATCCTCTTTTTCAATGTACTTCTTTTATCGGCTATGTCCATTGCATCTATGTATTCATCCATTGCTGTGTTGCTATTCTGCGTATGTGATAATGAAATGCTTTCATGGTTACCAAAATCAAATAAAGTTATGTTTAAGAAAATGTCACACATACATTACTAAAAATCATGCAGGACATAGTATGTAGAATGTGTGAATGAATTAATCACAATCTTGTACATGTAAATAGACGGCATGGAGATCATGTCAATGTACACACGGTTGATATTATACCAAATCGTGTTTAGTCTCACACTTTTAGTCGTGCCTATGAGTGAATCAACATGTACATAAACAAGGATATATCAGTACATGAAAACACCCCCTAAATGGGCTGTAGGCGTTGGGGTGTAGGGACTGAGTCTTTGCCTATGCTAGAAGAATCAAGTATGGAAATTCCAAGACAGCGTCTAAATGTAAAATGGTTCTTATTCATGCGCCTTCCTCAGGGCCAACATCAGATAAATGATACAACTCTTGCTTACACACATTCTCATTTCTGTGTGCCATAGAATACGGAAAAGATACATCTATACTGACTTTAATAGTGGCTGACATTGATGTGATATCAGTGCAATTCTGGGAGTTTTGCTTTGACTCCTGCTGCTTGTCTCCTCATAAAAAAGATGACCCCTTTTGGGATGTGACCAAGCCTGATGTGCATATGGTCATTCCCATTTTGTAGTGGCTTGGCAGACTGAAATCATGATGGTCTGCAGGGTTTCCCAGAGCTGTGCCCATGGTCAAGATGAATTCTAAGCATTCCAGCTATCACCTTTTGGTTTTGCTGTAGTCACCCCGAGTGGGATGGGTACGTCCAGACGTGGGTCCCGTGCCTGTTGTCCGTAGAGACCCAAGCCACTCCTCGCTGATGATGCCCAATGAGGACAAAACATATCTGGGGATTCTTGTGGTCTCGTGCAGAAAGGAAGTGACCTAGCAGTTCGGGTTGGAGTGCCCCTTTTGGGGTGGGACCAAGCCTGATTCGCATTTCTGTAATGGCTTGGCAGGCTGAAAAGGGATGGTGTTGAGGGCTGCCCAGAGCTGTGCCAGGGGTTTAGATTAATTCTACACCTTCCCGCTATCCCCTATAGTTTCGCTATAATCAGTACAAACGCGTATTCTCATCATCTGCCTCCAAATTATATCATGACTTGTTTGCAACAGGCAATGGCTCATTACAGAAAACGTTGACTCAGTTATAACCTCTAAATGTAATCTACTCGGCCTCACAATCATTCAAATACTTTTACTCTTAACCAAAGTGATGCTAAATGCCTTGGCTTCATTTTAGCACTTTGCACATTTCACATAGTGGGGCCAAGTGCTGAAGCCAATATTTGAAATGCCATTTTCCCCTCCTTTTCCCTAGGGAAGAAAACCCCCAAACCTCACAGACTTCGAATTGTTATATTGCCAGAAAAGCGATGGCCAACTAACCAACCTATTGAGCGCCTGAAAGAATAATTAATTAGTGGTGACACCGAAGGAGATATGTTTGTGGAGTCGTCGTTGAACAAACAGACTTTTTTTAAATGGAGGAAAACTTGCACCCAAAGGCCCCGAGCAACTAAAATTGTATGTCTGCTGCCCTCTCCATTAAATGTTAACTTTTTTTCATTAAGGGTGTTAAAAAGGCACAGAAACCCGAATGGTCCCATGTCTCTTTACACCCCCTAAAGAAAGACGAGCAGCGGCAAAGCCAACAGTTTTGGCTTTTTTGTAAGCATAAGATAAGCATTTCACAAATACAACACTCAAAATAATTGAGGTTCAACTTCCTACACTCTACGTACTAAAAAACTCTCCCGAACTAAGATAAATAATTTAGTATAAATGTAATAGTTCAAAAAAATCATAAGTTAGATTTTCTGCAACGATAAAGTTATACATTCTATAAATCATTTACATTAGGAAAAAATAGAGACTCGCGCAATACATGTAATTGTATCCTTCAAACAAAGTAAAATTTTTGATGCTTCAAGCAACACGCATTTTCTATAGTTGATAACTCCAAGAAAATCTTAAAACAAAAGCTTCCTTTATGCAAAGCTAATAGTTAAATATCACCAACTTTAAGTGGCTAAGGATTTCATGTCCAACGTGTTTCGTAATTACTTTCTTCATCAGGAGATGCCACCACAAAAAATGTCTACGAGTAATGAGAAATAGGTACCTATCAATATTCAAATGTACACACTTTAAAGGCTCCTAAGAAAAGGGAGCACACTCACTAAATAGTAACCTTACTGTGGTCTTACTGCAGAGTCACCAACCACACTCAATGGGGCAGGAATTGTCAGACTCACATCCCAAATATTTTCAAGAAAAATCTACTTATGGGACGTAATTATTACACTACGATGATCTGCTGTGTCAAAGAAACACCTTAGCAAAGGACGCCAACACAATCTTCACGGTCAATGTAGTTGGGCATATCTACAGAAAAAATGTCATGCTATTCACTAATGTACAATGTAAGAATTCCAAGGGAAAATGAGATAAGCATTTGCCAGGCACTGCTGTACGTGTACTACTTGTTCATAAAATGGCAACAGCTGGACAGTTGTGTGATTGCATGGGCAATTGATGGGCGCATCTGTAAAATGCCTATCTAATAATATATATGCCAAAGATGTTGGCTTTGTCAATGCATGTTTTTAATAGATCTTCAGTGCCAAATTCAGATATATAAATCAAGTGGCACAAGACACACTTGATTAAGACATTTTTATTACAACAGTAGAGAATTTACAGCTACAATTAAGCCACCAAATCTAATCAAACTGCTTTAGAAATAACACTGACAGGCCAAACGTTTGATGTTACTGCTTGGTAGAGCTAGCTCAAAGAGATCCCAGAATAATGTGTTCTGGGCGATGAGGGGCAGGTAGTGGCTGGAAATGACCTCAGAGTTTAGCATTGCCATGGGAATTCAGTGGGTAGGTACATAACCAAAGTACACCCACAAGCAGTGTGTCCCTCCTTGCAAGTCATGTCCCTCCCAGCGGTACTCCAATGCAATAGTTTCAACTTATAGGTGGTGCTTAAGCAACACCTAGTAGTCAGAACTAACAAGCGATAATGGCAGCAACCAAATATGAGAATGATGGCCGCTATTTCAATGAAACTCTACAGATTCTGCCTGCTGTTTACCGGTGTAAAATATTGCCTGAACCCACAGAGAATCAAAATTAGATGCATTCTAGAATGTCAGTGGACAGAGCAGGAGCCTGATCTGTGAGCTCCCACTCTCCTGGATAGTAAATTGGCCAATGATATCATGAGCACCGCTAACAGTAAGAAAAAGATTGACCTAGCAGAAAACTCCATCCCAAAAAAACCCAAAGAACATCAGTCCTGAGATTGATGATGATAGGGAAATGCCTAACTCTAAGGAGGCCTACTCCCGTCTTTTGAAGGTTGCACAGGATGTGGGAGAAGTGAAAACTACTCCTTGGGGACCTCTCCTCAAAAGTATCATTGCTTGAAGGTAGTTTGGCAAAAGTAGAAAAGAAATCTGAAGAGTAAACAGGTGAAATGACTGGAAGCTTTAGCGTGTACAATAGACTGAAAGATGAGGTGGCTAAACAGCAGTCAATGTTCGAGAATTGGGCTGGGTTGGGGTTACCCAGTCGACTGGATGGACCTAGTGGGAGTATCCTGTATGTGTTGATAGTAATTTGTAATAATATCTTTATGGCTTTTACAATATATTAGTTCAAAATACAAGTTCTTTAAACAAAGAGAGTGTTTCTTTTTTTTTTTTTTTTTTAAAAAGAAGCATTTATTCTTAGAACATAGGCATTTCTTTTTGTTGTCCAATGCATTTCGGTCTCATGGACCATCTTCAGGGACCCAATTTCTACAAGAGATCACCAAGTGTCATAACCAGTGTAGGGGGACATAAAGATAGTATCACATTGTGGTGTTTCATACATGGGTAGTATTTACTTGCCTGGGGTTCTAATCTTCCTGTATATGCTTCATAATGTGTTGCCTTTTTAGCACAGCTGTGCTGTTTTAGGGATCTATGTTCTAGACCTCTGCAGTCTGGTGGTGAGCTGGAATGTGAATACGTGGAAGTTGCTGTCTGGTTATTTATACAGGGTTTTACACATTATGCGTGTAGTTTTAAGTGTCCAATAGTTTGCACATACCTTGTGTTAGCCAGGTTTCTCCTCTCTTTTCTTGTAGACTTGGTGGCTACATCTGGGGGGGGCGAAAACCTAATCAGTATCTTCGTTTTTGCTTTTAGAGTTCCCCATAGTACCATTAATAAACTAAATGGTGCCTGGTCTAGTGCTGGTTCTTACTTCATGTGCTTTCTCTGATTTGTCTGCTTCTGGTCAACAGTATCCATGAGGAGTGGACCTGTGTGACCAGAGGGTGGCAATTAATGTGAAACAATGGCGCCAGCGTTAGCGTGTACTATGATGTCATCACGTTGATGACGTCAGTGTGTGCTGGCCGCAATTTTGTTTGTTTATGATGGTATTAGGAACATCCTTTAGTTGGTATGATGAGTGTTGTAAATAACGTCAAATTCAGGAGGTTGGGTGCAGAATATCAACCAGTGAGTAAATACTTGAGCACATTAATAAAGCTATGACATAACATGGGTAAACATACCAAGATCGAATTAACATCATAAAAAATGTCTGACATTACGATTGTGCAGTACAGGTGACTTATCACAATACAAGAGGTTGGAAAAGGTTAAATACATATAATTGTGATGGCAGATTGGGGTGCTAACTCATACAGCATGTCTGACTTTGAGGAAATAGGTGCACACATGTACAACATTTGGACACAATTCGGGCAAAGTAGTCAAAATAAAACATGCATTTTCAGAATGTTGGATTTTTTGAATGTACTATTAGAGAGGTAAATCACAATACAGGATGATATTCTATGCTGAAAGGTTTGGTGGGAAAGATCTGCTATTAGCCAATCTCAATTCCCATCCATTATTCATGGTGTAGGGGTACATATAGTTTAGTTTAGTTTAGTTTATTATTTGATAATGCGCTCAAAACCCTGGGGTAGTCGGGCGCAGCGGTAACAAGAATACTTAAGCTTGGTTACATACAGTGAATGCATTACATGTTAATACAGTATTTACAGTACAAATATACGAGCTGTCAGTACATCACACTAGTCTATAGTACAGGTTTCAAGGTAGCACAGGTTTCAAGGTATTTACATGCAGAAATCCAGTGTCTTGTGCTGGGGAGCTGTTTGGTAGGTGTCGTTAGTCCAGAGCCAACTTTTCACTTTACAGCTGATTCTAGAGTAGGGCTGATCATCTCTTAGGGCAGAAGGGAGTGCATTCCAGGCACGGGCAGCTCTAACATGGAAGCTCGCACCGCCCGATTTTGTGAGTCTGAATCTGGGTGTTTCTAGCAGAAGAAGGTTAGAGGCTCTGGTGTGGTGACTGGAGGATGTTCTGGTCAGTCTAGCCGAGATATATGGTGGCGCAGTATTCTTCAGTCCTTTGTAGGGGATAGAATCCTGATATTAGATATATGCTCTATTCGGGGTATTTCCAAGGTTGCTCTAAGAGCATTGTTCTGTAGTATTTGCATTTTATTTATGATAGCTTTATTGGCACCTGCATATAGGGTGTTGAAATAATCTAATTTGGACATTATTAAGGCGTTGGCTAGAGTGATACAGTTAGTTTTGGGAAGGTAGGGTCTACAGGCCCTGATTAATTTGCAG
Organism: Ambystoma mexicanum; assembly: GCF_040938575.1. NCBI lineage: Eukaryota > Metazoa > Chordata > Amphibia > Caudata > Ambystomatidae > Ambystoma > Ambystoma mexicanum. The sequence continues at coordinate 822,055,723 of NC_090939.1, forward strand.
GTGTAAGCTGTAGATGACGCCAAAGAGTGGACTTGTTTTTTGAGAGATAGTGTGGAATCAAGGTAGAAACCTAGTGTTTTTACCTCGGTTACCACCTTGATTACATTACCATCTATATTAAAAGCCGTGTAGCTAGGGCTGAGTTTTTTGAGGATAGAGTGGGAGCCCAGGATCAGCATCTCTGTTTTGTCGTCGTTCAGGCAGAGTCCATGGAAGGCCATAAATACCTGAATGAGGAGGTAAATCTTGTTTACTAGAGCTGTGTCTGCGGCAAAGTTGCCAGATAGTGGTATGAGGATCCGCGTGTCGTCCTCGTAATTCGTATAAGTTACCCACAATCTTTCAAGTTTGTCGAAGAGTGGCTTAGTGAAGATGTTGTACATTGTAGGGGAGACACATGAACCTTGTGGAACACCACAGGTGATTTGTATTGGGTCCGCTGAAGCTAAGGGGGAGAACACTCTCATCGTACGGTTGGCTGGGAAGGATTGTACCCAGGCTATAGCTTCCCTTGAGAAATGGGCGGCAGACGCTAGATGCTTGCATAACACTGCATGGTCAACCAGGTCGAAGGTCGCCGATAGGTCGAGGAGGCGGAGCATAGCTGTTTTACCTTTATCCTTCAACTCGTCGATTTGTGTCTTCAGGTCAATTAAGGCCGTTTCAGTACCATGTTGTGGTCTGAAACCAGATTGGCGTGATCCTAGAAGTTGGTTTGTCTCCAGGTAATTTTGGATCTGGAGGTAGGCTACTCTGTCAATGATTTTAAGGAGGAACGGGACCGTAGTAATGGGCCTATAATTAGTGGGGATAGCTGGGTCAAGGGTCTGTTTTTTGAGGAGAGGCAGTGCCCATGATTCTTTGAGGTTTGAGGGCACAATGCTTGATCTAAAAGAGGCTTTAATTAGCTTAGAGATGAAGGGTGCTAAATCTCTAGCTGCGTCCTTAATTACTTGTGCCGGGCAACTGTCACCCTGGCAGTTCGAATGTTTCAGAGATGAAATAACATTTTCAGTTTCCAGTATGGAAATGTTGGTAAACCTAAATGGTTTGCAGCTATCTGGTATCACATATCTCAAATGAAATTCCAAATATTATAAAAAATATATTAAAAAAATATCATAAAAAATATGGGCGGCAAGTTCCGTCATAGATATCTGGTTTCCAGTTTTAGGTTTACAGTGGCCCTCATTACGACCCTGGCGGAAATCGAAAAACGATGGCGGAAATGCAATACCGCCATCGAATAGCGCTCGGTGCGACTATGACCCGTCACCGCAAAGTACGAAGCCATTAGCGACACCGTAGTGAACGCCAACGCTAACTGCACCAAGCACGCGCGCGCGCGCCATGCCAAACCGCAAACACCACCATGGTGCAACGGTACGCCAATTCCGACCCTAGCGGACATGTACCTAACGCCATCAGGCATGGCGGAATGTACCATTCCGCCATGGCGAGAAGTACGGCATCGCGAATCAACCGTAAACGGCCCCACTGAGTGCCTGTACACCGCTCCCTGCCCACAAAGTACAACTCCCCGTAGGTGCAATGAAGCCACAATGCAACCATTGAAATGTACAAGTCACCCATGCATGCCAACGAACAAAAGAAACACAAGAGGGGCCAATGGGAGCTGCAGGGCACAGATGGCACGAATACAGAAGCCATCCCAATGGACATGACCACAGTCCCCCACCAAGAAACGCACGCAAACACAGGCACCTGTGACCAGCAATATTCCGAAAACCACATCATTCAACCAGTCCACCTGGCTGACCGGCATCTGTTACACAAAACCCAATCCCCCGCCCCTGAGCATGACAACATTCAAACTGGCATATTGGCAGCCCCCATCCCTGACCTCACTGGGCTTCGTAGGCAAACGCGCACAGCACAGTACCACGCAACTAAACCCCGAAGCTGGAACCCAATGCAGATCTCCTCACAATACATCGCCCCCCAAATAGGCATATGCCACATCACTTGCAAAGAAAAACGCTACACGGGCCAAATCAGAATAGAAATTTTATGCACATCAAAATCACCAAGCACATACAGCCATCAGGCCATGAACTCCAAAACACTAATCACCATTGTGGGCTGCTTCCGCAAGAAATGACCAGCCACTACCTGTGTGTCGCCCTGTTCCCCCATGGTACACAGAGCCACATTCACGTACGAAAAGGCAACATGGAAGCGCACAGAACCGCAGGGCCGTCCCAATGGGGAGGCACTAGTCCAGCTGAAAGGCCGAAATGTTGCTCCGAGCCACCAGTACTGCGTAAGGGCATGTGGCCCATTGGCGATTGTCCCATAAGATCGTAATGCTGCTCCACTGATTAACACGAAGCAGCAGGTGTCGGGAGTAAAAGCCATCTGCAGGAGTGGCATACAGATGGCAGTGGCAAAAGGGGAGGAGATACCTGTCAACCAAAAGAAAAGAAAAAGAACAGAATGGCCATCAGAACTACATACCAACAACTCACTTCAATGATCACACGAAATCCACAGCCATATGCATGCTAGCCCACTCCAAAGGAACATCACCACCCCAAAACCACTTGCGACTCATAACCATCTATATCGAGGTGCAAACACCATCACAAACGAGTGTCTGAGGGCGCCTCGAGACAGGGAGGGCTCAACAAGGCCAGATGGACGATGGTCCCACTATGGCAGCCCTGCATCACATAGCGTAGGGGAGGCGGATAGATCCCAAGAAGCCCTGTACATGGCAAACTCTGTATCAAATCACCTGCCCATGCATCCATCCATCATTCCCTCATCCCGGGATCAAAATGCCTGAATAATTACTCACATAACATTAGAAACATCCATTGAGTCTGTGCGTTATGCAGCCTGCTAAATCCACAGTGCCCCAGCCCGTAATTCCAGTGTTGTGAAGTAACATGTATTTGGGAACGGACGGCCTCATCGCCCACGTAGCTATTGCGCATCCCAAACTATTCATATCAATCATTGCTCCCTCGCCATGGGCCCTGTCTCAAGGACATAGAACAATAGAACGTTACATTTGCAGTCAGACCTGTGGGCATCTCCTCGCCGCTAGCTGGAAACCGAAAGCGCCGCCCTTCGAATTCCTCATTTGCAACATCACGTCGAAAAGGCATCTGTGGCCGTTTGAAATCACTAATTATTCCATCGAGTGCGGCTGTGTGTGAAAATGGCAACTGCCTTCACCCACGAATGGGACGCCCCGCCCGTCGTTGCAACTCGGTACAGTGATGCATGAGGGCCCACCGTTACTCGAGTACTACGTCCCACTGACCCCTCACAAGTCTGTTCGCGACTGCACAGATAGTATGTGAAACAATGGGACCACAGCAGAATGAACATATCAACCAATCTTACACGGCCATCGGGTACAAATACATGATTGCAATAGCAAGATACAATTCCCCGAATTGCAGCGTTGTGCGCGGGACGTGCTCGGCCAAAGGGGAGAGCAGTTTGCACAGGTGGAATCAATCACCACAGGTGGAGGCCATACAGCCTGAAAACACATAAATTGCACACCCAGTCTCCTCCCACAACCACACCGAAATGCTACCGGCAGGACTCGCGATGTTGGCCCTGGGGGACCTGATAGCACTGCAAGTGCTCCGACTCCAAGAAGTAGACGAACACCAACTACAACCAGCCGCACGGAGGAGACGCAGGAGGAGGAGGAGGCCAAGGCAGGGCCAGCAAGGCCCACCAGCACAGCCACTACCACCACGCAGGCAGCCCGCAATTCAACGCCTCCGAGCACATCCGTTCAACCTCACTGATGAGCAGATCCACACCCTCTACCGTCTGGACCGGGACACCATAGCCGCCATTGTGGACATGACACAGGCTGACCTTGTCAGCATGATAGATAGCCCAACCGCCATCCCACCCCTACTGAAGGTGGTGTCTGTACTCCACTTCCTGGCCACAGGCACCTACCAGCACACAGTCGGACAGTTGCATGGCATTTCTCAGCCACTGTTCTCACGGACACTATTGCAAGTGCTCGATGCCCTCCTGCAGCACGCAGACGACTACATCTCTCTACCACGCTCGGAGCAGGAAATAACCAACACAAAAGTGGGATTCCATGCACTTGCCGGCATACCGGGTTGCATTGGTGCCATCGACTGCACCCATGTTGAATTGGTCGTCCCACATGCCATGGAGGCCCAGTACCGCAACCGAAAACAATTTCATTCCCTGAATGTACAGATGGTGTGTGACTCCAACAGGATCATTACACATTGTTGTGCCCGATTCCCTGGATCAACCCATGATTCTATGGTCTTGAGGAACTCTACAATACCACGCTACATGGAGCGACACGCAGGGAACAGATCCTGGCTACTCGGTGAGTCTCATTACATGCATGATGATGTGGGGTATGTGAATTGTCAATGACCTGCCAGGAAGGGGGGGGGGGGTGTGCGTACGTATCAATGGCATTCCACATCATACGTTTCTCGTCCACATACAGGTGATGCTGGATATCCACTGAAGAGATGGCTCCTCACACCAGTCCGGAACCCACGGGACCAGCATGAGGAGGACTACAACCATGCCCACTCACGTACCCGTGTAGTCATTGAACAGGCATTCGGCCTACTGAAGACCGTTTCGTCAGCATCTCATTGATGTATGCTTCTAGCACTCACGCCTGGTGGCTGATACATGGACACGGGACTCGTGGCACTGCGTGTGTCTGGGACATGCACAATATGGACTGTACGCCTATGATGGCCTCGTACACAAAGATCAATGTCCACACTTCTCATTGGTTGATCGTGCACTTTTTATGGCATATGTGATATCATGTTGAACACCCTATCGACCCGCCACCCAAGTGAGCCCAACACACCCCCTCCACCCTCCTACCTCCCCCCCGAACACCAGTGTCCAAAGATGCTCATTGTCAGTGGGCTGTCGCTATTGCATGCCCCCTCTGCGGGTATCAGGGGCACCCCTGCCTGTGGAGCGCAGGTTCCTTCCAGATCTACGTTGGGGGCTGCCCTGGACGGAACTTGCAACGGATGATGTGTCTGCCTGCTCACGTCCATGCATGTCCCTAAGGGTTTGCGAGAGCTCAGTGAGCACACGGCGCACTGCGGCAAGTTCGGCACATACGTCTTTGGACGTCGCATGCAGTTCCCCCCTCAGGCTCTCGGTGCTACTCTCCATTTGGACTCTCAGGCTCTCGGTGCTACTCTCAATTTGTGCCCTTAGCGTCTCTGTACCTCTCTCCATTTCTGCCCTAAGTGTCTCTGTTGATGTTTCTATGTCTGCCTTGGTGCCCCCACATTCATCGGCATGGCCCTTGAGGAGTGTGGCCATTTGCTGCTGTTGGTCGATTAACTTGTCGAGGGACTGTTGCCTCTGCTGGGCCATGGCCATTTGCGGTGGTGTCACAGAGGGGCTGTTGTCCTCATGTTGCCTTGCCACAGGGCTTGTGGGGGATGGCCAGTCGTCGTCTTGTGGCTGCACCTGCGTGGTATCCTCATGTTGTACGGGATGGGACAGACAGGGGGATTGGGACAGGTCATGGATGGATCTGACCTCGACATCCCCGTCTTCTGTGTCCGAGCATGCTGCCATCAATGGGGTGTCACCTATGGTGCTGCTGCCACCAGAGGCAGTGCCTTCTGTGGCATCCATTGGGGGGACCTGTGGTGGTGGTGTTGTGGCCATGCTGGCTGCTGGGGTGCCTGTTGATGTTCCCTCCTCTGTGCTGCCACCTGATTTGTGCTGCTGCCGTGTCTTGATGCGTGCAGCTGAGGTGGAGGGTCTCTGGCCGTTGGTCTTGGCCCTCTTTGCAGGTGTGCTGGTAGGGGTGTCCTGTAGCTCGTCGTTTGGATCGGACCCTTTGGTGGAGTAAAGGAGGGCGAGGGTTATTGATGGGTCAGTGGGAATTGGAATGGCATTGTATCACATGCATTGGGGTGGTACCTGAGGGTGATTTGGGTCGGGGTCTTGGAGGTGCTTTGATTTGTGTGTGGAGTGAGGGTGCAGTTGTTTGGCAGCCTGCAGTTAGGGTGTGCCTGCTGCACGTGTAGTGCGTGTATTAGGGGTTTTTAATTATTTATGTATTTATTGTGGGTTTTGACGTGCGCTTTCAGGCCGATGTGTGTGGACGTTCTCCTGGACATGTGTTTCTGTTGCACTATGTGGACGCATGGTACTTCACATGGTTGGACTTTGTGGATTTGGCATTGTTTTATCTGGCCCACCTACCTGAATCTTCGGATGTCTGCACTCCTTTCTCCATCCCTCCGACTCCCTCTATGCTCTCCATTCCGATGGTGGAGGCACAGATTTCTTCCCAGGGGGTCAACTTGATGGGTGATTCAGGACCTCCCCCGGTGGCTGTGGCAATGTTGCGGTTGGCAGAGAGTATGCTGCGGACGCGTATCCGCAGGTCGTCCCATCGCTTGCGGCATTGCTGTGGGGTGCGGGGTGCGGTCCCCACCGCACTTACCCGCTGTGCCACCAGAGCCCATATGGCCTTCTTGTTTGCAAGTGCCGTCCTGGTCATTTGCGTGGAGAAGACGACGGCAGCATTCTCCTGGAGGGTCTCTGTTAGCACGGTGAGTTCCTCACGGGAGAAGTGGACCTGCCGCTTGCGGTCGCACGCTTTCTTCGCTACTTTTCCCATTTTTCTTGGTTTCGCTAGGGTGGTTGACGGGTTGGGGTGTGTTTCAGGGTAGTGATTTTAGTGGTTGTGTGGTTTTGGTGTTTTTATAGGTGTACGCCGGGATGTTTCCCGTTCCGGGCCCATGTTTTAACTTCCGTTTCCGTATATTTCCGGGCACCGTACTTTCCGGTAGGCGCACACTGCGGTGACCGCTAAGAGGGGTGGCGGTATTGCACCTAGGGCGCCATACGGCGGCGGTGTGGGCCGTTTTGGGGTCATTTCCGCCATCGCGGACTTTGCACTTCCGCCGTGGCGTGGTGCTCGTGCCCGATGGGTCGGAATGGGCCGCACTTTGCTCCTTCGTACAATGGCGGAAACGCTATTTACGCTGTGGCGCTCCGGTCAGTCGCTTTCCGCAAGGGTCGTAATTGAGTATTACATTACGTTCAAATGGTGACACATATTGCATACTTCGTTCATTCCTCCTGGGATAATTAATTCCATCTTTCTATCCAGAAGGTTTCTCTCTGGTCGTGAAGTTTTGGCATATTGTATCCTCCTTATCTTTTTTCAATGGTTTCTAATATTTGGAATTTCATTTGAGATATGTGATGTCTGGCTTTGAGAAAGTGCGTTGTGATGGGGTATCTGGTATTTCCTAATTAATGCGTCAGTGGTCCTTTCATCTAAAGGAAGATACAACTACTCTCACTATTCACACACATTTTGTCGTTTATGTGGAAACTTGGTATCTGAAACAGTGTCTCACTTGATAACAGAATGTGAAAGCTTAGACTCACTACGCAAGAAGTTTTTCAAAGCATATGACAATGCGACCACTATTAATGAAATACCCTCTTTATGGTTGGCTTTTATTCAGGGAATATATACAAATTTAATATATTTTATTGTTTGATTTTACATGCATTTAGTTGAAATGTTTAAATGTCTTTATTAAGTTTTGATCATTCCGTGGCTTTCCTGTGAATCATGAAATTGTTTGTATATGATCTGTATGTTATGTGTTATACAAAGCCTTGTTGCTACATGTATATCAAATAAAAGAAATTGAAATTGAATTAATTACATTCAAATGGTGATATATATTGCATTCTTCGTTCATTCCTCCTGGGTGTAATTAATTCATTCTTTCTATCCAGAAGGTTTCTCTCTGGTCCTGAAGTTTTGGCATATTGTATCCTCCTTCTCTTTCATCAATAGTTTCTAATATTTGGAATTTCATTTGAGATATGTGATGTCTGGCTTCGACAAAGTGTGTTGTGGCGGGGGATCTGGTATTTCCTATCCTGATGTTTGATCGATGCTCATTCCATCGTAGTTTAGCTTCCTTGTGGATTGCCAAACGTAGTATTTCCCACAGGGGCACTTTATGGTGTAGATGATGTTGCTGTCACATGTGGACCAAACGTTCAAACAGTCAGATGTGCTCACTCTACCAGTATCTTTTACTAAACTACAGTCAATGAACAAGGAATTGTGCATAAAAAGTAGAGAACTCAACTTGTGCCTGTTGGGAGTAGAAGAATTACAAGAGAAAGAGAAGTATATGATACATTTTGTTGTCAATATCTTATCAGATATGCTTGCGAAAGGGACAGTATATATTACTGATTTGGATGGTGCATACAGAGTGGGGAAAACAACAGCGGAACAACTACCAAAGATTATGTTCACGCTTACAAGACTCAGCACAAAGGAGAGATTTCTCCAAATGGCAAGGTAAAAAGGGACTGTGATGTTACGGGGCTGCCACAATTTCTCCAGACTTTCCTAAATAAGTTTTCAAAAAAAGGAAATGCTTCATGGATGCCAAAGCCCTTGCAAGACAACTAAACAGAAAGGCAATGTTAAAGAAAACAGCAATTTTGAGACTGTTCCTGTCTGAAGGAGTTAAACGCACGGAAGACACCCAAGGAGCCAGTGAGATGGCTGAAAACCCTTTGCTAGACACAATGGAATATTTTATTTTATTTTGCAACATTAGTAAATCTGAAATAATGTATTTATTTATTTATTGATTGTAATATTAATAATAATTAGCTTTTGGTTAAGATGTAAAAGTAAACACGACGAACAGTACCGTTAACGGATGTCTCTTGTGGAATCCAAGCAAGAGATGTTCCTGTCATTTCTGGGGAAAGAAGGTCATGTAATACAATGTTATAAGGTCCTTTGCTCTAACTCTGCATATGCACTGAAAGCCAAGGCAAACAAAAACAGACGAGAAGGAATATGTTGGAGACACAAGCAAACTTAAATCTAGAGATGGTCATCTGCTTCCTAGCTCTCCTCGTTCCCCACAAGAAATTATTTTATGTATCCATGTATGGGTTCTGTAAGGAAGACATGGTATCAAGATAAAACAGACACAAGTGAGAACAGTTCCAGGGTGTTTATTAAAGGGGAGGTGCACCGGGAGGCAAAGCCGTGGAGCGAAGGCCTGGAGACAAGGCCAGCACCCCTCTGTGCAGCTCCGCTGCGAGGGACTGCCAGCACGACCCCCCGCACACCCGCCGCCCTCCCAGCTGACTTCATGATCAGCTTCGGTGCACCGGAGTGCCTGCCGAACAATCCAACAGCTGATCGATCCCACGAGGCTACAGGAGCCTCCAATATGGCCCCCACGGTCACCGCAGCAACCAACACAACAAGGAAGCCGGATTGGCTCTGCTCCACTCCCCGTCCCTCCCCTCCTGCTTTAAATGGATGGGAGGTGCACCGGGAGGCGAAGCCGTGGAGCGAAGGCCTGGAGACAAGGCCAGCATCCCTCTTTGCAGCTCTTCGCTGCTCATCGCCATCCGCCAAGACCGACCGGCAATCACTGTCTAGAGGTAAGAGGATCCATGCATCCCCTCCCACCCTGCTCCTCACAGCTGATTCTAGATGCGATAGGCTACGCACACGCACTTTCTAACCCCCACACAGAATTGTGCCACAACCCACAAGCATTCGGAATACTCGCCTACCCTCGAGACCCAATGCCACCTCCAGATCGTCTGCCACAGGTACGCTCCCGCGCACCAGATCCCTTTGTACCTCTCTCCAGACGAACAACCCCCAAGGCCCCCACCCCTCACCCAGCACAGCCATTAGATCTGTATCGAGGGCACCAGACAAAAAAACTAGAGCTAAACCTCTTGCACCCCCTAAGGTCAGATCTGAGGTCTACAAAACAGCGACCTTAATGCCTGTGACTCCTGATAATGGGACCCCCACGATTGCCAATTCTTCTACCTCACCAGTCGAATGTATTGATGTACCTGCCACTGTTACCATGCCTATGACCCCTGAAAATGGGACCCCCACTATTGCCAATTATTCTACCTCACCAGTTGAATGTATTGATGTACTTGCCACTGTTACCATGCCTATGACCCCTGAAAATGGGACCCCCAATATTGCCAATTCTTCTACCTCACCAGTTGAATGTATTGATGTACCTGCCACTGTTACCATGCCTATGACCCCTGAAAATGGGACCCCCGCTATTGCCAATTCTTCTACCTCACCAGTTGAATGTATTGATGTACTTGCCACTGTTACCATGCCTAGGACCCCTGAAAATGGGACCCCCGCTATTGCCAATTCTTCTACCTCACCAGTTGAATGTATTGATGTACTTGCCACTGTTACCATGCCTAGGACCCCTGAAAATGGGACCCCCGCTATTGCTAATTCTTCTACCTCACCAATTGAATGTATTGATTCACCAATTGAATGTATTGATGTACCTGCCACTGTTACCATGCCTATGACCCCTGAAAATGGGACCCCCACTATTGCCAATTCTTCTACCTCATCAGTTGAATGTATTGATGTACCTGCCTCTGTTACCATGCCTGTGAGCCCGGACACTACAGCCCCCCCACCAGATGCCACCCCCCTCACCCCCCATCTCAAATGTGCCCTGATTAACGCCCGTTCCGTCAATGCCCATGCCCTGGATATCCATGACCTCATCACCACGAACAACCTAGACATCCTCATGGTCACCGAAACGTGGCTGCATGAAGCCTCAGGCCTTGCGCTCTTCCTTGCACTCCCACCTAGCTACACTGTCATTAGGCAAGACCGGCCCACCAAAGGTGGTGGAGTTGCAATCATAGCCAAAGACTCAACATCAGAAAAAATGACAAAACTACGAACGACATCAATGACTACCTCCAAATTAAACTCTCCACCTCCCACCACTGCACCATTACACTTCATCTGGTCTACCGGCCACCCGGCCCCATAGGAGACTTCCAATCCACTATCACTCACCTTTTGGCAGACAACCTAAAGAAATCTACCAAAGCGATCCTCCTCAGTGATGTCACCTTGGTCTTAATGACCCCAAGGATCCTGATTCCAAAGCACTCAACTCGGCCCTTGAAACTCTGGGTTTCTTCAACACTGTCACAGACCCTACCCCCTCATTGGGCAGGACACTTGACTGGATTGCTCAGCACAACTGCCCTCTAACAATCACTGGCAACTCCCCCCCACTATGGTCTGACCACCACACCATTACCTTCAACATCCCCACCTCCTCCCCCCCCACATCACCCCCCCCACCCTCTACCTCCCGCCCTCACCAGAAGCACCTGCCTCCTCACCAAAGAAAGACTTCTACCATTCCTCCAGGTTCCTGCCTTCAGATCTCCCTTCTCCAATGACCCAGAAACCCTGGCGCAAAACTACAACAAGGCTATATCGGCAGCAATCAACTCCATTGCTCCTCTCAAACCTCGGAAGTCCAAACCCACAAGCCACACCAACACCTGGTTCAGCCCAGACCTACTCAAACTCCGGACGAACAAACGCTCTGCCCTTGTGCGTTGGCAAACCTCCCAAGATGACAAAGACAAACTTGACTTGAAAACCCGCTCAAAAAAGCCATCATTCAAGCAAAATCCAAATCATTCGAAGCCAGAATAACCGAAGCCAATTCCAACACCAAAGAAATGTTTACCATATTCAGGGAACTTGAAACCCCTACCCCTACCCCTACACCCCAGAACTTCACTAAAGACAAAGCCTGGTGCGACGGCATCCAAACTGCCATGCGCAACAAACTAGACCTCCTTCAAGCCAAAATCTTGAACTCCAGACTCTCTCTGCCCACCCCCCTACTCCCGCCCCCCCCTCTCTCTAGATGCCTCCCCCACCTTCTCCTTCAAAACCATCCAGGAGAAAGACATCATTACCCTAATGAAAGGCATCAAACCCTCCAACAGCCTTTGTAAACGCATCCTTCACTACAGGTATAGTACCCTCCTCCCTCAAAGAAGCATGGGTCAGGCCTCTCATAAAGAAACCCACACTTGACCCCACCGCACCTAACAACTACAGACCCATCACCACCGTCCCCTTCCTCCTTAAAATTCTGGACATAGCAGCCTATCTGCAAGTCCAACACTTCATCGAAGAGAACCAATTCCTAGGCCTGAGACAATCTGGGTTCCGCCCAAAACACGGAACCGAGACCGCCTTACTGGATTTAAAAAAACAGATGGATGATGCCAGAGACCTGGGCAAACCTGTCCTGCTCCTCCTCCTCGATCTCTCTGCTGCGTTTGACCTAGTGGATCACGACGTTTTATGCCACCACCTCACCTCCACTGCAAATTTTTCAGCCCATGCTAGTGCTTGGATCACTTCCTTCCTACATGGAAGGACCATGCAGGTCTTCTCTGATCTAGCTACTGCATCCCAAACCATTATGCTGTGTGGGGTCCCACAAGGCTCCTGCCTCTCTCCCACCCTCTACAATATATTCACTCGCCCCCTCTTCCTCATCCTTGACGCCATGGGGATCTCATACACTAATTACATGGACGACACGCAGATCCTCGCCATGGGGATCTCATACACTAATTACATGGACGACACGCAGATCCTCGTGACCCTGACAGGCGACTATGAGACTGACTCCAAGACCCTCAACACCATCTATAACGCAATCCAAACCTGGAGGGCTGCCAACAGCCTCTGTCTCAACTCTGACAAAACTGAACTCCTACTTGTAGGCTCCCCCGACACCCTAAAGAAACTTGACGTGCAGTTCTCCCACTTCACCATTGACTCTATCATAATTCCAGTATCTGAGTCAGTGAAAACCCTAGGCGTCTACCTGGACTCCAATCTGTCCATGACCAGACAGGTGAACGCCATTGCCTCCTCAGCTGCCTACCAGGCCAAACTCCTCAATGCAGTTAGACCCTACCTCTCCAGTGACACCTGCACAAACATAGCTAGGGCTATCACGGGGTCACGGCTGGGCTACTGCAATGTCCTCTTCCTAGGGACCTCCACAAAAAACCTTGAGAAACTGCAAGTCACTCAAAACAACTCTCCGCGCAGCACAAGGCATCTCCAAAAAAGAGCATATATCTACTGCCAGAAGAGCCTCCCACTGGCTACCTATAAAAGAGAGGATCATCTTCAAAACCTTGACCCTCACCCACAATTGCATCCACTCTGCAGAACCAGCCTACCTGGCACAAAGGATCCTCCCAGCCATGTCCTCAAGACCAACCAGGACCCCCTACACCAACCTACTCACTGTACCCAGGGTAAAAAAAGCAAGAGCAGTGGATGGCAGCTTCCCCTACCTTGCGGCCCTACACTGGAATGCCCTCCCCACTGCCCTGCGAGCTGAACCTTCTCTGACCACCTTCCGCAAAACCTTGAAAACCACCCTGTTTGCTTGATTCTCTACCGTCTCTCATGTACACCCGCCATATGTATACCTGACCTGTGTACGCCTCTATGCATATTATATGTTACGCCTATGTACCCAATCTGTAACTTATACATAATGTAACTAAGTTGTCTGCAAGTAACAGCGCCACAATGCCCTTGGGCTGCCTGCGCGCTATACAAATGTAAAAAATAAAAAATGAAATAAAATAAAAACTGTAAAAATGGGTGAGATAAATGCCTAATCTAAACCTAAATCTAAGATGGGAGAAAGCTACAACCATCAAATAATAATAAGGCAGTCCTGGTGTGGTCTTGCCAAATAAAAAGGGCCTCTACTAAATAAAACAATTGCCAATCCTTACTGCTAAGTTACAAAAGAGTGTGAGATAGTGTTCACAAGAAAAGAAAGAAGTTTTCACAAAATGATGAGTCAGTATGTTATAGCTGGGGTCTTCCTTCCCCACATTTTTAGCACGGGACAAGGCGGGACTCTCGAGCACAGCACACTCCTGGGCCTTTCCAGCATGAGCTTTCAGTTCTTTTAAACGATATCAGAACCTTCTGTGGCCAATTCTCTTCTCATGCAAAGTCTCTTGCCTCAGAGGGCCTGATGAACCAAAACAACAAACAAAAGTTCAGTTTTAGTTATCTTCACGTCGGGTGATTTCTCTTCACCCTTGGATCCCCCTCAACTGGGCTCCGATCCATCTTGCAACGTTGGCCTCCCTCAGTTGGGTTCACTATGGCCTTTCACTCAAAATATCAGCAATTTGTAACATTCAAGAATCTCAATGTCTTTTTAAACAATCATTCTCTGTGCACATCCCTCAGCCGGGTTCACATTTGTCATCACAATGTTCACGGGCGTATCATGGTTCACCCTGATTCACAGGCATCTATCAGCCAGGTTCACATGTGCCAATTATCACAACTCTCTTAGTTTTCACCATGTGTCAAAAACTTTCGACTGTACGAGGGATTTTACTTGGCCCTCATGTGACCACGTTGACACTACACAGGGCCTCTCGTAAGGCCTCTTGGTCTTTCTAGTTTTGTTAGCCAAAATGTTCTTAGTTCAATACTTCCCTTCCATTCAGCAGAGGAATACCAGATAGAATCCTTCGAATGAGCACCCACGTGGTGCCGGACCACTCTATGCCTGGTTCCAACTTCACTCACAAAAGACTGTTGTCTATTATCTTCTTTCAGTAAATATAATGTTGCCACTGCGACCTTGGGCTCTGGGCTCAACACAGTCCGGTCCACTATCAGTTTCTATCGATTCCCCGGCTGTGTTGAACTAGTTGGTGTTTCCTTTGTCACTGGAGTTAAGGACAGTATCACAATGACAACCTTTTCTCCCCGCCTTCGCAATTAGTGCAGGAGGGTTTCACGTACCGCTGACATCTGATACGCCACACCTCAGCTGTGATTCCCGGTCTTACGTTTTCTTGCACAGAGTCTTTGTGGGTCTGGGTTGAAAAGGGCAAGGGCAATTCCCTCCTGGTCGTTCTTTCAGATCTCTCTGCCTTTCTCCTCCGTTTGAACTGCCATCCCAGAATGGCGGCCTCCTTGTTTGTTCGACCTTGCTCAAAGTGTGCTCTCATGCTCGGCCTTTTATCCCAATGGGGAAGGGAGAAGGCCGTCAGATGTGTGTAGTTATTATCAATTGCCTGACTCTGCTTGACTCTTGTGTTGGAACATGTCAGTTAAACAGCCCTGGTGTTAGTCTGTTGTCTTTCACGGTGTAAGAAAGTGTTTGTGTCGGAAAGGGGGTGAGAGGTAGAGCTTCTGAATGTCCTACGGGTAAGATGGGGAAAACGTGTTATAGGGAAGGGGTACCGCATCTCAATTGTCAGTGTCCCACTTCCACTCACCAAGGAGCCCCCCATCCAGGTGATCCTCCCGCACTGGTCCACCCTCAGGAACTGGATCCAATAGCGATGGCCATGTCCTGGCCACCTGGATGACAGATCCCCGGGGACTAGCGGGTGGGGCACCTTCAGGTTTCTCAAAGTTCTAAGCACAAACCGTACATCGCTTTGCCCATTTTTCAGAAGATACTATGTCATTGTTGCAGCATTGGTGGGGCATTCTTTTTGCATGGACATACATAACGTGATTATTAAATACTCCACTCTTATATTAATGTAATTGTACATTATATGGAGCCATGGGGATAGGAAATGCATGAAATATTGTCACGATCTGATCAGTGACTGGAATGGAATAGACCCAAAGCATGCAAATCTACTCTTGCCCCTTGTGTTGCATGGTAAGGCCTATTGTGGGGATGGAATCATTACAATTATATTTATTGCAACATTGCAATATTATAAGCACTTAGTGGGTGAAGTACACTGATATGGGCCTTAGCTTATAATACAGAGTTTAATATATATACCTAATAGACAGTCATTTTGCAACCATACAGCTATGTTTTGGGACTAGTTGTATGGAAATGGGATTTTTATTAACGTATCCTTATTTCATTGTTTCATCTGCTTCCGATTGGATATTACATCCTTATTCCTCACATGCAAGGATGCAATATATCCCTATGTTTGCACACGTTTGCACATAGCATAGATACAATCCCAATGGGTTATACGCACATATACTATATCGCTTGGACCATTGTAATGTTAGTGCAAAAGGTCGTGACCACTTGCTATCAGGAGTCTGTCATTGAATGTCATGAGGGCATTCTTTTTTGCAGGGACATGCGTACATGGAATTTGTAATACTCCATCCTTATATACATGAATGTAATTAATTGTGTAATGCAAATTAGGAACAGTGGTTTGGAAATTGTTTTTTTATTAATTTATTTGTATTTAATTGTTTTTATTGGATTAGCAGAGGTGCTCCCTAATTAAAAGGAGAGCTAGGCTCTCATGTAATAGTTGTTTCTTATTCTTATTTATCTAGTTCACTTACACCTGTGTTATAGTATAATATGGCATCAGAGGACAGTGTGTTAATAAAAAAGTATCAGAGAGAACCATATACACTGTGAAGAATGGTTTAAAATTGTGTCTTCGAATGTTAACGGCCTAAATAACCCCATAAAACCCCATAAAAAGGACAAAAATCCTGATCTACCTAGGAAAGCTAAGGACAGATATTGTCCTGATACAGGAGACGCATCTAACTAGGGCAGAGTCTGTTGAAATCTGCAGAATGTAGATTGGTCAGGTTTTCGCCTCAGTATATAACTCTCAATCAAGGGGAATAGTGATATTACTGCCGAAAAATAGCCCTGCATCGGGGATCTCAAGGAGGGATGAGTGTTGGTTGCACAGCTTAAAGTGCAAGAAGCAATGATAACAATTTGTAACTTTTACTCACCATCAGTCAATGCTGAATTGTTTTTTAATGACTTGGGACGGCTATTGCAAGTTAACACAACTGGTAACAGTATACTTGCGGGTAATTCAACGAGGTTCTTGATCCATTATCAGACAGAAGTGGAGGATGAAACCGTCACAATTAAAACAATTCTGGTCCCAGGACACTCAAAAATGTGGTCGAAGAATTTAAATGGCAAGACACCTGGTGGCTTGAACATCCAACAGACAGAGATTAGAGTTTTCACTTAGGGGACGATGATTTTTTTTTACTCTAGAATAGACTTCATATTGACCTATGTTTGGGACGATGCGGATAATGAAATAGGCACTATTCGTCTTTCAGACCATGCCCAATTGGATTGGTCAGAACATTTGACTATGTAATTAAGAGATCTGTATATTGGAAAACGAACACTAGTCTTCTGGAGAAAGATGAAGTCAGGGAACATGTTATTGAAGAAGCTGAAGCGTTCATAGACATTAAAAGAAAAGGAGGTATGGACGATAGAACTGTTTAAGAGACATTCAACCGCTATATTGGAGGTCTCCTTAAACGATTATCAAGCAAGGCAAATCTGTATGCGATATAGAAACAAGAGGGCTTGAAGAAGATATCAAATGCTTGGAAAATAATAATTATGCTTGTAACTATGAAGATCGGAGAAGAGAACTTGTTCACCAAAAATACAAATTCAATACATTGTTAACAGGTAAGGCAGAATTTTCATTGTTTGGAACACGATGTACATACTATGAGGATGGTTAAAAATGTAGCAGACTTTTGGCCCATCGCTCAAAATAATTAAAAATGAAAAGTTTATTTGCACAATAAGGAGGAATGATGGAAAAATTTCATACAATTGTGCAATTATCAACAACGCATTTAAGGAATTTTACAAGAAGCTTTGCACGACTGAAAATGTTAACAAAGCCATGAATGAGTTCCTGAGAAGATTAAAAATGCCTAAACTAATGCAATCAGAAAAAGAGGGATTAGAGAAATAAATATCAATTGAGGAACTCATTAAAGTGGTTAATGCTCTGTACACAGGGAAATGTCCGGTACCTGATGGCTTTCCATTGGAATTCTACAGGATCATGCCAGTGGCAGTATTTGATGGGATGAAAGGCATGTACGACTCATCACTACAACAAAATATGTCACTGGGCTCTCTACGTCAGGTGATGATTACATTAATTTAAAAAAAGGGTAAAGACGAGACACACCTCAGTGGTTTCAGACCCTTAAGCCTGATAAATAATGATTGTAAGATTTTAGTGAAGGTGATGGCAAGAAGACTAGAAGAGAACCTACTGAGATTCATTGACGAAAACCAAGCAGGTTTTGTGAAAGGTTGCCACTCAATTAATAATTTGCAAAGGTTGATACTTACAATATCAGAAGGACAGGAAATGAACTCACCAATAGCAGCTTTATCTCTAGCGCAGAGAAAGCTTTTGATTGGATTGAATGGAACTTTCTGTTCAAATTAATGGAGAAGCTGGATTTTAGTCAATCTTATCTAGATTGGATCAAGCTTTTATACAAGGAACCATCTGCTTCTGTGGTCACGAATGGCACATGTTTCTGCCCTTTCACTACTAGCCGCAGAAAAATACGGGGATGCCCTCTCTAACCATTATTTGTTCTAGCAATGGAACCACAAGCTGCAATTTTAAGAGGAAATAAGAATGTAAATGAAGGGGTGGAATAGAGAGTTTGGTTATATGCTGACGATTTATTGCTGGTACTCATCGACCTAAAAAGCTCAATGGCAACTTTAATGGAAAGGATCAGCATATATGGTAAAGTCACTAGCTATAAAATCAACTGGTCAAAGTAGGAAGCTTTACCCATAACGTGGCAATGCCACAAAGAAGACATAGTTCAGTATGGTTTCTACTGGTGTCCAGTTAGAATGAGATATCTATTTGGCTGACACATAACATGGGCGAGAAGGTGAAGACTAACATGTCTGAGGCCATTAATAGTCTGAAAGTAGAATCGGGAAGATGGTCAGCTCTAAATCTATCGCCTTGGGGCAAGGTAAACGAACTGAAAACAATAGCAACACCAAAAATTCCTATAGCTGGGAAATTCTGATATCCTAGAAATGATACCACTTTCACTAGAGAAACAGGTGTTTAAAGAGTTGGATAGTTTGTTTCAGATGTTTCTTTGGGACAAGAAACCACAGAGATTGGTTTTGCGGAACTTACAATTACCGGGCGAGAAAGGAGGTCTAGGGGTACCAACTACAATCTGGCTTTCACGGCTCAACCTTTACTTACATTCTGGTCTGATAGACCCAATGAATGGTTGAAAGCTGAACCAAACACAAAGGGATCATTAGAACCCTTGTTAAACACAATCACACAAAAGACAGACGACCACAATGAGTTGACTGAGTTTATTAGAAAATGCTGGAGGGGACGGTCAGGGCTACTAGATTGCAACCCGTAGACGGATAAAAAGACATCTATCTATATGGTTTAACCCTAAATTACTGAGAATAATAAAATACTTTATTGGCCCTGCTGGCAATTATATTGGGTGTGTTTTCTTGATGACTTGGTAGAACATGGGCAATGGATTTTGTTTGGTACACTTTAAAAAGGACAGAGGATGGAGGTGTGTTAATTTGGCCAATATAGAAACTTTAAAAATGTTATTAAGAAAGTTTGTAACTTGGATGAAGAACTGAGAACCCCGAAACACCCATGGGATGTTTTGATTTTATGTCATTTCATGTACAGATTTTTTTTCGATGAGTTTTTAACGAATATTTTTGACAAAAACACGAATTGAAATGTATTTATATTTATTTTTGGAGGGGTTGTCCCCAACCCCCATCCCCTTTTGTTTTTTCTCTATTCCCGACCCCCCCCCCTTATATACACTTTCCCACAGCACCCCCCTATATTTCTCTATGAGTTTTTTGCATTGAAAAAGTTTCATTAAAAAACTAATTGAAAATAAATCAGTCAATGAAAGGACGTTGTACCATATTTTAATGCAATTGGAGAGTCGAGGTCACCTAGACGCAGCAGTATAGTCACTACTTCAGAATGTGAGACCGATTAACAAGCTTTTATACAAGGAACCATCTGCTTCTGTGGTCACGAATGGCACATGTTTCTGCCCTTTCACTACTAGCCGCAGAAAAATACGGGGATGCCCTCTCTAACCATTATTTGTTCTAGCAATGGAACCACAAGCTGCAATTTTAAGAGGAAATAAGAATGTAAATGAAGGGGTGGAATAGAGAGTTTGGTTAAAAGGATTAGGAAATGAAGTCAGTGAAGGGGAATTAAGTAATTTCTGTGAAATATCAAAATGACTTCCCTTAACCTGAGTGACAGAGCAAGGCAGATAAAGTTACTAAGCGGGGTTTTCTGGGCTCCTCAGATATTAAAAGAGAGGGGTATGAGTGATTCAGATGAATGTTGGGGTTACAGACACAGGCTCTGACTCACAGCAAGGAGACTTCTCATACTCTCAGAAATGTTGGGTATATACAGCTGCAATGACTGCCAAAAAGTGAATACTGTCTGGCTGGAAGATGACTAAACTTCCAATTCAGGAGGATAGCTCAGGGGCAATGTGCTGCCTTGGAAGCAAGATGACACGGAGCAGGTTCGATCCCCGGGTCCACGCTTGGAAACCTCTGAGTATTAAGCACCTTATAAATAATCTATCATTTCATAACTAAAACAGAGTGGGCACAAGTCCTGTACCTGAAATCTACTCACATTATGGACAGAGAAAATGAAGGGCTTCTTAGGCCATTTATCTGCAGCGACCACCATCTGACAGGATCAGGAAATGCTGTTTTCACATCTGCTTCTGCAGCAACATTTTCTGCGACTCCCTTGTTGGGCACCGCGTTTCGTGCGGAGTACTGTGTGTTTTGGCATGCTGGCACTTCCATTATTTCTTGAAATAGGTGTTCGTTCAACAGAAGTCGTGAATTTGACTGAAAATGAGATTTCTTACAATGTATATTTGTTCATTCGGATTCAATAAATTATCAATTGTCTCAGGAGGATAGCTCAGGGGCAATGTGCTCGCCTTGGAAGCAAGATGACACTGAGCACCACAGGTTCAATCCCCGGGTTTGTACTTTGAAACCTCTGGGTATTAAGCACGTTATAAATAACCTATCATATCATTCAAAAACGATCAGGTTAGCATATGTATCAAACCGCTGTACATATGATATTTATATGTTAGGCACATCACCGGTTTATGATCTGTCTTTAAAATGTCCTTACAGACTCCATTTCGGTGCCATAATCCATCCACCGTTTTAAAAACATTATTTTGATTTTTTCCTGTCATTCCCTTCATCATCTTTTCACTTTTTTCCACCAGTATCATATTTGTGAAGATATATAGGATATTTTTTCTCAAAATGCAAAATGATTTCGTTTGGTGATTTCCTTTATTTCTGAGTCAGAGCTCACGAGAAGATTTGGGGGAAGCGTTGCTGACAGGAAGGGAAGGTGCACAAACATAGTAGGCATGCGCCTGAGGTGGGAATTGGAAGGGGATATACTCAAAATTAGTGCCCACCTGCCTGCCATTGGAAGGGTCAACGTCTGGGCACATTAGTCCTTATAAGTGCTGGATACCCATAGCCATGGGTAAACCATTTATTCAGGCTGGCTTGATTAGAAAACAGATGAAGCCAACACGTGCTGTAAAGCATTCTTTATCTCGCAATGTCTCACTCTGTGGGGGTCACTACAACTTTGTAGCGGCAAAGGAAAAAGTTTGCCGGTGGGATGGAAGAATTACCTCCACCCTACCAGCAAAATTTAGCTTGTATCACGGGCAATCCCCCCATGGAGCCTAATGGGATTCCATGGGGCTCATTACGAGATTGGCGGTAACCCGCGGGTGCCACCGGGATGGCCCGGGATGTCAGGCGGCAGAAAATGTTGTTGCCCATTCCCGTAGAGTCCCATAGGACTGGGAGTGGGGACACGGAAGCACCAGCACCGTTGCTAAAGTGTTAATTCCGGACCGGCAGACTTGTAATGAGGCCATATGAGACTGAGATTTACCTCCCTTACCGGCACTCATAATACTGAGTACCGGTAACGGTAACACAGTTTGCTGCTATCCTGGCAGAAATACCACCAGGATACCTCTGTCTCTTTTCATTTAGGTGAGAGTCTTGATATCTGGTACACATTTGCTAGAGCCACCCCAGCCGTCGCTGACAGGTGTAAAGCAAGACAAATAAAATCAATATCTTTAGTGCTCGTTATTTTTTTTGAAGCGACTGTTAAGAAAACACACGAAAAAGAAAATTATTTATTTGTACTTAAATTGTGAGCAGGCCGATATTCAAATTTGACAATGTTCATTTCTAATGATCAGTAGTTCCAGTAAATATTTGTCATGATAATAATAATGTTAAACTTATCTGACGATCAAGCACATTATGAAAAAGTAGAATAACGTGTGACATGCCTTACCCATGCCACATTAGCAGTGCAGGTCGTTCCCACTTCTTCCACACAGGTCCTCAATATGCCATAAAGGTGGAGCGGGTGGGCTCAGGTACCCAGGTCAGGAAGGGGTGGGGAGAAATGGACAGCCGGGAGCGAGTGGCAGAAGTAGAACACGATCAGTGCAATGTGAGGAGGGAGAACCCAGGTACAGAGACAGGAATCACAGGTGGGTGAACGGGAGCCACCTTTCAAGAATAAGTTGTGAGAAGTGGGAAGGTTGAAGCGGAGGGGCCTCCCTTGAAAGTGGCAGGTCTTTGAGGGACAGGGCGATCCACTGAGGGTAAGGGCTGCACAGCAAAGGCTACAATGAAAAGACCTGTGCTTCAAATAGCAGAGTGGAAAAGACATGGAAGCGGGATAGCCAGATATATTATTTTCTGAGATAAGGTTATCATTCCAGGATGGTGAGTCTGGGACACTTCTATTGCACTCTCTCGAAATACCCCTATGAAAAACGGGAAGGGGATAAATAACACCAGTGAAGTTTCCAGCCTGATTTGCATAAAATCGACGAATAGTTTGGGAACAGAAGACCTAAAGCAGATCGTTATATTGGACAAATATGTCCGCAATAAAAAGTTGTATTCTTGAATCACTAAGTACATAATGCCTGCTGGGATTGCTGCTCCTTTCATTTTTCACAACACTCACCAAAACACTGAAACTTGTTCAGACAGCCTCAAGACATGACTGTGAGAATAGCATGGCTGCCTCATCAGCCACTTCATTGGAGCCCTCGGGGTTCATCTGACCATATTGTTTCCTTTCCTGGGTATTGGCATAGGTGTTGCTGTGCACATGCCAAGTTCCCGGTGCACAGAAATCCTAAGAAAAGACTCTCCCTTTGAGGGTAAGGAAGGGGTTAATGTAGTTAATTGTGTTTGAGCCGCTGCCGAGTTTGTTTCCCTCTCTTAGCACGCTGACGTTTTCTTGCCCCTCCCTGCACTGCTCTCTTCTCTCTTATCACCCCATCAAACTGTGCTCTCTGGTGGATGCCTGTCAGTAGGCTGTGTGGTTTCAGTGCTTGTCTCCTCTTGCTACAAGTGCCTATGCAAAAGAGTGTCATGAATATGATAATGGCCACAGTGCAATTACTGTTGGGCCTTTTCTCATAACCTCTTGTCTCTGGGGATCCCCTGCAGGTTTACTGTCGGCATTTGGGACCCTAGATGTCATTTGGGGGTTGCCAGGTGTACCAGATGAGCAGATGTGAGAGGCAATGTTTTATTTGGGGGGGTGTTTGCCAGGGATCAGCCCTGGCACTTATTTATGAGCCCCAGCACTTATTGTCTCAGACTCACTTTAATTATGAAGTGGTGATAGTCAGTGCATCCATCAACCACAGTGAGCAGGTGCGAGGTGCAGTGTAACCTACCTCAAATATGTTGACACTGTGAGGAACAGCTATGGGTGGTGGCAGCAGAGGTGGGGAACAGCGCCCTCCCTCCTCCCCCCCGCCCCCGCACCACCAGGCAGTGTCACAGGAGTGTGAGAACATATTTGGGCCCTGGCATTTCTTTTTTTTACAAATTAAGGGGAAATCCATCTCACAGTATCCCCCATTTTCTTTCTGATTGACTGTATGCATTGACATAAATAAGAGGACTCGTCTTCTATAGTGAATCGTCAAGGCAATACTTAACTGTAAGACTTTTGGGGAGCCGGTTTTCATCGGTGTGTAATCTGATTTTAACCTCATACTGGTGCTTCAGCATATCCTCGGTGACGTTGCAATCCCAAGTCAGATTCAATACGCCCAGAGTTTTTCCCATCTTCACCCTTAAATTGCTTGGGAGGAGGTCCCGATTCTCACCTGGAAGCATTTAAAAGAAATATGAGTAATGATGCCATGCAGAGCAGTGAATCTGCAAATACTATTAAAAAAAAAGGGAAACATGTATTTAAAGTGATAAGAGTCATCATTTTGAAAGTTTTACCTGTACTTTAGAAGGAAAGTGGAAAATCGTTGTGAGGGTATTTGAATATACTTATCAAGGGCGCACACATTCAAATGCCGTTTGTTCAGAGGATGCAGCTTTTAATGGCTCAAGTCATGGGATGCACGCACACATCTCTACACTTGCACCAATAATACATGTTTTGATAATCTGTCCAACAGGATCTTTTTTCACAATTATTTGCTCAAAGCAATTCAGGAATGCCCTGGGCATTTCCTACTTGCCACTTCTTTTTTATTGTTTTTATTTTTTATTGGACTGGTTTATACAAACCGTATTCTAAAAAAAGATATAATACAAACTGTAGTTGAAATATTTGAATTATTAAAATGTGTACTAAACAATACTATTAAATATGTACCCCATTTCTTTTTTTAAATGTATTTATTGCCCAGATAAGTACTAAACTTTATACACATCATTTTAAGACAATACAACACCAATATAAGTAGAACAGTTTAGGATCATCACATGTGCAATGTTAAGATCGTCATGTTAAAACCAAATGTAAACATCTTATCGCAGTGATGCACAGAATAAAGTCATGCCCAGCTAAAGTTTGATTCCAAAAGCGTTCATTTGTGAGTGGGTTCACATTGTACACTATTCTTAGAGAGGCACAGCTCCACCCTACTGATGAAGTCCAACCAGGCCGAAACACGTGTCTAGGGTTGCTGTTGGTACTCTTGTTCAGAGGAGAATTGGTCAACATTTCGTTGCTGGACCAAGGGCAAAGACTGATATGTTTTAGATATTACTCCTCTATGAAAGATAATGAGCTAAAGAATCTGGGTAAGACTCTTGTAACCAGGACTAATGTCCCACAGAGGGACTCCCAGGACCCCCCCCCTGTTTTTTTGCATAATTTAAGTAACTTTGTGTCTCACTCTAAGTTACTAGGGTAATCCAGACGTGGAGCTCTTGCTCACTGCTCTTAGAGAGGCAAAGCTCCACCCTACTGATAAGGTCCAATCAGAATGAAACACGTGTCTGGGGTTGCTGTTGATATTCTTTTTCAGAGAATCGCCCAGCATTTCGGTGCTGGACTGCCCCAGGGCAAAGACTGATGTGTTTTGGATATTTCTCCTCTGTGAAAGATAGTGAGCTAAAGAATCTGGGTAAGGCCCTCGTAACTGGGACTAATGTCCGGCAGAGGAACTCCCAGGAGCCCCCTTGTTTTTTTACATACATTTTTCAAACATTTTCATATTTCTAAAGTTCATCAATTAATTTCAACATACTTCAACATTTCACTCTAGCTAGTATAAGAGCCATATGTCTACCACTAAAAATTATTTTCCAAAATCCTCCTTCTACCTCATACCTTATTCTCGGAGCCTAAAGCTAGAGCAAATCCGGAGCTGTTTGGAGCATCTCTGAGAAGCCCTTGAGCAAATCTTTGAGAATTCCACTTGCACATGAGTATCTCCAAGATGCTCTAGAGAGATCGAGAGTTGCTCCAGTTTTAGGCCTTGTGAATAAGACTTGTATTAGCAAGAGACAATCTGAGGGCATCGCCAAGTTTGCTCCTGTGCAAATCTTTGAGAAACTGGCCCATAGAGTGCATATGCACGAACCATGGGATTCATTGCCGCAACAGCAAGGGTGCAATTAAAAAGTGACATGGAATGCAAGCAAATACCCATCACTGCATTATACAATAAATGTTAATGAAAGCAGATTGCAAAAGGCAAAGACATTATAGTAACTGCAGCACATAACCCTGCACAGCAGAAGGCACAGTTTCAAAATCATACAATTCGCCAATAATACCTGACTATCCACAACGAGTACACAAGTACGATACTCTATGCACACAGCATACATGGAAACATAAAACAAGGGCTGATATTCTCATTCACCCTTTACAAATAAGCATTGGGAAGCTGTTTATAGCATCTTCCAGGTTTAGCCAAGAGTGTAGTAAATATGTAGGCCCGTGAGACCCAACATGAGTGAGCGTTTCCAAATCCATAAAGGACTAGACACAGTTAAGGCCACAGTTGTGCCATTTGGACTTTTTTCCATATTTATTATTAATGTCAAGGGTCTGCAAACTTTAATTTTCCTGGTATGTTTGTAACCTTTGAATGTATTATTGTGTATGTAGGGCTTGTTTATGTGATCATGGTGATTTTACGGGTCAGCTTAGGTTGGTGGGCGGATGTGAGCTAGGGTAGGTGAGGGTGAGTGAGGGGAGTGGCAGGGGCCTGGGTGGGGCATAGCAGAGGTGAGCTCTGGTGGGTGGGAGAGAGTAGCGGTGAGCTAGGATGGGTTGGCCGATGGGGAGAGGAGTGGTCGCGTGGGTAGGGGAGAGTAGGGCTGAGCAAGGGTGAATGCATGAGGATACCGGGACGAGTTATGAAGAGCAGCAGTGAGTTAGGGTGGGTGAACGGTGGTGAGCCATGGGAGCAGGCAAGCTTTAGGAGCTGGGGTGAGCTTGGGTAGGGGAAGGCTTGTGAGGGTAGGTGGATGTAAGCAGGAGTGAGCTAGGTTGAGTGGGTACTGGTGAGCCTGAGTGACCTAGGGTGGGTAAGTGGGATGAGCAAATTTGAGTGAAGATGAGCTAGGTCAGGTAAGGGAGAGGTAGGGTAGGTAGGTGGGGAAAGGAGGTATCCTCTAGGGTATGTGAGTGGAGGCAAGCAGGGTTGAGCTATTGTGAGTGGGGGTGAGCTAGAATGGGTGGTCATGAGTTGGGTAACCTGTGGCGGCAGGATGGGTGGCATGGTTTAACAAGGGTGATGGTCGGTGGGATTTGAGCTAGGGTCACTCAGGCTCACCAATTTCCATTCAACCTAGCTCACTCCTGCACAGATCCACCTACCCATCCATCATACCTCACTACTGCTCACAAGCCTTCCCCTACCCAAGCTCACCCCTGCTCATAAAGCTCACCACCGTTCACCCACCCTAACTCACTGCTGCTCTTCATAACTCGCCCGGTATCGCCATGCATTCACCCTAGCTCAGCCCTACTCTCCCCTACCCACCCGAACACTCCTCTCCCCATCGACCAACCCAACACTAAATTAGGGCCTCATCACGAGTTGGACTGTAGCCCTTAAATGCAGTGGTAACGGTATTACTGCCGCATTTAAGGGCTGGCCCTATCACGAGTTGGGTGCTAAATCGGCTGTTTTACCTCCAGCTTTTTTCTGGGTTGAAAATCCCTGTTTTCAGCGGTATTACAGCCGGCTGTATTAGCCCGCAGTATTAGCACCGAATATTTCCTATTGGACTCAATGGACCCAATCAGGAATGGGGATTTACTGCTAAGGCCCAACCCGTGATCCGGTGGTAATACCACCGGACCGGTCGGTGCTAGGGCTATTACAGTTGGCGGTATTACAGCCGGTAATACAGCCCCTCTCGTGATGAGGCCCTGTACAGTCTGCACTACTAGCTACTTTTTTGTGATATAGGCCCATTTAGCGAGGTGCAAAAAGTTATTTTGCTGTGCAAAGACACTTTGGTCAGTGCTAAACGTTCTGTGAATTAGGCCCTATGACTGTAGATTGCACGCTGCTAGTATCTTATTCTGGAGCCCCATTGTAGGGTCAAGTAGACTACTAACATAGCTAGCCATACATTCCAATAGATTCTCAAATGCTTACCTATTGGCTGTCGAATTCGAACAATTAAATTATTAAATTCTCAGAATGGAAGTAGGGTGAAAAGAATACTGGTAAAATACTAGGGCCTCATCATGAGTTGGGCTGTATTCCAGCTGTAATACTTCCCGACTGTAATAGCCTTAGCACCCACCGGTCCGGATCATGGGTGGGGCGTTAACAGTAAATCCCCATTCCCCATTGGGTCCATTGGATCCAATGGGGCATTTTCGGCGCTAATACTGCGGGCTAATACAGCCGGTGGCAATACCGCCGAAAACAGGGTACTAAATGGGATTTTCACCTCCAGAAAAAAGCTGGAGGTAAAACAGCCCATTTTGCGCCCAACTCGTGATAGGGCCAGCCCTTAAAGGCGGTGGTAATACCATTACTGCCGCATTTAAGGGCTACAGCCCAACTCGTGATGAGGCCCTAATACTTTACCAATGGAATGTCAACACCAGGTGTCAAGGCTGCAGTAAGCAACGTGCCTTCCTATTTTACTCCCTAAACTCATGCCAATATTCCCAATGAAGACAAAGAGGGCATATCTTGTATGAATGCGGCCGAGCCATTATGCCACCTGCACTGCTCAGGCGGTGTGTTCAAATCAGTGGCAGAGGTTCCACAAAGAGATCCTCATGTAATAATGCTGTTTGATATTAGGCCTATATGAAAACAATGCTGATTTTCATTTATGGAAACTGCTCACAACTAACAAAAATTGGATTACAATAATAATGTATATTTTTGGAAATTAAAATATATTTCTACTTGCCTAAAACATCATTAGTCAGGAATGAGAACTACAATTTTAACCCCTAAAAACATCTGTTGCCTCACCATTTACCGAAATATGGAGTAAAACACACTACCTTAAAGTCTTATCTGGAACCCGATTGATGCATGTTACATGTTGTAACAGGCAGGTAAATATCTATGTTCAGTTACAGGTAAGTAAACTGAAATAAAGTGGCAAATGTGCAGGTGTTGGAAAGATTTCCCTAAGTTCTTAGGTGGGGCTTAGGGAGATCAACCTGTTAAGTTGTGTTTGACTCCTCCAGTGGTTACTAACTGGCAGTGAAATCAAGGCTTCACTCTCAGGCGGGGGGAGGGGGGGTCTATGGTAGTAAGTTACTGTTTACACACAACAAAGCACACAGAAAGACATGTCTACACAGTAACATACTAAGAATATACTCTTTATATAAAGTAGTGAGTAAAAGAAATATCTACATTGCAGGCAAACAGGATATCAAAGACAATTCAATGCAAGCAGTTATTCCACAGCTCTTAGGATGTCAGCGAGAAATTCATATACCAACAAAATATTGTCAAAGTGTGTCCATAGAAATCAACAGGACAAGACAATAGGCTGCTCTCGTTTAACGTGATGAACTGTCAAAAGTTACCCATTTTGGAAGGGGTTTTCAGAAGAGACAATCTTTGGGCTGAAGTGGTTTGGGTCTTTTGACAGGGCTTGTCTCCAGGTCCTGTCAGAGGGGGCCCAAAGCCTAACACCCCTTTGAGGCAGACCCCGTTTGATCCCCTCCTTACCTGTGAGACGTGCGGCACAGTCCAAAACATGGCAGGACACCAGGGAGAAGATGACACGCAGGCCGGCCTGGCGCTGCTGTCTGTGTGACGCTGAGCAAGGCAGCCCTGGAATGCTGTCCCCGGCAGAGATAGGCAAGGCGCCATTGGCTGGCTGTCCAATGAGGAAGGAGGGGGCGGTGCCAAACAAGGAACAATGCTGTCCACGGAGGAAGGGGGGAGGTGCCAATACAACAATCAATGCTGTCCATGGAGGAAGGGGGGGCGGTGCCAATACAAGGAACAATGCTGTCCACAGAGGAAGGAGGGAGCGGTGCCAATACAAGGAACAATGCTGTCTACGGAGGAAGGAGGGGGAGGTGCCAATACAGGGAACAATGCTGTCCACGGAGGAAGGAGGGGGCGGTGCCAATACAAGGAACAATTCTGTCCACAGAGGAAGGGGGGGTGCGAATACAACCATCAATGCTGTCCATGGAGGAAGGGGGGAGGTGCCAATACAAGGAACAATGTTGTCCATGGAGGAAGCGGGGAGGTGCCAATACAAGGAACAATGCTGTCCACAGAGGAAGGGGGGGTGCGAATACAACGATCAATGCTGTCCATGGAGGAAGGGGGGCGGTGCCAATACAAGGAACAATGCCACCGGAAAGCGACAGTAAAGGTGTAGATGTAGAGAGGTAGTCGAGAAGAGGAGAGGTGGTAGTAAGAGAAGCTGTAGTGGAGTAGGGGTAGCACTAATAATAGAGAAGTAGTAGTGGCAGGGAGGTGGAGTGGTGGTACAGGAGAGAGGTAGCAGTAGGTGGAGTAGTAGGGTGGTAATGGGAGGTAGTGGCAGTAGAGAGTGGAGGAGTAAAGAAGGCCCAGTGTAGTGGAAGAAAATAAGGTCACTGCTAAGGGTGAAGGTAGGAAGGCAGAGTGAAACATCTGAGGGACAGTCGCATGGAGGGGAGGAGAGCATCGCGGGACACCAGTGTAGAAGGGTGAGGTGTGGGTGGGCATGAATGGGGAAAGACACCAACCGTGCGAGTGAAGGCACCATTCCCTAACTTCCCATGAGCACTAGGCAGGTTTAGGCTAGGGGGTGTTAGAAGATCCCTAGGGAGTCAGCTAGCCATTGCCACAGGGAAGTCATTGTAAGTCTAGAATCAAGCTAAAGACACTAGGGGTTACCGTGCCCTAATACTAACCTGGGTTAGTGATGCCTGGGTTAGAGTGGTGGCAATCCCAAAGGCAGATGAGAGAGTGAGGGATGACCTCAGCTCAATCTACCCCAAAACACCTATTTGCCCTGAGGTCTTCTGCGATATCAACCAGACCCAACACTTCTGCATCATTTTAAATAAAGACCCTTGCAAGAGAGTCCCTCATCTGCGTAAATTCACCAGGGCCGAAAGTTAGACAAAGAAGAGGCACTTGCAGGTAAATTGCATCAGTGAATAAAAGAATTGAACGCAGAGGATGTTGCAGCTGTTGTTCCCAGAAGAGAGGTAGCAGCTGGAGCTCCTAAGCACTGAGGAACAGGATCATCAATGGAGTAGGAGCCCCAAGATGAAGGATATCCTGCAGTAGTGTGTTGAAGGAGCCGAGAGGGGAGGACAGATGAATTCCAAAGTCAGTTTTTCTGCTGGTTGCAGTTCCATTCCCGCGCAGAAGGTGGTGCAGACAAAGCCCCGGGTGATGGAAGGACAAGTTCAACGATGCACACAAGATTTGAGGACACCTAGAAGATGACCCTCAAGTTGGAGGATATGACTTGATATGATATGACATTTATAACGTGTCCATACACTAGTGTTTCAAGGTGCGACGAGGCAAGCGAGGGGGAACAGAGGGAAGACAGACAACAATCTTACTAGGCCAGGTGTCATTCAGATTGCACAAGTGCAAGGGAAGGGGGAAAGAAAAGTTATGTTATGTTATGTTATTCAGATTTGTAAGGCGCCTAAGCCCGCAGGCACCCAGGCGCCGAAAGACAGAAGCGGTGAAGAAAACTAAGATAAATCTTAACTAAACAGAATGGTCTTTAACTGTTTACGGAAGAGAAGATGGTCTTCAATCTTGCATATCCAAGTTGGTAGGATGTTCCAGGCGTGCGCACTCCGAACATGAAAGGCCCGCCCTAGTCCACGAGATCTTTTTGTTCGTGGTATTACCAACAGAGAGCCCTCCATTGATATTAAGCATCTATTCGGTTGATAAATATTAATCCTCTCCTTCAAATATAAGGGGGCATTACCAAAGATACATTTATGACATGTAGTAAGCAGTTTGAATTGGATACTGTTAGGGAGAATTCTCTGTTTAGGCTGAATTTCCTAACCTAGTGAGTCCCCCAGCAGCTTTGCTGGATTTCTGGAGTTTGTTTTTTTCATCCTGCCAAGAGTGAGAATCTTTTACTCCCACTCTTGGACATGAATGTGTGTAATTCCTTTGAATGTCAATGTGTTCTATGGGCTATGGGGTCTTTTACTCCATACGGTCTCATATGTTTTGCTATGTGTGCTACAACGCACCCTCCGTGCCGTAGCACTGGGGCGTCCTAGCGGACCTCCATCATAGACTCCATACCCGGGGACTGACTACTGTCTCCCCGGGCATGTAAAGTCACCATTGGCTTTACTAGACCTAAATTTACTAACAGAACTAGTACAAACCATCCTATTGTGGACGTACTAGTAGGGGTAATTCGATTACTCCTGGGTCTGTTATTCGAGGGGGCACTGTCCCGTCCCCCCTCGTCGAGTTTTGGCTGGTGGCAGTGGAAACTACTTGTTATATTCGACCCCGAATATAACCCTATGGGATTCTTCGCATTGTTGGAGATTGATACCTTTTTCCTCATTAATCTCTAACATACCACCGGGCTACTTATCTTAAATAAGTCTATCGGATGGTATTTTCTGCCAGAACTCGGTTTTTAAGATGGCGTCTGTGTTCGTCTCTGTGACTCCTAAACCAAAGGTTGAGCCCTTTGTTCCACTTTTGGCGGGCTTCTGTACAGAGGCCCTCCAAAGTGGTGCCATTCTGTCTGGGTTACCACAGGGGTGTGGGAGGGGGTTTAGGCACCCTGGACCGAGTTGCCTTGCCAACTCCGTTCGCACTCTGGTGTGATTGGCCCAAGTGGTGAGCCTCCCCGCTCACCACTTACCGTGTTTTGAGTGACAGCTAGGCTGAATGAATGGGGGTTTTCTGCATAAAAGCAGGGCTTTTGGGACTGGATCTTCAGAAGTCGCCACAGGACCTAAGAATCCGACGAGGGTAAAGCTGAGCCGACCTGCAACGACGACACCTCCGGTGGAGCCCTGCTGAACCGACTCACCACTTCCCGATGACAGCGGAGATCTCCCCGCCGGAGAGTCCTTTCCCCTGACTGGTGGGAACAACCATTCCCCTTTGCTTTTTCTTCACTCCAGGACGCGTTGTTCGAATTGCCCGTGCAGAGCACCTCGGCAACCGGATAGCCACTACCCCTGTACCGCGACCAAAAGGTGGTGCCTTGTGACGGAGCACTCCGCGGCTGGTCTCTTCCCTGGTGGTGCAACGATCTTCAACTTTCCTTCGACAACAAGATCATCTCTTGGCAAAGACCGGACGTGCATCCACCACCAGGAACAACTGCCCCCGCCGGAGCTGTCTCTCCACAAACAAGGGACTGTGTCCGCCTGGCTTCCCTTGTTGCCGGATAGAGTGAGGTGTCTTAATCCTCGCCTCTCCATTGGGTCGCCTCCAAGCTTTCTTTAACGTGTTTTTCTGAACTGGTCCAATCTGCCTATAACAATTTGCTACAAAGACTCGAAGCGCATTTCCACTAAGATACTTTTTGGGACATATCGTCTCGCCTCTCTCCGAGTGGGCCTGGCCTCTGAACTTTGGAATCTACAGTGGTTCTTGTCTTCTTGCCTTGCATTTTTGTTCTTACAAGTATTGGTATCGAGTTGATTTCTTAACACGCCTTTTCTCTCCCGTCCTAACGAATACTACAGTGCCATCTAGGTTAAAGCATACACCTTTTTCTGCAAATAAGTGATGCCGTTGAACCTAGACTTGTCGAACTATTGTTAGGGGGATTGATCTTTTTCTGATAGTAATTGCGATTGAAGTTGTTTGCCGTATTAGTGCCAGAGTGTTTTACATAGATGTGTCGTTATAAATAAATACCTTTATATCTTTACACCGAAGCCTTGTTGCGTGTTTGCTTGTCTTACTGTGTAAAATTGCCCTATTTTGTATACTCCACATACTGTCTAACTCTTCTTGAGGGAAGTCTGACTGCTCAGCCACAGCTACCAAGTGAATCTGTGTGGTACAGACTGCTACCAAGTGGGTTTACTACCAAACACCTGTAGTCCTAAATCTTTTGCAGTGGTCCCAGAGGGAACTGCACAGGTTTCCGCCTAACAGATACGAGCAGCCAAAGGGAGCCAGTGGAGTTTTCTTCTGGCAATGCTGGTAGGTTCAGAGCTTTTCATCTGAAAGATGATTCGTACCGCTGCGTTTTGTATTTTCTGCAACTGTTGGACATTTGCCTTACTGGCTCCTCCTAATAGGGCATTACAATAGTCAACACGTGTCAGAATTACTGCTCTTACGAGTTTTATGTGGTTTTCCACCGATATTAACGGGGCTACTTGTCTCAATACCTTAAGATGATAATTGGTATTGGTAGAGACTGCTGTGACATGTGCCTCACTGTCAAGACTTTCCTCCATATAGGTGCCCAAGGTCTTAACTTTCTGCACAGTCTTATTTTGATTGCCTTCAATGGAAAAACAATTATATTTTTGGATCAGTTTTGATTGAGCATGTTGAGAGCCGAAAAGCATCAACTCCGTTTTAGCAGCATTTAAACCGAGCCAATTCGTTGATATCCATTGTTTAATGACGTGATATGCTACAGTCAAAGTTTGTTGATCTCCACATAGAGGTAGAATATAAATGTTGAACAGTAGAGGTGAGAGGCAAGCCCCTTGGGGGACACTGCATGTTATTATCTGTGGCTCAGAGACCCGGTCACCCCAATAAACACAAGACTGGCGCCCTCCAAAAAGGATTTAAGCCAAATGATGGCGTTGCTAGTTAAACCTCCAACAGTCTGCATCCTTTTGAGCAAGATTTTATGATCCAGCAGATCGAAGGCTGCCGAGAGATTTAATAACATCAGCAGCCCGGACTTGCTGTGCTCTAATTTACCAAACATGTGTGTTTGTAAGTCCAAAAGCATGGACTCAGTTCCATGAAAGCTCCTGAAGCCTGATTGCTTCACGTGTAGCTTACCGGTGTTAAATAGATAGGATTGGAGCTGTGTGGTAGCTACCTTATCAATTGGTTTTAGAAAAAACAAAGTGTTTGTGATTGGTCTTAAATTGGCTGCATCCCACGGGTCCAAACCAGGTTTTTTCAACAAAGGGGTAACTGCCACGTTTTTAATAGATTGAGGAATGGAGCCAGTACGGAAAGAAACTAACAAATCGACTAAGTGCACGGGGGGGGGGTCCTGTACATGGGATAATAAAATAATAACAACATAAAATAAATAAAGAACGGCCAGCTGTGGCAAGTGCAGGATAAAGAAGCAGCAGCTAGTGAACACAAAGAATCAATCGTTAAAGATCAGCAAATGCTCCAGTCGATCCTTAGCCTTACATGACTGAGCAATGGAGGTTCCCTTTGAGGAAAGAAAGCAGGGTTTAACCTCATCGGTCCAGCGATGGAGCAAGCACCTTTGGACTGCGGAATCAATGCTGTGCCGTCTTCAGCAACAAGATAGTCCTCCCAGGTTAAAAAAACCTCCGGGAGCTTCAGGGGAGCCCAAAGGCGATGAAGAGGAGGACCCTTGTATGCCCACTGGATCAAGTGAAGTGATCACCTTGGATGTGCCCCACTGGTCCTGGAGGACAGAGCTTCAGCTTCAGGAGGATCAGGGTTTCAGAAACAGAGGTTCCATCAGGATCCTCATCATTCACTTCATCCTCTCGGCCCTGTCATATCATGGACATGATGAAAAGACGAGGCCAAGCCCGTTGCATTGTTCTAAAGTACTTTATTTCTATTCTTATTGATCTGCAGTTAATAAAACAATCAGTGCTTTAGGCAGAATCCCAACCTAAGGTCACCTCCACTGACGTTGCCTAGTCTGACCACACCTGCCTCTTCATTAAAGCCCATGAAACAGACTGCTGAGGCATAAAGATTAACAGTCTCAGAAGAGGAATGTCCTCAATGTAAGGGTCAGGATAGCTTCCTTTTCCTTACTCCTGGGACTCTCCCTTTAGTGTAAACCTCTGCAGGGACAATGTTCTGGTACAGCAAAAAGCGTCAAACTCTTGACTGTGACTTTTTAAAGTGCATAAGTGCTCAAGGCATAACATTGACAGTCACAGTTTCTGAGGTACTCACTCTGGGTTTCCTACTGGATGTCTCGAGTTGAAGCTGGGTATGACCACCTCTGGCCCTCCTTGTATTTTTATTTATTTATATGTTTGTAATGCGCCGACAGCCCGTAGGCATTGTGGGGGGCACCTTTAGGTGCTGCTGTGTCTCTACCATGAGCTGTAGGAATAGGTAGAGCCTTTCTTTAATTTGAGGGCAGAGCTGACTGGGTCTTTCCTACCCAATTCCAACAGGCAAGGTTAAGGAGGTCCAATCACCTCCCACTCTTGGGGTCCAGATTTCGCCCCTCTCTGCAGTCTATATCCCCCTCCAATCCTGCCCCAACCCCACAAAGCCCCTTGATGCCATGCCACAGGCATGCTCCTTAAGCCACTGTGGCTTTAACTCCTTTCTATTTTGGTTACTGACATACCCTCACTTAGTTAGAACCTGATCCCATTCAGCCAGAGCAGACATTGGGAGCTCTGACTCAAAACACACACAAGAAAAGGGTCAAAATGTCGCCATTCTTCCTGTGAAAAACATATATATATATATATATTGCTACAAAGCCATTTGCCAAGTAAAAGGCAGATATTTTGTTCCCGTCCTCTGAGAAAATAGCTACCATTGTTGTAAAATAGGTGTACATAAATACGACCTTGAAAAAAGGATCTGCAACCAGCCTGCACTGTAACCAGGACAACTGTCTTAATGCTAAGACACACCCAGAAGCACTAAGGGGCCCATTTGCATTACATGTGCCATGGTATGTCATATGGCCCAGCAAGAAACAAGTTGCTTATTGGAACTATTCGACTCCACTGGCTTGAGCTAAGTTTCAAAAACAACTATGATGGCCCACTTGAGGAAAAGATTGAAAGTGAAAATTGAAACAAATCTTTAATTCGGAGTTAAATAACTACAGCACGTTGCCTAGCTAACTTGGCAGAATTGTCTAATTTGCCACACTGCTCTGGAAAGCAGCCAAGGCACAGGATGTGGTGGCGTCACACTCTCACACTTGTCTGGACCGCACCATGTTGCATGTGCAGGGCAGTGTGTCAATCTCAAGTCAGGTCAGTGGCGACATCAATCACAGTAATGATGTTTTCAACCCACCCGGCCACCCATCTCCATCCGCACAGTGAATTGAATCAGCTTGCAGCCGACAGGAGCCAGGCCTAGAGCTAAAAATAGCAGTAGGAATAGGTAGCAACATCTGTCAGTGCTAGGACTATATAAAATACTACATACTATAAAAATAAAAGGCCTGATGCATGTTTGTTCGAAGCCGTCCTGCCAGCTTCGCCTGTTATCACCGCTAGAGAGAGCTGTTGCCTTACGCATACAATAATAAGACTTCAAGTTCATCTTCCAGGCAAACAAGATGTGTATTTCACCAATGCTAACTTACATTAGCTGAGCATACATACTTCAAGTTGCATACACTAAGAAAATATATACATTTAAAAAAAACATATAAACAGAAATTCATTGAGAATGTACTAGAGCAGAGGAATCGGTGACAGACAGAAGGAGAGTGCAGTGTAGTTCCAGTGATGGATCCAGGGGATGGTAGGGGGGGGCAGCCTCCAGCTGGAGCCCTATTATCCAACCCCCCTGGCACCAAAAGCTCTACACACTACACCAGACTGCAAAGAGTGCTGAGACACCAGAGGCGTTGCTAGGGAGGTGGGGGGGGGCTGAGGGGGCTATAGCCCCTGGTCTTTTCGTTGTAGCCCCGGATAGAATCTCAGGATCTACAACCAAAAAGGCTAGCTAGCCCCCAGCCCCGACAGTTCCAGCATTAGCGTAGCCCTGGGTCTATTCCAGACCTAGCAAACACCCCTGTGAGACACTGAGGACAAGCCAAGGAGACCTGTGTTTTCAGACTTGCCGTCCTGGGCACTCTCAAATGTTGCACAAGAGTGATTGAAAGAGTGAAAATAAGCTGAAGAGAAATGTGTTTGAGAATTGAGGGTTCTAAGACTTCTTTTTTTTTATTGAGTATAGTTGAAATAAATCAATTTTTTCAATTATTACAATTTTATCAATCAATTCTAATAACAATGAATAAAAAAAATGTACATAAAAGAGATACACAATTACAGTTTACAATTTCAATTACAATAACAAATCACCATTAAAACAAACATATCACAAAAGTTTGGGTATAAGACCTTAAAAACACCTTCAGGAAGCCATTTAAAAGTGCATCCACACGAGAAATTGATTATCATTCATTCCATTTTCAGGGCTACCAGAAAGTTAATAGTGGCTAATCTAATGCTCATACATTCGGTAGCTGCCAATGCTACCCATGTTTAGGGTCAATCTGTTCTAAGACTTCACAAAGCAAAGTGTATGGCACTGGAGTTCAGTCACTCACTAATGGGGTGCAAGAGACAATTAAGAAAACAAAGACAATTGTGTGTTGGGAGTTGCAGTGGAGTCACTCTACAAAATTGTGCAAGAAATTGTCTTCTGGGAGGGAGTGAGGGAGGGAGAGAGGGAGAGGAGAGGGAGAGGGAGAGAGAGAGAGAGAGAGAGAGAGAGAGAGAGAGAGAGAGAGAGAGAGAGAGAGAGAGAGAGAGAGAGAGAGAGAGAGAGAGAGAGAGAGAGAGAGAGAGAGAGAGAGAGAGAGAGAGAGAGAGAGAGAGAGAGAGAGAGAGAGAGAGAGAGAGAGAGAGAGAGAGAGAGAGAGAGAGAGAGAGAGAGAGACTCTTCTATGTAATACTTGCCATCAATGTTCTCAGAGATGATGTATAGTGGAAAACAAAGGGTCGCTATCCAAATGAAGCTGGCAGGGCCGCGCATGCTCCGTTTTCTTCCTTTAAGATGGGTACAAATGACAGCAGAAATAAAAAGGCGGTTACACGCACAGCTCACAGCGGATACACAGCGACATGTCACGCGCAATGCTTCAAACCTGAATGCAAACGGGGGTTGGGGGGCTGATTTTGAAAACAGAGCGCTGATACGCAACATCACTGTGCTTAGTCATTCTTTTGACACCAACATGTGCAAGTCTCAAAATGTCTCACAGAATAGTGCCATGGATGGCAGATCACTAACACTTATTTACTTATTTAGATGGAGCAGAATATACTGATAACATCTATACATTCTGGGATTTTTGCTCATTGCCATCACAGAGAAGCGTTTTACAATCCCATTAGAAAACGCTCTGCCAATCAAGTCTCTCAGAAAACTGCAATTCTACTGGCGTGGCTGTTTGCCACTGCACGTTGCAAAAAGGCCTATTTTAGATGAAGCGTAAATTGCTCGGAAAAGGCCGTTAACCCTTAGTCGTGCATGTAAGCAGCCCTATCCGCGCAACTTTGCCGTGTTCAGAGACGGCGTGTGCCTTTGGAAGGTTCTTCCGGCCGGTCCTGACTTTGCATGCCTAAAGCACACCTGATCCCAATCCTAAACCCCGCCCTCCATGTCTGTGCACGGCTGAGGGCATTCACCGGAACTCCTATGGGTTCAGCCTTGTTTTCATGTCTGCTAAAACCAGGCGCATTGCATGCGGATTGCTGACTCTCTGCCGGCATTAAAATACAATGAAGGGGTTAGGGGGCGCTTGCATACTCTTTACACACAGTGAGGGGTAGGGTTGGAAGCCATCTTTGCCCTCCCGGCTCTGTGTGGCAAAACCATGAACATCGAAACGCCTCAGGACCACCCCACCTGGAAGAAGGGGTTTGGCCAGACCTACCAACCGATGCATTTGCTCTGTCCCAAGGCAATATAAACACATGTGTACAGACCCATTATAAATGACATATCACATCATATATCATAGATTAAGTAGGAAGGAAACCAGTCATCAACTTGTGTATCCTGTTTCAACATCTAGTGCCTGGACCAAGAGCACATGTTTATACTGAGATAGCAACCACCCTCCGGCCGTGGCACTAGAAAAACACACTTTTAGAAGCAGCCTCTATAATGTTATTCTATATCTGCACATCAGCATATATATACTGGGATGATGCATACATTATTATTATCATTAGGGTGTTTATTGAGTGCGTATCTAGCCCCGGGAAGCAACAGAGCACTTTACAATCATAGGGGGAAGGACACAGTGTGGGAATCCGAGGAAGAAGGAGCCGGGGAGCTAACAGCATGGGGGGAAGACAGTGGGGAATAGATCACTGAGTCTCCGATACTGTGGGGGGTGCAGGGTGTGTGGACCTAGATATTAAGGAGGGGCCATTACTTGGAGAGGAAGGTCTTCAACTCTTTCCTGAACTGAAGAAGTGATGGGGCAAGTCTGATGTTGACAGGGGAGGAGGTTCCTGTGTCTTGGAGTGTAGACAAAGAGGGTAATCTTCTGGTTCTTTCCTTGAATTTGCGGAGGCTGCAGCATGCAGGACACATTCCAGGGGTGCCAGGGTAGTAGCCAGAAAGCCTTCCAAAGGGCTTTGCCACCATCCAGGTGGGAGCAGACCTAACTTGCACAGCGGATATGAAGTTGTTTTCTGGGATGAAGGGCTTGATTTTCTGCAGGAGAGGAAGTTGATACCAGGCTCTCTGTGTCTTCCTTGCTATGTGCTGTTTGAACGTGTGGTGTCTGGCGATGTTGAACCCAAGGGACTTGGCACAGAATATCTTGAGGTTCATACCAGAGAGCCAGCTGAGAGAAAGTGCTGATGTTTACTTCAAAGATGCTTCCTTATATTAGTAAAAGTGGACAGTAAAAATCTGTCGTGCACTTTATGGTCAGTTTAGAGTCACAAGTTAGTGGTGACTTTTATGTTCACCTGCATCCTCAAATTTGCATGAGTTACTGTTTGCTATACAGTGGGACTAAATGTCACCTACATAAATACAGGGGGGGGAGTGAAATGCAGCCCCTATAACAGGTTCTCTTGTTCCCTTGTTCCCTGCCAGGAGAGGGTTGACAACAATGGGCTTTGGGTGCAAGTACAACTCAGTGGCCCATTGTGCACCGTCCAAGCCCAGGTCGGCAGTGGCCACAAGCACCATTTCAATTCTATATTTGGATGATGGAAATATAGAACTCACCATATTCTGCAGGTGCTCGGGGGAATATACCAGTAGTTCCCCTAATCAGTACCACCTAACCCTGGAGTGACTATACTAATGGTCCATGCCATCCGCTGTGCTAAATTGAATATGTGGTGGCCACATGTTTCCATGCACCCAGTCCTCTAAGCAAAGGCCAGACCTTTCAGCAAGTGTGCATATGATAATGCAGTGCAGCTGACAGACATTCTCGTGCAGGTCTTTGGCGCTAAGGACATATGTAGACTGGTCCTCAGGAATGCTCGTGCATGCTTACGTTCTACTCTCACTTGTATGCTATTTGTTTTGAATACCTTTTAATGTTACATGTCACACAATGTAGACTCAATAATTGTTTAGAAATGATATGTTTCTGGGGACTTCCTGCACTGAAGCACTGCAAGTGAACCACCACAACAATTTAAGCACAACGTTGATGTTGAACGTTACTGCCGACTATGTAAGAACAAGTCAACAGCAGAAACAGGGAAACGTGTGCTAACAAACTGCCCTAAATTATCTACGACATATCAGACCCAATATGGTAGATATACTCATAGTGCTCACTTTATAGCAGAATTAGCCTTTTGGTGGAGTAGCATTAATACTTTGAACATGGGGCACCTGATCGCAATGTATAACGTTTGGTTAGTAATTGAGAGTCTACTGGGAATTTCCATCTGAAACAATTTTATGTTGCCCCTGAGATGCCAGTGCTTACGTTTGTGCTATCCCTCCGGAACCCATTGGTTACTGACAGCAGGAAGGACTAGGACTCTTCTTCGTATGGTTGTTCATGTGTAGTCTTGTTAGTGGTAGACAAAATCTGAGATCTATTGCTCTCAATTATGGACACTTGTAATGTAACAGATCTATAGCTACACGAACATTTATTTATTTATTTGTGTCATTTTATTATATTTCAGTGTATTTAAATTAATGATGGTAATTATTAGGTTTTACATGTTGTGCACTGAGAAGCTGAGTCATTATTATTATGCTGTACTTAGTATGTTGTATTTAAGTCATTAATATGTATATTTTATGTGTAAAGTTTATTTATAAACTATATCACATTAAAATAAAAAATAAAAAATAAAAAAATAAAACAACAGAAAGGCACTGTTTTTTAAGTTTTTATATTGCACTTAGTTCTTATCATGGTTACTGTCTTAATTACTCCCAATGTTAACAAATAAGCGTTCTGAGCAATAAGGAGATCTACCCAGCATCACACAACTTCTTTAGTTGTGTGGGCAAGCTGCAACTGTAACCCAAGTCCCCTGTTGCAAAACTGTGTATCTTCTCCTACAACAGTTTCACACAGAGATACATTTCCAGAACAATTGAGCTCATTACCAACTCCTCACCCCCACACTTCCAAATAAAGACACATATACATTTCTGTGAACCATAGTGCTTTGGGTAGTAATGATTGACATTACTTTCCTTGCTTAGTCTGAGGATAGGGTTTTTTGTTGTTCTCCATTTGAGACTCAGGCTCAGAGAAGTCCCAGGCCCAAATGTTGCAGTAGTCCAGCATTTATTTTGCTTTTCGGTGGGAGAACTATGACTCACAAGTCAAGCTAGTGTGAGTGGTCTAAGCAAGACCTCTGTCTGGATCATAACCTTTGAATATGTCCATAGTTGGACATATTCACTGCAGTCTATTCTACAATGCATGAGTACACCTGTTAGTCTATACTTTACAAAATCACCTCCAGCTACTTGTAATTTTATCAGTACAGTGAGGTAAAGTGATTTGGCCAGCAGGAGGATAAAATCCTTTGGTGAAGTTGGGAAGCCAGAAT
This sequence comes from Ambystoma mexicanum, assembly GCF_040938575.1. Taxonomy (NCBI): domain Eukaryota; kingdom Metazoa; phylum Chordata; class Amphibia; order Caudata; family Ambystomatidae; genus Ambystoma; species Ambystoma mexicanum. The sequence continues at coordinate 822,098,299 of NC_090939.1, forward strand.
TTGATTCCATCTTCTCTGGTTACACAGTTTGCAATTTGATAGCAGATTGCATCTGCTAATGGGTCAGCATGGCACCTTGTAAAACATGCATGTTGCATACTGCCAGTGACATGCCTTCCCCTGTGGGGGTTAATGTCGGTGAGGGGCCAGTATCAAGATACTACAAAGTCATGAGAGAGCAAATTAGACCATCTAGTGGAAAACAGACCTTCTGCAATTACACATACACTTTATCAACATGCTCTATTCATTTATAGCAGTTTGTTTTCAATATTGTCATGTTTTAAATATAAAGTTAGTTTGGTGTATGAGACTTCGGCTGTTCCACTACACTGCACTCGTGATTTCAAGCTGTTAGCAAAATTTCCACCCTGACAACTAAAGTCTGCTATACAAATTTCTATATAGGCTTGATATTTACAAAAGCTTTATTATTAGGGTGACCTGTTTAAAAAAAAAGTGTTACAAAGCCAGAGTGTGCTAGGTATTTAGTGATTCAATAATACGACCCTCATAGATGTATATTACATATATGAAGCTCTGTGGTCATTCATACGTGTCCAAAATGCTATATAATATGCAAAACAGCCAGAACCTCATTGCTTTTATTGGTGCAACTCCCAATTATCATTGGAGTTCTTTCTAATCAACACACTTATACACTGAGTTAAGCAATCACTTTTATGTTCAAGTACACATAGCATGCAAGTTTTAAACCTTTGCAAAAATGTGGGGTTTCCCTCCAGAAAATGAAAGGTTAAAAATGATGCATTATTTTACAATATTAAATGCATGTCAATGCTTAGCTCAAGCAGAGAGTTCCCACAGGTGGCCACTAAAATGATATTCAGAAGCAAGTACTACTTTACCTCTCTGGCCCCACATTTCGGAGGTCTGTGGGCAGCAAAAGGTGCAAGCATAAAGAGATTGCACAGAAGTTAGCCGTTGAAGAATACATCCAAGTGCATCAAGAAACCTATGAAAGACTACCCAAAGCCATAGAAGTGTGAGAGAGAACAGAAACTGTGTGCCAAAGGTACACACTGTTCCACGGCTGTAAAGGAGAACGGCCTGAGGTGTCCTGTTAAGATATCCATTCAGCTATCTTTACAGAAGCTGCAGAGGTGCTAAGAAGGCATATGCCATACCTGCTGGGTTTATTACGCCTTGAAACACCTGTGTATAGGCGCGTTATAAATGCCATATCATATCAAATGCCATATCATATCATGTATTTTGATGACATTCCGCTGTATGCTCAGCACTACCAGGAAACCCAACTGCAATGCCACACAATGCAAAGTAACCTTTACATGAGTTCGATTTTAAATGCAAGGTTGGGCTTGTACTGTGAAACAGTACCTCAAACGACAGCAGGAAATCTATATCTATAATCCACAAATCTCAAAAGGTTCCTGTGCATTGTACACTTCAACCAACTCAAAGGAGTTAACAAGCATTTTACAATAGCATAAACACAGGCTGACAAGATCCATAGCCTAAACCACACCCACAAAGGTAATGTTTTGGTGGCGCGCTAGATTGATTTATTCATTTTTACTCTTGGAGTATTGGGTATTTTGGACAATGGCACACACAGCAGAGATGTAAACAGTATGTACCCCTTCATTTGTCAAAGAAGCTGCCTGCACTGCACAGTTACGGGAAATGCTGTTGCTTCTCACCCATGAATGTTCAGGGCCACCCTTATCCTTTACTCCACTGTGAGAATGCACAGCCAAAGGTTCCACAAGCTTTCTCCAACTAACTCCAAATTAAACATTGAAGATATCAGGCTTGAATTAATAGAGTAGAAGCAATAATTTGCTACTGCCCACAGCCTTAAATACATCTAAATGTTGTGATGGAGCCAAAATGGGGGACAAAATAGGGATGAAGTAGTTTAGCCAAGGAGGACAGAGTCTGTTAAAGGGATGAAATTGGTGAAGATGCAATATTATACAAAGACCTACGATTAAGCATCCATATTCAGGCGAAGAGATCAAAATGTAATCGTGCTGTACGTGCGATCCCGTGAATGCTGTCAATGGACTGAAATGGCCATGTGGAATATATTATGTTGGGCTCACTACACGAAAGGCAAAACAGAGGTGGACAGAACATAAGTCGCAAATAAGAATGTAGAATCAACGGTACATTTATACTATTGCGCAATTGCAATTCGTGATCTTGGAACAAGTAAAGAGTGGGAAGAAAGGCAGTGATGCATTAAAGCGTCTACATCAACGTGACATCTGGTGGATCGAGACCCTGGCCTCATCACACCCAAGCGGAATGAATATGGAATTTGATTCACATTGTTTTATTTAGTAAGATCTGAGTTGACTGTCAATTTACCATGATTTTCTGGAGAGACCCCCCTTGTGGGAAATTGCATTGGTGTTTAATTTAGAGACCCTCTTTGTGGGTTACACTTACTTTGTTATTTATTTATTTGAAATGTCTGATTCTATACCATTATTTTTTTATTTTATGACTATTGGAGTGTGGATTTACCTACCTGCATGTCTGTTTTAGGCATGTTGGCTAATATCACTATGGTGATTTGTCAAATTTGTCAACTTTCAGTAGTTCTCTTCTGGAGTACACTCAAAGATCATGTAGATGGGCACAAGTATGGTAAAGAAATTGACAGGTAGAACTACAAACTGTGGTATGTAGAACCCAGAATGGGCACCAGGAGCAGTCCTGGTATAATATATATGGGAATGCACACTTTTTTCTTTGGTGTATTACTCTACAGATTTACAATTTGGCTTATTCATCTGATCAGTTTTGTGACCATCACCCACTACAGTGGGTTATTTCACCATGGGCCCGCTTGTGTACCATTCTGTATTCTTTAATAGATAGGCATTAAGGGGTAACTTCTGAAATCATAATTTTTATTGTCTCAGGAGGATAGATCAGGGGCCACATGCTCGCCTTGGAAGCAAGAAGTCACGCAGCAACACAGGTTCGAACCCGGAATCCTGTGCTTAGAAACCTCTGGGTATTAAGCACGTTATAAATTACCTATCAGATCATGTTTTGAGCCTGACTAACATGGCTCGAGATGACGGACACTCCGAGTTGTGGTGTACTCAATGTGGGAATTGGATTAACTTGGCTGTATCAAACATATATCTTGCCACCTAGCACTCCCTGATGGGCGCGGTGACCCGTGGGTGCATCGGCTGCCTCGTCCCCCCGCACCACGGGAGAGCACGTATGATTATGCTGAGAATGTTCCACTCTAAGATGGCACGCTGCACCTTTCTCCGGTAACCCATCAGCGATGCATCTGTGATAAGGCCACATTCTAGAAGCTAGAAGGCATTTACTTCTGTGGCACTCAAGGTAGGCACGGCGGGCACTACGCAAGATGTGTACGAACATACGTTCTCTTACTAAGTTAATTCTTTTGTGTTTGCTACTCCTCGATTCCGAGGGTTTGCATATTTCCGTATATTGTGGCCAGGCGGACTGGCTTTAATAGCAATTTATATGTTCTACGGGTCGTTGGGATGAGACTAAGCTGAGGTTGATTGAACACCAATGACTTCCAATGCAGACAGGTAGTGTGTCAGCAGAGGGTGGGAATGGATGCTGTTTTCGCGTTAAGAACTATTACAATGGGAGTTCTTTCTCTTCCTTTGGAGCTGGAAGAAATAAGAATTTGGAAATCTGCTTTACCTGTGAGCAGGCCATTAAGGATCTTGAGGTATTTGATGGTCACCACACTGCATGGGTGATGGGAAGATGGTTCTTCGTTATATTGAATTATCTGGTCTGATTACCTTCTTTATTTTCTTTATTATTTTTATATTTCTGTCATCTCTACAGAGGCTCTCTCCGTTTCATGCCGATATTTGAGTTTGGAAATCTTGGCATTGCCTTAAAAATGTAGGTTGCACAGACACAGAAAGTGGTTTTTGATGTAAGGTTCAAGGTGGTCTGCACTCCACCTACATTTTTGTCTTTGAAGATGTGATATACTACGAGATCGATAATATGTATGTATGGTAATAATTGCTATATCCCTTTTGGTTAAAGTTACAGATATATGAGGATTTTCCGTGATGATGGTACCTGGAGTCCCGAAACATGTAGGATTTGGGTCAACATAAACTTTCATCTATGGACTTGAATTACTCAAAAAAATGTGGTAGGTTACTGGGGAAAGAAATTTAAGCGCACAACGGTCTATGGAGGTCATTACGACCGTGGCAGTAAGGGGTTAACGGTGCCGGTAAAGGTGCCGGAGCAGTCAACCCCTTAGTGCCCCATTACAAGTCTTCTCGCGGGAACCCGCTAAGGATGCCTGGTTATACCAGGTGCCCTTAGCGAGTCCCGCGGGCAGACCAGGGTGCTAACAACGGGCCCGTTATTAACAGGCCCGTTGTTAGCACCCTCCCCATTCCCATTGATCCCTATGGGGGCTCAAATGGCAATGGGGATGGGTTCCTTGAATGAGGAATTACTGGGCCCTCCAAGGTCGGAATGGCCCGGTAATTTCTCATTCAAGGAACCCAGACCTGGTACCTGGTAAGGGGGTATCCATGCCGCTAATAGCAGCATGGTTACATCCTACCTTGTAATGACCCCCTATGTCTATTTTCCGGGGTGTCGTTATAGTAGAAGGTGATTTAACAGGGACCAGAATTTAGTGATTCTGCTGTTTTGAGAATTTTTTGGACAAGAATGTATTGATTGACTTGGTTGATTAATTCTGTATAAAACATGAGACCAATGTCAAATGGTATGTTTGGATAAAAATGTGTTTTTTACGATATTATTTTCACTAAAACATTGTGTGCAAAATTATTATAGTTGAGTAGGACCTGGGGTCCACAGCAGTAGTGAGTGTGCAGGTAGGGTTTTGGACAGTATACGCCCAGACAACTACATTGTGAAGATGCAGAGTCTGGCAGAGGTGGAGTACAGCCTGGGAGTGGGGAGCATGCACTTAGTTTGGCCTGCGGCAACAGAAAGCCTAGATACACCACTGAATGCAGCCCATGGAATGTGCCACAGTATAAATAGCAATGTTCTCCCATCAGACCTTGTGATGGGAATGCACCATGTGATGCATCCCTGAATGTTGGGGGTTGCACAATGAGTCTGGGTAAGTTCTCTCAGTCTCCTGCCACTATATGACACTTTTCACATGAAATAACAAAGCTAACAAAACTGTAATCAGCCAAAGGAAATCAGGAGTACACGGTAGGCTGGAACCTCGCTTTTAAATTTCTGGGCAGTATGTATTTGTGGATGTTGGATTGGAGCTTGTTGGAGCGAAATTAGGAGCTGTATTTTAAACGAACCAAATGAGGATTATTACAATCTACAGGTAGCTCAAGGTCGCAAAACCAAGAGAGAGAGTGCGGCCATCGAACAGACGTCAATATTTCCAGAGCTCTGCTCCCCCTCGCATCACTGCTAACTGCACATAGGCAGATTTACAAGTTAACATTGTTGCAAGACGTGTCCGGCCAATTGCCTCAACCGTGCTGTGACTCATACCCTTCCAGTCTGTAGGCTGACTCTGAGGCACAGTGTCAGAGTTCCTTCTTTGGACATTCACTGCTAGCCCCCATGCAGGAAAGTTGCTTTCTTAAAACCAAAAACCATCAAGCACTCTGCATTGCTTGCACTACCTACCAGAACTCATCTTCTCTGCTAAACAGAACTACACATCATTGAATGACCTGAAGTCCATCAACAGCCCTAGAGCGTTCCCCAAAGTTCAGTACTTTATTACACCCACCTGCACTTCCACCGCCATTTCCTAAATCCAACAACTGCGCAGTGATCTCACACCAGAACTGGCACATCAACCCTGTCAACCACATACAACTGGCACATCAACCTTATCAACCACGAAAAGCTGGCACATCGACTATCAACCACGTAAATCTGGCACATCACCCCTTTCATACATTTCTACAGGGAGTTAGCCCCACACTCATGGTGTAGATCCCTCCTACTCGGTGGGGAAATTATACAATACATTCAACAATAAAGGAAGGATTTATGTAAACTCACAACATTCACATGTGTACCATTGAGAACAAAACAGGTTACCTGATAGACACAAACTTCAGAGCAAATATAGGTTGTGCACCAAAATTGGGTTCACATCACATATCATATTTTATTCTTTTATACTCAAAGCATCAATATCATAACAAACATATAAAAAACATATGCACATATCACAATACAATATACAAAAGCGTAAAAAAATCACATAAAAACAATATTTCAAGTGTTCAATACTTGAAAACATCACAGTGCCAAATTGATTGTGACAAATATACACTACGACCACATTAGCCCGATTTATATAAGTTTCTGTCCTCAATGTTTTACAATAACTGGACATTCCTCAGCTGCAGTCGTGTATCTTGTGCTTGTATGTAGAATTTCCTTCCACTTTCAATTCCAATTCTTTAATTTGTTTCAAACCTGGAAAACTGAGTCTGTGCGTAGACAACCAAATATACATATCAATATGTAGGCATCAAAGGTTAAAAAACTAAACCTAGCCACCACCCTAAACACCACAAGGGTATAACAAGTATGTAAATTAATGTATCCATACCTGTACCAACAGCCTGAAGGAATTAATCTCTTTGGCCCAACTGTCAATATAATTCTTGCTGTGGCATACACTAGTAGTATAGTGGGTCAACTTTCAAAAGGTCAACTGCACAAAAAGAGATGAGAGAAAGCCCATATCGTAAATCAACAATGATAAAATATATTTCACCCACAAAACCAAGAGGGGGGGGAAATTTAAGAGCTTACCCTCATGTGAATGGAGCAGATACAATCATCTCCACAAAAGTCAGCCTACAGACAGTGAGGCATTTCTCAAAATCGAAAACCTATAAAGCAGTACAATACAGCTGCTCGTTAGTCCTTACACACAGGGTTCATGTATGAGCAGAGCAACGTATAACCAGCAAACCTCTGGCACTATATATTGACTTACCTTGATGTTTTACTTGTAACCATGCATGGATCCAACCAAATGATGTCTTTCACAACATACCGATGTCACAATCATCCAAAACAGGGGGAAATGAAAATCGCCCCGCGATTGTTACGAAAGCCGTTCCTGAAATCAAAGGACCACGACACCTGGTTTATATTCAGAGAGTTGGAGTAGCGAAACACTACAAGAAATGCTATTTGCAAATCGCCACTCACCTTATTCTCATTCAATAGCAATACTGCAAATTACCAGGAAAAATCGATGACCCGACCTAAAAAGCATGGCTTTGTCTTAAATCAAACCGTTGCTTCACTTCACTCACGTGACCACATAAAGTCTCTGGTAATGCCCAAACAATCACCTAATCTAGTGTTGCTACGCAACCAACAATGCACACTCATACTTCCGCTGTACATAGCAAGGAAATGGCCCACATAATAACGCCCCGTAACTGAGTAACCACAAAGGCCTAGACCAGTCGAATCCAACACGTGATCACATAACGTGTTGGTGGGAAACATACAAAACCGTTGCTAGGACACCCGTTGTAGCGTCAAAGCAACTAACAATTTATAGGTACACACTTTCTCATACATAATTAATTCACCATTTCTGGATGCAATTAACCACCACTTTAATGGAACCCGTATATCCCACATTCTTCGTGGACAAACAGGGCCTCTCACTATGGCTGGCAACTAGCTCACTCCCGAAATGTAAACTTCAAGAATCCTATCACAAAGGGGAACCACACCATATATTAATGGACAACTTCTCTCATTTTCAACAATCACATCAATAATGACTGAAAAAGGTAAATACAAATGCCCCATCATTGGAAATTAAAAATTACAATGAAGTCCAAAAAATGTTTTGCAACAATATTATTGCAACACTATTTTTGAAGTGCAAACAGGCTAACATACATCTCAAATTAATCTTATAGTCAATTATTGACAACACGGATAGATAAAGTTTTTAGACTAACAAGAAATGTTACGACCCCACAAGGAACAACTGAAGGCATTTCCTACTTTACATTATGCCATTCAATATGTAAATTGAGTCCTAAGCATGACTCTTAGTCATAAAGATTAACTTTTGTTCCAAATTAATCAATTTAGCATTAATCTGTTCCTGAGATTTCCCTTTGATCTTGTTAAGGATGCACCATTCGAAATCTGTAAAAGAGTGACCCATCTCGCGAAAATGTGCAACCATGGGAGCTTTTTCAATGTTATTTTTAAGAAAACTCCTATGTTCGATCATGCGAGTCTTGCATCTCCTGTTGGTCTTGCCTATATACATGCATGCACACGGACACTTAACCATGTAAATTACATTAATTGTATTACAATTTGTGTGTTCATGTAAATTCCACTCATGACTTAAGCCCAAATTAACAGAAGACATTTTACGTGTGAAAGGGTACATGATGCAATCTCCACAAGGGTGATGCCCCACTACCTGAGTTAGTCCCCAAAGCGTACTTTGTATGATCGACTGATTTTCAATCTGGTGTATATCGTTTTTCATGAACAGATTCCTGATATTGGTATTTTTCTTAAACGCACGTCTGGCGGGGGGGGAATTCATGATCTTTTTCCAGTTTCTACAAATGATACCCTTCACTTTGTAGGATAAATGACTAAAAGTATTCACAAACACCAAAGGAAGATTTTGTTTGTTTTTGTCTTTCTTCTCAAATAGGGATTCTCGGTCATTGTTAAAAGCCCACTTCGTGGCTTGTTTCACCACTTTCGCCAGATAACCCCTGTTTTTAAATTTGTCAATCAGGATATTGGCTCCTTCCTCATAGTTGTTATTTGTGCTACTATTGCGCTTAAGTCGCAAAAATTGCACAAGTGGCAAAATATCACGCACATGTTTAGCATGATGGCTCTTGTAGTGAAGGAGCGCATTCTTGTCAGTTTTCTTGACAAACGTTTTAACCCATAGTTGTTGATTTTCATGATAAATGGTCAGGTCCAGATAATTAATTTCCACGACACTCAGGGTGGCAGTACATTTTAGAAACCTTTCTCTGTGTTCAACCATGTAAGGAAGCTATTAGCCTCTTCCATTGTGCCATGCCACGCCATGAATACATCGTCGATGTACCTGAGCCATCTAATTATCTGATCTTTGAAGGGATTGATACTCGAGTAGATCACCGTTTGTTCCACAATGTCTACGTACAAATTTGCTAAATTAGGGGCCATCACTGCACCCATAGCCGTGCCTTCAACTTGTACATAGAATTGTCCTAGAAATTGAAAGAAGTTATTGACAAGGGCTGTTTCAGTACACCAAAGAATGAATGCGTTACTAACAGGATGGTTATCCTCACGTTTTAATAGGATTTATTCTACTACTTCTAAGGTGGCTTGTTGTGGAATGCACAAGGGCAAGGCATCAAGAACATGTGTCCCTGCTCGTTCCTCGGCTCCTTGAGGTCTGGGTTGAGGCACTCCACAACTCCATCCGTCCCTACGAGAGGCTGCCATTACTATCCTGCTTAAGCCCGACAAACCGAGTAACACATTTAACTGTTATAGGCCTCTCTCTCTCTCATGAATGTTGATAGGAAAATATATGTTGAAGCTCTCGCCAACAGGCTCCTCCCACTGATGCCTCACTTGATCCACAAAGATCAGGGGGGTTTTGTCTCGGGTATATCAACTTCCTTGAACATTAGATGCTTATTTGATGTCATGGCTAGAATGCACCCGGCGGCTGAGGTGGTGGCAGTGACGCTGGGCGCTCAGAAGGAGTTCGACATGGTCTTGTGGGAATACCTGTGGGTGGTGCTTGTGGAGATGGGTATTGCCCAGAAATGCTATGCTATATAAAGCTATTATACACAAATCCCTCTGCTAGAGTCTTGGTTAAGTCCTCCAAATCTGAACCCTTCGAGCTTGGCAGAGGCACCCATCAGGGATGCCCACTCAACCCGATTCTTTTGAGAATTATCATTGAACCAATGGCAGATATGATTCGCGCTTGCCATGAACATAAGGGAATCGCCTCAGCGGACAACCCGAAAAAGTCTCACTCTATGCTGGTAACATCATTTTATATATGAGGGATCTTCAAACGAATCTGGACACTGTCCTCCAGGACATTGTCCGGCTGGGTCGGTTCTCCGAGCTCACGATAAATCACTGAAAGTCAGAAATGTTCCCACCAACTAGCAGCACTAAGCAATCATCTGGGGGTACCCACTTTGCTGGTCCCCTAATGGGATCAAATACCTAGGAGTGTGGATCTCCGGTGCAAGATCCTCCATCTCGAACGACAACTATGGAGCCAAGGAGGACTAAGTGGCAAGCAGGCTGGGCAATGGCAGGCCCTTCCTCTCACAATGGCAGGAAAATTGTCCCATGTCAAGATGGTGCTGTTACCCTATTGTATATATTTGCCAACATCCCGGTGTAGCCTGGTATGCCCTTCTTTTCAAGGCTTCACAGACTTTGTGCTCAGTTTTTGTGGCATGCCAGTGCAGTCCAGAAAATGATAAGGGGGGCTTTATGGCTCCTGATCTTGAGTTGTACTGGCTGGCTGCACAGACCAAATACGATTCCTACTGGTCTGGTGAAGAATCCCAACCTCCACATGTCAAGCTCGAATGCCTGGCGGCGGGAGTCAGACCTAAGGACACTTGTGTTGGATGGTAGATATAAGGACGAATGCCCGTTTGACCCGTTGTCTTCCACGGTGCTTGCCTGGCGACGTATCTTCTTGTGCAGTGCCTCAATGCGCCCCTTCTGCAAATGGCTACTGCTCTGGAGGTTCCCTGGGCAGGGACCTACCTGGGATGCCGCACAAGTCACGCAGTGGAAATACCTCAGCTACAGAGCTGTTGCTGACCTATTTGTGGATGGTAAATTTATCACTCCACTGACATTGCGCTGAGAACATACTGGCTTTGGAATTGAGTGTATGCAATATTATAGACTACGGGAGGCTGTGTAATCGCAGTGGCCATCATATCCTGTAGAGCCCCCTGAGACTGCCATGTTGGCACTTATTTCCAACTCCAGCGGCAGTCGCTGCATTCTGTCAATGGTCTACAAAATGCTTGTGAATAACCATTCCACTTCATCTCTCCCAATACGCCAGGGCTGGTTTGAGGACTTGGGGATGGAACTAAGAGATACCCAATAGGAACGCATGTGTGCCACACTAAACAGGTCTCCTTGAATTTCAGATTCAGATGCATACAATACAAATTGATTGTTAAACAAACTATATTAGACCCCAGACAAACTTAACACGTTCTCCCGAGAGGATAGGCAGTCCAGCCCTAGGTGGCATTTTAGCCCTGTCCTGCACCCAACTGGGTACATTCTGTGACACCGTATTACAAACCCTCACCAATGTGGTTGATGTCTCCCTTGAGCGCTCCCCGGTGAAGGCCCTATTTGACCTGTTGGACAACCTCCCCAATAAAGGTCCCTGCTCATTTGTAAACATGTGATAGGTGATTGCCAGGAGATTCATACTATTGTAATGGAAGCAATTTTCCCCACCCTGTCCTAACACCTGGTTAACTTGGGTCCAGAGCTGTGAGGAACTTTACTTGGGCTCCCTACCTCCCACTTCCCGTCCCAGAAATGCCTGGGCTGAGTTTCAATCCTACCTGGTGGCCCTTCCTTCTGACCAGTGATTTTGTGTAAGTTGTAAAAGCAATCCCATTAACTGTCTCGTCCCAATGATCAATGTCGTCGTGCCTATCTCACCACGAGCAATGAAGTTGTTTAAAAGTAATGTATCGCTGTATGCTGGACGTCGATTGACTACTCTAATCATTGTACTTTGATAACACTGCCAATAAAAAGAAGTTTTTTTTAAAAAGTGTCAATCTAGCTTCCGCTCCGACACAGAATAGAAACAGCACATGTCTCCACCTGGGACAACGTACATGAGTGGTTCTTCTATGCTAATATTATTGAACCGGTCAGCAGTGTTCAACAATGTTGACCGTGGCTTACATTAGATTGCCATTGACTTGCCACAATTGGTTCCAATTAATCGTCAGGGGGCGAGAACAAAGTGAGACACTGAAAAATGTACAGTAAGGAACCAGATTATCCCGCGATTCTTCAACACATATATAAGACTCCTTATAGAATATCAAGAGCAGCGCCACTGCAGCTTCCATTCCAACGACCTGCCTATCACTGCTGCAAGTCACCTATTCAACCCGTTGTTAACATGTTTAACATACATTGGGTGGAGCGTGGGCTTAATAGCATGAGCTCAATAATTCAGATACTAAGATCTTGGTTATAGGCCGCAGAAATGTGCTGAACAAGATAGACACCCATTGCACACACACACTTTTCCTGAAAGGAAGTTCAGATGAAAAATAATATAAAGCTCCTATGTGTCATCTGTGATGCTGAGCTCCACTGCAACCACCAGGTGGCTCGGATTCAAAAAGAAATAATTTATTTTTGACGTAACGGAATTTCTTTTTGAAGTCAGTCAGATGTTGTGGCCTCAAAGGACGACAGGACGCCCAAGGTAGTTGCAACTGCTTTTATTCAATAACAGAAGATGGGTAAGAATAGTCCAGGAGATGGGACAGGGCGGGTACTCACAGTCTTGGCTGGGCTTTCCAGTTAACCGCACTGGAAGCAGGTGTGCAGTAGACTGCACGCTGTGTACTTCCAGGGCCCCCAATAGGCCTCCTGTGGCATTGGACTTACGCTCTGGAAGTGAGCTGGTATAGACTTGGGCCTTCAGTCACATTGGCCCCTCATAAGGAGCAGCACTGTCCAGACCGACCTGTCTGGCACTCCACCAGCCTCCTACTGGCGCCAAGAGTTCCCGCTCGCGGAGCGCGGGTCCGCGAGAACACGTTGGGCCGAGATCTCACGAGACCACGCTCCTGCGATCACGTGATGACCCCACACACCTCCTTTGAGGGAAAAAAGACAGAGGGTCATCCCATGATGAAGTCTGCAAACCTGCTGGGTTTTGTTTTCTCCCTTTGCGGTCTGCCTTGCTCTAAGCGTGGAGCAGGGTTGTGGGGGTACTCCTGGGGAGGTGCAGGTGATTCGGATCCTCCTTGTCTTGCTTTCCGCTGCAGCTCTCTGTGTGGAGCAGGGGAGCTGCTGCTTGAGGACTCACTGCTGTAGGGTGGCTCCGGGGCATCCCTTTCTGGCTGGCAGGGACTTTCAGGTGGCTCTGGAGGGTCTCGGTCTTCTCCGGTTTCCCAAGGTGGCTGTACGCAAGGTTCTTTGCGGCGGTACATGGCCACTCTTTCTAGGTTCCATTTTCTTCCGTCCCTGGTGCAGATGTGGTTTGGCCCTTTGGCTGTGACTTCTATGGGACTGCTGTACCTGGAGCCTGTCACCGTGTCCCTGTGGGGAAGCCGTATCTTGACCAGGTCGCCTTTGTTGACTGATGTGCGACGGACAGCCCTGGTCATGTCGCACCCCAAATGGCCTGAGTGCGCTCTGCACAGTATCACTTTGCGAATTCTGTTGGGCGGGATCACTCGGTCGCCTCTCAAGATGAGACCGTTCATGGCAGTGATTTCTTCGTTCACCTTCCAGTAGGGGCGTAGGCCTTCGGGAATCGCCTTTTCATCAGGGTTCCTCCACGGACCCAGGCTGTTACGCACCTTAGGGCATCGTCCTGATGACTCTCCTCCTGCCAGTGGCGCTCAATCATGACCATATACTCGCCGTTCCTTAGGTCGCTTATTGGGGCTACGACACATTCGTCTTCTAGGAATGTGGTCCCTGGGGCGTCTTGTTTCAGGAGCCTGGACATGCAGTCCGCTTGTGCGTTTCTCCAGCCCGCATTGTGGGCTATTTCGTATGTGTATTCTTGGAGTTTTGCAGCAATTCTAGCCAGTCTCGGGGTTGCAGTCTTGGTGCCACCTGGGCTCAACATGTGGATGAGGGGCTTGTGGTCAGTGACCAGCCTAAACTTTGTGCCCCAAACGTACGACCTGAAGTAGTCGACGGCCCAGGCACACGCCAACATTTCTTTCTCCACGGTGGAGTAATTCTTCTCTGCTGGCGACAGAGCTTTGGATGCAAAAGCCACGATGTTTTCAGTGTCACCCTTTCTCGGGGTCAAGGGGACCCCCAATCCGTATGCGCTGGCATCCGTGGTGATGCAGGTGTCCCATTCGGGGTTGAAGGGCTTTAGGCACGGTGCGTGCAGAATTCTGCGTTTGATTTCAGAGAAGGCCCCGTCTTGCTCTGGGCCCCAAGAGTAGCTTGCCCCTTTCTTCAAGAGATCCCTCATGGGGGACATGGTTTCGGAGAACCTAGGGACGAACTTTGCGTAGTACTCCGCTAGGCCCAGGAATGAGCAGAGTTCCTCTCTGGACATCGGAGCTGGGACATCCGCTATGGCCTCCATCAGGTTTTTCTTGGGGCTCACTCCTTTGCTCGAGATGCAGTACCCTAGATATTCTACTTTCCTGACTCGGAAGATGCATTTCTCGTGGCGAAGATGAACTCCTGCTTCCTGAAGCCTGCTTAGGACTGGCTTGAGGGCCTGGTCATGAGTCTCGTTGTCTCTGGCATATACGAGGATGTCATCCTGAAAGAAAAGAATGAGACGTTTGTGAGGTCCTTGAGGAGGGCATTCATCATCCTTTGGAATGCTGACGCTGCCGAGGACAGCCCAAACGGCATGCAGGTGTATTGAAAGGTGCCGAAAGGAGTGATGAAAGCCGTTAGGGGGCGCGAAGACTTGTGCAACGGAATCTGGTGATAAGCGTCACGCATGTCAAGCTTTGAAAAAATTGTTGCTTCCTTCATCATCAAGACAATTTCGCTGATACTGGGGAGCGGGAAGCTATCGGTAACGACCTCTAGGTTTAGACTCCGCAAGTCGATGCATATTCTGAGGTCGCTGCTGGATTTCTTTTTGACTAGAACCACTGGACTCAGCCACTCTGAGGATTCCACGGTATCAATGGTCCCTTCTTCGACCATCTTTCGGAGATGGGCCTCTAACGCCGGTCTTTCTGTGGCGGGCACCGGTCTAACCTTGTGTTTCACACGTACAGCATTTGGTTTCAGCCGAATCTTGTGAATTAAGTCTTTCACTTTCCCTGGTTTCTCGGAAAAAAAACAGGCTTGGGAACATCTCCTTGAAGTTTAGCGCTGCTCCTGAGGAGACCATGAGTACCTGTTCCAGAGTGCTGGGGTCTAGTTTGATGCTGAGTCTGTGTTGATCGTCCCACCCAAGCACGGCCGGCCCTCTGGTCAAGAAGTACACTTTGGAGTTGGTAGACCTCCCTTTGAATTCAATTTGGGCCCGGATGAAGCCCAGTAGGTTGACGGTTGCGCCACCAAACACCATCGTTTTATGTCGGGTCGATCTGATCTCCACTTTGTCCTTCCCCATCATCTCCTTGTATGTGTCTATTGGAAGGATGGTGAGGTTTGAACCGGAGTCCGCCATGACGCGTGTTTCCATCCCGTCGACTTTAATGGTGCAGTGGGGCTTTTCCCTCCTGGCGTGAAGAGCGTTGACCATGACGACCATCGGTCTGTCGTGAGACTCGTCCTCATCGCTTGAAGCACAGTTGCCATCGATGTGGGAAACAGTCTTTTCCCGCCACGTGCATGCAGAAGCCACAGGACCAATGTGCCCACACTTCGAGCATTCCTTGTTTCTGGCGGGGCTGTCGCGATCGTTCGCCATGTGTTTGGTGCTGGCAAACCTGTAGCATTTGGGAAAATCCCTTTGCTTGGAGCCCTTTTCCCTGGGGCTGTCGCAGGACTGCTTGTCTCTGCGCCCTCTCCATTGCAGTGCCGTCAACTCGGGTGCGGGTGAATGGTTTCCCGCCTCATTGCGCCTGCTGGAGGTTTCTTCTTCCGCCCTGGCGATTTGGATAGCCTTGTTGAGGGTTACCTCCTTTTCTTGTATGGGCTTGTCTTGTACTTTTCTAGAGTTTGGGTGGACAACCAGCATGTCGCAGATGACCTGTTCCGTGATTTCACTGAAAGCGCATAAGCACGCCAGCTCCCTCATCCGGGTGATGTAGTCGTCCACGGGTTCGCTCCCTTCTTGTTTGCGGGTGTAGAACCTCCGCCTGTGTAAGACTATGTTCTCCTTGTTGGTGAACCGCTTTACAATGCGACGGATCGCCTCTTTGTAGATGTTGTCGTTGTTGTCATCCACTGGTATGGCTGACAAACTGGCAAAAATGTGCTGCCCTTCGACTCCCATTGCGTTCAGCAGCATTGCCTCCTTCCTGGCGGGGGCGTATCCTGTGCCGCCTACAGCCTCAAAGTACGTGGAGAAAAGTGGCTCCCACTGCATCCACGGAATTGCCGGGGTCCCGGGTGAGGGGAGAAACGCCGGGGGCGGCATGGCGCCTTGCATGGTGGGCCGTGGGTATTCAGGGATCCTCATTGCCAGTTATGTTGTGGCCTCAAAGGACGACAGGTCGCCCAAGGTAGTTGCAACTGCTTTTATTCAATAACAGAACACGGGTAAGAATAGTCCAGGAGATGGGACAGGGCGGCTACTCACAGTCTTGGCTGGGCTTTCCAGTTAACCGCACTGGAAGCGGGTGTGCAATAGACTGCACACTGTGTACTTCCAGGGCCCCCAGGAGGCCTCCTGTGGCATTGGATTTACGCCCTCGAAGTGAGCTGGTATTGACTTGGGCCTTCAGTCACATTGGCCCCTCATAAGGAGCAGCACTGTCCAGACCGACCTGTCTGGCGCTCCACCAGCCTCCTACTGGTGGCAAGAGTTCCTGCTCGCGGAGCGCGGGTCCGCGAGATCATGTTGGGCCGAGATCTCGCGAGACCGCGCTCCCGCGATCACGTGATGTCCCCACATCAGAGTTTTTCATTTTGAAATTAGAGCCCCCTCCACCGCCCCATCAGGACATGGATGCTTCGACTCCTGTGCTATGTTGCGCATGACAGGAACCAGAGCTGGTTACTTGCGTGCATGCTAGAGCATGGGAGCCAGATTCATGTCTGCAAAGGACGAGCAAAGCATTCTGAAAGGTAAGGATATTTTTTTTAATGTAAAAGGGTATGCGTGTGTGCGTATTATGTAACGGATGTGTGTGTATATATCATGTAAGATCTGTGAATGAGTGCAAAATATTTGGGTGGCTAGCCGTGCTTGTGTGAGTGAATGGTGAATGTGTGCATGCGTAAATGAGCAAGTGGTGTGTGAAATGTTTGTGCTTGTGTTAAATACCTGGATTACTTATCAGTAATCTTTACTACTCCTAGTCCCACTCCCCCTGTCCCAGTACTTGTCTATAAAGCATCTTTCTGATACTTAAGTGCTGGGACGAGTAAGAGGGACATAGGGGTAATACTGGGCTGAGGAGTTGATTTTGGTCATTGATGGAGGAGAGTGGGAGGTAGAGGGGATGTGTGGGAATGGTGGGGCAGGAGAGGGGTACTCTAACACATAAAGGTCATCAATGATAAAGCAGGCATGATATGTATTAGTAGCTAGAATGGTATTTTAGTGCAGTTGGTCTAGTCATTTCTTACTGTCACATGCCATTTTTACTGGGCATCTATAATACAGTAAGCATGACAAGTGTTATTACCTGTCAAGCCTGGCATTTGGGTGCAGCCAGTACAGCCCTTTCTTACTGTGCCATGGCATATTTTGTGGACATATATAATGAAGTAAGCACCATAAGCGTTATTACGTGGCTAGACTGGCATTTTGTTACAGCTAGTCTAGCAGTTTCTTACTTTGGGTTGACATTTTGCACTGGACATCTCTGATAAAGCAATCATTATAGCACAAATTACCTAGTTAAACTGGCCTTTGGGTGCAGCCAGTCTAGCCTTTCCTTACTGAGACATGATATATTTTTAGGATCTTACCATTACTGCGACCAATTAACTGCAACCACTGAAAATGTCAAATTTTTTTATTTCAACCCACTTTACATCCCAGATATATGTGGGGGGATGGGTTTAGTATATAATGCATGTAGGGGAGGCTATTGGGGTCTCCATCTGCATATAAATGGGGTCAAAAGGGGGTCAAAATAAAAAAAGTCAATATTTTCAGTGGTCGCAGTTATTTAGTTGCAGTAATCACATAGATCCATATTTTTCTGGGCATCTATGATAAAGCAATCATAATACGTGTTATTACGTGGTTAGATTAGCATTTTGGTTCAACCCATTCAGTTATGTCTTACTGTGCCATGACCTTTTTTACTGTGCATCATCAAAACTAAAGCAAACAGGACAAGTGTTATTATGTGTGTAGCCTACATTGTGGGGCCAGTTTTGGCATGTTTTCTCATTGTGGCATAGCATTTTTAATAGCAAATTGGTAAGATTGTTCAGCGGGTTGATCTCTCCTGGCTGTAATCTATGTGTGATCTGCAGGTTGCAGGTTTGAATCCCCGGCAATACCAACTCAGCCTTTAATTCTTCCAAGTTTGATAAATGAGTACCAACTTCAGTTGGAATGATAATTGTATTTAAATATGTGCTATGTATAGTGCTTTGGCAAAACGCAATATGAATAACAATTCATTATCATGAATCAAAGCATTAATGCTCCTGTGCACTGTTGGTGACAAGCATCTATTGCATGCTGTAATGTAGCAGCAACTGTAAATGCAGGCACTCTTCTTTTCATATAATGACAATACTTGACATTCAGCTATAACTGGCATGTGAAACTGGCCATACAAGGCAGAAGTGGCATATCTATGGCAGTGCCTCAAACTATGTTGATCCTATAGGGTCTAACCCTATCATATTTTGAACCCATCCATGGCATATGAAGGCAGCACCCTTGTTAAAATGTGGTTGGTATCTAAAAGATTCTTGTCTGCTTTAGTATCTATTTGGTATTTTTTTTTAAAAGTACACTTATGTACTTTTTTTATGCCTGCAAGCCACTTCCAGTGATGTCACCAGGGTTAAAGAGGAATTGATGCCCTCAGGGTCAAAGGTCATGTGACATCGCTTCCTGTGATGTCATAGGGAGTGTGATTCCACTCACGCTGCCCCTGGACGTTGGTGAATCCATGCCCCTGAAACCAACCGTGGCATTAATCCTATCACAGAACTATCTTATGGTCATGAGTGCTGTAGTAAATCCAAGCCTTTGCTATAGCAATCCCTACTATGTAGAACAGGGCTCCCTCAGGAAATGAGCAGGCAACAACAGGTTAATAATTCTACAGCCTGCCTTACATCTCTCTTCCTACATTGACTTCCAGTCCAGGCCAGAACACGCCCCAAAATACAACGCCTAATGTATAAATGCCTAAGCGACACATAGCTAAATACCATAAGACAGATTGCATGCTGCCGTCCCAACAACGGCACTGGGTCACTTTCTGCAGTGTTCCTCTTTACTTTCATATGAAAACCGTGAGGTGCAAGCAGAAGAGTTGTGGGGTCACCTGCATGGGAGCACTTCAGTTCAGTCATGAAGCAGAGATCGCAAAAGAAAAAGACGGGGTCCCTGGGGACCCCTGCTAAAATATATTTGAAAGAAAGAAAAAAGCAAAGTAGACAGCAGATACAAACTTCCCTACAGCATGCTCAAAAGGGACACAAAAGAAGACCTAGATGTGGTATGGGGGATGGGGCCAAGCAGATGGGAAAAGAGGGTGAGTCAAGATGGGGTCCCCCACCTATGGTTCCACAGGTCAGCGTGAGAGGAGGCATCTCATCACCTTTCCCAACACTTAAGAGTGAGACCTAGAATGTTTAGAATTCTATTTGTATTTAACTTTATTTGCTTTTAGAGCGCCTTAAACCAGGGCGCTGTAAAATAAAATCCTGAATTGGTTCAATAATAGTCAAGATGAGCAAATAACAACAGGTTTCAAAAGCGAGTAAAAAGAACAAATAAAACCATCAAGAAGAAATGATCCAGAAAACTTTCAAAGTGAAAGTCAAGCAACATGAATGAGTTATTACGAGACACAAGCCAGCTGCCCCAAAAATTAATTCCAGGAATTCAAGTGATGAACTGAGCACAAGGCCTTGAAAAATAATCAGCAGACTCGGATGTACATGCCCAAACCATGTCAAGTCAAAAGTCAGGGTGCCGGCCTCCCGGCTACAGGGTCCAGGTTCCAATCCTCCAGTTGCTTCAGTAACAGCTCCCCACCACCAGAAGGGAGACTGCACCAGCCCCCCCAAGCACTGTGCAAATAACTCAAGTGACCAGAATCCAGCCGCCACGAGGAACCACGGTAGAAGCAACCCAGCCCTGCACACAGCAGTAAAGCAGTCTGGGAAACACCATCAGCTGCCCGGTCTCCATCCACAGTTGAGTGAAAGCCCTGCAGGAACAGCCGATGCACCAACGGCGCTTGCTGTAACAGAGCCACCGACAGACCGGGACAAAGCAAAGATGTCACCGCCTGGCTCCAGACTCCGCCTCTGCCCCCTGCCTCGACCAGGTACATGTACCCAACATGGACACCAGTTCCCTTGAGCCGCGGCTCCAACTCCAATAAGATTGCCAGCAGCTCAACTGGCACTGCTCTTAGACGCCATTTTAGATCGCCTGAGTGAAAGGGTAAGTGCATAGTAATCAGAATTCTGTCCTACACAGCATGGGCTGCGTCCATTGAAATGGTAACTCTCTAGAATAAATGAAAACCTACTGGCAAAGGAATTACCCATGGGAAACCTCCAGACTTTTGTTCATCATCCTGCCATGCCATCACGGAAGGGAAAATGCCATTTGCAAATCAGGCTTAGTCCCACCCCAAATGCAGAAGGCTAGCCCAAATGGCTAGGTCATAGGCTACCTGCACAAGACCACAACCAACCCCAGACAACCCCATTAGCCTTAAAGAAACAGATGATTTGGTATTGCCGCTCCTACCTCTGGAATGTCCTCTACCCATAGTCTAATCAATTTGATCCAGTTCCTGGTTCACCATTGCCATACCACACAGGATTTCTGCTTCATCACAGGTGTGTACGTTAGCCTCTGTGCCTTTAAGGCATCCTGAGGCAGCAGACGGGAAGCGGGAGGAAAGGGAGGAGTTGGGGTGCTCTGAAAGGGGTCAGTTCCTGCTTGTATGCAAAAGGGAGAGGAGAATAAAGTTAATATGATATGATATGATATGATATGATATGATATGATATGATATGGCATTTATAACGTGCCTATACACAAGTGTTTCAAGGCGCGACGAGGCTAGGAAGGGGGAACAAAGGGAGGACAGACAACAATCCTACTAGGCCAGTTATCATTCAGATCGCCCAAGTGCATGGGATGGGGGAAGGGACAGTGCAGTACAAGGGGATTGATAGTAAAAATAAGTAAAAGTAACGGCCAGCAGTGGCAAGTGCAAGGGTAAGTGCAGACATCAGGTGTCAAGGGCTGGTAGGGAGACTGTAGGGATACAGAGACAGTCCCCAAGTGCGGGGGTTGCCAAGCAGGCAGTGCAGGTGTGTGTGACTGGTGGGGGAGGACCTGGGCCCGAGATCAGAGGGTGTCCAGGTAACCAGTGCAGTTCCGATTACAGCCAGGTGGTCGGCAGGGGAGATGAGGAGAAAAAGCAGAAGCAAAGAGAAGGGTTTTGAGGTGCTTCCAGAACCGGAGATGGTTCTCCTCAAGTTTAAGGGAGGCAGGGAGGCTGTTCCAGAGGGAGGCCCCAGCCGAAGAAAGAGATCTACCACCAACTTGTTGCTTGGAGAAGCAACTGACCGTGAGGGAGTTGGAGGCGGATGAGCCAAGAGCTCGAGAAAGAAGATATTTAGGAAGAGAGAGTTAAAGGTATTGTGGCCGCCCTGTGCCCCAGAAGGCCTTGTGGACAATGCAGAGGGTTTTGAACTTAATGCTCGCAGCCAATGGGAGCCAGTGCAGAGATTTCAGTCCTGGGGAGATACGATCCCTGGGTTTAAGGCCAAGGACAAGTCTCGCAGTCCTGTTCTGGATGAGTTGCAAAGGGCGGAGAGTAGAGGCAGGCAGATTTAGATAGAGGCTGTTGCAGTAGTCCAGCCTAGAGAGAACCAGAGCTCTGGAAACAGTGAGCTTCTGGGGTAAGGAGAGGAAACCAAGAATACCTCTGAGGAGGTGCAGCTGGTAGTGTGTCTTCTTAGAGACATCAAAGATGTGAGAAGAGAAGGAGAGTGTGGAGTCGAAGATGACCCCAAGGTTTTTAGCCTTGCAGGTAGGAGCAGGAAGAGGGCCAAGAGAGGCCGGCCAGAGCGCTACAGGAAAGGAGGGAGTGGGTGTGCTGATGAGAATCTCCGTCTTACTGGCATTAAGGCAGAGGTCATTGGCAGCATACCACTCCTGGATAGCAGGCAGACAGTCAGAGATGAGTGACGGAGAAAAGGTGGTCAAAGGTAGCCTGAAAATGAGCTGTGTCATCCGCATAGCACTGAAAGTTGGGGCAGAGATCGGCAATACAGTGGGCAAGGAGTGCCAGGTATTGGTTGAACAGCCAGGGAGAGAGGATAGACCCCTGAGGGACACCACAGGTAGAGAAAAAGATAGTGGCGAGGAAGGACCCAAGTTGAACCTGGGAGGGTCGGTCAGAGAGGAAGGAAGTCAGCCATGCCAGGGCCTGACCGGTGATAACCAGGTTATCACAGAGACATTTGAGCAGGATGGCATGGTTGACAGTGTCAAAGGCAGAAGAGAGATCAAGCAAGATGAGGACACAGGGGGTGTTAGAGTCAAGCTTTGAGAGCAGGTCTTCACGGATGTTCAGAAGAGCAGTTTCTGTGCTTCTGGCAGCTCTGAAGCAAGACTGATGGTCATGAAGACAGCCAACTGATTCAGTGTGGAGATTAAGCTGGGAGATGGCCAGTTTCTCCAGGAGCTTGCCCAGGAAGGGAGAGATGGAGATTGGGCGATAGTTCACCGGGCAGGAGGGATTGGCAGAGGGTTTCTTAAGAAGAAGTGCACAAGGGAGTGTTTCAGGGGGAATGGGAAGACCCCAGTAGTGAAGGGGTGGTTGCAGAAGTCAGCCAGGGCAGGAGCCAGGGAGTCAATGTGGTCCTTGATGGTTTGGGAGGAACAGGGGTGAACCTGTTTTGATGAGACTTTTATAGATCGGACTTGTCTAGAAACCTCATCTGCGGAGAACATGGGAAAGGCAGAGAAAGAGGGAGGAGAGGTGGCTGCAGAAGGGCCAGGGAAAGAGCAGGGAGTAGAGGGAGACAGGGGAGAGGAGGAGAGTGAGGACAGGATGTCCTGAGGATTAGAGATGAAGTGAGAAGCCAGTGCTGTGCAGAGGGCCTGGGAAGGGACAGGAGAGGAAGAGACTGTGGCAGGATTGGCCAGTTCCTTGCAGATTTTAAAGAGTTCAGCCGAGTTGTTAGATGCTGCAAGAGACGCGGGATTGGATATGAGCGCTCTTCTTGATGTGGACAGAGAGCCGGTATTGCCTTTGGAGCAGGCGGCAGGCCAGTTTGTCAGAGGATGTACACGAAACATGCCATTTCCTCTCGGCCACCCTGCACTTGCGTTTAAGGGTGACGAGGTCTGAGTCGTACCAGGAGTTGCACTTGGCTTTGGGCTTCAGGCGGATTCTCGTGACAAGAGCAAGGATATCAAGAGTATCAGATATAGCAGAGTGGAGCGTGGCGAGGGCTGTGTCAGGGTGAGAGTCAGCCAAAGGGGGAGGGGGGTGAGAAAGTGGTGGCGAAAGCCTCAACTGATACGCACTTCATGGGTCAGATGACCAAGAATGTGGGTGGCAGTGATGGAAGTGGCTTGGCCTGTGAGGTAGAGAGGGTGAAATGGGAGGAAAGGAGAAAGTGATCACTCCACAAGAGAGGAGTGGTGAGAGGGACAGAAAGGGGAAGGTCTGAGGAGATCAGAAGATCCAGAGTGTGCCCTGCAGAGTGAGCCAGGCCAGAGGGGAGAATAGTGAGTGAGAGAGTCACATAGGTCACGAAAGAGTCCAGAGGGAGGACAGGAGGCATCCAGGTGGATGTTGAAGTCTCCAAGAAGGAGGAGTTGAGTGGTCAAGGCCAGGAGTGAAGAGGAGAGGTCCGTCCACTCAGAGAAGACGGAGTAAATCTGACCAGGTGGCCGATAGATAGTAGCTACAGTAGAGGAATGACTAGGGGAGAGAGAGAGCCTGCAGACGAGGCATTCAAAAGAGGAGTAGGCCTGCGTAGGAATGACAGAGGCAGGAATGGGCCTCATTACAAGTCCGGTGGTAACCCTGCCAGTGCTACCGGCAGGTTGCCGCCAGACTTGTAAATATTACCAGTGCCTGGCTTGCCAGTAACACTGGAGATTGCAACCCTGGTGGTCCGGAAAGTCAGGCGCTGGTAAATTGTAATTCCCCATTCCCATAGATTCCCGTAGGACTTTATGGGAATTGAGAACACGGAAGCATTGGCACCAGTAATAACTGTGCTGGTGCTTCCATGACGATCTGCTTGCCATGGCTGCTGTGTCAGGCAAAGTCCGACCTATTGGGCACAGCGGCTCCAGCAGGCAGACTGGTAGTTTGCTGGTCCCAGAAACAATGGTGCCGGTAAGCTTAGAGTATGTAGTGACATACTCTCTGTGCAGCTGTGTATATTGTTTGTGGAAACCCATACCTTTTGGATGCTTGTATACTGTCCCTGCTTTATGTGGATTGTTAATAAAGCTGGTTTTGCCCTTCACTTTGACTATTTCTGTTATTGAGTGCAGGATTTCCCGGCCTCTCCTTTCTGCTTAAACTGGGGTTTTCCAGACCACTTTAACCGACTTATAGATGGTGCTTAAGCTCACAAAATAGCCCAAACTAAAAAAAGGTGTAATTCCCATCAGCGCCCCATTATCTACACACTATATAATGTGCTCATTTAAAATGCCCACTTGCAATGATTTGTAACCAGTATAGACCATGATCGCTCCCTACGTTTCTTGGCACTCGCTTTCTTTTTTCCTCATCTTAGAGGAGCAAAGACATGCGTGATTTGTTCTGTGCATTAGTATTTATTTATTTAGTGGAAATAAATCGTCATATTCTTAAGCAATGCCCTGCATTAAACGTACAACATCATAAGGGATATACTTTATTTGTTACCAAGTTTTAAAATATAAAGACAGATCAATTTCGGAGAATATTATATGGAGCAACATCAGCGGTTATCACTGGAGCAGGTTTTTCTGTATGGAAGGAGGCTGTGAAGCTTTTGCTAGGTCACTAGCGGGTGACTCAAGCAATAGTGCACCACCAGGGTATTTTAAATAAGGGGTTGGATTGTTTTCGCAAATCACTATTTGGAATGACTGTACTGTTTGTACCTTTGAAGGATTGGTCATATTTTATAGGCCAAGTTGATTGAACTGACCATGTTTTATATTTTTTATGTTAAACTTTGATAATTATGGAAATTGTGATAACTGTGGTAATTGTAATGTAATATTTTGAGAGAAACTTGTGTTTTTTAAGGTTTTCTTTCTTTGTTAACCAAATGCACAATAAAAAAAATAGTATATAGTAGCAAATGAGGCAGCTTGTTCAAACAACATTTAGAGAGCAAGTTATAATTTACGCTGCAAAAAAGGTCCAGAACGAAAACAGGAACCCCATGTGAACTTTCCATTGTTCTAGTGCAAACAAACGGATCCCTTCATTTACACTTTTATCTGGCTAATGGGCCTGCATTCCTGAGGGTGTAGCTGTTATATAACTACATCAGTGGTGACAGACCATCTGGTTTAAGGACAACGGGCTCTATCAGAAGTTGGGTGATATCCCGGCGATAAATCCACCTGAGTACTGCCCAACGCAATTATTGTTACCGCCACTTGGTCTAGCGGTATTACAGACAGACCACAAGTGGCGGTGGCAGTGTTAGTCCTCATTTTTTGAGTACATAGGATTCATAGGACTTGAAAATGCAATTACTGCGGCGGTAATTGCGCCAAAAATGGTCAGAAACTCTGTGGATTCACCTCCAGCTCAGAGCTGGAGGTATATGCGCTGACTTTCCCTAAAACTCGTGATTGGGCGGTGTGCTAATGCACCGATAACGTTATTACCGCTGCATTTTTACTGCACTGCCCAACTCCCGATGAGGCCCAAAGTGTAATGGGGGCTCAGGCTGCTTTTGCTATTTGGGTAAATCGCTCCATAGATGCAGATGTTTTAATTCCACAAAATGTCTACACTCTCTCCTAGGCTGTTTCTAATAGAAACCTTAAATTCAACAAAACCTGATAGACACACTTTATACTGGAATACAAAATGTAATAAATCAGGTTTGTGATGGGTAAATACCCCAAACTCACAAGGCTAACGAGGCCAATTCAAGTACAAGAGTAATGGGTGAAATTAATGTTCCATTGGCATCTCACCCCGGTGTGCCTCCACAAGTGTTTCCCGGGGGTTCCCAGAAAAGTTGGAGGGAATGTGGGGCACTAGGGACCTTGGAACATATTTGGTGGGAGTGCCCCCAGACTGCACGGTTCTGGGACAGGATAGAGAGGGCCATTGAGGACATTTTGGGGTGAAAAGAGGGGAAAACAGAGGGTTGGCTATCCTGGCAGTTGAAGGAATACTTGGAACCTTGGCATCGAAGGCACAGAGAAAAGTGTATGTGATATTGATTATGCCGGGAGCATTGGTCATCGCACAAACCTGGAGAAAAAAAGAGCCGCAGAGGGAACACAAATGGGTGGGAAAGGTGTGGCATTTCGCTGCACTGGAATGGGTGTCTTACTCTCTTAAGGGAGACTCTGTGGGCTTTCTTGATGACTGGGACTTGGAGCTAGAATTTTTAAGGGAGGACACCAGAGGTGTGTGGTGCCCAAGGAAGTTCAAACTCCTGGGATTGAGTCAGTAAAAAGGGTCACCCACTGAGAAGGGAAGACAGGAAGGGACAATGACTTGCGCAGGAACATGATGAATGAAGAAAACGTGGACTTTGGATGATTTAACATCAAAGGAAAGGAGATTTTCAGTGGAAGGGATTGGGAAGGGTGGGTGAGGGTGGGGCGGGGGTGAAGAGGGGATCCAGGGTGGGGGGAGTTGGGAAAAGTTTACAAGTTTGAAAAATGGCAATAAAAATCTATGTGGAAAAAAAATCGGATTTGTGAAAGATGCTCAGTTTATTATTTCCATGTGGAGAAGTTGATTTTATTTTTTAAATCCAAACAGAGAATGCCAAAATCAAACAAATTGAGAGCACCCAAAAGTATATTTTAAGAAAGTACGTCTTGATGCCAGTGCAATTATAAATGTGTGTAATTTGAATGATTACAAATTATCACAAATGCACATTTACTACACATGTGAGGGTCTTCCAATAATCCACAAGGTCTAGCCGATTAACATACCCAAATTCCACCCACCGTAAATTCCCCTAATTTATTTATTTATTTATTTTATTTTTAATTTTGGCCTTTTTTTGTTATTTTGCACACATGTGTTTTATATTAATATTCAGTGAAAAAACTTTGTTAAAGGGACGTTATGGTTCCAAGTAAAACCGAAAAACCCCTGAAATTCGCCAGTTATGGTAAGCTAAGCAACCATAACTCGCGCCACCACCGTGCACTGCTAAGACTAACACCCACAACATCAAAGATGACAACACAAATGTCATTGATGACATCACATGTGTATGTACTTTTCATGAAATATGTGTACAAGGGATTCTTATTATAATGTTGAATGCAAGATGGCGGGCGCCACCAAAATTCTGACGCGCTTCACGCACCATGCCGTCCAATCAGCGAACACGTTGCATGTCCGCGGACATCACGCAAGCCGCTTGGCCAATCGGGGTGCTGTCCGCGGAGCGAACAGGGAAGTCCGTCCGCGGAGCGAACAGAGATATCACACATTTTTTTGCCTTACATTTTGGTCATTTTTAAAAAAAACTACTGGACGGATTTACACTAAATTTGCAAATGCACACTTTCTGGACCAGGCCCCCGCTCCTGCCTCAAATTTGGTGTAAATCCGTCCAGCGGTTTGGGCTGTAGGCGTGCGCAAAGTTTTTTCCCATTATGTCTATGGGAAAAAACAAATGTTTTGGGACCCCCCCTATAACTTTGCCCCCCCTGGACCAAACCTCTCCAAACTTTGCAAACAAATTCAGAGTGGGCCATATACCTTTTTTGCAAAGTTCGGTGAGGATTCGTCCAAACGGAGCGAAGCTATAAGCCACCCAAAAAATGCTCTTCCTATGGAAACACCAACTTAACCATAACTACATGGACGCTACCGCGTCCATGTAATGATAGTTTTACGGGTAATATTACGAGTATTGACTATACTATTTAACACTCTGTCCCCTTTTTGTATTGTTTGCCAGCACGTCCCACTGGACGGGTATCTGGAAAAACGTTGCTTATCCGGTAAAATGTTTTACTAGTCTTGAACTGGTTGCTAAGAACATTTTTCAGATGCTGCCTTAAGTTTGCATTTCTCTGGTTTATAGTTGTGTCACCCCAGCAACAAAGCCCAGGAACTGCTACCTGCCTGGACTTTCTGGGGTTGTTTGGCTTTTAGAGGCCAGGGACTTGGCTTTTAATATTTTGTATTAGCGGCCAGGATATTTGTATTGCCTAATTGAAAGCCCACAATGCATGAAGTTAATATATGGGATAATTTACCCCTTACCTTACGTTATAAGGATATTGCATGTCACAGAGGAGTTCTGTGACCAAATAGAGCAGGATTGTCCAAATCCAGATCTCGAGGGCCAGATCCACGTAGGATTTTCATCATACCTCTCATTAATATTCATGAAATACATTTGCATACAATTATTCTAAATGTATGCAAATTTGTCCTCATGAATATTGAGGGATATATATCATGAAAACCTGTCAGGTTTCCGGGCCTCGAGGCCTGGAGTTGGCCAACCCTGAAATAGAGGAACAGGGCCTAAGGTACGGGATACTAAATGTCCATACACTGCCATCTTCTTTAATACTTGGGATCTTGATTGTACTTGCTGATACTGTATCCATCTTGCACTTAAATCACCTGTGAAACGTAGCAGTGCTCCATGGACATGGATAACCAGGATGTAGATAGACATTGTTGTTTATACAACAATGTATATTTTATTATTTTATAATTAATATTTAATTAATTTTATTGTATAAACAATTGTTTATACAATAAAGCCACTGCGACCCTCGACCTGTTCTTCCGACTCAATCTTCATTTCCTCTGCATCACTGAGACTTGGATCCTTCCCTTCAATTCCACGGTCCCTGCGTCTCTCTCCACCCCCTCTTCCTCCTTCTCTCATGTCTCACGCCCCTCTGGTCGCGGAGGTGGCATCGGCCTAATTTTTCACCCTAAATGTCTTTCCTCATCCGCTTCCCTCACCCTAGCCACCTTCTCTTCCTTTGAATTTCTCTTCAAATCCTTCACCTATCCCCACGCGATCTCCTTCTTGATTATTTACAGACCTCTTGGTCCCCTCTTTTCCTTCTATGAAGACCTGGATCATCTTCTCTCTCTCATCTCTCCCTCCCCTACTCCTCTCTCAGTCCTTTGGCTCCACGCTGGATCTCATCTTTCTATCTTCTTACTTTTCCTCCCCTGTATCGTCTCTCCCAAACTATCTCTCTCTGACCATGCCTTGCTCTCCTTCTCCCTCAGCTCTCCCCCTCCTCATCTTCCTCCCACTCCATATCCTCTCCCCCTTCTCTCGTCGCGACCTCCGCAACTTCAACCCTTCTCTCTTCCTCAAATCCTGTTCTTCCTCCCTCCCACCCTTCCTGACTTCGCTTCCATCTCAGCTGATTACGCCCTCTCCTCACTGTCCTCCTCTATAACCTCCAATCTCGACCAACTCTATCCTCTTACTTCCTTCTCCCCCTCTCACAAACCTTCCCAAACCTGGCCCTCTTCTCACCTTCTGTCTATGCGCCACCTCCACCGTCGCCTCGAACAACGCTGGCTTCGAACAAATCTCCTTCTCTGACTAATCAATCCTCTTACTTCTCATATCACTCTCTCTATGACTCTTGCCTCTCATCTGCCAAGCGCTCCTACTATTCTACCCTCCTCCACTCACAAGCCTCCCATCCCCACCATATCTTCCAGACCGTTTCTCACCTTCTTTCGCCTCCTACTTCTGAACCTTCCACAAACTCTCCCCTCTCTCCCTCGGACTTTGCTAACTTCTTCTCCTCCAAAATCCTCTCTCTGTGCCAGAACATCCTCTCCTCTCCTTCCTTCTCCCCTCCTTCTCCGTCCCCCTCTTCCAGCTCTGCCAACTTGTCCACCTTCTCTACTATCACCCCAGCCTGTGTCTCCCTTCTCATGTCCAAAACTCACCCTACTGCTGCCCCCTCCAACCGCATCCCCACTTCCCTCATTCCCAAAATCTACCCTCTCCTTATTCCCTACCTAACCACCTTCTTCAACATCTGTTTCTCCTCCGCCACCTTTCCTTCAGCTTTCAAACACACCACCATAATCCATATCTTGAAGAAACCTTCTGCTTGCCCTCTTCTTGCCTCCAACTTCAGACCAATCTCTCTTCTCCCCTTCATCTCCAAACTCCTCGAGCACCTAGCCTACTCTCAACTTTCTGCTTTCATCTCAACCCACTCCCTCCTTCCCACCTCTCAATCTGGCTTCCGCCCTAAACACTCCACCGAGACTCCCCTCACATATGTCCTCAACTCTCTCTGCAATGCTTGCTACGCTAAGCAATCTTCAATTCTCATCCTCCTTGACTTGTCTGCTGCTTTTGACACTGTAGATCACCCCTTACTTCTTAGCACTCTGTCCTCCTTCGGCTTCAAAGGCTCTGTCCTCTCCTGGCTCTCCTCTTACCTCTCCAATCGATCCTTCACTGTCTCATGGGACGGCCGCACCTCCTCCAGACTCCACCTGAACTATGGAGACCCTCAGGGATCAGTCCTTGGACCCTTTCATTTCTCTCTCTATACCTCCCTTCTCGCCCCAGTCATCTCTTCTTTCAGCATCTCCCATCACTTCTACGCCGATGACACCCAAC
This sequence comes from Ambystoma mexicanum, assembly GCF_040938575.1. Taxonomy (NCBI): domain Eukaryota; kingdom Metazoa; phylum Chordata; class Amphibia; order Caudata; family Ambystomatidae; genus Ambystoma; species Ambystoma mexicanum. The sequence continues at coordinate 822,129,223 of NC_090939.1, forward strand.
TCTTTCTTTCCTTCTCTTCCTTCACATCTGACCTCCACCACACTCTTTCTTCCTGCCTCACGGCCATAAAAAACTGGATGTCATCCCACCTTCTTTCCCTCAATACTGAAACATCTGAGGTGCTTTTCTTCCCTCCTAACACCCTCTCCCCCTCCTCCCCTCCTTTCATCTACTTTCCACCTTCCAACCTCCCCATATATACCCATGCCCGCAATCTCAGCTTTCATCTCGGCTCCTTTCTCTCCTTCTCCAACCACATCTGTCTAACCTCTCGATCCTGTCGTCACCACCTCTTCAACATCCGCAAGATCCGCTCCTCTCTCACATTCCATGCTTCCAAACTCCTTATCTCCTCCGTTAGTTTGTCCTGCCTCTTCTACTGTTCCTCTCTCCTCTTCGGACTCTCTGTCTCTCACCTAACTCCCCTAAAATCCATCTACCACTCCTCTATTTGTACTATATATCTTCTCAGCCCCCGTGACTCTATTTCTTCCTCTCTCTCCCAACTTGGCTGGCTTCTCCTCCTCTCACAACTGAAATTTCAATTCCTCTGTCTTGTCTATAAATCTATCCATGACCTGGCCCCTCCTACCTTTCTTCCCTCCTCTCATTCTACTCCCCCTCCCGCTCTCTCCACTCAGCAGACCTCTACCTTCTCATTGTTCCCCCTGCCCCATGTGCCTCCTGACGCTTCTACTCCTTCCAACTCTTGGCCCCCCTACACTGGAACTCCCTACGGCTCTCCATTCACTCCACCCCTACGTACCCATCCTTCTGCTCCTCCCTGAAATCCCTTCTTTTTCACTCCCCCCCTGACTCTCCTTCCCTACCTCTCTCCCCTCCTTGCCCCCTTCCCCTCCCTCCTTCCCCGTTCCCCTACAACCTCAAACCGGTCACAGCTTCCCCCCATCCCCCTACCTCAAAACAGACATGTAACCCCCTTCACCTTATCCCTCTCCACTCCCCTTCCCCCACTCTCCCCCTCCTTTAGTAAATTGTTCTACATATTGTTCTAATGACTTGTTTCATGTTTGTAATTATGCTTCTCTCACTTTTGTACCTGTTCTTAAACTGTAAAGCATTTTGGCTTAAAGCGCTATATAAATTCAATAAACATAAACATACAGCTAACCCATTTTCCCTCTCGCACAACACACCTTTGCAACTTAGAAGAAGGCACTGGCTCTCTCCACACACCCTGCCCTCACATATAACACAAACACTATTGCACAGCACCTCTGCCATAAGAATGAAGCTAATTTTAATGACGGAAATTCGAACGGTAGCTTCCCACATATTTCTCTATATCCTTAACACAAATCTGCCCCCCTTTATTTCATAGTCTACCTCCACTATGCCCATACACACTCCATTTAGACTTGGGTGACTAGCAGGGTCATTGCCACCCTGACGTAACTTTGATGGCTTAAATGCACAAACACGTAATAGCACCCTCCAATTCTCCCAGGTTTTTGGACTCCGGTTGCTCTGAGGGTGTTCAACCAACAGCGGGTTGGGACCATCATTATGGTAAGACCCGAAACTTACACTAGTCAATCAAAAATCTGGTCCACACACACACCCCAGCAGTCGTCCAATCAGGACCAATGCTGGCACAGCTCATGCACAACATTCATACACACTGAAACCAGTTTGTGGAGTGGGACCAGACAGTCCCAACCCACTTCCTGGCAGCAGACACACATGGTCCTGCAATAGCCCACGAAAAGCCTCAGCTTTTCTGGGCATTGGAAATCCATATAAGGATTTACAGGTCAGGAAGAAGGATTAGTGACAAGATGGCCAAGGGGAAAATTAAAAGCTTTGTGGCATGGCCATGTTTGGACACTGGCCACAGCAGGTAACCAAACGCGGTAAACGCGGTAATGCCAAAGTAAAATACACCATAAAATAGAAAAAAGTAACTGCTGCCACCAGCCTAAAAAATGAGGGGAAGGCGCTGTAAAGAGCAATCTTTCCTAACACTAAGCAATAATAAATCCACTTCAGGATGCTGTATCAGGTATGGCACTCTTCATTTCCTTTGCCACATTGCTTCCTGCATTGCTGAAGAGAACAGTACTAAGTATCGCAGACAAAATCTGAATCTCCCTTCTCCCTTTTGCTCTTGTGGCACCACAAAATGGCATTGCAGTAGTTAGTGGCTTACAAAACCCAATAAATAAATAAATAAATAAAGGAACTCAGTCCCACACAACTGAGCAGTTAAGAGAATCATGAAGTAGTTAAACCAATTCCATGTACCCCGTTTCCGCCATAACTGTCCCACATGATGTAAGTTTTGATGTCATTGTTGATTCCTGCCGCGGTTTTATGTTTGTGCTCATGGGCTAAGCAACAGGGGAACAGAGGGTCATCACTTTCCAAACCTGCTGAATTTCAAGGGTTTTGTTGTGCTAAAGTAGATCATCTTAATAACTCTGTTTGAACTAAAGGTTTTTTTTCCCACTGAATTTCAAAGGTTTTTGTTATCCTTTCTCTTCTCCAAGGCTGACTGGCCATGGAATGCTGTCTTTGTAGAACCATTTATTATAAAAGACTGAGGCCCACTAGCCCATATCCCCCTGCCTACTACCTTACCATACCTTACCAGCCATGGCCGTTGGACATGTACAGTGACCATGTCCTTCAGCCGTGTCCACTGTCTCTGTGAAAACAATAAGGCAAAATGATTATGGGCCATGGCCCGCATCCCTCTACTCAGTAATGAACCACATCCCACAGGCCATCGTCTGTCAGGGTGTTCACTGACTACTTTATAACAATTATTCCAAAAAGACAGTGGACCACCAGCCATATTCCCACCACTAGTAAATTATTAGATCCTGTTGCCAAGGAAATGAGGCTTTCCCACTGCCCTAGGCGCTTAGTGTGAGGCCAGTCCCAGAAAGAAAGAAAGAAAGAAAGAAAGAAAGAAAGAAAGAAAGAAAGAAAGAAAGAAAGAAAGAAAGAAAGAAAGAAAGAAAGAAAGAAAGAAAGAAAGAAAGAAAGAAAGAAAGAAGGAATGAATTGAGGAAATAATTAAATATGAGGAGGAAAGGTTTAAAGAGGCACAAATAACTATGGAAAAAGGGAAACATGTCATGAAGGAAAGAGCAATGGGGAGAAGAAAACAAGAAAGACAAGACAGAAAATAAGAAAGAAGCAAAGAGACAGATGGAATGCTGCAGAGAAATTTTATGAAAAATGAAGAAAGAAAGAAAGAAAGAAAGAAAGAAAGAAAGAAAGAAAGAAAGAAAGAAAGAAAGAAAGAAAGAAAGAAAGAAAGAAAGAAAGAAAGAAAGAAAGAAAGAAAGAAAGAAAGAAAGAAAGAAAGAAAGAAAGAAAGAAAGAAAGAGGACAATGGAAAGACAGGAGAAGAAAAGTGACAAAAAGAAGAAAAGCAAAGAAAATTCATTTAAGAATAGAGGAGAAAAGAAATAAAAAGAGAACAAAGACACAAGACAAAAGAAGGATAGAATGAAGGAAGGACAGTTAGAAAGAAGGTCGAAATATCAGTGCAAAATAGCATTATAGAAGTACTACTTGTGAATTTGTCAATTTCAGAATTGCAACATTGCACTTCAAAGTTGAAATTCATTTCCTATTAGTAGAGGAGAATATGTTGATGTTCATGGCAGTTTTAGCGAGGAACAGATGAGACTGGGCTGGTGACATCAGAAAGTACAAATAGATCAATAATGTCCATGGTATCACTCTATGGAGCATGGTGTGTCGGATTAATGACATCATCTGGAAGGATGCCAGCATAGTTAATAACATCTTCAATATCTCCTTTACTTATGGATGGACATTCATTTCTAAGGTCTCAATTCACAGATATTTTAGCGGTCCTAAGGTATTTACTGTGATGTCAATGGTGTCTCAAAAATTTCTATGAAACCTCATTTGTACATTTAATTGGCTATTCCACAGGAAACAATCAAATTAGAGCAATTGCTACATTATTTTAGCTTTAGAAATATGATTGCATAATGGGAGTGAACTGTTGAAATGACTGACCTTGAGATAAAATAATGTTATTATGGGGCTCATTATAAGGTAGGCGGTAAGGGATACCAGGCAACAGTAAGGAGACCGGTGCCGGTAATCCCTTACCGGCCTACTACAAATTCCCTTAGCGGGTCCCTCCTTTAACACCAGGTCTGACCAGTCGTTATGGACGGGATCCGCTAAGGGACCAGGGCGCAAATAACGGGCTGGACATGCGCGAACCCATTATTTGCACCCTCCCCATTTCCATTGAGCCCTATGGGGTCTCAAATGGGAATGGGGAATGGCATTTTCAATGGGGACTTACCGGTCCCGCAAAGGTCGGACTACACCGGTAAGTCCCCATTGAACTAGACCGGTGCCGGACCCGTTATTGGTGGCAAATAGCGCCCTGACTACCACCAATCTCGGAATGAGGCCCTATGTCTTTTAGTAGGCAACTAATTGAGTTCAACATCTTCTTTTGTGAAATCGTCTTCGTCTTCACTGTCATAGACTGATAGGTTTAGTACATAGACTGATAGGTTTAGTACAGCGTGTAAATCTTTATCACAAAGCTCATCATTTCCTCCACACTCACAGTAACTTTACCAGGTAGATTATTTGCTGAACATTTACATAGAGGACTGTGCCTGTTGTTCACATATATTTGTACTGAAATTGTACTGAGATTGCTGACTATTGCACACATGCCAACAAATTAGCAAGTGATCTTAAGGAACGAGGCTACCCGAAGAAACTGGTATCCCATGCCCTAAAGAGAGCAAGATTCACGCCTCGAGAAAACGTGCTGGAATCCAACTCGAGAACACAAAAACAGGATCGCATAACATGTGTCACTACTTATAGCACACAATCATTTGCAATCAGGAAGACACTCTTGAAATATTGGTCCATGGTGAGTAACTGTCTCCAAGATAAAGGCAAACCTTTATTTGCATTTAAAAGATCGAGAAACTTGAGGGACAAACTGGTACATTCTACTAGCCACGGCAAACCCAACACAAGTCACAGAATCCTTAGACCGTTGTTGGGACATTTCCCCTGTGGAAACTGCCGGACTTGTAAATATACAAAGAAAATGTCCAATTTCAAAATTCAGGAGAGAACATGGGACATACGCTTTTTGTCGAATTGTAAAATCGCCAATGTCATTTACTGCATCCATGCCCATGTGGACTGAGGTATGTGGGCCAGACCACAAAACCAGTCCACATAAGGATCAACGAACACCGATCCAGGATTAAGTGTAAGAATCACCAAGCGCCAATGGTGTCTCACTATGTGGCCTTTGCCCATACGTCTGAGGACATTCAATGGTGGGTATTGGATACTGTGAAAAATAGTTCCAACCCTAAGAGAGCATTGAATGACAAAGAGTCTAGATGGATCCATCGACTGCAAACTCTTGATAAATTGAGAGGTCTGAATGAGGAAACCCCCTCCTATCAATTTTTACATTGACTTTGGATACCCCCCAAAATGTATCCTACATTTTGGCGTGTGATTTTCCGTGGACTTTTCTGATGCTTAGCCCGATCCATGTGGTCACTCCTTTCCCATGTTATTGACTATGACTGCACTGCACTTACAGCAGCCCTGTAGCAGTAATAGCTCCAACACACCCAGGCAGCCACCATACAGACCAGACGGTTTTCCGTCTGCAATGCGCATTATTTTTTGACGTTGTATTGAGCGGCCTGGCCCGCTTGACCGCTGCGCTACCATCACAAGCAGGGTGTTATTCCCCCTTCTGGCCACCACCACTACAATGGTGCACTTTTTCTGGCGCCTGGACTGCATACCCAGTCTCGAATTACGCCAGTAACGTGGCTGCTCAGGCGCACGCCACACAACTCGATGATCTTTCATCTATACGATTGCATATCGAGCTTGCTTAACTCAATCAGGGCTGCATTACTATATCTTGGACATCACTGCCGTGAGGACCTTTTAGCCTCGCACGGCTTAACTGGTGAGACTGCGGAAACTGTATGATGATGACACGCGCTGCTTTTCATCCCGGTACACCCACATGACAGCCCTGCTGTGCTTATCAGAGTTTTTCTTCTCTCATGGGATTCGGGGGAGTATGAATGATTAGAGGCCATACCTGCTCTTGTTGCTCCCTGTAGTCCCCAGCCCATACCTTAGCTGTGGTCCGCATACAGTGAGCGCTTTACCTTAATGCATTATTTTGGCATTTGTTTTTCTTGACCTTTAGATGCACAGATTCAAGACGAGTAACAAACGATCCATCTGATACGTGCACACAAGAATACACGCTACTTTTCAATGACCAGCATTAACCACGGCTTCAGGTCAGCCTCTTCTTCTAGTACTTTTACTGTCTATACACTGTCTACCACGTAGGCTTTAGGAACATGATGCGAGAGAACTTGACATATTTTTCGGGTTCTACTCTTGCTTCCTCCCTAGAAAAGCGATGCGAATATCGGGCCCTTTGCACCTGAGTGCCTTCAAGCTAGTTGACACCATAATACTCCAATCCAGCCTAGCCTTGTCTCCAGGCACTTCTTCTATTACTCCATCTGAGGTAAATTTACCCTCCATGGTGTGGGGCACATTACCCAGATCCGGTGATGTTATTACACCGCATTATGTTTTTTTGCTTGTTTCTATCAATAAGTCTTGGTCTATATATACTATCTGTTCCTCTGACTCAATTTAACTATACACAGACTTAAGCACTTTTTATTTTTTGGATTATGGGCACACACTTCTGCCAGAAGCAAAACTCTCTGGAACTTGACTTTTTTCTGGCTTTGGGTGTTAATCTCCGCTTTTCTTCCCTATCCTTAGCGGAGGTATTGATCACTTTTGTTCAAGACTTGAGTTTCTCTTCTTTTTTTACATTTATTTCCGACAGGAATTGAAATGTTTTTAATCTTTCATTAGCCATCTACGGGTGGCTTTTTAACTTGAATTTTTTGCCCTTTCCCTTTACCCTTTTCTGTTTTTTTCATAGGTGTTAAAACCCGTATACATCTGACTTTTGGTCCTGAGGAAGGCGTTTTCTGTTTAGACCTCTATGCCGAAACGTATTTGACCACACCTGACTGACCTGTTTGGCTGACAGCGGTGGCCACTGTGCCTATATGCATTAGGCCAGTTCACATATACATAGACCTAAGCAGCACTGTAAGAAGCGGTTGGCAAGTGTGAATGTATAAACCAAGCTTACACTAGCCATAAATCTCCACACCCCACTAGGAATTATAATTGTTTCTTTCGTTCCTTGGTTTTCCTTGGAATGTACACAGGTGGACTCCCATAAATAAAACAGGGTGAAAACTAAATAACTTTATAATATTTTTCTGCCTATAAGGATAGAATTCATGTCCTGTGATATTTAGAATTGTTTTGTTTAAATGTAAAGTCTTTTTTTCAGTGGTTTGTCCTTTTGAATTGTTTAATTTTTTGTATATTTTCTTTACTTTACCTGTTTCCAATTATTATTGTTTTTTTACGGTGCATGATTTATTCTGATGCCGTTAACATGATTATAATATGTTATGTATTCAAAATTGAACCTGCTTCCAGATAATATTTTGTTAAATGACATTGAGGCTCATGCACAAAAGATTGTTTTATGTTTTTCATTAAAATAACGAGAAATACTAATTTTTGTATGATCAAGATTCTGCATTGTGTCAAATGTATATCTTCAAAGCAATGATCTTCTGATAACATTAATGACATAATTATATGCAAAGAAGAGGTTAAACACACATAACTTAGGAGCAATAGATTTAGTCTGTGGTAACCCTTGCTGAAAACAGTTTAACACACAAACTGAGGTTAGAGAAAATAAGGTGAGCATCGGTAATGGATATACCGCAGCACCATTACTTTATTCCCTGTGGGTACACAATTTTGTGATTTTTGTTGTTCACATATAAACATCTTGTGAACTACAGAAACAAGTACGGAACACGAGGCATTCCACAGAGAACTGGACCTGTTTCTCGGTCATTCTTCTTTCATTGATATCCTAAGGAAGATGGAATAGTTGACCCTGGTGGCTCCTCTTGAATCCAAATCATGACCAGGTAGATCGCTCTCTTCATTGTGTGTAAGGAAACAATTCCTGTAGACAACAACATTTCCCAGCTCACCTGTTTCTTCGAAAACATAGTCCAGCAGGCCCTGGAAGTTTATTTATACTCCTTCTGGGCTGACAAACTTGGTACATTGATGCGTCCAGTTTATCCAGTGCAGGAATTTATAATGTGTTCCCAGGGAATGAAGTGCCAAAAGAGTGTCTTAAGTACTCTAGTGAATGCTTTCCAGTATGACATTTTACCTTGCCCTTACATAGTACCTGTGCAGTCCGATCCTGGCAAGGTGTGAAATGCAGGTAATGAAGGAGCCTTGAAGGAGCTCAATGATAGGAATACATGTGCAATTGAAACTTTGTGTTTTGAAGTAGGCACAACATAACAGTCAAAGGGAGAGTTTTGGATACTTTCATATAGCAACAAATGAAAACATCTGTGCCCTGTGCAAATATTTGGGTTTTGTTGTTCTCCTTTCTATGGGATTGTGGGGGGAAAGTTTGGAATTGAAAATGTTAAGTTCTCCCCATCTATACTGTTGCATAACGATATTGAATATGCACTGTAAACTGCTTTGTTTAAACACTGCTTCTTGCTCATACAAGGTGAGCTTTTAGGCTTTACTGCACATGACTTTGTAATGAAGGCTCTTAGCCTAGTGTGTAGGAATGCTCGGCTTCTCATCTCTCGCTTCTGACGTCTTTTCCTTTTAGCATATGTTTGTGTGTTTTATGCTCCCGCTTTCCTAGGAAAAGCAGCATTCACACACAGAAGTCATATTACAAGCAATCTCGCCTGCCTCTGAGCATGTGTGAATCTTTGAGGAGTATATTCACCTTCGCTTATCGTTTCACAATATGCTGTTCTCCCCGATAACACTGGCTAACATGTAGGAATGCAGGTGGTATCAAAGACTTGCAATAGTGGGGCTTTGTTCCCTGCTTGCAACATTGTTTCAGTATGATTTATTGCCCTGTATGGACCACCATTTCCACTGTGTAAACACTCCAAACTATCAGAGAACATTAATCAGGGTTGTTATTAACTGCCAAGAGTGTGCAATGGTCGGGGGGGCTCTCATGATGACATGCAACAGCCAGGCATAATGACACAGGTGAAAGACTTGCTCGGAGATCATCATGTGCTGCACCTCCTGCTCTTCCCCATTAACTTGCAACTGAATTAAAAAGAGTCCCACTGTCTTGTGGTTTGTTCACAATTATTTATGTTTACATTCGCGTAGTAACAGGCATTATAATTTAGGTATGATGTCCAATATTATATTTCTAATATGTCCAGTTCCTCAAGTCCCTTTCTAACTTTAACACAAAATCTCACATATCGCGCATTGGCCTTGTTTTTAAGGGAGTTTTTCCAAATTCCTCTTAGACAATCGTCATTCCATGTCATCATTATATTGTCACGTCAAACACTTCTTCAAGTGACTGTTTTTGTCTTACGCAAACATTGACAACCTGCATTGCCTTTGACAAAGAGTTTTGCTCAATGTGGGGTTTTCTCTGGAAGATGTTTTGTGGTTGCAGTATGCCAGAGTTTTTGTCTATGTTTTGCTGTGAAATACATGTCAATGAAGCAGCCCATCCATGGCACTCTGCCCAGCTCTTTAAGATGTCAGTATTAGAATTGGCCACTAGACAACAGTACTTCCTAACTGCAAAATGTCACAATGGATCCCAGAACATGAAGAAACCCATTGATAAATCTCTGTTCATTCAAAACACACACCTCTTATTTGAACAGAAGAACAATAGTTAAGGTCAATCATAGGGGATAAAACGAATTCCACTTTGATCCGCAAAGGAAAACCTTGAATTTTCTATTTTTCAGAACAATGTTTTGAAGTTATCATATGTGACGGGTAAATTAGGAAAATAATGGGGTGCTGTTCTTCCGATATTGTGTGTTTCAGACAGAATAGCTGCTGTGTGTGTCCCCTCCCTTGAGAGAATCCAAATCTGAGCCCACATAATGCACATCTCATTACAGTTCTAATGCAGCCAAGCCATCCGCAACAACTACAGCCGATACCCTAACCTCTTATCCATCCCCCAGTGTCCAGTGGTGATGCATAGCATTGCCAGGTTTTACTCCCTTTCAAACTCTGTTTAGTGCTACTTGTCATTTGCAGAAATTGACAATTCCACCTTCCATCCAAACCAATAGCCTCTACACAAATTTACCTGGTTTCCATTCTGCGTTAAACTCACCCCCATAACTGTAGCCCAGAATGAGAACCTGCATATTTAAACAATGCAGCCTATGCCACATAATGACACCGGTCCAGTTTCCTTGCAGGCCTGTAAAATTGTAGACACGAGGAACAGGGCAGACCAGGAGCCCTAAATCCTGAACACTTACCAGCCTACACAGAAAGCTGTGGCTAGCTTAGGATGGTGCCAGATAGTTGACAATGCCAAACCCTCCAGCGTAAGAGCTTATCTCAACTTCTGATACAGCCTCACCTGTCTACAAATGAACCAATTCAACAGGCTCTTCCCTTCCCAGTTTTCTGGATGTTTAGCAGCACCAGTTGCAGGATTTAACTGTGCCTACACAGAAAAGTGGCTGGAATGAGAGGTTACAGTCACATCACAAGTGGAAGGTCTTAGGAGTGTTTGCCCCTCCTTCAGACAGACAGTGTGGGAAGGGCTATTGGTGGACTCGTGGTCATCCACAAGAGGACATGGTCTTGCACTTTGCAGGACATCACCATTCTTCCATTCCTGGAAGACCTCATGTGTCACTTCTCCATGCCCCCTACAGAAGCAACAGCATTTCACCTCATCCCATTGTTCCCCAAGAACCACCTCCGACTTCCTGGATGACATCATTAACCTAATAACTTCCGCATTGCTCAACAATTCAAAGAACATCTTCTTTGGTGACTTTAACCTTTCCAGCATGGTCACAGCCAAATCCATTAACAGGGCCATCATGGACTTCATCGACACATTTGAAATTAAGTAACACATTATAGACCCCACCCATATCAAGGGAAACAGGTGACACCCGGTTATATCGTTTACCTCGCACATGGAAAGTCTCACCTTTTCCAAGCTGTCCTTGCTGGATCACACTGCCAACCCCATCCGCCTTAGCTGCCAAGCTCCTTGCATTCCATGGCAAAACCACCCAACTCTCCCATCCACCATTCCTTGACGGACTCCATCATAGAAACCTGAGATGCCAGCCTGTATGCCCAACCACAGATATTAACTCCTTACTCTCTGCATTTGATCACAGTATGACGGTCTTCTCTGACCTCCATGCACCATCAAAACGACACCAAATCAGAGCAAAGCCATTCGCCCCATGGGACTGTCAGGAGCTCCTGGCAACAAACACATCATCTGTTGAGCAGAAAAATTCTGTCGCAAAAGAAAATGTCATGCAGGTCAAACCACGCCCAGAAATGTGTAAAACAACTGCTGCACCATCATAAAGTCCACAAAGACATCATACTGTACAGCAGCATTAACTGGGGCTGCAAACAAGCAGATCTTTCATGCCAAACATACTCCTGCAATCCCCTCCTGCAATACCATCCTACAAGCAATAGAACAATGTGATGCCATAAACAGCTTTTTACTGATACAACCAATAAGTAAGGACACATAATGAACAAAGGCAACCCTAGACCTAGCTCACCAATGGTTCACGCAAGCAAAGTACATGCATGGTCAAAACTCATGTCCATTTCAGGAACTAAACTCTTCAACATCTTCTCATCCTTTAAACCCACTACATACAAGGAGGACATCCTCCCTGATGCCATCCTCCCTGACTCCATAATCAAGGCAATCTAGGGCCAAAATCTACAATTAATCCGTCTCACTAAGGGAGAGATACAACACAGAAACCGGAACCGTTCAGGTTGTCAATGACACACTGCCCGTCATGGACAAAGGGGGTTATTATGACTCGATCTCTCTGCTGTGCTTGAGTCTGTGAATTACACAACATAATTCACACTTCCGGTGTCACAGTTGGGCTTCACAGATATCGTTCTCCACTGGTTCACCTCTGGTCTCACAGATAGACGGCATCTGGTCCAGATTGCGAAATGCAGGATCCATCTTGTCACTGGTTGTTTTCAACCTATATATGGAGCCTTTGAGAACTCTTATTCATTGCCGAGACATCTTGGTATACAAATGCACTGCTAGCACACAGCTATACCTCCTAAATGTCAGTGGCATTGAAAATATTACATGACTGATATGATATCTTGCACACATCACTCTTGTACGACAACACTAGTAAGACTGAATAGTGGTCCTCTGCAACCGGCCCTAGTGACCTCTCATCCACTCTATCCAGACTGCATCTGAACGGATTCACTCCAAAACTAGCTCAGGGTGCCAAACCTCTGGCTGGGCTTTATCCTTGAATGCAAGCAATCATTTAAAGTAATACAGCTTTGTGTCAACTTTTACTCCTATGTAGAATTAAGCCTTACCTACCACACCATGGGCCTCATTACGAGGAGGGTGGTAAGGGATTACCGGCACCGGTAAGGGCACCAGTAAGGGCACCGGTGCCGGTAATCCCTTACCGCCCTACTACGAGTTCCCTTTGCGGGTCCTCCCTTAACACCTGGTTTTTCCAGGCATTAAGGACGGGACCCGCAAAGGGACTCTGGAGCTAATAGGCTCAATGGGAATGGGGAATTACCGGTCCTGCCAACCTTGGAATGGACCGGTAATTGCTCCATTCACCAGGGCGGAGTCGGAACGAGTTTGGAGGCAGCCATGGCACTAATAACGCCATGGCTACCTCCAACCTCGTAATGAGGCCCCATGACTTCAGTACCCATTCAGTATTGTGATGCAATATCTTGTACTGTTTCATTTATACTGTTTCATCTAGACAGGGATAATGGACACCTCACGGGTGTCTTAGATTCAGCCATGGAACTATTTAAAACAGTACAACATGCCGCAGATAGACTAGTCAGTAGCATCAAAAGATTGTATAAGGTCTTGCCCATGCTCAGGGAGCTACATTGACTGCCGATAGTGACCCATCCCATCTTCCAAACAGCCCGACTAACATTCAAGTAGAGAAACTCAGGGTTGATTCCTGCAAGGAATCATTTTAACAAGAACATTTTGTGACACAATGTAGCTCATTGTATTAAATTCCAATCAATCAATTACAAATGTGAGTGTTATGGTTATTATCATTATTCATTTCATTAACCAAACTGATGATGACATCATCCTGTAACAATTATAAGGTATGTATACAAAAAATTAAAACACTTCAGAAGCATCCTGTAGACAATAAGAAAGACCAACAAATAATCACAAATACAACGACATTAGGTATGCAATTATTAAACTGTTTACTAAAACGAAAGAGCCTGACAATGATCACAGCTGTGGGTGACTTAAGAGTTTCAACTGGGTGTAAAAATACAAAGCACTCTTCAGATCCAGAAATGACATCAGATACTTTCAAGCAAAGCCAGAAAATGGACCTAGGGTAGCTGCTGTGTATGGTGACTTAGTTCAGCCACGTACAGTGGGTATATATTGACATAATGTTGTGGGACATTTTTTGGTATTGTGGCGAACCAGAAGAATGAGTCGGACTAGGTATTGACATGATTTATAGACTTTCTTCAAATAATAAGAAAAACGCCTATCTAGCACTACCGCTATGAGAGAAGTTCCCTGCCTAACCAACTAAAGATAAGGGTGCTCATTAAAGTCCAAGATAAATAGTCCTTAGTCCAAATCCTGTTGGCCAACTGGCCCTACCACTTAGGTAAAAATAACAAAAAGAAGGTGGAAGCAATAGCCTCTGTTCCTTGACTTTGTCTGGCCCAATTACTTGGATACCAAGAAAGCTTGTTTTTATAAGTTCATCAATTTCTCACAATACAGTCCTCGGCCTCTATGCAGGTTCTGTATGCCAAATTTCCATACGGTTCTCTTCAACGAAGACAAGGTTTTCTTAATACAATTCCACCATTCATTGCATGGTACTTGATAGTGTTTTGGTTTTCTTTTTAAGTACACTCAACGCTCCAGCTTCACTCTCCTCCCAGTTCTGTTCACTATGTTTCGTGTTTCCAGGACTCCCCAAAGTCCTCTGGTCCTCTGACATGCTTGCCTTAGCGGGGTCTTAGTGGTGCAGTTACCCATTCGGGTTTTCTTGGCGTCCATAACCATTATGGCTCTTCCAACCTCGAATATAAATCTCTCTCAGATGTCCAGGGCTCTCCAATGCTCTTGGTACTTCTGCTAGGCTTGCTTTAGCATGGTCTTGGTAGAGCGTCTGTTTGCTCAGGTTTTCTCGGCTCCAGTAACCCGTGTGGTTTTTCCAGCCTCTGCTACCAATGTTCGCCCCTCTCAATGGTGTTAGCTCTTGGTGAGGGTTCACTATCCCTCCCTCTGCCTGGCTTGGCAGCTAATGCACTTATCATACTGGTATCCAATCTATCCATTGTGGTCTGATCTCGGCATCAGTTAATGGCCCGCAGGCCCACCACGGCTTCCGTGTGGTAGTGCCATCAGGCAAGACAGTTGCTTTATTGTCTCCAGCTCGACTTCGACCTTGACTTCTTTGCTGGTCAGGTCGCCAGCCTTCTGGCATTTGGTTAACAATTTGCTCACTCTCCAAGCTACTGCCAGCACTGGGGTCTAGCGTGGCTCTGCCCATCCAGGACATCCTTCACTCAGGGGCTATCCGCGATGTAGGATTCTCTCTTTCGCTTCCTCGTTCTTTTATGTGGTTTATCAAAAACAAAACGGGTGTGTCACCACTCTATGACTGTGGAGTTCAGGCGACATTCAGTATTATCTGAAGCCAAAGAGAAATGTCACTATTGGGAGAGTCAAATACAGAAGTAACAACAGTCTTTCCAATTCCCATGTAGGCAGATACCATGTTTTGGACAGGGAGTTCCTTATCAGAATAGAAATCCTTGTCCCCAATTGGGGAATCACTCTCAGTGAGGTCCCATTTGCCCATACCCTTAGGGAGTGTGTTGCTGAGCAGGCTCACCTCCTTAGCCTCAAAGGCAGTGACCTCCTTCTGGGGAGAAGGGACGAATAGTCCAGATTCATCTTAGTACACATCCTGCTTACGGTGATAGTCTTATTGGCAAATCACAGTATAACTCACTAATATATAGGCAATACGTGCTGCATTTATTCAAAATTATAATTAGAGCAGTGAGCAAAAGAGGCCACATTACTCCACGGGCCCAATAATTCAATTCATGGCATGATCACAACAATGGCAATTAAGCATCACACGTTAAGTTGCATTACATTGAAGGCAGTGTCGGCCAAAGCACCACCGTACCTAGCTCAAACTCTAGTCATCTACAGGGGCAAGTGTAATTCCAGAAACCACTTCATTGCAAGACTGGAAACCAAAATAATTCTGGAAAGAAACAGACAGAAAACAGGCCTTCTCCTGCTAGAAGATATCACTACTGAACAGCATTCCAACAGACATCAACACAGCTCAAAATCCCTACAGTTGCTGGAAAAAACTGAAGACTGTACTAGTTAGAATGGATTTCTAAACTCTGACCTGGTGGACAGATGTTTAGAAGGCCACCCTTGCTACAGTGAACAGCGAGCAACTTCTGGGAGTTAGCCAAAACAATCAAGGTAGCATGGAGAGACACCAAGGCTAAATATCAGGAGAGGTGAGCAGGGTCAGAGGTCCACAATGAGTCCACACATTGAAACACCAAGGATTACACTTAAACAGTTAGTTATAAAAATACTATATTTATTTTAGGCCCAGAAAACACACTATGAAAAATAACTAATGGCAAGTAATATTATCACACAATATTAAATGCTATTAAACAAGTCCAACCCTAAATTGTATAGGGCCTTGTGCCCAAAAGTTCCAAAAAGTTCTCCATGAGTTTAGGAGTTGGGAAACAATTAGGAGAGGAGTCCTGGGGATATGAGGATAGGTCAAAAAGTCAGAAGAGGATGTATTGTAGTGAATAAGACTGTTCCCAGCTTTGGAAAGGCTTTCGGCAACATGTGTTGCCAAAGGTATAGAAATGTAAAAGTTTTAAAGCTATTCAAACTTTTTAAGGGTGGAGATAGGGGGGCAGGTAAGTAACACTGCAACTTACCACCCATACTCCCGTTTCTCCTCAGACTTGGCGGGTCGTTGGAGGGTCACCTGTGTAAGGGTTTCCCACCTTCTGTTTGGTTGCTGGTGCCCAGGAACTGCGTGTGCAAGAAGAGTTACGGTCGGGTACAGGAGATTGGTGCAACCTCTTCTCGACAAACAATGTAGCAAGCACCAGTGCAAGACTCTTCAGGGCACTCAACCAGATGCAGGAAGACAGTTTCATGGACGTCACAGGGACAGCAGGCATCACAGTTGTCATGGTTGTCATGATTGAAGAAAGCCTCGTATCTCAGGACTCGTCAATGGCAGGGAGCTGGAATTTTACAGAAGGGCCTCTTATCAGACAAACTAAAGACCCCTGGAGTTCCGAGCCGAAACTCAGACCAACGGCACTTCTATTGCGGGTGCCCATTCTGGAGATGGTTAGTCCACTGGGTGAGCCAGAGACACTTCTCAGGGCTCTAACTTGATCGGGTACCAGAAGACACCGGGACTAGTTGTTCCTACCAGTCCAGAAGGTTGAAGCACTGATGAGGGTCTTCAGAAATCAGTAGATAGACGGGGCCCCACCAGGACGGCAGCAAAAGTTGGTCACTAGGCCTTCTCAAGAATCATCCACAGGTCCTCCACAGTCTTCACAGCCATGGCAGGATACTCAGCTCCTGTATGAAATCTGATGGAATGGCTGCAGGGCTCCTCTTCTTATCCCAAAGTCAGGTGAGTGATCATACTCAACCCTCCAATTGCAAGGTCCACACCACACATGCACACTAGCAGTGGTGATTCATGCATGCCAACCAGACACTCTGGAGTCAGGCTGTGGATTGGGACCGGACAGTCCCAGCCCATTTCCTGGGACCCCACACACGTTGTATGCACTAGCCTGTGAAATCTCTGGGTTTCCCAGGCAAGTGCATGACCATGAAAGGACTTTCCTGACCTGGCAAGGCAGGAAGTAGGCCAAAGGACAAGATGGCCAAGGAACAAATGAAAAACCTTGTGGCACGGCCATGTTGGGACACTAGTCACTGTTAGTAACCAAACACGGTAAATGTGCTAAGGCTAATAAAAATACAGTAAAAAGTATGAAAAAGTAACTGCTGCCACCAATTTGCCCTTAAGCACATCTTAGATAATCAACCAGTCAACAAAGTCAGAAGACTACGGGAAACATAGTTTCTCAGTAATGACAGTCTGAAAGACTAGTCAATTTCCCCATAACATGTGAGCCAAAGCCCAGTGGCGTGAAGCTGAAGGCTTCACTTCAAGTAAAAAGTTAGGACATGGTGAGAAACAAAAGCAAAATGTTTGGCGGTCCATAGCCTATGGAGTGTAAGTTGGTAAAAGATAACATTTTCCTAACAGTACTGTTCAAACCGTTACCCAGCTAGGGCATAAAAAGAACTGAGTTCACTCTGTCAAATTCTGACACCGTCTGAAGCCGCCTGTAGGCAGTCAATCTTACCAGGTACAGTGATGCTACAAGGGTTTTTTTAGAACCTATTCTGGAGAGGGGTTCTGTGGAGCCAACCTAATGGTGCAGAGAGCTTACACTTTGGCCAATGACCAAACGCTCAATGGTAGAATGGCTGAGCACTCAGTCTCAGGAGGAGGTAGGCTTGGTGTGAAGTACAGTTAACGAGAGCAAGATCTGTTAACGAGTAGAGGTCCCCACAGGCAAGTACAAAAAGGTGCTATTTATTCAACACAATCAAGCATCAATTACACTGATTGCAGCTCATGGGGTATATGAGCATTAAAGAGCTATAAGCTATCTTGATCCCCAGATTATGACTTGCAAACCCAACGACATCTGAGGACAGGAGATCTGTGGGACAATGGGGCTCACTGTTGAAGATATTGATGAAGGGTCACAGACTGCAGGTTTCTGAGGCTTCCACCAATGGTAACATAACAGTTGTATTTGTAAAGGGCACATTCACTCTAAAGGGGCAGTTTGGCACTAATAAAGATGTTTAATGTAACCCAACTCAAAGGTACGCATTTCATCGACCTCGCAATGATGAACGGCTGAGTGGAACTGCCAGGATTCGAACCTGCGACCAGGAGCTCAAACACAGGCCCCTGTAGTGGATGCATTAGTACGCTGACCCTGCTAGTGGTAGGTAAGGCTCGTGCATAGACCCCAGAATAGGGTGAAGATGGCTCTATTCCATCCAGCAGCACAATGGGCCCACAGGAGAAGCAGATGTGAGCAGGCGTTGGTGTGAGGTTTGGCAGGCTCTCAGGAACAGTGTAGTCAGTTTTCTGGTTCCAGCAGGCCCTACCTTGTGGTGAACGTTAACAGAAACAGATTGGCATGGTCCAAGCATGAGGACACCAGAAATGTTTCCAGCCAAGAGGCATGATGGTCTCATGCAACGGTGCATTCCGGTTGCAGTTAGGTGCAGGTCAAATGCACACCCAGTGATGTCTCCCATGGCAAAGCAGCAAATGCAGAGAAGGGCTTCAGATGAGTTGGTCCCACCAGTCCCGAGGAGGAAGTCACCCAGTTGAGGACTTCCCACTCAATGTGAAGGCAGACGTCTGAAAAGTGGTGATTGGCTTGGCCAGTGCTTGTTGCAGAAGTGGTGCTCTATCTGACCTCTCGTAGTTCTCTGGCTTAAAATGATTGTATATTGTTGTTGACGATCTCGAATGGCTCCAGGTCCTCTCCTTTCATCCAGAATTTGGTCTGCAGGCATTGAAACAAGTGGAGGATGGTGTCCAGTCATAATTTCGAAAACATAATTTCGAAAGTAAAAAAAGTCGATTCAAAAATGTCGAAAAAAAAAAATGTCGAATTGTTTTTTTTTTCAACATTTTTTTTTTGGCTCTAGTTTCTGTGAAAAAAATAGGTAAAAATAAAAAAAAGGGGGGTGGGGGGAACCCCCCCATTTCGAAAAAAAAACGTCATTAAAAAAAAATTAGACATTTTTTTTTCGACATTTTTTTTCGACTTTTTGACTTTCGAATATTTTGGCCCTCATTACAACTCAGGCGTTAAGGGTTAACGCCACCGTTAACCCTTAATGCCTGATTCCCACCTTAACGCCTGCTTTTTGCAGGCGTTAAGTTCCATGGTGCTAAGGCACCTTGGTGCTAATTACGGCACCGTAATTTACGGTGCCGTAATTAGCGCCTTCCCCACTCCCATTATGCCCTATGGGGCAAAAATGGGAATGGGGAAGGGAAAATGGGAAATGGGGATTTACCGCCCCACTCACCTTGTAATGGGGCGGTAAATCCGCCATCCACCATGGTGTAAACGTAATTTACACCATGGTGGTAAAGTTGGTGCACTTAGCACCTCAGTTGTAATGAGGGCCTTTGTATTCGAAATTATGTCTATGAACCGTGGAGGATGTCCAATCGGGGTCTACCTGACACCTCACATTCTGCCCAGCAACAGGATATGCACTGGCTGATGTGTGGAGCAGGATCAGGTGATTCTAAAACCCAGATTTAGCCGGTTCACTGATACAAAGCACAGACTGGGAGCCAAGAGGAGGGCTACTGTAAAAGTGCATGCAATGGGCCTCATTACGACCCTGGCGCTAATGGGTTAACAGTGCCGTAAAAGGCTGCAGCGCCTTTAACCCATTAGCGCCTGATTACGAGGTCCCTTTGCGGGACCCGACCTTAACGGCTGGTCTACACCAGCCGTTAAAGTAGGGACCCGCAAAGGGACCTTGGTGCTGTACGGTACCGCAATTTGCGGTACCGTACTTAGTGCCTTCCCCATTCCCATGGAGCCCTATGGGGCGAAAATGGGAATGGGGAAGGGCCATGGTTCAATGGGGAATTACCGCCCCGCCAACCTTGGAATGGGGTGGTAATTCCCCATTGAACCATGGCGGACCTGTTACAACACCGGGACCAACCATGGTGCTAATAGCGCCATGTTTTAGCGCCGGTGTTGTAATGAGGGCCAATATATGGCAAGTTAGGGCTTGAAAAGTTAGGGCAATGGCCAGCAAAGATGGTGGCACAAAGACCAGATCTTCCACCATAAGGCTAGTCATTTTGAGTATATGGTCTTCAAAAAGTCATTAGTGCAGGGAAACAATATGCACAGCTGTGCACTGAGAAAAACACAAAGACTCATCCAGCCGAAGTTCAAAAGGGAAAAGGCTGGTAACTCAAGGTTCCCGACGATGGCAGCTAAACAGTGGAACGCTCTGCCACTACCACCAGCTCGGCCAGCGGAATCAATCTTATTGGGCCTTCAGAAGAGCTTTAAAAACGTGGCTCTTTGCGTGAAATTGACTGAGCGTCATCCCTCTGGCGCGTGACTCCCTTGTCTCCTTTGCACGTACAACAGGTTGTGACAGGGCCTCGATGCTCAAGGGCTTAGTGCGCTCTGTGAAAATAAATAAATAAAAGGCTCACTCCCAACCAGCCTGTGCTGTACACATCAGAAAAGTAAGTAACTGGGATGTTGCTTAAACAAATGTTCAAAGGACACAAGTGCTACACTGCAAAAATAACGGTGAAAAATAAAGGGAGACGACTTCCCTGCACCAATATCCATAAGGACTGCGTAGTGCCCCTGAAATGAAATATGAGTGAAGCAGGTGAGAGAAGCAAAAGGCCTCTTCCATTTTGAAAAAACAGCTGGGAGCCCGACAAACATCAGATATGCTGTGGGATTCCATTGAGGTCTATGGAGCAAAGATGAACAGGTGCTTTGTTGCTCCCCAGGTAGGTTTGCACTATATGGAAGCAGTACATGTATACGTGAAGATGGATATTTAAAGGATATTTAAAGGCGAGATGTATCTTACGTTAGTGATATCAATTATGTACGTGAATGTAAAGGTTGTGTGGGAGAAGGGGTGGGTAAGAGGGTGTAAAGGGAGTGGCATGAGAGGAAAAGAGATGGTGAAAGGGAGATGAAACAGAGAGTAAAATTGCAAAACAGGCGACAAGTGTTGCATCCAGATATCGATGTTGCTGCGCAATCCGTCTTTCGCATATATTTTACAGGAAACTGCAACCAAAAACCCTGTCTCGCGGGTTTCAAAATGCATGCTGGCACTGACTGACCTCTATGAACTTGATGTAGTTTGTCCGCTGAGGCCTGGAAATACTGCATCATATTTTTGAATTTCATGGTATTCTAACCTAAAACATAAAGTACTGCAATGTAGTTTGAATCCATGTCCAACTATCTCAAAAACAGATAAGCGCCTAGATGCATCTGGGTTATATGTGCTGTATAAATGACTAAATAAATAAATACCACTACATTTTCGGGCAAAAAAATGAAGAGAGTATAAATATTGGCCTCCTTTTAAATGTATTACACACAATACAGTGAGCAGTAACGGCATCAGTAATGGTGGGAGCCCTACCTGCTTGTGTTGGCTCGTTAACCTTTAGACTGCCAGCGGCTCTCCTTGCCAGAGAGTACATTAAAAGGTTGCTCCGAGTTCATTAATAATAAAATGCCCCGCCGGAGTTAGGACTTGTACATAAGAAGGAAAATCAGTCCACTTTTCAGCACCTAAATGTTTGTTCTGATGGCTCACAAAGTAATAAAATACATATTAAAATGACTCTTCCAGACATATCATTTTGACCTATACAGTTAAAGTTAATAACTGTCCTTTTATTTTAAACAGAAGTTTTAATATGTAAACTGGTATTCGTTTGTCATTATTTTAAATTCGAAACGGGGTCAGCCTTACTGGGCAAGCCATGTCATTGGGCCTCATTACGAATGTGGCTGTACTGTGACAACGGCGCCGGTAGTGCTACCGGCGCCGTTGTTACCGTACCGCCACATTACGAGTTCTGCTCGTGGCTGCCGCTCTGCATGCCTGGTCAGACCAAGCGTGCAGAGCAGCACCCGCGAGCAGAACTCGTGATTGCAGCAACCCTGCTCCCCACCCCCATTCTGCCCTATGCCCTATGGGGCAGAATGGGGATCGGGAGCCCGCCCACACCGGCACCCCGCGAATGGGCAATTACCGGCCCATTCATCTCGTAATGGGGCGGTAATGGCCCTTTCGCGGGAGCCGGTGCCGGTAGCGAGTTTGGCGGTAGCCGTTCCCTTAAAAAGGGCACGGCTACCGCCAAACTCGTAATGAGGCCCAATGGTCTCATTACAGTTTTGCCGGTGCAGTTAAAGTGCCAGTAAAACTGCCAGTAATTCCAGCACCAGACCTTTTACCGCAACAGCAAAACACAGTTTGCCGGTGGGGGTACAGAGTTACCTCCAGCCAAGAGGTGGAGGTAAATCTTGCATTGACTGGCAACAAAAATGCCGCAAATACCGGCAACGGTAATTCTGGTGCTGGTAATTCCGACAATGCCCTCTATGGAGTTATTTGGGACTCCATGGAATGAGGATTTATCCCTTTTTCTGCCACATGGAATATGCCGGCAATTGCGGCATTCCAAGTGGTGGAAACGGTATTACCATTTTGGTGGCATCCCGCTGGAATTACCGGCAGGGTACCGTAAAAAATGTAATGACCCCCTATGTATTATAAAATTATATTAATATACAGAGCATTTGTTCCTGAACCTCTTAGCTGCTCTTGAGTCTAACAATCCTAGGCGATTATAATATGCACATTGATGTGGAGGAAACCACAAGACACCTTATCAGAAGTCTTCAGGACTTCCACCTGTATCAGCAGATCATAGGCCACGTGCCCCTATCAAGACACACTCTGGAGCTTCTGTTCTGCCCAAATGGAACATTTGACTTCCACTCACCTCTGCCTCCAAAATGGCCGCCCATTCAGCCATTATGTTTTATGCATCAAACAGAGAGCGCCCATCTCCTTCTAGTAGTCGACATGCATGGACACCTCTGAATATTCCCTTTTAGTTGGAATATGTAGCTTCTACGGTGGCAGATATGTCCCGTCTTGGGAACTATTTAATGACAAATATGGCAGTCCTGTATGTTGGTTGAACAAAATGGCCCTCATTACGATACTGGCGCTAAACCATGGCGCTATTAGCATCATGGTTGGTGCCGGTATCGTAACGAGTCCGCCAATGTTCAATGGGGAATTACCACCCCATTCCAAGGTTGGCGGGGCGGTAATTCCCCATGAACATTGGCCCTACCCCATTCCCATTTTTGGCCCATAGGGCTCAATGGGACTGGGGCAGGCGCTAAGTACGGTACCGCAAATTGCGGTACCGTACTTAGCACCAAGGTCCCTCTGTGGGTCCCTACTTTAACGGCTGGTCTAGACCAGCCGTTCAGGTCGGGTCCCGCAAAGGGACCTTGTAGTAAGGCGCTAAGTGTTTAACGGCACCGCAGCCTTTTACGGCGCCGTTAAACACTTAGCGCCAGGGTCCTAATGAGGCCCAATGACTTTAAAGTGTTTGTCCCAATTAAACTGCTGTTTAAGTCTAAAAAAGAAGGAGGAAATGCTTAGTCCCCATAAGAACTACTAGAGGCAAAACAATGAAACAATCACAGTGAATTTGGCAGTCTAGCTACAACCCTGCCGAAAAAGTCAAATTAGCCAGATATAATATAGCCTTATAGACTGAAGGAAGGGTCATTATGATGGGCTAATGACCCGCCACAAAGTCATATGCTGAGGTAAGACGAGATCCATAAGTTGGGAACAGTCATTATCACAAGTGTTAATGACCCTTCCCGAGGTCTTTAAGGCTATTCGCAGATAGCGGGGGTAGCAATACATGTTTTGCTGATGATGTAAAAATGTTAATAGTGAGTAAATAGACAAACTCGGTTAATAAATGAAATATGCTTTCATTTTGTAGTGTTTAAATTACAAGGTTGTCTTCATAAGTTAAGTATTTTATTTGCAAACGTAGTTAAACTGGTGTAGGTTTGAGAGGAGCATGCATTATAAACCTAAACAGCATACTCCCTTGTTTAAGATTTCTCTCTGGTGTGTTAAATAGGATGTTGTGGTGAAAAAAGGTCCTCCCAGAAAGGAAGTGTCTTGTTGAAAGAAACCTTGCCTGGAAATCGCATTGTGGTTTCCATGGGCCTCATTCCGAGTAGGGTGCAAAGGGATACCGGGCACCGTTAAGGACATCGGTGCCAGTAATCCCTTTGCGCCCTACTACGAGGTCCCTTAGCGAGAGCTGCAAAGGGAGCAGGGAGCAAATAATGGTACCGCAAATTGTGGGACTGTTATTAGCTCCCTCCCCATTCCCATTGAGCCCTATGGGGGCTCAAATGGGAAAGGGGATTGCCTTTTTCAATGGGGATTTACCGGTCCCGCAAAGGTCGGACTACACTGGTAAGTCCCCATTGAACCAGGTCAGAGTCGGGACCGGTATTGGAGGCAGCCATGGTGCCAATAGCACCATGGCTGCCTCCAATCTCGGAATGAGGCCCCATGTCTTTTTTTGAAGTCATAGGGCCTCATTATGACTCGGGCGCTAATGGCTTAACAGCGCCGTAAAAGGCTGCAGCGCCGTTAACCTATTAGCGCCTGATTACGAGGTCCCTTTGCGGGACCCGACCTTAACGGCTGGTTTTACCCGCCGTTAAAGGAGGGACCCGCAAAGGGACCTTGGTGCTAAGTACAGTGCCGCAATTTGCGCCTTCCCCATTCCCATTGAGCCCTATGGGGCAAAAATTGGAATGGGGAAGGGCCCATGGTGAATGGGGAATTACCGCCCTGCCAACCTTGGAATGGGGCGGTAATTCCGCCATTCACCATGGCGGACCCCGGCATGGACCATAGTGCTAATAGCACCATGGTTTAGCGCTGGGGTCGTAATGAGGCCCATAATGTTCAAAATGCAGTCAATACAAGTAATTATTTACTACGCTCTGAGCTTTCTGATTGGTTGAGAGGAGGTCAATAACGATCTGTGTACTGTGTACTGGGGGGGGATCAGAGGCCTAGTGCTCCTAGATATATGATATGATAATGCATTTATAACGCGCATATACACAAGTGTTTCAAGGCGTGACGAGGCAAGGGAGGGTAAACAGAGGCAAAACAGAGACAGCGATCGTACTAGGCCGGGTGACATTCAGATCACACAAGGGCAGGGTAGGGGGTAAGGGGAAAAAGTGCGGGGCAAAGGGAAGGGGGCAGCCCAGTACATGGGATAACAGTAATATAAATAAAGACAATAAATAATAAAAGTGCGGCCAGCTGGTGGCAAGTGCAGGGGTAAGTGCAGACATCAGGTGTCAAGTGCTGGAAGGGGCTGTAGGGATACAGAAACAGTCCCTGAGTGTGAAGGATGCCAGGGGGGCAGTACAGGTGTGCAACTGGCGGGAAGGGGACCTGGGGCAGGGATCAGAGGGTAGCCAGGTAACCAGTGCAGTTTCAGATCTGTCTGCTGCCTTGAATACTGTGTCTCATGTTATCCTGACCACCAGGGACAAAGATATTGATTGTATGATCTGAGATGGTGAGTCGATCAGGGGGCATCAGAGGCCTAGTGCTCCTAGATATGATATGATATGGCATTTATAACGCGCCTATACACAAGTGTTTCAAGTCATGACTAGGCAAGGGAGGGTAAACAGAGTGAAGACAGAGACAGCGATCGTACTAGGCCGGGTGACATTCAAATCTGTCTGCTGCCATGAATACTGTGTCTCATGTTATCCTGACCACCAGGGACAAAGATATTGATTATGGGGTTACTGTTATGATGTCGATTGACAACTTTCCATCTGGGTGACAACAGATGGTATCTTTGGCACCTTAGGACTTGGAGTGTTGTATTCCGCAGGATCAACCTTGTTGTCACTTCTGTTTCACACTAATATTGACCCACTTTTTCAGAAGATAATGGGCCTCATTACAAGTTGTCCAGTGCGGTAATATAGTGGCAGCATTAACGTATACTGCCACATCAACACACCAGCAAACTGTGAGTTTTTTTATGGTAAGGTGGCAAATGACATTCTGCCACCTTACTGGCAATAGTAATACCAGCAAAATCCCCAATGGAGTCCAATGGGACTCTGTGAAATGGGGATTTACACCGTCTGCCACCACTCGTAATCTGGTGGAAATACAACTGGACCCAGTGTTGGTATTGGTATTTCCGTTTTCCGGTATTCTGGCAGATTTACAGCCAGAATACCAGCAACCTCGTAATGAGCCCCAATGACCTTTGCTGTTATTGCATATGATTGACATGGATGACACACGATTGATTGTTTTATTTCAATCCTATTGGCCCGGATGGGGTTTCACTATTCCAGACTGAATCCTACAAAAACTGAAATAATGGTCATACGTAATAACGCCGGAAATTGGCCTTTCGGGAAATGGCCTCTGGAGTTAGGGTGCGGCTCTCAACCACTGATTTAAGTAAAACATTTAGATGCATTGATAGTGCCTGGCCTCACCTTAGCTCCTCAAATCAACGTGGTTGTGAAAGAAGGGATCTACACACTCCTCTTGTTGTGTAAAATCTTTCCTTGTCTTGACTTTTCTAGTAGGGTACAGGTGCATTTGTTTTGATCCTTTCCATCCTTGAGTAGCTCAACAGTGTGTATCCAGGTTTGCCTAAATGTCTGATTGACCAATTGCAGCAACTGCAAAATGTGTCTGCTCACTTATTGGGGGTCATTACGACTCGGGCCCAGAGGGATACTGGGCACCAGTAATGACACTGGTGCCGGTAATCCCTTTGCGCCCTATTCCGAGGTCCCTTTGCGGGTCCTCAGATTCAGGAAAGTGATCTGCAAAGTGATGGAGCAAAAATGATACCGGGGTCAATAACGGTACCGCAATTTGCGGTACCGTTATTGCCGCCTTCCCCCTTCCCATTGAGCCCTATGGGGGCTCAAATGGGAATGGCTCTGGTGAATGGGGAATTACCGGTCCCGCCGACCTCGGACTGGACCGGTAATTACTCCCTTCACCAGGCCGGAGTCGGAACGATTTTGGAGGCAGCCCAGGGCCAGTATTGACTGGGCTGTGCAGATCTGATCATGTCTCGCATGCGCTCTGCTACCTTCATAGGTTGCTCACTGAAAGCAGGATCATCCTTAAGGGGCATTGTATAGCCCACAGAGCCTGGCATGGCAACTATCTTTTTTTTGTACAAAACTTGCAAAAGTATAGGCCTAATATCCAGGAGACCATGCTTCTGTTTATGGTACCTAGAGATAAATGTAAGCACATGGGAGCCATGCAGGCACCTGTTCTTTGGAATACATTGCCCATGATGCTTAGATGGGATCGACGTGAAAAAAAACTAAAATAAAATACCAAGGCCCAAAACAGCTAATTTCTTTTTGTCGAATTCCCTCCCCAATTGTTTTTTAAAGATTGTTTCTTTTAAATGAGACCCCTGCCACCATACCCCTACCTTACTTTATACCCTATCGCCACCCCCTATCAATTATTTGTTAGAAAGGGTGAATGTTTTCAACCTTTTAATTTGGCTCTTTTGTCTTTTGGGCCTCGCTATTTTGTTTTTTGTTTTTTTCAGGCGATACTAACCCTTGTTAATTACTTCCTCTGCGAATTGTGACACCTAGAATGTGTTCACTCCACACACAGATCCATGCACTGAGGCCCTTTGCTCCTGACTTCATTTTGAGGGCAGTTTGTGTCCCCCCTCTACACCTGGCATCCTGCTTCCTGCTTCCACTTCCATTGTCTTTCAATCATGCAATTCCATTTCATGGATTCACACAAAAACATCACATCATCAAGCAATAGGCTTTTTGGTTCCTTATCTGTCACACCAAACAGGATTTGCTTTTGAGTAACTCCACATTTCATTGGGCCTCATTACGACCCAGGCGGTAAGTTACCGCCTGGGCCGTGACTTTACCACCATGGCGTAAACTACGTTTACGCCATGGTGGTTGGCGGACTTACCGCCCCATTCCGACCTTGGCGGGGCGGTAAGTCCCCAATCCCCATTTACCCTTCCCCATTCCCATATTTGCCCCATAGGGTATAATGGGAGTGGGGAAGGCGTTAATTACGCCACCGTAAATTACGGTGGCGTAATTAACTCCATGGTCCCTTAGCGCCATGGATTTTAACACCTGCTTAAAGCAGGTGTTAAAAGCGCCATGGCGCTAAGGGACCTCATACTCAGGCGGTAAGGGTCGGCGCTGTTAACGCTGCCGTTAACCCCTTACCGCCTGGGTCGTAATGAGGCCCATTGACTATGGCTTGGTGACCTTATCGCACAATGGCCCTCATTACGACCTTGGCGGAGGACCATGGTGCAATTAGCACCATGGTCCATGCCGCTAAGGTTGCAATTCCGCCATGGTGGTAGGCGGACTTACCGCCCCATTCCGAGGTCGGCGGGGCGGTAAGTCCCCAATCCCCATTTTACCCTTCCCCATTCCCATTTTTGCCCCATAGGGCATAATGGGAGTGGGGAAGGCGTTAATTACGCCACCGTAAATTACGGTGGCGTAATTAACTCCATGGTCCCTTAGCGCCATGGATTTTAACACCTGCTAAAAGCAGGTGTTAAAAGCTCCATGGCGCTGAGGGACCTCGTACTCAGGCGGTAAGGGTCGGCGCTGTTTACGCTGCCGTAAACCCCTTACCGC
Source organism: Ambystoma mexicanum (assembly GCF_040938575.1). Lineage (NCBI taxonomy): Eukaryota > Metazoa > Chordata > Amphibia > Caudata > Ambystomatidae > Ambystoma > Ambystoma mexicanum. The sequence continues at coordinate 822,157,969 of NC_090939.1, forward strand.
CTGGGTCGTAATGAGGGCCAATATATTTTCTCATTTGCCTTTAAGTCTTGCAACTACATTTATAAATCACTCAGGTGATCTTTTAGCCTCAATACAAATTGCGCTTTGCTATGTGTGGCTTTCAGTACAGGACGGGGCTTTTACGCTGCATTCATTCTCTCACGTGCCATCTGTTGCACTTCTACTCCACTGCTATAGAAAGGACAAATACTCTAACCTCCAAACTAGCACTCTTACAGCCACTAGACAATCCTCAGCCCTTACCACCCAACCCATCAGCTACAACCTCCACGCAACCAACGTTCGACTCCTTCAGTCCATTAACAACAGAACAGTTTCTCAAACTCCTATCTGCCCGCAAACCATCCGGATCACCATTGGACCCATGCCCAGCCACTACCCTTAAAGAAATCTTTGCCTCCACCTGTGCAGGAGAACACGCAAGATCTATCATAAATGCTTCCCTCTCTTCCGGTACCTTTCCAGACGCATTCAAATTGGCGCACGTCAAACCCCTGATTAAAAAACCCTCGCTCGACCCGCTTGAGCCCAAAAACTACCGCCCCATATCAAACACCAGGTTCCTCGCCAAACTCATTGATCGAACCGCCTACTCTCAACTTAACGCCTTTGTTGAAGCCAACAAACTCCTAGACCCCGCCCAATCAGGCTTCAGAACTTGTCACGGAACTGAAACCACCCTAACCTCTATCTGGGACGACCTTAAAATGACTGCTGACTCCGCGGGATGCGCCGCACTAATCCTTCTCGACCTATCAGCCGCCTTTGACACGATCAATCACTCAATACTCCTTGATCGCCTCCACTCCCTAGGAATACGTGGAACCGCCCTCAAATGGATAGCCTCATTCCTCAAGGACAGGCACCAAATAACGACACTCTCCAACTATACCTCCCAAGCCCGACCAGTTGACACAGGAGTCCCACAAGGAGCGTGTCTATCTGCCCTCCTCTTCAATCTCTACCTGATCACCCTCCCACCGATAATTCGTGCACACAACATCCTATGTTACAATTACGCCGTTGACACACAACTAATTCTAAAATTCTTGAACACGAATCCTAACTCACGACCTGACCTGGCATCCTGCCTCCTTAACATTGAACGCTGGATGACCCAAAACCACCTCCTGTTAAACCCCTCCAAAACAGAAATCATGGTGTGCGGCAACCCAGATCTTCTCCCGCACCCTCTACCCTGGCCAACCGCCATGGGCAACTCACCGATACCCTCCAACACAGTGAAAAATCTTGGATGCACCCTAGACTCTGACCTAACACTCTCGCGCCAAGTCAACAATGTCTCAAAGTCCTGCCTCTACCACCTCAAAAACCTTAGGCGCATCTTTCCATATCTATCATTTCCTAACAGAGTCTCTGCGGTACAATCAATCGTCATCTCACGGCTGGACTACGGCAACCCCCTATACCATGGAATCCATGCCTACCAAATGAACAAACTTCAAAGAGCACAAAACGCGGCGGCCAAAGTGTTACTTGCGCTTGGTCCAAGAGACCACGTATCCCCAGCCCTCAAGACACTCCACTGGCTTCCAGTAGCCCGTAGGGTAGCTTTCAAAACCCTATGCCTCACCTATCGAGCAGTACATAAAACTGGACCGCCATATCTTCAAGAAAAACTAATAGCTTATCACCCCACTCGCACCCTCAGATCAAGCACAGCCGGCCTCCTAGTAATTCCTAAGACAAACTCAGTCAGGTTAGGTGGAGCATCATTCTCAGCCCTAGCCCCAACCCTGTGGAACTCTCTCCCACCCCACATCAGGCTAACCGAGGAGCTAACAGCTTTCCGCAAACTACTGAAAACCTGGCTCTTTCCCTAAAACCAACCGGTTCCGTTCTAGCATCATCAAAATAACACCGACCCAGCGAAGCACCTAAAGCAAAACCAAAAGCAAAAAAAAAATAAATAAATAATAAAAAAAAAAAAATACGGATTGTATCAAATATTCAGAAAAGAAATTAAAGCGAGTAATGTAGATGTAAACAGTGAAGTCAATAACACGAATTGACCACTGGATAAAAGAAAAATAGAGCATGGACGAGCTTGGAAAGACGATGAGTGTGGTGAACGGATGATTGAGAAGGGCGAATGAATAAAGATGATTCTAGACAAGTATAAATGAATGTGGAGGATGAAAGCGGTTGACCTGTGCGTCTGGCAGACGGTTGGGTCTGGAGACCCGATAAATAATACGAGCAAAATCGATGGGGATGACGGATGAGTATGTAAACCAATTGACTGTAGAAAGCGGTCCGAGTATGAAGAGCGGCTATGTGTAGAAAGTGGAGGAAGGTGGAGAATTGGAAGAGCATGCAGAGCGAAGGAGCTTGTTGAGCGAAGAGAGCATACAGAGCAGAAGAACGTGAAGAGCAGATGCGCGTAATGAATAGAGAAAAGTATCAGCGACTGAATGGGGGAGCGACAGGGTGTGGAAGAGCGGAAGAATGTCGAAACCGGAGGAATGTGTAGGGTGAGAGGCCGGAAGTGGGAGACCGACTGAGTACCGACGAGTGGAATGCGCGTGGAAGATGAACGCTGCTGACAGATGATTACGGAGGGCGGATGACTGTGGAAGGCGGATGACTGTGGAAGGCGGATGACTGTGGAAGGCGGATGACTGTGGAAGGCGGATAACGGTAGAGGGCGGATGACTGTGGAGGGCAGATGACTGTGGAGGGCGAATGACTGCGGAGTGCGAGTGATTGCGGAGGGCGGATGATTACGGAGTGCGGATGATTACGGAGTGCGGGTGACTGTGGAGGGCGGATGACTGTTGAGGGCGGATGACTGTGGAGGGCGGATGACTGTGGAGGGCGGATGACTGTGGAGGGCGGATGACTGTGGAGGACGAATGACTGTAGAGGGCGGATGACTGTAGTGAGCGGATGACTGGGTAGGGCGGACGACTGGGCAGGGCAGATGACTGCGGAGGGTGTGTGCCTGTGGAGGGTGTATGCCTGTCGAAGATGACTGTGGAGGGCGGATGTCCGTTGGAAAGCGGTAATCTGTGTAGAGCGGATGACGGTGGAAAACGGATGACGGTGGAGGGCGGATGACGGTGGAGGGCGGATGACGGTGGAGGGCGGATGACTGTGGAGGGCAGATGACTGTGGAGGGCAGATGACTGTGGAGGGCTGATGACTGTGGAGGGCTGATGACTGTGGAGGGCGGATGACTGTGGAGGGCGGATGACCGTGGAAGACAGATAACTGGGGAAGGCGGATGACTGTGGAGGGCGAAAGTCTTTGGAAAATGGATATGGATGGCGGAAGACTGTGGAGAGCGGTTGCCTGGGGAAGATGAGTGTGGAGGGCGGATGCCTGTGGAAGATGAGTGTGGAAGGCGGATGACCATGGAGGGCGGATGACCGTGGAGGGCGGATGACTGTGGAAGGCGGATGACTGAGGAGGGCGGATGACTGTGGAGGGCGGATGACTGTGGAGGGCGGATGACTGTGGAGGGCGGATAACTGTGGAGGGCGTTGAACTGTGGAGGGCGGACGACTGTGGAGGGCGGATACCTTTGGAAGATGAGTGTGGATGGCGGTTGACCGTGGAAGGCGGATGACTATGGAGGGCGGATGACTATGGAGGGCGGATGACTGTAGAGGGCGGATGAATGTGGAGGGCGGACGACTACGGAGGGCGGACGACTGCGGAGGGCGGACGACTGCGGAGGGCGGACAGCTGCGGAGGGCGGACGACTGCGGAAGACGGATGACTGCGGAGGGCGGATGACTGCGGAGGGCGGATGACTGCGGAGGGCGGATGACTGCGGAGGGCGGACGACTATGGAGGGCGGACGACTGCGGAGGGCGGACGACTGCGGAGGGCGGATGACTGCGGAGGGCGGATGACTGCGGAGGGCGGATGACTGCAGAGGGCGGATGACTGTGGAGGGCGGATGACTGTGGAGGGCAGATGCCTTTGGAAGATGAGTGTGGATGGCGGATGACCGTGGAAGGCGGATGACTATGGTGGGCGGATGACTGTAGAGGGCGGATGAATGTGGAGGGCGGATGACTACGGAGGGCGGATGACTACGGAGGGCGGATGACTGCGGAGGGCGGATGACTGCGGAGGGCGGATGACTGCGGAGGGCGGATGACTGTGGAGGGCGGTGAGCGTACAAAGCGAACGAATATGAAGAGCCAATAAATGTGGTGGACAGACAAATGTGGAGAACACATGAATGTAGAATGCGGCTGAATGAATATGGAGAACACATGAATGTAGAAAACGGTTGAGTGTAATGAATTTAGAAGTATTCCCAATAGCCTCGCTGAAAAATTGATTTTATAGTGCGCCCAGTAGCCTCTCTGTAGAAAATTGAATTTAGATACGAGTCCAATATCTTCTGTGAAAGCTGCATTTAGAAGTGCTGATGAAATGAATTTAGAAGTGTTCCCAATAGACTCTGTATGGAAAATTGTACTTAGAAGTTCGCCCAGTTCCCTCTCTGGGAAAGTTGCATTTAGAAATTTGCACACTGAAAGAGCATATGACCCATCACACCACACCCCACGCTTACTCTCTCCTTACATCACCACTCAACTAGAACACAGAGATACTATGACACCATTCGGTATAACTGTTCTCATACGAACATCCACCGCTTACTCCACATCATTCTATGTAAACACTGCTGGTCCCACACCCCCAGCCAGGCGTTTTCCTCAGGCCTAACGCAGCCACATCCGTTCCGGATAAATCCTGCCAGAACGAACACATTCTCCTGATCTCTCAACCACCACACCTACCGATAAGAAGCAGCTATTACACGTGTACCGCACAAGCTGCACACATATCCGGTGCTCACACGCACCTTTTGACTCTCCCTACTCTCTCTACTGATCTGAACTTCGGTTCCCAAGGGCGTTCAACCTACCAGCGCCTTCAGACCATACCATTGGTATATAAGGCGCTATATAAGTGCAAAATAACAATAACAATAACAATAAGGACTTGTCTATTTGGTGTATTGTTATATTTTGATTTTGTATAATTTTCAAAAGATTTCTGTAAACTGAGTCTTCTGAGATGCCATTCACGTTTTCTGTTCTAACAAGTGCCTGGAAAGTTGAACGCTAAAGGGCCTAGCTGGCATTATCATCGGAAGCTCTGGTTGCACTGCTTGTTTAGTGTGTGATCCTGGGCAGGTCATCGTGTCCCACTTTTCTTTCCTGGACAAGATTGGAAGTATTTAAGTGATTATATCCCTACTGTCCACTACCCCATAAATCTCACTCATGGTACTGATGTTGTATTGGTAGATCTAGATTGGTGTGTTTTTTACATCATCTTTACAAGATAAAATATGGGCTGCTTATCTATAATGTACCAATCCTTTGCAGATTATTTTGTTTTACCTGTCCTTGTTGCCCAAAATTAAAGGTCTTTGGTATTGATTCTTTCCACCCTGTCTGCTGCTCCATAAAGTCACTAGTGGTATTGATACCTTTTGAATGATCAGTGGTCAGCAGTACCACTCATGCATGGCAAACCGCAAGGTTTCCCTCTCTTTCCTCAGAGCTAGCTTCCTTTCCCTTAATTCCCTCGAGCATCAACCACTCTTGTCAATCACTGAGATGTTTATTTTCTGTCACTGAGATGTTTATGTTCTGTGTCACTGTGATGTTTATTTTCTGTGTCACTGAGATGTTTATTTTCTGTGTCACTGAGATGTTTATGTTCTGTGTTACTGTGATGTTTATTTTATGTGTCACTGAGATGTTTATTTTCTGTGTCACTGAGATATTTATTTTCTGTGTCACTGTGATGTTTATTTTCTGTCACTGAGATGTTTATTTTCTGTGTCACTGAGATATTTATTTTCTGTCTCACTGTGATGTTCTGTGTCACTGAGATTTTTATTTTCTGTGTCACTGTGATGTTTAATACATATCCAGATGATGGTGGCCCATCACACTTTTCCTGCACAGTGGTCAGCGAGATGTGTAACCGCCCCTGATGCAGGTGTTCACCCAGGTCCTCCGATAAGAGTCTGCCGGGAGTTAAGTAAGGCTGGGCCCCTCATTCACTCTAGAGGGTTTCATGGGGAACCCGGGGCACCTGTCATGACCGCAGCCTCCAAGGAGTCAGGTTTAGCCCAACTGCCTCGGAAGCTGGGTCACAACTTCATTTCCAGGCACCCATCGGCTCCCATAGGGGCCTTATGGACCTTGTCCTGGCGCCAGTGGCGCCAGGCTCATAAGGGGACCCAGTCCCGGCACAGGACGTGCCGGGCTCATGATGTAAGGAATGGTGCTTGGGTGGACCTACCGGCTGCAGACCATGCTGCTCACTCACCTGCAGGATGAAATCCTCATCCATCCATGGCTGGAACTACTTTACCTTCTGGGTGTGGCCAGCACCACTCCCTGGGACTGGATACTGGAACTATTCTGGAAGCTGGGACTTCTTACCTGGGCGAGGCTACTGTGGAAGGAGACACCTAAGCACTCCAGTAGGACTATTTAAACCACGCCCGATCAGAGCAACGTGCTTCGCGTTATTCTGCAATAGCAGCAGGACGCTCAACGTGTCAGCTCCAGAGAATCTTCAACTTCTGCATCCAGGGAAGAGAAATCCATAATCTTACCTTCTGAAATACCATCTTCGTCTTCTGCAGCATCTGAGAAGGGAAAAGAACACCAGGTTAGCACGAGATAAAAACCAGCGCAGCACTTACCCAGTCCATCGGTGCATCTCAAGCCACGGGCTGCAGCTTTCCATTTTTCGGCACCCTGTGGAAGCAAGGACATTGGTTAGTAAACCACCGTGAAACTTTCCTTACCTGCGCTGCATTCTTCTCGCCTCCGCCGACGCTGCTACTCGCATCTGCAAAACAAAAGGACATCATTAAGAAATACAAAACTCCATCTATACGCACGTGTTTTGGGCAGCTCTCATCTTTCTCGCTCCTCGGCGCATTCCTCGACATCTATTTTTCTACCCAGCTGCTTCTGCAACCTGAAAAAGGAGAAGAGACATTAAGAAGTGCTTTTAACTTCGAATTGACATTTTCTACTTACTTGCCTGCAATACCTTCGCCACTCCATCGCTCTCCGGACCTCCATATTCAAGCAACCGCCGTTCGTGCTGCTAACGACGGCCTAGCTCCAAATCTTCATCCTCTGCAACCAAGAGGCTGGACAATTAACCATTGAAGTAACTGGCTTCGGCGCCCCTGCACAGACGCAGGATGGAGAGCTCCGCTTTCACCTACATAAGGTGAGCACATTTAGCCTACGAACTACTTGGGGAGTACCAGGAAGGGGAGTCAGCTTGCCCAGTCAGGCTTATATATCCTTATTAACCCCTTGCTCTCATAATTGCAGACACCTCACCCTTCAGATCAAGATCTCAGTGAGGAAAGGGCCTTTCCAGGGTGGCATTCGAGGCCTGCGCGTGACCCTAGAAGACTCCGAGAACCCCCAGCCCAGACCTGCGCCTCCGAGGGATTCAGGTGAGCGTTACGGCACCCTCTTCCAGGCCCTCGGCGCCCGGGTGTTTACTGGTACTCACTGCAGCTTTCACTGCCACTCACGAAGGATCATTTGAACATGTCTTGTAACTCAGACAATGATTTGGCTGCAGTTGAGTGACCGATTTTCAATCTGGCCGGTGTGTGTGGATCCTATATGAGATCTATTGCATGCTCCAGCAGATCACTTTCCTGAATCTGTGTAAAGGTTCAAAGTAAGGAATACATTTTTCAACTAAATAAGTGTCTTTACTTTTTTCACAACTATATAAAACTTGCAGGCCCTCATTACAGTTTTAGTGGTGTCCCACTGGTATATCTGGCCGGATGCCACCAAAACACTGTTTCCACCAATCGGAAAGCCGAATTTACTGGCATATTCCAAAGTGGTGGAAACACTGGTAAATTCCCATTCCATGGAGTGGAGGGGATTGCCGGAATTACCGGCATCGGAATTACAGGTGCCAGCAATTCCTGCAACTTTTTGCCAGTGCTGTGCAAGATTTACCTCCAGCTCTTGACTGGAGGTAAATCAATGCCCCCACCGGCAAACTTGTGTTTAGCCGGTGTAAAGGTTCCAGTAAAACTGCTAGTAATTCTAGCACTTTTACTGGCACTTTTACTGCACCACCAACACTGTCATGAGGCCCATAGTGCCTACAACCCACGTAATTTACCCTTTTCCCAGCACGATTACCGTTCACGGGACTCTTATAATGCTGTAGCCATATGCAATAGTATTTTTGGTGCTTCAATAGAACCATCATATGCCCCAATCCTTAAGCTCCCAGTCAGATCAGTTTGGGCAACACATGTACCATTTTCATGTATCCTCACATCTCAAGAAGACCAGCCTTACACCTGGACATTCCCACCAAGGTAACACAGAGGCAACATTATACTGCAAAGGATACTCTATCCCAGGGTGATTGGCATTGAAAAGTGTGGAGGGGGTCTCTGTACTTCCGCCCTCTATATGGCAGAGCAAAGGCACAGAGCACCCCAGTCACGGTTCTCTATATGGTAGCTATGGACGAGCAACCAAGGCTTAAGCTCTCAGGAGGTGATGCAGACTGGTTCTTAAGTACAGTGTAGTTCCCAAGCCCCCAAGAATGTCCACACACTACGTTATGTGCTAACACAGTTCTTTATATAAAAATATGGTTCAGAGATACATACACAATTCAATAGCACACCTTGTACTCTGGTAATACTATTATGACAAATCTATGCAATTGTTTGTGGTACCACACTAAGAGCCTGATTCACATAATGTTTTCCTATGGGATTTTCACCATCATAACCTGCATCTATAAATCAGGCCCTTAGAATTTCGATTCCTTTAAAATGCATCAACTGATGGCAGCTACAATAGAGCAGACAAATCATTCCTTAAGGTGTATCAACATAGGCAATAAGGAAGGAAGGCAGGTTAGGGTTAAGCAATGTCAGAATGTTGTCATTGGATATAGATGCACAATTCTGAATGAGGATCCCCCCACCTGGGCAACCTGTAATAAAAGAATTAACAAGCCCAGTCCATGATTGCTTAATAATTTCCCCTCGCATCTACTTATAACCCACACCCAACATTTGCTGCCTCTACGTATCTACTCACTGCGTGGACACCCGGAATGCCGAACTTTATCTCTGACCTGATTCACGGAACTCTCCATCAAGGTGCGGTAAGGCCCACAAAGCCATTTGAACAGCGCTAACTACATGTCTTACTGTAATATATACAGTGAGTAAAAGGCGGCACAACGCCGCATATTGACCTCGATTTGTATCCTGCGCACAGTGATTGTGTCATTCATGACTGCCAATAGCCAATGCTCTCGTGCCATATGTTACTTGACACGTCCCATTAAGCGCCTTAGCTATCACTGCACCATAACGCCCACTTTTATGTTGTTTGCTATCACCACATGACTATTGCACTGCTGCCCTAAGTAGCGGCGGTACCTATACTGCTAATTGATCTGGGGTCTACCTCGCTCCACATGCCAACTCCACATGGAACAGCCTCCCTACCCCCCTGAAACTTGAGGAGAACCATCTCCGGTTCCAGAAGCAACACAAAACCCTTCTCTTTGCTTCTGCTTTTTCTCCTCCTCTCCCCTGCTGATTTCCTGGCTGATACTGAATCTGCACTGGTTTACCTGGCCACCCTCTGATCTCAGGCCCAGGTCCCCTCCTCTGCCAGTCGCACACCGGCACTGCCCTGCTAGCTACCCCTGCACTTGGGGGCTGTTTCTGTATCGCTACAGTCCCACTACAAGCACTTCATAATTGTTGCCTGCACTTACCTTTTACCATTGCACTTGCCACCTGCTGGCCGTACTTTACTTGTTACTATTCTATTATCCCATGTACTGCACGATCTTAATGACACCTGGCCTAGTAGGATCGCTGTCTGTTCCCCCTCCCTTGCCTCGTCGTGCCTTGAAACACCTGTGTATAGGCACATTATAAACGCCATATCATATCATATCAACACATAACTTCTCTCGCGTCCCATGCCATTATCTTCATGTCTTTGTGACCCATGCTCGGATTAACCATTACTAAGAGTTCAACCATGTTCTCTCGACTGTATCTGAGCTAATGAACCCTAGACTGTCCAAAGCAGATATCAACTGTATGTATGGACAGACCACTACCTGATCTCGCTCACCATCCAAGACAGCCTTCAAACTAACTCAGCTAAGCCTATGGCTCCACCGGCCCTAACTAGATGCAAAAAGAACATAAAAGTCGCTAACCCCCTACCCCTGATCCAAACCATTACTAATCCTATCCACTTACCTGCCGACCCAACAGATTTGGTTGATCTATACAATAACAAAATCAATTCAGCCATTGATGTTATTGCACCCCTGAAACTGACCAAAAAAAAACCTCTAGCTGCCCTTAACTCGTGGTTCACCCCCAGCCTAGAAGCCATTCGCAAAGAGAAAAGACTGAAACTAGCTGGAAAAAGAACCTGTCTGATCAGAATAAAAATCCTCTCACCTCCATTGCAGATAGAAACAAAAAAGAAATGATTGAAACATTAAAAGAAAACATTCAACGAAATAATCAAAAAAGCTAACTCAAGTACTATGGAAATCTTCTCCATACTAAGAGAATTAGAATCTCCAGTCGCTCCTAACGACTCATGCATTTAAAACAAAATCTGGTGTACCGACATCCAAAATGCCCTCTGCAATAAAATGTCCATGTTCCAAGATGAAATTATAGCTAAAAAAAACGACTCTACATAGGATTGCTCTAGCAACACAAAACGCCATATTGCAAGAACTTACCAACAATCAAATCAAATCAAATCATGCAACCAGTTCAAAATCAAGTCCATCTCAACTATTGAGGCCGAAAACATCATCACATCCCTCAAACCTTCCCAGTGTCTTGGGGACATTTGCCCAGCACTAATCATTAAAGAAGCCGTGAAGGACCTAGCTCCTTTCATCACTACCTTCATTAACTCCTCATTCAAATCCTGCTCTGTTCCCACTAATCTTGAAGATGCTTGGGTACTACCCCCACTAAAAAAAAAAACGAATCTGGACCCTAGCATCCCCACTAACTACAGGCCAATCACGACAGTACCGTTTCTCCTCAAAATCTCAGACAGAGCTTCCTATATCCAGATTCAATCTTATCTGGAGATCAACAATCTATTAGGTACCCGCCAATCTGGTTTCAGGCCAAGACATGGGACCGAGACGGCCCTTCTTGATCTGAAGAACCAACTTGATGATCGGAAAGATAAGTGAGAAGCTTCCATTCTTCTTCTACTAGACCTTTCCACCGCATTCGACTTGGTTGACCATAAAGTGTTATGCAACCACCTTAAATCAGCCGGCAACTTTTCCAAAGAGACCTCTACACGGATACATTTCTTCTTAGATAACAGATCTATAAGAGTCTTCTCACCATCCTCAACAGCAGATCCAGTACCCATCACATGTGGTGTATCACATGGATCCTGTGTTCCCCCCTACTTTGTATAATATATTCGCTAAGCCTCTCTTCGATATACTTGACAATCTGGGTGTCTCATATACTATTTATGCTGACGACACCCAGATCCTCATCCCTATCCAAGGAGACTATGACAAAGATGTAGAATGTATCAACAAAATGAACTCAATTATACAAACCTGGATGGCCACCCATGGACTATGTCTCAATGACGAAAAGACTGAGCTCTTAATCATTGGGTTCACTAATAGACTAAATAAACTCTCTCCCCAATACAACTCTGTCACTATTGACGGAATCAAGATCAAAGTCGCCAAGGAAGTAAAAACCTTAGGTTTCGACTTGGACTCTGCACTCAACCTAAATAAACACGTAAATGCCACAGCTTCTGCAACCAGCTACACTTGCAAATTGATCTACGCATGCAAACCATTCTTGACCAATGAAAGCTGCATTACGATTGCACGTGCACTAATCTTATCCAAGCTGGATTATTGCAATGTACTATACTTGGGTAGCAGTAAACACAACACTAATAAACTCTAGACCCTCCAAAATGATGCTCTAAGGTCTGTTTTAGGCATTCCAAAAGTACAGCATATCTCCCACGAGAGACGTTCTATCAACCGGCTTGCCATAAAAGACAGAATTAAGCTCAAATCACTAAACCTTATCTACAAATGCCTCACTAACAAGGCACCCATATTCTTGATAGATAGATTTACCAAACACACATCAGAACGACCAATCAGAAAGGCACAATCTAATAGCATCGGAGTCCCCAATTTCAAACTAAAAAAAACAGGAGGATCTAGTTTTCTAGTCATGGCGGCACAACTCTGGAACTCAATACCTTACACCTTAAGAGCACTAACCTCCCTCCACTCCCTTAAGATGAATGTTAAGCATTGGATGCATTCCTGTGACCGGTGTGCTTCTTGTTCTATGAAGTGTATAAATGTATATTACTGTACATATTCTGCATATCTCATATAAGCTTGTAAATGTCTCCTCCTATGTATGTTTTTCTCTACCTGTCACTGTTCCCTGTAACCTAAACTTGTAAGTGCCCAGATGCCTGATGGCCCGGTGCGCTCTATAAATAAATAAACAATACAATACAAACAATAAGCCTTGCTTCGTGGTTAAAAAGTTCAACCACCTCCATGTATCTGAAGTGGAAGAGTTTCCTTCGAGGATGGACCCCCTTTGAAGAAGGAACCACTGGGCATCTAGATCCTCGAAGAAAAGTGGAACACTTGCAGTGATGCTGCAGCTTCAATCTTCGCAGTGCTCTTTGACGATCGATCGTGGAAGTCCTGGGAAGACTTTGTTGATGGGACGTTATGGTTACAAGTAAAACTGAAAAACCTCAGCAATTCGCCAGTTATGATAAACTAAGCTAAGCTAAGCTAACTCGCGCCACCACCGTGCACTGCTAAGACTAACACCCAGGATATTAAAGATGACATAACAAATGTCATTGATAACATTGCCTAACCCAGGATATAGGCTGGTAGAAAGACACTCACAGTACCCCCCCCTTGTTTGTGCAAAATAGATTTATAATTGTAGTACATGTATACTTCCTAACATAACCTATTCAAATCTTCAGCTTCTTATGTAGTCATACTTTTTTCTCTACATTCTGTGACTTATACTCCAACTTTCACAATTGGAAAAGTGGAACTACAAGTCCCAGAACGCAAACAAAAAAATCTAGGACTACATAAACACCTAAAGATTAGAATGCATCATGTTGGCAAGTATGGATATACTCCTAACATATTAAACTTCCACACACCAACTGCCATTTAAAAGTGTACTACAAATCTTTTCCAACAACTTCTCTTCTCTTTTACAAAGGTTACAGAGATTCTACAAATACACAGATGCATTTCTTAACTTTCCTGAAAATGCTCCTAAAAGCAACCATGTTTAACTGTCCACCAATTTGTTTAACTGTTTTTCCACACCACTCCTCCTTCCTTCATAAATATGAACCTTGCTTACTAAAAGTACTTCGCCATTACCAAATATCCCAACTAACTTTCTTTTTACAATTACAGGAAAGAAGCACATTACGGAAAACAACAACCAAAATACTAATACCCTTCACATCCAACAAAGTAAGTACATGAATGTACCATTTATATGTATATAATTACAGCAGCACAGTTCAACTATATATTACCCCAGACTGCTCTTTTCAAACCAACATTTCTTTCACTCTAGCCCATTATATTCCACCATTCACGCTCTCACTATTCCCATCTACACACCACCATTGCAACACCAACTCTGTTGCTCAAAACAGCACAATCACCCTGCAGATTCCATCACACCACCACTCCCTTCCTCACTAACCCAACACCATCACACCTCTGCAAATTCTTACTCTCACAACCTTTCCCAACCACACCTAATATACCACCTCACAATCAAACAGCACTCTATTCATCTCTACAGTCAGACCCATAAACCCATGCACTATACATGCATATACATTGCACAACTTTCCAACGCAAACATTCTCTTTTCCCAACAGACACAACAAAATGCCTACTAAAAAGCAACTGTGTAGAAAAGAAAGAAAAATAGAGCAGATAAGAATAAAAGTGCACCATATAGTCACCCACCTAAATAAAAATGAATAGAAAATATTAAAACAAAAGAGCTAGTAACCTTGTTCAACAAAACTAAAGCAGACACCACTAAAAAAGGTAAGACCTCTCTTGCGAAAAGTAAAAGTAAAAAAATCTGTACAAAGAAAAGCAGACCTACTAATGTACCTAACTCTCGATCTACCAGTGTTAAAGTAGTCACTGTAAAGCAATCCAAAAAATGTATTTACAGAAAATGTTCCACCGTAGAATTCTTCACAATCTTATAACAACAGCTGAAAAGTCATGATCTACCCTTACAAACTACCGCAGGAGACTAATCCAGCAAGCTCGAATTGACAGCTCATTTCTACTAAAGAAAACATTGTTACTATTGATTTTAAACAGAATGACACCACTAACTAAATTAATCACATAACAAAAACTACTTCTAAACATGTGCAGTTTCAATGGACAAACCTTTTAAAATGTCTGTAATGGTGAATGGATTCACACAAGCAGCACAGAACCATATTTGAATGAAGAAGTTTATAAACAAGAACAACAAAAAACAATTGCCATAGACAATAATGGTCGAGGGTATGAAATGGTGGAACACACCATTATGGCAAAAGAAGCCCTTATAGAAAAAAGTCCCCAACAAACTTTGAACCAAATGCTTCTTTCACCCAAACAAACCATCCAGTGTACAAATGGACATGCAGCTTAAAGTGTAATGTACGCCAACAATCCTTTAAATCATTATGACAATTCCTCAATCAGTATGTGACACTAAAAGACAAAAGTAAAATAAAAACTTTACAAACCATAGACTCCTGTCCAGTACACAGCCACGCTGGTCTGCAAGGACATTCATTAGCCTGCATTTTAGGAGCTGCTTGCAAAGCACTTTCCACCACATCAAAATGTTAGCGACACACCATTCTACTATACAGAATCTTGTGCATCGACTATACTATGGAAAAAGTCCCGCTCTAGAACTGCACAATTTAAATAACATTCTTCTACATGGAACAGCCAAAGAACTGCTTTCAAGAAATTAAGCACATCCAACGTAAATACTTTGGAACCGTATGTGACTTTGAAAATTCTGTACCTTCAGAAAACATTACTGAAAACCTCATAAACACCAATGTCCTAATAAAGACATACAAAAAAGAAATAGATAAGTTTCAAAACAAATCTGCAGAAATACCAGACCAAATATGTGTCTGTTGTCATAGAATGTTTTATAAAAAGGGTGCAAAAATAGTAGATCTAGCCTACCAAATAGAAGACAATGAAGAATCCCAATGTTCCAATTAGCTTTATATCTAACAGCAGAAACTAAATACAAAATAATTGACCCCTCAATAGTTTACACATACTGCAATACAAAGCTTGATAATCACCAAATGCCATGACGTGCTATCACTAATAACTTAAATATTCCCACTTCTCGAACAGCTTAACTTGTACGTTAGCATTATAATACAAACAGTGCACCCATTTCAAGCTATAATACGCCTTCAACCGAAATCAGCCAAATTACCTCCATCCAAGTTACTAAAGGGTATCCGTGGCTAAGTAGTATATTTGCTATTACATCTAAAAGAACATTTACAAATTCTAGGACTACAACGACCAATAGGTCAATCTTTGATTGTACTCGTTAATGGTGTGCCAAAAAAAGACACATTTTTTTCGCAACAACTGGTTGACGTAAATGAAGTTAGACAAGCCTTACAATATCTAAAAGAAAACAATGAATACTACAAAGATATAAACATACACGAAAACTTAAGAGAAACCACCCAAATGATTCATGACTCACCATCAACCGACCATGTAGATCTTGTTACTGTAGCCAACATTTTAGACCAGTATACAATTCACCTGCTACACTCCAAATGCATCAAGCAAAAGGATCCCCAATGAGCATATGGGAAAAAAAAGTGTAGAAGCACATTATTTTCCTCTGCTCTTTACTACACGAAAAGGAGGAAGATATGATGAAAGGTCTGCACAAATGAGTACAACAGAATATCGCTCTTTAAGAATGTATTCTGAAGAGCCCAGATTCAGACAAAAATGTCCAATACATTTTCCACCTGCTCTTCAAAAGTGAACTAGCAACTCTATGTTATGGAGTTGCATGCATATTAAAAACAGGCCCTAACTTTTTAAACATATCCACTACCCAATTGCTTCAAAAAATAAAAGACAAAGATGAAGTTTTGCACTCAAGCATCACAAATCTCTTGAAAAACATGCATGGTACAAAAGAATACTGGTTCCGTCGTCACACTGATATACATTGTATGGGTGTGCAGTCATAATGTCGACATCAATAATGACGACAGTCAAAATGTCGACAAATTAATGTGGAAAAACAATAATGTCGACAAACAAAAAAGTCGACATTTTTCGATATTTTTTCGAAATTTAATTTGGTGTATGAATAAATAAATAAATATATATATATATGATGTGTTGAGTATGAGGGGTGGTTGGGGGGGTGTGGGGGGGGTGGCAGGGGGGTGTTGGGTGAGGGGGGGTTGGGGGGACCCCCCCATAGTAAATACAATTTTTATTTATTTAATTATTGAATAAATAAATAAATAAATAAATAATTGGTATGTGTTGAGTATGAGGGGTGAAAGGGTGGTTGGGGGGGTGTGGGGGGTGGCAGGGGGGTGTTGGGTGAGGGGGGGTTGGGGGGGACCCCCTCCCATAGTAAATGATCCTTTTTTAGGTTATTTATTTATTGAATAAATAAATAAATAAATAAATAAATAAATAAATAAATAATTGGTATGTGTTGAGTATGAGGGGTGAAAGGGTGGTTGGGGGGTGTGGGGGGTGGCAGGGGGGTGTTGGGTGAGGTGTTGATAGTTTTAAGGGTTTATAGTCATAATGTCAAAAAAAAATGTCGACATTTTTTTTTCGAAAAAATGACTTTTTACATTATAAGTATAGGATGTCGACATTATTATTTTCGACATTTTTTTTTCGACATTTTTGTCTGTCGACATTTTTTTTTCGACATTATGACTATAAACCCATTGTATGCTATGGAACCTAGGCCCGCCACATGGTTTGTTACTTTAAGTTTTGCAGAATACGCATGGGATGACTTGCATGACTTCATACACACTGCAAACCAAAATAAAGACGGAATAGATATAAAAATACAAGGAAAACTCTGTTCTCTTGACACTGTCAAGGTATCAAGGTACTTTCACCATCGCTTCATTGCCATGCTGCATTTTATCTGCAATAAAACGACCCCTCTGCTCGGACAAGTGCAACACTTCTTTTGGAGAACATAATATCAATCCAAAGGAGCGCCACACATCCACATGCTTTTGTGGATAAAAGATGCTCTTAAATTTGGCCATGATAGTGATGCCACTGTTTTACAGTTTATTGAAAAATACATTACCTGTAACATCCCTTCAGAAACCATAGTTAGTGACCTACATACACAAACAAGTCTTACGCTTCCATAAACATAAGTGTGGCAAATACTGCCAACGTAGATATAAAAACAAAAGCAAATACTATATCAAATGTTCCTTTGGCTTCCCCAGACCAGTTTGCAAAAAAGGACAAGTAAATGGCTTGATGTCTTCTGTTAGACACAGTGTAAAGGGCAAATCCCCTAAAATTACATAGAACATTAAAAGGGACGAAGCATCCAAGTACATCAATGATTACAATACAATCATTACCCTCTTGTGGAATGCAAGCATAGATATACAATACATTGCAGATAATTCCACTTCAATTGTAAGATATGTCACAGCATATCTCACCAAAGCTGAGGAAACAGAGCTAAAAGACCTCTGGGATGACATTTCATCTGATAAAACACTATCACAAAAATTGTACAGCCTCCATATAAAACTGCTCGCCCATAGAAAATGCGGTACTACGAAGTTGCAGACGGTTTAACAGGTACAGCCTTGTATGGCATATCTGAACACATTTGCCCTCTTTGCAACCCCGTGCTAAACCATGGCGCTATTAGCACCATGGTTGGTGCCGGTGTTGTAACGAGTCCGCCATGGTGGAATGGGGCAATACCGCCCCATTCCAAGGTTGGCGGGGCGGTATTTTCCCATTTCACCATGGCCCTTCCCCATTCCCATTTTCGCCCCTTAAGGCTCAGTGGGACTGGGGAAGGCGCTAAGTACGGTACCACAAATTGCGGTACCGTAATTAGCACTAAGGTCCCTTTGTGGCACCCTACTTTAACGGCTGGTAAAACCAGCCGTTAAGGTCGGGTCCCGCAAAGGGACCTCGTAATCAGGCGTTAAGGGTTTAACGGCGCTGACACCTTTTACGGCGCCGTTAAACCCTTAACGCCAGGGTCGTAATGACCCCCATTGTCTGGCTGAATCTTGGACAAGCTTCATCCCGAAAAAGAGTACTAAAATCCTACCAAGAGGTAGAAAACATAGCCACAAAAGATCCCAACAGCCAGGACATTTTAAAAAACGATTTAGTTGACACGTACTACCAAAAAGAAATAGTGCTTTGGAAAACATGTGTCTGCATGACATTGCCCAAAACAACACCTACAAAAACAATGTCAGACCAAATGACACAACATGCAAATATTCAGTCTCAACTTGTGAAGGAAGCCTAGTGAAACTCACTAAACCCAGTCTAATTTAATCATTTAAATCTTCACAAAATAGAAAACTGGATTACATGACCCTACTCCAACTTTTTAAACTTTGGAGAAAAGAAAAATAATTACTAGGTGACTATAACCCATTTTAAGCTGCATTCAAAGCAAATGAGAGCAGTATAACAAATGATAATTTGAAACGATACAAACACATGTTGGACAATGAACACAAACAAGAGGAAGAAATTGAAGTTCAACTAGACAAAGACACTCCTGACGGCAATCAACCTTCCCTTATAGGAAACCAAAAATCACTTGGAGAACCGCTCATTCTAAATGAAGCAGAAATAGCTTTGACCGAGGTAAAAAATACCATCTATCACTATAAAAAAAATCTGAGGAAGACTTGTCAGTGATGGAATCACAGCTAAATGATGAACAACTCACCATTTATCTAGAAGTCAATCAAGAAATTGAACATGGTTTTAAACAAGAAACTAAAACCTGTATATGTTAAAATTATAAACCTCTGCTCCTATATGTAAGTGGTGAAGCTGGTTCTGGTAAAACATTCTTAATTAAAATAATCAGCACATTTCTACAAAACTATAGAAATTATTGACTTTGTGTCTAAACTGCAGAGTAATTCTAAAATGTAACCTTGACATAGAACAAGGTTTAGTCAATGGAGCAATTGGTACAGTTGTTGGCTTCCAAACATATCCACTTGACAACCACATTTAGTTTGTCAATACACACTTTGAGAAACTTGCAGAAGTAAAAAAGTTTGTCCGGACAATGGCACATTTCCTTCTTTTCAAAGCATTGATTGACATTGGCAGCACAGTCTTTAAAGAAAGTATGAGTTACGTAGCACTTTCACATCTGCGTACACTCAGTGGTCTATTCCTAGTTAACTTTGAGGCAATCAAAGACAATGCTGACATTTCTTGCATCCTGGAATATAACAGGCTATGGGGACTATACACCCCCCCATCTAGATATGTACCCTGTACTTCAAAAAAAGAAACCTTTAAAAAGACAAGTAATACAAACAAAAGCTATAGCAGACCTCCCAACAATTCAGCTAAAAAATGACCAACTCCTACTGTATCAAACAATACAACCACAAAACTGTCCATTACAAAGTCAACTGCATGTCCATCAAAATAGAAAAACATAAATGGCTCTTCTCCAGAAACATATGCATGCCCATCAAACGATCCACAAACAGAACTCTCTGGTCCATTTAAATTCAGCAACACAACTGGAGTAAATTGTTATGCTAATGTGACAATGAATATTCTCTTACAGTTGCCACCAATTGTTCACAGCATTTACTTAAACGGCCTGGATCAGTTGTATGTGCAAATGCTCGTCCTTCACAGAAAATCCACAAGTAATCATGACAACACTTACAGTGTCTCAGGTATAAGGCAAGAATTGGATTAATGTGCAGAAATGGTAACATTTACCATAAACACACAGGAAGGTCCACACAAATTCCTAATGAACATTACTACGAGTACAGGGAACCAAAAACCTCCCTATAAATGAAATCTTTCAGATTTCATACATGTGGAAACATACATGCACTCTCTGCAAACATTTTTCACAAGACCACATCCCTAATGAACGATTTGTATATGTATCCATACCAAATTCTGAATACATTCCATTTCACCAGCTTCTGCAGAATGCAAATCATGGCATATGACTTTTTGCAATTCAGACAATCTTTTCACCATACAAATAAACTCACATAGCCAATATGTCATACTAATGCTTCTAAGGTACAATGCAGATGGTACCAAAAATAACTGTTTTTTTTTTATGGAAATGTGCAATAACTATATCAATGACCTTTTCCTGATACTCAAACGTTTATGTAAATCTTGATATATACAACTAGTGCACATTTTTAACATTTTATAATGCTTGTTGCCAATAAGTATTCAGCAATTAATTTAGCTAGCGGTATTATTTTTCCTGTACTGATATTGTACTTTGTATTTTGTATTTTAATATATGCATTTTAGATTTTCTATGTTTTATTAATACATTTTTTTTTTAAACTGTAAGCTTACAGGCTTCACACACAGCCAAGTATCTCTTGGAAAGAAAACCTTCACAACAGTAGGTATATTATACCACACTTGTGCCATAGCCACTTTAGGGCACTACATTGCATTTGTCAAAAAAAGAAATGGTTGGCTTGAATGTAATGATACCTCCGTTACTCCAAAACATAGGTTACCATCAAATTTAACAAACGCCTACTTAATATTCCTTCAACCCAAATGTGGTCCCTAAACTATGGCACAATTAACAGTTAAAACTCACCAGCAGGTATCTAACTACATTCATAATACTATAATAGTATTTTTGAAAGTCAATCTAGTTAAAATACCCTTCATTTCAAAACACTTAAAATACACCATCGCAATTCTTATACGACAAAACATCTTCTAACTTCTAATTCAGTTAGACTACGCCAACAGGTATCTAACTTCAAGCATTCCCTTAATCACAATATACTTCAAACAAACATACTTTCACCTTTACACTCACGTAACTGTAATCAAGTTTTTTTAATCCAGAACAGATTTTTTTTCCAAATGACCCAAAGATATGATATGATATGATATGGCATTTATAACACGCCTATACACAAGTGTTTCAAGGCGCGAAGCGGCAAAGGAGGGGAACAGAGGGAGAACAGACACCTATCCTGCTAGGTCAGGTGTAATTCAGATCGCGCAAGTGCCTGGGACAGGGGCAGGGACAGTGCAGTACATGGGAATAGGTAACAGTAAGTAACGGCCAGCATGTGGCAAGTGCATAGGTAAGTGCAGACATCAGGTGTTAAGGGCTGGTAGGGGGACTGGAGGGATACAGAAACAGTCCCCAAGTGCGGGGGTTGCAGGGAGGGCAGTGCAGGTGTGTGACGCTGGCGGGGGGGACTGGGCCCGAGATCAGAGGGTGTCCAGGTAGCCAGTGCAGTTCCGGTTACAGCCAGGAGGTCAGCAGAGGAGAGGAGGAGAAAAAGCAGAAGCAAAGAGAAAGGTTTTGAGATGCGTCCGGAACCGGAGATGGTTCTCCTCAAGTTTAAGGGAGGCAGGGAGGCTGTTCCAGAGGGAGGCACCAGCGGAAGAAAGAGATCTACCACCAACTTGCTGCTTGGAGAAGCTACTGACCTAGAGGGAATTGGAGGCGGATGAGCGGAGAGCTCGAGAAGGAAGATATTTAGGGGGAGAGAGAGTTGAAGGTATTGAGGCCCCAGTCCCAGAAGGTCTTGTGGACTATGCAGAGGGTTTTGAACTTAATCCTCGTCAGTGCAGAGATTTCAGTCCTGGAGAGATACGATCTTTGGGCTTGAGGCCAAGGACAAGTCTCGCAGTCCTGTTCTGGATAAGTTGTAGAGGGCAGAGAGTAGAAGCATGCAGATTTAGAAAGAGGATGTTGCAATAGTCCAGCCTAGAGAGAACCAGAGCTCTGGAAACAGTGAGCTTCTGGGGGAAAGACAGGAAAGGAAGAATACCTCTGAGGAGGTGCAGCTGGCAGTGTGACTTCTTAGAGATGTCAGAGATGTGAGGGGAGAAGGAGAGTGTGGAAGATGACCCGAGGTTTTTTGCCTTGCAGGTGGGAGCAGGAAGAGGACCAAGAAAGGCCGGTCAGAGATGAAGGAAAGGAGGGAGCGGGTGTGCCAATGAGGAGAATCTTAGTCTTACTGGCATTAAGGCAGAGGTCATTGGCGGCACACCGCTTCTGGATAGCAGACAGACAGAGATGAGGGAAGGAGAGGAGGAGGCCGATGGTAGCCTGAAGATGAGCTGGGTGTCATCCGCATGGCACTGAAAGTTGGGGCAGAGAGCGTCGATGCGGTGGGCAAGAAGTGCCAGGTATTGGTTGAACAGCCAGGGAGAGAGGTTAGACCCCTGGGGGACACCACAGGTTGAGAAAAACATAGCAGAGAGAAAGGACCCAAGTTGGACCTGGGAGGGTCAGTCAGAAAGGAAAGAAGTCAGCCATGCCAGAGTCTGACCAGTGATACCCAGGTACTCACGGAGATGGTTGAGCAGGATGGCATGGTTGACAGTGTCAAAGGCAGAAGAGAGATCAAGCAGGATGAGGATGCAGGGGGTACACATATTGCTACTATAGTGATTCTCGCCATACTCCTATTACATTATCTATAATTACTATACACATATTACTAGCATGGTGGTTCTGGCCAGTGGACATATTCTTGGGGCCATGACCTGTGGCCATGCCCCCCAGAATCTGACCACTGGCTTCAACCACCACAATACAATTAACTATGTAAGAAGTACGTACCATACACCATCAAGTAATAAAACTCACCCTGAGCCCCCTGCAATCAAAATGATGTCTGCGGATACCGGAATTGACCGTGGTCTCTGTAGCATTTCCAAACTCTTTTTTCATCTTTAAAACAACTCCATATCACCTTCATTCCACTTCCGTACCATTTCTACACCCTCTTTCAGCCATCAAAAAATGCCAAATGTCTTTCCCAAGCTGTCCGTTCACAGCGCTGTCGGCGAACTACCATGTGTCCGCGGACATCTATGACACCTGTCTGCCCTTTTTCCACCTTCAAACATAGCACCATATCATCTTTATTAGACTCCCCCACCCTTCCCAACCCCTCTCTCCACCACCAAATAACCCAAAATGTGTTTTCCAGAGTTTTCCCCCACTGCGCTGTCCATGGACACCTGCGGCAGTCTGCGGATCACACATGGCGGGGGTTTCCAAAAATCTGACGCACCTCACGGTTTTTGTCATCCAATCAATGGGTGCATCCGATGTCCACTGACCTCACGTCGGCACCTGGACCAATCGGAGGTCTGTGGACCGCGGACCGAACAGGGAAGTAAGTCAGCAGACTGAACACAGATATCACTAATTTTTGTTACCGAATTTTTGGCTGTTTAAAAAAAAACTACTGGTTGGTTTTACACCAAATTTACAAAAGCAAGCTTTCGGGACCAAGCTGCCACTCTTGCTTCAAATTTGGTCAAAATCCATCTAGCGGTTTGGGATGTAGGCATGAGCAATTTTCTTTTTGCAATGTGTCTATGGGAAAACTACACATTTGGGACCCCTCATATAACTTTGCCCCCATGCACAAAACCGCACCAGACTCTACAGATTCAATCTGATGGGGCCATATACATTTTTTTCAAAGTTTAATGAGGATTCGTCTAGGGGTTTAGGGGGGACAAAGTTATAAGCCACCCAAAAAATGCTCTACCTATGGATTGAGCAACTCAGTCATAACTACAAGGCAGCTACCGCAAGCCCTGTAATATAATATTATATATATATATATATATATATATATATTACATGGCCACTACCGTTGCCATGTAGTTATGGTTAAGTTGCTGTTTCCATAGGAAGAGCACTTTTTGGGCGGCTTATAACTTTGCTCCCCCTGGACGAATCCTCACCGAACTTTGCAAAAAAAGTATATGGCCCACTCAGAATTTTTGTTGCAAAGTTTGGTGAGGTTTGGTCGAGGTGGGGCAAAGTTATAGGGGTGGTCCCAAAACTTCTTTTTTTCCCATAGACATAATGGGAAAAAACTTTGCTCACGCCTACAGCCCAGACCGCTGGACGGATTTACACCAAATTTGTGGCAGGAGCGGCGGCTTGGTCCCGAAAGTGTGCTTTTTTTATTTGGTGTAAATCCATCCTGTAGTTTTTTTTAAAATGACAAAAATGTAAGTAAAAAAAATTAGTGATATCTATGTCCGCTCCGAGGACACACTTCCCTGTTCGCTCTGCAGACAGGACAGGGATTGCGCAAGCGGTTTGCGTGACGTTTGATGACATGTGACACGCTCTCCCATTGGCTGCGGTGAAGCGTGCAGTGCGTCGTATTTTCAGAGACACCTGCTATCTTTGTTTATGTTCGCATCGAGAGGGGCTTTCTCAACAGAGACCCTGGGTGTTTCCTGGTTTCCGGAGAGGGTCTGCCAGGGTTGTCTGAGAGCGAAGGTAAGCGGGAGATAGTGGCGCTGTGTACCCCATGTCCCAGATATCGGTCTGTGTTTTTGGCTCATGCTCCACATCTCTCTCCTGTTCCCCCCACTCCCCGCTCATGCCCCGTGTCTCTCTCCTGTTCCCCCCACCCCCCGCTCATGCCCCATGTCTCTCTCCGGTTCCCCCCACCCCCCGCTCATGCCCTGTATCTCTCCTGTTCCCCCCCACCCCCCGCTCATGCCCCGTGTCTTCCTCCTGTTCCCCCCACCGCCCACTCATGCCCTGTGTCTCTCTCCTGTTCCCCCATCCCCCGCTCATGCCCCGTGTCTTCCTCCTGTTCCCCCCACCGCCCACTCATGCCCTGTGTCTCTCTCCTGTTCCCCCATCCCCCGCTGATGCCCCATGTCTCTCTCCTGTTCCCCCCCCAGTCATGCCCCGTGTCTCCCTCCCGTTCCCCCTCACCCACGCTCATGCCCCGTGTCTCTCTCCTGTTCCCCCACCCCCTGCTCATGCCCCGTATCTCCCTCCTGTTTACCCCACCCCCGCTCATGCCCTGTACCTCTATCCTGTTCCCCCCACCCCCACTCATGCCCCGTGTCTCCCTCCTGTTCCCCCTCACCCCCCGCTCATGTCCCGTGTCTCTCTCCTGTTCCCCCCACCCCCCGCTCATGCCCTGTACCTCTATCCTGTTCCCCCACCCCCCGCCCATGCCCCGTGTCTCCCTCCTGTTCCCCCACCCCCCGCCCATGCCCCGTGTCTCTCTCCTGTTCCCCCCACCCCCCGCTCATGCCCCGTGTCTCCCTCCTGTTCCCCCCACCCCCGCTCATGCCCCGTGTCTCCCTCCTGTTCCCCCTACCCCTCGCTCATGCCCCGTGTCTCTCTCCTGTTCCCCCCACCCCCCGCTCATGCCCCGTGTCTCCCTCTTGTTCCCCCCACCCCCGCTCATGCCCCGTGTCTCCCTCCTGTTCCCCCCACCCCCTGCTCATGCGCCGTGTCTCCCTCCTGTTCCCCCTATCCCCCGCTCATGCCCTATGTCTCTCTCCTGTTCCCCCCACCCCCTGCTGATGCCCCATGTCTCCCACTCGTTCCCCCCACCCCCGCTCATGCCCCGTGTCTCTCTCGTGTTCCCCCCACCCCCCGCCCATGCCCCGTGTCTCTCTCCTCTTCCCCCCACCCCCGCTCATGCCCTGTGTCTTCCTCCTGTTCCCCCACACCCCCCGCTCATGCCCCGTGTCTCCCTCCTGTTCCCCCCACCCCACGCTCATGCCCTGTGTCTCCCTCCTGTTCCTCCCACCCCCGCTCATGCCCCGTGTCTCTCTCCTGTTCCCCCACCCCCCAATCATGCCCTGTGTCTTCCTCTTGTCCCCCCTCCTATGATGCCCCTTGTTGACCTCTTGTTCCCCCCACCCCCGCTAATGCCCCGTGTCTCCCTCCTGTTCGCCCCACCCCCTGCTCATGCCCTGTGTCTCCCTCCTGTTCCCCCACCCCCTGCTCATGCCCGTGTCTTCCTCCCGTTCCCCCCACCCCCCGCTCATACCCCGTGTCTACCTCCTGTTCCCCCCACACCCGATCATGCCCTGTGTCTACCTCCCATTCCCCCAACCCCCTGCTCATGCCCCGTGTCTCCCTCCCGTTCCCCCCACCCCCCTCATGCCCCATGTCTTCCTCCTGTTCCCCCCACCCCCTGCTCATGCCCCGTGTCTTCCTCCTGTTCCCCCCACCCCCCACTCATGCCCCTTTCTTCCTCCTGTTCCCCCCAACCCCCGCTCATGCCCCGTGTCTCCCTCCTGTTCCCCCCACCCCCGCTCATGCCCCGTGTCTCTCTCCTGTTCCCCCACCCCCCGCTCATGCCCCGTGTCTCCCTCCCATTCCCCCCACCTCCCGCTCATGCCCTGTGTCTCTCCCCCGTTCCCCCCACCTCCCGCTCATGCCCGGTGTCTTCCTCCCGTTCCCCCCAGCCCCCGCTCATGCCCCATGTCCACCTCCTGTTCCCCCACCCCCCGCTCATGCCCCGTGTCTACCTCCTGTTTCCCCCACCCCCAGCTCATGCGCCGTGTCTCCCTCCTGTTCCCCCCACACCCCTGCTGATGCCCTGTGTCTCTCTCCTGTTCCCCCCACCCCCACTCATGCCCTGTGTCTTCCTCCTGTTTCCCCCCACCCCCCGCTCATGCCCTGTGTCTACCTCCTGTTCCCCCACCCGCGCTCATGCCCCATGTCTCCCTCCTGTTCCACCCCACCCCCGCTCATGCCCAGTGTCTCTCTCGTGTTCCCCCCACCCCTCACTCATGCCCTGTATCTTCCTCTTGTCCGGACTCCTATGAAGCCCCTTGTTGACCTCTTGTTCCCCCCACCACCCGCTGATGCCCTGTGTCTTCCTTCTGTTGCCCCCACCCCCGCTCATGCCCCGTGTCTTCCTCCTGTTCCCCCCTCCTATGATGCCCTTTGTTGACCTCTTGTTCCCCCCACCCCCCGCTGATGCCCTGTTGTGTTCTCTTTATACACCCCGCCTTCCCTTTCCATGGTGGCCATCTTGGTAAAAGATTTTCATTCCTACACTGGCACGCCGCAGGTGTACCGGTTTGGGAAGAAAAAACTTTTTTTTACCACCCGGGATTCCCACTTTGAGGACCTAGGATGCTAGTGGTCTTCATCTATTGAAAAGGACGTTATGGTTACATTGCACTAATAAAAACCTATGAAATTCAGTAAAAAATAATGTTTTAGAGGGACGTTATGGTTAAGTTGCACTAATGAAAACCTATAAAATTCAATGAAAAAACTTTGTTAAAGGGATGTTATGGTTAAGTTGCACTAATAAAAACCTATGAAATTCAGTAAAAAAACGTTGTTAAAGGGACGTTATGGTTCCAAGTAAAACCGAAATACCCCTGAAATTCGCCAGTTATGGTAAGCTAAGCAACCATAACTCGCGCCACCACCATGCATTGCTAAGACTAACACCCAGGACATCAAAGATGACATCACCACTGTCCACTTACTCCTTTTAAGGTATTCTGCACCAAGAAGTGGCCTGGAGTCTTTTACCTTCACAAGTGAAATTGAGCCTGCTACCTCTGCTGCCTGCACCTGGTCTTTGGACTAGGGCACTGGAACTTTCATTATTTGCCCTTTTGTTGTAATTTCTCTTTGGATTGACTGGTACCTGCGCTGTTCTTCCACCATCATCGGCCAACCATCATTGTTCCATTGTTTGTGTACTTTCAAGTTGACGTTTCATGACCAATCCATCATATTGTCGCTGCAGTTGGTTTTACATCTTATTCCACTTCCTGTGTCTGATGACTGGTGCAGTCCAGTGTTTCCACGTCACTGCTATTCTTTAGGAGCCCCTTGGACACCTGAAGCCTTGGGAGCCCTATTCTATGGGTGACCCCTCTTGAAAGGATTTGACTTCCACTAATTTATTTGTGTTTGTGGCGAATCATGTGCCGACTAGTCATTTATTTGTTTATTTTCCTTCTTTCTATCTTTTTTCATTCCTTATTTCTTATCCTATCCCATCTATGATAACCTATCGCACTTCTCCATTGCTATCTTCTGTCCGTCCACATAATGTCTCTAACTTGTCTTGCCCTCCTTTTTCCTCGGATGCTTCTCCGCAATTCCATTTTGGCCTTCTAAATGCTCGCTCTGTTTGTAATAAATCAGTTTCTATTCTTGATCATTTTCTTCATTCTAATCTTTATTTTCTGTCTTACAGAGACTTGGATCACTCCAGATAATTCAGTAACTCCGGTCTTTCTTTATACTGCTTCTTCCTCATTTTTCCATACCCCCCTCCCAGTTAGGCATGGGGGGGCACTGGAATTCTCTTTAATTCCTCTTATACGCTTTTATGCTCTTGCTCTAATTTTCCTAGCTTTCCTTCTTTTGAATATCATTTGTCTTTCTTCTCCAATCCCTTGCCTGCTTTTCTTCTTGTTGTTTATTGCCCTCTGGCCTATCTACTGACTTCATTGAACATCTTTATCTTCTCTTCTCTTATTTCCTTCCGTCTTTGTCTCCTTTTTTACTTCTTGGGAATGTTAACTTCCCTGCTAATAATTCTTCACTTCCTTTATTACTCTCTCTTGCAGATTCTTATCACTTGCATTCTCGTCCTTCTCCTTCTTCTCATCAGTCTGGCTTTTGACTCAACTTAATTTTGTCCTCTTCTTCTTCTTCCTCTCCTGTTTCTTCTTTTCTTTCTATGCCTCTGATCACTTACTTCTTTCTTTTTCTCTTTCTCTCGTCCTTGTTCCCCCTTCTACTACGTTTATGTACCGTAATCTCTCCTCCTTTGACTTTGAGTTCTTCTCTTCCTCAGATTTAGTCCTCTTCATCCCTTCTTCCTGACTAAACTGCTGGCAATCTACACTGTTCTTGACTCCACTTTCCCTCTACATCCTTTTTCTCCAACTCACAAAACTTCACAACCTTGGCTTACTCCCAGCCATGTTTCTCTCCGTCGTAACTTGCATAAAGCCGTGCGGCTTTGGAAAAGCTCTCATTCTTCCTCTCATCTTACTTCACTTTCAATGTTACCTTCTTCCTTTGATTTTGCTCCACTCACTGCAAAGAAATCCTGTTTTTCTGAACTCACACTATCTCAACACCCTCGACATCTCTAGCAGCTTCTACACAATATTTGTTCTCCTAAAGCCCCTGATCCTTCTGCTTTCTCTTCCTTCATCTTATTTCACTAAGTACTTTGCATCTAAAGTAGCTACTCTTCAACTAGCTTTTGTTCCTTCTCCCTATTTTTTTCTTCTTCTTCTTCTCTTGTCTTATCACTTTACTCCTTCTCGTCGCTTTCCGCTCTTACGTATCTTGACACTTCCGCTCTTTAAACTAGTGCACATCCTACAGCTTCCCCTTTTGACCCTCTCCCTTCTTCTCTTATTCCCCATCTCTTTCCTTATCTTACTTCCCTCATCAACTCTTTCTTTCTACACTCTTGTTTCCCTGTGGCTTTTAAGCATGCGCTTATTCTTTCGATTCTTAATAAACCTTCTCTTGATCTTTCTTTCCCTGTTTATCTTTGTCCTATTGCTCTTTAAGCTTTTCTGTCTAAATTTCTTGAAAGAGATGACTATTCCAGGTAACCCATAGTCTGGGTCAGCACTCGCTTCTTCCACCCTTTCAGTTTGGCTTTTGTCTATCTCACTCTACTGAAACTGCACTTCTTAATGTTTCTAATTCTCTACTCACTACTTGTCAATCTAAGTTTTTTTTCTATTCTTATTCTTCTCAACCTGTCTGCAGCTTTTTATACTGTGGACCATTCCCTCCTTATCTCATTTCTTTCCACCATGGGTATTTCTGGGTCTGTTCTTAATTGGTTCCTTCTTATGTTTCGCAAGAGACTTATTCTGTAACCTGGGCTGAACATTCTTCATCTTCACTTCTTCTTCTTTATGGTGTCCTCCAGGGTTCAGTGTTGGGTCATCTTCTTTTCTCTCCCTTAACCTTTCCTTTCACCATTACGCTAATGATACACAGATGTTCTTTTTTTTTCTTCCTTTGACTCTATACCCCTCACTGTCTCAAACTGTCCTGTACCTGTCCAGAATTGGATGCATTTTCATTGCCATTAATTATATAGGGCTCCTGGTTACGGCCCTGTTCTCACCAAGTAGGTAAACATTTAGTAAGACACAGTGAAAAGGGTCATAGAGACCAAACACACACACTCATATCTTGAATTAAACAATCTCTACAGTATTTTCTGGTTATGCAAAGGTTTTACTGTACATCACAGCACGGTGCTCAAGTTATTTGTATACATAAATAAATCAGCAAAAGATACAATTAATGCTGATCCATATTCATTGTCTTGGATCCTTTGATTGAAGGACAAGTACGAACCCTGGGAGCCTAGAAGGATCGCATGGGTAACACATTTCAAACAAAAAAGTACATAGTGCTTCAATGCAACAAAAATAAAACCAGTGTGAGATGGGCACTGAGACTCAAAGTCATATAGTCAACACAACTGTGTTTCGGCCTTAGGGAGCTGTATTTGCAGCTGTTCTTGTGTGGCCCTTCATCAGGACGGGATAAGTAATTGAGGGAGCTTGCTGCGGGCTTGTGATGTATTAGTACCACAGCGAGTTGAGGCAGGCTGGATGTATTCTCATTGCTTACATCTAAATCACTCAGAAACTGAGGTTCTGTTCTTTCCCCTCTACTACTTCTCTCACCCCTTCTCCTCCGCTTCTTTCCTTCGCTCCATCTACTCTTTCCTTCTCTCTTTCAGCGAGCAATCTGGGCATTATCTTTGATTATTCTCTCTCTTTTTCCCTCGGTATTGCCTGAATGGCTCATTCCTGTCGCTATGCACTGTTAACATTCGCTGTGCTTGCGCTTATCGTTCTTTTCACGCAACTGAACTTCTTCTTTTTTCTCTGGTTTTCTCTCACATTGATTACTGCTCATCATTATTACTTGGTCTCCCTGCTTGTCATCTTTTCCCTCTTTGTTCTATTTATAATTCTTCTGTTCGTTTTCTTTTTTCTCTACCTCCCCATTCCTCTATTACTTCTTCTTTACTCTCAATCTCATTACTTCCTTTTGAAGCCTGTCTTTTGTATCATTTTCTCTTGATTGTTTTTAAGTGTACTGATGGCCTAGCCCTCCTCTATTTCACCTCCTTATTTTCGTTCTATGTTCCATCGCGCTCCTTGCGATCTCAGAATCAATTTCTTTTGACTTCCTCTAAGCCACCTTGTGCCTTGTCTCATTTTCGTTCATTTTCTCTGTTAGCACCCAAGCATTATAATACCCTCATTCTTCATCTCTTTGTATTTTCCAAACTAATCTTAAACTTAATCTTCTTGCGTATAATTTGTATTCATCTGTTTCATTTATGATTGTACCATTTCTTTGATTCTTTTATTTTACGGTGCCTTTGGCAAAAGGCGGTCTATAAATATAGTAAAATACAAAAAAAAAAAAAATTAACTAAAAAAGAAAAAGTGTATATATATTCAATGAAAAAACTTTGTTAAGGGGATGTTATGGTTAAGTTACGCTACTAAAAACCTATCAAATTCAATTAAAAAACTTTCAATTGCCAAACACATTCGGAATCAGGACGGGAATATAATTTCAAAATTTCATGCGGTTTCATTGAGTGGTGCCAAAGTTATATGCCATCCAAAAACTTCCCCCAAACATCTCAAGTGTCCCCGAACTCCTCAGGACTGTTCACGAACATCCAAACTGTACACACACTTTCGCGGCAATAACCACCGGTTGTTTTGCTTCTTGTAGCCATATTCCATCGCATCCTCATCACCCCTCACCTCCCCAGAGATTATTTGATAAATTTGACAAGTGCAATGTTATGTTGTTTAATCTGTTTTTACCGCGATGTCCGCAGACACCAGCCGATGTCCGCAAATCCAAGATGCCGGGCGTTTCCAAAAATCTGACACACCTCAGGCTTCACGGCAACCAATCAGCGAACATGTTGCGTGTCTGTGGACATGACGCAAGCCGATTAACCAATCTGTGTCCTGTCCGCGGAGCGAACAGGGAAATGTGTCTGCGGAGCGGACATAGATAGCACTAATTTTATTGCCTTACATTTTGGTCATTTAAAAAAAAACTACTGGATGGATTTACACCAAATGAACAAAAGCACGCTTTCGGGACCAAGCCGCAGCTCCTGCTGCAAATTTGGTGGAAATCCGTCCAGCGGTTTGGGTTGTAGGCATGAGCAACGTTTTTTCCCATTATGTCTATGGGAAAAAAAGAAATTCGGGACCCCTCTTATAACTTTGCCCCCCCCCTGGACCAAACCTCACCAAATCTCACCAAACCTCACCAAACTTTGCAAAGAAATTCAGAGTGGGCCATATACTTTTTTTGCAAAGTTTGGTGAGGATTCGTCCAGGGAGAGCGAAGTTATAAACCGCCCAAAAATTGCTCTTCGTATGGGATTAGCAATTTAACCATAACTACACAGCCACTACCATGGCTGTGTAATATATATATGAACCACAAACTCTTTCAGGAAACATGCGAATACTCACATTTATACAAAAAGAGAAAAGCTCACAGCACACTACTGGTCAGTGTAAAATGTCCTTTTTAATCAAACTCTCAAATAAAGCAATAGAAACATGGCAAAGAGAAACAGTTTCAAAGCACAATTCACCACACGTTCCACCCCAGCCGGGGCTTCATCAGGCTAGTCATCAACATTCCATGTTCAGCGTCCCAGTTTAAAGCAACATGAGCACCATCTGCAAACTGATGATCAACAACATAAACAACGGTGTAAGCATGCTGTCACCCGAATGCAGTTTCTTGCTCGAGCAGAGCGACATTGCGCTCATAGTAAAGCGCGATAAAGTGCAAACAAAACTTGTTATTAAAAGGCATTGCATTCGTGCCTGCAGAAGTAACACATTTAAAATAATACACGCGATAGACGCTATAATGTGCAAAAAAGAATGTATAAACTGTAAGTATATATGTATAAAACATCTCGTGAAATACGAGACGGTTCATAATCTGTCAAGGAGATAGCTGCAGAGAATAAAGGCTGATGTAGCAGCACACTGGTAATAATTCAATTACTGATAATATTCCAAAATAAACAGTGCATTTAGGAGCCTTGAAAAGAATGTATTATGAAAAACTCCTAAAATAGCAGACAAGGCCCGTATATCAATAATACAACCAGCACCAAGTCATTGTTATCATAAGCCATTGTCATTCAATCAGTGGCCTGTGCTTAAAAGGGAAGAGTTCGGGATCACAGTGTGTAAACCAGTGCCTCTCTAATCAATGTGTGATCCAGACAAGTAACAGCCCTCCTTTAAACTGGAGAGCTGAAATATGGCACAGGTGTGCAGTCTGCAAAGCCCAAACTATATGCACCTGCCTTTCAAAAATACTCCAAAATATTGACTGAAATTTAAGAAGATATTCCACAATGATAAAAGGATAACATTAGTTGCCAGTGCTTCATAGATAATAAACACAATTTAAAATAAAACAACATGATGCCTCCAATTATGATAACTATAGCACACTACTTAATACTACATTTCAATTTATAGCATAACATTACTTAACACAACTGCAATAGCTTCTGTACATGTTATCACAGTTGGCGCAAAGTGCATAGTGCATTCAAATGTGGCAATACCCTCTAACTCCATAAGTTCAATTGTCACAATCGGCATAAACTGCATAATGCATTCAAAGGTGTCAAAACCTTCCATCTTCATAAATTCCGTTGAATTAAAAAAATTGTTAATAATGGGAAAATCGGATGGAAACAGTGCTATGTGAATCATGAACGTGCAATAATTGTGCAACATTGCAAAATAAGGCTATAACCATACTTTTTGAGTCATGTAACCTAAAAAGCAATGTATCATCAAAGCAGTTCAATATTAAAGGAGTAAAGTGCAGCATACAAGGATCTAAATTGCATACAATTCATAATCCTGAATACAAATCAACATTCTAAACAAGGACTCCAATGTACATTACAATGCCCATATCTATACCCACTGTGGAAGAAAAAGAAACCATTATGTCCACATATGAATAAAGTATAAGAGTCTTAATAAACTGAAAGAAAAAACCTCATTGGTAAAAAGGTGAAAAATAAAGAAAAGAAAAATGAAAAGAAGAGGGGGAAAAATCATTTTAGGGTAAACGAAAAATCCATACCTATTATAAAAATGCATGCAACTTGCTGTAAACATTGTGGTCATGTGGCTGTAATGTATTAAACAAGATAATCATCTTAAATTCCAACTGCCGCAGTTTAAGTTTACGGTTTCCTTTGCGCGCATGTTCTGGCACGTGTGCCAAAACTACGAATGTTAGTTTCTCTGGATCACATCCATGTTTGCCTGAGAAGTGTTTTGCAAGAGAATAGGTATCATCATAATTTTTAATGGCACGATAATGTTGCAATATCTGAAGCTTTAGACTGCAGATAGTGGAACCAAAGTATGCAATCCTGTAAGGGCAGAGTATTAGATAACCAGAAATGTGGTCATACTAGTGATTTCATGTTTGATCTTCCATTTAGCTCGTTGTCCATGTTCAAAGACTGAAATAGAAATCACAAGATTACCAAGTTTACATTTGCCACATTTGTGGAACCCATTCTGTCTTTTCTGATTTGACAACCGATTAGAGGTTTCCTGGCTAGCAAAACTAGGCATACTAGGTGCAAGATTATTCCTCAAATTGAGCCTTTAATAAATGTCACTGATCGATGTGAGCCTATAGCCATAGCAATGTCACAGTCAGACTGTAACACATCCCAATGTTTCTGTAGGATCTTCCTAACATTGGCAACTTGTGTACTATATTTAGTGATCAATCTGATATGTTCATCTTTAGCTCCATTGTTCTTCGAACCTTTAAGTAAATCAGTTTGTTGTAATTCTTGAACCTGGTCAAATGCATTGGTAATTACTTTCCTGGAGTTACCCCTGCCCTTAAAGCGTTTACCCATATTATGTGATTTGTGTGGGAAATCCTCTTCCCTAGAACATTAAGGCTTGGCTCGGATGAATTCTCCAAAGGGTATACTTTTGATCAGGCGTATGGATTAAATGTTGTAGCATGTAGTATACTGTTAACACTGGTGGGCTTTCGAAACAACTGACTAACCAACTTGTCATCAATTATTTCAAAACAAATGTCCATGTTCTAATTTCTGTGCATTAATGGCAACTGTCAATTCCAAATTCAGATTATTGCAATTCCGTAGAGACACATATTCCAATAGTTCCTCTGGTGCCCCTCCCCTCCCCAAACCAAAAATAAATCATCAATATATCTCAGCCATACAATAATATCATCAAGATAGTTGTCAAATTAAGATGACCAAGCAATACATTCCTCTCACCAGCCAAGAATGAGGTTGGTATATGTAGGAACTACACACGAGTGCATAGCAGTACCTCTAATTTGCCTATATAGTTTATCTTCAAAGAAAAATATATTATTTGCTAAACAAAAGGCCAAGAGGTCAACCACTAACTTATTTTGTTGTTTTGAAACTAACAGATGTTTGTTTCAGAAAGAACTCAAATGCCATGATCGCCGCTTGACGGTTGATACTAGTATAAAGGGAAACCACATCAAGTGAGAACAAAATAAGTTTGATTCCCAATTAAACCGCTCCGTTTTTCTCAAAAGGTCCGAGGTGACACGTATATATGAGCCAAGGTTCCATATAAAAGGTTGCAATATCTTGTCTAAGTATTTGGAAACTGCCTCCAACAGCGAACCCATTGAAGATGCAATGGGACATCCAGGAGGCTTAGTTAGACTTTTTTTTAATCTTAGGGAGAAGATAAATAATCAAGGTAACTGGAAAATTGCAACGTAGATATAGAATTTCATCATCATCTATCAATCCTTTTTTGTACCATATATCTAATTTTTAATCATATACATCCTGGGACTGCAGTAGTATGTCTGGGGAGAATAAATCATAACATTCCTCATCCCACAAATGTCTAAATGCTTTTTATAGATAAAGATTATGTTGCCAAACCACGGTCCAACCCCCGTTCTCTGCGGGTTTGATAACAATATTCCCATAATTTTGTTAACATTTGAGTGCAAGGGATTGGGTATGACTAAGGTTGGACGGGAAGACATTATGCTCAGCTTAATCCCTAAAATCCTGGAGAACTAATTCCTCAAAGACATCAATAGCACTGTGCATCAGCACAGGACAAAACTTAGATTTTGATCTCAAATTAAGGTTAACAGTGTGATCTGTTGGAATATCAAAATGATCAGAAATTTCAACACCTGTCAAATTATCCCTTACGTCAACATTAGTCTCCAAAGACTTCAGCCACACTAATGCAGAAACATCTAGGACACTTAGAGGATTAATTACCCTTGCATCTCTATTATCTCCATGGACCTGTATTGTATCAAGTAGACGGACCATACTAATGTGTGTTCTTTTAAAATTATTAAAACTTTGTTTAAGTTTGCCAAACTGGACAGAATTAAATTAAATATATTTCAAGCTTGTTTAATTAAGCTGATGGTGATGAGTGTAAGAAGAGAATACCCTGTATGGAAGAACATTTGGAAAGATATGAGGGTGATATTCATCTGAAAAAGTGAACCAAATTTAAATGAGATAAAATTGACTACGAATCAGGACGTATATAATGTTAATGTTAAAGGTATTTGTACCACGCAATATAACCACCGGAGTGGTCCCCAGATGCTCGGGTGGATCTGAAAAGGAGAGTGTGAAGAAAGAGGGCATGGGGCCATTAGTAGGGTGTAGTGGGAATAGAAAAGTGAGAGTTGTGATGTTGTTTTAAATTGGGTACAGAAAAGCATTCTCGATCATGATGACTACAATTACCTATTCATCAAATTTCCCAAAATGCCAACCATTTACTTCCTGGCCAAATTACATAAGATTGCTAAGAGACCACCCGGAAAACCCATAGTGATGCTCAATGGAGCACTACTAAAAATAAATCCAAATATGTTGATGAAACATTGCTTCCCTTGGTACTTACACTTCCATTGTACCTTCGTGATACCAAAGACTTTCTCAGCAAAATCAATGGTGTGGCATGGGAACCAGAGCCACCTTGGATGGTGTCTCATTGTAAACATCAATACAGAATCATGCTTGCAAATGTTTCCTTGACACCATGTCTCGTAACTACCTGTTATAGTGAAATAATCATAGACATGGTTGATGTTCACTGACGAACAACATCTTCTGAATCAACAACAACTACTACATTAAACTACAGGGCACAGCCATGAGCATGACCTTTGCTCTGTCGTACGCCAATCTTCTCATGGGTTGGTGGGAAAAATTCATAGTCTGTACAGACATCAATAGCAAATACTCTGATAACATCATACTCTGGTTGCGTTATATAGATGATCTGTTCATTCTATGGAAGCGCAATGAAAAGGTGTGGAAAGAATTTGTCCTGATTCTCAATACCAACATTCTGAATTTGACATTTACTGAAACACGCAGTAAAGAATAAATCATCTTTTTGGATGTAGTTGTAAAACACAGTGAAGGAGCAATTATAACAGAGCTATACCGTAAGCCCACTGGCTCAAACATGCCATTGTGCGTCAGCAGCAATCACCCTTCCTCCCTCAAATGGAGCATATTGTATGGTAAATTTGTTACAATACGCTGAAACTACAGCCACTGGATACGTTTGATAAAGACTGCTGTATATCTGGGCAAGGTTTTTAGAAACAACGATACCCAAAGGCAATACTGGAAAATATATATCAAGGTGCAGAATTTAGATAGTGATCTACTTGTGACTCAGAAGAAAACACAAGACAATAAACAAGAACCTGATTACATCACCTCATTCTCACCTTTGCGGGCCATTCCAGCTATGTTCGACAAATAATGCATCATCATTGGCATGTGTTGAAATTAGACAGTAACTTGTCATCCATTTTAGGAGAAAGAGTGACCATTACATCCAGGAAGTCCACTTCGCTAAAAGATTCATTGATACAAAGCTTCATGCCATCAGACAAACCTAGCTGTTCCCTAGACTGGCTAAATAAAGGTCTGCCAGGGTTCCACAAATGCACACATTGCAAGGTATACAAATATACTGAAAATAAGTCCAACTATCAACATCTGGTGTTGAACCTCATTGTAACATCACCTGGAACACAGTATTTGTAGTTTATGTTCTGATGTGTCCCTGTGCATTGTGGTGTGTCAGCAATACCATTGGCAAACTCAAGGTACGGATCCTCCAGCATATGAGAGCCATCATGAACTTTGATTCATTTTACCCTATGGCTGTACATTCTCATAAAAAACATAATGGCAAACTAGAAGGTCTAAAGTTTTTTGCCATACACACCATAGAAAAAAACAGTAAAGGGGGAATAGAGAGAGAACTTTATACCTTTCTAGGAACATGATACTAGGATGAAGCAATTGGAAATAACCGAGTACATGTCCGGATTGAGCCAAGCCCTGTAAACCCGACCTCTTGATTTATTCTACTTTCATTTTCTATTTATAGCCACCTTTTCACTAATTTTCCTTTTTTTATCATTGTTTGGTTTTAATATTTGGGAGTTACTCTGATTAATTGTCTTAATAACAACCTTCTGGAATACAAAGCTTTGGAGGGTTTATCAAAAAAGCCCATTGAGAATTGCTTGTGCCCAGTATGTCTTTCTCAAAAATAAGTGCTAATTGAGAATATAGATGGATAGCATTTTAACAATTCTGATTTCATGCAGTTCATTTAGGTATGATACAATTTACGGGGTAATTCATAGATTTCAGCGCAGAGGCAGCGCACGCGAGCAGCACAGAGAGGGATTGTGCGCCGGCCGTGTGCGCTAAACAGCATTCATGAAATTCCCAAGCCATAATGAGCGCTGGCGCAGAGAACATCCCGCAGCGCCAGTTACGCCCCCAAGAACGCCCCTTGCGCAAGGAAAAGCCATTGAAATCCCCAATGTAGCGCAAAGGGGCGCGCTAACCCTGGACCAGCTTACTGGTCCGCTACATTGCAATCACGGGAGCGGGGAACGTGTATTTCTGGGGTGCGCTGGAATTATCACACACGACAGGGCTCGTGCGAGTGGGGTATGTGTATTTCTGGGGTGCGCGGGAATTATCACACGCGAAAGGCCCTGTGCGAGCAGAGTATGTGTATTTGGGGGGTGCGCGTGGAGAATCACACGCAATAGGCCTTGGCCGAGTGGGGTACGTGTATTTCTGGGGTGCGCAGGAAGTTTCACACGCAATAGGCCCTGTGCGAGCAGGGTACGTGTATTTGGGGGTGCGCATGGAGAATCACACACTATAGGCCTTGTGCGAGCAGGGTACGTGTATTTGGGGGGTGCGCGTGGAGAATCACATGCGATAGGCCTTGGGCGAGCAGGGTACGTGTATTTGGGGGGTGCATGTGGAGAATCACATGCGATAGGCCTTGGGTGAGCGGGTTACATGTATTTCTGGGGTGCGTGGGAAGTTTCACACGCGATAGGCCCTGTGCGAGCGGGGTACGTGCATTTGGGGGGTGCGCGTGGAGAATCACACGCGATAGGCCTTGGGCGAGTGGGCTACGTGTATTTGGGGTACGCGTGGAGAATCACACGTGATAGGCCTTGTGCGAGCGGGGTACGTGTATTTGGGGGGTGCGCGTGGAGAATCACACGCAATAGGGATTGGGAGTGGGGTACGTGTATTCTGAGGGGTGCGTGGGGAGATTCACACATGAATTGGCAGTGTGGGTCCTCCCAAGTGTGCCCTCCACCCCCTCCCCAGCACCTGCAGGCAGCCCACACCACAGGGGACTACCCTGCACCCCTGGTCATGTCCCGTAGGCAGCCCATCCACCCTGGGCATGCCCCCCAGCCAGCCCACATGTCACCATGCACTAGTGAGCACCGACTCATGTCCCCCTGTGCCCCCACCCATCCAGCATTGATGGGCACCTGCCAGCAGGCAACGACTCATGTCCCCCAGCACCCCGACCCATCCAGCATTGACGGCCACCTGCCAGCAGGCCCCGACTCATGTCCCCCTACATCCCCACCCATCCAGCATTGACGTGCACCTGCCAGCAGGCCCCCGACTCATGTCCCTTAGAACCCCCACCCATCCAGCATTGATGGTCGCCTGCCAGCAGGCCCCGACTCATGTCCCCCGCAACATGTCAAAAAGATGCACATTCATGGGCCTCATGTCCACCAGAATACCACTGCACGCCACCCCAGTCAAGTTTCCCATCCACCCCACACTGAAAGGCCTATTTCATGACACAAACGAAAAGTCAACTATGTACATCAACACATGTCCGTCACACACACACACTGGGTGCCAGTGATCGTGTAAACCCACATTGTGACATGCAGTAAACCAATTAGCAAATACCACACATGGAGGTAATAAATCAAAATGGAATGAAAACATGAAAAATATTTTAAACAAGAAAAGAAATGCATTTCCAAAAATGAAAAAAAGAAATGAAGTCTCAATCCAAAGTAATCGAAAACAAAGTTAGTCCAAACTCTCCGACCACCAAAGCAAATCCAAATGAAACGTTCATTTCAAAATCCATTGATCCATGGTGATTCAAAATACATTTCTTGTCATAAATCCACAGTTCCACTATGTACAACGATTGATTCCAGGGTCCATGAGCCCAACAAATGAAATGAAACCTATCAAAAAAACACTACCTAATGAAGAACTATATACAAAAACGTGGGGCATTGTCCAAGCGTCCCAAAACAAATAAAAAAACAAAGGAAACCTAACACTAACTAACTATATACAATGGTGGCGGGCAAGTCCTACGGCTCACTCTGTGATGTTCCGGGCCAGGGCATCATCGAACTCCATGTTGATGTCCTGGAGGCGGGCCTCTGCCCTGGCCCTGAGGTCTCGCAGGGATGCAGTCATGGCCTGTTCCAACTCCCTGCGAGTTGCCTCGAGGCACTCAGCCCACCTCAACGCCCGACGCATGGAGAACTCCGCCCTGACCATGGTGAGCCGTGGCTCTTCCGCCCGCCGCCGCTCTGCATCTATCCGCTGGCCCAACCGCACCCATACGGAAGACACTCCCATTCCAGGGTCCTCCTGCCCTCTGGCCAATGCCTGCCCCTCTGATGTTGATGGCCCCGAGCTATCATCGCTCCCACCTTGAGCCTGCTGCTGCTGCTGTCCATGTGCCCTGTCCGATGATGCCTGTACATCCTCCATCTGCTGGTCTCCAGTTGGTGGGGTGTCCACCCCTGCTGGACCTCCGACTCCCGACTGTGGCAGGGATGGGATCTCCACCAAGCTGGCTGTGTTGGTCAGGCCAGGTCCACAGGGGGCCCTGGTGGAAACTGGGCCGAAAGACGGCAGGGAGAACGACTGGCGCATAGTCTCCACAGAGGAGGAGAGGTCCGCCAGAGGGCGCAACACATGTAGGAACCCTCCGACCATGGCCCCTGCCAACTGTGCCACGTTGCCACGCAGCTCTTCGAGATGGCGTGCGTGGTTCCCCCAGGAAGCACGCACGTCATCACAAATGACACGCGTGCGCAATGTGACACCAATCAGGACGGAGCCCATACGGTCATGGGACTCCTCGTCCGCAGGTAGTGGAGAGCCAGATGACGTGGGCCTCCCCCCTACCTGCGGACGGGCCTGGGACGGGGCATCCCTGCTGGTGCTTGGTGGTGCAGTCACAGGGTCAGGGACAGCGACATGCACAGACC
Source organism: Ambystoma mexicanum (assembly GCF_040938575.1). Classification (NCBI taxonomy): domain Eukaryota; kingdom Metazoa; phylum Chordata; class Amphibia; order Caudata; family Ambystomatidae; genus Ambystoma; species Ambystoma mexicanum. The sequence continues at coordinate 822,200,003 of NC_090939.1, forward strand.
CCTCCGCGCGACCTGTGCTGCCTCCTGCCCCTGGACTGCACCACTTGCACCAGTACTACCCCCACCAGGTCCCATGTGCGGCTCAGTAGCGGGCTCCTCCTCTTCTGTGGAGACCACCAACCTGGATGTCTCTGCACCGTCTTACGCCATTGCAAGCCCCCGTGGGGGCTCACCCGGCCCTTCCGCTACAGCCGTAGTGGCAGACGCGGCACCAGTCCCCTCGCTCCCGGATGATGGCAATTTCTGAGAGGGTGGCTGGGCCTTGCATCGCCGCCTGGTGGAGGCATCCCTGCCGCTTTAATCCACAGCGCCGTCTCCGCCCTCTTCTTCACTCAACGCTGCATAGAGGGAGTCATAGAACACAAGCATCAGGCTACTGTACAATAGTCCCCTAGACAGGAAGCAATAACACATGAGTGGCACTGTCAAACGTCACTTCCATCCTGTCCCTCCACAACACATGGGTCAATGCAGGCAACACACATACAGAAACAGGCACGGTGCATGCAATCAACATCAGCATCCATGTACAAGAGCCTCTATTGACATAAAGGTTTGGCTTCAAACTCACATGCATCATGGCTCATACTGATCCCATGCACACACATCACCGGAGGGTCATGCATCAGGGCTCGTACACCACAGACACAGTGGATACAAGGGTGACTAGACTGCATAAGTGAATCAACACATCGTCACAGACATGTGTCATGCATTCATGGCGTTTCTAAGTCACACACATGCTTCTCAGACACACAGACATGTACACCATACATGTACATGAGAGCAGCACCCATCTCCCACACCCCATCCATGTCCAAGAACAGAGACATGCATGCATTCATGTGTGTATTCTGCATGCAGCTCCCCATGTTGCATTGGAACACATGCACCATCCATGTGGTTCCTGCATGACTGGTCTCACATGCAGCACCATGATGTCCCTGCACACACACATCCATACATGGCCCATGTCACACATACAGGCAAGCAGCTGACTACCAGCACACTGCAACATGCCCTGTTTCACACAGCAATGCATGGCCACTTACCGCTCAACTCCCGACGGGTCTGCCTGTCAAGGACCTGGGCCAGGAGTGCTGGGCTAATGCGTTCCAGGACCCTCATCTGGATGTTGCTCAGGCTGACCTGGCACCCCTCTGCATCCTCTGCCTTCATGAGGCGCCAGGCCTTGCTGAGGGTCCTGGACCTGAAGTCCTCCCAGCGCTTCCGGACGTGCTTGATGTCGCGGGTTGGCACCCCCTTCGCGTTGATGCCAACCACTACGTCCTCCCAGATCCTCTCCCGTCCTTCCTTGTTGGCGCGCAATGGTGTGAAGAGGGCATCATAATGCCCCAGAACTTGCTCCACCTGGACACCAACTTCCTTGTTGCTGAAGCTGGTAGCCCTCTGCCTCTCTGGCTGGGGGTCGCCAGTGGTCTCAGATGGTGTTTTCTCCGACATGGCGACCCCCGAGGCAGGTGTGGGTGGGCAACTGGGTCCTGGGGCTGGGCTGTGGAGCGATGATATCCCAGTTGGAAGTCTTCTGTTCCAGCAGGGGTGGACACAGCAACTGGACCACTGCAGATGGCTGACGTGCAGGCACCAAATAGCAGGGCATGTGGGCAGCAGGCAGGCAGCAGCAGATGGCAGGTGGGAGAGTGCTCGGGGCTCTGGGGGGCAGGAAAATGGCCTTTTGGGCCGGAGCGTGGTCTTCTGTGTGTTGTCATGTGGCCAGCGTGATACGGAGTGATTTGGCATGTGAAAAAAGTGCACGTCAGCGTGTAATTCAAGGAAAGGCCCTTAGCGCGTAAGCGCCTCTGTGACGTAACGTGCACAGGCGTTTCCCACAATACGGGTGCATGTTCATTGTACACGTGAAAAAACTGCACGTCCGGGTGGCACTGCGTGTAATTGGAGGAAGGCCCTTAGCGCGTACACACGTAAGTGAAGTGGCACGTGTGGGCTGGCTTAAAAGGTACGCATAGGACGCCATTTTCTTGTACGTGCTTTTTGTGGCGAGCGAGCGGATGATTCTTGTACTTCTTGTCGGTTCACACGCGATTACTTCACAACGGTTCCAGTTCGTACTCCCTGTTTACTCAGACAGCATCCATTTCTTCTTTTGGCGGGGGTGTTGCCAGCGCACACACACGCGTCTTTTTCACGTTCTTTTTCCAGGCAGACGGTGAGTCGCGCACGTATTTTCCAACTGTGATTGCCCCCATGTTTCGCGTACCCCTTCAGAGGTCATTGTAGGCTGCGTGTATCACACGTATGCTTATTTTTGTGTTTCTGGGTGCCACAGCGTAGTGCGGGTTCATTTTTCCATGCACGTGGTCTACCAGGGGTTGCGTGCACGTTTAATTTTGTTTTCGGGGTGCCTGTGCATTGCGTGACCCGTCATCTTCCCCCAGGGGTCACAGACAGCCTTGCTAGAGCACTAGGGTACGAATTCCATCTAGTACCCTACCCCTTTCACCCCAATTAAGCCGGTCAAGTGGCACAGCGAGTAGAGCGCTCGCTTTGACATCTGTGCAGAGCCTGCTGACGCAGGTTTGAATCCCGGCAGGGCCAAACACAGCCTTTCATCCTTCCGAGGTCGATAAATGAGCACCACACACTGTGGGTAATAATAAGCAGCGCTCAGATACCTGAGGGTTCGTAGCGCTATATAAATGCTAAATTATTATTATTATTATTATTATTATTAATTGCCCAGGACAATTGTTTACTGCAACTCCCATATGCACAACAACATGAGTGCCATGGTTGGGAGGCGACCAAGCAGTAAGGGAGGCAAAGGTGGCCAAGCTCAAAGAGGTGGGCGCGGTAGGGGACGTGGCCAGGATGTGCAGGGTGGCCCAAGAGGCCAGTGTGTGGAGGACCAATCGGGCCCACCTATGCCCCCCCCCCAATGTTTGTGGGAAATGTAGCTGACACCATCCCAGCTCAGCCCTTGTTAAACTGGCCCATATTGTCAACTGAACTGGCACATGATGTCTCCCAGGCTGACTTCCGTGTCACCAAGTCTAAGTCACGTGTGGCGGTGAAAGTTGCTGTCACCAGGCCACGTGGATCTGGGGCAGCAATGTCATCTGCTGCCCCAAGTAGCCAGGGGGAGGAGGCTGCAGGGGCAGCTGCAGCTCAATCCACCCCAGCTCCGAGTCTCCCAGCCTGGGACAGTGTTGGTCCAAGTCCTTCACACCGAGGTTGGTCCTGCCAACATCACCCTGCAGCCAATGCCTGCATTGAGACCTTTGGTCATTGTGCCTTTGCAACTTCAAGTACCCAGTCCACCTGCGCTTCTGCCCCTACCAACCAGAGCGGCGTAAACCACTCAGGATCCGCACCACCTTCCAAGAAGAAGAAGGGTGCTCTTGCACTTACAGGCTGGGAGCCCAGACACGGCTACACATTCCGGCACGTCAAGGAAGCCTAGCTTTAATGACGCCGAACTAGATGCACTTGTGGCCTATGTGTTGGCACATAGCTGCGAAATGGTGGTGACTGCAGGGTGCAAGACTACGCCTGCTCAACGTAGGGCCCACTGGCAGACCATCGCGGACCACATTAGTGCCCTTGGATTTGTGAGGCGCACAGCTGATGATTGCTATAAGCGGTGGAATGACCTGAAACGCAGAGCAAAGAACAAGCTGGCTTCCAATCATGCCTCTACTCTGGTGACTGGCGGTGGGTGTCCACCAACAACCAACTCACTGAACATGAGTCTGTCCCTGGAGCCTTCGTCACAGAGGAACAGATCCAAGGCGTGGGAGACCTACCAGATTTTGAAGCATTGTCCGGTGAGTGCCCATGCATGTGTGTGCAATCCATGTGTATGTTGCTTGGGTGATGTGCTCTGATTGAGTGCCAGGTGAAGCTGTGTAGTCATGACTGGTATGGGCCACCCATGTGGTCCCTCAAAGCCATTCCCCGACCTTGGGTTTGAGTATGACAGTATCCCTCCTGACCACAGTTGCCAATTTGCACCAGATTACTGCAGTTGCCCTTCAACTGTCATCTTGCAACTACATTGTTCAAAATGTTTTCCTGTCCATTCAGCCAGACTGTTTCAATCCTTGCCATTTTTAGGACACATTTTTTTGACGTACTGCCACATATGTGACATACTTCTGTCATACATTACACCCCACAATGGCCCACATTTATTACCTTGTTATGGAAATGATTTAACCATTCAGGCTGATTGAGTAATGGGCTGCACACAATCATTGTTGGGCCCTGATTGAACGTTGAACATGACTATTGTCTTCTGTCATGTTGAAGTGACCAACCATTGATGTATTCATCTGCCTGCCATCACTGTATCAGTGAACACTGGATCTGTTGCAGCATGTGGCACATGTGTGTTTTGTCACACTATTTTGCATGTTTCATCTCATCATGTCCATCTCACATGGATGTGTGACAGTACTGATTTTCTACCATATGTCTGTACTTGTCAAATGTACCATGGCTATGCTATGTGACATCTGTGTGATGGCATGTGTCATGTATGTGTATTGGACATGCCACTCACAGGCTAATGTGTGCTGCCAGTGCTATCCAGCATGCTGCACATGTGTTACTTTTCCATCTTGGAGTCTTCAGTGTGTGCTTTTTGCCTCCCCTTCCAACTCATTGACAGTGCATGCATGCCAGGGTTATAGTCATGTGGGGCATGTGCAATTTATGTACTGGATCTCCGCCTCGTCAGGCCTATGTGTGTGCTATGGTGCTCATGCCTGTTTCCATTTGTTGTCTTTCATGTTTTTGCAGCTGATGAGGCACTTGATGCTTTTGAGGAGGAGGAGATGGTGCAGACACAGGAGGAATCTGAGCCACAACCGGGCACCAGTGGAGGACGTGGGGTGGTGGTGGGTGAAAACCCAATCCTCCTGCAGACCATACTGTCCACGGGTGTCTCTGGGTACACCTCCGCAGACCTCTATGAATCAGGTGCTGAATCGGACAGTGAGAAATATGTGCTATCGCAGGTGAGTGTTTCTGGCAGGGATGCTGCTCTGTCCAACCCACCTGCACCGGGGGTAGACCCCTCTATGGGGATTTCAGTGTTGGAAAGTCCGCCTGTGGCGGTTACAGATGCAGGGTCACATTCCACAATATTTGCTCCTGTTCCTGGGCCAGCAGATCAAAGGAGGAATGCAGTCCTGCAGCCTCAGGCAGTGCCAGCACAGCAAGGTGCAGATCGCCTTGCCCCAAACAGGTGTGGTGCCCGCCAACGCGGTGGCCGTGCGCCACCAGGCAATACTGTGTGGGAGAACTCCATGTACAGTATAGCAGCACAACAGGGGGACTCGTGTGAAATGATGGCTCAGGCAATGGATAGGGTGGCCACTTCCATTCTCCCCCCTGAAAGGCAGATGGAGCTCCAGCAGCAGGCAACAGACTCCATTTGCCACTCACACGGGGAGGACATGTTGGCCTCCAACAGGGACCGACGGGCTGCACTGGAGACTCTGCGTGCAGCCATATCTGTAGAGTCACAGGCCCACAGGGAAGCCCTGAGGTTAGAACACGGGTCCCTCAGAGATACACTGGGTGAACTTGAGTTTCCCCGAATTTTAGGTTAGAACAGCAGCTGAGCTCCAGGCAACCCGTCAGGAGATCCGGGTATCACGCAAGGCCATGCAGGCAGAAATGCGTGCTACCCATGAGGTGCTGCATGGGGGATCTCTGTACCATCATCCTGCAGAACCAAGAAAAAAGAGATTTGGTCAAATGCGCTAGCCCCTTATGTAAATATATTCAGGCGAGTCTTAACAGTCATTTAAATTGTATTATTGTTTCTTCACACTAATAATTTTTTCTTTCATAAAGGGTTTCCAAAAAGACATTCCAAATGAAGAGACATTTCTGTTAGATGTCACTTTTTTCATTTATTTTTGCATGCTTGCTGCCATGGAGGACCATAGCAGGGCTTTGCGTGTGCTGACTCCCATATCACGGCCACCTCCTGATGTAGCAGCAGAGGGTGATGACAGCGACGGCAGTTCTCCCACGGTAGCGTAGCTGTGCATGCCATGTGCCCATTGAGTTTTTTTTTTGGCGCACGCCTTTCCCCTGTTCGATTCTATGAATACGTGTTGTTGGCACGCGTGTGGGCGTTGCGAGCATTTACCTCCTGTACTTCCGCCGTAACGCCCACATTTTCGCATGTGATGTCATCAATGATATTTGTGATGTCATCTTTGATGTCCTGGGTGTTAGTCTTAGCAATGCACATAGATGGTGCGAGTTATGGTTGCTTAGCTTATTATAATGGGGGAATGTGCAGTGGTGTTTGGTTGCACTGTGAAGTATAACATTCTTTTAGTGACATTTTTTTACTGAATGCACATATATATTTATGACAGGGAAGGAAAAGAAAGAGGCTAAACAAGTGATGTCATAATTGATGTCAGCATTGACATTTCAGATGACATCTTTCATGGTGTGGGTTTTTTTGTGTTAGCAGTGCACAGGGGCGGATGGCAGGGGTGGGGGTTTAGTTTACCATAACTGTCGAATTTCAGGCTTTTTTCGGTTTTAATTTGAAGCATAAAGGGGAGGTGGAAAGTATTTCTGTAGTGACATGTACAGGTCTTTGTTAGGGCAACTTAACCATTACGTCCCCTCAACAAAGTTTTTTTTTAGTGAATTGTATGGGTTTTTAGTAGTACAATTTACATATAAGGTGTATCTAAGAAATAAATGTTGTACTGCATGGCACAGACTTTCAATAGTGCAACATAACCAAAAGGTTCCTTTAGGAAGGGTCGTTTGGTTAATAATATATAGCTTCCGAAGAATGCCACATGAAAATATACTGTCGTACAGCACTGTGACATGTCCCAGAAGCAGTACACACTTACCTGAACGAACTATGGCTGTTGGGCAATGTGGAAATAGATTTTATATTCATGTAGGAACGTATACCTTCAACATTTGCCTTAAACAACGCCAACACGTACTGGTATGCAGCGACTGCGAATGTACTACACATTATATATTGGTAGGGAAAGTTGTACTTATCTGAAAAAGACATCAGTCTTCCTCCCTAAGAAACCGCAGAAGTGGTGTAATGCAAAAGCATAAGAAACTGTGTTGCTATCTAGCACATAACAGACGGAAAAAAATTGTTGCCACACATACAGTCACTCATATTACCGTTTGATGCCTTTTTGCTCAATGCAGGTTGCATATTACCTTATTGCCTGCTGTGGCAAAAAATAAAGATACCCATAAACAAAGTTAATAATGGGTTAACAACAACCTTTCACAGTATAATTGAAAAAAAATAAAACTTGAATACACTTCACACACTCCTTATTTCTCTGTAAAGTACATAGGTGCAATAATCTTTGCCAGCAATAGTCTAAATTACGAATGCAGTAACGTGTGCTACTAAAAAGGACGTGTACTTGTAATCCCAGGCGACTTTGGCAGTAAGGATCACAAAACAAAATCCTCTTTCAAGATGGCCGCCATAGAAAGGGAAGGCGGTTATTGCATACATAGGCCCTCTTCCCTTTCCATTGTAGGTTGCAAAAAGCACAAGAATGGGGCGGGACGCAGAAACTGTAAATAAACATTTAGCGACGTACAAGCTAATAAATTACATTTGCAAATAAAACAGAGGAATGGTAAAGAACATGTGACCATTTTACAGGTTACAAACTAGATTTATTTAATAACAAACTTGCAGAGACCATCGGAATAATCGCATAAGCAATGCAATGATTACAATGCTGGTTAGGGAGGCACTGCAAACGTTGAAGATAAGGAGGCCGTTTTTTTTGCGCAAACAAACATTTTGGGGTCTTCGTTGAAGCAGTCTCTTTGTTTCCACAGTTATTTCCCAAAAGTTGTCATGACGTAGAGTCTACTGCATCATAAATGATGGCACGTTGCTCCGAATAACCAGTTCAGCGAATGGACAAAGCAGACTTACAGTGTCATTCCACATTATTGTTATGGACAGGCAACCACTCACCAGCAGTTGTATTTGCCGTCCGAAGAAGCCCTCACTCTGGATTTGAAAACCATGGCACGCACAGTACGGCACAATATACCTAATCGAGAAAAATTACTAAAAATAAGTGTCAGTAACCAACCTGTACCAAAGATTTTTAAAACATCAAATCAAAACTGTGCAAAGTGGTACACAAAAGTATGTGCTCAAATTGGACATTTTAGTAATATGTCCAAATGTACCTATAGTTGGAGGTTAGAAACGACGAGATTTTGCATGCACCGTAAGAGAAAATAAAATAGCAAGTACACAGAAAGGCGATAATGTAGGTATGAAACAAAAAAGAGTGGACAAATAAAAAAAATTACGTCTCGTCATTTCAAAGAAGACCAAAAAATTGTGCAAAGTTATACACAAACCTATGTGGACAAACTAAGCATTTTAAATTAGGAACATAAATAGTAAAAAAGGTTGAGTGCAGTCATACCCTGCAAATGAGCAACGTGTGCACTCTGCAACATTACAGGAAAATTGTACAAGGACAGAAAAATAATATGTTAAGTATATTAGCACAATTAGATGGGCAGTTATGTAAAAATAAAGCATGGATTGCTGTACAGTGGGCCAAATTACACTTACAAAATATTTACAGCCTCCATTCTTTTTCGGCAAGTCAGTCACAAATGTGTTTGCAGCGAAGAATCTTCCTTGACTGATATGCATGTCACTTACAAACTTTTTAATACATAACCTTATCAATTGCGTTTTTTTTTACCCTTTCATTCCGTGAATAGCGCGCAAGTTTGTCTTGGGCTCAAGGTCAAATAACAATTGCCCCTTTACTTTCACTCGGATCCGCGGGCGTACTGAGCGGTCAACCAAAAAAGCAACTTGTGTGACCTTCACTCAGAAGGCAAATACATTCTTGCTTTTGAAGCAAACAGTACAGATGGTAGCCTTAGTTCTCAAAACTGTAGAGGTCAATGTGAGGGAAATAGTAGTGCAAAACACATTTGAATTCACAGGCTATAATTGGTCGTGGTGCAGTGAGCATGAACTTCCATTTAAACGTATCATTTTGCGGAGAAGAAAACTGCACTTTTTCACTTTGTGCTGCCACAGCTCATTGGGCCCCCTGAAATGTCAACTTGTGAAATACTATTACTTGAATGTGAGAATTATAATGGTGTCTTGTTTCTGAACTGTTTCTGGCGGTATTCGTGCACACGAAAACATTAGTAGAAGAGAGGGGGCCACCGAAAAAAGGTACCTCACTACACGCTATTTTGCAAACAATCTGGGAACGAGCCACGTTCAGTGTAAGGGGAAAAAAGAAGTTTTGAGAACCCCTCCCCCTTATAACTTTCGCCCCCCTGCACCAAACATGACCAAACTTTCCAACCAAAGTCAGAGTAGGCGATATATTTTTTTTCCAAACTTTGGCGACGATGAGTCCAAGGGTACGACAGTTATAAGGCAGCCAAAACAAGTTATTTCTATGAAACAGCCACTCCACCAAAGCAACACAGTCAGTGATGTCCCTCTCGAATGAGCTGCAGTGGGTGCCGCCAGGACCTTGGAGGTTAAGATATATGTCCACGTACTTTTGAATGTATATGTTTACAATGGCTTATGCCTCCACCACTAAAAAGGTCGTTACTGGGTGCATGGGCTTCGGCCAGGCAGCCAACAATGTACACACTCCCCAGAAACATCTGACATGCTAACGTATAGGACGAGCATATGCACTGCACCAATATGAAGTGGTGTTTCTGGTCAGGGTCTAGAGTTTTACGACAATGATGTATGGGCTACGTGCTGCAGCCATGGAAGCAAAACTCTACATCCTGGCCACAATCACCTCACTGATGTACAGTAGTACGGGTGTATTGATAGGTGTGCTATGCTTCACTTATTCTTGCCAGACACTGCACTCCTACCTGTTTGTACATGGATATTATTGCAATTTGTTGATGTGCACTGGCTTATAACTCCAGTGCTTATAACTATGCACCCAAAACTGTACACTCTCCCCTCAACCATGTAACCAATAATGAATACTACACGTGTAGCCATGGTCGTGACATGCAGCGGTGGTTGTGGGCAGGGCCTACAGTCTTAGAAATATGGCCTTCAGCCTACGGCCTACGGCCATACATCCAAGACTCTAGGCCCTGTCCACAACCACCGTAGCGTGTCACGACCATGGTGGTGTACTAAGGAATAACACACCCATAGGAAAATATAATGTAATTGGGAAATACACTCAAAATTAATGATCACTAATGCCACGCGTGTCCTGCGAACATTTTCAAGGTGCCTGTACACAGCACGGACTCAAATAGTACCCTTATTAGATCCTTCATTTTCTGCACGTACAAACATCCTGAAGAAGGCGCCAATGCAGGCTATATAGGCTCTTGCGACAACCACTGCAGCATGTCATGACCATGGTGGCGTACTAAGCAATAACTTTTTTTCGAAAACAGCATTTCGCCTCTGGTAAGTAGGTGCTGTATTCGGATCCAAGATGTCGGGTGCATCCACACATTCTGATGTACATCACGGCTCGCTGTAGCCAATTGGCGTCGTCGCGTGTCCGCGGTGATGACGCCACCCCCCTGTATCATGTCCGCGGAGCGAACAGGGAAATGTGACCGCGGCGCGGACATAGATATCACTAATTTATTCAGACATATATTTTGGTCATTTTAAAGGAAAGTACTGGATGGATTGTCATCAAATTTACTAAAGCACACTTTTGGGTCCAAGCCCTGCCCCTGGCACAAATTTGGTGCAAATCTGTCCATTTAGTCTATGGAGAAAAAAGACGTTTTGGGACCCCCCCTATAACTTTGCCCTCCCCCGGCCCAAACATCTCCAAACTTTGCAAAAGAATTCAGAGTGACCCATATACTTTTTTTTGCAAAAAGTTTGGTGAGGATTCGTCCAGGGGGAGCGGAGTTATAAGCCACCCAAAAAGTGCTCTTCCTATGGAAACAGCAACTTAACCATAACTACACGGCCACTAGCGTGGCTGTGTAATTACAGCGCCTGCGCTAGCAGCCCTGCAGTTATGGTCTGTCATGACCGCAGCCTCCAAGGAGTCAGGTTTAGCCCAACTGCCTCAGAAGCTGGGTCACAACTTCATTTTCAGGCACCCATCGGCTCCCATAGGGGCCTTATGGACCTTGTCCTGGCGCCAGTGGCGCCAGGCTCATAAGGGGACCCAGTCCCGGCACAGGACGTGCCGGGCTCATGATGTAAGGAATGGTGCTTGGGTGGACCTACCGGCTGCAGACCATGCTGCTCACTCCCCTGGAGGATGAAATCCTCATCCATCCATGGCTGGAACTACTTTACCTTCTGGGTGTGGCCAGCACCACTCCCTGGGACTGGATACTGGAACTATTCTGGAAGCTGGGACTTCTTACCTGGGCGAGGCTGCTGTGGAAGGAGACACCTAAGCACTCCAGTAGGACTATTCAAACCACGCCCGATCAGAGCAACGTGCTTCGCGTTATTCTGCAATAGCAGCAAGACGCTCACCGTGTCAGCTCCAGAGAATCTTCAACTTCTGCATCTAGGGAAGAGAAATCCGTAATCTTACCTTCTGAAATGCCATCTTCGTCTTCTGCAGCATCTGAGAAGGGAAAAGAACACCAGGTTTGCACGAGATAACAACCAGCGCAGCACTTACCCAATCCATCGGTGCATCTCAAGCCATGGGCTGCAGCTTTCCATTTTTCGGCACCCTGTGGAAGCAAGGACATTGGTTAGTAACCATCGTGAAACTTTCCCTACCTGCGCTGCATTCTTCTCGCCTCCGCCGACGCTGCTACACGCATCTGCAAAACAAAAGGACATCATTAAGAAATACAAAACTTCATCCATACGCACGTGTTTTGGGCAGCTCTCATCTTTCTCAATCCTCGGCGCATTCCTCGACATCTATTTTTCTACCCAGCTGCTTCTGCAACCTGAAAAAGGAAAAGAGACATTAAGAAGTGCTTTAAACTTCGAATTGACATTTTCTACTTACTTGCCTGCAATACCTTCGCCTTTCCATCGCTCTCCATTCAAGCAACCGCCGTTCGTGCTGCTAACGACGGCCTAGCTCCAAATCTTCATCCTCTGCAACCAAGAGGCTGGACAATTAACCAGTGAAGTAACTGGCTTCGGCGCCCCTGCACAGACGCAGGATGGAGAGCTCCGCTTTCACCTATATAAGGTGAGCACATTTAGCCTACGAACTACGTGGGGAGTACCAGGAAGGGGAGTCAGCTTGCCCAGTCAGGCTTATATATCCTATTAACCCCTTGCTCTCCCAATTGCAGACACCTCACCCTTCAGATCAAGATCTCAGTGAGGAGAGGGCCTTTCCAGGGTGGCATTCGAGGCCTGCGCGAGACCCTAGAAGACTCCGAGAACCCCCAGCCCAGACCTGCGCCTCCGAGGGATTCAGGTGAGCGTTACAGAACGCGAAGCCTACCGCAATATTCCCACCCAGGCGCAATGGAAACCTCGGACACAGATCAACTGGTTCAATTGCTTGGGGAACTAAGGGGAGAAGTACACGCATCTCGCCAAGAAACAAACGCTTTACGAAGGGAGTTGATCATGGCCAAGGAACGGACTGATGATCTGGCCAGACAGTGGCTACAGGCTCAAGCGGGACAGACGCCACTGCCTCCCTATGGAGGGGGCGGCACTCCTACAACCTCAAGTAATCCGGTGCAAATTAATCTGCCAGGGAATGTGCCTTTGGCCCCGCCCGAACGTTTTTCCGGTGATCCAAAGCGATATGCAGTATTCATCAATCAATGCCGCTTGCACTTTCTGTGTAGACCCGCCGCATTCCCAACGGACCAAGCCAAGGTAGCGTTTGTACTTTCCTATCTTAGCGGTAGTGCTGCAGACTGGTCCATTCCTCTCGTGACACAGGATGACCCGCTCCTCTATAACTTTCAAGACTTTCAGACCAGTATGGAAAAGTTGTTCGCAAGACATTCGCAGGGGCAGGCCTTGGACAATGAACTCCTGTCACTCAGACAAGGTAATCAGGATCTCCTGGCTTACATAGCGTCCTTTAATAGACTGGTGGTTGAGACCAGGTGGCCTGAAGATAAGAGAATCACGCTCTTCTACAGAGGTCTACGTGGGGAACTTAAAGACGTTTTAGCTCAGGTGGTGAATCCGCCGCAAGACTGTTCAGATTATATCGACCTAGTGGTCCAATTAGATCATCGGCTACAGAACAGGAAGACCGATCGATCCAGATTTGAAACCCGGGTACTTTCAAGACCTCAGAGCTCCGCTAAAGGGAATGACTCCGTGGAACCAATGCAAATAGGAGTAGTCAAAGGACCATTAACCCAGAAAGAACGGGAAAGAAGAAGGCAATTACAGCTGTGCCTATACTGTAGGAATTCTGGACATTTCCTTCGTGATTGCTCAGTGAAACCGGTCAAGAAGACCGTAGGAGCTTCTGATAAAACTGCTGAGAAACTGGAATCGGGAAACGACCTCGCCCGACAAGCGTAGAGGTCCGCTTGCCGAGCGTTAGAACCAGTTCCTTGACCTCGCATTTGGTAATGCCTATGGTCCTCATATGTCCCAATAGACCAGATCGCATGCATGCTATCAAAGTATACATCGATAGCGGAGCAATCGGTAATTATGTGGACCACGACTTGGCTACCAGGATGGATCTTCCCCTACGTCCCAAGATGGTAAAGGACGTAATCACTACAGTGGATGGTACTGAAATAGCTTCCGGACCAGTTTCTCATACCACCGTGGAGGTAACGTTGTTATGTCAAGGCGGACATCGGGAGAAGATCGTGTTTGATGTAATCAAGGCCCCGCAGTTTCAGGTGATTCTGGGAATGCCTTGGTTGGAAAAGCACAATCCTCAGATAAACTGGCGAGCCAAGGTGATTCGGTTTCCAGAATGCGCTTCAACCTGTTATCCTCAGCCCGAAATCAAGCTAGCAGCCATCACTTCCGAGGACCCCCGATTACCTCTGGAATACCAAGAGTTCAGCGACGTCTTTCAGAAAGATCAAGCCAACACCCTGCCTCCACATCGGTCATACGACTGCCAGATAGACCTGATACCTGGGTCCACCCCTCCGTGCAGTAGAATATATGCCCTCACTGAACCAGAAAACCTCCATCTCAGGCAATACTTGGACCAGTACTTGGCTAACGGATTCATCCGCCCCTCGAAATCCCCGGCTTCCTCAGCTTTGTTCTTCGTCCCGAAAAAGGAAGGTGACCTAAGAACGTGTATCGATTATCGCGCCCTGAACCAGATTACAGTCAAAAACCGATACCCGTTGCCCTTGATTCCTGAATTATTGGACCAGGTAAAAGGCGCCTGCATATACACAAAGTTGGACCTCAGAGGAGCTTACCATTTGGTACGCATTAAGGAGGGCGACGAATGGAAGACGGCCTTTCGCACTAAATATGGATTATTTGAGTATCAAGTAATGCCCTTTGGACTATGTAACGCACCGGCCGCTTTCCAGTTTTTCATGAATGATGTCCTCAGAGAACTTATTGATGTGTGCGTAGTCGTTTATATTGACGACATCCTGGTATACTCAGCATCAGAATCTGATCATCGTAGACACGTCACAGCGGTTTTACAGAGACTTCGCCAACACCGCTTGTTTGCTAAACTGGAGAAGTGCACCTTTCACGCAAAGGAAGTGGAATTTTTAGGGTTCATCTTATCACCCAACGGAGTTCACATGGACTCAAGAAAAGTGGATGCTATCACCAAATGGCCTTCCCCAACTTCCGTGAAAGGTGTGCAGAGCATGCTGGGCTTCGCTAATTTTTACCGAAGGTTCATTCCTGAATTCTCTCGGGTAGTCCAACCTATCACGGCTCTTCTGAAAAAGAATAAAAAATTTGAGTGGACTCCAGAAGCCGAACAAGCCTTCCAAGAATTAAAAACCAAATTTATCCCTGCTCCAGTCTTAAGGCATCCCCGTCCAGAACTTCCCTACATCGTCGAGACAGACGCTTCCAGTCTGGCAATGGGGGCGGTGCTGTCACAAAGAGACCCCGACACGCACCAGTTACACCCTGTAGCCTTTTGGTCTCGGAAATTTTCGGCTCCTGAAATCAACTACACAATTACGGACAAAGAAATCTTGGCAATTAAGTCCGCCTTTAAGGCCTGGCGGCATTATCTTTTGGGAGCCCGGCACACAGTAACTGTAATCACGGATCACCGTAACCTCCAGTACCTGAAGTCAGCTAAAGCTCAATCTTCGAGGCAACTACGCTGGGCTTTATTCTTCGCAGAATTCGATTTTGTAATCACATTTCGACCAGGCGTTAGGAACGGAAAAGCAGACGCCCTTTCCCGGATAGGGGTAGACGAACTTACAGCTAATCCGGAGCCGGTGCCAATAATTCCTGAACAAAAGATACTAGGAGTAATCAACACATCATCCCTCGAAGAAATTAAAGCAAGGGTCAATCAACTCATAACTCCCGAAGATTCATCGAATTGGCAATTGAAAGGAAATGATTTTACAATCATTCAGATCAGAACCTATTGTATTTCCAAGGAAGACTATTCTTACCCTGCGCTGACTTACAAAAACAGGTCATCACCTGCTACCATGATTCTCTAATGGAAGGACATCCTGGAGTTGCCAAAACCTCAGAGAAAATTAAAAGGCATTTTTGGTGGCCATCTTGGAGGAAAGATGTTAAGGAGTTTGTGGCTTCTTGTGGTATCTGCGCACAAAACAAGAGTCAGAAGGAAAAACCAGCAGGATTATTACGTCCAATAGACATTCCACCAGGCCCTTGGCACACGCTCTCGATGGATTTTATCACGGATTTAACCCCTTGCTCCGGATACAACACAATTATAGTGATCGTGGACCTTTTTTCAAAAATGGCTCATTTTATCCCACTGAAGGGTTTACCTACAGCTTCCATTCTAGCCCGAGAATTTCTTGAAAACATTGTCCGGTTGCACGGTTTCCCTTCAGTACTAATCTCTGACCGAGGGAGCCAATTCATTTCCCATTTTTGGCGGAGTTGTTGTCGTTTAGCACAGATTGATGTACGACTTTCCACCAGCCATCATCCTCAAACCGATGGGCAGACTGAGAGACCTAACCAAACTCTAGAACAATATCTGCGCTGCATGTTGCATCAATCTGAGGGTACTTGGAAGGATGTCCTTTGGATTGCTGAATACGCTTACAATAATTCAATCCATTCTGGGACAGGAAAAACCCCTTTTTTCCTGCTGTATGGAAGTCATCCTCGAACCTCAAATCTGGACCCACCTCATGCTCTCGGAACACTTGCTGTTGACCATCTGCATTCGGCGATAACTCAAGCATTTAAAGAAGCCACAGCTCATCTTCAACGAGCTAAAGAATCATACAAAAAAGGAGCGGACCAACATCGAAAAGAGGCTCCTCAATATCAAAAAGGAGATCAAGTGTGGCTGTCCACTAAACATTTATCTTTAAAAGGGCCACGCACCTTCAACCCAAGATATTTAGGACCCTACTCGATCACGGCCGTGATTAACCCAGTGGCTGTCAAACTAGAATTACCTACTCGAATGAAGATACATCCTGTCTTCCATGTTTCTCTCCTGAAACCTGTGCAACCCGGAACCCGTTTGACTAAACCTCCTGAGCCAATCCAAGTTGACGGAGAATCCGAATTTGAAATTCGAGACATCTTGGACTCCAAAATTTCCAAATCAAAACTATACTACCTGATTGATTGGAAGGGATATGGACCCCAGGAGAGATCTTGGGAAACCTCAGAATATGTACATGCACCTTGTTTAGTCCGAAAATTTCATCGGGCTTTTCCCAACAAGCCAAAACCTCCGGAAAAGACAAGCTTGGGAGGGGCCTTGAGGGGGGGTACTGTCATGACCGCAGCCTCCAAGGAGTCAGGTTTAGCCCAACTGCCTCAGAAGCTGGGTCACAACTTCATTTTCAGGCACCCATCGGCTCCCATAGGGGCCTTATGGACCTTGTCCTGGCGCCAGTGGCGCCAGGCTCATAAGGGGACCCAGTCCCGGCACAGGACGTGCCGGGCTCATGATGTAAGGAATGGTGCTTGGGTGGACCTACTGGCTGCAGACCATGCTGCTCACTCCCCTGCAGGATGAAATCCTCATCCATCCATGGCTGGAACTACTTTACCTTCTGGGTGTGGCCAGCACCACTCCCTGGGACTGGATACTGGAACTATTCTGGAAGCTGGGACTTCTTACCTGGGCGAGGCTGCTGTGGAAAGAGACACCTAAGCACTCCAGTAGGACTATTTAAACCACGCCCGATCAGAGCAACGTGCTTCGCGTTATTCTGCAATAGCAGCAAGACGCTCACCGTGTCAGCTCCAGAGAATCTTCAACTTCTGCATCTAGGGAAGAGAAATCCGTAATCTTACCTTCTGAAATGCCATCTTCGTCTTCTGCAGCATCTGAGAAGGGAAAAGAACACCAGGTTTGCACGAGATAACAACCAGCGCAGCACTTACCCAATCCATCGGTGCATCTCAAGCCACGGGCTGCAGCTTTCCATTTTTCGGCACCCTGTGGAAGCAAGGACATTGGTTAGTAACCATCGTGAAACTTTCCCTACCTGCGCTGCATTCTTCTCGCCTCCGCCGACGCTGCTACTCGCATCTGCAAAACAAAAGGACATCATTAAGAAATACAAAACTTCATCCATACGCACGTGTTTTGGGCAGCTCTCATCTTTCTCAATCCTCGGCGCATTCCTCGACATCTATTTTTCTACCCAGCTGCTTCTGCAACCTGAAAAAGGAAAAGAGACATTAAGAAGTGCTTTAAACTTCGAATTGACATTTTCTACTTACTTGCCTGCAATACCTTCGCCTTTCCATCGCTCTCCATTCAAGCAACCGCCGTTCGTGCTGCTAACGACGGCCTAGCTCCAAATCTTCATCCTCTGCAACCAAGAGGCTGGACAATTAACCAGTGAAGTAACTGGCTTCGGCGCCCCTGCACAGACGCAGGATGGAGAGCTCCGCTTTCACCTATATAAGGTGAGCACATTTAGCCTACGAACTACGTGGGGAGTACCAGGAAGGGGAGTCAGCTTGCCCAGTCAGGCTTATATATCCTATTAACCCCTTGCTCTCCCAATTGCAGACACCTCACCCTTCAGATCAAGATCTCAGTGAGGAGAGGGCCTTTCCAGGGTGGCATTCGAGGCCTGCGCGCGACCCTAGAAGATTCCGAGAACCCCCAGCCCAGACCTGCGCCTCCGAGGGATTCAGGTGAGCGTTACATGGTCAACCCATAGGAAGAGCCCTTTTTGGGCGGCTTATAACTTTGCCCGTCAGATGAATCCACACCAAATTTAGCAAAAGAGTATATGGCCCCCTCAGACTGATTCTGCAAAGTTTGGTGAGGTTTTATGCAGGGAGGGGCAAAGTTATAAGGAGGTCCCAAAATATGTGGTTTTCCCAGAGATGCAATGGAAAGAAAATGTTCTCACACCTACAGCCCTAACCGCTGGACAGAGTTTCACAAAATTTACACCAGGAGCGGCTACTTGGTCCCGAAAGCGTGCTTTCGTAAATTTGGTGTTAATCCATTCAGTATTTATTTTTAAAATGGTCAAAAAGTAGGTAGAAAGAAATTAGTGATATCTGGGTTCGGTCCACGGACTCACTTGCCTGTTTGTTCCATGGGCAGCCCTGTGATTGGCCCAGGGGGTGACATGATGTCGGGTGACATTGGCCGTGCCCGTTGGTTAAATGGGGAAGAGTGTGAGGTGCATCATATTTTCTGAAATGGCCGCCATGTTGGATCTGCGGACAGCCGGTGCTGACTGCGGACAGCGCCATGGAGAAAAAGTCTGGAAAACACATTTGAGGTTATTTGGTGGTGGAAATAGGGTGTGGGAAGGGAAAAGATGCTATATATATATGTGGAAAAAGGGCATGCAGGTGCCGCGGCAGTCCATGGACAGAGCGGTGGTCCGCGGATAGTGCTGTTAACAGATGGGTTGGGAAACAGATTTGGAGTTATTCAGTGGGTGAAAGAGGGCTTGGAAAGGGTAGGGGAGTGGAAAAAGATGATATAGAGCTGCTTTTATAGGTGAAAAAAGGGTTTGCTGATGCCGCCCAGTCCATGATCAATTTCAGTGTCAGCGGACATCACTTGAATTGGAAGGGGGTTCTGGCGTGTTTTGTTATTTCAACATGTATTGTATGTACTTGTTATATGGTTTCATTATATTGTGGTGGTTGTGGCCAGTGGCCAGATTCTTGAGGGCATGGTCGTAACTATATAGTAATATGTGTATAGTAATTATGGGTACTATAGGGGAGTATAGCGTATTTGTAGTATGGTGGAATAACATAATTGAAGGGTAAATATTATTTGTGTTTGGTAGTAATATGTGTATAGTAATTATGGGTACTATAGGGGAGTATACCGTATTTGTAGTATGGTGGAATAACATAATTGAAGGGTAAATATTATTTGTGTTTGGTAGTAATATGTGTATAGTAATTATGGGTACTATAGGGCAGTATACCGTATTTGTAGCATGGTGTAATAATATAATTGAAGTGTAAATAGTATTTATGATTGTAGTACAATTGAAAATTGAAGGTAGTGTTTATTGAATTTGTATTTGTTTTGATAAAGGTGTATGCTTTTTTGAATGGTGTTGGAATGGTATGTTTTGAAAATGAAAACATCATGTTGGATGGTGCAAACAATGTTCGGAGTGATGGAGTGCATTTTATTGATTTTGGGAATCAGATGTTTCTTGTAAATATTCAAAAAGCACTGAGAAAGTATTTTTTTTTAAATGCTCTTTTAAGAGCCAACCTCGTACAATACATTGCTTAAATTAAGTGTAATCCCCCAACCTCAAATTGGGCTGTTAGTCCACAAATACCACGGTAGTCCATGAATGGCACATGCCACATCCAGGTCTTTTGAGGATGCCTGACATGGAAATGGTACTGCAAAGACCGCAGACAGTCATAGTGTCCGCGGACATCCGGGGATCAGCCAATCAGGTTTCTTGGATGTACAGGAAGAGAGGGTGGCGGGAGTGTTGTTTGGTGAGAGCACTGAAGAAGATGACTTTGGCTGTGGATTTGAGAAATCAGAGTGTCTGGATTTTGGGAGATTCTTCGATCCAGTCATTGAAGGTGTATGCTGAAAATCATGGTATGTGTGGAAGTATAGGATTGCGAGAAGTGAAAGTTTTGTGAAATGCAATTTGTAAGTTAAACTGGGCAAGCATACTGTCCTTTTGTCAGAGTATGGCACACTTTAAATGTCCAGACATTATAGTTGGGCATTGTGAAGGTAACAGTTTGGGGTATGTGATTGAAATGTATTTGCCGTTTGCCCTGGAGGATTTTTTCAGAAGTCTAATGGAACTGTTTTCTCCTGTAAAGATTAATATTTCTGAAATAAATCAGAGACAGACATGGAGATGTATTAACCTTTTGAGTCTACACATGGAAAAATCGCAAGCAGCTTGGGAATAACACTGTCTGCTTTTTTATATGCTGTAGGAATGTCATCTTTTTAAAATGACACTATAAGATCTGATGGTGTGAATCTTTTTTTTGAAGATGGAATTCATTTCACAAATGTCGGAAATGCAATTTTCTACACAATATTAGGAATGCATTAAAGCAGTTCATGTAAAAAATTGGAAGCAAAGATGTATGGGTGCAGTACAGTACTACTGTATATAAAAGCAAGAAAAGGAAAAAAAGGTGTTTGTTCACAAACCCCCCAAAAAAAGGTTCTTTAAGGAGCCAACACTAAAGACTAAATAAGTGAAATTGAGCTAAAACTGGCCTCACCCATTTTATTGGCATCAGACTATGTGGACTTCACAGTAGTCCACGGACATCGGGGGAGTCAGTCGATCAGGGAAGGGTAGCAGGAGTTTTGGAACTTTTTTTATATTTGCTATTTTCTTGTGCTTTTTTACTTTTTTTGGAAAGGGCCGGTAAGGTGGGGGGAGGAAGGAAGGGAAGGACCACCAACCACAGAGATCGAGGGGCAGGTAGACAGACGAAGATGTTGGGTGGACCTTACATCTAAGGTGGGGGCAGTGTTTCTTGTGCTCATTGATTGCAGCCCCATGATTGGTCCAGGGGGCGATGTGATGTCTGTGGATATTGGCCAAGTATGCTGATTGAATGGTGAAAAGCGTGAGGTGTGTTATATTTTCTGAAATGGTCGCCATGTTGGATTTGTGAACAGCAGCCGTAGTCTGTGGACATTGTGGTAAAAACATAATAACAAAAGACAATATTGTACTCGTGAAACTAATGACAAATCTCTGGGGAGGTGAAGGGTGATGAAAATGGGAATGGATATGGCCATGAAAAGCCAAAAATAGGGGGCTGTTCCTTATTTCGATGTCCATAAATATCCCCAATGTCCCAGGACATCCATGCATCTTTCTGCATAACAGGGCCAGTGAAAATGAGTGTTTGGATGGCCTATGAATTGAATGAAATTTTGCAATATTATTTTAGACCCGATCTTGAATGGGTGTGTAAAGTCTGGTGATGTTTTATCAAGAAGGGGCAAAATTAGAGGGCGGGCTGAACATATTTGAGAGGCTTATAATGTTGGTGCTGCTTGAGAATTGTGCTCAAAAGTTTGCAAAAAAATGTAGACGTAAATTTGAACGTTGTTGTAAAGTTTGGTGGGAGTTTCTGAAAAGGGAGCAAAATTAGAGGGGGGGACTGAACATTTTGAGATGGCTTATAAGTTTGTTGCTGTTTGATGAATCTGTAGAAAAGTTAGCAGAAAGAGTATAGACCCAACCTTGAATGTTCGTGTAAAGATATGGTTGAGTTATATGGCTTTTTTTGTGTGTAAAAACATTTTGACACTTTTGCAAATATGAAACATGGATGGATTTGCAGTGAAACTGTGGAAGGAGCATTATTGGCAAGGATCCGAAAGCAAGTGTTCAGTTTTATTTTTTTAAAGTGTTAAAATGTAAGTACACAACACAGTGATGTAAATGTGGTGCCTGGGCCCTCAGCAAGGACAAATGCGAAATGTAATTTGCCTATTGGGGAATGTGACATGGCTGAAGCCTATGCCCCATGCATTTTGGAGACTGGTCATGACTGCAAGCCATGAGCACTGGCAATTGGTAATATTATTTGGATAAAGTGGAGGTAGGATGCAGGGTAGGTGCAGGGTGCAGGGTAGGTGCAGTGAATAATAATGGTGGTTTGGTGTGTCTGGGCCTATGGTCAAGCATCATGTCATAGGCAAATAAACAATTATTTTTGACAGAAAAAGGTTGTTAAATGGATGTTACGGTTAAGAGGCACCCCACCTTTGGGAGTTGTGTGCCCCAACAGTTAGCCAGTGGCCTTTTACCTTGGTATTTTGTGGGACTTCACTTGGGGCTCCCATGAGCACTAGAATATTGATACTAATATTGCTAAGTGGCAGTTGGTGTGTGCAAGTTTAATATGTTGAAGGTAATATGTAGAAATAGGGTACTACGGCTGTACCGTGTGATGGTGTGCACATACCATACGGGTCTTTTTCTGATGCATGTTTTCTGGGAAGGTGACTGCAGAGACCACAGACAGTTAAGAAGGTCCATGGACCTACAATATGGTGCTTATTGTATGCTACCGAAATATATTTGGGAGACAAAAGTGTTTCTGTCCTTCTATTATTACACTCCGTGCAGGATCTCCAGGTTTGCCTGCTCTGGTCCGCGCCCCTGCCCTCGCTGCGGTGCGGATGACGCGGGTCATTTACACATGTTTTGGGAATGCCCAGGGCTGGCTGCATTTTGGGGTGAGATCCTAAAAACACTGTCAGAAATCTGTGATATTACCATTGAACCCCACCCGCTGGGAGTACTTTTTGGGGCCTGGGGATCTGAGGGGGCCAGAGGGGCAGCCAAATTCCTGAATGTGGGCTGTATAATTGCTAAGAAATGTGTACTGCAGAACTGGAAGTCCTCCTCTCCTCCTACATTCCAGAAATGGTTGAACTTACTAACTTGGTCACAGAACTGTGAAGAGGAGTACCTCAGCATCCTCCCTGTCCGCTCCCAGCCCAAAAACATCTGGACTGCATTTAACAGCTATCTTAATGGGCTGGACGCCCCTTCTTAGGCTGACAACTCACCGTGATCTCCTCACACCCCCCACACATACTCTTTTTTGTTTACCAGTTATACGTTCCATTGTAATTTTTAGATTATGCATTGTACCTCTTTCTTTGGTCGCTTTGATGTATGTGTATGTCTTCTGCCTCTGCCAACAAAAATAAAGGATTTTTTAAAAAAAGGGACGTTATGGTTACAAGTAAAACCAAATAACCCCAGAAATTCACCAGTTATGGTAAGCTAAGTAACCATAACTTGTGCCACCACCGTGCACTGCTAAGACTAACACCCAGGTCATCAAAGATGAAATCACAGATGTCATTGATGACATCACTGATGAGATCACATTTGAAATTAATTTTTTAAAAAAGGTCCCTTTATAATGTTGGTAACAAGATGTCAGGGGTGATCGAGAGACCTATCATGAACTACTTAATGTATTAAAGAATGTACTCATTTAAACAAAACATTACATTGGAGTGTTGTTGTTAATCCAGGAACATAGTCATACATACACATAGGCAATAGCTGCAGGCAGCATGCACCATAGAAGTACAATATTTTTAATCTGGTGATTTTGGATAGTAAAATAATGAATGCTACCATATCAAAGTTTTTGGTAATGTTAAAGATGGAATAAGTAGCTAAGAATTCAAGACTTACTACACACTTGTATTAATATAAATACTTGTGTTCATATAAATAATACATATGAAGACCCACACTGCATACAAATCACAGGCACATACAGGGAAACTAAAGCAAGGAAGAAAGAAACAACAATGTCAATAACATTAAAGGTCATTATTATGTATACAAATGAATTGTCTGTTTGAGGCCTGCTTATTGCCTCATTTATGTGCACCATGAGCTGAGGCCAAATCCCAAGGAAAGTACTTTAAAAACATACAATAAGGTTAAAATCTAGATATATCACACCTTTTAAATGTCATATTCTGACTGTCAGTGAACAAAACCGCCTGGCTTTGATATGTTAGTGAACAAATAAAAAGTGAAGTGCCCCACATATGTGATCTTATCAGTGATGTCATCAATGATATTTGAGATGTAATCTTTGATGTCCTGGATGTTAGCCTTAGCAGTGCACGGTGGTGGCGATAGTTATGGTTGCTAAGCTTACCATAAATGGCAAATTTTGGGGGTTTTCAGATTTACTTGTAACCATAACATCCCTTTAGCAAAGTTTTTTTCAATGAATTTCATAGGTTTTTATTAGTGCAACTTAACCATAACGTCTATATATATATATATATATAAATATATATATATATATAGACGTTTGTATATGTTCTGTTTGTTTTGCCCCTGGTAAATGTCCCATGCATTTTACACCCTCATAAATGGTCTCACCAACACCAATTGCTGTCCTCCTTGTGCTATTGTACAGTCACCCTTCAGGGGAATGCTTCTGCATTCTGAAAATGTATCATTTATAAGTCCATTCTGAATAAAAATTGACATATCTATTGTTCAAGTAAATACAAATACAAAAATATATTTTTTAGTAGTTCTATTTGTACGGATGAAGGATGCAGCTTCACATCCTCCAAGTCATCCTAGTCAACGGGCAGCAACCCACCCCCATTTGTGGGACCTTTGGATAAAGCATCATTGTTGACCAGAGTGGTTTAAGTATGTCAGTGTGCTCTTAAAGGGAATATATTGTGAATAATAAAAATGTGACTCGAGAAGCATTCTTCCTAATGGCGGCTATGTCCATTCTCCTAATCAAGTAATTCTGAAGAAAGCTACCTTTGTCCTGATATGCTATCTATGTATTTTCATATATATACTCAAAGCATTCCAAATGCCAGGTTCAGTGGCTTTACCTTGGATATTTTACTACACATCATGACACAAAACATTGCTTGTCATTTTAGAACCATACCTACATGGAGATTTATATTTGTAGATCAGTTTCCATTATAGAATGCTGTCATGAGGATCAGTGTGGCAATCCTATCAAGAACAATTGTGGAATATGCATGTACTTTACAACTGTGGCAAATTCATGGACTTAAAAACTGTACTGAATTCATGGAGACAGACAATGTGGGCGTTTGTTAGCACCGTTATAAGCAATTTCCTCTTAGTATAATTCCAGTAAATGAATTAACAGCTTTTTTGTGAAATTTATCCACGTGTTCGGATGGTGAGACAAATTCAAAATAGCATCATGAAAAAACATCACGAGTGGTTTTCTAAAATAAGTAAAAATATCTTAAAAGAATTCACACTTCTGGGGATTCAAGATAGCTGCCAGTAGCCGATAGACATGCCGGCCAGAGCTCCAAGCACCCGCCGATATTTAAGAGGCGTCCCCACCACCCCAGTGTCTCGGATAACACCCAAATGTGACGTGCTATGAGTGGGAAGGCTCGTGCGCTATATTGGACCATTGATTGGAACTTGGGAGACCCAAAGACTGCCTTAACAATCTTGTTGTGTGGGCCGCAGCGTCACTGCTGTGAGCACACAGCCCAACCAGGACAGCAGGGCATCACCAGGGAGGCTCACGGCAGGACCTTCACAACTGCCTGAGAGAAGTACAGTCCTCCCTCAAGAAGGCATTTCAGGACAAGTTCCAGATGATTCGTTCAGACCTAAACACAGCGTTGGTCGAGATGAAGCAAGAAGTGGGCCAACTGGGTGAAAAAACGGACCTTCTCGAAAGGGCCCTACAGGAGGTTGAGACAATCTCGAAAGAGCATAGCAAAGCAATCGAAAGACTGAATTCTGCTACGAAAAACCTGGAATTGCAAAAGGAGGACTTTGAGAACAGGTTGTGAAGGATAAACATTACTATCAAAAACTTGCAGGAGGGGGTCTCCAACCAGGATCTTAAATCGCATGTCTAGTCATTATTTGTTGACATCTTGTTTGTTTGTTTGTTTGTTTATTTTATTTATATAGCGTGACTGACCCAGGGGTATCTGGCCGCTTTTCATACATGGTAACATATACAGGGCATACAGATAGTGCAGAACCTATAGTACATTCATCATTATAATGGAAACAGGGCAGAATACAGGCAGGTAGTATTTGAGGTGTACATTAAGTTAGGAGGCCATCTAGGGCTAGGCGACAGTAAGTTCGTTTTTGCTAAGTATCCAAGAGATAACACTTTTCCTGAAGTTATCAAATACTTGTATGGCTCTGATGTCAGAAGGAGGGAGTTCCATAGTTGCGAGGTTAGAACCGGAAAACTAGAGCCGCCAGACCATTTTAGGTTGTACCTTGGGACCGTCAGACAGGAGGTGTCAGTAGATCTGGTGATTCGAGGTGGAAGAGCTCCTAGTACATTTTTCAGAAAGATAGGGGGCTTGTATGGTTCAGCGCTTTGAAGGTGAAACACTGGGGCTCATTACGAGTCTGGCGGTAGCCGTGCTGGAAAAACTGGCAGGCTGCCGCCGGACCTGTATTACCATTCCGCCTCCATGATTGCCACAATCACCGGGGCATTACAACCCCAGTGACCCGGCAATCCCAGAGGCAGAATTGTGTAAATCCCCATTCCCATGGAGTCCCATAGGACTCCATGGGTTCGGGAACATGGAGACACTGGTTCTGTCTATGACGGAGCCAGTGTTTCCATGTCCACTTGCAGGCAGGTGGTGTTAATCCTGCCAGGTCAGACCTGGCGGGAGTGACACCTCCCGCCAGCAGGACTAGGAATCAGCCGATCCGGAAACAACAGTGGCGGCGGATTTACCGCCACCGTTGTTTCCGGACCGGCTGACTCACAATGAGGCCCATTGTGTCTTAAGTTCGATCTTTTCGTTTATAGAGAGCCATTTGTGTTGTTTCCTTGTTGCTGAGATATGTTCATTTCTTGGTATGTTTAAGGCAGCTTTGAGGGCATTGTTCTGCAGAGTCTGGAGTTTGTTTATTATCATTTTGTTGGCATCCAGGTACAGGTCATTGCAGTAGTCCAGTTTAGAGCATATGGGAGCTCTGGCTAATGTGATGCAACTTTCTGTGGAGAGCAGGGGTCTGCAGGCTCTTATCAGTTTGCCTGTGTAGGCAGTGGCTGAGGCGGTTGAATTTACTTGTTTGCTGAGGTTTGAGGTGGCATCGAAATAAAAACTGAGTATTTGCACTGATTTGGCGATAGTAATGTTATTACCATCTATGATGAATGTGTTGTAATTAGGGCTTAATTTTTTTAGGTTGGCTGTGGAACCTACTAGTAATAGTTCTGTTTTATCATCATTCAGGCATAGGCCATAGGTGGCCATCCATGCCTGAATGATAGTGTAGATTTTGTTCACGCGATGCATGTCTGTGTCACAGATGCCAGTGAGGGGTAAGAGTATCTGGGTGTCATCTGCATAATTGGTGTAGGTGACACCCAAAAGATCCAGTACATCAAATAAAGGCTTTATAAAAATATAAAAGAAAGTGGGCGAGACGCAAGAGCCTTGGGGCACATAACACATAACTCTTGGGACACATAACAGCAGAGAGGTGGGCCTGGACCATGTCCACAGAACTGGCCAAATGGAGAGGGGTCCTAACAGCAGATCAAGAGATGTCCTTACTGCGTTTATGCAATATTCACAGAAGTCATACTTCGGGCTGTAAGGTCAAAGGAGCCATCACCATACCGGGGGTCCCCGATCCAACTGTACCAAGACCTGGTGTGGAGCACATTGCTGAAAAGACAGTTTATGGGCCTGTGGTCGAGAATTGTCAAAAAGAAACATTCATTATAAATGGACATTTTCCTTTGGACTGGTGTTCAATTGGGAGGGGGTCGCAACAACGCATCACATCCATCCAGTAAGGCAATGCTTCACTAAAGATTCATCTGGACCTCGATGAACAGGAGGGTCCACGCCACCCACTTGATGTCTGCAACAAATCTTGGCCGTAGGAGTGGTTGACAGCGGGGAGTCGTAGAAGGAAGAGGCCACCACTGTGCAGGCCCTCTCTAAGAGACAGGGTGGAAGCCGGCGAGAGGAGCCCTCCAAAGTGACATTGACACTAGTGTCATAAAGGGCAACATAGACAGTGACCATTGGAAACATTAGGAGGTAGTGGAGATTGGGGGAATCGTCAGTAGTCGGAGGGATGCTGGAGTAGGCAAGTGCTGTTCCATCTTGTATACTGGAAGTGCAGTTTGGCCCATGGGGTTGGGGGGAAAGCAGGAGTCCAAGTGGTTGGGGTCCGAGGCTAAGGAAGTCAGCTAATATTTGAAGGGGATTAGGGAAATGTTGAGACAACAGTGTTTGGTTTCAGGGCCCACTGCAGGGTTATGGGGAAAGCTAAGGACCTCCAGAAAGGCTATTGGCATGAAGGCGCTATCGATTCAGGGTCTCATATGTTCAAGTGGGTGATGCAGAACGTTAGGGGCTTATACTCCCATCCGAAGAGTAAAAAACAAGACCTGTTTACTAGGTCAGCCAAACCGGACATGTTGGCCCTTCAAGAAACCCATCTGCTACGAAAGGATCAGGGGAGGCTTAGACTGAAAAGTTTTTCCCAGGTTTCCATGTGTTGGGCCCCAATGAGATGGGGGGGGTGGTTCTAGCTTTAGAGATGGGTGTGACCTGAGGATCATGGGTTCCAAAGCATACAAGGGGAGCAGATATATTATGGTGAGAGGGACTGTAGACTGGAAAATTACACTGTGGCATCGATTTACACCCCTAATTGCGGCCAAACGACATTCTTAAAGGATTTATTAGTCACTCTGAAAGGGTTCACAATAAGCATTATAATAATGATGGGGGTGGATTCCACCTGACCTGGTCACAGGAGTTGGATAGGAGCTCGTCCAAGGCTTCTCACACGGGAGGAGTGGCCTATAAGTCCCTGCAGGAATAATGTAATAACCTGGGCTTGCAAGATGAATGGAGGGGGGTGTGAGGGCGGGAGGAGGGGTTCACTTTTTTCTCCATCGTCCACAACTCTCAATCCCGCATAGGTTATTTGTGGGTCTCGGCGCCCCTAGTACATGAGAGCAAATGCATTTAGGTGGGCCTGATTGGGATAGCTCATCATGCCGTGGCCACAATGGACTTAATGTCAAAAGACATAAAGACGTTATGTGGGGGTGGAGAACTCTAAGAGACTTAATAAGGGACCCTATTATAAGAAAATATCTGAAAGATAAGATAACCTGATTCTTCAACACAAACAAATTAGAGAAAACAAGTGAGAGCACTAGTTAGGATGCCCTTTACAGCGACTATGAGGCGAGCTCATTGCCATCAAAGCTGCAAGGGGAAAACAAATGAAAGCTCTGCAAACCTAACTTGAGGCTGAGGTAGACGTCTGCAGGAAAAGGAATTTGACAACTCTCGCCAGGAAAACGCATAGGGAGCATAGACAGACAACAGGCCAATTGAACCTGCTTTGAACCAAGAAGGAGGTAAAATCCTTACTCTTTGTGAGGCAACGCTATTATGCCAAAGCCAACAAGGCAGATAAGCTCCTAGCCAGTTTGCTAAGGGCACAACAGAATCAAGACCCTCTTATCAGTGGAGAATGAACAGGGCATGAGAAAATCACGAACAGCGGAGCATACAAGAGTGGTTCACATGATTTTATACAGAACTGTCCTCCACCCAGAACCCCCTGAAACACTTACAACAGGAATTCCTGAATAAGATGCAACTGTGAAATTTGAGGCCTGAGGTTGCGAAGGGACTGGGGGTTGGGGGGTAGGGGAGTTGCTAGGTCTGGAAAAGACCTGGGGCTACGCTGATGTTGGAACTGTTGGGACTGGGGGCTAGCTAGTCTTTTGGCTGTAGCTCCTGAGATTCTATCTGGGGCTACAACCAAAAGATCGGGGGCTATAGCCCCCTTAGCCCCCACTAGCAATGCCCCTGGTGGGGGGCATCACAGAAGACAAGGGGCCTCATTACGAGTTTGGAGGCAGCCATGCCCTTAATGAGGGCATGGCTGCCTCCAAACTCGGGTCCGGGTTCCCTGAATGGGGAATTACCGGGCCATTCCGACCTAGGAGGGCCCGGTATTTCCCCATTCAGGGAACCCATACCCGGACCGTCCCCATTCCCATTCGAGCCCCCATAGGGCTCAATGGGAATGGGGATTATGCTAACAACGGGCCCGTTAGTAACAGGCCCATTGTTAGAATGCTGGGTCCCGCAACGCTCTGGACGTCTGGTCTAACCAGACGTCCAGAGCGGGTCCCGCGAGGGAACCTTGTAATGAGGTGGTATGGGTTTAACGGTGCCGGCACCTTTACCGGCGCCGTTAAACCCATACCGCCATGGTCGTAATGAGGCCCAAGGTCCGTATAGTTCTCAATTTACTGCCCCTTAATACATTACCAAACCCAGATGGGTTCATTACAGGCTTCTACAGGGTTTTTAGTAGGGTCCTCATCCCATACATTACTAGTTTATGCAACAACTTCCGTAGTACCGGCCAAATAGCAACCTCCATGGAGGAGGCGAAGAGAATACTTATCGTCAAACCCAATAAGGACCCCACCAAATGTGGCTTGTACCGGCAGATAGCCTTCAAAGTGTGGACCTTAAAATCTTTATTAAGATCTTGGCCAATAGAGTAGAAGGCTTCCTTCCAACTTTGATCCACCCTGATCAATCAGAGTTTATCTTAGGCTGTCAAACAATTGAAAACATACAAGTCACCTACCTAATCGAAAAGGTGCATAAAACATCACCCCCTGCCATTTTTCTCTACCTCAACGCTGAAAAAGCTTTTGACCGGGTGGAGTGGTCCTTTATATGCAAGATCATGGAAAGGATGGGCTTGGCGGCAGGCTTCATTTGGATGGTTTAGGCTAACTACAGGGCCCCTTGAACTAGGCTCTCTATAAATGGTTCCTTGCCCAGGGAGATTTCTTTGAGTAGGAGCACTAAACAGGGCTGCCCCCTCTCAGCCCTATTATCCGTGATCTACCTGCAACCCTTATTGAAGGCTCTACGTGTATCCAGAGAAGTTCATGGGATACATTTTGGGACAACCCAAAACAAGGTGACCACCTTTGCCGACGGCATGCTGCTTACGTTTACGGCTCTGGAAAGTCACTTGGTGGGGTCAGGGGTGTTCTGGATGACTTCAGAAAAGGCTCTGGACTTTAATTTAGGGAAATCCGAGTTGCTCCACCCTACAGTATGGAGTAGGGAGGCAGCCGCCTTGAAGGTGTCTTCCCCATTTGTTTGGTGTCCCAAAGGGATTCGCTATCTGGCTGTAACTAAGCCACCAACCCTAGAGGGTTGATATAACGCTAACTTCCCCACTAAACTGTCTTCTATAAAGGCCCGAACTCCACAAATGGAATGCCCTCATGATGTCATGGTTAGGTAGATTGGCAGCTATTAAAATGGTCAGCACCCAAAAGAGAGTGGGGGCTGGCCCTCCCGAACCTCCAACTCAAGGCTGCCCATAGACCGATCATAAGGGAATGGTTCACAGAAAACTATGAGAAGCTATGGGTAGGAATGTACCGGGCTATCACCAAACATGAGTTAAACGATGTCCTTTGGCATATTTATTTGAGCTCCATCACAATATTGGTTGCAGATACCTGGGACAACCTACCTAAGAAATATGGCATCAGTTCTTTTCCCTCCCCCTTCACAACCTTATTCCTTAACCCCACGTTCTCTCCGGGTATAAAGCAGGGAGAATTTCACATATGTCAGAAAGGGCAATGCCAGAGATTGAGAGACATGTATTAGGGGCAGTCAATCTGTTCCTTCGTAGAATGTAAATCGAGGTATGGAATAGACAAAAGGGAGAGGCTAAGATACTTCCAGATCAGACACTGGCGAACAAACCCAAAGAAAAAAGCTGCAGCCATCCGTGAGCTCACACCACTTGAAATGTGTATCACTACCCAGGACAGATACAAGCGTCTGTTCTCGGGCCTGTAAAATATACTGAATGAGGCAATCGCCCAGAAGACGTGGCCGCACATGGGGCAATGGAAAAAAAAACCTAGGGAGGGAAGTACCCTGGGAAAACTTGGAAAGGCTATGGAGAAACATCCCCAAATTGGCAAAATCTCCTCAGCTACAAGAAATGTGGTATAGGATCATATACAAATGGCACTACAACCTGGCTAAGCTCAAAAAGATATTCCCAGAGTCCTGGCAGGCATGCTGGAGGGGATGCGGAGGGACTGGCTCCTGGTGCCATGTTTGTTGGAGGTGCCCGAAAGTAGAGCCAGCACTTCTGGAGGGAGGTTCAGGAAGCACAGGCCCAGGTGTTTGGGGGGTCTTAATGGTGCCCCTGGAAGAGGTTTTGCTGAGCATGGGTGGGGGGCCCTGCAGGTACTAGTAGATCCCGGCAAAAAGTCTGCATAATTCTAGTACTCACCGCAATGCTGTTAATAGCTCAAAGATGGAAAGGGGCGGATATTCTAATGCTATAAGTCTGGATCCGGAAAGTATGGGACTTTGTGGCCCTTGAATGGGCTTCGTATGCTATTAATAATGAGGTACCTCACTTTGCCAAAGATTGGAGTGAGGTATTAACATTTCTTAGGGGTAATTATAGAGTGCAATAGTGCCCTCAACGATTGGAACTCTTGGACCAGACTTAAGACATTTCCCTGCAATGATATTTCCCCCAGAAGATGCATTGTTATGTTCGTCTCATCGGGGGGGAGGTAGTGGGGCAATGGGTGTAAAAGGGGGAACATATTATTTAGAGCCAGGTCTATATGTTCAATGGTTATGTATGTGTACTGTATGCTCCACGAAATTGCATAAACGGAATACGAAAAATAAGAATTCACACTTCCGACTACTTCTACATATATGTAGAGATTTCACTCACAGGTTACTCAGCATTAATCAACATTACCTGGTGAAATCACTGCTTGTCCTTCTGACTCCAACCATGTACATCCCTGATACAATTGCAATGGAGATATCCACAGCATTAAAATAAATTGGGTTTCTCTATGATCACAGTTTAGCAACATGGCAGTGGATTTCTGCATATCTTGCATGTATATTGATTGGTCTTAGGTGACATGGTGCTTCAAAAAGAAAGACTTTCACAAGCGAACTTCCTAGAGGAACAGTCCTGTTTTCAAGTGCTTTATACTTGTAAGATAGCCCTAGTGGAATATAGGGTGTGAACCTGTCCTGGGAGGGTAGCTCAGTGGCAACGTGCGCGCCTTGGAAGCAAGACGACAAGAAGGTTCGATCCCCGGGTCCGCGCTTAGAAAGCCCTCTGTGTTTAAGCGCGTTATAAATACGCAACTAAGACAAAAAAAAAACAATTACGCAACTAAAGAACAAATAATTCCTGTAACAGCGCCTCGATGCCCGCGGGCTGTGTGAGCGCTTTAAAAATGCAAATAAAAAATAAAAAAAACCTGTTGGTGAGGAGGAACTGGAAGTAGGGAGCAGACCATCCAAAGTGTCGAAATATTCACAGCATGTACATTAATTCACAGAGATAATGTACAATGTTGTACAGTTGGGAACAGGAACATGATTGCAGGGATGTGATAAGACCAGCATCTGTCCATAGAGTAGAGGCGTTGCTAGGGGGTGGGGGGGCTAAGGGGGCTATAGCCCCTGGTCTTTTGGTTGTAGCCCCGGATAGAATCTCAGGAGGTACAACCAAAAGGCTAGCTTAGGTTACTTAGGGTTGCGTGTTAATTGGCTTTAATAAGAGCTTAGACCCTTGTGTACTGTGTCTCAGAGTGGCCCTATACCTATTTTGGAAAAACTCCCTGCAATGTTTGACATACTGAATTCTGTCATGCATCGCCTGTGCCTGGACTATCCCTTTGCCTATTTTGGTTGCTTTTTACTTTGATGTTCTCTATACCGGCTTGGCCCAGCTCATAGATTGTGTTTATCTCTAATGTAATACTCACTCTATGAGAGCACAGGTGCTTTTATTCCAAAGTGAATAGCCGCATAGAACTCGTAACCTTTCATGGGCCTACATTCTGGCATTTGCCAGCTCAACAGTCTGGCTGAAGGAAGTTTGGTAATTGTTCCGTTCCTGAGGGTTATGTAAAGGGATTTCTAACCTTTCAACCTTTCACAAGCTTACGGTAAAGGTTTATCCTCCATCACCTTTTAACATTCTGTATTCAGGGTTACTGAAGGTCAGTCCTCCGGCTCTACTTGCTGTACCATTGTTTACAGATGTCTGTGTTGCAGATGGGCTTTATGTAACTCATAGCATGTGGGTTCTCCCAGCACCTCTGCACCAGTCTGCGCAATGGGTTTTAGTTAACCAAAGTGTTTAAACATTCACATTTTCATATTTACTAGCAAAAGTACCCATTCTCTGAACGGGTTCTGTAGACAGACATAATAACAGTTTCATTACTTGGTCAAAATGAATGATCCGATTCCAAAATGGCGGCCGAGCCGGGTAGACGTGCGTGAGCGTTGCTCCGTCCCCTAGCTTGGGCCGTGACAATAAAGAAATGAAATTAGCAGGTGCTTTGCCCTTCAAGACGAACCTTCCTTCATCGGAGAGAGAAAAAGGGGCGAAGAGGAGCCGGGACGAACAGATTGCGGGCGATCGAGAATTCCCCCCCGGTCCTGACCCGGGACAGTCTTCCCGCCGGTGCAGGCCCGAGACGCCACGCTGCCAGGCCGAGGGAGGTACCCCCGGTGCGGGGCCAGTGAACACGCTGGAAACAGAGGAGCGAGTCCTGGAGGGGACATCCGGATCTCCGCCGGAGTGCACCCCGAAGCGAACCGAGAATGTAGGCCGTGGTCCCCACCCAGCAGGCAAGCAGTGAGAAAGGAGCAGGCGGACTCGGAGGCTGAGGGAAAAGGAGGGACCGGACTGGCGAGCGACCGCCTGGGAGAGGGAGGCGCCAGGCGGAAGGAATCGCACCCAGAGCACACCGGCGGGGAGCAGACGGCAAGGCCCAGCACACCGCGGTGGAAGCAGACGGAACCCAGCGATCCATCTGGCGGCGCGATAAGCAGGTACGAGGTGGGGCGGAGTTCCGGGGCTGAACGGGGAGGGCCCCCCCCGGGGCACCCAGCAACGCGGCCCCAGCACGCAGATATGGGGCCGAAATCAGGAAACCAATCAGGAAACCGCATCCCCCGGGCAGAATCGATTCGGTGGTCCCACTAAAGCAGGCCGCACTGGGAAAGGACCGGGGTCACTACCACACAGCGGACCCGTGGGGGGCATATTGGTGCCCAGAGGAACAGACCCCCAGGCACGCATAAGAGACTCACAACACTGAGAGCAATAGCAGAAGCGGAACCCTACCAGCCGCCTGAGAAAAAGACCTCACACCTGAGAAACGGTGGGGCACAAGCCCAAGCGGCGGCGAAAACGTCCCCACACAAAGGTATCCGAACCTGGGAGGCCCAAGGAGAGAAAGACGCAGGGATAGCGCACCGGGCAAAGAAGTCACACACATATCCAAACCCAAGGCGAGGCAGGGGTCACAGGCTGCAGCGACAAACAAAAGAGGAGCCAAGCAGGTACAAGATCTGACACACATTTGGGGAATAGGAAACGCAGGACAAAGACAACAAAATAAACAGAATAGTAAAGAAGCAGACCCAATAGAGCGTAGTGAAGAACTAGACATGGCCACTCGGGAAGACATGAAAACATGGTTTAAAGAATTCAAAGACCAGTTCATTGCCTCAACAATTTGATAAAATGAAAGGGGAACTGAAGCAGGCAGTACAAGAACTAAAAAAAGACATCGAATCCCTAGAGGAGAGGACGGACAACCTGGAAAAGACGGTCCAAAACATGGACGAGGAGGCGACCCTGCAAGCTGAGGCACAAGACCGCCTCGCACGTCTGGCGATGGAACTTGAATCACAATGCGAGGACTTGGAAAATAGATCAAGGAGATCAAACATTCGCATCAAAAATATGCTGGAAACAGTAGAGGAAAAAGATCTCCGCACAGCAGTGCAACAAGTATTTCAGGACATTCTGGGGGACGATCCCGGGGAAAACATCTGCATCGATAGAATACACAGGGTAGGCCCCCGGAGAGCAGGGGATCCAGGATCCTGTCCCAGAGACGTCCTAGTGGCCATGACTAGCTACACACAAAAGGAACAGATATTGAGAAAGGCCAGGACACTGGATCAAATAAGAATGAATGGCAGAGAAATACTACTGTTCCAGGACCTAGCACAATCCACACTCAGAAAGAGAAGAGAAATGAGTCAACTGACCAAAATCCTATCTGAAAAACAAATCCGGTACAAATGGACATTCCCCTTTGGCCTTCTATTCTCATGGGAAGGAAGGCAACATCGGATCACATCATGCGATGAGGGCCTCAAGATTATGGGATGTCAGGAACACGAATCTGATCCCACAAAAACAAGAGAACCCCCAAAACATCGGAGACAGCCAAGGGGATGGCAAACAGAGAAAAGAAGGACAAGACTCCAATCACGCAATCCAGACTAAAACTAACGCACCAGGAACAGCAGCTCCTATGCAGACTAGGAGGGAGGAGAAACATTGGCACTAACATCCTAGCAAGGGCCAGTGCCAAAAAGTAGGCGCGGCAGAGTCACGGGACACCAGTGGAATTCACACCGCAACCAGGGTTTAGGATTCCCTGCAAATAATTACCCCGAGACTTTAGAGGGCATGGAGCAAAGGCACCATGCCGGAGCAACCATAGGGCCCAGAGCCCTCCTCATGGACAATGTTGGGGGGGAAGGAAGAGAGAGAGGAGGGAGTTCAGGGGAAAGTTCGGGGGGGGGGGGGGAAGACTCATAC
The DNA here is from genome assembly GCF_040938575.1 of Ambystoma mexicanum. Lineage (NCBI taxonomy): Eukaryota > Metazoa > Chordata > Amphibia > Caudata > Ambystomatidae > Ambystoma > Ambystoma mexicanum. Next base: position 822,236,879 of record NC_090939.1, read on the forward strand.
TCCGGTTCAAATGCATCCCATGGCAACCCACAGGATGGTCCCAGCAAGAAAACCCAAGTTCACGTGAAAGAATGGGGCTGAAAATCCTAACGTTTAACATCCGAGGGCTGAACAAACCTGTGAAGAGGAAAAAAACGGAACACTTCCTACAAAGGGAAAAGTTCAACATAATATCGCTCCAAGAAACCCAGATTCAGAAAAAGAGGAAAAGTCTACTTCGGATAAAAGGCTACAAACAAATCATCCAATCCAACAATGACGAGAAAAGAAAAAGGTGTACTCATAGCCTTCGCCAACCATCTGCAGGTCCAAATCAAGGAGACACTAGCGGACAAAAACAGCCGATACGTATTTGTGAAGGCCCAAATAGACAACTGTAAACTAACCAATGAAACCCTTTACGCCCCGAACATGGGCCAGGAAGGATTCATCAAAGCAACAATAAACACACTAGAAAATTTTGCGGAGAGAGAGGTGATCCTAACAGGAGACTTCAACCTAGCGTGGAATCTAACAGAAGATCGCTCGAATCCTAAAACCTCCCAACAAGGGGCTCCATCGAACACACTCAGACAGACAATGCAGAACCTGGCATTAGAAGACGTGTGGAGAAGACTCAGAGGATCGACTAAAGGATATACGTATCACTCACACGTACACGATACAAGCTCTAGGATCGACTACATATGGGCCAGAGCAGGCCTAGTCGGAGAAATACAGGACATAGAAAAAGGCACAATCTCATTATCAGATCATGCTCGACTATGGATCACCCTTCCTAAACTACGAAAACAATCAGGCCTATGGCACTGGACATTCCCCAGAGAAATAATTCAAGATATAGCGACAAAAGAAATAATCAGAGAGAAAATTGAGGAATACTTTGAGAATAATGTTACCCCGGACGTCTCCCCGAGCACCACGTGGGAAGCCTTCAAAGCGGTGATAAGGGGACATCTAATAGCATTAAAAGCCCAAAAAGACAAACTTTTACACAAATGGGAAGACGAGTTGGGGGTCAAACTGGAAGAATTAAGGGAAGAAATGACCAAGAACACCACAAGGAAATTGAAGAGAGCTTACCGTCACATCCAGAGCCAGATAGACCTGATAAGGACAAAGAGAGCCGAAACGCAACTACTTCACACCAAACACTTGTACGCGATGAAATCGAATACAGCAGACAAGCTACTAGCACAACAACTAAAAGGCAAACGGCAAGAACAAATAGTGAAAACTCTGACGGACAGAGAGGGAGTTAGGAGAACACAAACGAAGGACATAAAAGAGGTATTCCGAGAATTCTACCAGAATCTGTACATGTCACAGCGTCGGAGCGAAGAGGCACAGGCAGCATTTTTGTCGGGGATAACATTACCAACAGTGGCTCTGGCAGAAAAGGAAGCTCTCTATCAACCAATCACAACAGAGGAGGTGCTGAAGGCAATAAGAGACCTTCCTAAGAATAAAGCTCCAGGGCCGGACGGCTTTATCGCAGCATTCTACAAAACATATACTGAAACATTATCACCCTATCTAACTACGCTATTTAACACCTTCAAGTCAACGCGCAATATAGCCACATCTATGAATGACGCCAAGATTCTAGTCTTCCATAAGAAAGGGAAAGATCCCGAAAGCCTGGGCTCATATCGACCAATCGCCTTAATCAATGTCGACACCAAACTCTATACAAAAGTCCTAGCCAACATGCTTGCACCCCTGCTCCCCAAATTAATCCACCAAGAACAATCAGGCTTCATCCCCAACAGAAAGACCCACGACAACATAAGAAGAATAATTCACCTCATAGAAAAGACCGGATTAATGGAAATCCCATCGGCAATAATAGCACTGGATGCTGAGAAAGCATTCGACCGGGTAGAGTGGTCGATGCTATTCGCTATACTACGGAAAATGGGTATGAGGGAGGATTTTATCAGCATGATTCGTGCAAATTATAACTCACTGAGGGCCAGGATTGCAGTCAACGGCGAACTCTTGGACCCAGTCAGAACATGCAGGGGAACAAAACAGGGATGCCCCCTATCGCCCCTACTCTACGCAATCTTCTTGGAACCCCTTCTAGCGAAGATCAGAGCGGCCCCGGACATCAAGGGCATAGAAATGGGAGGGCGCACGCACAAAACGGCGGCATACGCAGATGACATGTTGCTGACCATAGCAGACACACTTCCCCTCCTTATCCAGCAGATAGACGACTATGGAGTGATATCGGACTGAAAATAAACAAGCAGAAATTGTCGGTAATGGCCCTGGCGGGAGACACAGAGGGAATATACAAGACAACTAAAGACTTAAACCTACTAAAGGCCGAAGAAGGAGTGAAATACTTGGGAGTAATCCTGACCCCAAAGATAAAAGACCTCTACAATGGAAACTACCCTAAACTTATAGAAGACGTAAGAACCGACCTAAACAGATGGAACCCTCTATCAATATCCTGGTGGGGTAGAATAACGGTCATCAAAATGACGATATTGCCCAGACTCCTATATTACTTCCAAGCTCTCCCCATCCCAATCCTGATAACATTCTTCAAGACCCTCTGTAAAATCATTACAAAATATATTTGGCAAAACAAAACACAGAGAATGTCCCAACAGGTGCTCACTGCACTTAAATCAGATGGAGGAATGGCGCTCACCCACTTCAAAAAATACTACGAGGTGGCACAACTGTGGGTCTTACATGAATGGATCACAGACAACTCAGAAAAATGGTGGGAGGCACAGGACAGAGCCGTCGCAAGATCAAATCTGCGCCACCTCCTATGGAGGAGACCCGAGCACAGACATCACAACATCAAACTTGGCGATGTTATGAACACCACCATGGAAATATGGAACAGAGCAACCAAGAAGGAAACCCTAACGAAGGATCCCGCCCCCTTCATGCCACTGTTCGATAATCCAGACTTCCCCCCGGACTGGTGAAAGGATCCTTAAGGAAATGGCGCGAGGCTGACTGCACAAAGGTGGGTGATATGATAGAAGGCCAACAGATCAGAACCTTTTCAGATTGCCAGGAGCTGCTGGGCCTCACGGAAAGGGATAGATATCAGTACGAACAGCTCCACCACTGGCTCTCAACACCAAGAATAACAATAGCATGGACAAGGGACCTCACCGCATTTGAAACATATATGTTGACCCAAACGAGGGGGGGAAAATTTGTCTCCACACTCTACAAGTTTATAAACGCCCAAGAAGAAAACATAACTACCCTAAACTTATAGAAGACGTAAGAACCGACCTAAACAGATGGAACCCTCTATCAATATCCTGGTGGGGTAGAATAACGGTCATCAAAATGACGATATTGCCCAGGCTCCTATATTACTTCCAAGCTCTCCCCATCCGAATCCCGATAACATTCTTCAAGACCCTCTCTAAAATCATTACAAAATATATTTGGCAAAACAAAACACAGAGAATGTCCCAACAGGTGCTCACTGCACTTAAATCAGATGGAGGAATGGTGCTCCCCCACTTCAAAAAATACTACGAGGTGGCACAACTGTGGGTCCTACATGAATGGATCACAGACAACTCAGAAAAATGGTGGGAGGCACAGGACAGAGCCGTCGCAAGATCAAATCTGCGCCACCTCCTATGGAGGAGACCCGAGCACAGACATCACAACATCAAATTTAGCAAAGTTATGAACACCACCATGGAAATATGGAACAGAGCAACCAAGAAGGAAACCCTAATGAAGGATCCCGCCACCTTCATGCCACTGTTCGACAATCCAGACTTCCCCCCCGGACTGGTGAAAGGATCCTTAAGAAAATGGCGCGAGGCTGACTGCACAAAGGTGGGTGATATGATAGAAGGCCAACAGATCAGAACCTTTTCAGATTGCCAGGAGCTGCTGGGCCTCAAGGAAAGGGATAGATATCAGTACGAACAGCTCCACCACTGGCTCTCAACACCAAGAATAACAATAGCATGGACAAGGGACCTCCCCCCATTTGAAACATATATGTTGACCCAAACGGGGGGGAAAAAATTTGTCTCCGCACTCTACAAGTTTATGAATGCCCAAGAAGAAAACATAACGTGGCAGTACATGAAAAAGTGGGAGGTAACCCTAGGGAAACAAATTACTCGGGACCAATGGACATACCTCTGGCTAATAATCCCAAAATGGACACGTGCAGTTCAAACGAGGGAAGCTTGGACGAAAGTGATGGTCCAATGGCACTATACGCCAGAGAGAATACACAAAATGTTCCCAACAACGCAAGGGAAATGCTGGAGGGGATGTAATTCCTTGGGAACATGGAGACACATCTGGTGGGACTGTATAGTCCTGCAACAATTATGGACGGAAGTGAAAGCACAGATGCAGAACATTTTCGAGGGTGCCGCCAACCTAGAAGAAGAGATATGGCTGTGCGGTATGTGGGCCCCCCGAGATAAGTCCTTTACGAAAACTCAAAAACAGAACTTTATGGGATTCCTAATAGCAGCATGGCTAGCCATTGCGCAAAAATGGAAACAGAAGACCCCCCCCCCAGCTACACACAAATGGCTCAGGAGGATCTGGAACTATGTAGCCATGGAGAGGATCACCTATAACCTTCAAGGAGACAGACAGAAGTTCACCACAGATTGGGGAGACGCCATAGACTTCCTGCAAAGTGATTATATACTGCTATGGTGCCCACACAACATCTGCATTCTTGATATGTTTACAGCTTAAAATGAACACATCCAAGGGTTGCAAAGACAATGCATAGATGTTTAACCGGAGGGGAGGGAAGGGTGTGGGGTGGAGGGGTTTATGGGACTATGTTTAAGTTTGAAGAAATGCCAATAAAAATATTCCTAAAAAAAAAATGAATGATCCTGTAGGTCGCTATTCAGCCTTACCCTGGCGTGGTGCAGTTTGTAGTGTTGCATTGTGCTGCAAATATCTCAGCAATTGTGCATCCTAGGGCCTTGAAACATGGTTTTTGTTTTGTTCCTTTTGTCAGGACTTGTTGAGAAACAACATTTTTCAATGCCCTTCCCGGTGAACATGGTTTTACAGCTTCTTTGGCAGGCACCATCTCACAAAAATCCTCTGGAAAAGTAATTTCATCTGATGCAGTAAAAATGTGGAAACTTCTGGAATGCTACCTGCCCTTACCTTCGTCTTTCAGGTCGAGTCCACTCGCATACATGAAAAGTAGTGGGGGGTCCAAATGTCATGTAACCAGTAATGTCCGAAGGGTACTAACAGGTATGTATGTAAAATGTGGTGCAGATTGGTGAAACGGTGTGGAATAGTAGGAGGAACAGCGCTTCATGCTACAAACCCACAGACAACTTTTGACTTTTATATATAAACACATTGTGCACTGGCTTACTATAAACCTTACACAAAACATAATATGCATCAATTCATAAACAACTATAATTAAAAATCTAAATAAGAAAAGAAAAAAATAACAGATTTCTTATTTTCTCATCAAATTCTCTCAAAATGATTTTCAAATTATATTTATACTACTAAAATATTTACTTACAGCAAATATCAAAGACAGTTGTGTCCCACAATATAAACAAATCCAAAATTCTTCACATGATGACAAACAATACATCATATACATATGTTCTAAAATGCAATAGCCACTGATCTCCCAGGACCATACAAAATAATAACAGATGTTTCAGGGCATGGATTTGATTTTAATTATTACAAAATCTGTGATTTCTTTTTGTTATGTTATGTTGATTTATACTGCGCACCGAAACCACCAAGGTACAGTCTCCAGGTGCTCACGTGGCTCTGCAAGAAAGAGGACGGGATTGGTTAGAGAGGTTTGAGTAATAGGATAGATCCAGAACCAGAAGAAACTGGCGTCTGTGTGTTTTGCCTTGCAGATGGTTGATTGCATGCACTAGCTTGTTGTATCCGTAAGGTGAGGACCAATGCCTGGATTGTTTTCCTATGTGAATGTTTGGTATTTTGGTGGTGTGTTTGTGTGTTTTATGTGTAGATTGGCTGGTATTTAAGCTTGTGGCTGTGTGCACTGGCTTCCTGTATCCATATGTGTAAGGTCCATTGTCAGGGATTATATGTTTCATGCAAGTCTTACTTATGTTGGGTGTGTGTTTGTCTATAATTTGACTAGCCCAGTGGGTGGGGATAGTATTTGGATGGTGTGTTGGAGGGGAGCAGGATCAGGGTGGTTAGTACATTGGCTACTAAGTTTTTCTAGGTGGCTAATCTACACAATTCTATCTAATGTGACGCATGACTAATCTTCACAATCCTATCTCGTGATATGCATGGTTAATTTCGCAATCGATCTAACTGTGACATGTGGTTAATGTTCGCAATTCTGTCTAGGTGTGAAGCATGGCTGATCTTCACGATTCTTTCTTAAGTGTGACTCGTGGCTAGTCCTTGCAATTGCTAAATTGCAGAAATGCAAAATGCTAAATGGAAACTGTTTGCCCATGTTTTTTAATGATCGCTTGAGTTGGAAAGAGGTTAAACCGGAATCTTATAAAAAGAGCTCTCAATGAAGCATTAGGGAATTTCAATAAATATATAGGAGTATGACCATGTTTTTTCTCACTGATCGCTAAGTAAACAATTTATATTTTTTAATTTCTTGCCTAGTTGTGCACCAATCTACGCTCCAAAGTTGGAGTTTTGCGCCTAGATTTTTTAAATTAATTTCATCAAGTGGGACATTCAAAAGGTTCAACAAATTGTTACGTTTTGCAGTAAAGCCATTAATTGTTCTTACAGATGCCTTACATATAAGATGTAAGTCTGTATAAAGAGTGTTTTTCGAAGGATCGAACATCTTATGATAAAGGTTAAGCCATTTCCATTTGACATATCCCTGCAATAGATAAGAGACCTAATTCACATCTAATCATGGAAGCAGGCACACAATTTGGGAGAGTAAAGATTTTCCATCAAAAGTATTCCTTCTAGTTTTTCCAACTTGTCCCAGTTACCAAGTTAGAGAATTTCCAGTCCATGTGTAATTATTGGTATAACTTTTTTTTGTAATAATTATAGGAATTAAGGAAAATCTACCAGGCTTTATAATAATTTGTTTTATGTGAGCTGCGAGTGAAAGAATCTTAATCCGCAAGCTTTCAAATGTCACCTTGTTATTGGTACGCTCCAGGATTTCATTTCTTAAATAAATAAAATGGCTGGTCACTTCTAATTTTTCTCCCTTAATTTGCCACATACAGTTTTTTCCTGTGTGAAAAATTGATAATTTTTGATTTAAGAGTTAATGATCAACTCATTCTTCTCTCTGCATAAATTAAAATAATGGATTTTTCTTTGCATGCCCACCAGAGTATGATCAAACAGGGCAACGTCATTTGTATAGGTCAACCATTCTACACATAGCTTGCCCAACCACATGAAAAAGCATCAACATTATCAAACTCAATGTCCAGGTTGGAGAGACACAGAGGGTAATTCATGGAATTATTGTGCGCTGAAATCTGTAGCGCAAGCGTGACAAACGCAGCGCAAGTGTGTGAAACACACGTGTTCACCCGTTTACCCATTCATGGTAGGCACTGCGCATGGCTTCTCTAGGATCTGAGCTGAATCCGCGTGTGGCACACACATCACTGTGACATCCCGAAAGATGTGCGCGAGTCACCCAGTCAAGACGCACAACATCCAGCCACACACCTAAAAAGGGGGTAGAACGTGCAAAATGGGGACCAACACATGAAAATGTGGGCGTAATGGGGGAAGTACAGCAGTGAAAGCCTCGCAACACTCACACGCACTAACAACACGCATTCATGGACTTGAACAGGGCAAACCCGCACATGCCAAAAGACGCGCAAAGCCGGAAACACGACCGCCACGCGAAAGTAGGCGGAAGTGGCCGGTGCAGCATAAATGCGCGCACAAACAACAAGCAAGCATATACAGATATGATGAAGTCCCATTCTTCGCAGCACTGATCGGGGGAAACCGCAGGAGGAGGAGGATAGCCAGGCCCTGCATTTTTTTACCCAGGACCAGCTTTTTTGGGATGCCTGATTACCAGATCAATGGCAGGTATAGGTTTCCACCTCATATCATCCTACACCTGATCACTGAGTTGAAGGATGACCTCACATCACCCACCTTGTGCTCCCAAGCACTGAGCCCCTTGGAAAAGGTGCTCAATGTCCTGCATTTCTTGTCCACTGGGTAATTTCAGTGGACAACTGCCATAGTTGGGGGCGTCTCGCAGGCCACGCAGTCACGCTGCCTACACCAGGTGCTGGCAATCATGACTACACGCCCCTCAACCCGCGGGCACATATACATGCCCAGAACACCTGCGGAAAGGCAGGCTGTGGTCGAGGACTTTTACAAGGTGGCACACTTCCCCCGAGTGCTTGGTGCCATTGATTGCACCCATGTGGCCCTATGTCCACCTAAGCCACTGAGCACATCTATCGCAACCTCAAGTGCTGGCATTCCATCAACGTGCAGGTTGTATGCGATGCCAAGGGAATCATCACCTCTGTCTATGCAAACTATCCCGGGTTCACCCATGACAGGTTTATATACAGAATGTCAGCCCTACAAAGGGACCTGGAAGCTGGGAGGCATGGCAACACATGGCTCATTGGTGAGTACAAATGCCTGTGCATATGCATGCATGTGACACACAGACAAATAAACAAAACCAACTAATGACAACCATTATCACCCCTGCAGGGGACAGGGCCTACCCTCCGAGCATCCACATAATGACGCCAATAGGGAACCCCACCACACCACCCCAGGTAAGATACAACGCAGCCCATATTGCAACTCAGCGCATAGTGGAGCGCACATTCAGAGTGCTCAAGTCACGTTTCCGCTCCCTTGACCGTTTTGGTGGGCAGCTACTATATGCGCCCCCAGTAGTGTGCAGGATCATTGTGGCAGCATGTGTCCTGCACAACGTTGCAACCTGGCGGGGCGTACCAGTGGACATGGTGGTGCCCCCATATCCCCAACCACACGCACGGTCGCTGCCCATGGGAGGCGAAAGGGCATGTGGTGAGGAAGCCCGTAGCCAGCTTGTGGCTACATTTTTCACCTAAACCCCCCCTGTGGAGTGCGCACAGGCCTGGCACATTCCAGGTGACAATCGATGATAACAAAGGGACAGTCAACTGTCACAACCTTAACACCCTGAGAATGTGTCCTTGGAATTGCAGCATTGTGTGCATCACTAGCCACTTAAACAAACACAATCCTGTGTGACCAAAAGGCACACGTGCAAGCCACAGATTACAAACCCCCCATGTAAAATAGCACATCCAAATGCTGGTATGTCACCTAAACCTCCCTCAACCCCAGGTCACCCACCCCACACACCATGCCATGGCATGCAATGTGAAAACCTCAATAAAAATATCAACACACATGGCACAGCTGTCACACAGCGCACTGTTCCAAATGAAAACAGGCCACAGACAATCCCCGCAGACACGCACTCTGAAGAAAGAGTGAGCAAAAACATCCAACCTATACTAAAAGTATGTAAATGCATGCCACCAAAGGCCTGAATACCTTTGGTGGCATGCATTTCAGGGAATCCCAAAAAATAAAAGAAAATGCAGGTGCTGCAGGGTTGTCCCACGCAACACCCCGCTCACTACACCACACAGTACATGTGTCAGTGGCCTGGAAATCCCTGCAGCTGCTTAAAAAAAACAAAGGAAAAAAATGAGCCAGCGGCGCCAGTTCACGATCACGAAAGTCAATGTGAACATGTGCAGCAGGGACACAGCATGTCTCAGAAGGCAAGTAGTGAGTGGGTGGGTGGATGGTGGGGTGGGGTGGGCTTGGGGTTGTGTTGTGTGTGTTGTGGGGGGTGTTTGCAGGGTGATTCAATGCATGTTAGCATGGGAAATGTATGAACACACAGTGTAGCATACATTTTCCATGTTAACCACTCTGTTGTTGACACATCTGCAACAGAAACATATTACTGATCCTGTGACACATCATAAGCAAAGTCAACACAAGACTATCAATTTACCAGCATAACACATCATGAACACAGGACCCAACAGTCACAATGTCAGACAGTGAGTAAACACCATAGCACAGGGCCTCAATGTGACATTGCCACCACACGTCCCCCTGCCATCATGAGAGTGGCCGCAACAGCTAAAGTGGGCATGGGACAGCATACACCATAAAGTGCATAAACAATGTATACAGACAAGGCAATACATGAATTAGCAGAATTAAATCATGCACAGTCAACAATATACTCACCAAAATGCAGTCCAACAATGCACTGGAGAAACCATCATGAATCCCCACTAGGGGTGTATACACTTCAGACTGGCCACATATATGACGGAAGTCCAATGCCTCTGTGTAAGTTACTGTCACACGGTGTCATCCTTGCGAGCCCATGGAAAGGGGAAGCAGGAATGGCATATGTTTCCGGACCCCAAGCCACAAACACAAACCCAAGAAAGCCTGTATGGGCCCAGCCAGAACGAACAGTGGATGCCAACGGATGCCACATAGCACCACACTACAACATAAATGCAAAATAGACAAAAAATAAAAATGGCCATAGTGGACCCGGAGGGATGGGGGGACACCCAGGAGCGGGGAGGTGCAGGGTGCACCTCAACACCCACATGTGTCAATGTTGAGACTAAAACAAAATCTTCCATGGGCTCATGGTCTTCACGGCATGACCTGAGTGAGAGATAGGTTGTCGTCATCGTCACCCCCTGGTTGTATATCAGGAGGTTAATGTTAATGTTAAATGATATTTGTACCGCGTACTATCACTACTGGAGTGGTCCCCTGGCGCTCTGGCGGCTCTGAAAAAAAAGGGGATGGGAGGGTGAGTTAGTGGGAATTAGCTGGAAAAGTGCAAGATAGCAGTGATGTGCTGTTGGCAGCCTCAGCCCAGTGGGTCAGTTGGCTGGGCTTGGGGTGTTTTACGGTCAGTAGTCATCGTGTGGTGTTGTCTATGTGTGGTTTGTTTTGTTGTTGCAGTGTAGTGAAGTTTGTGCGGATTGTTGTGTTGTAGGCTTGTGGTTGTGTTTGGTTAGAGTTTGAGAGATGTATGCAGATGTGTAAGATTGTTAGTGGATTGGTTAATTGGCATTGCTGGCTGAACAATTATGTCTAGGTGTGATGCTTGCTATCCTTCACTATTCCAACTGAGTGTGGCATCTGCTAATCTTCAATATCCTACCTAGATGTGCGGCAGACTAGTGATCATGATTCCATCCAAGTGTGGTACCTGGTAACATTCACAGTTTCATTCAAGTGTGGCGCATGCCAACACTCACAAACCCATCTGGTGTGACGCAGGCTAAAGTTAAGAATTCCATCTAAGTTTGGCGCATGCTAACATTCACAATCCTATCTAGGTGTGACGCGGGCTAAGTTAAGCATTCCATCTAAGTTTGGCGCATGCTAACATTCACAATCCTATCTAGGTGTGACGCATGCTAAAATTAAGCAGTCCATCTAAGTCCATCTAAGTTTGGCGCATGCCAACATTCACAAACCCATCCAGGTGCGACTCAGGCTAAAGTTAAAAATTCCATCTAGGTTTGGCGCATGCTAACATACACAATCCTATCTAGGTGTGACAGGGGCTAAGTTAAGCATTTAATATAAGAGTGGCACATGCTAACATTCACAATCCTATCTAGGTGTGACGCAGGCTAAAGTTAAGAATTCCATCTAAGTTTGTGCACGCTAACATTCACAATTCTATCTAGGTGTGACGCGGGCTACGTTAAGCATTTCATCTAGGTGTGGCACATTCTAACATTCACAATCCTATCTAGGTGTGACGCAGGCTAAGTTAAGCATTCCATCTAAGTCCATCTAAGTTTGGCACATGCTAACACTCACAATCCTATCTAGGTGTGAAGCATGCTAAAGTTATGAATTCCATCTAGGTGTGGTACATGCTAACATTCACAATCCTATCTAGGTGTGACGCAGGCTAAAGTGAAGAATTCCATCTAAGTTTGGTGCATGTTAACATTCACAATCCTATCTAGGTATGACGCGGGCTAAATTAAGCATTCCATCTAAGTTTGGTGCATGCTAACATTCACAATCCTATCTAGGTATGACACGGGATAAGTTAAGCATTCCATATAAGTTTGGCTCATGCTAACATACACAATCCTATCTAGGTGTGACACAGGCTAAATTAAGCATTTCATCTAAGTGTGGCACATGCTAACATTCACAATCCTATCTAGGTGTGACGCAGGCTAAAGTTAAGAATTCCATCTAAGTTTGGCGCTTGCTAACATTCACAATCCTATGTAGGTGTGACACGGGCTAAGTTAAGCATTTCATCTAGGTGTGGCACATTCTAACATTCACAATCCTATCTAGGTGTGACGTAGGCTAAAGTTAAGCGTTCCATCTAAGTCCATCTAAGTTTGGCGCATGCCAACATTCACAAACCCATCAAGGTGCGACTAAGGCTAAAGTTAAGAATTCCATCTAGGTTTGGCGCATGCTAACATACACAATCCTATCTAGGTGTGACGTGGGCTAAGTTAAGCATTCCATCTAAGTCCATCTAAGTTTGGCACATGCTAACACTCACAATCCTATCTAGGTGTGAAGCATGCTAAAGTTAAGAATTCCATCTAGGTGTGGCACATGCTAGCATTCACAATCCTATCTAGGTGTGACGCAGACTAAAGTTAAGAATTCCATCTAGGTGTGGCACATGCTAACATTCATAATCCTATCTAGGTGTGAAGCAGGCTAAAGTTAAGAATTCCATCTAGGTTTGGCGCATGCTAACATTCACAATCCTATCTAGATGTGACGCGGGCTAAGTTAAGCAATTCCATCTCGGTGTGGCACATGCTAACATTCACAATCCTATCTAGATGTGACGCGGGCTAAGTTAAGCAATTCATCCAAGTGTGACACATGCTAACATTCACAATCCTATCTAGATGTGACACGGGCTAAGTTAAGCAATTCATCCAAGTGTGGCACATTCTAACATTCACAATCCTATCTTGGTGTGATGTGGGCTAAGTTAAGCAATTCATCTAAGTGTGGCACATGCTAACATTCACAATCCTATCTAGGTGTGACGCAAGCTAAGTTAAGCAATTCATCTAAGTGTGGCACATGCTAACATTCACAATCCTATCTAGATGTGACACGGGCTAAGTTAAGCAATTCATCTAAGTGTGGTACATGCTAACATTCACAATCCTATCCAGATGTGACACAGGCTAAGTTAAGCAATTCATCTAAGTGTGGCACATGCTAACATTCACAATCTTATCCAGATGTGACGCGGGCTAAGTTAAGCAATTCATCTAAGTGTGGCACATGCAAACCTTCACAATCATATTTAGGTGTGACTCAGGCCTATCTTCACAGTTCTCTCTGGGTGTGGCACTAGTTAACATTGGCAAGTAAGTTAGTGTGTAATTCAAGGCAACATTTACATTCCAGCCATGAATAGATTCAGGCTGGTGGTTATAAATCTCTCTAAGTATGCATGGTGTAAGCCTATGGCAGTCTGTGTTATGGAAATGTGAGGTAGAGTGGTGGGGGCTTTCTGGAGTAGAGTAATTGTTCTACACCCCACCCATGCCAAACTTACAGTTTTTGTTGGTGTCTATTGAATGCTGGCTTCATTGGCTTCCACTGCGAACACTTGCAGACATGATCTGGAGCCACCTCTGTTGGAGCCGCCCTTTGCCTTGGGGCCCTTAGCTGCAGGGGCTGCCGGGCAGAGGACTGCCCAAGTCTGGTCCAGGATAAGGACAGACTTGGCCAATCAGGCCAGGAGGAGGGAGTGGGAGGCGGAACAATGGTTGATAAAGAACACACACTGCTGGGGAGCCCGCAAGGGTCCCGATTTTTTAAATGCAGCCATGATGCTCCAAAAGAGGCCAGGGGGGTCGCATGCACACGCTCATCTGATGCCAAGATGGTAAATGGCACAGGGAGCGGACGTGCAGCGACATCAGCAGGCACCAATACAGTCGAGGGAGATGGCCAATCAGGCCACGAGGAGGGATTGGGAGGCGGGACAATGGAGGAGGAAGCACACACACAGCTGGGGAGCCCGCGAGGGTCCCGATTTTTTAAATGCAGCCATGATGCTCCAAAAGGGGGCCAGAGGGTCACACGATTTGGCTGCCCGTGCACGGTACACATATTCATGGGGTTACGGCAGCCCTTTTTCACGGCGTTTGGCTGCCGCGAGTGGGGTACGCGTATTTAAGGGGGTGTGCGGCGAAATGTTCACACATTTTGGCTGCCGCGAGCAGAGTACGCATATTGAAGGGGGTGCGCGGAGGGGATAATTTCACACGTTTTGGCTGCCGCGAGCGGGTTATGCATAGTTTTTCACGCAATTACAGTGTAGGGGGCCTGTAAGCTGGTCCAGGGTTAGCACGGCCCTTTGCACCATATTGGGGATTTCTATGGCTTTTCCTGGTGCAAGGGGCGTTCTTGGGGGCGTAACTGGCGCTGCTGGATGTTCGCTGCGCCACGGCTGCTTATGGCTTGGGAAATCCATGAATACACTGTGCGCTTCAAGTCTGTTTGGTGCACGTGGCTGGCGCACTCTGCCTCTCTGCGCTGGCGGCGTGTGCTACTTCTGCGCTGAATTCTATGAATTACCCCCAAAGGTTGAAGAGACGATTGGCCAAAACACATGCCTGTCAGTAATTTCCCCACTTTTTTGCACATGAGACTACTTGCAACATGTCTGACTTGTATAGAGGTACTGGAGTGACGATGGACTAAAATAGCTAACAGCCCTACAAAGTCAGTTTCTCCCAGAGTCGGGCTCTATTAACACAATGAAAAGCTGCAGGCAGGTCCGTGGGAGAGGCATAGATTGGAGTTGCATTCTTTAACCAGGCCTGCCATGAAGGTGAGACTGCTTAATGTTGATTTTATTAATGAAGGTCCACACATATCTCGGATGTTTCGCTCTCAGCATATCTAACATTCCTTCGCTATCAAAATGCTGTTTAACACCTCTATGAGCCGATTTAAAATGTTTTTTTTCTGTTCGTTTTGCTAGCAATACTTGTTCCTATAATTCAATGTTCGCTTTTGTTAATCTCCTAAAATTCCTTTTATGTAAGCACTACTTTTCCTGTATCTGCACATTATATGCATGATCATTATGAAACAACTTATTGGGCCTCATTACGAGGTGGGCGCAAAGGGATACCGGGCACCATTAAGGACATCGGTGCCGGTAATCCCTTAGCGCAATATTCCGAGGTCCCTTAGCGGGTCCCTTCCTTAACGCCTGGTTTTACCAGGCGTTATGGACGGGCCCGTTAAGGGACTTCAGAGCTAATAACGGTACCATTATTAGCGCCTTCCCCCTTCCCATTGAGCCTTATGGGGGCTCAAATGGGAATGGGGAATGGCTTTTTCAATGGGGACTTCCCGGTCCTGCAAAGGTCGGAATAGACTGGTAAATCCCCATTGAAAGAGGGCAGACTCGGTACCGGTATTGGATGTAGTCATGGCGCTAATAGCGCCATGACTACCTCCAACCTCGTAATGAGGCCCATTTTCTTTTCTCCTACAAGAATAAGAGGACATAGCAGACATACTTGTTTGAACAAAAGGGGTGAAAATCCCAGGGGCAAATGTCACATAAAGTTGATTAGATGGCAAAGTCTGCATACAAGTAATACAATCTTATTATATCTGTCTATATTTTTTCGGGTGCCAGATTAAACGATTCCCAGTTGCATTAACAAGTACTGAATATATGGAACCTTTTCTAAGCCATTTTGCAATGTTTGAACTTTAAAAGACATAGGGCCTCATTATGAGTATGGCGGTCCAGTAACAACGGTGCCGTTGTTAATGGACCGCCACACTCCAAGTTCTGCGAGCGGGTGCCTTTCCGCTCTCCAGGTCTGACCTGGTGGGTTCAAAGGCACCCACTCGCAGACCTTGACGGTAGCATTGGCACCATTATTAACGGTGCCGGTGCTACCGTCCTCCCCATTCCCATAGAGTCCTATGGGACTCGAATGAGAATGGGGAGTCCAGCCTTGCCTCCTCCTGTTTGGTCTACCAACTTGCTTTGCTCATGAAGTCAAGAATCTTGGTTGGTATTGGCAATCTAAACTAGGATGGGAGTCTCAGATAGGGGAAATAGTTAAGGCCATTTTCTATAGGCTTTGCCTATTACGATCAGTGTTGCCTTATATTGCTGCAGCGAATCATTCATATGTAGTCAATGCATTAGTTAATTCTACTCTTGATTATAAATGCCACCATTATTGAGTGACAGCTGTCCCACCCTGAGGCCACACAAAATAGTGTAGTTAGATTGGTTTTTCATCTGCCAATTTCCCAACAACGTAATTCTCTGCATTGGCTGCCAGTCAAGCAGAGGATTGAGTTTAAGAAGTTGTGCTTGGCCTTTAAATGCTTGCACGGCCTTGCACCACCTCATCTCTCTGAGAGAGTTCCTGCTGCTGCAACTGTACTTTCTCAGGCACTTCATGCTTGTGTTTTTAAGTGCACCTTCACTCAGCCTGGTCACGTAGCACAAAGACAGTTCAAAGGGTGAAAAAGCAAACAAATACGCAGTCTCTTCGCATGGTGCTGCTGGAACTGCACTTCCTCTCGCACTTTGTGCTCCCACATTCTCATTTAACTTCAGGAGTACTTCAGCTGCACGAATTATTCACCAGTGGTGTGAGAGTGGGCAGTCTGTGGCAGTCCCTCTCAGTTTCAGTCTTTCTACAGTGGCTACACTTCCTTCAAAACCAGAAGGCAGCAGCGAAGCGGAGCGGAGTGGTGTGAGAGTGGGCAGTCTGTGGCAGTCCCTCTCAGTTTCAGACTTTCTACAGTGGCTACACTTCCTTCAAAACCAGAAGGCAGCAGCGAAGCAGAGCGGAGTGGTATGAGAGTGGGCAGTTTGTGGCAGTCCCTCTCAGTTTCAGTCTTTCTACAGTGGCTACACTTCCTTCAAAACCAGAAGGCAGCAGCGAAGTGGAGCGGAGTGGTGTGAGAGTGGGCAGACTGTGGCAGTCTAATGGTGGCTAGGGCGGATGACGGAGACGCCCTGGACCTGAGACATAATATTTCTGGAGGTGAAGACGAACCACGAAGGTTGCGGAGTGCCAACAGCCCTTCGGCCCTCTTGCTGGCTTCATCCCTACTCACCGAAACGCTTCCAACCTTACATTTTAACACCTTATCCTGTGCAGGCTCTGTAAAGCGGCCAGGAGGTAAATTACATAACACCTCATCAAGACAATTGCCTAAACTAACGATTCAACATCAGCACACTACAAAAATAAATCAGCTTCCCCAGAAGCATAAACAAAAACTTTTACCAGAAGGATGGTTTGATCAGACGTCCGGATCTTCTTCGTCTGTGGACACTGCCAACAGGGTGAAGCACACGGAGGAGCTTGTCGCCTCCGGTATAGAGGTGGACCGTAGCATCGGAGAGTCCACATTGTTGGGGCCACAGTTTCCGATGGAGGACCGCGCGGGAGGACCCCCCCTCGTAGGAGGAGAGGCCTCCCGTGACGGAATCCGGGAGGAGCTGCTACCGGACCTCATGTGTGGAGAGGCAGCAAGTGGGGCCGGCCGCGGCTCCATGGGACGGCGGAACCACTGTGCAGCTTCTCCGCAGTGCCATCTGGAGACTGGGGCCAGCCGCGGAGGAAGTCCCAGCGAGGACGCGCAGCTCGCAGCTCGGTCTCTGTGCCTGCCTGACGACACGGAGGAGCCGGATGCACTCCTGGAACCTCGGGGTCCTGGCGACGAAACCAGAGTCTCTGGGATAGAGAGGCCTTTATCCCCACCTGCTCTTGGCATAGCGACGCCACAGCGCCACCAAGCGGCCAAAGACATTGTGACAGTGATTCCTTCGGTAAAAACTGTAAAGGCTCAAATTCACAATAGCTCGACCTCAACACGTTCTGTTTGTGATGAAATAGTTCATCATGAAAGAAACATCCCACAGTCACTAGAGGAGAAGCTCAAGACTGTGGGCCATCCTGTCGAAACAATTGTAATCTCGCCCACATTACCACCTTCTTCTGCGGCCCCCTTACATTCTGATACCAACGAACCAGTTACTGCCAAACCCAGGGATCTGAGAGAAGGCAGTAAACAAGGGGTCCCAATTAAACAACCACATGGAATTCCGTTTAGGCTGTTATCAAAAAAAAAAATCGATCTCCCCATGACTTCTAAGAGAACAACAGTAAAAAAGCCTTTGAAATCTATCAACTCGACAGCTTCATCGGCGAGTCTCCGTCTGGAAAACTCGTTGAAAACGCTTTTCCAAAGACAAGCCAAAAAGAAACTGCTCCACGCAGGGCTCGGGGAAATCTCGGATGCGGACTTGCTAGAAGCGCTTCTTGAACCCTTGCTTATAGCCTCAGCTGGCTCTCAGAAGAACATCCCTAGCAGTGGGTCCCTTGCATCTCCATTACATCAAAAAGAGCAACCAAAAGACACTTCCATCCCGGGGCTACCGGTTCAATTAGTCATCCCGGAACCCCAAGAACTTTGCTCAGAGGAACCACCAATAGTACCATCCTCATTACCTCATCAGGTGCTTGTCAGTGAAATCCCAGAGCCCCTTACTGAAGCCCTATTGTCTACGGACCATGACGTGCAAATCCAACCTTTACAGGGAAGTATGAACTCTATTCCCCAGACAGATCGAATAGCCCAGAAAACCGCCATTCCAGGGCCATTGGAAGAGATCTTTGAGAGAAGGAACTTGGCGACTAAGCCTTCTCCCCTGACCGTCCCTTTGGATATGGAAGCACACGAGGGAAATGGAAGTAAAGAGACTGTGATAGACCCCCGGGGGGGCCAAATGCCAAGGTTATCGACCCCTCAACACAAAGCAAAGGAAGTACCGCGGCTATGGCCTCCTCCTACTCCGGTGAGCTCCTTATTTAACAGAAGAGCAAGTGAGTCTTCCTACACTACCCCAAAGGAGTCTTCCTATACTATCCCAAAAGAGACTCCGGCAAAAAAAGCAGACTTTATGTACATCATGTCGGCTGTAACAATCGCATTAGCCCCATTTTGCAAGCTATATGAGGGAATTAATGATTCCTTGAAAGATCACACGTCTATTTCTGCGATGATGAACTCAAAGCTCATCTACCTAGAGGGCTACATTAATGCTCTGGAGAGAAGAAAAAACGACTTACCTGGCACTTCCTACCAAGCGGAGCCTACAGAACCTTTACTAGGCTTAAGAAATAACAACAAAGATAGGCCAAGGAAGGACGCAAGTTCTCAAACTCCGTCATGTGACATCTTGTGGCGCGAGCCTTCCAATTCGGATTGTGGGACGAGTCCCAAATCGGGTGCAAGTACTTCACAAGGCCTTAACTGCTTATTAACAGTTGGTCCGAATCTGAGTTGCACCAAGTCGGGAGAAAATGAAGTGATGTGTCTGGATGATACTCCCCCACTTAAAGACCAGTCAAGAATTAAATCTACTCAAGGCCTAAGCCAAAAATCACTGGGCTTAGGCCCGTCTTTTGGGGAGAACTCAGGTTTGAGAACTAAACAACAGACTCTCACCGCCCAGCCATGTCTAAAAACGGCACCTCTGTTTAAGCCAACCCACGTGACACAGCAACCTGACCGTCGTCAGAAGGAACCTCTACCAAAGAAGATCAAACTGCAGGCTGCGATGAAACCAGCATTAGCAACCATTTTAGACACTGGCAATCCCACCAAAGCGTTGCCTCAGCCAGTAAATGCATTAGTAGCCTCTCCCCTACATAAGGAATTAATGGACTTAAGTCAATACCTCGATGATTCCACTGATAGTCAACAGAATGACGTGACTTCCCATCTGCCTAAGCTGTCTCCCAGCCATCAGACAGTAACTAGGGATCTTTCAGGCTTCATTTCATTAGATGATCGATTCAAAACTTTAAGAACCAAGTATGGGGGTCCTGCCAGTAAGCCCACTGAAAAGAGAATGGAACAAAACCTGGACTCAGCCACACCTTCTCGTCGACCCCACACGGAATACAGATCGAGAGTCCACATCCAAACAAAAGATGACACAGCGGACAAATTTAAGGAATCTAAGTATTCTTATCAGAAGAAAGGACCCCACGACCATAAACATCAGGAGAGTGGGGATTACAGTTCCCATCAGAAGAAGAAGTTGTACCAAGAGGCAAACAGCCACAAGTCGTATCCATCGATCAAAATATGGCAACGGTCTGGTAACACAAAATATCTAGTGTTAAACAGACGCACAGTGCTGAGACTGCTACATAGCATCTCCTCCTTAAGAAATCTAAAATCAGAAGACCTTACAACGGTAAAACCTTCCCACGAGGGACATAAGGCCTACTGTTTGTTATACATATCATCAGAAAATGTGTCCACTTTGCTGGCAGCTGCAGCGGAGTCACTATACAAACAAGGGTTTGAGCTAACTCGACTCACACCTCCTAAAGTAGGTCATGAGAAGCCAAAAGTCTGCGTCACTGATCACAGACCAACAAATGAAGAACGTCGGCACCTTAACCCAAGGGTTGATTTGTCAAGTAAACTACTACCACCATCCAGGCGGATCAGGCCCAATCGTCACCTAACGGGCAAGATATCCACCCCAGCAACTTAATAACGACAAAGGCGACTACTCCACTAGAGGAAAATTAAAGGGCGACACAGGCAAGATCGAACTTTAACTCCACCACATGGGCCTGGTTACCCAAAGCTTTGACTACTCGTCTTCATAAATAGCCACCAGTTGTTTCAAAAACTGTCCAAGCACAACTTTCACTCTCCCTTGCGACCTGGAACACAAGAGGGTTTCTACACTTAACAACTCCCGGTGACATCAACCTAGGAGAATATGACATCCTTTGTCTTCAGGAAGTTTGGCTACAATCTAAACCCTCACTGGATGGTTTTGAACTCGCCTTTGTAGAAGCATTAGCAGGAAACAAAGGAAGGCCTTCCTCAGGCCTAATTGTTGCAGTCCGGATGGGAGTGGGACTAGAAATAACAAAAATCATATTGAAGTCCCCTTATGTCATCGCGGTACTCATTTCCTGCCTGCAAAGAGAGCCCGCCGAGGACCAGTATACACACACTTTTTTGCTAGTGATGTCCATTTATTGGAATCACAAAACGATGCAACAGACTGCACTATTCGACACAGTGACTTCTACACTGGACTCAGTATATCTAGAGTTCGGGATTTGTGACGTCATAGTATGCGGAGACTTAAATATCAATTGTCCAACCCCCAGTTCGATCGTCTCAAGTCCGCACAGATCATTCCTTGCAGACAAGGTCTAGCTTGGCACAAGTTGATGTTGGCCAGGCAACTGTTTAACACTGCATTTGCTCTCCCAGACTCCACTGCTTTACCATCATGGAAACGAGGCATGGCCCATTCAACAATAGACTATATCTTCGCCTCTGAATTTTTGCTAGCAAGGCTGACAGATTTCAGCATCCGCCAGACTAATCAAAGTGACCACAATCTCCTGGTTGTTAAATGGGCATTTACAAAACCAGCATTAGCCCATTACTCAGGTAGAATTGAACCGGAAGGAAAAGGCAACCGGGTTAGAGTTACAAAGGTAAACATTCGAGCATTTACTTCTTCATATGGAAGTGCGCAGGAAGCAGAGAAGGTTGACTACAGACCACTTTTGGAACCTCACAGAACCACGACAAAGAGCTTGAAGGGGATAAATTCAAAACAAATCCACGCTCACAATTTCGATGCCCTCGTGGTGGCCCAGCGAAACCTCCTTCGTAAAGCAAAAAGGACGGCCCTGAGAAACAACATGCCCTCTAATAGGGCGTATGCAAAAGAGGCTTCGAGAGCCTATAAAAGCTGGCTACGGGAGCACCGTTTAATATTATATCAACAAGACTCCGAAAACATGTTGGAACAAATCCAAAAATCCAACTCTAGAGAGTTTTGGAGTTTGGTTAACCCATGAGCTAAAGAGACAGCCTCAATGATGCTGAACAGCATTTCGGAAGCCTCTTGGATTGAGTTCTACTCGAAACTCTTTTGCTCTCCAGACATGGCCGAGCTCCCTTTAACACCCCAGACAAGAGCACCATGGGTTGATCTTTCAGACAGAACTGAAATCTTGGAAAAAATATCAAAACTGAAGAAATCAAGGGCCCCAGGCCCTGATGGTCTGTCAAATGAGAATGTGAAATCTGCACCAGAAGAATGGCCACATTTGCTGAGCTTAATATTCTACAAATGTACAACCTTTTGCACAATCCCGCCTACCTGGACCTCAGCGATTATTATCCCTATATTTAAAAAAGGTAGGAAAGATGATCCCAGGAACTTTCGCCCAGTGGCTCTGCTCGACGTTATAGGGAAGATCTACGGCTCCCTTTTGCTGGATCATTTCAACCAATGGGCAAAAAGTGCACCCTGTAACGATCATTTTCAATCTGGGTTTTAAAAGGGTGTAGGTACCAGCATAAACATTTTTATTCTCAGCCTTTTGAAAGCCAAAGCTCGTGAATCCAACAGGAACCTTTATCTGGCATTTATAGACCTTTCCCACGCCTTTGACCTTGTCAATCGCAGGAAACTCTGGGAGAAACTTACCAAATGGAACTGTCCACAGGAAATTCTAAATCCCATCAAGGCTCTCCATGCTTCCACTTCGGTACAGGTACGATTGAACACCAGAGGCCTGCTTTCGTCAGCTATAACTACTGACAGAGGAGTTAAACAGGGCTGCCCTTTAGCACCAGCCCTCTTCCTCTCATATTTTGGAGACTACAAAGAAACCATAATTGGTTTACGAGCATTTCCTCCAGAATTAGGCAAAGAGAAGATCCCAAGACTTCTGTACGTGGATGATCTTATCCAATTGGATCAGACCCCAATTGGCTTACAACGCCAGCTGGTTGCATTGAACACTTACAAAGTAAATAATGACTTAGAGATAAACAAACAGAAAACAAAGATCATGGTGTTGGGAAAAAATCTCCAAAGGAAAAAGAAGAACTTGTGGTTCCTGACAGGAAACAAAATTGAACAAGTGACAGAATTTAAATACCTGGGAGTCCTCATTGACTCCATAGCGAAAGATACAGCGATGCAACACCATCTTGTGGAAAAAATGAAAATACTAGTTTCTCAAGCGAAACTACTCGACAAAAAATATGGTCGCTTCTCACTGATGCCCCTACTTAAATTCTACCGGGGCAAAGTTATTCCAGCTATCACTTAAGGAGCCGACGCAATGCCATCTTTACCCAAGTCCCTATGGGCTAGATTGGAGAGTCTTTTTTGGTGTTCAGTCTTGAACTTACCATCATCAACTCCGATCGCCTTGATAAGACGCAAACTCTCCCTCTCCTCTCTAGACTCAATAGTCAAAAGGGCGTCAGTCATGCTGTACAGGAAGATCAAAGATCCTATTTCTGCTGCAATTTTTTTGATGGTTCAGGCTGAGATGAACCTACACAACTCAACGTTACTCTCCAAATGGGAGCTTATGTGCCTACATCAACTTGAAAATTGCGGCAGCTCGATGGAAGAACTGATGGGTAATCCAACAAAAACTAAAGCACGAATTGAAGAAATGGATTGGATAAATACATTGGACAAGGCATCTGAGTACAAACGTGCCACCCATTTACCTCCAACATGTAGAAAACTGAACGTAATCCAACCTTTTCTGATAAAACACCCAAGCATAAAAACTCGGAATACACTTCTTCGTGCAAGGTTAAATTTATTACCTACAAACGAAATTTTACATTCAAGAGGTCTTTCACCATCTAACACCTGCCGCTTTTGTAACGACCCCGACCAACCAGAAACATTACGTCATCTTTTGCTATTGTGTCCTGGTACAGACAAATTTAGATCCCCATATATATTGCACCATCTAAAGATTGCCTACCTGAGGGAAGAAGATCTTTGGTGGGAACGCTTAATAGGAGGCTTGAGACCTTCCTGGACCATAGCAGCCACAAAAATGTTGGACCAGATCTTTCTACAAGCACCACTACAGCCTCCCCAGAATGGGTTAACACAAACAGATTGTGGGGAGTGATCCTCTTCTGTCCTGTTCTGTTTGCCTTCGTCCTCACTTTTACCATCTGTGTTTCCACTCTGGCTTTCATTGTTAACCAGTTCTTCAGTTTCATCTTCTATCTTTTCTTTTTCTACTACTATTTTTGCTTTTACCTTCGCTTTTACTTTTGAAATCTTACGTTACCTTCTTCATCTTCTTGTAAAAATCACTTTGGTAATTATATACTCGTAATAAAAAAAAAACTAAAAAAAAATAATAATTCACCAACGCAGATGGAATCATTACTTTCTAGTACTGACATGTTTGTGCAGCCGCCATTTCTGGTCTGTGCTGACCGGCAGTCTAGCTTTGTACAATTATATGTTGTATTGTGTGGTACTTTTCACATATACTCCAGGATACTGCGGCATTGACTTCCAAATTGTGCGGCAAGAAAAAGGTAACACTGTGGCACAAATGTGTACATTTCCTGACATGTATACTTAATTAAAATAGTAAAAGGCAACTCGTAAATTTACAGAATTCCATTTCTATTGTCCTTGAAGACAAGCTCCCATAAAGGGAGTTCCTTCAGCCCGAGACCACTGCTGATGGGCTTTTGTGGAATTTCATGAATTGTGTAGTACATTTAAAAAATCACATGTTGCACTTTTTGTTGCAAGTTCAAAACCACTCTGAGCTGGATGTTCATTGTGTGGCAGTGCAGCTGGGCTAATTATGTTACTTCATACAGGCTTACAATGGACTGGTTGATGCCTCTGCAAAATGCTGTCCTTAATTGATTGTTTCTTTGACTTATGTACTCTTTATTTTGCATATAGTTATATCACACAAGAACACTTTTAAGATCAAAAGATAGGTTCTAGGAATACTAGTTTACTTGTTTTCCATTTAATGTGTATGCTACCAATGTCCCTAGGCAGAAGAACACCCTATCGTTACAGTGTGTCGCAGTCCCTTACAGCATTAACAAACAGGTAAAATGGTTGAACCAAGTCTGCCTCGTTTACATGAAAATTTCCTAGAGGAAGTATTTCCTTAGGGCACAGGGGCCGTATTCTTGCTTTATTCACCATCAAGGGAGTGTGCGCATGTGGCGGCGAACAGATGTTTGTATATGGTTCAACACAAGGCTGTAAAAATCAATTATGTGGATTCCAGCTAAAAACTATTTTTATATGATTAAATGTTATGGGACCTATAACTTCTTGTAAATTAGGCACTCAGTTTTCAAATACTATTGTTTTACGCCAAATGAGTAGGGCAAACAAAAAAAAACAATCAGAAGGAGGAGTTTCGATGTTCTCTGCTAAAAGATGTTCGTTGAGATCCCATATTTCCTTTAGAGATATCGTGCATTAGGATGGTCGACCGGTTTCGATGACGAGCTGGTTCTGGTCATCTTCTTCAGGACCTGTCGTTTGGATACGTCTTGGATACGTCTTTTCAGATCGCCTTGTCCATCGGATGTGGCGGTGCCTCCACATCCAACCTTGAGCCCAAATGTGATGTGAGTCCATCTGGGCTGCTTTCACTTTTTTGTTCTAATTTTGCAATGCTCAGTGAATTCCTCTGATGGTTCACGGCCGGGTCCCCATAACTATGGGGAGCTCCTCTGGAAGCGGAGTGCTGCAGCAGCCTAACTAGCTTTGTACAATGAAATGTTGAATTGTGTGTACTTTTCAGAAATACTCCAGGGTACTGTGGCATTGATTTCCAAATTGTGCGGCAAGAAAAAAGGTAACAATGTCACACAAATGTGTGCATTTTGTGACATATATACTTAATTAAAATAGTAAAAGGCAAGTGCGGCTAGGCTAATTGTGTTAATTCATACCAGCTTACAATTGACTGGTTGGTGCCTCTGCAAAATGCTGTCCTTAATTGAATGTTTCTTTGATTTACGTACTCTGTCTTTTGCACCATCAACTCTCATCCCATTCTCTCACAGGGAAAGCCAGCACGAGGTAAGAGCAGAGGTGTGAAAGCGGCATAATACATTGAAGTAATGATCATAGTTCTCAATGGACCCCTCAGCATTGATATCGAAATACCCTATTATTTATTATCTGTCTTCATTATTGGATCATAAGCAGCATGCCAGCCGTGGCCCACTAAATCTTACCAATTCTCCACTGACATTTGCTCTCCTCATTAAGCAACATTTACACATCATTTATCTTACATCTAGGTGCCGGTCTAAATTCATTTTACATTTTTCCTCTGCCTTGTCTCACCAACAACATTCACCTTTTTACGGTCCTTAGTGAAAACATTTTAAAACGATTAAAAAAAAGATCAATTTAGAAAGACCGCTCTCTGACCGCACAGATGCGTGCACGGGCTGACAGGCACATCGGGAACCGGAAGAGCCGTTGCGGGAGAACAGGTAAGTGTTGAGGTGCGTGTGTTTATGTGTGTGTGTTGCGTGTTTGTGTGTTGCGTGTTTGTGTGTGTGTTTTTGGGATAGGTAATTTCTGGGGTGGGGAGGGAGATGGCGGCGGGTGAAGAAGAGTGGAGTGAAGCCCCCCTTTATTTAGAAGACATCAGGCCAGAGAGGGGAGGGTTGGAGGGCAAGGAAATGGGATACTTTAGCTTTTTGCAAGCTGCCTAAAATCGGCCGAAAAAGATGTGTCTTTTTCTAAGGCGGCCAACAAAAGGTGGAAATATCACATAGAACCCTTTTTACAGGGACACTTCTACCTCTGACTTGCGAGTCCCACATTATAGCAATCCCAGGTACTGAAGTATGCATATCTTCCAGGATTACCCCACCATGTTTGCAAGCCCCTCACACACACACACACACACACACACACACTAGACCAGTTTGCCTTATACTACACCAAAGCTGGCTTGGAAAGGAAATCTGTGTATTATCACAACACAAACATCCAGGGGTGGACTGGGAACTAAAAGAGGCCCTGGAAATAATTATTGGGGACCAAAAGAGGCCCTGGAAATAATTTGCACAGTGGCCCAATATGACACATTTTTAGCAACTCCAATGCTTTTCCTATGAGAAAATTTGGAAATAGCACACAAAAGAGGACCAGAGTACAGGGGCCCACCGGGAAATCTCCAGAGTTCTCTATAGGCCAGTCCACCACAGCAAACATCTTTGTACCACCTCGCTCTGGAATTACGTCCATATATTTTGGACTAACAGGCATCCATACTAATAGCAAACAATCTCCTCCCTGTTGCACCCCAGCCCCACACCCCGCCTGAAACCTTTCTTCCCACGTTCTCAACATTTTACTGCACCCTTTTTGTACCCTCTTTCTTCCACCACACTATGGTCTGGTTTGCCCAGTTGGGGACATAATTCACCACTTTACGAACAATGGAATGCGCTTCGAAACTTCCACAGTGGTAATTCTGCACAGTACAAAAGCAGATGAACATAAAGTTCTGCAACGGAAAGACATGCGGCACACCACAGCTATATATATGTTATTAAAATTATATATTAGGCAGCAAACAGAGCGGGCTTAATATGTCTTTCCCCAAAAGGTGGCAGTGGCTGTTGCCCCAAAGCAACACCCTTCAGGAACCTGGTTGGGAGACTCCCAGGACCCCCTTGTTAATTTGCATATTTAAGTGGTTCTCACCCTAAGTTACTAGGGTGATCCATACGTGGATCCCTTGCTCACTATTCTTAGAGAGGCACAGCTCCACCACACTGATGAGGTCCAACTAGACCAAAACACTTGTCTGGGGTTTCTGTTGGTACTCTTGTTCAGAGGAGAATTGCCTAACATTTCAGTGCTGGACTACCCCAGGGCAGGACAAAGACTGATATGTTTTGGATATTTCTCCTCTGTAAAAGATAGTGAGCTAAAGAATCTGGGTAAGGATCTCATAACCAGGACTAATGTCTAGGCGAGGGACTCCCAGGGCCACCCTTGTTAATTTGGAAGAGGCCAGTAACATAACTATTCCAATATCTTTCAGCAACAGCCTAAAAACGTGACATTCCACTAATTTTTCTTTGGCATTTTGAATAATGTGTCACACATTGGGGCTCGTTTTAAAAATAAATGCTAACTGCATGCATAGGACCTCTAATAATGGTTCTTATGTGATGTTGTTGGGTCCCCTGTATGCAATTTTCTACTTCTGCACAACTGGGTGCAAAAACAAAAACAAGCAAAATCGCCTTTACTCTTTACAATTACTCTCCATTTGGTAAAAGATGCAATAACGCTTTGCAGACTGCATTTACAAAAGAATCTTATATATATAGCATGTTTTTTTATCACGTTCTAAATGCAAGCAGATAGCATAGCTTTCGACTTGCATGAATATCTCATGATGCAGGCATACAACAAAGAGTGTTTGCAGGAGGAGTGGGAAAGATTAGGAGTAAAAAGATTTTCCTTTCTTTCTCCTCTTCTGCCTGCACAATATTTTCAAAATGCCCCCGAATCGTCAAATACGTGTAGAAACGGTGTGTTAACAAATTTGTCAAATCGAGACATTGATGTATTACACACCAAACAACAAAATAGTCTGAACGACACTCAACCTAGAGGAACTCAACACATTATTGAAGAAGACCAATGCACACTAAGAATCCCTACAGCCCCCTAACCAGGATAATATAACCTGCATCCTTCACACTGGATCACTGAAGAATTGGACAAACTGGCCTTCCTGAAAAGGTTTGCCAATTTTACAAAAAACAAGCTTCTATTTTGCACACACCCAAACTGCAACCACTCAAAAAGATCAACAGGACACAAAAACAGACTTGGAGGAAAAGCTTCAACAAAGACGACAACCCTGCATACAAATGATATGTGGGGCATATAATGCAGCTATTCAGGAAGCAAAGAAGCCCCACTACAAGCAATGTGTCGCACTAGCATCATATCCACAGAAAAATATATTCCATGTTGTCAAGGAGACGAGAAGCTCCTGCAACCCCACTCCAATCCAATTGCAAGAGATGTGTGACAACATACCCCTGATTTCAGGAGCCAAGTAAAGGCTATTCAACAGAACTTAGATGCGATACCCGCTGACCAGCAGCAGGCAACAGTATCTGGGGGTAACATGCCTGTGGCAGTCCTACCTTCTGTTAATTACTATAAACCCATCACACAAAATGGAATTCACCTAATTAGTAGTGGTGAGTAACAAAACCAACACACCCCTGCACTTCAGCAATATTCAATGATTTCCCCACCAAAAGAAAACTTACCCGCCCACTTCCAACACTAAGTAAATGATCACTGGCACAAGATCTAGTTTGAGATTTGAAGACTATATTTGTCAAATCTCTGATCAATAGTACAATAGGAAAACCAGAAAGCCAAACAAGGTACCACCCCATCTTCACAAACCTTATCCAGTGAAAGTACTCAGTGTGTACGTATGCAGCGAAATTCAGATCCACTTTGAATAAAACAACACCCTGCACTACACAGGTTGACTTCAGATATATCAGAGGAACCAAATCGGTATGAGCTGATCTGCAGAGTAACGTAGATGCCAACATACTCCTGGTACGTATTTTTCGAGACATCCCTGCAGCTTTCCAAACCATCAACTGTACCTGCCTGAACAAAGACTAAACAAAGCAGGTCTGGGCAGCACAGTTCTACTGTGGATGAAACTTTTACTCAAGGATAGAACAGGCAGCACATGGTTAAGCCATTTTCCATCAAATATACACAATATCGCCAGTGTGGTAGCTCAACAGTCAACTTTACCTCCTCTCCTGTTAATATCTACATTGCACCACTGATGCAGGGTCAAGGCCTCACATTTTATAATTCCACTTCTGACTTACAAATCATCTTGAGAAACTCTCAACAACAACACCGTCTCTGACCTCTCGCCATATCACACTCATGTAAACTTGTGGATGATGAGAAACATCCTGAAACTCGACCGGAACAAAAGGGAAATCCGTATTTGCCTTACAAAACTACCACCCTCTACAACCCTATGAAGTCCTGCAGAGGTGAGTGAGTGCCTGGAAACATTCAACATGGCCAAGAACCTTCGAAATTTGACAGACATGAGCCTCATTACAAGGTTGGCGGTAACCTGCCGGTGCTGTTGCCGCTGACCTCGAAACACTGAATCTGCTGCCTGACTTCCCAGTGCCACCGAGACATTACAAGTCCAGATGGAGCGGGAAGTCAGGCGGCAGATTCACTGACTTCCCATTCGAGTGGCGTCCCATCCGACTCCATGGGAGTGGGGAGACAGAAGCAGCGGCACTGTTGCTAATGGTGCCAGTGCTTCCGCGACGACTCTGCTTACCTGGGCCGATGCGCCCGGCAGGGTCAGACCTGCTGGGTGCTACTGCCCCTGCAGGGAGACTCTTAGTGTGGCAGTCCGGAAACTGTTTCCAGACTGCCACACTCGAAAATAGACCCATTGAACTAATACTATAGTCTGAAATCAGCTCCTTGGACAAGAAATGTTTCTTCCACCTGCACCCAGTCAGGCGTACAAACATGCCTTTACTTACCGTCCCACCCAGGGCACACATGGTCACATCCATTGTCCTAAAAAGGTTTGACAATCTTAACAGCTCACATCCCAGAACACCTACTGATAATATCACAGAGAATTCAGACCACAGCAACAGCAAGAATGCCACTACATCTCAACAGAGGATACCTCATTACGCTTGCACTCGGAACTCTCCACTGGCTGCCAGGTATGAAAATAGTGAATTCCACAACTCTTTACTTGACCCATTATGACCGTCACAGATGTGGTGTTGAATCATCCAAAGGAAAATCACACCTCACCAGCGAATGAGGCCTCCAAGGCAAGGTAGTGATCTACTCCTAACGGCTCCAACGTCGAGCAGATAGTGACAAAGAGGAGTCTTGTTTACAAATCTGACCTCTAAATTCTGGACCTCACAGCAAAAGGAAATGAGCACACTTCAGGACCACCAACACTATCGAAAAATCATTGAATCCCTGGATTACACTATTATCTTGTCCAGCCAATAAACAGCTCTGGAAACATAAGATACTGTACATGGCAATTTTGCAAGCATTTGCGGCACAACTTTTGTTGTTTACTATGCACTGACCAGTCATCCAGAAGACATTCAGAAGTTCAGAATTTGGGACTTATGTCACACCAGATAGTGTGTTTGCAGACTGGTCAATGATGTTGTGAATAACTTCAGTTGCTATCATTGACTAGCTCAAAACATTACACCCCACCTTTCTGCTAACTTTAGGGCTTTCCTGGTGAAAGGCAGTATCCCCCTATTGTGGAACAAGTGAGTGTGATTCGGCTCATCTGAAACCAAGTGAGCACTTTCCTCTGACCCTTAAGGCCATGTAGGTGCTATGTGTTCCTTTGCATATCCAATTGAAGGCAGACTCGGTGCATCACAAGGAAGTGTGACAAAGGAATCTGCCAAAGTAGCTCTGCGATCCCGCGCCGCGATTTCCTGGCCATACCCAAGGGAAAGTAAGTAGAATTTAGGGGGATGAACTGGAATTGCAAGGCCCAAGTCTCCATAAGAAACCAGCTGATCTAAGAATGGTGGATGAAGACCAGTATCATTGTTGCAAGAAATGTAAAACTTGTCTTTTCCATGTAGTAGCATTTACCTTCCATTGAACTCTGCTGATGAATAGACCCTTGCTTATTCGAGTCATGGTTTTGGCATGCTTCATGCGTGTAATGTTTAAGCTGACTTTGGGTGTTCATGTGGCGCACAGCAAGCACCTGGAAAAACACATGAATACATACATGCATGCATGCATACATACCTACATACATTACTATTAAGAGGGCAGCAACCATTCACATGGGTAGGATCTGGTTCATTGAAACTGTAACCCACAGATTTAAACTGATTAAAACTGTGACTTAAGTGAGGGTGCCACAGGGCGCTTGGCACCAGACGGAGCTCAATTCAGCAACTGTTATGGTGGAGTTTTTTGCAGACTTAGCTTTCAGGGCCGCCATCAGCAGATCTCACAGATGTCACAAGTCAGCCATTTCAGAGCAGAGCTCCAGGTAAGAAAGTGTATTTAGTGCACCGCTTGCCCTCAGATATCTTGGAGGTTTGGGGGCAGGATGTGCGAAGCGTTGGATTGTCCCCATTGACGTCGATTGTAACTCCTCCCTTGCTGCAAGGCCACTGGGGGAGATTTTGGGGGAAATTCAGTTGGGCCACCAGCAGGAATGAGGAGCAGTGGTGAGGGTGACTAAGAAGACAGTTCTCACCTCATACAGATCCAGGGAGATAGTAAGTGATTTTTGCCCAAATAATATACATAACTATATGCACAGCTCTAGAGAGGATAAATGATTCTCTACAGACTTCGCCCTGCCCACCTCTTACCTTATCCATTCGTAGAATCTCATTATTGTGATCTCTGGTATCAAATTGTGGTGTCCGGTCAAAGGATCGAATGCAAAAGGATTGAATGCAATAGGGTCGAGTCAATAGGACCTAAAACAAAAGGGTTGAATTTTTTCTTAAATGTATTTTTTTTTTTGGGTTTCCGTATAGGAAAAAAAGGTGATTTTTACACCAAAAATGGGGGTTTGGCGGGGGAACCCCTCAAACAAAAAAAACAAAAAAATGTGACCCTTTTGTTTTCGGTCCTTTTGATTCGACCCTATTGTATTTAGATCCTTTTGATTCGATCCTTTGACCTACAATCTCAAATTGTATTGCACAACATGATCAGAAAAATGAGGCACCTATTGTGCATTCAAAAGTCATACCTTCAAGAAGTGTTTTCTGAAAAACATATAAATATTCTTCCTTTCTTGAAAAGGAGTGGGAAGGCTTCTCTGTTCTTTAATGCCATAAGTTCTTCCTGTTCAAAAGAGAGGCAATAGCTGTTTAAAATGGCCGCCCTCCAGGACGGGGCTGCTGTGTCATTAGTTTGCCTGCAGTGCCCAAGCCATCCAAGGAGACAGACTTGATTTGGAAGCTCTGTTGGCAGGACCAGGCCAGCCTGTTCACTGTGGACACTGGACAGTCCCAGGGGTCTGAATAGTTTATTTCTGATCTGATGGGCTGTGTGTAGGTGGACCCAAAAAGTTGTTTACACCTGAGCGGTGCTCGAGTCTCTGGAGCAGAACACTTAATACTGACACGCTTGAGTAAAGTGTCCATAAATATCAACAGACCCAGCACTTGGAATAAACCGCATATCATGCATGCACTGTACAAAACGTTCACCCTCGCACTTCCCCATGTAGGTGTCCTGCCAGCACTGTGGTATGCACATTGATGAAAGTGAGTTATTTGGTTTGTAGTGTCCAATTGAAGCATAGCATATGAAACATGGATAGGGTGTCGCCCCCAACTCCATCTGCCCATAGATTATGTTTCCATCATAGAAAATATAAAGTGCAAACACAAAATAAACTAGTCCAATTGCATCAAAAAGAAACTACCAAAGCGGTTGAAAAGGAAACCCTTTCTGACCTTTTGCTTTCATGTTGTAGAGTGTGCCAAGTCATTTTGGCACTGAATGTTATTATTTCAAGGCTTTTACTTGAAAAAGAATATCAAATCGTAAATACCATACTCGCTCCTGTGACCTGTGTCTGGCAGACATACCTCTCATGTTGTTTCTGGTGTAGGAGGGTTCATTTCCATATGAAGTTGACCAAACATAGAAAGGTGAGCTTCACGGTGGGACTGTTGGAGAGTTGTTCTCATTTGGCTACTGTGCATGTACTCATTTCCTATAGCACCCGGGGCGGGGGCAGCAACCAATCAGGTTACGCAGATCGTGGGCTGAATGCCATGATCGAAGCCCATGTTCCGAGTAATTGATGGCTGCGTCCAGCGCCCCGCCATTGTCCCCCACCCTCCCTTCCCATCCCCTTTGTTTTCCCGTCCCTCCCACCCCACTTACCTGATGCCTTCAGCGGCGGCGGTGCCCTTGCCGCCACGCTGCTCCGTCTCCCTTCTGGCTGCCATGAAAATGCAAGAGGGTCTCTGCTTGGATCCCTGTCTTCCAGCTCTGTGGTGGCATCTTGAGTCTGTTTTTTGTATGAATGAAAGGGGCGCCAGCAGGCGTCCCTTTCATTCATACAAAAAGCATTACTATCAGCATCCTGGGTTTCCGGATTGCAAACCTGGGGTGCTAATAGCCATAATGGCACCGAGACCCTAGCTAATGTCCCTCGCAACAAAGGCCCTGGGCCATTACCATCCGTTTGAGCCCATGCAATGGGTGCATATGGCTTAAATTCAAAGGGGGGTGGGCATATCTATATTCGCTCCAAATAACTGTGAAACACATGTATGAAACAATGGCTTAAAACCAACAAACACGTCAGGCTCTCTCATTACAGCTGTCAATACCACATTGGTCTGCGTAGAACCAGTATGCATCATGTTGCATCTTGCCTTAATTAATGGAAGCACCACCTCCAGGGGGTTCTATGTCATATCAATGACAGTCGTTTTTTCCAGGTTTAAAACATTTTGCTGAAAAAAGCCATTGAAATATGTTTCTTTTTATTTTGGAGGGTTCCCACCCAATTCTCCCCTCCACCATCTATTGTGTACTGTTCCTGACCCCCCAACCCTTGAGTTTTTTGGCAAAGTGTTTTCGTAAAAGCACTAGTCAAAATGTCGATGAAACAATGTCGTACCCCCCAGGGGTCGTACTGGGAAGGGAAAGCACGAGGGCAAGTGCCCCCTGGTGTGGTCGGGCTGTTGCTTCCTGGGTCAGGGCTGCAATATGTAAAACAAAAAAGAACAAAAGAGAAAATCCTTCAGGATGTAGCCTGCCTATAAGGAACAGAGTGCTGCAAGGCCTTCTCTGCTTCTGTGTACATGGCGTGAAACACTCCTGTTGATTTTAACACATTTCTTATGGGTGTTAATGACTCAGAGAAAATGTTGGCCTGCATGCTGGGAAATAATAGTACGAGATTCTGGCAGTTGATTAAGCCAAGGGGAACAGACCAATACCTCCAAATCCAACCAATATCTGAAGATGCATCGGTTTCTTACTTTTATATAAAGAAGGGGGTTTTGGAGGAGTTCCAAATCTGAACACGTTGGTTGGTGGAGGGCCCTTACTTGGACCCTCGATGATATTACACAATTGATTAAATGTAGTAAATCGAATGCGCCCTGGCCTGATGGTTTGACCAATTTGACTTTCAAATCGAACGTTCTGCTCTGGGCCCAACTTTTGTCATCTTTGTTTGGTAACATTTTGGTAACTAGGAAGCTCTCGGCGAATTGGTATAAGGTCTTGATTGTCTTAACCTTTAAGGGAGGTGACAGATTGTCCCCAACGCAATACCGTCTGATTTCTTTGTTGGATGCCTCAAACAAAATGTTTGCCAAAATGATCCTGAAGGAATTACAAGACTGGGCTAGGGGTGCTAATTGTTTGGACCCCAATCAGGCAGATTTTAAGAAGGGGTGCGAACGGCACTAAATAGCTTTGTTTTGGCGCTTTTGGATGTGCAAGCAAAGGATCAAGGGAGGCCAGTTTATTTGGCCTTCCTGGATATTAGTAAAGCTTTTGACCATCCTCTGGAAGAGTCTTTCGGATAGCGGATGCCCCCAAGTGCTGATCAGCATTTTGGAGGCTCTGCATCGTGCAACAAAATTAGACTTGATTCTCATGGTGCTTTCTCTCGCTGGATAAAGACAAACATGGGACTGCGACAGGGGGGTGTCCCACGACCGTTTTTATTCTGTTTTTACATAAAGAACATGTTTGCGTGTTGGAAAACTTCTAGGGCAAACCCGCCTAACCTGTGAAACCTGGCAGTACAATACTTAGCCTACGCAGATGACGTTGTTATCTGTGACATGACTCTGATAGGCCTGCAAAGAGCCTTCAAGGCGGTTGAGGATTTATCTTTCAATTAACACCTTGAAACCTAAAGTTTTGGTGCTCAACAAAGTGAAGAGCAAATGGAAGAAATATGGTTGGGATATACAAGGTCACGCTTTAGAGGTGGTTAATTCATATAAATATCTAGGCTTGTGCATTTATGACAGACGCAGTAAAAAGGTGCCTGAAGCTGAATTTGATTTGGAATTTCTGGCAGCGACTAGCCAATTGATGAAATTCGATTACAAGTTTGGAAGGTTTTCATTTTTACCTGTCTTAAAATTGTATAAACAGGAGAATGTCCCAAAGCTAGTATGTGGCGCACAAAGAAGGAAAGACAGGGTTTGTTGGACAAGGTTAGAGGCCATGTTATGGAGACTGGTGCTGCGTTTACCGGCCTCAGTCAATATTGCAGGAATTCTTTATGAATTGGGGCAATTGCCAATTCAGACTGTGATTGAGTGGGAAAGCTTCAGTTGAATACTGGTGTCGTCTCACCTCCAAATGCCTCGTTCTACATTTACCTGAATGGATTGTGGGTTAAAGATACTTGTAAGTTATTGAAGAATTGGGGCGTATGGTGTACGGAGACTCTTTCAAAAACAGATGCAACAATGGACGAGTTATAAAGGAATCCTAACAAATTAAAGCAGAAATCCTTTAGATATGTGTGGATATAGCTTAGGGCTGTTTTGTTGGAATATCATTGCTTTAATGATCATTTTACCTGGACACTGAAGCATTATAACACCCCAGGCCCTTATCTGAGAAAGCATCCATCCAAGGCATTTAGGAACCAAATGTTGAGGCTAAAGTTAAATCTGTTCCTCACTATGGATGTTTTGGGCAAAAGGAGAAAGGTCCCTCATGCGGCGGGAAAGGCTCTGCAGGTATTGTGCTTTAAATGACAAAACTCTAAAACATTTGTGTATATCTTGACCAGCTCTGCATCTGTTGTGAGAGGAAAACACTGTGCTGTCTGTATGCATACTTCAGGAGAATTTATGGATTAGAATCCTCAATACAAATGAGATTTCCCTGTCTATTAGGTTACTAACATTTTTGAAAACTGTTTTGGTAAAGGAGAAAGGGTTACTATGCTCCTTCTCGTACTCACCCTCAGCATCGTTTAGATACTAAATGGATGGAAGCTGTCAATAAACCTCAATCCGTGTTATTAGTATGTTCACTTGCTGCTGATTTAGTACCATTTTAGTACTTTTTACATGTTTAAACTGTTTTAGTGATAAGATTCATTAGGACTGTTAATGATTTGTGATAATTCTTATATTTTTGAAGTTAAGCAATTAAAGTGTTAACTCTAAAGTTTTAACTCTGCAAAGATCTGTCATTTCAAGTAATTCATTGATTGATTGTGTTTCCTGTGATTTTAAGTGTCTATAATCGATGTGTGAAAAGTTCAGTTTTGTACTTAACACACAATAAATAAATAATAAAATGTAACACATCGGCAGCTAATATGCCTGGGTGGCTCCCACATGTGAGATTCCACAGTGAGTGAGAGGGAGACAAGCCTAACTGGCGGGTGCATGTTTATGCCACCCACGGGCACTCCATGCATTTGAATGTCTGTGACCCTGGATGGTAATGTTGGCACCACTGTGGCCCATACGCCAATGTTTTTTTATGATCCTCAGCAGATTGTCATGATTACTTTTTTTGCTGAGCAGGTAAGTTTCCAAATCTTATTGTGCTGCATCCATGTTTTCTTTTATTTATTGTATTGTCTTTTCCAGAATACTCTCACGAGAACCCCAAAAGAGATACATACAAACCAACAACATACACAAATTTGCACTCGGCACTAGCCATTGGCGAGTGATATATCACTCTTGGAGAGAATTAAATAGGGTGCTGTGTTCATGTGGAGAACTGAAAGGGTGAGTGACTTTGTGCCTGCAGCATAACATTCTTATCCCTTTAATATTATACACATATATGTGGATACATGAGCACACAGATGCATCCTTCCACATATACTTTACACAGCCACAAAACCACATCACATAACCAAAGTCACACAAGATGAAGCACACATACACACACACACACACCACCGTCCATTTAACCCCAAATAGACATACACAGTCACCCTTACTCCCTCTTCATCACCAGCTTCCAGGCAGACTCGCCTCACAGTCCCCTCTGCCTCCATGACTTTAACTGTAGAGCCAACTTTCCAATGGAATGCAACTTAGATGCGCAATGAAAGCCAAGTACCCTCTGTATTTATCTCTGCGTTGTTCAAGTACCGACCCCAGTGCCACAATTACCAGAAAGACCTTAACCACAGCTTCTTGTCGTGTCTGACAAAGTCTGACTGGAAGATCAAGGTTGTCTTCCATCTACATGTGAGTCAAGGCAAAAAGGGTGGTCAGGTTCAAGGAAGGGGGGAAGACAAGGAATTGGTGACTGGGCAATATGGTCAAGCGGAGGGGACGTGCAGGCGAAGGAGATTGGGTTAAGACAAGGAACAAAAGGGGAATGGAGGTCTAAAAGTTCATTATAAGGGAAGTGGAGTCAAGAGTCAATAGGGTGAGGTGCATGGAAAGGGCACCATAGGTGATGAGGATGGGAAATGGGGTAAAGTAGACAAAAGCATGATTCTGATAAGGTAGCTCAGCAGATTGAGTAACTGTTGCTGGGATCTCTGCCTAACCTACATGTTACTGCACCCAACTGTGGAGCTCACTCGCCCTCTTTCCTTTTTCTGCCAAGGTGATGCATACTTGATTTTTAACATGTGTTTCTATTAGGATTTGTCATATATTTTGTCAAAAAGCTTCATCATGTGACTTGGTTATTTGAAAACCAGCTTTATTAAGCATTATACTAGTTTAGCACTTGAATAAGATCTTTTCAGAGAGAATTTTGTTGCATCGTATCATGAAGATGGAATAGAAGTACATTGCAAACTAAGGAACCAGGACTCCATTCCCAGCCTCGACACTTCACATATTATGTGATACTGAGCAAATAACATTACCTCACTGTGCCTTATTTGTCCTTATCTTTCAAAGTTAGGATTGGCTAGCAGTGATTTTGTTGTGTGTGTGCTGTAGGGAAAAACACAGGCATGTGGGTTTATTGCATCTAGTGTTACTCCATAAATAATTGTAATGTTAACCATTTCTATAATGTGTACTGGTTGGGAGGCAGGATGCCAAGTGACGGTGTTAAGTTATGGGAGGCTGTGTAAACAGGGTGGAACAGGTTTTATGTAGTGGGGTGGGAAGGTAGGAAGCCAAGTATGGGTCGTTTGCCATGACATCTTGTGTTTGGCCCTAAGATTTAAGCTAGACCCCCTGGCTTGGCGCTGTCCTGGCTCTTCCAATGACTTCTCTATCTTCCCCTCCACTTTGCATTGGTTTAAAACTAAAGATGGGATGGGATGGCAGAAGGTATAGCCTGCAGCCAAACTACAACTGGGATACCAGGACACATGGGTTCAAATCTCAGTGTTCTCATTTCAACAAATCACATTATCCTGGTCAAATCATGTTACTACTTTTGGTATGTTGGAGAGGTTCCCTTAGGCCCAGGTCTCTAAGGATCAAAGCAAATAACTGAAAGACATGTGGCATCCAGTCTTCAGGTTATAAAAGCAGAGTAATATCAAACATTTCAACCAAATATTTATAGATAGATCATTTTCTGGGTTGTTTTTGTGGGTATCAGGTTGGCATTGAGTTTACTTGCTCTAGAAGTTGGTGCTGCTATATGGCATTCTTGGGCAACTACACCAAGGGCCATTAAATTCTATTTGCCCCCTGGCCAAACGTTGCCAGCTTTCCCCTCATCACATCTCTAGGCCCAATATTCACCCGATTAATTGTTCGTATGTTATCGTGTAAACATCACGCGGCAACGTTTTGGTCAGGGCTGCTTGAGATGAGCCCATCTCGGTGGTGTGACCGATTTTGCAAGTGCCGATGAGCTGAATCCTATGTTAATCTAAAGACCCAGATGGCATGATACACATCATCAGTTCCCCTTTCAGATCTGGCTAGAAAGAGCTCGCTAGAGCTACCGGAGAGACACCGATGAGAGCGCAGCACTGCACCAGGCTACTGCTCTGCGATGCATAATGCACGCATCCTCGCAAGAGCTCTTTTAAAGCCGGAGCCATTTTTAGGCGTAAATGGCGCTAAATTGAGGCAAGATTTGTGAATAGTGCTGTTAAAAGACTTTTTTTCCCACATCGCTTGAAGGAGCCAATTTCTATTTAAAAAAACACAAGAAATAGTGACCATTTGTGAAATGGATGCTGGCCAGAAAAAATAAACAATAGAACAAATAAGGCTGCTGTGGAAAGAGGGAGTTTGCCATTCTTACAGAGAAGAAAGGCAAGCTTTGGGACTTCCCTTATGTTATAAATCTACAATCACAAGCGTTGGCAAAGCCAATGGCTCTGCATTTAAAAGGGGCCTTTTTTGTAATCTGGGGCTTTGCGAAAGAAGTACTCTCTACATTTACAAAATGCAAGCCTATTGGCTTTGCCAATGCTTATTCAATTGTATTATGATTGTTCTAATGTTTCAGGAAACGGGAAATGAACCAATGTTCATTATATTGATCAGAACTGGCATTTGAGAAGTCAGCCAATTGTGAGCGTGCATATGGATACTTGAGATGAACCAGCAGAGTGATGAAGATGATGCAAACAGCAGCAGTGAAGGATGCAGGGGAGAGCAACCTTCACTAGATGCTGGTCATGTAGAGCCTGGTTGCAGTGACCACAAGCTGCCACCAACACAATAACCAAGGACCGGCCTTAGTAACAGAACTGGTCATTGAGGCCCTCTCACCAATCTGTGCAGGGCATTCCCCACAAAACCTAGTTTCTCGGTCAGTTTAGGGAGCACATCAATCTGCCTGCCCCCTAAACTCCCTGAAAACAGAAAACATAATGTTTTTATTTTATTTAAAAAAAAATGTGTATATGGTTTACATGTGAAACCTTTGCAATCAAATTCAACTAAGTACATTAATGGTTAAAATACAATCATCACCACATATTACAAAATAGAAGAGGTAAAGGGGCTGATTCATGGAATTTGTGCGCCAAAAAAAACGGGGATTTGTGCGCCATTCTGCCCCCAAATCCCCATTTGCGGGCAGAATGGGGCACAAATCCTCGTTTTTCGGCGCACAAATTCCATGATTCAGCCCCAAAAAGGCATAAGAAAGAATTTCATAAAATGCATTTCATCATTGCCCGATTTTACACACAAGGAGCCTTCATATACATAAATTACTCAAATGTCCTAAATGTAATAACTCAAGAGAAGAGAAATAGAGGGGGGCCAGTACACTTTAGCCAACTTATAAACTATACCATGGATTTAAAGTTGACTATTATTTTAAAAGCCCATATGCCTAGTAAAAGTGATACACAGTGGTGGCTGGTGAGTTTGAAAGCTGGTGGGGCGTACATTTCCCGGGAGGAATTGGTGAGCGAGGGAGCACAGCGAGCGAGTCACACCACCCCAAAAGAGTGCAGGGGGGTTCTCCCCCTGCGAAATGTTTTGAAAAATGGCTGCTAAAATGTGCAATTTACTGTCCAAACCACCGAAATATGACATAAATAGCATTAGGTTTTACACACTAATGGTGCTACATTATTCTTACGTGTGCAAGTGTGATGGTGTATTTTACAGCAGCTTGTATTACGAATAGCGGGTACTATGGTGTATGCATAAACAAATTCATTATATAGATAGCCAGTTATAAATGATGGAAAAATATCATTTGGTCATGTTGTTACTGGCATTCATATGCATTCATCCTCTTACTAAGGTGGGATTTTAGGCATTTTCTGAAAGGGGAAAAACAAAGCTAAACTATTAGCATGTCATTTATCAGAATCTTCACACCTGATGCAGTTTTACCAGATTCTGACTGAGGCTGGTTAAAGAATATTACAGTGCTGTGTGTATGTGCAACGACCGTTTCACTGACACATCTGACTGATTTCTAATCATAAAGATGAATTTCCCACCCCAAGTGGAGGTTCATTGCATGAACCATGGTCCATGCGTTACAGCTCGGAAGCATGCATAGCTACAGAGACATTAGTTCAGTGAATGTCTGACACTCTCCTCCTCTGGTAGCACCTTTTTTAGTGTAGGGTATTATATTTATAGGCCGGAAAATATGGATTAGAGTACAGATAGGTGGAAATGGCATATGAGGAGGGTCACAAAGCTTGTAGGCATTTGGTTATTTGCCAACCCATTGCCTGCTAATCCCTATGGCCATTCCCACACAGTTCCAAGTCCTGCCCCTGCCCGCCCAAAACACCTCCTCATGGGAACTCTTTGCACTCACTTTAATCAAGTCTTACCATCAAACTGCGCAAAAAGGTGCCTGCCAGCAGAGTTTTTTCAAAGCAGTCTTATGAGAGTTAATGGCTTAGTTGCTGTTGGAAACCCGCTACTAGTGTAATACCAATTTCTTAACTAGATCTGCCTTCAGCTGCTCGATTTGTAAGCGCTGCTGTGCGTGTGCTTTACCAAAGTCCTGTTAAAACCAGGCATTGGCAAAGCCAACAGTATCGGCTTGTCTATAAGTATAAGGCATTTGCCAGGCACTGATAATAGATACCCAGGTACTCACACCATTTTGCACCTGCTACCCTTAATGAGCAGTTAATACCACTATGGATGTGCCTGGCAAGCACCTTTCCCATGCCTACACAAAAGCTCAAACTGTTGGCATTGCCAATGCTTGTTTTACTAAGCCATTAAACACATGCAATATGACAGCACTGGGCAGTTGCAATAAGCATTGTTTGACCCTGTGTCCCCTCTCCCCCAAAATAAAAGTATCCAGTGTCACCATGCATGAACCTTTGGTGTGAGCCTTGTTCGCTGCCCCATGGCCGTGCAGGAATACCTCTTCCCATGCCATGGCCGTGCAGGAACATCTCTCTATGTATCCTCTCCCCCTTTGCTGTAATGCTTCAGGCACTCACTATCCGGACTGAACAGTATGATTCCTATGTGTACCAAACTGCCTGATTGTAAAGGAAAACGTATCCAAGTACTTTCTACAAACTCATCCGTTGAATGTCCCTACTCAGTGCAGTCCCTACGTGTACCTCACGATCACTGCGCAA
Source organism: Ambystoma mexicanum (assembly GCF_040938575.1). NCBI lineage: Eukaryota > Metazoa > Chordata > Amphibia > Caudata > Ambystomatidae > Ambystoma > Ambystoma mexicanum. Next base: position 822,279,922 of record NC_090939.1, read on the forward strand.
CTTCGCGTGTGTGCTCAGCCTCTCTTTACTCGTTGTGCTGTGATACTGAAGGTGTACACTGTCTACTCTTACTATTAAAGAACACTCTTCCACTATTCATACATGGCAAAAGCAAAACAAAATAAAAAATACCAGCGCATTTACTCTGAATACCAATGTGGTCGGTCTACCCACTACTCCTATTCAAATCTACCCTTTCTAGGAACACCAAGCAGGAATACTTCTGGCTGCATTACCCCCACGCGCTTCCCCACCATATCCCTCACTGTGCAGTGATATGTGAATGTGCGGGCTGCCCACGTTCCACTGTCATTGTATACAAATGTGTACCCCCGCAACCGTCTTTCACTCTGCAGTATCCTCCTCTAACAATCCTCGCCAATTATATTAACCCGCGCGAGCTCATGACTCCCTTGCCCCCTATGCAGTCATTCAGAGGCCGGAGGCTGCCATTTCACATAATATGAACAGACTCTGCATTACCTGTCAAGCTAGCTCCTCCACACAGCCATCACAGGACATTATTCGAGAACAGGAGTATTCGATCACTATGACTCTTTGTCCACTCAAATCAATAGCACGATTAATGCCCTTTTTTCTCCCTTCACTCATCACCTATTGTATTTATATCAAAAAAAAAAAAGTTTTATTGTCTGCACTCTGCAGCACACTGTGCGAGGCCCTACATAAGCAGCCACCACTGTGCATTCCTTCCCGATTGCACAGGGCATGGAGTCGCTTTGCTTGGGGATGGATTATGCTACCTGTGCCAATCTGTCTGTGCTCTCCCCTGAGCCCTCAGCCAGTCGATGTCAACACCGTGGTAGGCCCTGGGACAGGACCTACTATTACTACGCGTTGACATCGACACCGACTAGGCCCTCCCTGGCCCTGCTGTATTCCCCAAGGGCAGGGTTCCAGAGGAGAGCACTGTTCTCCTGACCTGGGGAACGATTGAAGGTCCTAAGTTCCGACCCCCTTCTACTTAACGACATACTGCAACTTAAGTGGGCCCTCTCTGGTGTCCTGTTCTCAACTTCTCCAGCCTGGCTTGGCAGCTGCCTGAACAACTTCAAGTAGACGGACTGAGAAGTTCTGAAAGGTGGCAACACCTACGTCACCAATACGCCGGCACTCATCACCCAACCCCCCACCACTCATGAATGTCATTGGCTGGCAAACAGCCAATGACATTCACTAAATTCCTGTTACTGGCTGGTGGTGCGCTGTTTGCGCACAGATTATATACTGGCGGGGCCACCCCTCGAGCGCCCCACCAGTCTCCTACATTTTGAGGTGCAACATAAAGTGTGTGGAGCTACGAGCTCCATGCATCTAAACAATACAAAAGATGTGTAAAATAGGAAGCGCCCCTGTGTTGTAACTTGCAGCCAGGCCCAGCCAGCAGCCATCAACATTGCAGAGCAGTCTGAGTCAGACTGCGCTCTGTTATGTTAATGATTGTGGCTCTCAGACGGCATTCATTAATTATTTATATTTTTGTTTTTTGCTGGCGCAAAAAAAAAGAAATCACAAAAAATAAAACTTATAGTGTTTGCACTCTGAAGCACACGGTAGGGGCCCTTGGTGGGGGGGGGGGGCGGCACCCCCCGGCCCTACGTAAGCGGCCGCCACTGGTTATACATATACTCGGGTTATAATCTCGTCAGAGCAGAAATTAAGATTTCCCCACAGCCAAAGCGGAATCAGTATAGAGGTCCAGGGATTTGATAAAGCCAGCCACTGCCAATCCCTCAGCGTTATTCTCAATTGATATACATCTAGACCAAATATATTCATCTTCACCTACAATTCCCCATTTAGCAAATTTCTCCATATATGTCATTACTTTATCGCAGATGTCATTAAAATATATAGTGCCTGCACATGTCTTGCATGGTGGTGAAGTAGCTGCAAAATGCTCTCTCCTTACTGGTTCAAAGACTAGATTACTATTGGGGTCATTACAAGTTGGGTGGTATTTGATAAATGCAGTGGTAACAGAATTACTGCCACAATTACTGTTTTGTCAAATTATGAGTCTGCGGTAATAGGGTTGACGGTAATTCTGTCGACTGTGATACCGTCGGCAGAATCACCATCAATGGTATTATCACAAATAGCACAAAATCTCTATAACCGTCACATTACAAATTGGGATATGGCATTAATACCAATGAAATTGGGTGGTAACACATCCAAAAACACAGCGCACTGTCAGACAGGTACCATAAATGAAGCCACAGGTACACCCAATCCACTCAAGAGGGCCACATAAGGTTCACGCCTTTCGCAAACACACTTTCAAACACCATGCAAGCCATTGCGCCGTGAGACATGCAGCTGCTCATGCTGCGCATTGACTTACACAGGCAGGAAAACAGCACAGGGCGAAGAGGGGAGGAGGAGGAAGAGACGCCATGTAAGATGAGCGTCCATAACCCGGTTCAGGCCCTCCCTGACAACCAGCTGGTCACCCTGTATCGGCTGAACAGGAAGTCTATATTTGAGCTGCAAACCTTAATTCAAGAAGACCTAGAGAGCATGATAAACATCAGAACAGCTGTGCCCCCGCTGCTGATGCTAGTGTCTGTTTTACAATTCTTGGGATCTGACGCCTTCCAGCACTCCGTGGGAATCTATATCATCACTGCGCCCCATTAACTGCGCTGGAAAAAATGTTGATGCAATTACGCCGTGGCACAGTGATCAGATAAATCACTTTTCCCCCACAATACTCCAACCCCCATCCCACTTACCTTTACCGCGGCGCACTTCTGTGTGTGCCACCAACTCCCCTTTACCCGTACGGCATCAGTTCCTCCCACTTACGCTGGGCGGTGGTGACACTGCAGGGTACTTCTTAAAAAATTTATATTTTTCCTGTCCCCCGGAACTCCCGACTCCCATTACTGTGACAAAGGAGAGCGGGGGACACCCCTGCAACCCCTGCTCCATTTGGGTGCAGTAATGGGGGTCGGCATACTCTAAAATGCTGACAGCGCAGTAACAGCACAGTCAGCATTTTAGAGCTGCAATTTTTCGATGTTTCCCCCCGTAGCCATGCTGCATGGCATTGCACAGCCCACATTTCCGAAGGTGCTTGTACAGGTGCTGAAAGCCCTCCTGCACCATGTGTCCCACTATATCTCCCCGCCCACCACCCCGGCACAGGAGAATGCCATAAAGGCACAGTTGTAGGTAGTTACCCACATGTCAAATGTCATTGCTCATTCATTTCGTTTAATTGTATTACATTTATAGGGAGATTTTTTCCAAAAGCGCTGAACATAGTGTTTCAAAAAGAAGCAATAAAATCACATGGTAATGTAAAAGTAAATAGGTGCCAAAGACGGAAAATGTAGCAGAATTAGGAAGAAAGGGAAGATAAAGATGAGCTTTCATATATGATTGAAAGATATGAAGAGATGTAACAGAACATAGAGAAAGAGAGTTCAAATGTTGAGGAGCCAGAAGAACAAAGGAATGGAGACAATAAGAGGCACAAGGGGGTTTAGGGACAGTGAGAAAAATAGATTCTGTGATGTAAGAGAGCGAGAAGGAACATAGAATGAGACTAGCGAAGGAGCTAAGCCATGGGTACATTTAAAGAGAATTTAACCAAGATGGTAAAGATGAGGTGATTTAAAGGGAAGCAGCGAAATGGAGAGTAGGGAAGATGTAATAGAAAAACAAGAAGATAAAGGAAAAAGAAGACAAATCGAGGAGTTAAAGATGGAACGAAGAGGGAGAATATGGAAGGCAGAAAGACCAAGCAGAAGAGAAGAGCAGTAGTCAATGCGGGCAAAGACAAGAGAGAAGAGGTTTCGTAGCATGAAAATAAAGATAGGGGCGAGCATAGCAGATAATGAAGTTCATAGCGGCAAGAATGAGCAACAGAGGAGATGTGAAGTGAAAAAGGAATGGAAGGGGAAGGATCACAAATTACGCCTTTGCACGCAGATGAGAAAAAAGGTAGAGAAGACGGAGGAAAAGAGAGAGACGGGGAAAAAGAGTTGGAGGAATAGTTGAAGCAGGGAAGAATAGAACCTCAGCTTTGGAAGGGTTGAGGTGAAGAACGTGGGATGTCATCCAGTTTTGAACAGCTGAAAGACAGTTTGATACAGTGGAGTGCAGAACAGAATCAAAGGATGAAAAGGAGAAAATGATCTGGGTGTCCTCTGAATATAGATGAAAGGAAAGATTAAATGAAGAAATAAGAGCAGAGAGGGGGGCAATATTAAGAGAAAAAATGAGTGGGCTAAGTACAGAGCATTGAGGAACACCATATAGAAGAGGAAGTGAGGATGACGAGTGTCCAGGCAAGGCTACGGAGTAGGAAAATCAGGAAAGATAGGAGCAGAACCATTCAAGAACAGATCCAGAAATGCCCAAGGTAGAAAGAGAGGCTATGAGAAGAGAGTGATCAACAGTATGAAATGCCGTGGACAGGTCAAGAAGAAAAAGAATATGACATGATAGGTTATTTATAACACGCTTAATACCCAGAGGTTTCTAAGCGCGGACCTGGGGACTGAACCTGTGTTGCTCTGTGTCGTCTTGCTTCCAAGGCGAGCACATTGCCCCTGAGCTAACCTCCCAAGACTGATATAGAATAGAAGAAAGCTGAGAGTGACAAGCAAACAAAAGAGAGTTAGAGACATACAGAAGAGCAGTCTCTGTAGAGTGAGATGGACGAAAGCCAGACTGAAGAGGTGGAAGAAGAGAGTGAAGATTAAAGTAGCAATACCTGAGCGTAAGCAGCCGGCACAAGGATTTTAGAGAGAAATGGCATAAGTGAGATGGTCTAAACATTGGCAGGAATAGATGGTTCAAGGGTGGGGTTTTTTTAGGATAGGAAGAATAACTGCATGCTTAAAAGTAGTTGGAAAACAAGAATTTCCAAAGGAGGATTTAATAAGAGAAGTAAGATAGAGGAGTTGAGGATATACCTAAGGAATAAGAGAAGATAGGAGAGGACTGGAGGGAAAAGCAGTAGGATGAGCACGAGTGAAAAGAGCAGAAGTATCAGAGTCAGCAAGGAAGTAGAAGGAGGAAAAAGAGTTTGGTGGTGGGATAGGAGAAGAGGAGAAGGAAGCAGTACCAGAAGGAGTGAAAGCTGAGCGGAGATTAGACACTTTAGAGGTAAAATAGTAAAGCCAGAGGAAGAAAGAGAAACAAAGCAGATGGATCAGGGGGTTTAGGAGACAAAATATTGTGGAGAAGTTGATAGAGACAGCGAGGTTGATTGGAAAGAGAACGTGTAAGTTTAGAGAAATAGGACTTTTTGCAACACGTAAGGCAGAATCAAAGGAAGAAGGTTAAGATGAAAGGTCAGAAATAGATCCACCGCTGTGCCGCTTTACGCAGGCGGAGGATAGAAATGAGGTCCGGAGAGAGCCAGGGCTGAGGAGATTTACGAGTGGGAGAAAAAGGGTGCAGAGCACCAAACTACATTAACGCTGGCAGTAGTGATGCCAGTTACTGGGGTACACAACTCTATCGTGGAATAGATGCAAACAACAGAAACCTGCTGAGGTACAACCGAACAACCATCAGGGCACATGTATGAGAGCGATGCACAGGCCCTAAATAGGCACCATGTCACCCTGTCACGGCAATCACAGACCCTGTTAACATTAACTGCTGGCTTTGAACTTGGTGCATGGTGTAACAGAACAATGCGAATACTGAATAATCCTACATGCAGGTACTGTGAATCTAAGACATGTGCAACAACACTCAGAATGCCTGCACAGAATGCCCATCAACATGCTGTAGTAAAATAGCAGCACATCCACGATGGCCTGAGACTGATGGCTATGACCTTTGTCCTTGCGCGTGACTCTGGATACCCCCAGCTACCATGGCTCATGACATCCGTCAGGGTGTCCCCATCACTGGCAATGGGTATGGTGCTTGCGCTGGCACTGGCAGGTGTGGTGCAGCTGGACCCTGGTGTCACTTGCTGTCCCCTTCGCCTGCCCTTCTCATCACTGGCCGGTGCTGGGGTGGTGGCCGATGGTGTTGACCAGGAGGCCTGGCCATGTGAGGTTGATGGACCTTCCCCCTCCTCCTCCGGAGTTGGCTACAACCCTGTTGGGTGAACATTGGCATGTCAGTCAACGTGCATACTGGTTCGTTGGCCTGCTACTCACACATACTACATGGTTGAGGGACATCCCACACATGTGGATTATAGAGCTTGGGAGTTTGCAGTGCATTGCCTATGACGACAGCAAGGTGGGTGTAGTGGCTGCTGAGGATGTACACCCCATTGACAGGTGCACTTTTCCCGTAGTGCTGCCAAGGTGACCATTTCACGGGGTGGGCGGGGGGATCCACTATGGCACTTGGCCTTTCTCAGCACACATGTGTGCTGCACAGGGCCTGCCATAGCTCTGATGCCGCCCAGGGTGGAGTAACAGTAGTTTTGTGCCCACCACCCTGAGGTCGGGAGGAGGAGGGGTGACTGTGCGCCTAGCATCGGTGCACCATTTCAGTTTTTGACTCCTGTTACTGTGCTGGAGCAGGGAGTACAACACTTCAATGGGGTGATGTTACTAGACCAGCATGGGGCAGCGGCCCCATGCTGGTCTGCCATCAACACCCTATTTTAATGACATGTACCCTGCTCCCGTGCTGGAATGCCCAGTGCCAGCATGGGAGCCGAGCACATTTCCTTTCAATAGGGCTCATGTACCCACCACGCAAGCTTGCAGGACCCGATGAATGATTCCTCTGAGCTGCCGTGGCAGGGGTCCTATGGCGGGCCAATGTCGTTCACTGAAGCCAGCCTTGCGGTGCTATGTGCGCAGTTGCCCACCTACCCCTGCATGCAGTGATGGCACTGGCCTTGGCAGCGCACAGGGAATATTAATTTACTGTGCACCTCCCTCCACCAGTCCATTGTCAGGGGAAGGCGTTCAGACTCACAAGATTGGTCTTGGCTGCTGACTCCGGCCTCACCTCCACCCACTCCCTCGATTCCCTCCGTGTCCAGGATGGAGCTGGCCTTCTCCTCCCACGGGGTCAGGATGAGGCGCTCCGTGGTGGAAACCCAAGTGGCCAGTGACTCCTGCCGGTGTTGTAACAGGAGGCTGCGCACCCTGACCGCGAGGTCGTTCCACCTTTTTCTGTAGTCCTTCCTGTACCGGGGCCTGTGCCCATAGCTGACACTTTCAGTGAGATGTACGCCCAGATGGCTGATGTGCGCTGGCCTGCTGTTTCCCTGTGGCAGCTGCCATACAGTTTGTCCACATGTGCCACCACCTCATCAGTGAAGACCTCTAGCTCCCGCTCACTGAATTTAGGCTTTCGAAGACTGTGTTTGGGCACCTTGACCTTTGTTCTGTCCTGGGACATGGTTCCTGTGTCCTGTTGCTGTGGATGGCAACAGGAAGTGGTGAATTGAGATCAGATTGAGTTTCTAAAAAGGCTACTGCCATGCATCCAGGTCCGGCGATGTCGCTGTTTCTGCTGGCGGTAATTCCAATGGCAGAGTTAGTGCCGATTGGACGGCGGTAACAGTAATTCCTTTGTTTCATCAACCTGTAAATGGGGCAGTCAGTGCTTTCAATCAAACTGGATTTTTTAAAGTGAAACTATTGTAAGTGTTCTATCATTTCCACTCCCACTCTTCAAACATCTACAGAAATATCAAACATCTGCGATTTTTAAAAATATTTTTGACCCACTCAAATGGTGAAAATGAAATCATGGACTGGAATAGAATCTAATACTCCTCGTAAAATGTCTCACATTGGGGTGAAAGTGCGACAGTGTATGGCTTCACATTTTCGCAGCAATCAGCATGAAATTTCCTTAGGAAGTCATTGCAACAAAGACCGGATGCAGCTGCTATGTTTCCAGATATGCTCAACTTTGTTCTGAGAAGTACTATTTTTTGGGGCATAGTCAATAAGATATGTTCTAACAAAAAATATAGAAAATATTACAACTAAAATACAAAATAAATAATAAACAAAACTCTATAAAACAACATATTCTAGTTGCAGAAGGGTTTCTAGAGTTCTTCCATTTCAGTGTCATCCTGAAACCATGAAAAGGAAATGATGTGTACTACAGAAAGAGGTATAATGGCTGCCCCTATTCACTTTAGTGGCATATATTGTTACAGCAGAACTAGTCTGTCAAATGTGCGAAAGATGTACATATAAAAAGGAAAAAAACATATATAAATATATCTATATTCAAGGAAGGTCATAGGCATTAATATAGCAATCGCCACCATGTTCGGGGGTGCACACGGCCACTAACAGCCTACTGGAGAGTAAGTTGAAGGCTCAGGGCTGTTACTGGCCGAGTGCTCCCCGCAAATGTGTTGGTGAGCGCTATTCGCAACCCTGGTACTCCTGCTAGGGGCGCTAATACTTTTAAAGACTTTTTTGGCGGGAAATGGACTGCTGCGTAATGCACATGCCCAATTTCCAATTAAAAAGGAGAAACAAAGGTGGCTTCTGCCGTGGAAAAAAGAAAAGAGAGCAAGTACCATCTCTAGTTCCATGGCAATGGCGGCGACGGAGCGCAGATGTAGGGGGCCGGTTGCAAAGGTACGTTAATCTTGGGGGTACAGGGGAGCGGTTGCCGCTGGCAGGCTTGGTTCTGGGGGTGAGCTGAGTGGGTTTGGGGAGCATCAGGGAAACAAAAAATGGCAGGTGTGGGGGCGGGGGGATGCTGCATGCCAGGAGAGAAGAAGTGTGGTGACTGTTGATTCACTTCAGCTTTCCCAGTCTGCTGATTGATCGGCACCACTACCGCAGGTCTACGTATTGCATTTCAATGAAAATGGAAGTAGTACCCTGGTTGCAATTTATGTTTTAAATGAACATTGATATTGATATTGATATTTTATTTCTATCAGGCTTGTACACAAGTGTTTCAGAGCGCAACAAGGCAAGGAAGTGGAACACGGGAGAACAAAACAATGATCTTACTCGGCCGAGTGACATTGAGAACGTGCAAGTGCATGGGAGAGGGGGAGCAGAAAAGTGCATGGAAGGGGGGAGAATTGGAAAGTGCGGCGCAAAGGAGAAACAGATGAATAATCATAAATTAATAATAAAGCAACAAACAGTGGTAGTGCAGCCAACAAGTGCCAAGTGCTGGGCTTAAGGCAGCAGACAGGGTAGGTCTGATAAGTGCAGGAAGAAAAAGGGGGGGTACAGTTACAGACCCCAGTGCAAGGGGTGGCCCGGAGGCAGTGCAGGAAGGTGGCATTGTGAGCAGGTACCTGGGCCGGAGGACCGAGGATGGCCAGGTGCACGATGCCAAGAGAGAACAAATCAGCAGAGGACAGGGGGAGCTATGCAGAAGCAAAGAGGAAGGTCTTGAGGTGCTTCTGTAACCGGAGATGGTTCTCCTCAAGTTTTAGAGTGGCAGGGAGGCTGTTCCAGAGGGAGGCCCCTCTGGAACATGACCCCCAAACATTTTGCAGATAAGTTCAGTATATTGAGATGCATAAATATATATTAAAAAATACACTGTGCACTGACATACATACATTTTAAACTGAGATGAAAATACTGTATATTGAGATATATGCATTGTATACTGAAATATATATCCTGTACAATTAGATTAAAGGGATAGTCCAGTAAAAAAATGTATTTAAAAAATAGATAGGCAACATTAAAAAAAAAAAATACTAGCACTTTTTTTTTAAAACTTCCTATGTAAAATTTTGAGCTATTCAAGCTCAAAATTCGCAAAAGCAAGCAAATGGGCGCATCCATTTTGTGAAATGGATGCCCGCCTGTGCTGGCTTTTGCTTTTGCGGCACTAATGAAGGAAAAGCCAGCCAGCTGTAGTAAACAAAAGCTACCGCTGGGTGGCTTTTCCTTCATTGGTGCTGTACGCGGAGGACGGGGACCGGAGACCAGAGCAGGAAAGCTGCAGCTGAATCTCAGTAAGTGCTATTTATTTTTTAAAAAAAAATAAGCACTAGCTGCGTTTTTTTTTCTACGTTTTCCGGGCTGGAGGAGCCCGGAAAACGTAGAAATAAAACTGCAGCTTTAAAAACATTGTATTTATGTTTGCGGTCGCTTTTGAAGCGACCGCAAACATAAATACAACGTTGTGTTTGAAAACGTTGCAGTTTTTCTTTCCAAGTTTCTCAGGCTCCTCCGGCTCGGAGGAGCCTGAGAAACTCGGAAAGTAAAACCGCAGCGTTTTCAAACACAACCGCGTTGTGTTTCTGCATGCTGTGGCTATCACTTTGGGTCTCCGGTGCTCCCCCAGGGGAGCACCGGAGACCCAAAGTGAAAGCCAAGGCAGGCAGAAACACAACCTGGTTGTGTTTACATGCCGCAGTGTTTCTGCCTACAGCTGATTTCCCATTTGGGGCTCTCGGGCTCCCACGGGGTGCCTGAGAGCCCCAAATGGGAAATGCTAAATGCTGCAGTGTTTCTGCCTAAATCTGATTTCCCATTTGGGGCTCTCGGGCTTCCCACGGGGGGCCCGAGAGCCCCAAATGTGAAATGCTAAATGCTGCAGTGTTTCTGCCTAAATCTGCTTTCCCATTTGGGGTTCTCGGGCCCCCGAGAGCCCCAAATGGGAAAGCAGATTTAGGCAGAAACACAACCGCGTTGTGTTTCTGCCTGCCTTGGCTTTCACTTTGGGAGCACCGGAGACCCAAAGTGATAGCCACAGCAGGCAGAAACACAACGCGGTTGTGTTTGAAAACGCTGCGGTTTTTCTTTCCAAGTTTCTCACGCTCCTCCGAGCCGGAAGAGCCTGAGAAACTTGGAAAGAAAAACCGCAGCGTTTTGAAACACAACGTTGTATTTATGTTTGCGGTCGCTTCAAAAGCGACCGCAAACATAAATACAACATTTTTAAAGCTGCGGTTTTAGAAAAAAAAAACGCAGCTAGTGCTTATTTTTTTAAGAAAAATAAATAGCACTTACTGAGATTCAGCTGCAGCTTTCCTGCTCTGGTCTCCGGTCCCCGTCATCCGCGTACAGCACCAATGAAGGAAAAGCCACCCAGCGATAGCTTTTGTTTACTGCAGCTGGCTGGATTTTCCTTCATTAGTGCCGCAAAAGCAAAAGCCAGCACAGGCGGGCATCCATTTCACAAAATGGATGCGCCCATGTGCTTGCTTGTGTGATTTTTTGAGCTTGAATAGCTCAAAATTGTACATAGGAAGTTTAAAAAAAAAGTGCTAGTATTTTTTTTTTAATGTTGCCTATCTATTTTTTAAATACATTTTTTTACTGGACTATCCCTTTAATAGTTCATATAGTGTCAAGGATATACAGTATATTGAGATGCATACATTGTATATTGAAACATGTATGCTGTACACTGAGATACATACATTGCATACTGATATGCATACTGTCTATATTAAGATGCCAGTATACATTGAAATGCACACAATGCAGGTGTGTTGTATACCAAACTATGTATATTATACAGTGAGATCTGCATGGTACATTTTAGGAAATCATAGACACAGCTTGCTGAAATGCATATGTGGCATAATGAGAAATTGCTTTATTGAGAGACACACATTGGTATATTAAAATGGAAAAATGCATACTGTACCCTAAAATAAAAATAAAAACGAATTACCTAAAGTAAGATACATTTTATTTATTTATTTTTATTTGTACATATATTGTACATTGAAATGGGCATAAACTGAAATATGTACACACATGTATATAATTCAGTGGAAAAACTGTTAAAGAGACATTATGGTTAAGTTGTGCTACTAAAAACCTATGAAATTCAGTGAAAAAAAACGTTGTTAAAGGGACGTTATGGTTCGAAGTAAATCCGAAAACCCCCAGAAATTCACAAGTTATGGTAAGCTAAGCAACCATAACTCGCGCCACCACCGTACACTGCTAAGACTAACACCCAGGACATCAAAGATGACATCACAAATATCATTGATGACATCACGGATGACATCACATGTCTAGCCCCTTCTTTTTTGTTCACTGCCATATCTAGGCCAGGTGGTTTCATTTACTGATAGTCAGAAACTTAACTTTCAAAAGGTATTACATTTATAGATATTGCTATTCTCACATGTTCTTACACTACTTTCCTTAGAATGTAATCTTATTTTATGATATACATATATAGAGAAAGAAGCAAGCTTGAAAAACAGCAATCATTTTTGTGGGTGAATACAATCATGTAGATTTCACACAGTTGCTAATGATACTGCATCTTGTTTGCTTACTTTAATCTCCATATATAAGCCCCATATTTGTATGCATTGAAGTTTATGTTTTGTGTGTATTAGTGGAAATATGTAGTAAGTGATGCATTATTAGCTACTTAGTACATGTTTCACAATATGGAAAAGTCTGATACAGAAGCAATCACTGTTTTATTATATAACTTTGGAAAATTACAAATATAGCACCTCTGTATATAGCACCTCTGTGGTGTATGCTGAAGCCAATACCTACATTTCTGTATGAGTAGGTTCCTGTACTAGAAAGAACACTGCAATGGAATGTTCTTTAGAACACTACATTGTGTAATGAAGTATGTAGTTTATTACACATTTCCCGATAATCCCTGATACTTTTTTGCCAACATTACATTCACAACCCCTTGTATGAAAAGTAAATGCACATGTGATGTCATCAGTGATGTCATCAATGATATGTGTGATGTCATATTTGATGTCCTGGGTGTTAGTCTTAGCAGTGCCCGATGGTGGCGCAAGTTATGGTTGCTTAGCTTACTATAACTTGCGAATTTCTGGGGTTTTTCGGTTTTACTTCGTCCCTTTAACAACGTTTTTTTCACTGAATTTCATAGGTTTTTAGTAGCGCAACTTAACCATAATGTCCCTTTAACAAAGTATTTTTCACTGATTGTATATATTTATAAACTTTCTGTATTAGGTACAGTAAAAATAATATATATATTTCTTTTTACACAGAAATGTCTACTACTTTAGAATGGCTGGAAGAAAATGTTCCTTGTGATGAAATAAGTGAAAAATATTATACTAACTATGCATCAGGCCATGCAGGCGGCTGCCTGATGTGCCAGTCTCCAGGGGGCGCCACCACCAGCAGGTGTGAATGGGAGTGTATACGAGGTGCAAATGGGAAACAAAATTAACACGCAGAATTAAAAGAAGTGCTTTTAATCCTGCAAGTTATTTCAAAATTGGCCACACACACACACACACTCTCTCTCTCTCTCTCTCTCTCTCTCAGTCAAACTGGCGCCGACTCCCAGGGACACCTGTGGCATAGGAGTTAAACGCTGTGGGGAGACTCGGGATGTAGACCCAGACCACACATGTGTCTGAGGAGCAGGACTGGGTCCCCGTCAAGTTGAACCTGCCTAGTCACTCGTCTCGTAGCACTTAACTTAGATCTGTGGGCCTTCTAGAATATGTACTATCATGCATGTATAACCGAAATTGAAAACCCTAAGAACTTCAATTTAAACTGATAGGACTTAAGAAAATAACAATTTGCTCTACTTCTCCCTACTGTGCCCACCATGAGGTGTTCTCAGAAATAAGGGACAGTCTTCTTAAAAATATAGGGCGCACACATGCTTTAGTTTACCTAAAAACCCACACGTGGTAACACCTCTGCTACAGGAGCTTTTAAAAGCACACTACTGGGCATAGCAGAGTGTGAAGAGCAGTCTCAAAACCTGCCGGGAGCATGGGTTTTGATGAACACTTGAATTGCTGTCAAGTGCTCCCATATTATGCCCAATAACACGAGCCTGTTCTTGCTTTTGACTTTACATGCTGGAATTTGTAGGCCCACACTTAGCACGGGAAACATGAAACTACAAATCCAATCATGCAACGAGAAAAGTCAGCAATGGCTCTTAGTGGCTCACATGGCAGCTATGCACTTGGACATCAAGTAGTGGCAGGGAGTTTGGAAATGCAAGCAAGGCTCAAAAGTGCACTGATTGGACAGCAGGATAGGAAGACAACCATTAAATGTAGCGTGAAGCATATCGGACTAAAACCAATGTTTGGCAGACTAGTTACTGATAAAGTGATTGGAAGCATGTGTGTATTTATGCATTGAAACAACTTCCTTTATAGCACAGAAATCCTCCTTCGTCGTGTTTGAAAATGCCAGAATAGTCAGTTGTATACAATCTCTTACCAGAAGTCTGCTAAGTAGGCTCACAGTGTGCACCCCCTCAACCGACAACTCGGTAGCATTCCTTTTGTAAATGCCTGCGCATTCTAAGACTGGCCCTCCTAATGGAAAACACCACACTTCTCTATATAAACAAAATTTTGCCCATTACTTTATGTGTATTTTCCCGTCAAAAAAAATTTAAACACACCATACAGACATTATAAATAATACAGAAACAGACGCTAGAAAATCATCTGCAGCGAATGCAGCAAAACATGGATCTATTAAAATAATAGTGCACTCAGAAAAATTATTTTCCAAAGTGTTCGGGCATGTACTTCTAAGCATACATTGATCGATTGTTAAAACATTTCCTATGCATCTTACCGTACTTTTACTCTTTTTTACACATGTGAAATCAAGCAGTAGGGCGCGGCTATCTTGTGATAATCTTATCCGTTCCCGCATCGCCCAAGGTGAACTGCCCTGGCGGCACCAATGCATATGCCCCGCCCCTGAGTCTAACATCACCAAACCTAGTGATATGCTCCACCTATCTCCAGAACATTACTATACAGCGTAGTAAAACGCACCCAATCATCACCTACGTGATAACGTTACTTGACGCACAACCCAGAATATCAACACACATCATCTCACAACCATACTTTTAAAGGAAATACCAAATTGTACAATTTGTAAAGTACTTTTATTTCACAATAAACGCTCTGAGAACATCCAGAGGCTTACGTATAGAAACAAATAGGTAATTGTTTTCTTCGTTCTCGTTCCACAAATGTTTATCGTTAGTCACGTGATATTCCTGTGAAGACTTTGCATAAACTTCCGCTAGGCCACCACAAAACACATGGAGCTGCTCCGTATCGCTGGTATGGCGTACCGGCATATGGGCCTGTGTCGATCATCCCAAAAAAGTGTCACTTGCATCCAACCACTGACGTATATCTGTAGCTGACAGTTAAAAAAACCATCAGTTGATATCTGGAATCCATGACAATCGCAGAAACTCAAGATGTAGCTGTTTAAAAAAAAGATAACAAAAATGTGTCTCAGTAACCAATCTTATTACAGTTTATCATTTTAACCATCAATTTGGGCCCCTGTTACAACTATTGATAAACGCGAACAAATTACTCATGTTCTTTTGGAAGAATTATTCTTTATTCTCCGTGTAAAGTACTCAAAGTACTGCTTACTGTCTTGCCATGCTGCCGTGCTGCCCCTGCTCTCGCTTCCATTCAAGTGTGAAATTTCCTTTGGTGCTGCTGGAAGGAGTGTGGCTGCAGATCCAACGCCTGGAAGACGTCTTTATCTGCAACCCCACGGTTGCCTGGTTTCCTGCCTTAGCCCTACTCAACCAAGGTGACTGTTATGCTCTAATGAGCTGGACTGCCTATTGTGATAGTGTGTAGCGTCTAGCGTTACGTGTGTAGCGTCTAGCGTTACGCGAGAAACGTGCGCCAGAGGTGCTGCGTAACGAAGAGATTTTGGGAATTGTTGCACTACTGAAAGTCGCCTTTTGCTTTTCTTTCTCTCTCCTCCTCTCGTTCAGGTCTCCTCACTGGGTCCCGCCCCCGTGTGTGACTCACGCCCGCTTCACTTCTTATTTAAAGACTCGTGCCCGCGCACTCGCGTGTGCGCACCGTGTAAAGTACTCAAAGTACTGTTTACTGTTCACTGTTCGCGGGTGGCGGGCAGGCGAGTTCTGTGTACCATCATTTAGATTCATCTACAATGGTGAATGGGCTGCGTAGTGGGAGGAAGATACGTGGTGAGAAGAGCAATGACCTAAATCAATCATTGGGCAACCACTCGAATATGTCTGATATCGCCATTGTAGATTATGAGGAATTACATTGCTCAAATGAGGTAGGAACGTCTGTATGTGAAGAATTGTTGGGAATTGTGGGTGAGCATGTACCCCAGGATGTCGGGGAAAAAACAATGCTGTCAATGGAGGGGGTCATTTCGCCTCCAATTCCTTCGCCTAATGCCCCCCTCCAATCAGATACCTATAAGTTAACAGAAATGAACCATGATGATGAGAATGAGGGGCTGTGTGAGGGCCTGTTGCTGTAACGCTCACCTGATTCCCGCAGAGGCGCCGGTCTTGACTGGGTGAATGCCGTATCTTCAAAGGTGATGTGTAACACACGGTTGGCTCTTTGGGCTGGACCTCTGTGCACTGTATGTCTGACTCGAAGAGTAAGATGTCTGCAGATAGAAAATATGGGATTAATCAACTGGGGTTATTGGGTGCCTCTCTCCTCTTCCCTTTCTCTTCTCCTGTAGAACCCCAAAGGTTAACGCCCTCACCTTAGGTAAGTGAACGCCGAGCTCTCCATCTGCCTCGGGGCAGGGTGCCGTAACCAGTTTCTTCACTGGATAAGGGTGCAGGCCTCTTGACCTCAGAGGACTGCTGTCTGTCGTTAACTGCACGAACGGTAAGTTCTGGGGACTTCAAATGTCTTAAAAGTCTTTTGTAATGATATCTCTTTTTTTGCAGGGTTCCGGCGATGGCGGATGGCGGGCTGATGAGAGTTGAGGATTGAACCCGCGTGAGGAATAGAAGCGCCTGGAAGCACGTAAGTAAGCGCTTGTAGCCTGCTTCACGATGCGCACTAACTGTCCCTTTTATCTTGCAGGTACAAGTTCGGAGCTTTACAGAAGCTGAAGGGTGCTGGAATACCCACCGGATTCGGCGTGGGAAGGAGTAATGGCACGTGAGTAATAAAGTTGCCCAATGTCTTTAAACGCACCTTCTTTTGTCTTTCAGATGCCGGAATGCAGTGCGAAGACCTCCGGAGCATGCGAAGAGTAGGTAAGCCTTTGTCTTTCAGATGCCAGAATGCAGCGCGAGGCGTTGGTGACAGCCGATGGACCAGGTGAGAGAAGCGCTGCCACTGAAGACCGTAGTGCTAACCTGTTCTTTCTTTGTCTTTACAGGTGCTGCTGAAGACTGGATTCCAGGATGGTAAGCCTTTGTTCCCTTAGGCCCAGGATCAGAATCAGAAGACACGATGAGCGTTCTGCTGCAGAGAATGCAGAATAACACAAAGCAAGATTCATCCATCGTGTGTGGTTTAAATAGCCTCCTGTAGTGCTTAGGTGTCTCCTTCCACAGCCACGCCTAGGTAAGAAAAGAGTTCCTGCTTTCCAGAAGAGTTCCAGTGTTCTGAACCTAGGGAGTGGCTCCTGCCCCACCCAACAGGAAAAGTAGTCCCAAACAGAAGAGGATCAGGGGTTCAACTGGCAGGTAAGTAAGCAGCATGGTCTGCTGCAGGTAAGTCCACCCAAGCATTATGAGTCCGGCGCTTCCAGCGCTGGGACTGGGCATCTTTATGAGCCTGGTGCCACTGGCGCCAGGACAGGGTCCAAAAGGTCCCAATTGGGACTGGCTGGCACTCGGAACCGGGGTTATGGGTCTGCTTCCAAGGGAGTCGGGCAAGTCCTGATCTTTTCGAAGCAGAGATCATGACAGCACCCCCCCTCAAGGCCCCTCCCAAACTGGGCTTCTCCGGGGGTTTGGGCTTGTTAGGAAATGTTCGATGAAATCTTTTGATTAGACGAGGCGCGTGGACATATTCTGCAGGTTCCCAGGATCTTTCTTGGGGACCGTAGCCTTTCCAGTCAATCAGGTAAAATAGTTTAGATTTGGAGATCTTGGAATCCAGGATGCTTTTGACTTCAAACTCGAGTTCTCCATCAACTAGAATAGGTTTTGGAGATGTAGTTAGTCGGGTTTGAGGTTGCACGGGTTTTAATAGAGAGACGTGGAAGACCGGATGTATCTTCATGTGAGGGGGCAAGTCCAACTTGACCGCTACTGGATGTACTATGGTAGTGATGGAATAGGGACCAAGGTATCTTGGGTTGAATGTGCGTGGTCCTTTTAGAGGTAGATATTTGGTGGATAACCAGACTTGATCTCCTACTTAATATTGGGGGGCTTCCTTCCGATGTTGGTCTGCTCCTTTCTTGTATTGTTCTTTAGCCCTTTGAAGGTGAGAAACGGCTTCCTTAAAGGCTTGGGTGATTGTAGAATGCAGGTGGTCTACTGCTGGTGTTCCAAGATCTTGGAGTGGATCCAACTCCGAGGTTCGAGGGTGACTACCGTATAAAAGAAAAAACGGGGTTTTCCCAGTTCCCGAGTGGACAGAGTTATTGTAGGCATATTCGGCTATCCAAAGGATATCTTTCCAAGTTTTTTCAGTTTGTTGTAGCATGCAGCGCAAATACTGTTCCAGAGTTTGATTGGTCCTCTCGGTTTGTCCGTCGGTTTGAGGGTGGTGGCTGGTCGAAAGTCTCACATCAATTTGAGCCGACCGACAGCAACTTCGCTAAAAATGAGAAATAAATTGACTACCTCGATCCGAAATTAGAACTGAAGGAAAACCGTGCAGTCGGACGATGTTTTCGAGAAATTCTCGGGCCAGAGTTGCTGCTGCTGGTAAGCCTTTGAGTGGAATGAAATGCGCCATCTTGGAGAATAGGTCCACGATTACTAGGATCGTATTGTATCTGGAGCATGGAGGTAGATCGGTGATGAAGTCCATAGAAAGCGTATGCCAAGAGCGAGGCGGGATGTCAATAGGGCTTAAGAGGCCGGCTGGTTTTTCCTTTTGACTCTTGTTTTGGGCGCATACTCCACAGGACATTATAAAGTCTCTGATATCTTTTTTCCAAGAAGGCCACCAGAAGTAGAGCTTGATCTTTTCCGAGGTCTTGGTCATACCGGGATGTCCTTCCATTAAAGAATCGTGATAAAAAGAGATTAGCTTTTTCTGTAAATCTGTGCTGGGCAGGTATAACCGTTCTTGGAAATATAATAGGTTGTCCTTCAGCGTAAAGTCCTTTCCCTGCAGATGCCAATACTGTATGTCTGCTGGAGTTACCAGTAGCCTGGCTTTATCCTTAACTTCCTCTATGGATTGTGTGGCGATTACACCTAGAATTCTTTGTTCGGGAATGATAGGTACAGGTTTAGGATTGATCAAATGTTCTTCCACTCCCATCCGAGAAAGGGCATCAGCTTTACCGTTTTTTGTACCAGGTCGATAGGTAATTATGAAGTCAAACTCGGCAAAGAATAGTGCCCAACGGAGTTGCCTAGAGGATTGAGCTTTTGCGGTTTTCAAATATTGCAGGTTTCGGTGATCTGTAATCACAGTAACGGTGTGTTGGGCCCCCAGAAGATAATGCCGCCAAGCCTTAAAGGCGGACTTGATAGCTAGAAGTTCCTTATCAGTAATAGTGTAATTGATTTCAGGAGGCGAGAATTTGCGGGACCAAAATGCCATGGGATGCAACTGATTGGATACTGGGTCCTTTTGTGATAGAACTGCCCCCATGGCAAGGCTCGAAGCATCAGTTTCAACGATGTAGGGGAGTTCTGGGCGAGGATGTTTTAAGATCGGTGCAGAGATAAATCTAGTCTTCAAATTCTGGAAAGCTTGTTCCGCCTCGGTAGACCATTCAAAACGTTTGTTTCTCTTTAACAAGGCGGCGATGGGCTGGACTATTCGAGAGAATTCGGGGATAAACCTGCGGTAAAAGTTAGCGAAGCCTAACATGCTTTGAACACCTTTTACAGAGGATGGCGATGGCCATTTGAGAATTGCATCGACCTTCTTTGAATCCATACGCACTCCGCTAGGTGATAATATGAATCCCAAGAATTCAACTTCAGTCACGTTGAAAACACATTTTTCGGATTTAGCGAAAGGTTTGTGTTGACGCAATCTCTCGAGGACCATTTTCACGTGTTTCCGATGTTCAGTTTCCGATGAAGAATAAACGAGGATGTCGTCAATGTAAACAACAACACACACACATCTATGAGCTCTCTGAGGACATCATTCATAAAATATTGAAAGGCGGCCGGGGCATTGCAAAGTCCGAAGGGCATGACCTGATATTCAAATAGCCCATATTTGGTGCGGAAGGCCGTCTTCCATTCATCGCCCTCTTTTACTAGTACCAAGTGGTAGGCTCCTTTAAGATCCAGCTTTGTATATATGCATGCTTTTCTGACTTGGTCCAGGAGTTCAGGGATCAAAGGTAACGGATATCTATTCTTAACGGTGATCTGGTTCAGGGCGCGATAATCTATACAAGTTCTAAGGTCCCCTTCTTTTTTTGGAACGAAGAACAAAGCTGAGGAAGCAGGGGACTTGGAAGGACGAATAAACCCATTCGCTAGGTATTGATCCAGGTATTGTCGGAGGTGAAGATTCTCAGGCTCGGTGAGGGCATAAATTCTACTACAAGGAGGAGTAGATCCAGGTATCAGGTCTATCTGGCAGTCATAAGACCTATGAGGAGGTAGAGAGTTAGCCTGATCCTTCCGGAAAACATCTTGGAATTCTAGGTATTCAGGAGGTAACTGGGGAGCCTCCGAGGAAATTGCTGCCAGTGCAACACCAGGTCGAGGGTGACAAGTAGAGACACATTCTGGAAACTGAACCGTTCTTGCTCGCCAATCGATCTGAGGATTGTGCTTCTCTAACCAAGGAATTCCTAGAATAATCTGGAACTGAGGGGCCTTGATCACATGGAACACGATCTTCTCATGGTGTCCATCTTGACTTACTAGCGTCACTTCTTGGGTGGTATGCGTTACTGGTCCGGAGGCTATCTCCGTACCATCCACCGTAGTAATGACGTCCTTTACAGCCTTTGGACAAAGAGTCAGATTCATCCTCAAAACCATTTCATGATCCACATAATTGCCGATGGCACCGCTGTCGACGTAAGCTTCAATCGCATGTAATCGATCCGGATGTTCAGGGCTAATGAGGACCATAGGTATCACGAAATGCGAGGTCACGGAACTGGTTTTAACGCTCGGCAAGAGGACCTCTATTCTTGTCGGGCGAGGTCGTTTCCCTGCTCAGAGTTTGTGACCCTGGTAACTGCAGCTCCTACTGCCTTCTTGGCTGGTTTCACCGGACAGTCTCGAAGAAAGTGCCCCGAGTTTCCGCAATAGAGGCATAATTGCAGCTGTTTTCTCCTTTCCCGCTCCTTTTGTGTTAGTGGTCCTTTCAGGCCCCCTATTTGCATGGGTTCCCCGGAGTCTACTCCTTTGGTAGGAGTTGGTGGTTTGAAAAATACTCGAGCATCAAACTTGGAACGATCGGCCTTCCTGTTCTGCAGTCTGTGGTCAATTTGAACGACTAAGTCAATATAGTCCAAACAGTCTTGCGGGGGATTCACTACTTGGGCTAACACATCTTTGAGCTCTCCACATAAACCTCTATAAAACAGCGTAATCCTTTTGTTCTCAGGCCATCGAGTTTCCACTATCAGTCTGTTGAAAGACGCAATATAAGCCAAAAGGTCTTGATTACCTTGTCGCAATGAAAGGAGCTCATTGTCCAAGGCCTGCCCCTGTGAATGTCTTGCAAACAGTTTTTCCATACTGAGCTGAAAAGCTTGAAAATCATGGAGAACCGGATCATCTTGATTAACTAGAGGGATCGACCAGTCTGCCGCATTGCCACTAAGGTACGAAAGCTACCTTAGCTTGATCAGTTGGAAAGGCTGCTGGCCGGCATAAGAAGTGCAACCGGCACTGATTAATAAATACTGCAAACCTCTTTGGGTCACCAGAAAATCGTTCGGGCGGAGCCAGAGGTACATTCCCAGGTAGGTTGATCTGCACTGGGTTCGTAGAGGATGTTGAAGGAAGATTTGCCCCTGATGCGGGTAACGGAGTTTGTCCGGCTTGTGACTGTAGCAATTGTCTAGCGAGATCATCTGTTCGCTCCTTGGAAATAATCAGTTCCCTTCTTAGAGCATTCGTTTCCTGACGGGCTGCATGCACTTCTGCTCTTAGGTCCCCAAGTAACTGGGCTAGCTGGTCGGTATCCGAGGTTTCCATAGCGCCTGGGTGGGAGTTTTGCGGTAGGCTTTGTGTTCTGTAACGCTCACCTGATTCCCGCAGAGGCGCCAGTCTTGACTGGGTGAATGCCGTATCTTCAAAGGTGATGTGTAACACACGGTTGGCTCTTTGGGCTGGACCTCTGTGCACTGTATGTCTGACTCGAAGAGTAAGATGTCTGCAGATAGAAAATATGGGATTAATGAACTGGGGTTATTGGGTGCCTCTCTCCTCTTCCCTTTCTCTTCTCCTGTAGAACCCCAAAGGTTAACGCCCTCACCTTAGGTAAGTGAACGCCGAGCTCTCCATCTGCCTCGGGGCAGGGTGCCGTAACCAGTTTCTTCACTGGATAAGGGTGCAGGCCTCTTGACCTCAGAGGACTGCTGTCCGTCGTTAACTGCACGAATGGTAAGTTCTGGGCACTTCAAATGTCTTAAAAGTCTTTTGTAATGATATCTCTTTTTTTGCAGGGTTCCGGCGATGGCGGATGGCGGGCTGATGAGAGTTGAGGATCGAACCCGCGTGAGGAATAGAAGCGCCTGGAAGCACGTAAGTAAGCGCTTGTAGCCTGCTTCACGATGCGCACTAACTGTCCCTTTTATCTTGCAGGTACAAGTTCGGAGCTTTAGAGAAGCTGAAGGGTGCTGGAATACCCACTGGATTCGGCGTGGGAAGGAGTAATGGCACGTGGGTAATAAAGTTGCCCAATGTCTTTAAACGCACCTTCTTTTGTCTTTCAGATGCGGGATGCAGCGCCGAAGGCCTCCGGAGCGTGCAAAGAGCTGGTAAGCTTTTGTCTTTCAGATGCCGGAATGCAGTGCGAAGACCTCCGGAGCATGCGAAGAGTAGGTAAGCCTTTGTCTTTCAGATGCCAGAATGCAGCGCGAGGCGTTGGTAACAGCCGATGGACCAGGTAAGAGATGCGCTGCCACTGAAGACCGTAGTGCTAACCTGTTCTTTCTTTGTCTTTACAGGTGCTGCTGAAGACTGGATTCCAGGATGGTAAGCCTTTGTTCCCTTAGGCCCAGGATCAGAAGCAGAAGACACGATGAGCGTTCTGCTGCAGAGAATGCAGAATAACACAAAGCGAGATTCATCCATCGGGTGTGGTTTAAATAGCCTCCTGTAGTGCTTAGGTATCTCCTTCCACAGCCACGCCTAGGTAAGAAAAGAGTTCCTGCTTTCCAGAACAGTTCCAGTGTTCTGAACCTAGGGAGTGGCTCCTGCCCCACCCAACAGGAAAAGTAGTCCCAAACAGAAGAGGATCAGGGGTTCAACTGGCAGGTAAGTAAGCAGCATGGTCTGCTGCAGGTAAGTCCACCCAAGCATTATGAGCCCGGCGCTTCCAGCGCTGGGACTGGGCATCTTTATGAGCCTGGTGCCACTGGCGCCAGGACAGGGTCCAAAAGGTCCCAATTGGGACTGGCTGGCACTCAGAACCGGGGTTATGGGTCTGCTTCCAAGGGAGTCGGGCAAGTCCTGATCTTTTGGAAGCAGAGATCATGACAGTTGCTTCCACCCAAAAAGATCTTGCTAGCCACAATAAAACCAACCAAACCAAGATTCTCTGATGTGTCTATCATTGCCCTGGCTATTGAGGCACTTTTGGATAAGCGTATGCGCTTCTCAAGAGGCCCATCAACCCCGGTGAAAGCCCACAATTACTGCATGGAAGATGTACATGTTCATGCGGATCCAGGTTATGTACCTGGGACGCAAGCCTTGGTACATGCCTGCTTCGATGATTTTTCATCAAACTTAGAGAATGAAAAGGGGGCTCCTAATCAAGAAACAAGTTCTTCTGGTAGAAATGTAATCACCAATGTATTAGTTGGAGACATAGCAGGGTTGTTACACCATGATGACCCCAAAACGAGCTTATCTCAACTAGAAGTGGAAGCGGAACACAACCTAATGGAGTCATCAGATATTGGGGTTGAGTTCCCAGTTCTATCTAGAATACTCAATTTGCTTGATAAAGGACATGAATATACTCATGCGCAATAGATGTATTCGCATGATATTATTATTGGCTTATCAGCTAAAATCAACAGAATTGAGGGGCTCTTGTTTACCTGTGAGGCGGTGGCGGCCCTCACTAAGGGTAAACAAGGGGAAGTCCCTAAAATGAGTTCAAAAGCGTCACAAACCATAGTTGAGTAAAATAGTGCACCAAAAGCGGGTAACGCTCTGACGGCATGTACTAAAGCCTCACAAACATCGCCTGATGTAAGAATAGGGTTCCAACCATTTCCCACGTTTGCTGAAGCTATGGCCTCTGATGTAAGAAAGAGTAATGAGGCTGTTAACCCTGCCCTGAATCAGTTGTTAGAGCTGGGAACGGCTAATGCCGGGGCCATCAAACAGATTCTTACCACGATTCAAAAGATAAGTTCTACTCAGCAACCAGTAAATGGCCAATATGGTCCGACGGAAACGATGGATGACTCTATAAGACCGCGGTCTAACTCTGCGAGAGCAGAGTCTCCGGATAGTCCGTCAGCTTTGACCAACCTAATTGATCTCGAAGATGATGAACAGAATGCTCATCATGCCTTAGATGTAGAGAAGGCTGCTTTGGCTGAAGACCAATGCCATGAACCGGTACTTTCAAGAAAGCAGAAGAGATTGTTATTGAGAGCGTCAAAACGTAAAATTAAACAAGCAAAAAATCTAAAGATGTCTACCAAACAACATGTGACAAATTCTATTCTTGACTCTTTTAAGGCTGAGATAAAAGAAACATCCATAGACGAGGAAAAGATAGATTTATTGCAACTTAATTCTGAGTCTAGGGCGCTACTGAATATTGAAAATAACCAGAGCCTGGCTGAGAAGTGTAATGGGAAGGGGAAACAAATAATGCCTAATAGACTAGATCCCCCTGATCAGACAGAGGAGGTGTCTTTACCTAAACATAAGCAAACTGAGCTCCTCAATTTCTTCCCTGCTCTTTACATGAAAAAGGCATCGAAGAAAATTAAGGAAGCAGGCACCAAGAAATCCCTGAAAAAAACAGGAGAGACGATTAAAATACCAACTCAACCCACTGAGTTACTCCCAAGTGGAGTAAAAAAGCAGGAGGGTAAACTATCTAAAAACGATCAACACCAGGAGCTGCTAGCAAACGCACAGGTGAAAGAAGTCGCGCATAAAGCAAATATTGAAAAGGATGGCAATGGTAGTTGTGACTCTCCATCAGGTTACATCAACAAACGCAGGGCCAGAGACAGATTGCCTTCAGAAAGAGAGTTGAAAGAGAATATATCCTTCCCTGATGCCTATGAACAGGCATTGTCTGATAAGGTACTTTTCCTAACCGTAGATATGCCATCTATCATGGGTTGGGAAACTAAACAGTTACCCTCTGCCAAAATAAGTTTGAATCGATCAGCTATGCTGAAGGCCTTTCAAGCGATTCCAGCTTTACGAACTATTAGAAGTGATGACATTGAATGGGTGCGATTGTCCCACAATAACCCTACGAGAATGATTTGTAGTTATCACTCTCACATCATTGCACAATTAATTTGGGCACAAAGGGAAGACCTAGAGTTACTTGGGCTATTCCCATGTCTATTTAATTCTGAGGAATGCGCACAAATTTACATTGCAACTACCCCGGAGCAACCAAAGAATATGACTGTGGAAGTATCGATACCGCAGATTAGTGAAGAGGTATTGAAGCAATTTATGAATCTTGCTGCTTCACTATCGGGGATGATGGGGATGGGGACATCAACTTCTCCTAAACCGTCAACAGTGATGGGCAAAAAATAGGAGGATGAGCGTGGTTTGTCCCTGCTGTCATGGAACTCGTGTGGGAGCTCTAATTTAAGGGCGTGGAACGCTGCACTTGATTGTGATTCTCGTCCAGGGCTTTGCTTGGTCCAAGAAACTATGATTATGGGTGAGGTAGTTCTGGAAGGGTTTGACTCCTATTATCAGCCGGCATCAAGGGGTATACTAGGACGTCCAGCTGGGGGTCTGGTGATCCTAATTGATAAAAAGCTGAAAGTGATCTCCCATTTGCTGTGGGCTGATGAGGCTTTACTGGTTGTGAAAATGTCAAGCAAAGAATACCGATTTCAAGATTTTTTTTGTTATTAATTTGTACTGGAATCAGGTGGTGACTTCCTTCGAAACCCTAACAGATCGCCTAAATTCCCTTTTTGAAGAGATCATCAGGACCAAAGCAAGCTTTAATGTAATTATAGGGGGCGATTTTAATGCCACTTGTATAGATGATCTTATGGTAGACAATCAATGTAAATCTGATTCTAGAAATAAATCATATGCCAATGGTGTAAGATGGGTGGAGTTCTTTATGCTTTGGGACATTCAGTTGATTCCGTTCGAGGCAGGTACTTATCATCATACATGGGCACGAGGTCTCTATACTTCAATGATTGACTATTTCTTTGTCTCTACAGGATGGTTACATCTTGTTGATCCAATTTTGATTGTTAATCTATTTAAAGGGGATCATCTAGCCCTGAAAACCAAATTGAAGCTGGAAACATGTCTTGATGTGGAGCCTAATTTAAGGGCAATTGCCCATGATCGGGCCAGGCTATCAATCAAGTGGACCTCTAGAAGATGTGAATCATTTAGTGCCGCAATTCTAGTGGATCCGTTGATTAAAGTGAGTTTTGAGAGTACAGGTGTTATTTGTGCGTTGCAAGAGGTCCAGAATTCTATCAGAATAGCGGTGCACATGTCAAACTTGAAGGCATCGTCTGAGTGCAGGCAACCAATTAAGCACCAACACCAATATAGTCAAAAAATTGTTGATCTAAGGAAAGAAAAACGGTACCGAATTATGTTTCCGCAAACAGGTAGACAGTGATTTCGCAGAGTCTAAGGCTGAGATTAATAAATGCTATAAATTACAAATAAAATGGCTGAAATATGAGCTGTTCAATATTGAGAATCAGAATCTCATGGCTGTTTTAATTTCTAAAAATGCTAGGAATCTATGGGCGACTATGCGTACCCTATTTGGCACAGCCGAGAGGATTGAAGAATCAGCTATCTCTGCTGTTTCCTGGGTAAATCATATTAGAGCAAAATTCGCTATGCCAAGTCATTTTCTATTAGAGGATAGATTGTCATTCCGTCCCACTTTTCAGGGATGTCCATGGTCTATTGAGGAAATACAGTTGGCCATCACAAAATCTAATGGTTCGCGAGCACCGGGACCGGATGGCATCCCGCCATGTCTTATTAAACTTAATCCGGAAATGTGGGCGGCATTATTTAAAACCAAATTTGACGCTATCTATTATCTTGGGCATATTCCCGCCTCCTGGTGCTCAGCGATAATTATCCCAATCTATAAAAAGGGGCCAATGACTGACCCAATGAATTTCAGGCCGATCGCTCTTATGGATGCCTCGGCAAAGATCTTTACTAATCTCTTATTACAAGCCATTAATCAATATATTAATCAGTCTAACCTATTATCTAGATTCCAAACTGGCTTTCGACGATTCATGGGCTGACAGCTTAACGCAACTATTATTGCCCATTTGTACCAGCAAACCAAATTAGACAAGGCCGGTTGTGTTTACATGGCGGCCTTGGATCTTACTGCTGCGTTTGATTCAGTAATCAGAGAGCTATTTTGGAATAAATTGATTAAATTAGGTTTCTCATCGCAGCTAGTTTCAATCATAGCGGCCCTGCACCAACATACAACATATCGCATCCGACTTACCAAGGCTGGTGCACTCACCGAAGCCATTCCGACTGAGATCGGACTGAAACAGGGCTGCAATCTTGCTGCAGTGCTGTTCAACCTCTATCTATTGGATTTGGACGAACAGTGGCAGGAGGCAGTGATTTTTCCGGCAAAATTGGGTATTATTGCATTGAAGCGGCTAAGTTTTGCGGATGATCTACTGTTTTTTGATAGGACCCCCTATGGGTTATAGTCTAAATTGAACCTTTTCTATACCTTTGCATGTAAACACAATTTAACGATTAATACGGAGAAATCCGTTATTATTACATTCAACAAAGGACGACAAAAAATTAATAACTTTACATGGTCTATTGATTGCTGTGCGATTCCGAGGGCACCATCCATGCGTTATTTGGGTTATCATCTGGCATGCAGTTATTCTTTCGAGAGCTGGAAGTTGGTCTTAACCAAAAAAGCCCAACCGCTGACTGCACAGCTTAAACTGGTATACTATCGCCTTGGGAAATTTTCAATGATTCCAATGCTTACTTTCTATCTACAAAAGATTGAACCAATCCTGTTATATGCATTGGATCTTTGTTTATACAAGATTGATGATATTTTGGATGTTATCCAGGGGAAAATGTTGAAAAAGGTTCTGGGTCTTGCAATATCCACACCAAATGCTATTGTTTGCCATGAGTTGGGAATCTTACCACTATCAGTTAAATGGCAGTGGCGAATGCTTACTAATTATGGGGAAATGCTGGCTCCTCCTAAGAATTCATTGTATGAAGAACTTGCAACAATGACTGAGAAGGGGCACCCTCGGTCGATCTTGATATTTAAGAATAGGATGGAGAAATTCCTTTCAGATTCTATGATCTCACATGAGGATTTGGTACTGGGGTTACCATCATGTAAGACTAAATACTGCAGATGTCACTGGTGTTTGCTGATTGAAAAGATTCAAGGGTATCAATCATACATTGAGTACGCTAGATTTATACGTCAATGGGGATTCCGCCCAAGGTACCAGATCGCGTTTCCATGCAATATTGCAAGAAGGATCTACCTAAGATTTTGTCTTAATCAGATGCTTACTAATGAAAGGATTATGTTTTGGCAAAAGTATAAAAATAATGCTTTGAGAGGATTATGTAGATTCTGTAAACTACCGGCTATAGTTGAATCCTTGAAGCATCTTACTGTATACTGCAGGTATTTTGAATTGGAGCGAAAACGATGCTTTGTCACTCACCTCTATACTGAGGCGAGCATGAGTAGGGAATCGCTTTGGCAAAGATGTATGTGGGGAAGAAGTGTAACACTTATCATTTGCTTAACAAATTTCCTTGTAATTATTGAACGGGAATTAGCTGAAAAAGATGACCAGTTGGTGTAATCTGCGCATTTGAGTTGGCACTGTCACTACCCTTGATTTATGATGCTGTGGTAATATGCGGGCACAAAATATTTCTGCTGAAATGTTAAATGTATGATATTTTTGATTTTAAGTTAATGAGTTAAGTGGATTGCAAAGGATATGTAGATATTTTAAACTGCAACTCATATGAGAATGTTGATTTTGTAAAGGTTGTAAAACCATAAACAAATTAAAAAAAAAAAAAAACACATGACGTCAAACAATGATAACTTAAACATAAGAATGTGCAAATTACTCTTCAGTTTGCTGTACACGTTACTGCTATGGAGTATGGTGAGCTTGAAATGGGATGCTAACGCTGACGCTACAATCAGAGAGCTAAATAAAACCAAAAAGAACAGATAAACGGAATTTTAATTAAATATTAGCATTCAATTACGCGTTTGTGAACCTGGTGGAACCCACGACTGCACTACACCCATCTTGATGCTGCACTGCCCATATCCCCACGACAATAAAACTACACACACAAGTTCTAATTGCGTGTCATTGCAATACACCGCACACAACACACAATACAATTTACCCCACCAATATTGTCACCGAATTATAATTTGATTAGTTTGTGTACAAAATCGTCCAAAGTAGAACTTACATAATATTCGGCATTTCCATTGTTTCTGCGTAAAACAAGCACTCCTTCCACTTCAACGAATTTTCATAAAATGAAATTACATGTTCCTTGCTCCAATTTTTTAATGGTGAACATTATCATATTTGAAAGTCTTACATCCCTCCCTTCATGCATTCCATTCGCAATACTCCCGTTGTTTTAAGGTCAAAAAACAATTGAACCTTATACTGTGTACCATGCGTGGGTCTGCTCAGCTAGGAAACAAAAATTCTACGGCTCTGACCTTCACTCAGAATGGGAGCAGATAGCGTTTCAATGCACAGAGGCAATACAAATATTTTTGAAAAACATATGAAGTTTTTGATACCATTCACCAATGCGGGTGACCCACAATCACGCCACACCACCTCAGCCCATCTCCTGTTCACACAGCAACTCAAAACCAACATCATACGAAAGTGAAACAGCCAGTAGT
This sequence comes from Ambystoma mexicanum, assembly GCF_040938575.1. NCBI lineage: Eukaryota > Metazoa > Chordata > Amphibia > Caudata > Ambystomatidae > Ambystoma > Ambystoma mexicanum. The sequence goes on from NC_090939.1 coordinate 822,310,127, forward strand.
GCATTGATTATATCCACGGACAACCACGACGACTGCGGACATGGTGAACACATCAGGAGCACCTGCCACCTAAACAAATACAGTATTTGGCCCATCTCCTACGCCCCAACCCCCCCAAGCGCTTCTGCACACCAACACACTCCTCAAAATTGCATTTTGCCTCTGTTCGTCGCCTCGGTGTCAGTACACCTTCAACAAAAACAGCTAAATTACCTCCCTCTAAATTAGTGAAAAGGCATTTGTGGCAAAGTAGTTTGTTTACGATTTGATCTCAAAGATAATGTACACAATCATACACCACAATCCAAAATATATACTTCCCAAGCTATCTTATAACGCAGTCCTATTACAAACTGTACAACCTTAACTGCATAGCCTACCCAAAACTTCACATACAAACTCTACAAATGAAATAGTACACAAACTTTTGCGTTCTGGATATTTGATGGGTGTTTGATTCTATGGGTGTGTTATGTTGCGGTGGTTGTGTCCAGGGCATAGAGCCTTTGGCCACGCACCCAAAACTCTACGCCCTGACCACAACCATTGCAGCATAACACACCTATAATACCAAAGATTTTGACTGTGGTATGTGGGCTGCTTATAGGGGATATTGACTGCGGACATGGCGAACACATCAGAGGCACCTGCCACCTAAACAAATACAGTATTTCACCCACCTCTTACTCCCCAACCCTCCCCAAGCACTTCTGCACACCAACACACTCCCCAAAATGTCATGTTGCCTTTGTTCGCCTTCACGCTGTCGGCGGATCCAAGATGGCGGGTGCATCGAAACAATGTGACGCACCTCATGCCTCACCCCAGCCAATCAGAGAGCACGTTGCATGTCCGCGGACATGACACAAGCTGATTAGTCAATCGGTGTCCTGTCCGCGGAGCGAACAGGGAAGTGTGTCCGCGGAGCGGACATAGATATCACTAATTTTTTTGCCTTACGATTTGGCCATTTATAAAAAAGAAACTACTGGACGAATTTACACCAAATTAACAAAAGCACACTTTGGGGACTAAGCCGCCGCTCCTCCCGCAATTTTGGTGGAAATCCGTCCAGCCGTTTGAGCGGTAGGCGTGCGCAAAGTTTTTTCCCATTATGTCTATGGGAAAGAAAGAAATTTTGGGTCCTCCCCTATAACTTTGCCCCCCCCCGGACCAAACCTCACTAAAATCCACAGTGGGCCATATACTTCTTTTGCAACGTTTGGTGAGGATTCGTCCAGGGGGAGCAAAGTTATAAGCCGCCCAAAAAGTGCTCTTCCTATGGGATTAGCAATTTAACCACAATTGCACAGCCACTAGCATGGCTGTGTAATACATACACTATATGTTGAAAGAGACATATTTAATATAGAGAATCTTTATAAACTGTACAGGATTCTCATTTCACTTCATGCATGCTCACCTCAATTCACTTCCTCTTTTTTCCTTTCCCACTTTTTAACTTCCACTCATTCCTTCATCTTGCCAGTTTCTCCTTACTGCTACAGGTATTTTCTTTTCTTCTCGCTACCCCTCTCACCTTTCCGTATACTCTTTTCTTGTCTTTTGTACTGATTCATCCTCTCCTCCCAGTCTCATTTCGTACTCTACTCCCATTTCCCACTCTCTTCCTCTTTTCCCAGTATGGTGTACTTCTCCCCCACTTTACCTAAATTGTTTGTTCCCCTCAAAATGTCATGTCGATCTCTACATTCTACTCTTTGCTTTCACCATCTGTTTCTCCCCAATCCTCCTTTTTTCCTTCTCTTTCATCCACTCATTCATCTCCCTTTCTCCTCTCACCACTCTAGTTTCTTCTCCCGGTTTCTTTATCTCCTCCTATTCAAGCCCACTTCTTTTCTCAAAATCCCCCACTCTCTCCTCACTTGGGGCATAGGTCTTGATAGGGTGCTTTGTTTACTCGGTTTACAACCTCTGCTGATTCCCGAGTCTGGTTCCTAGTGTGCATGCCCTCGACATGGCAGTCCAACAGTCCAAACCTCGTTAGGATCACCGTGAGCTAGTGATCTCTTGGGTGATATGATATGATAGGTTATTTATAACATGCTTAATACCCAGAGGTTTCTAAGCGCAGACCAGGGGATTGAACCTGTTTTACTCTGTATCGTCTTGATTCCAAGGCGAGCACGTTGCCCCTGAGCTACCCTCCCGAGCGCATATGAGGAAGACATCACCAGTAAGCCCAAGCTGCTTCAAATACAGTGCAGGGCCCCTCGAAATTACTTAAACAGTTCTCACACGGCAGGGATCTCTGTCAGTTCCCAACCCAAACTACAAGAATAAACAAGCATTGGCAAAGCCAATAGTTTGGGTGTTTACTGTTGTTCTTTACATTTTGCATTTATAGGGACTAGGGTGAAAGGACGAGAGTGAACAGTTTCAATGGAGGATGCGATAAGGGGTGCGGGTGTGCAAGAGAATGAGAAGGAAGGAGAATAGAGCAAGGGAGGCAACGATGGTGAGCAAGAGGAAATATGAGGGAGAAAGGTTGAGGGAGAAAGATTGAGAGTGAGAGGCATACAAAATAAAGCGAGAGTGTCAGGAAGGATGAGAGGGGTAGAGAGTGTGTGATGGGTTGTAGAGACAGTTGGGTGTTTTGGGGTAGAGAGAGGTGGGTGGGGGTAGAGATTGGGGAGGTTTGGTGTGGGTAGGGTGGGTGCGGGTAGAAAGAGTGGTGGTAGGGGTGGGTGGAGGTAGAGAGAGTAGGGGAAGGGTGGCTGGGTGGGGGTACAGTTGGGGTAGGGTGGATGGTGGGGGTTAGAGTGAATTGGGGGTGGGTGGTTTGTTATGGAAGTTGGTTGGGGACAAAAAACATGAAGCAGCCTCGGGAAGACTTGTGAAAAGTAGCCCAAACAAAAAACACCCTGCTCACGTTATAGGGGTGGGGTGAGTGGGTCGGGGTAGAGATAGTGGAGGGAGGGGGTGAAGACAGTGGGCGTCGAAGGGATGATGGGTGTTTGTAGAAGTTTGCTCCTAAACTGACCCTCACTTTTTTCCCCCGAAGTGCCACACATTTCCAGTAGGCTGTCAGTATTCGGGTTTTCGTAACAGCGACACCCATGCTGTTTTCTAGAGGAAGCAATACCGAAGGGCTCCTGATCCATTATTGCCTCGCAGGATGGGTCACAAACCCTCTTTTCACAAGCTATGTACTATTAATAAAGTAATTGATATGGAGCGAATCTCACATTCTCATGCTTCCTTTAAATGTCTTCCCTGCAAACGTGATCTTATAAACCTGGAGATATTGCTGAAGAAAAGATTTTCCAGCCTCTTCACCTGAGGGGGGAGTGTTTTCCCGCTTTTAATCACATATAGGTCACAGCAGTTATAATAATCGCTCAGTCGCAGCAGTTTTAATAACCGCGTAGATACTTTTATCTGCATGTAAATGAGAAAAAGAGAGCATAAACACACGGCTTCCAACCCATCATTTACAAAACTAAACCAGAACAGGATCCAAAACAGGACTGCTAGACTTGTCCTTGGCCTCAAGCCCTGGGATTGTATCTCTCCAGCTCTGAAATCCCTTCATTGGCTCCCACTGGATGCAAGGATTACATTTAAAACCCTCTGCATTGTCCACAAGGCTTTCTGGGGCCTGGGTCCAAAATACCTTCAACTATCCCTTCGTAAATACCTCCCCTCTCGAGCCCTTCGCTGCTCTACTTCCAACGCCCTCAGAGTCAGTCATTTTTCAAAGCTGGGGGTAGATATCTTTCTTCGGCTGGGGCCTCCCTTTGGAACAGCCTCTTGGCCACCTTGAAACTTGAGGAGAATCATCTCCGGTTCTGGGAGCACCTCAAGACCTTCCTCTTTGCTTCTGCCTTTGCCCCTCTTCTCCCCTTCTGATCTGTTTTTCTCTCTCGGCTCTGTGCACCTGGCCACCCTCTATCATTCGGGCCCAGGTACCTGCTCACCCTGCCACCCCCCTGCACTTCCTCCGGGCCACCCCTTGCACTTGATCTGTATCTGTACCCACACAGTCCCCCACCCATTTCTCTTCTGCACTTACCATATATACCCTATCTGCTTAACCTAGCACTTGCCACTTGCTGGCTGCACTACCACTGTTTTATCGCCTTTAGTCATTTATTTATTTAACTTATTTATTTATTCTGTTTCTCTCCTCTGTTCCGCACTTTCCACTTCTCCCCCTTCTACGCACTTTCCCCCTTTTTCCTCTCCCATGCACTTGCGCTTTGTCAATGTCACTGGGCCTAGTAAGATCGCTGTTTTTGTTCTCCCCTATTCACCTCTCTTTGTTTGCTCGCGCTCTGAAACACTTGTGTATGAGCGCGATAGAAATAAAATATCATTTCATTCACCAGTCCATCTGGCTGACAGAGGTGCCCAGTTTCTCTTTGTCGTTCTCTTGCAGGAGCTGGTATGGGTCATCGCTGTTATATCCGCCCTACGTCCCGCAGCGCGGTGACGTAGGGCCGTCCAATAAAAGCCCCGCCCCCGGCAGTGGGAGGCAGTTCCGGGCGAACATAGCACAGCGTGTGGGTGTCCTTTTGTCCGCGCTCCTGCAGATGCCGCACCTAGGCCGCGCGGCCTCCTGGACCGGAGCCAGCCCCACATGCGGGGCCCTCCGGAACACTGGTACACAACAATGGCGACGAGGAAGTGAAGGAGCAACCACGCGCTCGAGAACAATTTACACGCGGATTCCCCACGGATGTCCCGAACAAATTTTTGGACACCCGGTTGGGGCCACCGAGACCACGTGAGCCCCACCCCAAAAAAAAAAAAAAAAATTCTCTCTCACGCCCTCTCCCAAGGGGGTCGAGAATTTTTTTTTCTTCTCTTCTTCGCCCTTTCTCCCGCATGGCGCACATGCCACAAGGCGCCCATCGGTCGACGCACAAGTGCCAGTGGGCACAGTCACCACGAAAGAACATTCCTCAATGCAAAGTGCGGACGAACCCATAAGGCAGGACAACATCAGGCCAGCACGACAGCATAAACAACAAAATCGAGGGTACGTGACACCATGGCGGCTGGGACATCAACTCCTGGACCCTCCACGCCGTCCAGGATCGCGGCAAACCTGTCGATGGCGTCGCCACCACCCCGCACACAGGGCAGTTCGTCGACGCTGGTCCAACCCTTCGACCCGTTCACCGACCCATCGCCCAGTGGACCCAGATGGCAGTTATGGCTACAAAAGTTCGAGATGGCCATGGAATGCAAGGACATCATGTCATCCAGAAAGATGAAAGCTCATCTACTCCTCAGTGTGGGCGACGAGGTGCTACGCATCTTCAACTCCCTGAATATTGATGATGGCCAAGACGCATACCTGAGTGCAAAAGACGCGTTAACGGCACATTTTCTCCCTCAACTAAATCCGGACTATGAGACTTTCATTTTTTGCACAACCATCCAGGCCACTGATGAAACTCTAGACGCCTACCACACGAGGCTGAGGAAACTGGCCATGTCGTGTGAGTTCACGGACACTGAGAGGGAGATCAGAAGACAAATCATAAATGGCATACATTCGGAGAAGCTGAGGCGACTTGTACTCAGTGAGAAAGGCATCCTTCTACAACGCATCCTGGAACTGGGTCGACAGAGGGAGCTTGCCCACTCCAGGGCAGCCAACATGGAAGCAACACTACAGAAACTGCAGCCGTCCCTCTCCACAGCGATGGTCGCCCAGATCTCCGGCAGACAATTTACGAGAGGTGAAAGTGGCGGCAGCCACACCCAGAACAGGTGGCAACCTCGAGTACCAGGACCCACGGAATGTGGGTGGTGTGGTGGCCTAAGATCAGCGAACACGCCGCTGCAGCCCCCGCAAGGCTCTCAGGAAAAGGGGTCACCGAAAATAAAGAAGCAAGCCAGCGCAAGGAGGGTTGCAGTAGTCAACTCCTCGACAGAAGAGGAAGGGGATGATCTCTCAGCCCTACGGCAAACGGCAGGCACGGAGAGCGAAGGAAAGGGCCGAAAGGGATACCTGGTATCTACACTGAACCAGGGTCCAGTACCACCGCCAAGAACCGCCAGGCGACGAAGATGCACGGTCACCATCCAAGGCCAGTACGTACAGATGACCATCGACACGGGAGCCTCGGTAAACGTCATGCCAACCAGTGTTTTCCAAACCCTAACACCACCACCTGAGCTCAAATCCACAGACACTCGCCTGTTTGCCTACGGCAGCCGGAGACCCCTGCCAGTCATTGGGAGGTTCCGCACCACTCTTGAACATGGCAAACATAAGGTGTGGTCAAAGATATATGTCGTGAAGGCGAGAATCGAAAGCCTACTGAGCGGAGATGCGGCTGAAGACTTGGGCGTGGTCAAATTCATTTGCCAGATTGACAACGCAGCCGAAGTCGAGAACTTTCTCAAGCAACACCCCAAGCTACAGAAGGGGATAGGCTGTCTCAAGGGAAAGACTATCAAATTACACATTGATCAATCAGTACAACCACGTGCGCTGAGACCCCGGAGGACACCGTTCCACATGAGGGAACAGGTAGAGAAAGAGCTAAGGTCACTGGAAGCTGCTGGCATCATTGAAGAGGTCACTGGACCAACGCCGTGGGTCTCCCCGATGGTGGTCACCAGGAAGCCCAAACAGCCCGGAAAAGTCTGGATCTGTATTGACATGCGCCTGCCCAATGCGGCCATAAAAAGGGAACGACACATAACACCAACAATTGATTAAATCATCACCGACTTCACTGGGTCATGTGTGTTCTCGAAAGTAGACCTAAAGGCGGGGTACCACCAACTCAAGCTCCACAGAGAGTTGCGCTACATTACCACTTTCTCAACCCACCTAGGTCTGAGGAGGTACAAGCGCCTGAGTTTCGGCATCTCATCGGCCACGGAAGCCTTTCATCAGACCATCCAGGAGGTCATCAGAGGCATACCAGGGGTATTGAACGTGAGCGATGATATCCTAATACATGCACCAGACACCAAGGAACACATCACGAGACTCAAGACACTCCTGGGCAGGCTGGAAGAAGCCAGACTCACAATCCATCGAGAAAAGTGCGAGTTCCTAAAATCAGAAATAACCTTCTTTGGGTACAAGTTTGACCGCACTGGCATCTCACCTGATCCACAAAAAGTGGCGGACATCCAAGCTGCTAGTCCCCCAGCGACCCCCACCGAAGTACGCAGTTTTCTGGGAATGGCCACATACTGTGGCAGATTCATTCGAAACCTAGCAACCCTATCTGAACCGCTACAAGAACTAACAAAGGTCAGCACCAAGTGGGACTGGGAGCAGAAATGCCAGGAAGCCTTTGAGAGCATTAAAGACTCCCTGTCGACTGATACCAAGATGGCCTACTACGACACGGACCTGCCGACAGAACTATTTGTGGATGCCAGCCCAGTAGGACTTGGAGCAATCCTGATGCAGATCACAAAGGAGGGCGAGAAAAGACCGATCACATATGCATCCAGGGCACTCACAGCAACGGAACAAAGGTACTCCCACATAGAGAAGGAGGCCATTGCCGTACTATGGGGGTGTCGACACTTCCACATGTACCTGTATGGGCGCAAGTTCACGGCAATCACTGACCACAAGCCCCTACTACCAATCTTCATCGGGTCATCGGCGCACCCACCGGCCAGAATCACCAAGTGGCTGCTACACCTCCAGCAATATGATTTCGAACTCGTCTATCAGCCGGGCAGTGGCAACCCGGCGGACTTCCTTTCGAGACACCCACGACCAGCTACTCAGCAGGAAGTTCTGATCGCCGAAGAAACGGAGGAACACATTTGCCAAGTGGTTTGCACCATGAGGCCCAAAGCGGTAAACATTGAGGACATTGCAACAGAAACCCAGAATGACCCCTGTTGCGACCTGGTAAAAGATGCCATCATGTCAGGAAACTGGAATTCATGACGCACACCCGCAACAGAACCGAGGGGGCTAGGGAGTTCCTATCCGGCATGTTCACGGTTCGACAGGACCTCTCAATCACCGAAGGAGGGCTCCTGCTAAGGGGAGATCGCATCATCATACCCCCAAATTTGCAAGACAGGATAGTAGCCTTAGCGCATGAAGGACACCAAAGTCTCGCAAGAACAAAGGCCCGGGTCAGACACAGGGTGTGGTTCCCTCATATCGACGATCGTGTCGAAGGCTTAGTGAACACATGTTTGCCCTGCCAAATAATGGGTGGGCCCCCAGATCCAGAACCGATTCTGTCGGCGGAGCGCGGCCGGGCACGATGGGAAGCGATCAGTATTGATTTTTGCAAAATCAGAGAGGGTCTGCATCTACTGGTGGCAATCGATGATCACTCACGCTATCCAGAGGTCGAGATACTGGAGTCCACCGCCGCGGAAGTGGTCATCCCGGTGATAGAAAAGATGTTTGCCACTCATGGTCTGCCCACAACCATCAAGAGTGACAATGGACCCCCATTCACAGGGGAAGAGTTCAAGCAATATCTACAGAAACTGGGCATCAAATACCACCACATCATGCTGAGGTGGCCACAAGCCAATGGGGACGTCGAGCGGTTTATGAGGACCATCAATAAGGTGCTAAGAGTATCAAGGGCAAACGCCAGCCCGTGGAAGATCGACCTATACCGGTTCCTGTGGAACTATCGGGTCACCCCACACAGCACCACGGGCATACCACCTGCGGACGTCATGTTCGGAACAATCATCAAATCGTCGATTCCCCATCACCCAAGCAGGACCCCCGATGACGTTGATAATGCCCGCATGGAGATGAGGAGAACACGTGCCAATGCTCACATGAGTACCAAAAGAAGAGCAAGGCCGTCCGACCATCGAGTGGGTGACCAAGTCATCATGTTACGAAACCCCACGAAGTCCAAGCTAGACACCAGGTACGAGGAACTGCCATGGACTGTCAGCAACCGGCGCGGGACCATGATAACTGTGACCCGGGGACGTCAGAAAGTGACAAGGAATGCCTCCTGGTTCAAGCCCATGCCCTGCACTCTCTGGACGGGTCGCGAGGGCCCTCAAGACGACGACAATTTACAACAAGACAGCGAAGAACTGGCACAAGACCCAGACGAAGAAGCCGCATGGGACCGCAGCTGGCAACCAGAGAGCCTGCCCGGCAGTGGGGATACACGCAGTGAAGGTGAGCAGATTCACGAGCCGAGCGGGGACAGCCCCCAGGTGAAGCGGTATAGTCTGAGAACCAACACGAGGCCGCCCGCGAGGCTGAATGACTATGTATGTTGAGCAGGACACCGTCGGCAGGCATCCCACACAAGGTGGAGCTGGTACCGTGTGAAAAGAGAACTGTGTCAGGAGGTTGAAGTTGAGTATGTTGACTGTGTTGATGTTAAGTTTGTTTGAAATAAAGGAGGAATGTTATATCCGCCCTACGTCCCGCAGCTCGGTGACGTAGGGCCGTCCAATAAAAGACCCGCCCCCGGCAGTGGGAGGCAGTTCCGGGCGAACATAGCACAGCGTGTGGGTGTCCTTTTGTCCGCGCTCCTGCAGATGCCGCGCCCTAGGCCGCGTGGCCTCCTGGACCGGAGCCAGCCCCACGTGCGGGGCCCTCCGGAACACTGTACACAACAATCGCATTTCAGGAAACGGCATTCGGAATGAGGGTTAGTGATGTACCCTGGACTTATCATAAAATTATTTCTCTAGTGGTTCATGCCGGATTCCACTGGCTTCAAAGCGCTATAATAACCTTACTCAGATGGGCTTGCATTTAATTACATCAGCATATTGCCTACCTACTGTATATGTACGGTAGTGTCTGAGACTACAAGCAGCGGTTAAAGCCAGAGCACGTTACAGTACCAAGGATATCAAGCTGACACAGCAGCATCACGTGTGCAGTACGTCATCACGCAAGCATATGCCTGAGTCAGAAGGTGCATGTGATGTGAGAGAACCTGGGAGTGCCATTTTCTCAGACGTGCACATGTTTTCCAGCTCCACTACTGCCAAGCTGATACTGGCTGTGCTCAGTCGCGCTAAACTCCCACTAGCTGCTGCGGCCAGCCCGGGTTCCAGTGCACGTGGCTCTGTGTCCAGAGCAGCTCTTGTCCACTACGCACACCGAGAGCTGCCGTCTGAAGGAGGGGTCCGCCCCGCTCGCTACCAGTAACCCGAGGAACTACAATTCCCATAATGCTCTCTGTAGGGGGATCCTGCAGCTGCCATCTAAAACGTTAAACCTGAATGCTACAATGCATCTCATGGCAGAAAGCTTTTGCTCACGTGTATAACGTGCTTTGAAAATTTCATTCTCTGAATGGTGGCGGACTGTGACGTGGAGCTCACGGGCGCTTCCTCATTCTCCTTCAGAAATGCATCCCAATGATTGCAGATCAATGATTGCCCGCAGACATGCAGAAACCCTCGGGAAAGAGCCTTTAATGCGTTCCATTATGAGGGTTTCATTATGCCTGCAGGCCAGGGCTTTAAGTGGGGTAAGAAATCGAGGGGGGTGCCTCATTTGAGGGCGTGGCTTGTGGGAGGGGCGTGGCCTAAAAGTACGCAAATCGTAGGGTATACACACAAATATATATAAATGTTATATATTTGTGTGTGTACCTTACTATGGTTTGTGTACTATGCAAGCCATCTTTTCTAAACGTAGAAATATGTAACATATTTCTACGTTTATAAAAGATGGCTTGCAAAGTACACAAACCATAGTAAGGTACGCACACACATATATATAACATTTATATATATTTGTGTGCATACCCTACGGTTTGACTAGTTTTCAGGCCATCTTTTTTAAACATTTCGGGTTTATAAAAGATGCCTTTGAAAGTACACAATTCAAGTCATCTTTTATAAAGTTTTGACTACCGACAAAATTGTCCGTCGGCAAAGCTTTATAAAAGATGGCTTGAAATGTGTACTTTCAAAGCCATCTTTTATAAACCTCGAAATATGTCGAGGAATCCCCAGGTTCACCGAGGGTTAAAGACGCCTCGGCGACCTGGGGAAACAAAGGGACAGTAAGTCAGTAACTGCCTCTGGTGACCTCTCGCGCGAGGGGTCACCAGACGCAGTTACTATGACTGACGGAAGTGGCCGCCTTCTGTCAGCTTGCCTGACTTCATTACAGGCGCATCTCCCGTCGCGGCTGCGGCCGCGAGGGGATAATGCATCCCGCGATTCCAGCCAATGTTGCTGTAGGATGGGGGCTCAGTCCCACTTTTTGGAGACTGCCGGGGCCCGGCCCCAGCAGGCCCCGGCCCACTTTAAGCACTGCTGCAGGCACTAGTTTTCTCTCTGCCTCCGTGCATTGGCTGAACTGTAGGGAGAAAAAGAAGGATTATTTTGTTCTTCTTTCATTCAGTGTCTATCTGTCTATTTCTTATATAGCGCAATTTGCCCAAAGGCCTCAAGGCACTTATAAGACAATAGACAACAAAAAACATAAAAAGGAGCGGAAATGGAGGGAAGGGAGAGACAAAAAAAAGGTGATTTAGCCTGCACATATGTCAAAAAGATGAGTTTTTAGACTTCTCTTGAATTGAGCGGTAGACGCTCATCCTTTGAGATTAGGTGGCAGTGAATTCTGGAGACTCAGTGCCCATGCATTAACGCTTGAGCCACCGATCTTTTTAAAGAGGACTCGAGGTTGATGGAGTAAAATGCTTTTGTTAGAGCGTAATACCCGCCTGGAGGTACTCCTCGAAACTCGTGATGAAAGGTATATAGGGGCTTTTCGTACCAAACATTTGAACACCATAGTGGTGCCTAAAAAATTGAACTCTTTGGCTAACCCGAGAGCCAATGAAGTTTTTTGTGCGCCTCAGACACATGGCACTGACGACTGATACCACAGACAGCACGTACTGCTCCATTTTGAATCACCTCCAAGCTTTTCAGGTTTGCCTGAGAAGTTCTGACCAATAGGCTATTGCAGTAGTCACAATTTGAGTTAATGATGCCTGCTGAGATCATAGCCCTCTAAGACTCTAATAGATAAGGACGAATCTGCCATAACAAGTGGATGAAGTAAGAGCAAGAGGATGTGAGGTGGGAGATATGTTTTTTGAAGGACAAGTGAAAGTCAAAAACAACTCCCAATGTTTTGACAGAGTCAGACACCTTGATGTTGTTACCTGCAATAAAAACAGCTGTTGTATGATGCATCCAGTTGATTCAACTTATGTGGGGTACCTAAGATAAGCAGCTCAGTTTTCTTGTTATTTAAAGCCAAAGTGTTCATGGCCATACAGGTCTGTATTGCCTTGAAGACTTAATTTGCCCTATCGAGATCTTTACTGTACGTGCCTGATAATGCGAGCACAATCTGGGTATCGTCTGCATAATTAGCAAATGGAACTGAATGAGATCCTTTTCGCTCCACGCAACCACCGCTCCGAAAAAGTGCCAAAACCAACAAGCCTCTCCTTTCAAAGATCAGGTTAATGACAAGGGGACTAAACAAGGCGATGATCCGGACAGCCATGTTTGTTTGTTTATTTATTTTATAATTGCGCACCAGACCCAAAGGTATCAGGGTGCAGGAACAAGAATATTTACGGCTTACAAAGTTACAGAATACATAGTTATAACGTGACAATGCCATGTCATGTGACAATGCCATGTGACAATGCCATGTCAATGCAGAGTAGACAAAACAATATGCACACAGCCATCAGCCTAAATATACAATTTTTAAACCACACATTAATTTTGTTGAACATGAGGCATGATTTTTGGCACTGCTGGTGGTTCGAACACCAAGGTGCCCCAGCTCCACTGTACCTGCAGCCCTGCTGCCTCTCGCATGACTCATTATATTTCTCCAGAAGCCTCCCCTCACGCTTGTTGCAGCCTCTTTGAAATGCAGATCACTCGCTGTGGAATATATTTGTGAGAGCATTTTGGAGCACATAATGATAGGTACCATGGTAAGTATTGTGGAAACAAAAAGGCTACCTTTCCAAAAAAAAGCACCTACTGCAGACCCAATGACATCACTAACTGCACATCCAATCAGGTACTGCTTGCATCAAAGACAATAGAAGCGCAACCACAAATCAGTAAATGAATAGGGCCATTTTAGAACAAAATGTAACTATAACAGTAACTTGTTTATTTATCATACAAAATACATTCAAATGCGTATCATAACTTAAAAGCTGTAGTAAAAATGTTTAAAGCATCAATCAAGTCAAATAACCTTTTATTAACATTAATATATGGTGGTCACCATTTTGGAGGTAAAAAAGGCTGATGAATTCAGCACACAATACAAAAGCAGCCACGGAGTGCAAGGGGGTGTGATTTTTGGCGGAGATGGGTGGGAATGGGCAGAAAATCATACAGATTTGACTTAGAGATGGCCGTTAAATGGGTGGAACACATAGCCAAACAACACAAATTCATCCTCATATGTCATCTGCATTGACAAGCATTACAGACCCTTATTCAAAGCCCCTATTTGAAGCTCTTATGTTAAAGCTCTTATTTTAATGACAATAGTTTGGCTTAAAGGTAGCGCTTTCAGCGCCACCTAATAGGCAAAACTACTTCAAATTATGATGTATAAATATGCTGTCAACATTATAGATGGAAACTGTTTCAGAACCAGGCCCAAAACAACTCGAAATCCATCTGAAAAACATACCTACAGTCCATACAGTGCCTAATCACGCCTTAACTGGACCGTAAGAAACAATGGGTCTCATTACATGGACGGCGGTAACCATGGCGCTATTAGCGCCATGGTTGCCGCCGGTATTTTACCGCGTCCGCCATGGTGAATGGTAGAATTACCGCCCTATTCCAAGATGTGTGGGGGCGGTAATTCCCCATTCACCATGGCACTTCCCCATTCCCATTTTCGCCCCCATAGGGCTCAATGGGAATGGGGAAGGCGATAATTACAGTACCGCAAATTGCGGTACCGTAATTACCTCGAAGGTCCCTTTGTGGGTCCCGTCCTTAGTGGCTGGTAAAACCAGCCCTTAAGGTAGGGACCCACAAAGGGAACTCGTAGTAAGGCGGTAAGTGTTTACCGGCACTGGTACCCTTACCTGTACCGGTAAACCCTTACCGCCATCCATGGAACGAGGCCCAATGTCTCTGTAGAATCAACACCAATCATGGCTGAAAGACTTCTTGTCCTCAGAAAAACAGACGTTATACTGCCCTTTGCCAAACACTTTATATTTACACTGCCAGAAACTGCTGCTAACACCCATTCCATTTGTCTCCAAAAGTCACAACAATACCCAGGCAACCACAGATCAGCATAGTTCAACCAAGTGTCAAATCTTAAGTGAAACTGACAGAAAGGCAATGTCTTTCCAAGAGTTTTCTCGCTCTAAAGGCCTGAAAGCTGTTTTCCTGAAAACGCCACACAACCTCCCCCCCCCCGCACCCCAGTAGGAGGGGCTAAAACATGTGCCATTTTTCAGAAGTGTGTATTTGTAAGCATCAGCGTTCAAGTGCTAACAGTTTACACATGTCCTCTACCAGCTTCTCGGCGCACAGTATATAAATATTCTCAATGTATAATGTCTCTAGTTCAACATGTAGTACAGTATGAACACATTTTGATGTACACTACGTGTTGTACCACAGTGTATGTACGATATATTCTTGAGCATTCCCACAAGCCAACCACGGTTTGTGTGTGGGGGGGGAGGGCAGATTGATGGGGGAGGGTGGCACAGCTCAAATTCAACAGATGACCATCACATCAGGCTGCTGAATTTAGCGAGAGTCTGAGAGCTACTGATAGATACGTTTGTATTCATTGCATATTTTAAAACAAAGTTTGTCACTTCCAAAATTCAGCGTTTCGCGTGGCATCACCGCATGCATCTTCACAGACTTGTCACAGCTGTCTCCGCTGCCACCCATTTAAGTACAAAAAGTGTAGACACATAATGCTCCTTCATGGCTCAGCAGTAGACATCACACCCTTAAATAACACACAAAACGATCCTATGCAGTCCCTGTAAACATGGTCCTATAAACTACAATTAAGCCTTCTGATAGGCAAACTTATTCACCCCTGTACAGTGAATCACCTATTCTAGCTAACTCTCAAGAACAATACACCTATGGAAACTTTAGTCCCACTAATTAAACATAAACACAGACAAATATCAAAATGTATCAAATGAACGAAGGTACCTATCAAATGTATTTACTAACACATCAGACTAAAAGAAAGTCAGGTAATTAAATCACACATCATACACATTGATTCCAAACACGGTGTACACAAATGACATTTAATTGCCCAAAAAACAAAGCATTTAATCAAAATTCAATCATGAGGGATTCTTGACATGAAGCCTGATGAGCCATCAGAATTCCTACTATCTAGGATTTGCTTCCAAAATCACTGTGCTTGCATTAGAAAGAATCCTTTCAGTGGCAAATCTACAAGCAAACCCCTATAGCGTTCCTCTAAGTGAGTGGCCACGTGGTAAGCAGAATTCTTATGTTTCACCGCCCTTATATGCTTTAATATTCTATTTTACAAAGATCTTATGTTAGAGCCCACATATTATTTGTGACACAGGGAATGAATGAGATATACTACTCACGTGGAATTCCACTATATTGGTTGTCTAATTCTATGTGTTCTGTTCAGTGCATTGCGTCCAAATTCACATTTAAGGTGTGGTGCATAATCACAAACTTAACAGTTGCCAAGGGAAAATAACCACCAGTTTCATCATACCAGTGACTGTAGGGAAACGTGTCACTTAGAACTGGTTGTCCAGCCAGCATACCTCTGGCCCTGCGTCTCAGGAGCATTATAAGCCAGGTGAGGTGTGGCAGCGACAGCATGTCAACGTCACACCATCGCCAGGCCAATTGACACATGGGACTGTGCCTTGCAATGTGGTGTTTCTCCAGGAGATACAACTAAATATGCCCAGAACCTTGATAACTGAAGACCAGCAATAACAATTCAAACAGCAGTTGACCCCTCATCCTTTAAAGCTGTGCCCCTGTATAAACATACGAAAAAACACAATTCATGGTGACTCTAAGTGTAAAACATGCTCTGTTGTTAGGCAGAAACCTGTGCAGTTCCCTTAGGGACCACTACAAAAAGTTTAAGCCTACAGGAGTAAACAGTAAACCCAATTGGTAGCAGTCTGCACCACCCAGATTTACCTGGTAGCTCTGGCTGAGCAGTCAGACTTCTCTCAATAAGAGTTAGGCAGTATATAGAGTATACACAATAGGGCTAAAAATACAGTAGCACAAGCAAACACTGACCAGAGCTTTGGTATAAAAGTATATAATTATGTATTTTAAAACACACTTGTAAAAACACACTGGCACTAATATGTCAAGCAAGTTCAAACACAGTCACTATAAGTATATACACCTCCCTAGTTAATTATCCGACAAGTCTAGGTTAAGACACCACTTATTTAGCAAAACAGAGGTGAGCGCGTAACCGTAGATGGCACTCCAATAATTTGTTTAAAAAGGGAGAGAAATGGCAGAATAGGAAAATAACACAGTACCAACACTTTTAAGAAACCACAGCAAGTCAAGAAAGGCAGGGTCTACTGTATAGAAAAAAAGTTCATAGGCCAGGCCCACTCTTGGAGAGAGCAAGGCGGAATGTGCCCAAGATCACACAGTGGAAATGCACCAAAGTCTTTGCAGAAAAGTCAAAAGAGGTTGGATCAGTTCAGAAAGGTAAAGTTAGCAGGTCCGAGGTCACTCCAGGATAGAGAGTCAAGGATTTACGGGACACCTTGGACAATCTGTTGCAAGGGAGACCAGGCGGGAACAGTACCTGAAATGGGGAGAAAGCTCCAGCGGGGGCAGTTGTTCCTGGCAGTGGTTGCAAGTCATGGCTTGTCCAGGAGAAGAGATGATCTCGACGTGGAGGAAAGCTGGAGGTCGTTGCACTGCCAGGGAAGAAACCAGCAGCATAGTTTCCCAGTTAAAAAGTACGACCCTTTTATTCGCGGTAGTGGTGAAGCGTGGCTATCCGGCCGCCGGGGTGCTTGGCACGGGCGATTCGAACATGAGACAAACCAGGAAGGTGAAAAAGGCGAACTGGTTGGTCCCACCAGCTCAAAGGGAAGAAGTCTCTCCTGGAAGAAGATCTCCTCTGTCGTCGGGGAAGTGGTGAGTTCGTACAGCAGGGCTCCACCGGTGGTGTCGTCGTTGTAGATGGCTCAGCTTCTCCCCTCTTTGGATTCTTTAGGTCCTGTGGTGACTTCTGAAGTTTCAGTCCCCAAAGCCCTGCTTTTATGCAGCAAAACCCTCATTCATCAGCCTATCTGTCACTCAAACATGCTAAGTGGTGAGCCGGGCGGCTCACCACTGGGCCAATCACACAAGAGTGCGACTTGAGTTGCTAAGGCAACTCAGTCCAGGGTGCCTAATCCCCCTCCCACACATCCTGTTGACCCCAGACAGAGTGGCACCATTTGGAGGGCTTCTGTGGAGAAGCCCGCCAAAAAGTGGAACAAAGAGCTCGACTTGGGTTGGAGTTTCAGAGGCGAACACAAACGCCATTTTAAAACCGAGTCCTGGCAAAAAGACCCATCCGGGGAATAAATATTAAATAAATAACCCGGCGGTATCTTTAACATTGCACCAAAAAGTGGTGCGTTTAAAATGAATGGGAAAATCCCATAGGAAATATTCCGGTGGAATATTTTGCGTGGTATCCATTGCCACCAACCAGAAACTCGACAAGGGGGGACTGGACAGTGCCCCCTTGGAAAACAGACCCAGGGGCAATCAAATTACCCCTACCAGTACTTATGATGGTTTGTACTGGTTCTGTTCACAATTTGAGACTAGTAAAGCCAATGGTGACTTTACATGAACTGGGAGACAGTAGTGAGTCCCAGGGTATGGAGTCTATGTTTGGGAGTCACTATGACACCCCTGTGTTACTGCACTGAGAGTGCTGTGTAACACACATACCAAAAACACATGAAGCCCTATGGAGTAAAAGACCCCATAGCCCATAAACCACATTACACAGTCAAAGGACATTCTAAAATCATGCCTAAGATTGGGAGAAAAAGAGTCTCACTCTTAGCAGGAGAAAAATAAACCCCATAAATCCAGCAAAGCTGCTGGGGGACTCACTAGGTTTGGGAAATTAGCCTTAACAGAGAATTCTCCCTAACACTCGCCCCCCACCCCCCAGACTAAGGGACAGGAGGATTTAATCCACTCCTGGATGAATCTCATACCTCTAGTCGATGACATACATCCTAGAAAGACCATCAGCATTTTGGTGGTGACACCCTGACCTGTGCTCAGTGGTGAAATCAAATGCTTGAAGGCAGATTGACCATCTCAATAGGTTTGGGTTTTCCCACTTCATTTGCATCAACCATCTCAAGGGATGGTGGTCAGTCTGAATGACAAAAGTAGAGCCCACACAATGGCAAAACATTCTCTTTCAATTGTTGCCCACCTTGTCTCAGGATCCTTCAGCTTTCTACTGATGAACCAAATGGGGTGCTCCCTACCTTTCCCATCCAGTTGGCTAAGGAGTGCACCTATACCTACATTTGAAGCATCTGTCTGTACAATTAAAGTTTGGTGGTAGTCAGGAGCTCTCAATACTGGTGCTTGGCAAAGAGCTTTCTTCAGGTTTTCAAAGGCCTGATTGCACTCCTCATTCCATCTGACCGTCTTAGGGAATTTTGGAGAGGAGATTACATTCAGTGGAGAAGCTATGGTCCCATAGTTCTCAATGAAAATCCTGTAGAACCCAGTGAGGCCTAAGAAGGCTCTCACCTGGGTTTGAGTAGTAGGCGTTGTCCAATTTTGCACAGCTTCAATCTTACTGAGGAAATGCCTTATTTCTCCACCTCCTATCTCATGCCCAAGGTAGACCACCTTACTCTGCCCAATCTGGCATTTGCTTGCCTTTATGGTCAGGTTGGCCTTCTCAAGAGCCTTCAAAACATGTCCT
The DNA here is from genome assembly GCF_040938575.1 of Ambystoma mexicanum. Taxonomy (NCBI): domain Eukaryota; kingdom Metazoa; phylum Chordata; class Amphibia; order Caudata; family Ambystomatidae; genus Ambystoma; species Ambystoma mexicanum. The sequence continues at coordinate 822,329,049 of NC_090939.1, forward strand.
AAGTGGTTAACATGCTCTTCCCAGGAGTGGCTGAGCACTGCAATGTCATCCAAGTATGCCATGCAGAAGTCCTCCATCCCAGCTAGAACCTGATTTACCATCCTTTGGAATGTAGCAGGTGCATTTTTCAGTCCAAAAGGCATAACCCTAAATTGGTATAAGTCAACAGGGGTAGAAAATGCAGTTTTCTCCTTGGCATGGTCTGTCAGGGCTATTTGCCAATAGCCTGACGTTAGATCAAATGTGCTGAGGAACTTGGCTGCACCAAGTCTGTCCACCAACTCATCTGTTCTAGGCAAAGGGTGGGCATCACTCTTGGTGACTGCATTAAGAGCTCTATAATCCACACATAATCGCAATTCTTTGGATCCTGCCTTTGGTACTAACACAACTGGGCTAGACCATGGACTAGTAGAGGACTCTATTACCCCGAGTTCAAGCATCTTGCTGACCTCCCCTTTGATGTGGGATCTTACATTTTCTGACATTCTGTATCCTCTGCTTTTCACTGGCAGACATTCACCAGTGAGTATATCATGCTGGCCCCAAGGGGTCAAGCCTGGTGAAAGTGAGAACAGGGAGGCAAACTGATTTAACATAGACGTGCACTCCTCTTGTTGCTCAGGTGTCAGATGTGAAGAGAGATTCACTCCTTCAATCTTTTCATCCAAAGGTAAGCCTCTGAGGAGATCAGGGAGTGCTTCACTCTCTTCTTCCTCTTCTGATGAAGCTAGAAGCAAGGCTCCTACTTCAGGCCTGGAGACATACGCCTTTATTCTTTTGGTGTGGAAGACTCTGGGAGCCTCCTTGGGATTGCACAAGTCCACCAGATAGTTCACCTCTCCAAGTTTACCCACAACCTTGAAGGGTCCCAACCATTTATCTTGCAAGGCCCTCTGCCTTGTTGGAATCATAACTAAAACTAGCTGGTCTTGAGTGAACTCAACCATGTTAGCTTTTTGATCATGCCAATGCTTGACCAAAGCTTGTCCAGCGTTCAGGTTATCACTAGCTTCTGCCATCATGTGTGACATTCTCCTCCGGAGACCTATCACATAGTGTCATGATGCCTACCCCCGGGCATCCGGATCGAGTCCATCAGCCCCTGGAGCAGGCATCCAGATACTCATTAAAACCCCAACAGCCCCGGCTGGGGGCTGTTTGGATTCAGTCCTGGCGCCTTAGGCACCAGGCTCATCATAGAAATCAGTCCTGGCGCCATAGGTGCCAGGCTCATAGACTTTACTTACCTTATGCAGACCATGCTGCAAATGAGTCCAAGCCAACGTGAGGCCTGGATGGGACTATTTTATTGCAGGGACTATTTTTTACTCGGTGTGGTTCTGGGGAACGTCTTACCTGGGACTACTTTGCAGGCTATTTAAACCACGCCCGAACAGCAACCCATGCTTTGCATTATTCTGCATCCAGCAGCGTGACACTCACCGTGTCTGCAAGTCAGCATCCAGTCTTCTGCCACGCCCGCCTCAAATCCAGAGCTCCTAGACAAAAGGAAAAGAAAGGAGAAAAGGTTAGATCACGGACATTATTTGATTGCTTACCTGATTCCGGACCCAGCACATCTCCGAGCCTGGAAAGGACATTACTTCAGCACGCGTCGCTTCGCCAGCAGCAGCGCCGCATTATACTCACCAGTCCACCGCATCTTTCGACTAGGCGCTACCTCCATCATTTTCTTTGTCGAAACCCAGCACCTGGGGGGAAAACAAAAGGAATAACAAGGTGAGCCGAGAAAACCGACAAGGACAATCTCTTTGCCACCATAGGCTTACCTGCTTTACCACCAGAGGTATTATCCTTTAATTCGCCACATCTTCCAATGCCGCACCTATAAAGGGAGAGAAAACAGCAAGTTAAACTCATGCAACTTTTACCGGACAGTGTTTGGTAATACAGACTCTTACCTGAACGCCATCAGCTGCCTCCAGGCAATATTCTTTTGGACCCAGCTGCAACCTAACGAGGGAATGGAACAAGAGTGAACATCGGACATATTGAACTCTTTGAACTTTATATACACTGGAGTCAATATTCCTCCGGAACTCCTCCAGTACCTTCAACCCAGTGAAGTAACTGGTATCTACGTGCCCCTGCAAGCCATGCAGGATGGAGAGCTCATCATTTAAAAACATAAGGTGAGGTTACCAAGAGGGGATATCGGAGGTGATTAGTGGGGAGAACGAGAACTGTTGAGGGGCCATCACTAAAGTCCACGGGTGGCTAAATCCCTTTCTCCACTTACAGGAGAATACTTCTACGAGTCCAGCAGACAAGATTAGGCAGGCCAGTCCAGACTGTCATCTCTTCACTACGCATCACGTTGGTGGAGACCGCAGCTGTCCGGGTCCGATCGACGCCCCTGTGGGAACCAGGCGAGCATAAAAGAACGCAAAGCCTATCCACAAATCCCCACCCGGGCGTAATGGAGACCTCAGAAACCGACCAACTAGCCCAATTGTTAGGAGAACTTAGGGCAGACGTGCACTCCGCGCGCCAAGAAACTAATGCCCTCAGGAGAGAACTGATTGTGTCAAAGGAGCGCACTGATGATCTTGTCAGACAACTGCTGCAAAACCAAGCCGGGCAAACACCACTACCTGGACTTGGGGGGAATTCAACCCCCGTTTCATCGAGCAGCCTGTGCAAGTGGTTCTACCAGGGAGCATTCCTTTAGCTCCACCCGAATGCTTTGCTGGGGACCCGAAAAGGTATGCCGTGTTCATGAACCAATGCTGCTTGCACTTTTTATGCAGACCAGGAGCTTTTCCAAACGACCAACCCAAAGTAGCCTTTGTACTGTCATACCTTAGTGGCAGCGCAGCGGATTGGTCAATTCCATTATTCAACCAGGATGACCCTCTTCGTCGGGATTTTCAGGGTTTTCAATTGAGCATGGAAAGATTATTCGCCAGACATTCACAGGGACAGGCCCTGGATAACAAACTTCTATCCCTACGACAAGGAAACCAGGACCTGCTAACTTATATCGCAACCTTCAATAGGTTGGTGGTGGAAACCGGATGGCCAGAGGTAAAGCAAATTACATTATTTCATCGTGGACTTCGGGGTGAACTCAAAGATGTTTTGGCCCAAGTTGTGAACCCACCTCAGGATTGCGCAGAATATATAGACTTAGTGGTCCAGCTAGACCACCGACTTCAGAATAGAAAAGCTGATCGAGCTAAGTTCGAGAATCGGGTATTAGTTAAACCCAATGTTACTCCCAAAGGAACAGATGCATCAGAACCAATGCAGATCGGGGGGTTTAAGGGACTCTTAACTCAAAAAGAAAGAGAAAGGAGATGACAGATGCAGTTGTGTCTGTACTGTGGGGCCTCAGGACATTTTCTACGGGATTGCCCTATAAAACCATCCAAGAAAGTAGTCGGAGTTGCTGATAGAAATCAAACAGAGCCTGATTCGGGAAACAACCACGCCCGACAATCGTAGAGGTCCGCTTGCCGAGCTTAAAGAAGGACACTCAGACCTCGCACCTAATCATACCAATGGTCCTAATTGATCCAAGACAGCCATCACGTATGCACGCAGTTAGGGCGTACATTGATAGCGGGCCGTAGGAAACTATGTGGACCACGAATTGGCTTCTAGGATGAATCTACCTCTCTGCAAAAAGACCACTTCGGATGTTATTACCACAGTCGATCGAACTGACATTGCCTCTGGGCCTGTACCTCATTCCACCACAGAGATGACACTGTTGGGTCAAGATGGGCATCGAGAGACTATTGTGTTTAACTTAATCAAAGCCCTGCAGTTCCAAATAATACTGGGGATACCTTGGTTGGAAACACATAATCCTTGTATTGATTGTTGAGAGAAGAGAGTAACCTTCCCGGAGTGTGCACACACCTGTTACCCAGAAAAAACCTTGAACAAAAGCCTGGCCACAGTCACTAATCCAGTCATGCATTTACCTCAGGAATATCAAGAATTCCAGGATGTTTTCCAAAAAGAACAGGCAAACACCTTACCACCTCATAGATCATATGATTGTCAAATCGACCTCATACCCAGTGCACCACCTCCATCCAGTAGGATTTATGCCCTTACGGAACCCGAAAACCGTCACCTAAGACAATACTTGGACCAATACCTTGCTAATAGCTTCATTCATCCATTTAAGTCCCCCGTTTCTTCAGCTTTATTCTTCGTGCCCAAAAAGGAAGGTGACCTCAGAACGTGCATAGACTACCGTGCATTAAACCAGATCCCGGTGAAGAACCGAAATCCATTGCCTCTGATCCCCGAACTACTAGACCAAGTAAAGGATGCTTGCATCTTCACTAAATTAGATCTCCGAGGGGCATATCATCTGGTACGTGTAAAGAAGGGCGACGAATGGAAGACCGCTTTTCGCACCAAGTACGGATTATTCGAATATCAGGTGATGCCCTTCGGGTTGTGCAATGCACCAGCAGCCTTCCAGTATTTTATGAACGATGTCCTTCGTGAACTCATTGACGTCTGTGTTGTCGTATACATAGACGATATTCTAGTGTACTCCTCCTCAGAATCAGACCATGTTAAGCATGTTTGCGCAGTCCTTGAGAAACTACACCAGCACAAGTTATATGCAAAATTGGAAAAATGTGTTTTTCATGCTACAGAAGGTGAATTTCTTGGATTTATCCTGACTCCAAAAGGAGTCCGAATGGACTCTCGAAAGGTGGACGCAATTATCAAGTGGCCATCACCCAGTTCAGTTAAAGAGGTGCAAAGCATGCTTGGATTTGCTCATTTCTACCACAGATTTATTCCTGATTTCTCATATGTTGTACTCCCCATCACAGCACTTTTGCGAAAAAACAAACGCTTCTTGTGGACCGAAGAGGCTGAAAAACCTTCCAAGAACTGAAATTGAAATTCACGTCGGCACCTGTCTTAAGGCATCCACGCCCGAGCTCCCATACATAGTTGAGACCGATGCATCCAGTTTAGCCATGGGGGCTGTCCTGTCCCAGAAGGAACCAGAAACCGGTCAACTTCATCCAGTAGCATTTTGGTCCAGAAAATTCTCGGCCCCCGAATTAAACTATGCGGTTACCGATAAAGAGTTGTTAGCCATCAAATCCGCCTTCAAGGCTTGGCGACATTATCTTCTCGGTGCCAGGCATACCATTACTGTAATCACCGATCACAGGAACTTGCAGTATTTAAAAACAGCCAAGGCCCAATCATCGCGTCAACTTCGATGGGCCTTATTCCTTGCCGAATTCGATTTCGTGATCACTTATCGACCAGGTTGTAAGAATGGTAAGGCAGACGCTTCATCCCAAATTGAGATGGGAGAAGCATATTCGAACCCGGAACCGGTGCCTATAATTCCTGAACAAAGAATTCTTGGGATAACTACTCTACAGACCTTAGAAGATATTCATTTAAAGATCCAACAACTTTTCGATTCAGCAGCCCTGCAGGACTGGGTTAAAAAGGGCCAAGATTATTCAGTTGTCAATGACCTACCTTACTATCAAGGGCGTCTATTTCTACCACACAAGGAACTACAAGAACAAGTCATCTCCAATTACCATGAAGCTCTGATGGAAGGGCACCCAGGTATTGCAAAAACTGAAGCTAAAATTAAAAGACAATTCTGGTGGCCCACCTGGCAAAAAGATGTAAAGTCATTTGTACTGTCTTGTGGCATCTGCGCCCAGAACAAAAGTCAAAAGAAGAAACCAGCTGGTCTTTTACAACCTTTAGATATTCCACCCACACCATGACACACTTTGTCTTTAGATTTTATTACAGATCTACCTCCATGTAATGGATTCAACACCATTCTAGTTATTGTGGATCTTTTTTCCAAGATGGCCCACTTTATTCCTTTAAAAGGATTACCTTCTGCTTCAATCTTGGCCAAGGAATTTCTCGAAAATATTGTTCGAATACATGGATTTCCTTCCGTATTGATCTCTGACCGAGGTAGTCAGTTCATTTTGCAATTTTGGCAGAAGTGTTGTCAATTGGCACAAATCGACGTAAGGTTATCAACCAGTCACCATCCCCAAACCGATGGTCAGACGGAGAGAACCAACCAGACTCTTGAACAATGCCTATGTTGTATGCTCCACCAAACCGAAAGTAATTGGAAGGACATTTTATGGATTTCTGAATACGCATACAATAACTCTGCACATTCAGGAACCGGACAAAACCCCTTTTATACCATATACAGACATCATCCTCGAACCTCAGAACTCGATTCGCCCCAGCATTTAGAAATGCCGGCAGTAACTCATCTGCATTCTATTACACACGCTTTTAAAGAGGCAACAAAACATTTGAAACAAGCATAGACGTGAGACCCCACCATATCGAATCGGAGACCATGTTTGGCTGGCTACAAGACATATACCTCTGAAAGAAACTCAGACTTTTAATCCTAGATATTTGGGACCTTACACCATTAAGGCCATTATCAACCCGGTGGCTGTCAAATTAGAATTACCCTCTAATATGCGGATTCATCCTGTCTTTCATGTTTCACTTCTAAAACCAGTTCAACCCGGGACAAGATTAACCAAACCACCTGACCCCATCCTAATAGATGGACAACCTGAATTTGAGGTAAAAAACATCCTGGACTCTAAAATGGTTAAATCAAGACTTTTTTATTTAATTGACTGGAAGGGTTACGGACCACAAGAAAGGTCATGGGAACCTAGTGACCACGTTCATGCTCCTCGATTGGTGAAAAAATTCCATCGGGACTTCCCAGACAAGCCAGGGCCAAGGGGAAGAACCACTTTAGGAGGGGTCTTGGGGTGAAGTGCTGTCGTGATGCCTACCCCTGGGCATCCGGATCGAGTCCATCAGCCCCGGGAGCAGGCATCCAGATACTCATTAAAACCCCAACAGCTCCGGCTGGGGACTGTTTGGATTCAGTCCTGGCACCTTAGGCACCAGGCTCATCATAGAAATCAGTCATGGCGCCATAGGCGCCAGGCTCATAGACTTTACTTACCTTATGCAGACCATGCTGCAAATGAGTCCAAGCCAACGAGAGGCCTGGATGGGACTATTTTATTACAGGGACTATTTTTTACTCTGGTGTGGTTCTGGGGAACTTCTTACCTGGGACTACTTTGCAGGCTATTTAAACCACGCCCGAACAGCAGCCCATGCTTTGCGTTATTCTGCATCCAGCAGCGTGACGCTCGTCGTGTCTGCAAGTCAGCATCCAGTCTTCTGCCACGCCCGCCTCGAATCCAGAGCTCCTAGACAAAAGGAAACGAAAGGAAAAGAGGTTAGATCACGGACATTATTTGATTCCTTACCTGATTCCGGACCCAGCACATCTCCGAGCCTGGAAAGGACATTACTTCAGCACGCGTCGCTTCGCCAGCAGCAGCGCCGGATTATACTCACCAGTCCACCGCATCTTTCGACTAAGCGCTACCTCCATCATTTTCTTCATCGAAACCCAGCACCTGGGGGGAAAACAAAAGGAATAACAAGGTGAGCCGAGAAAACCGACAAGGACAATCTCTTTGCCACCATAGGCTTACCTGCTTTACCACCGGAGGTATTATCCTTTAATTCGCCGCATCTTCCTATGCCGCACCTATAAAGGGAGAGAAAACAGCAAGTTAAACTCATGCAACTTTTACCAGACAGTGTTTGGTAATGCATACCCTTACCTGAATGCCATCAGCTGCCTCCAGGCAATATTCTTTTGGATCCAGCTGCAACCTAACGAGGGAATGAAACAAGAGTGAACATCGGACATATTGAACTCTTTGAACTTTATAGACACTGGAGTCAATATTCCTACGGAACTCCTCCAGTACCTTCAACCCAGTGAAGTAACTGGTATCTACGCGCCCCTGCATGCCATGCAGGATGGAGAGCTCATCATTTAAAAACATAAGGTGAGGTTACCAAGAGGGGATATCGGAGCTGATTAGTGGGGAGAACGAGAACTGTTGGGGGGCCATCACTAAAGTCCGCGAGTGGCTAAATCCCTTTCTCCACTTGCAGGAGAATACTTCTACGAGTCCAGAAGACAAGATTAGGCGGGCCAGTCCAGACTGTCATCTCTTCACTACGCATCACGTTGGTGGAGACCGCAGCTGTCCGGGTCCGATCGACGCCCCTGTGGGAACCAGGTGAGCGTAACACATAGTCAGTCACTCTGACTGGCTTGGGGGAGGCAGCACTCTCCAACTCCTCCTTAATCAGGGCCAATGGACCTCTGACTGGATGGCCATAAAGAAGTTCAAAGGGAGAATAACCTACTCCCTGCTGTGGGACTTCTCTATAAGCAAAGAGAAGGCATGGCAGTAGAAGGTCCCACTTTATTTTAAGGGGTTCTTCCACCGGTGGTGTCGTCGTTGTAGGTGGCTCAGCTTCTCCCATCTTCGGATTCTTTAGGTCCTGTGGCGACTTCTGAAGTTTCAGTCCCCAAAGCCCTGCTTTTATGCAGCAAAACCCGCATTCATCAGCCTAGCTCTCACTCAAACATGCTAAGTGGTGAGCGGGCGGCTCACCACTGGGCCAATCACACAAGAGTGCAAGTTGAGTTGCCAAGGCAACTCAGTCCTAAGTCCAGGGTGCCTAATCCCCCTCCCGCACATCCTGTTGACCCCAGACAGAGTGGCACCATTTGGAGGGCTTCTGTGGAGAAGCCCGCCAAAAAGTGGAACAAAGGGCTTGACTTGGGTTAGAGTTTCAGAGGCGAACACAAACGCCATTTTAAAACCGAGTCCTGGCAAAAAGACCCAACCGGGGAATAAATATTAAATAAATAACCCGGCGGTATCTTTAACATTGCACCAAAAAGTGGTGCATTTAAAATGAATGGGAAAATCCCATAGGAAATATTCCAGTGGAATATTTTGCCCGGTATCCACTGCCACCAGCCAGAAACTCGACAAGGGGGGACTGGACAGTGCCCCCTTGGAAAATAGACCCATGGGCAATCGAATTACCCCTACCAGTACTTCCACAATATGATGGTTTGTACTGGTTCTGTTCACAATTTGAGACTAATAAAGCCAATGGTGACTTTTCTAGTCACCAGGTATGGAGTCTATGTTTGGGGGTCACTATGACACCCCTGTGTTACTGCACTGAGGGTGCTGTGTAACACACATACCAAAAACACATGAAGCCCTATGGAGTAAAAGACCCCATAGCCCATAAAACACATTACATAGTCAAAGGACATTCTCAAATCATGCCTAAGAGTGGGAGAAAAAGAGTCTCACTCTTAGCAGGAGAAAGAATAAACCCCAAAAATCTAGCAAAGCTGCTGGGGGACTCACTAGGTTTGGGAAATTAGCCTTAACAGAGAATTCTCCCTAACATCTGTGTAAAAGAGCCTGTGATTAAAAACAAATAAAATAAAATGACTCAATCGGCCTCATTACAAGTGAGGCGGTAAGGGGTTAACGGCGCTGGTAAAGGTGCCGCGCCATTAACCCCGTGGGACCAGCTCTGGACGTCTGGTTAGACCAGACGTCCTTTGCGGGTCCCGCGAGGGCACCAGCATGCTAACAACGGGCTCCCCATTCCCATTGAGCCCTATGGGGGCTCAATGGGAATGGGGATGGTCCGGATCCGGGTTCCCTGAATGGGGAAATACCGGGCACTCCAAAGTTGGAATGGCCCGGTATTTCCCCATTCAGGGACTACGGACCCGGACCCGAGTTTGGAGGCCCAATATCTATTATCTACAGCTATAAAGGACACCATTAATTCATCAGGCAATGTTACAATAGAGCTGAGCTGTCTGGTCTTAAAATTGGAAGACAAGATAAGCAAATTGTACACAATCCATTTTAAAGTTGTACGTAACTGTGATCTCTACTAATCACTCTGCTACAGGGTAATCCAGATTTGGACCCCTTGCTCACTGTGCCTTAGAGGGGCTCAGCTTCACCTCAATGAGGAGGCCCGACAAGGGCAGAACACGTGTCTTGAGTTGCTGATAGTACTCTTATTCGGACGAGAATTGACTAGCATTTAGTGGTGGAATGCCCTTGGGGTGGGACCAGACTGATATGCATATGGATATTTCTTCTCGTGAAGGGTGCAGTGAGGTCAAATGTAGCTGTAGGCCCCCCTGAGTAGGAGAAATTCCATAGAACAGGTTATTTCAGCCATGTCCATTCTCAGTAGAGAGGCTCCCACACCCTTACTTAATTTGTAAAACTTGAGGTTTCATCCTTAGTAACACAGGGTAATCCAGACGTGGGCGCCTTGCTCATTGTGCCTTAGAGAGGCTCAGCTTCACCTCACTGAAGAGGCCCAAGAAGAGCGGAACACGTGTGTGGGGTTGCTGTTCTGACTCTTGTTCATATGAGAATTGCCCAGCATTTTTGTGCTGTACTGCCCTTGTGGGTAGGACCAGATTGATATGCAAATTAATATTTCTCCTCTGTGAATGGTGCAGTGACCTAAAACGTAGTTGAAGACTCTGCTGAGAGGAAGAAATGCCATAGAACAGGTTATTTGAACCATGTTCATTTTATTGAACCATGTTCGTTCTTATCAGAAGGGCTCCAAAACCCTTAGATATCAAACTGGACTGTATGCTTTTCAATATCTAATGCATGCATCTCAATATACAGTATATGCTTCTCAGTATAAAAAGTAATGAATACTAAGCGTACAGTGTGCATATTTCAACATCTCAGCATGCAACGCCTGCATATCAACATACTGTATATGCATCTCATTATTAAATGTATACACTTTAGTGTACATTAACTTTTGTTAGTAAGTAATGTATGCATCTCAATAGACAGTATATGCTTACCAGTATACAATTAATAAATACTCAGCGTACAGTGTACATTTTTCAATACACAATATATGCAACTCAGTATACAGTGCATATATCTCAGTATGCAATGCATGCATCTCAATATGCTGTATGTTTGTACATTTAATTATTAAATGTTTATGCTTCAGTGTACAGTGCATATATATTTTAGTATATATTGTATGTGTCTCAATATACAGTATACACATCTCAGCATACAATATGTCTCTACCTCAGAGTACACGCTGTGCTTATATATATTTCAATGCATACTGTTCACATCTCAAAATGCTGTCTATGTATACCAGTACAAAATGTATGGCTTGTTTCTATGCGTGTATATACTTATTTATATAAATGTATATATATTATAGGGTGGTGGTCGCCACCTATACTTTAGGTGAGAGATTTGATCCATAGGAAATGTGAACATTCTATTGCTAATAACTTGTGACTTGCAGGACGGATTAGACTTATATTTTCCGAACAACAAAAAGTCTGTCACAGGCTCCTCAGACTGGATATTTTGGGAAAGATTTGTTAAAAGGGTATTTAAAAAGCAAAAAAACTCTGTTTTCGTCCTACTTCCATTCATTTCCCCATAGAGAAAAAGTCCACATTTTGTGAAGCTAAAGTGCAAGAAACTGCTGGACAGAATTGGATGAAATGAGAAACAGCTTGGGCATGAAGCATTGACTCGATTTCCAAGACAGGTTTGGAGTAAATCGGTTCAGGAGTATTAAAAATATTCGACAAGCAACGGCGAGTCCTCTGCTCCCAAAAAATAGCTATATCTACCGTGGTGGTTTGCAGCAGGGAGGCTTTTGTGAAATGAAAAAGCAGCAACTTTTACCCCAAATTCTATTGCTAATAACTTTTTACTGCATTTCCTAAAGAAAAGTTTTGTACAGGGCTGCCTCAAATGGCAAACTTTAGGAACAATACCGTATAAAATGAAAACGTTATAAATAAAACAAAGCACCACCGTTTTAAGCCCATTGGTTTTCCCATAGAGAAAAAGTGCAGTTTTTTAACAGCCATAGCGTGAAAACCACTGGGCAGATTAGGACCACGTAAGAAACAACTTGGGCACAAAGCGTTGACATCATTTCCTTGACTGGTTTGGGGTAAATACATTCATCCAATCATTTTTTAAATATTTGACAGAGAATGGGGTGCCCCCTGATCCTTAAAACCTTTATATCGTGACTAACAACTGTTTACTTGTTGGATGGATTTGGATGACATTTTCTAAACAAAAGGTTTCTCAATGACCCACCCACCTCCAAACTGGAAATGTTGGGAACAATTCGTAAAAAAATGAAAAAAGTTATTAAGAAAACATCAGAATAACGTTTTCAGTCTACTCCCATTCATTGTCCCATAGAGCAAAAGTGCAGTTTTTGAACAGTCATAGCGTGGAAACCACAGGGCAGATCTGCACCAAATAAGAAACAATTTGGGCACAAAGCATTGACTTAATTACCTTGACTGTTTTGGTTTAAATCCATTCAGTAGTATTTAAGATATTTGACAGAGGCATGGGGGTGCCTCCTGTTCCTCAAAACCTTTATATGTATATTGGCCTTGGTGCTTTGTAGCGGAGAGGTGGAAAGACTTTTCAGAAAAGAAAGCTGCCTTTTTCTGGCTCTACGAAACCGATTCCTGTGATAATATCGGGAGAAGCTGCAAATGAAAGAATTCAAAATGCTATTTGGAGGAGGAAAGGGGATGTTATAAAACTTTGGGATGAACTCCCTCACGTCCACGCAGAACTTAATAACGTTCTCGACATCAGAAAGAGACTCAGCATTCTCCTGTTTATGCAGTCGCTCCTTCGGAGACACAAATTGTTTTGAACGACAGCACTTATCAATACCAATAGTAATAGCAATAGCAATCACATCAGTCTAGAAGTTGGAAGTGGGTGTCAAGACTATCAGACTTCTTAACTAGATTGACCACGAAATCTGCTATGTCCTCCTCACTGCTAGAATTACTGCGCACCCCCAGTGTCCCTTCCTCCTCCTCACCTGATGAGGTAGAATAGTTCAGCTTCTTTCTTCGGGGGTGTCGTGCTGGAGTCTTCTTCTTTGTGAGCAGATACGGTCTGCCTCGAAAGGAAGCCACTGTGACTCTATATAGAGAAATTCACAATGACTCCTCTCCGCGACAGCCAGATATGTTTCAGGGGAAAAAGCCACTAGGGCATAAAAAAAACCCACGATGAACCGAAGAGGACTGTCGATAGGCTGATCTGATGAGAGGTAACTTGCCAATACTAAAGCAGAAACCCCCGGAGGAGCACTCCAAAGACGGGTAAGAATGCAAAACACACTGCCACAAACGAGCAGAACTTAGAAGAAAGAGGAGAGGCAGGGAACCAGGAGAAGAGGCAAGGTAAACGGGTAGACTGGTAGCAAGGAAGGAAAATAGGTAGCGGGGAAAGGGAAATGAAGGCGGACTAAGACTGCAGAAGGATTCACAGAAAGGAGCGCACGCAACACGGGAAAGCACAGTTGCAACGCGCTGAGCCGCCGAGTAACGAATGGTGAAATACTCGACCGGCAGCCATGTTAGAAAAAGACTAGACCGCGGAATAGCGTTTCGAGGAAATGTGGCGGAACAGTCTAATGGCGTCAGAGTTTCCACTTCTGCCAGACTCGACAGCTGCCAGCAGTCGTGACAGTATTCCCCCGTCGAAGACCCCTTCCTCCCGGTTTACCTGGATGAAGTCTGTGAAACTGGAGTAGAAGTCGGGGGGCATGGACCTGAGTCTCTGGTTCCCAAGTATCCTCTGAGGAGGCATAGCCCTTCCAGTGTATGACATACTCAAGGCGCTCTCGATGGTATCGAGAGTCATGGATTTGTGAGACTTCGTATTCATCCAAGGCAGAAGTGGGCTGGATCATTAACTTGGGCGAAATTTGCTTCCTAGTATCAGGTACAAAAGAGCGTAGGAGAGAGGAATGAAATGCCAGATGGATCTGTCTGAGGGCCTTTGGCAACTTTAATCGGTAGGCAACTGGATTGACTCTGGACTCTATTTCAAATGGTCCAATGCACCTGGGAGATAGTTTGGAAAGGGGAACCCAACGGGGCAAGAATCTTGTGGACAGCATAACCTTTGTGCCTGTACCCCAAGTAGGCACTTGACTCCGATGTTTATCTGATTGCTTCTTATACCGTCTGCTGGCCTCCTGTAGGCTTTGTTTAGCCGTGTTATGAGCTTCCTTAAGCTGTTTGAGTGTAGTCTCCAAAGACGGGATGTTGGTCTCTTTCCAGATGGTAGGTATGATGGATCGAGGGTGGAAACCATGCGTACAATAAAAGGGGCTGAGACCCGTAGCGGAATGTACTGCATTATTGTACGCGAACTCAGCGGTAGGAAGTAGGGCTACCCAGTTGTCTTGTTGTTGATTGACAAAGCATCTCAGATACCGTTCCAATGTTCCATTGAGCCTTTCGGTCTGGCCATTTGTTTGGGGATGAAATCCTGATGAAAGGGCTCTCTCCATGCCCAAAAGTTTACACATGGCCTCCCAGAATCGGTAGGTGTATTGGGTACCTCGATCCGACACGATCTTCTGGGGCAAGCCGTGTAGCCAAAAAATATCCTTGAGAAAGACTTCCGCCAGGACGGAGGCTGCCGGTAACTTGGACAGCGGAGAAAAATGAGCTAGTTTGGAATAAGAGTCCACAGTGACCATAATGCATGTACAACCCTGGGAACTAGGCAGTTCAACGATGGAGTCGGTAAAGATGGACTTCCAGGGACCCAAAGGGATTGGATCTTGGTGTAATAATCCCAATGGTCTTTGGGTGGGATGCTTGTTCTGCTGACACACTAAACACGATTGTACGTAGGTCTGTGTATCAGTCTTTATGTTCGGCCAATGGAAAGAACGTTTAAGCAATTCCAGCGTTCCTCGTATCCCTCGATGTCCGGCGGTTTTAGAGTCATGACACCATCGAAGAACCTGTTGGCGGAGTCTTTGTGTGGGCAAGAAAAGTCTTCCTTGGACAAAGCATAGACCATCTTTACAGCTGACTAGCAGTCTACTATTATCCAGTGTTGACCCATTCAGAGAAGCTTCTCTCACTTCCTGCATAAAGGAGGACACCAAGGTGATAATTCAGGTGTGTGGGAACATCATCTCCGTCCTGTAGGTCGAGTTAGTGTCATCTCGGCGGGACAATGCATCCGCAATCTGGTTCTGGGTACCAGGTATGGAGGTTATGGAAAAATCGAATTGAGCAAAGAAGTGAGCCCATCTGGCTTGTCTGGTGTTGTAACATTCTTGTTGTTTGAGGATTTGTAGATTCTTATGATCTGTACGTATTTGGAAGGGATGAAGACTCCCTTGGAGTAGATGTCTCCACTCAAGGCAAGCCAGTTTCATGGCAAGGAGTTCCCGTCAAATGACAGAATAGTTCCGTTGACTTGGGGTCAAAGTCTTTGAATAGTAAGCCACAGGATGTTCCCGGCCTTGGTCAGATTGAAGGAGAACAGCACCTACGGCCGCTGCTGAACCATTGGTCTCCAGGATAAAGGGTCTTAGTTGATTTGGCTGCTTAAGAATGGGTGCTGAACAGAAACTCTGTTTCAAGCTGAGAAAGCTGTTCTCAGCTTCTACTGACCAAATAAAAGGTCTGGAAGATTTTTTTAACAAGGAAGTAGTGGGAAGAGTACGTTGTGAGAACTCTGGAATAAACTTCCTATAGAAATTTGCAAGTCCCAAGAAACGTTGGATTTCTTTGATGGAGGTGGGTGACGGCCTGTCTAGTATGACTTCGACCTTTTTGGGATCCATGGTGATTCCTTGCTCAGATAGAATAAATCCCAGATAGGACAAGGAGGACTGGGCAAAGGTACATTTCTCCGGCTTTACCAAAAGGTGGTGTTGTTGTAATCTGTGTAAAACCTCTTTAACTTGGGGGATATGGTCTTCCTGATTGCGGGAATACACTAGGATATCATCCAAGTAGACCACTGTGTTTTGTCCCAATAGATCCGAAAACAAACGGTCCATGAACCTTTGGAAGATTAAGGGTGCATTAACCAGGCCAAATAGCATCACCTGATATTCATACAGGCCGTAGGGTGTGCGAAAAGCCGTCTTCCAGTTGTCCCTCGCTCTGATCCAAAGTAGATGGTAGGCATTCCGTAGATCGAGCTTGGTGAAGACTACTGAGCCTTGGACAGCTTCCAAAATTTCGGAGATGATGGGCATCAGATAGCGGTCCTTGATGGTCACTTTGTTAAGTCCCCTGTAGTCGTTGCACAGCCTCAACTCCTTGCTGTCTCGCTTGGGGATAAAAAACAACGAGGCTCCTGCAGGTGATTTAGAAGAGCGGATTAGTCCATTAGCTAGATTGTCATCGAGGTAACGCCTGAGTACAGCCTTTTCTGACAAAGATAGGGGATACATCCGTCCGAAAGGAACCAAAGCCTGAGGGACCAGGTCAATACTACAGTCCTGAGGTCTATGCGGAGGAAGTGCAATGGGCACTTGTTCCTGAAATACTTCCGAGTATTCAGAAAAACAACCTGGAATACAATGAATGGAACTCTTCTCCTTAGCGCTTACCGTCTTAACGGTTTCATGTAATGGTTCCGGTAAACATTCCCTTTAAAAGTACTTGGAGTGAAAGCTCATTAGGTTGTTAGTCCAATCCACCGTGGGGTTGTGCTTCCGAAGCCAACCGATTCCCAAGATGACAGGGAAATGAGCAGCACGGATAATGTCAAACAGTATCTGCTCCTTGTGTTGCTGTAAAGAGACTTGTACCATCTTGGTGGTGTGGGTTATGAGTCCAGAACATAAGGGAGTACCGTCCACCCCTTCAACCATTCTGATCGTCTTTCTTGGCAATTCTGAGCAGACCCACCTTATCTGCCCACAGGGTGTCCAGAAAGTTACCTGCTGCTCCGCAATCCAATAACACCTGAGTGTTGACCTCCTTATCTCTAAAAAGAAGTTTGATTCCTATTACCATCAGTCGCAGGTCTTCGGATGTTTTTGCAGAGGTTACCGAGAGTGTGGTGTAGGAACAAGGGAGAGTCCCTCTGTAGTCTGTCCCACCCACTACCGAGGGCGTTTGTTTCCCGACCTTCTGGGAGGTACATCAGGCCAATCCCTCAATAGATGATTTGCCGAACCGCAATACAGAGTTTCTCATCTCATCTGCAGTTAAAGGAGGTCTGATGGTACCGATTTGCATGGGTTCATCTCAGGCATTCCGGGTAGCAGGTGAGGAGGCAGGAGTGTGAGTGTCCGGGAATGAGGTAGTGCAACGACTCTTCTTCTTTTCGTTCTTCGTTCGGTTAACCGGAAATCAATCCGTAGAACCGCCGCTAGTAGATACGAGAAGGAGTCAGGTCGAGGAATCCTGGCAAGTTCGTCTTTAAGCTCTTCCCGTAATCCCCTGTGGAAGATCGTGTACTGGGCTTGTTCTTGCCAACCAGCCTCAGTAGCCAATTTCTTGAAGGTGGATATGTAGGTGAGTAGGTCGGAGTTCCCTTGGCGAACATCCAGTAAGTCCTCACTGGCGATGTGGGCACATTCCGTCCGAAGAAAGGTCTGTTTCAGGAGGTCTTTTAAAAGCAGCGTAATCTTGTAGGACTGGATCAGACTGGGAAACCAAAGGGGTTGCCCATGCCAAGGCGTTCCCGGTTAAATGCGTGATCATAAAACCCACCTTAGCATGGTCCGTGGAAAAGGCATTTTGTCTGAATGGGAAATGCATATTGCAGGCTTCTAGAAATTCCTTTACCTTCCTTTCGGAGTCATCAAACTTCCCTGATACCAGGGGTAAAGGGGGTAGATCCGCAGACTGTTGTTCTCTAGCGGCTACTCTCTGCTGGAGAGCCGCGTTATCGGTATTGAGTGTCTGGACCTCAACCTGGAGGTTCTGGACCGCTGGCACCAGCTCTTGTAATTGCTGTGGCGTGGCCATGTCTTCACTCTGGCGTTGCAATCTGTCAAGACTATCAGACTTTTTAACTGGATTGACCACAGAAACTGCTATGTCCTCTTCACTGCTAGAATAACTGCGCACCTCCAGTGTCCCTTGCTCCTCCTCACCTGATGAGGTAGAATAGTTCAGCTTCTTTCTTCGGGGGTGTTGCGCTGGAGTCCTCTTCTTTGTGAGCAGATACGGTCTGCCTCAAAAGGAAGCCACTGTGACTCTATATAGAGAAATTCACAATGACTCCTCTCGGCGACAGCCAGATATGTATCAGGGGAAAAAGCCACGATGAACCGAAGAGGACTGTCGATAGGCTGATCCGATGAGAGGTAACTTGCCGATACTGAAGCAGAAATCTCCAGAGGCGCACTCCAAAGACGGGTGAGAATGCAAAACACACTGCCACAAACGAGCAGAATGTAGAAGAAAGAGGAGAGGCAGGGAACCAGGAGAAGAGGCAAGGTAAACGGGTAGACTGGTAGCAAGGAAGGAAAATAGGAAGCGGGGGAAACAGAAACGAAGGCGGACTAAGACTGCAGAAGGATTCACAGAAAGGAGCGCACGCAACACGGGAAAGCACAGTTGCAACGCGCTGAGCCGCCGAGTAACGAATGGTGAAATACTCGACGGGCGGCCATGTTGGAAAAAGACTAGACCGCGGAATAGCGTTTCGAGGAAAAGTGGAGGAACAGTCTAATGGCGTCGGAGTTTCCACCTCCGCCAGACTCGCCAGCTGCCAGCAGTCGTGACAGTGGGAAAGAAGACACCATGTGAAATTTGGGATTTTGGGGTGGGTTGGGGAGCCAGTTACAGGTAGAACATTTTTGGTTTATCAGGTGAAGACCGTGTGAATCTCACGAGATTACAGCGGCAACACTGAAAGACGCGCTCAGAGGAAATGTGCTGCACATGAAGTGATGAGTGACAGAGAGTAATGGGAGAGGATTACAGAGGAAAAAAGCAAGTGAGCGGAGTGAGGGGACCTGGACAAAAGGAAGGGGACACATGTTAAGTGCTTGTGAGTACATGGAAGACTTTTGAATTTTGAGCAAATTTTACCATTATCAGTGGAAATCTGAAAACCACCACTCTACCGCAGGAATTTCTGTTATTGGAAATGTTTACTGTGAAATTATCACAGGAATAAAAGAAAGGTTTAAGATCTGCAGTGCCTACATCTACTGGGCTGGGCAATGGGTGGTTGGTAACAATTTAATGGTTTTACATGGCCAGTGGCCATGGCTAGTGTTCCCAAAAGAAAGATATTGGTGCAACACGTACAGAGGCCATGGCCAAAGGCCATATCTAGTGAGATTTCAAGACGCTATAAAACACGTTCGGCCATGATCACTGGCCATGGCTGAAACTCATAGCTATTGAGCCCAAAAGTAAACTATTGGTAGAATATGTGCAGTGGCCACAGCCGTAGGCCATAGCTAGTGTATCCTGAGGAAACTAAGGTATAGCAAAACCCTTGAAACTCAGTGAAAAACCATTTGTTAAGAGAGAGTTAGGGTGGTAAGATTTAATGCAACAAAACCCCTGAAATTCAGCACTCACATTTCAATCAAGCCCACCTCAGAGAACAAAAATGCATTACATGAACTAAACAGTGGTAGGGAGTAGTGGCCAGGTGAGGGCCAGGGAGAAAAAAAGCAATTGAGGGGAGTGGAGGGACCATGGGAAGTGAAGTGGGGCACTTGGTACATGCCTGTAAGGATAGGGAAGAGTTTGGAATTGTCTAGCCTTATCAGGGACTATAGGGGAAATCCCAAAGACATGGGTAGTTCAATGATGCTGTATGTGTAGTTTGTTGCCATTATCAGGGGAATATTGGGGGAATCCGACGTGAATGGGGAAAGAGTGAAAAAAAAGTAATTTTACACTGTAGTGATCACATTTTATAGGCATAGGGTAATGGATCTCTGTGCCCAAGTGCATGGCTAGTGGGCCTCAAAGAAACCTATCGGTGCAACATGTTCAGTGTCCACATTGATAGTGGGCTCCAAAGAAACCTATTGGTGCAAGATGTACAGTGCCCACAGCTGAAGGCCGTGGCTTGTGGGCCTCAAAGAAACCTATTAGTGCAACAGGTACAGTGGCCACGGCTGAAGGCTATGGCAAGTGGACCCCCAAGAAACAACAGTATAACAAAACCCTTGCAATTCAGTGAAAAAGCTTTAGTTAAGAGAGAGTTAAGGTGATCAGATATAAAGTGAAAAATACATAGCA
Source organism: Ambystoma mexicanum (assembly GCF_040938575.1). Lineage (NCBI taxonomy): Eukaryota > Metazoa > Chordata > Amphibia > Caudata > Ambystomatidae > Ambystoma > Ambystoma mexicanum. Next base: position 822,349,066 of record NC_090939.1, read on the forward strand.
ACAAACCTTTGAAATTCAGTGGAAAAAACCTTGGTTAAGAGAGTGTTAAGGTGATCAGATTTAATGCAACAAACCCATCGAACTCAGCAGTCGCCTTGCCAGCAAGTCCACCTTAACTATGAGCCCCCTGCTGTACAAGGTATGACCACAATGACATCCCAGATGACATCACTGATTACATCACTAATTACATCATGCATAACGTCACTGAGGTCACTGGTTTGATTGATTACATTTTGAAATATTATTTTCAACATGACATGTATGTGCATATTTCATACTTACACAATACAATGTATTCTACCCTTATCAGGGTTAGACTGGCCGTTTTGGTGCATCGGACACTGGCCGATACGATCTGAGGACCTGGGGGCGGTTTTTCTTTAAGCCACCACAGAGCCGTTTTTTTGTTTATAATTCGACTCTGTCATGTCACGACTGGCACGCACGGCACCGGGCAGTCCACGCGTGTGCCACACCTCGGGCAGCAGAAGGCCCAGCATCATCAGTGCTGTGGCACTGCGCCGCAGTCCACGTCCCTAGCTGGGCCATTTCTTTTTTTTTTAAATGTAATTAAAGACTTACAGTCAGAGGGTTAAGCCCCTGGGTCTGCTCGCTGCTGGCGCTGCCTTGCCATGCTAGCAGCGGAAGCACTGTGTCCACATGGCACGCACTGTCTCTGCAGCAGGGGAGGGCAGGGCTGCCTGTCATGCTGTGCAGCCAGCGCTGCATAATTATTCATCAAAGCAAGGTAACACATGTTACCTTGCTTTGATAAATCATTTGCAGGCATGGATGCATGATGCATCAGCATCTGCATTCGATTCATTATGTGCATAATGCATCACCAGAGGCTCAGAGCTCAGGGCCTCTGCCGTGGTGGCCTGCAGCCACTACTCATGCTCAGTGCTTGCCTTGGGCCCTGGGCTGCTCCCGGCTCGCTCTGAAGTGCTAATGTAAATTATTAACACCTTCTGCAGGCTGGTGGCCTGCCTCCTGACAGGGCTGGAATGGGGGCTGGGCCTGGGCCCCAGGGCACAGCACACAGTCTGGCCTCTCACCTTATCATACCAAGTTGCTTTCAACTTTGCAGGAAGTAGCAACAACAAATTTGTTGCTCTTGCAAAGTCGAAAGCAACTTGTGCCTGGGGGGCTGGGCCGGGCCCTGGGAATGGGGATGCGACTCAGGCCGCTGACAGATTCTGTGTCGCCAGACTCACCGCAATTGATTACCACACGTGACATGAGTAGAGGATATAGTTGGGCCTCCTCCGACCCTGGGCATGATTTATTGCCAGGCAGCAGCCAGCCCATCACGGTCACGGACTGACAACAACACGGACGGAAGAACACTACAGCACAGCAGCAGCAGACCTCACCTGTCCTGAGAGCTGACCTAGGCTCAGAGTCACTCAGGGCACAACCCGAAGACAGTCTGATACAGTCAGTGAGTCAAAGAGAGAGACGAAGACGACGAGACGGAGACGACGACTCAACTTGCGAGAGACCGAAATTCTGACTTCTGGACACGACACACACACTGTGGACCTAAGGTAAAACACATGCCAAATGCCACTGCCAGCCACAAGTTATTGCCTCTACTGCATTTACCATGTGTTACTCAATCGCTACTTTATGCATACAGCTCTTAACTGACATTCCGCAGTGCTTATTTGTAGTGGTGCATGCCGTTTGCACTCCTTATTATAAAGGCAAATTGCAATATGATGTGAGCATAAAGGCCAGGGCTGGTTTATTATTTCAAACCGGAGGTCTCTGGAAACTTCCTTTTGGTTGTACCACTTAGACATTTGCGTCACCCTGACAAGAATGTATATTTACCTGCTTGTCCACCTTTTTTGACACGTGTAACTGTCTTGATACTACGAATAATTGTCATAACATTTGTAAATGTGAAAATCGAGGCATTAAACATCCATTCAACAGATGGCCAGTTTAAGTCTCCTGCTTGTGTCTCAGCAGGGAGGGACTAATCACATTTATTACTGGACTTGTTTATTATTGGACTGCATATGTTTTTGGCAGTGGGGTCTTTCTGGAGTGGCTTGAAGGGATTTCCTTTACATCAGAGAACCCCAAGTGTTAAAGACCTCTGATGGGTAATCCTGCCCCAAAAGATGTGCATATAATCCAGTGCCCAGGCTTAATTTTTAGTTGGGAACTTTTTAGGACTGCTTTTCCTCAGATCCTCAAAGCCTTCGGTAATGATTGTCACAGAAATTATGAGTAACGCTTTTACGCATATTGTGTTTTTTTGTTTATCAGTCAACAACTTTATTTCGGCCATAAGAACACATACACAATTGCAACAAAACAAACGACATTGCATCCTTCCGTGAAACGAAGAAACAAAGGGTTGTAGCCTTAAACCCCATCTTAATGTCCTGGCTGGTAACAAGGAATTGTTTTATTGCTTTGGTAAGGATATATGCCTCACCAGTAAGTTTAGTTGGGCTGCGTCCTTTTGTCAAATCGCCACCAGCATCTGTACCTGTTAAGGAGAGCGCTGCTAACATTTTGCACTTGACTGTCAATATCTTCCTAGTTCCTTTTCGGTGCCACATGGGCATGGGCAGACAAGGAGTGGGGTGCGTGACAAAAAGAGGGGGCCACCTACAAGCTTGGGGTTTGACAGTCTCAGCAGGCACTGTGGCAATGCGGGGATAATGTGTTTATATTTTATTGAATTTATTATAACTTATTTTTTTTATAACGCGCTTAATACTCAGGGTCTAAACACGAATCCGGGATTCGATCCTCCGTTCAGCTTGACCTCTCCCCCCCCCACAAAAAACAACTCAACACCGTACAGGCCATTTCATAGAGGCAGTTTCCCCACTAAGAGCTGGTTCCACCACGGCACACAACTCCACAAGCTTTGAGGTGCAGACGTCCTGCGCTCCGCCTGTGGCAGCCGCAGCCGAACATCCTTTCCGTGCAGGCTTCCTAAAATTAATAAATATCAATTATATGAAAGCATTTCAGGTTGTTGCCAAATATTAGACTCTACAATCTGTCAAGCAAATACATCACCCCAAACTCTCTGTGACTGGTGAAAAAGTACCGTATTTAATTTCAAACAACAATCCAGGCAGTAGAAGTCCAGATTGAGTGGCAAATCCCTCAGGAGCAGGGAACATTGGAATGATTTAAGAGGTGACCTGGTGACCATAGTTCGACACCTCCACCCGGCCTGCTCCATGTGTCCGTGTTCATTAAATTCCACAAACCCGGCCATCTCTAGAACTTGCTAGCAAGCTTGTAATATTGCCAATATTACAAATGTAAAGATGCAATGGTTTCAGGCTGCAGAGACGAGAGTAATCAAATGTAAACACACACGGGCCGCTGAATAAAAAACCTTCGCTGAACAGCAGAAAGTTGTCCGGCGACAGCCTCTAGACTAGAGTGGGTCTCCACGCTGCTGACTGTACTGGTGGAGCAGTTGAAGTTCACAGACCAGATCGCAGTCACAAACAGGCAGCAGCTCACACAAGCCATTGAGTCTTAAACAGACACCTATGTTACCTTTATACTCTGCACTCTCTGCTACTACTTCAGTCACCTCATTGCAGGCACCCACCACCCTGGCACTACACCACTTTTATATTTTTCGATTGCAGAGTGGAGCGATGGTCCTCTCAGTACGTTGCCACTGCCCGCCCAAGCCACATCAGAGTAAGCTCACTGTGTTTTCCTGAGTTCACAGAAATCCACCTGCTTCAGTCTCTGCTCTCGCTGCAGCATTCACTGCTGAGCATATCCTCTTTACTGCCAGCCTCCCTCATTCAGTACCCAACTCACCTTTTCACTACCAAGTTGACCTCGTTCACTGCTCAGCCTGTCCTATTCACATGCGGCCAAATTTGCACCAGACCTGCAGATGCTCATTTTACTATAGACAATATGATTGCTTAGTGGGTTGTGCGCACGCTGCTGTGATGTTTGTGTGATCTGCAGGTTGCAGGTTCGAATCCCAGCAAGGACATCTCAGCCTTTCATCCTTCTGAGGGCGATAAATGAGTACCAACACGGTTGGGTGATATTGTATGCATATTTGTTCTATAAAAAAAAGAGCTTAAGTGTAAGTCCTAATACAATAACATATTATCTTTTGGCCTTGGACGTCTGCTTGCATTCACAGTAATTTGACAATATGGATCTAGATATTAATGATACATATGGTGATCCATTCGTGTATGAAATGTATATGTATATCGCAATTGTGAAATCATAACCATATTTTTCGTAGTGTACTTAGGAACAATGCTATGTGATGCCCACTTCCTGTTTTGTCAAGGAGTGAAAGGTAGTGTTTCATTAATGGCACTGATTCTGTAGAAACATTTGTGTTTGCGCAGTGAGAAGCGTGGTAGGCACTGCATTCCTTTCTATAGCGTTGCGCTTTGCTGGTCACAGATTCCTCAGTCAGTGTTCACTCTGTATCAAGTCTCACTCACACACATTGTTTTTTACAAGCCAATGCAGTGGATGTCTATTTTAAAGCTTATAGTCAAATGGCCTTTACCTGTTTACTGCAATCCCAGTTCCCTGCACTAGCATGTTACTATTGGAAATTCTTTAGCAATTTGCATCCTCCTATTAAATGAAACAAGGATTATATCAACACGTCACAAATCATCCTCTATTGTTTTTTAGCTCAATTTGTATACAGCCTTTATGCACCTGGATACTCTACTCCTTTGATTGTGACAGACTATCTATAGTTTAGCCCCTAGCTATTGGGGGATGCTTCGGCGCCCATCATATCTTTGTTGCAAGCCCTGCACTGTATTTATATGATACTGTGTTTATTGGGTTTTCTTCATCTTTACCTTGTTTCCTTTTGCAGGCAGGTCGCGGTTCAAGTATCCACTCTAGTCAGACCTTAGCAGACCTACCAACAGCCAGCTAGGCGAGCCCATCCCTGTGGGTAACTAACCACTAGTGACTGTATATCTTCAATGCAGTGCAATGTGAGGTAAGGTGGTCCTGCATAGCCCACTCAAACCACTTTGACAGCCTTTATTATGCACACCTGTTGTCTCCACCCAGAAGCACGGCCAACCTAGGCACCAGTCCAGCCTATAAGCAGCACAGTGACCAGGCAGAACTCCTATCCTATTCCGCCTCTTTGAATCTGGCCAAGTTTTGTTATTGTGAATTTGCATCCTAGACCTAATGTGTGCTAGGGCAAAAGCAAAACCTGGATTATACCTCTGTCAAACACTGGGGTGGAGGGTAGGATGATTACACAAATGTGTGCATTTGTGTGCATGCTGCAGGAATTCACTTGCTATATGTATGTATTGCTGCATGCACCCATGGTGTTTTTCATAAGTGAATTACAATGCAGCTTTCCTTTTTGGCTACTATCTTTTTTCTGAGACATCAGAGCATAATACAACGTCCAAGCCACTGCTGGCCAGGTGAAATAACATGCATGCATCCAGCTCATTTACCATGCCATTGGACTGGATTACTTTTAGACTCAGCATTTTATAGACCAAGCTGGATATTGTTCTCTTTTTTGGGGAGGAAGATTATGGTGAGGCTAGAGAACAGCAAATCTGAAAATGCTAACATTAATCTAATGGAAAGCACTTGTTTCCTCTTAATGAAATGATATTTTGGAAGTTGGCAGCCAGGTAACTTAGACCTACTGTGATAAAGGTAGGAATCCGATGCACAATTAAGCTAATTTTATTTTTTAGGAGAGAAATGGATTAAAAAAAAGAAATGGATGAGCAGAAAAACTAAGAGAAAAGAAGAAAAAGCGGATTGAAGAGGAAGTCCGGCAAAACAAAAAAATTGAAGATCTGTTTACAGGTCAGACCATCAAAATGTCACGTGGTATTGCTGGATAAAAAGTGGATGAGGGTAACCAGCCATCTTCTTTGGGTACACGTGTTAAACCTGGTTCTTCACTGGACTCATCAACAAGAGCTCAAGATGTGAGAAGACTAGACCCAGTTATTGGAGACATCTCAACAGAGCGAGATGCTGCAGCAACTACAATGTCAGCAATCATTGAAGGTGTCACCTGAGAGGAAGTGTCGGAAACAAGTCTGCCAGGAATAATTGAGGCTGTCCGTCTTGAGGAAGAGGCAGACGGTAGTGGTAACAATCTGCCACAAACAATTGAAGATTCTGAAGATTCCCCCAAGGAAGAAGTGTCGGAAACAAGTCTGACAGAAATAATTGAAGCTGTCCATCTCGAGGAGGAAGTGGTAGCCGGTGGTGGTGCCAGTCTGCCACAAACAATTGAAGATTATTCCCCCAAGGAAGAAGTGTTGGAAACAAGTCTGCCAGAAATAATTGAGGCTGTCCGTCTTGAGGAGGAAATGGCAGACGGTGGTAGTGGTACCAGTCTGCCACAAACAATTGAAGATTCCCCCCAAGGAAGAAGTGTCGGAAACAAGTCTGCCAGAAATAATTGGAGACAACATGATACCCCCCAGAGGAAGTGGCAGGTACTAGTCATTCGCAAAAATCTTTATCTGCTTTACAACATACTGAAGACTCAGGGAACGGGGTGTGAAGCACAGAGCATGGAAAGATGATCTACAGGTGGCAGACTATTTGTTTCAACGTCCAAAACCAGATCAACTTTCCTATTTCTTTCAGCACCATCCAATTTAACCTCCCAAACATAGACACATTAAAGCAGGCTTAGCCTTTTGGAGGAAAGATGGGAGAAAACGGTATTGGTTAAGTTACTCTGAAATACAAAAGGCCTTTTTTTGCACAGTTTGTTTAGCGTTTACTAAACGTGGAGAGAGGGGTCTTTTCATCAATGGGATGAAAAACTGGAGGCGTCTTTACCAGCGCATTACAGAACACGAGGCAGGCCAAGGTCATCGGAGGTGCGCAATTCATATATGTTGACCTTTTCAGGGGTCGACATAGGTGGTTTACTCTTTCACCAACAGAAATTAGCTGAAAGTGAGCAAATCAGAAAAAGGAGAGACATATTGGAGCACGTTATTGAGGTTGTAAAAGTCATTGGGAAAAGGGGGCTAAGTTTTCATGGGAAATCAGAGTCCATGTCCGAGCTGGATAACGAAGAGCTGGATCATGGCAACTTCCTTGAAATCCTTCTGCTCCTAAGTAAATATGACCAACCTCTAAGGGAACATATTGAGGGCATGCAAACCAAATCCAAAAAGAAAACTGGGCAAGGACGGGGTGCTTCTGTGACCTTCATGTCAAAGACTACAGTTGGGTATGTGATTGAAGCCATTTCCAAACTGATCAAAGTGGTAATCTGTCAAGAAATAAAGGAAGCAGGAATATTTTCCAATCAGATAGACTCAACCCAAGATGTGAGTGTTACTGATCAGTGCTCTATAATTATTAGATATGTTACTGAAACTGGTCTTGAACGCCTGCTAGCAATAACCAACAGCACTTTGTCTACTGGAAAGGGGCTGTTTGAGTTGGTGCAGAGTGTTATTAAAGATAATGGTCTGCACCTACGAAAGTGCATTGGAAATACAACCGATGGTGCATCCAATATGCAGGGGAAATACAATGGTCTCACATCCTGGCTCAGTAAGGAATCCCCTGGTCAAATACATGTCTGGTGCTATGCACATGTATTCAATCTTGTACTCGTAGAAGGGACACAAGCATCAAATGTATCCATGTCTTTGATTGGCCTGTTAAACTCCTGTGCCGTTTTTTTCAGGGAGTCCCACAAAAGGATGGATGTGTGGCGTGAGCTGTCTGTGGAAGGCTGCACAATCCAAATAATAGGAGAAACAAGGTGGTGGGCAAAGGATGCAGCACTACGGAAAGTTTTTGGCTCCTTTAATAACCCGAACAAAGCAATGTTTATTGATGCGGTTGTAGCACTCAATAATATTGAATCAAATACAGATAAATGCAATGCAGACGTCTGTTACCAAGCTTTAAACTTTTCTGAGGCTCTGTGCAAATTCCAAACAGTGCTCACAGCCCAGTTATATTTCAGAGTATTTAATTCGATAACCCCATTATCTAAGTACCTCCAGACAAGTGGAATGGACATCCTCCAGGCACAAAGAATGGTCTCGGACACTACAAAAGCGCTAGCTGCACAGTCAAGAAATTTGGATTCTGTGTATTCTGCAGCTGAAAAATGTGCAGGATGGACCAACGTGGGCTTGGAAGAGAGAGGCTATGTTAAAGGAGTGGAAACTGCACTTCCAGAGGGGAGAGTGTCCCACAAAAATAAGATGCCTGGAATGAGTGCAAGGGATGAGCCAATCACTTTGGCTAAAGACCGGTTTAGAGTTACTGTACATAATGCCATTATGGACAAAATTCTTCAAAGCCTCACTAGTCGTTTTAAAACCCACTGATCTCTTGCTGCAGATATAGCAGGCCTGGATCCCAAAAATTAGAATGAAAGTCTAACGGACAATGCTCTTACAAATATTTGCTCCTTACTTGAAAGACTGGATGACTCCATAACGCTACAGGGGTTAAGGGAATAACTCTCAGACTTTGCAAGCAAGTGGACTAAACTGAGGAGGACACTATCAGAAGAGTATGCCTTTGAAGCCCTACATAGTGAAGATCCAGCACTACAAGAATTTGGAGAGCTACCTAAACATTCAGTACAGAAATGAAATACATGACGTAACTGTGTTATATGTTGCTATGCAATTCTAAAAAGGTATGAACTTTTTAGTAATGCTTACCGACAATTGTATTCAGCATACACGTTCATCTTGACCTTATCTTGCACACAGGTAGCGTGTGAAAGAGGTTTTTCCAAATTGAAGAATATTAAAACCCACCTAAGAAACCACCTCTGCCAGGACAACCTTGAAGCATTTATGCTCATGTCTCTGGTGCGAAATGTGCTTGTTCAATTGCAAAATCCGGACATAATCAACCTGGTTGCACAAAAAAGTGCATTGGTGCAGGAAGTCCTGATTGAGTGATTTCCAGGATTTTCATGAAGCTGGAAGCAGGATTTCTAGGAGCTGTGGACCCTGTCACAGAAATGTATGCAAAGTTATGTTATTTTATGAGTTGTGTTGTTATTTGAGCATGAATACATCTGGCAACTGGTACTTTCCGGTGTCATCATTTGGCTGTACTGCTTAATAAATGCAACTCTATTTTCATTACTGGTGGCAACGAGTGGGCATGCTTTGAGTCTGGTTCTGCAAAATAAGTATTTAGCTATGTGATGATGTTTTTTTTTAAAGGACACAATGAATGTTATCACTTACTCAAGCGTTTACACAAAACATAACAACATGCAACAGACACATGAACCCTCCATAAGTAGCATTTTCAGTAAAGTCGTGAATTGACGTGATTCACGGATGATGGTTTGAGGGCCACTTTTTTGAGGTGAGGGGTGGGTCACTTTTTGAGGTGAGGGGTGGGCCACTTTTTTGTGGGTGTCCAGGCCTATTTCTTGTCCGAGTCTGACCCTGACCCTTATTTCTTTAAATGTAATGCTCGGTATACAATTATGTAGTATAGTATAAGCATATTAACCACATTTCGAATTCTTAGATTATATATTATCACAATGCTGGTGCTTTCTTTTGTATGTGATTATTTTTTATAAAACTTGTCATTTTGAAAATAATGTTTTCATGTAATGTTATTACAGTCATGAGAATTGTAAATTTAAATATGAACATTGACTATTTTTATAATACTATTAAATATGTTTGTATGTTTATCTATTCTTATTTTTTATTTACCACTACATATACTTATTATATTATTCTTGAAATAACAGAAAAAGATTTACCATAATCAGGTATTTTCCCTGCAATGAAGTATTGTGATAATTTACTAATACATGAAATTCAAAGCATTTGTAAAATGATACATATTTTTATTTTAAACTTTAAAGGTTGATAAGTACTACAAACGAATGCTCCACGTTTAATCATATCATACTTCTGTATCAGTGTATTGTTCCATGTCGTGTTGTTATTATTGTTAAGTGTAATCAAATAAAATATGGATCTAAAGAGATCAACAAAAATATTCTTACTTATTTGATCAGTAATATCACATTTGATGTAATTATTGATCTCAGCGATGATGTCACGTATGATGTAATTAGTGATGTCTTCTTTGATGCCATCATTGTGGTCAAATGCTGCACAACAGGTGGTCATAGTTAAGGTGGACATCATTGAAATGCAATTACTGCATTTTAGGGGTTTTGTTGTGTCAAATCTGATCACCTTAACTTTCTCTTAAACACGGTTTTTCACTGAATTTCAAAGGTTTTATTGCTATGTATTTTTTACATTAATTACATGTTGCATCAATAGGTGTCTTCACATCCCACTAGCCAGGGCCCTTTCCCATGGCCAGTGGCCCGGCCAAACATATTCCACCAATATAATTCCTTGGTGCCCTGTGACCATGGCCACTGTACATGTTGCACAAATAGGTGTCAAATATTTTTAAAACTACTGGATGGATTTACCCCAACCCAGTCAAGGAAATTAAATCAATGCTTTGTGCCCAAATGTTTCTTATTTGATCCAAATCTTCCCAGCGGTTGACACAGCTCGGCTTTTCAAAAAGTAAGATTGGGAAAATTAATGTGAGTAGGCTGAAAACAGCGTTTTTATGTTTTCTTAATAACATTTTAATTTTTTAACAAATTGTTCCCACCTTCGGTTTAGAAAATGTCATCCAAATTCATCTAGCAAGTCAAAGGTTATTAGCCTCTGTGAAGAATCCCATGATGCCGTCCTTTTCCCCAAGAGGAGACCCTTTCCATGAGGCCAGGGAGGTGACGCCACTACTCAATAGTCCGCCTGCAGGTGGTACTCAGTGAGAGGATCTCAAGGGGAGGGATTCCCACTCTGGGATAGAGGAAGAACATCATGGGCCAATGTGGTATTCCCACCACTCACCCACCTCTTTTACACTGCCTCCCTTACCTTCCTCGACTCCTACCAACTTCCCTATGTACTTATGTCAAACCTCTAATGTCTATAGTACTGGGATGAGGGAGAACAGAATTGACAAAATTGAATATCTGTACCAAAGTACTGCAACGAAGAAGAGGCAAGGAGCCCAGAACAACTGCGCCTAGAATTGTGTTGAACACTCTAGTTGTCAGTCCTCAAGCAGCTTAAAGATGGAAGAAGGACTAACAGACTTGGCTGTCCCTCCCTGGAGGCTCTACGGACAAGCACCACAGCCGGCGAGACTGGGAGAGATCCTGCCGAGCCGAAAGTGGCCAGATAAAGGCATTGGAAATGGAGACACCCCCCCCCCCTTTGTTGAACTGCCAAGGGAGGCCTGAGAAATGTCAGAAGAAGGGATACATTCCCCCTACTTTGTGGAACTGTAAATACCAGCCTGAGAAAGATCAGAGGAAGGGAGACAGTCCCCCTACTTTGTGAAATATAGCTGTCCAGAAGAAGGGAGTTTTTCTTCTGGAACCAGAACGGACAAGTCCTATTTACTTTAGTTATAAGTGTAAGGGATAGAAGTAGGATTTTGACACCGGATGGTGGACTTTTTGTTTACGGACATTCTGGCAATTCCTTAGTATTTTGTTGAGGCAGCCAAACCCCTCAAAGTTAGGGATAGTTGGATTTGTCCTTCTTTTCTTTGATTAATAAAAGTCGTTCCTCAAAAGCATGGCACCTGTGTGTCAATCTCCTCCTTTCACACCCTTTCATATGGTGTAAGGAGAGGGATCCAAGTCAGTTGACACTAACTGGGGACCCTCAAATTTACAAAGCTTACTGAGAGAGCCTCAAGCCCTTCGATTTCCACTCAAGAGTCTATTGACTTTGATCTCTCGAGTAGCTGAGCCTTAACTATTGAAATTGGGGAAAGACAACTGATCCCCATAAGGTTAGTTCTGGTTCCCCCAAAAGCGACACACATTGAGCTCGTTTCTAAGTCAGGGCTGGCATGGAAACATGGCCTAGATGTGATGGCTGGGGTTATAGATCCGGACTACCGAGGGGACCTCAAGGTGCTTATACAGAATAAAAGCAAACAGGCGTACCAAGTAAAGATTGGGGAGAAGATCACCCAAGGCGTTCTGGAAAACCATGTGTTCCCCAAGTTCCTATAAGTCCCAGACACTGATGCTACTTAGAGGTGGACAATAGGTTTTGGTGAAGCCGATGTAAACCCAAAATCTAACAAAACTACTCCAAAAGCCCATTGGGAAGAAGAAGAGCCAGAGGTAATCCCAGACCTAATGTTTACCCAACATAATGACCCAGTGTTAGCAGAAGCGTTTCTAAAAACTATTTCTGATGGTAGGAAGAACGAGGAGCCCTTCTTCTTCTTCTTAAGACATGGGTTGCTATACAGGGGTGATGGTAGGATTGAGGGCAATCCTCACACTAAAATAGTAGTTCTCTGTAGTCACTGAAGGGTAGTTTTGTAAATTGCACACACCCACATTACTGCGGATCACTTAGGGGCCGCAAAAACCCAAGGGCAAGTGGTAAACAGGTTATATTGGTCCAGAGTACATGCGGATGTCCAAAAGTCTGTAGCATCATGCTCCCCTGTGCCAGAAGACCACTTTACACCATCCTCCACCAGCCCCTCTACAGTCCTTACCGATTATAGAAGTTCCTTGTTTCAGGATAGGGATGGATATTGTGGGGCTATTGGAACCTTCTAGGCTTGGTAATAGGTACATTCCCGTAATCTTGGATTATGCTACCCATTATCCTGAAGCCTTTCCTATCTGAACAAACACAGTGCAAGATTCTGAAGCACCTGATCCCTTTTTTGTCCAGAGTAGGTTTCCCCCAAAAACACTTTCATGAGAATAATAACAGCAAAGGTAAAAGATATTCTACAGATAAAGACTTAACAAACCTCTGTCGATAATCCTCAGATGGATGGTCTCGTCTAATGTTTCAATCAATCCTGAAACATATACTTAAGAAGTTAGTGGAAGCCAACAGAAAGAACTGGGACCTGGAAAGCACCCCAGGCTTCCCTAGGGTTTTCACCTTTTGAACTGTTGTGTAGGCAATACCCCAGAGACGTGTTATGCATGTTACAGGAGACCTGGGAGGAAAGGGAAGAAGCCATCCTGCCCTTGTCCCAAACTGCACAGCGGATTAAAGAACACATGCATACGGTGCAGGAAATAGGTGAATCCCATTTAGGTAACATAAGAAGGCACAGTATAACTTCAAAGCTGTGACTAGACCGATCTCTATTGGGCAACATTTTCTAGTGCTATTACCAACCTCTGAGCATAAGATGTTATCAAGGTGGCATGGACGATATGAGGTCAGAGAAAAAAATGGCCTGTATAATTACCATGTTGCCCAAGTTGACAGGCAAACTAAAACCCACATCTAGCACTTTAATCTATTAAAGGAGTGGAAGGGAGATCCAGCTGAGACAACCTCAGAAGTAATGGCTAGTCTCTTAGCAAAGGGAACAGAGGAACTCAAACTAGTTCCAACAGACCTTCCACCAAATCAAAAACAAGACCTTCAAGACCTCTTAGAACAGTTCTTCGATGTATTTAGTTATGAACCTGGTAGAGTTAAAGGGATGTATCATTACATACGTACTCCCCCAGGCACTACTATTAACCTCAAGCCCTATCGAATACCTGAGGCCAGAAAAGAAATAGTAATGCAGGAGGTAGAGAAAATGTTAGAGGCCAACATTATAGAGCCGTCTCTAAGTCTCTGGTCCTCGCCAATAATCCTTGTGGCAATACCTGATCAATAGTGGAGGTTTTGTATAGATTTCAGGAAATTAAACGCAATCTTGCAATTCGACAACTACCCAATGCCCTAGAGCGATGATCTCATTGACCAACTGGGTACCGCAACATACCTCTCCATGATTAATCTCACAGAGGGCTATTGGCAGGTCCCTTTGAATCCAAAGAGCAAGGAGAAAACAGCCTTCTCTGCCCCATAGGACTATTTCATTTTAAGGCTTACAGGGGGCTCCCGCAACCGTTCAATGTCTGATGGAGCAGGCCTTTACGCCGCGCTCTAGTTTCAGTGGAGCTTATCTCGACGACATTGTCATGTTTAGTAAGACGTGGGAGTACCACATGTTTCACTTTTAACCCAATGACCAAAGCCCTGAGACAAGCCGGTCTGACTGCCAACCCCAAGAATTGGTATCTAGCTCAATAAGCAGTAAGGTACTTAGGCTTATTTGTGGATAATCGATTGGCCCAATCGTACAGAATGTCTTGGCGGTTCAAGAAACCCCAATACTCAAAATAAAGCATGGCTTAAGGGCCTTTTTAGGACTCGTTGATTATAGGAGGTGAACTCAGTGACCTAGGTCCCTTTAAGACGAGTTAGCAATATTTTGAGATGGATGGGGATGCAGAAGTTACTCAAACACCAACAATCAAACAGACTCTGGAAGTTGGCAAAGTTAGTTTGTCTCATTTTCAATTGTCTAAAACATGGAGTTACAACGGACATCAACGGACGTTCGCTCAATTTCTCTCAGAGCATTTAATAAAAAACACAACTTTTATAGTCAAAACTCAGCATAAGTGACGTCACACTACGTGGCAAACTACAAAAACCCACTTGGGGATGTGATAGGATTACAGGGAAAATCTAGGTATACGTTGCATACTGACGGGGGTTGTGATTGGGTCTCTACTGTCAGGTGGGCAACTAAGCCCTTTCCAAATGCAAATCATCTTTCGTGTTATACTAATACTCGACACTTCATGGTTATACAAACTATATGGCTCTCTGATACATGGCCCCCTATCATTGGTTTGGCACCTGTGTACCCTTCTGGAAAATTCCACATGCTAGCAGCAAGCAGGCTACCATTCCAGGTGCATGGACGGTCGACGTGATCATGCCTCCCTTTCCAATTAGCCCCACATCTATCATCACTCTTGCACTGTGCCAGTCAATTGGGCTTTGAATGTGGCCTTGTAGAGGCTCTCTGTGCCTGAAAAATAAAAGGAGTATCTTCTTGGTTTCGGTGTAGCTCGACCTAATGTCTATTTTGATCTGACCATGTGACTGAGAGACCACATTTTCAAGCCTTTTGCATGATTTAATTCTATTAAATGATGAACTCTTGGCGCTTTCAAAGTTTTTCCATTCCAGTTCAAACAGAAGTTTGTTTCTTTCTTACGTTCAATATAACTACTGGATGGACACCCAGGCTCACAGTGGCCTCGTCTTCTTGGTGCTGGGCCAGCCAAGCCTTTCTTGAATTTCTCTCTCGCCATCAGTAATTTTCCAACTACACCACACTGAAATCTCCTTCCAATCATGGGTTTCAGCCTTGCTTAAAGTGCACTCTGGAATTTCCAGGTTCTATACATTCCTATGTATTATACATTGACGCATCACACAAAATCTATTCACTGCGTAGCCAGCCTTAAGATGACTTTGTCTACTTGCGTTACTGCGTCTGTACAAGTTTAACCTGATTTACATATTCTTCAGCATTTCTGTAGCATGAGCATATTCATATCGAGCCTGAAATGTTACTCATCTTTACTATTTCCTCTTCAGAGCTTATAGAATGTCTATATTCTTCATGCATCTTTTCCAGGTGTGTCATTGTCTGCTCCGCATGACGTCATCAATCTTCTCTTTCACTCATTTTAACACTTCTTCTGGGACTTTATCCAAAAGGCCATTATATCTTTGTGAATGCATATAAGGTTTTCTTAATGGATACCTTGTTTCCATGATTCTCTGTGGTACAGCCATCCTTACTGGCACTGCACGTGTTGCAATTTTCATCTCTCAACATATAGGCAGTATGGGGGAGGATCTTTTAGTGGGGGTACTTGACTCCTCCTCTACAGAGTTGTATTCCTAATTACTCTTCCATCACCTCCCGTCTAACCGACAAATTAGAAAATGTCCAACTTCAGAAATGCCAGTGGAGCAAAGAGCATCAAGCCTATTTTGAAACCCTAAAACCATTCTATATACAGAGCCCATACTTAAAGTACCCAATTGTAATAGGGATTTGTACTCCAAACTGATGCTTTTAAAGTAGGTTTAGGCACCGTTCTATCCCAGATCTATGATGGAATATAACACCCCATGCTTTACATCAGCCAGAAACTATTATCCCAGGAGGGTAACCACGCAACATAACTACACAACCACTGAGCTAGAAGCATTTGTTTTTAAATAGGCAATAGGGACTCCCAGGTACTATCTAACAAGAAGGAAGTTTAGGTTAGTGACCGACCAATCAGCACTCACATGCTTAAACCTCCAGAAGGACACTAACCCTAGAGTAATGCACTGGTTCCTTGATATTCAAAAAGGTTGAACATCACAAAGTCAAAGAACAGGGTAAACATAGATTTCTTAACCTGTTTCCCCGTGGAAAACAAGGAAACCAGCGACATTAGGAGAAGGGTATCCGACAAATCCTATGATGTTTTCCCTTCTCCCAGAGGGGGAGGGCCCTTTCCATGAGGATGGTACTCAGAGGGAGGATTTCAAGGGGAGGGATTCCCCCTCTGGGATATGGGGAGGACATCATGGGAACACGCAGTATTCCCACCACTCCCCCACATCTTTTACACCTCCTCCCTTAACTTCATCTACTCCTACCAACTTCCCTATTGTGGTGAATCTAGCAATGTCATCACTCCTTTACTGGGGAACGTCTCTCCCCATGTGGCCAGGGAAAGGCAAAAGCTACCTGATCCTGACCATGGGCCTGCTATCTGAGGGAAGACCACATGAGGAGAGATGACCCTCATGGAAGTGAAATGGACTCGCTAGGTGGAGCATGGTATCCCCCTTTCCTCTTAGAGAAGGACAAAACCCCCTTAATTCCACAATCCTCCATGTCATATTGTAATATTAGACAAGAAGCTCCATTCCTGGCTAATAGCAAAACTCTTTCATATCCTTATTTGAAAATGTCCGACAATACTGAGACGAGGAGGAGGGCTGTACAATGGACATGGCCGGAGGCCCGGAAGTGTTTTAAAATATACAGTGGGTATGGCCAAAGGTCGTGCTGACTGGCCAGGGCAGAAAGACATGTTTGGCCGTGGCCAACCAGTGTGTGCAAAAAAAAACATATTGGGGGAATAAATACAGTAGACACGGCCGAAGGCCATGGCTAAAGGCCAGTAAAAAAAACAATGGCATAACAAAACTCTTGAAATTCACTGAAACTTTTAGTTAAATTGACCAGTATGAACGCAACAAATCCCTTGAAATTCAGCGGATGAGGGAAGTTATGACCTGCTTAACTCTGTTAAAAGTTTTTTCAGTGAATATATATATATATATATATATATATATATATATATTGATGTGAGCAAGTGGCCAGAAGGCTACGAAACGTGTAATTGTGTTTTCTTTCAAACCTGTGACTCTAATAAACTGGAATTTGTCCTTGAAAATCCCTTCTGGCTTGAGGCTTTTTATTTCCTTGCAATTGCATGGACTTCTAGAGTGCGACCTCCCAGTGCGACAGTTCGCGCTACTGTTCTGTCAATATATATATATATATATATATATATATATATATATATATATATATATATATTAGGGTGGCAGTCCCATAGGAACCTCAAAACATTCTATTGCTAAAACCTTTTGATTTGTGTAACAGGTTTGGCCGAAATTTTGAAATCAATTAGGAACATGCGGGCACCCCTAAACTGCAAAGTTTGGTAAATATTTGATAAAAAATGAAAAAGTTATTCAGAAAGCAAAATAAAATAAAAAAATCAAAGTTGCAGCATGCTTCCCATTGACTTTCCCATAGGCAAAAAAGGTACTTTTTTGCCAGACCGCACAGCCCAAATTGCTGGCCGGATTTGGACCAGGTCCGAAACAACTTTGGCATAAAGTGTTTACTAGAGGCCTTTTTGTGGTTTGGGATTATTTTGTGCAGTAGTTTTTTAAATACTTGATGGGAAATTGCCAAAACCTGTGGTTTTAAGAAATGAAACACCCGCCATCACATTTTTGCTCGACAGATAGCTGCGGATATAGCCTAGGTTAGCTGCGAATATTGAACACTTGAAAGACAACAGCGTCACAGAAAAAGTGTGTGTTGTGGGGGAACGGGCGAGTGCAGGGGATGGGAGGAGGCCATCATGAGTGTGTGGGGAGCAGGCACAGGGGAGGAGGAGGAAGAGGAGGAGGACACTTGGTGAGGGCTTTGCGGGCAGAAAGGCATTTATTTCAGCCTTTTCTACGATATTCGCAGGTATAAGGGTATCTGTAGTTCTGTAAATAGATAATTTTACAGCTACAGTGACGTTGTGGTGAAAAATCACTGGCAGTGACACAAAAGCCATCCAGGTCTCACATCCGTGCAGTAACTGGGACCCTGCTTAGCTTTAAAGTGAGGAAGGGACCAGCCCCCTCAGGCCATGTTGCCTAATAAATGAACCCAAGTGACAAGACCACTTAGAGGGGGCAGACCCATTCCTCGCTTTGAAGTTAAGGAGCGTCAGTCCTGGTTACTGCATGGATAGGTAACAGTCCACAGTCCCGGATGCCGTGTGTTTTCTTCGTTTTAAATATCTCATAACGCACTAAGAAAATGTTAAACTGTGCTAATGTCAGTTATTGACATTCTTGCACTCAGTTACGATTTTTTTGCCTTTTGCTGAATTGCACTCTGGTACTTGTAGTCTCCCAGTCAAACTGGGGGAGAATAATGCCACAGTTGTACATGTTTTGCCTAACATAGTTCTATAAGGATTTGTGTATTTGAGTGACACTATGGAATGCGTACTTTTCAAGTTATCTTTATAAATCAGAGTATTGTTGAAAGCCAGAAATGGGGGCGAGAAGGGGAAAAACACAATGTGGCAAAAGAGTTTGCAATCCTTGACACTGAGGCAGTGATTTGCCATTGATTGTGGCTGCTTTTCAGGGCACAAGAAAAGGTCACATGTGGGTGGACATCATAACTTTTTTTCAGAGGACAGATGCAACCCCTTGGGTTTTTCTGAGGTTGGCAAACTTGCTCAAGTATTTAGCTACCAGGATTTTACTCAAGTTATTATGTTCCTAGTGTAGATGCTTACCCACAAGCACTTTCGTATTTGGGATTTTGTTTCCCTGGGAATATTTCAAGACAGATTGCTGGGTTTAAAAGGTGAGCACCTTTTATACTGTGCCAGCATATTTATTGGAACACTTCCTCTTTCATGTTATTTTTCTGGTGTTCATTTCTTTTTTTTAAGTCCAATTCTATGTTGTCTTACACACTTTCTTATAAGGAGAGGGTCAATTGAACTACATTTGTATATTTCACTTTAAGATATATGTTCACTTATTGTGTGTATGTTCATGGGTGCCAGCTTCTCCTATTCACTATGGGGCAAATGTACCTGGGCATATGTTATTCTAGCAGCCAGTCATTTTTTTACCTTTTCCGTGCTGCTAAATGCAGTTAGTTGGGGGTCGTGCGATATATCAGAACAGTCACCAAGAGACCGACATAAAACAAGGGGCTTGTAGCACTCTGCTTAACCAAAATGTACGATCCTTGGCAAATATTCTAATCTCACTGCAGATTATGTAAAAACACTGTGGGCATCATCATGAGTTGGACAGTAGCCCTTAAATGAGTTGCTAATGCGAGACATGGGTCTGGAGTGTTTACCCCACCTCACAGCTTGGGGTAAACGCCATTAGGTTCAATGGACCCAATGGGCAATAGGGAATTACAGTTGCCGCCCAACCCTTCATCCGCCGCTAATAGTGCAGGACCGGGTGGCGGTAACGCTATTAGCACAAGCGGTAAAACAATGGTAATAATGCCGGGATACCACCAAATTCGTGATGAGGCCCTGCGAGTTCTCAAAGCCTGCAATATTTTATACATAGCAACAACACTGTCAAAACAGGACAAAAT
Source organism: Ambystoma mexicanum (assembly GCF_040938575.1). Classification (NCBI taxonomy): domain Eukaryota; kingdom Metazoa; phylum Chordata; class Amphibia; order Caudata; family Ambystomatidae; genus Ambystoma; species Ambystoma mexicanum. Next base: position 822,368,932 of record NC_090939.1, read on the forward strand.
CAGTTTGTGATTGATGAATGTCTTTGAGCGATGGGTTGAAAGTGTTTTAAAATATAGAGTGGCTGTGCCCACCGGCCATGGCTGAAGGCCATGGGTAGTGGTCTGGTAGTGTTTTAAAATGGACACTGGGCACAGCCGAAGCCTGTGGCCACTGGCCATGTGCGGAAACAATCTACGGAATAACAAAACCCTTGAAATTCAAGGAAAACACCTGAGTTGCAGGCATAGTAAGGTGAGCAGTACACTGTAACAAAACCTTTGAAATTCAAGGAAAAAGCTTTAGATGCAGGGACGTTAAGGTGAGAATTTAACGCAACAAAACCTGTGAAATTCAGCTTAAACCATCTTAACTTTGCAGCCTATGACCACAATGACATCACAGATGACATCACTGATGACATGGTGACATCGCTAATAACATCATATATGACATCAATGATTATGACTAATGGCGTCAGACATAAGATCACACTAAGTATTTGCCCATATTTAGACCACCCTGAACCTTCTACATATGTAATATTAGCATTTTAGAATAGTTTATAACAATGAATACATTGTTTAAAACAGGAAACAGCTACACATCCATCATATCATACGCTTTCCTTTGTAGTACTTTGGTATAAGATGATATCAGAATTATAAATAGTAAAATGCTTAGAATGTTCCTGTTTGTTTACCATAACCTAATCTGTTTATACAGTTACAAAAACATGTGTAGAAATAAATAGAAAGTGACAGATGTTGAACCCTAATTATTTACTATGCTTTAAAATAAACATATGTAAATACTCAATTGTTTTATTGTAAGCAAAATGTGTGCACATATTTTCTAAATGACATGAGAAGTGCTTTAAAACAAGGAACAACTTTGTATTATGATATATTTTAAGATGTCCATTCATGGGTATTGACAAAAAGTGATTATTACTCTAAATTTATATATGTATAGAATCGAAATGATGTTTTAAAATTCAACATTTGCTTGAAAACATCGGCATAGATGTATATTACTTTCTGTGTGTCTTTTGTAAGTGATTAACATTTTAAAATTGAATAAAACACATAGGGCCCGATTCATGGAAAAGTGCACAGAGATCCTGCAAATGCTGCACGCTGAGAACGCCTCTGCACAAGCCTGTGTGCAGCAGTTTTTCTGCAAGCTTTGTGTATCCATGGAATTGTTTGCGCAAAGTGACTGGATACAAAAGTCACGGCCGGAACACTCATGACACGCTCCCACGCAAAGGAAAAAGAGCCAGATACAGTTAGCATTGCATGCTCCTCGGGCGCAAACACATGCACCCTTGAAACATTACATGGGGTTCTCCACAGCCAAGTCTGTACCTCAGGGACACTGTGCGGGGTCCCATGTAACTATTATTTGCATCCCAACAACATGCATACAAATGTTTGTAACTCTGGTAAAACTCTAAAAAATCTGCATGCGAACCCACGTAAACCGTTCATGCACACTGCTACACTGCGTACGTGCACCCCTAAACTAATACTGAACTACCGTCTGCTTGCACACACCCCTAATTCCAACATGCGATCTCACCGTGCAGAGGGGATTCCTATGCGCAAGTGTCTGTATGCTTGCCTTCAGGTGGTGGATAGTTTGAGAGCTTTGTGAGGGCCTTTCCCTGACGAGACCTCACACGGTCAGATCCATGAATAGGCTTTGTTCCGCGCATTTGTGGGCGTGCGTTGGAGTGCCCGCGGCCTGTCCCTCGTAACGCCCACATTTTCACATGTTCTTCCCCATTTTTTGCAGGTTCCACCCGCTACTCTGGCCTCTATGCAGGCCACGCCCACGCTCTGCTAGGTGTCTCACGCAGCGCGACCGACTGCACGCAGAAACATGCCGAGACTGAGCAAAGTCCTGCATAGTACGAAAAAGTCGATTCCATTAATCGGGCCCATAATGTACAAAGTGATCTTTTTATAAATAATCACATTTTTTAATACATTGACTTTTGTGTATGTCATTAGTGATGTTGCCAGTAATGCCATTGTTGTGGGAAATAGGCTGTAATAGGCTGTGAAACAGGTGGCGCAAAGTTAAGATGGCGTTAGGTGGATTTCAGGGGGTTTGTTGCGTTATGTTCTCACCTTACTGTCCCTGCAACTAAAGTTCTTTCCTTGAATACATATATATATGTAGATATATATATATCTCAGTAAAAAAACGTTGTTAAAGGGACGTTATGCTTACGTTGCGCTACTAAAAACCTATAGGGACGTTATGGTTCCAAGTAAAACCGGAAAACCCCTGAAATTCGCCAGTTATGGTATGCTAAGCAACCATAACTCACGCCACCACCGTGCACTGCCAAGACTAACACCCAGGACATCAAAGATGACATCAAAAATGTCATTGATGACATCACTGATAACATCACATGGCTGACTTGCTGTTTTTTCCTTTAGTGATATATCTTAGACAGTAATAGTTAGGTACAAAGAAATCAAAAAGTACTATATTTGTAGACTTATACTTCAAATATGTTCTTACAATAATTCACTTAGGGTCCACTCACAGCATATGAAACATATACATAGGAAAAATACACACTTAAAAGATAGCAATGATTTCTGTGTATGAAGACAATCAGTAAGGGTATCAACACTTTCTTATTGTTCTGCTGTTTTTTTTATTACTGTACTTTCTCTGGATGTACTCATATTTGTATTTGCATTACTTTCTTTAGGGTGTAATCACATCATGTGATATCTGTACATAGGGAAGTAGTAGGTTTGAAGCAGAGCAAGCCTTTCTGTGCATAAAGATAATCAGTTAGGTTGTGAATACTTTCTGCTTCCACTGCTGCTTTTTTGCGTACCTCACTTTCTCTATTTATACTCATATTTGTATGTGTTGTTATGTCTTTGTGTTTTGTATATAATAATGAAATTATGTAGTAAGTGGTTTTATTAGCTACTTATTACATGTTGCACAGTACACAAAACTCTAATAAGAAAGCATTTATCATTTCACTATTCAACATGGTAAGATTATGAATATTGCACCTCCATCATGTATGCTGCACACAATGCTTATGTTTATACTTGAGTAGCTTAGTATACTGTAAAGAACTTCACAATAGAAAGCTAGTTATATCAATGCATTGCCTAATGCACTGTACAGCTCAAGATATCTATGCCAATGATCCTTGACACTTTTTCTGTCAACATTATAATAAGAATCCCTTGTACACAGTTTTCATGAAAAGTAAATGCACATGTGATGTTATCAATGATGTCATCAATGACATTTCTGATGTCATCTTTGACGTCCTGGGTGTTAGTCTTATCAATGCACGGTGGTGGCGCGAGTTATGGTTGCTTAGCTTACTATAACTGGTGAATTTCAAGGGGTTTTCGGTTTTACTTGGAACCATAACGTCCCTTTAACAAAGGTTTTTTACTGAATTTCATAGGTGTTTAGTAGCGCAACTTAACCATAACGTCCCTTTGACAAAGTTTTTTTTTTACTGAATTTCATATGTTTTTAGTAGCACAATTTAACCATAACCTCCCTTTATCAAAGTTTTCTAACTGAATATACATTTTCATAGTGTGAATTTGATAGATGTTTACTAGGATTCCCTTACTTTATATACATGTAACATAGAACATACTGAACCTCCCGCTAATGATTTTGATGTCCGAACGGACGTGGACAACATCAACACTACCCAAACACTCAAGGGGTATGTTAAATCGTTCTATCATGCCATATAAACACTGCACAAGTTCAAAAAGCAGCACAAAACACATTATATGTAATGATAAATAAGAAGTTGAACCTATATATCTAACACATCAACCATCCATTTAAATACTATATATAGTAAAATGGAATATACCAAAACAATGCCTCCAACATAATTACCGCACGGAAAATGCACAGCTAGGAGCAACAGCAGACCTACACAATAGTAAGAACACAACTTACCAGAAACTAGTAAGTAAACTTCATTGTTCTTATATATTTCTAAACTTTTTGTATTAGGTACACTAAAAGTAATATATTTTAGTTTTTTACACAGAAATGTCCAGTACTTTGGAATGGCTTGAGGAAAATTTCCCACGTGAGGAAATGTCTGAAGACAGTACTACTAATGGTAGACACTTCTCTTTATGAACAAATGAATAATCATTACTTTATGTGCACTTTACATGTATATATATTTTTAGAAGACCATACAAACATTGAAAATAATACACCCAAAGACACATTGGAAATACTCTGCAGCGCATGGAACAAAAAATGGATATGCTTATGGAAAATTTCAATCTTTTGAAACATTTTGTGGAGGACCACATAAATGAGAAAATTAGATACCATTGTCCCACATGTACCTGTTCCCCCTCTCCATGTCCCAGTCAACTATCCCCAAACCCTCATCACCAAGAAAAACGTTATGATGAGACTTCTATCCCTTCATCTCCTCCCATCCATCCTCTTCAAACCCCTAACTCCCCTGTATTTGTGTCAGTTTCTGCTTCCCCCTCTCTTCCATAAATTTTGTATCTGTATATAATTAAAAAAAATATTATGTGTCTTTTAATTAAATCCTTTGTGTCTTATTTTTTTTTTTAAAGTCAGTTCGGGTGTCCGCGGACAGCGCGCCTGTCCGGAATGTCCATAATTAGCAAAATGTGGCTGTCCTACGGACACTATACCTGTCCGTACCGTTCGCAAGCAAGATGGAACTGTTCTTAGAACACACTCAGTGTCCTGGATGTCCGTAAGTGAACAAAATGGAGATGTCCTAAGGACACTATACCTGTCCGCACCATTCGCAAGCAAGATGGAACTGTTCTAGGAACACGCACGGTGTCTGGGATGTACGTAATTAAACAAAATTGAGGTGTCCTAAGGACACAATACCTGTCCGCACAGTCTGTAGAACATCTACGCACATGCGCACCGCACCCATAAGTCCTGCGAACATCGCGCCTGTCCGTAACTGTCTGTCTCACTTGTGTCGCACTTTTAATTTGTTTGAGGACTCAAATACTGTCCGTAGAACACCCGCACGCATGCGCATGACCGTTCCCGTGCATTTGGTTCCCTTCGCAGACGTGTTCCCAACATCATCATGTGACCGCACCCACGCTGAGCGCGTGTCCTGATTTGCGGAACTGTCCGGTTCCCGAACATTTTAAGATAACTTTTTCAGACAATCCAAATTATTTTACAGTAAAAATTCACCATTGCACATATCCCAGACAATGACCCTGGCTTTCCACATACATTTTGGAGCTTTTTGAACCTTTTTGGGGTGTTTGATCTGTTCGTGAAGCGCACACCTCCACCCCTATAAAAGGCCATACCCCAGAGCTGATCTTCATTGTGCTTCTGGCTATTGCAGATTGACTTTTGCTGCCTTTGCTGCTCTTGCTGAGATTATCTCATCAACCCTGATGGCATCCATGGCTGCTGTTGCTACAGCTGCCTCAGCACCACCCCCAACCCCTCCACCACCACCACCTCCCCAAGGGTCTGCAGAGGGGAACAAGTGTGAGGATGTAGAGGACGAGGATGAACAGGATGAAGAGGATGAGGTAGAGGAAGTCCCTACTACCAGCATTCGCCGGGAGTCTTGGGTGTGGCATTTGTTTACCATTCATGGTAAAGTATCAAAAGCATGTGCGAACAAGGTCACCTGCAACCAGTGCAAAATGGTGCTGAGTGGTGGGAGGCGTGGTTCGTACAGCTTTGGTACGACATCCATGAAGCGACACCTCAAGTCGTTCCAGGTGGGGCCGTACGCAAGGTTGTACCTTGTGATGAACGTAGTAGGTTGAGTTCCTCTACCCCATGCTCCGTTTCCGCTCCTCTCACCACAAGAGACACTCCTGTGGGAGAGCGCATCCCTCCTGCTGCCTCACAGGCCATTCACAATGCTGTTGACCCTTACCTTTCAAGGGTCACAATATTGTGTATGTACTGCGATGCAGTACTCTGCAGGGGGGAGAGTCTTCGAAGTGCTTTCAAGACTGCGGTCACGGAGCACCAGAAGACCTGCTACCTACCTAAGTAAGGCCTAAGTAAGGCCCACCCTACATCTTCCTATATATAGGAAATATATATAAAAGAACAAAAATAAAAAAAGGCTCTTTTCAGAGCCACCTTTCACAGTTTAAAAATAGAAGTGTCAAATAAACATTGCAGGGCCCTGTGCATTTTTTAGACATCCGCGGCCAGTTCTAGGACATATAAAGTTTTAGGGTACTGCCCTAGCAAAACCAATGCACTTTTCTCTGGGAGGAAGTGGTGGCTCTGAAAAGAGCCTTTTGGTGGTGTTTTTGTGTTTTTTGAAAAACTTGAAATCATCAACCACTACTGTAAAATAGATGACTGTAATTCCAAAAAAGGTTGCAATTCATTTTGTACATTTCTCAGAAAAATCTGATTGCCAGCATAAGTAAGATGGACTCCATCTCTGCGAAAAATGTATGTGCTACAAAACACAATATTTTCATTGTGAAAAAGGACATGCCAACATCTCTTAGAAAGTCACAAATAGCCTTATTGACATTGTGCCTCGCTTTCTCCATTTGTGGACCAAATGAAGAAGAACGCAGCCACATTTGTCTTTGCGCAATATGAAAAAAAATTACTTGGGAATTTGGAAACATGTCCATGAACTTTTCAAGTCCTTCTTTCATTGGAAATTGCAATGAAATTCCAGACACATGTTCTAAACTGTTCCCTCACAATGAATTATAATTATGTCTGGATGATGCTCTGTCTCTAAAGTAGCACTGAGAGGTACCAAGTTCAGCCACTTCATTCCACACACTCCATGCCAGTGCACTTCCACATGAGGGAATGCAAGATCTGCAGCTACTCCACCGCGTTCTGCATGCACCTCCAACCAATGTATCGATGAGTCTCCCAAAATCCAGATAATCTGTTTTCAGAAACACACAGCCATAGCTATCTGTTATTCGCTCAGGAAAAATATGTTCTGACAAACTCTCTCCTTACACAACACACCTAGTAAACTTTACTGAGCAATCCCTTGCTCTGCTCATTCTCATTTGAATGCCTCTCCACCCCAAAATCCCTGTATGTAATACGCGCTGTCCGCGGACTACTGTCATGTCCGCAGACATATCGAAAATCTGAGCGTGGTGAATGTAAATTTAAATAGTGTGCCCCCTGTCCCCTTTGAGGTTGGCTCTAAAAAGAGCCATTCTTTTTGGTTTTTTGCAGATGCCTAAAAGACACCTGTTATTTTGTAATGTTTGTTTTTTTTCTTCTTCTTTTACTACTAAAATCTTCACATAACCTTCTCCAAAGCAACCCTTATATTCCAAAACAGCATAGCATTTCCCAAAAAAGATAAGGAAATGCCATCTTCTTTAAATAAACAGCATTACTGGAATCAATATTCTCATTATTACAGAAAAACATACCAGCTCTAAGCATGAAAGCACATATGCCTCTGTTGATTGCACACCTACCGATGTTTTGCTGAGGACAAAAAACAGAACTATTGTCCCATATTGCCCTAGGTAGTAATCCAAAAAAAATTACTTTGGCATTTGGAAGGATGTTCATTACTGCTTGAACCAAGTGTTCCAAATCCGCCAACAAAGTAGGGGCATTGACATAGCCCAAATGGAAAGCACCATAGTGCGAAACTACCAGATGGGGACTGTTCATCCTGCCCATATCTTCACAAACTTGTACAATTTCCTGTACATTGCACACAGTGCTCCACACCACCTCCACTCCTTTAACATCAACATTATTTGCCACATGCCTGCATTGAGCATACTGCTGTAAAGCATGCACAAACATATCTCCAAGCTCCAAAGCTCCAACACCCTGACTTTCTCCACCCCTGCCACCTTCACTACACACAGTCTCTTTCAACACAAATCCACAGCCTCAACATCTTATTGGCTGATCCCTACAGTCCGCTTTCCATGCTGGATTTGCTGGAAAAACCCAGATGTGGCACGCCCTATCTGCGGACAGCCGCGGTGTCTGCAGAGCACGTAACCCTTAGACAGCCCTTCTACCATTTCCACTTCACTCTCTGTGCCATTCCCTCATTGGATACAGCTAAGCAGTCACACAACCATCCACCAATCACATCCAAGACCTCTACATCTAACTCCATCATCAGAGTTAATTACTTCAAATGTACTGTTAATCGCTCTGAGTACAATTCTCATATCATTGGAAAGCACCTACTACAAAAACTACTGTACAAGTCTCAAAGATTTCTACTTACAGCTACATGCATATACACATGCATGAATACAAACTACAGGTATGCATATTTTATTCACAGTACATGTACAACTCTTATGAATGCATTTAAACAGAGTAATGCCACTAAACCTGTATAACCTATAAATGAACTTATTGCAATGTTTCCCTATCTGCTATAATCAACTGTCACTTCCAAACATGTCTGCTATCTACAACACAGCTTTAAAAAACCAAGTGAATTTTATACACTTAATATTCTACTCTTTTGCAAACCATGTTGAACTAACACATTGTAAATAAAATATAAAGGCTGCACATAGTCAAATGAAATGCATGCATACACTATGTTCAGATATCAAACAAGAATACTACTACAAAAATTTAAAAATCAACGTCTAAATTAATATCAATGCTATAAACACACAATATTACTAACTTATTTCTTTTACAATTGCAGCGAAGACCACACTCCTGAAAATCAGCATCATCTGAACTACAAACAACATATCCGAAGAAACCTGCTCATTACACAAGAAAAGAGTAAGTACAATACTACCTTAATATTCTTACTGTTACTCAAACACACTGTGTGGTTCATTCATGTAATTTGTGCACCAAAAAAACAGAGATTTCTTAACCCTTCTGCCCACAAATCCCCATTTATTAAACAGGGATTAGCAGGCAGAATGGCACACAAATCCCTGTTTTTTGGAACACAAATAACATAACTCAACCCCTAGGATGTTAGTATTACAAAACAAAGAACTGTTTTAATTTGTATACCATTAGATTTACTATTAGTGCTTCTCCTCACAACTAGCTCACTTTCTACTGTCATCTGAACCGCAGTATAGTAGCACACACATAGAAGAATAGCCTTCCCAACTAATTGTAGCTGCCCAATGCACAATCACTCACCATTACATACATCTTTACCATCATACTCAGACACTCATGCACACAGCACACATACATTGCAGAACTGGCCAACCCATACCTTCTTTTATTTTTCAACAGACCCCAAAGAATGCCTACCAAAAAGCAAGTCCGTAGAAAGCAACGCAGAAATAGAGCAAATGAAAATAAAAGTGTCCAAAATAAGCATCCATCTCTAGCAGAGTTTGTACAAAAAGTTCAAATAAAACAGCTAATACAGTCATTTAGCGAAACAAAACAAGTTTTACTACAGAAACTTTGCCTCCTCTATCAAAATGTAAAACGAAACAGAAAATGATTAACAAGAATTCAGCTACCACTACTGCTAAAACTGCTCCTATAAATTTGATATACTAGCAAGTAACCATACCAAAAAAAGTATTTTAGCAAAAATGTTCCGCCACAGGGTCCTTTAGAATCTTATAAAAACAGGAGACAAATCATGCACAACCCTCAAAACCTACTTTAGAAAATTAATCTTAGAAGCTTTGATAGACAATGCAATCCTTCTCCAAAGAAGGTTATTTATTTTAGTGTTAAACAGAATGAAACCACTAAGAAAACTAACTACTAAATTACAAAAAAGACTTCTCAATAAACGGAATGTCAAAAAAATAACTTCTTAAATATCTGTGGAGGTGAATGGAGTCACACCACGAGCACAGAACCATATTTTAATGAAGAAGCATACAAACAAAACCAAACAAACAAAATTGCCATACATAGCAGTGGACGAGGTTATGAAAAACTTTATAATACCATAATTCAACAAGAAATACTGCTTACAAAAATATCCCCAGAAAACTCAGTATTACCTCTCCATCCATTCGACTGAACCAGAAAGTCCAGTATACAAATGGCCATACACATCAATGTGTACCATTCCCAAAACATCTTTCAAATCTTTACACCAGTTCCTCAATCAGTATGTGAAAGGCAAAGACAAAATCAAAATGAAACTGCTGCAAAATATGGATACCTGTCCAGTGCGTAAATATACAAGACTACAAGGACATTCATTAGCCTGCATTTCAGGACCTATTTGCAAAAGCACCTTCCATCATATCAAAATGATATCAACACGTCATTCAACTTTAAGAAATCTAGTATATAAACTGTACTATGCTAAAAGTCCTGCTTTAGCACTAGCCAATTTAAATAAGAATCTTCTAAATGGTACAGCCAAAGACCTACTCGAAGAAATCGAGCATATACAGAACAAATATTTTGGAAGTGAAACCCACTTACAAAATGCAATAGCTTTACAACAGACTAGCAACAATTGTACACATGGCAATCTTCTACTACACACATACAAAAAAGAAACACTAAAATTTAAAAGGACATCCGCTGAAGTACCAAACCATGTGTTTGTGTGTTGCCGCAGAACTTTTTATAATACTAACACAAAAACTATATAGACGTAACATACACAATAGAAGACAATGAAGATTCCAAATGGTTTGAATTAGCTCTCTACCTTATTGCAGAAAACAAATACGAAATAACTGACCCCTTAATAATTTGCAGTTACTGCACTACAAAACTTGACAGCAACCAAACTCCTTCACGTGCTATCACAAATAACTTGGAATTATTCCCACTACCAAAACCCCTACAACAACTCAATTTATATGACAGCATCATAATTCAAACAGTGCACCCATTTCAAGCAATAATACGCCTTCAACCAAAAACAGCAAATTACCTCCCTCTGAATTGGTGAAAGGCATTCATGGCAAAGTAGTTTATTTACCATTAGATCTAAAAGAAAATGTGCACACTCTGGGAGTGCAACGTCCAATATAGCAATCTTTAATTGTCTTAGTAAATGGTGTACCTGCAAAAGACAAAAAAAGGGAAACAACTGAAATAATTCAAGAGTCACCAGAAACTGGTCAATTTGAACTTCTAGATCCTACTACAGTATCCAATATTTTAGACCATTATACAATTCATCCATTACACTCTAATGACACCATAGATGATGCACTAGAAATGTACCAAATGTGACAAACCAAAGGATCACCAATCAGCATATGGGAGAAAAGTATAGAAGCACATGCTTTTCCTCTACTCTTTCCTACTGGCAAAGGAGGAAGGTACGATGATAGACCTATTCAGATAACAGCATCAGAATACCGCTCATTGTAAATGTATTCTGAAGATCCCAGATTTAGAAAAAATGTGACATACATATTCCACCTACTCTTTGAAAGTGAACTAGCAACTCTATGTTATGGAGTTGCACACACATTGAAATCAGGAACCCACTTTCAAAATATGTCAGCTACGCAATTAATACAAAAAGTGCAAGAAAAAGGCGAGGTTTTACAATCAAGCATCACAAATCTGTTAGCAAACATGCGTGGTACGAAAGTGTACTGGTTCCGACGTCACAGAGATGTACGTTGTATGATAAAACAACTTGGCCCGCCCACTTGGTTTGTTACATTAAGTTGTGCAGAATATGCATGGGAAGATTTACATGATTTCCTACGCATATCAAACAAAAACAAAACAAAAATAGATATACTAACACCTGGAGAACTTTGTTCTCTAGATCCTGTTAATGTTTCAAGAGATTTCCATCATCGTATCATTGCTATGCTACACATTATTTGTAATAAAACTGTTCCTCCCCTTGGAGAAGTGCAACACTTCTTTTAGAGAAAAGAATACCAAGCCAGAGGAGCACCACATATCCACGTGCTTTTATGGATTAAAGATGCTCCTAAATTTGGTCAAGACAGTGATGCCACTGTTTTACAGTCCATCGAAAAATATGTCACTTGTGAAATTCCATCAGAAGCAACAAATAATGATCTTCATGCACAAATTGTACAATTTCAAAGACACAAATGTGGCAAATATTGTCGTCGCAAATACAAAAACAAAGGGAAATACTACACCAAATGCCGCTTTGGTTTCTCTAGACCAGTTACAGAAACAGGTGAAGTGAACAACTTCATGTCTTCAGTTAGACATAGTGTTAAAGGTAAATCACCTAAGAACACATATTACATAAAAGGAATGTATCAATGATTACAATGCAATCATTAGCCTCTTATGGAATGCAAACATAGATGTGCAGTACATTGCAGACAATTCCACTGCAGTTGCATGATACGTTACAGCCTACTTAACAAAAGCAGAAAAACAGAGCTTCAAGACCTCTGGAATGACCTATCATCGGACAAAACACTATCTCAGAAATTGTACAGTTTAGGCATAAAAATGCTCTCTCATAGAGAATGTGGCTCTTATGAAGCTGCAGATTGTTTAACCGGTACTGCTTTGTATGGAAAATCTGAAAATTTAGGGGGTAATTCATGGATTATTTGCGCAAAAAAAACGGGATTTGTGTGCCATTCTGCCCGCAAATCCCCATTTGTTAAACAAGGATTTGCGGGCAGAGTGGCACACAAATCCCATTTTTTTCGGCACAAATAATCCATGAATTACCCCCTTAGTATGGCTAAGTCTTGATCCTGCTAAATCTAGATAAAGAGTTCTCAAATCATACGACGACATAGAAACAATAACCAAAAATGATCCAAACAGCCAAGACATTTTGAAAAACAATTTACTAGACACATACTACCCAAACAGGAGTACCACTTTGGAAACCATGGGCCTCATTGCGAGGAGCGCTGTAAAAACCGTGTCATTACCGGTATGGACGTACAGGCGGGTCATGCTCGTATGACGCCGCTAATAGCGGGTGATTACGAGTGCACGGGCATGCGCGAACCCCCATGCCGGTAATGGCCATACCGGCATGCCGCTAAAGGCCCTCCAGCCCCCTGATAGCGCCATTACGGGACCCACCGATACCGCCTCCGCCTAGGAGGAACCCCTTAATACCGACCCAGTAATAACAACATGCTAAAACCGGGCTCGTAATACCGGACCCAGAAGTAACGTCATTGCGTCGGAATGGGAAATGCTGCGTCAGCCATCTTTAAAAACACAATCCATTGCCATCCTCCAAAACCACCAATTGCATTCAGGAGAGACCAGTGCCAATCCCTTCACCATGTGGAAGTCTACCCGTAAAACAACCTCTCGCCTGCGCAAAAAGCGTTTCTCAGATGCAGAGCTTAACATGCTGGCAGACACCCTTGCAGCACATGCAGATGAAATCAACCTGCAGAACCTGAAGAGGGAGGTGCAGCAGCGCAAAAAAGATATCTGGGAGGAGACAGCCTACAGGTGTCGGCAGTCGGGAACCACCCCACGGACAGTGAAGGACAGCAAAAAAAGTTGGGATGACCTCCGCCTCAGGGTTCGGAATATCCTGGCCAGCAACAGGAGAGAGGCCATGGCCACAGGCGGGGGTCCCCACTCACCTGCCAAACTGACAAGCTGGGAGGAGACTGCAAGCACATTCATTCAGATGGAGTCCATCGAGGGATTTGGGGAGATGGAGACGGGTGCCGCAACATCTGCAGAGGGAGGCGAGTGACCCTGCAGATCCCTGCATAGGAAACCATGGCATAGCACAAGTGATGTGGAAGAGAGCCTAGGCAAGGCAATGCATGTCCCAACACACACATGAACATATCCTTGTGCAGATGTAGGGCCAAACCCTGTCACACTGAAATGCATGCTGAGTGCCAATCCCATTACCAACACACAGTCAACACACATGGACCGTGCCCATGTAATACATCACACAAACACCAACACAAAGGCATGCGACCTGCCATGCATCAAATGCCAAAATGCCCCCTTCATACTACCCTGTGTGACACACCTGTAAGATATGAATGCATGATAAATGTAATACTCCACAGCACCATATAATACATCTAGCATGTAACACCATCACTGATGCCCTGCATTGTCACAGTCCATTTCCCCACACATCAGGTGCAGACCAACCTGCCCAGAACTTCGACTTCCATGAGGGCCTTGAAGGCCCCAAAGACTCTCTCAGGGGCCTCCTGGACTTGGTCCTGACGCCGTTGGCACCAGGCTCATGCTGCCATTACCAACATGGCAAGTTTCAAACAAGGTAAAGCACGTGTGGGCCAATCTGAGGTAGGCTGAAGGGACTACTTGCCTAGGGAACTATTTACTTGGGTGTGGTTGCTGGGACTACTTTACCTGGGGACTACTTTTCTGAAGCTTTATAAACCACGCCTTTAGTACAGAACACGCTTCGCATTATTCTGCACTCCTGCAGCGTGACGCTCACCATGTCTGTTACCTTCAGCTACAACGCCAGTCGAGTTCCTTCTCGAGCAATCTGCAAAGGAAGAAAAGGCATCAGGTTAGCCGTGCTGACCAAGGATCCACATCCCTACCCAGCGCCTCGTTCGTACCTACCTGAGAGCTGCTCTTCCGGGCGAACCAACGAACCTCCATCCCGCGACCGCTCCATCGGTCGCCCACCACGCTGGAGTCGCTGCACCTGTCGGACGAAAAGAAGAAACATCAGGTTAGCGCAAATTGGGAAAAGCATCATTCGAAAACAGTTAACTCTGCGACATATTCACCTGAAGGCCGCTCCTACTAGCGATCCGCTGATCTTCGTCACGCGGTCCTACAGCACCTGCAAAATAAGAGAGCAGCAGGTGGGTCACACAGAAGAGTAATAGCGTATATACAGACTTATCACAGAACACTGGTGCGAACTTACCTTTTCTTGGAAAAACAACTTGGCGTTCTACAAACTTTTCCATCAGTAAGAAACCTACGAAGCAAAGACAACAAAGGGAAAACTTGAACAATTTGAACTCTTGGGCTAACCATTTAAATGGTAAAGACTTACTCATTGAGTCAATGTTGTCTGAGACTCGACAGGATCAGTGAAGTAACTGGTCCTAGAACTCTACGCGCCGCTGCATACAGCTGCAGGACGGAGAGCCTGCCATCCTTGAAGCAAAGGTAAGACATAGCAGAGGGGCTTTCAGAAGACCACGGGAGGCAGGTGTGGGTCTTCCGCCTCACAGTTGGGTAACGCTTCATTTAACCCTTTAGGCGCACCATCGAGGGGGCACAGATACAGAGAAGACACGTGAGCCATCTAACAGCAGACCTGCCAGTCCCGTTCGGCTCCCCTGTGGAGACCAGGTGAGCGTAACAGAACGTGAAGCCTTACACAAACTTCCACCTGGGCGCCATGGAAACCTCTGAGACGGATCAACTAGCCCAGCTTCTGGGGGAACTCAGAGCAGAGGTGCGTTTGGCTCGGCAAGAGACTAATGCTCTAAGAAGGGAACTCATTGTGGCAAAAGAGCGCACCGGCGACCTTGCCAGACAACTACTCCAAGCCCAGGCTGGTAATACGCTGCTACCCGCGATGGGGGTGATCAATCTCTACTCAGTCAAGCAATCCAGTGCAGGTGATCCTTCCAGGAGCCGTACCCTTAGCTCCACCAGAACGCTTTGCGGGAGACCCCAAGCGGTTTGCGGTTTTTATGAACCAGTGCAGCCTACACTTCTTATGTCGGCCAGGGGCCTTCTCGAACGATCAATCCAAAGTGGCCTTTGTGCTTTCATACCTCAGCGGCAGCGCAGCAGACTGGTCAGTACCACTAGTTAATCAGGATGATCCTCACCTCCAAGACTTTCAAGGGTTTCAGCAGAATATGGAAAAGATGTTTGCTCGGCACTCCATAGGCCAGGCCTTGGATAACAAATTGCTGTCTCTTCGTCAAGGGAACCAAGACTTGTTAACTTATATTGCAACTTTCAATAGATTAGTGGTAGAGACCGGTTGGCCAGAAGACAAAAGTACTACCATATTTCATCGGGGGTTGAGAGGCGAACTGAAGGACTTCTTGGCCCAAGTCGTGAATCTTGCCCAAGAGTGTTCGGAATACATAGATCTTGTGGTGTAGTTAGACCACAGGTTGCAGAACCGGAAGGCTGACCGAGCTAAGTTTGAGAATCGAGTGTTTGTGCGTCTGAAAGACAGCACCCCCAAGAGTTCAGACACTTCGGAACCCATGCAAATCGGAGGGGTTCGAGGACCGTTATCCAAGTCTGAGAGAGAGAAGAGGAGGCAACAACAATTGTGCCTATATTGCGTAATGGCCGGTCACTTTCTTCGAGACTGTCCTGTGAAACCTCCCAAGAAGGCAGTCGGGGTTGCCGACAAGGTCAGTGTCCAACCAGAGCCAGAAAACTACCCCGCCCGGCAAGCGTAGAGGTCTGCTTGTCGAGCAAGAAGAAGGAATCCCAGACCTCGCATCTAGCCTTACCAATAATCCTTATTAGTCACCAGCACTCGTCTCGTATGCACGCAGTTAGGGCCTACATCGACAGTGGAGCTATAGGTAACTTCATCGATCAAAAATCGGCGTCAAGGATGTGCCTTTCTTTGTCTCAAAAAGCAACAACCGATTTGGTCACCACCGTCGACGGAACAGATATCTCTTCAGGTCCTTTAACACACTCGATGAAGGAGATGACCCTGTTGTGCCAAGACGGGCATCGAGAAAACATTGTGTTCGACTTAATCAAGGCCCCGCAATTTCAAGTAATTCTGGGAATGCCGTGGTCAGAAACGCATAATCCTTGCATAGGCTGGCAAGAGGTTAACCTTCTTAGAATCTGCTCATACCTGCTATCCAGAGAAATCATTGCCCAAGGCAATTGCAACAATCACGGATCCAGCAACTCAGATACCCCTGGAATACCAGGATTTTCAGGACGTTTTTCAGAAAGACCAAGCCAACACGTTACCACCTCATAGGCCATATGATTGTCAGATCGACCTGATACCTGGAGCTCAGATCCCATGCAGCAGAATTTACACCCTCACGGAACCCGAAAATCTTCATCTAAAGCAATACTTAGATCAATATCTAGCTAACGGCTTTATTCGTCCATCCAAATTCCCGTGCCGCCTCCCCCTTATTCTTCGTCCCAAAAAAGGAGGGGGACCTAAGCACTTGTATCGACTATCATGCATTAAACCAAGTGATGATAAAAAATCGGTACCCCCTACCTCTAATCCGGAACTACTAGACCAAGTAAAGGAGGCTCGAATTTACACCAAACTGGACCTCAGAGGAGCGTACCATCTCGTACGAGTGAAAAAAGGGGACGAATGGAAAACCGCCTTCCACACTAAGTATGGACATTTTGAATATCAAGTGATGCCCTTTGGCCTTTATAACGCCCCGGCAGCATTTCAATATTTTATGAACGATGTCCTTCGAGAGCTGATTGACGTTTGTGTAGTCGTATATATTGACGATATCCTTGTGTACTCGGCCTCCGAATAAGAACATGTAAAACACGTTTGTACCATACTAGAGAAACTTCGGCAACACAAGCTGTATGCTAAATTAGAGAAATGTTATTTCCATGTTACAAAGGTCAAATTTCTTGGGTTCGTCTTAACACCAGGTGGAGTGCGGATGGATTGGCCTGAAGGCCGCTCCTACTAGCGATCCGCTGATCTTCGTCACGCGGTCCTACAGCACCTGCAAAATAAGAGAGCAGCAGGTCGGTCGCACAGAAGAGTCATAGCGCATATACAGGCTTATCACAGAACACTGGTGCGAACTTACCTTTTCTTGTAAAAACAACTTGGCATTCTACGAACTTTTGCATCAGTAAGAAACCTACGAAGGAAAGACAACAAAGGGAAAACCTGAACAATTTGAGCTCTTGGGCTAACCATTTAAATGGTAAAGACTTACTCATTGAGTCAACGTTGTCTGAGACTCGACAGGATCAGTGAAGTAACTGGATCCTAGAACTCTACGCGCCCCTGCATACAGCTGCAGGACGGAGAGCCTGCCATCCTTAAAGCAAAGGTGAGACATAGCAGAGGGGCTTTCAGAAGACCACAGGAGGCGGGTGTGGGTCTTCCGCCTCACAGTTGGGTAACGCTTCATTTAACCCTTTAGGCGCACCATCGTGGGGGCACAGATACAGAGAAGACACGTGAGCCATCTAACAGCAGACCTGCCAGTCCCGTTCGGCGCCCCTGGGGAGACCAGGTGAGCGTAACATGCATCTCTTCTACCCCCCAGGCACCGATGGAGAAGATGCCAGCGAGGATCCAACCACAAGGGCATCCACATCCCGGCCAAAGACAAAGGCCACCGACAACACCACCTCCGGGGCAGCCTTGCAGCCCACACCAACACCCAGGGCGCCTGACACCGTGGACACTGAGCTGGCTACATCAGTGGAAGGTGAGGCTGTTGACCCACTGAGCAACACCGCTATCCCAGTGAAGGAGGATGTGGACCGGGATGTACTGACCCATGTGCCATGTACACGCTCCCCAAGCTCCGTGCCCACCCTCACACCCCACATACCGCCCTCACCCACCTGCAGCAGTGCAGATCCCCTGCTGCATGACTCTGACCTCAGCAGCCTCCACGAGGACCAGACTGCCATTGCAGGCCCGGTCACAGCACCCTCGACCACTGCTGCTCCCACCAACAACCTCGAGGCACGGCTAGCGAGGCTGGAGGCCAGACATGATTCCATGTTGGACCTGCTCAGACAATATGTGGCCGATGGGGAGGACACGAGGTGTGGGATAGCCCAGGCCATAGCAGCAACCACAGCTGCCATAGAGGCGAACACTGCCACCATCAATGCCTCGGCATCGTTGATGAGAGACAGTCTGGGGGCCATCACGCAGGTCCTCACTTCCATCCTGCTCTACATGCAGCAGGCACAACCTGCACCAGCTGTGGAAATCCCCACGGCTTCACCCCATCCACCACACCCGCTTCCTCTGCCCCCACTTCCTCAGAACCCTCCAGCCCTGTCCGTCTAACAAGACTTAGTGTGAGGCACTCTGAAATGCTGCCCCCGGACAAAGGGATGTCATTTCACCAAATTGCCAGTGGTCGCGGAAGAGACATCACACAGCCCTTGACCTCTGATGACATCACAGGAAGTGATGTCATTTGACCACACCCCACAACATGACATCATGGAAGCGATGGAACATGACCTTTCACCCCTTGACAAAACAGGAAATGGCATCACATAGCATTGTCCTAAGTGCACTACGAAAGATATGGTTACGATATCACATTTCATACAAGAATGGATCACCATATGTATCATTAATATTACTGTGTAGAGGCCCATATTACCAGACATTACTGTGAATACAAGCAGATGTCCAAGGATGTGGACTAGGATGTGTTATTATATAGCACTTACCTTAAGATAGAAACAATATACATACAATATCAACCAACCTGTGTCATTTATCGACCTCAGAAGGATGAAAGGCGGAGTTGGCCTTGCCGGCATTTGAACCTGCGACCTGCAGATCACACACACGTTCAACCCACTGAGCTGTCTTACCAGTGAATGGTCTCAAAGCCAGAAAGCATATTACACTCTGTAGTTGATACCATTAAGCTGGTAGCTGAAATTTAACAGGCCAGTTCATCTGTAGGTCTCGTGCAAAGTTGGCCACATGTCAAGCCTGCGTGGATCTACTTTTCAAGCTTCAGAGGTTGGCAAAATACACACCATTGGGAGGGTTCCTAATTGTGTATAAAAGAATTTAGAGTAGCGTGAAGATATCCTAGCTTTTGGTGGTAAAATAACTTGAGCCGCATGTGGGACTTTTGGTTGTAAAATAACTTGAGCCGCGTGTGGGGGCGAGTGCATTGCACCTAATGTTTCAAAGACCAGGTGTGAACCTTCACCTTTTGCCCATCGTGTCATCTAACACTTGAAAGGCACGCTTTACAGCATTAGAGGCGCTACAGTAGACTATGTGAGACCTTGCTGTAATAGCTATTGGGCATCTTGCAGTAAAGCCGATGCGACCATCGTTAAAATACATACATTTTATCTAGCACCCGAGCACCCACTGTACTGGTTCCAGCACGAATGCTCACTACAGGCCCATTAGCATACACATCAGCATTACAAAAAAACGACATATTCTTACATCCTACTTTGACATTGTGCATAACCTTGCAAACACTAGCTAAACCCTGCGGCACCGCGGCCGTCAGGTGAGTGGAACAATGTCGACTTCAAGGATACTAGTTGGAAAGCCCCATTGGAAAGCTGTTTAACGTAAGGCGCGGCGGCCAGCACACAAACCCAACAATGCAAGTTCCCCCCACCATCCTCCCTTGTGCTCAGCCAGCGCGTAGCCAAATACCATCAAACCAGTAACATCGCTGCACCTAATCAGCAGGGACCCCTTGCATAAAACTCGAAAAATGCATCCCTATAAAAATTCCCACGCAACTGCAAATCCTTTTTTTTCCCCACTGGGCATTGCTAACCAGCTATGCTATATATGGGTAGCTTCTGCTACCCCTAACTTCCACTTTGGTACCACTGGCATCGCACCAATGTGTTTATATTTCCATATAAATATATTTATAATGCACCTTGAAACACCTGTGTATAGGTGCGTTATAAATGGCATTTGTCTGCGTGTGGCTGTAAAACGCAAGAACCTCCAATTGTATTGGTTATGACAACCTTGCATCAGTTCACATATTGATTTTATAGTTTTAAAGGATAAAACAACGAGCGTACTTACTGAAGCACTGCAAGTTAATGATGCCTGCTGCAGTATGCTGTGTGTCCTCGCACTGCCTGGACGTTATGTGCAGTGCACACGTACTCTCTTAATGCAAAGGAAATTCATTGCAAGTCCGTCCCGTCCGTGCTTGATTATGACCCTTTCGCGAATATCTAACTTGCTACATACTGAGAGGGGCTTAATGAGCCACACACAGACCAGGATTCACATCTCCCCTCTCAGGAGTGTTGCAGGGTCACGGAAGGGCAGGGATGTTTACTCATTCAGTGGTGCCAGCCCGGCAGCCGCCAGGCCGACACTTGTAGATAAACACAGCTTTTGTGTAATTGGAAAACGGCCATGCGGAAGAATAGGCATTTTTTTCATTTTTCCTTTCGATGATGACGAAAGGGCATCCTACCTTAGCCGTGATCACTGAAATATCCGAGTGTAGGCAGCAACAGGCACTTCCAGACAGCAGTGAAGAGGAGTTGGAGCATCCGTAAAAAATGTTTTAAAAAAATACTTTCAAAAAATGAAACTACAGCACAGCGGTCGCAAGCTAACCACAGAGGTCGCAGCCACAGACCCATTGGTCGTAGTAGAGACCTCTTGCGACCCCCAAACGACGTCCCTGCCCGGACCGCAAGAAGTCCAGGAAATAGTGTAGGGGAACTATGGGAGTGGCTCAGATGGTGTTGGTGTTGAACGGGTGAATTAGCGGGAGTTTAGCGGGGGTTTTGGGAGTTCACTGGGGGTTTGGCGGGGTTGCTCTTTTCTTGTTTTCAATACTTTTTCTTGTTATCAATACACCCGTTGTGTTAAAAAACATTCAATGGTTGGACATTGTTCATTTCGTGTGTATCCATTTATTTAATGACGGTGTACAGTGCCCAACTCCACACATTCCCTGTGTGCATGTCCACATGGACACAGTGTACAATGTGTCACTGACACATATCTATCAACGTCCCTGTGGGTCAGAAGTATTCGTCAATCAGTGATTGGCGTACTGCAGGCCATCCTGTGCATCACGTACTGGCAGGGGTACTGCTCCTCCCCCATCTATATCCTCATTATCCTCACCAGGTGCATGCATGTCAATGTCAGGTGGTAGTGGTACATTTCTTCGGACGCAATTGTTGTGCAGCATGACACAGGCCATGGTGATCTTTGCCACCTTCTCAGGCGCATAGAGGAGTTCTCCACCAGACCTGCTTAGGCAGCAGAATTGCGCCTTCAACAGGCCAAAGGTCTGCTCAATCACCTCACGGGTACAGGTATGTACCCGATTGTACTCCTCCTCATGGCTGTTCCACGGGTTCCGCACAGGGGTAAGTAGCCACCACTTCAAGGGATATCCTCCATCACCTTCAAGCGAATACAGATAGGTCTAGGTGAGTCACTCTGAGCTGCCACCTTTAGGATACACAGTCATGGCTGCAGCTTTTGCTGTGGACCTGCACATGTCCCTCTAGGCATGCACAAATATTGTCTAGATGCATTCTATACTGCAATATGGTGTGGTAGTCTGGATGGCGTTGTACAGATGATGCCGGGTGAAATCATGCATGCTGATGCGGATGTACTGTGGTTGTAGGACTTTGTTTTGCCTCCCATTTCTGCTGTGTATACTACCCTGTACATGCATGGTCACACTAGCCACATTGGCAAAGTTGCAATCGGTTCAGTCATGCATTGCTTGGCATACCCATGGTGGCCAGGTTGTGCGTCTTACATGTTGTCATTGATATACGTAATTGGTCAAATGTGTGACAGTGATGTGTCATGTTGGGGTTGGGAGGTTCAGGTCAGGAGTGTTTAGCTCTGCGTGCATTCTCGACTCACCGTCAATTCCTACCCAGGTGGAGTATGCATTCGCCCCCTTACCCACCCAGGTGGAGTATGCATCCCCCCTTTCCCACCCAGGTGGAGTATGCATCCCAACACATCACTACTCCAAAGCACTGCCATGGGCCAGTTGGGCAACTCACCAAGCAGCCAGGCACGTGGTCCACATGTCACTCCATGTGACGGGGTAGCGTGGAGTTGCGCAGCACCATGGCATCATGTGTTGATCCGGGAAATCGGGTGCAGCAATGTGTGATGATCTTGCTGGAGTCACATACCATCTGCACATTGATGGAGTGGTATTGCTTGCAATTGCGGTACACCGCCTCTATGGCATGGGGGACTACCAATTCCACGTGGATGCAGTCCAGGGCACCAACATAATTGGGCATGCCTGCCGGTGCATGGAAGCCTACTTTGGTTTTGGATATCTCCTGGGCAGTCCGTGGTAGGGATATGTGGGTGCTAGCGTGCTTCAGGAGGGCATCCAGCACTTGGTTCAGCATGTGTGAAAATAATGGTTGTGAAATGCCATACAGCTAGCCCACTGTGTGCTGGTAGGTGCCTGTGGCCAGGAAGTGGAGCACAGACACCACCTTTAGTAGTGGGGGGATGGCAGTGCGTATTTCTATGAACCTGGCAAAGTCATTGCCTATCATGTCCACTATGGCGGTGATGGTGGCCCGGTCCAACCGGTACAGGGTATGGATCTGGTCAAGGGTTAGATTGAATGGACTGGGTCTGATGCGAGGGATTGGTGGCTGCCTATGAGGTACTACTGGATGCACTGGTGGTAATTGTTGGGCCTGTCTCACCCACCTTCTCCTCCTGCGTCTCCTCTGTGCTGCCTGTTGCTGCTGCTGCAGTTGTTGTTATAGTTGCTGTTGTTGCTGTAGTTGTAGCAGTAAAGGCATGTTCTCCAGAGCCCTGATTGCAACAGCTAGTGGTATCATTTTGGTGTATGAAGGGGTGTGTTGTGTGGGAGTACTATTGTACTGGGCCAGGCTCCATTGACTCCACCTGTGGTGATTGCGTGCACCTGTGGCAGTTGGCTTGATTGCTGATTGCTGCTTACGGGTGGTCCGCGATGCCGGTATGGCCACCATCGTGCAGGCCCTGATTACCACCTTCGGGATGTTGGTATTTGCATGCCCGCATGGGTTGTGATGTCCTCCTATTACCGGCATCCCGGTATTTACTCCCCGAAGGGGCGCGTGTACGCGCCCATGCTGGTATGAGGGGGCATGGTACGGGCGGTGCCGGTATTGGCGGGTTGTCGGGTCGTATTGCCCCGGACCTGTTAAATATGCCGGTATTACCATTCCACCTTCTTTTTTTCATTACCTCCATTCTCGTAATGAGGCCCCATGTGTCTATACCACATAGCCCAAAACTTCACATACAAAAATAATATTAAACCCGATGGAAAAAAAGGTAGATATAGAGTGACAAATTGTGAAGGCTGCTTAGTGAAACTTACCAAACCAGGCTTAATTAATCATATCAAATTGTCATTAAAAACTCCTCAACATAAAGAACTATATTACATGTCCCTGCTACAACTTTTTAAACCAGAAAAGAAGAAGAGATACTAGAAAACTATGACTCCGATGAAGACGCTTTCAAAGCAAATGAAAGCACTATCACCGATGTAAACTTTACAGAGTACAAAACAATGTTGCACAATGAACAGCAACACGAAGAAGAACTCCAGGCCCACCTAGATAAGGATATTGCCGACAGTAGTCAACCTTCTGTAACAGGAAGCCAAGAACCACTGGGACAGCCATTAATAGCAAATGAGGCAGAATTAGCTACGACAGAAGTAGAGAACACCATGTGTCACTATGAACAAGATACAGAAGACTTAACTGTACTACAATGAAAATTGAACAAAGAGCAGCGTACCATTTTCCAAGAAGTATCAAAGCAAATTTCACATGGTGTACAACATGAAAATGAATAATTTACCTGCCAAAATTACAAACCTATACTACTATACGTCAGTGGTGAAGCTGGTTCAGGCAAAACATTCTTAATCAAAATCGTCAGCAAGTTCTTTCAACAACTGACAAACAACAAACTGTCAGCTGTTGTAACTGCCCCCACAGGTTTTGCTGCTTACAACATAAGCGGTGTCACTTTACACCGATTACTACTCCTTCCAGTAGAACACCAAAACAAATTAGATTACAAACGTTCTACAGAAGCTGCAATGGAACTACGCAGAGTGTTAAAACAAATGAAAATGCTACTAATAGATGAAGTGACCATGGTCTCCAACCTAAGGTTGGCTTGGATTCACCTCAGATTACAAGAAGTACTAAAACAAACTACGAAGCGCTCTTTGGAGGAAAACACATTATTGTTTTCGGATCTTCTTCAAATGACACCAGTGAAAGGTGAACCGATTTTTAAAACCTTAGGACACAAACTCTGCCGTAAAACTGTTGGCAGCATAGGAAATGTCAACCTTTGGCAACATTTCCAATACAGAGAATTAACAGAAAACATGCGCTAGTCTGCAGACCTCACTTACGCCAACATTTTAAAAAGTATTAGAGTTGGCATACTATCTCAAGAAGCACAAGCAATATTAAAAACCTGGCACATCCATGCACTTTATGGCCATAACTCATGTGCTACTGATGCCATGGAACAATTAGCACACACAAATAATGTCAATTGTATGTCCTTAATGCCAACTCTTGTAAGCTGTTCCAAATTCAATGAAACAATGTAGAAAAAAGAAATGCAACCAATAATTGAAATTTGCTCCACAGACAAACTGGACGTACATGGTATGACACTACCCATGTGTCAACAAGCCACAACAAGACTGTGGTGAGTGGAAGGAGAAAGGAAGAGTTTGAACCCATTCAAGCTCACAGAACACAGAACAGGGAAGAGGTGCGTGTGCCTTTAACAAACCAACTGCTAGCTGGTCAGTTGACTATTTAAGGCCGCCTCTGTGACCCTTGCGGCGTGAAGCCCTGAGGTGTAAAGGGCTGTGGATTTGGAGCTGTTTGGCTGTGGCGAGTGGAAGGAGAAAGGAAGAGATTGAACCCATTCAAGCTCACAGAACACAGAACAGGGAAGATGTGCGTGTGCCTTTAACAACCCAACTGCTAGCTGGTCAGCTCACTATTTAAGGCCGCCTCTGTGACCCTTGCGGCGTGTTTGGCTGTTTGGCGAGTGGGCGAGCAATGGCGGCTGTGCCGTCTCCAGCATTAAGAACAAGAGCACAGAAGCGCCGTGACTGTGCTGGCGGACCAGCTGAAGCCATAGCTCCACAGCGTCCGCAAACATTCTCCAAAGTAAGTCGCTACTATTCTTGCACTTCGGACCTGGTTGATTGTATCACGCAGCCCGATTTTGAACCTGTTCAACATATACATTGTGATGCTGTGTTCGAAGCTCTTACTGCCTCGAATGAACCTGTACACTTACGAGAGAGAGCCCGCCTGGCATCCGGCGACGCTGGGGAGAACTGCACTGTACCAGTCAGTGGCGCTGACTGTGTTAACAGTGTAAGTACCGAGTACATCGACTCCTTGGTAACGCAAAATTTCCATACTGTAATTTGTACGGAGAACGAGGCTCCCGAAAATAATGACAACATGCCCCCCGACGCTATATCCGTATTGAACACTCACTCACACCATGGTTTTGCGGACGCTGTGGTCGCCGTCTCTGAGGGGGTGATGGATGTCGGGGTGGAGACTTCGCTGCAGTACGGCTTGAGTGCCGTTGCGCGTGGGGTGGGGACTGGCGGTTGTGGAGCGGAGGATGCTCCCCCTGGTGGAGTATGCTTGGAAGGCTTGGAAACCGTGCCTTTGCACAACGCCAGTCCTGAAGAGTTAATCAAGGCAGCCTTCCAACTGAATGACCTTTCACTCCCTAGGTTGGGCTACGAGGACCCTAGGCGCACTATAAAGGAGTTAGTTGCTTCGTTTACTGCAAGCTCTCCTGTGAGCAGCAAGAAAATACTGGCCAATGGGTATATGAATGAACTTAATGGTAATGATACCGCTGTTCAGCAACTCAATTTAACCCCAGAGGTACATTTTCGAGAGCCGAGTCTGATTCTTGGCAGCCTGATGGAGCTGCGTTTGGGTGAAAAAATTGAGGCTAGAAGAGACTCACTGGGGGTTGTGAACAACGTCTTACAGAACTATGGGCTCCTGAATAAGGCATGTTTAAACAAGCAACCTAATGAGCAAATGACATTTGTAGACACTAAGGCAAAAACAGCCCTAAAATGAAATAATACACAGTTAATGGGGGCCACGGGTGACATATGGCCAAAAGTGTGCTACAAACGGTTGAAAACACACGAACACCTGCCCAATGGAGAGTCGTGGCATGAGTTATCTGGCATTCACTTGACCTCCCAAAAAAGACATTCTGCTCCAAATAGGAATGCAAATGTGGTTGCTGAGGAGACGTATTTCAATGATCCCTCTTTAAACAATGACTCTATGGACTCATCCCTGATGGAACATCCTTTCCCTAAAATCCGGCGTGACAAGGAGCATCACCCCCGTAGGATGTCGAAGCAACATGCACAAACCTCAGGAAAGGAATTACCCACCATGCTGTCCTCGACGGAATTGCAAACTCTCCTAATGGCATCTTCGGCGATTTCTTTGGCACCTTTTATGAAACTTTATGAGAATATACATGAGGCAACTAAAGATTTAACGACTGTTGTGGCTATGATGAATCCAAGTTGATTCAACTAAAAAAGATGTGTGATCGCTCGTATGTTGAACAACACGAGGGAATCAAAAGACTGGATGCAGCCCTTAATCTATTAAGTGAGGGCAGAAAAAGCGATTCAACCGACAAAAGGCTGTTCGCTGAAGTTGCCCGAGAGACACTCGCACTATTTAAATATGACACAAGTCAATTACTACGGAAAAGGGCCTCTGAGTGTACCAAAACTAATGGAGGGCTAAAAAGTGCTAAGCCCGGAACTCAAGCTGAACAGGAGCAAAACAGCCCATCACAACATCATCAATTACAAGCTGGTGCATTGACTCTGTTGGAACGACAAGGTCATCAGTTAACAATTCTGATGCAGCTCCCTTTGGTGGGCGAGTTGGCATCTGTAGAGGCCGAGAAGGGCGCTGCGGTCCTAACAGATGTATCAAACAAGGTTTCAGTGTCATCGCGAAAGACCAGTCCTTGCTCGTCAGTAATTTCCTTTAGCCCAAACGTTGCAGACTTGTCGTTCCATGCGGCATTTGAACAGGCCAGACGTTCCGCCAATCAAGCATGCCACGACACTCAAATGGCATCAACCTCAGGAGCCAGTTTACAATTGGAACCAACATCAAAAGATGGGTCAATTCCTTCGACAGTGGGGCTGCCTAAGGTATATTCAATCTTCACTGGAGGGCCCCAGAAACTAGGCAAGCCGGTGAAATTGTCATTAAAACCTCAACATGCAGTTAAGACAAACAGTAAGAAATCGAAAAACCAAAAGGCAAGGAAAAATAATACTCTAAATGGAGCCCGGAAGTTCTTGCGGAACATTAAAATGGTCAAGATAGTGTCAAATGACTTGGTCAAACCAACTACGGGCGTTATTCCTTCTAAAAACCAAATTCAATCTCAAGATACAATTGAAAACTTAATACCTGTAGAGCATGTACAAATAAAGATTACCATACCAACAGCGGATATTGCGGCAGAGCTAGTAGACCTGTCAACTTATGATGATCCAGAATACGTGGACCTGGAGGCTTCAGTATCGATAGGCAAACACTCGACGAACAACATCAGAGAGCAATCAAGTGTGATGCCCATTCAATGCAAGGATAAACCGGCCCAGTCAGCAGCTAAAATAGTCTTAGACAACCCTGTGTCAAGCTTGTCAGGAAACACTAAGGAAGTTTGCAGAATTCCCGCCTTAAAATGCAGGTTACATGAAAGGTCATGTCACATTATTAAGTAATTAAGTAATATTACATTAAGTACCAGATGTCAATAAATCACTGTCTCCTCTCTTACTCAGTCCGGCGTTCTTGACAATGGACGAGAAAAGAAAACAATGTCTAGCTAATCTTCAAGCTGCTAGACTGGGGAGGTCATTGTCAAATTCAGATGGAAGCAATAAACCAGCCAATAAAAAGGGTCTTCATGGGCAGATGACAACAGTCTCTGATACCGAGTCTACGGTCATCAATCGAAGGAAGGTGCAGGGGCTTGTGGCTGACAGACGTCCGCAAAAATCTAAGGAAAGTCTGCCAAAGCCAGTTCCAAATAAGAGCACTATTTACAAGTTGAAAATTGAGAGCTTGGAGTCTATCGATAATTTGACCTTGATTCGAGGAAACGTAATAAAGTTGCTTCATCTCGTGCCAAGTTTATGTGCAATAACCTCAGATGACTTAAAAATCGTGGAGTTTCCAGAAGAAGGCATGAATGACAAGGTGGTGCTCCACCTAACCTCGGCCTTAATTGCTACCTCAATATTGGAGGCTAATGTAGCATTGTTTTCACTGGGGTTCGATGTTTACAAATTTATTGAGCCTGAGGCGTCTCAACCTGCCCCCAATGGAACTCTGGATGTGCCAAGCGATACCGTGGTGAAGGAATCACAAGAGCACACAAGTTTGTCACAAGGGGTGGATTGCAAACATATGTTATCACCATCTGTATTGAGGCTAACTCAAATACCAACGGGCGATGGAGGAGTGGCAGTTGATGGACAAAATGCGCAAATAAGAATTACAATTAAAAGAAAAGGTCCGCCTGACGATAACACCAAGGAGGGATTTCAAATTACAACCTCCCCCCTGGCAAACTACGAATGGCAATGTTTGGCAGGGGCTTTGAACACAGAAAATAACCAATAATGCCAGGAGTCTAAAACCCTCGAGGAGTGCTGCCTAGCCTGCTGGAACACACGCGGATTTACACATCTGTTTAATACAATTTGGCTAGACAACCTCCATATCGTGTGTTTACAAGAGACATGGCTAAGTGAGCTGCCGGTAACTTCGGAGTTTGAGGTCGTAATAAATCCGGCTATATAATCAAAACAAGGGCGACCAATGGCAGGGCTGCTGACGATGGTGAGAAGAGCATCAGGGTGGTGCATTATAAACTCTGTCAACCATTCTCTCTATATTCAAGAGACTTCTATTGAAAGGGCCGGCGCCCATGAGCACACACAAGACAGGATCATAATACTGGACATAATACTGAATCTGTATTGGAAACATCTACGAGCAGGAAAGATGGATTTTATTGACCAGATATCAGCGTTAATAGATCTTCAGGTGGAAGCCCTAGGGTGGGAAAAGATAATTCTTTGCAGAGATTTAAACATCAATCTCTTTAAGCAGGCAAAACCAGAACTGGGCACACTGGCACAAGCATGGTTAAATTAAATGAGCCTACGAAATTTCTAGATGTTGAATGGAAGCACTTGTGGTGATATACCACCTGCACCAACGTGGCATTGCGTGGATTCATCATCAATCAGACTACATGTTTGTGTCTGAAGCTTTGCACCACAGGATAAATTCGGTGATTATCTGTAAAACACCAAATAGTGATCATGATATGCTACTTATGAAATTTGCAATAACTGAAACAGCTAAAAAGCCATCATGGACACACAAACTCAAGCTGGAATCAAACAGAGTTTGTTTAAGACTCGAGGAGACTGAAGTTAACTCTGTGATGAACCAGTACTGTCAATCGAGTGCTGATCTGGAATACGATCAATTATTGACACAATTTAAAACAAAAAAGGTTGGCCTAAAAAACATAAACATGGTCCGGGCTCATCACTTCGATCTCGAGATCATTAAACAAAAAAGAAGGATGCGTACGGCCCTTAGGAGAGCTCAGCCCCTAGATGTTGCCGCTCGTAATTTGGAAAAAAAGGCTGTGAAACAAAAATATAAGAACTGGTTGAAGATGCATAAATATGCATTAGTACAAAACGATGCTTAGCAGATGTTAGCTACATTGAAGAACAAAAAAACGAGGGACTTTTGGAATCTTATTAATAACTCACAAGCTCCTCAAACTGCACTGCAGTCTTGCATGGTCTCGGAATCTGTTTGGATAGCCCATTTTGAAGCTCTCTATGAAGCTAAGGACCAAGCAAATGTTCCATCGGAATCATCTTTGAAACCGTGGGCCTTGACCTTTTTGAGAGAAGATATTGTGTCCATAATTAAGAACGCAAAAAACTCACAAGCGCCAGGCACGGACAGCCTTACCAACTTTACTATTAAACAACATCCAGAGTTATGGGCATCCCTATGTGTAGCTTTATTCGATAGAATAATGAAGTGCCGTAGGACCCAAAATCTTGGAAGTCTGCTGTGATCGTCCCAATTTTCAAGAAGGGAGACAGAACATGCCCAAAAAAGTATCGCCCAGTTGCACTGTTGGTACGTACTGGGAAAAATCTACGCCACAATGTTGCAACAAAAACTGGTGGCATGGGCAGTTAAACATAAACATGTTGACAAAAGGCAATCTGGATTTGTAAAAAAAGTAGGCTGCTCGCTAAACCTGTTACTGCTGAACCTGATTAAAATGGAGGCGATAAAGTCCAACACGAAGGTCTATGTGGCCTTCATTGACTTTTCATACGCATTCGATACCATCGACAGGTCACTTTTGTGGTCAAAACTAGAAAGTTGGGGATGCCCAGTTGATCTAGTAGCAGCAATCCGGGATCTCCACTCTGACACTTCAATAAAAATCCGTCTGGATAGCTCTGGAACTTTAACTGCACCAATCAAAACCTATAAAGGGGTAAAACAGGGTTGCCCCTTAGCTGCTGCAATATTCAGCTTATTTATATCAGATATAGGTTTATCAATCAATGCAGTAAGCTGTTTTCGACCAAAAGTAGCCAAGACACATCTAAACTGGCTCTTGTATGCTGACGATTTGGTCCTGATGGACACAACCCCTGTCGGCCTCCAAAGAAAACTGAATGCGGTTGGCCAATACGTCACAGTAAACCAATTGGTGATAAACACAAAGAAGTGTGAAATCTTAGTGTTTAAGAACCTGAATAGCCAAGGAGGGAAAAAAACTAAACAACTGAGATGGTTCCTAGGTCAAGAGTTAATTCAGACAGCCCAGAGCGTAAAATATCTTGGCATGCTAATAAATTCATCTGTCAACAATGGCCCTTGGATTGCTGAAACCAAAAGGAAATGCAAGCAATTGGCAAGTCAAGCTGTCATCATGCAAAAGAAATTTGGGAAATTTTCTATAGAACCACTGTTAGCTTTTTATCAGCAAAAAGTAGTCCCAGTCCTGCTATATGGTGCTGAAAATGCTTTGGGTTGTACTTATGAAACATAGTCATCGCTGGAGAATTGTTTCTGGTCCAAGGCACTGGCTCTTCCAAGGGGAATTCTGACAGCATGTGTAAGATATGAATTATTGTTCATATCGCTCCATGCTAGGGTATGCTGGACCCTAGTGAGCCTGTTTCGTAAAACTCGCTACCACAAGCAAATACCACAATTTGACATCTTTCATTGTTCAATACCAATTAATAACAGTATGGTGTCATTGTGGGTTAAGAGATGCGAATGGATACTGAAAGAATATGGAATCAGCTTAGACATGCTTCATAACAACCCGAATGCCGCCAAATTAAAAATCTGGCGTGCGGATTGGGGCCGAACTTGTACTCAACGAGCTGCTGCAAAAATGATGAGTGAGGCACCGCTCGAAGTCCAGGCATTTAATTGTCCACAACGTTACATTGAATTGTTTCCAGATCCTCAGGCATGGAGAGTGTTTATGATATTGCGTCTAAACATATTTAAAACCAAAGAACGCCTGGGCTCATGGAAATGTAACAAAATCATAAATCCAATGTGCAGACTATGTGCTAAAGATAAGGAAACCCTTAAGCATTTAGTGCTATTTTGCACGATACATCGATCTGAAAGGACAATCCACCTGTGATCTTGGAGTCTGAATTACCCCTCCCTTTGTGCTGACGAATGGTGGGCCAATATGTTCCAAGGCTCGGACATGAAATTGTTACTGCCATTGTCACGTTTTTTGATGATAATCGAAAATCGCCTGAATTTACCGTTGGTTAATGAACAATGAGGAAGAGTGACTAGACTGTAAGATAAAGCAGATGGGAGGGGTGTTTCTATAGGAGGGTGTAAACGACAAAAATCTTTAGTCGTTTTGTTTTTCTTTTGATGGGTTGTGTTTTGTTGTAAAAATTTTAAAGGTTTGTGATAAACCAATAAAATAAAAAATAAATTAAAAAAAACAAGACTAAATACCTTAGAAAATTCTATCTCCAATACAGCTGGTTTAGAGAAAATATTAAAATTATCCTTAAACTGTAGAGTAATGCTTAAACGTAACCTTGACGTGGAGCAAGGACTAGTTAATAGAGCACTGGGTACAGTTGTTGGCTTTCAAACATACCCACGTGACAACAACATTCAGTTTGTCAATATTCTCTTTGACAAACTTTCAGAAGTAAAAAGGATAGGGCGCTCAACAGCCCGATTCCTTCTTTTCAAAGACATGTATGTATGCAGAGAACAATTTTCTCTAACTCTAGCATACGCAGTCACCATTCACAAATCACAAGGTCTTACCCTAGATAAAGCATTGATAGATATTGGGAACACAGTCTCTAAAGAAGACATGAGCTACGTAGCACTATTACGCTTACGTACACTTGACGGTCTATTTCTAATCAACTTTGATGCAAATAAAAAGTAAACGCTGATCTTCCTTGCATTTTAGAATAAAATAGACTACGTTCACTATACACCCCAGATCTAAAAACATATAATGTCCACAAAAAGGAAAACGTTGTAAAAGAAAACTACTTTAAACAGAAATGCAACAGGATCTCACTGCAAATCCTCCAAACAGAGTAAAAGAAGCTAATACTTCATCAATTACCACAACCAAAGAAGAATCTATTACTCAAAGTAACTCGGGTACTTTTTCAAAGAAGCAACACACACTCTGAAAAAATGACTTGCACACAGAACTATTTGGTCCATTCAAATTTTCAAATATAACTGATGTAAATTGCTACGCAAATGTGGCAATCAATATTCTATTTCAATTGCCACCCATTGTTGACAACATTTACTTACACAGTACAGACCAATTGTGTTTACAAATGTTAGTCCTTCATAGAAACGCAACCAACAATCCTGACAACACATATAGGGCCTCATTACACGGTAGGCGGAGGACCAAGGTGCTATTAGCACCTTGGTCCATGCCGGTAAAATACCAGCACCGCCTTGGTGGAAAGGGGAATTACCGCCCTATTCCAAGGTTGGTGGGGTGGTAATTCCCCCTTCCCCCATGGCCCTTCCCCATTCCCATTTTTGCTCCATAGGGCTCTATGGGAATGGGGAAGGCGACAAAAAAACTGAACTCCTCATCGTGGCATCTAAAAACACTCGGGCAAAACTCGACTCCAAATATGCTAGCTTCCATATTGCCAACAATACCATTCTTGTCCAGAAGAAAGTCAAGACCCTGGGCATCGTTCTTGACGAAGAACTCTCTATGAAGTCCCATGTCTCCAGCATTAAATCTAGCTGCGGTCTCATAAATAAAAGAATAGGTTATATTCGACCATTCATTTCGGAAGAAAACTGTGCCCTTCTGTCCACTGCATTGATCAATTCAAGATTGGATTATTGCAATAGCCTCCTAGCGGGCACCACAGCCTCCAACATCCAATCATTACAAGTGGCTCAGAATAATGCTGTGCGTAATATTTTCAATCAGTCCCGTCGTACACACATCTCCACTTTCAGGAAAAAAATTCACTGGCTTCCCGTTAAACATCGGATAACGCACAATATACTGACCACGACCCACAAATGCCTCAGCCTCTGTAGCCCTACTTACTTGTCAGCCCGTGTTAGCATTAAACCCAACACGAGGAACCTTCGTTCATCCTCTGCCACTATTCTCAAGCACCCAAAATACAGGACAGCCAAATTTGGAGGTACCACTCTTGATGCTCAAGGTCCCCTTCTATGGAACAAACTTCCAGCCCAGATGCGGCAGATTCAGGACTATACTGTATTCAAACGTGCTGTAAAAACCCACTTCTTCAATCTGGAATAACTGTTTGACCCTTCTTCTTTTTTTGCCATGTGTGTCTGTTTGTTCGTCCAGTTTTATGTGCACCTTGAGGCCTACGGGCATGTTGGCGCATTACAAGAAGTAAAAATAAATAAATAAAGTAAAATAATTACGGTGCCACAAATTGCGGTACCGTAATTAGCACCCTGGTCCCTTTGCGGGTTGGATTTTAACGCCTGCTAAACAGCAGGCGTTAAAGTACCTACCCGAAAAGGGACCTCGTAGTAAGGCAGTAAGGGATTACCAGTACCGGTGCCCTTACCGGTACCGGTAAACCCTTACCGCCGTCCGTGTAATGAGGCCCATAGTGTTCATGGAATAAGACAAGAATTGGACTACTGTGCTGGAATGGTGAAATTCACTATAAACTCACAAGAAGATCTACAAGAATTTCTAATGTACTTACTACAGGTACTGGAAAAAAAAACATACCTATAAATGAAATCTTCCAGATTTCATACATGTGGAAACATACATGCACTCTCTGCAAGAATGTGGCACAGGAACAAATCCCTAATGAGTGCTTTGTGTATGTATCCATACCTAATTGTGAATCCGTTCCATTTCAGCAACTTGTACAAAATGCAAACCATGGCAGATTATGTACTACCTGCAATTCACATAATCGCTCCACCTTACTAATACAAACACATAGTAAATATGTAATACTAAGGCTTCTACGTTACAATGCAGATGGTACCAAAAACAACTGCAAGCTGACTGGATTCACACATGGTCAAATATCACTTGGTAAGAAAACCTTCACAACAATAGGTATAATCTACCACGCAGGAGCCACAACCAATGCAGGTCACTACACTGCATATATAAAAAAGAAATGTGGATGGTTTGAATGTAATGATAGTACCATTACTCTAAAGCAGATATTACCAGCAAATCTTACAAATGCTTAATCTTCTTAAAACCAAAATTTTATAACTAATCTGTACTTAAACATTAACAAAACCTCAATTAGAAAACTATAAACAGTTAGAATACGCCAATAGGTATCTAACTGCTCCAAGATTTTTCAACATCCAAAGAAATAAATCAATACCACTAATAACTAATCTGTGCATAAGCATTAATAAAACTTCAATTAGGGGGCGCAGTTGAGCAGCCAAGGAAAATGGCTGCTTAGCTCGGGAGCTCCGTCGTGGCCCACCCGAATCCTTTCACATCAGCGCTAATCCTGACTGCCTGCAGCAGCCACTGCCACGATCTTGTTGCCGGCATCATCCTCTACCCGCATCTGTGATTTGGGGCTGAATCGGAGCCCAGAGCCCGCACTTCCGACATCTGCGGGCGGCTCCCCGTGGGGCCTCCTCGCGGCCTCCCACGATTGCTCGCGGCCGCCGGCTCCACCGCCGCTGGGAAGTGCTGCGGCTCCTGATTCTCCCACACTGCTGCCCGCGGCCGCCTGTGGTGCCTCCTCGCTGCTGCGCCTGGCCTCCTTGCTGCTGCCTGGGGAGTCTGTACCCCGGGGCTTCTTTCCATCCGGAGTGCTGTTTCGCGGCGGGTGACCCAACGCTGCTTGCTCCTGGCTGCCGCGGTGGTGCGGCGCACTGGTGGGCCCCGTGTGCTGTGGACTGGGCTGTAGCCCGACACCTCCAAATACAAACGCAGATCTCCCGCCCGCTTCTGAGACTGTGAGGGCCGTGCTGGCTGTTGGGCTCGCGGCTACCTGGGCCGGCTGGCCGGGCTGTCCGTTGTGCGGGCGGCCACTCCCCCGTGGAGGGGGGAAGCCCACGACGCCATCCGGAGGACATCGGAGCTGAGACCTATTCCACTTACCTCCTTCCCTCGTTCACGTGGATCACGCCAAAGGACTGCTGCGGGCTGCGGACCTGCACCTATTAGCCTACAGACGACGCGCAGGTCTAGCCACCCCAAAGGCTGCAAGGTGGGTGCTGGGGGCTGTGATATATCCACCCTGCTCCCTCCTGGTGCGGGCCCCCGCTCCCTCCGGCTGCTTGTATCACTGCCTGGGAGCCTTCTCTTCCCACTGTGGGGCCGCCTGCACGGGGGCTCTGCCTGCGGCTGACTTTTCTGCCCGCGGAGCGTGGCTCCTGCGTCCTGCTTCGCCTCCGGTGCTGCGGCCTACCTGGCGGTGGTGGTCGCGCGCCCACTTCCTCGCCCCTCGCCACATCTTGCTCCGGAAATCATCGTGCTGGGGCTCTCATAGCGGACTGACACACCTTGGGGTGCCATTGTCAGGGGAGGTGCCCCACTCACCCTACTGTACGACTGATTGCAGTGCCATTCCATGGGCGGTGTGTGGTCCTCGTGTCGACTGGTTGTCGGCTCAGCGCCCTGGGCCTAGGCCTACCTGAGCGAATCACTACCCACAAAAGACATGCAGGGGCCTCTCAGTTCCTTATATCAGCAGGGCCTGCGCTCCCCACGAGACCCGCACTGTTCTGGATTACGTGTACCCCCTGGCTGGCCTACATCATCTCTGCTGCCACGCCATACTCTGCCTTCCCCACCCTGTCGGCATACTATCAGCATCCCTGAATCTACAATACCTAAGGACCACAGCTGCTGCCCTGCCTTCATCTCCCCTGGCGACTCCTCAGCCGCCGCCCACCTCCAACTCCAAAGGTAGATATATGATCCTACATTGTACCTTAGCTAACGAAGAATGCCTGCTTGTGAATTGGTACGCTCCCAATATTGATTCTCCTGACTTCATAGATACGGTATCTGCCATTATCATGAAATATGTGGATGTCCCCATTATATGGGGCGGAGACATGAACCTCATACTTGATGCGGCCCTAGACAGAACAACCATTGCCCGCAGACCTATAACCCGAGCGGCCAAACGGCTTCTAACTCACATGGGCTCCTTGAATTTACACGATGCTTTGAGAACACTCCATCCCCAGGAGAGGGACTACACCTTTTACTCTACAGTACACGATAGTTCCTCGACAATAGATCTATTCCTCCCATCAGGTAACCGCATGGGCAGGGTTCCTGATGTTAAGATCCTCGCGTGCACACTCTCCGACCACTCCCCCGTGCTACTACAGATCCAGCTGTGTAAGGCCTCTGGGGCTCGCCCCGCCTGGCGTTTCAAATCCAACACCCTATCAGATATCATCTTTAGGGCTGAGATACTAGCAGACATAAACTTGCTCTACGAAAACAACAATGCCTCTGATACGTCCGAGGGGACTCGTTGGGAGGCATTCAAAGTTTACATCAGAGGAATGTGCATCTCTAGAGAAGCAGGGGTCCTCAAAGCCATAAAGCAGGCCTTAAATCTCTCCGAAACCAAGCTTAAAACCTTAGAACAAGAGTACGCTTCCAATCCAGCACCTGCTACCTTACCGAGGATTAGGACTGAACTGGAACTATTTGAAGCACATGCCCTTAGCAAAGTGAGATACTACACCCGCCCTGCGGCTGCCCGAAGATATGGTGAGGGGGATAGGCCGGGCAGGACCTTGGCCAAACTGGTGCGGTCTGAGGGAGGTAGGACCCGTATAGATAGTATTATCGATGAGAAGGGGTTGAGACACTGCTCAGACCAGGCCATCCTTGACACTTTCGCCAGCTTTTACGCCAACCTATATGGCCCCTAACCAAAGCACACAGCCCAAGACCTTGACGACCTAGTAGAGTCCATCCCTATGACCTTGATCCCTCAAAGCACCAGAGAACTGCTCAATGCCCCGTTTTCCTTAGACGAGATAGTCCAGGTGATCTCTGATCTTCCTAAGGACAAAGCCCTGGGCCCCGACGGACTCACATCTCAGTTCTATCAAGATCATGTTGCCATATTAGCGCCCATACTGCATGGGGTCTGGACTGAATCACTCCGTTCACACACCCTCTCCCCCTCTTTAAGAGAAGCTTTAATCACTGTCCTCCCCAAACCAGGGAAACCTCCAGACGAATGCGGTTCCTACAGGCCCCTGTCCCTCATTAATACTGACATGAAGATCTTTGCCAAGGTAATTGCCAATAGGTTCCTTCCATTCATGCCCCACTTAGTCCACGCCGACCAGAACGGATTCGTCCCTGGCCGCTCAACTGCACTTAACATCCGGCGTCTATTTAACATACTGTCTAGAATTGATCCGAATGCGGATGTGGATGCGGTGGCAGTCACATTAGACGGCCAAAAGGCGTTCGACATGGTATCATGGCAATACATATGGGCTGTTTTGGGAAAAATGGGAATAGGGCCGAATATGATCTCCTATATAAAACTGTTGTACACGAGACCGTCGGCAAGGGTGCTAGTTAACTCCGACCCTCTTCCCCCTTTGAATTACACAGGGGTACCCGACAAGGCTGCTCATTCTCCCCCACCCTCTTTGCACTTGCCATTGAACCCATGGCCGATCATGTCAGGAATCGACACACTCGTAAGGGCGTTCGTTTGCAGGACACACCGGAAATCATCTCATTGTACGCGGATGACGTACTCCTCTACGTCAGACAACCCTCCACATACTTGGACCCTATCATTCGAGATATAACAAAAATAGGCACGTATTCTGGCTTCACCATAAACTGCTCAAAATCCGAGATCTTCCCTCTCAATAAATCGACCCAACAACCGTCCTGCGAATTCCCCCTTCGCTGGTCCCCGGCTGGGATCAAGTATCTCGGGGTGCAGGTGTCACTGGCTAAAGTTTCCCTGCTGGCAGACAACTACGAAGCAACGGCACAGCTCATTGAATCCAAGATGCTCAAGTGGCGCAATCTCCCTCTATCCCTTGCGGGCAGACTCTCCCTAATAAAAATGATCGCGGTCCCCAAGCTCCTCTATATATTTGCAAATGTGCCAGTGTGGCCAGGCAAGCAGTATTTCAAGAGGCTTCACACGGCGTTTGTTCAATTTCTCTGGCACTCCGGTGCGTTTCGCAAGAAGTGGCAACATATGACCCTGCCTTATGAAAAAGGGGGCTTCAATGCCCCTGATTTAACTCTCTACTGGAACGCTGCACAGGCCCAACATGCTACCCATTGGTACACACACCCCAATCCGCCCCCACATGTTAAATTGGAAGAAATGGCGGGGATGGTACCCACATCATGACCTTACTATTACACTATGGATTTCGTGCGGATGCCCCATTGGACCCGGTGGCTACCACAATTAGGGCATGGAACAATATCCTTCCCTCCAGTGGCTCCCCTTATGGCAATTTCCCAGCCTCACCCCTACACATGATCAACACCTCTCCCAATGTTGGGAAAGCCTGGGATATCGGGCCCTGACTGACCTTTATTCTGATGGTTCATTTATTACCCCCCGAACATTGTGCCCCGGGCACCCCAGCTCTGCGCTTGACTTGTTGCAGTACTACAGGTTGAGAGCAGCGGTACGGGCAATGTGGCCCTCCTTCCCAGAGGAGCCTCCAGACTCACCTGAACTCCAGTACATAGCAATCTCCACAGGCTGTAGGGGCATAATATCCTCCCTGTATAAAATACAGATGGGCAAACTAGAGAATATCTCCCCCGAACCACGGGAGGCATGGGCCAGGGAGCTCGAAACGGAGATCACTGACGAAATGTTGGGCAAAATGTGTGCACACACGCGCAAGGTATCACTGAGTGCCAGGTTTCGCTGCATACAATACAAACTTCTCAATAGGCTCTGATATACACCGTACAGAGTTGCAAAATTCGCGCTCACCCCGACACATACATGCCCGAAATGCAAATCAAACGAGGCAGATCATGTTCATATGTTTTGGTCCTGTGCTGCGCTGCACAAGTTTTGGGTGGAGGTGACAGAGGCGCTCTCGGAGATGATTGGATCCCCGGTAGAGATGGACCCATTAGCCTTGCTGTTTGGTATTTGGACGGGAGAAAATGTATGGAAAATGTCAAAATTCTTGAATGTAAGTGCTATTGTTGCCAAGAGATGTATATTACAATGCTGGAAGCGCCGCAACCCCCCCCCCCTCACCCTCAGCATGTGGTTGAGGGCCCTCACGTGGGTACAAACATGCGAGGAGGAGTACATCGGATCCTTGCCCATGCCTTCCCGCCCTATAAATGTGTGGTCCGAATTTTGTAGTTATCTGAACAACAAAGATGGGGTCGAGTGGACCTCCGCCCCCTCACCGGCCCAACCGGACTCATCTTGATGTACGACCCATGCGTACTATTCCACAATGTTCACCCCCTCTAAGATGTGAAGTTGATCTTAGCTGTGATACAATGCATATAGATGCTGTTATGTTATTTTCTTGCTTACATGCTATCTGTGCTGTACCTGTCTTGACCTTCTGCCAATAAACAAAAGTTTAAATAAATAAATAAATAAATAAATCTTCAATTAAAAAACTATAAACTATAAGAATACGCCAACAGGTATCTAACTGCCCCAAGATTCTATAACAACCAAACAGATAAATCAATACCACTAAATTATAAGAAGAAATAAACAGTTAGAATACGCCAACAGGTATCTAACTGCCCCAAGATTCTGCAACAAACAAACAGATAAATCAATACCACTAAATTATAAGAAGAAATAAACAGTTAGAATACTACAACATGTATCTAACTGCTCAGAAAATCTGCAACAACCCAACAGATGGATCAGTAACTTGAGAATATAAATAAAAATCTATAACCAGTTAATATTCAACAGGTATCTAACAATCTGCAACAAGCCAACAGATGGACTATTAGCCAGAAACAACAAGTTAACACTGAAAACAAACAAACAAATATACTGTAGCATAACAAAAAAGGTTTTTTTTAATCCAACATGGATTTTTTTTCCCAATGATTTAAAAAACAAACACAGAAACTGAGCAAATTGCACAGTACACTGGTTTGTAAACTACTAAATATGAGGGTCTAAAAAAAAAAACTGAAATGTCTATCATGCAATGTAATAAGTCTTTATAAAATACCTACACTAACATGATCTTTTCTTTTATCACAGAAATTGAAAAAGAATATCTGCTCCAGTTACCCAACTCGTGAAAAAAATATATCCAATCACAAAAAATCAAACAGTAAGTATATTCTAATAGAACGCACAAATACTGCTGCATAACAGAACCATTGAAGCAAACATCTAACCATACACCACAATACAAAGTGTTTACTTCCATGGATATGTTATACTGCAGTGCTTGTTACCAAACTCTACAATCTTAATACCATGACGTAGCCAAAAGTTCACATGCAAACTATACAAATCAAACAGTACACAAACTGTAGATTTGCAAATATTTGATAGATATTCGATTCTATGGGTGTGATATGCTGCGGTGGTTATGGGCAGGGCTTAGAGTCTTGGCCATGCACCCAAGACTCTAGGCCCTGGCCACAACCACCGCAGCATATCACACCCATAGGACACACCCATACAATCAAACTTCTTAACTATGCCATATGGGCATTTTTTGTCTGCGGACATTGCGCGTGTCCTTAGAACAGTTTCAACTTGCCTGCGGACAGTACTGACGGGAATACCGTCCTTAGGATACCACCATTTTGGTTAATAACAGACATCCCGGACACCAAATGTGTTCTAAGAACAGTTTCATTTTGCTTGCGTACAGCACAGACAGGTATAGTGTCCTTAGGACACCCCTATTTTGGATAATTACGGACATTCCAGACACCGCGTGTGTTCTTAGAACAGTTTCAACTTGCCTGCGGACAGTACGGACAGGAATAGTGTCCTTAAGACACCCCCATTTTAACTGATTACGGACATCCTGGACAGCATGGCTGTCTGCAGACAAGACGAACACAACGGGGGTACCTGCCACCTAAATAAATACAGCATTTGACCCATCTCTTACTCCCCCACCCTTACCAAACACTCTTACACACCAACACACTTGCCAAACTTGTATTTCTCCCCCGTTTGTCACCGCGATGTCCGCGGATCCAAGATGGCGGGCGCATCGGAACAATCTGACACACTTCACGCTCTTCACCATCCAATCAGCGAACACGTCACATGTCCGTGGACATGACGCAAGCCGATCAGCCAATCGTTTTCCTGTCCTCGGAGCGAACAGGGAAGTGTGTCCGCAGAGCGGACATTGATATCACTAATTTTTTTAGACCTACTTTTTGGTCTTTTTAAAAAAAAACTACTGGACGGATTTTCACCAAATTTACAAAAGCTTTCGGTACCAAGCCACTGCTCCTGCCGCAAATTTGGTGAAAATCCGTCCAGCGGTTTGGGCTGTAGGCGTGCCCAAAGTTTTTTCCCCCATTCAGTCCATGGGAAAAAAAAGAAATTTTGGGACCCCCCCTATAACTTTGCTTCCCCTGGACCAAACCTCACCAAACTTTGCAAAATAATTCAGAGTGGGCCATATACTTTTTTTTGCAAAGTTTGGTGAGGATTCGTCCAGGGAGAGAGAAGTTATAAGCCACCCAAAAAGTGCTCTTCCTATGGCATTGGCAACTTAACCATAACTACACAGCCACTATCGTGGCTGTGTAATGAATGGGTCACAATATATGACATATAAATCTTAGTATATAATGTTTGCACTTCACCATGCAATCTTGAATTATATCCCCAAAGGCAGAAAGGCAGAGCCAGTGCATTTTAGATGTTTTGTGACATGAGTTGATTATACCCCGGAACAACGAAAAGGCAGAAAGGAACACAAACAACACGTACCTTTCCTCTTCTCAGTGGTGTTTTGCTGCGGAAGCGGCCTCACGCTTTTCAGAGAGAGTGAAATCACACAGTCCCGGAACTTAGTCACGCTGCAGGCTGAAAGGAAATGC
Source organism: Ambystoma mexicanum (assembly GCF_040938575.1). Lineage (NCBI taxonomy): Eukaryota > Metazoa > Chordata > Amphibia > Caudata > Ambystomatidae > Ambystoma > Ambystoma mexicanum. The sequence goes on from NC_090939.1 coordinate 822,412,353, forward strand.
TGCGACTGGTCCGTTTATTCATATGCTGAACACACCCCCCTCACATCCTCTGTCTCGCCTGAAACTGCCCGCTTTTGCTTCCCAGGGAAGTTGCTCATTATTATTTCTTCTGTTCCATCCTTATCTTTCTCAGAATAATGCCCCCCCCCCCCGCACTTTCTATCCGCCCCATGTTGTAGCTGGATTTGGGTTTCCTGAGAGTTTGTGAGTTTTGTCGGCATATTACGGAAAATCTGCATCAGTGTAGGTGCAATTAGCACTCATTTCATGCAAATTTGCACCAAGCAAAGGACTAGGAGTAGGCAAGTATGCATTCGAAGAATATCTGGTTTACACTATGACAATGTTTGGCCTATTGTTAATTGCACTTTCACCAGTGCAAAGTTCCTGGAATATAACCCTTGACCTACATTTCCTTAGTCTGAAGAACAGGCGCCTCCTTGTGCAACAAGCATTGGCAATGCCAATTGTTTGGGCTTTTTTGTAGGCATTGGAAAGGCCATCAGGTATTAACTGGACATTGACAGTATCAGGTGCAAAATGGCGCGAATACCTGGCCGTCTAATAGCAGTGCCTGGCAAATGCCTCCTACTTAAACCCACGCCAAACATGGCAATGCTGGTTTTTAACAAGACTTCTGCGAAGGACACACAAGGGGCTTATAACTAGTGGCTGAAGCTAGACCAGCGAGCTCAATGAATTCTCATGAGAGGTGTTTTGTCAAATCGAGGCCAGATGTTAACCTTAGTACCAGCAAAGGGGGTCCAGGATTAGCATTATCACCAATGAAAGGGGGTCCATGATTAGCCTTAATGCCAGGTCCATGATAATTCCAGTATTAAGTAAAGGGTGCCAGGTAATAGCTTTAGTTACAATTATTGAAAGGTCCATGGTCTGTGTTAGTGCTAGGAAAAGGGCGTCTAGGGATACATCTACATTCAGTGAAAGGCAGGGCTGTCAGAAGATGTGGTGAGGCCCGGGGCAAAACATTTGGTGAGGCCCCCTTACAGTTTTTTGCACTCGGCCAGCGGCGGCATATCCGCACACAGGAGACTTGAGAAATCTACCCTTGAGTTTGTGTGCAGGATCCCAAATATGGTTTATTACTACTTTCTCTAATGAAGAAAGGTTCATGCCAGACTAACTTTTTTATCATATGAATAAATATATATAAGATGGCATGAGCTCTCTACTGCGCCACCTCCAATTCTCTGAGGGTCAATCACTTTTCCAAGCAAAGAGTTGAGGGCAGATCTCTTTCTTCGGCTGGGGCCTCCCTCTGGAAACAGCCTCCCTGCCTCGCTAAAAACGAGGAGCACCATCTCCGGTTCCGGAAGCACCTCAAGACCTGTTTATTTGCTTCTGCCTTCTTTCTTCCTCTCCCTTGCTGATCACCTGCCTGATCCATGCACTGGTCACCTGGTGAAGCTCTGAATTCGGGCCCAGGTCCCTGCCTGTACGTCCTATTGCAATCCCGCACTGCCTCTTGGCTCCCCTGCACTTGTGGTCTGTATCTGTAACCCTACAGTCCCCGCTCTTGCTCGTATTGTCCACCCGTTGGCTACACTTATGAGTACTCACACTTGCCACCAGTTGGCTGCACTCTTGTTTCTACTTTGTTCCTGCACTTCTGCATCCTACCCCACCCTCGGCACTTCTCCCCTCCCCATTCCCTGCTCTTGTACGATCTGAATGACACAAGGCCTAGTAAGATCTGTGTTTTGTCCTACTCTTTTGTTTCTCCCTCCTTGCCTTGTCGCGCCTAGAAACACTTGCGTACAGGCACGTTATAAATGCCATATCATATAATTAAGGAGCACCCTGCCCCTGTTTGCGCATTAAAACACACATCATACACAGTGACAAATGATGTACAGTGGAGGCTGGTACATTTCTGAACTTAAGAGGCTTAAATGTTTGTTCCAATTAGTCAGGATCAACAGAGCACAGTGAGGGAGCCCAAACCAAAGGGTGGCTTGGGGGGGGGGGGGGGTTCTAACTCCCAAGAAAATGTTTGAAACATTGGGTTAAAAGTATGCATTTTATAGCACTTTCTTTGCAAAATTGGGTAGAAATCCACACAGTTTGCAATTGGTTTTGTATGGAAGCACATGGAAATTCCCAATAGTTGCAAATCACAAATTGTGCATAGGAACATTTTCCAATACATTTCATGCCGCCTTTCCACACGGGATATGCTAGTATAAACATATATTCATGCTGGTTGTTCTAATTATGTTGAAGCAGGCTGCATCAATATTTGCCATTATTACCATGTACGGATTCCCAACCAGTAAAAATGCCATGCCACAGAAAGTATATCCAGGCTGACTGTGTACCATAAGTGTTATTACTGGCTAGATTGGCCTACATTCAAAGTGGGCCAATCTAGCCAAGTAGTATGTTTGCTTTAACCTTGATGCATAGTCCTGTGCATCAAGGGTAAAGCAAAAAGAGCACTGGCAATGCTAACAGTTTGGGCATTTGTGTAGGCATGGCAAAGGCACTTCTGTATTGGTATTAGCTGGCCATTGATAGTGCCAGTGCAAAATGGTTTGAGTACCTGAGCAGCTAATAGCAGTGCCTCGTAAATGCCTAATACTTATACATAAGCCAAAACTGTTGGCTTTACCAATGCTTATTTTTAAAAGAATTTCAGCGAAAGACATGCAGGGTGTTTTTAAATTGAGTGGCCAAAGGCAGACCTGATTAAGACATTTTTATTACACCAGTTACGTGTTTACAACTCCAATGAAGTCATGAACTCTTAGAAGACTCCTTTGAGGAAACACTTGCAGGCACATTGAGGGCAAAGTTTGATGGCTAGCCATGTTTAAAGCTAGCCCAAAGAGTTCCAGTGAGGAGTTGTTTTGGGTGGGGAGGACAGGGACTGGGTGAGAATGCCATAGGGATAAGCATGGCCATGAGAAGTCATTTCACTGTTAGCACCTGCATTCATATCCATACACTTTTAGGTAATTGAAATCGTGATGTGGGGTTAGCACTTGCATGCTAGGGGAGTGATTAGAAGGGAAGTGGTGACATGAGACATCTCATTCTCACAGCAGTCCTTAAGTGTGATGTTTCAGAAATGAAGGCAAGAGGTAGCTGCTTGTAACATTGAAGCTTCACCAGAATAGTCTCATTCGAAAAGTGGAAAGATTTTAGGTGCCCCCACACAAGGAAGTTTGCCCCTTCCTCACAGCTACTGACGTTAGCACCTCTCCCAACATTTGAAGTATTAGTCCCCTTTCCCCCCTGACATTTTAACCTAGGTGCACCTCTGATGCCATGAGCCCACCCCTTAATGAAGTGGCCCCCAGGGTGGCTACATTTAGGGGTGGTGCTGAACACACACTCACAAAAAACACTTTCACCCATGCATTCAACCACCAGTTACACAACTCCATACATGCATGTATACATAAAACCAAACACAGCATTGACACAAACATCAACATGCACGCATGCATTCATACATACATACACATATACATACTAATTTAATTTAAATACACATACACACTTAATTTAAAATAAAAAAACACTTACCTTACCTCCATGCACCCTTAAAAAGCATCCACGCAGCCGACACGTAGACATGCTGCCTGACAAGAGAGAACTCCTCTCCCATCAGTCAGCGGGGTCACGCTGAGCAATGTGAACACACTGACTGACAATAGAGAACTCCTCTCCCATCAGGCAGCATGGTCACGCTGAGCAACGTGAACACACTGACTGACAAGAGAGAACTCCTCTCCCATCAGTCAGCGTGGTCACGCTGAGCAACGTGAACACACTGATTGACAAGCGAGGAGTCCTCTCTAATCAAGATGAACACACTGACTGACAGGAGAACTCTCCTGTCAGTCAGCGTGGTCATGCTGAGCAACGTGAACACTGACTGACGAGAGAGAACTCCTCTCCCATCAGTCAGCGTGGTCACACTGACAACATGAACACACTGACTGACAAGAGAAAACTCCTCTCCTGTCAGTCAGCGTGGTCATGCTGAGCAACTTGAACACACTGACTGACAAGAGAGAACTCCTCTCCTGTCAGTCAGCATGATCACGCTGACATGAACATACTGACTGACAGGAGAGGAGTCCTCTCCCATCAGTCAGTGTGGTCACACTGACAACATGAACACACTGACTGACAAGAGAGAACTCCTCTCCCATCAGTCAGCGTGGTCACACTGACAACATGAACATACTGACTGACAAGAGAGAACTCCTCTCCTGTCAGTCAGCATGATCACGCTGACATGAACATACTGACTGACAGGAGAGGAGTCCTCTCCCATCAGTCAGCGTGGTCACACTGACAACATGAACACACTGACTGACCAGAGAGAATTCCTCTCCTGTCAGTCAGTGTGGTCACGCTGAGCAACCTGAACACACTGACTGACGAGAGAGAACTCCTCTCCCATCAGTCAGCGTGGTCACACTGACAACATGAACACACTGACTGACAAGAGAGAACTCCTCTCCTGTCAGTCAGTGTGGTCACGCTGAGCAACGTGAACACACTGACTGACAGGAGAGGAGTCCTCTCTTGTCAGTCAGCGTGTCCACGTGTTCAGCTGAATGACGGGAGGCAGCAGAGCTCACTTCTGAGCCCTGCTGTCTCCCATTATTTTGCTGTTTGTTGCGGAGCCAAACGGCTTCACAAGAAACAGCAAAATCATTGCAGGGGCAGCACAGTCCCCCGTGTGAATAAAGGACACGGGAGACTGTGCTGCCTTCCACTTAGGAGAGGGGGCCGCGAGGCCCCCAGCAAGCGCGAGGCCCGGGGCAGTTTGCCCCCCCTGGACCCTCCTCGTGACGGCCCTGGTGAAAGGTGTGCCTCGATTATCTTAAAAGCAAATGAAAGCTGGGGCCATGGTTAGCTTTAACACTGGTGAAGGAGGTCCTGGTTAGCTTTAATGTCAGTGAAAGGGAATCAGTGGTCAATCCTAATTCAAAGTAAATTGTGCCCATAAACGAGTCAATCTCAATCTCACGTAGTCTATGCCTGAGCTCTCAGTGCCAGTCTGTTCCCAGAGGTGGTGATGGGTGCCCACGAGGAGCCAGAAGCGGTTCCTGGTGGAGTGCCACCCGGGTTGTTAACAGGGCTCATTCACCTTTCAAACCTTGTAGCAAGAAGCATGCATGCACGATGCACGTTATGTTTTTGTTGGCACAACAAGCCAGGCATACGTTGCCAAAGTAAATGGACACGTTGCTCTTTTCTGCAAAGACTACACACATTTTTTTTTTTTTAATTTGTGTTTATCCAAAATCTGGATTTAACAAAAAAGGGCTTCTTTTCTTTAAGTTATATGCTTGCAGTCGGTGGCGTACTCTGTGTGCATTGCAGTAGGGCATTCTGTAGGATTTTTGCAGTTGCGATCGACCAGTTTGTTTTTTGTCCACTGATAAGGCGGTTCCACCATATTTCTTCTTCGCTATCAGTATATAGTTCAAGGTGCGGGTGAAGATATAGTAAACGAAGCTGGTGCATCGCTGGGCACACCATTAGCAAATGTCTTACTGTTTCAGAGTCAGCTTTACATAGACGACAGCTTTTGGAGGTCGAGTGTCCTCTTGCAAACAGAATCTCGTTTGTGTGTAACAGATTTAGGCGAGCTCTTAGAAGAAAGTGTCTCATAGTTTTGTTTGGAAATCTTCTGAGTAGCTGGGTTGTCTCATTTAGCTTCTTTAGTACTTGAGGGAAGGTGGACAAGGTCTTGTTTCTTTTAGCTGTCTCTTCGGTGTTAATCCAGTCAGCCTCTTCAAGTTTTTTTTTTTATCTTATTTGGATTCGTGATGAGATCTTCTTTTGTGCACGCAATTTGGGTCAGCTTTGATTTTATAAGTTCGGCCCAATTCAGAATCATACTGCACGCGCCTTTCTTGATCTCTAAGTCAATTAGTTTGTAAAGAGGTGGTGCGTCAGGAAGGATTGTTTTTCTGAACATGGATACACTTGCCAATTCCACTGTCGTGCCAATTGAGACGAGGCCAAGTTCTCGTCTTATTGCCTCCATCTGGGTTGATTTTGGCAGATTTAATACTGATTTCCAGAAGTAACCCTCCAGTTTTTTCCATATTGTGTTTGGGACCAATGGCATCGCAGCTGCTCCGTATGTCAGGGCCGGGACAACCTTGGCTTTATAGAAGGTAATTGTCGGAATCAGAGAAAAGCGGCCAAATTTCTTGTCCAGCACTCTAGCTTGGGAGGTCAGGGAACGTACTTTCTTCCAGAGTTCTGTTTGCATCGCTGAGTCCGTGGGAGTGCTGTCTATTATTACACCCAGGTATCTGAAGTTTTTTACTGTTTCCACTTTGACTTTTTCAAGGTTCCAGGTAAAGTCTTTCGCTTTTTTGGTTTTGTTTCCCAGTATAAGCACTTTTGTTTTTGCTTTGTTTATGGTTAAGTTGGCCTGGTTGATGTACTCTGCTAGATCGTTCATTTGTCTCTGTAGACCAATTTCAGTTTTGTCCAGCAGGGTGATATCATCGGCGTATAGCATTCTCGAGACTGGTGTATTACCAATTTTCAGAGGGAACGATCGAGACTGCTTGGTTGCTTCTTTTATGTCTCCCAGAAAAGCTATGAATAATTCGGGGGCCAACGGGCATCCCTGTTTCACTCCTCGGTTGGTTGCGATCTCTTCCGAAAGTAAGCCCTGATGATCTAATTTGACCCTCATGGTTGTTCCTTTGTGGAGAGCTTTTATTGGAGCAAGGATGTTCGGGGGACAGTCCCATGTTTTTAACTTCTCCCATAGCATTTCTCTGTCCACCATATCGAATGCTTGCGATAGGTCGATGAAAGCGAGAAAAGTTCTCGAGGATCCTTGCAGAGACTTACTTTTGATTATGCCAAGTAGCATGATGTTAACTGTGGCCGATTGTTTTTTTTTTAATCCAGCTTGAAATGGATCGGCGCAGGGGGCGCTCTTTGCCCAGTTTTGGAATCTCTTTAGGAGCAGGGAACCGTATATTTTCCCGATTGTGTCCAGCAAGGCAATTGGCCTATAATTGCGTGGGTCCGACTTTTCGCCTTTTTTATAGATGGGTACCACTATAGCTGAGGTCCAGGACCTCGGGACGGATCTGGTATTTGAACAATTGCTGAGCACCTGGCTTATGAAAGGCACCCAGTTTTCGGAGTATGTTTTCAGATCGGTGTTTGTGATCCCGTCTGGACCAGGTGCTCTGGAAGCTTTGAGTTTTCTCAGCAAATCATGGATGTCTTCTTTATCGGACACGTCAATCCACTCTGTTTCGGTTTCCTCATGGTTTGAAGGGTACGCCTTTGATGGTGCTCGAAACAGATCAGTGAAGTGCGTTATCCAATTTTCTTCGCTTACTGCGTTGCAAGGGGTGTTTGAGTTGGTCGTGCAGACTTGATTTAGCAGTTTCCAGAAGTCTCTAGCATCTTTTCCCGCCCCTTTTTTCAGCATTGTTTCAGAGTCTTTTTGATACAGATTTATTCGATGGCTTTTTATCCATGCTTTGTATTTTTTCGTTTCTTCTTTCAGTTCTTCTTGCAGTGCTGTCGAGTTGTTTCTTTTCGTCCACCTTTTTAGCTTTCGTATTATGGCCCTTCTGGCCGCCACCTGTTTGTCAAATTGGTGCGACTTGGCCGAGTCCGTCTCCTTTTTCTTGTTCGAGAGGATTTTGAGAGGGCTGAGCAGCGGTTGGTAATCTGCTGTTGAATTGCAGAAGGAGTATTTTAAAGTTAGTTGGTCGATTTTTTCTGCTGTTAGCCTTAGACGGGTCCCTTGATTGTTACTTTCTACCGTATGCCTCCACCTCCTTTTGTCTTTGCAACTTGAGATCCACGTTGCTTGTAGTAAGTTGTGGTCGCTAGCTTCTGTTTTAATCACCTCGAATGAGGACATCACTTTCTGCATTTCTGCAGATGTGAAGATGTAGTCTATTGTCGCTGACTTTTTCATTCTTTTCCACGTCGGAGGTCTATTTGTAGCAGGGAAGTCCTTAGCCATGTTGCTGAATCCTCTGGAAGCCATGAGGTCGTTCCATTGGGCTCCTCTTTCTTCCTTTGAGCTCTTCCTTTTAGACTCACTCAACCGTTCCCTTCCGGTCAGACAATTGGCGTTTAAGTCTCCACAGATTATTATGTGAACTGTGTTTTCCTCCACAAATAGGGTGTCTATTGATTTTTCAATCAGTTTGAGAAACTTTGCGTTAGAGATTACTAGGGGATTCCAGTATACAACTATCACTGCGGGCTTGGCCTTCTGAGGATCTTTTTTTGGATGGGTTTTTGACGCGCGGGGGCTTGCCCATTCCAAGGATACTACCAGATGGTGTTTGGATGATTCCAGGACTTTCGAAATGTTGTTTCCGCTCCCTGCACGCACCGCTAGTAAAATTCCAGACGATGGCCTGCCCAAGCAGCTTTTCACTGCCGGGGAGAGGACAATTTCGAAGCCGTCCAAGGACGGTACCTCCGTGAGCCAAGTTTCTTGTAGGGCCAAGATATCAAACAGCCCTAAGTTGATTCCTCCTTTGTGTGTTAGATGTTTGAATCCGCATGTATTCCAGGAGCCCAGCTTTAGGGTGATTTCATATGTTTCGTCCACGGTGTATCGAGGCGGCTGTTTAGGCCCTGCTAGTTGCTATTTTTGTGGTGATTTGAGAAGGGCTTTCGGTAGCCAGGACCACAGTTGCTTCCTTATGCTTTGGCTGTCCTGGGATTCAACATGCGCGCTGGTTCTTTGTTGGATGGAATTCTGAGTGGTCGGTTTCTCTGATGCTTTAGAGACGCAGGGAGGACTAGAAGAGGTTGTCTGCCACTGTTGCTCCTTCGTCTTTTCTGTTCCCTCTCTTGATTCAATTTCTCTTCCCTCCGCGTAGGATGGAGGTTCGCGGACTAGTTCTCTCCTCAGATTTTGCCTAGGTGTTTTGAGGAATGCGTACTCCCTTCGGTTTTCCAAGTTAGTTCTTTCGTAGTTTGAAGTTTGGTGTCGGATTAGCGGGGACACTCGCTTCTGTTTTCTCCACCGCGGGGTGCGGGACGAGGTCTCATGGTCCCGTCTCTTTGGTTCTGAGCGGTCTGGGGCATTCGGGTGCGGACTTCTTATTGTTTCTCTCTCCCTTGCTGCTTCACTGTTGGACTCCGACCAGTTTAGTATCCTGATTCCGGATTTATGTAGTTCTCGCCTGGTGACCTCACGGTCTTTAATCACGAATGACGCTTTTAGATGTAGGTAGGCTTTTGCTGTTGATTTTTTGTGATACGGTTCAACCAGTGCCAGGTCGTCTGACCTCAGGCTTTTTAGCGAGTTAGTCTTGCCGAAGATTCGGAGTATCATGTTTCTGTTCAAGGTTATGTACTTGGTGTTCCCGGGTTTCTGTTCCAGTTTATAGATTGTTGTTTTTGGCTCTTGTCTGTGTTTTTTCTGTCTTATGAGAGAATTGAATTCTGTCAGCCTTCTCTGGGCTTCTGGGTGTTCGCGAGACCTTGGGCTATTTCCCACTCCTCGAGTTATTTTTGTAATCTCCGCGGGGAGAACTGCTTTTTTTCCTAATGGCTGTTTCCAAAAACTCAGTTCCTTTGATCCTCCCCGGGTTCTTCTCTCTGTTCTCAGTGCTTTGCTTAAGGGCGGGTGATGCCCGGGTGTTCTTTGACCACTTTCCTCCGCCAGTCGTTTTGGGGACAGGGTTCTTTTGTCTGTAGTTAAATCGATTTGAATGCTTTCATCTGGTGAATCAAGGTGCTGAGAAATGTTCATAGAGGTCTTGTCTCTTAGGAAGTCGTCCACAGATTTCGGTGAGTTTGTTAGTGGCTGAATGGCAGACATTTTTTCATAGGCCCGGGAAGGTTTGAGACTTGTTCCGCTTTCAGAGGGCTGTTGTAGGGCGCTCTCCCCTTGGTTTTCCTGTCTCTTTTCACGAGTTAGACTCGGCGGGGCTCCGAGAGTTAGGACTATTTCTTCTTGGTCTGCTCTCAGGGATGTTAGGGTTGAAGACTTGGACTTTGATGGACTGTCCGGCTTTGTGGCCCTTGAGATGTTAGTGCCTTCTGCTGGCCCTTTGGGGGCTTTTGATGCAGATATCCGAGACAAGCAAGGTTTTGATTTAGAGGAGAAAACGGAGAAGAGCGGAAAGTGGCCCTCCCAGGATCGATTTAAGGCAGAAGACAAATTTTCTCCCATGGACATCGGGTGGCAGCATGGTTCAGTTTGGGTAGCTTTGTTTCTTCTTGAAGTGAGCACAGCAGGTTTTAAGATTTGTCCCTCTTTTTCCTGTCCCCTTAAAGGGGAAGATCGACCTGGTTCGCCCGTTGGCATTTCAAGTGGGTGTGTTCCCAGTGCTGTAATATATCCTTCAAGGAATAGGAGCTTGGTGTGTGTCATTGCTAGTAGCGTTGTCTGGTCTTTCAGCGAGTCGCTCAATGCTTCATAAAGTTTACAGAAGGGGGCGAGCGCTATTGTTATTGCTGACATAAAAGCCAGAGTGTCGTGTTTTTTCCCTGGGGTCTCGTTTTTGCTGGGGGCGGAAGCCTCACTGCTCCTTCTGGCTTTGTTTGGGGTAGCGAGGGACTCGTCCAATGAAAGTTGTTGGGGCAGGTTATGACCTTTATATGGGCATGGATTTGGCAAGTTCTGGGGAGCTGGCTTCTTTTGTTTATCATTTGGGGAAGTCTGTGTGGAGGAGTTTGCTCCCTTAGTCTGCGTCCAAACGGCCACTAGGCTTGTGGGCGATGCTTCCTTCTGTGGCTCAATTCTAAGTTTGTTGCTATTTACTGGTTCTGACCCTTTTGAGTTAGTAATGGGACTGATAGTTGGACTCAAATTTCCCGGGCATATCAACTCTGAGATGTCCGGGCTTTGTATTGTGTTCAATGGGCTTAGAGTCCTGGCGGTTCTGTCGCTCTGTAGTTCTAATCCCAAGTCATCCGCTGGTATGTCACTTGTATTGTCGTGGCTCACAGTCGGCAAAGCCATCTTCGTTTTTTGAGGGGTTGTGAGGACGAGGGTGCCATTTCGAGGTCGCCCCTTCGTTTCGCTGATTTGTTGCTCCGGAACGGCAGAACTGCCTAGTGCGCTTACTGCCATGGGACCCTTCGGGTTATTTCCCAGCCCTGTTTCATGGCTGGAGGGAGTCGGAGTGGGATGCCGATTCTCGCACTGAAGGGCGGCCCAAGGGTTGTCTCGCCCTGCGGGTTTCCTATTCACAGAGTCTTCTTCGGTTGTTCTCGTCTTGGGGGTTGGAGCAAGATCTATAAATGCTTCTAGTAATTCAGCGTCAGAGATTTCGTCATCTGTGACGAGTTTTTTTTTTCCCAGACGGTTGAAGAAGTCTTTTACCGACATGCCCTGGTTTATTTTGCACATTGTAGTTTTTGCTAATCCCCTCTTTCTTGCTGTATTGAAGAAGATGGAATTTTTTCTTTGATGTTGTTGTGAGCTTTTCATGTTGAGCTCGTGCAGATGGGCACTAGGAGATGTTTCTTTATTTTTAGATGTTACACTCCTTTTTTTTTTTTGTTGTTTCTTTTTTGGGCTTTTGTTTTTGCGCCACGGCCCATTTTTCTGCAAGCGCGGAGTGGTCGCTCTTGCCGATGGTGTTGTGGGATGAACGGGACTGTTTTGTGTCTCCGTGCCTGCCCATTCGTCTGTTGGTGCTGAAGGGGGCGGGCCGCCTGCTTCCCGCGGCTCTCCGCGGCTGTGGCTCTCCGATGTTGTTCCAAGTCTCTCCACTGGTGGAGCCTTGTCGAGTGGCTCCCCGAGCGTTCCCTTGGCGACTCTCTCTAGTCCGCTCTCCTCGGGGGGCGGACATTGGAGCGGGAGCTCCTCCTCGAGCACCGTCAGGTCAACGCATCGCTCATTCGGTTCCTCAACCCCGGGGCCCCCAGCCTCCGCAGGAGGCACCGCAGGTGGGCTTTCCGGAAGGCAGGTAAGAGCTGCCTTGTCGTGTGCTGTGGGCGGGATATTGGGTTCCAGGTGGCCGCCCTGTTTTGGACTCTCGCGGCTGCATACGCCGCTCTCCCCATCTTCGTCTTCCGTTTCCCCTCTCAGCCCTTCGGCCGGCAGTGGGCGGCGGGCCACGGTCGATGGGCGAGCTGGCGGGATGCGAAAATTCTGCTGCTCGAGCAAGGCCGATTGGAGAGGCTTGCAGTCTGCATGAGGTCTGTGGTTAGCCATCCTGATTCGGGTGTGGAGGGGTGCGGAATTTAGGTTGCTCCCTGAAAGTCCGGTGCTGTCATGTCCATTTAGGGCTACGGCGAAGGTTGGTTGGAGATCGGCGGAGTCCGTTGCGGCTTGGAGCATGGGGCCGAGGCCCCCCGCATAAGAGTTCCGCTGCTCGTAGAGGGGGCTCGAGCTCAGAAGTAGCTTTACAAGCTGTTGTCCCCCCCGAGGGGTTGGCCCTATTTTGGGCATGTGATCTTGGGAAAGTGGGGGCTGATTGAACGCTTGGCCACCCAGGAGTTGGATTGAGTTCGCCCTTTGTCGTGATTAGTGGTTTTGAGCTTCTTAAGAGTCTCTTCTTCCCCTCTCCCGCCCTGGAGTGGGTCTGTTGGAAGTCTGTATAGCAGGATCCATCTCTTCCATGCGGGATTGCCGGGACTTGCAGGGACTGCGACTCCCTCAGCGACTGGCTCCGCGGCCGCTCCGCGGCTGGAGGGTGGTTTTGTAGCACTTCCCTCTTCAATGGAGGGTGTAGAAAGACTGGAAACAGGACCAGAGTGGAGGGTAGACTGCAAGGACTGCGACTCCCTCAGCGACTGGCTCCGCGGCCGCTCCGCGGCTGGAGGGTGGTTTTGTAGCACTTCCCTCTTCAATGGAGGGTGTAGAAAGACTGGAAACAGGACCAGAGTGGAGGGTAGACTGCAAGGACTGCGACTCCCTCAGCGACTGGCTCCGCGGCCGCTCCGCGGCTGGAGGGTGGTTTTGTAGCACTTCCCTCTTCAATGGAGGGTGTAGAAAGACTGGAAACAGGACCAGAGTGGAGGGTAGACTGCAAGGACTGCGACTCCCTCAGCGACTGGCTCCGCGACCGCTCCGCGGCTGGAGGGTGGTTTTGTAGCACTTCCCTCTTCAATGGAGGGTGTAGAAAGACTGGAAACAGGACCAGAGTGGAGGGTAGACTGCAAGGACTGCGACTCCCTCAGCGACTGGCTCCGCGGCCGCTCCGCGGCTGGAGGGTGGTTTTGTAGCACTTCCCTCTTCAATGGAGGATGTAGAAAGACTGGAAACAGGACCAGAGTGGAGGGTAGACTGCAAGGACTGCGACTCCCTCAGCGACTGGCTCCGCGGCCGCTCCGCGGCTGGAGGGTGGTTTTGTAGCACTTCCCTCTTCAATGGAGGGTGTAGAAAGACTGGAAACAGGACCAGAGTGGAGGGTAGACTGCAAGGACTGCGACTCCCTCAGCGACTGGCTCCTCGGCCGCTCCGCGGCTGGAGGGTGGTTTTGTAGCACTTCCCTCTTCAATGGAGGGTGTAGAAATACTGGAAACAGGACCAGAGTGGAGGGTAGACTGCAAGGACTGCGACTCCCTCCGCGACTGGCTGACACACATTTTCGAGAGTTTCAACGCTGACAGAAATGTATATAACCTATCCCTGTAGTGATGCCTCGGTGAAAGGTTATTAAGTTTCAAACAAAGGAGGAGCATTAATCCATGATATATATTAACATTGAAATTTGTTTGTTTAGTGCGTTCGTGTATATTGTATTGTAACATGTGCATATGCTTTTTAAGTGTTTTAGAATTCTATGTCAGGGTCTTGTAGCTTTGAGTTTTTTTGACTATTAAAATATGGTATATGTAACAATTTGAGGACATATACTTGAGAGTGTCAGGTTTATATGCTAATGTCCAGGTACAACCATTTTGTGCATTTTGAAACGTTAGTATATATCATGGATTAATGCTCCTCCTTTGTTTGAAACGTAATTGTTTTATAGCTCCACTTAGTAGGAGGGGTCAATACCGAATGTGGGGGGTAGCACCCCTGTAGAAATTTATCTGTGAAAGGTTACCCATGACCAACCATCTACAGTGAATCGGCGCTGGTGCACACCGAGGTAGACTCGCATTCTAGCCGAGTCAGCGTACCCCACGGTGTCCTGCTGCGCATATGCCAAGCCCCTGGTTTTCCTTCTTCCCTTTGCCGACGTCTGGCCCAGCACGAATCTGTGGCTGCATCTTCAGCATCTAGCAGGGCTTTGGGTGCTGTTTCGGATGGAAGAAGGCAGGGTTTCTGCCTAACAACTCTTCCGGGCTTTGGGGTTTTGGAAGGCACACATCTCCCATCACGCACCCACAATGTGGCTTCCTTGCCGACTTGAGACCCATTTTTCCAACAGGCTCACCGGCCGTTCCCATTCTATGGCATGGAAGTTATCCCAGTAACGGGTTCTCGCTAGCAGTAGCAGGTACTTTCCTCTGTGTCATAGTGCGTGTCCGTTCTGCTTCACAGCAATAGTAAGAGCAAAGGACAACAGGTTCAGGCTGCACTTAACTTTCCTTCTCCACTGTCGGATATATACTCCCCATGGCTGCAAGCGGTGTAAAAAGCATCAAGAGGCTGGCTAATAGATTGGATAAATGTATTGGGGGCCTAATACACAACTCACAAGTGGGATTTATGAAGAATAGATTTGGATATGACAATATCAGGACTACTATTGATATATTGGGACTACCCAAACATGTGACTCAGGAAACGGTACTTGTGTTTATAGACGCTGAGAAGGCTTTTGACAGAGTGAATTGGGCATTTTTGGAGTTCACAATGCAGAGGTTAGGATTTGGATTACAGTTTTTGCAGGCAATTAGGTCTTTACATAATGACGCAAAAGCTGGTATCTAATTTTGAAAGGGGCACCAGACAAGGATGCCCACTGTCACCATTTTAATTTAACTTGGCATTAGAATCCTTTATTGCATATATACATACGAAAAATGGTACTAGGTGTCTTACTTTTGGGGACACTGAAATCAAAGTATTGTTATATGCTGATGACATGGTGTTTGTATTATCGAATTCAGGGGAAGGGAGTAGTGCCTTGAAGAGGGCATTTGAAAGAGTGGGTAAACTCTCGGGACATAAGGTAAATTGGGAAAAATCTCAAGTTTTCCCACTCTCAGAGAGATGTAGGAGAGGTGATTTTGAAGAATTCAACTGTAAATGGTTGGATTCAAAGGTTAAGTATTTAGAGTATACCTTACCAGGGACCTGAAGAGAATTTCTGAGTTAAAAGTGGAAATTTTGATTGGAGATCTAATTAAATGCATCAGAAAATGGGAGAGCTTAAATCTGGGAATTTGGGCCAAGATTAACGCCATTAAAATGACTTTGTTTCCAAAAGTGTTATATTTAATTCGTCACTTCCCTTGCCTTTTACGAAGAAACTATTAAAAAAGATTGATAATACATTTCAGAGGTTCTTGTGGGGTGAGAAAGGGAAAACGAAAATCCCTAAATATATTATGTTACGTAAAATACAAGAGGGTGGATTCGGTTATCCTAATCTTATTAAGTATCACAGGGGCTTTATCTTTAAAAAGGCTGCTTATTATCCACAGATAAATATGAGCCAATTTGACTTACAATTGAAAGGGATGTATTTCATCCATCAGAACTAGATAATATTTATTCCATGGAGAGAATCCCCTTGAAACCAAATAGATTGTTAACTATAGAGGTGACACAGACAACTCTAATTTGATCTCCTAGACAATGAAGTATGTTGGGGGTGTGGCAAGGAGAGGGGGACTATAGTCCATATGTTGTGAAATTGTTCGAGATCGGTCGGTTTTTGGGGGATGTGTTAGATAGGGTGGACACTGTATTGTCTTTAATCTTTCAGAGAACACCCTTGCCTACAATTCTTTTGTCTGATAGAGGAAGATGTGGGACTGCTAAAAGATATAGATGTTGGATTAATAAAGCTTGAATAGTGGCAGTGAAACAAATTTTAAGATTGTGTAAAACTAGGAAAAAGCCACATGGGGAAGATTGGGTTAATGGTATGCAACTGCTGTCAGATTTTGAAAAGTATCTGTATTACAGGAGAAATCAGGAGGATGTTTATTTAGATCTCTGGACACCCTTTAATGGTTTCCATAATTCATAGAAACGAGTTCCGTGAATAAAATTTTGATCAAAATTAATGTTTGCATGTTCATGCAGATTGGCATAAATATGTAATATGCTGTGTGTGTGTTTTTTGTGGATGGTTGGTCTGTCTTGCGTGTATTTTTTTTCCCTCTTATTTCACTCTTTGTTTCCTAGATCTCAGTTATTATACACACTTATTGAGTGTGTACAGAGGGTAGACAGCAATAGGGTGACAGTATTTTGTTTTTCTGATGTGTTTGTTAGATATTTTTAATCTTTTAGGAACTGCTCATTTGATTCATCGATGAATCTGTAAATTATTAATATTGATGTTAGGTTTTTAAGAAATGTTGCCTATTGCTGATTTTGTTGCATATTTTATTGGAAAAAAATCAATACAGTTAAAAAAAAATGTTTTAAACAATGAGTGCTTGCCAGGGCAGGAGGTCCTTTCCCAGGAAGGCCCCCACTAATGTTCTCCATAGTGATGATGCAGGTGAAACTGGAGTTTGTTGCTTCCATTTTAATGGGTGTTTTCCCCAGACCACGATCCTCACGGGATAGAGCTTTATTATCCTGGCAGCCATCCAAAAGGGAACCGATGAGCGGCGGTTGATAGTGTTTTACCACTGCAGCTACGTAAGGCAGCGCTGGGAGAAAGGATTTAAAACGATTGTGCTGTTTTTTTTTTATTTTGCAAACATGCTAAAGTGGAGTTGTTGTAAGCTGATTTGCTAGTATTGGATGAGAACTAACATGCAGCACTTGGATAAATGAAAGCTTTCATGTGCAATATTTGACCTTTGCATACCACAGGATCACCTGCTAAAATGCATGGAATCTTTACCATTCAAACATGGCTGGCTTGTTTCCAGAGAGATTCCTTTGAGACAGTCACCCAAGATGGCTGCCTCCATGCTAGAGCTCACTCAAAAGCCTCTGGACCAGATGGCCTCACTAACCTAATATTAAAGGTGCCTCCTGAGGCCTAGGCAGTCATCCTGTGTAACATCTTCAACATTATAATACAATCCCAACAGCTTGGAAAAAATCTATCATTATTCCCATCTTTAAAAAAGGTAATTGTGAGCTTCCTCAAAAGTATCGGCCCATAGCCTTGCGCGATATACCTGGGAAAATATCTGTGCATATATTGTTGAGAGATTTTAGGCAGTGGGTAAATGTAAATCACCTCACAGATAATTTCCAAACATGGTTTATCCTAGGCCTGGGAACATCAGTAAATCTCATTGTGCTATTGTTGATAAAGCGTCAAGGGCAGCAAACACGACAGCCAATCTATATGGTCTTTATCAATTTTAAAACTGCCTTTGACTCAGTGTCAAGAGAACTCCTGTTTGAGAAACTGGAAAAAGCAGATTGTCCTCCACATTTATTAGCCTTAAATTTACAATTCTATTCTGGCACCTCAATCCAGATTACACTAAGCCAAGAGTGACAGCTCTCACATCCAATTAAAACACACTAGTGTCTTAAGCAGGGCCGTATCTTGGCAGCAACACTATTTAACTTCTTTATACACTATGGGGGTAATTCATAGATTTCAGCGCACGCGAGCAGCGCAGAGAGGGATCGTGCGCCAGCGCGTGCCAGCCGTGTGCGCTAAACAGCATTCTGGCGCACCGCGTATTCATGGAATTCCCAAGGCAAAAAGAGCCCTGGCGCAGAGAACATCCCGCAACGCCAGTTACGCCCCCAAGAACGCCCCTTGCACAAGGAAAAGCCATCAAAATCCCCAATCAAGCGCAAAAGGCTGCGCTAACCCTGGACCAGCTTACAGGTCCGCTACACAGCAAACGCAGAGTGGGGAACGTGTATTCCTGGGGTGCGCTGGAATTATCACACGCGGTAGGGCCTGTTCGAGTGGGGTATGTGTATTACTGGGGTTCGCGGGGAGTTTTACACACAGTAGGGCCTGTGCGAGCGGGGTACGTGTATTGCTGGGTTTTGCGGGGAGTTTCACACGCGGTAGGGCCTGTGCGAGTGGGGTACGTGTATTACTGGGGTTTGCGGGGAGTTTCACACGCGATAGGCCTGTGCGAGCAGCCTACATGTATTTGGGGGGTACGCGGGGAGTTTCACATGCAGTAGGCCCTGTGCGAGCGTGGTACGTGGATTTCGGGGGTGCACAGGAAGTTTCACACGCGATTGGCTCTGTGCGAGCGGGGCACGTGTATTTCGGGGGTGCGTGGAGAGTTTCACACGCTATTGGGCCTGTGCGAGCAGGCTGTGTGTATTTGGGGGTTACGTGGGGAGTTTCACACGCGGTAGGCCCTGTGCGAGCAGGGTACGTGGATTTCGGGGGTGCACGGAAAGTTTCGCACACGATTGGGCCTGTGCGAGCAGGCTACGTGTATTTGGGGGTTACGCTGGGAGTTTCACACGCGGTAGGCCCTGTGCGAGCAGGGTACGTGGATTTCGGGGGTGCGCGGGAAGTTTCACACGTGATTGGCCCTGTGCGAGCGGGGTACGTGTATTTCGGGGGTGCGCGGGAAGTTTCACACGCGATTGGCCCTGTGCGAGCATGGGTACGTGTATTACGGGAGTGCTCGGGAAGTTTCACACGCAATTTCGCTGTCAGAGCGGGGTACGTGTATCCAATGGGGTGTGCGGGGAGTCCCACACATAAATTGGCAGTGTAGGTCCTCCCAGGTGTTACCTCTACCCCCTCCATGGGCCCTGCAGGCAGCCCACACCACAGGGGACTACCCTGCACTCCTGGTCATGTCCCGCAGGCAGCCCATCCACCATGGGCATGCCCCCCAGCCTTGCACTAGTGATCACCAACTCATGTCCCCCTGAACCCTCACCCCCCAACAGTGAGGGGCACCTGCCAGCAGGCCCCCATTCATGTCCTACTCATGTCCCCCTGCACACCCACTCCCAGCAGTGAGGGGCACCTGCCAGCAGGCCCCCATTCATGTCCCACTCATGTCCTCCTGCACCCCCACCCCGCAGCAGTGAGGAGCACCTGCCAGCAGGCCCCCACTCATGTCCCCCTGCAACCCCACCCCCCCAGCAGTGAAGGGCAACTGCCAGCAGGCCCCCATTCATGTCCCACTCATGTCCCCCTGCACCCCCACCCCTCAGCAGTGAGGGGCACCTGCCAGCAGACCCCCATTCATGTCCCACTCATGTCCCCCTGCTCCCCCACCCCCCAGCAGTGAGGGGCACCTACCAGCAGGCCCCCACTCATGTCTCCCTGCACCCCACCCCCCAGCAGTGAGGGGCACCTGCCAGCAGGCCCCTATTCATGTCCCACTCATGTCCCCCTTCACCCCATCACCCCCCAGCAGTGAGGGGCACCTACCAGCAGGCCCCCACTCATGTCCCCTGCAACCCCACCCCCAGCAGTGGGGGGCACCTGCCAGCAGGCCCCCATTCATGTCCCACTCATATCCCCCTGCACCCCCACCCCCCACAGTGAGGGGCACCTGCCAGCAAGCCCCCACTCATGCCCCCCCTACATGACATAAAGATGCACAATCATGGCCCACTTCTACACCAAAATACCACAGCACGCCACCACAGTCTTGAGACGCAATGATTTCCCAATCCACCCCACACTGACATGCCTATCTAAAGACACAAACCAAAAGTCAACTATCTACATCAACACATGTCCGTCACACACACACACTGGTTGGCATTGATTGTGTAAACCCACATTTTCACATGCATGAACCCAATGAGTGAATCACACACATGGAAGTAAAATATCAAAATGTATTATGGACAAAAATAAAGCAATGAAATGAAAACATAAAAAAATAGCAAACATGAAATGAAAAGCATGTCCAAAAGATGAGTAAATGAAAAGTATAACCAATCCAAAGAAATCCAAAAGAAAAATAGTCCAAACTCTCCCTCCACCAAAGCAAATCCAAAGGAAACGTAAAAAGAAAAATCCATTAATCCATGGTGAAATCCAAAGAAAAAGTTCAAATTAATCCATTGTCCAACTATGTACAATCCATTGTAAAAAAAAAAAGAATCCATTAATCCATGTTGAAATCCAAATGAAAATTTCAAATAAATCCATTGTCCAACTATGTACAATCCATTGTCAAAGGTCCATGAGCCCAACGAAAGAAATGAAACCTACCTAAGAAACTACCCAAGAAAAAAACTATATACAAATGTGTGGGGCATAGTCCAATCACCCCAAATCAAAGGAAAAGGAAAATGAAACCTAACACTAAAAACTATTTACAATGGCGGCGGGCTAGTCCGACGGCTCACTTTTCGATTTCCCGGGCCAGGGCATCATCGAACTGGCCCCGAGGGTTCGCAGGGACGATAACATGGTGACCTCCAACTCCCTGCGAATTGCCTCGAGGCACTCGGCCCGCTTCAGTGCCCTCTGCATGGAGTTCTCCGCCTTGACCATTGTGAGCCGTGCCTCTTCCGCCCAGTGCTGCTCCGCATCTATGGCAAGGGCCAACCGCTGCCACACGGAAGACACTTGTATCCTGGGTCTTTCTGCCCTCTGGCCGATGCCTGCCCCTCCGATGTCGATGGCCCCTTGCCATCATGGCTCCCACCTTGTTGCTGCTGCTGCTGTGCCTGTGCCCCTGCTCTTGCTGCATGCGCGTCCTCCTCTAGCTGGGGTGCAGTTGTCGTGGTGGCTACCCCTGCTGGACGTCCGACTCCCGACTGTGGCAGGGATGTGTCCCCCACCAGCCTGGCCACTGGGTCAGAGGCAGCTCCACAGGGTACCCAGTTGATACATGGGTGGGAAGATGGCATGGAGGACGACTGGCGCATAGGGTGTTCAGGTGAGGAGGGGGTCAGAACAAGGTTGAGCAAACGAAGGAATCCAGCCCTGGTGACCAGTCCCAGTAGGTCAATGCGGTCAATGAGGCATTCGAGATGACGTGCAGTGTCTTCACGAAAACACTGCAGGTCACCTCGCATGCCCTGTTGACGCAACACCATCCCACTCCGGACAGGCTCAACCCGGTCCCGGATAGCCACGTCCGCAGGGAGAGGAAGGCCAGTTGTTGTAAGCGGATCCCCTCCCTGAAAACGGGTCTGGACGTAGGCATCCCTGCTGGTGCGGGATGATGCAGTCACAGGATCGGGGACAGGATTACACACAGACACCTCCGCGGCGGCCTGTGCTGCCTCCTGTCCCTGCCCCTGCACTGCACCACTAGCACCAGTGGAATCCCCACCTCCAGACCCCATGTGTGTCCCTTCCACGGCCTCCTCCTCCACCAAACCCCCCACCAACCTGGATGACTCCGTGCCATCTTCCTCCGTCGGACCCTGTGGGGTCTCAGCTGCCCCTTCTGCTGCCGAGGAGTCCACCTCCAACCTCTGCCTCTTGGACCTACCCTCGGCAGCTGCGGCCTGGGATGCGGCACCAGATTCCTCACTCCCCGACAAGATGGCAACCTGGGAGGGGAGCCGAGCCTTGCGTCTCCGGCTGGTGGTGTGATCCCTGCTGCTTTGCTCCATAGCACCCTCTCCGCCCTCTTCATCAGTTGATGCTGCAGACAGGGAGAGATAGAACACAGGCATCAGGGCACTGGACAATGGACTGATACACACATGACATTTGTACATGAGTGTCAGTGTCAAACTTCAGACATGGCATCACACTCCCCAACACACATGTCATTTCAACTCACACACGAGCAATTCAACAGCATTATTGCATAAGGCAGCACCATCCATACACAAACAACAGCACGAGCAGCCGAAGGTGAGCCTGATGTCACATGAAACACTGGGAGTGCACAACACATGCACACAGGCCACCACACTTACATGCATGTGTACATCTCCACCAACTGTCGCAGTGATGAGATCGCCATCCATGTCACACCTGCCATTCAGCATTCTACATGTCAGTGTCACATGCATCCAGTTGCATCACAGTTGCACACTTGTCAAATACATACACATGCACATGTACACAGTGCAGATACATGCAGCTGGAACCACCATCCATGTGTGACACCACAACCATGCCAACGTACATACACAGTAATTTAAACATGTGTGCTCCCACACCTGCATTTGGCCTGCATGCTTACCAACACATACACCATCCATGTGTCTCACACATGAGAGGACTCACATGTGTCAGCCTCACGCCCCTGTACATATGTGCAACCTGCACACTACTGGCACACCACAACATGCACAGCGTCCAATCAGTATGCATGTACACTTACCGCTCGACTCCAGATGGGTCTGCCTCTCAAGGACCTGGACGTGGAGCGCTGGGCGTGTGCGTTCCAGGACCCTCATTTGGTGGTCCGACAGGTGGCCCCGGCGCCCCTTGGCATCAGCTGCCTTCAAGAGGCGCTGGTCCTTGTCGAGGGTCCTGGACCTGAAGTCCTCCCAGCGGTTCCGGACATGTTTGATGTTGCGGATTGCCACCCCCTCCTCGTTGATGGCAGTCACGATGTCCATCCAGATCCTGGTCCATCCTTCATTGTCGGCGTGCAATCTTCCAAAGAGGGCATCATACTGCCCCAGGACTTGCTCCACCAGGACACCAACTTCCCTGGCACTGAATCTGGTGGCCCTCTGCCTCTCTGGCTGGGGTTGCTAGTGGTGTCAGATGATGTTGTGCCCGACATGGCAACCCCAGAGGCACGTGTGGGTGGGCAACTGGGTCCTGGGGCTGGGCTGTGGAGCGATGTTATCTCAGTCGGGAGTCTTCAGTTCCAGCAGGGGTGGTCACAGCAACTGCACCCCTGGCTGACGTGCAGGCAGCAAATAGCAAGGCACGTGGGCAGCAGGCAGTCAGGCAGCAGCAGATGGCAGGTGGGAGCGTGCTCGGGGTTCTGGGGGCAGGAAAATGGCCTTTTGGGTAGGAGCATGGTCTTCCGTGTGTATTCGCGTGGCCAGCTTGATACGGAGTGATTTGGCACGTGAACAAATTGCACGTCACCGTGTAATTCGAGGAAAGGCCCTTAGCACGTAAGCGCGTCACTGACGTTAGGCACGCAGGCGTTGCCCACAACACGGGAGCATAGAGAATCAGCACGTGAGAAAACTGCACGTCACCATGCTATTGGAGGACAGGGCCTTAGCGCGTAAGCGTGTAAGTGACGTTTCACTTGTTGGCTGGCTTAAAAGGTATGATTATCACGCTATTTCCTTGTACGTGCTTTTTGTGGAGAGCGAGCGGGTGTATCGGTTCACATGCGATTACTTCACAACGTTTCCAGTTCGTACTCCCTGTTTCCTCAGACTGCATTCTTTTCTTCTTTTGGCGGGGGTGTTGCCTACGCACACACGCGCATCTTTTGCACGTTCTTTTTCAAGGCAAACGGTGAGTCGCGCACGTATTTTCCAACTGTGGTTGCTCCGTGTGTCGCGTACCCCTTCAGAGGTCATTGTAGGCTGCGTGTAACACGCGTATGCTTATTTTTGTGTTTCTAGATGCCACAGCGTAGTGTGGGTTTATTTTTCCACGCACATGGTCTACCAGGGGTTGCGTGGACATGTGCTTTTGTTTTTGGGGTGCCTGTGCATTGCGTGACCCGTCATCTTTCCCCAGGGGTCACATACAGCCTTGCTAGAGCACTAGGGTATGAATTCCATCTAGTACCTTACCCCTTTCACCCCAATTGTCCAGGGCAATTGTTTACTGCAACTCCCATACGCACAACAACATCAGTGCCATGGTTGGGAGGCACCAAGCAGTAAGGGAGGCAAAGGTGGCTGATCTCAAAGAGGTGGGCGTGGTGGGCGCGGTAGGGGATGTGGCCAGGATTTGCAGGGTGCTCCTAGAGCCCCGTGTGTGGAGGACCAATCGGGGCCCCCTATGCCCCCCCAATGGTTGTGTGAAACGTAGCTGACACCATCCCAGCTCAGCCCTTGTTGGATCGGCCCATTTTGGCACCTGAACCGGCACAGGATGACTCCCAGGCTGACTTCCAGGTCAGCAAGTCTAAGCCACGTGTAGCGGTGCAAGTTGCTGTCACCAGGCCACGTGGATCTGGGGCAGCAATGTCATCTACTGCCCCAAGGAGGCAGGGTGGGGAGGCTGCAGGGGCAGCTGCAGCTCTATCCACCCCAGCTCTGAGTCTCCCAGCCGGGACAGTGCCGGTCCAGGTCCATCAAACCGACGTTGGCCCTGCCAACATCACCCTGCAGCCAGTGCCTGCACCAAGACATATTGTCATTGTGCATTCGCACACTTCTAGTACCCAGTCCACCTGCGCTTCTGTCCCTACTGACCAGAGCGGCGTAAGCCTCTCAAGATCCGCACCACCTTTGAAAAAGAAGAAGAAGGGTGCTCTGGCACTACAGGCTGAGATCCCAGACACGGCTACACACTCCGGCACGTCAAGGAAGCCTAGCTTTAATGACACCAAACTTGATGCACTTGTGGCCTATGTGTCGGCACATAGCTGCAAAATGGTGGTGACTACAGGGTGCAAGTCCACACCTGGTCAACGTAGGGCACACTGGCAGACCATCGCGGACCACATTAGTGCCCTTGGATTTGTGAGGCGCACAGCTGATGATTGCTACAGGCAGTGGAATGACCTGAAACGCAGAGCAAATAACAAGCTGGCCTCAAATCATGCCTCTACTCTGGTGACTGGCGGGGGGTCTCCACCAGACGACAACCAACTCACTGAACATGAGTCTGTTGCTGGAACCTTCATCACAGAGGAACAGATCCAAGGCGTGGGAGACCTACCAGATTACGACGCATTGTCCGGTGAGTGCCCATGCATGTGTGTGTAATCCATGTGTATGTTGTTTGGATGATGGGTTCTGATTGAGTGCCAGGTGAAGGTGTGTACTCCTGTGTGGTATGGGTCACCCATTTGCTTCCTCCAAAACATTCACCGGCCTTGTATTTGGATATGACAGTATCCCTTCTGCCCACAGTAGCCAATTAGCGCCACATTACTGCAGTTTCCCTTGAACTGTCATCTTGCAACAACATTGCTCTGAATTTTTCAGTGTTCCTTCCGGCTGATTGTTTCAATTCTCCCATTTTTGCAACGCATTTTTCAGCCCTAATGCCACATATGTCACATGCTTCTGTCATTGATTACACCCCACATTGGCCCACATTTGTTGCCTTGTTATGTGAATGATTAGACCATTCAGGCTGATTGAGTATTGGCCTGCTCACATTAATTTTTGGGGCCTGTTTGAATGTGGAACATGATAGTTGTTTCCGGTCATGTTGAAGTGACCAACCATTGATGTGTACATCTGCTTGCGATCACTGTATTATTGTACACTGGATGTGTTGCAGTGTGTGGCACATGCGTATTTTATCACACTATTTGGCATTTTTCATCTCATCATGTCCATCTCACATGGATGGGTGACAGTACTCATTCACTGACATATGGCTGTACTTGTCAAATGTACCATGGCTAGGCTACATGCCATCTGTGTCCTGGCATGTGTCATGTATGTGTATTGGACATGCCACTCACTCAGGCTAATGTGTGATGCCAGTGCTACCCAGCATGCAGAAAATGTGTTGCTTTTCCATCTTGGTGCCCGCAGTGTCTGCTTTTTGCCTCCCCTTCCAAATCATTGACAGTGCATGCATGCCAGGGTCATTGTCATGTGGGACATGTGCAAATCATGTACTGGATCTCTGGCTTGTCAGGCCTATGTGTGTGCTATGGTGCTCATGCCTGTTTCCATTTGTTGTCTTTCATGTTTTTGCAGATGATGATGCACTTGATGCTGTTGAGGTTGAGGAGATGGTGCAGACCCAGGAGGAATCTCAGGCACGACCGGGCACCAGTGGAGGACGTGGTGTGGTGGTGGGTGAAAACCCAATCTTATTGCAGACCATACTGTCCAGGGGTGTCTCTGGTTGCACCTCCCCAGACCTCTATGATTCAGGTGCTGAATCGGATGATGAGACTTATGTGCTGTCGCAGGTGAGTGTTTCTGGCAGGGATTCTGTTCTGTCCAACCCACCTGCACCAGGGGTAGAACCCTCTATGGGGATGTCAGTGTTGGTAAGTCCGCCTTTGGCGGTTACGGGTGCAGGGTCACACTCCACAACATCTGATCCTGTTCCTGGGCCAGCAGATCAGAGGGGGAATGGAGTCCTGCAGCCTCAGGCAGTGCCGGCACAGCAAGGTGCAGATCGCCTTGCCCCAAACAGGTGTGGTGCCGCCGACGCGGTGGCCGTACGCCACCAGGCAATACTGTATGGGAAAACTCCATGTACGGTATAGCAGCACAACGGGGAGCATCAGTTGAAATGATGGCTCAGGCAATGGAGAGAATGGCCACTTCCATTCTCCCCCCTGAAAGGCAGATGGAGCAACAACAGCAGGCAACAGACTCCATTTGCCAATCACACAGGGAAGACATGTTGGTGTCCAACAGGGACCGACGGGCAGCACTGGAGACTCTGCGGGAAGCCATTTCTGTAGAGTCACAGGGCCACAGGGAAGCCCAGAGGTTAGAACTCCAGTTCCTCAGGCAGACTCTAAGTGAACTTGAGGCTTCCCGAAATTTAAGGTCAAGACAGCAGCTGGAGCAGCTCACACGTTCGCTCTCAGCTGAGCTGCAGGCAACCCGGGAGGAGATCCGGGCATCACGCGAGGCCCTGCGTGCAGAAATGCAGGCAACCCGTGAGGTGCTACATGGGGATCTCCGCACTATCATCCTCCAGAATCAGACCTTCAACACCCGCATGCTTGCTGCCATGGTGGACCATACCAGGGCTTTACGTGGGCTGCCTCCCATAGCACCACCACCTCCTGATGCAGAAGCAGAGGGTGAAGAGAGCGACAGCAGCAGTTCTCCCACAATAGCGTAGCCGTGCAGGCCATGAGCCCATGGAGGTATTTTTTTTTCGCAACATCCAACAGGTGGGTGTTGGTGTGCACCCTGTCCTCGAACCTCCTGGGTGGCCTGCCCCCCATGGCCCCCACATGGCCATTTTTTATTTTTTTTACAGTGTTTCCTTGTGTGGCTCCCGTGGGCATCCACTGTGTATTCCAGCTGGGCACATGCAGGCTTGTCCTGTCTTTGGGTTAGATGCTTGGGTTCCTGACACACACACCCCTCCTGCTTCCCTTTCCATGGGCTTGCAAAGGGTATGACCAAGTGACAGTGACTTACACAGTGACATTGGGCTCCCATGAGCTGTGTGGGCAGTCTGTAGTCAAAACTGTGTGTACATCCCTAGTGGGGATTGTTGCTGTATTGAACACTGCATGGTGTATTGATATGTGCTTGTGCATCCATGTCTTCCTCCTTATTCATAGGTACCTTCTTCATGTCTTCACAAGGCCGTCTCCTTTGCGGATGCAGTTCATGTTGTATGCAGTATACTGACACATTTGCCTGACGTCAACACTCTGCAGTTGGAAGGGGTGGATGTGCTGGCTTATTCAGGTTGTAAAACTTGCACTACTTTGATTTGGTACTGTCATAGTTTGGCAATGTTTCATCCTGTGTTGCTGTATTGTGTTGCTGGTAAGTATTTTGCTGTTTGTTATTGATTACTGGGAGCATATTTGTGGCCTGTTTCCATTTGGGACAGTGCACTTTGTGACACTTTTTTCATGTGTTGTGCATTCCTTTGTTTGCTTTCACATTGCATGACATGCCATGCCATGGTGTGTTGGGGTAGCGGAGATGGGGAGGTGTTGGGTGACATGGCGCTGTTTTCATGTTCTATTTTGCAAGGGGGTAGTCATACATGCAGCATAAATGTGTGTCTTTTTGTGACACAGCATTGGTTGTCTTTAGATAGGTAGGGATGCACACAATGTAACACTTCCAGGTGACCAATCTCAGGCTGGTATGGTTGTGACAGTTGACTGTCCCTTATGTCATCATCATTGATTGTCAGCTGGTATGTGCCAGGGCTGTGTGCACTCCACAGGGGTGTGATTTTAGGTAAAGTAATTAGCCACCAGCTGCGTACGGGCTGCCTCACCATGTGCCCTTTTCCCTCCCATGCGCAGCGGCCGAGCATGTGGTTGGGGATGTGGGGGCACCACCATGTCCACCGGCAGGCCCCGGCGGGTTGCAACGTTGTGCAGGACACATGCTGCCACTATGATCCTGCACACTACTGGGGGCGCGTATGGCAGCTGCCCACCAGAGCGGTCAAGGGAGCGAAAGCGTGACTTGAGCACTCCGAATGTGCGCTCCACCATGCCCCGGGTTGGAATATGGGCTGTGTTGTATCTTACCTCGGGTGGTGTGGTGGGGTCCGAATTGGCATCATCATGTGGGTGCTCAGAGGGTAGGCACTGTCCCCTGGGGAGGTGATGATGGGTATCATTAGTGGGGTTGTGACATTACTCTTTATCTGACATGCATGCATGTGCAGAGGCATTTATACTCACCAAGCAGCAATGTATCGCCATGCCACCCAGCTTCTAGGTCCCGGTTTAGGGTTGACATTCTGAAAATGAAACTGTCATGGGTGGACCCTGGATAATTGGCATATACTGAGGTGATGATTCTCTTGGCATCACATACTACCTGCACGTTGATGGAATGCCAGTGCTTGTGGTTTCTATAGGTGTGCTCAGTTGCCCTGGGAGGACGTAGAGCCACATGGGTGCAATCAATGGCACCTAGCACTTTGGGGAAATGTGCCACCCTGTTAAATCCTGGACGGCAGCCTGCCTTTCTGCAGGTGTTCTGGGCAGGTATATGTGCCTGCAGACTGATGGGCGTGCAGTCATGATGGCCAACACCTGGTGTAGGCAGCGTGACTGCGTGGCCTGTGACACCCCCCCACTATGGCACTTGTCTGCTGAAATGAACCAGTGGCCAAGAAGTGCAGTACATTGAGCACCTTTTCCAAGGGGCTCAGTGCTTGGGAGCACAGGGTGGGTGATGTGAGGTCATCCTCCCACTCACTCACCAGGTCGAGTATTATGTGAGGTGGAAACCTGTACCTCCCATACACCTGGTCATCAGGCATCCCAAAAAGGCTGATCCTGGGTGTAAAAATTCTGGCCCTGACTATCCTCCTCCTCCTCCTCCTGCGGTGTCCCACGACCACTGCTGCGAGGAACGGTATATTCATCGTAGCGTCTGTGCTTGTTTGTTGTTTGCGTGCACTTTTATGCTCCACGGGTCCGCGTACACCTGCTTCCTGCTGGCGTACGTGTTTCCGGATTAGCGCATCTTTTTTGGCGCACGCATTTCACCCAGTTCGATTCAATGAATACGTGGTGTAGGCGCGCGTGTGGGTGCGCCACGCAGGATTTTAGCGCACATCCCAGTATTTACACGTACAAAGACTTCCATGAATCGATGTGTGCGGCTTTTGCACACTTGCACTGCGATTTTCGCACTTGCACTGCGATTCGCACGCTTTCGCACGCTTGCGTGGAGATTTTCTGTGCACATAAATTCCATGAATCGGCCTGTATATTGGGAAATCACTGAATAAAGTAATATCAGATCCTCCGAGACTAGGTCTAAATCCCATTCCGTGGCTATTATACGCTATGATTTGGTTCTAATATCTAACACCCCGATTGGGATGCAAAAATGACTATCCGCCTTAAAAATCTATGCCCTAAAGAATCAGCTATCGATTAACCTCGAGAAAAGTAAAATCTTAATTTGTGGAGAAGCTAAACGCAAACAAAAGCAGAATTTTTATATCAAAGCTGTATAATAGCCCTCCTGATATAGTTAACGAATATTGTTATCTAGGGCTAAATATGAATAACATCTCTTCTGATCTCCCTTATCATTTAGAGCTAAAGAAAAAAATGCAAACACCAATATCGCAAGCCAGGCTGACCCATAAATAATCATTAAGTTCTACTATAAGCTGCTAATAACTTACTTTAAACAGAAAGTAGTTTCTATAGTAACATTTGGTGCTGAGAGCAGAGTTTACATAGGAATAAACTTTTGGACCAGACTAGAAGGACAATTTTGGAGAAAAGTCCTATCCCTCCCTTTGAGCCATCCTATGGGGATTATAATGTATCAGATGGGACTATTATCACTTCACATCATCGTGGTATATAAATTACTAACATTATATAAGAAATGTTTGACTGTTCGTCCCTCGAAGACCTTGTTATCTAGTGTGTCTTATCTGGTCACCCCTGATATAGATAATTTATTGACACCTTGGATGAGCCTACCACTTGACTGCATGGAAGCTGCTGGCATATCAATCGATTTGCTGATCAATTATCTAAAAAGATCTAAAACCAAATTATGATGGTATGATTGGCAGACGACTTCGGAGTTATGCCTAAAATACCAATGTTTTAAAGAAGGTAGCTTTGTTTTGAAACCATTGAATCAGACTGAATT
The DNA here is from genome assembly GCF_040938575.1 of Ambystoma mexicanum. NCBI lineage: Eukaryota > Metazoa > Chordata > Amphibia > Caudata > Ambystomatidae > Ambystoma > Ambystoma mexicanum. The sequence continues at coordinate 822,442,744 of NC_090939.1, forward strand.
GTACCTGATAAAATTTCCAAACCCAAAATACAGAAATATATTCTGAATGATGAGATTAAACCAATGGCCCACTAGAGACCTACTTGGCACAAGAGCTAATGCACCTTTTATTCGTAGGACGTGTAGATATTGTAAAAAATGTCTAGTCTTAGAAACGTAAACACACATATTGGTATATTGTCCAGCCCTGCTTGATTTAAGAAAACTGTATCTCCAATATTTGTTTGCAGATCGTAAAGTTTTAACTCCTGAAGAATTGTGGTGCTCAATTTTTAGCAGCCAACGTGTATCTGTTACCTTAGCTGCAATTACATTTTTAGAACTACCTGCTTTGGCGCTAATAATATAACCAATTTAACGAATGAGAATTGTTTTAAAAGCAAATAATGATTTTAGCATACCTTATTAAGCTGTATTTGTCAAATAAGTGTTTTACTGACATTTTTAAGTTTGTAAATGTTGTATGATGGAATTTTGAATGTAATCAATATTGTTGTATATTTTGAAAGGTTGAACTATCAAACAACCATATAAATAAAAAATAAAACAAATAAAAATGATTTAATCAAATGATCTCTGAAAAGGAAATCAGAGTAAACTGGGGCAGATCTCCCAGCTCTTGAAGACAAGGTAGCAATACTTAGAGATGGATGATGATGCAGAATATACTCGAACATTAATAATCAAACTGACTCAGGAAGTTGGCAAAGTTCAACTGTTTTAATGTCAATTATCTAAAACAGGGAGTTACAACGGACATCATCCGACGTCGCACAGCAATCTCTCAAAGCATTTCATAAAAAACATTACTTTTATACTAAAACTTGTCACCATTGACGTCTACCTGGGTGGCAAGCTACAAAAACCTACTTGGAATGGTGATAGGCTTACAAGGAACATCTAGTTATATGTTCCATACTGGTTAAGGAAGGTGATTGGGTATCTAATATCAGGTGGACAACTAAGCCCGCCTCTAATACAGGTCATAATGAATGTCATCAAATACACAATGTCCCATTGGTTACACAAACTATAGGACTCTCTATTACGTGTCCCTCTATAATTGGTTGGCACTCTTGTACCTGCCTGTAATATTCCACATGCGTAAGCAGCACGTAGTCTGGCACCCAGGTGCTTGGTAGGCTGGTCATAACCATAGCTTCCCACTGATTAGCCCACTATCCATCATCACTCTGCTGTCTGCCATTCAATTAAGGCTTTGAAGATTGGCCTTGAGTTTGTTATTCGTGCCTGGGAATATGAGGGAGTGTAGGCATCCCCTACCTCCCAGTTTCGATTCAGCTCAGTCCAGTGTCTATTTTCATCCATCCACATGACTGCAGACCATGAATTCTGAGCATTTTGCTGTATTAAATGCTATTAAATAAAGAACCGCTGATGTCTTTAGTGTTCCTCCACCTCATCTGAGTAGAAGTTTGTTCTTTTCACACGTTAATTGCAACTTCTGTAAGAACACTCTGACTCGTGGTGGCCTTGGCTTCTTGGTGCTAGGTCAACAAAGCCCTTCTTTGATTCACCTCCATGGGTAAGCTTTCAATTTCCAACTGTGACACACTGAAAAATCTTTTCTGTTTACAGTGTCCAGCCCTGTTAAAGTGCATTAGTGAATATCTGTAGTCCATGCATCCCTATACGTATACGTTGGCACATTGCCGCAATCTACCCACTATATAGCCAGCCTGAAAGAATACTTTTCCCTACTTGAGTTGCTGGAACTGTACACTTGGAAAATGACTTAAGAGTGTCTTCATTATTTTCTGTAGCATAAGCATCTTCATCTTGAGGCCGAAAATGTTGCTCATCTTTAACACCTCCTTTGCTGTTTCTATAGGATGCTTATGTTCTTTTGTTTCTGTGTCTCTTCTCGGTGCGTCAACCCTGCTTCTCTGCAATGTCACCAATATGCACTTTTGCTCGGTTTTCCTACTTCTTCCAGGATTTCATTCAAATGACCATCATATTGTTGTGTATGTATGTATGGTTTTCTCAATGGGAACCTTGCTTCTAGGATTCTCTTTGGTATGGGTATTCTTATGGGTACTGCACGTAGCTTGGGGTGGGGGTACTTGGCTCCAACTTTACACTCCCCCTCTGGGCGATTCATCGACCACTCTCTTATTAGCCATCACATCTAGACATCCTTGTCTGAAGAAAGGCTTCTTTGGGGCCCATATCTTTACAACTCCTTTCAGGCATCCTGCTGATTTCACATGCTTGTCCTTACTCCAAGACATAAAGCATGCATTGTCCATTTAGACTGCAGGAGATGCATTTCCCCACATACTTCTTGTGATTCTTCGGGTACAGGAACTTTGCTCCCTCAGGTGCATGAATACTGGCCTTCACATAGTCTCTGATTTCTTCGTCTGTCAGTTCTTTGATCTTCCACGCTGATTCAACATCAATCATGATCTTCATTCCTACAGCTTCTTTGCAGTCTTCTTGCACTGTGGGATTATTATCCTGATCACACAGAATCCAAGCATCAGCAACACTATCAGGGCTCCAGGAAACTTGAATATATCTGTCATCCATTGCAGAACCCATGAAAAGAGTGATCCAAACCAACTGTCATCAGCAATGTCTTCCACTTCATCTATCATTTGGCCGTGTAACTTCGTCAGCATATCGATGCCCTCCGCCAAGGTGCTATTCTCGTCATCATGAGAAGGCATAAATGTGCAACATGATTTGGCACAAACGCCTCCCTCCATAGCTGAGATCATACGTAAGACATACCTCTTCTGAAGAGTCATCAGTCGTATGGCTCTCAGCTCTTCCTTGATAGCATTGAATCCCTTTATGGTAATGTTGATCGTCTGCAACAATTCCCACCTGGTTATTTGCAACAATTTAGTATTTGCATCCGTCTGGATCCTGGGCATGAAGATTATTGTAAAGATCGATGAAGTCTTACTAAACAGTCTATGCTCATATGGGATGAAATCTGGCTGATAAGTAGTTCTCTCTCTTCACTCGATTCAGGAGCTCAGCAGATCTCTTCTTTCTCAGAAGAGCATCTTCTTTCGGAAATTTGCCAATGTCCAGGTCACTTTTAGGAATCACCAATGCTGGAAAATGGATGTTTACTATAGAACATAGTCCTCCCCTGGATTTGGGCAACTTCATGTAAGCTCTGGATCCACAGGCCCAGTAGTGATCCATTACTGCTGTACCAATGCTCATTCTTGGTGTATCAAAAATTCATCCACAGTTCTGATTTTCTCTAATCTTTCTTGTGCCATTATTTCTGAAACACAGCTTTGCATTTTCCAAAGGTACTATCTGCAAGGGCCCTCTTCTATCTTAGACTCATGTCAGTATTTTTGCCAGTTTCGGCCATAGAGGCTTGCATCTATTCTGTACAATGTCAACAGTTGGTTTGTAAAAGCCAATTATTACCCAGGCTCTGCAGATTCCTACTCCTTCTTCCCATCCATCTGGAGAAAGTACTGATCCCCAAAACCTGCATCTGGCCTCTGTTCTTCCATCGTCAGATGTCCTCTGCAGATTTCCCTGGACTCTCAAGTTTTTTTGTTTACTTCCCATCTGATTCCAGATCCTTTCACTCTAGGTTGTTTGTATCTGATCACATGCTTTTTAGTGTGGGCTCTTAATCTTGTCTTTGTATCTTGCACATACTCATCTTCGTCTGGATCTGTCCATTCTTTTGCCCACACTAGATAGGCTGTTCGGCCCATAAATTGACCTCTTGTCCGGCAGAGTGCAATGTGAGATAGGCAATGTGCCGCCTGAACATCTATTTCAATAGCTATGAATATCTTGGACTTCCCCATGCTATAAGGCAGGAGTGCACATACATAGCATTCCTCCTCTGAAGTTCGTTTGCCTACCTCTTTCATGTGCTGATAACACATGTTGTTTCCCAAATGTGCTGTGCTGTCTAGATAATCATTTAACCCTGAAACAGGGGGGTGTCGGACCCTCCAAAATTTCAATCTTTGCAATAATTTAATGCAGATACAATCAAATCCTTACGAGGGAACACTGAGGCAATAGTACTTTTGTCTCATGAGTAAGTGACCTAGAAATACACAATCATTCTGTAGTATTTGTACAGCTTTTTATTGTTTAGTTGTTATTTTCTTATTTTAAAGCATGTCATCATTCAATCAGTTGTGCCCATAATGCTGAAACATGATGGCTTATGAACACTGTAGTGACCATAACACTGTAATACACTTACAGTAAAAAAGCTCAACACGAAAATTGACCACAACATGACATGGCTTCCAATCTTGTGACTAAACAGTAAGCATACATTATGTGACTTAGATCTCATCAGTGAGTTAACATTTGTTGATGACCAATGATGAAAGGAACGTGTGGGATAGTGTATTAGTTCCACAGTCTGAGTTTATTATTTAATAAGGAGACCTCAATGGAGGTGTACCTATGCCCGGCAGAAGGATGACCTCTTGATAGGTCATTATCTAATAAGGAGACTTCAATGGAGGTACAGCTATGCCCGGCAAAAGGATGACCTCTTGATAGGTCATCCTTCTGCCGGGCATAGCTGCACCTCCATTGAGGTCTCCTTATTAGATAATAAACTCAGACTGTGGAACGTGTATATCAACAGTTCTCCCAACCAGTGCAGGGTAAGCACAAGAATGAAGAGAAAAACAGCAAGAATGATCCGGTTAATGTTGCCATCAGGCACCACCATGGGTGCTCCCAAAGAGAAACTCATTGAAAAAGGAATCAGGATATTGTTCCCTCTTCCAATTGCTGACACAGAAATTCAATTTTGGCATTCTTCGTTTCATTCCAAAAATCTCTGACCAGCACACTTCTGCGGCTCAAGAACAGCAGCTTCTTCACTCTTTGCTTAGCAGCTGCAACAAATATCTCAAATGAACGACAGTCTCTACTGGACATTCTCTGCATCCTTCTTCCTTGTCATCGATCTAGTCTGCACATGTTGAACTTCTCCGATGCTTGCTTCCGAATGGGGTGGGGGTGCAGTGGTCTTCCCGCTGTAGACTTTCACGTCACCAAGGAATATCAAAGCTTGTCTTCCCAAGACTTTCACTGCCGATGGCGTGACGTCTTCCACAATAAATGAACCATTAAATCGTGGCTCGTGCCACTTACGAACAAAGTTCTTGATCAGGACTCGATCACCAGGAAACAGTTTAGGCGATAAATGTTCTTGTGATCCGGTTGCTGTATGGTCTTCAACTATGTTCTGAGACCTGCAACCCGTCCGCTTGAGTTGATCTGAAATGACAGAGATACTTGTAGTCATGCAGGTTAAATATGCACGTAACTCCTCTCCTCACATGTCTGAGCATCACTTTTAGTCCTCGATGGAGGAGTGAGAGGCGTTCTCATTCAACTCCCTGTTACTAGTTCATGGGGTGTAAGATGGTGGTCAGAGCCTGGTTGATTCCTCAACCCATAAAATGCAAGAGGCAGGCAATGCAGCCATCCTTTTTTCAATGTTAGTTTAAGTTTGGCTTTCCTTTCTTTAAGCAGGCCATTGAGCCTCTCACAGATCTCATTTGCTTGGAGGTGATAAGCCAAAGAAAACGTATGCTTTGTACTAAGCAATAAGCTACTTTGTTCAAACACTTCATTGACAAAATGTGGACCATTATCTGACCTTACTAGCTCACAAATTCCCCATCTGGGAAATACTTCTTGAACGAAATATTTCACAGCGTAAGTGGCATCTGGATGTGTACCCGGACAAGCTTCGACTCACCTTGAGAAAGGACACACCACCACTATCATATATCTGTAACCATTACAGACCTGCAGCATATCAACATAATCGATATGTAAATGCTGAAATGGACCATTCGGTCGGGGGATAACACCTTTGACTGTTCACAGCGTGTGCCTACGATGCAATTTACTACATAAAATGCAGCATGTTCTAATAAATTTGGTACAAACCATTCCTTCGCAATAGTTGGTGTGAGACTTTCCCTAGTGATATGCGTGGGGTAGTGCAGCTGTTCCAGCGCTACCCTTAACAAGGCTACAGGCATCAGTTACCAGTCGTTTCCTGTCACCACAATGCTTCTGAAGGGGATAAAGAACCCCCCATCAACGTCCATAGATCTTTTTCATCCTGTGGTGCTTCCCCTTGAACTTCCATCAATTGGGACTTTGACAGATTGTTAAAGCTTTCATTTACAGTCATCATCACCACCATTCTTCCATTTACATCGGTTGTATCAAAGCTCATTATGTCCTTCGAATATGCAGCATTTAACTTAACTGGGAGTTGTAGTGAAAGGGGCCCTTAGGGGTCCCTCGCGATATGGAAACAAGGCAATAACCATACACGAAAAGATGCGCCAGACACAAGATTCAAATTCCCAATGCTAGGGTTTATTGCAAGCACAAATAGTCCCAATTGGCCAACTGTGGTCTCACGCCCCGCGACGTGAGGTTCCTAGACCTCGAGGGACGCAAGAGAGCGAATTACGTACATCAGTTACATATATACAAAATGCATATCATACAATCAGTTATGTCATGTTTAACACCCTCCTTTATTATGTTTCTTTGAACTCGGGATGACGATGGACATTTCCGACGGATATGACAATTATGACACTTTCGATGTCTATTCTAGTAACAATGTGTAATTTAGAAAGTGCGGAGGCATCTTTTAGTTATTGAACAGAACACAGTGGTTCTGTTCTTGGAAGCAAGCTGCACACGGGGGAAGAGCCACATTCCATGCTTTGCTATCTATGAGGTGCTATTCGTGTCCTGGGGGCCGACACGCTCTACAGGGTTTTGCGAAGGGGGGCCGTAGGAAGAGCATAATTCAAGTCTTTAGCTGTTTTATTCTAACATATTCTGCCATCGTACGAGACTGGCTGGCAGCTGTGAAGTGATTAAATGCCCTGCAGCTCTCCCTCAAGGCTACAGAGAGGGAGCGTGGGCATTCCTTTCTGGGCTACTCAGGAGGAGTTTTCAACAAACTCCTCAGTCCCGCGACCTTGCCCTTTCATATTCAGACAACAATGTTAACAGTTGAGCAGAGTAAGCAGAATCCGCAAGAATTGCAAGCTGCAAAGCAGTTTTAGACAGAAAGCAATGAGCAATGGTTAACAAGCAAAATGGCGATTCTTGCTACGTTTAAAATGGCCGCTTGTTGGTCAAGCATAGCAGTCTATATCTCTATAATTTGGTGCACAAGACGGTTGACCTACGGCCATCAAGTTACGTCTGTCATTCAAATGAAGGATATTCACTTTTTCAGATTGACAAACCCTCCTTTTGGCCGTATGCCAAACGTCTTATTCATTCATTGTATCCTCCTCTCATGAGGATAAGTCTGGGGTATCTATGTCTGAACCTTTCATGCTATCATGAGCATCATCTTCATCATTAATGTCTATAGCCATGAATTGTTTTACTGTTTTTCTTTCATCAGTGTCTCTGTTATTCCGGCCATCCGTTTGTTTTCCTCTCGATACCATGTGCATACATCCCTTAGTACATCCATCAGTTATTTCAGTGCAAACTATTGGTAAGCATTGTATGCAACAGCAACATGTTATGAATAGACCAAGTGCCACCATTAGTATCGAAATTAACTTCCATCCCCAAGACCGCAATAATCCCCAAAACCAGGATCCTATCCCCCAACCCCCTTCTTCAGTAGAGAGTGTGGAACTTAGGACATGTAATTTCCGGATTGCTTTAAATATCGTAGGGGAGTAATCATCTATATACACACAGCATGTAGTTTTTACGAGTTTGCAAACTCCCCCATGATCAACTAATATTATATCGAGAGCCATCCTGTTTTCGAGTGCCATTAGTCTTATTCCTTTTTCTTCTAACGTCATATTCAATAAAATATCCGTTGTTGAGTCTATTGTATTTTTTAATATTCTAGACAGTTTTCTTATTCCATCCTCGCTACTCCTTTGAGTTCTACCTTTTGTTCATCTGGCTACTTCTGCTGTCTCCAAGAGGAACACTCCTGGAAACAGTAGACATATGGTAGCATGTACCTCCCCAGTTCCTAGGTAACCATGGTTATGCTTTTTTCCACATATAAAGTAAACAGGGTCCCCTACGTACACGGGTTCTATTTCGTGCTTTAAAACCACTGTGTTCAGGCAGTTGCTAAACGTTCCTACTTTATAGGAACCCTTTTTCTGTAAACATAGGGGAGCAGTTTCGAGGCTGTGATCCACTGTATAGGCAGGGGGCACAGCATCTTTATTCCACTCATCCCTCATTCGAAATGTCATTACTGATGTTTCTTCTGCTGGCGGGGTTGGTCTATTCTGCCCATGTAGTCTATCTAGTCTTGTTGTCTTTCGTGTATTCTTCCTCATGGAATCTGGTGAAAACACGCAAGCTTTGTGGAATATGGAACAACCCACAGGTCTCATGATCACTTGCTCAAATTCATTCATATTGGTCTCATCTAGCTGACCCGTATTACTCTTGTTATATTTCCCAAAGAACATTGCACTCAACGATACTTCACATGAATAAACCAATGGTAATGGTTGTACATACCAGCCTATCCCTTTCCCACCGTGCTGTGGTAAATGGGCACAAACCCAGCAATCTTTTTTCTTTAAAACCGCATGGGTCATGTTCATGATGAGCAACAATGTATTGTTGCTGTATCCTTCTCTATGTCTTTCTTCCATTGGGGGCAAAGTACCAGTGATTACATGAACCGGGCTTTCAGTAGCTGCTTTTGGCAAAAGTGTTTCTAATGGGAGCACGGACTCCAGGAACCATAGTGTAATAGCTGTTATTGTTGGTAGTACCATACTTAAGAAACACAGGACTAATGTCCAAATCAGTACCTTATTCCTTTTAACATGCTTTTTCCCTAAATTTACAGTCTCTAAATCTATCATCTTTTCAGCACGGGTGCAGGAGGAGGCTGAAACCGGTCTTGATTTGTTCTTCATCGTCCTTCTTCTTGCTGGCAAAGTTCGGCGCAAAAATGTCTCTCATTTTTGATGCCAGAAAAGTTCAACGAAACTGTCACAGTTCAATTCTGCCAGCCCTTTCACAGCCTAGATCACCTATCCACTCCGAGCAAGATTAGTTGTGTTTTCTTTTTCCCCCACTGCTCAGACGATTTCTGAACAGTTCTTTATTGATAGAGTACTATGTGCATCCAGCTTGTCCTGCTCTGGCTTAGGACACATGCACTCTGTCATCCTTAGTACTTATGTGCGTCCAGCTTGTCCTGCTGTGGCTCCTGACACATGTACTTTTATAAGCGCACCGAGGAGCCGTGAGTCTTGAATTGTCTGACTTGCACAACTCTCACACTTCTCTCCTCTACGCCCCTGGCTCCTACTCCGTCCGTGAGTGGAACCAAAGGCAAAAGAAAAGCACCAAAGATCTGTGGATTACTTTGCCTGTCGAGGCCGCAAATTATACCGTTTCAATCCTGGTATTGTATGATCCATGAATAGTGCCGTTGCACTTCCAGGATCAGGCTCAGTGTCAGCCTGCGGCACAATGATGGGTAGCGATGAGCACCGTGGCAATGATGTAGTTTCTTGCTTTGGCTTTGGTGCGTTTGCAGAAACTGGTGGGCGCCAAAGGGGTACACGCGTTGTTTCTGCTCGTGTTTGCAATGCAGGGTTTGTGTCGCTCGGCAGTGATGTTGTTTCTGCTGAGCAACGTTGGGGCATTTTTCGCCCTTTCCCCTTACTGGCAGCCTCCTCAGGCTTAGTTTCGAGTTTCACTTCTCGCTTGGACTTTGTTTCGACTTTCACTTCTCGCTCAGGCTGATGCTGTGGTAGTGGACTGGCAACAGTTTCTTTCGTTTCCGAGACCGTTTCCTTTCTCTGGTCGTCGGAGGTTGTCAGCAGTCCTGGGAATCTTTTGGCATGTGTCGCATGGATCCATGCCTTCCGTCCGTCCACTCGAATGGCCGTTTGCGTCGCCAAAAGTACTTGGTAGGGACGTGCCACCTGGGTGCTAATGCTGTCTTTGTAACGCTCACCTGATTCCCGTAGAGGCGCCGGTCTTGACTGGGCGTATACCATATCTTCAAAGGTGATGTGTACCACACGGCTGGCTCTTTGGGCTGGACCTCTGTGCACTGTATGTCTGGCTCGAAGGGTAAGATGTCTGCAGATAGAAAATGTGGGATTAATGAACTGGGTTATTGAATGTCTCTCTCTTCTTCCCTTTCTCTTCTCCTGTAGAACCCCAAAGGTTAACGCTCTCACCTTAGGTAAGTGAACGCCGTGCTCTCCATCTGCCTCGAGGCAGGGTGCTGCAACCAGTTTCTTCACTGGATAAGGGGAGCAGGCCTTTTGACTTCAGAGGACTGCTGTCCGTCGTTTACTGCACGAACGGTAAGTTTCGAGTAATTCTAATGTCTTTAAAGTCTTTAGTAATGATGTCTCTTGTTTTGCAGGGTTCCGGCGATGGCGGATGGCGGGCTGAAGTGAGTTGAAGATGGAGCCCGTGTGATGAATAGAAGCGCCTGGAAGCACGTAAGTAAGCGCTTGTTGCCTGCTTCACGATGCGCTCTAACTGTCTTTTTATTTTGCAGGTGTAAGTTCGGGGCGGCTGCAGGGTGCCGGAATACCCACTGGGTTAGATGTGGAAAGGAGTAATGGCACGTGAGTATTAAAGTTCCCCAATGTCTTTAAACACACCTTGTTTTGTCTTTCAGATGCCGGAATGCAGTGTGAAGACCTCCGGAGCGCACGAAGAGTAGGTAAGCCTTTGTCTTTCAGATGCCGGAATGCAGCGCAAGGCGTTGGTGACAGCCGATGGACCAGGTAAGTGAAGAGCTGTCACTGAAGACCGTAATGCTAACCTGTTCTTTCTTGTCTTTATAGGTGTTGCTGAAGACTGGATTCAGGATGGTAAGCCTTTTTCCTTAGGCCCAGGATCAGATGCAGAAGACACGATGAACGTTCTGCTGCAGAGGATGCAGAATAACGCAAAGCAAGATTCATCCATCGGGTGTGGTTTAAATAGCCTCCTGTAGCGCTTAGGTGTCTCCTTCCACAGCCACGCCTAGGTAAGAAAAGAGTTCCTGCTTTCCAGAAGAGTTCCAGTGTTCTGAATCTAGGGAGTGGCTCCTGCCCCACCCAACAGGAAAAGTAGTTCCAAACAGAAGAGGATCAGAGGCTCAACTGGCAGGCAAGTAAGCAGCATGGTCTGCTGCAGGTAAGTCCACCCAAGCATTATGAGCCCGGCGCTTCCAGCGCTGGGACTGGGCATATTTATGAGCCTGGTGCCACTGGCGCCAGGACTGGGTCCAAAAGGTCCCAATTGGGACTGGTTGGCACTCGGAACCTGGGTTATGGATCTGCTTCCAAGGGAGTTGGGAAAACCCTGACCTTTTGGAAGCAGAGATCATGACAGTACCCCCCCTCAAGGCCCCTCCCAAACCGGGCTTCTCCGGGGGTTTTGGCTTGTCAGGAAATGTTCGGTGAATTCTTTTGATTAGGCGAGGAGCGTGGACATATTCAGCGGGTTCCCAGGATCTCTCTTGGGGGCCGTAGCCTTTCCAGTCAATTAGGTAAAATAGTTTAGATTTGGAGATCTTGGAGTCCAGAATGCTTTTGACTTCAAACTCGAGTTCTCCATCAACTAGGATAGGTTTTGGAGATTTAGTTAGTCGGGTTTGAGGTTGCACGGGTTTTAATAGAGAGACGTGGAAGACCGGATGTATCTTCATGTGCGGGGGCAAGTCCAACTTGACCGCTACTGGGTTTACTATGGTAGTGATGGAATAGGGACCAAGGTATCTTGGGTTGAATGTGCGTGGCCCTTTTAGAGGTAGATATTTGGTGGATAACCAGACTTGATCCCCTACTTGATTTTGAGGGGCTTCCTTCCGATGTTGATCTGCTCCTTTCTTGTATTGTTCTTTAGCCCTTTGAAGGTGAGAAACAGCTTCCTTAAAGGCTTGGGTGATTGTAGAATGCAGGTAGTCTACTGCTGGTGTTTCAAGATCTTGGAGGGGATCCAACTCCGAGGTTCGTGGGTGACTGCCGTACAAAAGAAAAAACGGGGTTTTCCCAGTTCCCGAATGGACAGAGTTATTGTAGGCATATTCGGCTATCCAAAGGATGTCTTTCCAAGTTTTTTCAGTTTGTTGCAGCATGCAGCGTAAATACTGTTCCAGAGTTTGATTGGTCCTCTCGGTTTGTCCGTCGATCTGAGGGTGGTGACTGGTCGATAGTCTCACATCAATTTGAGCCGACCGACAGCAACTTCGCCAAAAATGAGAAATAAATTGACTACCTCGATCTGAAATTAGAACCGAAGGAAAACCGTGCAGTCGGACGATGTTTTCGAGAAATTCTCGGGCCAGAGTTGCTGCTGTTGGCAAGCCTTTGAGCGGAATGAAATGCGCCATCTTGGAGAATAAGTCCACGATTACTAGAATCGTATTGTATCCGGAGCATGGAGGTAGATCGGTGATGAAGTCCATAGAAAGCGTATGCCAAGGGCGAGGTGGGATGTCAATAGGGCGTAAGAGGCCTGCTGGTCTTTCCTTTTGACTCTTGTTTTGGGCGCATACTCCACAGGACATTATAAAGTCTCTGATATCTTTTTTCCAAGACGGCCACCAGAAGTAGCGCTTGATCTTTTCTGAGGTCTTGGCCATACCGGGATGTCCTTCCATTAAAGAATCGTGATAACAAGAGATTACTTTTTTCTGTAAATCTGTGCTGGGTAGGTATAATCGTTCTTGGAAATACAATAAGTTGTCCTTTACTGCAAAGTCCTTTCCCTGCAGATGCCAATTCTGTATGTCTGCTGGAGTTACAAGTTGCCTGGCTTTATCCTTAACTTCCTCTATGGATTCTGTGGCGATTACACCCAGAATTTTTTGTTCGGGAATGATTGGTACAGGTTTAGGGTTGATCAAGTGTTCTTCCACTCCCATCCGAGAAAGGGCATCAGTTTTACCGTTTTTTGTACCAGGTCGATAGGTAATTATGAAGTCAAACTCGGCAAAGAATAATGCCCAACGGAGTTGTCTAGAGGATTGGGCTTTTGCGGTTTTCAAATATTGCAGGTTTCGGTGATCCGTAATCACAGTAACGGTGTCGGGCCCCCAGCAGATAATGCCGCCAAGCCTTAAAGGCAGACTTGATAGCCAGAAGTTCATTGTCAGTAATCGTGTAATTGATTTCAGGAGGCGAGAATTTGCGGGACCAAAATGCCACGGGATGCAACTGATTGGTTACCGGGTCCTTTTGTGATAGAACTACCCCCATGGCAAGGCTTGAAGCATCAGTTTCCACGATGTAGGGGAGTTCGGGGTGAAACCTGCGGTAAAAGTTAGCGAAGCCTAACATGCTTTGCACACCTTTTACGGAGGATGGTGATGGCCATTTGAGAACTGCATCGACCTTCTTTGAATCCATACGCACTCCGCCAGGTGATAATATGAATCCCAAGAATTCAACTTCAGTCACGTTGAAAACACATTTTTCCAATTTAGCGAAAAGTTTGTGTTGAGGACCATTTTCACATGTTTCCGATGTTCAGATTCCGATGAAGAATAAACGAGGATGTCGTCAATGTAAACAACAACACACATATCTATGAGCTCTCTGAGGACATTGTTCATAAAATATTGAAAGGCGGCCAGGGCATTGCAAAGTCCGAAGGGCATGACCTGATATTCAAATAGCCCATACTTGGTGCGGAAGGCCGTCTTCCATTCATCGCCCTCTTTTACTCGTACCAAGTGGTAAGCTCCTCTAAGATCCAGCTTTGTATATATGCATGCTTTTCTGACTTGGTCCAGGAGTTCAGGGATCAAAGGTAACAGATATCTATTCTTAACGGTGATCTGGTTCAGGGAGCGATAATCTATACAAGTTCTAAGGTCTCCTTCCTTTTTTGGAACGAAGAACAAAGCTGAAGAAGCAGGGGACTTGGAAGGACGAATAAACCCATTTGCCAGGTATTGATCCAGGTATTGTCGAAGGTGAAGGTTCTCAGACTCGGTGAGGGCATAAATTCTACTACAAGGAGGAGTAGATCCAGGTATCAGGTTGATCTGGCAGTCATAAGACCTATGAGGAGGTAGAGAGTTAGCCTGATCCTTCCGGAAAACATCTTGGTATTCTAGGTATGCGGGAGGTAACTGGGGAGTCTCTGAAGAAATTGCTGCCAGTGCAACACCAGGTGGAGGGTGACAAGTAGAGACACATTCTGGAAACTGGACCGTTCTTGCTCGCCAATCGATCAGAGGATTGTGTTTCTCTAACCAAGGTATTCCTAGAATAATCTGAAACTGAGGGGCCTTGATCACATCGAACACGATCTTCTCATGGTGTCCATCTTGACTTACTAGCGTCACTTCTTGAGTGATATGCATTACTGGCCCGGAGGCTATCTCCGTACCATCCACCGTAGTAATGACGTCCTTTACAGCCTTGGGACAAAGAGTTAGATTCATCCTCAAAACCATTTCATGATCCACATAATTGCTGATGGCACCGCTGTCGACGTAAGCTTCAATTGCATGTAATCGATCCGGATTATCAGGGCTAATGAGGACCATAGGTATCACGAAATGCGAGGTCACGGAACTGGTTTTCACGCTCGGCAAGAGGACCTCTATTCTTGTCGGGCGAGGTCGTTTCCCTGCTCAGAGTTTGTAACTTTGGTAACTGCAGCTCCTACTGCCTTCTTGGCAGGTTTCACCGGACAGTCTCGAAGAAAGTGCCCTGAGTTTCCGCAATAGAGGCATAATTGCAACTGTTTTCTCCTTTCCCGCTCCTTTTGTGTTAGAGGACCTTTCAGACCCCCTATTTGCATGGGTTCCCCGGAGTCTACTCCTTTGGAAGGAGTTGGCGGTTTGGAAAATACTCGAGCATCAAACTTGGAACGATCGGCCTTCCTGTTCTGCAGTCTGTGATCTATTTGAACGACTAAGTCTATATAGTCCGAACAATCTTGTGGGGGATTCACTACTTGGGCTAACACATCTTTGAGCTCTCCGCGTAGACCTCTATAAAACAGTGTAATCCTTTTGTCCTCAGGCCAGTGAGTTTCCACTATCAGTCTGTTGAAAGACGCAATATAAGCCAAAAGGTCTTGATTACCTTGTCGCAACGAAAGAAGCGCATTGTCCAAGGCCTGCCCCTGTGAATGTCTTGCGAACAGTTTTTCCATACTGAGCTGAAAAGCTTGAAAATCATGGAGGACCGGATCATCTTGATTTACTAGAGGGATCGACCAGTCTGCCGCATTGCCACTAAGGTACGACAGCATGAAAGCTACTTTAGCTTGATCAGTTGGAAAGGCTGCTGGCCGGCATAAGAAATGCAACCGGCACTGATTGATAAATACTGCAAACCTCTTTGGGTCACCAGAAAATCGTTCGGGCGGAGCCAGAGGTACATTCCCAGGTAGGTTGATCTGCACTGGATTCATAGAGGATGTAGAAGGAAGATTTCCCCCAGATGCGGGTAACGGGGTCTGTCCGGCTTGTGACTGTAGCAATTGTCTAGCGAGATCATCTGTTTGCTCCTTGGAAATAATCAGTTCCCTTCTTAGAGCGTTCGTTTCCTGACGGGCTGCATGCACTTCTGCCCTTAGTTCCCCAAGTAACTGGGCTAGCTGGTCGGTATCCGAGGTTTCCATAGCGCCTGGACGGGAGTTTTGTGGTAGGCTTTGCGTTCTGTAACGCTCACCTGATTCCCGTAGAGGCGCCGGTCTTGACTGGGCGTATACCGTATCTTCAAAGGTGATGTGTAACACACGGCTGGCTCTTTGGGCTGGACCTCTGTGCACTGTATGTCTGGCTCGAAGGGTAAGATGTCTGCAGATAGAAAATGTGGGATTAATGAACTGGGTTATTGAATGTCTCTCTCTTCTTCCCTTTCTCTTCTCCTGTAGAACCCCAAAGGTTAACGCTCTCACCTTAGGTAAGTGAACGCCGTGCTCTCCATCTGCCTCGAGGCAGGGTGCTGTAACCAGTTTCTTCACTGGATAAGGGGAGCAGGCCTCTTGACTTCAGTGGACTGCTGTCCGTCGTTTACTGCACGAACGGTAAGTTTCGAGTAATTCTAATGTCTTTAAAGTCTTTAGCAATGATGTCTCTTGTTTTGCAGGGTTCCAGCGATGGCGAATGGCGGGCTGAAGTGAGTTGAAGATGGAGCCCGTGTGATGAATAGAAGCGCCTGGAAGCACGTAAGTAAGCGCTTGTTGCCTGCTTCACGATGCGCTCTAACTGTCTTTTTATTTTGCAGGTACAAGTTCGGGGCGGCTGCAGGGTGCCGGAATACCTACTGGGTTAGATGTGGAAAGGAGTAATGGCACGTGAGTATTAAAGTTCCCCAATGTCTTTAAACACACCTTGTTTTGTCTTTCAGATGCCGGAATGCAGTGTGAAGACCTCCGAAGCGCACGAAGAGTAGGTAAGCCTTTGTCTTTCAGATGCCGGAATGCAGCGCAAGGCGTTGGTGACAGCCGATGGACCAGGTAAGTGAAGAGCTGTCACTGAAGACCGTAATGCTAACCTGTTCTTTCTTGTCTTTATAGGTGTTGCTGAAGACTGGATTCAGGATGGTAATCCTTTTTCCTTAGGCCCAGGATCAGATGCAGAAGACACGATGAGCGTTCTGCTGCAGAGGATGCAAAATAACGCAAAGCAAGATTCATCCATCGGGTGTGGTTTAAATAGCCTCCTGTAGTGCTTAGGTGTCTCCTTCCACAGCCACGCCTAGGTAAGAAAAGAGTTCCTGCTTTCCAGAAGAGTTCCAGTGTTCTGAATCTAGGGAGTGGCTCCTGCCCCACCCAACAGGAAAAGTAGTTCCAAACAGAAGAGGATCAGAGGCTCAACTGGCAGGCAAGTAAGCAGCATGGTCTGCTGCAGGTAAATCCACCCAAGCATTATGAGCCCGGCGCTTCCAGCGCTGGGACTGGGCATATTTATGAGCCTGGTGCCACTGGCGCCAGGACTAGGTCCAAAAGGTCCCAATTGGGACTGGTTGGCACTCGGAACCTGGGTTATGGATCTGCTTCCAAGGGAGTTGGGAAAACCCTGACCTTTTGGAAGCAGAGATCATGACAGTCTTCCATTCAAAGTTCTTTATTAAGACCCAACTTCCAGGCTCCAGCGAGTGCCCCGGTCCGGTGTATCGCACTGGTACCACCTCCTGCACCTGCTGATGAATTAAACGCAACTTCTGCATTAAAAGGCCACAGAACGTGCTTAACATAGGATGCTCGACCTCACATAATCTTTTGGGCTGCGGTGTGCACCATACATTTGCCGGTCTCCCCATTATAATTTCATAAGGGGAGAGCCCAGTTTTAGCCTGCACAGACGTGCGCATGCACAATAGCGCTAGAGGTAATGCATCCACCCTACTCAGCTTGCTCCCAGCACAGATTTTAGCTATCTTTGACTTTAAGATACCGTTATGTCTCTCAACAAGCCCGGCAGAACTGGGATGCCTGGAACTGTGGAATCGTTTCTCTATCTGCAGACCTGCACTGTAGTACTACTGCGCCCACAAAGTGTGGGCCGTTGTCTGACCACAGGACACGGGGCAACCCAAACTGGGAGAAAACTCCTTCAACATTACTTTTGCCGTTGACATGGCAGTACAGTCTTTTAAAGGATATGCCTCCACCCACTTGCTGAACGCACAAATCACCACTAACACATATTTGTAGTTCTGGCACCTTTCCATTTCTATGAAATCAAAATGGATCACCTCAATGGCATAGAGGGTGGACCAAAACTATCTACTGGAGCCACGGTTCCTTTTCCTACATTGTGTTGCAGGCACGTAATACAATTTTGCACTAGCCTTTCTGCATTCTTTTTTATGTGCTCATTTTTCCATACTGTGGATAAATGCTGTACCATCTTCTTCACGCAAATGTGGGTAGGGCTATGCGCCATTGTAACCATTGCGGTTATGTAACAATTTGGCAACATCTAGTCTCTTTGTCCATCCAACATCCCTCCAAATCTAACTCAGCAGAGCCCTCAGCCCACCCCTGAATCTCTTCGGTGGTGGCCTCAGCCTGCATTTCTTTGACTGTGGCAACTCCATTCTCTATCATACAAGATACTTCCTCAGTCTGTACTGTCATCATTTTATTTCCCAAATCTGTGGCTGTTTGCTTCGCAATCCTGTCTGCAAATGTGTTTCCCTCTCCCACTTTACATGTTACTTTTTTATGCGCCTCGCATTTCACTATAGCTAGGCGCTTTGGAAACGTGAGTGCAGACAACAATCGCACAATCAAAGGGCCATGCTGAATCCTGGCCCCATGTGATGTCAAGAAACCCCTCTCAGCCCAGAGTCGGCCAAAGTTATGAACCACGCCAAAGGCGTACAGGCTGTCAGTATAAATATTCACGTTCAAATTCTCAGAGAGTTCACAGGCTCGGGACAGTGCTATTATTTCTGCGGCTTGTGCCGAATTGTAGGGGATTCTTCTGCTTTCTACAACACTCTCTAGGGTAGTAATTGCATATGCGGCCGTTGATGTGCCATCAGGTAATTTAAAACAAGAGCCATCACAAAATAACTCCCCATCTGGCTCTTTCTGTGGGATGTCGCTCAAGTCAATTCTTCCCTTTGTTTCTTCTTCAGTGACCATTAAACAATCATGGGGTGGTGATTCGTTGTCACCAATTTCTGCTATGGGCAGTGGCATTAATTCTGCAGGATTCAATGCGCTACACCTCATAATTTGGATGTGGGGATCAAACAAGATGAGATCATATCTTGTTAGTCTAGCTGAGGTGAGGTGTTGTGTCTGTGTCCTATTTAATAGAACGTCTATAGCATGTGGCACCATCAGAACCTTCCTTCCTTCACAAACATCGTGGTAGTGCGCACGCTACAGGGTCCAGCGCGGAGGAATAATAGCCGCATGGCCTATTTCTTCCACCTTGTTCCTGTGTCAAAACTGCCAATGCACATCCTTCACTCTCACTCACAAATAGTCTAAAGATCTTTTTATAGTTAGGAGTGCCTAAAACTGGCACAGCACACAAAGCAGCTTTCAATTGCTCAAACGCTTTCTGACCTTCCTCATCCCACTGTAAAGGCATCACTGCAACCTTTTTAGTTAACTTTATCATCGGCTTCACAATCAATGCAAAAATACTGATCCACTGCCGACAATAAGAGGCCATGCCTATTACAGCTCTCACTCATTTTTGAGTTTTTGGAATAGGCATACTAGAAATACTTTCTATGCGTTCTGGTGTAATAAGTCATCTATGTACTGCAAGAGTACGCAACCTTCGGGTAATTCTAGCATGTCTAGCTGCTCTTTTAGCGCTCTGTTGTAAATGCTCGGGCTTTCTGTGTATCCTTGTGGAATGCGTGTGAATGTGAATGATCGACCTCCTATAGTGAACGCGAACAGATATCTACTGCTTTTATCCACTGGAATGCTAAAGAACACGTTCTTCAGATCAACTACACTAAAGTATTCTGCAGTGGCCGGTATCATTGTCAGTATTGTTGTGACATCTGGGACCAAAGGGAATTGTGGGTCCACTACTTTGTTCAATGCGCGCAGATCAATTATGAAACGATAGGGTACTTCATTGCTACCTTTCTTGTAAACTGGAAGAATCGGGCTGTTGCACGTACTACCTGCAATTACTTCAACCACCCCCAATCTCACCAGGTCAGTAACAATACTTTTTAATCCCTTCTCACCTTCAACAGAAATTTTATACTGGGGAATTCGTGGTAATGTAACACCTTCTTTCAAAGTTATTTTTGCTGGCTCTATTTTCAAGCATCCTACATCGTTATCATGCATTGCCCACAGACAGGTTGGTACTCTACTTAGCTCTTCTGGTAATGCTTTTGACATAAATTCCGTCACCGGTGCATCGTGAGGAACACCCCATCTGCCTTACAATGTATAACTGCCCCCAATTTTCTCAACAAATTTAATCCTAGCAAGTTCTCCCCACAATTTTCTGTCAGAAGAAATGGACATTGTTCCGTAAATGGTCCTATTGTAATTGGGACAGCTTCAGACATGGGGTTAATTACTGGTGTACCTGCGAACCCTACAGAAACATTCTTTTGCTCCGACAGTGGGATCTCCGGAACCAAGTGATGGTCTATCAAACACTTCTGTGCCCTTGTATCTACAAGGAAACGGTGCTCCTTATTCCCGACTCTCATTTCTACATAGGGTCCTCTCTGATTCACGGGAAGAGACATTGGTTCCGACCCCTGCCGTGGGCTGTCCTATCGCGAAAATACACATCATCCGATGTGTAGTCACCACTGCTGCTATAATACGTGTTTGGCTGTGTATCAAAAATATTCCCATTTCCCCCTCGGTGTCGTCCACTCCGATCATTTCTCTGTTGGCCCTGCCCGCCCTGATTTTGGTTCGAAACACTTTGGTTCAATGCCTGGTTCTGTTGCGCTTGGTTTTGACCATAGGATTGGTTTTGAGTACCTCCATTGGTATATCCCTGCTGCTGCTGCATGCTATTTCAGCTTGGGCCATTTGACCCCTGATGTCCTCTATGAGGCCTTCTCTGGCCAAACCCACCTCTATTCTGTAGGTGCGGGCATTGCGCTCGCCAGTGTCCTTCCTCCTTACAGTACGCACATTGATTTACTCCCAATGACACCCCGTGCATATTATTCAAATTTCCTCTGCCTTGTGCATTTCCTCTACCTCTATTGTATCCAATGACCTGCTGCAGTAACACTCTCGTTTTTAAATGTACTCTATCCTTCACCTCTCTTTCTTTCGCCACATTTACCCTGTTCTCGTAATATTGGGCTATGTGTAATATCTCACTCACCGGTTTTGCTGCCCAGGAACTTTCCGACGTCATTAACATATCTTGAATTGGTGATATTAGTCCCCTCACATAGCCTTTTCCCCGACTCTGTGCTCACATCCTGCCCACTGAAGTCTGTGAATACTCCTTCAAATCTATTCAAATAATCTGTTACTGGCTCATCCATGCCCTGTACACATGTAGTTAATTTGTCCCACTGAATCCTTTTTTCTGGAATTATTTCCCTCAATCTCCGCATTATCCGTTCTGGTAGATCTGCCATGCGGGTTCCCGGATTTTCCCCTACTTTTCTATTCTTGTCCTCCAATAGTAACTCCGCCCATGTGGCGCCAAAAGCCCCCATGTCATCTACCGTCCTCATCTGTTTCGATATATCTGCAGGCAAAATGACTGGGAAAATCAAATCTATATCGCTCATAGTAAGCACTGCTGATCTCAGGGTTGACTCTACTTCCTTGTAGAAACCTGCTGGATTCTTTCTTATATCGGGAATCGTCTGTTTTATAGTATTCACCTCTTGCCTGGAAAAGGGGACATGCACATACTGGGCGGTGAAATGGGCTGGTGTTACCTGCGCTCCTTCTGTACCCGTCGCAGGGATCTCTACTTTTGGTACAAACATGGGCGGAACCTCTCTCATTGGAAATACCCCACTCACGATCCATCTCCCTTCTCTTAGGTTCAATAGTATTCCTAAATCCATTGATAGGCCCGTTTCTCCTGTACTTCGCTCGAATGCTCTCTTGTATACCGCTAGTATTTCAGGTGGGCTGGCCTTATTATTTTTTATATCCTTCTGTATCAAATGTTCAGCCATAGATTGCAGTGCCTTTCTTTTCATTGGCATAGAATATTCGTCAAATATGTCATGTATGATCATTGTTGGGATACTAGGATTCGACACCCACTTTATCGCTTCTCATATACACACTTTCAGCTTGTCGCCCCTCGGTACAGAAGACATTGAATGTCTTCGCTGTATGTATGATTCTACCGTCCCTCTCCCATCTCTTCTAATATCCCAACCCCTGTATCCAGGTGAAGCAAACATTTCGACATACTCATTATCCAACTCATTTTTAAGATCAAAAAGTCCATTCACATGTTCCTTTACTTCTTCATCTTTTATTCTACAACATGCTAATTGGTTCAAATCTAACAATCATTGTGGCGGTAATTTGTCAAGTAACTTTTTCCATTCTCCCACCAAAAATTCCCCCATGCATTCCAACACTACCTGTCTCTCGTTGCTTTTTCGGTACCCATACAATGAGGCCAATGCTGCCGTCCCATCGTTTCCTTCTATGTACATTTCTGCCTCTTGCCGTAATTCAATCTTTCTTTCTTTGCTGATCGCGCTTCGAGTTACCCGTCCAAATCCTGTTCCTTCAGCCCCGCCTCTCGTCTCCCCGGTCTCAATTTCGACTTCAGGAGGGGCGGATGGTGCTGAATCTGTCTCTGGAGCGGGAGGTGCGGATGGGACAAGTGACACAGGTGGCATCTGTGAAGGGCCTTCCTGGGTGCTGGGAAATTTTGTGTCTGCGGTCTGCGCTTGTGGGAGGGCTCGAGCTGTGGGGGGGGCTTGGGTTAATGCTTGCGTGAGGAGAAGTGCTTGGCCTACGGGAGGGGGTACGAGAGCTACTGGTTGGGCCTGTGCAGTCACTACTGGCGTGTTTGGTTTCGATTCTGGTTTTGGGCCTCGACCCGTATTAGTTAGCAAATGTTCCATTAATTCGTCTACTATGTGTAGTTCCTGCTGCAGGTATATTCCTTCTATGTTAATTTGCTCACGTCTCCCTTCCCGTCTTAGACTTGCCGTCCACTCCTCCTCCTCCTTTTCTTCTGCTATCTCAACCTTCGGTTTGTGCCTACGCGCATGCTTCTCTCTACTCCTAAGTCGGAGCATTGCTTCCCTCCTCCAATCTTTGACAGTCTCAAAAGCTGCGGGTTGTGCTTTTTTCCTAATCAGCACCCTTTCTAGGTTATCTATCCTCGCAATCTCAAAGCTACCATTAATCGGCCACTGATGGTCGGGTTGCTTTCTAGTTTGCCTATGCCAAATTTCACAAAATATTATCGCACCCACATAATTTTGCATACATGTCATAAGCCGGCGTTCCCCCAGGCGGTACACTTTGGCCATATTCCAAGGGCTGTCTACCGCAGCTGAAAAGCCCCGCTAAAGTGGACAGTACTCCAGGCATGTTTTTTTTAACCTTCCCCTTTGGTTTGCTAACCTTTACCTGGACGTTTGAATTTGCAAAATCAACACTCTACCAAAAATCAGGTTTTTATTTGAATCGGGGAATGACTCACCTGATAAACAAGTCGCCTGTCCTAACGCAACCTCTCCCAACGTCGTGTCTGCGCTTCTCTGGCCTCTGCCTCACTTCGGGACCCTCGCCTCCTTTGACCTCTGGCCCGGTACGTCAATCAGGGATCAGATGTGTGCAGATCTGCGAAGGAATCTCTCCTCACTTCTACAGGGCGCCCCGTACACCTCTTGATCCCGGCTCGATCGTCCCGTCCTCGCCGTTCTTCCTCATTTACTCCGTTACAACGTATACGATGGGGCAAGTGGGAGAGGGTCCCTATTCGGGCGCCATCTTAAAAGGGGCCCCTAGGGGTCCCTCGCGATATGGATACAAGGCAATAACCATACACGAAAATATGCGCCAGACACAAGGTTCAAATTCCCAATGCTAGGGTTTATCTCAAGCAAAAATAGTCCCAATTGGCCAACTGTGGTCTCACGCCCCGCGACGTGAGTTTCCTAGACCTCGAGGGACGCAAGAGAGCGAATTACGTACATCAGTTACATATATACAAAATGCATATCATACAATCAGTTATGTCATGTTTAACACCCTCCTTTATTAAGTTTCTTTGAACTCGGGATGACGATGGACATTTCCGACGGGTATGACAATCATGACACTTTCGATGTCTATTCTAGTAACAATGTGCAATTTAGAAAGTGCGGAGGCATCTTTTAGTTGTTTAACAGAACACAGTGGTTCTGTTCTTGGAAGCAAGCTGCACACAGGGGAAGAGCCACATTCCATGCTTTGCTATCTATGAGGTGCTATTCGTGTCCTGGGAGCCGACACGCTCTACAGGGTTTTGCGAAGGGGGGCCGTAGGAAGAGCATAATTCAAGCCTTTAGCTGTTTTATTCTAACATATTCTGCCATCGTACGAGACTGGCTGGGGCAGCTGCGAAGTGATTAAATGCCCTGCAGCTCTCCCTCAAGGCTACAGAGAGGGAGCGTGGGCATTCCTTTCTGGGCTACTCATGCGGAGTTTTCAACAAACTCCTCAGTCATCGACCTTGCCCTTTCATATTCAGACAACAATGTTAACAGTTGAGCAGAGTAAGCAGAATTCGCAAGAATTGCAAGCTGCAAAGCAGTTTTAGACAGAAAGCAATGAGCAATGGTTAACAAGCAAAATGGCGATTCTTGCTACGTTTAAAATGGCCACTTATTGGTCAAGCATAGCAGTCAATATCTCTATAATTCGGTGCATAAGACGGTTGACCTACGGCCATCAAGTTACGTCTGTCATTCAAATGAAGGGTATTCACTTTTTCAGATTGACAAACCCTCCTTTTGGCCGTATGCCAAACATCTTATTCATTCATTGTATCCTCCTCTGATGAGGATAAGTCTGGGGTATCTATGTCTGAACCTTTCATGCTATCATGAGCATCATCTTCATCACTAATGTCTATAGCCATGAATTGTTTTACTGTTTTTCTTTCATCAGTGTCTCTGTTATTCCGGCCATCCGTTTGTTTTCCTCTCAATACCATGTGCATACATCCCTTAGTACATCCATCAGTTATTTCAGTGCAAACTATTGGTAAGCATTGTATGCAACAGCAACATGTTATGAATATACCAAGTACCACCATTAGTATCGAAATTAACTTCCATCCCCAAGACCGCAATAATCCCCAAAACCAGGATCCTATCCCCCAACCCCCTTCTTCAGTAGAGAGTGTGGAACTTAGGACATGTAATTTCCGGATTGCTTTAAATATCGTAGGGGAGTAATCATCTATATACACACAGCATGCAGTTTTTACGAGTTTGCAAACTCCCCCATGATCAACTAATATTATATCGAGAGCCATCCTGTTTTGGAGTGCCATTAGTCTTATTCCTTTTTCTTCTAACGTCATATTCAATAAAATATCCGTTGTTGAATCTATTGTATTTTTTAATATTCTAGACAGTTTTCTTATATTGTAGAAATGTTCTATTTGGGACAAGAATGGTATAAATGATTTGGCTATATCTATTGCTATCATTCCATCCTCGCTACTCCTATTTGAATTCTACCTTTTGTTCGTCTGGCTACTTCTGCTGTCTCCAAGAGGAACACTCCTGGAAACAGTAGACCAAGGTAGCATGTACCTCCCCAGTTCCTAGGTAACCATGGATATGTTTTTTCCACATATAAAGTAAACAGGGTCCCCTACGTACACGGGTTCTATTGCATGCTTTAAAACCACTGTGTTCAGGCAGTTGCTAAACGTTCCTACTTTATAGGAACGCTTTTTCTGTAAACATAGGGGAGCAGTTTCGGGGCTGTGATCCACTGTATAGGCAGGGGGCACAGCATCTTTATTCCACTCACCCCTCATTCGAAATGTCATTACTGATGTTTCTTCTGCTGGCGGGGTTGGTCTATTCTGCCCATGTAGTCTATCTAGTCTTGTTGTCTTTCGTGTATTCTTCCTCATGGAATCTGGTGAAAACACGCGAGCTTTGTGGAATATGGAACAACCCACAGGTCTCACGATCACTTCCTCAAATTCATTCATATTGGTCTCATCTAGCTGACCCGTATTACTCTTGTTATATTTCCCAAAGAACATTGCACTCAACGATACTTCACATGAATAAACCAATGGTAATGGTTGTACATACCAGCCTATCCCTTTCCCACCGTGCTGTGGTAAATGGGCACAAAACCAGCAATCTTTTTTCTTTAAAACCGCATGGGTCATGTTCATGATGAGCAACAATGTATTGTTGCTGTATCCTTCTCTATGTCTTTCTTCCATTGGGGCAAAGTACCAGTGATTACATGAACCGGGCTTTCAGTAGCTGCTTTTGGCAAAAGTGTTTCTAATGGGTGCACGGACTCCAGGAACCATAGTGTAATAGCTGTTATTGTTGTAGTACCATACTTAAGAAACACAGGACTAATGTCCAAATCAGTACCTTATTCCATTTACCATGCTTTTTCCCTAAATTTACAGTCTCTAAATCTATCATCTTTTCAGCAGGGGTGCAGGAGGAGGCTGAAACCGGTCTTGATTTATTCTTCATCGTCCTTCTTGCTGGCAAAGTTCGGCGCAAAAATGTCTCTCATTCTTGATGCCAGAAAAGTTCAACGAAAATGTCACAGTTCAATTCTGCCAGCCCTTTCACAGCCTAGATCACCTATCCACTCCGAGCAAGATTAGTTGTGTTTTCTTTTTCTCCCACTGCTCAGACGATTTCTGAACAGTTCTTTATTGATAGAGTACTATGTGCATCCAGCTTGTCCTGCTCTGGCTTAGGACACGTACTTTTATAAGCGCACCGAGGAGCCGTGAGTCTTGAATTGTCCGACTTGCACAACTCTCACACTTCTCTCCTCTACGCCCCTGGCTCCTACTCCGTCCGTGAGTGGAACCAAAGGCAAAAGAAAAGCACCAAAGATCTGTGGATTACTTTGCCTGTCGAGGCCCCAAATTATACCGTTTCACTCCTGGTATTGTATGATCCATGAATAGTGCCGTTGCACTTCCAGGATCAGGCTCAGTGTCAGCCTGCGGCACAATGATGGGTAGCGATGAGCACCGTGGCAATGATGTAGTTTCTTGCTTTGGTGCGTTTGCAGAAACTGGTGGGCGCCAAAGGGGTACACGCGTTGTTTCTGCTCGTGTTTGCAATGCAGGGTTTGTGTCGCTCGGCTGTGATGTTGTTTCTGCTGAGCAACGTTGGGGCATTTTTCGCCCTTTCCCCTTACTGGCAGCCTCCTCAGGCTCTGTTTCGAGTTTCACTTCTCGCTTGGACTTTGTTTCGACTTTCACTTCTCGCTCAGGCTGATGCTGTGGTAGTGGACTGGCAACAGTTTCTTTCGGTTCCGAGACCGTTTCCTTTCTCTGGTCGTCGGAAGTTGTCAGCAGTCCTGGGAATCTTTTGGCATGTGTCGCATGGATCCATGCCTTTTGTTCGTCTACTCGAATGGCCGTTTGCGTCGCCAAAAGTACTTGGTAGGGGCCGCGCCACCTGGGTGCTAATGCTGTCTTCCGCTCAAAGTTCTTTATTAAGACCCAACTTCCAGGCTCCAGCGAGTGCCCCGGTCCGTTGTATCGCACTGGTACTGCCTCCTGCACCTGCTGATGAATTAAACGCAACTTCTGCATTAAAAGGCCACAGTACGTGCTTAACATAGGATGCTCAACCTCTCATAATCTTTTGGGCTGCGTTGTGCACCATACATTTGCCGGTCTCCCCATTATAATTTCATAAGGGGAGAGCCCAGTTTTAGCCTGCACAGACGTGCGCATGCACAATAGCGCTAGAGGTAATGCATCCACCCAACTCAGCTTGCTCCCAGCACAGATTTTAGCTATTTTTGACTTTAAGATACCGTTATGTCTCTCAACAAGCCCGGCAGAACTGGGATGCCTGGAACTGTGGAATCGTTTCTCTATCTGCAGACCTGCACTGTAGTACTACTGCGCCCACAAAGTGTGGGCCGTTATCTGACCACAGGACACGGGGCAACCCAAACTGGGAGAAATACTCCTTCAACATTACTTTTGCCGTTGACATGGCAGTACAGTCTTTTAAAGGATATGCCTCCACCCACTTGCTGAATGCACAAATCACCACTAACACATATTTGTAGTTCTGGCACCTTTCCATTTCTATGAAATCAAAATGGATCACCTCAAATGGCATAGAGGGTGGACCAAAACTATCTACTGGAGTCACGGTTCCTTTCCCTACATTGTGTTGCGGGCACGTAATACAATTCTGCACTAGCCTTTCTGCATTCTTTTTTTATGTGCTCATTTTTCCATACTGTGGATAAATGCTGTACCATCTTCTTCACGCAAATGTGGGTAGGGCTATGCGCCATTGTAACCATTGCGGTTATGTAATAATTTGGCAACATCCAGTTCTTGGACTCTTTGTCCATCCAACATCCCTCCAAATCTAACTCAGCAGAGCCCTCAGCCCACCCCTGAATCTCTTCGGTGGTGGCCTCAGCCTGCATTTCTTTGACTGTGGCAACTCCATTCTCTATCATACAAGATACTTCCTCAGTCTGTACTGTCATCATTTTATTTCCCAAATCTGTGGCTGTTTGCTTCGCAATCCTGTCTGCAAATGCGTTTCCCTCTCTCACTTTACATGTTACTTTTTTATGCGCCTCGCATTTCACTATAGCTAGGCGCTTTGGAAACGTGAGTGTAGACAACAATCGCACAATCAAAGGGCCATGCTGAATCCTGGCCCCATGTGATGTCAAGAAACCCCTCTCAGCCTAGAGTCGGCCAAGGTTATGAACCACGCCAAAGGTGTACTGGCTGCCAGTATAAATATTCACGTTCAAATTCTCAGAGAATTCACAGGCTCGGGTCAGTGCTGTTATTTCTGCGGCTTGTGCCGAATTGTAGGGGATTCTTCTGCTTTCTACAACACTCTCTAGGGTAGTAATTGCATACGCGGCCGTTGATGTGCCATCAGGTAATTTAAAACAAGAGCCGTCACAAAATAACTCCCCATCTGGCTCTTTCTGTGGGATGTCGCTCAAGTCAATTCTTCCCTTTGTTTCTTCTTCAGTGACCATTAAACAATCATGGGGTGGTGATTCGTTGTCACCAATTTCTGCTATGGGCAGTGGCATTAATTCTGCAGGATTCAATGCGGTACACCTCATAATTTGGATGTGGGGGTCAAACAAGATGAGCTCATATCTTGTTAGTCTAGCTGAGGTGAGGTGTTGTGTCTGTGTCCTATTTAATAGAACGTCACATAGCATGTGGCACCATCAGAATTAAAGTGTGCCCCAATACTATTCCTTCCATTTGTTTCAGTGACGCAGCAGCCGCTGCGACGGATCACAAACATCGTGGTAGTGCACGCACTACAGGGTCCAGCGCGGAGGAATAATAGCCGCACAGCCTATTTCTTCCAGCTTGTTCCTGTGTCAAAACCGCCAATGCACATCCTTCACTCTCACTCACAAATAGTCTAAAGATCTTTTTATAGTTAGGAGTGCCTAAAACTGGCACAGCAACCAATGCAGCTTTCAATTGCTCAAACGCTTTCTGACATTCCTCATCCCACTGTAAAGGCATCACTGAATCCTTTTTAGTTAACTTTATCATCGGCTTCACAATTAATGCAAACATACTGATCCACTGCCGACAATAAGAGGCCATGCCTATTACAGCTCTCACTCCTTTTTGAGTTTTTGGAATAGGCATACTAGAAATACTTTCTATGCGTTCTGGTGTTAATCTTCTCCCTTCTTTCGAAAGTAGGTAACCCAAATAAGACACCTCCTTCTGATTATACTGGAATTTCTTCAAACTTGCCTTGTGACCATGGGTCGCTAAGTGTGTCAATAGTAATATAGTACTTTCTTTGCAGATCTCTTTTGTGTCAGCAGCTAATAATAAGTCATCTATGTACTGCAAGAGTACGCAACCTTCGGGTAATTCTAGCATGTCTAGCTGCTCTTTTAGCGCTCTGTTGTAAATTCTCTGGCTTTCTGTGTATCCTTGTGGAATGCGTGTGAATGATCGACCTCCTATAGTGAACGCGAACAGATATCTACTGCTTTTATCCACTGGAATGCTAAAGAACGCGTTCTTCAGATCAACTACACTAAAGTATTCTGCAGTGGCCGGTATCATTGTCAGTATTGTTGTGACAACTGGGACCAAAGGGAATTGTGAGTCCACCACTTTGTTCAATGCACGCAGATCAATTATGATTGGATACTTCATTGCCTCCTTTCTTGTAAACTCGAAGAATCGGGCTGTTGCACGTACTACCTGCAATTTCTTCAACCACCCCCAATCTCACCAGGTCAGTATCAATACTTTTTAATCCCTTCTCACCTTCAACAGAAATTTTATACTGGGGAATTTGTGGTAATGTAACACCTTCTTTCAAAGTTATTTTTGCTGGCTCTATTTTCAAGCATCCTACATCGTTATCATGCATTGCCCACAGACAGGTCTGTACTCTACTTAGCTCTTCTGGTAATGCTTTTGACATAAATTCCGTCACCGGTGCATCGTGAGGACCACCCCATCTGCCATACAATGTATAACTGCCCCCAATGTTCTCAACAAATTTAATCCTAGCAAGTTCTCCCCACAATTTTCTGTCAGATGAAATGGACATTGTTCCGTAAATGGTCCTATTGTAATTGGGACAGCTTCGGACATGGGGTTAATTACTGGTGTACCTGCGAACCCTACAGAAACATTCTTTTGCCCCGACAGTGGGATCTCCGGAACCAAGGGTTGGTCTATCAAACACTTCTGTGCCCTTGTATCAACAAGGAAACGGTACTCCTTATTCCCGACTCTCATTTCTGCATAGGGTCCTCTCTGATTCACGGGAATAGACACTGGTTCCGACACCTGCCATGGGCTGTCCTATCGCGAAAATAACACATCGTCCGATGTGTAGTCACCGCTGCTGCTATAATACGTGTTTGGCTGTGTATCAAAAATATTCCCATTTCCCCCTCGGTGTCCTCCACTCCGATCATTTCTCTGTTGGCCCTGCCCGCCCTGATTTTGGTTCGAAACACTTTGGTTCAATGCCTGGTTCTGTTGCGCTTGGTTTTGACCATAGGATTGGTTTTGAGTACCTCCATTGGTATATCCCTGCTGCTGCTGCATGCTATTTCAGCTTGGGCCATTTAACCCCTGATGTCCTCTATGAGGCCTTCTCTGGCCAAACCCACCTCTATTCTATAGGTGCGGGCATTGCGCTCGCCAGTGTCCTTCCTCCTTACAGTACGCACATTGATTTACTCCCAACGACACCCCGTGCATATTATTCAAATTTCCTCTGCCTTGTGCATTTCCTCTACCTCTATTGTATCCAATGACCTGCTGCAGTAACACTCTCGTTTTTAAATTTACTCTATCCTTCACCTCTCTTTCTTTCGCCACATTTACCCTGTTCTCGTAATATTGGGCTATGTGTAATATCTCACTCACCGGTTTTGCTGCCCAGGAACTTTCCGACGTCATTAACATATCTTGAATTGGTGATATTAGTCCCCTCACATATTTATCAACAAATAGCCTTTCCCGACTCTGTGCTCACATCCTGCCCACTGAAGTCTGTGAATACTCCTTCAAATCTATTGAAATAATCTGTTACTGGCTCATCCTTGCCCTGTACACATGTAGTTAATTTGTCCCACTGAATCCTTTTTTCTGGAATTATTTCCCTCAATCTCCGCATTATCCGTTCTGGTAGATCTGCCATGCGGATTTTCCCCTACTTTTCTATTCTTGTCCTCCAATAGTAACTCCGCCCATGTGGCGCCAAAAGCCCCCATGTCATCTACCATCCTCATCTGTTTCCATATATCTGCAGGCAAAATGACTGGGAAAATCAAATCTATATCGCTCATAATAAGCACTGCTGATCTCAGGGTTGATTCTACTTCCTTGTAGAAACCTGCTGGATTCTTTCTTATATCGGGAATCGTCTGTT
This sequence comes from Ambystoma mexicanum, assembly GCF_040938575.1. Taxonomy (NCBI): domain Eukaryota; kingdom Metazoa; phylum Chordata; class Amphibia; order Caudata; family Ambystomatidae; genus Ambystoma; species Ambystoma mexicanum. The sequence continues at coordinate 822,474,321 of NC_090939.1, forward strand.
TTATAGTATTCACCTCTTGCCTGGAAAAGGGGACATGCACATATTGGGCGGTGAAATGGGCTGGTGTTACCTGCGCTCCTTCTGTACCCGTCGCAGGGATCTCTACTTTTGGTACAAACGTGGGCGGAACCTCTCTCATTGGAAATACCCCACTCACGATCCATCCCCCTTCTCTTACGTTCAATAGTATTCCTAAGTCCAGTGATAGGCCCGTTTCTCCTGTACTTCGCTCAAATGCTCTCTTGTATACCGCTAGTATCTCAGGTGGGCTGGCCTTATTATTTTTTATATCCTTCTCTATCAAGTGTTCAGCCATTGATTGTAGTGCCTTTCTTTTCATTGGCATGGAATATTCGTCAAATATGTCATGTATGACCATTGTTGGGATACTAGGATTCGACACCCACTTTATCGCTTCTCGTGTACACACTTTCAGCTTGTCACCCCTCAGTACAGAAGACATTGCATGTCTCCGCTGTATGTATGATTCTACCGTCCCTCTCCCATCTCTTCTAATATCCCAACCCCTGTATCCAGGTGAAGCAAACATTTCGACATACTCATTATCCAACTCATTTTTAAGATCAAAAAGTCCATTCACATGTTCCTTTACTTCTTCATATTTTATTCTACAACATGCTAATTGGTTCAAATCTAACAATCGTTGTGGCGGTAATTTGTCAAGTAACTTTTTCCATTCTCCCACCAAAAATTCCCCCATGCATTCCAACACTACCTGTCTCTCGTTGCTTTTTCGGTACCCATACAATGAGGCCAATGCTGCCGTCCCATCGTTTCCTTCTATGTACATTTCTGCCTCTTGCCGTAATTCAATTTTCTTTCTTTGCTGATTGCGCTTCGAGTTACCCGTCCAAATCCTGTTCCTTCAGCCCCGACTCTCGCCTCTCCGGTCTCAATTTCGACTTCAGGAGGGGCGGATGGTGCTGAATCTATCTCTGGAGCGGGAGGTGCGGATGGGACAAGTGATACAGGTGGCATCTGTGAAGGGCCTTCCTGGGTGCTGGGAAATTTTGTGTCTGCGGTCTGCGCTTGTGGGAGGGCTCGAGCTGTGGGTGGGGCTTGGGTTAATGCTTGCGTGAGGAGAAGTGCTTGGCCTACGGGAGGGGGTACGAGAGCTACTGGTTGGGGCTGTGCAGTCACTACTGCCGTGTTTGGTTTCGATTCTGGTTTTGGGCCTCGACCCATATTAGTTAGCAAATGTTCCATTAATTCGTCTGCTATGTGTAGTTCCTGCTGCGGGTATATTCCTTCTATGTTCATTTGCTCACGTCTCCCTTCCCGTCTTAGACTTGCCGTCCACTCCTCCTCCTCCTTTTCTTCTGCTATCTCAACCTTCGGTTTGTGCCTATGCGCATGCTTCTCTCTACTCCTAAGTCGGAGCATTGCTTCCCTCCTCCAATCTTTGACAGTCTCAAAAGCTGCGGCTTGCACTTTTTTCCTAATCAGCACCCTTTCTAGGTTATCTATCCTCGCAATCTCAAAGCTACCATTAATCGGCCACTGATGGTCGGGTTGCTTTCTAGTTTGCCTATGCCAAATTTCACAAAATATTATCGCACCCATGCCATATTTTGCATACATGTCATAAGCCGGCGTTCCCCCAGGCGGCACACTTTGGCCATATTCCAAGGACTGTCTACCGCAGCTGAAAAGCCCCGCTAAAGTGGACAGTACTCCAGGCATGTTTTTTTTAACCTTCCCCCTTGGTTAGCTAACCTTTACCTGGACGTTTGAATTTGCAAAATCAACACTCTACCAAAAATCAGGTTTTTATTTGAATCGGGGAATGATTCACCTGATAAACAAGTCGCCTGTCCTAACGCAACCTCTCCCAACATCGTGTCTGCGCTTCTCTGGCCTCTGCCTCGCTTCGGGACCCTCGCCTCCTTTGACCTCTGGCCCGGTACGTCGATCAGGGATCAGATGTGTGCAGATCTGCGAAGGAATCTCTCCTCACTTCTACAGGGCGCCCCGTACACCTCTTGATCCCAGCTCGATCGTCCCGTCCTCGCCGTTCTTCCTCATTTACTCCGTTACAACGTATACGATGGGGCAAGTGGGGGAGGGTCCCTATTCGGGCGCCATCTTGAAAGGGGCCCCTAGGGGTCCCTCGCAATATGGAAACAAGGCAATAACCATACACGAAAAGATGCGCCAGACACGAGGTTCAAATTCCCAATGCTAGGGTTTATTGCAAGCAAAAATAGTCCCAATTGGCCAACTGTGGTCTCACGCCCCGCGACGTGAGTTTCCTAGACCTCGAGGGACGCAAGAGAGCAAATTACGTACATCAGTTACATATATACAAAATGCATATCATACAATCAGTTATGTCATGTTTAACACCGTCCTTTATTAAGTTTCTTTGAACTCGGGATGATGATGGACATTTCCGAGGGGTATGACAATTATGACACTTTTGATGTCTATTCTAGTAACAATGTGCAATTTAGAAAGAGCGGAGGCATCGTTTAGTTGTTGAACAGAACACAGTGGTTCTGTTCTTGGAAGCAAGCTGCACACGGGGGAAGAGCCACATTCCATGCTTTGCTATCTATGAGGTGCTATTCGTGTCCTGGGAGCCGACACGCTCTACAGGGTTTTGCGAAGGGGGGCCGTAGGAAGAGCATAATTCAAGCCTTTAGCTGTTTTATTCTAACATATTCTGCCATCGTATGAGACTGGCTGGCAGCTATGAAGTGATTAAATGCCCTGCAGCTCTCCCTCAAGGCTACAGAGAGGGAGCGTGGGCATTCCTTTCTGGGCTACTCATGAGGAGTTTTCAACGAACTCCTCAGTCCCGCGACCTTGCCCTTTCATATTCAGACAACAATGTTAACAGTTGAGCAGAGTAAGCAGAATCCGCAAGAATTGCAAGCTGCAAAGCAGTTTTAGACAGAAAGCAATGAGCAATGGTTAACAAGCAAAATGGCGATTCTTGCTACGTTTAAAATGGCCGCTTGTTGGTCGAGCATAGCAGTCTATATCTCTATAATTCGGTGCATAAGACGGTTGACCTACGGCCATCAAGTTACGTCTATCATTCAAATGAAGGGTATTCACTTTTTCAGATTGACAGTAGTGCCTTAATAAGCCTGTCCATAATAAGCAGTCTCCTCACGACTGGACCATTTTTAGGATCTCGCAGGAAAACGTGTATGTCAACAGTTCTCCCAACCAGTGCAGGATAAGCACGAAGAATGAAAAGAAACACAGCAAGAATGATCCGTTGAATGTTGCCATCAGGCACCACCATGGGTGCTCCCAAAGAGAAACTCGTTGAAAAGGAAATCAGGATATTGTTCCCTCTTCCAATTGCTGACACAGAAGTTAAATTTTGCCATTCTTCGTTTCATTCCAAAAATCTCTGACCAACACACTTCTGTGGCTCAAGAACGACAGCTTCTTCACTCTTTGCTTAGCAGCTGCAACAAATGTCTAGAATGAACACCAGTCCAATGAATTCTTGGTCTACTGGACAGTCTCTGCATCCTTCTTCCTTGTCATCGATCTAGTCTGCACATGCTGAACTTCTCTGATGCTTGCTTCCGAATGGGGTGGGGGTGCACTGGTCTTGCCTCTGTAGACTTTCACATCACCAAGAAATATCAAAGCTTGTCTTCCCGAGAAATAATGCCTTCTCTTCTTGCAATAGAGGTTGAGTGACCTCTTATTCCTCATGTGTTCATCCATTTTTGGAAATTCATCACCATTTAGATCACTTTGAGGAATCACTAATGTTGGAACATGTACCATTACAATAGAGCATATTCCTCTCCAAATTGGAGGCAACTGCATGTAAGCTCTGGATCCACAGGCCCAATATCGGTCCATCAGTACAGCAGCTCCTCCTTTTATTCCTGGGAGCTTGATTGTCTGTCCACATCATTTATTCTCTCCAACAAGAATCGGGCCTCAATTCTTGAAGCATGTTGTTGCATTATTCAATGGTATTATGGATACTGGTCCTTCTTCGTTGTCGACCCATGTTAGTAACTTGGAATACTTGGCCCATAATTCTAGGCATCTGTCATTCACTAGTTGCACTAGGCCTACTGGTTCTTCCTTCAATAAGTGTGCAGGGCAAGATAATAGTCCTTACCATTCGGCATCGGTGGCTGCACGCCATATACCAAAAGTAAGGGGTCTCTCCCAGCATCCTGGCTTGTTCAGTCATATCTGAGCAGTTCATCCCCTTCATCTCAACAACTTTTATTTGTTCTCCAATCAGTCTGCTTACATAGGTTTTTTGATTGTCCACTCCATCCCACTTTCCATCCTTTTTGTCTTTATATAAGTACCTTTACATGGAACGTTCCTCTTGATCGCCATCGTAAAGTTGCCAATTTTCCTTCAAATTTCCCTCTGGTTATGTGTCATGATGCCTGCCTCTATGGAGCCAGGCCGGGCCCAGCAACCCCAGAGGCAGAAATCATTTTCCCCTGGGAAGTCCCAGCGGGCCCAAGTCGGGGCCCTTTGGACTCAGTCCTGGCGCCTTAGGCGCCAGGCTCATAGGGGCCCCCAGTCCTGGCGCCTTAGGCGCCAGGCTCATAAGAGAGGATATGTGTTTAAGTGCTTGGGTGCACACTTACCTGATGCAGACCATGCTGCTTCATCCAGGCCCTCTTGAGGCCTGAATGGGACTACTTTGCCTGTGGGACTACTTCACCACCTGGGTGTGGTCGGGGAAGGATACATACCAGGAACTTCTTCCAAGGCTATTTAAACCACACCCGATCAGCCACACGTGCTTCGCGTTGTTCTGCACCTAGCAGCTGGACGCTCACCGTGTCTGCTCCTGCATCCTGACTTCAGCCACGCCTGCCAGCACCCTGGAACACCTGCAAGGGGAGAAAGGAGAGATTAGGTGAAGAAAAGCCCTTACCTGCTAAATCTGCATTCCGGAGTCACTTCACCGACGATCCTGAAAAGGAAGACATCTTTTTTAAAGCATTTCTTTTCGATCGCTGCAGCGCTGCATTTCACTCACCTTGGCAAGGCGCTTCCATCTTCAGCAGCGATCTTCCGGATTCAGCTACGTTCCGGTGCCTAGAGGAAAAAAGACAAGAACAAAGGTGAGAGGGAGAAAAGGAATAAGGAAAGCTCAGTTTCCTTTTAAGACTTACCTGTTGGATATTTCCCCCTGCATTTCGGGTCCTGCCGCTTCCTGGCATCTCCGGACCCCGGCCCCCATGGGGAAAAAAGACAAAGTCATTGTTGAGCGTTTGTAAAGACATTACCTGAGCGCTCATCCGGAACTTACCTGCCATTTACTGAAGCGGCACGCTTCACTTCGGGTCGGCGCCATTTCTCCGGCATCCGAACCCCGGCCCCTAAGGGGAAAAGGACATGAGCATTAGCGCTTGCTGCAATAAGACAACGGACATAATTAAAGAGCTTGAACTTTTGAACAGAACTATTACAGCACCTTATCTGAACAGTCAAGCTTACCTGAACTCCATCAACCCTCAATCCAGTGAAGTAACTGGGTTTCAACGCGCCCCTGCATCTGAAGCAGGACGGAGAGCTCACCATTCCAAACCCTAAGGTGAGGCTTCACGGGGAACCGTGGAAGAGGTTTCGTGGAGGGTTGGATGGGAGTGGGAGGCTTGAACATTATTTCCGCCAGTTGGTAATACTCCCTTTCCACGTACAGGAGGGTATTCTTGCGAGCCAGAGAAGCCAGAATAGAGGGGCCCTTCCAGTCCATCTTCAGAGCCGCGCCTCCGTGGGAATCAGGTGAGCGTTACAGAACGCGAAGCCTTACCACAATTTCCCACCCGGGCGCTATGGAGACTTCCGAGACAGATCAGCTGGCCCAGCTTTTAGGGGAAGTACGGGCAGAAGTGCACTCAGCCCGCCAGGAGACTAACGCTCTTAGAAGAGAATTAATCCTATCCAAGGAAAGAACTGATGATCTGGCCAAAAGGTTGTTGCAGGGCCAGGCAGGGCACACTCCTTTACCCGATTCCGGGGGTACTTCTACATCAATGGGTTCGACTAACCCGGCACAAATCAATCTACCTGGACACATGCCTTTGGCTCCGCCTGAACATTTTGCGGGGGATCACAAGAAATATGCCGTTTTTATGAACCAATGCCGTTTACACTTTTTATGCAGGCCCGGGGCCTTCTCCAACGACCAGACCAAAGTAGCCTTTGTACTATCTTACCTCAGTGGCTGTGCTGCCGATTGGTCTATTCCATTGGTAAATCAGGATGATCCCATTCTCCGGGATTTCCAGGGCTTCCAGGCCAGCATGGAAAGATTGTTCGCTCGACACTCGCAGGGACAGGCCCTTGACAACGAACTGTTATCCTTACGGCAAGGTAATCAGGATCTTTTGTCCTATATCGCCACCTTTAATAGACTGATTGTGGAAACCGGATGGCCTGAAAATAAAAGGATCACCTTGTTTCATCGAGGCCTGCGCGGAGAGCTTAAAGATGTTATAGCTCAGATAGTAGATCCACCCCAGGCCTGCACAGACTACATAGACTTAGTGGTTCAACTTGATCACAGACTTCAAAATAGAAAAGCAGATCGGCTCAAGTACGAAACCAGAGTACCCATCAAGACCCACGTTAACTCCAAGAGTACTGACATTTCCGAACCGATGCAAATAGGCAGTGTTAAAGGACCATTAACGCAGAAAGAACGAGAGAGAAGGCGACAAATGCAACTTTGTCTGTATTGTGGGACTTCCGGTCACTTTCTCCAAAGTTGTCCAGTAAAACCACCCAAGAAGGTGGTTGGAGCCACTGATAACGAGTTATTGACACCTGGTTCGGGAAACGACCTAGCCCGACAAGCGTAGGGGTCCGCTTGCCGAGCTTGAAAACAAACTCTTTGACCTCGCATTTTGTCATGCCAATGGTGCTAGTGAATCCAAAACAGCCTCAGCAGTTGCATGCCATAAAAGCATACATAGACAGTGGAGCTATTGGAAATTACATAGACCATGAATTGGCTTCCAGGATTAAGCTTCCTCTCCCTCCAAAAGTAACCCAAGATGTAATTACCACAGTTGATGGAACCGAAATAGCCTCAGGGCCTGTAACGCATTCCACTGTTGAAATCACACTGGTGGGTCAAGATGGACACCGGGAAGCAATCGTGTTTGATGTGATCAAGGCCCCACAATTTCAAGTACTTCTTGGAATCCCCTTGTTAGAAACACATAATCCAAGAATAGACTGGCGAGCAAAGAAGATAACTTTTCCTAATTGTGAACCAACCTGTTATCCAAGGAATCCAGTTATGGGTCTAGCCTCTGCAACTGCCACCCCTGTACAGCTACCATCCGAATACCAAGAATTCCAAGACGTTTTTCAGAAAGAGCAGGCTAACACTTTGCCTCCCCATCGATCTTACGATTGCCAAATCGACCTGGTACCCGATGCGCCACTACCTTGTAGCAGGATTTATGCTCTTACTGAACCTGAGAACCTGCATTTGCGTCAGTACTTGGATCAATACCTGGCCAATGGCTTCATTCGCCCGTCAAAGTCTCCAGTCTCTTCCGCTTTGTTCTTCGTACCTAAGAAGGAAGGAGACCTCAGGACCTGTATTGACTACCGCGCCCTGAATCAGATAACGATTAAGAATCGGTACCCTTTGCCCCTGATACCTGAACTCATCGACCAAGTAAAAGATGCTCGTGTGTACACCAAGCTAGATCTCCGAGGAGCTTACCACCTGGTGCTTGTAAAAGAGGGCGACGAGTGGAAGACTGCATTCCGCACCAAATTTGGGCTCTTCGAGTATCAAGTAATGCCCTTCGGTTTGTGCAACGCACCTGCCGCCTTTCAGTACTTCATGAATGATGTTCTTCGGGAACTTATTGATGTTTGTGTCATCGTTTATATTGACGACATCCTGGTGTACTCTTCCTCAGAATCTGATCACAGAAAACATGTTAGGGCAGTTCTTGAGAAATTGCGCCAGCACAAGTTATTTGCCAAGCTTGAAAAATGTGTTTTTCATACCACAGAAGTGGAGTTTCTCGGATTCATCCTGACGCCTCAAGGAATCCGAATGGACTCGCGGAAGGTGGACGCCATTCTCAAATGGCCATCTCCTAGCTCAGTGAAGGGAGTGCAAAACATGCTTGGCTTTGCCAATTTCTATCGAAGGTTCATCCCGGAATTTTCTCGAACAGTTCAACCCATCACAGCTCTCTTAAAGAAAAATAAACGCTTCGAATGGACTCATGAGGCCGAACAAGCCTTTCAGGACCTGAAAACCAAATTCACCTCTGCACCTGTATTGAAGCACCCGCACCCAGATCTCCCTTACATTGTGGAAACCGATGCATCCAGTTCGGCCATGGGAGCTGTCCTGTCGCAAAGAGACCCAGAAACTAACCAATTACACCCTGTAGCCTTTTGGTCGAGAAAATTCTCTCCACCTGAAATCAATTACGCAATTACCGACAAAGAACTACTGGCTATTAAATCGGCTTTCAAGGCTTGGCGTCACTATCTTCTTGGGGCTAGACATACCATCACCGTAATTACGGACCACAGAAATTTGCAGTATCTAAAGACGGCCAAAGCTCAATCTTCACGACAACTCCGATGGGCTTTATTCTTTGCGGAATTTGATTTTGTAATTACCTATCGCCCTGGCTGCAAGAATGGTAAAGCAGACGCCTTATCCCGGATTGGCATGGAGGAACCCAATTCGAGTATAGAACCTGTGCCAATCATACCTGAACAAAGAATTTTGGGCTTAACTTCATTGCAAACTATTGAGGACATCCAAACTCAAGTAAAACAACTTTTAGACTCTTCAGCCTTACAGGAATGGAGTCAAAAGGGTCCTCACTACACCGTTAAGGATGATTTACCCTATTTCCAGGAGCGGTTGTTTCTGCCAAGTAAAGAATTACAGGAACTTGTCATCACGAATCATTAATGGAAGGACACCCTGGTATCGCGAAAACAGAAGAAAAGATCAAACGCCACTTCTGGTGGCCTTCTTGGAGAAAAGACAAAGTCTTTTGTGTTGTCTTGCGGAATTTGCGCCCAAAATAAGAGTCAAAAGAAAAGGCCTGCCGGTTTACTTCAACCTTTGGACATTCCACCAGCACCTTGGCACACCTTGTCAATGGACTTTATAACTGACCTGCCTCCTTGTGGAGGTTACAACACTATTCTCGTCATAGTGGATCTGTTCTCCAAGATGGCCCATTTCATCCCTCTAAAAGGATTGCCGTCAGCTTCCACCTTGGCCAAGGAATTTTTGGAGAGTATAGTGCGCATACATGGTTTCCCCTCTATACTAGTCCCAGATCGTGGAAGTCAATTCATCTCCCATTTTTGGAAGAAATGTTGCCAACTGGCACAAATAGATGTGCGGTTATCCACCAGCCACCACCCCCAGACCGACGGACAAACCGAGAGAACCAATCAGACTCTCGAACAATATCTTCGGTGTATGTTACACCAATCCGAGTTAAATTGGAAAGACATCCTTTGGATTGCAGAATATGCATACAATAATTCAGTGCATTCTGGAACCGGACAGACTCCTTTTTATACTTTGTATGGTCACCATCCTCGGACTTCTGACCTTGATCCACCTCTGACCCCGGAAATGCCCGCGGTAAATCACCTACATTCCACTATCACCCGAGCCTTCAAAGATGCTACTACGCACTTACAACATGCCAAGAAAAGGTATAAAGAAAACGCTGATGTGCACCGAAGTAAGACTCCTCCTTACCAAGTAGGAGATCAGGTATGGCTAGCAACTAAACATTTACCCCTCAGGGGCCTGCACACTTTTAATCCCAGATTCATTGGACCTTACCCCATCAAGGCTATAGTCAACCCAGTGGCCTTTAAACTCGATTTACCATCTAACATGCGGATTCATCCCGTTTTTCACGCATCTCTTCTGAAACCAGTGCAACCTGGAACCAGACTGTCTAAGCCTCCGGATCCTGTCCAAATTGATGGAGAATTCGAATTCGAAGTGAAAGACATTTTAGATTCCAAGATAGTTAAGTCGAAACTTTTCTATCTTGTTGACTGGAAAGGATATGGACCTCAGGAAAGATCTTGGGAACCCAGTGACTTTATTCATGCACCACGACTGGTACAAAGATTCCATCGGAGATTCCCGCACAAACCAAAACCCCCGGAGGAAAAGACCTTGGGAGGGGCCTTGAGGGGGGATACTGTCATGATGCCTGCCTCTATGGAGCCAGGCCGGGCCCAGCAACCCCAGAGGCAGACATCATTTTCCCCTGGGAAGTCCCAGCGGGCCCAAGTCGGGGCCCTTTGGACTCAGTCCTGGCGCCTTAGGCGCCAGGCTCATAGGGGGCGCCAGGCTCATAAGAGAGGATATGTGTTTAAGTGCTTTGGTGCACACTTACCTGATGCAGACCATGCTGCTTCATCCAGGCCCTCTTGAGGCCTGAATGGGACTACTTTACCTGTGGGACTACTTCACCACCTGGGTGTGGTCGGGGAAGGATACATACCTGATTGGTGGAAGGATACATACCAGGAACTTCTTCCAAGGCTATTTAAACCACACCCAATCAGCCACACGTGCTTCGCGTTGTTCTGCACCTAGCAGCTGGACGCTCACCGTGTCTGCTCCTTCATCTTGACTTCAGCCACGCCTGCCAGCACCCTGGAACACCTGCAAAGGGAGAAAGGAGAGATTAGGTGAAGAAAAGCCCTTACCTGCTAAATCTGCATTCCGGAGTCACTTCACCGACGATCCTGAAAAGGAAGACATCTTTTTTAAAGCATTTCGTTTCGATCGCTGCAGCGCTGCATTTCACTCACCTTGGCAAGGCGCTTCCATCTTCAGCAGCGATCTTCCGGATTCAGCTACATTCCGGTGCCTAGAGGAAAAAAGACAAGAACAAAGGTGAGAGGGAGAAAAGGAATAAGGAAAGCTCAGTTTCCTTTTAAGACTTACCTGTTGGATATTTCCCTCTGCATTTCGGGTCCTGCCGCTTCCTGGCATCTCCGGACCCCGGCCCCCATGGGGAAAAAAGACAAAGTCATTGTTGAGCGTTTGTAAAGACATTACCTGAGCGCTCATCCGGAACTTACCTGCCATTTACTGAAGCGGCACGCTTCACTTCGGGTCGGCGCCATCTCTCCGGCATCCGAACACCGGCCCCTAAGGGGAAAAGGACATGAGCATTAGCGCTTGCTGCAATAAGACAACGGACATAATTAAAGAGCTTGAACTTTTGAACAGAACTATGACAGCACCTTATCTGAACAGTCAAGCTTACCTGAACTCCATCAACCCTCAATCCAGTGAAGTAACTGGGTTTCAACGCGCCCCTGCATCTGAAGCAGGACGGAGAGCTCACCATTCCAAACCCTAAGGTGAGGCTTCACGGGGAACCGTGGAAGAGGTTTCGTGGAGGGTTGGATGGGAGTGGGAGGCTTGAACATTATTTCCGCCAGTTGGTAATACTCCCTTTCCACGTACAGGAGGGTATTCTTGCGAGCCAGAGAAGCCAGAATAGAGGGGCCCTTCCAGTCCATCTTCAGAGCCGCGCCTCCGTGGGAATCAGGTGAGCGTTACAGAATGCATGCTGCTAGATGACTCAAATATATTGCATCATATTTAGCCATCTCTTTGGCAATAAATGTCCTTGCTTAGTTCATGGCATACAGTATTAAGGAATAAACTTAGCAGTTTTCCCCTGACGTTCTATCTCCCACTTCCTTCATATGCTGAAACCATAGGTTATTTTTTTAAATGAGCCGAATTATCAAGAAATGTATTTATAGCTTCATGGTCCTCTTCAACATCCCTTTTAACCCTAAATAACATCCTAGTTATATTGAAAAACAGTCTGGATATATACCTTTAGCAGGGACAATAATAAATGTTTCATGAATACCCCTCATATCCCTACTCTCTTTTGCCATATTTCGAACTACCATAACAATAAGGAGAAAAACACAAATCATAATATCAACTGATATCATGATCAGTAGTCCATGAAAATCTATCGACTTTCTGAATGGCAATGAACTTCTGAAATGTTGAAGCCTCTCCATTTTGTATTTACTTTAATATGCAAATTTGTCTCCTTTTTAATCACTTCTATATCAGAAACTGGAGTATTATTGCAATTATCATTCTCTAGACAATACAGTTATTCCAGAAATGTGATTATGTGTATTTCCCTTCAAATTAGGGCTGGATAATTCTACAATATGCAGGAAAAAATAACAACAGTGTAATAATAGGTATCTTAAATGATGGGCACTACTATTCTTTGTTCTTTAAATTCCAGATACTTCTCACATTGTTTGTTCCTTGAAGCCTGTTCTAAAAAGAGAGTGCCAAGGTAGATGCAATTCTATTTTCTCCTTGTCGGATTTTGAGAAATGCTGGGCTTTCGTTGATTTTTGAGAAACGCTGGTCCCTAACCTATAGTGTTTGTGCGCGCTTTATTTTCCTTATTCTTGTTTCTAGCCATCAGGCAATTGTGCATGCATGCATCTTCTTCTCATGCTCCGTTTGGATGGGACTGCACACGCGGAACTACTTCTCTTGCTTCACTGCAGATATCTTAAGGAGGGGCCGATGTTTCACCTTTATAGGGTTTGATATCATGTAGATATAGCCACGCTCTTTGTCCCTTTAATTTGATGGCATTGAAGCTAGCATCCTCTACCTCATGTGACCCTTGAAAGTGGGGCATACTCCAGGTGCATATACATTTGCGCATTAGCACCTGGTCTCCTGGCTACAACCTTGGAGGTTTCAGCAGATCTTCTGTTTCATGAGATTGGCTTTGCCACTTCTTTTTGACCCCTCCCTTGTGTTCTTGATCTGTTGGGACATGAAAGAAACACTTGCAATCATTGTTGTTAGGTAATCATGTATCCCGTCACCTAATGTCTTCGCTACACTGTGGCATCAGTTCTTACCCTAGTTGGAGATGCAAGTCAGGTTCTCATACATCGTCCAGTTACCAACTCATGAGGAGTTAGAGGGTGATCTGAACCAGGCTGATTTCTCAGGGCATATAAGGGAATGGGCAGGCAATGTAGCCATCCCTTTTTCAAAGTCATTTTTATCTTGGCTATGCACTCTTTTAACAATCTGTTTAATCTCTCACAGACGCCATTCGCCTGTGGGTGATAAGCAGAAGAAATGTGTGTTTTATACCGAATAGGATAACTATCTGCTTGAATAAATCATTTACAAAATGCAGTCCATTGTCAGACCACAAAACCTCATGCACCCCGCCACCCGGAGAGTACTCTGTGCACAAGAAACTTGACAGTGCACGGGACATCAGGGTGTGTGCATGGACCTGCCTCTATCCATCTACAAAAAGGACATACTACAACCAGCATATATCTGCAGCCGTTGCATATCTGTAGCACATCTACATAATCTATATGTAGATGCTGAAATGGGCTTTGGGTCTAGGGATTGCTCCACTCACTGTTCACAAAGTGTGCCCTGCAGGACATTTCTGGCACACTATGCAATTCACAATGAACTGTATCACATGCTCAGTAGATTGGGTGAGAACCACTCTTCTGCAATTGTTGCAGCTAGACTCTCTCGAGTCATGTGTGCTGGGTAGTAAAGCTGCTCCAGCATTACTCTCAATAAAGCCAGAGGCATAACTGGATTTCCAGTGCTATCCTGCCTCCAAGTTGCCTCATTGGGGGATAAAGAACACCCCCACTTTCTCCATAAATCCTGTTCTTCTTGTGGAGCTCGGCCTTGTATTTCAAATAACTGGACAATAGACATCATGTTAAAGCCCTCCTTTGCTAACATGCATCATCCTGTCATTTGTTTAACATCTTCTCTTTCTAGATGTGTGTGTATAATAGGCTGCTTTTTTGGCCTTTACATCTGCGGCTTCGTTTCTGCAGGAAATTAAGTCTGTTTGTTTAGAATGTGCTGAGCATTTTACGACTGCTAGGATCAATGGGAGACTCAATGCTTCTATAAGCCTATCCAATAGGGCTGCATGTTGCACCGGAGTGTGGTCTGCGCGGAGGAAGCCCCTCCTTTTCCAGTGTGACAAACCTGCATGTACGGTTGACGTCACATAGGTGGAGTCAGAGTACATCATCACTTCCTCATCCTTGAAACTCTGGAGCGCTTCGATGAGCACCACTAAATTTGCAGCCTGTGCTGAATAATTAGATGACAACCTCATGCTTGTTACTACCTCAAATTCACGTTCTCTCTTCAGTTTCACTACCTCTGCTCCAGTATGCCTTTCCCCAGTTGTCTGGTCGATTTTCAAAGAACAATCACTAAAAACAACTCCCGCCCTCTCCCGAGGGCATTTTCTCCACCTTGGGTAATATCATTAGAACAGTCAGTACACATTGTGCAATCATGTACATAGTCATCTTCTCCTACTGGTTCTGATGTAAACGTTGCTGGATTCACTGTCTTACATATAATTGCAGAGTTGGAAATCACCTCGTATCCAAATGCTCTTTGTGTGCTCAATGTACTTTTGGGATTCTCTAATATTGCAAATAATGTATGCTCTACAAATAACGTCATTGGGCACCCCATCATTACACTTGACGCTTTTTCAATTGCAAATGCAGCAGCAGCTAAAGATTGCTCACAGGGATAGTGCCCCTTCATTACTGGATCTAACATTCTACTGTAATATGCAAATGGTTTATGTCCATGTCCTAATGTCATCTTCTGTGTAAGAGCTGCTGTCATGACTTCTCCATTTGAATGGGATAATAAATACAATTCTTCATTGTAATCTGGGATCACCAAGACGGGGGCTGTACGCATTGCCTTTTTCAATTCTTTGAACCCTTCAGTCATTCCGTCTGTCCATGTTATTGTGCTCTTATCTACATGTGCTTTTAATGCTTTTAAAAGTGGTTGAATGTACTTACTTTAATTGAAAACCCAGGCCCTGCAATAATTGCATAAGCCTAGAAACTGATGCATTTCCCTCACTGTTTTAGGTGCTGCTGTTTTGATGATTACTTTTGCTCTTCCAGGTGTCACTTTTCTCCATTTGTGAGAGATCAACTGTCCTATGTACAAGACTTCTTCTTGACAATATTGTAATTTCTCCTTCTCTACCTTATATCCTTTCTCTGAGAGTATGGTCATAGGTTTATCTGAGTCTTCTCTGCATCTTTCCTCTGTCTCACTACACACGGAAATGTCATCCACATACTAAATATATGCACTTTCGAGTTGGACATTACCCAAGTCCGTTGGGAGGACTCTATGAAAGATTGAAGGGGACTCACAGTACCCCTAGGGCAAACAAGTATGTTTCAGGCAGGTATTTCTGTACGGAAAGGAAATCAAATCTTGTTAGTCTTTACGAAGGGGAATTGAAAATGATGCTTCCTTCAAATCGACAACTGTGAAATATTTGGCCATGGATAGGCTGTTACACAGTAGCATCGCAAGATTCGGAACTAAAGGAAACTCAGCTTCAACTGCATTGTTTAGAGGGCGAAGATACTGAATAAATCTCCACAACACCCCCTTTTGTTTTCTCACAGGGTACACAGCAGAGTTACATGATAAATCTGTTTGCACCAATATGCCTTGCTTCCATAAAGTGGAAATGGTCTCAAATATACCTTCATCCGCCTCTCTGGACATGGGGTATTGCTTTGCTTGTGGTAAAAGAGCTCCTGGTTTTCATTTAATTTTAACTACACCTATCCCTTTTAATAGTCCCACATCATATGGGCTTGTAGTCCATAACATTTCTGGCACTTTCTCCAAGTCTTCCCGAAGGAATGGTAGTCTTTTTACCAATGCCATTCTCTGTAGTATTTCTATGTTCTTTGCTTTAATACAATAAGTGATACTTAATAAACAAAAAATAAAACAGTGATAATAACGAATTTGGAATAACTAAACTTTTTAAAAGACCGCAAAATAGCAAAAAATAACTAATGTTTTATTTCAAATATATATGGGGAGGGCTAAGGGAATAAAACAGGTTGGGAGGGGGTTGGGGTCAGGTTATGGACCTAGAGAAACAGGGGGCTTGGGGTGGGCACCCCCCAAATTAAAATAAATAATACTTTGTTATTTTTTTTATGTTAGGGTCGTGAAAAATGTTTTCATTATGGGACCCCTGCTCCCAACTTCTTCCCTTCACTCTGGCCTTTCTCCATGGGCTCTCCCCTTGCTCCCTCTTATGGACCCAGAAACCTTGGCGTCATCTTCGGCTCCTCTTTCTCCTTCCTCCCTCACACTCAGAACATTGCCAAGTAGTCCCACTTTCAGCTCTTCCTTCTCAAAGGAATTCTACCTTTTCTCACTTTCCCCCAGAAGCTCAATGTTACCCAAGCCCTGGTTTTCTCTAGGCATGATTATTGCAACAGCCTCCTCCTGAATCTTCCTTCTTCCACTTTGTGACCTCTCCTACTAATCAAGAACAGGGTAGCAAGACTTATCCTTGGCCTCAAGCCCAGGGACTGCATCTCTCCTGTCATTAAAAGCCTTCACTGGCTCCCGAGTTGCTTCAGAGATTAAATTCAAATCCCTCTGCATCATCCACAAGGCTGTCTGGGGCCTGGGACCACCCTATCTGCATCTCTCTCAATAAATATTCCACATTCAGACCACTGCGCTCATCTGGCAGCAACTCTATATGTGTTAAACGTTCCGCTAAACAGAGGTCCGGTGGTTGATCACTTTCCTTTGCTGGCTCCCTCCTTTGGTACAGCCTCCCCTTCCCTCTTCGTCTTGAGCAGGATTTTCTTAAATTCCGGAAACTCCTCAAGACCTACCCCCCAACTGTCCTCTGCTAATAGCACAGTTGTGAGTTTGGAGTGCAGGGCCCTTATGCATCCTCGGGACCCTGACCTCCCTCACCAAACTGACCCCAGCTTCTGTCTTCCTCAGCACCTGCCTTGGATCACCCTCCTCCATGGACCCTGCATTGCACTTCACCTGTTGCTCACCCATGAGCACAACAGAACCTATCCCATTCCCCCTCCCTTCTGCACTTGAACGTTTAATTGTATTCATTGTTTAATTTCACTTCCCCTTGTCCCCTCCCCGTTGCTCTGTGGGCACGTTGAAAGAGTATTTACTTCCTGTACAAGCGCCTAACAAGCAAACAATAAATAAATAAACATATTCCAGTTTTCATTGTAATCACATGGAACCATAAAAAACACAAGTTCATTGTCGGAGTAATCATCTCAAAACAGTTCTTTGTCTGTCAACCTGTATCCTTCACTGAGGGCTATCACTGTCCTCCATCCCCTTAATTCATCATCTGTCCCATGAAGCATCCCCCTTTCTTCTCTGACCACTACTGATTCTAATTCTAAGGGAAAGATCTGTCCTTCCTCGTCGTTCATGGGGATTTCTGGCATGAACACAAATTAATCAGGTATTCTCAATATTTTACCTACCAACCTGGGTAACCATGATAATAAGATAGCCATTCATTGTCCGACATTGGGTATATTCCCTTTCAGACACAGAAACGAGTGGCTCCAGTGTCTACTAGAAATTAAAATGTATTGCCCCCCCTATCGTCAATTGACCCTTGTTTCCTCTTGGGGTCTGGTGTCACAAACTACTGATAGTACTGAACACATCAAGTCACTCTGTGGGCTGTCCTATTGTGCATATACATTCAAAGGATTTCCTCTTATCACAGCCACACTCCCCAATTTGGGTGAGGGTGCCGGTTGGGCTCCTTGGGTCATGTTCCATTGTGCTACAATTGCCTGATGTATCTGTGCTTGCTGCGGCTGCGCCAGTTGTCTATGCATGTGTACCTGCTGTGGTTTCCCTTGCAGCAATTGCATTTCCAGCAGTGCTGGCTGCATTTGTTGGTATTGTAGTGCTTTTATCTGAGCATACATGTGATCTTGGGCATAATATTCCTGTGGTTCCGCATTATATTGTGGAGCATAACCGATCCCTCCTTTTGGAGCTTGCCAATTCTGATGCATGCCTCGTCTGCTTGTGCATATCTTAGCTATGTGTCCCATTCTTCCACAATTCCAACATTGTTGTGGCCATCTACCATTAAATCCTCCTCTTCCCTGAGAGTTTTGAAATCCTCCTCGCCCGACTCCTCCAGGCCCATTCCCTATTCCTCTAAGCCAAAAATGTAACCCACTCTGATTTTCAGGATATCCTGCATTATTTTGCTGCTCTAACTGTGTCTCCTATGTCACTCCTTCTTCATTACCTGTCAATACTGTTCCCCTCAATGTCTATTGTGGACAACTTCTTCTGAACTAACTTTGCTACCTGCTCCTTTCTGTTCTCAACATTCTTCTTATTTTTCTCCTCCAGTTGCATTTCTGCCCATGGCTTTGCTTCCATTCCCACCTTTTTTTTCAACTGCCATTGAACTGGCTCGTGCTGGCCCGGACGCAAAATGTGGTAAAATAATGCTACTGTTTTATCTCATATTTCACAAGTCTCCTGCCGCCATTTGTCTTGAATATCTTGAATATAAGCAACGGGATCTTCATCCTCTCCCATTTTTCTAGTCATAATCGCACCCATATCTCATGTATCGGGAAATTGCACTCTGAGGGTTCGCCATACGTCTGCTCTGCAATTATTAAATGGCGCTCCATCATGTGTTGTGTGTTGAGCAGTCACACCTGCGTATCCAGCTCGCTTCCAAATGTCGTCAGGGCTCTCCCCCTAGGTTAGCCGCTAGCAGCCCTTTTATGTCACCTATAGCTAACGTCATTCCTTATGTCATCCTCTGCAACTCATAAATCTATTTCCCACACCAGAAGTTAAACTTAGCAATTTACACCTTAAATTATCTGTATCCATCTCTGGCCTTGGTATATATTGTGGTCATCCTCCCCCTTCTCCAATATAGGGAATTGTGAAAATCTTGATTCATAATCCTATTTACCTACACTCCTTGTCTTCAAAGCAGAACTACCCTCCTGGTATTGGTCTTAACCTGCTTCCATATGGCGGGGATATATACTCTGCACTACGCAATCATGCTGGTGGTCGCTCAGCATAAGGTATTGGTTCTGGTGTCCTTTCTTTAGAGTCCTCTAAATCTGATAATTTTACACCTTTTTTTAGCACTCGATTCTTTTGAAAACCCACATGCGCCTCTCTTTGCACCCTCTCATTCCCCTCCCTTTCTTCATCTGACACATTATGCTCCAGCTTGTGTGACTATTGTCTTCTTCCGTGTCATCAAGGTCCAATCTGTTTAAAGACAATGTTTCCATACTCATCTGTTTAATGGGGAATCTTATACATTATCTTGGGTTATGTACCTACCTCTGCCCCCCATTTACCTATATCATTTCCCAAGTCTCAGCTCTATGTCTTCTGTATCCTGCCCACCGGCCCATGCTGAGCTCAGCATTCCTTGCAGCTACCTATGGGCTATTGTGACCCTCTCTCGTCCTCTGTCCTCGTTGTGCGTCAACTGTCACTATGCTCCTATTGCATAAATATTCTATTTCATCGTCTTTTAATCCCCTGCTCTTGTTCATTTCTTCTTCTCTTCTCATCTCCCTCAATTCATCTTCCTCTCGCCTTGGTTGCAACCTATGTACTTTCTTTGGGCTTCTATCTCTTCCCGTTTCTTCTCTTCTAATCTCTCCTTTTCTTGCCTCATATCTTCTTCGTTCTTCCCTTCACTTGCATTCTTCATCCCTTCTCTTTCTTTTCCTGCTCTTCACTCTCCTCTTTCTCGATCCCCATCAAAGCCCTTATCGTCTAGCTTAAGCAATATTTGTCCTCCCATTAATTAGTTCTGCACTATTGTTATTCCCTCAGCGTTATTCTTTCTTTGTTTCCCTGCTTCTTCCATTATATCCATTCGTCTGTCTTTTCTGTCCTTTCCCTCATCACGCTGTTTACTTTCATCGCTTGTTGTTATATCTTTGCATTCTCGTCTCTTGCTCTCTTCTGCATTATCCTCACTGCTATAAGTGTGTGGGGTGCATATGTTGGATTAAGATACCCTTCCACTGCTTTTAATTCCTTTAAGGGGTAAAAATCGTTCTCCTCTGGATCTGAACTCTTCCCTTCAAGATGGGAAAGAGGAGCCGAAGGCGCTTGATCCTCCCCTTTATGCTGACTGAGCATCCACTCCCTATAGGGTAGATCTTCTTTCTCACTCTGGTATATTTTCCAAAGCTCTAAAATGGCTAGCCTTTTCTGCAACGTGTTTCCCTTATATATGGTATTTAAATATGTTATCATATGCCACAATAGGTCTTTTGACAGCGAACTCTCCTGAGGCCACGGCATGAGTGTCTTATTAGTCGTGCATCACACCTATTCCGAATGATATTTCCTTATCTTCACTGTGTATCTCAGTAATGTCCTACATAAATGAAAAAGAGGTGCATTCCCCATGATGACAGATCGATTTTGATTGTCAATACTTACACGTTGTTTTATTCGATTATTTTATTAAATATACCATGCTGGTCTCCTGGCGCAGGCACCATCAACCACTGTTTCTGATCCCAATCAGGATATATTTTAGCTGCTCACTTTTTTATTTAAAAAATCTATGCAATGATATTCTGTTTCCTTCTTAGTTTAAACTTTATCCATTTTTTATCAGTACAAGTTCAGCATCTACAGACTGATGATGGTTTGCAGACCCCATCCTTATTATGCAGGGCATCTAGAGGAGGGAGGGCAAGGAGGGAGCCTTGTGTTGGTGCAATGGAGGAAAAGGCAGCTGTAACCTTGAAAAATGACATAAGTACAAACATTATCTGACCACTAAAGAAAGACAAGCATTAACAAAACTTCGCAAAAATGACGCAGTTATTGCTAAAATAGAAGAAAAGGGAGGTAAAATTGAACTAATGAATGCCATTGACTATATAAGACCAGCAGAATTGCATCTAAACATCAAATGCTATGAAAAGCTTTTCATTAACCCAATCCCGATTCTTATGGATGAGTGGCACAACATGAGCCTTAATTGGTTCCAAATGGGACTACTAACAAAGGATGAACATCACTAAATGAAAAATCAATTTCCAATAATGGCAACAATCTATTTTATTCCAAAGATACATAAGAAATGTCACTTCTTCCCACCATGCAGACCCATCATTAAGGCATTGGCTCTCTGATAGAAAAAATCTCACAGTATAGAGATCTACATTTACAACCATTAACCTCAGGTTTGGCTTCATATATTCAAGACACGAAACACGCAATACATCAATTGGAACTCATCTCCTGGGAATCAAACTACAGATTAGTAACTCTGGATGTCACATCCTTGTATACAAGTATTCTACACGATAAAGGCATTGAAGCAACCCAACATTTTTTGAAATCCAGATCTGTTTTTTACCACTCACGAAATCTAATGCTAATTGAGATGCTAAACTTTACTCTGAACAACAATATATTCTGTTTCAATAACCAAATTTACCGCCAAAAACAAGGCACAGCTATGGGAGCGAAATTTGCCCCTCTCTATGCAAACCTTTTCATGGGTCATTTTGAGACAGAATTTACATGGCAACACCCAGTCCATATATTGTTTATCAGAGTCGTATTGCCTTCTATAAATGTTCCACTACCCCAATATACCTGGTTTCGCAGAGTTTGACGTCGGGTCGTCGACGGATCCTTCTTGAGTGAACTCCCTTTAAGGCAGGAGCCACGAATTATCAAGATCTCTCGATGAAAAGGGTGAATAATGGCATTGAGGCAGCAGTTTCAGTCCTGGCGGTGCTCGTCGATGATTGGTCGTGGACGTCCTGTGAAGATGAGGTGTTTGGTGCAATTTGACGATGATAGATTGTTGTTGCAAAGAGTCAATGAAGAACATAGGCCCAGCAAGGGCGTTGGGTTGTTGGCGTTCGGGACTCAACCACGGCTGGCTTTCGGATCTTCGTTGGCGTCTTTGTGGATCTCGGGTGGTGGGAAACCCACCAGCAGATTCTCCTTGGTTCGTCTGCGACCTTGAATTTCTCTGGTGGGACAAAGCAGTCGGCGGTGATGAGCAAGGGTGTTCTTGATTCAAATGTCTTAGGCAATGGAGCGTTGCGGGTCTGTTCATCGGTAGCACGGCGTCAAGCTGTCCCCTCTTCTGGGCAACACAGCTTTGATGTGCCTGCAGCGGTTATGGCCATCCTCCGCACCCTGGTCGACGATGATGGACTTTGGTGGCCTCGATGTCCGGGTGCTGCGCTCCGAGTTTCCTTGGCGGTCCCCGTCTCCGGTCGGCAGCCTTTCGAGGACGGACTTCCATGGAGCCTTGGCAAAGGTTAGCTGTGCACGATGGTCCTTCATAGCTTGGGAAGAGATCGCCTAGCCAGGTGCTCTCTTGGATCAGTTTCTTGAAGGCACATCATCTTTCAGGTTGCATCGAAGGGAAACAGCAGTTAACCTTCTTCAGGCTCGGCTTCGAGATCAAGTATCAGGTTCCAACTTCAGCTTCTGTACGATTTTCATCAGTGAGAGGTCTCCCGATATTGTTCGGTCTCTTATTCACTGTGCTGCGTCACACTCAGGCACCCAATCATTCAGAGGGGCATTCATGCAGGCAGCCAATCGGGCTCAGAGTGCATTCAGGCCATTCTTCTCCATCCCGACACTCACAACAAGGAATGTGGATTGGGACAAGCACCCAGCCATTCAGAACTCCACACTGTATTCATACTAGTTTTGGGCAGGGCTGTCTCAGTCTTTGCATCACATACCAGAAACCAGACACCCATAACATGAAATGTATATTGGTCACACATTCCATTCACCCAGGTCCCACCCCAAGGGCGTACCCACAACATAGAGTCAATGGGCAGGCTCCAGCCAGTCTGGCTTGGGCTTCCACACAATACCATATATGGAACTTCCACCCAACAGCCAGTCAGGGGAAGGGACAGAGTCAGGGCTTCCCAGGATTTTGGGAAAACAAGGTAACAGGCAATAGAAAGCAAGAGGCCACAGGGGGCATCTTGTCTCCTATCAGGAATCAACTGATTCCAATGCCAGAGCCTGGGTATGCCAAAATGGAGTATACTCAGAGCACCTGTCAAATTCAGCATGGAGCTGCCACCACTGCTCTGTGGGCCACATAAAGGTGCCCAAAAACATATACTAGGGGTATAGAGTTGTACCCCCACCCATGGGTGCCATACGGGTATCCCAAGTGTCTGTTCACCAAACCAAAAAGAGTAAGAGCTGCACTGCCAGGAGTCCCACATGGACTCCTGTGCAGAAAATAACACAGAACACACATGATAAGAGGAGAACAGTACAAGGACATGGAGGCCCTGCCGCTTCAATGCATTTCCAGCATCACAATTTCCTTTGGATAACTTTTAAGAATTAAAAGAAATTGTACACATAATGAAGAGTTCCTGAAACACACAAACAATTATTCAAATATTTTCAGAAAGAGGATATAAGTAAAACCTACAAAAAGCACCAGATAAAACCCAATTAAGAACAAGAACCAATGTACTCTCCACCAAACCCCAACAACATTCAGATGCAACAGTTAAAGTGAGATTTATCACAACCTACAATTCAAATGCACATCAAGTGAAAAAACTAGATTCAGAATTAAGGCAACATATTGACCCAGTACCATAACCTATCGTAGAGCAAAAACCATCAAGAATATCATATGTCCTACACATTACAATCCTAAGCAAAATCCAACCAGTTTACATGATATATAGAAATTACCAACCTTACAAAGCAACTATACATGTGGAAAATGCAGCATATGTGCACAATCCGAAAATGGAAAGAGAAGTAATACTACTTCCTGGTGGAACCACCAGAAACATAGTACACTTCATCAATTTATGGCATTAAATGCTTATGTGCCAAAACGTACATAGGAAGCACAATACACCCGCTGAAGAATATAATTATCATAACCCTCAACCATTTGTGTCGCAAAGGCGGCTGAAATCACCCGATTTTGTTTTTGGCGGGTGAGACGCCCATTGGAATGAATGGGCGTGCAGAAGGCTTGGCGGGTGAGTCCGCCCTTTACAAGGCGGGTGACACCTGCCAAATGCGTGTGAGTTGAGAGGTATGAATTATGGAACATTTGAGAGCCATCAAGAACACTCACCTCAAATATCCCTTGGCATATCATTTTTTGATGGAAACATAGCCAGGAAAATGTCGACCACATCAGCTTCTTTGGAATAGACAGATTATGCATGCCACCTAGAGGAGGTAACAAGGAACTGCTACTCAGGCAAAGAGAAGCATATTGGATACATATTATGGACACATGGAATTCAGGCCTGAAGTCCGATTCGGAAATGAGCTATTACCTCTAATTGGTGGATGACACACAGACATGGAACAAAAGTAAATATGTAATTTCTTGTATAACACCCAAAGAGGTTATCATGTCAAGTCGAAACTGCAATTTGACATAATTTGTTTATCTTTAATGGGTCAACCCGCAACCTAGGCCAAATGTTTGGCTAACTTAGGAAAACATTTCTGTAAGCATTAATGGTTCACCATAAGTATAATGTGGGGTTCACTTCCTCTCTTTTCCCTAGCAACTAACTTTTGTGAGTGCAACTTACATTTTTGGAAATGGCTATTTTTGGCTTGCCATAAGTATTATGTGCGTTTAACTGTACATCTTTTCCCTAACAATTACATTCTATGAGTGCAACTTAAATCTTCAGAAATCGCTAATTTTGAGTTACGGTTACAATTCTAGACAAGTCTAATGCACTCATTAACGTTGCCATCATGCCCATGGTAAAATGGCTGACAACGGGGTTAATGTGATGACACGATTTTGTGCAAAAACGCGGTGACGTCACCACGTTTTCACGTTAATAAGCGCTCATTTGGTTTCCCGTGAAAAAATATTGTGGAAGCAAAAACAGCCGTGACAATCGTATCCAAATACTTTTTGACACAATGATAAGTTTTTATGAACTCTGTAACACTGCATTTCCCCTTTCAATTTTCACCATAGTTAAAGACTCTGTTTGAACACTAAAACACAGATGTCCTTTAACGTACAGGACATCTATGTGCAATGAAAATAATTCAAATAATATATACTTGAACCACAAGCCTGCACAGACAAGCAGGGGAAGTAGTCTTCCAGAAGCATAACATTCGAGTGAGTAGTTTTCAGTATTAATTCATTAGCAACTTATGTGTGAATTCCACTTTTTCTTTTATGTATACAATTTAGAACTTTTCACCCTTTATGTATTCTTACCTAGATACAAATTATTGAAAATCCATGATTGATCCTCCTGATGAACCACTATGATTTAAGTGGGGAAACACGTGTGGAGGTGTGAAGGCTTTAATCTCAAGCAGGTCTCCATCAATAACAGGCTGCAGGGCAGGCAAAAGAAGAAAGGATAACATTAAGTGGGCGGTGCTTAGTTGATGGACAAGTGGGAAGTTCAATAGTACATTTATCAATAAGTGCCTAGGTACTTTCCTTTAATGTCCTTTGTTTTTGGTTGCCAGGTGCTGAGGAAGAAAATGTCCGTTACGAGTGGGCTTACTAATAAAGCTCTGTCGTAATATAAGAAGAGAGAGAGTGATATAAGGTTCCTGTTT
This sequence comes from Ambystoma mexicanum, assembly GCF_040938575.1. Lineage (NCBI taxonomy): Eukaryota > Metazoa > Chordata > Amphibia > Caudata > Ambystomatidae > Ambystoma > Ambystoma mexicanum. The sequence goes on from NC_090939.1 coordinate 822,499,891, forward strand.
GATGAAATTAATACGTAGTGTTCTTGAGGAAGCAGAGAGAAAAGTTGCGCACTTGCGCTTAAGCATTTCGTTAAGTAAAGAAGAAGAAAAGAAATCGCTAGCTTCCATTCATCGCGATCATCTGGGAAACTGATGTGGCACGGCCTATCTGTGCGTGGGAGATGAAAGTTATTGCTATCTCGGCCACACTCTGCTCTGATCAGCTGTTACTGTTAGAGAGAGAGAGATGGTAGTGAAGGTAACGCGTACCAGACGCAACTGAAGAGGGGTGTGTTTTACAGGGGCCTGGCCCGCTTGAAGCTACAGCGCTTCTTACAAGGAGTATAATCTAAAACTGCAGAGGTTTATTCCGGCTCGTTCACACAATATTAGTCAAAAAGACCCCTACCCCTGTGTCACGCTACCAAGAATGAAAAGGGCGTTGTATGGTGTTATGTTCTGGGTCCGGTTACAAATGACTCTGACAACTTCTTGTTAACTGCAAGTTCTTTACTTAGTTTGGGCTTATTAGTTACAGTTCTTATGTCAGATAAGTCATGGGGAAAATAGGACACCCACCGGCATCCTCTCTCAGGGCTTACATCTTTCAAATGACCACCCTAGAACACTCACTCATGGGTAAACATTCTGCGCTCTGCCTTCCATCTCAACATTCCACTCTCTTGCAGGCAGAGCTAATCATAACACATCTTCCCCCTATAGGGACAACCAACCACATTAAACACCAAGATGTAACTAGTGGGAAATATCAGAAGAGGGGAAGGCTCAAAGAGCATAAATAATAAAATAGTTAACTGGCCTTCCAAAACCACTACTACCAAGCTAACGCTCCGAGCAAAAGCTCTCCCTTCACTGAACCATATACTAGCTAACACATAGCTACACTCCCACCAGGACAAAACAACTATTTCATAGCTGGCCTACCATGAAATTCGACACCAGGGAACCAGCCCACAATCCAACTATCATCCAAAACAAACATACTGCACTCACAACCATCTTCCTCCATCCCCCATCAACCAAATGTGCACAAAAAAAACACAATTCAGGGTTCTTAACCCCCCACGCAGCCTAAAGCTATGATAGCATTACTCAAACTTTTGCACCGCTAATGCCAGGAATCTAAATCCCTACCATCATTTGACACCTCTAGTGTCGGGATTCTCCATCCCCCAAGAATTTGACACAACCAGTGTCGGGATTCTCCATCCCCCAAAGATTTGACACCACCAGTGTCGGGAATCTACATCCCCCAAAAAATTGACACCACCAGTGTCGGGATTCTACATCCCCCAAAGATTTGACACCACCAGTGTCGGGATTCTCCATCCCCCAAAGATTTGACACCACCAGTGTCGGGATTCTCCATCCCCCAAAGATTTGACACCACCAGTGTCGGGATTCTACATCCCCCAAAAATTTGACACCACCAGTGTCGGGATTCTCCATTTCCCAAAGATTTGACACCACCAGTGTCGGGATTCTCCATCCCCCAAAGATTTGACACCACCAGTGTCGGGATTCTACATCCCCCAAAGGTTTGACACCACCAGTGTCGGGAATCACAATCCCCCAAAGATTTGACACCAAAAGTGTCGGCAGTGTCGGGAATCACAATCCCCCAAAGATTTGACACCAAAAGTGTCGGGAGTCTCATCCCTTCTTCCATTTGCACACATCCACTCTCTCACAGAGTCACATCACACACTTGGCAATTTGCGCACAAAATATTTGAAAAACAAGTGTACAAACATCAATTGAGTTCATCATATTTGGCTACAAAGTCCTTTGTGATGTTACCTGTAAAAAAAAAACATTAACCACAATTGTGCAATTGGGATGTTCTAAGAAAACGAAACTACACAACATTTCCTGGTGTTCCAAAAAAAAAAACCTCCACTGCATTTCCCTATCAACAGAGGCCACGACATCCACTTAAAACTCTCACACCATAACTCAACAAAGGCCATAGCGCTTGCACATACGAACCCAGCGCACACCAGTACACAGCAAATACTTTCATTCCATTACTGTAACTCAGACAGGCCTCACATCACAGCTGCGCTTTGTAAATGTTGTTTCTGCCATGAGTAATGCAATCACAATACATTACACGAAACTATACATCATTACATGAAAACACATTTCATCTCATGAGTTCTTATCACTTCCACTTCCATTTCAAAATTAATGAAAAACTGTTAAAAAAAACGTGTTCAAAACTGTGTGATGGAAAACCTCTAAACTATTAGATCTCGGCAGTTCAATGGCATTCCCCCTGCTCCATGCTGGCACTAGCGTTATATAAAAGTACCTGGTGTGGGGAACCTAACCCCATTATGCCGGCATCAGATAATCCTGTCCCTGCAATTTGAACCACACAATGTGGAGGGCACAGTCCCTTGCAAGTCACAGTGCAGCCGTACGCTGCCTCTTCCCATTTTCGTTTTAAAAAAAATGTTTTATCCTCCGACGAAAATATCGGCAAAACATCACCAATGCCAACGTATGACTTCCAGCTCTATTTACTTAACAAGTGAACCTCTCATAGCAGTGCGCTGCTAAACAAACATCAGACAATTGCGTGGCAGTGTTCTCCTTTCTTTGTTCATTCAGTGCTCCCCCACAGCAACCGAATGTTGCTTCTAGTGATGGAATTCTTTACAAGCACAATCGCCAACTCCCCCGGCATTCTACCCGACGTCATCAGTCAGGATGGGTAGCCAAAGAGGACGGAGCTCTCCGCACTAACGAACTCGGCTGGAGGACGCCCACTCCACAGTCCAGGGCCGCAGCAAATTCCCCAGAACAGCGCCCTCCATACAAACAGGCGCACGTCAGCTACAATCTCATTAACGGTAAACAGCCACATTAGGCAACTGAAAGTGCTTCCCCCAAAGTTACTTGGCCACTGAAAGTGCTTCCCCCAAAGTTACTTGGCCACTTGTTGTTAGCCACTGGTCCTCTCAGACCCACTGTCTCTGCGACACTTCACAGGCTGATAGGGCAGAATGATCACAAAGCGCTCCTTCTTACAGTTCATGCAGGACGTCTGTAGCACTGCACAGGGGCCCTGGCAACTGCAACTCTTCACAATTGGACATTACATGACACTTGTCTAGGACTCTGCTGCCTCCACTGCCTCTGTAGCGCCTCTCTATGTCACGCTTGCCCTCACTGTGCCTCGCCTGCAGCGCCTCAATGCCAATCAGCGCCCTTACCTGAGAGAGGATTTCTTCTCTTGGGGGTGCCGGTGGGTATCCTTCCTTGGTGCTGCTGTCCCCTCAGCAAAATCAGCATCATCCTCGTCGCCACTGTTATGTTCTGGGTCCGGTTACAAATGACTGACAACTTCTTGTTAACTGTAAGTTCTTTACTTAGTTTGGGCTTATTAGTTACAGTTCTTATGTCAGATAAGTCATGGGGAAAATAGGACACCCACCGGCATCCTCTCTCAGGGCTTACATCTTTCAACTGACCACCCTGGAACACTCACTCATGGGTAAACATTCTGCGTTCTGCCTTCCATCTCAACATTCCACTCTCTTGCAGGCAGAGCTAATCATAACATATGGTAAAACACTAATGAGATGAAACGAGTTTTATGAAGGAGGATTTTTCCTACACAGTTATACTGGAAATATAGCAACGTTTATGAAGAGGGAGAAACCCTAGTATAAGACACTCTTGAACAGAAAATACGCACCTGTACCCTGGAAACCTGCACCTATGAAATGAAAGAAAGCTGGTTAAAGCGTAGATCGTAGCTGCATGAAAAAAAAAAGAACTGACGCTTATGTTTTTCTTTTTAAAAAGTTTCCCATACGGATTACAAAAGAATAAAGGGACAGTTTTCCTAAGGCTCATTCTTTTTTCCCTTTTCTGGAACGAAAAGAAAGACTGCTGCTTCTTGAAGAAGGACCATTGATCCGTATCCTTTACAGAAAGAGTTGAATTTAATAAAAGTTATGTTTAAAGAAATGCTTTTGCCTAGGTTTGCTCTTATTCCCAAAAGAAACGTGTGACAGGAGGTCAAAAGAACAAAGACACACCTTTGAATTGAAAAACACGATACTCTGAACAAAATCCAAACTTTGCAAGCTTTTTTTGTTGGCGCAAATTGGATCACCTGATCTTCAATATATCCACAAGTTCAGCATCTACAGACAGATGATGGTTTGCAGACCCCATCCTTATTATGCAGGGAGCCTTGTGTGGGGGGCAATGGAGCAAAAGGCATCTGTAACCTTGAAAAATTACATATAAGGTACAGGCATCAGAGGTGTTGTTCATCCACTCCGGCATGAACAAGGACATCCTCCACCCAATGGACAAGACCACCTGAAAGGTAAATTAGAGGGGTTATGGAGTAGGGAGCGTTGAGGTGCAAACATTGCCTATAGGAACAGGTTTATAGTCATTCCGTCGAAAAAAAAAAGGGTACGACATACCAAAGCATCGAAAAAATGCATCGTATTCCAAAGCATCGACAGTCTATCTTTAACATGGAAAAGTGCCTTTCCATCTAAACCAGTCCATCGAAAATATAAATGGACTGGTTTCAATGGAAATGCACTTTTATATGTAAAGATAGCCTTTCAATGCTTTTTTTGTAACTTTAAAACGTTACATGGAGCTGTCCAGTGCTGAAATGTCGGCACTGGCCAGCTCCTTGTAACGTTTTAAAACTTTTTTGTATATTGGCGGGGTTCCCCCGCCTAGCCCCCCCAACCCCATGCCCCCAACCCTAACTCTAACGTAACTGTTAATCTAACCCTAGCCCCAACCCTAACCCTGATGTAACCATTAATCTAACCCTAGACCCAACCCTAACCCTAGCCCTAACCCTAATGTAGCCCTTAATCTAATCCTAGCCCCAACCCTAGCGTTGCCCTTAATCTAACCCTAGCCCCTTACCCTAGCCCCAACCATAACGTAATCCTTAATATAACCCTAGCCCTAACCCTAATGTAACCCTTAATATAACCCTTTGTCTTGATATGGGCCAAATCGTCCTCGGGACCAGCCCTCGGGAGCAATAATTACCCAATTCAGCCCAAAATACAGGTTCTATTGTGCTGAGCAGTGATCTCATGCTAGTGACAAATGACACCTTCAATAAGTTTTAGTATTTATTCTAAACAGTGAATTTCATATACATTTGGGATTCAAGTTAGAGAAGATTACAAAGCACAAAACTTAGAGAAATGCAAAATATAGAGAAACATAGAACTTAGATTAACATAGAGAAACATAGAGAAACACAGTTTTACGCCCCTTCAATCAGCACTGGGAGACCCTGGCCCTCATAAGCTAGCTGTAACAAGCCCCGCTCAGAGGACAGCGCTGCCGGGTGCCGTCAGAGCTCCAATTCCGGGCACTTGATCTTGCTCGAACCAAGTCCACAGCACGATCTCCCACCCGAGTCATGTGAGCATGCATATTTTATAATCTCGTGCTGCCCGTCCATGACGCACAGTTCCAGAACTTTCCCTGTGCAAAATATAGGCTGGCTCATGGAAAAAACCCAACTCTGTTAATTTCCACTGCTCCTTCTTCTGAGCCCCTCCCTGGCTCCCATCTGCGCGAAAGCTCAGGAATGTCTTATCAGTGCCTTCCCAGAGAAAAGGAGATTGGCTTGGGGCCATGCAGGGCTACCGTTAGTGAGGCAGAATATTCTAAGGGAAGCAGGGATGTATTAACCCCATCTGCAAGCTCTAAAAGGCATGCACTCATAGCTTAGTGTTCATAGCGCTTAAGACTGGCTATCTAAGCGCTATATAGGTGCCATAATGTTCCAAACACTCCAAAAATGTCTATTAGCTACAGAGCTAGGGCCCTCTCCCTGCCTATCAACAATGCATAATGTGACCTATCACTCATACTAGGCCTGCATATTCCTTGTAGCTCACTACTGCATAATGGAAGTGCTACAACAGACTACTGTCAGCATTTTTAGCACATACTTTGAATACACTATTGGCTTTCAGCGGCTAATGCTGTCATCTAAAGCCCTGATTGGCAAGGTTGCAATTTTGTGTATCACTACACCCTTACCCCAACCCTAGCCCCAATGTAACCCTTGATGTAACCCTAGCCCCAACCCTAACCCTAATGTAACCCTTAATCTAACCCACCGTAGCCCCAACCCTAACCCCTAACCCTAGCCCCAACCCTAACCCCTCCAATTTCGATGGATCCATCGAATTATATACAACAAAATGGCTATTCGATGGAATGGAATTTCGTTGCATATAATTCAACGGTTTGGTATTAGATGTTTTGGTGTTCGATGGATTGACCAGATACCATAGGAACAATCTCTTCCTCTTCCCTTGTGGGGAAACACTTCTATGGCTGCTTGCCTGAAGGCATCTGACCACTGCCTTTGTGGGCAAAGGAGGTGAAGGAACAAGGACATCCCGTGTCAAAATAAAAAAACACAGATGGCTTCTGGACAGCAAAACCAAAGGATTCAGCAATACCTGTCACAACCCACACTCTGAAGACCCCCTGGCCAACCTATGGGCCAGGGAGAGTCTTGATTCCTGCCCCCACTAAACCCAAGAATTTGCAGCGTAGGCCTTCTTGGGGCCAGTCATGGCACCTTTGGCGCCAGGCTAATGTTTGAATATGGACTTGTGCTTGGGAACTACTTTTCATTAATGCCAGTCATATGGAGGCATCCTCACAACCTGGCTCCTTGAAACCAGGCTTGCAGTGTAGTGTTTTTGGGTGTGGTACCATGGGGAATATTTTACCTGGACTTCTTTCTTGAAGCTATTTAAACACACCGAATAGAGTGAAACGCTTCGCGTTAGTTTGCATTACTGCAATGTAACGCTCACCGTGTTCAGCTTCAGCCAAGAACCTCGTAAGGAGAGCACCTGCAAAGGAAAGGAGAAGACATCGTGAGAAAAAGGCAGCAGTTTACCTGAACTTCATCGCCAGCGGTCCGCAGCTCTTCCGACCATCATCCTGGAACCGGCGCTCCCCCAGATCGACGGACCTGTAAAAGAGAAGAAACAAGGCATTAGACGTACAATTAATGAACTGTGCCTTAAGGCTTACCTCGCCGGTCGCTCCTCAATCAGCATCACAATGGAAATTCCATACTCCGGCCGAGTACCGCGACCGGTGGAGAGGAAAAGATAACAGGTTAGCGAAGGCAAGGCATCTTAAGCGCAGCGCATAGCGCCTACTCACCGCATCAAGGCGCTCCAAAAACGCCCATACTTATCGGCAAAACACAGGTTCCGCCTTGCCACGTATTGGACTTCCGCATACCTAGGAAGAAAAAGACATTGTTTAAAAGGCTTGCAAGAACAGCAATATTCACAGCAATAAGACCTACCTGAAAGATTCAAGACGGGCTGGCATCAGTGAAGCAACTCGAACGCCATTGCCCACCAAGCTCAACGCGCCCCTGCCAAAACAGCAAGATGGAGAACCCGCCAACATCTAAAACAAGGTGAGGAGAAGTCCAGAAGGGTCACAGACCTACAGGGAGGCGGGAGGCTGTTTACCCCGGTTGCCCAGTCCTGAACATAGCTTACCTGTATTCCAGGCAGAACTCTCCCGCTGGTCGCATCTGGGCATCGCAAGGAGGGACATCTGAACCCCAACTGCTGGGTGGCGCCCCCCGTGGAACCAGGTGAGCGTAACAATACCCTGGGATGTGTTGTTCTTCTCAAGGGATTTGTCAATCTTTGAGCTAAAAAGTTTGGCCCCATTAAAAAGCATGTCATGGGGCTTAGCGCGAACTTCTGATGCAAACCCCAAAGTGTGCATCCAGGAATGTCTCGTGAGCACAGCACCTAAACCCATCAAGCCAGGCACTTAATCTGTCCAATCAAGACCTCCTGTAAGAATTTGCTCGGTGACCTCTGTGAGGAATTGTTACCTGGCATGAGTGTACAATCCATGGCTTTTTTGATTTGTATTAATTAATAAGTCGATGCAGGTAATTAAATTTCAGAAATGGTGGTCCATTCCATTCCCCTTCCATAAAGCTCCATACCTAAAGCATAGGCATACCTGTGCCTATTGCATCAGTATCCTGATCTGCAGCTCCAAGTCTCCAGTGGCACAGACCAGGTGCAGAGGTTGCAGGCGCCCCGTGTGACAGCTGCAGTGACAGCAAAGTCACTGCATTTAAATGTGCACTTCTGTTCGAAAACCATGATATGATAACCTACCAAACTGGTGGCAAGGTCATCTGGAAATATAAGCCATATCTATGTTTTTTATGGAGGTTAGTAGGTCACAGAATTATTAAAAGCCTCATTGGATTTGTATCGTGCTCATGTCAGCCCTGTGAGCCTTGCAGCCATGGACAGGCCGTGTTTATTCTAGTCAGACTGCTATCTTTGCTCTCCAGTAGGACAACAAGCAGAAATGACTGAGTCTCCATTTGATCATTTGTGAGGTCAGATAACACATCTTTCCAGCAGGATAGGCCTCAGCAGAGTCTGTCCTAGAAAATCAAGTTTCAAAGGGCATACCCTAAAGAAAAGGGCAAGCCTCATATCAGTACGCCGCTTTCCTCGTGGTGACTGCAGGTGAGGACATCGCTGGCAGAGCCCCTCCCGGGCTTCAATTGTGTAATGTCTTTAATTTAAATTGGCTTGTTTTTCTGTGCTACGAGCGCCGGTGGTCTCCCTCTCCTCCCTCCCTCCCCTGCATCCAGTTCCTCGTTGCCTTCCCACCTGCCTCCCTGCCAGCCCTCCTCCCCTGATTGGTGGCCTTGCTGCCGTGTGTTTTGTGCTACTGGGCTCTGATTCCCAGACTCGCTGCTTTCCTTGTGGTGACTGCAGGTGAGGACATCGCCGGCAGAGCCCCTCTTGGGCTTCAATTGTGTAATTTCTTTAATTTAAATTGGCTTGATTTTCCACGCTACGAGTGCCGTGGGTCTCCCACTCCCTCCCTCGTTCCCTCCCCTGCATCCAGTTCCTCTCGTACTTCGGTGTGTTTTTCTCCTGTTTTAATATTGCACTGAGAAAGCATTTAAAATTGCATAGTGAAACCTAGGCCTTTTCCCCCTATTCAGGACTCTCAAACGTAGGTGTGTTTTTCTCCTGTTTTAAAATTGCACTGTGAAAGCAGTGACGTTCTGTAGCTTGCCTCCTAGGATAGCACTCTTCTAGGAAACCTTTACCTATCTAAGCGCCTGTCTTCTTGTCCAATTGTCAAATTATCCTGTCTCTCTCTGTCTTGTCTGCCCTGTTGTCCTTCCCTAGTGTTCTCCCCTACCCCTTCCCACTCCCTTCCTCCTGTCTTCTCTCCCTACCTACCCTATGGTGCTCTCTGTCTCTCCTATCTTTTGTAACTGCTTCTCTATCGACTATCCTGCTCTCTTGACTAAATCTGGCAGGAAGAAGTTTAAAAACGACATCCTGGTCTCCAACCGAGGTCTCCCTATTGCAGACACCTATACCAGTGCCTCCTCCAGGCAAATTCTCATAGACAACCTCTTTGTCGTTCCCTCGCCAGACCTATGGACTCTACATATAGTCTCTGTGCTCTCTCCCTTCTCTTCTGTTAGGGAGAATTCTCTGTATAGGCTAATTTCCCCAACCTAGTGAGTCCCCCAGCAGCTTTGCTGGATTTTTGGGGTTTATTTTTTTCTCCTGCTAAGAGTGAGACTCTTTTTCTCCCACTCTTAGACATGATTTGAGAATGTCCTTTGACTTTGTAATGTGTTTTATGGGCTATGGGGTCTTTTACTCCATAGGGCTTCATGTGTTTTTCATAAGTGTGTTATACAGCACCCTCAGTGCAGTAACACAGGGGTGTCATAGTGACCCCTAAACATAGACTCCATACCCTGGGACTGACTACTGTCTCCCAGGGCATGTAAAGTCACCATTGACTTTACTAGTCTTAAATTGTGAACAGAACCAGTACAAACCATCATATTGTGGAAGTACTGGTAGGGGTAATTAGATTGCCCTTGAGTCTGTTTTTCGAGGGGGCACTGTGCAGTCCCCCCCTCGTCGAGTTTCTGGCTGGTGGCAGTGGTTACCACGCGAAATATTCCACCAGAATATTTCCTATGGGATTTTTCCATTCATTTTAAACGCACCACTTTTTTGGTGCAATGTTAAAGATACCGCCGGGTTATTTATTTAATATTTATTCCCCGGTTGGGTCTTTTTGCCAGTACTCGGTTTTAAAATGGCGTTTGTGTTTGCCTCTGTAACTCCAACCCAATTCGAGCCCTTTGTTCCACTTTTGGCGGGCTTCTGCACAGTAGCCTCCAAAAGTGGTGCCACTCTGTCTGGGTCTACAGGATGTGTGGGAGGGGGGAATAGGCACCCTGGACTGAGTTGCCTCGGCAACTCAAGTCGCACTCTTGTGTGATTGGCCCAGTGGTGAGCCGCCCGGCTCACCACTTAGCATGTTTGAGTGACAGCTAGGACTGATGAATGGGGGTTTTCTGCATAAAAGCAGGGCTTTGGGGACTGGAACTTCAGAAGTCACCACAGGACCTAAAGAATCCGGAGAGGGAGAAGCTGAGCCGAGGTGCAACGATGACACCACCGGTGGAGCCCTGCTGAACCGACTCACCACTTCCCAACGACAGAGAAGAACTTCTTCCTGGAGAGTCTTCTTCCTTTGAACTGGTGGGGTTAACCAGTTCGCCCTCTTTTCGCCTTCCTGGATCGTCTCGTGGTCGAATCACCCGTGCCAAGCACCCCGGCACCGGATAGCCACGCTTCACCACTACCACGAATAAAAGGGTAGTACCTTTTAACGGGGAAAATCCGCGGCTGGTTTCTTCCCAGGCAGTGCAACGACCTCCAGCTTTCCTCCACGTCGAGATCTTCTCTTCCCCTGGACAAAGCACCGACTTGCACCCGCTGCCAGGAACAACTGCCCCCGCTGGAGCTTTCTCACCATTTCAGGTACTGTGTCCCGCCTGTGCTCACTTGCAACAGACTGTTCAAGGTGTCCCGTAAATCCTTGACGCTCTACCCTGGGGTGACCTGGGACCTGTTAACTAACTTTTCTGAACCGATCCAACTCCTTTTTGAACTATCTGCCAAGACTTTTAAAGTGTACTTCAATTGTGTGATCTTGGGCACATTCCGCCTTGCTCTCTCCAAGAGTGGGCCTGGCCTATGAACTTTTTGCTCTACAGTAGACTCTGGGGGTCATTACGACCCCGGCGCTAAGTGGTTAACGGCGCCGTAAAAGGCTGCGGCGCTGTTAACCACTTAGCGCCTAATTACGAGGTCCCTTTGCAGGACCCGACCTTAACGGCTGGTGTAGACCAGCCGTTAAAGTAGGGACCCGCAAAGGGACCTTGGTGCTAATTACGGTACCGCAATTTGCGGTACCGTAATTAGCGCCTTCCCCATTCCCATTATGCCCTATGGGGCAAAAATGGGAATGGGGAAGAGCCATGGGGAAATGGGGAAATACCGCCCCGCCAACCTTGGAATGGGGCGGTATTTCCCCATTTCACCATGGCGGACACGTTACGATACAGGCACCAACCATGGTGATAATAGCGCCATGGTTTAGCGACTGTATCGTAATGAGGGCCTCTGCCTTTCTTGACTTGCTGTGGTTCTGTTAAAAGTGTTGGTATTGTGTGTTTTCATATTTCTGCCTTTTCTCTCCCTTTTTAAATAATTATTGGAGTGCCATCTTGGTTAAGCGCTCACCTCTGTGTTGATAATAAGTGGTGTTCTTTTCCTAAGACTTGTCGAATAATTAATCAGGGAGTTGTATATATTTCTAGTGACTGTGTTTGAACTTGCTTGACATATTAGTGCCAGTGTATTTCTACAAGTGTTTTTTTAAATAAATAATTATATACTTTTATACCAAAGCTCTGGTCAGTGTTTGCTTGTGCTACTGTATTTTTGTACCTAATGTGTATACTGTATATACTGCCTAACTCTTCTTGAGAGAAGTCTGACTGCTCAGCCACAGCTACCAGGTAAATCTGGGTGGTACAGACTGCTACCAATTGGGTTTACTGCCAACACCTGTAGTCTTAAACTTTTTGCAGTGGTCCCTAAGGGAACTGCACAGGTTTCTGCCTAACATCCTCCTCTCCCATTAATGGTGGCACTCGGTGGGAGGGCCTCCTGACCTCCTTCTACTCCTCTAAAGTCATCATTAATGTTTATTTGAATAGTACCGTCTTGGTCCAAGTCCCTCAAGCCAACCTTCTCCTCTATGATAAGATGCTTTCCGCACCTCATCAATATCCTTTCTTACCCTGCTGTCTCCTCTCTCCCCTCCACGGCTTCCTTGCTGTCCCCTGCTTTCTCCTTCTTGGCTACCTTGCCCTCTCCTCCTTCCGCCTCTTCTGCCCCCCCCAGGCATCTTCTACACCTCCGCAAGGCATACCCCTCCCCGGAAGTCTTTCGAGGACTGCAACCTTGTCCATATTGCCACTCTAAACTCTCACTCAGTGGTCAAACACTCCTCTGACATCTGCCGCCTCCTGGAAGAACTTGACCTCGATGTCCTCGGTCTCACCGAGACATGGTTCACAGCCAGCTCTGCCACAAGCTTTGATACGCTCCTCCCTGATGGCTACAAGATCCTCTCTGTGCCCAGATCCAACCATACCAGAAGAGGTGTAGCCCTGATCTTCCATGAGTGGATTCCTGCCTCTTTCATTCCTATGCAGGCCTACTCCTCTTTCGAATGCCTCGTCTGCAGGCTCTCTCTTTCTCTCTCTCCTGGCCATTCCCTCACTGTGGCTACAATCTATCGGCCACCTGGTCAGATCTCCTCCTTCCTCTCTGAGTGGGCGGACCTCTCTTCCCTCCTAGTCTCTACCACTCAACTCCTCCTCCTTGGAGACTTCAACATCCACCTGGGTGCTTCCTGTCCTTCCACTGGACTCTTTTGTGACCTCATCGACTCTCTCTCACTCTCTATTCTCCCCTTTGGCCCGACTAACTCTGCAGGGCACACTCTGGATGTTCTGATCTCTTCAGACCTTCCCCTTTCGATCCCTCTCACCACTCCTCTCTCCTGGAGAGATCACTTTCTCCTTTCCTCTCAGCTCACCCTCTCTACCGTTCAGGGCAAGCCAACTCCAGCACTGCCACCTACCTTCTGAGTTATCCGACCCATGAAGCGTGTGTCAATTGAGGCTTTCACTGCCACTTTCTCACCCCCCCCCGTCTTTGGCTGACTGACACCCTGACAGTCCTTTCCATGCTCCACTCTGCTATATCTGATACTATCGATGTTCTTGCCCCTGTCATGAGGATCTGCTTGAAGCCCAAAGCCAAGTGCAACTCTTGGTACGACTCAGACCTCGTCACCCTTAAACGCAAGTGCAGGGTGGCTGAGAGGAAATGGTGTGCTTCCGGTACATCCTCTGACAAACTGGCCTGCCACCTGCTCCAAAGACAATACTGGCTCTCTGTCCACACCAAGAAGAGAGCCCTCATCCAAGCCGGCATCTAACAACTCAGCCAAACTCTTTAAAATCTGCAAGGAGCTGGCCAATCCTGCTGTAGTCTCTACCTCTCCTGTCCCTTCCCAGTCCTTCTGCACGACCCTGGCTTCTCATTTCATCTCTAAAACTCAGGACATCCTGACCTCTCTCTCTTCCTCTGCCCCTCCTCCCTCCACTCCCTGCTCTTCCTCTGGCCCTTCTTTGGCCATCTCTCCTCCCTCCTTCTCTGCCTTTCCCCTGTCCTCCTCAGATGAGGTTTCTAGACAAGTCCAATCTATGAAAGTCTTGTCAAAACAGGTTCACCCCTGTTCCTCCAAAACTATCAAGGACCACATTGACACCCTGGCTCCTGCTCTGGCTGATTTCTACAACCACTCCTCCGCCACTGGAGTCTTCCCCTCCCCCCTGAAGCACTTCCTTGTGCACCCCTTAAGAAACCCTCTGCCGGCCCTTCCTGCCCGGCTAACGATTGTCCAATCTCCATCACTCCTTTCCTGGGCAAACTCCTGAAAAAGCTGGCCATCTCCCAGCTTAATCTTCACACTGAATCTGTTGGTTGTCTCCATGACCATCAGTCTGGCTTCAGAGCTGCCAGAAGCACGCAAACTGCTCTCCTGAACATCTGTGAAGACCTGCTCTCCAACCTCGATTCCAACACCCCGTGTCCTCATCTTACTTGATCTCGCTTCTGCCTTTGACACGGTCAACCATGCCATCCTGCTCAACCGTCTCTGTGATAACCTGGGTATCATCGATCAAGCACTGGCTTGGCTGACCTCCTTCCTCTCCAATCAACCCTCCCAGGTCCAACCTGGGTCCTTCCTCTCCTCTATCTCTATCTCTACCTCTGGTGTTCCCCAGGGGTCTAAACTTTCTCCCTGGCTGTTCAACCAATACTTGGCACTTCTTGCCCACCGCATTGCCGCTCTCTGCCCCAATTTTCAGTGCTATGCGGAGGACACTCAACTCATTTTCAGGCTCCCTTATGCCACCTCTTGTTCGCTCATCTCTGTCTGTCCACCATCCAGGAGTGGTGTGCCACCAATGATCTCTGCCTTAATGCCAGTAAGACCGAGATTCTTCTCATCGGCACACCTGCTCCCTCCTTTCCTGTCACTCTCTGGCCGGCCTCTCTTGGCCCTCTTTCTGCTCCCACCTGTGAGGCTAAAAACCTCGGGGTCATCTTCGACTCCAACCTTTCCTTCTCTCCTCACATCTCTGACGTCTCTAAGAAGTCAGACTACCAGAAGCACCTCCACAGAGTTATTCTTCCATTCCTCACCTTCCCACCAGAAGCTCAATGTCTCCAGAGCTCTGGTTCTCTCTAGGCTGGACTACTGCAACAGCCTCTTTCAAAATCTGCTTGCCTCTACACGCCGCCCTCTGCAACTTATCCAAAACAGGACTGCAATACTGGTCCTTGGCCTCAAGCCCAGGGGTTGTAACTCTCCAGGACTGAAATCTCTGTACTGGCTCCCAGTGGCAGCGAGGATTAAGTTCAAAACCCTCTGAGCTGTCCACAAGACCTTCTGGGGCCTGGGACCTCAATACCTTCAACTCTCTCTTCCTAAGTATCTTCATTCTCAAGCTCTTCGCTCATCCGCCTCCAACTCTCTCAGGGTTGATCGCTTCTCCAAGCAGCCAGTTGGTGGTAGATCTCTTTCTTCTGCTGGGGCCTCCCTCTGGAACAGCCTCACTGCCTCTCTGAAACTTGAGGAGAACCAACTCCAGTTCCGGAAGCACCTCAAGACCTTCCTCTTTTCTTCTGCTTTCTTTCCTCCTCTCGCCTGCTGATCTCCTGGCTGAATCTGAACTTGCACTGGGTACCTGGCTACCCTCTGATCTCAGGCCCAGGTCCCCTCCCCGCAAGTTGCATACCTGCACTGCCATCCTGGCATCCCTTACATTGAGGTCCCACACGGGTTGTGGTCTTTTGATGGGAGGGTAGAGCCTGGCAAGGCCCGTCAAATGTCTCTTGACTATCGGATTGGAAGAGAAGACCGCCTCCTCCAAATTATTGTAGGCTCCTATGGCTGCCAAATACATGCTGCATGTGTCCACCTGCACGCCTGAGTGAGCGAGGTGCTCAGAGAAGGAGAGCACGTCGTCCAACGTGCACATAAGGGGGTCAATCTCCTTAGGGTCTGCCCATTGACAGAACCTACTCCATTTACTCTTGTACTGGCTCCTGGTAGCCTTGCTCCTGGCACCCTAAATGAACTCTAGGTTAGCCTTTCATAGGCAGAGGTGCTTCAGAGTGACTTGCTCAGAAACCAGTCTGCTAGGGCTAATTTCTGTGGGGCAGGATGGATGATCCTGCCCACTGCTGCGCCAGATGATGAGCTGGACCCAACAGAATGTGAATGGGTGGCCTGTACGATAGGCTGAGAAGCTCTGAGAACCACAGTCTCGCCGGCCACCACAGAGCTATCAGAATGATGCTGAGGTGACAAGACTCCTTTATTTTGCAAATCACCCTCTGGACCGGGGGGGGTGGGCGGGAAGGCGTATGCCGTCATGCCGTTCCACTGTATCTGGAATGCACGGCCCAGGGAGCCGGGGCCCTGTCCCTGCCAGGAAGCAAACTGATGGCACTTCTTGTTGTCCCAGGAGGCGAACAGATCCACCTGAGGATACCCCCATCTGCTGAAGATCTCCATCAGCACCTGGTCATTCAGTTGCCACTCGTAATTGTCTGCCTCCAGTCTTCTGAGCCTGTCCGCTTCCAGGTTGGACTCCCCTGGAAGGTGGATGGCCGTCAGGTAGATGTTGCTCTCCAGGGCCCATTCTCACATGCTGATCGCTAGGCTGCATAGTGGAGGTGACCTGGTCCCACCCCGCTTGTTGACATAGTACATGCTTACGGAGTTGTCGGTCTGGATGAGAACAACCTTGCCCCAAACAAGCGGGAGGAAAGTTTTGAGCGCTAGCCAGATGGCCTTCAGTTCCAGCCAGTTGAGAGAGGACTCCTGGTGAGTCCAGACTCCATGGACACTGTGGCTGCCTAGAGTGGCCCCCCAGCCCTCAAGTGAGGAGTGTAAGCAATAGTGGCCCGCAGAGCCGGCTGATGGAAGGGCTTGCCCGTCCAAAGGCTGCAGTCCCTGGACCACCATGTGAGGTCTGAGTGGAGCAAACAAGGAACTTTGACCAACTCCGCTTTGGAGCCCCGCTCCTGATTCCAGGATGCTGCGAAGTGCAGCTGTAGTCTCCTCATCCTGAGTCTCGTGTGGGGTACGGCCAGTAGGACCACTGCCAGGAGGCCTAACAGATGCTGGTACCACCAGGCCAAAGTCACTTGTCGGTTGAGGAAGTGAGAAGTGGCCCTCTTGATGGCCGTGATCTTGTTCAGAGTGGAAAACTCTCTCGGAGCTCGTGTCCCATATGAGGCTCAGGAAAGTCAGTCTCTGCATAGGCTGCAGCTGAGACTTCTTGAGGTTGAGCGAAAATCCCAGGTCGTGGAGTGTGCTCATTTATTTTACACTGTTTTTTATTAGCATTTGTATATTTTGACAGACAGACATGTATCAGTTGCTTCACTTTATGTAGCATATTTCTATGTATACATATATATTTATGCATTCTAAACAGATAACACGATAAACAGAAAACTTTCTTCACTGGTCAGGCAACGTACAGTCTCAAGAGTCACTTTCTATTTTGCAGGTGATTGGGAGTTTCATTTAGGGCAAGCATAATTCTCTGTATGGGAGAGGGACCTAGATCAGTACTGTCTACATACTGTTTTCTATAGCGCCCCGTTTACGACGTCCCAAGTAAGATCTGTGTGCATTCATGGGGGTTTGTCATCAGAGGGATGTAACATGTCCCAAACCAGTGTTTTCCAAGCTTCTTGAGTATCACTCGTATTCGACTCTGACCTGGCCACTCCTACGCTCCATACTCTGGTTTCCGCCTTCTCCCAGCGCTCAAATTCCTTACGCTAGCATACGTTCTGCGGACCATCAGCTGACTTCCAAACCATTGCAGTGGTCCTTTTAGCCAGTATGCACGCCATGTCCATGAACTTGACCACATGCCTAAACTTGCCAACCATGGGGTATGTACCTAGCAAGCATTCTTTTGGGGTCCAACCATATTTCACTTTTCCAGCCCTCCTGCAGGCCTGTTCTATACGTGCCCAAAACGGTTGTACATGCCCACAGCCCCAGATCATGTGTATCAGGCCTGCTTCTCCCGTTCCACACCAGGGGCACAGTGGCCGTGTGTTATTGCTGAATTTACCTATCCTGTGTGGCATCATATAGGTGCGATACAGTATATTTAATTGGATTAGCTAAAATCGGGAGTTTCTCGACACTTCTCGGGGGTATATCAGTATCCTCTCCCATTCCTTCTCTGTTATGTCTGTTCCTAGCTCTGTCTACTGTTAAGACAGATTGCTGGACTCTGTTCTTGAGGAGCAGAGGTTCAGAAGGCCAGCCTAGTTTCTTGGAACAGGGTAACCTCTGGACAAGCCAGACCAATCAGGGTAGCTATGGCAGGGAGTCAAGACTACGTCTCAGGAGGAGTGAGAGTGACTGAAAGACCTCAATGAGCATACAAAGCAAGGACACTTACAAATTACTCCAGACAGGTGTTATATTAAAAATATAGACACATTTATCACAAGGACTTTGTAACATAGACCATAGCAAAGAATCACATTAACACTAAGTAAACTAATACATCACACTCAATACAATATATATACAAGACCAATGGGGTCTAAAGGGTTAAACGCACAAAATATGTTGACAGCCTAGAGGGGAAGAAAACAGGCAGTGCATGTAATCTTTAGCCCCAGTCCACATCAATAAAACACCTAACTTAGAGGCAGTCCAAGCCCTACGAAGAGAGGAGCCTTGTGCTCAATAGTACATGCACGCGCTTGTGCCAATGGGCAGGATAGGGTCTCTTCAAGGGTCTCTAGCAGCTCAGGAAGGTGGATGAGGTGATGCAGAATAAGTTCCCACTATTCAAGATGGACCTCCACTTGAGGGCTGAGGCAGCTTGGGAGTGCGGGATTGAGTAGCTATTTCGCAATAGCCGTGGAAAGGAAAGGGGTGCTCAGGGGCACTTGTACCTAAAAATGGGCTCCTGCCCTAGGGGCTACCGGTTGGGGTAAGGACTACTCACCGGTCCCCGACGCAGGCAGACCCAAACTTCGCCAGTACAGTCCGCTTCGCTGGCAGGTTCGAATGCGGCAAAAAAAGGACGTCTATGCACCTTGTAGTTCCAAAGATACAGCGATGATTCGCAAATGGCACAGTGGCGATTTCTCCGCTCCGGGAGGAGGAATCGACCCAGGTTCACTGCAGCAGGCTTCAGGGACAAGAGGGTCACAATTGCAGCAAACTTGCACAGGTCGTTGCCGCAGCAGGGCAACACGGTAACCGCGTCTACTCCGGTCCTGGCGCACTCGTCTCACTTCAGACCTGGGAATGCTAAGTGTACGAAATACAGTGTGAGGGTCCCGGGAACACAGAGCTAGCAGTATACCAAGTTTCGAGGGCCTCCTTGAAACGGCGGCGGTGACACAGCAAAGGCCCTGCGTAAGCTGGTCAGCCCACTGGTTGGCACAGGAACACTTCCGAGAAGGCTTACTTACAGGGTTTGATGAAGGTGCCATGAATAGTTGGTCCCACTATTCCAAGGGGTCGAAGCATCTTCGCAGACCTCCTAGGACGATCAGATGCAGAGGAGTCCCAAGGGACAACAGCTGGCTCTGGGTGCCAAACCTTCCAGCGGGTCACCAGCTGTTCCTCGACTTGGCTTCTTGTTGCAGGATACTTAGTTCCTATCCTTTGTTCGGTGTGAACTCAGGAGATCGACATGGTAGTGGTGTTTTCAGCCTCCTCTTATCCAAAGTTCCCTTCGTGCCAAAATGGAGAGGACCCAATGGGAGATCTGCTCACAAACACACACTCCATACGTGGACAAATCATGGACCACAGTGGTCCCGGGCATTCAGGGCATTCCAGACTCTTTGGCACCCAGGATTTGTATTGGGATCAGACATCCCAGCTCAAATCCTGGAGGCACACACACAAGGCATGCAGAAGCCTGCAAAAGCATTGGTATTCGCGGGAAAGTGCATGACCAAATAAGGACTGACCTGGGTCGACTCCACCTAGGAAAGGTGAAGGGGCAAGATGGCCAAAGGACAGGACAAAGAACCTTGTGCCATGGCCATTTTGGAGCCAGACCACCTATTCGTGCCAAACGCGGTTAACATGGCAGGAAAAGAAAAGGGTTAAAAATAATGCGAAAAGATAGCTGCCAACAGTCCTGTCCATGACACATCTGCACAGTTCATAAAACGTCCAGCGAGAGTTTCTAGGGCCTTTGGAAATGACTAGAGACCCAAGTGTGCTGTATGGTAAGATACATTGCACACTTGTTACATGGTGCATAAAAGGTGCAACATGAGGAAAGGACTAAGGGAAATAAAGTCTCCCAGTATTGACTGTCTTAAGGGCATGTCAGTTTCCCCATAAAAAGTGAGCAAAAGCCCAGGAGTGCAGCTGAAGGCTATGCTTCTCTGGCAAAGTCAGTCAATGGTGTTTAAACAGCAGCAAAAAGTTTGGGGGTTGACACATGGAGGGAAAATTACATACAATTATGAAATCTTTCCTAACATCTACCACCGTCCTTTCAGTGTTGTGCTTTTGGGGTTGGGTCTGTCCATCAATAGACTATAGAGCCTGGACACCGGCTTCCAGCCGTCACTCAAGTTGTGCATTAGGGTCGTCAGGGGGTGTTCTGTCGGCACCTCAGGCTACTTCTCCCATTTCGCTTTTGCCACCTTTCGGACCCTTTGGTACCACAAGAACTGCCCATTAGGTAGCCCTTCTTTCTCCCATAGGGAGTCTAACTCTCTAAAGGCACCCTCCTCATACACATCTCCCCAAGTATAGATACCCCACCTCTCCCAGTGTCTCACCGCAGCTAGGTCCATTCTACCTTTGCAGACATCGGCTGCGATCAGAGTTTCAGATGAGTAGGGGCTTGTAAGTTTCAGCTATGTCACAGCTCTATACCACACCTTCCTACCCAGTGTTACAATCATGGGGGTACTATCCAAACAACCCAGTGGTACCCATAGAATCTCCTTCAGGCGTGCAGGGGCTACCAGTTGCCATAGCAATACAGTTTCCGACGTATCCTCATCCGAAAGCCATCTAGCTACAAAGTTAAGTTGTGCTGCAAGATAGTATTTTTCCAAGTCGGGTAGTTGTACCCCTCCCTCCCTGCATGGTAGGCGTAACGTGTCCAGTGACAGTTTATGCCTGGCCGCACCCTATAGGAATTCACGTAGCATTACATCTAACATGCGGAAGAATGAGGCTTTAAATAAAGCAGTGGACATTATTGAAGTAATATAAAAACCTTGGCATAATTATCATCTTGGTAATGGCCACCTTGCCCATCAACGATAGTGGTAGCATGGACCAAATGTCATGGATTTCCTCAAGCCCTTAATCACTACTGCCGTGTTGCTCTCGCGCATTTGTTCTGGTGTGTGTCTTATGTTAACTCCCAGGTATTTGAATGATTCCAACTGCCACTGGAGCCCCAATTTCGGCAATTCTTCAACCCCCTCTCTTTTAGGACCGCCAGCGGTAAACTACAGGATTTATCTTTGCTAAAACAAATCCCTGATACCTTTGCATAATTGTGTAGCTCCTCCAGTATCACTGGGATGTTGTGATGTAGGTCTTATGTACAAAAGTTCATCATCCGCGTATAGCGATATCAAGTGATTTACTCCTCCTACCCTTATGCCTGCTTCCAGGAACTGCTTTCGGAGATATATTGCTATTGGTCCTAGCCCCAGCATATATAACATGGGTGACAACGGACACCCTTCCCTGGTGCCTCTTTGTACGTCCCAGACCGATGACACCACCCTCCCAGATTTGATCCTGGCCACTGGCGCAGTGTAGAGTATCCTTATCCACTTAATAAACTCTTCACCAAACTCAAACTCGCTTAGTGCTGCCAGCAGCCACTCCTAGTACAACAAATCAAACGTGTTTATTGCTTCAAGTGAGATTATTGCTTATTATTCCCTGGAGTCCACTGTATGTGCTATAACATGTTGTAGTCGGCGCAGGCAGGTTCACAGCTGTGCTCTCACCAGGGACAAAACCATCTTGATCCCCATGCATCAAGTCCCCATTAAGCCTGGAGAGCCGCTTAGCCAGTATAGTTGTCAGTATCTTGATGTCATAATTTAACATTGCTAGTGGTGGATACGGATCACATTTATCAGTGGCTTTCCCTAGCTTGGGTATCAGGATCACAAGTGTTTCTCACATACTTTTCGGTACCATCCGTTTTCCATACACCTCTTTGAACACTTAAAGCAGCACCGGGGTCAAAACAGGCGCATACGCTTTATAGAACTATGGTGGGAGTCCGTCGCTCCCAGGTGTCTTATTTGTAGCTAGCAATCTAATCGCTTCACCGAAGTCTTCAGCCGATATATCCTGTTCTAGCGCTTCGCATTGTAATTTACCCAATTTAGGCAACCCTATTTCTTCCACTGTGCCCTGTATATCCTCCCGGGGGACCAAGCTATCGTGTCAGTATAAGTGAGAATAAAATTCCATAAAGGTGTCATTGATGGTTTGCTGTGATTTGTGTACAATGTCTTTATCATCCTTGAGTTTCGTGGTTATGTGTCTCGGGTGTTCCCTTTTGCACAGCAAGGGTAGCAGCCTACCCGGCTTGTCTCCCTCTGCGTGTGCCCTAGCAGTTTTTGAGATAATAAAATTTCCCTCGATATCCTCCTCCCACTTTTCCAGTTCCGCTCTGTCTTTCTGATACCCCGCACACTTGCAATGACCTCCCCTGTCACCACTACTTTCATCATCTCCCATACTGTTCCCCAGTCTTTTACACTGCCCACGTTCCTATCCATATAATCTTCTAGCTTGTTTTTGAGTTCATCTCTAAAAGCTTGATTCGTCAGGGCATCTATGGGCATGCGCCACAGAGGTATGGGGGGGCATTGGACCCAGCATCTTCCACTCCAGCATTAGTGGCGAGTGGTCTGAGATTGACCTCCCTAGGTAATGTGCCGATTCTACTTGTGTCAGGTGGGCCTTACCTATGAACAGGTAGTCAATCCTAGTGTACAGGCTGTGGGGTGGGGAGAAAAAGGAGTAGGCTCCGTCATCAGAATGTTGTTCCCTCCACATATCTACCAGGTCGAGACTCCCCAGTAATAGATTTAGTTCCTCAGATGCTGCTGCTGCTCGGTTCACTGGCGGGCTAGACCTGTCCAGGTTTGATCTCTCACGCAATTAAAATCACCTCCCCAGATAAAAAAAAACATTCCCAGTGTGTGGTTATCCTAGCGCATATTGTGTTAAGATGCGTTGGAATCGTGTGGTTGGGGAAATTGGAATTGACTATACATACTTCAACCTGTTCTATGTAGCCCCTTAACATCAAGAACCTCCCATCTGCATTTGCCTCCATTCCAAGTAGCCGGAAAGGCACGGTGGCGTTTATCCATGTGAAAACATCACAATCACATTTAGAGTATGCCACTTTGTATCCTTGTCCGCCCCAGTGTTCGTTCACCTTAGTAATAGCCCCCTCTGTTAAATGGGTTTCTTATAGTAGTGCAATAGACACTTTTTTCCTGTTGAGGAAGGATTTTACTCAGTTCCTGCATAAGTATGTACCCATTCCCCGTACGTTCCATGTTAGTATCGTAACGTTTTCAGCCGTAGCATGCAAAGTTGTCTCCTTCCCTCCCATCGTGTCGTCCCTTTCACCCACAGCGCACCCATAGCCACCCGCCCCTTCATTCTCAATATCCACACCCCCCATTCACTCCTTTCCAGCCCATGTGACCTTTCTTCTGCCTTTGCCATTTCACGTGAAGAACTCAATACACTCTGAACTATAAACCAAACTAAACAATCACACTCAGCTGCTGCTCCTTCCATGCAGCGCTCAGTTGCCCCTGCACCGTCTTGACCCATCCGGGTCGTTGTGTGCATGCTGTATCGTGTCAGCAACTGGCGACACCAACCGTTTCATGGGATGGACCTGTGAACCCAAGGTAAGTGGCCCAGTGTTTCTCCCGGCTAACTTAGGCTTCATTTACATGGTTACGTTGCAGAATCCAAGTGATTTGCCCGCGGCTGAAAGTACTGCGGGCAAATCGTTCACATGAGAAAAGTGCGAACTACCAAAAGTTTGCACCTTTCTCATGCAAACACACACACATTCTCACGCACACACAACACACCCGTAACACCACCCCCACCCACACCCTCAGCACACCCCAACCCACAACATACACAAACCCCACTTACCTTGTCTTCATGCTGGGTTCCTGCAGCACCATTTCCCTTTCACTACCGTGATCGGGAACCGGCGCTGCAGGGTCCTTTTCTTTTCTTTTTTTTTTTTAAACGAAAGGCTGCGGGGGTGTCCCCCGCAACCCCCGCTCACTATACCATGAAGTATAGTGTGCGGGGCGATGCGGGAGACACCCTCGCAGCCCCCATTTTATTTTTACAATGCTACCACCAAAGGTTCGAACTTTTGGTGTTCGAACCTTTGGTGGTAGCCTTTTTAGAACAAATGTCATCGCGACCATTTGTTTACGGTAAAATTGGCCTAAACCTATGTTGCATATCGATTACCACTGAACTAAACATAATAATCTTTACCGTAAACCGCATATGTGTTCCCCTGCTCCCGCCACCCCTTTTGGGCAAACTGTCGCTCATGTGACCGCTTCTTCTCCTTCAGCTAGGTTATTATGCTCTAGCCACATAGTTGCCGCTGCCGGAGTTTCAAGGAAAACAGTGCATCCCTCGTAGATCACTTTGCGTCTGGACGGATACATAAGCATATATTTAAGGTTTAACTGCCGAGGCTTGGCTTTGATTGGCACAAAAGAGTTCATGGCCATCTGGACTGTAGGCGTATAATCCGGATATATGACTATTTGAGTACTTTAGATGTACTTCCCTGTCTTGAAAGTTCAATATTCTTGCTATCATCGGTCAGGGATGCGATCCTGGCGGTGGTCATTTTTGTAAGGATTTATGGGCCGTTTCCACTGCAAATCCCTGCGAGAGCTGCCCCGCACCAACCTCTTGTAGTAGTAAGGTCTCCACAAAACCCGTGGGGTTTGGGCCCTCAATCCCTTCCGGAATTCCTACCAACCGCACATTATTTCGCCGTGCTCGCCCTTCACCGTCTTCCGAGCGAGCTTCCACCACAGCATTTCTCTTCTCCAGTTCCTTTAGCCTTATTTCTAGATCTTTTGTGGTCCCCGTGGTCTCCTTTAATTCGCTCTTCGTTGCTTTAAATCTTTTCACCAGGTTGCGTATGTCTTGATGCATCAGCTTCATGTCAACCTTGACCTCCTAAATTTTGGTGTCTATGAACGACCGTAGCGCTGAAATTGCTTCCAGCACTTGACCGTCTTTGTTGCTTGCTTCCGATGCCTTCTGTTCGCACCGTTGCCCTGCGATGTTCCACAGGGTCTTGCTGCTTGAAAGGATTCCATAATCGTACCCTTTTTCTTCCCCTTAGTTGGGGATATACCCTCCTTTGCTTGTGCAGGGTTCAATTGCTAATTGTAGTCTGATGATTGTTCACACTTGCATTGCAGGGTTGTCTTCCTTCGCTTACGGGAGTTGTGCTTGGGTCGCTCCGGTTACCAGCTGGGTGCTCGGTAGTCACTCCTTTGGTTGCCCTTGCCTCAACTTGTGGCCGCTCTTGTGTAGCACTTGTTGCTGCTGTCGTGTTTACCCATGAGGCCACAGCGCCTTCCCGTTTCAGAGTTGACTGCCTGCAGGTCAGAGCAGCACTTAGTTTCACTGTTTGCTTTCGTTGTACTCCAGCTCCGGAAACTTGCCTTGCTAGTCCTTGGTGCTTCCCCGCCATGCTCTGGGAGCTGGACTGGAGGGTCCACCTGCGTAGTAGACCCCGTTCTTAAATTGACTGCTCACGCTGTGGTTCAGTTGTCCAGAATAAGCCTTTGAGCTTGCGCCTGCAAGGCTGTCCGCTCGTTCCCCCACAGCTTTTTATCTTCTGCCATAGGGTGCTCAGCCGTGCCTCCTCGCTCTACGACTCCAGCAGCTTGCTCCAACCCCTCTTGCGCAGGGGAGTGTGCCCGTCGTGGTGCACCAAACACCTCTAGTTTGTCCGGCATCATGCGCAAGCCTCTCCAGCGATGTTGCTCCGTGGACGTTGTTGCCACGTTATGCCTTGTGGAACGCTGCTGCCACTCTTCCCGGTAGCGCTGGCCCCCAGTGCGGTGAGACGGCGTATCAGGTTTTCTCGCCTGGGTGGTTGCGTGTCTCTGAGGTTTACATGCCAGCCATTGCTTCTTGCCCTGTTGCGGGGCCAGCTCCCCTCAGTGCCAGTTTACAGTATGCTGTTCTGTCTTATCCCCTGTGTGTCCAGCATCTGAGATTAAGCCTCGTTCTGGTTGTGGTCTGTCATTAAATTAGTTGTGCCTGTGTGTATCAGGGCGTGTCCCCTGTGGTTAGGCAGGTAGCTACCGGTTACCGTACTGGTGCTTCTCAATGACGCCCACATTGTCAGGTACCCATGTACACTTCTCGCACATACACCCTTGGCACTGTCCCTGGAGTTCTGCTTGCACCTTATAATTTCGGTTTACCTCCGCTGTAAGGTATATAGGATCGCTGAGCCGTATTATGTAAGAAATGTCTTTGCCACTGACGCCTACCTCGCCAAGCAATGCCTCCGGGTGTGGGCGTAGGTGCCAGCCCGCTGTTGTGAGCCCTTAGGGGCTGTCCCGTGGAGTAACTTACAAAGTCTCAAGCGCTTACTAGATCAACGCCAAACACCTCTGCCTTGTGCTTTCCCGCCGCCTCCCACAGTATTCCAGGGATGGCCTGCAGTGTCACCACGCACTCCCTCCCCCTTCGTGGGTCACTGGAGGAGGTGTTATTCGATTACTCGGCCATTCTTACTAGTTCCTGGGCTTAATGAACACAGGCCGCTGGTCATTGGCGTTCATTACCATTGTGCAGTTTCATTCCGCTGGTCTGCCGGGGTCGTCTTGTCCAGCGCGCACCGCATCCCTGTCTGTCGCAGTGTTGCGCGTGTTCGTGGCTCTTCGCAGCCGCAATCCCTCAGTTCTGCACACCTTCCATCCTCCGCTCTCAGCGTCTGGTCCGTACCTTGCTTCCTCCAGCACCCTTTGGTATCCTCACGAATGTTGCCGGGTCTGCCGTGGTGTACAGCGTACCGTGGCACACACCGCCAGTGTCTATATGGTGGGCCGCCGTGCCTCACTGCCTTAACAATCGTGGGCCAGTATCTGTCCGCTACTATCTGTACTTGTGTACCGCAGACCCCCTGCATCTAATTGAGGAGCATCCATTCTGCTCATTGCGGCTTCAGGCTTGGCGGGTCTCCACCCTTGACACAGCCCCTCCACCTTGCTACTGCGGGGCTACAGAAGCATCCGCCATCTTGCCTGCTCCGGGACCCATACTTTCGGGATTCATATCTCAGCTGCAAAGCTCTGATTTTCACCAGTGCTTCTCAGCGAGGTCGGGGAATCGGTCCTTCTTGCCGGAAATGTGTTTGGTAACTCACAATTCATCAATCACCATTAGTATTAAGGATCATAAGGAGGATCCCGCCAGGAGCTCTATCCAGGCACCTCCTCCAGAAGTTTGGGCCCTGATAAACCAGTCGTCCAGGTACAGGTATAGATGGTGGCCTTGGGCCCCGAGGAGGGCTGCCACTGCATTCATGAGTCTGGTAAACACCCTGGGTGCAGAGTTGAGGTCAAAGGGTAGCACCTTGTATTGGAAATGGCAGCCCATGATCCTGAACCACAGGAAGGAACGATGCGGCTGCCAAAGTGGGACGAGTAGATACGTGTCCTTCAGATACAGGAAGCACATCCAGTCTCCCCTGCACAATGTCTCCGCAATGTGTGATGGCGTAACCATCATGAATTTTTGAAGAGGGAGAGGTTGAGGTTGGACAGGTCCAACACAACTCTCAGGCCAGCCTGGTTCTATTTCTGTATTGTGAAAATCCTGGAGTAGAAGCCTGAGCCTCGTAGGGAGGCTGGTACTTCTTTCACTGCCTGGCTCTCGACAAGCTTCCTAATCTCTGCCAACAGAGTTGCTGTCCCAAACTCTGGGAGTGGAGGAGGGAGGAGAGGAAGGGATCGGCAAGCGGTATCCCGTGGATACTACCAAGACTATCCATGGGTCAGCAAACTTCTAAACCCAAAACTGTGTGTGAAGGACAAGCCTGCCCCCCACCGGAGACACGTGTACCCAAAGGGACGCGTCATGCCTTCTTTCCCTCTGAGACTGAGGCGAAGGAGGGGGGACTGAAAAAAAGCCCTTACTCCCCCCCCTTTTTGTTGTTTGCGCCTGTGTTATATGATATGATCGGTTATTTATAACGCGCTTAATATCCAGAGATTTCTAAGTGCGGACCCAGGGATCGAACCTGTGTTGCTACGTGTCGTCTTGCTTCCAAGGCGAGCACATTGCCTCTGGGCTATCCTCCCGAGACGTGTTGACTCGGTGAACGTTCAGGCTGCCTGGACCTCTGCTCTTGGAAGCCACGGAACCCTCCAGACATCCGTCCCTTGTCGAAGTGCTGATGTGACTGGGTGTACGCCTTGGGCATGGCCTTTCTAAGGATAAAAACTTTGCAGTTTGCGTACTGTTTTTCTTTTGATCTAGCTCCTCATCGGTGGTGTAATGGAAGCGGTCGCCACCCTCGAATGGAAGGTCCAATATGCGTTCCTGGACGTCTGGGTTAAATTTAGTAGCCCGAAGCCAGGCAGTTCTTCTCATGTCCGTGGCGATGCATATGGCCCGGCTAGAGGTGTCGATGTGGGCCATGGTGGACTCCATGATGTCTTGCACCACCATTTTAGCCTCTGCCAGTCCCGCCTTGAAGCGTGACTGGCCCCTGCACCGGACGTTCTGGAAGGCAGTCGGCTATTTCCTGCTAAAGCCTCTGGTTAATGGCTCCCAGTATGGCATACGCGTTGGCTTGACGAAGATGCAGAGTTGGAATAAAGCTTCTTCCTGTACGCCTCCAAGATATTCTCCTCCTTGCCTAGCAGCGCAGAGGATGAGGTGGCCGAGGATGACTGAGGCTTTGAGTAGAGTGACACTGCAGCAATTACCGAAGAGTGTGGTTGAGGGTGGGCCGACAGCAAGAGTGTATCCCCCTCCATTTGCCTATATTTGGCACCCAGACCGGCTGGACCGAGTGGATGTTTGAGCCACCACTTTTTTGGCCAAGGTGACTACGTCCGTCTGCATCGGAATCACTGTTCTAGCTGTGGTGCGTAGTGTGAGGACTTCGGCAAGAACTCCTGCCTCTGTTTGTTCGACTTCGGGTTGAGGAAGGCCCAAGTACTCTGCCAGTCCTGCAAGTCGTTTGTGGAAGGCCTTGGCTGATGATGATGTGTCGTGGTCTTCTTCCTCGTCTGTGTCCACCAGGGTGTCTGGCTGGCCAGAGCGGGTGGAGGAGTGCTAGGCGCCGAGGGCTAAGGTGTGGAGGCTGCAGCGTAGGCTGGTATGGAACCATCTGAACTGTGAGAGCCAGGGGAGCCGGAATCGAAGGAGCCGGCATGGGCAGCAGGGGCTGTGGCGCTGGAGCCATAGGAGGAATGACTATGGGCGCGGGGGCGCTGCCGCAGGGAGCATGTCCCTGATAACATCCCTGAGGATGGCCCCCACCTGAGGAGATCTCATGAGTGTGAGGAACTTATCAAATAACCTGTCCTCGCAGGCCGGCGGGGTGGCAGCTGATATTGACGGGATCATGGGCGGTTGCTGGGGCCAGTGCATATTCTGTCTAGTTGGTTGCAGAGGGAACCTGCCCTGTGCTGCTGATGGATAAGCAGTAGGCCACGTACCTGGTTGACACCAGTCCCACCTTGAAACTTGTTCACACACCATCTCTGATCCACGGGGAGGTATCGGACGAGCGGCCATCTTGTTTGGCACACTGGCCATCTTGTCGAGCTGCACGCCACATGCCAAAGTCATGGTACTTGGATCACTGGGGCAAGCCTCCCCCAGGACTCTTGACAGTGGAGCATGGGACCTGCCCTGCACTTCAGGCTGAGGCCTGGTAGGTGTGTCGCCCTCGGCGGAGTCGCTGGTAGTGCTGCGTGCATGCGCCTCCTCTGCCATGTTGCCGGTACAAGGGCGTAGCCCCTCTGGTGTACACCTGGTAAAAGAACCTTGCGGTCCCTCAGCACGGTCACCGGAAGGCACTATGGCCCCCTCAGCCTGGCGGCCAGTAGCTGAGCTAGCCTCAGTACCCGTGCTGGTGTGAGAACCTGAGAGGTTTCTTCTGCTCAGGCGTTTCCTTGGGAAGGAGTCACCTTTGCGGGGTGCGCTGGAAAAGAGTGGCCTACCTTGGGCCTTGACTTATGTCTGACGAGGTCCTTCAAGTCCTCTGGAGGCGACTTCTTGAAGAACTCCCTCCACCTAGCTAGTCTGTTCTTCAGAGCACGCGAAGAAAGTGCATCGCACGTCATACAACCCTCTCATCTGTGGTCCGGGCCAAAGCAGCGGAGGCAAAGAGCGTGGGGATCTGATGTAGGGAAGAGCCCCTCGCAGGCTGGACACCTGCTGAAGCCTGCTGAAGTCGACATGCGCCACGCTCCTCCCCGGCGCAAGAGGACCGAGTAACAAAGCTACTCACCATAGTGACTAGCTTACTCCTAAGTCCATAGTCCCCTTTCCTTCATACCAGTGGGAAATTCCTTCTTTCGGGATGGGACCAGAGCACTTTTGGAAAAAAAACATCAAAACTTGTTTTGTCCTTTTATTTTTATGTGGGGCACCGCACACGGCCATGACTGTTAGGCAGAATTATATGCAGTACCCTTTGGGAACACCACACACAATTAAGACTACAAGTGACAGTACAAATTCACCTTTAGTACAAGCCTGTACTACACAGTTAAAGTGGTAGCGATGGCTGAGCAGCCAGACTTATCTCAAGAGCAAGTGAGCAGTATCAAATAGTTACAGAAAGGACAGCAATTACTATGATTCAAACAAACACTGACTCAAGGTTTCCAAGTAAAATAATATACATTTATTTTACTTCAGTTGTATAACATTTTATTATTTGCAGTTTAAAAATCACACTCTTAATACACCACACCACTCCCAACATGTTCCAAACAAGTTAAGCTCACAAAATGAAGTGGGAGAAAAATGGCACTCCAGTAACTTTAAAAGGGAGGAAAGGACAAAGTTAATAGAAATTGAACCACACCAACAGGTAAGTACTCACGGTAATTGGGCAAGAGGAACTACAGTGATAGAATCAGGTAAAAAAGCTCAGAGCTGGGGAGAAATCTGCCGAAGTCCTGCTTTGGCGGACCCTTAAATCCGGCGGTAATAGCGCTACCGCCAGATTTAAGGGTTACCGCCAAAGTCGTGATGAGGCCCATTGACTGAGACAGCCATGCCCGAAACTGGCATGAATGCAGTGTGTAGTGTTGAATGGCTGGGTACTTGTCCCAATACACATTCCTTCTTGTGAGTGTCTGAGAGGGAGGAGTATGGCCTGAATGCACTGTATGCCTGATTGGCTGACTGACTGCATGAATGTCCTTCTGTATGATTAGCTGCTGAGTGTGACCCAGCAGTGTGGATGAGAGACAGAATAGTATATCTGGGGACCTCTCACCACTAGAAATTGTTCAGAAGCTGAAGTTGATACTGATGCTTAATCTCGAAGCCGAGCCTGAAGAAGGTTGACTGTTGTCTCAATTCGCCAAAATCAGAAAGCCGTCGAGACTGATCCAAGAGAGGACCTGGTTAGGTGCCCTTTCCCGTGCTCCGAGGGACCATCGAGCACCGCTAACCTTCGCCAAAGCGCCCCGGAAGTCAGACCCTCCAAAGGCTGCCAACCGGAGACTGGGACCGCTGAGGAGAACAAAGATCTGCACCGGACATTACGTCCATCGCCGATGACTATGGTTTGCAAGTTTGCTGTAACTGCTGGAGGCCCGTCGAACTCTGCTATTCAAGGTACATTTGGGTGGTAGAAACATTATAGAACAATATATGGACTGGGCTTGTGCTACATCTTTGCTTTACAGGTTGTCCAGGTGGGGGGGATCTCCACACAGGGGCCAGTATTCTGCCAATTGTTCTAACCAACTGCATTCCTCCTATGTCTATTGTTGGATACCTTTATTAAGTGATCTGTGTGACATTTGACCAGAGTATAGTTGATGCACTTTAATGAGATCTGATAATTGTGGTACCACTTTAGAACTGTATATATTTGCCATTGTAGATTTTCTGAGCACAAAGTGAGTTATTGTGATTGTGTACATAACCTTGAACTTAATTATATAAAGACTGTTTTAACTAATACAGTGTATGGATATTCTTTTGTGGGGGCTTGGGGACTACACTGTACTTAAGAACCAGCCTGCATCACCTCCTGAGAAGCTAGGCCTTGATTGCTCGACTACGTTACCAATAATAGAGAATATTGGCAGGGGTCCTCTCTGCCTTTCCTCTACCATATAGGGAGCAGAAGTACAGAACCCCCCTCCAGTCTTTACACGGAGCCCCTGAGTTCACTCATTCTATCGAGGTAAAACTTCAAGGCTCGCGTGACATCCCAAGTTGTGTAAAACTCTCTCGCATCAGATGCCGGGTTAGGAAAAAAGACCGGTAAGGAGATCAATTGATTCAAATGAAAATCGGTAACCACCTTAGGCAGGAAGGAGGGATGAGTGCGAAGCACGACCATGTCCTTGTGTAAAGTGAGGAACGGATGCTCCACAAAAAGAGCCTGAAGCTCACTTACTCGCCTCGCTGATGCTACTGCAATCAGAAAGGCGACTTTACAAGAAAGGAATTTCAGATCGGTAGTAGCCATGGGCTTAAAGGGTTTACGGCATAACGCAGTGAGGACCACATTAAAATCCCATTTGGGATGAGGGTTGCGCACTGGCAAGAAGAGGTGAAGAAGACCCACAAAATGTCTTTTACTGACCAGGTTAGCAATGAAAAGGAACAGCTGTCCGTGGACAGGTAGGCCTCAATGGCCGATAAGTAAATTCTGCAAGACAGAACATGCCAGTAGCTGCGAGGTGAGACACGAAAGATAGAACAGTGTCAACTGTAGCATGCCTGGGGTCAAGCTGTTTAGCTAAGCACCAGTGGCAAAAACAGAGCCATTTGCTCCTATACTGAGGCCTCATGGAAAGTTGTCTGGCCGCTTGGATTATACGCATATTGTCCTCAGACAGATTGAACTGCGCTAAGAATTTGAATTCAGGCACCAGGCCGCCAAGTTGAACGATTGTGGGGAGGGCTGCCACAGTTGATGGTTCTGGTGAAGAAGGTTGGGAATCAGCAGCAATCTGATCAGAGGAAGAATCGACAGATGCTGAAGTTCCGAGAAGCAGAATCTGGCTGCCCACCAAGGAGCTATGAAGAGGAGAGTGAATTTGTTGTGCTCCCGAGCTTGCAGAGTGACCAATGAATCAGAGGCAATGGAGGAAAGGCATAAGCCCTCATGTTGTGCCACGGGATCTCGAGTGCATATCCCAAGGAGGACGCCAGAGGCCATCCCTGGATGCATAAAGAAGTAGTTTCATGTTTGTAAAAGTCGTAAATAGGTCCACTTCTTGAGCGCCCCAGTGGTGACAAATGTTGGCGAGAACATTACTGTTCAATTCCCACTGGGAACTGGCCGCCGACTGGTGGCTGAGTGAGTCTGCAGTTACATTGATATGACCCGGAAGGTGTACAGCCTGGAGCCAAACCTTGTGTTGAATGGCCCATTCTCAAACCTGTATGGCTAGGCCCACCAGGAGAGGTGAATTGGTGCTACCCTGCTTGTTTATGTAAAACATTGCGACGGAATTGTCTAAGCGAATACGGACTACCTTGTTGGTATTGACGGTTGAAAGGCTCTGAGCGCCAGAAAAATAGCCAGGAGCTCCAGATAATTGATGTGGAACTGCCTGTCCTGAAGGGACCATATGTCCGAAGGGAGGAGTCTGTGGTAACCATCACTTGTGGGCAGGGCTCCTGAAAGGAGGCCCCACTGAAAGGTTGTTAGTCAAAGACCACCATTGCAGATCCGACGTCATGCAGGAAGGAACTAAGATCATCTTGGAATCCGGGTCCGAAGCCTGAGACCAGCTGCTCCCAAGAGCCAGCTGGGTACGCCTCGACTTCAGACATGCAAGCGTCAGTGCTAGCACAGAAGAAGCCATGAGACTCTGAAGTCTTTGGAACCACCAGGCCATCATGTGCGAGGAATGGAGGAAGAGCGGACATGCGGTCGATAGGTCTGCAATCCTGTCCGTCATTAGGAACACCCTGGAACTGACAGTATCCTAACAGAAACCCAGTTAAATCGGGTCTTGAGAGACCATCATGGACGATTGACGCCAATTAACCGACAGCCCAAGATGGAACAGGAGCTGAAGGAGAGACTGAATATTGGCCAAGGACTGCGCAGGAGCCAATCGTACAGATATGGATATACATGAATCCCCTGCAGTCCGAGAAAAAACCAAAAGGGAACACACAGAGCTGGACTAGGATTAAGGTAGTGTGACGGTGTCTTTAATCCTTAACTGGGAGCACGTATACAGTAAAATAGTGAATGTGTAACCAGGAAGTCCTGGTTGATGTAATCCATGTATGGACTTTCCTCTAATGACAAGGCTGTCATTTGTTTTTGTCACCTAGGAGACGGAGTCTCGTGGGGAGGACGGAGAAAAGGACGGTTACGCATGGGCGTATTAAGAGAAGTTTGTTTTTTGTTTATAAAGCAGCTGTTGGCTTCGGCCCTGAAAAGACGATACGAAGTTGCGCCGTTGCGCAGGTTGCCGAGTTATTATTTTGGCTGAACGTTTGAATACAGCGACTGTGATCGCTGACTTTGCTGAGGGAGGCATCATACCGGAACGAGAGTAGGAGCCGTGTCGGGAGTGCTGAAGTTGACCGTGGAAGTGACCGAGGCGAGAGGCAGTGGACGCCGTTACCTTGGGGAAGCTGTCCCGAGGCAATACAACGATCGTGGCCGCTGACTTTGCCGAGAGAGGTAACCTTCCTGAATCGACGAAGGTGTCGTCACCGGAGGGCAGACGCAGATCGTTGAGAGGGCTGAGACGGGAGACCCTGGAGGCCGTTGTCCTGGAGAAGTCGGACAGAGCCAACTACGAGTCGTGCCTAGAAGAGGATGACGGAACGCAGAAGTCCTTGCCGAAGGAAACCGTAAGACAGTGAATAAAGTAAGTTCAGAGAAAACCCGGATGGGAGTTTTGTTGATAGTGAAAGACTTTCGAAGAGGGAGAACATTATATACTGCAGGGAACCGCCAATAAGGGAGCACCTTTATTTGATGGACATTTTTATGAAGTCAGTTACCGAATAAGGACTGCAATACGACGGTGCAAATAAACCGCGAACTGCAGAATTTGTGAGAATATGACTGGAAGAGGCTGAAGAGGGGGGAGAGGTCGAATACAACACATTTATGATTATTATCTATGTAAGGAGGGAGTCTCAAGGAGATTTTATTATTTCCGATGAAATGAAGTATCTATTGAAGAGAAGATATAGAGGCTTTGCGACGATGTGTTAGGAAACAGGACTACCAATATTTGCCTTTTTAAAAAAATACTCAGAAGTGTAAGAAGCTAAGTTTGGCTAATTGAAGAAAACCAACATAAAAGTTTACTCTGAGAGAAAAGAAACAAGTTTCAAAACTATATG
The DNA here is from genome assembly GCF_040938575.1 of Ambystoma mexicanum. Lineage (NCBI taxonomy): Eukaryota > Metazoa > Chordata > Amphibia > Caudata > Ambystomatidae > Ambystoma > Ambystoma mexicanum. Next base: position 822,535,108 of record NC_090939.1, read on the forward strand.
GTGGAAGGAGAGAAGTAACAACATCCCCAAAAGAAAGAGTCAAAGTAACATAAAGAGACAACTTACCTTGGGCCAGAGGAAAAATCCGCACTCATGCCAGATTGACCAGATTCAACGGTGAAGACGTATCCTTTTCATTTAAACGATCTCTGAAAGAAAGAGGAAAACATTGTTAATAAAGTTATTTGGAATCTCGTTGCATTCCATACAAACTATTTATTGTCTCAGACTTTTATTTTATACAATATTGAAGACAGGCCATCACAGTTTGGTGTCAGAAGTGGGATAGAGAGAACGCAATGGAGGAACTTATCAAGACCCTAAGTGAGGGACAACAAATGTTACAGCAGGCCTTGCAAATGCAGAATCAACAGGCCCAAGCAGACAGACTAGCTTTTCAGCAAGCTTTACAAATGCAGCAAGCACAATTATTAGAGGTTACTAATACTAGGAACAACCCTCAAGTACCTACGTCTGTCTTGCAAAAATACGCGACTGGGGAAGATCCGACCCATTTTTTTGTGAACTTCGAGAGGGTAGCTAGGAACGCCCAATGGCCAGCCGAGAGATGGTGCCATTACATTGCACCATTAATGACTGGAGAAATGCAGTCAGCCTATCAGGCCGCCAACCCAACGGGAGATACCCTATACGGAGATATGAAGAAAGTGGTGCTAGAAAGAATGGGACACGATGAGGAAATGTACCGAATCAAGTTTAGAGAAGTCAAATTGACGGGAGAGGAAACCCCCAGACAGTTATTTTATAGAGTAAAGGAACTGGCGGAGAAATGGTTGCAACCTAGTCTGACCACTACCAAGGAAATAACAGAGAAAGTGATCTTGGAACAGTTCATTGAGGCCCTTCCCGGTCCTGTGCAGAGATGGGTCAAACAACATCATCGACTGTCTCTACAGGAAGCGGTAGATGTGGCCTCCGCTTATCAGAAAGCGGGTCAGGGATGGTTGGTATCCTTTACGACAACGTATAAAGCACAGCCAAACAACAATAAAGCTGGGTCTCAACCAAGATGGCCCCACTCCATGCTGAGGAAGCCAGAAGGAGAAGTGGTACGGTCCAGACCCAACAGTGAGGGTCCTATAAATTATCGTCCCTCCACCACAACCCTTCGAGGACCTCAATGTTTTGACTGCGGAGACTGGGGCCACCTTGCTAGATTTTGCCCGAAGAAATCAAGAACAGAACCAATGGATGTGGGGGTATTAGACTCCATTAAAGAAAGTGAATACGTTGAACAAGCGCCTGCAAGGCAGTCACAATACTTATATACGTGCGAGGCTGAGGTGGATGGAAAACCTACAACTGCCCTAGTCGACTCGGGAAGCCTTCAGACTGCCGTGACGTCAGAATTGGTAGGTGAAAGTTATAATTCCTCAGGGGAAATCCCAGTTCGCTGTGTACATGGGGATGTAAAGGCTTATCCATCAAAGTACATACAGATCAAATTGGGAGGGGAGAAATGGGGAGTAAAAGCAGCCGTACTACCCTCTTTACCAAAACCCTTGTTAGTTGGGTCAGACATACCTGAATTCCCTAAAATAATACATGCAATTGAGAAGAGCTGGTGGGACGAGGCCCCTTTCAGGGAAGAAGAAATATACAACACCGCATCTAAGCAACCAAAGAGCAAGAAAGTGAAGAGAACTCAAAAAAAGGAATGGAAGGAGAAGAATATGCTCCCGTTAGCCGTTGATTGGAAGTTAGAAGAAGATGGGGATAGTTTTAGGTCGGCTCAAGCACTGGATCCATTACTTCAGTATGCTCGAGAACGAACGTCAGACGATCCTACAGGACAAGGTCCACGTTTCATAAAAGAGAAGGGGTTGTTTTACCGTGTGAGTAAGTCCAGGAGTGGAGATGAGCTGAAACAACTTCTAGTTCCAAGAAAATATTATCAAACAGTCCTGGAGGTAGCTCACTTACAAGTTGGTGAAGGCCATCTCGGAACGGAGAAGACAACGAGGAAAATTTTGGATAGATTCTACTGGCCAGGCATGTACCAACAAGTGGTTAGGTTTTGTCAATCCTGCGAAGAATGTCAGAAGAAAAATAGAGCTAATGTAAAGAAAGCACCCTTGCAACCAATGCCACTGGTTCTAGAACCTTTCAGTCGGATTGGACTTGATATTGTCGGGCCGATAGACCCCACAAAAAGAGGCCATAAGTACATCCTCGTTGTGGTAGATTATGCCACTAGATATCCAGAAGCTTTTCCGTTAAAGGCCACCAATACGCAACAGATATGTGATGTATTGATTCCCTTTATTGGACGAGTGGGGATCCCAAGAGAAATCGTAACAGACCGAGGGTCGAACTTTATGTCTAATGTCTTGAAACAAGTTTGTGAGTTACTAAAAATTGATCATCTAAAAACAGCTGTATACCATCCCCAGACTGATGGGTTAGTTGAGCGCTACAACCAAACTATTAAACAGATGATAAAGAAGACCACTTCACCAGGAAACGGAGACTGGGACAGAATGTTACCATGGATATTGATGACTCTAAGAAACACACCCCAGTCATCGACAGGTTTCTCACCTTTCGAATTATTGTTCGGAAGATCAGTAAGAACTTTATTAGACATCCTGAAAGAAAATTGGGAGGAACAACCAGATCAGGAGTTGACTTTAACAGAATACGCATCACAGTTGCAAGATCGAATCGAGAAGCTACAAGATATAGCTAGAAACAACCTTCTTCAAGCTCAAGTGAAACAAGAGAAATATTATAACCAAAAGGCCCAGTTACGTACGTTCAAAACAGGGGATCAAGTACTAGTGCTGATGCCCACCTCAGACAATAAAATGTTAGCCAGCTGGAAAGGACCTTTTGAAATTCAGGAGGTACTGGGACCTTTAACATATAAGGTAAAACAGCCAGGTAGTAGACTGGCTTGTCAGACCTATCATGTGAATCTACTGAAAAAGTGGATACCTCCAGTGCAAACCATTGCCATGATTACCAATGAAACACCAGCAGAAGAAAACTTTCCCCAGATTAAGGAAAGGTTTGGTGTGGAAAGCTTGAACATTAACCCTGAACTGTCTGGCCTACAAAAATCTGATCTGTCTTCCCTCTTACAAGACTTCACAGAGATATTCTCATCCCTACCAGGAAGAACCAAATTGACTTGCCATCGTATCGATACTAAACCAGGATCTCTAATAAGACTCAGACCATATCGAATACCGGAATCAAAAATAAGCTCCATAAACCAGGAAGTACAGGAGATGTTAGATTTGGGTATCATTGAGCCATCCCATAGTGATTGGAGCTCACCGGTGGTCTTGGTACCAAAACCAGATGGCAGTGTAAGGTTCTGCATGGACTTCCGAAAACTGAACGAAATCTCTAAATTTGATGCTTATCCCATGCCACGTATAGAAGATTTATTGAATAATCTAGGGAAGGCCAGATTTTTAACAACTATTGATCTAACCAAAGGCTATTGGCAGATACCATTATCACCGACAGATAAGGAGAAGACAGCCTTTGCTACACCTACCGGCTTATACCAGTTCACGGTGTTGCCATTTGGGTTACATGGAGCACCTGCAACATTTCAGAGATTGATGAATCATCTCATAAAGGGTCATGAAAGTTATGTCGGTGCATATCTTGATGACATCATTATCTATAGTCATTCGTGGCAAGAACACCTTATACATCTGAGGAATATACTTTCAACTTTGAGACAAGCTGTGTTACATATAAACCCTAAGAAGACACATGTAGCAACCTTCCATACTAAATATTTGGGATACTATGTGGGTCAGGGAATGATTAGACCCCAAGAAGAAAAAGTGAAGGCTATAAAGCAGTTGAAATTCCCAGAAAGTCCAAAACAAGTACGGGCATTTCTAGGATTTGTGGGGTATTACCGACGGTTTATCCCGCATTTTTCTACTTTAGCCGCTCCTTTAACAGATCTGTTGAAGAAACCCACGGTATCTAAGAAAAGTTGGGAAACAGTTGAAACCAGAAAAGCCTTTGATCTTCTAAAAGAGGCTCTCACCAAAAGAGCTGTCTTGCAATGTCCAGATTTTAAATCTACATTTACTCTTCAGACTGATGCTTCAGGAACGGGACTCGGAGCAGTACTTCTTCAGAATCAAGGCGAAGGGGAGAGGCCTATACTGTTCATCAGTAGGAAATTGCTACCACATGAGTTAAGTTACCCGACCATAGAGAAGGAGTGTCTGGCCGTCAAGTGGGCCATTGAGGCACTCAGGTACTATCTGCTTGGTCGAGAGTTTACGCTGATTACAGATCACGCTCCCTTGGTCTGGTTAGCCCGTAATAAAGACTCAAACCAGAGAGTTCTAAGATGGTTTCTTTCCCTCCAACCCTTCTCCTTTAATACCGTTCATAGACCTGGAAAAATGCTATCACAAGCTGATTATTTGTCCAGAGCAGAAACCCTTCCCGAACGTAAGGGTTTAGTAGAGGGGGTGTGACGGTGTCTTTAATCCTTAACTGGGAGCACGTATACAGTAAAATAGTGAATGTGTAACCAGGAAGTCCTGGTTGATGTAATCCATGTATGGACTTTCCTCTAATGACAAGGCTGTCATTTGTTTTTGTCACCTAGGAGACGGAGTCTCGTGGGGAGGACGGAGAAAAGGACGGTTACGCATGGGCGTATTAAGAGAAGTTTGTTTTTTGTTTATAAAGCAGCTGTTGGCTTCGGCCCTGAAAAGACGATACGAAGTTGCGCCGTTGCGCAGGTTGCCGAGTTATTATTTTGGCTGAACGTTTGAATACAGCGACTGTGATCGCTGACTTTGCTGAGGGAGGCATCATACCGGAACGAGAGTAGGAGCCGTGTCGGGAGTGCTGAAGTTGACCGTGGAAGTGACCGAGGCGAGAGGCAGTGGACGCCGTTACCTTGGGGAAGCTGTCCCGAGGCAATACAACGATCGTGGCCGCTGACTTTGCCGAGAGAGGTAACCTTCCTGAATCGACGAAGGTGTCGTCACCGGAGGGCAGACGCAGATCGTTGAGAGGGCTGAGACGGGAGACCCTGGAGGCCGTTGTCCTGGAGAAGTCGGACAGAGCCAACTACGAGTCGTGCCTAGAAGAGGATGACGGAACGCAGAAGTCCTTGCCGAAGGAAACCGTAAGACAGTGAATAAAGTAAGTTCAGAGAAAACCCGGATGGGAGTTTTGTTGATAGTGAAAGACTTTCGAAGAGGGAGAACATTATATACTGCAGGGAACCGCCAATAAGGGAGCACCTTTATTTGATGGACATTTTTATGAAGTCAGTTACCGAATAAGGACTGCAATACGACGGTGCAAATAAACCGCGAACTGCAGAATTTGTGAAAATATGACTGGAAGAGGCTGAAGAGGGGGGAGAGGTCGAATACAACACATTTATGATTATTATCTATGTAAGGAGGGAGTCTCAAGGAGATTTTATTATTTCTGATGAAATGAAGTATCTATTGAAGAGAAGATATAGAGGCTTTGCGACGATGTGTTAGGAAACAGGACTACCAATATTTGCCTTTTTAAAAAAATACTCAGAAGTGTAAGAAGCTAAGTTTGGCTAATTGAAGAAAACCAACATAAAAGTTTACTCTGAGAGAAAAGAAACAAGTTTCAAAACTATATGGTGGAAGGAGAGAAGTAACAACATCCCCAAAAGAAAGAGTCAAAGTAACATAAAGAGACAACTTAGCTTGGGCCAGAGGAAAAATCCGCACTCATGCCAGATTGACCAGATTCAACGGTGAAGACGTATCCTTTTCATTTAAACGATCTCTGAAAGAAAGAGGAAAACATTGTTAATAAAGTTATTTGGAATCTCGTTGCATTCCATACAAACTATTTATTGTCTCAGACTTTTATTTTATACAATATTGAAGACAGGCCATCACAGTTAGTCACTAAGGTGAGACTTTATTATACTCCTACGTCCGGTCCCCTTTCCTCCATACTTTTGGGAGATTACCAAGCACTCCTTACAGGATAACGGGTGGATGGAACTCCTTTACTGAAAGAGGTTTTTAAGAACAGCTTGCCTGAACTGAGCATCAGCCCTGAAGCTCAGGTCTAAGCAGTAATGCTTCACAAAAGCTGATGGGGAAGACCACGTGGCTGCCTTGGCAATGGTTTCCCAGGGAACATATTTATGGAAGACAATGGCAGCTGCCTTGCCCAGCACAAGATGGGCATGAATTCCCTTTGGAGGTTGAAGGCCCTGAATGGAATACGCTTCAGAGATACAGGAAGCAATCCATGAGTAGATAGTTGCTTTCGAAGCCGGCTTTCCTTTTGGGTTTCCGAAGGTCACCAAGAGCTGAGAAGAGCTCTGAGATTAGATGTTCTGTCCAAATAAAACTTGATAGCTTGCCTTACATCCAAATTATGCAGAACCCTCTCGGCATCTGAAGCCGGTTCTGGGAAGAAAACTGGTAAGGAAATAGACTGGTTCAGATGAAAATCAGATACCACCTTTGGAAGGAAAGAGGGATTGGTCCGGAGGACAACCTTATCCTTGTGAAAGGTGAGGAATGGATGTTCTACCGACAAGGCCTGAAGCTCGCTTACACGCCTTGCCGAAGTTACCGCAATCAGAAAGGCCATTTTCCATGAAAGGAATTTCAAATCTGCCATAGCCATCGGTTTGAAGGGTTTATGACAGAAAGCAGTAAGGACCACATTCAAATCCCACTTAGGATGCGGGCTGCGCACAGGTGGATACAGATGCAACAGATCTGCAAAGTGCCTTTTAATGACAGGGTTTGTCAAAGAAAAAGAGCAAGAGTCCATGGACAGATGGGCGGCAATAGCCGACAAATAAGTTCTACAACACAAAACATGCATGCCTGAAGCTGCCAGATGAGAAATGAAAGACAGCACTGTGTCGATAGCAACTTATCTGGAGTCCAGTGTTTTTGCTAAACAGCAGTGACAGAAACATAGCCATTTTCTCTTATACTGAGATTATACGCATATTATCTGCGGACATATTGAATCTCTCTAAAGATTTGAACTCAGGCACCAGGCCTCCAAGCAGAATGATTGTGGGGAGGGGTGCCACAACTGCTGATCACTCTGATGAAGCAGGTTGGGAATCAGCAGAAGCCTGATCAGTGAGCAGACTGACAGATTCTGAAGCTCCGAAAACCAGAATCTGGCTGGCCACCAACGGGCTATGAACAGGAGAGTGCAATTCGACGTGTTCCTGTATCAGAGGAAGAGGCGGGAAGGCATAGGCCCTCATGTTGTGCCATGGAATCTTCAGAGCATCCCCCAGGGAAGAGGAAGCATAAAGAGGAAGTTTCTTGTTCAATGACATCCCAAATCTGAATGGCTAAATCCAAAAGGGGAGGTGACCTGGTATCCCCCTGCTTGTTGACGTAAAACATGGATACTGCATTGTCCATGCGGATACGGACCACCTTGTTCACAATCTCTGGCTTGAAAGCTTTGAGCGCCAGGAAAATCGACAGAAGCTCCAGATAATTTATGTGAAATTGTCCTGCGGCGACGACAGGTCAAAAATCGGAAGATGATCCATCGTCGCGCCCCACCCGATAAGGGAGGAGTCTGTCGTAATGGTCACCTGAGGGGAGGGCTCCTGAAGGGGAGCACCCAATGACAGATTGCTGGAAGAAGACCACCAAAAGAGATCTGTCATCATGTAGGGTGGAACCAGGATCATTTTGGTGTCCGGGTCCACCGCCTGGAGCCAGAAGCTCCGAAGAGCCAACTGCGTAAGTCGCATCTTGAGACGCACCAGGGGGAGAGCAAGCACGTACAAGGCCATGAGGCCCAGAAGCATCTGGAACCACCAGGCGGACATGCTCTCCGACTGAATGAAGACGACATGTGGTTAACATATCTGCCATCCTATCCACCGTCAAGTACACCCTGCAGTCTATCGTGTTCCAACAGAAACCCAGGAATATCAGGCCCTGAGAGATCGTCATGGAGGATTTCCGCCAGTTCACTGACAGCCCAAGACTGAACAGGAGCTGAAGGAGAGACTGAAGATTGATCAAGGCTTTCACCGGACAGGGACTGCGCAGAAGCCAGTCGTCCAAATATGTATACACACGAATACCCTGTAGCCTTAAAAAAGCCACAATGACTGACATCTTTGTGAAGAGACGCGGCGCAGAGCTGAGACCAAAAGGGAGCACTCGAAATTGATAGTGCTCCTCTCCTAGGGAGAACCGCAGATATCTCCGATGCGGGCTCCAGATCAGGATATGCATATAAGCATCCCGAATATCCACAACGCTGAGCCAGTTGCCCTTCTGAAGAGAGGACTTTATTTGGCAGGGCGTAATCATCTTGAATTTCTCTTGGGGAAGAGAAAGGTTGAACTGGGAAAGGTCTAGAATGGTGCGCAGGCCAGCCTGGTTGGGTTTTGGCACCGTAAACAGACAAGAGTAGAAGCCCTCCCCTCGTTCCACTAACGGGTTCTATAGCCCTGAGATCTAGAAGCTTCTGGACCTCGGCTCTGAGGGAGGGTGTCCTCGACTGCTGAAAGGGAGGATTGAAGGGTGGGGTAAAGGGGTGGGGCAAGCGGAAGCCCGCCCGCCCGAGCGATGGACAAAACCCACCGGTCGTCAGTGATGGTTTGCCATGCCTCCAGATGAGACGAGATTCATCCTCCCACCAGAGTCGCGTGCGAGGGGCAAAAAATATCATTTCGCAGACTTTTCGGCGGAGAGACTACCTGTCCCTGAAGAAGAGGCTGACGACAGAGAAAAACCGGCCACGTGGCTGCCTCTGGCGGGAGTTACCTGGATCAGTCCTGCGCGACCTGCGATCTTGAAACCCTCTAAAGCCTGAAGAGGATTGAGATAGGGACCCAGATCTCTGACCTTTGCCTGGGCCTTCACGAGCAGCGACAGAGACTTGGCAGTTTGCGTGCTCGCCTTAGTCTTGGTGAGCACGTCATCAGTTCAAGAATGAAACAACTCTTTGCCATCAAAAGGCAGGTCCAGAACTTTATCTTGGACCTTGTTTGAAAACTTTGTTGCATGAAGCCAAGCCTGATGAGGTGTCCACCCCCAGCATGAGGCCTCGAGCCGAGGTGTCAATATGATGCGCAGCAGCCTCCAGCATATCCTGCGCCAACACTCTAGCGTCTGACAAGCCGCCTTTAAAGTCTTCTAACCTGTCGACAGGAATGAACGCCCGGAAGTCAGCCAAATCTCTCCACAGTTTCATATTTGCCCCCGCCAGGATGAGCTCTGCGTTGGCCTGATGCAATTGCAGCGCTGAATTGGCAAAAATCTTCTTGCCCAAGGAATCAAGCAATTTGTCCTCCTTGGACAGAACTTGAGCTGCCGCTCTGGAAGTCACAGCGGCCGGCTTAGATTGCAGAGTGGCCGCCACTACCACTGTCGAGGACGGGAGCAGGCATGATGCCAAGGCTACTTCCTTGGAGGTGTGAAGCCTGTAACAGGCGTCAATTCTTTTATGTGCCGCCCAGTGTGGGGTTTATCCCAGACCTTGCGGGTCTCGGCCAGTATGTCCCTCTGAAGGAATAGGCCGGTGCGCTCGTGTGGAGACAAGGTCAGCGCCCCTGAAAGCACCCCTTCCTGCAGAGCGGGTGCCTCAGGCACTGGTATGTCAAGGAGTGACATGTCCAGTACCCGGTCGGGAAATGTTCGTACAGAGCGGGGCTAGTCCTCACTGTCCTGATCTGCCAAAGGGCCGTATATTGGTCTGGGGACTTGACTGGAATTTTAGCCTTGACGCAAGGATCCTCGGCAGAGCCGGTACTATGGGACCTTGAATGTTTACTGGACATCCTGTCCCTTGAATTAGCCTCCAAAGGAGGAACCTCTGCAACGCTGGTAACAGAGGAGTTACGGTCGACGACCTCTCCCTGTGCCCCCTCAACAGAACCGGTACCTCCGCCAGCGTGGGAAAGTTGAGGAATCCACCTCACAGATAAGACCTTTACAGGCCTCTCAGTTCTGTTGGTACACACCTTAGCCTCTTTAAGAGGAACCTCGGAACAGAGTCGGGTCTTAATAGCTCCCCCGAGAGGGGCCTCAAACCGTGGTTCAGTACAGAAAGCCTCAACAGAGGCCTCAGGCTCACCCCAGTGTTTGTGTAGGAAGCTCCAGACAAGGAGACCTCAGAACGAACTCCAGTACCAAACGCCTCAGCACGACTATGCTGGCTATTAGCATCTGATCGGTGAACCTCGGATCGTGATCCGGTATAGACAGGCCCCTCGCGGAAACCCTCAGAGAAAACCCTGGTACGCCTATTAGGCCTGTGAGGCATCTCAGGGATAACCCTGGTAGCAGAGCTTTTGATGCCCCTCCCGGACCTGGAGGACCCCGAGAAGGAGTCCCCCAGCCGGGGTGCCCTGAAAAGTAAACTTCTTACCGGGCGTCTCTTCTTTCCATCAATGGAAGAGTTGGAAATGCGATGGAGGAACCTTCTGGAACATTTCCTTTCACTTACGAAGACGACGTTGAAGTGCCTGGACCGAAAGGGAGTCGCAGAAGAAACACGAGCCCCAATGGTGATCCGGTCCCAGACACCCCAAGCAGAGAGAATGGGGATCCACCCTAGTGTAGCGACGCTCGCAAGAACAACAAGTGGCAAAACCCAGAGGCTACGGCATAGACTGAGGACTACGTGACTACAGAACCAGAGCAAGAGAGCAGGACAATGGGAAAGAAAAAAGGTCTTCGCGGTGATGCTAGTGCGTCCAGCCCCGACCGTGCGGAGAAAAGGACTTAAGAGCGATGCGCGTGGCAGAGCTAAGAAGGGCGGGGTTACGGCCGCGTGCGGTACCCCGCGTAAAAAGAGAAGGACACATTTTTCAATTTGATGCTTTTTTACAAAAAGTGCTCCGGTCCCAAAAGTATGGAGGAAAGGGGACGGGACGTAGGAGGATACCTGATTGATAAAAGAAGACAAAAAGACTGAAGAAAGTATCCGGGGGAGAGCGTGTGGTATTGCATGGCCGAAGCCAAACCCAGGAGCACTGGTGAAATCGGCACATTCTCGTCGACACGGAAAAGGTGACTGAGGTGTGGCGCCCGGGGGCGAAGTCAGGGTAGCGCATGCTCCCAGTGCCGTACCCCGCGCGCCTCTAAATTTAAAGGGGGAAGAAGGTTTTTTCTACTGAAAAGAGTTCAGTCTCCCATCCCTTGGAAGGGACACCCATGCAGCATGGAAGAAAGGGGACGGGACGTAAAAGTACCTCAATGTGGTCCCACAGACTTGTCAAGGAGTTTCTCAAAGGGCTTTTCCGATCCTTCCCACTGGTGAAGGCTCCTGCCCTGGCGTGGGAACTCAATGTAGTTCTGAAGAGGCTCATGGGGGCTCCCTTCGAAGCTATGCATCAGGCCCCACTCAAGTTTCTCTTGTGGAAAGTGTCTTTCCTTGTGGCCATCACCTCTGCCAGACATGTGGGTGAGATCCAGGCCCCGTCTTGCAAGCAACCGTACCTGACTTTCCACGAATCAAGGGTGGTACTGCATATGTACCCCTCTTTCGTGCAGAAGGGTCCGTTGGAATTCCACCCCAACAAGCCTTTGGTGTTGGCGGTTTTCTTCTCGAAACCTTTGTCGCCGGCAGAGAGGGCCTTCCACTCGCTGGACATTGCTTGTGCCTTGAAGTTCTACGTGGCACGCACAGAGTTTTCTGAAGACTTCTCAATTCTTTGGGAACTTTGGTCCTGTGAACCATGGAAAAGCCTTGTCCAAGGCTCCCATTTCAAGGTGGCTCTCCGGCTGCATCATCCACCGTCATGCAAACCGACAGCTGCCCGGCAGTCCGAGAGCCCACTCCACCAGAGCGATCATTGCAGTGACAGCATTCCTTTCTGGTGCACCCCTGCTGGACATCTGTAGGGGTGCTATGTGGAGGTCCATACACACCTTCACAAAGTTCTACTCCGTCGACAGAGATTCAAGGGAGGAGTCCAGATTCAGCAGGCAGCGCTACGCAACCTGTTTGCTTGAAGTGAGTCCGTTCCAGAGGTAAGGATTATTGCTTCTGTTGAGTCTTGCCACCTCCTGTGGTTGTGTAATGTTGTACTGCTATGTATTCATTATTCATGAGCATGTGAATCCATGCCAGACCCCATGCTGGAGAAAGATTGTTACTTACCTGTAATTATTGTTCTCCAGCATAGGTCTGGCATGGATTCACACACAAACCCTCCCTCTGGCCCCTCTGCGGCTCTTCTTGGTCATACTGCCACTTTACGTGCTTACCAAATCTGAAGATGGCTGCCAGAGATGGGGCTTGGGGAGAGGACGGTCATTGGATGGGTGCAGTATGACCCAGAGGACAGTGATTGGTTTAGAGGAGAACAAGTCACTTACCCCTGGTAACGTTCTTTGAACTCGATGTTCCTCCCACGTATTCCTCATCTTTGATATTCGTATCTCGCCAGCTTTGCTGCTTCAGAAAATAAAATTCTCGGGAGAAGGCGCTGTGCACGATGCTGTGGCGTCGATGTCCCTCAAGGGCTGCCATCAACGTCACCAGCAGTATAAATAGCTTGTGCCGCGCCCGTTGGCTTCAGTTCTGTTTTTTCGTTCCATCAATCGAGGAACTAACCAGGCTTACCCCAAACCGCAAGTTCTCAGGAAAAGCAGAGTGTAATTCACGTAAATTGTTTGGCGGGGTAGGCTGGGAGGGCGATGAGGAATACGTGGGAAGAACATCTTGTCGAAAGAACATTACCAGGGGTAAGTAACTTGTTCTTCAAATGGATTGTGTCCTCTCATTGTAATTCACGTAAATTGTTTGGCGGGGCAGGCTGGGAGGTTGATGAGGAATACGTGGGAAGAACATCTTGTCGAAAGAACATTACCAGGGGTAAGTAACTTGTTCTTCAAATGGATTGTGTCCTTTCATGTATTCCTCATCTTTTATAGACTCCCAAAGCAGTGATAATTTGGAGGAGGGAGTACTATTTAAATGAATCGTGAATGGGATGAAGGACTGCCTTAGCAAAAAGACCTCCTTGAGTGGAAGAGGAGTCCAAGCAATAATGCTTAAAAAATGTATGAATGGATGCCCAAGTAGCAGCTGAGCAAATGTCAATTACAGGGACACCCCTTTGGAGAGGCGCCCCTCATGGAATGAGCTCAAAGCCCTTCCGGCGGGTCCTTGCCCGCAAGCCTATAGCATTCTCTAATAGCCAGTGTGATCCACCGGGATATGGTTTGGTTGGTTACTGCAAGGCCAAATGTAGGGCTGTTATATCCCACAAAAAGCTGATCATCATGGTGAAATTTTGCCATTCTTGCAATGTAAAAGCTTAGAGCCCTTTTTGGGTCCAGCCTATGAAGTCTCTCTTCCTCCTTGCCCAAATGAGGAGGAGGGTAGAAAGTAAGTAGTGTTATCTTCTGCGACAAATGGAAGTCTACTTTGATGATGGTTTTACTTTGAAGACAACCTTATCCTTGTAGAACGTAGTATGAGGAGGCTTGCATGAAAGAGCCTGCAACTCACTTACCCTGCAGGCTGATGTTAATGCCACAAGAAGTGCAGTTTCAGAGTTAAAGTGCCTTAACAGGCAGGAATGTAAAGGCTCGAAAGGGATACAAGTTAGAAAACTTTAACACAGGGTTTAAATCCCAAGCAGGGACATGAAATGGGACTAGAGGGTACACATTAGTGAGTGCCTTCAAAAATGGAACAATTAAAGGAATTTTGAAATAGGATACCTCTTCAGAGTGCTTAAAAATGGAAAGCGCCGCCAGGAATCCTTTCATGGTTCCAATCTGGAGCACCAGATTAGCCAAATGCAACAGGAAAGAAAGCATAGGAGTGCCACAATGAAAAGGGTCCACATTCTTGTCATTGCACCAGTTACTGAATTTATTCCAACGACACTGGTACAAGGATTTGGTTGCTGGCCTTCTGGTCAAAAGCAACATCTCCATTCCCTTATCCAGGAGGTCACAATCCTCATATCTCAGCCTCTCAGAAACCATACGTGAAGGGTGAGTGTCTTCACCTCTGGATGGAGAACCCGACCTTCCTCTTGCGAGAGAAGATCCTCTCTTTGCGGAAGACATATGGGAGGGCAGATGGACATGTCTCGAAGGTACGTCCTCCTCGGCCAATCCGGGGCAATTAGGATCATGGATTTACCAAACTTTCTCAACCTCCTTATCACGTGAGGAATGACAGTGACTGTAGGAAACACGTACAGAAGTGGAAATTCCTAGTCCACCACAAACGCATCTCCTACAGCTCCTCTTGGGGGGAATTCCGTTGAGCAATACAGCTTGCACTGCCAGTTGGTACCAGTCGCAAACAGATCCACTTGAGAGGTTCCTCAAAGGGCGAAGATCTCCTGAAGGACTTCCTGAGTGAGTTCCCACTCGTGGGATACTGTGCTCTACCTGCTCAGAGCTTCTGCCGCTGTGCTCTGCTCTCCAGCTAGGTGAACTGCCGACAGAGATTCGTTCTTGTATTGCCCAGAACGAGAGCTGCATTGCTTGCCTCTCTGCAGAGTGGTAGTGACCCTACACCACCTCTCTTGTTGAGGCAATACATGGCCACTGTGTTGTCCGTCATTATCAGGACATTCTTTCCCTGTACAGAGGGCAGGAAGGCCTTCAACGCTAGTCTGATTGCCCTCAGCTCTAAAAGGTTGATGCGTAGTTTGGACTCCGATAGAGACCAACGACCGCTGATAGTTTGTTGGTGTGGGCTCCCCAACCCTTGTGTGAAGCGTCTGTCACTGTTATCTCTGGCCATGGTTGCCAAAAAGATTCTCCCTTGAGAAGTTGTATTTGCAAGCCCACCATAGAAGATCTTGAGCAACTCTGCTCGGAACTTGCAGTTGATCTGACATATTCCCTGAGAATTAGGACCACTGAATCCTGAGGGCCCATTGAGGGGATCTCATTCTCAATCTGGCCTTCGGCAACAAAATGCAGGATGCCATGAGGCCAAGCAATCCCAGAAAATCAAAGGCTGGCAGATGCTGGGCATTTTGGAATTTTGTTACCATCTGTAGAATGTGTTGAGCTCTCACCTCGGGAGGCGAGGCTTTCCCAGAGGAAGTATTCAAGACCGCTCCAATGAATTGGAGTCTTTGGAATGGTATCACATGGGATATCTTTTAATTGAGGGAGAAGCCCAGTCTGTGTAGGGAGTGGCAAGTGATACCGAGATGTTCCTTATTTATTTATTAGCATTGATAAAGCGTGCAACAGCCCTTAGGCATCGTGGCGCTGTTACAGTGATACTTGCTGGTTACAAAGAATACAAAAAAGCTTAGTGGTTACATAGGATGCAGAAAACTTTGTTACATGATATACATGATATAGCGATTAGGGGAGTGTGAGGGAACACTTGGAATGGTTATGAGCAGTGGGACGGGGAGGAAGTTAAGAGGGTGGGGAAGCAGGTGGATCTATCTGAACAGGGTGGTTTTTCCGAAAGGTGGCCAGGGAGGGTTCCGCTCTGAGTGCGTTGGGTAGGGAATTCCATAGTTTGGGTGCTATGTAAGGAAAACCTATACCTCTGGCGTTTGCTCTTTTGATGGGGCGAACTTGGAGTTGGTTGGTGTGGCGACGTGTGTCTGGTAATGGCTTTGCCCTCAAGGAAAGAGGTAATGCATGAGGTTGCTGTTTTAGAGAAGTGGGCTGCGTTGGAGAGATGGGAGGTCAGGATTTTGTGATCAACACGATTAAACGTAGCGGAGAGATCTAAGAGCAGCAGGAGGGCTGGTTTGCCCTTGTCAATTATATTGGTGATTTGGTTTTTCAGGTCTAAGAGGGTGGTTTCTGTGCCATGGCCTTTACAGAAACCTGATTGTCTTTTGCCTAGGATGGTAATTGATTCAAGGTAGTGTTGGATTTAGGAGTTGGCAGCTTTATCTAGGATTTGGAGGAAGGGGATTGTGGTGATGGGTCGGTAGTTGTTGGGGCAGGCAGGATCTAGGGAGGGTTTCTTTATGAGGGGACGGACCCATGCTTCTTTTAGGCTTTGTGGTACTATTACTGTGGAGAAGGATGCATTTATGAATGCTGTGATAATCGGGGTCAGTGTGTCAGTGCACTCTTTGACGATGGCTGGTGGGCAGATGTCCCCTTCGCATGTGGATGGTTTGATGTGTTGGAGGAGATCTGTGACTTCCGTTTCTGTGACATCTCTAAAGGAGAAGAGAGGAGTATCGGGAGGAAGAGTGGGGGAGATGGGCAGGAGCAGACTGTCCTGTTTCGGTAGTGCTTTGCGCTGTGATTGGATATTATCTTGGAGAAGCTTGACTTTGTTAAGGAGGGTTGCTTGAATGCTAGAACACCAAGCTTCGTCTTTGGTGATTTCGTCTGGATTGGTGGATGGGGTGATAAGATCCTTGAAGATCGAAAACATTTCCTTAGATTTGGAGTTGGTTGTGGGGATTCTCAGGTTGAAGGATTCAGATTTGGCTTTAAATATGGCTTTTTTTGTAAGAAGAAATGTTTTTGAATTCTGTGAGGGTAGAGTGGTTGGGTGTGGATTGCCACTTAGCTAGGGCAAGGCGTTTGTTGGCATGTAGAGCAGATAGCTCTTCCGTGAACCAGGAGTTGGTGTGCATAGATTTGTTTTCCTTCTTTTCCTCCATTGGTGCTATGGACTCAGTGGCTTTGGTGAGGATGTGGGAATTAATGTTGGCAAGAGACGATGGGTTGTTGGGAAGTTCTAGGGTGTCAAGAAAAGGGAGGAGGTTGATTTTGGTTCGTTTTTTGGAGCTTCTGACTTTAGCTGGGGGGGGCATAAGAAAGCATTTTTGCGGGTGGTCTAAAGGAAAGGTGAATTGGATGCAGTGGTGGTCCGTCCATGAGTGGGCCGAGATATTGGAGATTGAGGTTGAGCAGTTGTGGTCTGCAATCCAGTCAATGGAGCGACCTTTACTGTGAGTTGGCTTGGTGACTGTGGGCGAACCCGAAGTCTTTAAACTCTTTGGCAAATGAGGATGCTATTTTGTCCTTTGGGTCATGCAGGCCTAGGTTGAGGTCTCAGAGTAGGATAGTTTTAGTGGAACTCTAAGTTGTTTCTTAGCATTTGGAGGAGGTGCCTTTGGTAATCTGAGGGTGTACCATGTGGTCTGTATGTGATCAGTATATTTATGGTACAGTTGGGTGATAGTGTTAGTTTGGCATTGAGGAGGTCAGCGTTGTTTCCCCAAGGTTGGTTGCAGAGTCTAATGGGTAGTGTCTCCTTAGAGATAAGAGCTACGCCTCTGCCTTTGGATGTCTTACGGTCCTGTCTCAGGATGGTGTATCCTCGCGGGCAAGCAAGAAAGATGGCGGGGCCTGATGCTTCATGGAGCCAGATTTCTGTGATTGCTAGTAGGTCTAGGTTACGGGATGTGATCAGGTCATTAATCTCAAGTGCGTGCGCAGGGAGAGAGCGTGCGTTAAGGGCACATTTGGGGGCAGGGTTTGGAGTTAACTTTTTGCAGGTAGGAGTGTGATGGAATTCAGAGGCAGAACAGGTGGGAGAGTTTAAGGTGTATCTGTGAGGCGTGGTGAGCAGAGGGGGTGCTGGGAGGGGCAGTTGGTGAGCTGGTTCCAGTTGTGGGTGTGAGGATATGATGGGGGGGCGGGAGCTCAGTCAGTGATTCCTATGGTCGGTGGTGAGAGGGATACTGGGGTGTAAGTTCTGCTCTGAGCGTGCCCTGAGCCTGGAGAGTAGAAGGATCTGACCTTCTGGTTTGGCAGTGTGGAAGTTAGGTAAGGTGGCCCCTTTTGGCTGGTTGTGGTAGAATGATGTTGGAGAGGTAGTTTCGCGAGGTGTGTGTGAGTGGGAGGCATGGTGTTGGTGAGCCAGGGGGTGGCTAAGATGAGAGTTCAGGAGAAGATGGAGATATGAAGAGTGGTTGTGCTGGGTGTGAGTTGGCAAAAATGCATATGTGCTGGTCTGTGGATCATGATGGGATACATTTGTGAGAGAGGGAGATTCAAGAGAGAATGGATATAAGATTGGGTGCACAGTGAGCTTGGTGCGAGGTTGGGCGCTCAGTGCAGTCACAGGTACAATCAGGGCAATTACAGTCCGCAATAGTCACAGTGCGGGCGATGCGGCACAATCAGGGCAATTACAGTATGCAATAGTCACAGTGCGGGAGGTGCAGCACAATCAGGGCAATTACAGTATGCAATAGTCACAGTTCCTGGGCTTGCTCGTGTGAACAAGCCCTGATCAGCCAATCGTCCGAGTAGGGGTAGATGTGAATCCCCCCCTCTCCTGAAACTCGCTCCCACTACCGCCATCAGCTTGGTGAAAACCCTCGGGGCGGAGGTCAGCCCGAATGGCAGAACTCGAACTGATAATGAGATCTGCCAACGGCGAACCTCAAGTACTTTCTGTTTTTGCAATGGATTAGTAAGCATCCTGAAGGTTCAATGACACCAACCAGTTTTGGAGTTGGAGAGCCTGAAGGATCTGAGAACGGGTAACCATCTTGAACTTGCCCTTCCTGAGTAAGTTGTTCATGCTGCTTAAGTCCAAGATGGGTCTCAATCCTCCGTCCTTCTTGGGAATGAGAAAATAGGGGAATACCAACCCATGTTCCTCTCCGCTACAGGTACATGTTCTATTGCACCTTTCTCTAGCAGGGTTAAAATTTCCTGCACAAGGAGCGGATCTGGAATTTTGACAGAGTTGGTTACCGCTGGATGACCTTGAGGCCTTTTTTTTTTTTAAAGGAAGGCAGTAACCTTGGGCTACTGTTTCCAGTGCCCAAGCATCTGAAGTAATGCCCGCCATTCATTCAGATGCTGAGAGATTCTGCCTCCCAGCGGGGTCTTGTGAGCCAAGGCCTCAGGGTGGCTTAGAGGAGGTTGCAGCCGAGGCTGAAGGTAAAGATGCCAGTGCTGGGGCCGATTTTGCACCCCTTGCTCATCCACCATGAGGGAATCTTCATTGGCCTGTCCTCTTTCTCTACCAACTGAGGAATAGAAACAAAAAGAACGACCTCTCCATGAAGATGAGCCTGAACAGGGCTGTTGAGGTTGATGAATGGAGGCGCTAAGGGTCTTAGCCATCACCTTGGAGGTCTGCAGCTTCTCCAGACTCTCATCCGCTTTGCTGCCGAACAACCTCGAGCTGTCGAAGGGCATGTTCAGCAGTCTGGCCTGCACGTTCGGTGCAAAGCCAGACTTCCTCAACCACGCAAATCTGCGCAGTGCAGTGCTTGCAGCCATGGATCTGCTTATGCTGTCAGCAGTATGCAATCCTGACTGGAGACATTCTCCCATTGCCTCCTTTCCATCCTTAACTATATTCAGGAAACCGTCTCTTTCCTCGCCTTCCGGGATGTGCTCAGTTGTCATGGCAACACAGTCCCACCGGGTAGAAGAAAATCTAGCCATGGTACAGATGATGTTAGTAGACTTCAAGCCATGCTGCCTGGTGTGAAGAACTTGCAAGCCCGTGCATCAACCTTCTTTTCTCTATCCGGGGGGACAGAGGCATAGGCAGATTGTTTGGTTGAAGTAGCAGTCTGAACTACTAAACTCTCAGGCCTATGGCGTTTGGTGAGGTAGTCTGGATTGCTGCTAGAGGGTCTGCACTTCTTAGAGAAGTTTCTGTTCGCCCAGATTCTGGAGCTTCCCAATTGGCCACAACCTTCCTCTGAAGAGCTTTATGGAAGGGCAAGATTGGGTCTTTCGGAGGTCCTTGGTCTAGGAGGTCTGTCATGTCATCCTGCTTATATGCTGGAGAAGCGCTACTCCACCCCATGTATTCTGTGACCCTGTTCATAAAATGTCTAACTAGAATCAACATGCTCTGAGGCGTCAGGACTGCCAAACTCCAGCTCTGGCGAAGTGTCAAGTCCACTAGCAGACTGGAGGGAGTCACAGAGGTCTTTCTTCCTTGACTCTGGATAAATGAGCTCTTCAAATGCCAAACTGCACCCCAAATGAAGAAGTCTCCTTGTCAGAAGCAATTTCCTCCTCATAACTAAAGGACATTGATTTAAAAAAGTATTTTTTTGGTACAGCCCTAAATTTTTTTCCTGAACCGGTATGGGCTTCGATGAGAAGCTTTGAAAAAGGGGTCGATTTACTAAGAATCGTCCTCGATTTCGGCGTCCAAGCGCTCGGCACCGCTTGTGTTGACAAAATCGTCAAAGGCCTCGCCGATTTATGCTTTGATTCAGGGACGGACTCGGTTCTCGAGTTGATACCTTCAGCGCCTTTTCATCGGGTCGTGTATCTCAACGTACAGCCTGCTTACTACTCGGCTTTGACAAAGTAGTCTTTGACTTCCCCGAGTCGTCCGAAGGAGCGATTGCGGCATGGCTCTTGTGCGATTCTTTTGAGGGGGTCGAGGGCGCATTCTCAAAAATCTGCATCATTTCCACTCTAAAGGCCTTCCATTTACGTGGGGACTCCGATCTAGTCGGGCATCAAATTACCTCGGTAGAGGAATCCGATGCAGAGGGAGACCCATGGTGTCTCTTCTTCACCTTCTTTGAAGAAGACTAAGACTGCCTCGATCGACTCTTCGACCGGGACGTCTTCAATCGTTTACACTGAGCGGAGTCTCTGAACTGCCCAGACTTCCTTTCCTTCTTCGAAGTAGACTTTGAAGCCTCCCTGCCCACCACCAGTTTACCTCTGCATTCCCTGACAGCTTTTTCTGTCATGGACTGACAGGATCCGCAGATCGTTACGGTGCCCGGAGACCAGACACCACAGGCAGACACGGAGGATCGGTTATTGACATCTTAAACCCGCAGTCGTAACATTTTTTAAATCCCGACTTTGGGTTTGAAAGGGTAGAAGATGATAACATTTTTCCACAGAAAAACGAAGTGCGCCGTTAGTACTCGAAGCAAAAGCTTTCGGAAAAACTGAACTGAAGCCTACGGGTGCGGCACAAGCTATTTATACTGCTGGTGACGTCGACACTCGACACAGCCCTCGAGGGATAGATGGACATCAACGCCATGACATCGTGCACAGCGCCCTCTGCCGAGAATATTTTTTTCAGAACCAGCAAAGCTGACGAGATACGAATATCAAAGATGAGGAATACATGGGTGGACACAATCCATTCGAAATACAGTTTTGAAGTGAAAGTGAAACTTTTTCTTCTTTTTACCAAGGATTCCCAGCCTGACGACAGGGAATATGAGCATGTGAATCAATACTGATGAAACAAAGCTTGTAGGTGTTTGGTTATTTGCCCAGCCCATTGACTGCCTATGGCCTTGCTAATCCCTATGGCCATTCCAACACAGTGCCTGCCCTGCCCCCATCCAAAATCCCTCCCCATCGAAACTCTGAGCTCGCTTTATTCATGCCTTACCATCAAAGTTCACACTCAAAGGGGGGTGCTGCAGTGCAGCTACAAAATGGCTGCTTCCTGTGAGAACACTCTGACCAAGCGACTCCGAAATTCTTTAAAATCCTTCCTTACCACAGCACCTACGATACACACTAAACGAAGTCCGGAGTGCTGGAAACCTCTGGCAGTTCCTGAATCGACTCAAAGGAGCTGGGTGACCTGTGTGCGACAATTCCTGCCACGTCTGCCGAGACCGCGTGGGACGGATGGAACGCGTGGCAGAGAAAAGTCGGCTCTCGCAGCTGCCTGTGGTGTGCAGACCCAGCGCATAGGACGTCTTGGGGGTGTGAGCCTGTGACCACTCCACAATCCTCCATCTGGACCAAGTGCAGAGCCTAGGAGGTCCCGGCCTGCAATTGGTTCCCGGACTTCCTGACGGCCGGTGAGAGTGGGGGCTCTCTGCCATGGCAGAGATACGAGCCGCAGCGGGTGCCCCCATGGCTAGGCTGGGGGGGGTCTCCCCACCTGGCGGTCTGCTACTGCAGTGTCTGATGGGTCAGAAGGCGGCAAACAGCAGAGCAGTGATATCGGCAGGCCGCAAACTCAGTGGCACTCGGGTGGGGGGGGCGCATAAGGACAGGTAAGACATCAGTGTCACCGACTCAACGAAAACCAGCCTGCGGGGACAGAAGAGGAGCCGGAGCGCAGGAGAGACTGCTGGACTGTGCCCTCTTGGCACGCCAGGGGAGGCCTTGCAGCACACCACCTCTTCAGCCTGGTACTGGATGAACGCTAAGGGACTGGCATTGTGGTGAGCTGCGGGGCTCTACCCACCCCCTGGTGGAAAAGCCAGATGCCAGGACACAGAATTGCAGCAAGAGGGGGGAAACTAAGCATATCCTGAGAGCAACAGGGTGATTAATGCGAGCCTGCACTGTGGAACAGTAAGCGCTGGCTCACATTGGAGTAATATATAAACCTGCAAGAAGCAAGTCAAATAATCCTCTCTCTAGAGGCATGCTGGGCTTCACATTGGACCCTCTGAGGCTGAGTCCCGTTTGATTGGGGATGGCTAGGCAGGGGGGAGTGTCTCCCCACCTGGCGGTCTGCTACTGCAGTGTCTTATGTGTCAGAAGGCGGCAAACAGCAGAGCAGTGATATGACCTGCTCCCCCCTACACACACTGCATCTGAATTAACTTTACTAGAGTGTGGGGGCCGGTGTGCCACCAGAGATATCCTAGCAGTGACCCCCCTGGAAGGCAGGCCCGACTTCAGTGGCACTCGGGCGCATAAGGACAGGGATGACATCAGTGTCACCGACTCAATGAAAACCAGCCTGCAGGGACAGAAGAGCCGGAGCGCAGGAGAGACTGCTGGACTGTGCCCTTTTGGCACGCCAGGGGAGGCCTTGCAGCACAACACCTCTTCAGCCTGGTACTGGATGAACCCTAAGGGACTGGCCTTGTGGTGAGCTGCGGGGCTCTATCCACCCCCTGGTGGAAAAGCCAGGTGCCAGGACACAGAATTGCAGCAAGAGGGGGAAACTAAGCATATCCTGAGAGCAACAGGGTGATTAATGCGTGCCTGCACTGTGGAACAGTAAGCGCTGGCTCACATTGGAGTAATAGATAAACCTGCAAGAAGCAAGTCAAAGAATCCTCTCTCTAGAGGCATGCTGGGCTTCACATTGGGCCCTCTGAGGCTGAGTCCCGTTTGATTGGGGATGGGCCGCTGGGCTCCGCAGTTGATACAGACTGACCTCCGGTTCCCTGTGCTGCCAGTGCTGGAGTGGTGTGAAGAGGGAGCACCTGACAACTCACGGGACAGTGAACTGGACATGGGTAATCCGAAGAAGCAGGTAAAGATGGACCACGATCCTAAACATGACCAGCCAGCTCATCCCGCAGCAACATCCCCTGACCCTTTGCAGATCGACGTGGCCTCTCTGAATCACACTCTCCTAGCACTGAAGGACAGTACAGACAACTTGGGGTCCAAGATCAACACCCTTACATGTAAAGTGGACGTCTCAGCTGTCAAGACAGACAAATTATGTGGGCGCATGTTGGAGGCGGAGCAGCGGATCGGGGTCAGAGAGGAAAAGTGGCGTCCCTACAGAGGGAAGAACAAGTTACTTTCTTACCTGGTAACGTTCTTTCGATGGGATGGTCGACGACGTATTCCATATCTATGACAGGTAATGTCCACAGCTGTGCTGCTTCGGAAAATCTTTGGCGTCTGCGTCCTGCGTCAATGACGTCGATGCGCCGTCCCCGAGGACCTCCTCCGACGGCCGTCGTCACCCGATGTGATAAGTAGGACGCACGACGCCCAAAGCCTCAGTTATAGTTTTTTCCCCAGAACGTGTGCCACCAGTTTTCTGCCAGTCAGACACACAAGGCCTTGCGGAACGCAAGCTGCAATCGCAAAAGAAATTCTGCAGTGGGGAAGGCAGGGAGGGAGCGATATGGAATACATCGTCGGACCATCCCATCGAAAGAACGTTACCAGGTAAGAAAGTAACTTGTTCTTCGAGGGGATTGGGTCCTACGACGTATTCCATATCTATGACAGACTCCCAAAGCAGTACCAAGCACGGAGGTGGGAAAGAATTTAGAAGACAAATTTAGCATGCCCAATCAAATTGCGGAATAGAGAACTGCCTTGCCAAAGGCCAGATCTTGCCCTCTGATGGAATCAAGGGAATAGTGACGTACAAAAGTATGTACTGAAGCCCAGATGGCTGCATCACAGATGTGACGAATAGGAACTCCCCTCTGCAGGGCAGTAGACGCAGCCACTCCTCTGGTAGAATGGGCCCGCAAGCCAGCCGGAGGGTCCTTACCCGCTAAGGGGTAACACTCAGAGATAGTTAAAATAATCCACCGAGACAAAGTCTGTTTCGTCACAGCTTGTCCCAAACGCTTTCCCGCGTAACCAATGAAAAGTTGATCGTCCACTCTGACCCGGGACATGCGCGAGATATAAAAGCTCAACGCTCTCCTAGGATCAAGCCTATGGAGCCTCTCCTCTTCCTTACCAGGATGTGGAGGAGGATAGAATGCCGGAAGAACAACCTTCTGGCTCAAATGAAATTCCGAAACCACCTTCGGAAGAAAAGAAGGATGAACTCTAAGGACAACCCTCTCCTTGTGAAACACAGTGAAGGGTGGCTTAACTGAAAGTGCCTGTAACTCACTCACTCTGAGCGGAAGTAACCGCAACTAAAAACACAGTTTTCAGAGTCAACAGCCTCAAAGGGCAAGAATGTAAAGGCTCAAACGGAGCACCCATAAGAAACTTAAGAACACGGTTCAAATCCCAACCTGGCACCAGAAAAGGTGACGGAGGGAACACATTAGTGAGCCCTTTCAAAAACTGCAAAATTAAAGGAATCCTAAATGAGGAACACTCTTCAGACGAGCACTTAAATATGGACAGCGCCGCCAGGTAACCTTTAATGGTCCCCACTTGCAAGCCCCTGTGGGCCAAAGAAAGCAAAAAAGACAAAACCATGGGAATGTCGCATTCAAAAGGATCCACATTCTGAACTCTGCACCAGTCGCAGAACTTTCACCAACGGCAACGGTACAGAGACTTTGTTGCCGGCCGCCTGGCCGTGAGCAACACCTCCATCACGTCTTCAGGGAGGTCCCAATTGTTATACCTCAACCTTTCAAAAGCCAAGCGTGAAGATTGAGGGATCTGACCTCTGGATGGAGAACCTGACCCCCCTCCTGTGAGAGCAGATTGTCTCGGTAGGGAAGACGACGTGGAGGGCAGATGGACAAGTCTAGAGGTCCGGGTACCACGTCCTCCGGGCCCACGCCGGAGCAATGAGGATCATCCGGGAACCGAACCTCCGTAACCTCCACATCACTTGCGGGACGACGGGGACTGGAGGAAACGCGTGCAGCAGTGGGAATGACCACTCCACCACGAACGCGTCTCCTAAGGCTTCTTTTGGAGGAAATTCCCGCGAGCAAAACCTTTCGCACTTCCGGTTGACACTGGAGGCGAAGAGATCCACTTGAGAGGTCCCCCAAAGGGCGAAGATCTCCAGGAGAATCTCCTGAGCCAGCTCCCACTCGTGCTCTGCCTGCTCAGAGCATCCGCCGTCTCGCTGTCATCTCCGGCCAGATGAACCGCCGAGATCGAAACTTCCTGCTGGATGGCCCAGAACTCGAGCTGCATCGCCTCCCTGCACAGCGGAAGTGACCCTGCCCCCCCCCCCCCTTTTTGTTGAGGTAGTGCATGGCCACCGTGTTGTCCGTCAGAATCAGGACACTCTTCCCGCGCACAGTCGGCAGAAAAGCCTTCAGGGCAAGCCTGACGGCCCTCAGCTCCAACAGATTGATATGGAGTCTGGACTCCGACGGAGACCAACGACCGCTGACTGTCAGCTCGTTGGCATGAGCTCCCCATCCTGTGAGGGATGCGTCCGTCACAATCGTCACCTCCGGCCAAGGCAGCCAAAATGTGGCACCCTTCATCAGATTGCCCTCGACGGCCCACCACAGAAGGTCCCGGGCTACCGAGGGCGGCACCTGAACAGGGTCCGACAGCCTGCCGGAGGACTGAGACCACTGGAGCTTGAGTGCCCACTGCAAAGATCTCATCCACAGACGAGCCTCTGGCACCAGAAGAATGCAGGATGCCATGAGGCCGAGCAGTCTCAAGAACTCGGACGCTGGGAGAGTCTGGGCAAACAAACTTGTGCACCATCTGCTGAATGTGAAGAGCCCTCACCTGAGGAGGAAAACACTGCCCCAGGAACGTGTTGAGTACTGCTCCGAAGTACTGGAGCCGCTGCGTTGGCGTCAAATGGGACTTCTTTAAATTGAGGGAGAAGCCCAGCCTGTGAAGGGAGTGGCAGGTGAAGGACAGATGATCCAGGACTTGCTCGGGAGAGCTCCCCCTGATCAACCAATCGTCCAGGTAGGGGTAGGCATGAATCCCCCCTTTCCTGAGATGTGCTGCCACCATCACCATGAGCTTGGTGAAAACCCTCGGGGCGGAGGTCAATCCGAAAGGCAGGACCCGAAACTGAAAGTGCAAGTCGCCAACCGCGAACCTCAGGTACTTCTTGTGCTTGTGATGGATCGGCACATGGAAGTAAGCATCCTTGAGGTCGAGAGACACCAACCAGTCCTGAAGTTGAAGGGCCTGGAGGACTTGAGAAAGTCACCATCTTGAACTTGTCCTTCCTGAGGAGTTTGTTCAAACCGCGCAGGTCCATGATGGGTCTCAATCCCCCGTCTTTCTTTGAAATCAAAAAATAAGGGGAATACCATCCCTTGTTCCTCTCCGCTACAGGCACCAGTTCTATGGTGCCTTTCTCCAGCAGGGCTTGAATTTCCTGCGCAAGGAGCGGATCCGGACTCTTCAAAGAGAGGTTCCCTGGTGGATTGTCGTGAGGCCTCTGCCGAAAAGGAAGACAGTAGCCGTGGGTTATGATCTCCAGAACCCACACATCCGAAGTAATGGCTTGCCACTCTACAAGATGCTGCGCCAGCCTTCCCCCAACCGGCGAACCATGGGACCTGGCCTCATGACTGAGTGGTAGCGGCTGCGGCGTTGCCTGAGGGCAAAGAGGCAACTGCCCGAGCGGCCTTGGCACCTCGAGTACCTTTGTTTCCACCTCTGGCACTCTTACGATGGCTTCTTTGACTGCTAGCTCCTCTCGCTTTACTGAAGGACGAGTAATAGCGAAAGGAACCTCCCCTCCATTGCTGTCCCCTAGGATGAAAAGGCGGAGGTTGGCGAACTGCAGCGCCCAACGACTTCGCTGCAGCTTTGGAGGTCTGCAACCTCTCAAGGCTCTCGTCAGCCTTGCTGCCAAAAAGGTGTTCACCGTCAAAGGGCATGTTGAGGAGCCGGGACTGCACATCAGGAGCGAACCCAGACTTCCTCAACCACGCAAACCTGCGCATTACAGTGCTCGCCGCCATGGCCGGCTGACACAATCCGCCAAGTCCAAACCCGACTGAACGGCCTCACACATGGCATCCTTGCCATCCTGAACCACAGCAAGGAAACCATCCCGTTCGTCCCCTTCGGGAATATGATCAGCCGCTAATGCAACACAGTTCCGCAGAGTGTGTGTGAAACGAGACAAGGCACATATGGAGTTGGCCGCCTGAAGTGCCATACCCCCAGAAGAAAACACTTACTTCGCCCAGCCGTCAAAACGATTGTCGTCCCTATCCGGAGGGATGGTAGGATACGACGCCTGCTGTGCCGGGGCCGTAGCCGCCTGCACCACCAAACTCTCCGGGGTGGGGTGCCTAGACAAGTAGCAGGGGTCGCTACTGACTGGACGGTATTTTCGCGACAAAGACTTGCCCACTGCCGGGAGACTCTCTGGAGCAGTCCAAGCCACCGCCACCCTTCTCTGCAGAGCCATATGAAAAGGCAAAACCGGGTCAGTGGGTGGACCGAGATCAAGGATGTCCGTGAGATCATCCTGAACGAACTCCCCTGGGGGAGCTGACCAACCCAAGTACTCGGTAACCCGAGACATAAGGCGCCGATATGATGAATCGGCATGAGTGCCAGGCTCCGGCCGACAAAACTCCACCTCTGGAGAGGTGTCCAGTCCACTGGCATCATGCAGTGACTGCCCCAGGTCATCAAACTGGCTATGGCCCGAGATAAGGTCATCTGGAACCGTAAGGGGAACCTGGCTGCCATCAGAGCCTTCATCACCCTCTGAAATGTACTCCAGGCGGGGAGAGTAAGACCTCTGTGGACCAAAGCAGTGCCAGACCTTAGCCATAGCCTTTTTAGGGGAAACCCCGTGCCACATGGTCCCTCCGACACCATCGCCTTGAAAGGCATTGAGGGCGCCGAACGAGTCGGCGCCGGCGTCGACAGAAAAAGCATCGACGTCAAGCGAATCGGCGTCGATGTCAGCTGCAACGCCTCCAGCATCTGCGGCATCGACACAGTCCTCGAAGCCGGAGCTCCGAGCGTGTCTCTGGACAACCTGGGCACAGACGGCGTCGACGACCCCCTCGAAGACGGAACCTCGAGAGAAATCGTCGACGACCTCGGCGCCACAGGCGTCGACATCTTCTTCGAAGACGACACAGGATCACACGGTCTCAAGCGCGTCAAGGACCGGGACCTGGAACGGGCATGGCGAGAACGGCTACCCTTGTCTGAGCGGGACCTCTCCCGCGAGCCGTGTCGACCACCCGAGCCCGAAGGCGTACGGGCGGTGTCTCTCGACCGGTGCCGACCGACCCCACTCGGAGGCGCGGACGGACCGGTGCCCTGCAATTCTAGAATCGCTAGCATCTGCTTCCCGAAGGAAGCCCATTCCTTCAGTGTCGCTTGCATGGAGGGATAAGCGACCCGCCGACGGGCGGAGTCCTCGGAAGAGGACGGGGAAGGCGACCTATGCCGGTGCTTCCTGGAATGCCTAGAAGAGGCGGAGGAGTGGCGCGACCGACTCCTGGAAGGAGACCCCCCGGACTTCCGACGACGACGCGGAGAGTCATCGGTCGAAAGCCCCGCAGACCTCGACTTCCGGGGCTTAAACACCCAGCCTACAGACAGCTTCTTCTTACGTTCCCGCAAGGTCTTCGCAGTGAGCGACTGGCAGTCGACACAGTCATCCGTATCGTGGGCCTCCCCGAGGCACCAGAGGCAGGCTTCATGCGAGTCCGTGACCGACATCTTGGACCCACAGTCCCCGCAGTTCTTGAAGCCCGGACACGGGGTCGAAGAAGAGAAAGACATCGCCACGAACAGGTCTTCACAGCCAACCGAACAGGTTCAACGAACCGAGAATAGAAAACAGTAACTCCAACGAGTCGAGGCGTACCGAGATTCACAAAGCGAACACGTTCGCGGAAAAAATGGAACTGAGGCTATGGGCGTCGTGCGTCCTACTTATCACATCGGGTGACGTCGGAGGAGGTCCTCGGGGACGGCGCATCGTCATCGACGCAGGAGCCAAAGATTTTCCGAAGCAGCACAGCTGTGGACATTACCTGTCATAGATATGGAATACGTCGGAGGACCCAATCCCCTCGAAGTGGCACTATTGCAAATGTCGGTTAAACATGTGGTCAAGAACAATGATCTTGAGGGTAGGTCACACAGGAACAATATACACATTAGGTGTCCCGGAATCCACACATATTGATAACATGGACAAGTTTGTGGAGAAACTACCCATGGACGTCCTCAGAATCCCCCCGCCCCGTATCCAACATGTTTCTTGTGGAGAGGGAGCACAGATCCCTGGCCGACAGGCCACCTTCGGGTGCCCCCGACTGGCCCATCATCGCAAGAATCTTTCATTACATCGACAGGGACGCACTCCTCAGGCGGCAAGAGAGAAGGAGGAATTGCAATTTGGGTCTGCCAAGATTCGCCTTTTCCCAGACTTTAGCCCTCAGGTCCAGGAACAAAGAAAGGCCTTCCAGGCTGTTAAATATATCCTGTGGAAAATGTCATGCTGTTCGCTGCGAAGTTGCTGTTAGGCAGAATTATATGCAGTACTCTTTGGGAACACACCACACAATTAAGACTACAAGTGACAGTACAAATTCACCTTTGGTACAAGCCTGTACTACACAGTTAAAGTGGTAGCAGTGGCTGAGCAGCCAGACTCATCTCAAGAGTAAGTGAGCAGTATCAAATAGTTACACAAAGGACAGCAATTACTATGATTCAGGCAAACACTGACTCAAGGTTTTCAAGTAAAAGAATATACATTTATTTCACTCTTCAGTTATATAACATGACACTATTATAAGCAGTTTAAAAATCACACTCTTAATACACCACACAACTCCCAAAATGTTCCAGACAAGTTAAGCTCACAAAATGAAGTGGGAGCAAAATGGCACTCCAGCAATGTAAAAGTGAGGGAAAGACAAAGTTAATAGAAATAGAGCCACACCAACAGGTAAGTACTCAGGGCAATTGAGCAAGAGGAACTAAAGTGATAGAATCAGGTAGAAAAGGCTTAGGGCCAAAGTCAATGGGTCAAAAGTCTTTTGCTCAAGATCTCACAGTTCAGGGTAGTTCGCGGTAAAGTTCGTGCCACGGATTCCAGACGAGGTTGGTTGGCAGAAAAGTTAGTTCAAAGAGAAGAGAAGGACAAGCCCTCGGTTTGGAGAAAGATTTCAAACACTTTCACCGCGGCTGAACGAAACGAACAACCGGATTTGCACAGTACCTTAAAACGGACAGGAAGCAGTAGCTGAGGCGGACATTCCTGGTAGTTCCTGCAGGCTCACGGTTCCTGAAGCGACTGTCGGACTGACAAGAAGTAGGAAGACTGGAGGGTCCTGCACTACCCATGGAAGAAACCAGCAGCAGAGCAAAGCAACCAATAAAAGGTGTGCTCCTTAAAACCCAAGCAGGGTCCGACCTTCCTGGCTATCCGGCCCACTGTAGCTCTGAACAGCGAATTCGACCAGAGGAGGGGTCCTGGCTTGCAGTTTAGGCGAACTGGTTGGTCCCACCAGCTCAAGGGAAGAAGTTTCCTGGAGGATCTTCTCCATCGTCGGATTCTGAAGATACGGACCTGCAGCAGGGCTTCACCGGGCGGTTCAGTCGTTGTAGGGGTCCTCTTCCATCAGCTCCTCATTGGTTCTTTCGTTCCAGTGGTGACTCTGCCTTTCAAGTCCCAGAGACCTGCTTTTTATTCAGTTTTCCCCCATTTATACAGCCTGGCTGTCAATCACACAGCAGGGTGGCTGTCCTGGCAAGGACAGTCACCCAGCCAATCAAACAGGAGTGTGTCTTGGGTTACTAAGGGAACCCATGGCAGGGGTCCTAAAACACCTCCCTTACATCCTGCCTACCCAGACTTTCAGGCGCCTTAAGGAGGGCTTCTGTGCAGAAGCCCACCAAAAGATGGCGCGCAGAGTAAAACACGAGAAAAACATTTACAAAAAGAAATGGCTAATAAATCCAGCCGGAACCGTAATAAAATGTATATGGTCAAGCAGGTTTATGCTTGAGGCTAATATAATAGCCTAAAACAATACCATGGTTATTTAAGATAATCGAGGTATAAAAAATAGGGTAGTTACCACTGCCACCAGCCAAGTCTTGATGTAAAGGGAGCGAAACAATGCTGCAAGAGACGCAGACAAAACGGGATAAGAATATACCCTTTCCAATACTCCATGTAAGATGGGGTGTACTGGGTCTGTGGTTTTAAAGTGACTAAAATAAAGTTAATGGCAACTTTATCTTTTCTGGGGGACAGTACACAGCCCCAGAACATTGAGTCATTGAGAAGTATCAAAGACATCCCTGTGTCACTGCACTGAAGGTGCTGTGTAACACACATGAAAAATGATGCTATGGAGTAGGTGAGGCTCCATTGCCCAAGATCACACAAAAAGTAAAAACACACAGCAAAACACATGCAAGAGTGGGAAAAAGGCTCACACTCTTACCAGGTGAAAAATATAAACCCTAGAAATCCAGCAAAGCTGCTGAGGGACTCATTAGGTAAGGGAAATCTGCCATTTATGAGAATTCTCCCTAACAGTTGCGAGTGGGCCACGATGGGAAAACATGGTTCTTCACATCTCTGGAAGTGGCGGAGCACTTCGCAGCGGAGCTACTAGACTCCAGGGGCTCCCCAAGGAGACCGGACCGCTGATCTCACTGATGGACATATTTCTTTTACCCGCTGTGGCCACACTCCTTTCCTTTTGTATTTCTCTCTAGAACCCTACCATCGGGGAAGTGTTTCTGGAATAGAAGGGTTCCTAAGGGCTTTGGATGGACCTTGTGTGGGTGCTTGCTGCAGGAAAAGGAATATACAAGGTGAGTCACTCCCTATCATTGCAGTCACTGTTTTGGGGTGGTTAGTAATTGAGTAATGGGGGTGGGGTGTTTTCACCAGTATGTTGCAGTTTCAGGCGTGGTGGGTGTCAGGGTTGGGGGTTTTCAGGGGTACACAGTGCTAATTCTCAGATTGTGTTTCTCATGTGATGGGTGGCCTGAAGAGGTGGTTTTCTCCAGATTAACTAACACAAAAGGATATGCCCATGGTGGAATAGAGGGAAGAACTGAAGGCATACTCATGTGACTGGCGTGGGCGAGTTGTTAACTGTAATAACTTGGAATAGTCGCGGGTTGACAAACGGTAAGACATTTTGCCTGGTCATGAATGAAGCAAAGCGTCTCCAGGTCAATGTGCTGTGCCTGCAAGAAACCCATCTATCGAAGGGTAATACGCTCCCAAGGATGGCTGGGTGGTGGGGGGATTCACCAATATGTGTATGCCTATTCCTCCCATTCTAGAGGCATCGAAACATACATCCACAAATCTCTGAAATTCCGACTACACAAAAAGATTGCTGAAGGGGATCGTTGTTTTCTCCGTTTAGTGGGGGAATGCTCGGGTATGCGGCTCCTCCTTGTAAATACCTATACCGCTAATGTTGACTCCACAGAATCTTTTCAGGAATGTGCGACGCACATGTACACATTTCCCTCTTACGAAGTGGTACGGGTGGGGGAGTTCAACGTCACTCTGTCTTTATTATTGGATCCCTCCGACACAACACAGTGGTCCCTCCAAGGGCAGCAGTAGTGTGGGGGGACATTGCAGAATACAATGTCTTAGAAGATGCGTGGAGGCATCTTAATCCTGGGGAAAGGGAATACTCGTTCTCAGGGGCTCACAATTAATTGATAATGTTATGCTCTCGATGACCATGGCTAGATCGACACAGTCTGCTACGGTACTACCTGGGACACAGTCTGACCATTCCCCTGTGGTGGTAGTGATAGCTTGCCCTGACCAAATGCACCGACCACTGCTATGGAGAGTCCATGTCCGTCCCCTAGAAGATGCAGTGTTTTGAGACAAGATATACAGGACTATTGTCAAACAAACAAAGGGTCACTCCCCGACCCCAAAGTGACGTGGGAGGAATTTAAGGTCTTTATAAGAGGGTGCTGCATTTCAAGAGAGGGAGGGGTCCGGAAATCTTTGCGTTTAACTTTGGCAACGCTAGAGGGGGAGATGAAATAGTTGGAATGGAAGCAGATAATGGGCGGGATTCAGAGGTCCCAAAGAGACAGAGAAAAGAGACAGGAACATACTGAGGTGGCGTGTAGGGAGGAGAAATATCTAGGGGCCCAGATAGCAGCGACCACCTACAGGGAAGTGGATAGACCTAGTCGTACTCTAGCCTGGGCGATACGAAATGAGAGGAGTCAGGGTGACATCCTTGAGATAAATAATCCTGAGGAAACCTAGTTAGACTCCAGAAAGATCAACAAGGTGTTCTGAGACTATTAGGATAGGCTATACACAACCCAAACAAATGTGACACCAGGAAAAATAGGACTATTCCTGGATCGCGTTGCGTTAGGCTGGTTAGACCCCGCACAAGCAGATCTTCCAAACTCCCCACCGTCTGAGGAGGAGATCTGTTGAGTTTCTATTTCTATGACCTCCCACACTCAATCACTGCCAGCTTCTGTCTATCCTCAGCACTTGCCTCAGCACATCCTCCATCCAGGAGGTTCGCACTGACCTTACATTGCATTTCATCTGTTGCTCACCAACGAGCATGGCACCCCAAGCAGCTACCCCAATGCCCCCTCCCTCCTGCACATTCTGAATACTTGCAAGGCATAGTAGGTTTGTCATTTTCTCCCTTCCCTGGATTTAATATTTGATTGGGTCTCATTCCCATGTCACCTCCCTGAAGCCCTGTGGGCACTTTGAAACAGAATTTACTTGCTGTATGAGCGCCTAAAAAGCAAACAATACATAAATAAAGGTTTCTTCCGACCGGCAAATCCCCCGGGATGGATGGCTTAACTGCGGGTGATGTACAAAGAGTAAACAACTGCTGCCCCCGCCCCAATCTATGCTGTATGTACGAACACTTCATATCATCTGGACTTCTCCCGGAATCCACCAGCACAGCATTTGTCATACTGTTTTTAAAGCCTGAGAAAGACAGCCGCCGGTGCACCTCTTATAGACTAGTGTCCCTTATAAATACGGACAAGATTATTGCTAAATTATTTGCCGACAGGCTTCTCCCACATATGCCAGCATTAATCCTCCCGGACCAGGCAGGGGTTTTCCCTGGTAGGTCCACTCAAAATAATCTAATGCGCATATTTACTTTAATGCACAATGTAAACTATGAGGTCCCCATTGAAGTGGCGGCACTCGATGCTGAGAAGGCCTTCAACTCAGTCGAATGGCCCTTTCTATTTGAAGTCATACGTCGTTCTGGTCTGGGGTTGCAGTACCTTCAATGGATCTGTCTTTTATATACAACTCCTCAGGCAAGCGTGATAACCAATTAGATTGTATCTGATTGTATCAACCCTACAAGAGGAACTTGCCAGGGATGCCCCTCGTCACCTATTCTATTCGCCTTGGCGGTCGAGCCCTTGGCTTGCATCATGCCCATAGAGGTGTCAAAATATATTTGCGTGTCTCAACCATATCGCTTTATGCCAATGACATGGTACTGTATGTTAAAAACACCAGGCATAACTTGAGACCGCTTGTTCAAGAAGTCTTTTTCTTCAGGGACTACTCGGGGCTAAGGATAAATTGATCCAAATCCGAAGTTCTACATCTCACATCAGTGGTAAAGTCAGGGCACATCAGAGAGGGTTTTCGATGGTGCCCTAGAGCCATAAGGTATCTGGGTGTCAGGGTGTCCACCTCCCCGACTCAGCTATAGGAGGATAACTATATGACTATGGAACGTAAGGTGGAGGCATGGATTCAACTCCCGCTGTCGCAGGTGGTGAGGATCTCACCGGCTAAAACTGGGATAGTCCCAAAGATGCTATACATTTTGAATAACGTACCAGTAATCCCACCATCGTGGTTTTGGAAACGTGCTAGGGGCCTATTGGTGAGGTTGGTGTGGGCGGGAAAACAAGCTAGGGTTTTCTTTGATACCCTGACTCCCATTTGAGGAAGGGGGCTGGAATATCCTGATCTATTTGCTTACTATCTGGCGGCACAAATTCAATATGCCACCTGGTGGTGGCACCCATCACCCGAACATTCTCATATTAGGCTGGAAAGGGCAATGGCTTGGCCGGATGACTTGAAGGGGATGCTATGTGGGAAGAGAACAGTGACGAAGGGGGAATTGCAACCGGTTGACATTACATGATGGGCCAGGCAACAAGTTGTGCAGAGGGGGTGGGGGGGAGTGGCACAGGATCATTTGACCCAAACTTTGATATATGCTGTGCATGGGGTTGGGATAATGCATGAGACAGTATTTAAGGCACACTTCGAAAGGCTCAGAGTTCATATTATCGGGGATGTGGTACAAGATGGACCAAGTTACTTACCTGTAACTGTTGTTCTCCAGCATGGCTCTGGCATGGATTCACATGCTCATGAATATTCCCCATCGTCAGGCTGGGAATCCTCGGTAAAGAAAAAAATCAGTATCAGTTTAGTTTCTGATCTGTCTTTCCTAGTAGTAACCAATCACTGAACTCTGGGTCATACTGCCCCCAGCCAATGACTGCCCTCTCCCTAAGCCCCTCCCCTGGCAGCCATCCTCAGATTTGGTAGCATGTAAAGTGGCAGTATGACCAAGTGAAGAGCCTCCAGAGGGGAAGGAGGGAGGGTTTGCATGTGAATCCATGCCAGACCCATGCTGGAGAACAAGTTACAGGTAAGTAGTAACTTGTTCCTTCTCCAGCATGGGGTCTGGCATGGATTCACATGCTCATGAATATTAGAATACATAGCAGTATACACATGCACAGCCACGGGAGGTGGCAACAGGCTCAACATTAAGCAATACAACAACTCAACATTAAGCATCTCTTACCTCCTTACCAGGCTCACCTTAAGCAAACAGGTTGCGCAGCACTGCTTGGCCGACCCTGGAGTCCCGATCGACGCAGTAGAATCTTCTGAAGGTGTGCGTCGACCTCCACGTAGCAGCCCTGCAGATGTCCAGCAGGGGCACACCAGACAGGAACGCCGTAGTAGCAGCGATCGCTCTGGTCGAATGGGCTCTCGGACGGCCGGGCAGCGGTCGGTTTGCCAACCGGTGATAGTGCATGATGCAGCCGGAGAGCCATCTGGAAATGGAAGCCTTCGGGAGAGCCTTCCCTTGATTCACAGGTCCAAAGTTCAAAAACAGGTGTGATGTCTTCCGAAAACTCTTCGTGCGGTCCACGTAGAACTTCAGCGCTCTAGCTACGTCCAGCGAGTGCAGAGTCCTCTCGGCCTGCGACAAAGGCGACGGGAAGAAAACTGGCAACACCAAGGGGTGGAAGTCCGACGGCACCTTGGGCATAAAGAAGGGGTGCGTCCTCAGCACCACCCTTGTGTCGTGAAAAGTCAAGTATGGAGGCTTGCAAGATAGGGCCTGGATCTCTCCCACTCGTCGTGCGGAGGTGATGGCCACGAGAAATATTGTCTTCCACGACAGGAACTTCAACGGCGCCGAATGCATAGGCTCGAATGGGGCCCCCATGAGCCTGGTCAGCACCACGTTGAGCTCCCACGCCGGAGCAGGGGCCTTAACCGGCAGGAACAATCGGAATAGTCCCTTCATAAATTCCTTCACCAGGCAACGAGGCCACAACGACTCCCGTCCTGAAGTTCTGGTGTATCGGGAGATGGCAGCCAGATGTATCTTGATGGAGGCGTGAGCTAGTCCAGCATTGGCCAGCGACAGTAGGTACGGCAATACTTGAGGGGCCGTAATCCGCAGAGGGTTAATCTTCTGTGCACGGCACCAGACAGAGAACCTCTTCCACTTATGTCCATAGCACTTGAGAGTTGAGGACGCCTTGGCTTTTGCAAGAACCTCTCTGCAGTCAGCCGGGATATCGTATCGTCCAAACTCTAGTGCTGCAGGAGCCAAGCCTGCAAGTTCAGCGACTCTGGGTCGTGATGAAGAATGGCGCCTCCTTCTCTGGAGAGAAGATCCGCGTCTGTCGCCAGCTTGATAGGTGGGGACGTTGACAAGTCCAGAAGGTCCGGGAACCAGATCTGTCTCGGCCACGCCGGTGCGACAAGGATCATCCTGCACCTGGACCTCTTGAGCTGGTTGATGAGACGGAGCAGCAACAGCAACGGAGGGAACGCGTCCAGGAACATGCCGTCCCAACGGAACGAGAAAGCATCGCCCATGCTCCTCGGCTGTGTGAACCTGCTGGCGTACCTCTGGCATTTGGAGTTTGTCGCCGTCGCGAAAAGGTCGATCTGGGGTTTGCCCCATTGTTGAAAGAGCCGATCCACCTGGTCCTGGCGTAGTTCCCACTCGTGGCACGAGCGCAGCTCCTTGCTGAGTGAGTCGGCGATGGTGTTTTTTATTCCTGCCAAGCGGAAGGGAACCAGAAACTTCCCCTGGGTGACGGCCCAGTGCCACAAATCCTGGGCCTCCTTGGATAGGGCTGGGGATCTGGTGCCTCCCTGCTTCCGGTTGTAGAACATCATGGTGGTGTTGTCGGTGAAGATCCTTACCACTTTTTCCTTGAGGGACGGAAGGAACGATTTGAGCGCACAGAACACGGCTCGTATCTCCAGGATGTTGATGTGGAGAGACCTCTCCTCCGGGAGCCAGAGGTCTCGTGCGTGGAGATCTCTGGTGTGGGCCCCCATCCCTCCAGAGAGGCGTCCGTCATCACAGTCTCCTGATACGCCGGGGTCTGAAAGTCCGTGCCTGCCGTGAGGTGCGCACGGGTACCCCACCATAGAATCGCCCAACGGAACTCCACGTCGAGCGGCATCCTGTCTTCGAAGCTGCCCGCCGCTTGAATCCAGCGGGTGTCGAGGAACTCTTGTAGCGGACGCATCCGAAGGGGCACAAGGTAGATGCATGAGGACATCATCCCGAGGAGGGACTTGATAGACCTCACCTTGGCCACATCCACGGCTAACAGGCACCTCACCTTGCCCAAAATGGCCTTCGTCCTTTCTTCCGACAAAGATGCCAATCGCTCCACTGTATCGAGCTTTGCTCCCAGAAACAGTGCTACCTGCGACGGAACCAGGTGGGATTTGGGGTAGTTGATGGCAAATCCCAGTTCCGTGAGCAGGCGGACGGTCCTCGCTGTGTGTTCGACGGCGAGTTCTCTTGACCTTGCACGGATTAGCCAGTCATCCAGGTAGAGGTAGACATGGATCCCTGCAGGTGCAGCCGTGCCGCCACTGGAGCGAGGCACTTGTTGAACACCCTGGGTGCCGACTTTTATCCGAACGGCAGGGGTCTGAAATGGTAATGACGCCCCTGGACTACGAATCTGAGGAACTTTCTCCTTCCTGGCCACGGGAGGAATGCGAGGACACTTCTTTTGAAATTCTAGCTAGTGTCCGCGGGCCAGGGTGTCCAGCACCCAACGGTCGGTGGAGATGGACTCCCACACGCTGACTAACTTCGTCAGCCGGCCTCCCACCGGGGTGCTTCGGTGGGGGCCCGACGCTACGGCCGGTTCAGTCCTGCTTGGAAGAGGCCTTGCCCTCCTTGACGACGGCGGCGAGACCCTCTTTGCTTGCCGCGGCCTCTGTAGGCCTCCTGGGACGAGGAGCGGGCCGCCTGGCAGTACGTAGAAGAGCCACCGCTGGATCCCTTGGAGGCTCCCTGTCTGCCTCCGGAGCTCCGAAAGGGCCGCCGTTGCTGAAGGACTCCTAGGGCTCAGACTCTCTCTGTGTCGGTCTTGATGGCCTGGAGGGACTCACCCACCGTCTTCCCAAACAGGTTGCTGCCGTCGAACAGCATATCCAACACTCTGGTCTGGACGTCCTGGCGAAAGTCCGTAGCCCTGAGCCATCCTCGTCATCGAAGGCAAACCCCGTTGCCCAGCTGGCGAAATCCGGTATCGGCAATGTCCGTTGCCACCGTAATGGCGTGATCCGACGCCACCTCACCTTCCTGCAGAATCTGTAGGGCCTCTGCCCTCTTGTCGTCCGGTAGGAAGTCTAGCAGGGGAGCTATCTTGAACCGAGCTCCCTGTCATAACGGGCCACAATCGCTAAGGCATTGGCCACCTTAATCGTCGTCGCCGACGAGATGACTCGTCCCATGGCGTCCAACTTCTTGCCCTCGCTGTCCGGCGGGGAAGTGGAAGCCACACCCGCCACTTTCTTCTTGCCCGCTGCCGATGACTGAATCCGGCGTAGGCTGGGCCCTGAGGCACAAGGGGGCGGCGTCGGGGACCCAGTACTTCTTCTCGTACCTGCCCCTCTTGGCGGGTGTCGTGGAAGGGTTCTTCAGGATAGCCAGCCCTTCGTCCCAGATGTCGTCGAGCAACGGTACAGCGAGAACCGTCTCTCTCTTGGCCTCCCATCGTTTGTAAAGAAAGCCTTCCTTTTTCTGTTCCTCAGGGCAGAGCTGGAACAGCTTGGATGCCCTGGCTATCATGGCGTGGAAAGAGGCAATTTCGCCGGGCGGAGAGGCCTGAGGGGGTCGGGGGGGTGATGAAGGAATGTCCATTGTATCATCGCCACCGTCGTCATCCGTCCCCGTCGCTGTATCTGTCGCTGTATCATCCCGAGGGTCTGGCGAGGGGGATGAGGGGTCCACAGGCCTTGTGGGCACGAAGGGCGGTGCAGACTCTCCTGCGCTTGTTCGGAGGGCTTCCCGATGCTCCAGGTTCTGGATCCTCCGTCGGGGTCCGTGGTAACCTCGTCCTTATCTCAGTACATAAGGATTGGATCGCCAACAAAATGGCCGCCGAGCTATCCTGGGGCTTGGGCAATGGCTGCGACGGGAGGGATGGCTGCTCCACTGGGCCCTCGTCCTCGTCGCCTGGCTCCCCCTCGGCTCCCTTCGAGATCGACCGGGGCCTCTCCAGAAGCTTACCCGGGTTCTCGGACTCCCTCTTCCCTGAACCAGAGCGCTGGCTTGTGGTTGATCGTGCCAGGGAAGTCGCGCCCTGCTTGGCAGCTGAAGAGCACAACGTTTCGGCGCTCCCGGTGCCCGCAGACTCGCAGTGCTTGGCCTTCTGTTGGGCCCCCGTGGCCGGGGTACCCTCACAGGACTTAGAAAACCGCTCAGACTTTTTCTTCGTCTTCTCACCTGCTGTGCCCTTCTCCAGCCAGGCGGCGAGGCGGAAACGACGATCTTGCTTGGTCCGTTCGACAGGTTCTTGCAGAACGCACAGTCCTTTTCCACGTGCGTCTTGTCCTCATGAAGGCAGTAGAGGCATCTCGAATGCTCGTCCTCCTTGAAAACATTTTGCAATCCGCATCCCGGGCAGCTCCTGAACAGCTTGGATCCGGGAGTCGAGCTTCCCTTGTCCTGCGCCATGTCCGTTGAGGTAGGCATCAGATCTTCTGGAACCTCCAAGAAGCGCACCTCAACAAAAACTTCACACTTGAGGGGCGTAGAAGAATTCCGAAACGGGTCCCCGTTATCAGAAGTGGAAATGGTGGAGCTTGAGGCTCGATTAAACCACAAAAATGAGAAAATCTCCTGAAAAAGCACGAAAACGCAGTAAAAGCTAGAGAGCTAAAGCACGAGGACTCCCAAGACGTGCAGTAAAAATCTGAGGATGGCTGCCAGGGGAGGGGCTTAGGGAGAGGGCAGTCATTGGCTGGGGGCAGTATGACCCAGAGTTCAGTGATTGGTTACTACTAAGAAAGACAGATCAGAAACTAAACTGATACTGATTTTTTTCTTTACCGAGGATTCCCAGCCTGACGATGGGGAATATTCATGAGCATGTGAATCCATGCCAGACCCCATGCTGGAGAAGGCAGATTTATCCCATGGGAAACATTGAAGCAAAGAGGTCCATGCAATGCAGTAATGATGCTGCTATATTATCGGTTTAGAGAGAATCTCTGCAAAATATGGCCATGCTTCCCAGAGACGCCAGAACAATCTCCCTTGGTTCAGTTTGTAGTTAACCCTCCTGGACATTCCAGGGTGGTATCGTCCCTTTACAAACTGATAAAGACGCACCAATGGGGGGGGGGGGGGAGGACACACCGCATTCAAGGCAAGATGGGAGGTGGCACTTGGAAGGGCTCTTCCAGATCCACAATGTCAGCAGACATGTATGGTGTCATGGAAGGTATCTCTGAATAATAGATATCATTTAATACACTTCAAATTCTTACACCAGATATATTACACTCTGGCCCAACAGAATAGATACTACCCGAGAGGCCCGCAATATGCCCAAGATTCCAGGTAGACTCAGCAGACGTCATGCATATGGTGTGGAAGTGTGTGAATATACAACCCTTCTGGGAGCAATTACATGAGGTGATGGGAAAAATGGTTACTTGCTGCCCCCCTAGCTCACCTGAGGCCTGGCACCTAGATTGGTTTAATGTGCCCTCTAGACACAATAGGAAATTGCTTGGGATTGCCTAAGTAGTGGCAAGGGCATCGGTGGCTAAAGCCTGGAAGAAACCCAAGGCTATGGCTTTCTGGCCTGAACTCTTGTGAAAGGCGTGAAACAGCGTATGCCTCCTCGTTACCCAGCAGGAGCAGGCCCTTGCACTATTGGGCTCTCCTGCGGTCATCCACGAAGAGACATTGCGGATTCCGCCACTGTAGATGATCAAAGCAAGCCCGACTAGGAGGAGATTGCCCACTGTGGCCCTCCAGTAGGAGGAATAGGAGGGAGGGCACTGTTTAGACTGCAAGGTAGTGGGGTGGGGAGGAGGACTGTAATGCACTCTTTTTGTACGCTAGGCGGACAGCTCCCATGCTAGAATCTGGTGGGCGGGGGTTGGTTAAACTATCACTTGCGGGACAACACGATTTGCTTATATGCACTCATTGTGTGGATGTACTGTGCTCACTTGGGGGTATGGGCTCGGTGGGGGGTTGCCAAAAGGGGTTCTCTGCGTGTTGTAAGCAATGTTTGTGTTTATTTGAATATGGAAAAATCAATTTTCTTTATTTAAAAAAAAAATTGCACTCAAAAGTGCCTGCCAGTGTTTTCTCAAATCAGTCTTCTGATAGTTAATTACTTTATTGGGGTGGTAAACAAGCTACTGGTGTAATTCACATGTCTTATCCGGGTCTGCCTACAGCCACTCAATTTATAAGCGATATGCCTGTCCTTCACTGAAGTCCTGTTATAGACGAGCATTGGCAGAGCCAACAGGTTTGGCTTGTGTATACGTATTAGACAGGCACTGCTATTAGATGCCATGATGGTCGCACCATTTTGTACCTGCTACCATCAATAACTAGTTAATACCACTATGGCAATGCCTGGCAAGTGCCTACACAAAAGCCAACACTGTTGGCATTACCAATGCTTGTTAAAGTATAGATATATTTGTATAACTTGATTGGATATTTCTTTATTTTGGCCTGTTGTACTATTATGGTTTGGGCTGCTACTGTCTCACATTCAACCAGAATTAGGAGTTTAGCCTGCCCTTGCCCCACATTTCCACAAAAGGCACAGAAGGTACATCTCTTATCTGTGTCTTTTTCACCTTTATGATTGGGATCACTGTTTTGTAGAAGTGTGAGGGCTGAGTAGGCAGTTCAGCCACTACTCATACTTCTACTGCTGCAGGGCAGCAGCCATTTCATCACAGCCTCCTTGCCATTGCAATCAGCCCTGTAAATCGAACATGACAGGGGGCTGGTTGTAGTAGCCTCCTTCACAACATTCCACAAAAAGTAGAAGCACCTGCTAAGGATGCAAGAAGCATTTCTAAACCTCTGTGAAAGCTGCCCGAGTCAAACACGTTCCACCTGAATGTGCCCAGAGTCTTGCTCTCCTAGTCAGAGTAAAAAGTGGGAAAGGTTGTCGCCTTAGACCACGTAGTAGATGCCTCAAACACCATGCTGTCCAGGGATGGTGGCTTGGAAAGAATACTGGCTCCAAAGCAGTGGGATGGTGCTTCTTGGTCAAATCTTGGACTATAGCCAGGGCTGAGGCAAGGTTCTACCAAACTAACAGGCCAAGGTCAGAGAAAGCTGGGTTGAACAGGAGTGGGATCTCCGATAGTGGACCCTGCTCTAAGAGGTCTGAAGTCATGTTGCACTTTGGTAAGAGATGGATCAGTTATCTCAAGGTATAAATGACAGTTCCCTTTTTTTTTTTGTTTTAAAAAGGCACACTGTGACCTGTGCCAAGGCATAAACAGAGGCCTGCATGAAGATGAACTCCAGGAGGTTATGGTGTCCAGAACATCGCCTGTCAAGCTGCAAGAACCGAAATTCTGGCCAATTAATTCCTCGGGAAAGTCACTAACCCATCTTTCAGGAGGGGCTCAAGCTAAAAAATGACATGTTCACAAGAGCTAGCCAAATTTACACAGATAATCTGATCTGTTGGCTCGGGTAAATCCAAGGCATTCTGGCGCGTCTTCAAAAATGAAACAGATTGGTGCTACCATGCCAGAAGGCAAGTAGGGCAGTCTCTGCATAATACACCTGGACTGGGCTCATGGGCAGTGCCAGGCTGAAGTTGGTCCGCTAATGGCCTGGAAAGGCGGAGCGGGACATTGCTTCACCACTGGCGCCAGAGCTGAAGCCACGGGTAAAAAGGCCTTAGAGAAGATGTGTAACATTCTTTGTCAGAATAACTCCCAATGCTCCATATTGGAGTAGTTTGTGGGTAAAGGTACCTTAAGCAGAGTAAGTGTTAATTCCCCAGAGTGAGAGGCCGACTGCCTGGAGCGGGAGTGATTATAATGCTTCTCAGATGGAGATAAAGAGAGGCCCCTGGACAATGGGTCTCTTTGGCCTCTCTGGAGCAATGGAGGCAGAGACTTGGTGGGTGTTTTGCCGCTCTTGTAGAGAGTGGTGAATATGTTTGCTATGTGCTCCCTTAATGACCAGTTACTGACAGGAGCCACACTCCTCTGCATCATGATCTGGGTCCAAGAACCAGACAGTACTTGTGTGGGTCCTACACAGACATGGGATCCTTCAGTCCTTGAACCCCCGAGTCCTTGTGGGGGTTGGCGGAGGACACGATGCAGGTCAAATTGCAAGTATCAGTGGTGTGTTCCAAATGCAGCGCTTGGCGTGTTTGGAAAAAAAGGACTATGGTTAGTGGGTGAAGTTGGATCCGTACACCGTATAGCACCCAAGTAGTCACACCGAAAATCTTGGGTGCCAATACCCCCGAGAAGAACTGCAGTGCAACCACAATAGCTGAAAAATCTTACAAAGCCAAACCTGCAGCTGGAGGATACTTCTAAGATAAGGAATCTGTGGGAGGAAGGAATGCATTAGATAGGGCCTAGACAAAATGGGTGAGAAAGTTGCAAACCTGCTGCTTTTTATTGGTTTAAATTAAGGTAATTTGAGTTAAGCCACTGTGAGGGAGGG
Source organism: Ambystoma mexicanum (assembly GCF_040938575.1). Lineage (NCBI taxonomy): Eukaryota > Metazoa > Chordata > Amphibia > Caudata > Ambystomatidae > Ambystoma > Ambystoma mexicanum. The sequence goes on from NC_090939.1 coordinate 822,579,653, forward strand.
TGGGGGGGGGATATTCAAGCATGTAAATCTAATAGAATATTTAAACTGAAAACAACATCATGCCCTTGTAATTCAGCTGAAGGTTCCCAAATTAATACATAAGATACAGCCAGACGATGAAACGATCAATATTTTGATGCTCCAGTGGAGAAGTGTCACCTTATTAGAGACCTTATATGTAATTAAACACTTTTGTTTAACAGCAGCTAAGTTGAGCCGACACTGAAAATGTCTAGAGAAATCAGTTAAAGATTGTGTTTTATTAATCTAAGCTTTAACATGTGGCTTAATAAACATAAATGCATACTTATGTAATTTAATATGATTTCTTTATAAAAAACAAACTGGACCAACATCTGGACAGTCATATATAAATTATGTACAATGGAAAAATAGGCAAAAACGAAAAAAGGTTTTCCTTTAAGGAATATCAGTCTTCTAATATATCAGAATTTCAGCACATCATACTTTACTTTTATCCATATTTACATATTCTGTACTAATTACAATATATATGAGCTCTACACTTTTTCCGATTCCATTTTCAAGTTATTTTGTTACATCATTATTAGGGCTATTAATTAGTAACAAGAGTTTACTCTAAAGGATATATTGCCTCAGATTCCTAACTCGTGAATCAGTTCAAATGACTGGCTAGCCAACCAATAAAAAAAGGCATGTGTACCAAAATTCGAGCCAGCGATTGATGGAGTGCAATAAACACCAAAGACATTGGTTACTAGCAGCTGTGAGTCCTATTGAATGATACATGTTCAATCCTTTAAATTCCCAACTTGTTATGAACGTTTAAATACTTTCACTAATGAGAAGAAAAAATAAGGACACCTCAATGTTTAGATAAAGATACTGAGTCGATAGACTTGTTGCATACAAAAGTATTTGTAGAATGTACCTGGAGGATTTGCCGATTAACATAACCTCACTCTGTTGCTTTACCACAGATGGAATGCAATGCAAGAGGGCAAGATTATGCAGGAAACTATCAGACGTGCGATCGAGGCAGCTGTTATTCTGGTCTAGGTAGACTACAAAAGGATCTTTCAACAGGACCTTTATGTAAACTGTAAACTACACCAACTGAGGGCACTTGATTTACATATATCTTGAAACTAACTGGTGCAGACAAAGGGCGACAACAGACAGTCGGGAGTACAGTCTGGAAGAACAAATTACAGTTGCTAATGTTCTTTCTGATGAATACAACTCCCGGGTTTGTAGTAAACTTAAGTTAAACACAAAAATGGTTAAAACAACAGGTCTAGGTTTTGTTAGTTTTCTTTCTGGCTTGTAGTATGTATTTGTAAACAGGAAGCAGTATTTGGTCTTCCTTCTTAGTAAAAAGATTGCAATTAAAGTTTATTTCAGATCACTGCTAGAGAATTGTTCAAAAACTGATATATGGACGAAATCTTAACTATATGTGTACCATGTCTTCGTTTAAAAGTAACTATGAATGGCCCTTTCACTCATGGGTAGAATGAGGGCTGGGAATTTGAAAGTGATTCAAGCACCCTAGTTCAGATTCAACTCTGAAGGTATAACTGAAAGGAAAATAAAGGGTACATGAAAGCACGTTGTCCTGGAGGGGGCTCGGATTAGTTGGTAGAGTTAATTCCTCATACTGCCCAAGAGTAAGAGGGAATATGGGGTCATAAGGTGTCGGCAAAGCATTTCTTCTTCTGTGGCATGACAAACTCAAGGTAATGAAGCAACCCTCAAGCAAAAGTCAACTATTGCAACAAATGCGGACAGAAAGATGATTCTAAAGGACTTCAATAATTAGGAGTGATAGAACGGTAGCCATAGTGGCCATAAGGTTTCTATGAATGGTCTAGCGCAAAAAAAGTAATGTTTTTTTCAGCTTCCGGAGGAAGCAGTAGGAGATGAATGCTGGGAAAGGACCGTTCCACAGAAGGAAGTTCGAAAAGACTTCTTTAATTCACTCAAGATAAGGTGCTATGGGGGCTAAAAGCTGGTGAGAAAGGGATAACAAAATTCCAAACACTTGAAGCATTTCTCATGGAAGACTACATCATGAAATGTTTGTGCAGACTGAAAATCTCCAATTCTTGTGTGAATAGCACTCAAAGAAAACATACCTTTACCACAACAAGAAGCAGTAAAATGGTTTGTTGGCGACAGGCACACATCACCATATTAGGTTTCCAGAGAGGAAATTATACAATTCTCAGTGGCCAGCATGGCAGCTGGGAATTCCTAACAAGCTGGGAATTTATTGGAGGTAACATGTAAATTGTCCTATCTGCTGCCTGGACAGTTGAGCCATTTGATTCGTTCTTGAGCAGTTGATTAAATCTGAAATCGGCAGATTAATGTAAACATTTAAGGCAAAATAGTAATAAATAAGAATGTACATTGTAGCAAAGTATAAAGGTTTTCCCACAGTAAAATACATTACATCACTGAAAATCATTATTCCAAAACGATGTGTACAGTATGCAGGACACTGTGCCCAACACAATATCTGGTGGTTGCTTTACACACAAATCAAAACAAAAACGGTTCAAAATCCTCCTTTTAAAAAGGCAGCAATGCAATCTAAAACATTCTGTGGTATTATTTCCTTAAATATATCACAGAATGATAGCATTAAAATGCAAACAATTAAAAAAAAGAAAACATTCTTAAATCAAATTGGATAGAATTAAGGAAAAAATGTTATTTAGCAGTATTACATTTATATTTTGACTGTGTATAAAACAAAAAAAACACTTTCGTCCTCTAAAGCATAGTGACATCCATTCACAAGACATGCCCTTTTATGCCAGCAGACATGGTGATTGACAATGCCACTTATGTCATTTGGTTTAAGGATGTATTTGTTTTTTCCCCAATGCAGTGAAGGTCCACGTAGTTACAACTTGTTCACATATGTGAGCTGCGTCGACCTTTTGTGCTCAGAGTAACACGAAGTCTTGGGTCTCTTGCTTTATAATGTTCATTAAAGTCCAGCCTAAAGCTTAGAAACCTTAAGCTTTCATCTGTACTTTGTGTCAGCAGGACCAGAAATTGCTGTACAATACCCTGAAAAGAAAAAAACAGAGTTTATAAGAGCAACAAATGTGACAAAGCGTAGGACAGCAAAGCTAATTTCATACCTACATTCAAAACAGCTACATTAATACAGTAACTTGTGGCTAAGTGCTCCGTACTGATGAGGCAACAGTTAGTGGTAAAACAAATCACATGCTACTTTGTGAGCACATTTATATGGGTTGGTAAGGAGAGAGGGTCTTCCCACCCTCCGTAGGCAATACAAAATGAGAAATAAACGCTAGTGGGCCCATGCGGGGAGTAGAGGTGTTGGGGGTGCATGTAGAGAAAGACGCATGGCAGAGCCAGAGCACATAGTAGACCGATGCAAATGCAGACACCATCTTAGAAATTAGCAGGCATATTGGTACTTTGGCCCAAGCACGGCAAACAGTATTCCAGGCTCTAACAGCAGACCCTTTGCATGAGTGCGAACACCACCCCCACGCTGACCATTTCTCAAAGAGTACATGATATTCTCCATTGAAGTTACAGACCCTCGCTCCCTGGGAGAAATGCGCCCAGCAAGGTCATGAGAACCGAGCAGCACGTCTCTTGGCAGTACCATCCCAACAGATAGAAAGGCCCTCCTGCCCCCAACTATCCCTGCACGAAAAATATAGCTTGGCAGCACTTTCATCCTGAGACCCCAACATGTCACAGGCCCATCCAAGCCAAGACCACCGACCATAAAACCTTTATACCCTGATCAATCAGTAAGATCAGAAGGCTAGGCTATCGCACCTTCACAAATGGGTCACGTGATTTGTGCAGCAAGGTGCAGGGTGGCGTCTAAAGGCAAACGGAAGGTGGAGGACCTTGGGAGTTGCTGATATGCATGGGAACAAGTGAAGTTTATGAGTTAAGGTGACCTCAGCTCTCCCCCGAGCACATCTATATAACTGCCCGGTGTAGTGTAGCCATGATAAATTAACATTGTTACCACTAGGGTATAATTGATTGTTAGGCCAACCCGGACCGGGTGACGAGCCCAGCAGTGCACAAGTGGGCGAAGACGGACAGATGAAGATGGGCCAATGGCCTGGTATCCCATATGGAACAGGCCCTACATGTATATGTACCATCCACTAGGGATTGGAGAATTGTCTCATCTGTAATTGCGTCATCAGTGACGCTGTTTGTGCTTATAACATACCACACAATCGGACAGGGAACAGAAAGTTCCATGGCAGCAGAGCTCTTTGTTGGTGTTTTTCCTTTTTATATGGAAATAAATATTTGTTATCCTTGCAAGAGTTTCTTGGGCCTTTTTCTCTAGCGGGTTGTATTTTTTCTGGTGTGAGCGTACAGGGGCGTGCCTTCATTTGGTGACCCCGGCATGATCCCAACGACCCCCACGTCGACAGAGGTTTCCAGGCCACTTCTCTGGAGGAGCCGCTCCCACTTGCAGCGACCAGTCCCCAAAACAGGTAATTCCCAGAGGTTTACAGGAGCCGTTTTCACAGAAGTCCTGTCTGCTCTCTGAAGCCGGGCACAGCTCGAAGGATAGTGCAGGCCGGTGTTGGGACCCTGTGACGGAGGAGTTTGGGTGAACATGCATATGGAAGTATACCCTTGCAAGTGATAACAAGTAGAGGAGTGGTATATGGGGAAGAGTGTGGGGTGTGACTGAATGGAAAACAAAGGTGTGGGTATGATTTGTATTTTTTATTATTATTTTTTAAGGACGGAAAGGAAAACGTGTGCAGGGAACCTTCCCGAGTGAGAGGAGATGGTGGTACCACTTTTTTTTGTAACAGAGGAAAAGGAAACCAGTAGAAGACCCATATAATTAGTGGGCTTGGATATTGTAGGAGCCCAAGGAGGGTCAGTGTTTTTGAATTGTGTTCTGAGTGAGTGCAGTGAAGTAGTGAGTGTATGTGAAAGAGTGGGGCAGGGAATTAACGTAGGCTGACGTGGTGGAAGAGACGGGAATTATTTATTTGACTGGCATTTTTACTGTAGTGCGCAATCGGGAGCGTAGGGACGCTTTAAAGCATGTAAAATCCCTGCGATGGGAGGGGAGACTCTGCTAGAGTCCATGTACAAGGTTTTGCCCCTTTATAGGGATGAAATCGAAGGTTATCCCAAACAGTGGGTAACAGATACGCAAGGTGGGGATGCCCCGCTCATGGTCAGAGAAGGGCAGCCATAATAAGGGAATTCTGGAGCACATGACTACATTTTTAGCTGCTAAATACAATGGCAAGCAGCTGCAGAAATGAAACGAGATTCTAGATTTATTGAAAATTATCTAGGATGTGGAAGATATCAATGAAAGGGAGGGAGGGACAAAATACCCACGAGGGAAACAAGCAAGCAGATGGGAGTGAGGCACGAGCATCACATAAAGGGGTGTATCCATTGACGGCACGCCCAGCGACAGGGTATTCTAACCCAACATAAATGTCTACGCGGGCCTGTGCCCCCCCTATATATATATATATACACTCCAGCAACCGCTCTCCCTTCAGGGTGGGCAGGGCAGAGGGAGCTAGAAGAAGCACTAGAATCAGCGCAAGCAGAACTAGCGTGATTACGAGTAGCACAGAGTGAGGCGACGGGGAACGGTTTAGAAGACTGGAGAGTGGGGGACATTTTGTTTACATTAGACAGCACAGAAATGCAATATGTACACATAGAGAAGGAAGAGAATGGGCGAGCAGCCATCAAGGGGTATGTGAACATGAGGTCCAACAGAGGAGCAGGGGCCCTGAGAGAAGATGGGTGGTACGGTGGACGGGTTTGAAGATGATGGGGAGGAGGAAGCGCAACAGGCACCAGAGACAACCCCACGGGTGGAAAGTTTGTGGATAAGAAGGTAATGAGGTTTGGCCGGATGGCAGTGGAAAGGAAATGGACAAGTGGAAAGAGAAAAGTGTAGGGTTACAGATGCCGCCAATACAAAGGGCGTGGGCCGAGCACAGTATGTGCTATGGGCACAGATTGATAAGAACAATTTGATAAAGGCACTGCCGTCGTTGACTGCGGGGGCGGGGAAATGGATATACAAATTTGAAAAACAGACTGCAGGGGTGCCCCTCAACGTGGGTGATATGAAAAGTTTATTGGTGGTGGTAGTGGGAGATCAGGCGGGAGACGTGTCAGTCAAAGCAGGATACCCGTGAGTGAGGTTGGACGACAACGCACGTGACGGCACACCATTCAATAACATCAGGGCGCAGGTGTGGGGTGTGCTATGGCATAGCTACCATGACACGCTAAATATGCAGTCAATTAAGCAGCATGTCATGGGCGAGGATGAAGACTCTGCGCAATACATTATGGTTCAGGAGCTGTGGAGAGAGGAGATGGGGGACCATTGGGACCGATCATTTACTCTTTTCAATTTTACGATCAAAAGGGGCTCACTGGAGGAAGTACAGGAGGCACTAGACAAGATTGTGGGCATTGAGACAAAGGAGTGGCCGGAAATACAGAGTATAACCATGCACTATTGCAAGCGAATAAAGGAACATGAAAAAGAGACAGCACAAAAATTAGTGAAATGAGGCAAAACTAGTGCAGAGGAAATTAGCTAAGGTAGTGTGGAAGGGGCAGTGACCACACCTGCACAAGCAGAGGCGATTGGGAGCACACAGGGGAACGCAGATGTCAGAATAGCAGTGTTTTGGCCAGACAGAGGACAAGGGTAGTCGGGAGGACAGCAATTCTACTCTCAATAGTGGCAACAAGGCAGTAAGCAGCACGGGAGGGGCATATTTAGGGAGGTAGAGGTGGTTTTGGAGGAGGTATGGGTCCACGAGGAGCAGGGATGGGGCCATCACAATGCTGGAGTTGCAGGATGTGGGGACATTTTTCGAGGGAGTGTAGAAGCAGGCCAGGACTTGGATACAGCACAGTCAATAGATTCACCAAGCATACCCACAGCTCCCACCCAGACCCCCGGGAGCACAAGCCGCTCCCCAAACTAACCAACAACAGCATTACCCACAGCAACCAATGCCCCAGCATGGGAACAATAACATGAACACACCAAATGAAGTGCCGAATGGCACTGTGGTGCCATATCGGGAGTGAGTGTGATGGGGAACAAACTGTTCACGTTCCCTGGGTCGAACACGTACCCTGACTAGGACAGCACACAGAGATCGCTTGCATGCCCAGTTCTATCAATGGTCATCCGCCCTGATGAGGAACCATTGATGGGCGCAGAGATAGGAAACAATTTTCATGGTCGACACAGGTGTCAAAAAAATCATGCATCAGTGAGAGAAGATTCCCATTGTCAGGCCAGACTCGAGACACGCATGGCTTCTCTGGGGCTGCCTCCATGGTTCCATACATTAAGGAGGTTGACATTAACATGGGGGGGGGGAGTGGTGCGGGCCCCCCTGTTTTATTCTGAAAGCTCCCCAGTCAACTTGTTGGGCAGGGACCTGCTGAGCAAGTTGAACATGACCATCTTCTTTACAGACAGTGGTATAGTGCATGCAACACCAGGAATGTGCGCAATCAGGGTCATGCTTATTATTCATGCATTAGGCAGTGAAGTGGTGGTTCGTGGAATTCCTGTAGACCCTGACATATCCCTGTATGGGTTAACAGTACTTGTGGAGATTGGCAAGGGTTGTTGGCGTGTGCCCACAGACTTTATTTTTCGACCAGTTGTATCAGTGTTGGCACCAGGCAGTGTACTCTCGTTGGATTTGCAGGGTCTGATGGTCGCTGCTAAACAAATTGTGGCGATTGGAAATGACCAGCATGGGTGCGAGTGACGCACAGTACTTTGTATTGACTCCACGATATCCCTGAGAGTGGAGACTGACACAGATTTATTTGAAGACGGGCCTAATGATGGAGAGATAATACTGGAAATGTCATAGCCTGTGAGATTATGGTAAAGTACCAGAAAGTTCAGTTCCCCCTGATGGCCCTCACAGCCCCACCCCAGTTTGTCCAAGAAGATTTGGAACAGGTGCCTGAGAGATTGTGGACCACCAACCTCCATGATGTAGGGCTTCTGCACAGTGTGACCCCAGTGCGTATGAAACTAAAACCAGGAGCGGTGCGCTGCCACAAGTGAAATAATACCCGCATTCCAGAGAGGCAGAGGAGGGTATAGAGACAAATGATTTGCTTAGCCAAGAAATATAAGTACCATCCACTTCCCCATGCAACACTGCCATCTACCCTATCAAAAAGGCAACAGGGGTAATTGGAGAACGATCCAGGATTTAGCCCCCCCCTCAATGACATAGTACAGCAAGAGTTTCTAGTGGTTCCTAAACCTGACACGATTCTATGTAGCATCCCAACCAGTCAACACATTTCACTGTGGTCGATTTGTAGAATGCCTTCTTTTCAATGCCATTACACCCAGACTTCTAGTACCTCACCGCCTTTTCGCATGGGGGGAGGCGCTACAACACACAAGATTAACGCACATTCAAACGGTCAACTTATGACTGCGGAACCGACACAAAAGAGCACTATGGACCACAAGCCATTGGCCTGTTATAGCAGCATGCTAGATTCAGTGATGCAGGGACAATTCGCATGTGAGCAGGCACTTGCAGCTGCAGCTTTTGCTAGAGAGAAGAGTTCCGCCATAGTGATGGGTTGCTCCATCACGCTATATGTTGACCATGCATTGTTTGCCATTTTAGAGAGGTCCAAATCCACATTAACAACACAAAGAGTGTCTGGGTACAAGGTTATCCTCTCCAGCCCAAATATACACATTGTGTGGTGCAAAACTGTCAAGCCCGACACATTCATAACAGAAATGAGCACAGACGAAGACTTAGCAAAACATGACTGTGTGATGTACGAATGGGAGGAGGATGACATTCCCAAATCTAAGGACAGGGAACTCAAGGGGGGAGGGGGGTCTTCTTTGTTGATGGTTCAGCGACTATTGACCAAGACACAGGGATTAGGCATTCTGGCGCAGCTGTGAACAGCGAATATGAAATACTAATACAAAAAAGATTGCCCATGCACTACTCCGCTCAAGCGGCGGAGCTCATTGCTCTCATTGAAGCGCTGCATGCTTTGCAGGGGTGCCACGTGACTATCTATTCAGATTCAGTGTACGTCACTACAAGGGTGCACGCCGCTCTCTAACGATGGAAAAGGAGAGGCTTCAGGAGGACAGACGGGTCCCCAGTGCAGCATGCCGTGTTTTTGGACTGACTCATTTTTGCATTATTGCAACCTTCTGTAGTGGCGGTCGTCAAGTGCGCTGCCCACACTAACACAGACGCTCGGGAACGCTGCCACAGCAGCCAAACTTTCAGCATATCTCCCTGTACCCACGCCAACAGAATATGTGATCACTACACCTACCTCTGAACAACAACCCCTCCATCCCTTAAAAAGCCTTATCCACAGCACAAATGATTGAACTACGAGGAAGGGTCCCAGAAGATGAAAAATAATTATGGGTAAAGAGAGGGTGCAAGGAATCCCCAACTGATCCATTAGGGAGACAAGAATGCTCTGGGAAGGCAGTGATACCGACTGAGTTGTTAACAGTTGCATTTGACCAATTACACCACCCATCCCACAGTTCTAAACACCACATTGCTGCTGACATCCAGGAGGATTGGTTTGTTCCAAACCTTCAGGAACATTTAGCGAGCATTACTATTCGATGCACCACATGTCAAATTTACAGTACAGGAAGGACACCACACACCATGAGGCACGTTACCCCACCCCTATTGGCCATTTCGTAGTTACACATTGACTATATGGACATATGTGAGAGATGCAACAGGTCACAATACTTGATCATTGTTGTCTGCCCCTTCTCATGATGGGGGAGGCGGGACCTTGTGCTCATCCGGTGCTCAGTCTGCGCACAAAGCCCAGCAAAGACCACCACTTATCCCTCACGAGGTGGTCACTGACCGGCGAATGCATACACCCTTGTCCCCAATCAGAAGAGCATCAGACGCTCATAAGTCAGCAACTGTTTTAGGCGACTAGTTCAAAGAGCACCTCACCACCCTAACTCGTGCCATAAAATGTCTTTCCCGACAGATCGCACCACCCCGAGCAGAAGACTTACCAGACGCCACAGCTGTCTCCACGACCGACTCCCCACCAACCCAACCGCTGCTGCCATGAGATCTTGTCTACGTGTGGTCCTTTGTCTGCAAGTGGGACAGCCCCAGATGTAATGGACCCTTCAAAGAGATATACTGCACTCCACTCGTTTTTAAGGTGGAAGGACTCCGATACTGGATCCACCTGTCAGACGTTCGGAAAGCACCCCCGGACATTGCCCAAACACCATAAAGGACTGGTAGCGTTCATCTACCTCGTTCACCAGCCCCTGCTGCCAGCCTTTATATCTACTCCTAAATACCACACTGCTGCTATTACAGTCACATTTGCAAAAGAGGCACTCTTAAACCGCCCCAAACTCTTTCTGTCATCATGCCTAGTTTCAGCTCTTTCTCTCCCTCCCTCATTTTCTCTCTCCCTGTCTCTTGCACTCATTTTTTCCTCACTTTGTCTTCCTGCCACTCTTTGATTTTGTGTGCATTATTCGTTCATTTTCAGGTCACTAAAGAACATGGAACCAGCGCTCTCAAATCACTCACTAGATATTAAACAGTATAGTTGTAATAATGTGTCTAGATATTTATATTCGTATATGTGTGCAATGCATTTTATATCAGGTATTTCTGCAATGTCTATGTTTGGGTTGGGAATATATTTAAGTGCGTCTTTCACATCATTAGGATATATAAAAGAAGGGAGGTTGGGGGAATAACATCACCATAACTGTATATAATAGAACAAACGCATAACTCAACAGAACAGAGTATAAATACACCCCTATGCCTACCAGCACACCCATCTTCACCAACAAAACTGTACATAATAACACCACCCACACTGGATTGCTAGAAAACATTATAAAGTCCTTAATGTTTCTAAGATTATTTCCCAATGCCTTTCACAGCACAAGCATACATAATGTACATAATGTCCGGGATATCAGAGGGTACATACCTAGAACAAAATGCACGAAAAGATAAGCACGAAAGGCGAAATATAATGCCTACAACAAGCTTGGTCTTGACGCAATAAAAATATGTGTGTCACCCTAAATTGTGCAATAGTTGGTATTCCGACATGAGCTCGGTGGGGAGAGGAAGAGTGAATGGCCGCGGTTATGTGTGTTCATTAATACCTCATGCGTCGGGGCACCCAAGGTCCTAGTGCCACAAGAAGTACCAAATTTAGAAGCCCAGTGCTTAGTACATCTTGCAATGTCTGAAGACCATTCTGGGCTATGCAAGGACTAAAGTATATAAACAAGTGGCAAGAGACTACAATCACCTGCATGGCAGAAGGCCTCATAGGATATGAAGTAATTCTAGTCCGAGTGGAAGCAACACGTGCATCGTTCTGGACTGAGCATACCACAAAGCTAACATGGATTGAAGCAATGGAGTAACCAGTGAAGGTGCACAGAGAAGAAAGATATGAACTTTGTTTTTATAGTGCTTGGTCAATTTCTGTAGGTGCCAATGACCACTGCAACAGGACTTTACTCATTCCTGACCTCAAGAAAGGCACTGCACCAGTAGTGGATTACTACTGGGTGTGTGGCCAACAGGCGTACTTGCACCTCCAGCCATCATAGAGGGGCTATTGTTCACTGGCTACACTGCTCTCAGCCCTACTAGTAATCCCTGAAGAACATTTGCAAGGGGGGAAATCAACTGCATCTGCCCCGTCCTCCCTCCCAAGAACTGAAGAGCAAACGAAAAACCCATTGCCAACACCAGAAAAAAGCAAGTACTTGCAAAGGAAGAGACAATCTAACTATCTGGCCAAAGACTCCTCGAACTTGCAGGACAAGATTCCGGACGAATACAGGCTCTACAGCAAAGCACAAAATGTTTTCGCCTTGTTGCCTCTACCAGGGGTGCAAGCCGCAACCAATGCCAAGTGGTTGCAAATCGTGAGGTGGGAACTGATCCAGCTGGCGAATGACACTGAGCAAGGGTTCATCGTCATAAAGGTGGAGTTGCATGCCCTGAGAAGAATGACAATGCATAACAGGTATGTCCTAGACCTGTTGACGCCGATGGAAGGAGGTGTGTGCAAAAAGAGAAGATTCCTGTTGCCCCTTCGTACCACCTGAAATGCAGAGATCGGATCTCTCTCACAGATAATAGGGGCTGTACACAACCTAGGAATGTGCATGAAGAAAGTTATAATACAGAATGATTGGTTTGACATGTTTTCCTGGGCACCATCCTGGATGAGGGCGATAGTGAAGATGCTGGTCCCGGTCATCGTCTTCGTTTTGGTCATTTTCTGCACGTGCCAGATGGGTCTCAGATGTTGTGCCAAAGAAGTGCCTAATAGCACAGTGATGATGGTCTCAATTGGGGTAACACTTAAAGCACTTTGTGGGGCCACAGAAATCGGTACCCAAACTGATGGCCCAAAACAACCCCGCATGATAGAAATGTATTACCAATTACACCCCCCGGGCACTGTCACCAAACTCCCACCTGACCCTGAGAACTACACTGAATACTGGGTTGACCTAGCTGGATTGGAGAATTGTCTTATCTGTAATTGTGTCATCAGTGACACTGTTTGTGCTTATAACATGCCACACAGACAGACAGGGAACAGAACGTTCCGCGGCAGCAGAGTTCTTTGTTGGCGCTTCCCCTTTTTGAATGAAAATAAATACTTGCTATCCTTGCAAGAGTTGCTTGGGCCTTTTCTGCGAGTGTGTACAGGGTGATGCCTATGCTATACAAATTACAGGTAAATAGGGAAAACGCTTTACTTCTGCAGGGTGGATTTGCTTTTAGAAATACAGAAGGGATTTCTGGAGGCCCGCCATACAACAGGCATCCAAAGTACCCGTTAGTTCCTGACCGGAATCCTGTTACTCAGCATTTGTAGAGCTCTAAACTATATTTAGCGTAGCCAGGCCGCTCCTCAGGCAATCCTGGTATGCAGTGCAGCTTTTTCAAGAGACCATAGTTATCTATTGTAAATGCAAACACACACTGAAAAGTGCAACAGTTTTGGGCTCTTTTTCAGGCATTGAATAGGAATTTGTAGGGCATTGCAACAGCTGGAAATGGTGCAAGGATTTGGGAATATGATGTCCATGCCCGGCAAATACCGGTCTAATACCTATACACAAGTCAAAACAGTTGGCGTTGCCACTGCTTGTTTTTAACAAGAGTTCAGTGCAAAGAGCAAATACAATGACACAAAATGCTCATGAGTCAACTGGCTGAAAGCACATGGCATTTCTATTACACAAGGAGCTCATTTGCAGTGTAATTAAGCCATTAACCTCCAAAAGACTGCTTTGAACTAACAGTGACAGCCCTCTTAAAGCACACCATTTGATGTGCCTGCATCATAGAGCTAGCTCAGAGAGATCTCAGGAGTGTGTGATGGGTAAAAAGCCAATCACCACCCACTAGCTGTGTGTCCCTCCTCTGACCACAACTCCCTCAAACCTGGACTTCAATGCAATAGTTTTGGCTTTGAAGTGGAACTAAAGCGCAGCTAAAAGCCAAAACTAAACAGTGCATACAATACATTACAATACTACATGCATCAAATGATGGTCAAAGAAGAAACACTGCATGACACGAATGATTGGAATGTTGGCAAAGTCTAGTATACATTTACACAGGAGTATTTGTTGGCTTACATCAGCATTAAAAGAACATTCATTACATTAAACTGACAAAATTGTGTCATTCTTCGTATGTATGTACTATTGAGCACTCCCAATTGTGTAGGTGCTTAGCAGAAAAAGGCAGCAGTAACACAGCCCTAAAAAGTCACATTACACATGGAATATCACGTTACTGAAAAATCAAATTGAACTAAGCAAACAAAATGGTTTGGTATATTGCAACGGTCTGCAGGGTTCTACTTCTAGGAGATGAAGAGGGACAAAGGATGGATCTCTGCAGCTGACCTACACGTGTCTTGATTGCTAATAACAAATTGCATATAAAGAGCATCAGATAAATCCACTTAAATACACAAAGGTTCCATGTCTTTTTAACGAATAAAATAAATAACTATTTTTTTTTCAACAAATTTAAAATAACAAAAAATATTGATTTCTTTTTCAATTTGGGGGGGTCCCCTCACCTAGCCCCACGTTTCCATAGCTTTATTACCCTAGCCCCACCCGTTTAAATACCTTACTCCACCCCATATATATTTTTACTAAAACATTTGACATTTTTTCGTTATTTTAATTTCGTTTATAATGTTTTCGTTATTGTAAATTTGTTATAATCATTGTATACCCACACGAGTCATGCAAGATACACAATCTTGTTAAGCAGTTCTGCTGACATGCCAACATCTCAAAAACATAACTAATTAGACTTTTTACATACATATATTTATGCAGGTCAAATTACTTTTACTAATGTATGCTATTTCTAAACTAAAGCAACAGTGATAGGTCAAGGTCAAAAAGCCATTTAGGAATGTTGGAAACGTGTAAATTGTTCACCTGGTAGAAATGAGTGAGTATTCGCAGCTGAGAACGCATTTTTGGTATAAATTCTTGAAAAGTGGAGATTCTTTTATTCTCTGCTTCCTCTTCTACTGAAGTGATGCCCCATTGACCCTGTGTAAAATGAGATAATGCTTTAATTTTTTTCAGATTATTTTCCTTTGCCTGCATGATATACGGTAGTCCTATTTTGAAATGTAACATCTACATAAACTGAGCTGGATTCAAATGTGTTGCAGGATAATTCCTTTTGAATTGAATGACAACATTAGGTATTCGGATTACAAATGTGCGCTTGCACCTATGTAGACTCTTGGGAAAATTGTCTAATAATTGAGAGTAAAGTTGCATGTCTTTGGGAAACAATTAAATGTTGTTATGTTAAACACACTACACATTAAGGGCATGTGTTGTCAGAAGAACAAATTACTTACCTCCTACAATATTTTTTCTGCTAGATTTGTCCTTCCTCCTGCAGATTCTTCATCTTCGATATTACACCTCCAACTGTCTTTGGAAACTTTCAGTCACCAGCAAGCAATGCGCAGCTCAGCCTGGCACTGTTGTGCTCCCATATGCCGGACGTGATCTGGGGGGCCACCATCTATAGACTCACTGCACCCAAAGACCTTAGTTCCAACGTGTTCCCTAGGACTCACTAGCTGGGGGACACCAGAACAGATGAGGTGTACGAGCTATCCACCAAGGGGGGCAGGTTGGGACACCAATGAAACGGTAGCTGGAAGGACTAATGCATTAGACAAAACATTACCAGAGTTAAGTAATTTGCTCTTCTAATGGATTACACCCCACAACTCTGTGCCCTTAGCACTGTACTGTCCAGGCCCAACTGCAACATTTGGAGTGAGCCTCATCCCAATCTTTAACAAGAGAATTAAAACCCTCTTTCACCTTTTCTATGAGCAGGTTTTCAGCCGCACCAGTGATCACACTACAGAAGCCAAACGAGTACTTGGCTACGGTTCACATAACACTAACAGCCCTCAGAAAAAGATTGCCCAAACCAAAGACCTTGCCGCCAATGTCATCAAACGTCTTGCACCCGGGGGAGCAGAAGGTCATGGACTTTAAACCCATCCTAGCAGCCTGCACCACTAAACTCTCCTGCGACTGAATTGTGAAAAGGAAGCCTGAAATCCAAATGGGCTGGGAGAAGTTCCTTGGAAAGGCCCCAGTCCACAGCACGGATCGAAGTAGGTTTCTCCAAGATGGCCAACACAGGGACTGTAACTGCTTGCTAGCGGGGGCAGACAACCGTAATGTCGCCACCACTTTCGTTATCGTCTTCTGAAAAGAACCATGTGCCTGCCAGGGACTGCTCTAGGAAGAATGGCCAGTTCTGGGGCATATCCAAGCCAGAGGCCTCTTGCAGATTTGCGGTCAGCTGTGCCAAATCCTCCCATTTGCTGTAGAACTGAGGGAAGTCCTCAGCCCCACCAGACTAATGTGAATCCCTTTCATTATCAAAGATCTCCAACATCTTCGATAGGAACCCCTCCCATGAGATCGGGATGTATTCCTGCAAAGTGCAGGTGTTCGAGGCGAGAGGCTGCCACGACAGCTCAGTATCCAAGGGTGAAGCTGCACAGTGCAATGGTGGAAAGGAGCCAGCAGCCATGTGGTTGCAGTCCAAAAAGGAACCCCCTGCCGGCTATATCAAGCATGGTGGGGAACCGGTGGACACCACCATTATGGAGGCTGAATCCCTCAGCATCAGGTCTTCACAAAGATGTTGAGCATTTGCTCCCTGACATTATTCCACTCCTCTAAAGAGGAGGATTGCACAGGGAGTTGTACCTGCAATCTAGGAGCCGAGTCCTCGGAAGGAAAGCAGGAGTAATGAATCTGCTTCTTTGAGGAAGACAAAGAAGAAATATCTGTAGGAGTCTGTGGGGGAGAAGGACCTGTTCTTATGCAGCTTTATTTTCTTGTCATGCCGAATGGAGAATGTTCCTCCACAGGGTCTTCCACCTGGGCCTTCTTCGATTCTGCTCCCAGGGACTTGGAAGGTGTTCTCTTACCAGGTGAAGGGCATCGCAGCACACTCCCTGGGCACCTTAGAGTGCATAGATTGGCAGGAACTGCAATCGTTCATGTTGTAGTCCTGCCTGAGGCAGTAGACATACATTGTGGGGTTCGGCCCTGACATTTGCCTCCCGCAGTCCCAGCAAGTCTTGAAGCCCAAGGGCTTCGGAGGGTGGTTCGGTATGATGCAGGTAATTTAGCTAGGCCAAGTGGCGTTCACTACGCCTATCAAGTGCGTAAAAAAAGAACTGACGTCATGGGGTGCAGTGACTCCATATATAATGGCCCGGAGGTCGCATATGGGTGCGCAACAGCACCAGGCGGAGCAGACGTGGAGCAGTGCTGAAGATCCTAGTGAATGAAAAGGTTTCTGATGACCGCTAGCACCTAATATGAGCAATCTGTGGTAGGAAGGATTCCATTAGAACACAGAAGTTAAAGTCACTCAAACTAGTGACAACTGTGTTCCTTGCCCATACTTGCTTCTCCCCCAAACCTTGAGATAGATCCAAACCACCTACGCAGAGGAGACCCCACAGCTAAAACAAACCCAGAAACAGAACCAGTGCACTATGAATACCCCACACAGACACTGGGAGCTTTCCACCTATTGTCCACACAAGAGTTTGTGTGACCAATCAGCTCTAGCAACCTTAAACATCCACAAAGCCCCGACCCAGCAATCATTATGTGCCCCTCTTCTACCAATTAATTGAAAAGTTCTAGTCCTCTGAGCCTTGTCTGCATAAGCCACCAGCCATACCCTTTTGCCGAATTTACCAAAGCTCCATTTTGCCACACCACCTTTCCTGCAACACCTGCTGACCCCTCTTACATGCTTATCTTCTTTCTGGTTTCCTGCATCTCTTCCCTATCTTGTCTTACTTTTGGGCTTGTGGCCCGTTTGCCGCTGACCCTACCTACAATGCTGCCATCTTTCTTCAACCGGCGAGGGAAATCTTGCAATGCCCATTCTCTCCCATGATGTCCCCTTCAAGCCAGACCGCTGTTTGGTCAGGTGTGTGTGAGAGACCACCACAATCCCCCCTACCAACTAGCCCCTACCCTTTTCTTGCTATGCCCTTCAGCCGTCCTCCTTAACTCCCACTCCTTTGGTAAAAGCCACTCTCCATGTCAAACCCCGGCACCTACGATTCCTGAGACGCAGAATCCCGAAGCACGCATGCACAATAGCTACGGGGCAACGCGTTTGTCTTGGAAGCAAGACAGCGCAGCGCAACACTGGTTTGAATCCCGATCCCGTGCTTAAAACAAATCTCTGGTATTAAGCATGTTATAAAAGAACAATTATAATTATGTGGCAAAATTGAAAGCTTACCATGCATGGAAAGTGGGTTTCACAAAATCATGTTTGTGAAAGTGGGGCAGTTCCATACCAACAAGTTTGGGATTACATGGGGACCAACAGAACAATGAACGAGTCACAAGACGGATTCGAACCAATGAAGTGAAGCGAGGGTCCCAGGAATGCCCCTCCTCACCCCCATAAACATGACATGCTGAAGAGCCAGGAACGCTTCAAGGCACTCATCCTTTTTCTGACAAACAAGTGCACCACTGGCTGGAACGTATGCAGGAAGGTATCCCCCGCAGAAAGCCATTCCAACCATGTCCAGTGTAGATCCTTCCAGATCCAGAGTACCCAATGGAGATCGTGGACCCAAACACTATAATGGACTGCATTGATTAAGCGCCAAGAAGCCACTGTGCTGACGTCACTAGTGGCACCAAGACGTAACAGCGTTAGTCATGAAGCACACTCGCAGTCCTGCACCGCATTACACAAACACATTCATATACACGAAGAACATGCATTACAAAGTTCTGTAGATAGAGGATGGATACATATACATACTGTCAAAGCTTTTATTATTTTTGTCATTAGCCTAACACAGAAACGGAAGGCAACAAGAGAACCTGAGCAAGCTTGCAGAGGCTTGTGGCACTTAACTCTATGGAACTACAAGAGTATATATGGAGCATGGTAGGATCACGTACGACTAACTTATAGGTGACGTAGCACAGTTAGAGCATGTAGAAATCACATTATAAGTCTAAGGAAAATTGTAAAAGACCTTAAGCCACAGAACACGAGACAAGAGGAGCAGACTCGGGCTGCACAAAGCGTAACCGAGCTCGCAGCCAAGGTCACAGATAAACAGTCACATTCCAAGCTCCAGACGACAAAGGGACCAGCTGCACGAAAATAATAAATCCTCATAAATGCAGACCCAGCAGCTCACTTTTGTTGTCTATAACTACGTGATGCAGTCGAACTAGACAATGGGCATTCACCCGTGGTGGGATTACAAGCTGTTCTCAGCAACCCAGGTGAAATGTAAAACAAGTGTTGCAACTTGGAAATGCACTCTCACGGGCAAAAGATGGTCTACTACCAGATACAATTCAGACACATATTCATTTCACATCACCTTGAAGAGGTGCACAGAGGACTGAGAAACAAACTGGGTCCCAGGCCTGTGGAGACCAGATCCAGCCAATCACGAGACAGAAACCCAGGGGTGGATGTCAAAGGGCAAGGGCCAATGGTAAGTCTATGACTCTGCAACAATGTAATAGATGGATTTTGGGGATGGGGCAGGTCAGCCACCTGACATGCGAGGACCAGTAGAATAACCTCTATAGGGGGTAGCTATTATGTGTTACTACTCTCAGCACCCAATCAGTAGTGGGGATAGGTTTTTAAAGAAGGGCCCAGGTGATGACGACATGTAGCATTTAAACTGGGAAACCGCACCGTGGAAGGTTGACAAGTACTGGAGAATCGTGATTGTCTTGTATGATCCCTGTTGGTTTTTTGTAATAAACCACAGTTCTAATTTGCCCTTGGCTGAGACCTCTGTGTATTCTGGGGAAGGGTTGTTGGGCCCTTGGGAGTCTGACTAAATCCCCAGACGACCTCTGGCACACGTGGTATTTGTCCCAACAGAAGGAAACAGAATACATTTTCATCCACAGTGGACGTACTAAATAATAATGCCAATGCAAACAGCAATGCGCCTCATCTTTTTGAACATCTCAGAGGTGTTCGACACAATTAGCCACAAAAACCTACTAAAGAGTCTTGTGGACAATGTAGTGTAGGGACAAAGTGGGGGGGGGGGGCTGCCAGGGTTATCACCTGGTACCTCTGGAAACTCCCTAGCTGACTGAATAATCCTCCAAGAGATCGGTAGTCATGAAAATAGGGATTTCATCTTTATTACTTGTAGCCCCTGGTGTGTAAAATAGTGAAATAACCTTACTGTAATGTTCTTTCTATGGATTCTTCTCCTGCAGATTCCTCATCTTGATCGATATCTGTTAGGGAAAATTCTCATTCTATGGCTAATTTCCCTTACCTACAGAGTCCCCCAGCAGCTTTGCTGGATTTGAAGGGTTTGTTGTTTTTTTTCTCCTGCTAAGAGTGTGACTCTTTGTCCCACTCTTAGGCATATTTGCTATGTGTGTTCTAGGCTATTTTCTGTGTTTAATGTCTATGGGGATTATCTCACCCTCAGAAGAACCATCTTTATCCACATGTGTTACACAGCACCCTCCGTGCAGTGACAAAGGGGTGTCGTAGCGACCCCCAAACATATACTGCATACCCTGGGACTGACTACTGTCTCCCAGGGCATGTAAAGTCCCCATTGACTTTACTAGTCACTCTTTATGAACAAAACCAGTACAACCCATCTTGCTATGGAGGTACTGGCAAGGGTTAATAGTTTTCCCCTTATGTTCATTTTCGAGAGGGTACCGTACAGTCCCTCTCTCAAATGTTTCTGGCTGGTGGCAGTGGTTACTACCAAAAATATTCGACCGAAATACGATTTTCCCATTGTTCGAGGCTACCACATTTACTGACAGCTTCTAACATACAGGCCGGTTTATTCTTATATTAACTTTACTCCGGTAGGTTTTATTTGCCAGAACCTTTATATAAATTCTTTCTCGTGTCTTTCTCTAAGATCCTAACCCAGGTCGGGGATCCTTTGTTCGTTCTTTTGGCGGGCTTCTGCGAAGAAGCCCTCCTTTCGGCGCCACTGAGTCTGGGGTGGAACCACTGGGTGGGAGGGGGAGTAGGACCCTTGGACAGGGTTGCCTCAGCAACGCAGGTCGCCCTCTGCCCTGATAGGCTGGAGGGTCTCCCGCCAGGATGACCACTCCACTGAGTGAGTGACAGCTAGGCTGTATGAATGGGGATCTTTTTGCATAAAAGCAGGGCCCTGAGGACTGGAAGAAAAAGACGCCGCCACTGGAACTAAGAAGCCGAAGAGGAGAGAAGCCAAAGACATCTGCACCAACTGAACCACCGGTGAAGCCCTGCTCCAGCGTCTCACCACTTTTCTCCACACGCCGGGAGAAGACCTTCATCTGCAAGAGCCTTCTTCCCTTGAGCTGGTGGGGACAACCAGTTTGTCAATCGCCTTCCCGGACCTGCCTTAGTCGAATCGCCAGTGCCCTGCACTCGGAGACCGGATAGCCAGGCACCCGTCCACCCTGACCGCGTTTAAAAGGAGCGTACCTTTTATTTGTTTGGCAGCACCGCCACTGGTTTCATCCCTGGGCAGTGCAGTAACTCGAACCTTCCTCCGCGACGAGAGTCTCTCTTCCTCTGCTGGATCTCCCGAACTGCAGGAACTGCCAGGAACAACCGCCACCGCAGGAGCCTCTTCTACATTTCAAGGTACTTCGTTCCGCCAGGCCTCCCTTTTCGTTTGGTAGTGCTAAATGTGTTTTAAATCCTTTACCTACCTACTGGGTTGGCTGTCCCCATCATCTAACATTGTCTTTCACCTTCTGCAACCACCTTTTCGAATCGTTTAACAAAGACTTGACTGCAGCTACAAGAACATTTTGCTCCTGGGCTCTTGGCCCTGCACCACTGACTCTGGCACAGGCCTATTGACTCTGGCTGAATTTGTTAGAACTGCCTTCTCTAGATTGCTTCTCAACTAGAACTGTGTTGGTGCACCTAACTCTTATAACCACGTCTTCCTTTAAACTTGTTAAGTGCCATTTTGCTCGGTTTTCATTTAAATATTCTACATGCTAAAGTACTGCCTTGCCTAAACTTGCTCACACACTTATTGGGAAGTGTTGCTAGGGTATCTAAGAGTATATTCCTGTATAACTTGTTCTTTCCCTCCCTTGTGAGAAATTGCTAGAGTGCCATTTGTGTTTAGTTTTCACTGTGCCGTTTTGCTCCGTTTTCACTCTTGCTCAAACATGTCCACAATTTAACCAGGGAGTTGTGTATAGTTTTCTTGACTGATTTTAACTTGCTTTAATAACTGTGATTAATGTTTTGAACTAGAAGTGTGTAAAATAAATATATATATCCTTTTTAATATAAAGCTTTGGTCAGTGTTTCCTTGTACCATAGTACTGTAGCCCTATTGTGTAAACCCTGAATACTGCTCATCTCCCTCTTGAGATAAGTCTGACTGCTTAGCCACAGCTACCAACTAAATCTTTGTGGTACAGACTGATACCAAAGGGGATTTATTGCTCATACCTGTAGCCTTAATCTTCTGTAGTGCTCCCTAAGGGAACTTCACAGGATTCTGCCTAACAATATCCCTCCACAGCTCTGCTGTTTCCACAGGTGGGCTTGGCACAGCCGTCGATCATCGATCCATCATGCGCGGCGGTCAATCAGCAGCACCAGAATTGACGCCAGGCGCCATACATAAACCACGTCACTACGCCCCATGCCTCAGTTTCTCCCAACTTTTCCCGTGCTCAAACGCTGCATAGGAAAATGGAAGGAGGCTAACCAGCCTTAAATATAGGGAATATGGAATAGAAACCAAAAGGTTAAAACATTCCAATTAGAAAAACACCTTTTTTTAATTTGAAAAACAGATGAGCACCCCAAAGCCATCGCCAAAGTACTACATGGAATCAGAAGCGAAAAGACACACACTCTCTGAGCGGGGACAGCTGGGCGGGATGATGCTGAATCTGTGGGAGAAGAATCCATAGAAAGAACATTACGGTAAGGTAATTTCTCCTTCAATGGATTGTTTTCTCCCGCAGATTCCTCATCTTGATAGACTCCCAGAGCAGTAAGGAAAAGGAGGAGGGCAGAAAGGATTACACAAGCTTCTTTTCCTGCCAACTGATAGCACTCAGAGATGCATAAAATGATCCAGCGCGAGATGGTCTGTTTGTTAATCGCAAGACCTTTGGGTGAGAGAGAATGGGCGACTAACAACTGGTCCGTCTTCCTGAACTCCGCTGTGCAGTCAACATAAAAGCTGAGGGCTCCATTAGGATTGAGACAGTGAAAACACTCCACTTCCTTAGAAGGGTGGGTAGTAGGGGAGAAAACAGGCAAGCCAATGGACTGCTAAAGATGAAATTCCGAAACAACCTTCTGAAGAAACCCTGGTCGGACCTTAAGAGAAACCTTCTCTCTGAAGAAACGCAAAAAGGGAGGCTTGCAGCATAAGGCCTGCAGCTCACTAACTCTCCTGGCTGACGTGATGGCAATCAAAAAGGCTGTCTTAAGAGACAACAACCTAAGTGAACAAGAAGGCATAGGCTCAAACGGAGCCGCCATCAGAAAGGTGAGAACCAGGTTAAGGTCCCAATCTGGAACAACAACGGGAATTGGCAGGAATTTGTTGAGAAGGCCTTTCAGGAATTGGGTCATGACCGGTATGGTAAAAAAAGAACCTTGATCCAGGGACCTTTTAAAAATAGAAAGGGCCGCCAAATACCCATTGACTGTTGCAACCTGAAGGCCTGAAGAGGCTAGTGACAGTAGGAACTCCATCACCGTTGTGGTAGGCGTGGGGTCAACCTTGCACTCCCTGCACCATGCCTCAAATCTTCTCCACCTGCACGCATACAGAGATCTCGTAGACTGTCTTCGTGCCAGCAACACCTCAAGAACTACCTCGGAGAGGTCCCAGTCATCATACCTCATCCACTCAAGAGCCACGCATGTCGGTTGAGGGAATCCAGGGTCGGCTGTAGTATCCGACCCTCCGACTGGGTGAGGAGATCTGGCCGCCGAGGCAGACGGACAGACCCAAGAGGTTGGAGTAGCACGTTGTCCTCGCCCAATCCTGGGCGATCAAGATCATGGTCGCTCGATACCTCTTCAACCTCCTGAGAATCCACGGGATGACATCATCGGAGGAACGCTTAATGGAGAGGGAATGTCCAATCCACCAGAAACATGTCCCCCAGTGCACCATTCATTGGGAATTCCCTTTAGCAAAACTGTTTGAACTTCCTGTTGGCTCCCGTAGCAAACAGATCCACTGCCGGGGTACCCCAGAGAGCGAAGACCTCTTCCAGGACTTCCTGGCACACTTCCCACCCATGTGAGACCGTGTTCTGCCTTCGCAGAGCATCCGCCAAACTGTTCTCTGTCCCCCGCCAGATGAACTGCTGAGACCGAGATTTGTTTCTCTAGCAACCAGAACCACAGATGCACCGCTTCCATGCAGAGGGGACGGGAATGCACTCCATCTTGCTTTTTTAAGTAGTACATGGCTACCGTGTTGTCCGTCAGAATCCGGACATGCTTCCCCTTGAGCGATGGGGCCAAGCCTTCCAGGGCTAGCCTCATGGCTCGCAACTCCAGCCTGTTGACACGCCACCTGGCTTCCGACGCAGTCCAGAGGCCGCGCACCTGCAAGCCCTCGCAGTGAGCACCCCAACCCTTCAGGGATGCATCCGTGACCACTCGGGTCTGGGGCCAAGGAGTCCAGAAGGGTTCTCCCGCCATCAGATTTGTGCGCATGTCCCAACAGCTGAGTCTGCAAACTACCTGGCAGGACACCTTGAGAAGATCCGAGAGAGCCCCCAGATAATGAGACCACTAATCCCATAGGAGCCAGTGAAGGGAACTCATGCACAGTCTGGCCTCTGGCACCAGGAAGATGCAGGAGGCCATGAGGTCCAAAAGCAGGAGAAAGGAAGCCCCTGGTAAGGTGGCGTGGTTCCGGAACAACTGGACCATCTGTTGTATGTTGTTGGCTCTCTCGTCGGGGGTGGAGGCCTTCCATCCCGAGTGTCTAGGACTGCCCGTATGAACTGTAGCATTTGATCGGGTGTCATGTGGGACTTCAAGTTCAGGGAGAAGCCCAGTCTGTGCAGTATTAGACAGATGTCATCTAGATGAGCCAAAACCTGTTCCACTGACTTCCCCCGGATCAGTCAGTCGTCCAGGTATGGGAATACGTGGACTCTGGATCTCCTGTGGCGAGCCGTGACTATCGCCATGAGCTTGGTGAAGACCCTTGAAGCGGATGTCAATCCAAAGGGCAGCACTTTGAACTGATAGTGCTTGTCCCCAATAAGGAACTGCAGGAATTTCCTCAACGTCCGATGTATGGGCACATGGAAGCAGGCATCCTGCAGGTTTATGTACACCAGCCAGTCCTGAGGCCGAGAGCGTGGAACATTTCTCTCAAAGACACCATCTTGAATTTGTCTTTTCTCAGGAACTTGTTTAGAGCCCTGAGATCCAGAATGGGACAGAGACTGCCTCCTTTTTCAGGTACCAGGAAATACTGAGAATACCAGCCCGACCCTCTGATCGGGAGGCACCTTTTCCACGGCACCCTTCGACAACAGGGGTCCCAGTTCTTTTTGGAGCTCCTGTCTCGGTGAAGACGGGGGTCTGTCTGGAGGTTTTCTCAAAAAGGGGAGACAATAATCCCACCAAATTAACTGCAGGGCCCAGGCATCAGAGGTTATCTCCTCCCACTGGGACCAATGCCCTGCCAAACGTCCACATACCGGTCGTGGGAGCGGAAAATCAAAGTGGCTTCGAAGGCATCGTCCCCCCCCGCCGCAGCTGCTGTCTGCCGGCCCTTAGAAGCGGAACTGGCTTGTGGGTGCTGGGCTTTCCTGCCATAAGGCGCATAGCGCCTATAGCCTTGCCTCTGGAGGCAAAGCTGAAAGCAGGTTTAGCCGGCTGCGCAGCCAGACCCAGCGATTTAGCAGCAATTTTAGACTCCTTGAATTTCTCCAAAGAGTCATCTGCATTCTGTCCGAAAAGCATCTGCCCCTCAAAAGGAATGTCAAGAAGGTTGTTTAGTACATTGGCGGAGAGGCCAAAAGTTCTCATAACTACTGCCGACCCCAAGGAGCGGCCAACACAGTCAGCAATATCCAGGCCTGTTTGCAAGGACGGCTTGGCAGTTTCCATCCCATCCTCCATCAGCTGTATAAATCTGTCCCGCATTTGATCTTACGGGACGTATTCTGCTGCATGCTCTACTGCCTTCCACTAACCATAAGAAAATATTGCCAAACCGCAAGCTACTTTTGTGGCCTTAAGAGCCATGCTGCCGGAGGTAAACACCTTTTTGGCCAAAGCGTCAATCCGTTTCCCGTCCGTGTCTGTAGGGAGATTCAACATGGATGCTGCAGGCCTGGAGGATATAGTGGCAGCCTGAACTACCAGCCCTTCCGGGAAAGGGTGTGTCGAGAGGAATGAGGGGGTCCCCTCTTGCCAACCTGTACTTCCCCGTGACATTGGTACTTGCGAGGCAAAGTGTATGGGGTCCGCCAGATGGAAGCCAAAGGGTCAGCTATGCCTAATTGCTGTGTTCAATAGCCGGGTCCTCATCCAGGACGTCGGTCACGTCATACCCTTAATGGGGAATGGCGGACGACTTGAGGCCGAGTGTGTTAAACACTTTCTCTACCAATGTCCTCAATTTGACATGAGATTGAGTGTAGGGTAGTTTCTGTTGCATCTCAAGATCTGGAGCGGTGCCCAACCTACTGGCATCCTGAAGGCCTTGTGCCAGCGCCATCAGGTTGTCTTGGTCCTCTAAATAGTTGACGCTGCCGGATTCCACAAGATGGCGTCGACCTCCTCACATTCTTCAGCTTGATTGGTCCCGAAAATCGACCTCATCGAGTTGAAAAACCCTGTCCGCGACATCGGTTGAAAAGCGCTGACGTCGATGGTCGTCGTTGAAGGTTTATCTTTCGGCTCCAGAGGTCTGAACGCTGAGGCCGAGGGTTTAGCTTGCAGTGGAGCCCTAGAGGCCAAAGGGTCAGATATTGGCACCGGTAGCTACGACAGGCGCCGTGGGAGAGGCTACTAGAGGGCCATTTCCTGGCCTCGCAGGTCATGAAGCACGAAAGCTTAGTCGGCGTTGACTTTTTGACGAGCGTGTGTCGGGGATACCGAGTGCTGCCTTTGCTGCCAAGGCATGCTAGTCGGGGGAGGGAGCTACACTGACAGCTGCCTGTTGACAAAACATGTCAAGCATTTGTTGTTTAAACAATTCCCACTCTTCTCGGGTGGTAGGTCCCTTAGAGGGCTTACCTCGCTCTGAGGAATAATCAGATTACCACAGATGGTGGCTTTGCTGCTTCTTCCATGAGGAAGAGGATGAGGATTGGCTTCTGGAGTGGGACCGCTTTAGTTTTCTTGCAGTGCTGGCTCTCGTCGGGACGAGTGGGCTTCTCAGTCTCAGCATCCGACGACCGGACGAGAGACCGCCCAGGGCCAGGGCCAGCTTACCAGCTCTGTCTAGCAGGGACTTGGGTTGCATCTTGGTGCATGACGCGCAGGCCTCTGTGTCGTGAGTGGAAACCAGACACCACAAACAGACGTCCTGTGGGTCCGTAACTGACATTTTGGCCTTGCAATCCGATGGGAAGACATCGTCGAGGTAATCAAAAGAAATTGTTGAAAAAACGTTCAGTGAAACTGCAGCGTGTGAGCGCATGAAAAAAAAACAGAGGGATGAGGCGTAGTGACGTGGTATATGTATGGTGCCTGATGTCACATTTCCGGAGACGATGATCGACCACTGTGCAAGACGGGTCGATGGCCGAGTCGAGGTCCACTACGCCCCCTGTGGAACAAGTTTCTGAATAGCAGAGCTTTGGAGGGATATCTATCAAGATGAGGAATCTGCAGGAGAAAAGCAATACTTTGAAGCCTATGAACCGAGAAACTGTCAGCTGCAAATCTTGATGATTCGCTGTCTCCAGGCCCCATAGATAAAACCTGCAGTTGGGTTGGTGATTTCCCTAGCAAAGGCCCCCAAATAAAAGACATTGCTGCATTCCAGTTATCTAAGAGGCCTAATTCCGTAGTAATGGGAGAGGAGGGTGTGATACATCTTGATCTTAGCAGATCAAGGACTGGGCATACAAGTAGTAACTGGTGCAGATTTCCATCATCCGCCCCACACATTTTACACAAAGAACTCACTTCACTGTACCATCTTTTCATACTGCTGGCCAATGCTAGAGTGTCAGCTCTGGCACGGGTGACAACGCTTCTGATTTGGGGCGTTGCAAGAATTTCCTTATGGGGTTGATGACCACAGGCTGATAAATGTCTGTGCTCCCTAAATGGGTCCGACGTGCCAACTTGCTCTCCTCCGTATACCTTGCTCTTGCAAGTTGTTTATTTTTAAGCTGGTCTTTGCCTGTGAAGAATGTCTCCTTTTTAGGAACATGTTGGCCGCCCTTCAGTGGTGAGGTGATACCAGATCTCACAAGGCCGAAACGTTTTTGAGAGGTGTTTGCTGAACTCCCAGGTCAGTAGAAAATGAAGAAGTCAGGCTCTATTGGTCTTTACCTATGAAGAGTATACTTTTTTTTTTTTAAACGTGTAGATCGTCCTTCAGTGGTGAGGAGATACCAGTTCTCACTGAGGCTGAAAAGGGGTTAGATTGTGTATCCGCTAGGGTCTCTTGGAAGACTTCTTCCTGTGTCAATGGGCATTCACATTTCAAAACCTCCTTAATTGCAAGTTGACTCTGTTCCAATATCAACGTAGTTGTAACAGGCGGGGCCCTTTCTACGTCTCTGGTGGTGTTATTAAAAGAGCCGTCACTGCACTTCTCTGTCTCCTGAGGTCCCATGTTTTCAAACTGCACCGAAAGTGACTGTGGGGGGGCGGAGGGGCAGGGGGGGGGGGGAAATTGCATACTGAGAGGGGCCGTCGACCGACATTACAGCGCTGATAACCATGGCAGTGGCTCTGATGATTCTTACCACCTCTAGACTTGGGGGGCTCCTTGTGTTAATCAGGGCAGTTTGCACGGACCGTAACCTTGCTTTCTAAGATCTCTGCGTCTGTTAAAGGACAACACTTTTTTCGTACCGGATAGTCTCGCACTGTTCATGCCCGGAGGGTCCACTCTTTGATGGGTCTTGTCGCCTTGGAGGGGAAGAGACTTAAAGGTATCAGTCGTTGGTTTAGAAAAGCAGTTACTTACCCCTGGTAACGGGTATTCCTGCCACATATTCCTTATCTTTGATATTTCCAATATCCAGCTTTGCTGCTTCCGAAATGCTTTTCCAGTAGGAGGTGCTGTGCGTCGATGCCTGTTGACTCGATGTCCCTCGTAGGGGTCCGTCTTGATGTCGACATCACCTCAGGTATATGTAGCATGCGCAGCACCCATTGGCCTCAGTTCCGTTTATACAAGTGAAGCATTTATCTTGTGTTCGATGGTTACTCCCCCTGAGAGCGCGTAGACTGCAACCGCAAGGAAAATTCTACTGCGGGGTAGGTTGGGAGGGGCAATAAGGAATGCGAAGGAGGAACAGCCAGTCAAAAAGTACGTTACCGGGGGTAAGTAACTTTTTCTTCAAATGGATTGTCTCCTCCCACGTATTCCTTACCTTTGATACACTCCCAAAGTAGTTTACGTAATTTGGAAGAGGGAGTAGAGTTTAGTATGACATACATTTTATGGTTGTGAATGCACTGAATGCAGTACCACTTTTCCAAATGCAGAGTCTTGACCCGAAGAAACGTCTAAACTGTAATGTTTAGTGAAGGTGTGTACCGACGACCATGTGGCAGCTGCATATATGTCGCTTATCGGAACTCCCCTCTGTAAAGCAGAAGACGTTGCCATGCCCCTGGTCGAATGAGCTTTTAGGTGTTCTGGAGGATCTTTACCTGCTAGTTTGTAGCATTCCGATGTTGCTAATATAAGCCATCTGGATATAGTTTGCTTGGTAATGGCCAGTCCCAATTTCTGACCTGTATAGCCTACAAACAACTGGTCATCCTGTCTTAACCTTGCCAATTTGGAGATGTAAAAGCTCAGTGCACATCAAGGGTCAAGCCAGTGAAGCCGTTCCTCTTCCTTCCCAGGATGTGGAGGAGGATAAAAAGATGGTAACGTTATCTTCTGAGTGAGCTGAAACTCAGACAATTTTGGGGAGAAAAGTGGGCTTCACTTTTAGTACCACTGTCTTTATAAAAGACAGTATGAGGAGGCTTGCAGGATAAAGCCTGTAGCTCACTCACCCTTCAGGCTGATGCAATTGCTACAAAAAATACGGTTTTTAGGGTTAAAAGTCTCAAGGGACAAGAGTTTAAAGGATTGAAAGGAGCTCCCATCAAAACGTTTAACACTAAGTTAAGATCCCAAAGTGGGACTTGAAAAGGGATTGGAGGGAAAACATTAGTAGGTCCCTTTAAGAATTGTACTATTAGAGGAATCTTAAAGTAAGAGACTTCTTCTGAAGTGTGCTTAAAAATAGAAAGTGCCGCCAAATATCCCTTGATGGTACCAATCTGGAGACCCAGATTTGCCAGATGTAATAAAAAGGATAACACCATCGGTGTATTACATGTAATAGGGTCAACATTCTTATCTCTACACCAGCTACAGAACTAATTCCAGCGGCACAAAGATTTAGTTGCTGGCCTTCTGGCCAAAACCAAAATCTCCATTACGTCATCCGGGAGGTCCCAATCCTTATAAATCATCCTTTTAGAAACCATGCGTGAAGGTGGAGCGTCCCGATGTCCAGATGGAGTAGCCGACCCTCCTCTCGCGAGAAAAGGTCCTCTCTTTGTGGAAGTAGTATTGGAGAGCAGATGGACATGTCCAGAAGGTCCGGGTACCACATCCTCCTTGCCCAATCCGGGGCAACTAGTATCATGGATTTCCTGAACTTTCTCAACCTTTTGATTACG
Organism: Ambystoma mexicanum; assembly: GCF_040938575.1. NCBI lineage: Eukaryota > Metazoa > Chordata > Amphibia > Caudata > Ambystomatidae > Ambystoma > Ambystoma mexicanum. The sequence goes on from NC_090939.1 coordinate 822,610,255, forward strand.
TGAGGAATCCCAGGGACTGGAGGAAATGCGTACAGGAGTGGAAATTCCCAGTCCACTTCAAATGCGCCTCCTATTCCTCTCGGGGGAAATTCCCTTGAGCAGTACAGCTCACACCGGTTAGCACCAGTCGCAAACGGATCCCCTTGAGGGGTTCCCCAAAGGGTAAAGATCTCTTGAAGGACTTCCTGAGCTACTGCCCACTTGTGGGAGACTGTGTTCTACCTGCTCAGAGTGTCAGCCGCCGTGTTCTTCTCTCTGGCTAAATGAACTACTGATAGAGAGATTCCTTCTTGTATTGCCCAGAACCAGAGTTACATTGCCTCTCTGCACCATGGTAGTGACCCTACACCTCCTCTCTTGTTGAGGTAATACATGGCTACTGTGTTGTCCGTCATTATCAGGACATTCTTTCCCCGTACAGACGGCAGAAAGGCCTACAGCGCTAGTCTGACTGCCCTCAGCTCTAAAAGGTTGATATGTAGTTTGGACTCCGATGGAGACCAACGACCGCTGACTGTCAAATCGTTGCTATGGGCTCCCCACCCTGTGAGTGAGGCGTCCATCACAACCGTTCTCTCTGGCCACGATTGCCAAAAAGATTCTCCTTTCAAAATGCAGGATGCCATGAGCCCAAGCAACCTTAGAAAATCGAAGGCTGGTAGAAGCTGGGTATTCTGGAATGTAGTCACAATCTGCAGAATGTCTTGAGCCCTCACCTCTGGCAGCGAGGCTTTTCCCAGGGATGCTTCCAGGACTGCTCCGATGAATTGGAGTCTTTGTGATGGTATCATGTGGGACTTCTTGAAGTTGAGCGGGAATGCCAGTCTGTGAAGGGAGTGGCAGGTATACCCGAGATGTTCCAGGGCCTGTTCTGGGGAACTGGCCCTGATCAGCCAATCGTATAGGTAGGGGTAAACGTGAATGCCCCATCTCCTGAGACTTGCTGGCACAATGGCCATCAGTTTGGTCAATGCCCTTGGGCAGAGGTCAGCCCAAATGGCAGAACTCGAAACTGATAATGAGAACCGCCAGCGGCGAACCTCAGGTACTGTCTGTGCTTGTGATGGATCGGCACATGAAAGTAAGCATCCTGAAGGTCCAATGATACCACGTAATCCTGAAGCTGGAGGGCCTGAAGGATCTGAGAAAGGGTTACCATCTTGAACTTGTCCTCTCTGAGGAACTCGTTCAAGTCTCTTATGTCCAAGATGGGTCTCAATCCTCAGTCGGTCTTGGGGTTTAGCAAATAGGGCGAGTACCAACCCTTGTTCCTCTCCGCTACAGGTACTGGTTCTATAGCACATTTCTCCAGCAGGTCTAAAATCTCCTGCATAAGGAGCGTATCTGGAACTTTCAAAGAGTTGTTCTCCAGTAGATGAGTCGGAGGCTTTTGCAGGAAAGGGAGGCAGTAACCTTGGGCAACTGTTTCCAATGTCCATGCATCTGAAGTAATAGCCTGCCATGCTGTGACAATCTGCCTCCTACTGCAGTCTTGTGTATCAATTCTTCAGAGAGGTTTTAGAGAGGCTGACACAGTGGCTGAAGGTAAGGCAGCCGCTGCTGTTGCAGTCTTAGTACCACTTCCCCGTCCACCGCGGGGGAATCTTCTTTATCCTCTTTGAGCTGGCTGTCCTCTGCCCCGTCCAAATGTGGAGTAGTGACGAAAGGACCTAACCCTCCAGGGTGTACCCATGGGGCAGTTTGGAGTTTATCTTACTGCAGCACAAAGGGATTTGGCCACTTCCTTGGAATTTTGCAGCTTCTCCAAACTTTCAACAGCTTTGTTTCCAAATAAATGATTGCAGTCACAGGGCATGTTGAGAAGCCTGGATTGTACGTCTGGGGCAAATCCTGACTTTCTCAACCAGGCAAATCTACGCATCACTGTACTTGCCGCCATAGCACCGCTGATACGGTCAACAGAGTTGAGACCAGTCTGGAGGGATTCGCACATTGCATCTTTCCCATCCTTGGCAATGTTTAGAAATCCGTCACGCTCTTCCCCTTCGGGCAATGGTCAGCTGCCATAGAAATGCACTTCCAAAGGGTGTGTGTGAACCTTGTTAACGTTCACGTAGCATTGGTCGATTTCAAGGCCATACTCCCAGCCGAAAAAATCTTTTTGGCCATGGCGTCATGCTTGTCGTATCTATCCTGAGGTATTGTAGGATAGGCCTTTTGCCTACTTGTGGAGGCAGCCGCCTGAACCACCAGACTTTCTGGTGTTGGGTACTTGGAGAGGCAAAAAGGGTCAGAGCTTGAAAATCTATACTTTGTAGTCAGTTTTTTATTTACAGCTGGAATGACCTCTGGTGCTTCTCTGTTAGTAGCCACTCGCCTTTGTAAGGCATGATGAAAAGGGACAATTGGGTCCTCTTATGGCCCTTTGTCCAAGATATTGGTAAAATCATCTTGTTCAAAGATTGGTGTAGGTCTTGACCACCCCATGTACTCCATAACCCTCGACATCAGTTGCATGTATGTCACTTCTGTGTGATCACCAGGGTCTGCCCTGACAAATTCAACCTCAGGTGAGGTGTCTATTCCACTAGCCTCATGAAGGCATTCCTGCAAGTTTTCAATCGTGAATCCTCTGATATCAATGCCTCAGGTACTGATGGTGTTCCATATTGTAATCCAAAAGGCCGATTCTTCTGCATTCTCATAGATAGAGAGGGATTTAAAATAATCAGACCGTGGCAAAGGGAGCATATGTTATTTCAAAAGTAGTTGCCATCAAATTTGCGGTAACAGAGGCCGAAAACATTGAATTGTGGGCGTTGATGGTTTCGACAGTTGTGTCGATGGATTTGACGGTTGTGTCGATGGCTTTGACACATGTGGTGTCGAGGAGGTCGAAGCTCGAGGCGTTGATGGCTTCTCCACAGTTATCGGCGCAGATGACGCACCTTTCGAACCTGTTAGTATCGAGTCCTTCGGCATAGATGAGACAGTCCTCAAGGGGACGTTTTCCTCGACGGATGGGATCGCTCTTGAGGCGACTTGTTCGGCGGGTCCGAAGATGCACAGCTTTTGTGCTTCTGGGATTTTCCGACCAGAGCGCGGCCTTTAGGTGTTGTCGAGGGCGCAAGGCTGCGTTCTCGAAATCCCTTAACATTCGGAGCCTAAACTCTTCCCACTGGGCCGGTGAACTTGATTTAATAAGGCAAACGACCCATTGTGTGGAGGAACTTGAAGACGAGGAACATGGTGATCTACGGAGCTGTTTCTTTCCATGTCCCTGAGGTCAACTAATGGTGTGAACCACTTTGTGCCCGGAAACGTTTGGTCTTTTTGCGACGAGGAGAAACTGTTCTCGACTCGTCCGAAAGTTTTTCGTTTTGATGGAGTTGAGGGGGATTTTTGGGTCTTACCTACCGCAAGCTTCCCTCTATGCTCTCTCAGGGCTTTGGCTGTCATGGATAGGCAGTACTTGCACTCCGAAGACAAACCGTCACAGGCATCTTTGCACCGCAGTCACAGCATTTTTTGAAGCCGGATCTCAGAGTGGACGATGCCGAAGACAAAGCCATTTCATGTCAGAACTCTAAGAAATAAAGAAATTATCGAAATTATTCGAAGATATTCCTGTCAAGGAACGAGGCATACCGCATCAGAAGCGTAAGCGCGGAAAAACAGAACTGAGGCCAACAGGCACTGCATTGCTACATATACCTGCGGTGACGTACACATCGAGACGGAGGCCTTGGAGGGACATCGAGTCGACAGGCATCGACGCACAGCACCCCCTACTGGCAAAACATTTTCTGTGGCAGCAAAGCTGGATATTGGAAATATCAAAGGTAAGGAGTGCGTGGGGGAACACAATCCATCCGAAAGTTCTTTCCCCTTCATAGCATTGGTTAAACCAGTACATTCTACCCCCCCCTCACCGCTACAGTCTTGCAACCACCAAGTTTTTGGATCTTACATTAGACGTACAGATGCACGTTTGGAGCTCGCCTCAGTTAGCGACAAAAGGGAGGGAGAATGTTTATGTGTGGTTTTTGCAATAGTCTGCTCACCTGGGATTTCGACTGCTGTCTTGTTCTTGTCATCAGAAAGAAGCGAAGTGTGTCCAGCACAGAGTCACTTGGCTCGCTATAGGACACATCTCGCTTCTTCGGGCTCCCCGGCCTCCCAGGCAACACTGACAACACTCCAACACACTCTGCCATGTGTATGTCTGATCGAACCACGTGGAGAAATAGTCCTCCAATCTTGGCCCTTACCTCACTTTATTGACTAGGTTGAGAGCAAGCACATCTTCCCTGGGGGTTTACCTGCCGCACGTCTCATCTAAATATTTAAAAAGACAAAGTGCACAGTGGCTTTCTTCCCTATGACAAATGACAAAATTCCCATAGGTTGACTATTTGTCCATAAGAAACAAGACAGTCGATCACCGAGATTGCCCCTCTTGTTTCATATGTGGACAGATTTATCGATTGAGAGACTACAGTGTTATCAGCCGAGACCAAATCAAGATCGATAAAGAAGTTTGTCAACCTCCCGCCTTTGGGATCAATCTTTGTTGGACTGTGCCTCAAAATTGGTTTTCCATATTCGTATTGATGATTATCTACATCAATGATAAGAGTCTTCTTGTGCTATTAACTACAGACACACTAGTGCCTTGATTTTTGATTCTGCCACTATCCTTCAACTTAACCCAAAAATGTACGAAAACCTTTACGTAGAAATTTTGGGGAATCTTATAAATAACTATTTAATATAGCTCTAAGATGATCAACAAGACTGCACTAAACAGATTGAGCAATCGGATACTCCTGTTAATCTGCCATAAAGAAGCTTGCAGAGCGAAATATGTCTTTGAAAGAATCATACATTTTAAAGTAATGACATGCATTACTTACCGTAATAGCATTTCTGACGATTGAATCTGCTTAGATTCACATGCTGTGCATATAGTCCGACATCTAGTGGTAACCAGAGTATTGCATCTAGTCTTTCAAGGAGCGAAAGGGGATGCCGGCATAGGCGTGTCTGCAACACTATCCCTAACGTGACGTGTAGTGTACCCAGAAATCCTCACGCGTCGAGGTCCCTCAGATTGTATTTTTTCTGTCTTGAGGGAGCCTTATGACTATTGTGAACGAGTACAGAAAGAAAGAAGTAGTGAGACGTCTATGTTCCTTCCATCCAAGTGTGGAAGAAGGGTGTGCGCATGTGAATCTAAGCAGATACAATCATCAGAAATGCTATTAAGGTAAGTGATGCATGTCTTCTGATGCTTGTTAATCTGCTAAGAATCACATGCTGTGCATAAACTAGCGAACAGTACCCAGAGTTGGAGGTGGGATGTGAGCAGGAACAGTAGTGAAAAGATGTCTTAGTACTGCTTGTCCCACCTAAGAATCAGACCTAGAGTGAGTGTCTAGGCAATAGTGTTTTGTAAAGGTGTGAACAGAACTCCAAGTTGCCGCTTTACAAATGGACTCGAGAGGAACATTTGCAATGAATGCTATGGAAGCCCCCGTGCCTAGAGTAGAGTGTGCTCCAGGCTTGAAGGGCAGTTATCTCTTGGCGAGTTTGTAGCAGAGTGTGATGCAGTTGACAATCTATTTAGAGATAGCTGATTTAGAGACAGTGTTCCCTTCTCTACCAGCTGCCTGTTAGGCAGAATCCTGTGCAGTGCCCTTACGGACCACTACACCTGATTAAGACTACAGGTGGCAATACACATTTTACCTTTGGTACAAGCCTGTACTACTAAGTTATAGTGGTAGCAGTAGCAGAGCAACTAACCAATTCACTTTGTACAGTAAGTCTCAAGGTAATTACCCTGTGTTTGAATGAACCGGTGTTATGAACAAAACGCGATACCGCGGATACGGTTGTGATCACTTTTTGACAGTTCGGTCTAATAAATAAACGCGTATCCGTGACTTGAAATGCTCCCGGGGCAAAAACACACTTAGCACCTGAGATACCCAGAGGGAGTTGGAGGCAAAAATCACAGGCAATATTTAGGTTAGGCAGACAGTATCGAGAAACACTCAGAAACAGAAGTTCAATAGTCAAACGGTTGGAGCCAGGTTTAGGTGACACCGGAGACCTGTGCTGAAAATCACACCGTTCGACAGTTCACGATTCAGTGTAGCCAAAAAGTACTTGGCTATTGTCAATGTTCCGAAGCAAAAGTTATAAGAAGGAGGGAAGACCAGGACGAGCCTTGAGGATGAAGAAAAGGGATTCACCCAGTTTCCTCGATGCAGCTGGTGCCCTGGCAGTTGTTCCTGTTGGTTTCCCGCAGACCCACGATTCCTGGAGCTTTGTTGTGAAGGACGACATCTGAAGGGGGTCTGCACCACACAGGGATGAAGCCGGCAGCAGCGACAACGAAAAGGTGTGCTCCTTAAAAACAGGAGAGGCTCAGCAGGTGGCTATCCGGACCACTACAGCAGTGTGCAGCGATTTCGACCACGGCAGAGATCTCGGGCTGAAGAAGATGAGCTGGTTATCCCCACCAGGCTCAAGGGAAGAAGACTCCAGACTGGATCTCCTCTTAGTTGTCGAAGGGAAGATAGCTCAGGACTGCAGCAGGGCTTCACCGGGACGGGGTAGTTGCAGCAGCCTTCGTTCTTTCTGCTTCTCTTCGGTTCCTTGTAGCTCCAGAGGCGACTCTTTCTAGCCCAAGAGACCTGCCTTTTATGAGCAAAACCCCCATTCACACAGCCTGGCTGTCAATCACGCAGCAGGGGGGTTGTCCAGCCGGGACAACCACCTCAGCGAATCATGGCAAAGTGCGACTTGGGTTTCCTAGGTTACCCTGTGCAGGGGGGTGACTACACCCCTTCCCCACATTCAGTCTACCTAGACACCCAGGCGCCAAGAGGAGGGCTTCTCTGCAGAAGCCCGCCAAAAGATGGTGAACAAAGAAGGCGAACCTAGTTTTCCGCGCAAAGTAAAACACAAGAAGGACTTTAACAAAAAGAAATGGCGAATAAACCCAACCGGAGCCAAAAGAAAGATGATTTGGTCAATCGGGTTTATGTTCGAGGCTAATATAATAGCCAAGAACAGTACCACGTTTATCTAATATAATATCGCGGTAGAAATGTTAGGTAGATATCACTGCCACCAGCCAAGTCTAATTGTTAAAAGAGCGAAACAATGCTCAGGGAGGTACAGACAGAAAAGGGGTACAGATTAGCCCTTTTCAGTACTCCATGTAAAATGGGGTGTACTGGGTCTGTGGTAAAAATGACTATGTAAAGTAAATGGCAACTTTACCTTTCTCTGGGGGACAGTAGTCAGCCCCAGCGAAATGGAGTCAGAGGGAAGTCTAAAAGACAACCCTAGGTTACTACACTGAAGGTGCTGTGTAACCCATACAAGAACAGGGGCACTTGGAGTGGTGTGCTCCAGTGCCCAAGATCACACAATGAATAACAACACATAGGCCAAAACACATGTAAGAGTGGAAAAAGGATGGACACTCTTACCAGGTGGAAATAATAAACTCCAGAAATCCAGCAAAGCTGCTGGGGGACTCACTAGGTGAGGGAAATCAGCCCTAGAAGGAGAATTCTCCCTAACACTGCCACAGACAAAAAACTGGTTTGTTTTCCTTAGTGGTTTCATTCTTTCCAGATAGTACATGACTGCCCTGCGCACATCTAGTGTGTAGGCTTTTTTCTGCCAAGTTGGTAGGGTTCTGGAAGAACGTAGGCAGTTCTATAGACTAGTTCACATGGAACTTTGAAATTAATTTAGGCGAGTGTGTGCGCAGAACTACCTTATCTCTGTGAATTGTGACAAAAGGGTCTAGAATAGAAAGGGCCTGTAGTTCACTAACTCTTCGTATGGAATTGACTGCCACTAGAAAGACTGTCCTGCAAGTGAGTGCTTTTAGGCTTGCTTTGTGCATAGGTTCAAAGGGAGACCCCATAAATCTCATATCCCCATAAAAAAAAATCTCAAATCCCCATAAAAAAAACCGGGAGCCGGGTTGGAAATGGGAGGATACATTCTTTAAACCCCTTCTAGAACAGCTTTGATCACAGGGATCTTCCACCAAGACTCTTTCTGCTGGGATGTAGTGTAGGCTGAAAGTGCAGCTAGGTGAACCGTCAAGAAATTAAATACCACACCCGAGTCTAGCAGGTGAGTCAGGCATAACACGATATGTGTAGAGGAACATTCAATGGGATTGATGTCCCTGGTATTACACCATATGACAAAGGGTTTCCATTTATTGGAGTAGCAATGCCTGGTGTTAGGTTTCCTTGCCTCTCGAGTATATCCATGCATCTCTGCAAAAGCTAGAGATGCCCAAACTCTAAGATTTCAGGAGCCAGGCCGCTAAATTGAGAGTTTGCGGGCATAGATGGAGCATTTCCCCCCCGTCCTGAGACAACAAGTTGTAAGGGCAAGGCAGCTTCATTGGGGGAAAGAGACATTTCCATCAGATGAGAGAAACAGGGTTAGCGTTCCCATTATGGGGCCACCAAGATCATGGTCACTGGTTCCTGGTGCATCCTGTGCACAATCTTGTTGAGTAGGGGAGTTTGGGGGGAAAAGCATAAACAAATCTCCCTGACCATGTTATCCAGAGACCGTTCCCCTTGGATTGGTTCTGAGGGTACCTGGAGGCGTAATCTGCGCATTGTGAGTTTTCTAGAGTTGCGAACAAGTCGATCTCTGGGAACCCCATTCTGCAAAAACGTTGGAGACGATGTCGCCATTCGTACTCTAAGGGCAGTGGGAAGTCTCGGCTGAGCCCGTCTGCCAGAAGATTGAGTTCCCCTGGAACGTGTTGAGACAATAGAAACATCTTGTGTTTGAGAGCCCAATTCGAAATGTTTTGAGATAGTTTGGACAGCCCTGGAGAATGAGTGCCCGTCTGCTTGTTTAGGTAGTACATGGCTGTGGTGCTGTCTGTAAGGACCAGTACTGTCTTCCCCTGTAGCTGAGTTTGAAAGGATTTCAGTGCTTTGAACACCGCTAGTAGTTCCAATAGGTTTATGTGGTTGAAAGCTACCGCTGGGGACCAAACCATGTGTGCGGTCTGATGAAGGTGGTGAGCCCCACACCCTGTGAGGGATGCGTCCGTCGTGAGAGTGGCTTCTACTGCTGGGGTGGTGAAGGTCTACCTCTTCAAGAGGTTTTCCCTCGACTACCACTTCAGAGAGGGAACGAGGGCTACTGAGACAACCACTAGATCGTCCCATTTTCCACTGGACTGACACCATTGGCTGTTTAGCCACTCTTGCATGGGGCGCATGTGCAAACGCGCGTGAGGAACCAAGTAAATGCCGGACACCATCCTACCTAGCAGTCGTCACCTCGCGACCGGCTACATACTGCGGGATTTGAAACAGGATGTTCTGAATCCTCTTGTTGGAGGGGAAGACAAGCCTGTCTTCTGTCTGAATAAGTGCCCCTAGAAACTGCTTCACTTGACTGGGGCCGGGGCTGGATTTCTTCTCGTTTATGGAGAATCCCAGACTGAGAAAAGGTTCACCGTCCTTTTGAGTTTTTTACTAAGCATGTTTCATAGTAGCCCCCTGTTATGAGCCAGTCGTCAAGGTAAGGTTAAACTGGGATGGATTGCCTGCACAGGTGAGTTGCTGCCACTGCCAGTACCTTTGTAAATACCCTTGGGGCTGAGGCAACGCCGAAGTGAAGGACCTTGAACAGATAGTGCTTGCCCTCTATCATGAACCTTGGGTACTTTGTGTGCCGGCAACATTGAAATATGAAAGTATGCATCTTTCATGTCCAATGTTGCCATGTAACCCCCCTTCATGAGAAGAGGAATTAATGCTTGCAGCATCACCATATGAAACTTTTGGGGTTTGACAAACTTGTGTGCTGGGGGCAATTCCAGCACAAGGTGCATGGTTAGATCCTTTCTGGGTACAAGGAAGTACACTGAATAAACACCCTTGTTTACCTGTAGAACGGGGACGTCTTTGATGATGCCCTTTTCCTGCAGGATCTTGACCTCTTGAAGCAGGATCTGGAGGTGTTCTGGTGTCAGGCACCTGGCTCTTGGGGGTCTGTACCGAGGTGGCCGGCTGAACTCTATACAGTACCCATGGGTGACATTCTTGAGCACCCACTGGTCCGATGTGATCCCCTCCCATGCATGTAGGAAAGATGTTAATCGTCCCCCAAACGGGGAGGCATGGAGGGAACCCGGACTCCAGAGTCATTTTTGACACGATGCCAGGGAGCTTCTAGGGGTGGCATTTCGACTCCTTCCCTTCCTCGACGTTGTCCTCTGGGAGGGTAAGTAGTGGGGGTGTTAGAACCTTGTCCCAAAGACCACTTGTTCCCTGGTCCATAATGATTATGGGGGGAGGGGGGAACGTTGATAAGATTGCCCGCGAAAGGAGCAGCGAGAACTTCCCCCTCGTTGCTGAAAAGGTCTTTGGGTGATTTGGTTCAAGGAGTTGAGGGTCTTGTGTTCTTTTTTGGCGGTCTCAGTGCCTCGTCCACCGTTTTCCCCAAACAGATTGGAATCTTACACGGGTTTGTTAATCAAAGATGCCTGGGTCTCGGGTTTAAACCAGGAACTTCTCAGCCAGGCATGGCGCTTTAACAGGGTACCTTGTGCCAGGGAGCGACCTGCTGTTTCAGCAGCATCCAAGCTATTCTTCAGAATGTTTTGATTAACTTGTTTGCCCTCCGCTACGATTGCTAGTAGGCGGGTGCGCACTGGTTCTGCGACCTCCTGCAGTAGGTTCCACTGGACATCTGAATAACTAGCCAATAGGGTGGTATTATTGGCTATGCGCGTGCAGTAAGCCGCAGCAGTGGTTATTCTTTTCCCCAGAGCATATAACCTTTTACACTCCTTGTCTGGTGGAGACTTGCATGTAGACAAGGGGACCCCCGCCATCTTCCTCGTAGTCGTGACCAACAGAGGGTCTGGTGTAACATGACCTCTGATATATATAGGGGATTGGTTGGGGTGGGCCGAAATATTTTCTCCACAATGGAATTAACCGCTCCAGTCTGAGAGGGTGTTAATAAAGAGGGGGCTATACGCCTCTTGATGGAATTGAGAAGGGGAATAGCTTGGCTAGCCGGAGGCTTCTCTTTTAAAAGGTCCTCCCGAAATCTGAGTCAATAACAGCCTCCTGGTGTGGCTATTTGAAAGTGCTCTGCCGCCTTCCTGAGAATGGCATTAAATGCCATTTGGTCATCCACAGGAGAAGCCTGACGCACAGGGGGAGACAATGGAGAGTCAAGGCCAATGGCATCCTGGTCCGGGGTTGGAGTCGGGATAACCATGGTGGGTTCTCACCAACAGGTTGGTCATCTCCCCAATTCGGGGTGTGATCACGGGGATCATCAAAAAGATCATCCCCCTGTGTGTAAGGGTCCTGTGGATAAGAGTCCTGCGCATAACGGTCAGGAGGGGCCTCTTCAGGGTCTTGTTAGGGAGAATTCTCATTCTATGCTAATTTCCCTTACCTAGTGAGTCCCTCAGCAGCTTTGCTGGATCTCTGGAGTTATTTCTTTCCACTTGGTAAGAGCGTGAGCTTTTCCCCCACTCTTACACCTATTTTGCTATGTGTCTTTTACCTGTTTTTAAGATTGTGAGCTCTGGAGTACACCACTTCAGTAGCCCCCTTCTTTGTGAGTGTCACACAGCACCTTCAGTGCAGTGACACAGGGTTGTCGTTCAGACTTCCCACCGACTCCATTTTCTGAGGTGACTATTGTCCCCCAGAAAAGGGTAAAGTTACCATTAACTTTACTTAGTAAAATTTAACCACAGATCCAGTATACACCATCTTACTTGGAGTGCTGGAAGGGTTAACTCTTAACTCTTTTGATCTGTACCTCCTAGAGTATTGTTTCGCTCTGAACATTTAGACATGGCTGGTGGCAGTGGTATCTACCCTAAATTTCTACCGCGGTTATCTTATATAACCGTGGTAATATTGTAGGCTATTGTGTTAGCCTCAAACTTAAACCCGCTTGAACAAATCCTTTTTCGTTTGGCTCCAGTGCGGTTTATTCGCCATTTCTTTTTTTAAAACTCCTTGTGTTTTACTTTGCACGGCAAAATAGGTTTGCCTTCTTGGTTCACTATCTTTTGGCGGGCTTCTACCTAGAAGGCCTTCTCAAGGCGCCTGGGTATCTAGGTGGGCTGAATGTGAGGGAGGGGTGTAGTCACTCCCTGCACAGGGTATCCTAGGAAACCCAAGTCGCACTTTGGCATGATTGGCCGAGGTGGTTGTCCGGGCTGGACAACCCCCCCCCCGCCCCCTGCTGGGTGATTGACAGCCAGGCTGTGTGAATGGGGCTTTTTCACATAAAAGGCAGGTCTCTTGGGCTGGAAGTCAGTCGCGGTCGACTGCTGCAACTACACCGTACCGGTGAAGCCCTGCTGCAGTCCTGAGCTTTCTACCCTTCAATGAGTAAGAGGCGATCCAGTCCGGAGTCTTCTTCCCTTGAGCCTGGTGGGGATAACCAGCTCATCTTCTTCAGCCAGAGGTCGCCTTCGTGGTCGAAATCGCTGCACACTGCTGTAGTGGTCCGGATAGCCACCTGAAGAGCCTCTTTTGTTTTTAAGGAGCGAACCTTTTATTCATTGTCGCTGCTGCCGGCCTCATCCCTGTGTGGTGCGGACCCCCTCATCGTCCTTTGTGCTGAAGCTGCAGGAAAGCGTGGGTCTGCAGGGAACCAACAGGAACAACTGCCGTGGCACCAGCTTCGTTCTTTGAGAAAGGTACTGTGTCCTGTTTGAGGAATTTTGGGTGAAATCCCTATTTCCCTACCTTAAGGCTTGTCTTTACTTTTCCCTCCGTCTTATAAATGTTGCTTCCGAACATTGACAATATCAAAGTACTCTTGGCAACGTTGAATCTTGAACTGTCCGACTGTGTGATCCTCGACAACATGCACCCGGTGTCTCTTGACTTTGGCTACGGCCCTTTGACTCTTGAATTCCTGTCTATGGGCCTCATTATGACCCGGGCGGTAAGTGCCGGTCATTACCGGCATGGAGCAACTACCGTGTCCGGGCTATCAATAGACCGCTAAAAGCGACCTATTATGAGTACTCGGGCACAAGCTTTGCGCCATGCCGGTAATAACCCCACCGCCATGCCGTAAAAGTGCTAAAAATCTCCTTTTCACGCATCGTACATAGTGCAAATAGCTCCACCGGCATCCAAGCCATCGGCATTAGCGGTGACGGTAAATAGCGGCCACCTCGATTAGCGGAAACCGCTAATAAGCGGACCCGGAAGTAGCGTCATCGCACAGGAACGGGAAAGAGCACGGCGGCCATCTTTAAAAACACAATCCATTGCCATCCACCACAACCAGGAGCCATCTGACCCACAGAACTCTACCAAACCTCCAACACTACCTGCTGCATCTCACCATGCAGAAAGCTGTGAAAAAAAAACACAGATCGCCTGCGCAAGGAGCGCTTCTCTCGAGAGGAGTTGACCATGCTGGCGGAGACGCTGCAGGAACATGCAGATGTTGTGTTCTCCTCTGACATGTCCCGCCCAGCAGTCCAGCGCAAGAAACAGATATGGGCGGAGGTTGCCCAGAAAGTAAGTGCCGTTGGCACCACACCCCGCACTCCCAAAGATGTACGTAAGCGCTGGGACGATCTGCGTTTACGCGTGCGGAGCATCCTCTCCCCCAACCGCAACCTGGGGATGGCGACAGGCGGAGGTGCGGACTCCCTCATCAAGTTGTAACCATGGGAGGAGATCTGCGCCAGCACCATAGGGACGGAGGCAATTGAGGGAGTGGGGGACATGGAGCCAGGAGCCCCATCATCAGACGATGCAGGTAGGTGTCCCAAATGAAACAATGCTAATACCAACACGATGATGTCCACCTGAACTGACAGTGCAATAATGTATAGCAGGGTCCACCAGACATATGTACAAGACTGCCTACAGGTAGTGCACAGAATCATCTTGTCCACATGCATAATGCACCCATATGTGTTTCAACCCAGACGCTTCCATGCATCACCCACCCAAAAGCCAAGCAACCCGTATGTCACTCACCCAATGTCAATCAACTGCCATTCCATATGAATGCACCCACCCCAATGCATGCCTGATGCCTGTAGACCCATCACTAACCCTCTCCCTCTATTGGTCCCCCACAGGCACGCATTCAGACAGTGGTGATAAGGACACTAGGGAGGATGATGCCACGCCACAAAAGAAGGCCAGGGCCAAGGAAGGAGAACACCGCCCCTCGACTTCAAGGGGTGCAGGCCAACCTGCACCACTGCGGAAGGGCAAGAAAACCCCAGAGGCCACAGCACCAATGTGCACTATGGCCCCCACAACATCACCCACACCAGCCACCAGCACCCAGGAGCCAGAAGGCACAGCATTGGCTGCCAGCAGCACAGTGGGGGAGACAGCTATTAGGACGATGAGGCAGATGTTCAGCCGCATGGCGCAACTACCGGCACAGCCCCCTTGCATTCACCACAACTCTCCCCATGCAGCATGCAAGGGCTGTCTCCAGGGGATTCATGGCCCAGCAGTTTTAGCCCCACGCCAACTGTGCATGATGAAGAAACACTCTTTGAAACCTCTCACACATCCACCACTGTTCCAACCAGCCAAGAGGGGATCAGGGCTATTCAGAAGCGCCAGGAGGAGGTGACAGGGCTGTTGACAGAGCATATCCAGGAATGTGGCAGGGCAAGGGATGACATTAGGGAATGTGCTGCATCCCTGAAAACAGCAATCAAGACCACCTCGAAGGACATTTGCGCCGAATTGGCAGCAGTGCGGCAGCTCCTCTCCGAAATGGTGGCAGCAATGCAGGGCATGCGTCCGCCACAGTTGCCAGGACAATCTGGGACATCTTCCAATGCCAGCTCAACTAGGACCAGCCCCGTGCGTAGGTCTGGCAGGAACCTGCGCAGATCGGACAGGGGTGCACCTGGTTCTGGAAGAGGGGGAGGTCGGTAGGTACAGCCAGGCATACTGGTCCCATGTGGACTAATGGTGCACGCCAGGGCACACCATGTGTGGGGAAGTCAAGGGGGGAGGGGGGAAGAGGACGTATTGGGGAGTTGAAAGGGGGAGAGAGAGTGTGGGGGAGTTGAGGGGGCAGGGGGCGTGTGGGGGAGAGGGCGTGTGGGGGAGTTGAGGGGGGAGAGGGTGTGTAGGGGAGTTGAGGAGGGAGAGGGTGTGTAGGGTGGAGGGCTTGTGCACTTTTGTTATATTTCTTTAATACACCTGTTGGGAAATCATAATTCACATGTGCGGACATTGCTTATTGTGTACGTGTGCTTTATTGGTGAACAGTCTACAGTGTCCATGTCCCTGATAGACCCAGGGCCCTGAGTGCCACCTCCATGTCACACTCCCCGTCCATGTGTGCTAGAAACATTGGTTGATCAGAGTCTGACGCATGGCACGTCCCTCCTGTGCATCGCTGCCTCCCTGAAGTGCAGCCCCATCTCCACCCTTCTCATCCTCATCGTCAGGTGGTTGCAGTTCAGCCTCAGGGGGCAGAGGCACATTCCGTCTGATGCACATATTGTGTAGCATGACACATGCCATGACGATCTTGGCCACCTTCTCATGTCCGTACAGGAGTGCCCCACTAGACCTGCTGAGGCAGCGAAATCATGCCTTCAAGAGGCCAAATGTCTGCTCAATCACCGCATGGGTACGTGTATGCGCACAATTGTAGTCCTCCTCGTGCCTGTTCTGCAGGTTCCGGGGTAAGGAGCCACCTCTTCAAGGGATAGCCTGCATCACCTGCATGTGGGCAACAATGTGTATGTGTAAGTCATCACATCATATGGGACCTGTATTAATGACACCATAACATGCATTGATTTACTGTTCGCTACTACATTTCCATGCATGAATACAGACACACAATGTGACTGCTATGTGTGTATTCCTCCTATGGACAGGTTTGCGTGCCATCGTCTAGTGGGCGCAGGTGGGTCCTATTCCTTGTGAGTGATCATGCACTGTGTTAGTCCATGCCGGTGCTGGTTGTTCCCATGATCTGGCTGATGTGCAGTCATTTCTATGCTTTCATCCTGTCACTGTTGATGGCAGCCTCATGATGCTCTCACTATGCACGACAGATGGTGACATGCAGTTTTGGTGGACCTCTGTGTAACTGTAGTGGTGTTTTAATGTTTTTGGCCCTCATGTGACTCCTTTGTACGCAGTAATGGAGGACTGTCCTTTCTGTTGATGGTATTTGGTGCTGTGCATTGGCCATACTAATTTACTAATTGCTTGTAGCTGCATTGTGTTGCAGGATATACGGTCTAATTATGTACAGTGCACATGTTGATGGCGATGGGATGGTTGCAACACTGCATCATTTTCATGGTAGGGCAGCTTACGTCGTGCATTTTGGGGTCAGGTGTCAGGTCCAGTCTGGCCTGCTTTGGGTTATGAGCATGGTCCATTCTCCCAGGCACTCTCAGCCAGGTGAAGTATGCATCTCTCCCGCCCCCCACA
The DNA here is from genome assembly GCF_040938575.1 of Ambystoma mexicanum. Taxonomy (NCBI): domain Eukaryota; kingdom Metazoa; phylum Chordata; class Amphibia; order Caudata; family Ambystomatidae; genus Ambystoma; species Ambystoma mexicanum. The sequence continues at coordinate 822,626,727 of NC_090939.1, forward strand.
TCTCAGCCAGGTGAAGTATGCATCTCTCCCGCCCCCCACATCTCAGCCAGGTGAAGTATGCATCCCCCCCACATCTCAGCCAGGTGAAGGATGCATCTCTCCCCCACCCACATCTCAGCCAGGTGAAGTATGCATCTCTCCCCCACCCACATCTCAGCCAGGTGAAGTATGCATCCCCCCCCACATCTCAGCCAGGTGAAGGATGCATCTCTCCCCCCTCCCCCAACATGTCAGCCAGATGAAGTATGCATCTCTCCCCCCCCCCACATGTCAGCCAGGTGAAGTATGCATCTCTCCCCCACCCACATCTCAGCCAGGTGAAGTATGCATCTCCCCCCCCACCAGCTCAGCCAGGTGAAGTATGCATCTCTCCCCCCACATCTCAGCCAGGTGAAGTATGCATCTCTCCCCCCCCCACATCTCAGCCAGGTGAAGTATGCATCTCTCCCCCAATCACCTACCCACATCGCAGTTCCATGAGCCTAACATGCAACTCACTGAGAAGCCAGGATCTCTGCCCCGCATGTCGCTTGATGTAGCGTGGTATCGTGGAGTTCCGCAGGACCACTGAATCATGGGTTGATCCGGGGAATTGGGCACAACAATGTGTGATTATCTTGTTTGAGTCACATACCATTTGCACATTGATGGAGTGGTATAACTTACGGTTGCGATACACTACCTCCATGGCACGTGGGACCACCAATTCCACATGGGTGCAGTCGATGGCGCCAATGCAACCAGGGATGCCGGCCAGTGAATGGAAGCCAACTTTGGTGTTGAAGATCTCCTGGGCTGTCCGTGGTAGGTAAATGTGGTTGCCTGTGTGCTTCAGGAGGGCATCAAGCACTTGGTTCAGCGTACCTGCGAATAATGGTTGTGATATGCCATGCATGTGTCCCACTGTGTGCTGGTAGGTGCCTGAGGCCAGGAAGTGGAGCACAGACGCTACCTTCAGTAGGGGTGGGATGGCGGTGCGTATTTCAATCAGGCTGACAATGTCGTCATGTATCATGTCCACAATGGTGGTGAAGGTGTCCCGGTCCAGACGGTACAGGGTGTTGATCTGCTCAGGGGTTAGGTTGAATGGACTGGCTCTGATGCGAGGGATTGGGGGCTGCCTGTGTGGTGCCACTGACTGCACTGGTGGGGCATGCTGTGCCTGCCTCACCCTCCTTCTCCTCCTGCGTCTCCTCTGTGCTGCCTGTTGTTGTTGCTGCTGCTGGAGTTCCACTGCAATCATGTCCTCCAGCCCCAGCATTGCTAGTAGTACTGGAATCATTTTGGTGTGTGACTGGGTGTGGGAAGGGGTGGGGTGTGCTCCTTTTGTGCTGGCCCAGTCTATATTGCCTCCACCTGTGCCGATTGTGTGCACCTGTGGCAGTTGGGAACACTGCACATGGCCATTTACGGGTGGTCCGAGATGTCGGTATTTGGTCCATGCCGGTAAGGTACTTTTCGGGGTTCAGTAGGGCGTTATTTGCATGTCCGCCTGACTTGTGATGTTCCCCTGTTTACGTCATGCCGGTATTTGTGGCACTAAGGGTCGCGTGCCCGCGCTCTTGCCGCTATTAGCGGCACCGTTAATTACGGTGCCACTAATAGCGGTTTAACGTGTCAATCGTGCGGAGCGGTAAGTGATGCCGGTAATCCATTACCGACATCGTTATTCACTTACCGCCCGGGTCATAATGAGGCCCTATGTGTGTTCTTCGATTCTGTCTGCCTAACCAACATATAGCCTGTGATTTTAGCCCCCAACTCGCTCTGGGTATCTCGGATGCTAAGTGTGTTTTTGCCCCGGTAGCATTTCTTGCCACGGAAACGCGTTTATCTAGTAGACCAAACCGTCAAAAAGTGATCGCAATTTTATCTCCGGTAACGTGTTCTGTTTCGTAACACCGGTCCATTCAAACATAGGGTACTCACCTTGAGTAATACTGTACAAAGTGAATTGGTTAGTTGTAGTATCTTTTAAGTGTGGTTTTTGAATAGAAGTGTCGTGTTGATAACAAATGGTTTAAAAATAAATGTACTTCTATTTTTTAACTGAAACCTTGAGTTAGTGTTTGCTTGAGTCAAAGTAATTGTGGTCCCTTCGTGTAATCTCTGCTACTGCTCATATACTCTTGAGATAAGCCTGGCTGCTCTGCTACCACTATAACTTAGTAGTACAGGCTTGTACCAAAGGTAAAACTTGTATTGCCGCCTGTAGTCTTAATCAGGTGTAGTGGTCCCTAAGGGCACTGCACAGGATTCTGCCTAACACTGGTGTACAGCGGTGAGGATTTGGAAGTAGAGCGATTACACTTAGAGTGCTGCTATTGCTTGGGTTCAACTAACCACAAGGTTAACACCACTAAATCTATTTATCTGAAAAATCATGTCAAGTATGAAAAACTACACTGAAGAGAGTCTTTTACTCTATACTGCTGAGGTTCTTAGAACCATGTGTAAAGATAACAAACTCTCTGGTAAAGGAGAAAAATCTGAACTGGTTGCAAAGTTAATGGGAAAAAGTCTGGAGAGTGGGCCAGACGGGCCTACCACTCCAGCCAATGTGGATTTCTGATTCTGAGAGTGTTAATTTAGAAGAAGTAGATGAGTCCTTGCTAGGAAACCCTACAACTCCTTTGTCTGCTCAGAAAGCACAACCTCTGTCCACTGGGACCCCCACAGGTCCTGCACTTACTCCTGAATTTATTGCACTTGAGAAAATGAGACTTGAATTAGGAGTGAAACGATGTGCAAATTGCCATGAAACATCAAGAGTTAAGGATCAGAGAAATGGAGCTGAACCATGAGCTAGAGATGAAGAAACTGTCTGTAGAAAATGCTTCTCTCCCAGAGTCTTCTAGGTCTGCCAGCCCTAAGAGACCCCGTATGCCAAAGGAAATGATTGGTATGTATGAGACTAAACTTCATGTTTTGGATTGGTTAGCAATGTTCGAGTACAAACATGGGATTCAAGGTATCTCAGGGAATCAGCTGATTCCCTGGCTTTTCTCTAGGCTTCCCCCTGTTGCAAGTGATGATGTAATGGAGTTGGGGGAGGAGGATAAACAGGATTATGAGTGTGTGAAGCTAGCATTAATAGCTAGATTTGGGAAGACCCCTTCCCAGTATCTTAAGAGGTTTAGAACCCTCAAAAAGCATGACGGTACCCCTTGGGCTACCTGGGTGTGTGAATGTTTGAAAAACTTAGATGTTTGGGTTAAGGGTTACAAAGTGAACACTTATGAAGGTTTGAGGAATCTTGTAATGTTGGAGTCTATTTTTGATGTCTGTTCCCCGTAGCTTAGACAGCTCTTGGCTGATTCAAAGGAGATGGATCCTAAGAAACTAGCTAAGGCTGCTGACTTGTGGGTTTCCAACAGGGCCACTCACAAGGATTCTGGGGCAACTCAGAAGAAGGATGAGGGAAAGCAGCCAAAGAAAGACAACCAAGAGAATTCCAATAATCCCACTCCAAAAGAGGGCCCCAAACATAACCAGGGTAAGCCACAAGGGAAACCGAATCAGGCTAGTGTGCCATCTGGTCCCAAACCAGATGGAGGTCAGAGTAAACCCTCATTCCAGAGAGCATTTGGAAAATGCTTTGTTTGTGGGCTACCTGACCATGTGAAAGGAGATCCCAGATGTAAGGGTAAACCTTCAGAGATCAACACCGTCTCCTTAGCCTTCTCCCAGGTGGATGAAGTACTGGGAAATATAGGTTGCACTGGGAAGATGGCCTCTTCTACAGTGAGCAAACTGAGTCAACCCCTGGAGACTGCAAAAGACTTGTAGTACCTCTAATGAACCGACTCCAGTTTCTGCAGTTAGCCCACAAGATACCTTTGGCTGGTCACTTAAGTTTTAAGAAGACAAAGGAAAGGCTCTCTCTTTACTTCTACTGGGCTAAGATGGGTTCAGAAGTAGACAAATTCTGCAGAAGCTGTCACACTTGCTAAACCTCTGGCAAGAGTGGATCCAAGAATGTGGCACCCTTGGTGCCTCTCCCAGTAGTGGGAGTTCCTTTTGAGAGGGTCGGGGTTGACATTGTTGGTCCTCTTGATCCTCTCACATCTTTAGGCAACAGGTTTATCCTGGTTATAGTGGATCATGCCACTAGATTTCCTGAAGCCATACCTATGAGGACTGTTATGACTCCGGCTGTGGCTAAGGCCCTACTTGGTATTTTTACCAGAGTAGGTTTTCCTAAGGAGGTGATATCTGAGAGGGGATCAAATTATATGTCCAACTACATGCAAGCCATGTGGAAAACCTGTGGAGTTATCTACAAGTTCTCAACTGCCTACCATCCCCAAACCAATGGATTGGTAGAGAGGTTTAACAGAACTATGAAGAGCATGATAGGTGCTTTAGAAGAAACCCTTAAGAAAAAGTGGGACCTTCTACTGCCATGCCTTCTCTTTGCATATAGAGAAGTACCTCAGGAGGGAGTAGGATTTAGTCCCTTTGAACTTCTATATGGCCATCCAGTCAGAGGTCCATTGGTCCTGATTAAGGAGGGGTTGGAGAGTGCTCCTGCCCCCAAGCCAGTCAGAGTGACTAACTATGTGATAGGTCTCTGGAGGAGAATGTCACACATGATGGCAGAGGCAACTGAGAACTTGAAGGCTGGTCAAGCTCTGGTCAAACACTGGCATGACCGGAAGGCTAACATGGTTGAGTTTACTCAAGACCAGCTTGTTCTTGTTATGGTCCCCACAAGGGAGAGGGCCTTGCAGGACAAATGGATAGGACCCTTCAAGGTTGTGGGTAAACTGAGAGGTGAACTATCTGGTGGATTTAGACAAACCTAAGGATGCTCCCAGAGTCTTTCACACCAACCGTTTGAAGGCATATGTCTCTCGACCTGAAATAGGAGCTTTGCTTCTAGCTTCAGCTCAGGAGGAGGAGGAGGAGAGTGAACCTCTGCCTGACTTCCTCAGAGGCTTACCTTTAGATGAGCAAGTGGAATAAGTTAATCTCTCTTTCACTCTCACATCTAACCAGCAGGATGAGTGCAAATTACTGTTTAATCAGTTTGCCTCCCTGTTCTCACTTTCACCAGGCTTAACCCCTTAGGGCCAGCATGATATACTCACTGGTGACTGTTTGCCTGTCAAAAGCAGGGGGTACAGAATGTCAGACAATGTCAGAACCCGAATAAGGAATGAGGTCAACAAGATGCTTGATCTCGGGTTTATACAGCCCTATACTAGCCCATGGTCTAGCCCAGTTGGGCTAGACCATGTGGAGATTCTGCGTGGACTATAGAGCTCTGAATGCAGTCACGACGACTGAGGCCCAACCTTTACCTAGGACAGATGAGCTGGTGGACAAACTTGGTACAGCCAAGTACCTCAGCACATTTGACCTAACGTCAGGCTATTGGCAAATAGCCCTGACAGACCATGCCAAGGAGAAAACTGCATTTTCTACCCCAGCTAGCCTCTACCAATTCAAGGTAATGCCTTTTGGATTAAAGAATGCACCTGCTACATTTCAGAGGATGGTCAATCAAGTTCTGAATGGGATGGAGGACTTCTGCATGGCATACTTGGACAACATTGCAGTGTTCAGCCCTACATGGAAAGAACATATTGTCATGATGCCTACCCCCGGGCATCCAGACCAAGTCCATCAACCCCGGAAGCAGGCATCATGTTACCTGGAGCAAACCCAGCAACCCCTGTTAGGGGCTATCTGGGTACAGTCCTGGTGCCATAGGCGCCAGGCTCATATGTTAAAACTTACCTGATGCAGACCATGCCGCAAGGGATCCAAGCATCCAAGCCCACGTGAGGCTTGAAGGGACTATTTTATCTTAGGGACTATTTTGTTACTCGGGTGTGGCTGTGGAGGAATACTTACCTGGGACTACTTTGAAGGCTGTTTAAACCACGCCCGAAGAGCAGCACATGCTTCGCGTTATTCTGCATCCAGCAGCGTAACGCTCACCGTGTCTGCAGTCAGCATCCAGCATCCTGCCACGCCCGCCTCGAGTCAAGAGCGCCTAGAAAGAAGGGAAAGAAGAAGAAAGGTTAGAACAAGAACTTAACTGGATTTCTTACCTGATTTCAGATTCAGCGCATCTTCGAACCAGAAACAGACTTCATTTTAAACGCGTTGCATCGCCAGCAGCAGCGCCGCGCCATACTCACCGTTCCGCGCAGCATCTCTACAATCCGGTGCTGTCTCCATCACCTGGTTGCTGCATTCCAGAGCCTAAGGGGGACAAGAAAACAACAAGGTGAGCCAAGGGAACAAACAAGGACAATCTCTTGCCACCATATGCTTACCTGATTTTACCGTAGGAGGTATTATCCACCAGCATGCCAAATCTTCCTACGCTGCACCTGCAAGAAAAGAGAAAGCAGAGAGTTAAACCTTAGCATCATTTACCGGACAGTGTTACAAAACACAGACTCTTACCTGAACGCTTTCAGCTGCCACAAGACTATCATCTTTTGGGTCTAAGCTGCAAAAGAAACAAGGAATTGGACAAGAGTGATTAATCATACATTTTGAACTCATTAGAACTATATACTTACGGCCTTTCGCCCAGAGGTTTGGCGCCAAGATTTGTCCAGAACTCTTCCAATATCCTCAAGCCAGTGAAGTAACTGGCCATCAAAGCGCCCCTGCATTCTTCGCAGAATGGAGAGCTCATCATACAAAACTATAAGGTGAGCTTTGTGAAAGGGAATGTCAGAAGTGATAAGTTGGGACGCAGTGAGGTGTTAATACTCAAATCCACGGGTGGCTAATTCCCTTTCCCCGTCTTTAGGAGACTACTTCTACGGGTCAAGCAGACGAAGCTAGGTGGGCCAGTCCAGTCAGTCACCTCTGCACTACGCATCACGTTGGTGGAGACCGTGGCTGTCCAGTTCCGCTCGACACCCCTGTGGGAGCCAGGTGAGCGTAACACATATTGAACACCTAGGGTATGAATTGCAGGCTCTGGAACAGGCCCATCTAACCATAAAGGCAAGCAAATGTCAAATTGGTCAGAGTTCAGTGGTCTACCTTGGACATGAGGTAGGAGGAGGTGAAATAAGGCCATTGCCTAGCAAAGTACAAGCTGTACAAAACTGGGCCACCCCTACTACTCAAACCCAAGTGAGAGCCTTCTTAGGTCTCACTGGGTATTACAGGAACTTCAGAGAACTATGGAACCATAGCTTCTCCCTTGAATGCCATCTCCTCTCCCAAATTTCGTAAAAGGGTCAAGTGGAATGCAGAGTGCAATCAAGCCTTTGAAGGTCTGAAGAAAGCCCTTTGTCAAGCTCCAGTCCTAAGAGCTCCTGACTATCACCAACCCTTCATTGTACAAACAGATACTTCCAATGTAGGTATAGGTGCAGTCCTTAGTCAACTGGATGAGAAAGGTAGAGAACACCCCATTTGTTTCATCAGCAGGAAGTTAAAGGATCCTGAAACAAGGTGGGCAACAACAGAACGTGAATGTTTTGCTATTGTGTGGGCACTGAAGAGGTTTAGACCATACTTGCATGGATCATCTACCTTCACCATTCAGACTGACCACCAAACCTTGAGATGGCTGATGCAAATGAAAGGGGAAAACCCAAAGCTACTCAGATGGTCAATCTGCCTACAAGGATTTGATTTTTCCATTGAGCACAGAGCAGGAAGTCACCACCAAAATGCTGATGGTCTCTCTAGGATGTTTGTAACCAACTAGAGGTATGAGAACCATCCAGGAGTATATTATATCCTCCTGTCCCTTAGTCTGGGGGGGCTGAGTGTTAGGGAAAATTCTCATTCTATGGCTAATTTCCCTTACCTAGTGAGTCCCTCAGCAGCTTTGCTGGACTTCTGGAGTTATTTCTTTCCACTTGGTAAGAGTGTGAGCTTTTCCCCCACTCTTACACCTATTTTGCTATGCGTCTTTTACCTGTTTTTAAGATTGTGAGCTCTGGAGTACACCACTTCAGTAGCCCCCTTCTTTGTGAGTGTCACCCACACCTTCAGTGCAGTGACACAGGGTTGTCATTCAGACTTCCCACCGACTCCATTTTCTGAGGTCACTACTGTCTCCCAGAAAAGGGTAAAGTTACCATTAACTTTACTTAGTCAAATTTAACCACAGATCCAGTACACACCATCTTACTTGGAGTGCTGGAAGGGTTAACTCTTAACTCTTTTTATCTGTACCTCCTAGAGCATCGTTTCGCTCTGAACATTTAGACATGGCTGGTGGCAGTGGTATCTACCCTAAATTTCTACTGCGGTTATCTTATATAACCGTGGTAATATTGTAAGCTATTGTGTTAGCCTCAAACTTAAACCCGCTTGACCAAATCCTTTTCGTTTGGCTCTGGTGCGGTTTATTCACCATTTCTTTTTGTTAAACTCCTTCTTGTGTTCTACTTTGCGCGACAAACTAGGTTTTCCTTCTTTGTTCACTGTCTTTTGGCGGGCTTCTACCTAGAAGCCCTCCTCAAGGCGCCTGGGTGTCTAGGTGGGCTGAATGTGAGGGACGGGTGTATTCACCCCCTGCACAGGGTATCCTAGGAAACCCAAGTCGCACTTTGGCATGATTGGCCGAGGTGGTTGTCCGGGCTGGACAACCCCCCTGCTGGGTGATTTACAGCCAGGCTGTATGAATGGGGTTTTTTCGCATAAAAGGCAGGTCTCTTGGGCTGGAAGTCAGAGAGTCGCCACTGGAACTACAAGGAACCGACGAGAAGTGGAGGAGAGGTCGACTGCTGCAACTACCCTGTACCGGTGAAGCCCTGCTGCAGTCCTGAACCCTTCAACGACTAAGAGGAGATCCAGTCCGGAGTCTTCTTCCCTTGAGTCTGATGGGGATAACCAGCTCATCTTCTTCAGCCAGAGGTCGCCTTCGTGGTCGAAATCGCTGCACACTGCTGTAGTGGTCCGGATAGCCACCTGAAGAGCCTCTTCTGTTTTTAAGGAGCGCACCTTTTATTCATTGTCGCTGCTGCCAGCCTCATCCCTGTGTGGTGCGGACCCCCTCATCGTCCTTCTTCGTGCTGAAGCTGCAGGAAAGCGTGGGTCTGCAGGGAACCAACAGGAACAACTGCTGTGGCACTAGCTTCGTTCTTTGAGAAAGGTACTGTGTCCTGTTTGAGGAATTTTGGGTGAAATCCCTATTTCTCTACCTTAAGGCTTGTCCTTACTTTTCCCTCCGTCTTATAACTTTTGCTTCCGAACATTGACAAAATCAAAGTACTCTTGGCAACGTTGAATCTTGAACTGTCCGACTGTGTGATCCTCGACAACAGGCACCAGGTGTCACTTGACTTTGGCTCCGGCCGTGACTCTTGAATTCCTGTCTATGTGTGTTCTTCGATTCTGTCTGCCTAACCAACATATTGCCTGTGATATTTGCCCCCAACTCGCTCTGGGTATCTCGGGTGCTAAGTGTGTTTTTGCCCCGGTAGCATTTCTTGCCGCGGATATGCGTTTATCTAGTAGACCGAACTGTAAAAAAGTGATGGCAATTGTATCTCCGGTAACGTGTTCTGTTTCGTAACACCGGTCCATTCAAACACAGGGTACTTACCTTGAGTAATACTGTACAAAGTGAATTGGTTAGTTGTAGTATATTTTAAGTGTTGTGTTGATAACAAATGGTTTAAAAATAAATGTACTTATATTTTTTACCTGAAACCTTGAGTCAGTGTTTGCTTGAGTCACAGTAATTGTGGTCCCTTTGTGTAATCTCTGCTACTGCTTATATACTCTTGAGATCAGCCTGGCTGCTCCGCTACTGCTACCACTTTAACTTAGTAGTACAGGCTTGTACCAAAGGTAAAACTTTTATTGCCACCTGTAGTCTTAATTGTGTGTAGTGGTCCCTAAGGGCATTGCCAAGGATTCTGCCTAACAGGTCTGAAAGATCAAAACCCCCCTCATGGAGAGGGTCTGAGATCCTCTGGTATTTAGTTACTGTGGGTACAACATAAGGCATTTCTTCACGAGGCCTTGTTGGGGTAAACTACACATTTTTCTAGCCTCTTCATACACCCCTCAAATTTCTCCCTAGTCCATTTAGATGACCCAGAAGTGTCTAAACGGGGAAAGGGATCCTCTAGAGGATCCTGTAGTCTAGAAAGTTGAGCTTTTTCACTGAGTCTTAGACAAAGACTGGGGACTCTCTGTAAAGTCCCGACGCTCTAGGCCTATCGTGCCTTTCAGGGCATTCGGATGCATCTTTCGACTTATCCTTGCATTTACCGGCTGCCGAGACAATCTTCGCGAGGCTTTCGCTGATGCTCGGCATTACGGGATGGTGATTAGGCTGAGAGAGGGCGGCTGCATCGAAACCTTCGGCGGGACCAGAGTTTTCTTAAGCGTCGATGCGCTCTTAGAAGGCGCGTCGACGTGGGATTTGGTGCTGGCACCCTTAGTTACAGAATGCCGGGACGCATGCCACTGACGCGGGTGCGGGGAGGGCTGCCGATCCTGCAATTCGGCGGGTGTCATCGAGGAACCAGATGCAACCGTTGGCGCATTGGACCGTTTCGACTGATGGGCAATGACGGTACCAGGGGTTCTGTGTTTAGTCCCATGTGATGTGGGTGCGTCCTCGTCGCCGGGGTGTAACCTCCCCATAGCAGGACTTGCGTCGTGCCTTTCGGGTCCGGGGACTGACGTCTTTCTAGTGAGTCTGCTCCGTTGTCAGGTCAAAGGTGTCCATGTTGGAGCCATGGTCGTTGCTATGGGCCTCATCGCTTTCGGCGGTAGGGGAGCTACCCTCGGCCTGCGACATTGTAGGCCGCCCACCGTTTTACACAACGCTCCCTTATGGTATTAGGACAAAGGAGCTTGCAGTGCCGACAGGATGCTTCAGCGTGGTTGAGGTGGAGACAATTGTTGCACAGAGGGTGCTTGTCTTTCCAGGGAAATTTTCCCTTACAGGAAGGGCAAAATTTAAATGGAGTCTTGTCCATAGCCCAAGTTAACAGAAGCGACAACAGTACCAAAGGGGCAAAAGAAAGGAACCACCAGACCCCACTCTCCCTACTGTGTAGGCCGGCCAGAAGGCCCAGCCACGCGGTCGCCGGAAAGGCCAGCCGTCGAAGTCTGTTGTTCTGTCTTCGACGGCGGTTCAGTAATCGAAGAGGGGACGAATGTTGTATAAATGACCAAGGTCGGTGTTAGGCAGAAACCTGTGCAGTTCCCTCTGGGACCACTGCAAAAGATTTAGGACTACAGGTGTTTGGCAGTAAACCCACTTGGTAGCAGTCTGTACCACACAGATTAACTTGGTAGCTGTGGCTGAGCAGTCAGACTTCCCTCAAGAAGAGGGAGGCAGTATACAGAGTATTCACAATAAGTCAAGAGAACACAGTAGAACAGGTAAACATTGACCAGGGCTTGGTGTAAAAGAGATATAATTATTTATTTAAAACCACATCTAGAAAAACACACAGGCACTAATACTAAGCAATTCAAAAACACGGTCACTAAAAGATATACACTCCCTTAAAAGAATATTAGACACGTATTAAGTAAAGCCCCACTTATTTTCAGACAGCGGTGAGCGCTTAACGTAGATGGCACTCTAATAGTTTGTTTTAAAAAGGGAGAGAAGAGCAGAGGACAAGTTGAAACAGATCCCAAAACTTTTCTCAGAACATAACAAGAGGGAAAGGCAAAGTAAAACCGTGAAGTTCGAGTTCAAGCGGCCGGATCCACTTTCAGAGGATCCAAACGAAATGTGTCCAAGGTCACACGGTTGCAGTGCACAAGAGTCTTGTAAAGGTTCAAAAAGGAGTTGGACCAAAGAAAGGTACCAGTTAGAGGGTCAAGGCGGCCAGCCCAGAAGGTTAAGGGATTATTATTACCTTGTAGCAATCTTTAGAAAGGGAGGCCTGGCGGACACGGTACCTTAAAGTGGTGAGAACGCTCCAGCGGGGGCAGTTGTTCCTGACAGCGGATGCAAGTCGGTGCTTCGTCCAGGGGAAGAGCGGATCTCGTCGTGGAGGAACACAGGAGTCCGTTGCACTGCCAGGGAAGAAACCGGCCGCGGAGTTTCTCAGGTACAAGGAGCGCTCCGGTGATTCGCGGTTCAGTGGTGAGTGGCTATCCGGCCGCCGGGGTGCTTGGCACGGGCAGTTCGACCACAAACCGGGCTGGGGTGCGAAGAAAGGAAGGTAAACTGGTTGTGCCCACCAGTCAGGGGAAGAAGCCTCTCCAGCCGGAAGATCTTCTCTGTCGTCGGGAAGTGGTGAGTCGGTTCCGCAGAGCTCCACCGGTGGCGTCGTCGTGGCAGCTTCTCCCTCGTCGGATTCTCAGGTCCTGTAGCGACCTCTGAAGTTCCAGTCCCCAAAGCCCTGCTTTTATGCAGAAAACCCCCATTCACTCAGCCTAGCTGTCACTCAAACATGCTAAGTGGTGAGCCGGCCGGCTCACCACTGGGACCAATCATACAAGAGTGCGACTTGAGTTACCAAGGTAACTCAGTCCAGGGTGCCTAAACCCCCTCCCACATCCCCTGTGGTACCCAGATAGAGTGGCACCACTTTTGGAGGCTTCTGTGGAGAAGCCCGCCAAAAAGTGGAACAATGGGCTCGACTTGGGTTGGAGTCACAGAAGAGAACACAAACGCCATTTTAGAATCGAGTCTTGGCAAAAAATACCAACCGGCGAATTACTATTAATTAATTAAACCGGCGGTATGTTCGAGGCTATGAGAATTAAATAATTAAAGTTAGTAGCCTCGAACAATGGGAAAATCCCATAGGAAAATATTCGCGGTCGAATATAAAAAGTAGTTTCCACTGCCACCAGCCAAAACTCGATCAGGGGGGACGGAGACGTGCCTCCTCGACTAACCGATATGATATCCACAATATGATGGTTTGTACTGGTTTCTGTTAATAATTTGGGACTAGTAAAGCCAATGGTGACTTTACATGCCCTGGGAGACAGTAGTCAGTCCCAGGGTATGGAGTCTATGGTGGGGTGTCACTATGACACCCCTGTGTTACTGCACGGAGGGTGCTGTGTAACACACACAGAAAAAACACATGAGACCCTATGGAGTAAAGGACCCCATAGCCCATAAAACACATTACCAGTCAAAGGAATACCATAAATCATGTCCAAGAGTGGGAGAAAGAGTCTCACTCTTGGCAGGAGGAAAAAAAAAATCCAGAAATCCAGCAAAGCTGCTGGGGGACTCACTAGGTTAGGAAATTCAGCCTAAAGAGAGAATTCTCCCCAACAGTCGGGATTTTTACAAATTGCAATTGTTGATAGAGCTCTGCATAAGGCGACAAGCTAGCTGGGCGGAAATAAACAATCTGAGGGACCGCGACGCAAGAGGATTTCTGGGTATACTACACGTCACGTTAGGGATAGTGTTACAGACACGCCTATGCAGACGTCCCCTTTCGATCTTCGAAAGACAAGGTGCAATACCTCTAGATGTCTGACTATATGCACAGTATGTGATTCTTAGCAGATTAACAGGCATCAGAAATAATATCATGGGTTTCACTAAATACCTCAGAACCAGTGCAGGCTCAAGACCATTTATACTGAAATAGACTATAATTAGAAGTATGAATTCCTGGAGAAAAACCAAACAATTTCAGCTTTGCATTTCTGAAGCCAGTCAACAGCATAGAAAATAATAGGGAACATGTGGGTGAAGCTGCCCAATGATTGTAGGCCTTTGGGATCTTCAAGCGGGTTCATAAGTGAGCACCTTCGGATCCTCTCAAAACAGAATTTGACCGTGTGGCAATTTGGATGATAGATTCATGGACTTAAAAGTTAATTCTGATAGCTAGAAACTCCTAGAAATATATATACAATTGGACAACAGCCGTACCTCCTCAACCGAGACTTGCCGCAACTTGCCCATCCTAATCAGTATCCCCATTCTTCCAATCATTGCTTATCCCCTCTCTCCAAATCCTTTCAAATGCACCAATGATATCATATTGTTCCAATTGCATTCATGGTACATATTATGCTTGTGTATTTTTTTGTTTTATATTGCTCTGTTGCTGACCACCTATTTTTAGAAAATCTAGAGTCTAGGTATGGGGCATGAGTGACACTAATAGTTGTCCCTGATTGGACAACTACTGGCTGTTTGAATGGTGCAGATCCTTACCATTGGTGGGCATAGACTTGCAGGCTGGATTTTGGATAAGAAGAGGACGCCAGCAGCCATTTTTTGAGATCAGTGTTGGAGCCAAGAATCCCAATATAGACTGCATCTGGCCCGGTAAAGCACTGTTGGACTACCTGATCTGCTAAGGCCCTCTGCGCTGCTTCAACCCTTGGACTTTTGAGACCAACCAGTCTCTACGTTTTCTCGAGGATCCAGCTGTCCTCAACCTTCGGAAGGGTCCCTGCACCACCCGGTTGACTGTCCAGCTCTCCAGCGGGCTACCTCGCAAGAACAGTCGCCGTTCTACGTTTGCACCTGAAACCTTGGTGGTCGCCAGCTTGTGGTGCAAGTCAACTTCCTGCTGAATTTCAGCATTCCAGCCTCAAGGGATCATGTCTAGGAAGGACTTCTACAACTGCGATTGGAAGGACACCTGCTGCCGTCTTTGTGCAGTGGCTGACGATGAAACTCGCCGTCCCCAGACCTGTGAAATGTCCTGAAGAGAGCTGCATTGGTGAATCTTGCATTTCTCCAACACCAAGAGTTGCACTCTGCTCCTGGACCCAACTGGAAGAATCCTTGCACCTGCAACTCCTGGAAACCTGCCACCAGAACTAACGGTGGGACAGCCAACCTCCAGTGACCCCCAATCGACCAAGCAAGTCAGCTCCAAAAATTCGGAGCCAGCGGTGGGGGGGGGGGGGGGGGCGTGTTGGGGGTAAGTAAACGCAAAGCATTTAAACAGTTGCTTTGTATTCGGCCATTCCGTTCCACTGCCTTTTGGTCATCAAACTTGGGAAGCATCATAAGAAAGATAAGAACACATTTTACTTGCCTAGTAACTTTGTTCCACCTCTTCTTTTGAACAATCACCAACACAAGTAACTTACTGCCACAGATACGTTCTGGGGAGAAGCATTGTGGCTCCTGTGACTTTTGGACACAAGGCCCCATTCTTCCTAGGTTTTGGACTGCTGAAGTTAGGGAAAATCCCTTGTGACTTGGTTCCATCTTTAGTGTATCACTTTACTCACCTCTTGCACGATTAGATCACCTGCTGGTTTTATTTTCTTTAGTGTGTGTTTAAGGCCTACAATAAATAGGTGTATTTTTATACATTCCAGTCTACATTCAATGATTGTGTGCTTAACTGTGTGGACTCATTGTTGCCCCTAAACCCACTCACACTCGGAGAATAGCCTTGGCTGTTCTCCACATTAACCTTGAATGGGTTTTAGTTAACCTCTTAGAGTTTCCCGTTCACTATAACTAGGGCGGCCTCCTAAAATCATTCCACCAAGCCATATTCTAGAAATAATCTTAACACCATCCATCTGCAAATCGATCAAGTAGAAACCATTTCCAGTTACTAGCATGCATTTTTGTCCATCTGAACTGCTATGAACCAAGTTAGTGTTCTTTTTTTCAGCTGCAAGTCAACTTACTACACGTTTGTCAAGAGTGAAAGTTGTTGGGTTTGTCAATGTTTTGTTGAAAGATTTGTTGGTATAAGTGTATGTTGGAAAGGAAATGTGCAGGGCATAATCCAATGACAAGCCATACTGTTCTGTTTAGGAAGTACGATGCAGGGATACATTTAAATGTGTCCTTTTCATGATTGCATTTTGAATGGAAAAAGAATTAGGTAATCATCAAATTGGGTTTCTGAATTAAAGCAAACAAGGGTTTGCAGTATTATATGTTTTAATGTTAACTTTATTTCATGTCTGTTGATTTCCTGGACACCAAAATAGAACATCACGGTTTAGTATTAAAATAATATACTTTGTAAGATATTTTGAGAGATGTTCTTACTGCCATTGCACTGGTCCACAGAGAATGCAGCCTTGTTCTTTCAGTACAAACTATGGACATAACATGTTTGCATAGCGGTATACCTACTATATCAAGAATTCTTATTAAACAATAGTAAGACTCGCCAAAAAATCTCAATTGTTTCTAGACATACCTCTGTTTCTCGCTGTTTCTTCCTCTCTTCAAATTGCAACCGGAGTTGTAGCTCTTCCAAAGCAGCTCTATACATTGAATCCTGTGCATTTTGAAACTCAATGATTTGATCGAAAACTGCCCGAAGCTGGTTCAGAAGTTCCTAAAAAAATGAAAGAAAAAAAAAAGAAAACCTACAGTTCGTGTTGTATCCCATGTCCTATTTTTGTAGCTATTACATGTTCTGTTAACGAATATGAACCGAATATTTATTCAAATTACACAAAAACACTGCAAAAGAAAAAGGAGACAATCCTCCAAGTGAAAGTAGTTTCCATAACAACGTACAATGTAAGAAGTAATGCTGCTCCGAGCAATCTACCAAAGGTTCTTCATTCGCTTGGTCCAACAGGTTAGTTTGAATTTGGGGATCTTATTGCCCCACCATCAAGGACAGTGAAGGAGCAATAAACTTGAGCCAAGCGACTACTAACCCATGACAATGCAACACATCATTTGGGAGATTAACATTTAACATGCTGTTTGATCTGTACTTACACATTACTGTGCAAAGATTGGGGAATTAAACAAGAGCAGGACTGAAATGTTGGCGACTTGGCCGGTAAGAAACACTTTTCTACGCTCAGAAAGTCTAAGGTCTTTGGTGGCAGAGAACATGCAATTATTCTGCTTAACTTTAAGAGTTAAATATATCAAGGGGATGAATATACATTGAATGCCCATTCAGCATGCAAATATGAATAATGACCCTGGGAAAATTGTACAACGTTGCATTCGGAAATCAAATTAATTCCTCAGCAGGATACAGAGAATGAATTAAACAATTTTTGTAAGGAAAATGAAAATATTGTGGCACAAATCTGTACATTTTGCAGTAATGATGCTTACATAAAAATGGGATATGACTGATCACCTTAAATAATTCAATTGGTTATGTCTGTAGGCTGTGGACAGGTTCTTAAAGAATGAGCTGCTTTTTTAAAAGTATCAATGTGTTAGAGATCCTGGGGTAAGGGACATCAGACATGAAAACATGGATCTGTTTTGTCATTCACTGTTATTCAGATGTTACATTTTGCCTTCTTTAAGTCTAATTTCCCAAACTGTGCAGCACATTAAAACATTTGAAATTATTTGCCTTATTAATACTTGTGGTGGGTCGGAAGAAGGAGTTGGACAAGTCAAGGGTTCTTTTATTTAAACTCTAAGCAAAAGGCCTATCTTTCCCTATCGCTAAAGGGATGCCTATCTAAACGACTACTAAATGTCCTTGTCTGTCAACAGGAAACCCAAAATAAATGTCCTTGGACCACTAACATGAGCAACTGAAAGTAGGCCGAAAGAATGAACAGGGGATAGGACAGGGGCAACATGCTGGTCTTGGAAGCAAGACCACGCAGAGCTACAGAGGTTTCAATCCCGCATCCACGCTTAGAAACCAAACTCTGGTATTAAGCGTGTTATAAAAATAAACAATTCCTGGTCTTTTCTTGTCTCCTTGTATTCTCTTTATAGAAATGTCTCTCTTTCAAACATATGTTTCTTAAGATGATCTACTTGGATGGTCTCTTCATTTTCCCTTTATGAGCTCTTGTAGCTCTTCCAAAACATTCCTGGACCTTGTACTCTCTTTAGTGATAATCTTATGACAGCTTTCCTTGAGACACTGTCACATTCTTGTCTTTGGTCGTATGTCTCACAATCTTTAAATTCAAACTTTCCTAGGTTTGATATGACTTTATCCAATTTTAGTCTCCCCCTTCTGGGGATTCGCTGTATTGGATGATCACATCTCTTATACTGTTCACTTGACAGTCTTATCTCACAACACTTATTACACGTTTGTGTTGAGTGTTGGCTGCAATCTTCCACCCTGTACTCGTACGGCATTTTGCCTTTTTCCCCGGATATTCATTTCCAGGCTCGCTTTACTTCCCATACAGAGTTATTCATCATGTTCTTTATTGGCTTCTCACAACTCCAGTTAGGCTGGTTTATTGTTTGCATCTTGACCTTATGATGGGGAAGGGTTTCTCCACTCATACGTTGCCCCGGTGGCCTCTCGCTTCTGCCTGGTACCTTCCTGTAGGCAGGGGAACCTTGCAGGTATCGGCACTCGCTCGGGTATTGATATTGATATTTTATTTCTATCGCGCTCGTACACAAGTGTTTCAGAGCGCGACAAGGCAAGGGAGGGGAGGGGAACAGGGGAGAACAAAACAACGATCTTACTAGGCCCAGCGACATGAGAACGCGCAAGTGCATGGGAGAGGGGGAGGGGAAAAGTGCATGGAAGGGGGTAGAAGTGCAAAGCAACGGAGAAACAGATGCATAATAAATAAATAAATAAATAATAAAGGCAACAAACAGTGGTAGTGCAGGCAGCAATTGTCAAGTGCTAGGTTTAAGGCAACAGACAGGGTAGGTCTGAAAAGTGCAGGAAGGAAAGGGGGGGCTGCATGGGTACAGATACAGACCCCCAGTGCAAGGGGTGGCCCGGAGGCAGTGCGGAAGGGTGGCAGGGTGAGCAGGTACCTGAGACTGGAGGACAGAGGGTGGCCAGGTGCACAGTCCCACGAGAGAACAGATCAGCAGCGGAGAGGGGGAGCGAAGGCAGAAGAAAAGAGGACAGTCTTGAGGTGCTTCCAGAACCGGAGATGGTTCTCCTCAAGTTTTAGAGTGGCAGGGAGGCTGTTCCAGAGAGAGGCCCCAGCCGAAGACAGGGTAATTGACTTTGTTGCCTGGCTTCTCGGTCTTTGGTTTTGCTGGCATTCCGTTCTCAGCTTTGCTGCTGGCTGCTGCGGCCTACATACGCTGGCAGTAGGGAGCTGCAGGCACTCCCGGTTAAGATGGTCTTGGCGTCATTAGCTGTGTGTCTCGCCCATCACGATACGGTCATGTCATGCCACCTCCTTGCACAGGACTCCTCTTCTCCTTCTGGCAACGGCTTCCCTGTTGTTGGGACTCATCCACCCTCTGGCGTTTCAAGTTGGTGTTCTTCACCTTTTCGAAAGCCGTGAAAGCTTCTGCTCCACCTCTCCTAGGCACGCTTACGTCAGGGGGCTTCCCCTGCGCACCATATACCCTCTCTCCTCGTAATCCACTCATCCCAGTTAAGTTCATGTCTCTGCTTAAAGAGACATCTTCTTTTCCTTTTGATGGCTGGTTTGTTCAGCATTGCCTACAGCCAAATGTAAGGAGAACACATTCTTCATAGCGGACAGTCCCATATATGTGGATATGGTGCTTGATCTAAGGAGCTCCTCATGGTAACGAGAGTTCTTGTCCCCTAAGAGGTGTGGGGGTTAGGGGCTCACTTCCAGTGTGGTCCCACTGGCCCAGACCCATAGAGGGTCTAGCAGAGCAGGCTCACCTTCCTAGCCTCAACTGCGGTGGCTCCCTCTTTGAGAGAAGGGACAAATACCCTTGACAAAAGAAGCCATATCAAATTGATAAGGACTTTGAATGTTAGCATAATGCCCATTTTGCCTCAATCAATAACACTGTTGGGAAAAAAATAAAATCAATGCAATGATTTTCAATGAAAACCCTAGTAGTGGTATCCTCTCTTGGAACTCAGTCTTGGAAATCAACTATGCTTCGAACAGAGAAGGGGTGCTGCATGAATTTGTAAATTTAAGTCCTCCATATAAATATATATATATCCCTGGCCATACATTGTGCGTAGGGGAGTTGTCCAGAGTATTGGCCTCCTGGAGATCTGAGGGCAGTGCCTGGACATATTTTCCCTCCACATAAAACTCTCCAGGAACGTCTATATACTCCCCAGACTTCAGGTTCGAACCCAAAGAGCACCCAATCTCCCATCTTCATCATAGATATCGTACATCTTTGACAAGAAGGGTTTCAAGGGGAGAGGAGCATATTCAAGAGGAGCTCTGGTGCCTGACGTGGACGAGCGGCATCAAGGTCGGAGACCGTGCTTAGAATGTTGCCCAGAAGCCAATAGTGTAGTTGAACCTTGTCCCTCTTAGGGTCCAGTCCTGAGCCCATAGGCATGCATGAGGGATCCCTTGCCGTAGCCCTGTCGGTTCGAGAAGACTTAGTGGGTCCCATCGGGGCCAAAGTCGCCAGAGTATTGGCAAAAATGCCAAGTATCTTTAGGTAAAGGTTTTCCCATTCCTCAGGGGTGGAGGATTGGGTTGGAACAGGTACTCTAGATGCCTTCTCTGGGGATTCCCTGGAGCAGTGGCTCTCCTTTTTGAGGAAGAAGATCAGTGGAGGGATCCGCTCGGGAGTGAGATATCTTGTGAGGTTTTGTCTTTTTATCTCCTTATCCTTGTGAGGGGCGATCTCCACTCTGGACGTAGGTGCAGATCTTAGCTTCCTTAAGCTAGGAAGGCTCCGTCAAGACACACTGCTCCCCCTGCCAAGATGTTCTAAGATCAGCGGCGCTCGAGGAATAACTATCCAGATGAGGAATCTGTGGGAGGCTGCAATCCGTTGAAATTCATATTTGTTGATCACTTCATGCTTTCATTAATAGATGCAGAACTTTCTCTACTAGCAGTCACAAGGGAACTAGAGGTAATTGTGCTTGGGGGGTCGGTTTTAAAGTAAATCTCTCCAAATTGGTGGTTTTAACACTGACTTATACCAAAGGCAGAAGACAAAACTGTAAAATAGCTGCCTTTCAACTGGACCAAAATACCAAAATAACGGAAGTATTCAGGGATTCAACGATCACCATCTTTCTCTCATCTTTAACGACCTAACTTTCCCCAGCCTATTGATGAAATCAAGGAGGATCTATACAAATGGAGGGAACAATATATATCTTGACTGGGCAGAATTGCAAAAGTGAAAGGGAACCATCTCTCCAACATCTATAGGTATTTTGGACTCTCCCTATTAAACCCTTGCACAGCATCCATTGACATGCACAGAACTATATTGTCATATATTTGGAAAGATCGGAAGCCTAGAATTCACAAAAGGGATTCACTTTGACCTAAGGGGGGGGGGATTTGGTTGCCCAGACATCCAAGAATATTATCGGGTGACCTAGGTCAGAACGTTGGGGGGAACGGGTGTAGGGCACTGAGAAGCCATTTTTATTGAGTAAGCAATAGAAGGCTTGCATTTATGAAAGCAGCTAAGGCTATCTCTTCTCCTACCCACATTACCCCACTATTTGGTAATCTGACTTTCACCCTGGCCTGAGAAGCTATGGCATTCTAGAGAAAACAAATATATGGCAGTACTAAACTTGGTGATTTACTCTTACAAGGCACTGTTAAGCATTTGAGGTTCACGACTGCTCTTCCCTCTGACACACCACACAGATGAGAGCAGTTGAGGTAAGGGTAGATGTGCACCTTTCTTCTGTGCAGATGTGCTACAAACTCCTCCACATCCTTTGTTAAGAGTCGAGGAGCTAAAGCTGGGCCCCAATGGGATCAGCACTAACTTGTAAAAAATGCATCCCACCACAAACGGAATGCATTTCCGATGTTTGACTTGCCTTGCCAATCTTGACACACCATTGCTTGAAGGTCTAGAGAAAGGTCACCATCTTTAATATGTCATTTCGGAGAAGCATGTTCAGAGATCAAGTCCAGGATTGGTCTGGGATCTCAGTCCTCCTAGGATGCAGGACAAGAGTAGGAATAGTAGGCTTTTTTCAATTTCCTGCATGGTAGATGCTCCCATGTTCCTTTCAGCAGCAGCTGAGATATTTCCTGTAGTAGGACCGGTTCAGAAGAGACAATGGACTGGGGATGGCCTGTATAGGACTGGGATGCAGTAGTTCTAGAAATGATCTGAATGACGTTCTTTCAAAATGAACCTTACATTCCCTTCTATTGGTATTATTAAGATGAATATATGTTTGCAGCATGAACCTACTTTGTGAGTATCGAAGCAATATTCAGAACTTATTGCCCCCTCCTGTCCATAACCATGTCCCCTCCAAGAGAAAACATAAGGACAATAACAGCTTCTACTGCAGTTTCCCAGAGGTTTTGAAATGTTCTAGACTTATCTCCGTGCGAGTCCAAGATTGAGCCAATCAAAGATCATATGCATCAGTTTTGCTTGGACAAGTTAAGTAATGTTGCCTGTGTGCATCCAATTATGGTGCCTAAGTAGAGCCCTGTGACCACTGACCTGGCTGCACAATCAGAAGGGTTCAGTCCTGACTGGAGCAGATGTTTTGCAGTCTTCATGCCATCATGTTTAAGTTGAGAAGAACAAGTTACTTTCTTACCTGGCAATGTTCTTTCGATGGGATGCTCCTATGACGTGTTCCACATCTATGACAGGTAATCACCACAGCTGTGCTGCTTCAGAACATTTTCGGCGTCTGCGTCCAACGTCGATGCGCTGTCCTCGAGGGTCTCTGTCGAGCCGACGTCACCGGATGTTATAAGTAGGACGCACGACGCCCGTAGCCTCAGTTGTAGTTTTTTCCCAGAACGTATAGCACCAATCTTGTGCCAGTATAACCACAGAAAGCCTTGCGCATACGTAAGCTGCAATCGCATAAGAAATTCTGTAGCGGGGCAGGCTGGGAGGGTACGATGTGGAATACGTTGTTGGAACATCCCATCGAAAGAACGTTACCAGGTAAGAAAGTAACTTGTTCTTCGAAGGGATTGGTTCCTCCGACGTAATCCACATCTATGAAAGACTATCAAAGCAGTAACAACGTATGGAGGTGGGAAAGAATTTAGAATTTTAGAATGCCCAATTAAATTGCAGAATAAAGGACCACCTTGCCAAAGGCCAAATCTTGCCCACGGATAGAATCCAGGGAATAGTGTTTTACAAAAGTATGGACAGAGGCCCATGTGGCTGCTTCACAAATGTTACGAATGGGAACACCCATCTGCAGAGCAGTAGAGGCAGCCACACTACTGGTAGAATGGGCCCGTAAACCTACGGGAGGGTCCTTACCCGTCAAGCAGTAACATTCAGAAATTGTCAAGATAATACATCTAAACAAAGTCTGCTTAGTAACAGCTTGTCCTAAACGCCTTCCAGCGTATCCTATAAAGAGCTGATCGTCCACTCTGACCTGGGACATGCCCGAGTTGTAGAAACTTAAAGCTCTCCTAGGATCCAACCTATGGAGCCTCTCCTCTTCCTTACCAGGATGCAGAGGAGGATAGAACGCCAGAAGAATAACCTTCTGGCTTAAATGAAATTCCGACACAACTTTGGGAAGAAAAGACGGACGAACCCTAAGGACAACCCTGTCCTTCTGGAACACCGTGAAGGATGGCTTAACGGAAAGTGCCTGCAACTCACTCACTCTGCGAGCGGAAGTGACCGCAACTAAAAATACAGTTTTCAAGGTCAACAGCCTAAAAGGACAAGAATGTAAAGGCTCAAACGGGGCTCCCATTAGGAATTTTAGAACTAGGTTCAAATCCCTACCGGGCACCTGGGAAGGTGACGGTGGGAACACATTAGTGAGCCCTTTCAGAAACTGAGAAATCTAAGGAATTTTAAAATAAGAACCAGATGAGCGCTTAAATATGGACAGTGCCGCCAGGTAACCTTTAATGGTACCCACTTGCAGGCCCTTGTGGGCTAATGAAAGCAAAAAAGACAGAACCACAGGAATGGCACATGAAAAAGGATCCACATTCTGAACCCTGCACCAGTCGCAGAACTTTCTCCAACGGCAACGGTACAGGGACTTTGTTGCAGGCCTTCTGGCTGAAAGCAACACCTCCATCACGTCTTCAGGGACGTCCCAATCCTTATACCTCAACCGTTCAGAAGCCAAGCATGAAGGTTGAGGGACTTGACCTCTGGATGGAGAACCTGACCTCCCTCCCGTGAGAGCAGATCGTTTCGGTAGGGAAGACGGTGTGGAGGGCAGATGGACATGTCGAGAAAGTTCGGGTACCACGTTCTCTGGGCCCATTACTGGAGCAATGAGGATCATTCGGGAACCGAACCTCTGCAGCACTTGCGGAATGACAGGAATTGGAGGAAACACGTACAGCAGCGGGAAGGACCACTCCACTACGAACGCGTCCCCTAAGGCTCCTCTTGGAGGAAATTCCTGCAAGCAGAATCTTTCGCACTTCCGGTTGGGACTGGTGGCGAAGAGATCCACTTATGGGGTCCCCCAAAGGGGCGAAGATCTCCAGGAAAATCTCCTGAGCCAGCCCCCACTCGTGAGAGACCGTGCTCTGGGTGCTCAGAGCGTCTGCCAGTGCGTTTTTGTCGCCGGCCAGATGAAATTGCCGAGATCGAAATTTCCTGCTGGATGGCCCAGAACCAGAGCTGCATCGCATCTCTGCACAGAGGGAGAGACCCTGCCCCCCCCTTTTTGTTGAGGTAGTGCATGGCCACTGTGTTGTCCGTCAGAATCAGGACATTCTTCCCCCGCACGGACGGCAGAAAAGCCTTCAGGGCTAGCCTGAGGGCCCTCAGCTCCAACAGATTGATATGGAGTCTGGACTCCGATGGGAGACCAACGACGCTGATGGTCAACTCGTCGGCATGAGCTCCCCATCCCGTGAGGGACGCGTCCGTCACGATAGTTCCCTCCGGCCAGGGTAACCAAAATGGAGCCCCCTTCATCAGATTGCCTTCGACAGCCCACCACAGAAGATCCTGGGTGACCGAGGGCGGCACCTGAATGGGGTCCGACATCCTGCCGGAGGACTGCGACGAGTGGACCTTGAGAGCCCATTGCAGAGATCTCATCCGCAACCTGGCCTCTGGCACCAGGAGAATGCAGGATGCCATGAGGCCGAGCAACCTCAAGAACTCAAACGCCGGGAGACTCTGGACATGCTGAAACTTGTGCACCATATGCAGAATGTGATGAGCCCTCACCTGGGGAGGGAAACACAGCCCCAGGGACGTGTCGAGCACTGCTCCGATGTACTGGAGCCGCTGGGTAGGTGTCAAGTGGGACTTCTTTAAGTTGAGGGAGAAGCCCAGCCTGTGAAGGGAGTGGCAGGTGACTGACAGATGATCCAGGACTTGCACGGGAGAGTACGCCCTGATCAATCAATCGTCCAGGTAGAGGTAGACATGAATCCCCCCTTTCCTGAGATACGCTGCCACCAACACCATGAGCTTGGTTAAGACCCTCGGGCGGAGGTCAATCCGAACGGCAGGACCCGAAACTGAAAATGCGAGCCGCCAACCGCAAACCTCAGGTACTTCTTGTGCTTGGGATGAATCGGCACATGAAAGTAAGCGTCCTTAAGGTCTAGAGACACCAACCAGTCCTGAAGTTGAAGGGCCTGGAGGACTTGAGAAAGAGTAACCATCTTGAACTTGTCCTTCCTGAGAAGCTTGCTCAAACCATGCAAGTCCATGATGGGTCTCAATCCCCAGTGTTTCTTCCGGATCAAAAAATATGGGGAATGCCATCCCTTGTTCCTCTCCGCTACAAGCACCAGCTCTATGGTGCCTTTCTCCAGCAGGGATTTGATTTCCTGCGCAAGGAGCGGATCCAGACGGAGATTCCCTGGTGGATTGTCGTGAGGCCTCTGCCGGAAAGGAAGACAGTAGCCGTGGGCTATGATCTCCAGAACCCACACATCTTTAGTAATGGCACTCCATTCTACAAGATGATGCGCCAGCCTTCCCCCAACCGGCGAACCATGGGACATGGCCTCATGACTGAGCTGAAGCGGCTGCGGCAGTGCCTGAGGGCAAAGAGGCAACTGCTCGAGCGGCCTTGGCACCTCGAGTACCCTGTTTTCCACCTCTGGTACTCCTATGTTATCCCCTTTGACTTGCAGCTCCCTTCGATCTACCAAAAGTAGAGTAGTATCGAAAGGAACCTCCCCTCCATTGCTGTCCCCTAGGACGAAAAGGCAGAGGTTGGCGGACTGCAGCCTCTCAAGGCTCTCGTCAGCCTTGCTGCCAAAAAGATGTTCACCATCAAAGGGCATGTTGAGAAGTTGGGCTTGTACATCAGGAGCAAACCCTGACTTCCGCAACCACGCAAATCTGTGCATCACGGTGCTTGCCGCCATGGACCGGCTGAGACAGTCTGCCACGTCCAGACCCGACTGAACGGATTCACACATGGCATCCTTGCCATCCTGTACAAGAGCAAGAAAGCCATCCCATTCCTCCCCTTCAGGAATATGTTCAGCCACTAATGAAACACAATTCCACAGAGTGTGAGTGAAACGTGCTAAGGCGCACACACAGAGTTGGCTGCTTTCAAAGCCATACCCCCTGAAGAAAAGACTTTCTTCATCCAACCGTCAAAACGTTTGCCGTCCCTATCAGGAGGGATGGTAGGGTACGACGCCTGTTTAGCTGGGGCTGTAGCCACCTGCACCACCAAACTCTGCAGAGTAGGGTGCATGGACAAGTAGCCGGGTCACCACTGGCTGGGTGGTACTTTTCCGGCAACGACTTACCCACTGCCAGGAGACTCTCCGGAGCAGTCCAAGCCGCCGCCACCCTTCTTTGCAAGGCCATATGGAATGGCAGTACCGGGTCAGTTGGTGGACCTTGGTCCAAGATATCGGTCAGGTCATCCTGCAGAAAATCTACTGGTGGCGCAGACCACCCCAAGTACTCAGTCACCCTCGACATGAGGCGCCTGTACGAAGAGTCAGCATGCGTACCAAGCTCAAGCCTGCCAAACTCAACCTCCGGGGAGGTATCAAGACCACTGGCATTGTGCAAAGACTGACGCAGGTCTTCCAACTGGCTATGACCAGATAACAGGTCGTCGGGAACCTCATCAGGTACCAAACCTTCCTCAGACCCTTCCTCCACCTCAGAAATATAATCCAGAGGCTGGAAGAAATCCCTGGAAGACGGCACAGAAAAAAGTTCAAATACAGGCCTTACTGACTTCTTCAGGGCCTTCCTCGGAGTTTCCACCGAAACACAGAGTACCTCCGGTAAAGCCTCCACAAAAGGCGTAGACTGATTCGGCGTGGACGTCGAGCGCTGCTCCGATGGCTTCGACACAGGCCTCGATGGCGGAGCCCCGAGCGTGTCCTTCGACAGCATCAGTGCCAATGGCGGCGATGACTTCCTCGGAGGCGGAGACTCGAGAGTCCCTCGACGGACATGATGCTGATGGCTTTGACGTCTTCTTAGAAGACCTCACAGGATCTACCGGTCTTGAGGGCGTCAAGGACCGGGACCTGAGGCCGGCATGGCTAGAGCGATCCACCTTGTCTGATGGGGACCTCGAAGGCTCCCGATGATCGCGCCGACCATCCAAGCCCGAAGGCGTGCGAGCGGTGCCTCTTGCACGTTCCCTGCCGGCTTATTTCGAAGGCACGGACGGAACGGAACCCTGCGACTGGAAAATGGCCATCATCTCCGTACGAAATGCATCCCATTCCGCAGGAGAAGAATGCTTGTTGGGACAAGCAACCTGCCGACGGGCGGAGTCCTCGGACGAGGACGGCGACCGGTGATGGCGCTTCTGCAAGTGCCTCGAAGAGGCAGAGGAATGGCGGGACCCACTTCGGGACCGAGACCCCCCCTGGACTTACGCTGACGACGTGGAGAGTCGCTTCTCGAATCGTCTGTCGAAAGCCCCGCAGATTTCGACTTTTGGGGCTTGGACACCCTACCGACAGAAAGCTGCTTCTTCCGCTCCTGCAAGGCCTTCGATGTCAACTACTGGCAATCGTCACAATCATCCGTGGCGTGGTCCTCACCGAGGCACCAGAGGCAGGCGTCGTGCGGGTCCGTCAACGACATCTTGGAACCGCAGTCCTGACACTTCTTGAAACCCAGCTGCGGGTTAGAAGAAGATGAAGACATGATATCTTCACAAACAAACAAGTTCGAAGAACCAATAGAAGTACTCAGAAGAACCGAGGTGCGCCGAGAACTCCGAAGTTTGCGAAAAAAACGGAACTGAGGCTACGGCGTTGTGCGTCCTACATATAACCTCCGGTGACGTCGGCTCGACGGAGGCCCTCGAGGACAGCGTATCTACGTCATTGACGCAGAAAATTTTCCAAAGCAGCACAGCTTTGGTGATTACCTGTCATAGATGTGGAATACGTCGGAGGAGCCAATCCCTTTGAAACAAATGTCTCGGGTGTCTACAATTCTTCTATGCTATCTTTCTGGCTAGAGAGGGGATGAAGTCAGTCTGTCTGAGAATGACAATGGCTCTAGAGGGGCAACACCAAAAGGCAACAGGGGAACTTTAGGCACTTTTGGTAGCAATATTTCAGTCAGGTGCACATCTTCCCTTCGACAGATCAAGAAGACAAACCTAAGCAGTCCAGAGTCCTAGCAATATTTCAAAATGCACCAAAATGGAGGCCAAGGGTACAGATGGCAGGTGTGCCAAACTCAGCGTCGGATGATGTATCCCGACCACAGGCATCTGTAACCTTTCAATAAGGTAATTAAGAGAAAGGTCCATCTGACCCTCAGGAGCCATCAGAGGAGGCGCCACATTTCTTGTAACCACAAAGAGACTACAAGGCAAATTGCACTGACTCAATCCTTCTTCAGCTTTCATCAAAAATCATTTGAAAGCATGAAATAGATGTGTGTCTGTCAGAAGGTAAGAAGCATGAGATCTCCATGTCACAAGCTGGCTTAATTCGTACAGCCTGCACTAATGTGGTGGGTTTGGAGTGAGGTTGGAAGGACGCTGCACTCGAGCCACTGGCACTCCTGATGCCATGCCGGCTCTTGTCGCCATACCCGAGACCAAGCCCTTTGGCTTGCAGTGGCGAGACATTGTGGGGCCAGTGGCGGCATTAGGTGCAGCAGCAAGCTTAGAAGTTTGATTCAGGGCATGAGGGGGTTGGGAGGTAACTGCTTGTAAACCTTCATAATGGCCACCCTGAAAGCATCCCACTCCTCCGGAGTTGAGGAAGAAGTAACGAAGGGAGGCTTTAAACCTGCTTCAATCAGTTGGGCGGTGGGGGAGTAGGGGAATAGACTGACTCTCGGGACCTCTGTGGCCTCCTCATTCATAAAGAGTGCACTCCAAAAGAAGCAATCTCACTGCGGGAGAAAAGGTGGCACTGCCTTTTCTTCTTTTCACTCTTCTCCTCCGACCTGGAAGAGCCCTCGGGAGAAACCAGTTTGGGAGCCAAGGCCTTCTCATGAGTAGATTTCTTCCAAATGTTCTCTGGAACCATTTTACTCCTGTCCAGGAAAACCTCAACAATATGATTCATCACTGCCTTTGGGTGCATGGAACGACAACCCATATTCCTCCTGTCATGGTACTGGGTGCTAGACACAAGAGAGGTGAGGGTAGGAAGGTGATATTTGTTGGTTTCCTTCCTTACAGAGCTTAAAGGTACAATGTGGAGGGGGTGGTGGAGGTGGGGGTAGCATTTCTTTTAAAAACAAAAATCTGAACTATTCACCCCCCCCCCACCCCAAAAAGTATCTCAGTTACACACATATGTCCTACATAAATGGCGGCTAGAGGCCATGATGTAATCTGATAGAACCAATTAGCAGCTGTTGGAAAAATGTCACAGTCCCCTTGGCATCCAAGATGCATTTCACAGATGAGGAATTTGTGGGAGGAATAGATCCATTAGAAAACCAGCACTGTCAAAGCCAACAGTTTTGGCTTCTGTATAGGAAGGGTCTGCTTTTTCTAGCAACTCTCATAATGGTACTCTACATGTAGCCAAAACTGTTGGCTTTGCAAAATGTTGTTTTCAATAGCAGTCAAGTGCAAGGAACAGATGCAAGGGTGGGCGCACTGCACATAAATCAAATGGCTGAAGGAACACTTGGTTTAGGCAGTTTTATTACATCAGGAGCTGGTTTATGGCTGCAATAAAGCCATTAGGTTCCTGTGGGTAGTAGCATTGATCGAAAATAATAATTTTTCTGATGGCCGTTCAGAAAGCACAGAGTGAGACTCAACTAGATCCCAGGGGGATGTGCTTTGGGCAGGGAGGGGAAGGTAGTGCATCAGAATTGCCACGGCCGGAGTGGTTCCCTGGCGGGTAAATGACCAAACATCCACAAGCTGTGCGTCCCTCCTCACATCTGATCTCTCTGCTAGGTTCAGTTCCCAAGACAGCAGTTTCAGCTTATTTTATTTTATTTATTCATTTGTAAAGCGCACAAAGCTGAGAGGCAATTAGGCACCGATTACTGCTTAAGAATATGGTTACAGATTTGAAGTCTGAGAAGTCAGGCATTACGTTACAAGTTACACAATACTTTATACAATACATTGCATATTAACATTAAACAGTATATTTACTTTGAATTCAACAGCAGAAATTGCACAGTTTTTACATATTTATATATTATTGCAGATCCTCGTCATAATTTGTACTACATTGATGGGCTAAGAACCTATTGCATGAGGTCAGCAGGGTTTTAAGGTGTTTTCTGAATGACCAGAATGAGGTATCATTTCTCAGTTGGTGTGGGAAGGCATTCCACAATTTTGGAGCTATAACCGGGAAACTTGCGCCTCCTGCTTTCTGTCTTCTATAACTAGGGGTGGAGAGCAGGTTAGTATAAGCAGAGCGGGTTGGTCTGTTAGTGTTGACTTTGCAAATGTGGTTGCTAAGGTATTTAGGAGCCTTGTTAGCAATACACTTGTGCGTCATCTTCAAAAATTTTAATTTTAATTTTGTCTTGGACAGGAAGCCTGTGATTGTTCCTTCTAGTAGGTGAGATGTGATTGTGATTTGGGATATTTAATGCTACTCTTATGGCGTTGTTTTGTACTGTTTGTAATTTTTTTATGTTTCTAATGCTGGTTCCAGCAAAGAGAGAATTATAGTAGTCAATCCTAGAGAGTATCAATGCCCTCGCCAAGGTGATAGTATTTTCCGTGGAGAGAAAAGGGCGACTGGCTCTTTTCAGTTTAGCCGTGTAGACGGCTAAGGAGACAACCGCATTGACCTCTCTATTTAGTATGAGTGAGGAATCAATATAGACCCCTATAGTTTTTATTTTGTTAGTCACTGCGATGGTGTTGCCATCAATGATGAAGGAATTGTAGCACTGTGGAAGGTTACTGAGTTTTTTTTTTCGATGAGGATAAGCTCAGCCTTATTGACAGTACTGTAAAGAGTAGATACAAACCCCAATTTAGATGGACAACTTTGCATATATATATGTTTTTGGAGGGTAAAGCTGCTAAAACTGCATAACAGACGGTCAATATGTTAAGGGTCAATTACGTAGACTAATATAAAAACATCTGTTGATGTTTGGTATTGAGTACATAATGGCTCACCAACTAAGTGATTTCTCAACATTTATATTGAGAATACATTATATGCTAATGTACACAGAAAACATCTCACAAAGAACAATTGATCAGTTTTACTAACAATTAATATTTGTTGAATAACCTTCAGACCAAGCCTACAAGCACACGTTTCACACTGTCCACGCTTCCTCAGGGAAGAAATGTATTCAATTGTGAGAAATATACATAAGTATAACATCATGTTACTAATGACCAAGCAAGTTTGTAACATTCATGTGCTAATCTGTTAGGCAAGATTGTATGCAGTACCCTTGGGGTGCACAACAACCCTGACCTCCTGGCAATAGAAAGCCAACCTTTGGTATAAGTCTGTACTACACAGGTTGGTAGTGTGGACGAGTAGCCAGGTTTATCTCAAGAGGGGTCAATGTGAGCTGTAGATGAGTTACACAGTGACAAGCATTCAAGCAAACACTTACACACAGGGTTGCTTGGTAAAACAATTATTAATTTACCAGTCAGTTACTATAAGCCTTCTTCAGAAGGGGGCACTGTAAAACACCATACAAATACACTTCAAAACTATACACTCTCTTAAGTTCAGAATCAGTAAATACCCCTTTTGGATGGCATAAAGCAGAGACCTTTAGAGACAATGGAGAGCCAATTCCAACAGCTAAATAGCAGTCTATTTGAACAATGCAAATTAAAATTGCAGGTCGCATACGACTCAATTTAGAGTCAATAGCAGACAAAGAGGACCAACTCCTACTTTATTCAGGAAAAGTTCCCTTCCAATACACTCAAAATCATTGGACTAGGTAATTATTTTCCCGAGTCCAGTTTGATATAAAATAAGATTATATGAATTATTGAAGCAATTATAGCTTACTTTCATTGTTTTTTAATACCAATAGATAGAGTCGGAACATGAACATTCTGAAGTTTTATACTACAAACAAGAACGACTGATATTAACTATTGTTTTTGCAACAGTCTCTGTCTTTACTGTACTATTAGATAATACAGTGACATACCTCCTGAAGAAAGTTCTATAATAACTGTATGAGAACTGAAACATGTCAAGTTCCCCTTTCTAGATAAGAAATAACTAGATAGAAGAATAATATACCCATAGATTCGGAGTTTTGATTGCTGTAAGACGGCTAATACCCCTACAGCACTCAAACAACTTTTCGAACGACAAGTAGATGCACGTTACCCAACTCTATTTAGGCCCATATGTCACGACTATATTGTCAGGTTTCTAGACAGTCTTTTAGTCTTTATTACTACTAGCGATAGTGATTGTACTTTCGTTTTTTATCCAATTAAATGTGTTTTTGTATAATTATTGTTATTAATAAATTTCTGAATGTGTAATTATGACAGTATTGATCTAATTAGTGCTTTACTGTAAGTTGTTGGAATTGGCTAACTACCTCAGTTGTCTCTAAAGTTTACTCACTCGATAAAAGGTAGAGCTACTAAAGTAGTACCATTGGGATTCCCCCATTTTGTAAATTGATACAGCAGAGACCTACACCCACAGGCGACTTCAGTAGCTAGGGTGCTGTTGACATTAATGTATTACTGTTGGCATTCAGATTTGTTAAGAGCAGTTCAAAGGAAAAGATTATTAGAGCAAACAAGATATCACAAATATTTCTCAAGCAGGCAAATACTTTCAGGTCTCCCAATAAGAGTCATTCAGTGAAACAAGCTAAGCCAAAGTCAATAGGCAGAAGTCTATATGAGCTGAAGCACTTCCTTGCAGGTAAGTAGAAAAGTCTTCGCCCAATGTTTTAGAAGTCTTTGAAGAAAAAGGATGAATCAAGGTAGTGCCACAAGCTGATTAGACTTGTGAGGAGTAGAACATGCAAGCAACTCTACAGCAAGAGGTAAGTTCTCTTGGACTTTGTACAGTATCTTTGAAATGAAGAAAAGATGCAGCAGATGACTCCTGTTCCTGTGCAGCTCTGCAGATCTCCCTGTTCCTGGGCCTCAGTCGTGGGGACAAGAGGGAGGATGTCTGGGGACTCCTGCACTGCACTGTGACGGTCAAAACGTGCAACCGGCAAACTTCACTTTCAGTGGCTGTTCGGTGTTTCAGCTCCTTTCGTCTACTGCAAATAGCTGCAATGCGGTTCCTGGCTGTAGAGATGGACTTTCCTTGCTTCTGGGGTCCTGCACTCTGTTTAGGGGGGCCCAGGCTCGGTCAGTCATGCTTCCTGGAAGTCCAGAGGATCTTCCTGGAGCTTTTGGCCAATGTAAAAGCAACGCACACAAACTGGTGTTCCTCTCCCTGGCTCTATGGTTTCCAGCAGCAACTCTGTGGAAATTCAGAGAAGGATGTACAGGTGGCTTACTTTGGAGTTGATTGGTCCCACCAACTCAAGGGAAGAAGTCGTCCTTGCAGGGGCTTCTCTGTCGATGCAAACTTGGCGTTTCAGCACAGCAGCAGTGCTTCACCGGGGAAACCAACGGTCCAGGAGTTGCAACAGGCCTCCTCTTCAAGTTCTTCTTCGGTTCCTTCCCCCAGTGGTCGACTCTGCATTCCAAGCCAAAAGACTCACCTTTTATTCAGTTCTCTCCCTTTCATTCCAGCCAAGCTGTCAGGGACCCGGCAGGGTGGCTGTCCTTGCGGGACAGTCAGCCGGCCAATCATCACAGAGTGCATTTGGGTCTCCTAGGAGGCTAAGCACAGCGAGTTTCGGGCACCTTCCTCACTTCCTGCCTACCCCAGACACCCTGGAGCCAGAGGCAGGCTTCACTCGTGAATCCCGCCAAAGACAAAACTAACAAAGGGACCAAACCTGGTTTGGCACGCAGAGTAAATCTCAGGAAGGACCTTTCCACAAAGAAATGATGAAAAAAGAAGACCGAGCCATTTTGACAAAGATGGCACCCTTGGGTGCTTTACTGCAGCTGCGAAAGCAGCCCGCGGTAAATGCAC
This sequence comes from Ambystoma mexicanum, assembly GCF_040938575.1. Classification (NCBI taxonomy): domain Eukaryota; kingdom Metazoa; phylum Chordata; class Amphibia; order Caudata; family Ambystomatidae; genus Ambystoma; species Ambystoma mexicanum. The sequence continues at coordinate 822,660,912 of NC_090939.1, forward strand.
ACCACAGTAGTTAAAACAAACCCAATGCCATCAGCCATTCCGTGAGGAAAGGGTAACATAAAAATGTTACATGAGAAGCTAGACAAAAGGGGATACTAGGTAACCCCTCCAGCACCCTATTGTAAGATCGTGTGTTTGGGTCAAGAAAGTTACAAATATAAGTAAAGTCATTTTCACTTTACTGCTCTGGGAAACAGTAGTTTATCCGAGAGAAGATATTTCAACCTGGGGAAATCTGAAAGACTTCCCTGTGCCACTGCACTGAAGGTGCTGTGTGACGCAATGTAAAAGATGATGCCTATGGAGATTGTCAGGCTCCAAAACCAAAAAGAAACACAAAGCTCATAAATCATATTAAAATACGAGAGTGGGAAAAAGGGTCTCACTCTCTCCAGGTAAATAAAAAAAGAACGTCCTCAAAATCCAGCAAAGTTGCTGGGGTCTCTAAGGTAGAGGGAATTGGCACATTTCTGAGAATTCTCCCTAACAATCTTTGAAAAAAATACTAAAAACAAATGCTTCAGAAAGGGCTTTAGACAAGAGAGAAACACAAAAGAAATAAGCTACCCACCCCACATACTATTAAAGAACAATCCCAATTAAATCTGAAATAAATACTAATACTTGTATATATTCCGTAATATTTTTGTGAAGTTCTCCAACTGCTTAAAACAATAGTAATTGTATAAGTGTTAAATGTGATGTAGTATTATCCAAATGTAAAAGTTAATTTGATGTGAATGTATGTGCCATATAGAGCCAAGAAAATCTGCCTATAGACAGCATAAGCATCTTGAGTCAGAAATATTTGAATCATATATAATAACTATCATATGTGGCAAATATATTGAATGTCTATTCTTCATATTCAATGACTCACTTCATCACTGAATGAAGCCACCGTAAACATGTAAAGATAACATCCATGCTAGGTCAATTGTTGGCATCTCTAATGCCCATTCACTAGCATCTATAATTCTTCAAAAATATTTAGCAACTCTCCATCTGCAACTACCAAAGGATTTAGTTTAGCTATTACACGGTCACTAGGTCAACTCGCATAAACGCTTGGGGGTGAAAGCCTTTTAAATTCTGTGATCCACTGTTTGGTATAAACTAATTGTTTTGAAAAATGGAAATTGCACCTTAAAGCGAGATAATCTTTTCTGTACACATCTTGAGAAATCACTTAGTTGGTCAGTTTATATTTACTCAAGCACATGGCCTTCTGAATTCCAGAACGTTTTTCTATCTCTAACAAACAAAGACTTAACAACAGCAGAAAGCAAATAGAAACAAACTTTTCTTCTGAACTATACAAATTAATAGAGCACATGAAACTAACCTCATTACAACAGTGCCGGTCCGGAAACAACGGTGCTGGTGAGCTAACCAGCACTGTTTCCGGAAAGGCACACTACAACTCTGCAGGCCGGTGCCGTCCCGCAGGTCAGGTCAGAACTGCCGGGCCGGACTGCACCCACCTGCAGAGTTTTCACAGAATCACAGGCACCATTAAGAACGGTGCCGGTGCTTCCGTGGTCCCCATTCCCATAGAGTAGGACTCTATAGCAATGGGAATTTACAAACATATCAGCACCTGACTTCCTGGCCGCTGGGGATGTAATCCCCTGGTGTTACTGGGAAGTCAGGCGCCGGTAAGCAATGCTCATAGCCTGCTACAACCCCTACCAGATTGCCTTGAATATAGTAGTACCCCGATAAGAATATAAGAGCAGGCTTTGCAAGAGTCAGGTCATTGTAGATTATGCTACACAATATGCAGAGACAATCCTCTAAATAACACTAACTACTGGGAACAACCTAGAGATATTTTACCCTATTTTTCATTAATCGAATTTCCTACCATGGAGAAGAGAAATCTACTGTAGATTCAGACCTTAAGCACAATATTCCGTCCTTCGTCAGATGGCCTGGGTCAGATGTTTAATAGGACCCTAAAACTCCTCTTGAGAAAAGTTAGCCAAAGACAGAAGAAATTGGGATGTGCGAAGAGCGGGGGTCTTAATTATAGTGCAGCTCTGTTTGAATTGATGTATGGGAGGAACCCCTGCAATGTACCACACTAGATTAAGGAAGAATGGAAGGCAATTTGGGCTCCAATCTGGCAGCATCTGTACATGAGAATCAGGAGGGAATGAGCATGGTCGGAATCCTGATAAGATAAACCCTAGAGAAAGCCTAAGCCAAACAGAAACAGCACTCCGACAGGAATAGAAGTCTTCAGACATTTAAAGCAGGAGATAAATTACACATTAGTGGGAAACTAACAGTTACTTGAACCTTCTTAGATGATAGAGGTTTTGGAGAAAATAAAATAGATACAGGATGCATAACTGGCAAAGCGCTAGTGATCTCAAGGAGAAGAACCATTCTCTATCACCTTTATCTTCAATCAAGAAGAGAACCAAGAAGGTCTGTGTTCGCCTCTGGGGGTAGGTACATAGATTCCTAATAACTTGACAGATAAGAGGAGAGATTTAATCAGGCTTCTAAAGGGCTTTCAGGCGTTCTTTTCTGAACAATTTGGCACAGTAAATGTCATCAGCTACGGCATTAGAACTCACTCTGGGAAAGTCATATGTTAGAAGCCTTATGGCCTACCAGAACACTGTTGAGCAGTTTTCCAAGAGTAGGTCCAAATGATGTTGAAGCTGGGAGTGACAGAAAAGTAATTGAGTGATTTGGCACCTCCCTCCCTCCTTTTCTACCTTTTTCGAACAAACAGATGTTTCTTGGTGATTCTGCACTAACTTTTGCAAAGTGAATCCCTCTTAGAGTTTTGTGCCCACCCGAAGACCAGGATTGGGGAGTTGCTCCAACGATTGGCTCCACCTAAGTGTATCCTCACATTAGATTTGACCAAGTGACACTGGCAGGTACTTCTCTATCCTACAGTGGAATAAAACGTTTGCTTTTCCACGTGCATGGGGCACCTACAACATGCCAGAGTTTAATGCACAGCCTTTAAACAATGCAGCCCCACCTGAGAAAAAGATCACAGGATTTTAGGCCTAATTAGCGATTACAGAAAAATCATCCTGCAATTTCATCTAGGCTTGTCAACTCAGACATGTTGAATGTTGCTACATGCCAAGCTCTCTGAAACGGCAGGAACCAGCAGGTAAAGCAATCAAAGAACTAAATGCTGCATTTGTCATCCTTCAGTATTGTTTTTAACATCAAGCATTTTTGTTACAAACTGATGCATCAAAAGTGTAACTAGCGCAGGTCTAATATGGCGATAAGAAGCCCATTTAATTTATAAGCCTTAAATGATTCATTTCAGAGACACGCTTTTACTACGAAAAAAGGCATGTTTACCTATTTACCTATGAAAGGGAGGAGACCGGTCTACAGAAGAAGTTAAGGTGAAGAACAAATTACTCACCTTTGGTAATGTTCTTTCTGATGGATATTCCTCCCTCAGATTGTATTTCTTGAATGTAATCTGCAGCCACAGCACAACTTCAGAAATGTTTTGGCCACTAGGGGCTGCTGTCTAGCATCGGCGTAGAGCGCCCTCGACATCAGGTCTGACGTGATAACAATATAAATAGGCAGCAACATGCACCAGGGCATGGCAACCGCTACCTGGCCCTGGGGACAGCTATATGAGGGAGGATCACATGGGAGGAGGCAGCCCCCCGGGGAAATGTCATTGCTCCATTGGGTGAGACACGGTATCCCCCCATTTTCTCTTGAAAATAATCTCCCCATATCTAAAACTCTCATTGCATATTATCATGCATCTATTCCTTTTCCTACGACAAACTGGGAAAGCCCTTTTATAAAATCTAGAAACCAACTTTGCCAACCTGATGGAATCACCTTTGACATCTCCACTTATCAAAATCTTTTTATGTTTATTCAAAGTCCATAAATCATTTGCCACTCATGGACTACGGTTCCCAGGATCCTCAAAATACTGGGACAAAGACGAGAGAATGGAGCAAAAGAGATCACAAGCTCAATGAACGTTCACATGTTTCCCGGCACACACCTGTGCTCAAGAAATTTAAGCTGCCCAAACCATGAGACTGGAACAACAAAAATGAACCGGGGCGAAATGAGATCAGAACATCTGTACACATTTAAACAATACCAGGTCTTGTCAAAAAATATATATATTTATTTATAAACAATTTACACAAATATTTATTGTTCTCAACATCCCCATTTAAACATCACCATTCATTCACACTCTCACTATACATGTCAATATTCCACACTTGTGGTGCTCAGACCACCTAGAACCAATATATTAACATAAATTTCAACACCTCTTGGTGATTACAGTAAGTGTTAATACAAAAACAAATAGCATCCTGCTTATTTGCTGTAACTCAACATATGTTCCGCTCGTCACAATAGGTCCCTAATTTAAGCCGGTAGATATAAGCGACCTTCTTCAGGAGACGGATGGTTCTGTTGCAACCACTCCGAAATGTCAAAAGGTGGAGGATGTCATCAAACCTCAATCTACAAACAAACAATATACATAACATCGGAATTCCGATCTCTTATTTGTTTAGACACAGATATATCTTGTGTGTATATCTCAGTTTATGTGTATACAGAGTGGCACTCACCTCCACGGGAAATAATGGAGACGCTTGTCAACGATGGACTAAATACTGCAGTGGTGCTAGATAACTCTGCGCCTATACTGCAACATAAGAGGAGGACAAAGCACCTTAGTAAGCCTGCCCTATAAACAATACACCATTGTATAAATGGTCTGGACACACTGTCTTACCTGATCAAAGAATCAGGTATGGGGGTGTCTCGCGTCTTTAGTCAATAAATCCAAAGAGGAAAAATCCCTGTTCTCGACTGAAATGCAACACAGAGACTCAATACTCAAATATTTTCATCTTGACCACACTGGAGGTAATCAAAACCTCCTATCAATTCGCCTCACCTCATGTGGCCGAGTCCAGAAATGTTGTAATCTGGTACCCCAGTTTTTTCTCACTGCGCAGTGATTCCAGTTCAATGTTCCTGAAGGGATACATGGAACAAAACGTCATGCTCATATATGTAACTAGCTCAAAGCATTATCAAGGTTTTTTTAATGCTGTTGTCTCACTCCCCTGCCCCTCCCCACAGAGTTTTGTGGAGGAAACAGATTAAAATTCCCTTTATGAACCTTTGTTCAGTCATGCTGGAGTTCTATAAGAACCCCCCTCTCATATTAGGCTTTTCTGACCCTAAAAATAATAATGGGTCAGTGTGCACAGTGACTGCCAAACAGCTTCTAATGCTTATGGAAAAACACACAACTGCTGCCTTAACTGGGCTCCATGGCTGTTCAAACGCCTCTATACGAGTGAAAAGGGGAAAAAACAGACAAATCCAGCATCTGTTTACATGTGCTATGCATCCTGATTGTCAGCAGAAATGGAATTGAAAGGGTTGAGTTTACCCTCGCACTCTCTCTCTCTTCAAAACTGCAAACAAACTTTGTGGATTTAAACACTCAAACCCACACACACATTTTACTTACCATGGGTTCCTTCTCTCTTGTCCTGCACACACTCCAAATTTCGTGCTGTTTCCTGCGTTTCGTGCGTGGCTTCCTTAAATATGCCATCAAAATGGTGAAAGGAATCTTGAGCCCCAATTCCCAGAGGCTTCTGGGCAATGTAGTCCCTCCGTAAGCAAAACATTTTTTTCTTTTTTCTTTTTCATGAACCAAATAGTGTTTGTTTGATAAACCTGGCGGAACAATGCAGCATGAAGGATGAATTACCTCACCCTATTTCGTGCATAGACCAATGGGTGCTTATGCTGCATGATTGTTACTGTTGGTGTATGCGGCTCATTCCAACATCCGAGGTGATCCTTGGGTATAGCTTGCTATTCTGGGTCATGGCCACTCACCTTCAGTTCATCCTGGATTATGGTGTGATCTTTCATGACTTACTAATGGACACAAACGCCCTTCCCCCTCACGGTGGCAGGAGGCGCCTTCGCCACAACCAATATTGTCAAAATCAAATATGGGTAAACCAGAGTCCAAATGAATGTGCTGACATGCCATGCCCTTCATATATATTTATCAGATAGCATATATATCAGAGGTTCACCATGTAACTGATATAGAACCGTGCTCAACCAATGAGAGCAGAGACCATGTCTCTTATCCAGTTACCAGTTTGTTCCACTCTATGGAAATATTCAAACCATTTTTAACTGAGTCCAAAGAGTGAATCCATCTTTGTTCTAGTGTGTGAAACATAGTGGACATGTCGCCTCCTCTCATGGGGGTCTTGATGGTTTGAAGTACAAACCACCTAATATCCTTGTCAGTGTGCCCCAATTTAGAGAAATGTTCAACTAAAGGTTTGTCTTGCACATTGTTCCTTATGCACGAACGATGTTCCGATATTCTCTGGCGTACCTCTCTCATAGTTTTTCCTACATATACAAGATCACATGGACATTGGATAATGTATATGACGTTTTTGCTCAAGCAATTGGTGTGATTTTTAAAAAACCACTCCTTCTTGTTGCCATATTCAAATGATTTTTTCGTAGAAGTAAATTGGCACGCCACACAATTGCTTATCAAGCAATTTGATCAAGAGGAGTGTCAATAAGAATTGGCATCTGGTGAAATGCCCAGGAGGTCTGACATAGAAACCAATGTTTGCGTTTAAAAGCAACATGAATCTCAGACAAAAACTGGTCCACACATATAAAGAAGAAGATAACAAAACAGTGATGAACCAATGGGGTTTGAAACCCATCACGGGACATCACAAATGTGGCCATTGTGTGGCGTGCCAATTTACTTCTACGAAAAAATCATTTGAATATGGCAACAAGAAGGAGTGGTTTTTTAAAAATCACACCAATTGCTTGAGCAAAAACGTCATATACATTATCCAATGTCCATGTGATCTTGTATATGTAGGAAAAACTAAGAGAGGTACGCCAGAGTATATCGCAACATCGTTCGTGCATAAGGAACAATGTGCAAGACAAACCTTTAGTTGAACATTTCTCTAAATTGGGGCACACTGACAAGGATATTAGGTGGTTTGTACTTCAAACCATCAAGACCCCCATGAGAGGAGGCGACATGTCCACTATGTTACACAGACTAGAACAAAGATGGATTCACTCTTTGGACTCAGTTAAAAATGGTTTGAATATTTCCATAGAGTGGAACAAACTGGTAACTGGATAAGAGACATGGTCTCTGCTCCCATTGGTTGAGCACGGTTCTATATCAGTTATATGGTGAACCTCTGATATATATGCCATCTGATAAATATATATGAAGGGCATGGCATGTCAGTACATTCATTTGGACTCTGGTTTACCCATATTTGATTTTGACAATATTGGTTGTGGCGAAGGCGCCTCCTGCCACCTTGATGGGGAAGGGCGTTTGTGTCCATTAGTAAGTCATGAAAGATCACACCATAATTCAGGATGAACTGAAGGTGAGTGGCCATGACCCAGAATAGCAAGCTATACCCAAGGATCACCTCGGATGTTGGAATGAGCCGCATACACCAACAGTAACAATCATGCAGCATAAGCACCCATTGGTCTATGCACGAAATAGGGTGAGGCAATGCATCTTTTTAACATCCCTCATGCTGCACTGGTATTTTTACACAATCTAAAATGTATTTTTACACAATCCAAAATGTGTGTACATGTAAAAAAAACTTTTGTCCATGAAGGGACTACAATGCCCATAAGTCACTGGAAGCCGGGGGTTAACAGTTCTGTTCACCAACAGAAACAATCATGGTATAGCAGCGTTTATTGTTTCATGCACGTAATAGGGTGAGGTAATTCATCCTTCACTCTGCATGGTTTCGCCAGTTTGATCAAATAAACACTATTGGGTTCACGAAAAAGGAAAAAGAAAAAAGCACCCATTGGTCTATGCACGAAATAGGGGGAGGTAATGCATCTTTTTAACATCCCTCATGCTGCACTGGTATTTTTACACAATCTAAAATGTTTGTTCATGTAAAAAACTTTTGTCCATGAAGGGACTACAATGCCCATAAGTCACTGGGAGCCGGGGCTTAACAGTTCTGTTCACCAACAGAAACAATCATGGTATAGCAGCGTTTATTGTTTCATGCACGCAATAGGGTGAGGTAATTCATCCTTCATGCTGCATTGTTCCTCAAGGTTTATCAAACAAACACTATTTGGTTCATGAAAAAGGAAAAAGAAAAAAAGAAAAAAATGTTTTGCTTACGGAGGGACTACATTGCCCAGAAGCCCCTGGGAATTGGGGCTCAAGAGTCCTTTCATCATGTTGATGGCATATTTAAGGAAGCCACGCCCAGGAAACAGCACGAAATTTGGAGTGTGTGCAGGACAAGAGAGAAGGAACCCATGGTAAGTAAAATGTGTGTGTGGGCTTGAGTGTTTAAATCCACAAAGTTTGTTTGCAGTTTTGAAGAGAGGGAGAGTGCGAGGGTAAACTCAACCCTTTCAATTCCATTTCTGCTGACAATCAGCATGCATAGCACATGTAAACAGATGCTGGATGCGTCTGTTTTTTCCCCTTTTCACTCGTATAGAGGCGTTTGAACAGCCATGGAGCCCAGTTAAGGCAGCAGTTGTGTGTTTTTCCATAAGCATTAGAAGCTGTTTGGCAGTCACTGTGCACGCTGACCCATTATTATTTATAGGGTCAGAAAAGCCTAATATGAGCGTGGGGTTGTTATAGAACTCCAGCATGATTGAACAAAGGTTCATAAAGGGAATTTTAATCTATTTCCTCCACAAAACTCTATGTGGGGAGGGGCAGGGGAGTGAGGCAACAGCATTAAAAAAAACCTTGATAATGCTTTGAGCTAGTTACATATATGAGCATGACGTTTTGTTCCATGTATCCCTTCAGGAACATTGAACTGGAATCACCGTGCAGTGAGAAAAAACTGGGGTACCAGATTAGAACATTTCTGGACTCGGCCACATGAGGTGAGGCGAATTGATAGGAGGTTTTGATTACCTCCAGTGTGGTCAAGATGAAAATATTTGAGTATTGAGTCTCTGTGTTGCATTTCAGGCGAGAACAGGGATGTTTTCCTCTTTGGATTTATTGACTAAAAACGCAAGACACCCCCATACCTGAATCTTTGATCAGGTAAGACAGTGTGTCCAGACCATTTATACAATGGTGTATTGTTTATAGGGCAGGCTTACTAAGGTGCTTTGTCCTCCTCTTACGCTGCAGTATAGGCGCAGAGTTATCTAGCACCACTGCAGGATTTAGTCCATCGTTGACACACGTCTCCATTATTTCCCGTGGAGGTGAGTGCCAATCTGTATACACATAAACTGAGATATACACACAAGATATATCTGTGTCTAAACAAATAAGAGATCGGAATTCTGATGTCATGAATATTGTTTGTTTGTAGATTGAGGTTTGACGACATCCTCCACCTTTTGACATTTCGGAGTGGTTGCAACGGAACCATCCGTCTCCTGAAGAAGGTAGCTTATATTTACCGGCTTAAATTAGGGGCCTATTGTGACGACCTAAACATATGTTGAGTTACAGCAAATAAGCAGGATGCTATTTGTTTTTGTATTAACACTTACTGTTATCACCAAGAGGTGTTGAAATTCATGTTAATATATTGGTTCTAGGTGGTCTGAGTACCACAAGTGTGGAATATTGACATGTATAGTGAGAGTGTGAATGAATGATGGAATGAATGGTGGTGTTTAAATGGGGATGTTGAGAACAATAAATATTTGTATAAATAAATATATATATTTTTTGACAAGACCTGGTATTGTTTAAATGTGTACAGATGTTCTGATCTCATTTCGCCCAGGTTCATTTTTGTTGTTCCATTATATTTAGACTGAAGAACCTGTGGCAGTAAGGCAATCGCTATTTTGAAACAAACCATGAGACTGACAGCTGCTGTGGGAACTGGCAAGCGAGACCTGAACCTTGCTGTGAAGAGTTGGGAACCGAAAAGCCGGGGACGGCGTGGATAAACCGAGTGGCTCACAGACACAGAAAGAAGCTTCAGAAGGAAGAACCACTACGGGAACACCAGGAGCCGGTGAGGGACTCCTGGGTGTTCGCAGAGAAAATCAGCGCTCCGCCTACTGAAGCAGAGTGGAAAGCAGGCATGTCCAGCCGTGCTGCAGAGAACTGGTAAAAGAAGAGAAGGAGGGTCGAGGAGAAATCAAGCTGGAGTCCTTCGTTTACAGAGCGCAAAGGAGTGAATCAATGCCAGCGAAGATCAGTGAGTCGACTCAGAAGTCGTGGGGACCCCCGGGCGTATTGGCAAGCACAGCGATTACAAATATTTGAAAAGCCACTTGCAGAAACACAGTTTGGACATATTGACAAGGGGGCATTTAAATTGCTACTAAATTTCTAATGTGTGGATGTGCGAAGTACAAATATCTGATGAACAGTGAAAAGATAACCTATCACAGGGATACATTATCCAACCTTATATATAAGGACTTGTGGGAGCAAGCAAAATCTCTAAGTGTGTGAAAACAGACATCCTGACAGGAGAGTAAACTAGGCAATTGGAAAAGACTATGTTAAATAAGAAAGAAGAAACCACCTCATCTGAAATTGTGAAACTAAACGGTTTTTGGCGCAAGTGTGGTAGAAGGTCTAAAGAAGGCCCAAGGAACTATATTTAATATATATAAAATGCTTAGGCATGTTTCCGTACTCAGCTGATTAGGATGCCCTCTGCTGTCGAAATGGCAAAGTGCACCCACTTCAACACTGCTGTCAAAATGAAAAGTGCACCCACTTCAACAACAGCTATCATTTCAACAAACAGAATGAGCATAGTTCTACGTGGTCACCTTCACCTTCCACTATCGCAAACATTCTGAATAATTTCAAGTTACTTCTTTCTACCCCCACTTCTCTGCACATAGGGTATGGTGGGTGCTTCCAGTGTCAATGAACAGTTAATTACTAACTCAACGTTTCAGTCTCTAAAGAGCTAAACGCTTTTGAATGAATGCCTCCTCACGAGCTAAAACTGAAAGTAGGTGCTGTAATTATGCTATTACACAATCTTATACCATCACAGAGACTCTGCAATAGAACAAGACCACTAGCCAGACTACTACCTTAAGAGTGCGCTCCAGTTAACTGCTCACATCTTTACTGACTGGTAAACACAGTGCCCAGTATCGGCGGCAGAAGCAGTGTGGCGTTCACATAGATGTATGCCGACATCGGATCACCGCCTGCAAATGGTCCATACTGTATTCAACTACATGGCCACATTCACCATTTGGACTCGCCGCTATATTCAAATGAGAAAGATAAGGCAGTGTATGGACAACTTCATATTGTCGATTCTGCTGAAGCAACAAGGTGCGATCATATTTAATTAATGACCTTTAAGATACGCTAAAACCGGGAAAAGCGATTTATAAAACTCGAGAAGAAAAGGAGCATAGCGGAAAGGAGTTAGCCTCTCAAACATGAACCCTTTATCCTTGAGACCCCCCCAAAGAATTATTGTGTTGAAAAAACCCAAAGGAGCAATGCAGAATCCAGGGGAAGAGAACCAAGAACCTTCTGCTCTGAAGTACTTTTTTTGTTTGTATCATTTATTCTTTATGAACACTTTTTCCGAACCTTCCAAGGCTAGAGAAATTTCCCATGGTCAGAATAAAATGTTGAGACACAGGACAGTTTTGTTTTGACAACCTGACACAGACCGGTCCTTAGTTTTTGGTTTAAATAGGAAAACTCCTCTTAGAGCAGGGTCAGAGGCCTTTTCACAACCTCTTTTCTTTGAATAAACATCTTTAACCAAAAACATGACAGACCTGTGTCTGACTCATCTCCGACTCATCACAAAGCATCCCGAGGAATTGTAGATTGTGATAAGGATGACGAAGAATGGAATCTGAAGCCACCAATGATTCTGGTAAGGGTGGTTTTACAGGAACATGGGCAGAATCAAGTGCTGTTTGCCTCCATATCATGCCTCTGGATGTGGTGGATAAAGACCAGTGTGACTAATATTTCCAAAGTGACTACCAAAACCATAGTGCCAGCAGTGCCAATGGGTGAGGATGTCAGGCCTCAAAGGACAGAGGTTGTCATCTGTGGAAAAAGGGAAACACTGTTTAGGTTTGCAGCCATTCTTCCCAAGCAGAAGGGAATTGCGGTGAGATGGAGCCGGTGAGCTTGCAGAGAAATCATTGCAATCCCATGAAGTGGAATGCCTTGGAAGGATGAACCGACTGGATTGAGTTAACGTTTGTGCAGGCATTCAAAGATGTTGAAGATGGCCTATACTGCATTTTTCTAACCTCGTGTCTCCAATGAGAGCTGTGGCCTTTTCTATGCAGTTCTGGATCAAAGAGTAGTCATGGCATTTTCTTCTAAAGCTAAAAGCAGAAGTTAACATAAGGACACATCTGTGGCTTTTTGGTGACCTCTGCCGTTCCTTTTGACCTCAAAACCAATGAAGATGGAACTCTCGACATCAAGACAGCTGTGATGTTAAACTACTCAAAAAACTTGCTAGTTACTGCTGTCTCAGTAAGGTGTGTTACTGGTAGCAACCTTCCATCAAAGACCCTTAACAAAAGGACTTGCGTGATGTTGATAAAGTGAAATGTCCCCTTTTTAAAAATACATTGGGCCTGATCACGAGTTGGACACCAGCCCAACGTTAATTGCGTTAGCCTGGCGTTTGGGCGATAACGGAAATCCCCATTCTCCATTGGGCCCATTGGACCCAATGAGGCATTTTCAGCGCAATTACCATGTGCTAATACCACTAGCGGCAATAGCACCGAAAACAGGCTGCTAAATGGGATTTTCACCTCCAGCAAAAAGCTGTAGGTAAAACGGCCCATTTAGCGCCCAACTTGTTATCAGGCCAGCACTTAAATTATTAGCGTTACCGCAACATTTAAGGGCTACCGGCCAACTTCTGATCAGCTCTATTGTCGTTCCAGTCAGTATCTACACATCCTAGCTCCACACAGCAGAATGTTTAACTGAGACTTAACTATCACTTCTATGGACGATGAGATACTGGAGCCATCCGGGGTTGCTTAAAGTGACATGTCTGTCTATGACTGGTTATATCCAACTGCCTGTTTCCTTGTTAATGTTTTCTTCGAATGGAACAGGCAATTCTATGTATATTAAAAGAAGAACAAATGACATGTCTCTCTGCAATGTTCCTTCCATGGATTCCTCATCTTTGATATCTATCTCCCAAGCTAAGCTTCTCTTCAGAGACTTTTCTGCCACTAGAGGCTGCAGTGCATCTCAGAGTCAGCTCGGCCCATACCAGACATCAGGCACATTATATATTGAGGTGTTGTGCGCTGTGACTTTAGTTCTTCCCTTTTCCCCCCTAGCCCTCTGATGCGGAGGGACTGCAGAACCAAGGTGTACTAGCTATCTGCCAATTGGAGCAGGTAGGGAGGGTGAGGCAGCATTGATGGGAGGGCCATCCATCAGAAAGAACATTACAGAGAGGTAAGTAATTTGTTCTTCTAATGGATTCCTTCCTCCCATAGATTCCTCCTCTTTGATAGACTCTCATAGCAGTACATTGTTCTGGAGGTGGGAGGAGAGCAAGAACACCACCTAAACCAGTAAACTATGAAGGACCGCTCTAACAAAATGAGCATCCTGTCCAGACCCACAATTCAAGCAGTAATGCCCTGCTAACGTGTACAGACATGCCCACGTAGCGGCCTGGCAAATGTCCATAACATGGAAGTTGCAGAGTAGAGGCGGCAGCAGGCACTCTGGTGGAATTCGCTTAGAGACCTTCAGGCACATGCTTAACAGCCAGATCATAGCATTCCGAGATGCAGAGGATAATCCATCTGGACAGGTCTGTTTGGTGAAAGCCCTGCCAGCACGGGAACCAACATCACCAACAAAAAGCTGGTCACCTTTCCTGGTCTCCCTTGTCCGAGAGACTTAGGAGGGTCCGACTCACACCAGGTTCAGCTGATTGAATCGCTCCTCTGCCTTAGAAGGATGAGGTGGGGGAAAAAAACTACAGGATCATTTCAAAGAGATGGAAATGATCATACCGCGCACTATCACCACCGTAGTAGTTTCCTGGCGCTCTGGCGGATCTGAGAGCAAAGAGTGTGGAGTAGGTTGGTAGGGCATAGCGGGAAGAACTAGTGCGAGAGTAGTGATGTTCTGTTGACAGCTTCAGTTTGGTTTGCACCATTCGCCGAGCTTCGGTGTGCATTACGGCTCGGTAAACTCCCATGTGCTGTTGTGCGGGACTATGTGTGGTTTGTTTTGTTGTTGTAGTGTGGTGAAGCGCATGCAAATGGCTGCAAAGAGAGGAGGTTGCGTAGGTTTAGTGTTTAAGCGGTGTATGCAGAGCTTAAGGTTTTAGGGTTGGGTTAGTGGGGCTTTTCCTTACCTCGTTGCTTCAGAATACTGTGCTCAGCCTCTCTGTCTTGCTGTATTGGATGCTTTCTTCTGTTACGGTCTAGCAGTCTGCGGGCATGAGGTGGTGAAGGCTTCCCCCATACTTAGGAGGAGATGGGCATGTTGAAGGGTTGCCCTAGGGTGTGTCTACCCTTGCTTCCCCGAGCTCCTTGGGCCGGATCCCCATCCTCCTAGGAACAGGCCTTTTAAGGCCTCCAGGGTGCCATTTTAGGGTGAGGCGCCGCATCTGAAGCTATATTGCCTGTCCTTGGGGTGAGGTCTAAGGAGGGGTTATTGTTGGCATAGGTCTTTCCGGGGTCTTTCATGGGCTTCCTCCTTGGCTTCTGTCTTCCAAGTATGGCTGCTGCAGTGTGTTTGGTGTCTTTGTCGTTCCTAGTCGTTTTCGTCTGATTCACAGGCGAATAGCCAAGTTTTAAGTAGTATTCTAAATTTGAGGTGATCCTTCGTATTGTGTGTTTCTTTCGGGAGGCTGTTCCAAGTTTTTTCTGCCAGGTGGGAGAAAGATGACCCCAGGCCCCCCCCAAGTTTTTTCCCTGTGTATGGTTTTGGTTGTAGGCAAATGTCATTGCTTGATCCGATTGGTCTTTGTTAGGCAGAAACCTGTGCAGTTCCCTTAGGGAACACTGCAAAAGATTTAAGACTACAGGTGTTGGCAGTAAACCCACCTGGTAGCAGTCTGTACCACCCAGATTTGCCTGGTAGCTGTGGCTGAGCAGTCAGACCTCTCTCAAGAAGAGTTAGGCAGGATGCAAAGTATACACAATAGGCACTCAGGCACAATAATACAAGCAAACACTGACCAGAGCTTTGGTATCAAAGTATATAATTATTTATTTAAAAACACACTGTTTGAAACACTCCAGCACTCTTATTGTAAAATATTCTAAACAGTTACTATTGTAATATATACACCCCTTTTCCTTATCAGATAAGTCACAGTAAAACACCACTTATTTTCATACAGAGGTGAGCGCTTAACTAGATGGCACTCCAATAAGTTTGTGAGAAAGGGAGGGAAAAAGACAGAATATGGAAAGGTACACCACTCTAAGATTCAGGAACACTGTTAGCAAGGCAGAAGAGCAAAAGTCACTGGTGAGCCAAAGTCCAAAGGCTGGGCCCACTCTTAGAGAGAGCAGAGCACAAATGCGCCCAAGATCACACAGTTACACTAGGCTTTGAAAGTCTTGCAGAGGGTTCAAAAAGAGTTTAGAGGGCTTAGGAAAGTTTAGCCAGGGTGTCCCAGGCTAACCCAGGTTCGAAAGCCGGGGGCTAAATCTATCCCGTACAGTCGGTGGCAAGGGAAGCCGGGCGGGACACTGTACCTTTAGTGGGAAGGATCCTCCAGCAGTGGCAGTTGTTCCTGGCAGTGGGTGCAAGTCGCGTCGTCGTCCAGGGGAAGAGAAGATCTCGACTTGGAGGAAAGATGAAGGTCGTTGCACTACCAGGGAAGAAACCAGCCGTGGTGTTTTCCGGTTAAAGGTGGTACCTTTGTTCGCGGTCGTGGTAAAACGTGGTATCCCGGTTGCCGGGGTGCTTGGCACAGGCAAGGCGGCCACGAGGTACGTCGGGAAGGCGAAAAGACGGTGAAACTGGTTATCCCCACCAGTCAAAGGAAGAAGACTCTCCGGCGGGAGATCTCCTCTGTCGTTGGGAAAAGTGGTGAGACGGTCCAGCAGGGCTCCACCGGTGGTGGTGTCGTGGCAGGTCGGCTCAGCTTCTCCCTCGTCGGATTCTTAGGTCCTGTGGCGACTTCTGAAGTTCCAGTCCCCAAAGCCCTGCTTTTATGCAGAAAACCCCCATTCACTCAGCCTAGCTGTCACTCAAACATGCTAAGTGGTGAACACTTGGGCCAATCAGGACGGAGTGCGACTTGAGTTGCCTAGGCAACTCAGTCCAGGGTGCCTAAATTCCCCTCCACCCCTCCTAGGTACCCCAGACAGAGTAGCACCACTTTGGAGGGCTTCTGTGGAGAAGCCCGCCAAAAAGTGGAACAAAGGGCTCGACTTGGGTTGGAGTCACAGAAGAGAACACGAACACCATTTTAGAATCAAGTTTTGGCAAAAAATACCAACCGGAGAATTAATATTAATTAAATAAACCGGCGGTATGTTCGAGGCTACCATAAATAATTAAATAAAGGCAGTAGCCTAAAACAATGGGAAATCCCATAGGAAAAATATTCACAGTTGAATTTAAAAAGTAGTATCCACTGCCACCAGCCAAAACTCGATCAGGGGGGACGGAGACGTGCCCCCTCGACTAACAGACCCCGGGGCAATTGAATTGCCCCAGCCAGTACGTCCACAATATGATGGTTTGTACTGGTTCTGTTCAGAATTTAAGACTAGTAAAGTCAATTGTGACTTTACATGCCCTGGGAGACAGTAGTCAGTCCCAGGGTATGGAGTTTATACTGGGGGGTCACTATGACACCCCTGTGTCACTGCACTGAGGGTCCTGTGTAACACACGTCACAAAAACACATGAAGCCCTATGGAGTAAAAGACCCCATAGCCCATTAAACACATCTAGATTCAAAGAAACACACTCAAATCATGCCCAAGAGTGAGGGTGAAATAGTCTCACTCTTGGCAGGAGAAAAAAAATAAACCCCAAAAATCCAGCAAAGCTGCTGGGGGACTCACTAGGTTAGGAAATTCAGCCTAAACAGAGAATTCTCCCTAACACTCTTGATGGTAGGTAAATGGTTATTTTCTTTTGCAGGAATTCTCTGAGAGACGACCTTCGGAAGCGTTGCCTTAATTTTGGCGAAAATCAAATAGGGAGGTTTAACTAACAAAGCCTGCAGCTCACTCATCCATCTAGCAGAAGTGATGGCGATCAGGTAAATCACGTTAAGTGTATTTTTAACAAACAAGAATGGAGAGGCTCAAACGGAGTACCCATAAGAGAACACAAAATTCCCCAAGCCGGAACAAAATCGGGTACATTGTGGATCATGAAAAACAAGCCCTGCTCTGGGGTTCTCTGGAAAACCGAAATGGCAGCAAGATAACCTTTCCCAGTGCCAATCTTCAGGCCAGTACGGAACATCAGAAGCGCACCAAGCTGAAAACCTATGTCACTTGCAGGCATACATTAATTTGATGATTTTTCAACTAGCAGAGAGGAGCACATCCAGGAAGTCCTCTGATAAATCCTACTCCTAATACCTCACCATTTGAGAAGCCAGGCATGAAGGTTCAGGCAGGTAAGGTTTGGATGGAGGATTTGTCCTTCCGATTGGGAGAGGCAGTCTGCACTCTGTGGAAGGTACCTGGGATGGGAGATGGATATGTCCAGCAACTCCGGGTACCACGTTCTCTATACCCAGTCTGGAGTGATCAAAATCATGGTGGACCCAAACATGCGTAGCCTCCTGAAAAAACGTGGCACAATAGGCATCAGCGGGAACACTGAGTAGGTCGAAATCCCACTCAACCATCAAAGCTTCCCCAGAGAGCTCGCTGTTACAGAAATTCACTGGAGCAGAACAACCTGCACTTCCTCAAAGCAATGATGTTATCCCAGCCGGCCAGATGGGTTTCTCTACACAGAGGCAAGGAGCCCAAAACACCTGGTTTGTTGAGGTAGTGCATGGAACCGGGATTATACCATTACTGCGCCCCATCACTGCGACCTCCAAAAATGTTGACTTTTTTTTATTTCATCCCCCTTGACACCATAAATATATGGGGAAAGGGGTAATGGTATATAATGCAAGTAGGAGGGGTGCGGAGGGTCTCCTCTGCATATATGTGTGGTGTAAAGGGGGTTCAATGAAAAAGAAAAGTCAAAATATTTGGGGTCGCAGTGATGGGGGGGCAAGGGGGTCGCAGTAATTGCATAGATTCCATGGAACCTGATTGGTCTATTAGGACCAGCAGTGTCTTGCCTTACCGAAGGGTGGAAGGCAACCAAGGTCAACCTGATGGCTCTCAACCCCATGAAATTGATGTGTTCCCAGCATTCCTCCCGTACGCATGTTGCTCACCATCAGGTCTTGGAATTGAGCACCCCAACATTTCAGGGACGCGTTTGTCAGTTAGGCCCAGGGTTGTCAAAACAAGGCTCCTTCCAATAGGTTGTCCTTTTTGGACCACCAAACCAAGTCTCTAGACACTTTCATCGAGACCTAGAGAAGATCCCGCAAACTGAGACCATTCACAACTGAGAAGTCACTGAAGTGACCTCATGAGTAGCTGGGCCTCTGCCATTACGAGAACGCAGGAGGCCTTGAGTCTTAGCAAATGTATTAAAGCGGAGGCCAGAACGTTGCCCTGTGAATGGAGGACATTAATTATCTTGGAGAGGTTTGTCACTCAATCCTTCAGCAGGAAGGCCCTGCCCCGGCGAGTGTCCAAGATAGCTCTGATGAAACAGAGGGACTGTGATGGTGAAACTTCCTGAAGTTCAGGAAGAAGCCCAAGCTCTGCAACAGGCTGCACATCTGGTACAAGTGGTTACATGTCTTTTCATCGAATTTTTTGTATCGAAAATATAATTCAAAGAAACCTTTCCATCGAAACAGTACTAGTTTAATTAAAAATGCATATTCATCGAAACCAATGTATCGAAATATAGTGCAGGTTCATAACGTTACAGGGAGCTGTCCAGTGCTGAAATCGCTTCAATACAGTTACAATGTGTTTCAGCACTGGACAGCTCCCTCTAACTTGTGTGGTTTTTATTTTTTAATTGGGGTGGGTCCCCCAACCCGTTTTGTTTATTGTTTATTAATTGAAATGCTTTTCCATCGAAATTCAATGAAAAAAAATTCAATGAATATTCATTTTGATGGAAAGGTATTTCAATCAAATGTGGATGGAAAAGGAGTCTATGGATGTTTTTCCGATGGAAAGACTGCAACCCGGTACACGTGTGCTGATGCCAGGTCTATGGAGCAAGCTCAGATGAGCCAGTCATCCAAATAGGGAAAGAAATGAATGCCTTCTCTTCTGAGGTAAGCAGATACCACTGCCAGAAGCTAGGTAAAGGCCCTGGGTGCTGAAGAAAGACCAAATGGCAGGAACTTGAACTGGTAGTGGCAGTACCTCACTGTAATCTCAGGTACTTCCTGTGTCTTTTGTGGATGGCACAAAGCAGTAGGTTCCTTTAGATCTAGGGAGATTAGCCAATCCTGCAGGTCGAGGGCTTAAAGGATTTGAGCAAGAGTAACCATCTTAAACTTGTCCATGCACAAATATAGGTTGAAGAGCCACAGATCCAAGTTGGGACTCAAGCCCAGTCCTCCTTTGCCACCAGAAAATAAGTGGAGTACCAGCTTTTGCCTCATTCCAAGCGGGACACCTGATCTATGGCTCCTTTCGTTAGAAGTTGAAAAACCTACTCCAGGAGGAGTGGGCTCAAGGCAAGCACCGGTTGGCTGGGGGGATAGTTTGGGGGGGGTGTTGAGCAAAAGGGTGACAGTATCCCTGGTGAACCACCTGTAAAGCCCAGGCATCGGAAGTGGTAAGAATCCATTCATTCCGAACCATGAAATCCTGCCTCAACAGGGAAGGAGTGGTGGCAGTCTAATTCAGAGGATCTTCGCACTAGGAACTGCTGAGGGCACAGAGGAGGCTGATAATCTACCTCTAGAAGCAACTCTGCCTCGACCCCAATTTGGACAGTGCTGCACTTGATCACCAGAGGGAGCATGGCCTCTGCCCAGGTGTGCGCGCAGGTGGTGATGTGTCAAAAACTCCCTACCTATGCCCGTGGTGGTCACCGGCTGTTGCTGCTGGACTGCTAGGCCCAGGGACTTGGCAGTCGCCTTGGAAGCCTGGAACGTCTGGAGGGAGAATAGCTCAGGGGCAACATGCTCGCCTTGGAAGGATGATGACACAGAGCACCACAGGTTCGA
Source organism: Ambystoma mexicanum (assembly GCF_040938575.1). Lineage (NCBI taxonomy): Eukaryota > Metazoa > Chordata > Amphibia > Caudata > Ambystomatidae > Ambystoma > Ambystoma mexicanum. The sequence continues at coordinate 822,681,248 of NC_090939.1, forward strand.
TCTCCAGGTCCATGCTTAGAAACCTCTGGGTATTAAGCGTGTTATAAATATCATATCAATATCATATCTGCCTTTGTTCCTAGTAGATTTTTGCCATCAAACACCATGTCCAGGAGATTGGCTTGGATGTGCAGGGAAAACCTGAGGTCCTCAGCCATGAGTACCTCCTCAACAATGTTTCAGTGGTAATCACCCTAGTCACACAGCCGGTGGTATCTAGACTTGACTGGAGGATATGACGTGAAGCCACCTTGCCATCTTTCACCAGAGCCTTAAAACTATCCCTCATGTCCCCTGCAGGGATGTGCTTGGCTGCCTCGGAAATCAAGGAACAAAGACAAAAAGGAAATTTGGTCAAAGCACAGCAGGCGTGATGGATCTCAGGCCTAGGCTGCCTCAAACAAAAGCCTTTCTTCCACAGGCATCCAGTCTTTTGCTCTCCCGATCTGGGGGCAAAGAGGGGTTCCGATCTTCCGTTTTGCTGTGGCTGCCTGGATAACTAAACTCTGAGGGAGGCACCAGAGACAGGAATTGTGGTTCAGAAGGGGCAGTGTCTTTTTGCAACATTCGGGTCCATATTTTCGACTGAGGCCGTTTTAACCATAATTCCAAAATTGGTGCTTCAACTGCTGTGTTGAAAGGCAGTAGGGTCTCTCTTTCTCTTTCGAAGGACCCTAATCCAGAATATCGGTCAGCTCCTATTGTGCCTTGTATTTAGAATGGGAAGTTAACCCTAAAGTATCATCCACCTTCGCTATCAGGCATTGATACACCATGGCACGTGTCGAATTCTGGTGAGGTATCCAGACCACTTGCCACTTGCAAATCAGCTGTAAGATTTACCATACTTCCCTGGGGCACACGGGTTCCAATCAAAAGGGGGTGGGAATCGCCCTTCTCGTCATGAAGGTCTTCCATTCGAGACATACAAGAACCCTTCGAGAATGGAGCATACTGCTAAGGAACGTCTGTGCTGAAGGACCCATGGAGAGAAGGGTCAGAGTCGGAAGACCGACTTCAGAAGGCAGAGCAGTGCGACTTCGAGACGAATCCTTGTTCATTTTCACCATGGCAGAGTCCAATGACGTACAGTCGCATGATTTAGCAGAGTTTGACAGCTCGTCCGATCATGGTGGAAACTGATGGCACTGGCATGGCCGAAGCCGCCAGCGAGTTGGCAAAGATATTGATCTTTTTCAGCTGAAAGGCCTCCCATTCCCTCGGGGTGGAGGAATAGATGGGGAAAGGTGGTGTCTGCTACTCAGAGGAGTGCCAGGAGTGTTTTTTTCTTGAGGAGGAAGAACAATTATGTTTCAAACACTCACCAGGGAGAATGAGACCTCTTGCAGGGCTTCTTTTTTCTTTTTGTACTTGCTGACCGTTCTTCGGTTTGATATTCTGTGCGAGGTGACCTCGGAGCAAGTCTGTGTCACCCTCTCCTTGTGGAGAAAAATGTAGTCTTGCTGCCCTCTCACTAAATGCCTTGGGGTGCATCAACTGACACGATCCGCGGTCCTACAGGTCATGCTCATCTCTGAGGAAATATAGACAGATCCTGCTGTGAATCTGTGAATCGGGACGGACATCTGACAACCAAAGTCGATGCAGGGTTTAAAACCCAAGGACTTTGATGTATTCAGTATGGTGCACTAAGTGAAGATGACAACTTCAAAATTGAAGCAGTGCTCTGGAAGCAAACAGAGCGTGCAGAAAAAAGGAACTAAGGTTAAAATGCATGGCACCTCAATATATACTGGCCCCGGACATTTCTAGTGCAAAATGTTTCAGAAGAGCAGCTTCGCTGGTGATATAGATGAGGAATCTGTGGGAGGAAGGGAACCATTGGTAAAATGGCAAGGGGAGGCAGATGGGAATAATTTTCATTTTTTTATTTGAAATTTATATTACATTGAAAGAGTTCCGAGATGTGGCACAAAGGCAGGGAAATTCAATGCTTATGATTTTCATAAAGATCCCATGAAGTAGACATATGAATGGCTAAATAAATATTATTCTTTCTAGCAACACATTTTGATATGCATAAATTGTTGCTTTTCAAGTATCGACAATGGTCTTTCATAAACTGAAAGCATGTTTATTGATACAATAATCATCGGTTAGGCAAGCAAACTGGTAACCAAGTACCATTCATTTTTTTTATCAACGTCTGCCATCACCAGGCTGGAAGCATTTAGTTGTGATAATAAAAGAAAGAAAAAGGCTTACTCTGGAATCAGCGTCAAGTAGGCAACGTGAAATAACAGAGTCTAAGAAAACCTCGTGTGCTGCAATAATGTGATCCAGGTCTTGTGCCTGCTGCACTTTGTTCCAGAGCTCATCCCATGAACACTCAAGCACCTAGAGAAAAAGAAAACAAGCTGTATTGGTTTTCCATAACCATTAATACATGTGGACAGATGAGACTTCAAGAAAAGAAATGTACCTCAAAGGTGATGTAGTACTGCATCTGGTGTATGAAATGCACCATTTCAGAAGCCAACACATGACACTGATGAAGCACCCCAGAGAGTTCTACAATGAATGGAGACACTAGAGATAATTAAATCTGTCTGGCACAGATAAGTATATATACATTTCATAATTCAGTACAAGCAAACCACTCCGTGCATGGCATTCAAAGGTTTCAGTTTATTAAACTAGTCTTGGGATACACTGCATGTTTTCTTATGGCTGCTTCAGTGCACTTCGGATAGTGATCATTATGAGTGGATAGTCCGTCTTTCAGGATACCTTTTTATACGTTTATTATGCAGAGTTTTATAGGCATGCTATTGATGAGTTTGTTCCCGTGATGCAAGGTATTTGGTAGGGTTATCAATGTATCGATGGGGGCAATTGGGTAGTAGAGCTAGAAACAGGGACAGGGCTCTATAGAAAGGTGGGTGTGGGAGTGCCATCTCTGAGAAACCAGCCAGTGTCTCACCCACTAGTCCTCAGATTTGTCATCCAGACAGCCAGGACACAGCCATTGCTTTTGGATCCAGTTTTTGGGGGTGGGCCAGTGCAGGAGGATCACCTGGGTGAGGGGTCTTTAGGGAGGGGGACACGGGATGGTGAGATATGAAAGGTTATTTATTACGCGCTTAATACCCAGAGGTTTCTAAGCGCGGACCGGGATCGAACCTTTGTTGCTCCATTTCGTCTTGCTTCCAAGGTGAGCACATTGCCGCGGAGCTATCCCTTTCCTTGTAACACCTTTTTTTAACACACTTTTTTTTTTAAACCAACAACAAACAAGTCCAGCAGTGCATGTCACAGATATTGAACATCACATACATGTTCATAAAATGGCCACTGTTCTCCCTTTACCCTCCCCCCAACTCGAGCTAACTCCCCATCGCTATCCCTTTTAGTTCCTTCTAGAGGTTCCCCTCGTCTGTATTATCAGAAGAGTCCTGATCATCTAGGCGTCCTTGGGTGGACCCGTTCAGTGTGGCTACTAGATGCCTCCAGGCCATTAGGGTTTCTGTTTCCTCCTCCCCTCCTCTGTTGGCCGCCTCATACCACACCACTGTTTCGGCGTCCGCCCATTTCTGGAGACCATGCCACCACACCTCTATTTTGGGTCTGTGGCTCGCCTTCCAGCCTATAGCAATTCTACGCTTGGCCAGTATATAGGCCAGGTCCTTCAGTTTGCTCACGTGTCTCAGGTTGCGAGGCCTTACAAAGCCGCCCACCATACAGATTCCACATCCAACCGAATCCCTTTCTCAGTTAACCGGTGGGTGACTTCGCCCCAGAATTTACCGATCTCCGGGCATGCCCATATGTACCATCCCCACGTTCACCTCCCCACATTTGAGGCATTCTTGTGTTTGTGTTCTTAAATCTAGCGACTCTCTGGGGGGTCATGTATGCTCTCTGAGTTACGTACAGTTGGGTCTGCTGCAACCTCGCATTTCTGGACACCTTTTTGTGATATCTTTGGGCACTTTCCCATAGCCCATCATACATAGGCGCCCCCCCTTCATTCTGTAGTATTCCGTAGCTATTCCCACCGGTTCCCAATGCTTGCAAAGCGTCTTCTTTAGTTGCTCGTCCACACCCAACATTGCCACCAGCGGCATCTGCGAGGAACATGGGGTCGAGTTCTCCATAGCCTGGCAAGCTCTACGCCATACCCTCCACCCTAGTTCCAACAGCCTAGAGCACCCCCTCAATTCTGGTTTAGGCACCCACATCATCTCTTTCAGGAAAAACGGGGCACATTCAAACTTTAATAATCTGGACTCCGCTATGGGGTCTTCCATCAGACACTTCGCCACATAATGCAGTTGGCTGGCCAGGTGGTAGATCTCTTAGTTGGTCAGTTTTATACCCCCTCTATCGTAGGTGTTTTGCAATTTCCATAAGGCTATCTTGTTCCTGGCGTTGTGCCAGATAAAGCCTCTGCATAGAAACACTTGGGTATCATAAAGGGGATATTCACAAAAAGTGTAACCGCCTGGGCAGTGCTACCATCTTCAAAAGCGCCACCCTCATACCATGGCCAGGCTTCGCCCAGAATCTCATGCTATTCTCCAAGATTGTTACTGCTCTCTCCGTGTTACATGTATGTTCATCTTCTACTTTGTGATAAATGTCTACCCCCAAGTATCTGAAGGTTTTAGTCTCCAAGGGTATCTTTAATATTGGTAGGTTCTCCTGCGGAATCCCTGTATGTCTACCCAGAGGGAACAGGCTCGATTTTGTGGGATTAACTGTAATCCCAGAGAGTGACGCAAATCTCTCCATTACTTCCAAGATGTATAGCAGATTCTCCTCTGGATATCTCAGGTATAGCAGCATATCATCGGCATACAGTGATATGAGATGTGGCCCTCCCTTCATATAGATTCCCACCGTTTCATATTGTTGTCTCAAATATATTGCATGGGGTTCGAATGCGAGGATTTAAAGCAACGGGGACCAGGGGCTGTCTGTGATGCTGGAAATGCATCAGAGGGACAGGGCCTCCGTATCCTTGTCCTTTACTGCTTTTTATCGTGTGTTCTGTCGTGTTTTCCACACAGGAGTTCATGTGGGACTCCTCGCGGTGCAGCTCTCTTTCTTTTGGTTTGGTGAACGGACCCGTGGGATACCCTTATGGCACCCATGGGTGGGGGTACAACCCTGTGCCCCTAGTGTATGTTTTTGGGCACCTGTGGGTGGCCCACAGAGCAGGGTATGGGCTGGTGGCAGCTCCATGCTGAATGTGCCAGGTGCGCAGCGTATCCTCCATTTTGGGATACCCCGGCCCTGCCTTTGGGATAAGTTGATTCCTGATGGAAAACAAGATGGCCCTGGTGGCCTCTTGCTTTCTATTACCCATTACCTTGTTTTCCCAAAGTCCTGGGAAGCCCTGACTCTGTCCCTTCCCCCCGACTGACTGTTGGGTGGAAATGCCATATATGGTGTTGTTGTGAAGGCCCGGCCAGACTAGCTGGAGCCTTCCCAGTGATGCATGTTGTGGGTACCTCCTGTGGGTGGGACCTGGGTGGATAGAGTGTATGACGAATATGCATTCTGTGTTGTGGGTGTCTAGTATCTGGTGGTTGACACAATGACTGAGACAACCCTGCCCGAAACCGGTATGAATGCAGCTTGGAGTGTTGAATGGCTCGGTACTTGTCCCAATACACATAACTTGTTGTGAGTGTCTGGAGAGAAGTGAATGGCCTGAATACCTCGTGTGCCTGATTGGCTGCCTGCCTGCATGAATGCCCGTAGTCGTGATTGGATGCTTGAGTGTGACCCCGCGGAATGAATGGGAGATCAAACGTATATCTGGGGACCTCTCACTACTAGTAATCGTGTTCAGAAGCTGAAGTCCACTACGACGAGTAACTGGAGTAACTGACGCTTGACCTTGAAACCTCCGCTGGACGAGAAGGAGTGCTGTGGCTCTCCCTCGCAATCTGAAGGCTGCTTTGTTTCCAAGGACTGACCCAGAGAGGACCTGGTAAGGCGCCCTCTTCCCGAACTACGAGGGACCATCGTGCACAGCTGATCTTTGCCAACGCTCCCTGGTAGACAGACCTTCGACAGGCTGCCGGCCCGATACGGGGACTGCTGCAGAACTCCAAGGAGAAGCACTCGGACTGTTGTCCGCCACTGTCGACGACCGCCGTCGCCGACCAGAGCCGCCGTGCTCCCGTTTGCCTAAGAACTTTAATTGATCATTGGACGCACTCGTCTGCATCGTCATCCGCTTGTCTCCCGCCGGAGAAGGCCTGACCGGCGACGCGCCGAGGAGCATCCACCGGCGGGTTTCCCACCACCTAAAGACCGCAGAGACGCCGACGACTCGAAGCCCTTGTTGGGCCACAGTTCTTCATCATCTCTTTGCGGTCCAGAACTATTGTCACCGAGGTGCCCGCACGCCTCTTCCTTGCAGGTCGCCAAGGCTCTGTCGTCGACGAGCACCGCTAGGAACGAAGCTGCCACTTCCCTGCCATAGTTCAACCTGTTCACCGTCGGACGTTCGACGACCCGTGACTCCCGCCTTAAAGGGAGGGCACTCAAGAAGGGCCGTCGATTCCCCGATACCGAACGCCAAGTTCCCCGACACCTCTCGACGATCTGTGGCTCCCGCCTGAAAGGGAGGCACTCAAGAAGGATCGGTCAGCGCATCGTCGGAGAACTCTACTCCACCAGGTACATCGGGAGGGTAAAACCTTGCTAGGAAGAAGTGAGACTATTGAACATATGGACTGGGCTTGTGCGATATATCTTTATTTTACAGGTTGCCTAGGTGGGGGGGATCTCCACACAGAACTGTCTAGGTAACGGGGCCAGCATTCTGCCGATTGTTTCAACCATCTTACGTTCCTGCCTATTTCTATTGCTGGTTTCCTCGTTATTAATCTGTGTGACATTTTAACCGTACAGTTGATGCACCTTAATGAGATTCGATAACATTAGTGGTACCACTTTAGAATTGTATATATTTATCATTATTGACTTCCGAGTACAAAGTGCGTTATTGTGATTGTGTACATACCTTTGAATATTAATTAAGACTGTGTTTTCGGTAATACAATGTGTGGACATTCCTTTGTGGGGGTTCGGGGACTACACTGTACTTAAGAACCAGCCCTCATCACCTCCTGAGAAGCTAGGCCTTGATTGCTCGTCCATTGCTACCATATAGAGAATCTTGGCTGGGGTCCGCTGTGCCCCTCCTCTACCATATAGAGAGCGGAAGTACAGACACCCCCTACCAGTCTTTACACAGCCCTGTCTGGTGCCCCTAGTATGCTGCCATTTATCCGAAATAGTCGCCCCCGTCTTGACCCTAGCTAGTGAGGAGTTGTACATCAATTTAACCCATTTTAGGTACCCGGGCCTTATTCCGTACTCTTTCAGGGCTGCCATCAGCCAAGGCCATCTGACTGAGTCAAAGGCCTTCACCGCATCTAGTGAGGCAATTGCCACTTCTTGTGTGTCTCCTTCTGACTGTTCTATGACGCGGTGAAGCCTTCTAAGATTATCAGATATGCTTCTATGTGGGACATATTCAGTCCGATCCAGATGTATGTGTTTATCTATGACCTGCTTCAGTCTGTTTGCCAGCACCGCCATAAGAATCTTGCTATCCTGGTTTAGCATGGATAGCGGTCTGTATGACCCGTAATCCGTGGTAGGTTTGTTGGGCTTGAGGAGCAGGATAATGATTGCTTCTTTAAGGGATTCCGGCAATCTCCCTGTCTCCCATGCCTCATTCAGCATATCCAATAATGGGGGGAGCACCTCCGTCCCGTACATTTTGTAAAACTCACTAGGGAGTCCATCGGCTCCCGGGGCCTTGCAAGTAGGTAGCTGCTTGACTACTACTTCCAGTTCCTTCAGTGCGATTGGGGCGTCTAGGTTCTCTCTCTCTTCCTCGCTCAGCTTTGGTAAGCCTATATCCTCTAGTGTTTCGACTATCTCACTCCATTCCCCTCCTTTCACATCTCCATACAATTGTTGGGAGAACTCTAGGAACCCATTATTCACTCCCTCTTGGGTGTCTAGTATTAGGCCATTTTTCCCTTTTATTGCTCCAATGGCTTGTCTGGGCGTCTCTTTTTTATATAACCATGCTAGCAGCTTTCCCGGCTTGTCCCCTCCCGCATGTTGCCTTTCCATGTACTTCTTATAGTTTAAGTTACATAGCCTCTCCCGTGTCCCCCACACGCCTGCTGTAATGTACTAGTGGCTTCGGCAGCATCCGGGGAGCTGTCCCACTTATTCCACTTTGGCGTTTTGTAGTTCCACTTTGGCGTTTTGTAGTTCTCGGATTATTTCGCCTTTGGACCCCTTGGATTTTGATATGGCTCACCCCCTCACCACCACCTTAAACGCCTCCCACAGAGTGCCCGCCAAGTCTACACTTCCAGTGTTCTTTTCAAAGTATTCTATGATATCCTCCCTCAGGTCCTCCCTGAACACTGTACCTTTCAGTGCCTCAGCTCTGAGCTGCCATGTGGGGATCTTAGCTCTGGGGGGCAGATGTTGCCATATTAAGATCAGTGGGGAGTGGTCCGAGAGGACCCTCGCTTTGTATTCTGCCAACACTATCTCCCTAGTCATCTCAGTAGAGACAAACATATAATCCAGTCTTGTGTACAAGTTTTGTGGAGCCGCATAGTGCGAGTAATGTCTGTCCTGTGGGTGACGCAATCTCCATATGTCTTCTAGTTGAAGTTCGCCCACCAGATTACTCAGAGTTTTGGCAGCGGAGGTGGGTTTGCTCATTTTCCCATCCGATCTATCAATCCCTGGGTCCAGTGTACAGTTGAAGTCACCCCACCCCCATATAACTACTCCTCCCAGATAGGGACTAACTTTGCCATACAGGGTCTTGAAATAAGCAACAGTTTCTTGGTTGGGGGCGTGTGTGTTGATAATGCACACCTCTTTATTTTCAATCAATCCCCTTATCGCCACCATCCTCCCGTCTGAATCCTCTGTGGACTGTATTAGCTAAAAAGGTGCGGAGCAATCCAGGTAATTACCGCCCTAGCGTATACCGAGTATGTTGCCCCAATTGTGGTCCCCTTTCATTTTCCCTTTATCACCTCCTGTTTGTCCTTCGTGAGGTGGGTTTCTTGTAATAGAGCTATATCTAACTTCTGTCTCCTCAAGTACATCATAATCTTGTTCCTTTTCAAATAACTGTTGAGCCCTCGGTTAGGCAGAATTATATGCAGTACCGTTTGGGAACACCACACACACTAAGACTACAAGTGACAGTACAAATTCACCTTTGGTACAGGCCTGTACTACACAGCTAAAGTGGTAGCTGTGGCTCAGCAGCCAGACTTATCTCAAGAGTAAGTGAGCAGTATCAAATAGTTACACAAAGGACAGCAGTTACTATGATTCAGGCAAACACAGACTCAAGGTTTTCAAGTAAAAGAATATACATTTATTTTACTGTTCAATTATATAACATTTCACTATTCTAAGCAGTTGAAAATCACACTCGTAATACACCACACAACTCCCAATAAACTCCAGACAAGTTAAGCTCACCAAATGAAGTGGGAGCAAAATGGAACTCTAGCAATTTAAAAGGAAGGGAAAGACAAAGTTAACAGAAAAGGAACCACACCAACAGGTAAGTATTCAGGGCAATTGAACAAGAGGAACTTCAATGATAGAATCAGGTTAAAAAGGCTTAGGGCCAAAGTCAATAGGTCAAAAGTCTTTTGCTCAAGATCACATAGTTCAGGGTAGTTCGCAGTAAAGTTTGTGCCATGGATTCCGGATGAGGTTGGTTGGCAGAAAAGTTAGTTCAAAGAGAAGGACAAGCCCTTGGATTGGAGAAAGATTTCAAACACTTTCACCGCGGTTGAACGAAACGAGCAACCGGATTTGCACAGTACCTTAAAACGGAGAGGGGAGGCCACCAGGGGGCGCACAGGCAATGGCTGCCTGATCGCATCGCTCCCGCCGGACCCGGTCTGTCAGAGGGTATTGAGCCCCCCCCGAGACCCCCCCGGAGCCCCACCCGCACCTCCCAGCCGACTGACCCCCCTGGGCACCCCAGCAGCGAAAAAACGGAGTCTGCAGACCCCGGGAAGCCCGAGAACGAGCCCCGCGTAAGCCGCGGGAAAGCAAGATACGCGGCCCGCCCCGCCGCAGAACCAGCAGGGCAGTGCGGCCTCCAGCGTATCCCCGGATGACACGCGGCGGAGGCGGGCGAAGCGCGAGCCAGGGACGGGACAACGTGGTCCCGGAGCAAATCCCCGTTGGGGTGCTCCGGAGCCCCCCCCGCGATCGCGGGCCCGGCCACTGCTGAGGGCGGACCCCTCCTCCCCCGTCGAAGCCGAAGCGGAAGACACATAGGCGGCGGGAGCGGGCCCCCACGGTGAGGCCGTGGATTCGAGCCGTGGAGCGGAGGTGAGGGGGCGCGCTCGGGCACCGGCCCCCCCCCCTCCCGCCACCGACTGCTACCTGGGTGAGTGGCCCCCGCCGAGGGACGGTGGGGCGAGTGCCCGCCCTGAAAGACCCCCCCCCACAGTGTAAAGGAGACGGGGGGACAGGAGCTGCAACCCCCCCGTCGAGCCGTGGAGCGGAGGTGAGGGGGCGCGCTCGGGCACCGGCCCCCCCCCCCTCCCGCCGCCGACTGCTACCTGGGTGAGTGGCCCCCGCCGAGGGACGGTGGGGCGGGTGCCCGCCCTGAAAGACCCCCCCCCACAGTGTAAAGGAGACGGGGGGACAGGAGCTGCAACCCCCCCGTCGAGCCGTGGAGCGGGGGTGAGGGGGCGCGCTCGGGCTCCGGCCCCCCCCCCCTCCCCCCACCGACTGCTGCCTGGGTGAGTGGCCCCCGCCGAGGGACGGTGGGGCGAGTGCCCGCCCTGAAAGACCCCCCCCCACGGTGTAAAGGAGACGGGGGGACAGGAGCTGCAACCCCCCCGTCGAGGGTCCCACGGCAGTGAAAAAGGGTGTGAGGCCCCCGCCGTGCTACGGAGGGGCGTGTGCCCGCCCTCAGCGAAGCGAAGCTTGATCCCCGAGGCGCGGGGCCCATCTCACGGAGGCGCCTGCGACCCGGGCCGGGGAGGCCTCCCCTCCCCCCCCCGCCGCGGAGACCCCCCGCCCTCGGGGCATACACCGAATGAGCTGGAGAGACACCTTGCAGGGGTACCGCTTTCACGAAGCAAAGAGGGGCAACAACGGTTTGGGCCTCAAAAGAACCATGGCCCAGTCGGAGGATGCGGCCCCCCCCCCGTCAGCTATGGAGAGGGGCTTCGCCTCGATCCTGCAAGAAATCAGGGACATGCGCTCGGACATAGCCCAAAAACTAGAGAAAATGGACCAGAGGGTGGAAAAGGTCGAGGACAGATTACTCCAGGTCGAGACCAACCAATCCTCATCAGTGACCCAAGATATACAATTCAGGGTGAGGCTGGAGGCCCTGGAAAAGAGAGAAGAGGAGAGAGCTCGACAGATGGACGATTTTGAGAACAGGGAGAGAAGGAATAACCTTAGAATCTTCGGGGTGCCGGAGTTGGAAGGAGAGACAGAGAGGGACGTCATAAGGGCAGTGCGGGACATCATCACCCTCCTATTCGCCGAAGAGATGACCACCGAACCCACGTTCGACAGAGTGCATAGGGCGGGGGGCAGACCGGGGGGCCCCCGGTCGATACTGGTCAGGTTCCACTACTATTCGGAAAAAACAAAGGTGTTGGAGGAAGCCAGGAAGGCCAGAAATATCACCTACAACAACGCTCAGGTCTCAATATTCCAAGACCTTTCCGCCTTCACGCTTGCCAAGCGGAGAATGTGTCGCCCGCTCACGCAGTTACTCAAGGAGAAGGGAGTGCGATACAGATGGGGCTACCCCTTCTCCCTGACTTTCGAATACATGGGCCAAAGAACTACCCTGGTTACTGAAGAGGACATCAGGGGAGCCCTGCTGGAATATGCAACGGACACGAACGACCGGAGGGGCCCGTCGGGGCCAGAAAGGGCAGGACCTAGCGGCCCCGGCCCGTCAGGGGAAAGGAGGAGGCGAACCGGCGCACGAAAGTTCAGGAAAATGAATACGCCATCGCCGGCCAAAGACGGGGAGAGGAGAGATCCGGAGGACTAGGACAGGGTCCACTGCACGCAAGTTGGGACAGCTCAGTCAGGAGCATGTGGGAGTACCGACTCATACGCCCCGACGAACAGCAAGTATACGGGAGGTATTGAGGGGGTGGGGCCCTGAGGGGCTAGGGGGGCTCAGGAGGAACAGCTTCCAAAACGATCGGCCCGGCCAGGGGAGCGGGCTGGTGGTTCGGCCAAAAGCCAGATATGGCGGGACAACTTGGCTGGACGCCGGGGAGGGGGGAGTTCTGGGAACGAGTGGCGGAGAAACTCAAGCTCTTCGTCCGGGGGGGGCTGGTAGTGGGAGGTGATTTCAACATGGTAATCGACCCCGACTCAGACAGAAGGCGTGTTGGCCCACAGCTATCCAGGCCCACGGATGTCCACATGGCCCGGTCCTTCCGGAAGGTTAACGCAGAGCTGGGCTTGGTGGACACTCTCCCCTCCCCCGGAACGGGTACTCCTTCCTACACATATTATTCGTCCACCCACTCTTCCTTCTCTAGAATTGACTACATCCTGGTGGACGAGTCCTTGCACTCGTATGTCTCGGGCCACAAAGTTGACCCCGTCCCCTGGTCGGACCACGACCTGGTTCGAACCACCATTGCAAGGGGCTGGCTAAGCGACCGCAGAGGGAGATGGAGATGTAACGACTCCCTGCTGAAAGACGAGGTCCATGCCCAGGAGGTGCTAGAGGCTATCACGGAATTCTTTGAATTTAATGATAATGGCGAGGTGGGCCCACACACCCTATGGGACGCCTTCAAGGCCACAATGAGGGGCACTCTCATTAAAATGAGCGCGCAGGTCAAAAGAGTGAGGGAAGCCCAGGAGAAGGCCCTGAGGGGGAAAATTGCCCAACTACAACCGACGGGGCCCCGAGCGGCCCCCTTGGATCAAGGTCGGCTCGAATCACTAGCCGACTATCGGCTCCAGCTGCGAGACCTCCTCTTACACAAAACGGAGCGAAGCCTCCAACTGGTCAAGCAGAAGTATTACGAGAAGGGGGACAAAGCGGACAGAATCCTAGCCTGGAAACTGAGGGAGGTCCAGAGGGATAGAATGGTAAAGGCAGTGAGGAGTGAAGGGGGGATTATGGGCCATGACACTCCCCACATAGGAGAGGCCTTCCGGAGATACTACGAAAAACTCTACACCTCGGAATATGACGGGCGGGACGAGGAGATAGAGGGGTTCCTCAACTCGGTCCAGATACCGGCCCTGTCCGGGGAGATGGCCGAGGGTCTGGAGGGGCTGGTGACCGAGGAAGAGGTGGGCAACGCCATTAGCGGGATGAAGGCGGGGACCTCCCCCGGGGAAGATGGCTTCACAGTGTCCTTCTATAAACGGTATCGCTCTACTCTGGCCCCTCACTTAGCAAAGGTTTTCAATGCAGTTTTAGAGGGGGGGACCCTCCCAGACTCCATGATGGAGGCCATAATTGTAGTCCTTCCCAAGGAAGGTAAGGACCCCACTGATTGTTCCTCATATCGCCCTATATCTCTCCTAAATATTGATGTCAAGGTCCTTGCCAAAATCATTGGGAAACGGATGGAGAAGATTCTGCCGACACTGATCCATGGAGACCAGGTGGGGTTTGTAAGGGGTAGGCAGGGCTCAGACAACATCCGTAAGACTATAAACCTGATCCACTACGCCCAGAACTCCGAACTTGACGCGAGCCTCCTCTCTCTGGACTCGGAGAAAGCGTTCGACCGGGTCGAATGGCGATATATGGAGCTACTCCTCCAGAGAATGGGATTTGGGGCTCATATCAGGGGCTGGGTGACGGCTCTTTACAGAGCTCCGAAGGCCAGGGTACAAGTGAACGGCACATTGTCGGACCCCTTCTTCCTCTCACGGGGCACGAGACAGGGGTGTCCACTGTCCCCCCTGTTGTATATTTTAACGATGGAACCTTTGGCCATAGCGGTGAGGTCGCACCCGGAGATCAGAGGGATAACGAGAGGGGAGGTGGAATTTAAGCTCTCCCTGTTCGCCGATGACATCCTGGCGTACCTGGTGGACCCCGCGGCCTCCCTCCCCCCCCTCCTGTCCCTGGTGAACGCATTTGGGCACTTCTCGGGGCTAAAAATCAACGCTTCCAAATCAGTCCTTCTCCCCATGCGGGTAAACGACCCGGCTCTGGACCCCGTGGGAACTATTCACGGCATCACAGTGGGCGGGGCTTCTGTTCGCTACCTGGGAGTCCTCCTCACCAGAGACTTATCCCAACTGGCCCCCGCCAACTATGACCCGGCCCTGGCTAGCATTACCAGGGACCTCAGGAGGTGGAGCTCCATGATCCTGTCTTGGTACGGCCGTATGACGGCAGTAAAGATGAACGTGCTGCCACGCCTGTTGTATCTCTTTACCTCTCTCCCATCCAATATTCCCGACCACCTCATGAGGACACTACAGATCGCGGTCCGAGAGTTCATCTGGCAGGGTAGGACCCCGAGGACTGCGAGGGCGGTCTTGACCTTGCCGAGGGAGGAGGGAGGGTTCGGCTTGCCTGACCTCCAGCTCTATTTCCGAGCCGCCCAGTTGCGAGTCCTGCTGGAGCACATGAGGGAGGGGATGGGCACCTACTGGTCTTACCTGGAGGACATGGACGCTCACCCCCTCAAGGTACGCGATCTTCTCTGGGCACCACACAAGTTCATCCCAAACAGATTGAAATCCCACCCCACCCTGGGGGTCCTTTGGGCGGTCTGGAGGGAGGGCCCCCGGACGGCGCACCTAACGACGTGGCCATCCCCAATGTCCTCTCTCTGGGGACACCCGTTCAGATTGGGCAACAGAGGTTTTTCCAAAGCACAGGCGTGGTCTGACTCGGGGCTGGAGTGGGTGGGACAGCTGTTCCGGGAGGGGGAATTCCTGCCCTACGAGGACCTAAGGGACGCCATTGGGCGGGGGTCTCTTTCTGTGTTTGAATACCTGCGCTTGAAGGGAATCCTCTGCGACCCAACATGGGGAGAGAACTTGAGGAGGCAGTTGACCCCCTTCGAGAAGTTCCTGGATATGGCGACCTCTAGAAAGGGAGCCGTCTCCGGAATGTATAGAATCCTCAATACTGAGAACTTGGTAGAACGGAGGGGCTTTCGCTCATATTGGAATGATCTCGCAGGGGAGGAGATTTCGGAAGACGCCTGGGCAAGGATCTTCAAAATTGCTTTCCATGGTAATTTGTACACTGCAGACATGGAACATAACTTTAAGATTCTTCAGGGCTGGCACAGGGACCCGGTGAAATTGTCTAAAATGTTTACGGCGGTCTCCCCCGATTGCCCGAGGGGCTGCGGCCAGAGGGGCTCACGAGGCCACATGTGGTGGCACTGCCCGAAAGTGCAGGCATACTGGGCAGAGGTGAGGGGCTGGATGGCTGAGGTCACAGAGGAACTGCTTCCCCAGGATCCCCTGGTGGTGCTGTTGGGCCTCCCGCCAGAGTCCTCGGACCTCTACAGGTACCCCAGAATGTGGGAAACGATGCTACGGGCGGGGAGAGTGGCATTGGCACAGAAATGGAAGAGCCCGGAGACCCCGTCCAAGGCTGACTGGCTGAAGAAATTGAAAAACTTGTTTCTAATGGACAAACTAACTGCCATGGTGAACAATGATTCCGGGTCATTCCTTGAAAATTGGCAGGGGGTAAGGGAGGCTTGGGGATGGGATGTGCACTGAGGCCTGAGGGGAGGGGCCGAGCGGGGCTCGAGGAGACTAGGCCGAAAGACTGTACGATAAAGTACCAGGGACCCCAAGGACGGAATGTGTGCCCACGGCCCGGGGACATTCGGTCGGCCGTCAGCCACCAGATTATGCCGACGCTCACACTCACTACCAAAGTAATGGACGCAAAAGAAAAGTCCAAATTTCCCAATGTTATGGTTCGAGTTGGTAAAACGAGGGGTGGGGGGAGGGGGGTTTGAAGGGGGGGGCTGTTGGGGGGGTGGGGGGGGGGAGTTTGCTGGGCAAGTGCACTGTGATTAACTGCTGATTACAAATATTGCCTGCTTGTTATACTCTTTAAAATACCAATAAAACCAAAGTTTTAAAAAAAAACGGAGAGGAAGCTGTAGCTGAGGCGGACGTTCCTGGTAGTTCCTGCAGGCTCACGGTTCCTGAAGCGACTGTCGGACTGATCAGAAGTAGGAAGACTGGAGGGTCCTGCACTACCCAGGGAAGAAAGCAGCAGAGCAAAGCAACAAATAAAAGGTGCGCTCCTTAAAACCCAAGAAGGGTCCAACCTTCCTGGCTATCTGGCCCACTGTAGCTCTGCACAGCGAATTCGACCAGAGGAGGGGGTCCTGGCATGCAGTTTGGGCGAACTGGTTGGTCCCACCAGCTCAAGGGAAGAAGATTCCTGGAGGATCTTCTCTGTCGTCGGATTCTGAAGATTCGGACCTGCAGCAGGGCTTCACCGGGTGGTTCAGTCGTCGTAGGGTTCCTCTTCCATCAGCTCCTCGTTGGTTCTTTCGTTCCAGTAGCGACCCTGCCTTTCCAGTCCCAGAGATCTGCTTTTTATGCATTTTTCCCCATTCACACAGCCTGGCTGTCAATCACACAGCAGGGTGGCTGTCCTGGCAAGGACAGTCACCCAGCCAATCAAGCAGCAGTGTGACTTGGGTTACCAAGGGAACCCATGGCAGGGGTCCTAAAACCCCTCCCTCACATCCTGCCTACTGTCATGATGCCTACCTCTAAGGAGCCAGGCCGGGCCCAGCAACCCCAGAGGCAGACATCATTTTCCCCAGGGAAGTCTCAGCGGGCCCAAGTCGGGGCCCTTTGGACTCAGTCCTGGCGCCTTAGGCGCCAGGCTCATAGCGGACCCCAGTCCTGGCGCCTTAGGCGCCAGGCTCATAGAAAAGGATATGTGTTTAAGTGCTTGGGTGCACACTTACCTGATGCAGACCTTGCTGCTTCATCCAGGCCCTCTTGAGGCCTGAATGGGACTACTTAACCTGTAGGACTACTTCACCACCCGGGTGTGGTCGGGGAAGGATACATACCTGATTGGTGGAAGGATACATACCAGGAACTTCTTCCAAGGCTATTTAAACCCCACCCGAACAGCCACACATGCTTCGCGTTGTTCTGCACCTAGCAGCTGGACGCTCACCGTGTCAGCTCCTGCATCCTGACTTCAGCCACGCCTGCCAGCACCCTGGAACACCTGCAAGGGGAGAAAGGAAGAGAATAGGAGAAGAAAAGGCCTGACCTGCTAAATCTGCATCCCGGAGTCATTTCTCCAACGGCCCTGAAAAGGAAGACATCATTTTAAAGGCATTTCGTTTCGATCGCTGCAGCGCTGCATTTTACTCACCTTTGCAAGGCGCTTCCATCTTCAGCACCGATCTTCCGGATTCAGCTACGCCCCGGCGCCTAGAGGAAAAAAGACAAGAACAAAGGTGAGAGGGGGAAAAGAAATAAGGAAAGCTCAGTTTCCTTTTAAGTCTTACCTGTTGGATTATTCCCACTGCATTTCGGGTCCTGCCGCTTCCTGGCATCTCCGGACCCCGGCCCCTATGGGGAAAAAAGACAAAGACATTGAATGAGCGAATGCAAAGACATTACCTGAGCGCTCATCCAGAACTGTTTTACTTCGGGTCGGCGCCATATCTCCGGCACTCCGAACCCCGGCCCCTAAGGGGAAAAAGACATAAGCATTAGCGCTTGCTGCAATTAGGCAACGAACATTATTATTAAGCTTGAACTTTTGAACAGTCAAGCTTACCTGAACTCCCATCAATCCTCAATCCAGTGAAGTAACTGGGTTTCAACGCGCCCCTGCATCAGAAGCAGGATGGAGAGCTCATCCTTCCAAACCCTAAGGTGAGGCTTCACAGGGAATCGTGGAGGAGGTATCGCGGAGGGTTGGAAGGGAGTGGGAGGCTTGAGCATTGTTCCACAGTTGGTAATACTCCCTTTTCACGCACAGGAGGGTATCCAACGAGCCAGGGAAGCCAGAATAGAGGGGCCCTTCCTGTCCATCTTCAGAGTTCTGCGCCTTCGACGCTGCGCCTCCGTGGGAACCAGGTGAGCGTTACAGAACGCGAAGCCTTACCACAATTTCCCACCTGGGCGCTATGGAGACTTCCGAGACAGATCAGCTGGCCCATCTTTTAGGGGAATTACGGGCAGAAGTGCACTCAGCCCGCCAGGAGACTAATGCTCTCAGAAGGGAACTAATCCTATCCAAGGAAAGAACTGATGATCTGGCCAAAAGGTTATTGCAGGGCCAGGCAGAGCACACTCCTTTACCTGTTTCCGGAGATATTTCTACAACAATGGGTTCGAATAACCCGGTACAAATCAATCTACCTGGACACATGCCTTTGGCCCCGCCGGAACGTTTTGCGGGGGATCCCAAGAAATATGCCGTTTTTATGAACCAATGCCGTTTACACTTTTTATGCAGGCCCGGGGCCTTCCCCAATGACCAGACCAAAGTAGCCTTTGTACTATCCTACCTCAGTGGCTGTGCTGCTGATTGGTCTATTCCATTGGTAAATCAGGATGATCCCATTCTCCGGGATTTCCAGGGCTTCCAGGCCAGCATGGAAAGATTGTTCGCTCGACACTCGCAGGGACAGGCCCTTGACAACGAACTGCTATCCTTACGACAAGGTAATCAGGATCTTTTGTCCTATATCGCCACCTTTAATAGACTAGTTGTGGAAACCGGATGGCCTGAAAATAAAAGGATCACATTGTTTCATCGAGGCCTGCGCAGAGAGCTTAAAGATGTTATAGCTCAGATAGCAGATCCACCCCAGGCCTGCGCAGACTAGATAGACTTAGTGGTTCAACTTGATCACAGACTTCAAAATAGAAAAGCAGATCGGCCCAAGTATGAAACCAGAGTACCTATCAAGACCCACGTTAACTCCAAGAGTACTGACGTTTCCGAACCTATGCAAATTGGCAGTGTTAAAGGACCATTAACGCTGAAGTAACGAGAGAGAAGGCGACAAATGCAACTTTGTCTGTATTGCGGAACTTCCGGTCACTTTCTTCAAAGTTGTCCAGTTAAACCACCCAAGAAGGTGGTTGGAGCCACTGATAACGAGTTATTGACACCTGGTTCGGGAAACGACCTAGCCCGACAAGCGTAGGGGTCCGCTTGCCGAGCTTGAAAACAAACTCTTTGACCTCGCATTTTGTCATGCCAATGGTGCTTGTGAACCCAAAACAGCCTCAGCAGTTGCATGCTATAAAAGCATACATAGACAGTGGACCTATTGGAAATTACATAGACCGTGAATTGGCTTCCAGGATTAAGCTTCCTCTCCGCCCGAAAGTAACCCAAGATGTAATTACTACAGTTGATGGAACCGAAATAGCCTCAGGGCCTGTAACGCATTCCACAGTTGAAATCACTCTGGTGGGTCAGGACGGACATCGGGAAGCAATCGTGTTTGATGTGATCAAGGCCCCACAATTTCAAGTACTTCTTGGAATCCCTTGGTTAGAAACACATAATCCGAGAATAGACTGGCGAGCAAAGAAGATAACTTTTCCTGATTGTGAACCAACCTGTTACCCAAGGAATCCAGCTATGGGTCTAGCCTCTGTAACTTCCACCCCTGTACAGCTACCATCTGAATACCAAGAATTCCAAGACGTTTTTCAGAAAGAGCAGGCTAACACCTTACCTCCCCATCGATCTTACGATTGCCAAATCGACTTGGTACCCAATGCACAACTACCTTGTAGTAGGATTTATGCTCTTACTGAACCTGAGAACCTGCATTTGCGCCAGTATTTGGATCAATACCTGGCCAATGGTTTCATTCGCCCATCAAAGTCACCAGTCTCTTCCGCTTTGTTCTTCGTACCTAAAAAGGAAGGAGACCTTAGGGCCTGTATTGACTATCGCGCCCTAAATCAGATAACGATTAAGAATCGTTACCCTTTGCCCCTGATACCTGAGCTTATCGACCAAGTAAAAGATGCTCGTGTGTACACCAAGCTAGATCTCCGAGGAGCTTACCACCTGGTACGTATAAAAGAGGGCGACGAGTGGAAGACTGCATTCCGCACCAAATTTGGGCTCTTCGAATATCAAGTAATGCCCTTCGGTTTGTGCAACGCACCTGCCGCCTTTCAGTACTTCATGAATGATGTTCTTCGCGAACTTATCGATGTTTGTGTCATCGTTTATATTGACGACATCCTGGTGTATTCCTCCTCAGAATCTGATCACAGAAACCATGTTAGGGCAGTTCTTGAGAAATTGCGCCAGCACAAATTATTTGCCAAGCTCGAAAAATGCATTTTTCATACCACAGAAGTGGAGTTTCTCGGATTCATCCTGACACCTCAAGGAATCCGAATGGACTCGCGGAAAGTGGACGCCATTCTCAAATGGCCATCTCCTAGCTCTGTGAAGGGAGTGCAAAGCATGCTTGGCTTTGCCAATTTCTATCGAAGGTTCATCCCGGAATTTTCTCGAACTGTTCAACCCATCACAGCTCTCCTAAAGAAAAACAAACGCTTTGAATGGACTCTTGAGGCTGAACAAGCCTTTCAGGACCTGAAAACCAAATTCACCTCTGCACCTGTATTGAAGCACCCGCGCCCAGATCTCCCTTACATCGTGGAAACCGATGCATCCAGTTCGGCCATGGGAGCTGTCCTGTCGCAAAGAGACCCAGAAACTAACCAACAACACCCTGTAGCCTTTTGGTCCAGAAAATTCTCTCCACCTGAACTCAATTACGCAATTACCGACAAAGAACTACTGGCTATTAAATCAGCTTTCAAGGCTTGGCGTCACTATCTTCTCGGTGCAAGACACACCATCACCGTAATTACGGACCACAGAAATTTGCAGTATTTAAAGACGGCCAAAGCTCAATCTTTGCGACAACTCCGATGGGCTTTATTCTTTGCGGAATTTGATTTTGTAATTACCTATCGCCCTGGCTGCAAGAATGGTAAGGCAGATGCCTTATCCCGGATAGGCATGGAAGAACCCAATTCGAGTTTAGAACCTGTGCCAATCATACCGGAACAAAGAATTCTGGGCTTGACTTCATTGCAAACCATTGAGGACATCCAAGCTCAAGTAAAACAGCTTTTTGACTCTTCTGCCTTACTGGAATGGAGTCAAAAGGGTCCTCACTACACCGTTAAGGATGATTTACCCTACTTCCAAGAGCGGTTATTTCTGCCAAGTAAAGAATTGCAGGAACTTGTCATTACCCGTCATCATGAATCATTAATGGAAGGACACCCCGGTATCGCGAAAACAGAAGAAAAGATCAAACGCCACTTCTGGTGGCCTTCTTGGAGAAAAGACAAAGTCATTTGTGTTGTCTTGCGGAATCTGTGCCCAAAATAAGAGTCAAAAGAAAAGGCCAGCCGGCCTACTTCAACCTTTGGACATTCCACCAGCACCTTGGCACACCTTGTCAATGGACTTTATAACTGACCTGCCTCCTTGTGGTGGTTACAACACGATTCTCGTAATAGTGGATCTATTCTCCAAAATGGCCCATTTTATCTCTTTAAAAGGATTGCCGTCAGCTTCCACCTTGGCCAAGGAATTTATGGAAAATATAGTGCGGTTACATGGTTTCCCTTCCATATTAGTCTCAGACCGCGGAAGTCAATTTATCTCCCACTTTTGGAAGAAATGTTGCCAACTAGCACAAATAGACGTGCGGTTATCCACCAGCCACCACCCCCAGACCGACGGACAAACCGAGAGAACCAATCAGACTCTCGAGCAATATCTGCGGTGCATGTTACACCAATCTGAGTTGAATTGGAAGGACATCCTTTGGATTGCAGAATATGCATACAACAATTCAGTGCATTCTGGAACCGGACAGACTCCTTTTTATACCCTGTATGGTCACCATCCTCGGACCTCTGACCTAGATCCACCTCTGACCCTGGAGATGCCTGCAGTAAATCACCTACATTCCACAATAACCCAAGCCTTCAAAGAAGCTACAACCCACTTACAGCAAGCCAAGAAAAAGTATAAAGAAAACGCTGATTGGCACCGAAGTAAAACTCCTCCTTACCAAGTAGGAGATCAGGTATGGCTAGCAACTAAACATCTACCCCTCAAGGGTCAGCGAACTTTTAATCCCAGATTCATTGGGCCTTACCCCATCAAAGCTATTATCAACCCAGTGGCCTTTAAACTCGATTTACCATCCAACATGCGGATTCATCCCGTTTTTCACGCATCTCTTCTAAAACCAGTACAACCTGGAACCAGACTGTCTGAGCCCCCAGGCCCTGTCCAAATTGATGGAGAATTAGAATTCGAAGTGAAAGACATTTTAGATTCCAAGATAGTTAAGTCGAAACTCTTCTATCTTGTTGATTGGAAAGGATATGGACCTCAGGAAAGATCTTGGGAACCCAGTAACTATGTTCACGCACCACGATTAATTCAAAGATTCCATCGAAGATTCCCGCACAAACCAAAACCCCCGGAGGAAAAGACCTTGGGAGGGGCCTTGAGGGGGGGGGGTACTGTCATGATGCCTACCTCTAAGGAGCCAGGCCGGGCCCAGCAACCCCAGAGGCAGACATCATTTTCCCCAGGGAAGTCTCAGCGAGCCCAAGTCGGGGCCCTTTGGACTCAGTCCTGGCGCCTTAGGCGCCAGGCTCATAGCGGACCCCAGTCCTGGCGCCTTAGGCGCCAGGCTCATAGAAGAGGATATGTGTTTAAGTGCTTGGGTGCACACTTACCTGATGCAGACCTTGCTGCTTCATCCAGGCCCTCTTGAGGCCTGAATGGGACTACTTAACCTGTAGGACTACTTCACCACCCGGGTGTGGTCGGGGAAGGATACATACCTGATTGGTGGAAGGATACATACCAGGAACTTCTTCCAAGGCTATTTAAACCCCACCCGAACAGCCACACATGCTTCGCGTTGTTCTGCACCTAGCAGCTGGACGCTCACCGTGTCAGCTCCTGCATCCTGACTTCAGCCACGCCTGCCAGCACCCTGGAACACCTGCAAGGGGAGAAAGGAAGAGAATAGGAGAAGAAAAGCCCTTACCTGCTAAATCTGCATCCCAGAGTCATTTCTCCAACGGCCCTGAAAAGGAAGACATCATTTTAAAGGCACTTCGTTTCGATCGCTGCAGCGCTGCATTTTACTCACCTTTGCAAGGCGCTTCCATCTTCAGCACCGATCTTCCGGATTCAGCTACGCCCCGGCGCCTAGAGGAAAAAAGACAAGAACAAAGGTGAGAGGGGGAAAAGAAATAAGGAAAGCTCAGTTTCCTTTTAAGTCTTACTTGTTGGATTATTCCCACTGCATTTCGGGTCCTGCCGCTTCCTGGCATCTCCGGACCCCGGCCCCTATGGGGGAAAAAAGACAAAGACATTGAATGAGCGAATGCAAAGACATTACCTGAGCGCTCATCCAGAACTGTTTCACTTCGGGTCGGCGCCATATCTCCGGCACTCCGAACCCCGGCCCCTAAGGGGAAAAAGACATAAGCATTAGCGCTTGCTGCAATTAGACAACGAACATTATTATTAAGCTTGAACTTTTGAACAGTCAATCCAGTGAAGTAACTGGGTTTCAACGCGCCCCTGCATCAGAAGCAGGATGGAGAGCTCATCCTTCCAAACCCTAAGGTGAGGCTTCACAGGGAATCGTGGAGGAGGTATCGTGGAGGGTTGGAAGGGAGTGGGAGGCTTGAGCATTGTTCCACAGTTGGTAATACTCCCTTTTCACGCACAGGAGGGTATCCAACGAGCCAGGGAAGCCAGAATAGAGGGGCCCTTCCTGTCCATCTTCAGAGTTCTGCGCCTTCGACGCCGCGCCTCCGTGGGAACCAGGTGAGCGTTACACCTACCCAGATTTTCAGCTGCCTTAAGGAGGGCTTCTGTGCAGAAGCCCGCGAACAAAGGGACCAAACCTGGTTTGGCGCGCAGAGTAAAACACGAGAAAGACATTTACAAAAAGAAATGGTGAATAAACCCGGCAAGAACCGTAATAAAATATATATGGTCAAGCGGGTTTATGTTTGAGGCTAATATAATAGCCTAAAACAATACCATGGTTATTTAAGATAACCGCAGTATAAAAAAATAGGGTAGATACAGGTTACCAGACATTTGGTCGAAAAAAATTGGTCGACCAGACAAATGGTCGAACCAATTTGGTCGAAAACCAAATGGTCGAATTTTTTATTTTTACCCCTTTTTTTTGGGGGGGGGTCCCCTCCAACCCCCTTTTTTTTCTAAAAACCCATTTTTGTAAAAAACGAAAACCCGAAAAATAAATATATAATTAAAAAAAAAATCGACCATTTGGTTTTCGACCAAATTGCGTCGACCAAATGTCATTCGACCAGTTTTAGGTCGACCAAATGTCTGGACACCGTAGATACCACTGCCACCAGCCAGGTCTTGACGTAAAGGGAGCGAAACAATGCTCCAGGAGACACAGACAAAAAGGGATAAGAATTAACCTTTTCCAATACTCCATGTGAGATAGGGTGTACTGGGTCTGTGGTTTAAAGTGACTATGATAAAGTTAATGGCAACTTTACCTTTTCTGGGGGAAAGTAGTCAGCCACAGAAAATGGAGTCGGTGGGAAGTCTCAAAGACAACCATGTGTCACTGCACTGAAGGTGCTGTGTAACACACATGAAAAACTGCGGCTATGGAGTAGGTGGGGCTCCACTGCCCAAGATCACACCAAAAGTAGAAATACACTCAGCGAAACACATGTAAGAGTGGAAAAAAGGCTCACACTCTTACCAGGTGAAAAAAATAAACCCTAGAAATCCAGCAAAGCTGCTGAGGGACTCATTAGGTAAGGGAAATCAGCCATTTATGAGAATTCTCCCTAACACCCTCTAAAATTCCAGGTTACTATCTTAAACTCTCCCATTTTCAGCCGTATCCTGTCCCCCCTCTATCCCTTCTCATCATTTGCGTCACACACAATAGCACGTGGGTGTAAGCTTGTTCCCCAACTATTTCCACTGCAACTCTCCCAACTCCCTTCCCGCCCCCCACCCTCCCTGTCCCCATCCCTGCACACCCTCCAACTCCTCTCCCTCGCCCCTCCCTTCCCATTCCCAACTCTTGCCCAGCTCCATCCCTGGGTATCAGGCTATCCCACATTTAGTCCTTTCTCGGCAGTGCCGGTACTAGGAACACAGCAGGGCGTTACCACACTACCGGTAACCCAGCTAATCTATCTATAGGAGTATAAGAGTGAGTCCATCGTGTCTCCTGCAATTTTGCATTATCATGTTATGCCCGTTCACATCTTCATGTACAGCACATAGCTCATCTTCTCTGACTAACAGTGCCCTATCATATATTAAAGTCCCAATGTCACAGTTTATGCAGCACCTCGGTTACTGGAATCGCTGTCTCACTTATACGTTCCGCCTTCCTTTTGGCTGTCTGTTCCCAATGGGAAATTCTGGGCATCCAACCACTCCGTTGCATCCTCAGAGGTCTCGAAGAACAGGGCCCTGTTCTTGCTTGTGAAACACTTTCAGTTTCGCCGGGTAAATCAGCATGTATCTGTGGCCTGTCTCCCGCAGTCTTTTCTTCACCGTCCCATATTTCAATCGCCGTCCCTGCACCAAAAGTGTGTAGTCTGGGTACGCCGTAATAGACGTGGAAGACCTTTGTATCGTGCCGCCTTTCCGGTAATATTCCAGGATTTTCTCCCTGTCTCGGTAATTCAGTATTTTAGGAATTATTGGTCTTGGAGGGGTGGGGGGGCCTGGCAGCGGTTTCTTTGTCAGGGCTCTGTGTGCCCTCTCCACTGCGACCCCTTGGGTGTTCGCCCCTCCTCCTATTTCTTGCAGCAACATAGTATCGACATAGACCTTTGGGTTAGATCCCTCTTCACCCTCCGTAAGCCCTCCCCATGCGTATGTTATTCCTCCGGGCGTGCCCTTCAGCTTCCTCTGCTCTATTTTCTAGGTTGCTCACTTGCTGCTTCAGTATGTGAATCTCCGAGGCATGAGATATGCATGCAGCTGTGTTTGAGGTCCCTTCTTTCTCCAGTTTGCCTGTGCGTTCCGCTATTGCCCTTACATCTTGTCTAAGTAGGTTCACATTCACCTGTACTGCGCCAACTTTGAGTTCAGCCATAGGTGCCATTAATTTAGTTTCCCACGTTACTTTCAGGTCCGCAATTGCCTCGAGATCATTACGTGTTGAGGTTGTGTCCAATTCTGGGTTCCATTCCTTGCTCCTAGCCCCCTCCGTTGGTTGTGGTGTCCTTGCAAATTCCTCTAATGTGGGTTGCTTCCCTTTCGTCTTGGGAAGCTTGGACACCATCTCGGTGTCGCCGTATGTCTCAGTTCAAGACGGCTAAGTTCTGGCTTCTGGCACTAATGCATGCGCAGGCACAACCAGCGCTTAAGTCTGTGAATAAGCTTCCAACTCTGCTCACTCCGTATCTCGCTGGTGCTGCCCCATCGCCTAGCGTCAGATGGCTGTAGGTCCTCAGTCTCTCTCTCAGCAGCCCAGACCCTCTATTGCCGTCAGGATTCTTGTTCCACAGTCTGATGTCTGTTTCAGTGAGTTAGTCTGACGTCCCACTGCAACACCGCAGGCGCCTCTATGTGTCTTTGCGCACCAGCAATCACACTGTCCTCAATATTCCCAGGGCGTTCCGCTCCAACCCTCTTTGGTGACACTGCTTGAGCAACTTCCCTAGATTCCTCGAGTGTCTGTACTTTGCTGTGAAGCTCTTTCTCTTACCGCAATCACTGTTTTTACCGCAATCACTGTTTTTTTTCCCCCTTTGTTCTCCAGTTTGTCTTTCTTCATATTTTAAAATTCCTTGTTGTTCTTCCGGTTTTCCCCCTTTGTGTGTTGAACAGCCCTCTGTGCGCGTGACTCCAGTCCCTCCCGCATGCTGGTGGTCCTCTACGGATTGGCGCTTCAGGGGTCCGGTTTACTCTTGCTGCATTAATCCTGCCGCAGGCAGGCTCCAGAGGGGCCACACACAGTGTCTCAGCCTCTGCTTTGAGGGTGGACCACAATGGAAGCGGTATATTGTTCGCTTATAGAGGCGCACAGCGGGCGGAACTTAGGGGGGATCTCACGCTGTCTCGATTCGAATGCTGCTGCAGGCTATTGTGGGTGGACTGCAGTGGGGACAGACTGTTTTCCCCGTATGGGAGAATAATAACTTCAACTCAATCCTCACCCGCAACACGTCTTTTCACTGGAGTCAGTTGGTCTGGTCTCCCGCTGTAGGCCTCCTCTTCCACTGCAGTTGAGCCCGTCTGGAACGATCGTACGTGTCCCTGGAGTCACGCCTGCTCAGCATACTTGCAGACATTGCGGGGGCTCTGTGTCCACATTTTCGCACAGCCCTTCAGCCTTCCATTTCCTTCTCCAATTTGGAATGCTTGGAGCTTCATTTCCTGTCTACCATTAGGGCTAGGGTTGCGTTACTGTATACTTGCGCCTCCGTAGATGGGAGAGTGTGGTGCTACTTCCCCAGGCATGTTACGTATTAGGCAGCATTCACTTTCCCACTGTTGCGGTATCTCTCCGTGTCCATTTTCATTGTGGCACCTCGGTTAGGCCACGTTCTTACCGCACAGTGGAATATGTTTCCTTGCTCATCTGCGCATTTTCGTCTTCCAGTTGCAGTCGGGCCCGGCTCTGGTGTCCCTCTGCCGATTCACTTTGCCTCATGCCACCCTGGGCTTTCGTTATCCGCCGTGGTGCTTGAGCGGATGTTGGCAGGGCTTTGTTAATGCACGTTACATGCAGTGCTTATGTCCGTTTCTTGACATATGCTCCCAGCTGCCGAAGTCCTTTGTGCCTTGTATTTTACTGAATCCGGCCGCTCTTGGAGGGGGCGGTCCTGCAAGGGCTTGATATTTCGCTGCTGCTTTTGTCCGTATGTTGTTCGCTAACGGGCGCTGCGTCGAGGCATTACTGCTTCTGCAGTCCCATCCTTCCTACCATTCTGCCTGCAGCGTTGTTTTCCATTGTATTGTATGTGGAGTGGGCGCTGTTAATCTTTGTTGCACCGCTGCAGTCATTGGTGCATTCCTTTGTATGGCTACTACTCCACATCACCTGTGCTGTTTTTCGTTTGCCCGAGCATTTACCATGGGCAGCCAGCAATTATACACTTTGTTGTCGTGCCTTCCGCAATGCTGGGGCTTTGTATGAGTTTTTTTCCCCCCTTTTTCTCCCTGGCTCGGGCAGACCCACCGGTAGCAGGTCAGCGGGGGCTCTGGTTCCCAATGTTACTGGAGTCTGGGCTGCATGTACTGATGGGCATAGTGCACGATCGCCAGTACCATGCTACAGTTCTATCACTTCCTTCACTCTGCAGGCAGTGGTGCTTCTCATAGTTCAGGAGCGGACGCCATTTCCCTTTGTTCTTTCTTATGAAGGGCTCGACACCTATATCCTTGTAACTTCAGTTGCACAGCCCAGATCTGCATACGGCTCCAGTTTTCATACCCCTCACCTAATCATGCTGCAGTGGCTCCATTTCTGGCTCGGGTGCACTAGTATTTGCATGTGTGCATGGCAGGATCTCGGAGAATCAGCAGGAGCCTCTGAGAGACACGTCCTATTCCATGGCTACTTAGCCACGCCCCATCCTTGTAACACCTTTACCCCATCCTACCAGGTAAGATATTTAGGAACTCTACCCCCCCCCCCCGTACAACACAAACACTGTCACGGACAGGCCGATATGAGAGAAAACACACTAACACCCGAGCAGTATACCTGACGTGTCCCAATACAATGGTCAGGCAATTACTGAGCATGACACACATCCAACTTCCATTACACTTACCCACAAGCATAAAAGGTGGAGAACAAGAGCACACTCTGAGTGTGGCAAAGCACGCGAGGAAACAGCAGTTTTGAGACGGCAGCTGAGCAAAAGAGGAAAGACGGCAAACCCGAAGGGGATCGCAAGGAGGGAAATTGACCTTTTAAGACAAGGAACCCCTACTTTCCAGAGACCTCGAGAATAGAAAGCGTAAGACCTGGAAACCAGGTTGAAGAATCCTGCATTGTGTGTCGGACATATCCGGGGCCCTTCCACCTCAATAAGCAAGGCGGGGAGAATCGCCATCCTTGACTCCAAAAAAGCAGCTAGAGTGAAATCAAGACAGCCGGTGAGTTGGGGAGACTGATACAAGACCGGTTTGTGTTGTAGCCAAGGTTGCAAGCTGCAACATTGTACGGTGAGCGCTGTGGAACGAACATTGTTAAAACGTGTGTGATAAGAGACGCAAGTGAAGTTGAACTGCTGATGAGTGGTTGAACTTTAAAGCAAGCTAAAATACTTTTGACAGAATGGTCCGGCACTGTGTGGGTGCTCGATCGAAGGGCTCTAAGGTATCCAGCTGAGAAGTAACAAAAGTAGATCCATTTGGTCCGAGCCCAGCACAGGAAGATCAATTGAAAGAGAACGAATAAATGTGAATCAAAGTGGTCCTGATACGGGTCAAGCAAAATCCGGCGCACAATAGAAAGTCTTCGATCTTGATGAAGTAGAGAACACTTGGAAAAATACATTCATTTGGTCTGAGCCAGACAGTAGATGATCAATTGAAGGTTGTGTGTTAAAGTGGGACTGAGCCTGGCAAAGGGGTACCCGGGGTGAACAGCAAATCACCCACTGAGAAGAACGGAACTTTAATCTTTTTTTGTGTTGCATCAGGCCCTCTCAATAAGAGACTTTGAAGGCAAAGAGACTTTGGCACAGAAGGCCCTGATGTGGAAGTTCTGAACTGTATCCTCGTGCTAGAGAAGCCAGAGAGTGTGCTAGGCTCGAGTGTGCCGCCTTGTCCCCTGCTGAAAACTTGGGGAAGGGAAGCGAACTGCTTGAATATCCTGACATATAATTTCTTGAACACTTTTGTTTTGCATAACATTGTTTGCCACACTATTTGTATTTAGAAGTAAGGATTGGCAATAGGTTTATTAGTATAGGCCCTTTTATTTTGATAGATTCGACTAGGACTGCGTTATTATTTGATGGTTGTAGCTTGCTCCCATCTTTAGATTTAGTATTAGATAGACGTTTTTCAAACCCAATTGAAGTTCAATAAACACCCTTGAACTGTGATGACTTGTGTCTGTTTTACTGTTTGATAGCATGCCTTCTGATCAAAGACTTTTAGTTTTTTTGATTTCATGTTAGATCAATGTATTTCTCAACTGTGCACCAACAACTAACAAAACTAAACACAGCTCTGTTTTTGTAATCTCAGACAAGTTTGTTTTCAACGGTATGACGTCCTTTCATCGTTGGATGTTTGTTTATTGCTGGGTTTTTTAATCATGAATTTTGTTTTTCGAAAAAACCGTCACATTTTTTAGGGGGGTTAGTAGATAATATGTATGGGGTGTGGGTGTTTGGGAATAAATACACATGAAAGAAAATGGAGGGTGTTGCGGGACACCCCCTCCCAAAGAAAAAAAAAAAATTAGATGGGTTTTTCCCGTTAAAAAAAAAAATTGCAGTAAAAGACCCCGCAAAAAATACATCCCACAATGAAATTACATGGAACCTTTTCAACACCTGTATGTGATAAATACCTTAAACCAAAAGAGTACAAGAGCTGTGTCAAGGACTGCAGCATAGGTCTCTATGGAAGGTACATTCCTATTGGCTTTGCAAGGGATGGCTCTTTATGCATTCCTCAGGTCCCTACGACCCTCAGGCCCACTGTTTTCAGACACCGGGGATGGAGAACTGGAAAAATGTCCAGTCAGGTTCCTAAATCAGGTAAGGAAGGTGTGCATCTTTTAGGTCCACCCCACAGAAGCTCCCAGGATCTGTGCTGGCATGATCATGTTGAATCTTTAGACGGGGAGAAAAAGATTGAAAGGGGAGATCTATAGAATTGCCCTCAGGCCTGTCTTGTTCTTTTTGGGCACAAAGAAGAATCTTGAACGACAACACAGACCTCTAGTCGTGGTCAACTAGCTCTAGTGCCTTCATTAGAAGATGTTGACCTTTTCCAAAAGCGTCCAGGAGCCTAATTGCATAAGAGGGATGGTGAGGTGAAATCCTCTGGCTGCCACCAACCAGAGCCAAGATCCTGCGAGATCGAATGTCAGCATTGTCGATGCTGGGGTAGCCAAAACCCCACTTGCATGGTGTGGATCTTTTTCCTCCAGTCATTGCTTTTTAGGTTATGCTGAAGAGAAGGGGGAAGCTTGTGAGGAAAAATACCTGTAGTGGAAGATGGGGTTAGTTGGAGGGCACAGGAGGGGTTCTAGGGGTTCCCGTATAGTCCTAAGTCACAAAATCCATAACATATTATTTGCGATAAGTCATACATGGAATAGGAGTACTGATAAGAAGACTGAACCCGTTTTAGTCAATATTGCTAAAGACTTGGTGGTTTGATTGGAACCTTTTACACTGGTTGAGCTTGTGAAAAAGATCTTGGTAAGGAGTGCTAAGCCCAGGAGTTGATCCTGTGCCTCCTGGTTGAGCTTTGTAGAGTGCATGCATGCAACTCTCCTTTTATCGGCACTGAGAGCCATCCAACTGTTCGTATTTTCCATGTGAATAAGGGTTTCCAGAATACCTTGAGCAATGTGTTTTAGCCTCTGCAAGCCCAGACTTGAATGCCTGCTCTTTCTCGGTCAGGCAGATACAACTGGAAGTCTTCTAACGCTCACCATAACTTTTTGTGTCCCACTGCCAGAAGGGTATCGGAGTTGGCCTGAGAATCACAGGTTTACACTTTTTGGCTGTAAACCTCTAAAAGCATATCATACCTGCTGAAGAGGGAAGCAGAGGAAGATGAGCACAGGGATCTGTCAGAACCTCCTCCAAATGAGGTTGAGGGTGGTCTACCAGACATGTTTTTTTCAAAAGAGGTCTATAGCCTCAATCAATTCTCCTGGAGAAGAGCCAGGTCTCCTGGGGAGGCTCGTCTGGAGCCAGCACCCCCAGAAACAGGGGTATATGGACTTAGTGACAGGCCTTCTGGCCAACAAGAGCACATACAGTACATTAACGGAAGACATCTTGCTCCCTATACCTCTGCCTAAGCAACCAAGCAAGAGGTTTGAGGCGGTTAAGATTTAGGTGGAGGACACGACTGGAAGAGGAGGTTCACCACTGTTGGAAGGTACTGCAGGGACAAAGGGACATGTCCAGAAGTACTCTATACCGCAACTTCTGAGCGCGCCAAACCTCTAGTCTGCTTAGAATAAGTAGAATGACAGGGGCAGGTGCAAGTGGATACAGGAGAGGGAAGTTCTACTAATGCATTCCTCATAGCTGGCCTCAGTTTAAACACCCTGGAGAAACATCTCACAGTTCCTTTTGGTAAGGGATTTAAGACATCTTCTTGAGGGGTTCCCCAAAGGAATAAGATCTTGTGGAGTACTTCCTGGCAAAGATCCCCTCGTGGGAGACAAAGGGCTGACTAAGGCATCCTCACTATCTTCTCTGTGAGGACCAAAGAGGGCTTGACAGATATTTTCCAGAACCCAGAACCACAGCTGAATTGCTTCCCTGCAGAGGGGCAGTGACCGCGCACCACACCTTTTGATGAGGTAGTGCATGCCCACTGTGATGACAATCAGGATACAATTGACGAGAGGAAAGAAAGACAATCAGGGCTAGCTCCATCGGGCTGCAGTTCCAGCACATTGATGCAACACCTCGGCTCTGCCAGGAACCATAGGCTGCTCATTAAGATTGTCCAGGTGAGCACCTGTTAGGCAGAATTATATGTAGTACCCTTTGGGAACACCACACACAATTAAGACTACAAGTGACAGTACAAATTCACCTTTGGTACAAGCCTGTGCTACACAGTTAAAGTGGTAACTGTGACTGAGCAGCCAGACTTATCTCAAGAGTATGTGAGCAGTATCAAATAGTTACACAAAGGACAGCAATGACTATGATTCAGGGAAACACTGGCTCAAGGTTTTCAAGTAAAAGAATATACATTTATTTTACTCTACAGTTATATAACATTTCACTATTCTAAGCAGTTCAAAAATCACACTCTTAATACACCACACAACTCCCAATAAGTTCCAGACAAGTTAAGCTCACCAAATGAAGTGGGAGCAAAATGGCACTCAAGCAATTTAAAAGGGACGGAAAGACAAAGTTAATGGAAAATGAACCACACCAACAGGTAAGTACTCAGGGCAATTGAACAAGAGGAACTTCAATGATAGAATTAGGTTAAAAAGGCTTAAGGCCAAAGTCAAAAGTCTTTTGCTCAAGATCACACAGTTCAAGGTAGTTCGCAGTAAAGTTCGTGCCACGGATTCCAGATGAGGTTGGTTGGCAGAAAAGTTAGTTCAAAGAGAAGGACAAGGCCTCGGATTGGAGAAAGATTTCAATCACTTTCACTGCGGTTGAACGAAACGAGCAACCGGATTTGCACAGTACCTTAAAACGGAGAGGAAGCTGTAGCTGAGGCGGATGTTCCTGGTAGTTCCTGCAGGCTCACGGTTCCTGAAGCGACTGTCGGACTAATCGGAAGTAGGAAGACTGGAGGGTCCTGCACTACCCAGGGAAGAAACCAGCAGCAGAGCAAAGCAACAAATAAAGGTGCGCTCCTTAAAACCCAAGCAGGGTCCGACCTTCCTGGCTATCCGGCACACTGCAGCTCTGTACAGCGAATTCAACCAGGGGAGGGGTCCTGGCTTGCAGTTTGGGCGAACTGGTTGGTCCCACCAACTCAAGGGAAGAAGATTCTTGGAGGATCTTCTCTGTCGTCGGATTCTGAAGATTCGGACCTGCAGCAGGGCTTCACCAGATGGTTCAGTTGTCGTAGGGTTCCTCTTCCATCAGCTCCACGTTGGTTCTATCATTCCAGTGGCGACTCTGTCTTTCCAGTCCCAGAGACCTGTTTTTTATGCGGTTTTCCCCCTTTCACACAGCCTGGCTGTCAATCACACAACAGGGTGGCTTTCCTGGCAAGGACAGTCACCCAGCCAATCAAGCAGGAGTGCGACTTGGGTTACTAAGGGAACCCATGGCAGGGGTCCTAAAACCCCTCCCTCACATCCTGCCTACCCAGACTTTCAGGCGCCTTAAGGAGGGCTTCTGTGCAGAAGCCCACGAAAAGACGGCGAACAAGGGGCCAAACCTGGTTTGGCGCGCAGAGTAAAACACGAGAAAGACATTTACAAAAAGAAATGGCAAATAAACCCAGCCGGAACTGTAATAAAATATATATGGTCAAGCGGGTTTATGTTTGAGGCCAATTTAATAGTCTAAAACAATACCATGGTTATTTAAGATAACTGCGGTATAAAAAATAGAGTAGATACCACTGCCACCAGCCAAGTCTTGATGTAAAGGGAGCGAAACAATGCTCCAAAAGACAAAGACAAAAAGTGATAAGAATTAAGCATTTCCAATACTCCATGTAAGATGCAGTGTACTGGGTCTGTGGTTTAAAGTGACTATGATAAAGTTAATAGCAACTTTACCTTTTCTGGGGGACAGTAGTCCGCCCCAGAAAATGGAGTCGGTGCAAGTCTCAAAGACAACCCTGTGTCACTGCACTGAAGGTGCTGTGTAACAAACATGAAAAACTGAGGCTATGCAGTGAGGCCCCATTGCCCAAGATCACACAAAACGTAGAAATACACTCAGCGAAACACATGTAAGAGTGGGAAAAAGGCTCACACTCTTACCAGGTGCAAAAAATAAACCCTAGAAATCCAGCAAAGCTGCCGAGGGACTCATTAGGTAAGGGAAAACAGCCATTTATGAGAATTCTCCCTAACAGCACCCCAGCCTTTCAGATCAGAGTGCTGTCAGCTTAGGCCAAGTGTGCCCTACTCAGAACATTCTCTTGTCGGGCGCATCACAGGAGGTCCCATGATACTCTGAGCCCTGCAACAGCTCGGGCATGCGGCCTGAAAACGGAGACCACTCTGAAATGAAGCAGCCACTGGAGACAGGTCATGTGCCACTGTGCACAACAAACATGTTCGATGCCATGAGTTCCAGAAGGCATAGAAAGGCTGAAGATGTTTAGTTCTGAAAAATCTGGATCACCTGAACCCTCTCCGCTATCATCTCCTTATAAGGGAAAGCTTTGCCCCAGCAAGTGTCCAGATCTGACCTTATAGCCTGGAGCAACAGAGGACATGGTCTGACGCGTCACGTTTAGGCAGAAGCTCAGAATGTGTAGAAGAGAGCTAATGCAATATTGGTGGGTGGCAGTGGATCTGATGTGTAGGCTAGAATGAGAGTCACCTAGGTATGGAAAGATCTGAATCTTGTGCCTTCTAAAATGTTCACCTACCACTGCCAGCAGTGTTGTGAAGGTCCTTGGGGCTGAGGGAAGGCTAAAAGGCAGCACTCTGAATTGGTAACGTGTTTTCCCAATTATGTAACATCAGGTATGACCCAAGTTATGGGCGGATAGACGCATGCATTATGCATCCTTTAGGTACTGTGACAAGACAAAATATCAGCCAAAAAATCCACCCTCCACAACATTGCCCTCTCCACGCAAGAAACCATCCTTCAGGAACTTGCCGCCAACCAAACTAAACCTCCTAACCAATTCAGTTTTAGAGCCATTTCTATTATGGAAACTAAGAACATCATCATGTCTCTTAAACCATCTCGATGCCTTGGTGACACCTGTCCAGCCCCAATTATTAAAGAGGCTGCACATGAACTAGCCCCCTTCGTCACATCATTTATCAACTCATCATTCAAATCATGCTCTGTGCCAACCAACCTTAAAGATGCCTGATATTACCTCTCCTAAAAAAAGCTAACCTGGACCCCAATGTCCCAACGAACTATAGGCCCATAACAACTGTCCCGTTCCTCCTCAAAATCTTAGATAAAGCTGCATATCTACAGATCCAATCTTATCTGGAGATCAACATTCTACTAGTGACAAGACAATCAGGATTTAGACCGAGACATGGAACCGAAACGGCTCTCCTTGATCTTAAAAACCAACTAGACGAACGCAAAGATAGAGGAGACATCTCTATTCTCCTACTCCTAGACCTATCAACTGCCTTCGACCTGGTAGATCACAAGGTACTCTGTAATCACCTCAAATCGGCAGCCAACTTCTCCACAGAAGCCACGGCGTGGATAAACTCATTCCTGGACCAGAGAACCATAAGAGTCTTCTCACCTACATCAGCAGCTGATCCAGTCCCCATCACCTGTGGAGTCCCTCAAGGGTCATGTGTTTCCCCCACTTCGTACAATATTTTTACAAAGCCTCTCTTTGATATATTGGACAAACTAGGGGTCTCATATACCAACTACGCTGATGATACCCAGATTCTTATCCCAATCCAGGGTGACTATGACAAGGACACCAACCTCAAATAAAATATACCAAATCATCCAAACCTGGATGGCCACACATGGTCTATGTCTTAACGACGACAAGACTGAGCTCTTAATCATCGGGTCTACCAGTAAACTTAACAAATTACCCCATTTGTATAATTACATCACTATTGATGGCATCAAAATCAAGGTAGCCAAGGAAGTTAAAATATTAGGATTCTACCTAGACTCAGCGCTCACCCTCGACAAGCAAGTAAATGCTACAGCCTCAGCAACCAGTTACACCTGCAAACCTATTCACGCCTGTAAACCATACCTATCCACAGACAGCTGT
Source organism: Ambystoma mexicanum (assembly GCF_040938575.1). Classification (NCBI taxonomy): domain Eukaryota; kingdom Metazoa; phylum Chordata; class Amphibia; order Caudata; family Ambystomatidae; genus Ambystoma; species Ambystoma mexicanum. The sequence goes on from NC_090939.1 coordinate 822,717,954, forward strand.
ACCACCATAGCACAAGCCCTCATCCTCTCTAAATTAGACTACTGCAATGCACTGTACCTAGGCACCAGTAAACGTAACACCAACAAACTCCAAACCTTGCAGAACAACGCCCTTAGAACAGCCTTAGGAATTTCCAAAGGGCAACACATATCTGGCCAAAGAAGAGCCGTCAATTGGTTGGCCATCAATGATCGCATCAAATTTAAAACATTGAACATTACACATAATTGTCTGAACAATAAAGCACCTGCATACCTCACAGAAAAATTCACAAAGTACACTTCTGAACGACCCATCATAAAGGTCCACTTAAACAGCATCAAAATCCCCAACTTTAAACTGAAAAGAACTGGTGGGTCCAGCTTCCCAGTTCTAGCAGCTCATCTCTGGAACTCCATCCCTGACGCACTCAGAGCCACCCCCTCCTTCCATGTGTTCAAAGCTAACGCCAAACTTTGGCTTCACACCAACGACTGCTAGAAGCCTCAACTGTACCAAATACTCTGTACATTTATTGTAAAATACTTGAAAGACATTGTAACATAAGAAATGCTTGATATATGATCCTGTAACATAAGAAATGTAATATATGTATGTACCTGTAACTTAAGATTTTTATTGCAAGCGCCCAGTTGCTTAATGGCCAGGAGCGCTCTATAAATAAACAATGCAATACAATACAATCCAGGCCTGCAGTTTGAGAGACTGAAGAATCTGGGTCAGAGTGACTATTTGAATGTGTGCTTGGGCAGGTAAAGGATCCAAAGATAAAATCAAAGATGGGACACAGGGTTCAACCTTCTTTAGCACCATCAAATACAGGACATACCATATCTTGCCCTTCTCCCAGGCATGCACGTGTTCTATGGCTGCCTTCTCCACAAGTTGCCGGATCTCATCCAAAAGGAAGTGACTTGGCTTGGAAGGACAGGAGAGAAGGGAGCATGGAGGACGTTTTAGGAAGTAAAGACAACCCTGCGGTACCAAATGTAAGGCCCAACCATCAGAAGTAGTACGCTGCCATTCCTCGACATGCAGGACAATCCAGCCCCTGCACAGCCGACCTGCCACGGGAAATGAATGAATTAATGAAGTCCAACTAAAGGGGCTTTGTTCCTGATGCGGCTGTGAGTACAGTGGCGGCAGCAACACAGCTTTTCTGGTTTCTTCTACATATGTTTTGATGGAGGAATACATTTATGCTTGGTGAAAGATGTTGGACCTCAGCAACTGTAGGAAAAGGAGGAATAGTGGCTAAAGTACTGATCCTTAAACAAATGTGGTGAAGGCAGCAGGCTAATGTTCAAGCTTTGGCCAGAGACATGAAAGATTTACATTTCTTAAGTAACTTGAATGCTAACAAATTGCCACTAGCAAAGGGGAAATTGAAACATGCTGCTTGCCCATCTGGGGCCAACCCAGATATCCTTAACCATAAGGGCCTGCAAAACTCAGTCAATTGGTCTGGACACACATTGGCCCTATCCGTATCCAGGGTCAATTGCCATTGATGCCTTGTTGCATCCTCACCATCCTCCACCAAGGAATGAAAACCTCCTTTAAAGGGATGGTCTAGTAAACATTTTTATTTCAAAAATAGATAGGCCACATAAAAAAAAATACTAGCATCCTCCGTTTTAAAACTTCCTATGTAAAATTTTGAGCTATTCAAGCTCAAAATTCGAAAAAGCAAGCACAGGGGCGCAGCTTTTGCGGCACTAATGAAGGAAAAGCCAGCCAGCTGTAGTAAACAAAGTCTACCGCTGGGTGGCTTTCCCTTCCTTAGTGCCGGGACTCGGAGGACGCGGACCGGAGACCAGAGCAGGAAAGCTGCAGCTGAATCTCGGTAAGTGGTATTTATTTTTTTTACAAAAAATAAGCACTAGCTGCGTTTTTTTTTCTAAGTTTTCCGGGCTGGAGGAGCCCAGAAAACTTAGAAATAAAACCGCAGCTTTAAAAACGTTGTATTTTATGTTAAATACAACGTTATTGTGTTGGAAAACGCTGTGGTTTTAAAACCGCAGCGTTTTCCAACACAACCGCGTTTTGTCTGCCTGAATCTGCTTTACCATTTGGGGCTCTCGGGCTCCCCACGGGGAGCCCGAGAGCCCCAAATGGAAAAGCAAATTCAGGCAGACACAACGCGGCATTGCGGAAAACAACCGCGTTGTGTCTGCCTGAATCTGCTTTACCATTTGGGGCTCTCTGGCTCCCCGTGAATTTTACATAGGAAGTTTTAAAACGGAGGATGCTAGTATTTTTTTTTTATGTGGCGTATCTATTTTTGAAATAAAAATTTTTACTAGACCATCCCTTTAATACATTTTTGGAGCCTTATGATAGACACTAAGTGCGGGTGTATTTTTACTAGGGAAAGGTAGGCTGCCATTTGCAAAGACCCGTCCCATATGTGATGACTCCAATGGAGTCAAAACAGATTCCCCGGCAGGAACCTCCTCCAATGTGGCATGGGGATGGCAGCTGCTACCTGATCCAGACCCTGGATGCAGTTATATGAAGACGGATCACATGGCTGTTGACAACTACCAGGGAGATGTCATGACTTCATTGGAGGAGTTACAGTGTATCCCCCTTTTCCACAAGAAAGACCCTGTGACCCCCAAGACCTTAATGGCCTATTGTAAACTAACGATTCCACCATGTAAAGGAAGTCAAGAAACCTTTTCTCTACATCATTCTAGTCAGGGCTCCACTTTCCACCAAAACACTAACTCACACAACACCTTTTGTTTTTGATGTGCCTTTATGTAAAGTCCAGGAGAAAAAACATTATAGAGTTAAGAGTCCAAAGGTAACCATGATCTCTAATTATGTTGTACTTTTATGTGAAATCCCTGAGGAAAACCATCCAGAAGTTAAAAGCCCAAAGAGAAAGTTATGGACTTCAACTTTTATACCCACTCAGGTACTGAGACAAGGAGGGTGGCAATGGAGTTTATGCAGAGTAACAGGAACTCTGAATACAACATGCACAGTAGTTGTTTTTCCAAATATTCAATGAGTGGGACATTTAAAGATGGCAACCACTCTATGGCAGTGCAGGCTGTGGAAGAAAGGCAGGCAGTGCGAGCAGTGAAGGAGGAGAAGTTGCGATCCACGCTTGTAAAGACTGGAGGGGGGTCAAGGTTCTCTATTGTGGTAGCAATGGACGAACAACCAAGGTCTAAGCTCTCGGGAGGTGATGCGGGGTGGTTCTTAAGTACAGTGTAGTCCCCAAGCCTCCACAAAGGAATGTACACACACTATGATATGTGCTAACATAGTTCTTTATATAAAAATAAGGTTGAAGATATATACATCAGTTCATAACACACTTTGTACTCTGGTAATTCTAATATGGCAAATATATACAATGTCTATGTGGTACCACACTTAGCTATTGACTCCTTTAAAATGCATCAACTGCTGACAGTTATAATGGCATACAAATCATACAGCAATGTATATCAGCATAGCTACTAGGAAGGAAAACAAGTTGGGTTAAACAATGGCAGAATGCTTTCTCCAGCTACCTAGATGAAGTTCAGAGTGAGGACCCTCAGCCCCACCTGGGCAACCTGTAATAAAGAGTATTAACAGGCCAAGTCCATTTATGTTGAAATAGTCTTGCTTCCTGGTTAAAATGTTCAACTACCCCAATGTACATGAGAAGAGTTTCTTTGACAGTTCGTTGACAGATCCCTCAAGAGTGGACTCCCTTTAAAGCAGGAGCAACAGGGTGTCGAGATTCCTTGAAGAAATGTGAACACTTGCGTTGAGTCTGCAGCTTCGACCTTTGCAGTGCTCTTCGACGATCATTTGTGGAAGTCCTGGGAAGAAGAGGTGCGCGGTCCACCTCGATGCAAAGAGTTCGGTGCCGCAAAAAAGACTCAATGATGAACGTAAGCCCAGCAGCGGGTGCCAGGATGGCTTTGGCGATCGGGACTCAAACACGGGCTGGATTTTGGATCTTCACTTGTCGGCAAAATCCACCGGCGGACTCTCCGTTAGTACAGCGCGCTGGGTCATGGCCACGGGCGTAGAACGCCCTCGAGACCCTGCCCTCTGGTGCCTCAACTCAGTCCCCTTTTAGCACATCGGATGCTTTAATACCTGGCTATGCTGAATATTTTATCCCCTGGTATACAAGTGGGGGAAGGTGGGTGGGACGTGTGGCAGAAAGGGGACGAAGGACTAGGAGTACGCCAGTCACTACAGTAACTTAATTACTCATACATCCCATCCCCTTTCCTCCATCCTTGTGGGTGATTCCAACAAACTAGACCACTGGGTGGAGCCGTGACAACCTGCCTCATACTTAACAAAAAGGTTCTTCAGAACTGCCTGACCGAAACTCTGCATCCCGCCTGGAGCTGGTATCCAGGGAAATAGTTCTTACAGAACGCAGAAAAAGTGGTCCAAGAAGCATGTCTAGGGAACGTGGCTCCCGTAGTCTTTGCTGACAGCATGGGCATGGATCCTCGCGTGAACCGGCTTACCCATGGCCGTATATGCCTCTGAAATGGCCTGGACCATCCAACGGGCAATAGAAGCTTTGGGAGATGAGCCCCCAAAAGTGATGAACAAAGCCTCAGACTTCCTGAAGGGTTTTGTCTGGGAGAGATAGAACTTGAGCACTCTCTTTAGGTCCAAGGAATGCAACGCCTTTTCAGCCTCCGACTGGATATGGAAAAAACACCAGCAGGCAAAGTTCCTGATTCAAACGGAATGGAGAGACCACCTTGGGAAAGAAGTTTAGATAAGTGCGCAAGATTTTCTTGTCTTTATGAAAAGTGGTGAAGGGCTTGCACAACATCAGAGCCTGCAGCCGGCTGACCCTGCACGCCGAAGTGAGTGCCACCAACAGCACTGCCTTGAGTGTCACCATCCTGATGTCCACCAAGGCCATCGGCTCGGAGGGCTTGCACTGCAAAGCCGCAAGAACCACAATGAGGTCCCAGACTGGGTGCAGTCTATGGATCAGAGGAAAGAGCCAGGACAACTCCTTGAGGTGAGCCTTAACCACTGGGTTGGATGCTGAAATAAAGTGCTCTGGGGAATTCTTGTAGGGCCCAATGGCCACCAAATAGGTGCAACAGGCTTCGACCCGATTGCCGGAACGAGCCAGATGCACAGAAGACGGGTGGAGCCGTGACAACCTGCCTCATACTTAACAAAAAGGTTCTTCAGAACTGCCTGACCGAAACTCTGCATCCCGCCTGGAGCTGGTATCCAGGGAAATAGTTCTTACAGAACGCAGAAAAAGTGGTCCAAGAAGCATGTCTAGGGAACGTGGCTCCCGTAGTCTTTGCTGACAGCATGGGCATGGATCCTCGCGTGAACCGGCTTACCCATGGCCGTATATGCCTCTGAAATGGCCTGGACCATCCAACGGGCAATAGAAGCTTTGGGAGATGAGCCCCCAAAAGTGATGAACAAAGCCTCAGACTTCCTGAAGGGTTTTGTCTGGGAGAGATAGAACTTGAGCACTCTCTTTAGGTCCAAGGAATGCAACGCCTTTTCAGCCTCCGACTGGATATGGAAAAAACACCAGCAGGCAAAGTTCCTGATTCAAACGGAATGGAGAGACCACCTTGGGAAAGAAGTTTAGATAAGTGCGCAAGATTTTCTTGTCTTTATGAAAAGTGGTGAAGGGCTTGCACAACATCAGAGCCTGCAGCCGGCTGACCCTGCACGCCGAAGTGAGTGCCACCAACAGCACTGCCTTGAGTGTCACCATCCTGATGTCCACCAAGGCCATCGGCTCGGAGGGCTTGCACTGCAAAGCCGCAGGAACCACATTGAGGTCCCAGACTGGGTGCAGCCTATGGACCAGAGGAAAGAGCCAGGACAACTCCTTGAGGTGAGCCTTAACCACTGGGTTGGATGCTGAAATAAAGTGCTCTGGGGAATTCTTGTAGGGCCCAATGGCCACCAAATAGGTGCAACAGGCTTCGACCCGATTGCCGGAACGAGCCAGATGCACAGAAGACGCCAGTACGTCTAGGGAGCTGGTGAGGGGGTCCAGCCCCTTGCGGTGAGCCCAGTGGCAGAGACTAATCCACGTACTGAGATCACAGACTGTCTCCTGCATGATGTCCCAGTTGACATCCGAGATCTGCCCATGGTGCAGTCTCAGCTGGTGAGGTCCGGGTGCTCCACTGCCCTGCCCTGCCCTGCCCTGCTGCATCAGGAAACCCATGATGGGGATCGGGAGATGGACTGCCCATGGGAGCACAACTGCAGCAGATCCGAGAACCAAGCCTCGAAATTTGAGGAGGGTCCGCTGGAGCAACGGAGGAGGAGGAAACGCATAGCACCTGCGGCCCTGCCAGCAGAGCTGGAACGTTTCCCTAGAGATCCTGAAGCAAAACGGGGGCACTTCAAATTCAGAGGAGATGTGAATAAGTACAGATCCGGGAACCCCCATCTCTGGAACAGGGGCAACAAACAGTTGGTTTAACTCCCATTCGTAGGTGTTGATGCCAGGCGAATGAGTTGGTACGCTTCCGCATTGTTTCCCCCCCCCCCCCCCCCGAGAGATGGATTGAGGAGATCCATATCCCCTCAGACAGGGCCCATTCCCAAATTGACACACCCTCCATGCACAGGAGGGGGGAACAAGTGCCACCCTGCTTGTTCAAGTAGAACATTGTTGTGAAATTTGTGGTCCTGACCAGAACCGCCTTGTCCCTGATGAGCAGTAGAAAGGGCCTGAGAGCCAGGCCCACCACCCTGAGATTGATATACAGGAGGGCCTCCATCCTGGACCACGTGCAATGAATCAAGTATCCCTTTAGAGAAGATCCCCCCCACCCAGCCCGAGAGGGAGAAATCCGCCATCACCACCAGAGTGACATGGTGAAGTGGGATCCCACTGCAACATTGTAACCCAACAGCCACCAGTGAAGATTCGGGAGGAGGGAGACGGGGATAGGAATTCTGTCCGACTGCGACCCCATTTCCTGGTCAGGTGGAGCTGGAGCCATCAGGCCCAGAAGGTGCTGGAAACACCATGCAGAGGTGGTCAAATTGGCCAGAAAGTGCCATATCACCTTGCGGAGGGACAGGAGCCTCTAGGACATGGGGAACAGCCGCTGTACGGCCATCTCCCTGCGCACTCCAATGAACACCAGATCGTGGGCGTGAGTCAGCTGCGACTTCTGCTGGTTGAGGCAGAACCCCAGCTGGTGAAGAACATTCCCCAGTTGTTGCCAGAGCGCACTGCCCCCTCGGGCGAGCTGGCCCTCACCAGCCAGTCCAAAAAGGGGTATAAGTGATGACACTCCAGGCAGAGGAGACCAGCCAACGCATTCATCAGCTTCGTGATCACACAAGGGGCCGAATTGAGGCCAAATGGCAGCACCTTGTACTGGAAGTGGTGCGACAATCGTGAATTGCAGCAGCAGGAATTTCCAAAGTGGCTGGTAGATGGGGACATGAAAGTATGCACATTTGAGGTCTAGGGAACACATCCAGTCCCCTGCGGTGATCATCTTGAAGCGTTTGAGCGGTAAAGATAGATTGAGGAATGACAGGTCCAGGACTACCCTCAGGCCAGCCTGGTTGTTCTCGGGTACCACACAAATCCTGGAGTAGAAGATGGAGCCCCTGTCTGACTGAAGTAACGGCTACACCACCTGCATGTCCAAAAGAGGGGATCCATAGAAAAGCGCTGCAGCCTGTGGAAACTCTCGAAATAATACAAGGACTCTTGAAACAACGCTTCCAGCTATCCGTGAAGAGAGCCAGCCTGCTCCCTACAGGAGTGTTCCCTGACCGTTATGCCATTGCTTGTTGGCGTCTGAGGCGGGAGCGGAGGAGGGAGTGTGTAAAAAAACCATGCAATGTCGTCTGCAGCTTTCTCCTGTGCTCCCTGGGGGAATTGTCTGGTCTCTGTGCACCACGGTTCCGAAACCCCTTGAAGCAGCTGAAGGAACAGGGTTTGCCGACGGTCCTGCCGTGGGTCTGAGGGAAGCACTTCTGCCCTGGTTTAGTGAGGACAGGCAAGGACTTAGCGGTCTGTATAGAGGTCTACTTTTTCGTCAGCTCATCATCCGTGGACGAATGAAAAAGATCTGTCCCCTCAAAAGGAAGATCCAGGATCCTCTCCTGCACATCGCAGGAGAATTTAGTGGCATGCATCCACGCTGTCCCCCTAATCTTGACTCCCAGGCACAGGCCTTTGCTAGCTGTGTCTATGTGGGAGACCGAAGACACCATGAGGTCCTGCGCAACAGCCCCAGACTCCGCCAGATCGGCTATAAAGGAGGCCCTTCTCTCCATGGGGGGAGGTCAGGCAGCAAATCCCTGATATCTCGCCACAGCTTCTGTTAGGCAGAAACCTGTGCAGTTCCCTTAGGGACCACTGCAAAAAGTTTAAGCCTACAGGAGTAAGCAGTAAACCCAATTGGTAGCAGTCTGCACCACCCAGATTTACCTGGTAGCTGTGGCTGAGCAGTCAGACTTCTCTCAAGAAGAGTTAGGCAGTAAATAGAGTATACACAATAGGGCCAAAGACACAGTAGAACAAGTAAACACAGACCAGAGCTTTGGTATAAAAGTATATAATTATTTATTTAAACACACACTTATGAAAATACACTGCCACTAATATATCAAGCAAGTTCAAACACAGTCACTATAAGTATATAGACCTCCCTAGTTAATTATTCAACAAGTCTAGGTTAAGACACCACTTATTTAGCAAAACAGAGGTGAGCGCGTAACCGTAGATGGCACTCCAATAATTCGTTTAAAAAGGGAGAGAAAAGGCAGAGTAGGAAAATAACACAGTACCAACACTTTTAAGAAACCACAGCAAGTCAAGAAAGGCAGGGTCTACTGTAGAGCAAAATGTTCATAGGCCAGGCCCACTCTTGGAGAGAGCAAGGCACAATTTGCCCAAGATCACACAGTGGAAATGCACTCAAAGTCTTTGCAGAAAAGTCAAAAGAGGTTGGATCAGTTCAGAAAGGCAAAGTTAGCAGGTCTGAGGTCAACCCAGTTAGAAAGTCAAGGATTTACGGGACACCTTGGACAATCTGTTGCAAGGGAGACCAGGCGGGACACAGTACCTGAAATGGTGAGAAAGCTCCAGCGGTGGCAGTTGTTCCTGGCAGCGGGTGTAAGTCGTGGCTTCAACCAGAGGGAGAGATCTCTACGAGGAAGAAAGCTGGAGGTCGTGGCACTGCCAGGGAAGAAACCAGCCGCGGAGTTTCCCCGGTTAAATGGTACGACCCTTTTATTCGCGGTAGTGGTGAAGTGCGGCTATCCGGCCGCCGGGGTGCTTGGCACGGGCGATTCGACCACGAGACGATCCAGGAAGGCGAAAAAGGCGAACTGGTTGGTCCCACCAGCTCAAAGGGAAGAAGACTCTCCTGCAAGAAGATCTCCTCTGTCGTCGGGGAAGTGGTGAGTTCGTACAGCAGGGCTCCACCGGCGGTGTCGTTGTAGATGGCTCAGCTTCTCCCCTCTTCAGAAGTTGCCACGGGACCTAAAGAATCCGAAGTTCCAGTCCCCAAAGCCCTGCTTTTATGCAGAAAAACCCCCATTCAACAGCCTAGCTGTCACTCAAATATGCCAGGCGGCTCACCACTGGGCCAATGACACAAGAGTGCGACTTGAGTTGCCAAGGCAACTCAGTCCAGGATGTCTAATCCCCCTCCCACACATCCTGTAGACCCCAGACAGAGTGGCACCATTTGGAGGGCTTTTGTGGAGAAGCCCGCCAAAAAGTGGAACAAAGGGCTCGACTTGGGTTAGAGTTTCAGTGACGAACACAAACACCATTTTAAAACCGAGTCCTGGCAAAAAGACCCAACCGGGGAATAAATATTAAATAAATAACCCGGCGGTATCTTTAAAATTGCACCAAAAAGTGGTGCATTTAAAATGAATGGGAAAATCCCATAGGAAATATTCCGGTAGAATATTTTGCGTGGTATCCACTGCCACCAGCCAGAAACTCAACAAGGGGGGACTGGACAGTGTCCCCTTGGAAAACAGACCCAGGGGCAATTGAATTACCCCTACTTCCACAATATGATGGTTTGTACTGGTTCTGTTCACAATTTGAGACTAGTAAAGCCAATGGTGACTTTACATGCCCTGGGACACAGTAGTCAGTCCCAGGGTATGGAGTCTATGTTTGGGGGTCACTATGACACCCCTATGTTACTGCACTGAGGGTGCTGTGCAACACACATACCAAAAACACATGAAGCCCTATGGAGTGAAAGACCCCACAGCCCATAAAACACATTTACAGTCAAAGGACATTCTCAAATCATGCCTAAGAGTGGGAGAAAGAGAGTCTCACTCTTAGCAGGAGAAAAAAGAAACCCCACAAATCCAGCAAAGCTGCTGCGGGACTCACTAGGTTTGGGAAATTAGCCTTAACAGAGAATTCTCCCTAACAGCTTCTGGTTCGCCGCGGCTAGGAGGTTGTTGCCCTGTCGCAAGTGCAGCCCGGCATTGAGATAGCAACACTTGCCAAAAGACTTGAGGGCTATGTACTCCTTGGAAAGAGAACTGAGGCGGCCCCTGCGAGGAAGACTAGGACGATGACTTGGAATACAAGGAAGCCGCCACCACAACTGAACAGTGCGGCTGAGGGTGGGAGGTCAGGAGGACTGGTTCCCCATCCAAAAGCGTAAACCAGCTGTCCAATTTCTTGTTCATCTGGGCGTTGGCCCAAGGCTTCTCCCACACCTTCCTCACTACTGACAGGACATCTTTCTGAAGGGAATGCCCGAACGGCTCATGGTGCGCTGGGCCAGAACCTCTGCCAACACCCCAGACTCCTGGAGGGCCTGCTGTGGCTGGGAGGCCTGCTCTGGCTAGGGGACGCCCCCCTCCCCAGTACTCTGAAAGGCCTTGAGGACTGTAATGAAACAACTTCAGTGACACAGAAGGCTATTCGTCCTGTGGGTCGTCATCACCCCTCATCCGCACACAAAGGTGGCTGGGTATCAACAAGGGACTGCAGAGGAGGAGGAGGAGGTGTGGGTGGTACAGGAGGAGGAGGGCTTGGAAGTACCGACAGGGCCTGGACCACAGGTAGAACGGGCTGTGGAACTGGCACTGCCGGATGAGGGCCCAGGGGAGGCGGCCTTGGAGGCACGGCCTGTAGGATCACCTCCTTGATGATGCACTCAAGGAGCCCTGTCATCAGTGGGGAGCGCATGAGGAGGAGGATGCACTTGAAGGAGGGATCCTCGCATGCTGCTGGATCTCGAGGGGCATGGCCCTCAGCCGTGCTGGGCCTCCTTTCCTGATAGAAGCGTCTAGGAGCAAGGGGCGTGTTTCTGTAAAACAGAGGGGTATGTAACCCTGCAGAGACCATCCGTATGTACCATATGGCACGCTGTCACTTCCCGAGCGAAGGGGACTGGAACGTTCTTGCAGAGCCTACTCTGTAGGTAATGGACCCAGGAGAGGGCCTGAGTTCAAATCCAAGATGGCCACCAGCCTCGCAGGCTCTGTCGTATGCTTGTCTACCATCTTTGGGCCATGGAGGGCACGCAGGCTCAGATCCTGAAGCAAGAGCGTCAACCTAAGAGATAGCTCTGGTAGGCTCAGAGCCCTCAGCTATGGAGCTGGTAGTAGTTTTGGATTGTGCTTCGAACTGACTCCTGGAAGTAGAACACAGCGATCCTTTGCACCCTGGTGCAGAAGAGGACGGTGAGCTGGATCACCTGTCCAAGGACTGCCCGGAAGAGCTCCTGGGCCCCTCGGCCTTTGAGCCGGTAGCCTTAGCAGCCTCAGCTCTGTCCGAAGGAATGGCCAGAAGAGCCCATCCAAGGTCCCCTTGCCAGTGGAAACCCCAAGGAAAGTGTGTCCGTGCTGTAAAAATCTGAAGATTGCTGCAGAGGAGGGGCTTAGGTAGAGGACAGTCATTGGCCGGGGACAGTATGACCCAGAGACCAGTGATTGGTTATTAGGAGAAAGACAGTTCAGAAACGAAACTGATTTTTTCTTTACTGAGGATTCCCAGCCTGACGACAGGGAATATTCATGAGCATGTGAATCCATGCCAGACCCCATGCTGGAGAATATCAATATGAATCCTTGTGACTGTCTTACAATTGTTGTGACTTTAAAACTACTGAAACTATATAACCAAACCTTTCAGTAATAGCTTTTCTGTCCATAGGAATGGTAAAGGAGGACAGAGCATTACTGTTATACCAAGAACTTAACTTTCAAGATAACTGAGAATACCTTCCCAAACTATGCATACAAGTTACCAAGCACTTCCTCATTGCCATACAAGTAAAAGTACTGTGACGAAGAAGCTGAACAGAGCAGTAAAGATCAGTGGAGGCCACAAGCCCAACGAACGCTCTAGTGGATGCTTGCGTACATGTGTACCCAGGAAGTTTAAAAGACAAGTGAAGCAGGGAAATTAGGTCTGCTGCTGGCGGGAGAGAGCTGCCACTTTCTGTGACCTCTGTGAGGTTGAAGAAACCGAATGGTAATTACTGTTGTGGTGGGGCCAGGCAGCTCACCAACGAACAAGGAAGAGGCTGCTGTGCGAGAAGCACACACTGAGGAAAAGCAAGGAGCCGGCAAGAGACTCCTGGGCGTTCGCAGGTGAAAGAGCAGCGCTTCACTTACCGGAACCTGGAACAAAGAAGACCGGTCAAGTGAGAGACTTGCGAGAGACTAAGAAACCAAGAGGAAGTAGTTGTGACAAGGAAAAAGATGGAAATGTGTCTCCGGTTGACCGTGAGAGAATCCAGGACCGGCAACAAGAGCCAGTGAGTCCACTCAGAAGCAGCGGGGACCCCAGGGTATATCGGCGGCTACGCTGAGTGCAAGTAATTAAATCAAAAGTAACCGAGAGATAAAGAGCGAATGAACCTAATGTTGAAAGGGGAATTAAACTACAAATAAAACCCTTACAAGCAGATGAATATATATTTCTCAAGAATAGGGGAAACCCGGACCGGGTAATATATCGGGAGGATATATTGACAAAGTTGTGACAACAAACTGCAGGTAGGCAGGCTGAAAACAGTCTTTATTCTGACTAAAAATAAGTTGGTTTTAAATTAGAAACAAAATAATTCTTAATTGAGCTTCTTCTCGAGGATCTTCCTTTGTCTTGATGCCTAGGAAAGGCAGGGTTTGCTCCGCAGTCTCTGGCTCCTAGTCTTCATACGCCCAGAGGTTTCCTGAAGTTCCTGCCTCCACGTCTGTCCGGCTCTGGAATACAAACGAGAATGATCTGCCATTCCATTCATCGGCTGGTGTTTAATTACACATGGTTTGGTTAGCCAATCAGAGGGATTTTCATCATGCAAGCTATAAAATCCCCCCAAGTCCTGCCCCTTTTTTCCTCGTACGAAGCCGAAAGTAATGGCTTCCCGTTTCGTCTCCCGCCACATTCATACAACTCCCCGGGACTTCAACATGCAGGTAATCGGAAAAATGGGGAATGTAGGCTGTCGTGTGCCCGTTAGGCGTTGGGCTTCTTAAGCTTAGTTTTTGTGGCAACCCACCCCCTGTTGCATCTTTCATGGTTATGGCACCTCCCAAGACCCCGCTTTCTACTGAAACTAAGAAGCAGGTTTTCATGGAACAACCGCTGCATCACGGCTGATCAAGCTTTTGTTCAATGAAAATGTTTACGCCCGATATTTTCCCGGGTCGCCGGTCTACAGACTCTTCGACATTGAACGGGTCTGTTTTGCAGCGGTAACCCGTGAAGTCCTCCTTTATTCTGCTTGGTGTCCTGAGGTTTTTATAGAGTTTTGACCGACGTCTCTGGTTCGTCCCCACCATTCCCCTGGGGTGTCTTCCGACTTAGCCTGTTCCTCCGCTTCTGGATGTGCCCGCTTTCCTCGGCTCTCGTCAGGCGGCCCAAAGGTTATATGGGGTCCCGCGGGTTCATTGGGTCCCAGAGGTTCCGAGTCCCCCTTACCAAAGTATATGTGCAGCTTTGGGAAAGGGGCAGAAACCCTGTTTCAATACAAGAAGTCCTGGCAGGAGAGTATACAAGTGAATCACAAGTGTGTGAAAACAAGAAGCCCGAGCAGGAGGGTATACCAGGCAACTATAACTTTGTGAAATGAAGAAATCCTGTGAGGAAACATCAAGACTAGAAAAAAGTGTGTTAACCAGGCGAGAAGAAGCAACACCCTGGCAGAAAAGCATACCAGGAGTTCTGAAAGAGACAAGATTGCAAAGCAGACACGTCTGTACATGAATATTGTTGTGGGCCAAGAAAGGCACATGGAACTGTTGTATGTGAAACTTCAGAAAGTAAAGCGGAATCCAGGGGAAGGGAGCACTTTTCTAAAAGCCACCCATGATTAAAGACATTCCCCTTTTTTCACCATAGATTTGTTTACAGTGAGAGCGTCAGAATAGAACTTTGGACACAGGGCAGTTTTGTTTTTGACATCCTAACACAGACAGATCCTTACTGTTGGTTTAGGTAGAGAAATTCCTTTTAGAACGGGGCCAGAGAGGCCTTTTCACAAACCTTTTATTTTCAATAAAGGTCTTTAACCAAAATCATGGCTAACATGTACCAGAGTTTCATTCCGGACTCCGCGTACTACTGCTTTTAATGATGTGTCTATCTTTTTCCAAAAGAGCTCATCACCGTCAAAGGGCTTATCTAGTACTAGGAAGTCTGTACAACGCACCAACCTTGATATCGTAGTACTTTCACGTTTGACTTTTACTTAAATCATGTCTCCGCAATATCAACAGTGATATTTATGCTGTGGTTAGAGACCGCTTCTCCTTCCTTGAGAATTTCAAGCGCCTTTTTTCTTTTCTATTCTGGGAGCGGGTCAAGTATAAGCACTTTGCGGTGACACATTTCCCTATGATACCACGCTAAAATGGCTAGGGTGTTCAATGCCTTTAGTGTGGTAGCCCCTGTAGCCAAGATTTTGTTAACAAATGTGTTTGTTTTTCTCCCTTTGTTGTCAGGAGGAACAGAGAATTTTCTTGATGTGTTGGCTGATCTTTTGGCGGCCACTGACACAACACTTCGGTGTAGGATGGCTAATAAGGCATTTTGGTGCATTACCCGCCTCTGAATTCTTTCTCTGGGCACCTTTTAGGGCTGGCTAAAAAGGGAGTGTTTCATGAACAGAAGTCCTTCCATACGTGGACTAGTATTAGAATGGACACCAGCAATTCCCTTCTTTTATTCATGTGAGAAAGCACGCTCTTCTCTTTACTAGGTTTTAAACGAAAAGTTGCACATGTCTTTGTAATCATTGCGTGGAAAGCTCCAACATCGTCGGGTGGCAAATACTTATGAGTAAATTCTGGGTATATTCTGGTACGTCCTCTTTAGTGTCTGTGACCCCTTCAAATGTGTGTTATGCAAAGGGACTAAGTAGGAGTATGTCTCATGGGGCTCATGATTTGAGTAAATTATCTCTTCTTAATATGCCGGGTCTCGAGTATTACTAAGAGGTGGTTGTGGAGTTGGGGTATTTCTCCTCATGTAGGGACACCACAATGTTGCCAGTATTGATTCTTATGGTTTCCCCCAGCTGAACTCGTCAGCCGGTGTTTGCATCGTTGACCGTCCATTTTTTGTATTCGCCTGACTAGGACTGTGACATTTTTAAATCTTTTCACACGTGGACAGCCTTGCACTTTACTTCTCGTTGACTAGGTTGCCGTTGATGGGATGTGTAGTACCTGTGTAGGGCCTTCAGCAACCCCCCTGGTGATGGAGTTTCTAGGGTTCAGAGGAGTGTTCTGCTCCCTGTACTCTGCTCCGGACCGGCCTTTCCCTCTTCTTTTCCCCTTTATGTAGTCTTTCCTATGATCTGGACCTTTATGACCTAGGGCGATTTCTGCCCTGAAAGCTGATGGGGCTGCACTCTTATTTATTTTTATCATGTTAAGCGCTTATACAGCAAGAACATTGTTTCAAAGCACCCACAGGGCAACAGGCAGGGGACATGTTGAAGAGAAACATTAAAATACATAAAAAAACATTAAATACAGTGGGGGCAGGGGGAGGAGGACGAACCTACTATCCCGTGAGTGTTCAGAACGTGAAAGTGCAGAAGGGAGGAGGAATGGGGTTAGGTGCTGCGGTGCTCGTGGCTGAGCAACAGGTGAAGTGCAATGTCTGGTAAGTGCGAGCCTCCAGGATGGAGGGTGTGCTGAGGATAGACAGAAGCTGGAGATCCCAAGGATGCATAAGGGCCCTGGTCACCAAAGAAGCAACTGTGGGAGGCAAAGAGGAAAGTCTTGAGGAGCTTCTGGGATTTAAGAAAGTCCTGCTCAAGACGAAGGGGTATGAGGAGGCGGTTCCAAAGGAGGGAGCAAGCTGAGGAAAGCGATCAACCTCCTGCCCTCGGTTTAAAGAAATGTTTTACACACAAAGAGTTGGTGCCAGAGGAGCGCAGATGTCTAGAGGGGGAATATTTAGTGAGAGAGAGTAGCAGAAAGTGTGGTCTCTGGTCGCAGACAGCCATGGGATGATACAGAGGGATTTGAATTTAATCTGTGAAGCAATGGAGCCAATGGAGACTTTTTAGGGCAGGAGAGATGCAGTCCCTGGGCTTGAGGCCACAGGTAAGTCTTGCTCCCCTATTCTGAATTAGCTGGAGGGGTCGCAGAGTGAAAGAAGGTAGATTCAGGAGGAGGCTATTGCAATAGTCAAGCCTAGAGAAAACCAGGGCTCGGGTAACAATGAGCTTCTGGGGAAGGTGAGAAAAGGTAGAATTCCTTTGAGAAGGAAGAGCTGAAAGTGGGATATCTTGGCAATGTCCTGAGTGTGAGGGAGGAAGGAGAGAGAAGAGTCTAAGATGACCCCAAGGTTTACGGCTTCAGAAGGAGCAGTGGAGGGCCCAGGTTCCACCAACCGAGGAGCCTGGTGGACGCATTCTCCTTCCCGTGGGAAGGGCTGTTACTGTAAGCATTTCCTCCGCTCTCTTTTGCTACAAGTCATCAGCGCACTCCGTGTCGATGCAGGATGATATTTGTCACCCCGGCATGGCCAAGGCAGATTTGGTGGCTTCCGGATCTCCTCACCAGAGAAGGAGGCGCAATACTGCATCACGATCTAGGATCCCTGAACCTGAGGGCTTGACTCCTGCAGCCCTAGACTTTGGAGGATATGCATTACCAGCGGACTGCAGGGAGGTCCTCACCAATGCTGCACGTTGTCGACCTTGAAGTGCTATGGTCCCAAGTGGAAGCGTTTCGTTACGTGGTGCCGTTCTTCAAAGATTAACTCTGTGGATCACAGCCCCACAAATCCTGCCGTACTTGCTATCCTTGGCCAAGGCCGGACTGGCTCACGCCTCCATCAAGGTACATCTGGCGGCTATCTCCCGCAGCACCAGGTCACCAGGAAGATCTTCACATTGGTCCCACCAATGTGAAGGTCAAGGAGTTTCTCAAAGAACTTTTCAGATCTTTCCCACCGGTGAAGGCCCCTGTACTGGCGTGGGAAGTCAACGTGGTTCTGACAAGGCTCAGGTTTCTCTTGTGGAAAACGGCTTTCCTTGTGGCCATCACCTCTGCCGGAAGGGCAGGTGAAATCCAGGCCCTATCCTGTAAGCAACCGTACCTGACTTTTCACGAATCGAGGGTGGTGCTGCATACCTATCCCTCCTTCATGCCGAAGTTTCTGTCAGAATTCCACCTCAACAAACTTTTGCCTGTTTTTTTTCCCCGTAGTTGTGTAATGTTGTACTGCTATGTATTAATTATTAATTAGCATTTTAATCCATGACAGACACCATGCTGGAGAAGGTTTAAGTTACTTGCCTGTAACTATTGTTCTCCAGTATGTGTCTGGCATGGATTCACATGCAAACCCTCCCTCCGACCCCTGGGCGGCTCTTCTTGGTCATACTGCCAATTTACATACTTAACAAATCTGAAGATGGCTGCCAGAGGAGGGCTTAGGGAGAGGACTGTCATTGGATGGGGGCAGTATGACCCAGAGGACAGCGATTGATTTAAAGGAGAAATACAGTTTGTAAGTGTAAGTGAAACTGTTTTTCTTTTACCGAAGAGTCCCAGCCTGACGACGGGGAACATTCATGAATATGTGAATCCATGCCAGACCCCATGCTGGAGAAAAGGAGTGCCAGCTGAGTAAGTTAAATGTTAAAGAGACAAGGCGAGAGGATAGAGCCCTGGGGGACAACACAGGTGGAGAAGGAAGTAGGAGAGGAGAAGATGCCCGGGATGACTTGGGAGGAGCAGTCAGTTAGGAAGGAGGTCAGCCAGTCCAGTGCCTGCTCCAAGATACCAAGGGTGTCGGGGAGCCTTTGTAGGAGGATGGAGTGGTTGACTGTCAAAAGAGAGGAGGGATCAAGAAGGATGAGGACAGCTAGGTATTTGGAATCCAGGGACGCGAGCAGTGCTTAATGGGTGTTCAAAAGAGCAGTTTCCGTGGCTCTGGATGCTCAGAATCCAGATTGACTGTCGTGGAGATCACCAACAAGTTCAGTGTGAGAGTTGAGTTGGGGTAAGGCTAACTTCTCCAGCAGGTTTCCAGGAAGGGGGCGATAGAGATGGGGCAGTAGTTGGCTGGACAGGTAGGGTCTGCTGATGGTTTTTAAGGAGGGGGCGCACAAGGGAGTGCTTAAGGGAAGAGGGGAAAGAACCAGTGGCAAAGGAGATCAACAGAGATCAGCGAGTGCAGGAGCAAGAGAGCCAATGTCATCCTTGATGGTTCTTGGTGAGCAAGGGGAAACCTGTTTGGAAGAGACCTTCATGGAGCAGACAACTCTGGTACCTTCATTAAGTGTGACAAGGGCGAAGGAGGAGAGGAGGGAAGGGAAGGGAAGGAAAGGGAAGGGAAGGGGGAGTGGCCAAGGGGGTGAGTAACAAGGCTGTCCTAAGTTATGGTGGTGAAGTGAGTGCCCAGTGCGTTGCCGAGGGCCTGAGAAGGAATAGGGGAGGAAGAGACCGCCGAGGGGTTGGCTAGTTCCCTGCAGATTTTGAAAAGTTCAGCCATGTTGTTGGAAGCGCCAGATGAACAAGTTACTTTCTTACCTGGTAACGTTCTTTCGATGGGATGGTCCGACGACGTATTCCATATCTATGACATGTAATCACCACAGCTGTGCTGCTTCGGAAACTTTTTTCGGCGTCTGCGTCCTGCGTCGATGACGTCGATGCGCCGTCGTCGAGGACCTCCTCCGACGTCCGACGTGATAAGTAGGACGCACGACGCCCGTAGCCTCAATTGTAGTTTTTTCCCCCAGAACGTGTGACATTAGTCAACTGCCAGTCAGACACAAAGCCTTGCGGAACGTAAGCTGCAATCGCAAAAGAAATTCTGCAGCGGGGAAGGCTTGGCGGGAGCGATATGGAATACGTCGTCGGACCATCCCATCGAAAGAACGTTACGAGGTAAGAAATAAACTTGTTCTTCGAGGGGATTGGGTCCTCCGACGTATTCAATATCTATGACAGACTCCCAAAGCAGTACCAGAGCAAGGAGGAGGGAAAGAATTTAGAATCAAAATTTAGAATAGCCAATCAAATAGCAGAGCAAAGGACCGCCTTGCCAAAGGCCAGATCCTGTCCTCGGATTGGAATCGAGGGAATAGTGACGTACAAATGTATGTACTGAAGCCCAGGTGGCTGCATCACAGATGTTGCGAATAGGAACACCCCTCTGCAGGGCAGTAGATGCAGCCATACCCCTGGTAGAATGGGCCTGCAAGCCAGCCGGTGGGTCCTTACCCGCCAAGCGGTAACACTCCGAGATGGCCAAAATTATCCAGCGAGACAAAGTCTGTTTCGTCACAGCTAGCCCCAAATGCTTTCCAGCGTAACCAATAACGAGTTGATTGTCCACTCTGACCTGGGACATGCGTGAAACATAAAAGCTTAAAGCTCTCCTAGGATCAAGCCTATGGAGCCTCGCCTATTCCTTACCAGGATGCGGAGGAGGATAGAATGTCGGAAGAACAACCTTCTGGGCCAAATGAAATTCCGTCACTACCTTCGGAAGAAAAGAAGGACGAACTCTAAGGACAACCCTGTCCTTGTGAAACACAGTGAAGGGTGGCTTAACTGAAAGTGCCTGTAACTCACTCACTCTGCAAGCGGAAGTAACCGCAACTAAAAACACAGTTTTCAGAGTTAACAGCCTCAAAGGGCAAGAATGTAAAGGCTCAAACAGAATACCCATAAGAAACTTAAGAACAAGGTTTAAATCCCAACCGGGCACCAGGAAAGGTGACAGAGCGAACACATTAGTGAGCCCTTTCAGAAACTGTGAAATCAAAGGGATTTTAAAGTAAGAACACTCTTCAGACGAGCGCTTAAAGATGGACAGCGCCGCCAGGTAACCTTTAATGGTACCCACTTGCAAGCCCCTGTGGGCCAAAGAAAGTAAAAAGGACAGAACCATGGGGATGCCACATGCAAAAGGATCCACATTCTGAACTCTGCACCAGTCGCAGAACTTACGCCAACGGTACAGAGACTTTGTTGCTGGCCTTCGGGCCGAAAGCAACACCTCCATCACGTCTTCAGGGAGGTCCCAATCCTTATACCTCAACCTTTCAGAAGCCAAGCGTGAAGGTTGAGGGATCTGACCTCTGGATGGAGAACCTGACCCCCCCTCCCGTGAGTGCAGATCGTCTCGGTAGGGAAGACGACATGGAGGGCAGATGGACAAGTCGAGAAGGTCCGGGTACCACGTCCTCCGAGCCCACGCCGGAGCAATGAGGATCATCAGGGAACCAAACTTCCGTAACCTCCGCAGCACTTGCGGGATGACGGGGACTGGAGGAAACGCGTACAGCAGCGGGAATGACCACTCCACCACGAACGCGTCTCCTAAGGCTCCTTTTGGAGGAAATTCCCGCGAGCAAAACCTTTCGCACTTCCGGTTGACACTGGAGGCAAAGAGATCCACTTGAGGGGTCCCCCAAAGGGCGAAGATCTCCAGGAGAATCTCCTGAGCCAACTCCTACTCGTGAGAGATCGCGCTCTGCCTGCTCAGTGCGTCCGGCCTCACGTTTTGGTCTCCAGCCAGATGAACTGCCGAGATCGAAACTTCCTGCTGGATGGCCCAGAACTCGAGCTGCATCGCCTCCCTGCACAGAGGAAGTGACCCTGCCCCCCCCTTTTTGTTGAGGTAGTGCATGGCCACTGTGTTGTCGGTCAGGATCAGGACACTCTTTCCTCGCACAGTCGGCAGAAAAGCCTTCAGGGCTAGCCTGACGGCCCTCAGCTCCAACAGATTGATATGGAGTCTGGACTCCGACGGAGACCAACGACCGCTGTCAGCCCGTTGGCATGAGCTCCCCATCCCGTGAGGGATGCATCCGTCACGATCGTCACCTCCGGCCAGGGAAGCCAAAATGGAGCCCCCTTCATCACGTTGCCTTCGACGGCCCACCACAGAAGTTCCCGGGCGACCGAGGGCGGCACCTGAACCGGGTCCGACATCCTGCCGGAGGACTGCGACCATTGCATCTTGAGTGCCCACTGCAAAGATCTCATCCGCAGGCGAGCATCTGGCACCAGAAGAATGCAGGATGCCATGAGGCCGAGCAACCTCAAGAACTCGAACGCTGGGAGCGTCTGGGCATGCTGAAACATGTGCACCATCTGCTGAATGTGAAGAGCCCTCACCTGGGGAGGAAAACACTGCCCCAGGGAAGTGTCGAGCACTGCTCCGATGTACTGGAGCCGCTGTGTTGGCGTCAAATGGGACTTCTTTAAATTGAGGGAGAAGCCCAGCCTGTGAAGGGAGTGGCAGGTGACGGACAGATGATCCAGGACTTGCTCGCGAGAGCTCCCCCTGATCAAACAATCGTCCAGGTTGGGGTAGACGTGAATCCCCCCTTTCCTGAGATGCGCTACCACCACCACCATGAGCTTGGTGAAAACCCCTGGGGCGGAGGTCAATCCGAACGGCAGGACCCGAAACTGAAAGTGCGAGTCGCCAACCGCGAACCTCAAGTACTTCTTGTGCTTGGGATGGATCGGCACATGGAAGTAAGCATCCTTGAGGTCGAGCGACACCAACCAGTCCTGAAGCTGAAGGGCCTGGAGGACTTGAGAGTAACCATCTTGAACTTGTCCTTCCTGAGGAGTTTGTTCAAACCGCGCAAGTCCATGATGGGTCTCAATCCCCCGTCTTTCTTCAAAATCAAAAAATAAGGGGAATACCATCCCTTGTTCCTCTCCGCTACAGGCACCAGTTCTATGGCGCCTTTCTCCAGCAGGGCTTGAATTTCCTGCGCAAGGAGCGGATCCGGACTCTGCAAAGAGAGGTTCCCCGGTGGATTGTCGCGAGGACTGTGCCGAAAGGGAAGACAGTAGCCGTGGGTTATGATCTCCAGAACCCACACATCTGAAGTAATGGCTTGCCACTCTACAAGATGCTGCGCCAGCCTTCCCCCCAACCGGCGAACCATGGGACATGGCCTCATGACTGAGTGGGAGCGGCTGCGGTGGTACCTGAGGGCAAAGAGGCAACTGCCCGAGCGGCCTTGGCACCACGGGTACCCTGTCGTCCACCTCTGGTACCCCTGCGTTGGCCTCTTTGACTGCCAGCTCTTCTCGCTTTACTGATGGAGTAATAGCGAAAGGAACCACCCCTCCACTGCTGTCCCCTAGGACGTAAAAGGCAGAGGTTGGCGAACTGCAGCGCCCAACGACTTTGCTGCAGCTTTTGAGGTCTGCAACCTCTCAAGGCTCTCGTCAGCCTTGCTGCCAAAAAGGTGTTCACCGTCAAAGGGCATGTTGAGGAGCCAGGACTGCACATCAGGAGCAAACCCCGACTTCCGCAACCACGCAAACCTGCGTATCACGGTGCTCGCCGCCATGGACCTACTGACGCATTCAGCTAAGTCCAAACCCGACTGAACGGACTCACACATGGCATCCTTAACATCCTGGACCATAGCAAGGAAACCATCCCATTCGTCCCCTTCGAGAATATGTTCAGCCGCTAACGCAACACAGTTCCACAGAGTGTGTGTGTGAAACAAGACAAGGCACAAACGGAGTTGGCCGCCTGAAGCGCCATACCACCAGAAGAAAACACTTTCTTCGCCCAGCCATCAAAACGTTTGTCGTCCCCATCAGGAGGGATGGTAGGGTACGACGCCTGCTTTGCCGGGGCCGCCTGCACCACCAAACTCTCCGGAGTGGGGTGCCTGGTCAAGTAGCAGGGGTCGCTACTGGCTGGACGGTATTTTCGTGACAAGGATCTGCCCACCGCCGGGAGACTCTCCGGAGCAGTCCAAGCCGCCGCCACCCTTCTCTGTAAAGCCATATGGAACGGCAGTACCGGGTCAGTTGGGGGACCAACATCAAGGATGTCCGTCAGATCATCCTGCACAAACTCCCCTGGGGGAGCAGACCATCCCAAGTACTCAGAAACCCTAGCCATAAGGCGCCGTTACGAGGAATCGGCATGAGAGCCAGGCTCAGGCCTACAAAACTCCACCTCCGGAGAGGTGTCCAATCCACTGGCATCATGCAGTGACTGCCTCAAATCGTCAAATTGACTATGGCCCGAGACAATTTGATCTGGAACCTGACTAGGAACCAGGCCATCAGAATCCTCATCCGCCTCTGAAATATATTCCAGGTGGCGAAAAGAAGGCACCCGAGAGTGCTTGCTCTTAACCAGAGCCTTCCTAGGGGGTTCCCCCGTGCCACAGGGTACCTCCGTCACGAAAAGGCGTCGATGGCGTCGAGCGAATCGGCGCCGGCGTCGAGAGAACAGGCATCGGCGCCGAGAGAACAGGCATCGGCGCCGAGAGGATCGGTGTCGACGCCGAGGAAATCGGCGTCGACGTCGGATGCAGCGCAGCCAGCATCGGCGGCGGCGACACAGCCCTTGAAGCCGGAGCCCCGAGCGTGTCCTTCGACGACCTGAGCGTCGACGACTTCCTCGAAACCGGAGCCTCGAGAAAGCCTGTCGACGCCCTTGACGCCTCAGACGTCGATGTCTTCCTCGAAGACCTCACAGGTGCACATGGTCTCGAACGCATCGAGGACCGGGACCTGGAACAGGTACGCCGAGAACGAGTCTCCTTGTCCGAACGGGACCTCTCCCGTGACTCGTGCCAACCACTCTTGCGAGCGGTGTCTCTCGACCTCTCACAACTGACCCCACTCGGGGGCGCGGACGGCTTAGTACCCTGCGACTCGAGAATCGCCAGCATTTTCTTCCCGAAGGAAGCCCATTCCTCCGGCGTCGCACGGATGGTGGGGTAAGCGACGTGCCGGGCAGAGTCCTCCGAAGAGGACCTGGAAGACGACCGGTGTCGGCGCTTCCGAGAATGCCTCGAAGAGGCTGAGGAGTGGCGAGACCGACTCCTAGAAGGAGACCCAAGAGACTTCCGACGATGATGCGGAGAGTCACCCCTCAAATCATCCGTCGAAAGCCCCGCAGACTTCGACTTCCGGGGCTTGGACACCCGACCTACCGACAACTTATTCTTACGTTCGCGTAAAGCTTTGGACGTGAGCGACTGGCAGTCGATACAGTCATCCGTTTCGTGAGCCTCCCCGAGGCACCAGAGGCAGGCGTCGTGCGAGTCCGTCACCGACATCTTGGACCCACACTCCCCGCACTTCTTGAAGCCCGGACGCGGGGTCGAAGACGAAGTAGAAGACATCTTCACACGAAGGATTTTCACAAAAACGAACAGGTTCGAAGAACCGAGAAGAACAGAACTCCAAAGAGTCGAGGCGTTAACCAAGATTGACGAAGCAACACGTTCGCGGAAAAAACGGAACTGAGGCTATGGACGTCGTGCGTCCTACTTATCACATCGGATGACGTTGGACGTCGGAGGAGGTCCTCGACGACGGCGCATCAACGTCATCGACGCAGGACGCCGAAAAAAGTTTCCGAAGCAGCACAGCTGTGGTGATTACATGTCATAGATATGGAATACGTCGGAGGACCCAATCCCCTCGAAACCCGTACCTGAATGATTCTAGATGATTCCGTTTCTGAAGTAGTATCTACACCCCATTTAAGCTGCATTTTAGACATGCGTTTGTCCTGGAGCACTTTTGCATTGAAGACTTGGCATATGTCACAGTCCTCCATGGTGTGATGAGGGTTAAGGCAGTAAATACAATCCTCATGCCTGTTCTCATCATAAATACCTTTGAGGCCACATTTAGCACAGGCCCTTAAACAGGGACCTTTTAGATTTCTAGTCTCCACGAGAAATGTTAGCGCCAGCCGTGGGCAGTGCTTGAGTATATCTGCATTCAGGCTCACAATAAAACCCCCATAAGAACATGTTTTTTTTTTTTTTTTTAAATCACTTATCTGATTAGCAGAGAAAAGTATTTTGTTCCTCTAGAAATGTCACTTTGTCACGAGTGAAGGTTGAGGACTCCATGCAGCACAAATATGTGGTGAGAATATGAACATGCCCTCAGGGGATGGAGCTGAGCACTCAACGTCCCATTGGCTGAGAGTAAAATGACCCTAAACAAGGTGGATAGGCTACAGTTTTTTTTGCGGTCTTTCTTTTAATGTAGGAGCAGGAAACATGCAACTGAAGATTTACAGCTGGACGATGGGGAACATTCAAAGCATGTGAATCTATGAAATATCCAATGTTAGGAAACTTTTTTTAATTTTCAAGTACCCCTGCAAGGTGTTAAGATATGTCCCATTTACTTTTTCATTCCCTCCTAATCATTTCTCCTTAAGAATTCTCCCAACTCTTGGTTCATGAGAATAAAACAAGACCACATCTGACATTTTGCGTCTCATGTTTTCCTTTGATCCATGTAATCATTGTTAAACTCTGGTACTAAGCAGAGCTTACATCTGAAGTTACTTGCATTATGTCTGCAATCAACTGACAATCCACATGCAGTAAGAGCGAGTTATTTGGACAATCTGTATTCCTATAATCTTTCACATACCTGGCATACTTTTCAGCAACTTTGCATTGCACATGTGCCCTTTCCATATGTCCGTGAGAATATACTCCATTCTTTTGGCTCTCCACAAGAAATTAAACACTCGAAGGTAATGGCTCATACATTCCCGTGTGAAAACCTGAAGAAGAAATAGAACAGGAAATGTAAAGAGATCTTCTATTTTATTCTCCATTTAGTGAAAATGTTCAATCACAAAGGACAGTGGCAATCAATAACCACAACTCAGTTGGGAAATAAAGACCAACTTTGAGACATTTTTAGTTTAGGATATCATTTGAGTACACAGTTGTACTGCAAATGTGAATATTCCAATATAATAAAAAGTCAATATTCCTTAAAACATATCCTACAAATGTGAGTAATAGATTTATCAACAGACAATGCTCAAATCACTTCTCAAGCCAGTCACTGTATCAAAAACCAAGATGTGTGTTATTCTACTCCATTTCAACACCCAAACCCAGTCTACAAAAAATGGAACGCTTTCTAGTTATTTCATATATCCAAACAAATGTGTATGTGGCAGGAAAGGAAACATACTAACTTACTCACAGGGAAAATCTTTCATCAGCAAATAATCCAAATAGAGGAAGGTTGCGTAAACGTCTTTATTGAAAAACAGCAACACTAATATCGAACGGGCCAGGTCGCCACAAACAAACCCCAAACACAGCAGTTCCTATACAAGGGTTCCCTTGATGTTTTGCAGCCACCGTCAATAAAAGCCGTGTTTTTCAAAAGTCACTTAGAGATTCTTTCACTATTGGCCCTTTGGGACAGATAAAAGATGAGTGAGGAAGCACTTTTGTGCGTGTACCGTCTTGGGGCTACTGAAAACGTTACCCACACTTCATCCGTCCACGTTACAATAACGGTAGGACAAAATCTGCAGGAGAAATTGTATCCATCTGAACCCATTGTACTTTTAATGTACGTTACTTTTTCTTCTAACAGATACTATTTCCTCCACAGATTCTTTATCTTTGAACGATTCACCAAGCAATGCCTAACAATTTAGGAAAGAGGGGCCTTGGATGCACCAGGACCAAGAAGTAGAAATCTCAACCAAAGACATGATGTACTACAGATCTTCAAAACAATGCATCAGACTTAGCGTCTAAGTCCAGACAGTGTTTTGCAGAGTCGATCAAGTCTCTGTCCTGCAGTTCTCCTGTGTCAGTACACCTCTCAAAAAGAAGTCATAGCTGTACAACCTCGAGTACATTGCGCCACAATCCACTGTAGGGGTGTCTTCTGCGTTGCCTCATAAAAAAAGTGTAATGTTGTAATCCAACTGGAAATGAGATGCGTGGTCATGACTACCTTCTGGATTCAAGTTGAAAATCTACAAACAGTTCCCAGTGCATGCTGTGCTTGTCTGATATTGTGATATAATGGCTCAGAGCTTCCCTAGGGTCCAGTCTATGCAGCCTCTCATTTGCCTTGGAAATGTGGTGGGAGAAAGAAAGCAAGAGGTTGTATCGACTGACTGACATGCAATTCAAAAGTTACTTTCAGAAGAAAAGGCAACTTCATTCGAAGGGTCACTGTTGCATACAGCAACCTTTGTTGAACAGTGCACAAGGTAGGATATTAAGCAGGACTATGTGAATTCATACATACTGGGTTTGGTACATTTTGCTTGCATGTTGAACACATATCTGGAACCTTATCAAATGCATTTGATGTTTATTGAAGCCAATATATGACAGCTGCATAAATAACATGAATGTTTCAGTACAGCCACTAAGCTCAGCTACCTATAAAATAAATTTTTTTAAACAGATTTTGCAGGCCATTTAAGTGTCATTTATATTTTCGCTGTGCTTTTTTATACATCATAATGATAAACACTGCTCTGTGTTAAACGCCACCACAAATGTGTGCTGCATTTGCAACCGGAAACAAATAATCTGCTCTTTGCTGCTAAGAAAGAGAACAGACAGGTTCAAAATGGTGCAAAGATATTTTCTTAACAATTTATTATATTGAAAAGAATTCACGGTTTACGGAGGCTTCAAAAATAATACAATGTAAAACCAGTGCAAAACGTGTCCTTGTGAACAGAGAGCTAGGAGAACAATTCCCATTTCACACAATCAATGTTAACCCGAATTTTGACAATCAACCATCTTGTAAATGTGATGGCATGAGAGAAAAAAAGTGTGTTGTCAAGGGTGTCAGTCTTCGGAAACATACTAAAGAACAATTATAATTATACTGTGCTTGTAATGCAGATGGTGGCTTTGGCCCTTCTCTGAGATGCAGAGAAACATTTTTGAAAAACCAATATTATATAAGAAATAGAGGCACCCACTAAGGGTAGCAGCTTTTTTGAGATGGGAAGGCAATACTCCTAGACGTTTGATATGGTTTACAAAATGTGCGGGGTACATTTTGTGAAACCCCATTTTAATGTGATAGGAGGGTAGCTCAGGGGCAATCAGTTTGTCTGGGAAGCAAGACAACGCAGAGCAACGGTCCGGTGCTTAGAGACTGGTCTCCGGTATTGAGCGCATATTAATTCTATGGGGTCTGCAAACTCAGGATGTTTTGCCCTACAGTCCCACAGCAGTAACCAGCTTAGTTAATAAGATATCATGGGAACACCATGCAGAGCCACAGGTTGCAGAGCTCTGTCTCCTGTGAGTGGTTTCTCGTTCACTAAACGCAGGGATCCAACTCCCTCCAGAGCCTTGCATTAATTCTCTGCCACAGTCCCAGGTGTACATTTTCACTGCTTAGGGGTGGAGGTTAGGTTCTGGAATGCAGGGTATAACATCACATTGTCCTGTGTAAATACGGTCTAAGACCCATCAACCAACAGAGCTTGTAACACACCTACTTGTCCGATAGGCTTATGTTATCACTGTTTATTAAAGAGCGCCTACAGCAAAAATGGACACTCAGTGGTAGATCGCTTAGCCTGGCTGATGTATGTTCAAACAATGAAGCCATCAGTTGTGCCAGGACCAAGCATAGGTCCCACTGCTCTTAGGTGAATGATATATATGATTTGGTATTGATAGCGCGCCTTTACACATGTGTTTCTAGATACCACAAGACAAGGAGGGGAGACAGGGATGACGAGACAAACAATCTTACTTGGCCTTGTGACATTCAAATTGTGTAAGTGCAATGAGAAGTGGGGTGGAGGGGTGAAGTGCAGGGAGAGGTTTGAGGGAAGGGCAATCAGGACAGCAGGGCTCTGAGTAAGTGCGAGGATGGCAGCGGACTACAAGGTGCAGTCCCCAGACCGGAGGTGCAGGGTAGGCAAGAAGGCAGTGCAGGGTGACTGGTCAAGGAGGGGGGCGGGGGCGTGGCACCCCGTGTGAATCTGAGGGCAACCACACCACCCGTCAGGATGAGCAGACAGGTAGATTAGCAAGGCAGAGGGAGAGAGAAGGAAGGTCTTGAGCAGCTTCCGGCACTTTAGGTGATCTGGCTCAAATCGGAGAGGGCGGGGAGGCTATTCCAGAGGGAGGTACCTGCTGAGGAGAGAGATCTACCTCCCACTCTCTGAAGAAGCATCTGATCCCGCAGAGAGTTTGAGGTAGCTGAGCGGAGGGCTCTAGAAGGAAGGTATTTAGGAAGAGTGTTGGATATAGAGAGGAGCACAGCCCCAGAAAACCTTGTGGATGATGCAGAGGGGTCTTGAACTTGATCCTCGCAGCCACAGTGAGCCAGTGAATAGATTTCAGAGCTGGAGAGGTGCAGTCCCTGGGCTTGAGGCCAAGGATACGTCTTGCAGTCCTGTTTTGCAGTGCTGTTCTGGATTAGTTTAAGAGGGCCAAGGGTAGAATTGGGAAGATTAAGCAAGAGGCTGTTGCGGTAGTCCAGCCTGGAGAGACCGAGAGCTCTGGAGACCGTGAGCTTCTGGGGGAAGGTGAGAAAAAGTAGCATACCTCTGCGGAGGTAAAGCTGGAAGTGGGCATTCTTGGCAAGTTCCGTGCTGTGTGGAGAGCATGAGAGAGTGGAGTCTAAGATTACGGCAAGGTTTTTTGCTTCACAGGAGGGGGAGTGGGAGGAGGCCCAAGGAGGGAGACAGGCGGGAGACAGGAAAAGCGGGAGCAGGGGTCCCAATAAGAAGAATGGTCTAAGTTACTATTGTTTTCCAGCATGGGTCTGGCATGGATTCACATGCTCATGAATATTCCCCGGTGTCAGGCTGGGAATCATCAGTAAAAGAAAAACAGTTTCACTTTCGCTTGAAAACGGTATTTCACCACTAAACCAATCTTTGTCCTCAGGGTCATACTGCCTGCATCCAATGACAGTCCTCTCCCTAAGCTCCACCCCTGATGCCCATCTTCAGATTTGGTAAGCACGTTGTTAGGACTATTTTCTATGCTCTGGCCTGGTTGACAGACGTATAGAAGGCCAACCTATATTGTGACAGGAACAACTCTGGGAAGCTGTAGCCAAACCAATTTAGGTAGCAGTGACAGGCGGTCTAGGCTAAGTTCTTCAGAGGGGGTGAGCTTGTAAAGGATCCACAATGAGGTCACACAATGGGCATCACAAATTACACTTAGGATGTATAAAAATACAGTTATTTAATTATGGCCAAAACACACTATAGGGAAATGACTACAAACAGGTAGATATATCACACAACACTATTAAACTAAATACATATATACATTCACTTGGTTTAAATGCATAATACAAATCAGATACTCCTGCAAAGGAAAGGTTAGATCAGTATTATGCACAAAAAGGTCCACAGAGATGATCCCTAGCTAAAATTGTCCAGCCCTAAATTGCCTGGGGCCTGTGCCCTACAGTTCAGGATACATTGCCACAGAATTTAGGATGCAGGATAAAATGTAGGTAGGGTCTCTGGGGTACAGTGAAGGGTTCGAGTTAGGGTTCATGATAGACTAATGCCCAAAATTAGCCCGAACAGTCAGAAGTCTTGCATAGGCAAGTTATGGCAAAGCCAAAAGTGTTAGAAATATGTGTATTATAAACCCATTGACTTATAATGGGAGTATACAGGAAGGTTATAAACTTTGTAATTTACCCCCCTTACTCCGAATCTTCCCCAGACTTGGCATTAGAAAGGAAGGGTGTCCCATGCTGCTTTTCCCGCTGAAATCTGCGATCCTCAATTTCCAGTGGTTGCAGGTTCGAGCTACACTCCGGTTGGTGTCTTATGCTGGTGCAAGGACTCTGGGTCGAAGAATGCAGAAAACCTCGATGCAGCACCCCTCTCAGGACTGGACTCGAGTGTAAACGGATTCAGTGGTCACGGTCAGACTTTCCCTTTCATCTCGGGTCCCCTTAGTGCTAGGACGCCGACATTGTGCAGGAGGTAGTCTTGCAGGGCCAGCTGAAGGTCTGCCAAGTTTCAGGCCGGAACTCGGTATGGTGACCTCGTCGCTAGCATGGTAGCCCAAAAACAAAGCTCGTCAACCACAGGACGGTTCCAGGGCACTTCCGAAAGCTGTCTTTGGCAGGGCACCGAGCAGACGTCGGGAATGGATAGTCCCTCCACTCCAAGGGTCATAGCACCTTTGCAGGACTACTAAAGATCACAAGCAAGACAGAGCTCCCCCAGAACAGCAGCAGAAGTTGGTTGCCAGGCCTCCTTCAGTCGGGTGTCAGGTCTATTGGCAGGTCTCATAGCTGGATAGGATACTTGGCTCCTTCAGGTTTCTCCAGGATCTCTGAAGAAAGGGTGCAGGGGTCCTCTTATCCTAAAAGCCAGGTAAGAGCTGAAACGCCCACTAGCCAATAGCAGGACTAGCCCACACACACACCCCAGCAGTGGTCCAATCAGGACCACTGGCGGGAACATTCATGCATACCACTCAGACACTGAAACCAGCATGTGGATTGGAGTCAGACTAACCCAGTCCACATCCTGCCAGCAAACACACACAGCCCACCAAACGCTTCTGCTTTCTCGGGCACTCAAAGTCCTTATAAGGATTTTCATGGCCTCTGAGGCCAGGAAGGAGGCTACAGAACAAGATGGCAAAAGAACAGGCGAAAATTCTCTTGGCACGGCCATTTTTGACCAGTAGCCACAGTTAGTAGCCAACCGCTGTAAAGGCGGTAAAGCTAAAATGAAATTCCCCAAAAAGTGGGGAAAAGTCACAGCTGCCACCAACGCATCTTTTAAGCACATCTAGAGTAACCAAAAATCCTCTGAGTGTTCGTCTAGGGCAAAACAAAAATGCACCCCATTGTGCTGGAGTGTAAGCTGCTTTAAACAATGATAAAAAGGTACCACAAGTGATACAAAATTAGCCAAAAATAGTAACATAGTAACTCGACTAAGGGAAACAATGTTTCCCAGTACTGAGAGCCTGAAGGACATGTCAGTTTCCCCATTACAGATGAGCAAATGCCAGTGCAGTGAAGCTTAAGGCTTCACTGCACTGCAAAAAGTACAGGTCAGATTCAAAAATAAAAGCAAAAAGCGTAGGGGTTCCATAAAAATGGAAGGAAAGGTGCAGTAAAGAGAATCTTTCCTAACACGTAAAGTGGCAGTATGAACCAGGAAGAGCCACAGAGGGGAAGGAGGGGGGGTTTGCATGTGAATCCATGCCAGACCAATGCTGGAGAACAATAGTTCTAGGTAAGTGACTTAAACCTTCTCCAGCATGGGGTCTGGCATGGATTCACATGCTCATGAATAAAGATTACATACATATATGATAAGATATAATATGGCATTTATCACACGCCTGTACACAAGTGTTTCTAGGCACGACAAGACAAGGGGGGGTGGAGGGTCTGGGAGGACAAAACAATGATCTTACTAGGCCTTGTGTAATTCAGATATTGCAAGTGCAGGGAAGAGGGAAGGGGAGAGGCTCACAACCACGGGAGGTGGCAAGGCTCAACAGAAGCAATAAACATTCACCCCTGGGACAGACTCACCTCATGTGAAGAGGTTGCGTAGCACCGCTGGGCCTACTCGGGATTCCTCCCTGGAATCCCTGTCGGCTGCTTGCACGACAGGGCCTGCATCTCCTCGACCCACCTGCCGAGGGGATCGCCACAAAGAAAGCCGCCTTCCATGATAGAAACTGGAGCGGGGCCTATGCATCGGTTCAAAAGGAGCCCCCATAAGCGAAGTCAAAAACCAAATTGAGCTTCCAAGCCGGAGCAGGAGCCTTCACCGGCAGAAAAGTCCTGAAGAGTCCTTTGAGGAACTCCTTGACGAGTCTGTGTGACCACAGAGAAGGCCTACCGGGCGCCCTGGTGTAACGGGATATGGCAGCCAGGTGCACTTTGTTAGAGGCATGAGCCATCCAGCCTTGGCCAAGGAAAGCAGGTATGGCAAGAGCTGCAGGGCTGTGATATACAGAGGGGCAATCTTCTGAGCCAGGCACCACACGGAAAAACTCTTCCAGTTAGGGCAGTAGCACGTCAACGTTGAAGATGCCCTGGCATTGGCCAGGATGTCCTTACACTCCGCAGGTAAAGCATAATGTTCAAAATCTAGGGCTGTAGGAGCCAGGCCCGGAGGTTCAGCGACGCTGGGTTGTGGTGTAGAATCGCTCCTCCCTCACTGGACAGATGTTCCGGAAGTAGTGGCAGCTTGATGGAGGGGACTGTTGACAGACGTAGCAGGTCCAGATATCAGATTTGTCACGGCCAAGCCAGGGTGACAAGTGTCATCCTGCAGTGACAATGAGTGTGTTTATCACTCGTAGCAGGAGTGGGAATGGAGGAAAAGCGTACAGGCAAAGTCCCTCCCACAGGAACGAAAATGCATCCCTCATGCTCCTCGATTGTGGAAACCTACTGGCGAACCTCTGACACTTGGCCGTTGCGAAAAGGTCAATCTGGGGATAACCCCATTTGTGGAATAGAAGATCCACTGGGTCCTGGCGAAGCTACCACTCGTGTCAAGAAAGTAGTTCCCTGCTGAGTGAGTCTGCAATGGTGTTTTAAGTGCCCGCCAGGTGAAAGTGGACGACAAACATGTCCTGCTGAATGGCCCAGCGCCGCAGATCCTGAGCCTTCCTGTAAAGAGCCGGAGAGTGCGTCCTGCTCCGCTTCCGGATGTAGAACATGGTGGTGGTGTTTTACGTAAAGATCCTCAGCACCTTGCCCCTCACCGACAGCAGGAAAGACGTGAGGGCCCAGAAGACAGCCCAAACGTCCAGGACGTAGATGTGCAGGTTCTTTTCTTCTGGCAGCCAGAGGTCTCTGGCATGTAACTGTCTGGTATAAGCTCCCCAACCCTCCAGAGAAACATCTGTGGTGATGGTCTCCTGGTAAGGAAGGACTTGGAATGGGGCCCCTTTGCGTGAGATGAGAGAACACGTCCCAACACTGCATTGCTCGTCGGAACGCCTTGTGGAGGAGCTGGGCCTTGACAAAATGTGCTGGGTGGCAATCCGGCCCAAAGACCTGTCTGTCCAACTCCTTGCAGTTCTACAAGTTATGGACCACTACGTCCCTTTGCATAGGCACATCTATTGTTAACTGAACTTCCGGTGAAAATGAAGGCAGCCTCAACAAGCCATTGTACCTCAAAATAGCCACCCTCTGGCTGAATTAGCAAGCCTCGCCTGAATACTAAGTTAGGATGATTTAAAAACCTACTGACACCATCTTCGTCATGTAAATGATCAATGGCCTTCTTGACCACTCACCATAGGGCATTCTGGTACCGGCCCACAGCAGATGCTGCATTTACTGACCCCCAGGGCAACAAGCCAGGGAACACCTGCTTGGCCACATAATCTATGTACTTTGTTGCCCTGCCACGAGACAGAGAAGGAAATAAGTTAAGGCATCCGCTCGAGTTAGCTGCATCCAATACTAGTCTGTCACTGGATGGCCAAAAAGGAATGAATTGTTTCCTGCTTGCTAGCACGTATTTCCTCACTACATTTGTATTTAGAGCCGGAACAGACACTGGCTTCTTCCAGACATACCTTACGCTGTCCTTGAAACGCTCCCTGAAAAGGAAGCAAGGGCTGGACCTCCTCTGATCCCCTCTTCATCCAGTGGTCGAAGTGAGCGGGAGCGGTGCTCCTCTACTTTTTTAAATTAAGGTTTACTGTTCCTATACTTTTATTTTAAAAAGGAACCGTTCCGGCATGGTTTTGTTTTAAAATAAAAGTGTAGGAAGAAGTTGAAACTTGCACTTTCAGCGCACTACACTGAACGTTCCCTTGAACAGCACCTGCATGTGTTTGAGGTTTGTATTGTGTGTGGGTGGGGGCGTGGTGATGGGTTTGTGGTGAATCTGTGCAGGCCAGCAGGGAACATAGTTCCACTACTTCTTTTCGTACACTTCGACCACTGTCTTCATCACATCTATGATAGCATCCTTTTCACCATGCTCCACATTATCAGTCATCTTAATGTCTTAACACTTAATTAAAAATATCACACGGCTTGTATAACATGCAACTTCAGCATTAGGGTCCAAAGGAACTTCCTCATACAGCATCCACTGAGAGTTCACTGGCATTCTGAAAGTCCCAAAAGACATCAGACTCGAGATTACCTTGCTTATTACCACACAAACTCTTGTGCCGTGGAAACAGTCTTCCCAGACACCAACGTCATGATCATCTCTTCCCAAAAGTGTGGCTATTTTCATGCGCCTCCATGCAGGGGTTACACATTGAAGCCACTGGGCCATCATGACCCCCGCTGCACCATAAAAGATACTAGTCCAGGCTTCCTGCGGCACATCTGGTGCAATCTTTGAAATCATCTCAGTCTAAACTGATGACCGAAACTCCTAGTTGAGGCCTCGGGAGCCTGTCAGTCCTCTGCACTCCGCAGGACCTGCACAGTGGGAGTGGGAGTTGTAGTCAGCTGCTGACAAACTTCAACATTGCAAAATGTTCACATCGAAAGGACTCCATCTTCCAAGACACCTTGCTTGAACGTCTGGTGGCCGTGGCTCTGTATTGCCCGCTGCCATTAACTTACCTGGTCGATACTTGGTGTTAGGCAGAAACCTGTGCAGTTCCCTTAGGGACCACTGCAAAAGGCTTAAGACTACAGGTGTTGGCAGTAAACCCAATTGGTAGTAGTCTGCACCACCCAGATTTACCTGGTAGCTGTGGCTGAGCAGCCAGACTTCCCTCAAGAAGAGTTAGACAGTATATAGAGTATACAAGATAGATACCAAAATACACTAGCACAAGCAAACACTGATCAGAGCTTTTGGTATCAAGTATATAATTATTTATTTAAAGACTGTCATGTCGCGGCAGGGTTGGCGGGTGTGGAATCGCTGGCGTTTTTGTCCGCCATAGATTTTCCCCTCACTGCCTTTCACCGCACCGGTCTAGTCGTTGCACGCGAACGCGACCGGAAGTATAAATTACTCCGCTTCCGGGTCGCGTACGCGTTGCAACGTTTCCGGGTTCCCTCCTGTGTTGCTGCCGCTCCCGCTACTGGTACTGGTGTTTACTCCGCCGTCTACTTGTCGCCTCTTGTTCCCGTGCTTTTCCGTTTGTTCCTCCTTTTCTTCTTGCCCTCGCTGTGCCTCTTAGCCTTGTACCTTCTTTCCTCTTCCTTCCCTGCTCGTCTGCTTTTTCCCTCTCTCTCCTCTGCCTGTGTCTTGCCCTTGTACCTGATTGATCTGCTGCCTTTCAGACCCTGGCCTGCTTACCGGACTGCCTTTGCCTATCCCTGGTACTTTATTGACCTGCTGTCTACCAGACCCGTGCCTGCCAACTGGATTGCTCTCCCATTACCGAACTTCCTCCAGCGCACTCCATTATCTTCGCTTATCCGACAAGAAGGACACCTTCTAGGTTTTTTTTTGTGCCTCCTGGCTTTTTTGCCCTGAGTGGCGCTCCCGGTGGGATAACCCCTGTGCCCCTATTTTTAGAGGCACGGTGGCATCCTATCGAGGGCGTCCTTACCTGCACAAAAAAAAAGAGAAGCCTCCAAGAAGCAAGGAAGGGAAACCCAAGAAGAAAGTGGAAGGTGAGGAGTTGGGGGAAGGGGGAGAATCTGTCTTTTCGTCCGACGAAGAGGACATCACCGACCTTTGTGACAGTTTGCAACGCCACAGGAAACTGAGATGGCAACACCCCAGCAAGTACAGGAACTTGTAGCTGCCGTCCAAAATCTTAACCTGGAGGGCCAGAACCTCAAGGCAGCCAATGCAGCCTTGCAGCTAAGAGTGACTGAACGAGATCGGCCCTCTGCTGACCTACCCTCGCTCCCTTTGGCGTCAGGCAAATTCGATGGATCACCTAAGCGAGTGAAGGAGTTCTTAGACGCATGCAATCTACACTTTTCCTTCCGCCCACAGACATTCACCTCAGATCATGCCAAGGTAGGATTTATGATTACCCACATGACGGGTAACGCTCTGGCGTGGGCCACCCCTTTGGTTAACCAACCGGATCCTGTGCTGCAAAACTACGAGGATTTCACGACTCTGTTACAGCAGACCTTTCTACGCTCAGAAAGTACCTTTCTGGCATCTGAGGACCTCTTGGACATCCGACAAGGAAGCACAGACCTACTCACCTACATCACTACCTTCAAACAGATAGCTGCAGAAGCTGGCTGGCAGGAACAGGCTCAATATGCCATTTTCCGTCGAGGATTGAGAGAGGATCTCAAAGAGGAGTTGGCACGTATTGACCGTCCTACATCCTTTTCGGATCTCATAACGGCCACTCTTCGGATTGATTTTCGACTCTCGGAACGGCGGTCAGAACGAAAAAAGACCAAATTCTACAATCCCCCTCCTCTAGAGGCTCAGTCACCTTCCTCTCAACCACCTTCTCGTCAAGGCAAAGAAGAACGGATGCAAATCGGAACAGCTTGCGCACCGCTCACCCCAGAGGAACGTAAGAGACGACGGGATGGCAATATGTGCATGTATTGCGGAGCCTCTAACCACCTGCTTTGGGACTGTCCCCATGTCCCTCCGAGGCGTTCGGGAAACGAGCGCCCTCGGTGAGTATCAGGACGCACTCCAGAGGGGCCGTTCCAAGTCCTTACGCAACTCTATCGGTGTCATCTTCAGGTATACCTGAGGACTCCAGGTTGATGGTTCTCACAGTTACTCTTACTCTGGGCAAGACCGATATCTTAACCCAGGCCTTACTCGACTGTGGTGCAGCCGGCAACTTCATCGATACCCTGTGGGCAGAACAGAAGGATATCCGTCGTCTGGCTAAACAGGAGGATCAGAAGGTCGAAGGAGTCGATGGAGAGCCTTTGAGCTCCGGTATGATTACCCACACCACCGAAGAACTGAAACTAAGCATTCAGCAGCATTCAGAAAGAATTTCATTTGATATCATTCGAGCAGCCCACTTCCCTATCATACTCGGTATATGCTGGCTCAGAAAACACAACCCTCACATTGATTGGGCAAAGAATGTGCTCAGTTTTCAGTCCGCCTTTTGTAAGGCAGAATGTTTGCCAGGACGACCAAGTTTCGAGACAGTTCAGACCACCAGTGTTTTCGATTCCAGACTCATCCTTTGTCTACCTCATCATTTTCAGGAATACGCCGAAGTGGTGACAGAAAAGACACCTAGTGACCTTCCTCCTCACCGACCAGAAGACTGCTGCCTGGATCTCGTTCCAGGCGCACTAGTACCATTTTGTAGGATGTTTCCTTTGTCTCTCAGGGAGAAACACGTCCTCCGGGAATACCTGGATAATAATTTGGCCAACGGGCTCATAAAACCTTCGAAATCCCCGGCTGGGGCTTCCATGTTTTTTATCCCAAAGAAGGACTCACAAGAGCGGAGACCCTGTATTGACTACAGGGGTTTAAATAAGGTGACCATTAAGGACAGATACCCAATACCACTTATCACTGAAATCATTCAAGCCGTTCATGGCGCCAAGATTTTTACGAAATTGGATCTTCGGAACGCCTACCATCTTCTCCGGATTCAAAAGGTGGATGAATGGAAGACAGCTTTCAGGACCCCCTATGGGTTATACGAATACCAGGTGATGCCCTTTGGGCTTGTGAATGCCCCATCTGTATTTCAGCGATTTATGGACCGACTTTTTTCAGACCTGCTATGTCAGACCACAAGAGTCTATCTTGACGACATATTGGTGTACTCAAGAACTCCGGAGGAACACGAAGTCCATGTAAAAGAAGTTTTCCAGAGACTTAAAGACAACCACCTCTCAGTCAAATTGGACAAATGTGTGTTTTCCGCCATGTCTATCCCTTACCTGGGATTCATGCTATCCAGTCGGGGTATAGCCATGGATCCCCGCAAGGTGTCCGCCATCCTAGAATGGCCCTCTCCTAAATCCATCAAAGATGTTCAAAGATTCCTGGGACTGGCAAACTTTTATCGGAAGTTCATTTCCAATTTCTCCCACTGGATAACACCCATTACCACCTTACTCAAGAAGTCTTCCAATCCGTTTTTCTGGTCCAACGAAGCTGAAGACAGTTTTCGCAATCTTAAGGAAGCTTTCTGTACCGCTCCCATCCTTCAACAGCCAGATCAAGATCGACCCTTCACTGTCGAAACGGATGCTTCTTCATCGGCCATCGGAGCAGTACCTTTACAAGAACACCAAGGAGTGGAACATCCTGTCTCATATTTTTCCCAAACCCTCAATACCAGCCAAAAGAACTACACAGCCATAGAGCGTGAGCTGTTGGCCATGAAGTCAGCCTGTCTGGAGTGGCGTCATCTTCTACAGGGAGGCAAACATCCATTCTCCATAAGAACCGATCACAAGAACCTACAGGTCCTACGACAATTCGAGTGCTACAACACGCGTCAAGCACGTTGGGCCCATTTCTTTGCCCAGTTTGATTTCGAGGTTACCTACATCCCCGGGCAACAAAATCTTGTTGCGGACTCTCTATCTCGTAGAGGAGACTACATGTCCGGACCAGACGAATCACACGATCTGATGTTTCCATTACCTAGACGAATAGGTGTTCTGTACACCTTTCTAAAGCAGGTGAAAGAGGCTTCTGAAGGCAGTTTCAAATCCGAGAACCATCCTCAAGACATCTTCTACGACATCAAGGAAGGGCTCTATTTTGTGGAAGGCAAGTTGTATCTACCTACCCCTGAGTTCCGGAAATTGGCATTAAACTGGTGTCACGACTCCAAATTGGCAGGTCATAGAGGCACCAAGGGCACTTTGGACTATCTGCAGAGACACTTCTATTGGCCGGAAATGAAACGAGATGTGGACTGTTATTTTCAATCCTGCACTACGTGCCTTCACAGCAAGGGTTCCCGTCTCAGACCATTAGGAATTTTGGAACCAAATTCTGTTCCCGATGGTCCTTGGGAAGTCGTTTCCACGGATTTCATCGTAGATTTACCTCCTTCCCAAGGGTTCACGTGCATAATGGTGGTAATCGATTTCTTCACAAAAATGGCTCACTTCTCTCCGTTACCAGGGGTTCCAACAGCGGCAGGTATGGACGAGACCTTTATCAAGGACATCTTCCGCATCCACGGAGTTCCTAAGAAAATCATCTCTGATCGAGGTATTCAATACACCTCTCGATTTTGGAAGAATCTATGCAACCGTCTAGGCATTGAGAGAGCCTTAACGTCCGGGTTTCATCCCCAGTCCAACGGACAGACGGAACGCCTAAATGCCACCTTAGAACAATACCTACGATGCTATGTGAATCTCAACAGGACAATTGGGTCTCTCTACTTCCCTTGGCTGAGTTCTCTTATAATAATTCCTTTCACTCTACTCTCGGTCTCAACCCTTTTTTCTGTAACTATGGTTACCATCCACGGTCCATACTGCCCGTCTCTGGCATCACCACCGGCTTACCAACTGTTGATTCCGCTCTCGCCATATTGCGAGACGTTCACCTGCAGGCTAAACAAAACCTTAGCGAAGCACAAATGAGGTACAAGGTTCAGGCTGACAAACATCGCAAGCCAGTCCCTGATTGGGGGTGTAGGTTCTAAGGTTATGTTGTCCTCAAAATACTTACCTCGATAGGCACACCCTTCCAAACTTTCTCCTAGATTTCTGGGACCGTACGAGATCATACAAGCTATCAACCCGGTGGCTTTTCGTTTAAAACTACCCAAAAGTCTTCATAGGGTTCACCCCGTGTTTCATGCTTCACAACTAAAACCTTTCCATGAAGACATCTGGTCCCGCAAAAAGATAAAAGCCCCCTTGCCCGCTACTTCGACCCAGGAGGAATTTGAAGTGGCTCAAATTTGTGATTCCCGTTACCGCCAGGGAAGACTGGAATACCTGGGGCGATGGAAGGGATATCACTAGTCGGAAAACTCTTGGGAACCAGCCTCTCATGTCCATGCCCCACTTTTAGTGCGCAGATTCTATCACTTTCACCCTGGCAAACCGGGCGGTGGGGGGGCCCCCCTAAGAGGGGGCATACTGTCATGCTGCGGCAGGGTTGGCGGGTGTGGAATCGCTGGCGTTTTTGTCCACCATAGATTTTCCCCACACTGCCTTTCACCGCACCGTTCTAGTCGTTGCACGCGAACGGAAGTATAAATTACTCCGCTTCCGGGTCGCGTACGCGTTGCAACGTTTCCGGGTTCCCTCCTGTGTTGCTGCCGCTCCCGCTACTGGTGTTTACTCTGCCGTCTACTTGTCGCCTCTTGTTCCCGTGCTTTTCTGTTTGTTCCTCCTTTTCTTCTTGCCCTCGCTCTGTGCCTCTTAGCCTTGTACCTTCTTTCCTCTTCTTTCCCTGCTCGTCTGCTTTTTCCCTCTCTCTCCTCTGCCTGTGTCTTGCCCTTGTACCTGATTGATCTGCTGCCTTCCAGACCCTTGCCTGCTTACCGGATTGCCTTTGCCTATCCCTGGTACTTTATTGACTTGCTGTCTACCAGACCCGTGCCTGCCAACTGGATTGCTCTCCCATTACCGAACTTCCTCCAGCGCACTCTATCATCTTCGCTTATCCGACAAGAAGGACACCTTCTAGGGTTTTTTTTGTGCCTCCTGGCTTTTTTCCCCCGAGTGGCGCTCCCGGTGGGATAACCCCCGTGCCCCTATTTTTAGAGGCACGGTGGCATCCTATCGAGGGCGTCCTTACCTGCACAAAAAAAAAAGAGAAGCCTCCAAGAAGCAAGGAAGGGAAACCCAAGAAGAAAGTGGAAGGTGAGGAGTTGGGGGAAGGGGGAGAATCTGTCTTTTCGTCCGATGAAGAGGACATCACCGACCTTTGTGACAAAGACACACTTAACATTTTAGCACTATTATTATAAGCAAGTTCAAAAACACAGTCACTATTAATAAATATACATCCCTTATTCCTTATTAGACAAGTCTTCGTTAACACCACTTATTTCCAGACAGAGGTGAGCGCTTAACTAAAGATGGCACTCCAATAAGTTAAGAAAAAGGGAGGGAAAAGGCAGAAATTGGAAACAGCACACAGCACAATACTTTAGAAGCACTCAGCAAGGCAGGAAAGTCAAATTCTACTTGTGAGCAAAAAGTTCAGAGGCCAGGCTCCCTCTTGGAGAGAGTAGAACACCAATGCGCCCAAGATAACACAGTTTAAAAGGCTTGGAAAGTCTTGCAGAGAGTTTAAAAAGGAATCAGTTCAGCTCAGAAAAGTTCAGTTAGCCAGCTAGCAAGTCGTAAATTAAGGATTTACTAGACACCCCACACAGACCGTTGCGAGGGAGGCCAGGCGGACACAGTACCTTTAAAGTGGAGAGAATCCTCCAGCGGGGGCAGTTGTTCCTGGCAGTGGATGCTAGTCGTGGCGTCATCCAGAGGAAGAGATGATCTCGACATGGAGGAAAGCTGAAGGTCGTTGCACTGCCAGGGAAGAAATCAGCCGCGGAGTTCTCCGGTAAAAAGGTACTACCCTTTTATTCGCGGTAGTGGAAAAAAGTGGTGTCCCAGTTGCCGGGGTGCTTGGCACAGGCAAGGCAGCCACAAGATGATCCGGTTAGACGAAAAAACGAAAAGGCGGTCAAACTGGTTATCCCCACCAATCAAAGGAAGAAGACTCTTCTGGGTGAAGATCTCCTCTGTCGTTGGAAGAAGTGGCGAGTCGGTTCAGCAGTGCTCCACCGGTGGTGTCGTCGTTGCAGGTCAGCTCAGCTTCTCCCTCTTTGGATTCTTTGGTCCTGTGGCGACGTCTGAAGTCCCAGTCCCCAAAGCCCTGCTTTTATGCAGAAAACCCCCATTCATCAGTCCTAGCTGTCACTCAAACATGCTAAGTGGTGAACGGGCGGCTCACCACTGGGCCAATCACACAAGAGTGCAACTCAGTCCAGGGTGCCTAAACCCCCTCCACACCCCCTGTGGTACCCAGACAGAGTGCCACCACTTTTGGAGGCTTCTGTGGAGAAGTCCACCAAAAAGTGGAACAAAGGGCTCGACTTGGGTTGGAGTCACAGAAGTGAACACAAACGCCATTTTGGAACCGAGTTCTGGCAAAAAATACCAACCGGTGAATTAATATTAAATAAATAAACCGGCGGTATGTTTGAGGCTATGTTAAAAAGTATTAGCCTCGAACAATGGGAAAATCCCATAGGAATATATTCGCGGTTGAATATAAAAAGTAGTATCCACTGCCACCAGCCAAAACTCGCTCAGGGGGGACTGGACAGTGCCCCCTCGAACAACAGACCCAGGGGCAATCTAATTGCCCCTACCAGTACGCCCACAATATGATGGTTTGTACTGGTTCTGTTCACAATTTAGGACTAGTAAAGTCAATGGTGACTTTACATGCCCTGGGAGACAGTAGTCCGTCCCAGGGTACGGAGTCTATGTTTGGGGGTCACTATGACACCCCTGTGTTACGGCACGGAGGGTGCTGTGTAACACACATACCAAAAACACATGAAGCCCTATGGAGTAAAAGACCCCATAGCCCATCAAACACATTCAAAGTCAAAGGATATCTCAAATCACGTCTAAGAGTGGGAGAAAACAGAGTCTCACTCTTAGCAGGAGAAAAAAATAAACTCCAAAAATCCAGCAAAGCTGTTGGGGGACTCACTG
This sequence comes from Ambystoma mexicanum, assembly GCF_040938575.1. Lineage (NCBI taxonomy): Eukaryota > Metazoa > Chordata > Amphibia > Caudata > Ambystomatidae > Ambystoma > Ambystoma mexicanum. The sequence continues at coordinate 822,761,793 of NC_090939.1, forward strand.
GGTTTGGGAAATTAGCCTGAACAGAGAATTCTCCCTAACACTTGGATGGGGACTTGGGTTCTCCTTTTCTTCTCCCAGTTCTTATGATTTCAAGATCTTGTAGTACTCCTGGAATTACACTTCTTCAGGTGCTTTTTACCTTTGGATTCTGCAAAAGCCATCAGAATGCGCTGGCTGCCATTCTAACAAGCCCCTGCTACCGTCCGGTGGTAGGCATTTCTCCATCACCTGGGACATATAAAGTCGGTGTGTACTATAGCAAATGGCTTTTGAGGTTAAACCCCTACAAGTCTCAAAGCTTTTGCCGTCATAACTAGTCCCCCAGCACCACATGCAATGGCCACTGATGTTGATAATAGACATCTTAGAACACCTAAAACAGCCCATAAAGCCCAGGGCAGTTACTAATTTTGATCAGTAACTTTAAGGACAAAGCCACAGAAATGGAAAAAAAATATTGATCAAACTAAAAGGTGATTGACGGTTGAAGTTGATGTTTTCAAGCTCATTCTCAAGTTCTGCTACCTTTGGCATCAGAAAAGAAACAATTGGACTGATGGGCATGGGTGGCACCCCAAGTGCTTTGTATGCAGGATTTAAAATGTCCAAGGTCCCACCCTGGACATTTCAAAGATGAAGAATCTGTAGAGGAGGTAGATCCATTAGAAACAAACCTCTGTATATCTCTAACCAACTGCCAAAACATTGCAATATTTCTGTATGTTGATATTGTTACCAGGCACTAGCAAGGATAACGTCATAAACAAGCATGCTATGTCTAGCTATAAATGAAGAGGAAATAAGCGAATACAACAAAATAATCTCAATGGTATGTACAAGAGGGATGCAACTAATATGTCTGAACTTCATTAAAAGTCTAACAGGGGGCAAAAGGCGTTTGAAAAAGAAAAAGCTATTCACTGCAGTCCTAATCCATAGTCCCCTTTCCTCCATACTTCTGGGATGACGTCCACAGAACAAGGACAGGACGAGAACATGATGCAAAGCAGCATATCCTATAAGTAAAATGTAAGCAGTGCAGGTGCGCATGTAATGTCAAACCTGTGTGTGCCTCCCTTTTGCATACTGTTGGCCCCAACATATCCAGATACAGTGGGTATTGGTAGATATGCTGCTGATTTGGCCGCGGTTTCTGCAGCAGCGTTTCCTAGTAACACTTCCTCAGTGTTGTTAGTATGGGCGGCACATTTAAGAACCACCAATGCAGAAGGATAGGAGAGTGCAAAAATGTGTTTGTCCAATAATACAGCATGCTGTACTAGGGACCCATCTGCCCTCCTGAAACCTCTCCTCTTCCATCGGGAAAGACCGGCATGCACTGTGGTAGCGACGTATGCCGAGTCAGAATAAATGGGCACGGGACACCCCTGTGATGCTTGTAGCGCTTCAATGAGCATAATGAGTGTCGCTGCCTGTGCGGAATAATGCATTGGTAGTCTTTTTTTTAAAAAAACCTTTATTTAACATAGTAGCAGACGTTTCACCTTAAGTACAAGTTATATACAAGGAGAAATCGCAGCATTACACAGTGCGTAGATTGAATCATTGCTGTATATCACATTGTTGGATAGTTCGGTAATTGCCCCCTGTATTTTATTGCGTGTTAACAGGAGCTAGTGTGTTAACTCAGCCGCTCCCCTTTCCTCATTTATTTGAATCAACTAGTTCTGGAAGGGGCCCCAAATGTCCTTTGGTCTGCATCTGGGCACAATCAGCGCTGTATAGCCTTCTTCTCACTCGTTAGAATGAGTTAGTTCCCTGAGCCATTCAGTTGTATTGGGGGCCGTTTTGGATTTACAGTACTTCAGGATTTTATTTTTTAGCTATTATGCAGCCCAAGTTAAAGAGTCTACAGGTCTTTATAGAAATCTTCCCGATATCCCCCAGTAAGTATTCCAGGGGGGAAGTGTAGTGGGTATCCCAGAAATATCAGATAAGACACCCCCTGCCCTCTGCCAGAATCCAGTAATCAACGGGCAACTCCAATACATGTGGAGGGAGTCCGCAGCAGTCACACACCACATTTCATGCACTCACTGCTGCCATTTGGTGCGAATCTTGAGCTGCATGCCGGAGTAGAATGTATTTGAGTATTTTGAATTGTATCAGTCTGACCACTTTTGTCATTCGACAATAGCAAATCCATTGCTCATCTTGTATCACAATCACCAGATCCCTCTCCCATTTCCCTTTGGCCCTGTTTTCTATGTTTGACTAGTTTGCCATGTTCTGTATAATCTAGACACTAGTCTCCTGGGATCCTCACCGTTTACTATAATTTCTAGTGGTTCGCAAGTATTGGGTTCCTGGGGGAATGAGGGCCAGCGGCGACGAGCAGCAGTCCTCATTCTAAAATATTGAAGTGACCTAATTGGGCTATCCCCCAGCTTAGCTATGAACTCCTCGTGAGTAACAAATGTCCGGTTAGGGAGCAGAGCAAGTCTTGTAAGGTCATCACGCCCTCTGCATCCCACATATTCTTGATGTCTCTATGATATGTCAGGGAGAGTCCTAGGCAATTCCACAGTGGGACTGAGCCATAGTATGGGGCCGTCACGCCCAATCTTTTAAGGAGTGTAGACCAGGCGTTTAACGTCGTGCGGACCGGGTCGAAGGAGCATAATCTTAGTGTCTGTCAGCAAGGATAATCGACTTCAAGTTTGTTGGTCTAGCACTGTATGATTCAAGAGCCTGGTGAATTGGGCTGTTGGTAATGAAATATCGGCCAGCTGCATATTGAGCTTGCGATACAATATAATATAGCACAAAGTCGGGTGCTGCAAGGCCCCCTTGTTCAAATGGTACAGCCATTCCTTCCCATTTCAATCTTGGTGCCCCTGCCCACATGTGTATTTAGTTGTCATTGAGCGAAGTTAATCAAAGAACATTCACCGGGCCACACTGAGATATTGGAAAAGAATATAGTAATTTAGAGGGCATTTATCACAATGTATAGCGCACCAGCCGCCACCCCTCAAACCCCCCCCCCCCCCGAGGACGAGGAGAACGACTGCAGCCGCCTGCCCAGCGTGGAGGCGAAGTGTGAGGAGGCCCTGACCAGCTGCGGCCCGCGGCGGCATCTAAAGCGCAGCGCCGCGGGCGAACGAACCATCAATACGTGCGATCTGGGCAGACGCGTTCGAGAGAGTGGCCGTAAGATCAACAGCCTTCCCAGCAGGAAGACAAGTCAGCAAGCGGCTGCCTGGGCGAACCGCATTGGGAGAACGGATCCGGCGGCTCTTGAAAGGCACGGTGTCCTGCGGGAGAAATCCACCCGAGCGGCCCCGCTGGCGGCAGGCAACGGGACAAGGAGGAGCACCAACCCCCTCGCTACATACGGGCCGGGGGCCATCCAACCCCCCAAAGGTGAGGCAGCCGACTCGAGGCGGGACACGGAGGCGGGCAGAGCCAGAAGCGCTGGCGGGGGCCTGGTGGGTCAGGGGAGCGGAGAAAGGAGAGCCCGCTCCGTAGGCGTATTGCGCCCTCCCCACAGGTGGAAGACAACTCCCCAAACCAAGCGGCGGACCCGCCTTCCCCCCCACCTCCTCCTCGGCAGCCATCCAGCATAAGGCCGCGTGGGCCCGGCAGCTACCGCCAAGTGCCAGGGGGTCTGGATCCGCGTAGACACCCCGGCACAACAGCAGGCCTGAGGCCAGCCGGACTGCGGGCCCGCCCCCGGCGATCGCACAGCGCTCAAAGGGCCCCCACCTCACCAGGAGAGATCCGAACGGGCGGCAGCCCCAGCCAACGCCCCAGTGGCCCCCCTCTCTCACGCCCCAGCAGTTTAAGTGGCAGGTAATCCTACCTGCCCACGCAGAGCACGGAGCACAACAACGGGGCTAGAGCCAGGCACCTAAACCAACCCCTGCACTCGCCTTAGAGGGCTCCAGGTGAAACAGGTCGAGAGGAAACCTCCCTGGGGCACCCAGTAACCCTGATAAGGGCAGGACAGTAAAGGTCGGCCAACCGTAACCCAAGAACCATCTGAAACAATGCCACACGAGATAACCCCGGAGGAACCCTCGTGGCCTCCGTGGGCCGCAGGCGCCACCAAACTCCCCCCAGGGAGGACAACAAAGGCTTAGAGTACACAGGTGAACGCCCCCACTCTATTAACGCAAACACAGCAAACCATCACAATGGGGAAAGCAGACAAAGCTCAGCGGAAGCTGACATTCGAGGCTGGAGCCATAGTGAAAACCCCCAAAACAAATGCGCGACAAGAGAACTCTGAAGGGAACACACCCCGAGAAGTCGAGCCCATTCCAGACAGACATCAGAGAAATCCTCCTCGATTTAAAAGCGGGCATCGGCAACATAGAAAGCAAGCTAGACTCCCTGTCCACCAAAATTGACCAGCTTCAACACCGTCTAGACAAACACGGGGACAGGCTGGACACGGCTGAACAACAAATTTCCGACGTGGAGGATAATGTGACCTCTATGTCCGCCAGGGTCACAAAGCTAGAAACACAAATGAAAGCTGTTATGACCAAGAACGAGGACCTAGGAGGGCAATCACGCCGGAACAACATTAGGATCCTCGGGGTAAGAGAGCAGCAAACCACGGGGAAAATGGAGGACTTCATCGAAAACCTATGCAAGGAGATATTCGGAAACCCTGCACTGTCCAACATGTTCGTGGTGGAGCTGGCTCACAGGGTCCCAACCACCCGCCCCATCCCCGGAGTGGCCCCCCGCCCAATAATAGCAAAACTGCTCAACTTCAAAGACCGATACACAATCCTCCGGCTTGCAAGGGAGAAAGAACACCTGCAATACGACGGAGATAACATCCAAGTTTCCCCCCCCCCGACTTCTCCCCCTTGGTCCAGGCATTGCGCAGAACATTCACTGGTGTGAAACACCGGCTACAAGACAACAAGCTGATGCATTCCATGCTCTACCCAGCCAAGCTGTGTATCCAACACGACGGCAAGTCACAATTTTTCAATACGCCCGAGGAGGCGAATTTGTTTCTCAATAAGTTGGGGTGCAGACAAAACAGACAACCCTAGACCCCGAAGAAGAGAACGAGCAAATGGAGACCCACCCTGAGATCCATCTGCACCCATCAATAGGCTGCTCTGCGCAGCTTAAAAACGACCTCCCGAATTCAGATTTCCATGTTAAACTCTAAGGTGCGCTGGTCCTTGGAAGCTCCCTGGCGCCCCAAGCGCAGATCAGTTATGTTTCGGGACCTTGGGAGGGGAAAGCTGATGGGCAAGTCCGTGCCCCCCTGCCGCCACCCGGAAACGTCCAACGGCTGTACCAAAGCCTGCCTACATCTAAAAGTGTGGAAACTCAGAAACTACACATTAGGGACACCCCACGACAAAGTGGTGCGTCACCCCGGCCAAAACTCATCCCAAAATTCAACTACTCACAACATTTAAGCTAGCCACGTGGAATATTAAAGGAGGCAATAACCCGATTAAAACCAGGAGAATGACAATACCTCCGAAGGCACAAGGTGGACATCGCCCTGGTCCAGGAAACCCACCTCCTCCCAGGAACAGAGAATCGGTGGGCCCGAGACTGGGGGTGCCACAGGTACTTTGCGTCTTTTTCCACAAATGCCAGAGGAGTGGCAATCCTAATAAACAGAACCCTGAAATTCAAACTACGCGCAACCAAAAGTGATGAGGACGGAAGGTCACTTCTACTACACGGAATTCTGGAAAACTCTCAACTCATAATAAACTCCTACGGTCCGAACACAGACGGTTGTAACAACTTTGACTGGGTCATGACGCACCTGGGAGAAACAAGATCAGCAACTATCATATGGCAGGTGACTTGAACACCACTCTAGACCCACAGAAGGATAAATCCCACCCAACCTCTACAACTACTTCCAAAGCCGCTCGCCAGGTTCTAAAGATCTGTAGAGCATATGACCTAGTGGACATCTGGAGACGCCAACACGGCGAGTCCCGAGAATACTCGTTCCACTCCTGGGTCCACGAAACCAGCTCCCGCCTGGATTACATCCTTGTATCTGCACACAGCCAAGCTCAATGGACGAATAGCCGAATACTGCCCAGAACCATGTCAGATCACTCAGCGGTAACAGTGGAATACACCCCGCCAGACCCATCAGAAGGAAGGAGACACTGGAGATTCAAACCTGGGTCACTGCAGGATCAGGTATTCGCTGCTGAACTCCGCACAGAAATCACAACGTTTCTCGAAATCAATCAAGGATCTGCGACGTCCGCCGGGACCCTGTGGGAATCCTTAAAATGCTACATCAGAGGAGTCTGTCTATCTAAAGAGCAAGGAATTCTGAAGCTCATAAGACGAGAGTTGTCACTGAGCGAGATCCGCCTGAAAGAGCTCGAACAATTACAATCAACCACGCCTGACCCACAGGTGCTGGCGTCACTGAAGATAGAGCTCGATAAGTTCAGAGCAGCTGCAGACCGAGAACTGAAATTCCTCTCTCACGGCCACCGCATTCGCCAATACGGAGAGGGGCAGAAACCGGGCGCCCTTCTTGCGAGACTGATAACAGCGGCCCGAAAACCCACACAAATTGAACAAATCCGAAACCTCCAGGGAACCCTGGTGTACACTGACAAAGAAATAGCAGAAACTTTTTGCATCTTTATCAAACCCTATACACAACTAACTTTAACGTCACCAAAGGGAACTGTCCCAATACTTAGCAGACATAGAATTATACTGGGTAGACGCCATGCTAAGGGAACCCCTAAACACACCTATCACTATTGAAGAAATCCTTCAGGCCATTAAAGACCTACCAGGTACCAAAGCCCCAGGCCCGGACGGACTGATAGGCGAGTTCTATAAAACATTTGCACCCATTCTTGCCCCATTATTACTACAGGTCTATGAGGAGGCACTCGAAACCGGATCACTCCCCCCAACTCTCCGAGAGGCAAACATGATACTACTCCACAAAACCGACAAACCCCCAGAGGAATGCGGATCATACAGGCCAATATCACTGATCAACTTAGATAACAAGCTATTGGCCAAGATCTTGGCCTCCAGACTCATTCCCCTGATGCCTGCGCTGGTTCTAGCGGACCAGGCCAGATTTGTACCAGGCCGCAATACCACGTTCGGCATTAGACGCATGTTTGGGGTCTTGGGAGGCGATAGACCCTGCACACCAGGCAGTGGCAGTCCTCCTCGATGCCGAAAAGGCTTTCGATTCCATTGAATGGCCGTTTCTTTTTGAAATCCTCCAGAGAATGGGCCTCGGTAAGAGATTCCTCCAACTAACAGCCCTACTGTGTAACCAACCCCAATCCCACATCATTCTAGGGAAAACCAGATCGATGGCGATCAACCTCCAAAGAGGAACAAGGCAGGGATGCCCGCTGTCCGCCCTGCTCTTTGCATTGGTGATGGAGCCCCTCGCCTCGGACCTTCGAGCTAAACACATACAAAGAGGCCTATCCTTCGGTCCCCATAAATTAATAGTCTCCCTGTACGCGGATGATATTGCCCTTTATATACGCGACCCGACAACATACCTAAACCCAGTAATCCGTGATATAATAAGATTCGGCAACTTCTCTGGCTTAAAGATCAACCACAGTAAGTCAGTCATATTCCCACTCACCCGTGAGACCCATGGCTTCCAAGACGATTATGGCTTTAAATGGGAGCATGCAAATGTATGCTACCTAGGCATTCAAATGGCCAGAGACCACCAAGCTCTGTTCCAAGATAACTATGGTAAAGTAATCCAAACGCTACAGGGGAAAGTTGACAGATGGAAATCACTTCCACTCACCCTATGGGGCCGAGTGTCATTAGTAAAAATGGTGATATTCCCCAAACCTGTTCTGAAATCTCCCCCTGCTAGTGCCCCAAAAACAGCTTCAACATTTAAAGAGCATAATCCTGGAACTTCTTTGGGCGGGCAAGCCAGCCAGAATAGCTTACCAATCACTAATCCAACCTGTAAAAAAAGGTGGAATGGCTCTCCCCGACGTAGAACGCTACTATTGGGCATCACAAGACCAATTCCTTGGGCATTGGTATGCTATGCAATTAATTTGCCCTCATGTCCAACTAGAACGCGCCTTGGCATCCCCCAACCTGCTCAGAGCAATATGGAAGAAAATAGCGCTAAAGTGTAAGATCCAGACCAGGTTCTCCCCCTTACTCCCGGTAAAATTCATTCCTGGAGTCCCACTAACCACAGAAAAAGTCTTCCTAAACTGGGTTGACAAGCTAAAAGTTAAAACCATGGGTGATCTCTTTATCGATGGACACTTCCTCACACCCGAACAGGCCAGACACCGCAGAGCCTCTACTGCCCTAGACACGTTCATCTACTTCTGCCTCAGAGGCACCCTACACACCATTCTGCCCTCGTTCCCGCAACAGCCCGAGACATGGCAATTGCTTCACGGGGTTATCCAGTCGCAAGGTGAGGGCAAGCTGGTCTCAATGCTATACAGATCCTTATTAGCAGACACAGCTCCAAGCCCGATAACATCTAAAGTGAGATGGGGAAAAAACCCTCCAGACCACAATTCTGGAGGAAGAGTGGGAATACATGCTGGCACAAACCCAGAGGGTATCCCTAAACACTAGATACAAACTAATCCATCTAAAATGTATACACCAAGCATACCTCACACCAGCCAGAATTCACCGCTACCACCCCTCAACCCCCCTTCAGTGCAGCCGATGTGGCGCCCCAACGGCAGACTTACTCCACATCGCTTGGGCCTGCCCAACGTTACAACACTACTGGGAATCGATTCTGGAAAAGACAGCCGCAATAGTGGACGTACCCATAGAACCCAACCCCAAAATCACTCTTTTGGGACTCACCAAACACACTCTCCCCCCCCCCCCCACAACACGCAAACTAGGAGGGTTGCTGTTACTGTTAGCGTGCAGAAGAATTGCGATGTCCTGGGGGAAGGGTCCCACGCCGACCACACAGCAATGGTTGAATGATATATCATACTGCCAAGACACGGAAACAAACTTAATCAAACTGTTACCCTTACATGCCCGTCCGCCTAACATCTGGGGCCCATACATAGCTTATCTAATGACCACCGGAAACAGTGAAGACTCCCGAGATACATCACCAGAACCTCATCAGAATTCCACAGACGCAAGTCCCGCTACGAACAATACAATTAACCACAGACCACTACTGACCCAGGCTTGGTTATAATACAGAGGGGGGCGGAGACAATGAAAGGGAAACGGGCACGAGAAGCACAAGTTAATTCCATGCATGTTATGTTATAATTTGGTTTTTGAAAACACTAAAAATAAAGTTTAAAACAAAAAATAAAATTTATAGATATATATATAGTAATTTGGGAACCACTATCATTTTAAGCAGTGAAAGCCTACCGTAAAATGACATTGGGATTTTCGCCCATAGTTGTAGTTTAGTTGCCAGTGTGTGTAGGTATATTTCTTGGTTGTCTTGGGAGCGATGGGAACGCGAGATCGATATGCCCAGGTACTTAAATTTATACAAGACCCACCTGAATTCCATCAAGTCTGTCGGGCGAGGGTTGAATCGGTTAATGGAAACAATTCTGATTTTGCCTCATTAATTCGGTATCCAGAGTGGGTCATGAATCTGCAGACTTCTTCCATCACTGGGGGCATATTTTGTTCCGGATTACGAATATATGAAAGTGTCATATCGGCATAGTGAGATCACCTGTGGTGCCCATGCTTGCTTGTCCCGCATTATTCGTGCTAGTGGTTCTATTGTTAATGCAAAGAGCAGAGGCGAAAGCGGACAGCCCCGTCTTGTGCCTCGGCCCATATAGAAGGTGGATGATAGCATGCCGTTGGAGTAGACTCTGGCCGATGGTTTCACATACATTAACCATACATACTCTATATAATGATCTCTGAGTCTCATCCGATGCAGGACTGCAAAGAGAAATTTCCAGGAGACAGAGTCGAAAGCCTTCTCTGCGTCGAGTGAGGCTGCTACTACCCTAGCCTTGTGATTTATTTAGGAGATAATGCAGAAAAGCCTACGCAGATTAAGCGCTGTAGACCACTCGGGAATATATCCGGATTGTTCTGGATGCACCAGTGTCGCCATATGTGGCAAGAGGCGGATGGACAGGATTTTTGCATTTATTTTTGTGTCGACGTTGATTAAGGATAGCGGTCTGTACGAGGCTATTTCGACTGCTGGTCTATATGGCTTTAATAATTCGTAATCACAGCCTTGGATAGTGTAGGTGGTAGTTGGCTGGCCTGCACAGACTCCCCCTGGACCTTTATATATTTGCCGAAGTTCTTTATATAATTCAATTCCTATCCGATCTGGGCCGGGAGCCTTACCGGATGAGAGGGCCATAATTGCTTCTGTAATTTCTTCCAACCCAATTGGTTATTTTAGTAGCATCTGTGCTTCAGCAGAAAGGGACGGGAGAGGAATTCTGTCCAAATAATGGGACAGGTCGGCTTCAGAGTTCTCATCAGCATTAGTATATAGGGTTTTGTAGTATTGTCAGAATTTGCCGTTAATGTCTTCCTGTGTAGTTAATAAAGTGGCCGTCTGCCCCCTAATCCCAGTAATGTGGTGGGGCCCTTGTTCCCCCCGGATCGCTCCCGCCAGGAAACGGCCAGTCTGTCCGCCTCCCCCCTAGCACCGTGCCTGGATGGGTTTATTCATCAGGTGGACCTCCCTATCAGCTAAGTGTCTACATTTGGACAAGTTCCCTTTGATGAGCCCCAACAGTGCTTTGTCACGTGTTGTGGCGTCCACATCTTCTAATTGCTTCAGGTCTAGTTCCACCGTCCCCAAGTCTTTTTTTCAAATTTCTTTCAGCCTCCCAGATCTCATAGAAATCATTTTGCACCTCAGCCATATCTTGAAGGTTTCCCAGACAGTGGAATAATGAGATACGGATCCTTCATTTCTTAGAAAGAATTCCTCGATCCCAGCACTCCCAGAAGATTTGCGTCAAGTAGGCATGAAGAGGGCATTCTCCACTGGGGGCGTGGATTACCGGGACCCTCCCACTGTATCAACAGTGAGACAGGTGAAAGATTCGAGATGGTTCTAGGGTAGATCACACACTCCCGCAACCGTGGCATTCACACCGCAGAAACCAACCAGCAATCAATCCTCGACTGTACATCATAGACCGCCGAATAGTAGGTATATTCATGTATTCTGGGGTTGTGATCTCTCCATACGTCTGCCAACTGCAAGTGTACCATAATTTGTCTCAACATGCGGCCTAAACCAGTCAGTTTGCGTTGGGTATCTCTCGAGTGGTGCAGAACACAATCAAGAATCATATTGAAGTCACCCGCCAACCCCCAAGAAGTTCAAGGAGGCGGTCCCCCCCAATTGAATCTCAGATATTTGCTCATAAAACACAGGGGCATCGAGGTTTGTGACGTATGTGTTGACTAACAGCACCTCTACCCCAGAGAGTCTTCCCCATAGTATCACATATCTACCTTGGGGGTCTATATTTAGTTTAGATCACTGGAAGCACAATGAGTGGTGTATCAGGGTCATCAGCCCCCTCGCTTGTGTTGAATAATTGGTATAACCCTGTTGATTCCCCCAGTTAGCCGCAAACCTCTCATTAAGCTTCCTTTGGGCATGGCTTTCCTGTAGCATCACTATCATAGGACCATGGCGATTTAAGTACGCAAGTACCTTTCTCGCCTTGATGGGGTTATTCAACCCGCGAACATTCCATGTCAGAAAGGAGACTGTCACCCACTGCCTTCGATTGATCTTATTTAATAAGCATATATTACTCATGCATGCTGGATAGTACTCCCACCTCATGACCGTCAGGCAATGCATCTGCACTTTTTTAAAACTTTAACAACCCAACACTGTTCTCCCACCAATTTGCCAATCCTTCGAAAGGCATATCCTTCATTGACCCCCCCAACTTGACGGATAGTGCCCATCCCATCCTCATCCCCAATTTGCTGATGTAAGCAGAAAGTAACTGTGGAGACCTCCTGGGGAGTGTTGCGTACAGTTGTCGTAAAAATGCGATGGGTCATTGGAAGAGTGACCGGTCTCCAGTTCTAGCATTTTTGTACACCAAGATGTATGCATAAAGTATATAGGGCTCGATTCCATGTCAGTATGGGTCAATGGGTCACATGTCCTCAGCGTCCACCTCGTCGTTGTGTGGTTTACAGACTACGGTTGTGGACACGCTGTGGGAGGGGGATTGATGCCTCCACATACGCGATGGCCTCGGCTGGGTACTCAAAAAAGTGTGCACGTCCCCCATGTTGGATTCTCAGCTTGGCCGGGAACATAAGGGCATATGGGACGTGTCTGACCCGGAGTAATTTCTTAACTGAATCGTAGGATTTCCATAAAGCCTGCACATTGGCCGCCAAGTCAGGATAAATGTGGATGTCATGAAGCTTGTAGCTCCCTGGACATTTGTAATAGGAGATCCCTGTCCCGGTAGTTTAGCATTCTTGCTATGATGGTGCGTGTGGGTGTTCCCGGTTAGGGCACAGGTGCCAATGAGCGATAGAGCCATTCCACCAGGAAGTGTGAGGAGAACCTCGTGGGGTCAAACTGCGCTTTTAGCAAATCATCAACAAACCTCTCCATAGGACCCTTACATGCTCCCTCTGGCACTCCGATTATGCGAACATTATTTTGCCTTCAACGCGACTCAAAATAATCACACTTAGTGCAAATTTTATTCACTTCCAGCTTTAAGTTCGTTATTTCACGGTCATGTCTATTGACCTTGTCTTCTGTTTCTCCGATTCTGGCCTCCACTTCGTTGATGTGACCGCTTTCTTTTTCCAGCTTGGACTTAAGTGAGCCGATGGTGGAGACGATGTCGTCTAATTTCATGGTCACTGCCAGAAAGCCACTCTGCATCACTGCCAACAGTTGATCTTCGCGAACATCTCCAGGGTCATTGTTGGTTGGTGGGATGGGCACCCTGGCCAGAGCATTGGTGTATGAATCCATAGGGCCTTTCTTTTTCCCCACCAGCCCCTTTTGTCATGATTTCCACCTCTGTTGCAGGTTTCAGCAGTGCCCCTGGGTCCCACACAGCAGATGGTGTGGCTATCCGAGCCCTCAAGGTGGGTGTACGTTGTTGCTAGGAATTTGTGCCCAGGATAATTGCCTGATCCGTCAACAATGAGTTCCTTTTCAGACCTGTGGACACCTGGGGGAGAGTTAAAGCTGCAACACAGCTCTCCCCGTGCCCTCGAGGGGGCAAGTGCCGTAATGCAGGGTGTCCGTGGGAGCCGCTTAACTTTGTCTCAGTGTTTAGTGTAGCTGGGGAGTGACAGATGGAGTATAGTCTAAGTATGCGCCTGTCTTCCAAGAAATATTCAGGGATCCATTGCAGTGTCTAGTGTGGTGTGGTCATACTTTCAAGGCAGTCCAAAGTGACAGGAAGACCAGCTATTCCGCGTTCACACAGCACCCAGCCGCCAATATGTTAAGAAGATGCGCCCAACTGTCCATTTGTGTCAGGATGTAGTCTGATTTCCCACCACAAGCAGTTAGCGAAATTGTAATCCGGGGGTCTCACTGCACAGGAGAAATTCTGATGTGTTAATACACATTGGTAAGCTGTGGTGGGGTGCAATTCTGCATTTGAGCACTGTGCATTGACACCGGGTCGCTTTGTATGCGAGTCTGCCGGTTACCAATAGTGCTCATCAACGTGGTGCAGGTGTTGGCAGCGATCGCAGCGAGGGAGTTCCAGAGACACAGTTGCTGGTACCCCCCCAAGGGTTCAGTAGGCTCTCTGGGCACCCCGCTTTGCGCAAGGAGAGCTGGACACTGCCCTCAACATGCTCTGGGGAGGCGGGCTATTGTGTGTATATGACGGTTCTGTGATCACTTTGGAGCGTGTATTAATATTGGTAAGCCGTTATTGAATGAATATTAGTCCAGAGTCCAGCTTACAATGGGTGTTGTGGAACGCTGCCACCCATGTCTCTCACACTGGGGGATCCACGCAACGTGGCCCACTGGGATGCCAGGTTGTGCCAGGGTGGTTGCAGCTCCTCCTCCAGTCCCTGGCTTTCTTCTGGTGTACCACTCGGTCCACACTGGGCGATTCACAGGTCGTGGGCTCAGCGTTTCATCAGACGTGAAACGAGCCCTTCAACATGCGATTTGGTGGTGTATAACAGGATTTATTTCATATCAGGATTTCTACGGAGTCGGAGCACTTTCTCAAGTGGCCATCTTCCTGGCTGCTCAGCAGCACCCCCATTGGTAGTCTTTTTTAAATTAATGTTTCATATTCACCGTCCACTAGGTGCACCACCGCTGCGCCAGTATGTCCGAGAACTGTGTCTTGGTCAATTGTCGCTGAACTGTCAACAAAGAGGAGCCCCCTCCCCCCAGAGTGGCCTGTCCTTTCCCTTGGGGATGTCATCCTCCTCCCCCTCGTATGTTAAACAGTCATGTCTGGCCAAATCCTCATCAGTGCACATTTCTGTTATAAATGTTGCAGGGTTCACGGTTTACATTGTGTGATGTGGATATTAGTGGTGGACACCATTTTTTCATATGCAGTAGCTCTTTGGGTAGTAGTCAAGGTAGATTTTGATCTCTCTAGAATTGTAAAGACGGCATGTTCCATGTAGATTATAATAGAACAGGCAATCACAATTGTTGAACTTTTCATGATTGCAAATGCTGCTGCCACAAGTGCCTGTTCGCAAGCAAACTGCACTTGCATCACGGAGTCCAGCGTGCCACTATAATAAGCTAGTGGCTTGTGGCCCATTGAGCTCTAGCTAGTGGCCCGTTGAGCTCTTTTGTGTCAGCATGGCAGTCATGAGCTGGCCACTAGTGTGGGAGAATACGTGGAATCCCTGTGTATAATCTGGGGTTGCTATTACCGGGGCAGTTGATATTACTTCTTTAAGATCATTGAAATTAAAATGTCTTCAGTCCAAACCACTTTACTGTCAGTCTTTTGTGCTTCTTTTGAGGGCCTGTAAAAGCGGCCTTGTATAGGCTGCATAATCAAGTGTCCATGCTCTGCAGTAATTGCATTACCCTAGGAACCTTTGCATCTATTTTGCTGTTCTAGGCTGTGGGGTGATGTGCTCTGAGGTAGAGCGGTCTGATATTATTCTTTTGCCATCCACTGATATCAACTGTCTTAAATACAGAACCTCTTGTAGACAGTACTGTAATTCCGCTCTGTCAACTTTGTAACCCTTGCATGCTAGGAGCTGTAACAGTGCAATTGAGTCTTGTCTGCAATGTTGCTCAGTGTCGCTGCACACCAGCAGGTCGTCAACGTACTCAATTGTGCTGGACACTTGTATGTTGCCTAAATATGCGTGTAGTATTCTACTGAAAATGCTAGGGCTCTCAGTACCATTGCGGTAATCTCGTGTGTTCGAACTTCACCCCCACCCCCATGTGTAAAGGCGGTGAGGTTCTCTGAGTCTGGGTGCAATGGCATGGAGAAAAATGCATTTCTGAGGTACACCACTGTGAAATGTGTCGCCGCTTTGGGGATTCTACACAATATCGTGGCAGGATTAAGAACCACAGGGAACTCTTGCTGTACATCATCATTTAGGGGAGCAAATCCTGAATCATTCTCCAAATGCCCTTTGCTGCCTTTTTTATAGGTTATATAGCTTTGTTGCATGGGGAGGTAGATGGTACAATTATCCCTTGGTTGAGAAGAGCACTGATGGTGTCTTTAATTCCCTCCTCGGTCTCCCTGGAGAGTGGATATTGTTTCAATCGGGGTAGTACTACTCCTGGTTTCAATGTTATGTGTACTGGGGTCACACCCTGTAGGAGTCCTACATCATGGGGATTAGTTGTCCACAGTCTCTCGGGCACTTGTTCTAAATCTGCGTCAATTAACTGAGGTGGGGATGCAAGGGCCATCATGGGACACTGGACATTACGGTACTATATCATTATTTCACAGGGGATACAGACTGCTAGCACTATTTCTCCATCATCCGGCCTGTCCTCAAACAATTCTGCATCAGTCACCTCCTTTGGAGGTACAGTGGGATCAAAGTACTGCGTGCCACTGATGCATGATTTTGTTGTACCTGTGACCACCATAAAAATGAAGTGTTTGTTTCCTATCTCTGTGCCCAGCAAGGGTTCCTCATCAAGGCGGACGGTCATAGATAGAACTGGGCATGCAAGCGCTCTATGTGGGCTGTCCTAGTCAGGGTATTTGTCCCGGGAACGTGAAAGGGTTGTTTTCCCATCACGCTCACCCCTCGGTACTATGGTGCCATACGGTACCCCGGTGGGTGTGTGTATGTTGTATGCTGGGGGATTGTTTGCTGTGGGTACTGCTGTCCTTGGTACTGCTGTTGTCACGCTTGCTCTCCTAGGGGTTAGGGTGGGAGCTGCGGGTATGCCTGGTATATTTCATAGGGTATGGAGGTCACCCTTGGTGTTGTCATCTGTTGTGTATTTTGGGGCGGTGGGTGATAATTATTGTACGTTTTATATCCAATCCCAGGCCTGCTCCTACACTCTCTCGAAAAGTATCCCCACTTCCTGCAGTTCCACCACTGAGGACCCCATACCCACCCATATTGGTCCCATAACTCCAAATATCCCTCTATCCCCTCCTGCCCCGTTGACCTCTTTGTTGCCACTCCTGAGTGGGGTATTGCTGACCGTCGTCCCACTGCCCTTGTCCTCTTTCTGGCCAAAATGCTGCTATTTGGACACCCGTGGCCCCCTGTGTGCTCCCTGTTGCCTCTGTCTGTGCAGGTGTGGATACCGCCCCCTCTACAGCTATCTTAGCCAGCTTCCTATGTCCCAGTTTCGCCTCATTTGCCTGCAATTGTTGTGTTTTTTTCTCTTTCACGTTCCTTTATTCGCTTACAGTGGTGTACTATTATACTCTGAATCTCCGGCCAACCTTTCACTTCAATGCCCACAATTTTGTCTAGTGCTTTCTGCACTTCATTTGGTAAGCCCCTTTTGATAAAGTACAAAAAAGAGGAACTGATCGGTCCCTTTGGTCTCCCATCTCCGCCCTCCACAGTTCCTGAAACATAATAATGTACTGTGCTGGGACTTCGTCATCACCCGTGGTATATTGCATAATGGACTGCATGTCTGGTGTGTCAGGGTAAGTGCACCGAAGCTCACATCACACCTGTGCCCTGATGTTATTGAACAATGTGCCATCATGCTCATCATCGCATAACCTTGCTCCTGGGTATCCTGCTTTAATCCACACATCTCCAGCCTGTCTCCCACTATCGCCACTAAGAAGCCTTTTTTCATATCACCCCTGGCAAGGGGCGCACACACACAGTCTGTTTTTCAAATGCGTATATACACTTACCCATCCCCTGGTGTTAATGGAGGGAGTACCTTTATTAAATTGTTTTTGTGCATCTGCGTTCAGGGCACATTTTTTAAAAACAAAATGATTTTCATGTGTAAAGCGCTCAAACGGCCCTTAGGCATCGTGGCACTGTTGCAGTAGGCTTACTTAGTTGCAGGAGTGGTACAGAAAAATTTACAGTGAGGACCGTAATAGACAATCATGAAAACAGGCCAGTATTCAAGATATACATTGGCAGAATGGATTGGTAGTGTGTTCATTGGTTACAGTGGAACAATGTGATGGCTAATGCACAACAATTCAAACAGTTTGGTTTTAAGGGCTTTGCGGAAGACCGTGTATGATGGCTCGTTTTGGAGTGCTGTGGGAAAGGCATTCCAATGTTTGGGCGCTAAATGTTCGAAACTGCAACATCCAGCTTTGGTTCTTTTAAAGGACGGGACGTGCATCATATTGGCATGGTGTGAGCGAATGACTCTACCCGAAGTGATAGGAAAGATTTTCTGTGATACGTAGGGGAGGCAGAGTGGGAGAGGCATTTGTTTGTGATGTTCATACTTTTGAACAAAACACGCTCTCTAACTGGAAGCCAATGTACTTCTCTGTACTGCGCCCTACCCCCACCCTGAGGCATCTGTAGTCCTACTCCCTTCACCTCCCCTCTTCCTGCGCCGATTCCAGTGCTCCTAATTCCTTCTGCCCGGCGCACTCCTGAGGGGGAGCGTTGGCCAGAGTGGGTAAATATGGGGCTGGTGGGACCGTGGCCCGCATCGACACATATGTTGGGTTAGTGTACCCCGTCGCTGGGAGCACTGCCAATGCATATACTCCCTTATATCCTGTTTGTGCCCCACCCAAAAACAGATTTTTTGTTCCCGTCATATGTATTCTGTCCCCCCCTCCCCACTGGTGTCTTCCACATCCTTAATCATCTTCCATAAGTCTAAAATTTCCTTTTGTTTCTGTAGTTGTTTACCCTTCTACTTTGCTGCTAGAAATGTAGTCACATGCTCCAAAATTCCCTTATTATGGGTGCCCTGCTCAGGCCATAAGCGGGGCATTCCCCCTTGCATTTCTGTCACCCACTGCTTATGGTATTTCTAAATGTTTTCCCGGAAAAAGGGCAAGGCCCTGGAAATGTACTCTAAAGTCATCTCCCCTGCCATTGCAGTAATTTATGCGCTCTAAAGTGTTCCTTCCCTTCTAATCGCACGCTGCACACGTTGCAAATGTCACAACAACAAAAAATTACTGTTGTTCCCTCCTCCCCGTCAACCCACGTGACTCACCCTCCGCACCCCTTCACACGCTCCCCCTCTCGTACTCCACACACTCAAAACAAGTCGCTACTCAACGCCCCTCCTCAGGGCTTCACCTGAGGACAAAAGACAAAATTACAAAAACACTAAAACAATAAGTGAAAATAACAAGCTGAAATAACAACCACTAGTATTCCCGAGCCCACTAATTATGCAGGGCTCCTATGTATTTACCTTTTCTCTGTTACACAATATAAGTAGTTCCACCTTCTGCCCTCACTCTGGGAGGCTTCCTACACTCCTTTTTTCCTTTCAGTAATGTTCTCCTTAACAAAATCAATAGTAATAAAAAGCAACAAAAAAAAAGAATAAAAAAATATAAAATAATTTTTTTTAACAAAAATAAATAAAAATAAATCGGACCCACACCACACAAACAACCTTGTTCTCCACTTGCTCACAACCAAAATTCTTCCCCATAAACCCCTCCCCTACTTGTTATCACTTGCAAGGGTATACTCACATGTGCGTGTTTACCCAAATTCCTCCATCGCAGGGTTCCAAGACCGGCCTGCACTCTCTCGGGAGCCCCGGCCCGCTTCAAAGAGCAGACAGGAATTCAGTAAAAAAAGGCTCCTGCAAACCTCTGGGACTGACGCGTCTGGGACTGTGCGCTGCCCATTCAGAGAAATGGCCTGCAAGTCTCGGACAATGTAGGGGTCGCTGGGATCACGTTGGGGGTCACCAAATGAAGGCATGCCCCTGCACGCTAACACTAGAAAAAATACAGCCCGCTAGGGGAAAAGGCCCAAGACACTCTTGCAAAGATAACAAGTATTTATTTCTTAGAAAAGAAAATGCATCAGCAATGAACTCTGCTGCAACCAAGCATTCTGAGTTCTGTGGGGACGTGTAGCACATTATAAGCACAAATAACATAACTGATGACGTAATCATATAGCGTACAATTCTACAATCCTAACTGGACAATCTCTACATGTGTAGGGCCTGCTCCATATGGGATGCCAGGCCATTGGTCCATCTTCATCTGTTCATCTCCGTACACGTGTGCACTGCTGGGCTCGTCATCCAAGGTGAAGTTGGCCTAACAATTAATTGGCTACTAACACAATGTTATTTTACTGTTGTAGAGAAGGTCCCAAATATGGCCTGCACTCCAGCCACCCATTTTGAAGTACTAGGAACGTTCACACCGAGATATGTGACGTATGATGAGCAAATAAACCAGCAGAGAGCTGCATTAGGACTCTGCCCAGTGCCCTTCAGAAGAACAACACCTATTGAAGTACCAATAACCAGACAACCATGGGCAGTAAGGTATCTATTGAGACAACCCTAACAGCAAATGACACGAAATAAAGATTGCTTAAACACTGTCCCAGAAGAAACTCAAAAGGCCTTAACTGAATACGAATGGTGAAGATACAAGGTCCCGGACAGACTCACAGATGAACGAACAAAAACCAAAAGATGACACACAAAGACGAAATATCATGAATAAGGATATCATGAACTTAGAAGGAAGCACGATGTTGAAACATACAGGACGAAAATATTCAACCAGCTAACGCCTGTACATATTCTTGTGATGCAAGAAGCTAAGAAAATAGTGAGGCTTGCTATGCTTAGTAGAAGTATAGAGCGGCAAGCGCCAACAATATATTTACCTCAACAAAGCACACTATGTAAGTGCGAGTCCACTTAATACAAAAGCAGAATTCACCCAGGTTACTAAGGGTCAAACAGGACAGCATTCGTATCCCAGATAAACAAGAAGAGATGGCAGAATCGAAACTCTCCAAGGAGCAGGCCGTGCCTGGGAAGTCGAGGTCAAACCAAGAAAGGGAGGCGGACAGTAACTTCGGAGAATCGAAACTTAAGAGCAGAGCAGCCTGCCCCATGAAGGTCGAGATAAGGAGGCCCAGGCAGGTGGCAGGCCGAAATGAGAATTAAATGCACAAATTGAAGGAAAACTAAGCCGATTCACGGTGTACTAACACGTGACCAGCCAAGCGCGAAGAGGTACCAACGTCTGATGTCACCCAAAACCAGAAAATACCATAACTTTTCCTGACAAGAAGCTACAGTTTTGAGGCCAACCACAGCCAACTAATTGACACATAGCAATAAAATACTGATTGATGGAAGGGAGACTGGGTGAATCTTGGGGCATCCTGCATCTGGGCGACCATTCTGCATGCTGCTAATTAAAGTGGAGATTTATGCTTGGGGTTGTAGCCAAACCAATCACAATGGACCAAATAATCTAGGGTCCTATAGCTAGTAGAACCAACGAGGCGTTGTACTTTTAGTGACGTCTGCATGAGTAATGTTAGAGGGAAGGGCGTAGATGCCCACCTGATAAGGATTATCCAATCCTCACACTCCGTTACCATATACAGATATAGCACCTATACTTAAGTTACCTTTTCCAACCAATAGAATTGTATGACAAATGTATGAGTATTCCACGTCAATGATGACAAATTTTGGGTATAACTGTTGCTGTTTGAATGAAGTTGTTGGGAGTTGAAGCGAGAAGGGCTATCGCATCACTGTTGATTTCCAGGTTTCCCCGTTTTTTGTACTTGTCATTAAACGGACTCCCCTTTGCCAAACCATTGAGTTGTCCTTATTGATTGGTGTTGGAGTAAGAAATCCTGCACCCCTTCCACCTCAAGGTGCAGCTATCTTTTCTTAAAGTACTCGGGGGCAAGCTCTGACTCTATGGGCCGGTCAGGGATCACTCCCTCTCCTGTACACTGTTGTAACAAGCACCTGGCAGATACAGGAGGGGCTCTGGGGGAGAGCCAAGGTGACACTAACTCACACGTTTCACTCGCTCCCAGACAGATCAGCAACTCTCAAGGTCCTCCACCTTAGTTTTAGGCTATAATTTTGATGCTACCCTGCACCTTGCTGCACAAATCACGTGACCCATTTCCGAAGGCACAATAGCCTTCCCTTCTGATCTTAGTGATTGATAGATGGATGTAAAAGTTATATGGTCGGTGGTCTGGGTGTGGACAGTGCCATGGCATGCAGGGGTCATGGATTGAAAGCATGGCAAAGTTGTATTTCTTGTGTGAGGATCGTTGGGGGCATGAGGGCTTTGCTATCTGTCCTGTGGGATGGTACTGCCAAGAGGCACTCTGCTCCCTTCTCATAACCTTGCAGGGCACATTCTTTCCAGGGCATGAGGGCCTATAACTTCCTTAGAACAATGGAGGATTTCATGGATTCTGAGACCGGGCCAGGGTGGGGGTGATGTTTGCGGTCATGCAAGGGGCCTAATACTAACACAAAATGTTGTCTGCCACGCTTGGGCCTAACTTCTAAGATGGCTACTGCTCGCCAAGATTGCGTTCGCTCCCGCATCTACCATATAACTTGCATTGCATGCACTGAGGTGATTGCGCACCCTCCTGTATGTGTACCCCCCCCTCTACCCTTCTCTCTGGATGTGCTCTCTTAGTGGTTATTTCTCCTTTGTATCGCCTAGGGGTGTGGGAAGACCCTCTCTCCTTCCCAACAAGGAGAATCTTCCTAATTGAAGATATCTCCAGGGCACAATGTACTAGCCAGCAGACAATAATTATGTGACCTCCTTGTGCCCTTGAGAAGGTCCACCATCAGTGAATGAGACTGTTAGTTGATGGATTTTTCTATTACTCCCAAGGCAGAATCTGATTACTGAACAAATGTCTAGGTCGCAGAGAGTCCTTTTGACCTCAGTCTCTGAGCTAAAAGGTCGAACTCAAACTACTTTGGGTAAAAAGCTAGGTGAGACATGGACACTAATTTGTCAATATGGAATATGAGAAATGGGATGTCTCAGCAGAGTGTCTGCAAGATATGGTAACTGGAAAATCCACAATCATGGTCACAAACTGGACATTAGTAGTTGTCATAGATTTGAAACGCTCGTTAACCAGGGAAGACAATGCTCAGGTCCCATAGAGGGCAGGGAGCCCAAACCTGTGGAAAAAGGTCTTAAAACCATTTAAATCCCTCTTAATGATGGGATTTGAAAAGTGTACTCACCCTGAGGAGCAGTAGGTGGGGAGTGCTACGAGATTACTCTTACAGAAGGACAGTTTGTTGCCAGATGTTACCATGTCAGAGAGGAAGGACCAAATCCAAAGAGCAAGATAAAAGAGGTTGTCTGCCAATCTAGGCACCAGTGGCAGAACCCGATCTACTTGCTGCAATACTGAGGCCTAGTTGAGTCCATTCTTTCAGCTTTCACAATGTGCTTGTTATCAAAGCTGCCAATACCTCAGGCTGCAAAGGATATGGTCCCTTGTCAATGGACCTCATGGGAAGGGTGAAGAATGAGGTCTGCCAGATGAGAAAAAGGGTCCCTTATGGGAAGAGGAAGGTTGGTGGAGAGTTCGGAGTGACACAACCGGTTGTGCCATCAGGAAGCCGTGAAGATCATGCGGCAGTCAGGCTCTGCCATAGTTTGGTAATTATTGGAAGAGGAGGGAGCTCAGAGAGACCTGTCCCCATCATTGCAGAAGGAAGGCATCTCCTAACAAATGCTCCCCACTCCCTTGCCACTTCATGTATCGTCTGTCAATCCCAATGCTTAAAGGACTACAGAACAACAGGATAAGAGTTCACATTCATTGGGGCTCAGTTACGCCTTCTCAAGCCATCCACTCAAGAACAGAGCCAGCTACTGGAAGACATTGTTCCATGCTACCCAACTCCAATGAATTTGGGCTAGCCTACAGAGTTGAGGTGATCTTGTCCCCCACTGCTTATTTACGCAAAACATACCAGTGGTGTTGTCCGATTGCACATGAACGTTCTTGCCTTTGTAAACTGGGTGAGGACATCTTTGAGAGCCACAAAGAATGCAGTCACTTCCAAGACTTGTGGGTTTGGCAGCTTCCAGTGTTGCATAGGTGTGCACCTGAAAAGAGCTTATATTGGCACCATAGATAACAAGGTTGGAGTGTGTGGAGAAGGAGCTTGACGGGCACTACCGGCACCTCCTGTCAGGGAGAATTCTCCGTTTAGGCTGAATTTCCAAAACTAGTGAGTCCCCCAGCAGCTTTGCTGGATTTCTGGAGTTTGTTTTTTTCTCCTGCCAAGAGTGAGACTCTTTTCTTCACACTCTTGGACATGATTTGAGGGGTTCCTTTGACTGTTAATGTGTTTTATGGGCTATGGGGTCTTTTACTCCATAGGGTCTCATGTGTTTTTACTATGTGTGTTACACAGCACCCTCAGTGCAGTGACTCAGGGGTGTCATAGTGACACCCCACCATAGACTCCATACCCTGGGACTGACTACTGTCTCCCAGGGAATGTAAAGTCACCATTGGTTTTACTAGTCCCAAATTATGAACAGAAACCAGTACAAACCATCATATTGTGGACGTACTGGTCGGGGCAATTCGATTGGCCCAGAGTCTGTTATTCGAGGGGGCACGTCTCCATCCCCCCTGATCGAGTTTTGGCTGGTGGCAGTGGATACTACTTGTTATATTCGACCGCGAATATCTCTCTATAGGATTTTCCCATTGTTTGAGGCTACCAACTTTAATTATTTAATTCCTATAGCCTCGAAAATACCGCCGGGTTATTTATTTAATATTAATTCACTGGTTGGTATTTTCTTGCCAGAACTCGATTCAAAAATGCCATTTGTGTTCTCTTCTGTGACTCCAACCCAAGCCGAGCCCTTTGTTCCACTTTTTGGCGGGCTTCTCCACAGAAGCCTCCAAAAGTGGTGCCACTCTGTCTGGGTACCACAGGGGGTGTGGGAGGGGGTTTAGGCACCCTGGACTGAGTTACCTTGGCAACTCAAGTCGCACTCTTGTGTGATTGGCCCAAATGGTGAGCCGGCTGGCTCACCACTTAGCATGTTTGATTGATTGACAGCTAGGCTGAATGAATGGGGGTTTCTTGCATGAAAGCAGGATTTTTGGGACTGGAACTTCAGAAGTCGCCACAGGACCTGAAAGATCCGAAGAGGGAGAAGCTGAGCTGACCTGCAATGACGACACCACCGGTGGAGCCCTGCCGAACCGTCTCACCACTTCCCCGACGACAGAGGAGATCTTCTTGCCAGAGAGTCTCTTCCCCTTGAGCCAGTGGGGACAACCAGTTTGCTTTCCTTTTCGCCTACCAGGACGTCTAGTGGTCGAATTGCCCGTGCCAAGCACTCCGGCAACCGGATAGCCACTTACCACTGAACCGCGAAAGAAAGGACCGCCTCTTTGAATCGAGAAACTCAGCGGCTGGTTTCTTCCCTGGCAGCACAACGACCTCCTGCTTTCCTCCCCGACAAGATCTTCTCTTCTGCCGGACGAAGCACCAACTCTCAACCGCTGCCAGGAACAACTGCCCCCGCTGGAGTGTTCTCACCATTTCAAGGTACTGTGTCCGTCTGGCCTCCCTACAAGGTGACAGTAAATCCTTAACCTTCTAGACTGGGCTGGTCTCTTGACCATCTAACTGGTCCCTTTCTTTTGGTCCAACTCCTTTCTGAACCTTTGAGACTTTTGTACACTTTGCAACCGTGACAACTTGGACACATTTCGTTCTGATCCTCTTAAAGTGGGTCCGGCTTTCTGAACTCTAACTTCATGGTTTTATTCTGCCTTCCTCTCTTGCTGTGTTCTTTTGAAAGTGTTGGGATCTGTTTCCATTTATGCTCTGCCTTTCTCTCCCTTTAAACCGAATTATTAGAGTGCCATCTGCGTTAAGCGCTCACCGCTGTCTGAAAATAAGTGGTGCTTTACTTAAGTCTTGTCTAATATTCTGCGAAGGGAGTGTATATACTTTAGTAACTGTTTTTGAAATTGCTTGATATTAGTGCCAGTGTGTTTTTATAGATGTGTTCTTAAATAATTATATATCTTTTACACCAAAGCTCTGGTCAGTGTTTGCTTGTTCTACTGTATTTACCTGCCCTACTGTGTATACTCTGTATACTGCCTAACTCTTCTTGAGAGAAGTCTGACTGCTCAGCCACAGCTACCAGGTAAATCTGGGTGGTGCAGACTGCTACCAATTGGGTTTACTGCTAACTCCTCTGGTCTTAAACTTTTTGCAGTGGTCCCCAAGGGAACTGCACAGGTTTCTGCCTAACACCTCCCAACAGACTGTCCCCGGTGACATCCACTACAGAATGTCATCTTTGACATGTTTAGAAACAGACTTTTGTTGACTGGCGATCTTTCTCCAGAATCCATCTGGCAGACAGGTTAAGCTTAATGTTCCACATAAAGAGCCTCACATTTGTGATTATTAGAACAAGAGAGGCCCTTAGGCCAAGTACTCTGGAATGGAAGCGCTGGATTGGAGGCCACTGGCAAGGTTGGAGACCCACAGGAATCCTATATATGGAAGAGATTTCGTAGTTGTCCAAGAAACTTCTTTGTGTTAAATGAGGGGCCACAAGGAGTACACCTGACCCAATGTCCACTGAAAGTAGAAGAGGGACTCTGCCAGGGTCATGGCCCAAATTAGTCACTTGTCTAGGTAAAATGAGATATGGTCTCCATCCACACAAAGAGGCATAACAGCCACAATAAACTTGGTAGAGACTTTCTGGACACTGCTGAGGGCAAAGAAGAGTGCTCTGAATTGATAGCAATGTGTGCACATTTATGCATCTTCTGAATCCGGGGCAAAAAGCCAGTCCCCCTGCCAAAAAGCCAGAGGTTTCGAGCCAGTGTGGCCATCGTGAACCCCTTCTTTGGAAGGAATTGGTTGAAGCCAGAATAACATTTAGGCTTGTCTCGACTTTCTTCAGCAGTGTGAATAATCTCTGGAGTAACAGCCCATGGAGTTTCCAAGGGGAGGAGGGTATATCACCCTCAATAGTTTCATATGTAGCAGCTTGTCCATCGCCTTCAGGACAGTTGGCAAAAGTTGTTGGTGGGATACACTGGCAGGGCAGGGAGAAAGACAGATTCCTGACCTCACCACAGACAGAATCCAAAGGGTCCAGAGTCATTTGAAGCCATGAGTAGTAAAAGCTGGAACTATGACCTACCACCTTATTTAGGTTGGCAAGGTCCATGGGATGCAAATTCTGTTTGACAGAGGTGAAGAAGCCCATGGTAGACTTCTACTTCTTTCTATATGACATCGATGAGAACAAATCACTTCCGTTCTAGGGAATGGGACTGGAAACCTCGAATAACTTGGAAGGATCATTCTTATTTGCTCTTTTGAGCTGATGCACAAACAGACGTTTTGGAATTGGAATGTACATTATTGCCGAAAGATTTGACAGAGACGGTGTTGGCCATCCCCTTATTTAATTCTATGGCTAGAGATGAATGGGATAGATGGGTCCCATTAAACCACAGAGCCCCCACTCTTCCTGGAGCTTTTTCAATTAACTTTGGGCTCTTCAGCCTTGCGCCAAATACATGTCCATTCTATGAGATGTGGCATCTGCGTGGCCATACGTATTTATTATGGCAACTACTTATGCGCCTGCTATCTCGTCTAAGGCGGGTTTCTTCATCACTGGCAGATATGATGCAAATTCAGCAAGATCTTTCCACAAGTGGAGATTACAGGGCCAAGCATTGCATTTGCAATGACTGGGCATAAATGTAGAGTGCAGTTGAGGTACACCTTCCCACACTGCATATGGTCTCACTTCTGTGCCTGAGGGAGTTAGAGGACAAAGAAGAGGCAGATGAAGCAGTAGATGTCCTTTGTTGCGGTGTGGCTGCTGCAACCACCACTGACTGAGCCAAGGGTTGGGTAGAAAGGCCCAGCTTCTCTTCTAGTGTAGTCTGGTGAGCAAAATGTCTTGCTGATTGGTTTACAGCATGCAGGACCTCCCGAATACCTCTCACCTCCAGAAGTAAGACTGTTTGAAGGGGGTGTGGTACCAAATCTCTCCTGCTTACTGGCCATGACTCAAAGAACCTCCTCACCCCAGTTTAAGCCGGGACAGGAACAGGCCTTGTGAGATTCAGCAACCCCATCAAAGCCATGACGCAATTGTGAAATACCCTTAAAGATTTTGGACATTTACCCTCCTCAGCTGCATCCTCGCTTGGGTCAAAATAATCAGTTGTCAGATCCTTGCCAACAGGGCATGGTGGGGCTATAGGCAGTGGGAGGAAGTGGTATGTACAGAGGCAGTGCAACCGTTGGAGTCTTTTGAGGCAGTGAATGAGGAAGTTGTAACACCATGATGAGAAGGTGCAGTCAGAGGCATCACTTCTGAAATTATCTCTATGAAGTAAGCCATCAAAAGGTGGAGCCATCACAAAGTGCTTACATTACGTGAGCAAAGATATATCCATTCAGGGAGATCTGATTGACAGGATGGAGCCAGAGCAGGGCTGAGCAAAATAACCAGCATAAAATGAGCTTGTTTCCAGGAGCAGGCACAAGGCAGAATAGGGAGTTGATGGAAACCCCATACATGTAGACTGCGAGGAGAGTTAAAGATTGCGTGATGTCACATTTTGTAGCGCATGAGATAGAGGGCTGCTTAAATGGACAGACACTGAAATAGGTTCCTCTTCTGTAGTTGTTAGTGCTTTGCTTGTGACGCCGAAAAGGAGGTGTTTGTTTGGAGATTTCTCGAACGAAGACATCTTAGAAATCCAACCATGCACGGAGTTGATCGCAGTGTGAAGCCTTGTGTGCAAAGAGCATGGGAAATCTGCTTAAGGGGGGCCCTGGCACAATGAAGGCACAGCCATTGCCTGACTTGCTGGAGTAGAGGTGGAAGACTGGCTGAAGCCAAAGGAAACGCAGAGGAGCCCTAAATTAGCGAAAACACTAGGAGCAAGCTGGCTGTGTTGCCCACGGCTTTGCTAGGCAGTCAAATAGACTGTGCCTCCAAGCTCTTGTTGAAGCAAGAGGACAAGAACAAGGCAGTTGCAGCTCCGTCCGTTTTTGGCATGAGGTCCAGAAAGACAGAACTAAACTGAAGAGTCTGAAGGTTTATTTAGTGGGATGCTTCTACTCGTAAAGTTTGGTCATTCTTGTGAGACTGCCCAATTTAAGTGCAGACTAACAGCAAAAGTGCCCCCAGTACTAAAACGGTCAACGATTGAGACAATGGAAAATAACCAAACTAAAGGCAACATCCCACATGCTCAATCGGTTGGAGGGGAACAAAGGATCGGATGTAGGCTTAGGCAATTTGGCTTGAAAGTGTGTATAAATCCAAACGAGGGGGAGAAAGCACACACTAAGGAAAGTCTCCCACTGATTCACTCTGACCTTAAATTCAGCTTAAACTAGAGCAAACCTTCAGCCCCTCATATGTCTCACAAAACATTAGGTGATGGAGGGGATACCCCTGTGGACATAATTACCAAACTCCCAACGGGCGCCACATCAAGACACAGGCCGAAATCTTCTATATCTAGCTGAGATTTATTCTCACTGAAAAACATGAATGCAAATCTACTACAGCAGTCTTCTTCAATGTAACACTAGCACAGTGGTAGATGGAATTTTCCTAAGCAGCATTTTATGCCTCAACACCTCTAGACAAGTGTTCTGAAGGGACCTTTGGACTATTACTGCAAACTCCTTCACTGCTGAGCAACACAGGATTGAATAAGGAGAGTCTGGGGGCAATGGCTACAGTGAGCAGCCTCTAGGGTGGACCGAAAGGGCACCATACAGAGTCTAGCAGTGATTCCAGTGGGGAGAAGTGTAGATTTAATAATGGGCCTGTGTTTAGTTTACCAGAATCGAACAAGTAAATCAACTAAGACTGTCAGTTGGGATTGCAGGATAAGTGCAACATCGAGACAGCCACCATCCAAGTGGTGGATGATGCCCTCCAAATCATGGGTAAGGGTGACTCGTGCCTCCTCGTCCTCTTTGACCTCTTGGCTGCATTTGACACCACTGTCGACCACCACATCCTCCTCTCAATTGATGACAGGATGGGATTTTCTGGCACTGTCCTAAATTAATTTATCTTCTACCTTTCAGGCAGACACTAGACCATCCAGATGAATATGCTGCATTCTAACAGACTTCCAGTCCCCCACGTCTCCATCCTCCTCACCAATCCTTTTTAACGTTTACATGGAGTTTCCGGCGCACTCCTCAAAGATCCCGATATAGGCATCCATCAATACGCAGATCATACTCTGAGATTACCTAGCCATCAACCAGTCCTGGATGTCGATTGCCTACCTCAAACGCAACTCATCGAAGACCAAATTCGTCCTCATCAGTCCCCCCCGCTAAACAACAACTTGTCCAACAATGGCTCAATGACATGTGCTTAGAAGGATTTTATCCACAACTCATCGATTTAGCAAAATCCTTAGGCTTCAACATTGACAGCAGCCTGCCCTTCCAAAGGACATAGCCAAGAAGGCCCAACGGCCAGGCTCCAAATCTCAACCCTTCCTAAAATCAAATGCTTCACCCCGACCCCGGTCTTGTGGACAGTAGTGCAGGCCCTTGTGGTCTCACACATCGATGGGGGAAATGCCCTCCTGCCAGGGTTCTCAGCCGCTCAGCTGGCTTCCCTAAAAAATTATATAAGTTACTCACCGTAGTGTCTAACGTACTCTTAGTCCATAGTCCCCCTTACTCCATACTGTATGGGCGTCCCTTCCCAGGGACGGGAGACGGAACCTTTTTCACCAAAAAAAAAGACCTTCTTCCCCTTTAGATTTAGAGGCGTGCATGTGTGTGGCCCGGGGAGCATGCACTGCCCTGACTCCGACCTCCGGCGCCACACCTTAGTCCTCAGTGACGCGTCGACAATAGATTTAGCATTGCATAATGACACCATCATCATTAGGGGGGATGTTGGTGGGATGTATGGAGGAAAGGGGACTAAGAGTACGTTAGGCACTACAGTGAGTAATCTATAATTACTCTTACGTCCCGTCCCCTTTCCTCCATAATGTATGGGCGATTACAACTGATTGTAGCCCCGGGGTGGAGAGGTGACCCTCCTTAAGCAAATAGGTTCCTGAGATCGCCTGTCCGAAAGCCGCATCAGATCTAGAGCCGACATCCAAACAGTAATGCTTGCAGAAAGCCAAGGGAGAGGCACAAGTGGCCGCCCTGCTTATGACTTGCCAAAGGACATGGCGCTGGAATGCGATGGCCGTTGTCTTGGCCCTGAATGTGTGGGCATGTAAGTTGGCCGGGAGCGGTTTGTGCTGGCCCTTGTACGATTCTTTGATGGCAGAGACCATCCATCGGGTTATGGAAGCCTAAGAGGCCTGATAGTCTGGCCTCGAGCCTCCGAAAGTGACAAACAGGGCGGCTGACTTGTGGAAGCCCCTGGTCCTGTCTAAGTAGAATTTTAGAGCACGCCGGACATCCAGGCAGTGCAGCACTCTCTGTGCTTCATCCTTGGGATCGGGAAAGAATGTAGGAATTACTATTTTCTCGTTCAAGTGAAATGCAGATGGAACCTTGGGCAGAAATGCCGGGTGCGTCCGCATGACTACCTTGTCCTTGTGAAAGGTGGTATATGGTTCAGGGGCGACCAGCGCCTGGATCTCGCTGACTCTGCGAGCCGAGGTAAGGCCGACTAGCAAGGCTATCTTGATGGTGACCAGCCTGATGTCTACGGACGCCATTGGCTCAAATGGTTTGTGCGGTCTCTTGACGGGCGGGTAGAGCCTAGCGAGACCAGTCAGATGTTTCTTAACGATAGGGTTGGAGGAGAACATGCCTTCCTCCGAGTTCCTGTAATCCCCAATGGCTGCAAGGTATGTGCTGCAGGTGTCCACCTGTATGCCCGAAAGAGCGAGGTGCGCCGAAAAGGAGAGCATGTCGTCCAAATTGCAGGACAGGGGGTCAATTCCCTTTGAGTCAGGCCAGTGGCAGAATCTGGTCCATTTGTTTTTGTACTGGGCCCTGGTGGCTTTGCTCCTGGCGCCCTGTATGATCTCCAGATTGGTCTGTGAGAGGCTAAGGTGCTGAAGCGTTACCCGCTCAGGTACCACGCTGTGAGGGCTAGTTTCCCTGGCACAGTGTGGATGATTATGCCCTCCTGCTGCGCCAGAAAATGTGCTGGGCCAGTCGGAAGGTAAGGCAGAGGAGCTCGGAGAACCATGGCCTGGCTGGCCACCATGGAGCTATCAGAATGAGGAGTCTGTGAGACTCCTTGATCTTGCAAATTACCCTGTGGATCAGAAGTGGGCAAAAAGGTGTAGGCTTTCATGGCAGTCACTGGAGGTGAAATGCGTTGCCCAGAGAGCCGGGCCCTGACCTTGCCAAGATGCAAACTGGGGACACGTCTTGTGCCAGGTGGCAAAGAGATCCACTTGGGGGTGACCCCACCTTTTGAAGATCTCCTGAATAATGAGGTCGTTTAGCTGCAACTCAAATTATCTGCTACCAGCCTGCTGAGCCTGTCCGCTTCCAGGTTGGAATCCCCCGGGAGGTGGACTGCCGAAAGGTAAATGTCATTTTCCAGGGCCCATTCCCACATGCTGATCGTCAGTCTGCACAGAGGAGGGGATATGGTGCCTCCCTGCTTGTTGACGTTGTACATGCAGGTCGAGTTGCCTGTCTGGATGAGGAAAACCTTGCCCTTGAGAAGAGGTAGGAATGCTCTGCATGCTAGCCAGATGGCGTTCAGCTCCAACCAATTGATGAGGTATTCCTGCTCCTGTCGAGTCCAGGTGCCGTGGACCGAAAGATCGTCCAGGGTGGCTCCGCAGCCCTGGAACAAGGAGTCTGTGGTGATGGTGACCTGCGCAGATGGCGGGCGAAAAGGCTTTGCCCGTCCGTATGTTGCAGTGCATGGACCACCAAATTAGGTCCAGGTAGAGAGATGAAGGAACATTGATGATCTCTGATTGCGAGCCCCGCTCCTGATTTCATGAGGCCGCAAAGTGCAGCTGAATCCTTCTCATCCTTCGTCTCGTGTGCGGCACAGCTAACAGGACCACCGCCAGTAGACCCAGGAGATGTTGGTATCACCATCCCGAGGTCACTCCTCAGCTAAGGAAGTGGGCGGTGGCCCTCTTGATGGCTGAGATTTTGTCCTCCGACGGGAAGACCCTCTCGGAGCACATGTCCAAAATGAGTCCCAGGAACGTCAGAGTCTGCGTAGGCTGCAGCTGCAACTTCTTGAGGTTGAGCGAGAAGCCCAGATTGTGCAATGTGTTTTTAGGGTATAGGAGGAGTGGCAAACAGCTTCCGGAAATGTAGCCCTGACAAGCCAGTCGTCGAGGTCTGGGTAGATGTGGAGGCCCTGCACTCTGAGGAGGGCCACCACAGCGTTCATGGGTCTGGTAAAGACCATGGGGGATGAGTTGATGTCAAATGGAAGTACTTTGTATCGAAAGTGGTAGCCCATGATCCTAAACCGTAGGAAAGAACGATGGGGCTGCTAAATCAGGACGTGTAGGTACGCCTCCTTCAGGTTAAGGGAGCACATCCAGTCTCCCTTGTCCAATGTCTTCGCTATAAAAGCTGACGTAACCATCTTGAATTTTTGCAGGGGTAGGGAGAGGTTGAAGGTGGGTAAAGAATGAGCTCTTAGATTAAATAAACGTCTGAGACAGAGTAGTTTGTTTGGGTTAAAAGTAGTACCAAATTTTTTATTAACAGTTTTCTTCTCTAACTTATATATTTCAGGTAAAGGATACTTCTACAAGAAGAGCCTTTTGGTATGCAGTTTCTCGGAGGTCACTCTGGAATGTTCAAGGTAATTTCTATCTTTCTTTAATGTACGTGAAATTTTGTTTCTTCCTCCCTTTACACTTCTCTTCTTTAGTCAACTTGAGTAGAGCTTCAGACTTTTCCTTTTCACTTTTTCTGCCTCTCTGTGGTTTCCCTTTGTTTATTCAATCTGCACAACTCTGACTGCTTTACCTCACAAAGTAGGTCTGCGTTCTTCTTGATGCTTACTTGAACAAGGGTCTTGCTTCCAGTGACTTTTTCCCTCTAGGGTGGACAGTAGGATTTAAAGGGATAGTCCAGTAAAAAATTTTATTTAAAAAATAGATGGGCAATATAAAAAAAATAATACTAGCACTATTTATTTTAAAAACTTCCTATGGAAAATTTTGAGCTATTCAAGCTCAAAATCCGCAAAAGCAAGCACATGGGCGCATCCATTTTGTGAAATGGATGCCCGCCTGTGCTGGCTTTTGCGGCACTAATGAAGGAAAAGCCAGCCAGCTGTAGTAAACAAAAGCTACCGCTGGGTGGCTTTTCCTTCATTGGTGTCGGGACGCGGACCGGAGACCAGAGCAGGAAAGCTGCAGCTGAATCTCGGTAAGTGCTATTTATTTTTTAAAAAAAATAAGCACTAGCTGTGTTTTTTTTTTTAAAGTTTTCCGGGCTGGAGGAGCCCGGAAAACTTAGAAATAAAACTGCAGCTTTAAAAACGTATTTATGTTTGCGGTCGCTTTTGAAGCGACCGCAAACATAAATACAACGTTTTGTTTGAAAACGCTGTGTTTTTCTTTCCAAGTTTCTCAGGCTCCTCCGGCTCGGAGGAGCCTGAGAAACTCCGAAAGAAAAACCGCAGCGTTTTCAAACACAACCGCGTTGTGTTTCTGCCTGCTGTGGCTATCACTTTGGGTCTCCGGTGCTCCCCCCAGGGGAGCACCGGAGACCCAAAGTGAAAGCCAAGGCAGGCAGAAACAAAACATGGTTGCGTTTACATGCCGCAGTGTTTCTCCCTACAGCTGATTTCCCATTTGGGGCTCTCGGGCTCCCCACAGGGGGCCCGAGAGCTCCAAATGAGAAATGCTAAATGCTGCAGTGTTTCTGCCTAAATCTGCCTTCCCATTTGGGGCTCTCGGGCCCCCCGTGGGGAGCCCGAGAGCCCCAAATGGGGAAGCAGATTTAGGCAGAAACACAACCGTGTAGTGTTTCTGCCTGCCTTGGCTTTCACTTTGGGTCTCCGGTGCTCCCTGCACTGGAGACCCAAAGTGAAAGCCAAGGCAGGCAGAAACACAACACAGTTGTGTTTACATGCCGCAGTGTTTCTCCCTACAGCTGATTTCCCATTTGGGGCTCTCGGGCTCCCCACGGGGGGCCCCCCCGAGAGCCCCAAATGGGAAATGCTAAATGCTGCGGTGTTTCTCCCTACAGCTGATTTCCCATTTGGGGCTCTCGGGCTCCCCACGGGGGGCCCGAGAGCCCCAAATGGGAAATGCTAAATGCTGCAGTGTTTCTGCCTAAATCTGCCTTCCCATTTGGGGCTCTCGGGCCCCCCGTGGGGAGCCCGAGAGCCCCAAATGGGGAAGCAGATTTAGGCAGAAACACAACCGTGTTGTGTTTCTGCCTGCCTTGGCTTTCACTTTGGGTCTCCGGTGCTCCTCTGGGGAGCACCGGAGACCCAAAGTGATAGCCACAGTAGGCATAAACACAACACAGTTGTGTTTGAAAACGCTGCGGTTTTTCTTTCCGAGTTTCTCAGGCTCCTCCGAGCCAGAGGAGCCTGAGAAACTTGGAAAGAAAAACCACAGCGTTTTCA
Organism: Ambystoma mexicanum; assembly: GCF_040938575.1. Lineage (NCBI taxonomy): Eukaryota > Metazoa > Chordata > Amphibia > Caudata > Ambystomatidae > Ambystoma > Ambystoma mexicanum. The sequence goes on from NC_090939.1 coordinate 822,796,847, forward strand.
AACACAACGTTGTATTTATGTTTGCGGTCGCTTCAAAAGCGACCACAAACATAAATACAACGTTTTTAAAGCTGCAGTTTTATTTCTAAGTTTTCCGTGCTCCTCCAGCCCGGAAAACCTAGAAAAAAAAAACGCAGCTAGTGCTTATTTTTTAAAAAAAAAATAAATAGCACTTACCGAGATTCAGCTGCAGCTTTCCTGCTCTGGTCTCTGGTCCGCGTCCTCCAAATCCCAGCACCAATGAAGGAAAAGCCACCCGGCGGTAGCTTTTGTTTACTACAGCTGGCTGGCTTTTCCTTCATTAGTGCCGCAAAAGCAAAGGCCAGCACAGGCGGGCAACCATTTCACAAAATGGATGCGCCCATGTGCTTGCTTTTGCGAATTTTGAGCTTCAATAGCTCAAAATTTTCCATAGGAAGTTTTAAAAAAAATAGTGCTAGTATTATTTTTTTTATATTGCCCATCTATTTTTTAAATCAAATTTTTTACTGGACTATCCCTTTAAAGTTCGTGTAGTCTGTATTTTGGCTGTAACATATCCCTTTTAACAATAGGTGACTTTCTCTTGTAACAGCTATCGGATCTGGGACTCACACTTATTCCATATAGTTTTCGTAGTCCCTTCTCCTCCAAACTTCTTTAATTAATACCTCTAGACAGGTTGGGTCCCATTTGGTTCTTAGGCTCCTCCCCTTCTTTCACTGTTCGTTCGCGGCCTCAGCGGTAGGAAAGCACACGAGCCGTTAAACTCTGGCGTCTTCAGCAGTCATTCATCTCTAAATTCATGTGCCGGCTAATAGCTGAGCAAACGATCCCTATCTGCGTCAAGACGAGTGTTTTCACAGCGGGGTCAGTCACTTCATTCACTCGTCCGCTTCACATACTTTCACACCCACGGAGATTAACTGGGACACTTTCGCGGCACAAGACAGCTGTTACTCACAAGCTTCTAAGTCTGTGACTCCGACAGGTTACTCCGTGTTGACTCTGCTTCGGAGATTCCCGGCGGTTCACGATCCCGACCGCGTCTGGAAATCTTCAAACTGGAGCGATCTCATTCGCTCACATCTCCGCTCAAATCCAGGGAGGCGATCTCCTTTCAGTGGCAAGCGACAACGTTCGCTTGAACATTAGTTAAACAAAAACTTAATTTCGCGCAACAGCGCAACTTTTTAACTGAAGAACTCTGCTTTCTCACTCTTATCAATAGGCCCAGCTGTAACGGCTCTCCTCGCTCTCCGTTTCATTCCCTGTCTCCTGGCAACAATAAGGCATGGAGGACTTCCTGGATGTTTACCTCGGCAACTGCAAGCCTTTAACATACATTCCCCTTACCTTGTCACACCTTGTCACAGGGTGGCAAGGTCCAGAACAACTCTCAGGTCCAGCACAACTCTCAGGCCCGCCTGGTTCTTCTTCTGAATGGTGAAAATCCTGGAGTAAAAGCCAAAGCCTCGCTAGGAGGCTGGAACTTCCTCCCCTGCCTGGCTCTCTAAAGAGTTGCTGTCCAAACCTGTGGGAGTGGAGGTGAGGGGAGGAGGGAGGAGAGGCTGGGATAGGAAGGCAGTACCCTGTGGATACTACGGAGAATCCAGGGGTCCGCGAAATTCTGGCACCAGAATTGTGCATGGAGAGCAAGCCTGGCCCCCACCGGAGACACGTGGACCCGAAGGGGCGTGTCATGCCTTCTTTCCCTCGGAGGCCGACACTGAGGAGGGGGACTGGAAAAAGCCCTTACTCTTCCCCTCCCCCCCATTTTTGTTGTTTGCGCCGGTTCTGAGATGGTGAGAGGTCCGGTTGCCTGGATCTGCGTTCCTGGAAGCCGTGCAACCCTCCAAATGTACGAGCCTTTTCCGAGCGCTGCTGAGACTGGGAGTACGATTTAGGCGTGCTTTTCATAAGAATGGATAAAGACTTTGCCGTTTGTGAGTTGTTCCTCTTTTGTCCAGCTCTTCGTCCGTAGAGGAGTGGAAGAGGCCCCCCCCCCCACCTCTCGAACGGTAGATCTAGAATGCGCTCCTGGACATCCGGGGTTGAATTTCGTTGCCCAGAGCCAGGCTGTTCTCATGTCCGTGGCTATGCAGATGGCACGGCTTGTGGTATTGATATGAGCCATTGTGGATTCCATGAGGTCCTGCGCCACGAGCTTGGCTAGCCCCGCCTTGAAGCGTGAGTGGCACTGGGCGGGGAGTTCCGGAAGGAAGTCCGCAATTTCCTGCCATAACCTTTGGTTGACTGCAGCCAGCATGGCATCTGCGTTGGACTGACGAAGGTGCAAGGAGGCGTTGGAGTAGATCTTCCTGCCGTACGTCTCCAAGATCTTCTCCTCCTTGCCTAGCAGCGCCACGGAGGACGACTGAGGCTTGGAGTATAGTGATGCTGCTGCGATCACTGAGGAGTGTGGCTGAGGAGGGGTAGAGAGCAAAAGTGTATCCCCCTCCATCTGCCTTTACTTGGCGTCCAGGCGTCGATTGACCGGCTAGACCGAGTGGTGCTTAAGCCAACCCTTCTTGGCCAGGGAGTCTACATCGGTTTGCAGTGGAATCCCTGTGTTGGCAGAGGGGCGTCGCATGAGGACTTCTGCCAGAACCCCCTCTGCCGGCTGCTCGACCTCGGGTGGGGGTAGGCCCAGGTACCCAGTCAGGCCAGCAAGACATTTGTGGAAGGCTGTGGCTGAGTATGGCGTGTCCAGGTCCTCTCCTCCTTGTCCGTATCCTGCGGGTGTGGAGGATCCTGTGGAGGAGGAGGGGTAGATGGCGCCGGAGGCTGGGGTATAGGGACCACAGCCAGAGGCTGAGGAGGCGGCAGAGGTTGCAGAGTTGGCTGTTGAGCCAGAGGAGGTGGCCGTACCAGGGCCTAGGGACCCGATGGAGGTGTCTTTGGTGCCGTTAGCATGGCGGGGAGGACTTCTCTGACTGCGTTCTTCATGATAACCCCCATCTGAGGAGACCTCATGAGGCCGATGAACTTCTCGAAGAGCACCTCCTCCCTGTCCAAAGAGGAGGGCTGGAGCAGCTACATACCCTGTCCATATGGACGCAAAGGAAAGCTGCCCTGCGGAAATGAAGGGTAGACTGTAGGCCACGTACTTGGTTGAGGCCAGTCCCACCTTGAAACTAGTTCTCTGCCAAATTCCTGGAATGGTGTCGGACGGGTCACTCTTTCTGGCGTAGCGGCCATTTTGTCGAGCTGCCTGCCATGTGCCGGCGACGTGGTGCTCGGCCCGCTGGGCCCGGCATCGTCCAAGACTCTTGCGTGTGGATCACGAGGCCTACCCTATTGCATTCCATCTAGTGTATCACCCCCCAGGACCCTGCAATGACTTCCAGGAAGCCCTTATCCACTCTATCTCAGACAACCTTAAAAAAACATCCAAAGTCGTGCTGCTGGGCGACATGAACCTATGGCTAAACGACACCAAGGACCACATCGCCCAATCCTTACAAAAGGCGCTTGCCTCGTTAGGATTCATCCAAGCTCTCACTAAACCCACACACATCAAAGGACGCACACTAGATTGGGTGACACAACATAACTGCCCCATCCTCCTCCACGACATATCCCCCATCCCATGGTCTGACCACCACTGCATCAACTTTCACGTCGACACCTCACCTGAACCTGCAAGGCCCTCCATCCTTCTGCCGGCAGGGCTTTCAAGGAGCTCTAAAAAACTAACAAAGGATTCGCTCCTTCCACATCTGCTCACCCCAGCTCTTCAATCCCCCTTCCCGAACGATCCCACCATCCTAGCCAACACATTCAGCCAAGCGATAACCACAGCGGTAGATGCCATCGCACCTCTCACCGCTAAAAAAGCTAAAAAAACTAAACATTCCAACGTTTGGTTCACACAAGAACTTGCGGATCTCCGTACTAAGAAGAGAGCGCTACTGACCACTTGGAAAAAGCACCCCTCCGAGACAAACAAAACTGCCTTCAAGTCTACTTCCAGAGACTACAAAATAGCCACTACACAGGCTAAGGCAGACTCCTATAACACCAGGATTAGCAACGCCAATTCTGATACTAAGGAAATCTTCGCTATATTCAGGGAATTGGAATCCCCATCCGTACCACCCTCCACCATCACCAAAGATGAGACCTGGTGCAACCAAATTCAAGCAGCCATGCTACACAAGCTAGACACCCTACACTCCAAAATCCTAGCGCACCAAAAAGCACTATCCGCTCTACTTGATCACACTAAAGCTCCTCCAGCCCAATCGCCAGATGTTCCCAGTCAAATACCTAAATTTGAATTTTCGAACATGACTGAACCTGAGGTCATTGCACTCATTAAATCCATTAAGCCCTCAAACTGCAAGGGAGTTACCTGGCCCTCCCACATTATCAAAGACTGCGCTCCAGCCCTGGCTCCTATCATCACTGCCTTCATCAAAGCCTCTTTCCAATCATCCCATGTACCGACTTCTCTAAAAGAAGCTTGGGTCAAACCTCTCCTAAAAAAAAACCTCTCTCGACCCCTCCATCCCAGGGAACTACCGTCCCATCACAACCGTCCCTTTTCTGTTAAAGATCCTGGACAAAGCAGCCTACCTGCAGGTTCAAAAGTTTATTGAAGACAACCACCTCCTTGGCCTACGCTAGTCGGTCTTCTGCCCTCAACATGGTACCGAGACGGCACTACTTGACCTAAAGAATCCAATAGACGACCTAAGAGATGCGGGCAAACCAGCTCTCCTCCTGCTCCTTGACCTCTCTGCGGCCTTCGATCTGGTCGAACACAAAACGCTATGTCACCATCTCACAAACTCAGCCCACTTCTCTGCCAAAGCATGCAATTGGATCTCCTCGTTCCTTCAAGAGAGGGTAATGAAGGTCTTCTCTGACTCCACTAACGCTACGGCCAGCTCCATCAAATGCGGAGTCCCACAGGGCTCCTGCATAGCCCCCACACTCTACAATCTCTTCACAAGGCCTCTCTTCAGGATTCTGGACTCCTTGGGCATCTCATATACAAACTATGCAGATGACACACAGGTCCTCATCCCCCTGTCAGGTGACTACACCTCAGACCTGGACACACTCAATAGGATCTATGCCACCATCCAATCATGGATGGCGGAGAACTGGCTCTGTTTAAACAGTGATAAGACCAAACTACTGCTTGTCGGCTCCCCATCTACACTGGGCAAACTTGACGCCAACTATCAATCTTTCACCGTGGATAATATTCCCATCAGTCTCTCCCAAACCATCAAAACACTGGGTGTATATCTAGAACCCAGCCTCACCATGGACAGACAGGTCAATGCCATCGCCTCTTGCGCAGCATATCACTCCAAACTCATCAATGCCATCAGGCCCTTCCTATCTCAGCAAAACTGCATCTCAATTGCCAGAGCCATTATCGGCTCCAGACTTGACTACTGTAAGGCGCTGTTCATTGGAACCTCCCAAAAAAACCTCACCAAACTCCAGATTGCACAAAATAATGCCTTAAGAGCTACTACTGGCACCTCTCGCAAGGAACACATCTCAGGGATCAGGAGGCAGGTACATTGGCTCCCCATCAAGGAAAGGGTGGTCTTCAAAACCTTGGCCCTTACACATAAATGTCTGCACGATCAGGCCCCCCTTATCTGACACAGAGGATTACCAGACAAACAGTCAACAGACCGTCTAGAGTAGCATATGCTAATCGCATCACTGTCCCGCACACGTGCAGAGTGTGGGCAGGAGGCACTAGCTTCCCCTCTATGGCGGCGACCCTATGGAACAACCTCCCAGCTCAGATTAGATCAATTGAGTCTCACACAGCCTTCCGAAGGCCTTAAAAACCCAGCTCTTTGTATAAAAGAGCCCATCAGTCTAGGTCTGCACCTCCACTATATCACCTAGCACACGCTCTATTATGCCTTGTGCTTCCTAGAAAAGTATATGAGTAACTACTGTAACCTTAACTGTATACCCGCTGCAACTATGTAATAGGACTGTATATTGTCTGTAACCCTGTAACTGAATCTACCTAAGTATACCATATGGGGCCGCTTATTGTAACCCTCAAGCAAGCCTTCTTTAAATCTCCTTATAGCGCCTCGTTGCCTCTGGGCTGTAGTGTGCTCTACAAATACTAAAATAAATAAAATAAATACCCTACTCCTTGGGCCTCGGCCCGGTAGGTGCGACATCCTCGACGTGGGTGCCAGTAGAGCTGCATTTAGGCGCCCCCTCGGACGTATTGCCGGTATTAGGGCGTAGCCCCTCGACCATGGTACCGGTACAAGGGCGGAGCCCCTCGGGTGTAGACCCAGTACAATGACCTTCCGGTCCCTCGACACTGCGCCCGGAAGGAAGGATCCGAGGATCCCTCGACCCGAAGGCCGGTAGCTGAAGCAGCCTCGGTGCACGTGCCGGTAGAAGGACCTGGCCGGTCCCTCCCACACGGGAACGTCCCTGGGAAGGAGTCTCCCTTGCGGGGTGCGATGGAAAATATCGGCCCTACCTTGGGCCTTGTTCGATGCTTCACAAAGTTGTTGAGATGCTCTGGAAGAGCTCCCGCCACCTAGCTTTTCTATTCTTCAGCGCCTTTGAGGACGGCGAATCACACGCCGAACATGATTGCCAAATGTCGTCTGGGCCAAGGCAATGTAGGCAGAGGGCGTGGGGGTCTGAAGTTGGGAAGAGCCAGTTGCAGGATGTACACCTGTTGAACCCTGTAGAAGTCGAAAATGCGCCGGGGAGGAGCGTGACACCTGAGGACCAAGTACCTGAATGATAGATAGGACAAATAAGACAAAGAAGTATCCACGTGTGGAATTACATGGTCGAAGCCAAACTCAGGAGCGCTGGTGAATTCGGCCCGTTCAAGTCGATGCGGAAAAGGGGCCTGAGGTGTGGCGCCGGAGGGCGGAGTCAGGGCAGCGCAGGCTCCCTGGGCCACACCCGCGCGCATCTCTAAATTGAAAGGGGAAGAAGGTTTTTTCTGGTGAAAAATGTTCCATCTCCCGTCCCTTGGAAGGGACACCTATACAGTATCGAGGAAAGGGGACGGATCGTAAGAGTACAGTTCAGATACTGCAGCACTTCTTATTACGGATGAGCAGAAATGTGACGAATCACCCCATTCCTACGAAAATTACATTGGCTTCCTCTGCAGGATTAGATACTGTTCAAAACTGCATGTATCGGGGGGGGGGCGTGGCCAGCGACCGCGGGATGAGGATGCGATTCCCAGTCACTCCCGGGCCACCAGCAAGATCCTGCAATTATCCTGGCACCATTTGTTCACAACCTCCTCAAAACACCATCCGACGGAAGAACATTTTTACAACAAAACGCTGCATTGTGGGTGAGAATCAGTGCAGCTCTCCGGAGTTACGAGCGAAGAAAGTTAAGGCAACTCACAACGCACCACGAACAAGACGGTGGCCGAGGCTGCGCGCTGACCGGAGGAAATGCAGCGCGGCGTCGGCTCCACTGCCCAAGACACCCAGCAGAGGAGGCTTCCATCGCTGAACTGTGCTGTGCTGTGAGTCGGAGGGTGCCTGCGCCGACTCCGGCTCTCTGGGGGGCGGTGTGTGTGCCCCGACTGCAGACACCTAAGCGGACGATCCCCTGACTGCTGCCGGGACGGGGCCCCGGGTGTCGGCAGCGTTCAAACGCTGCCGACCGCCGGGGTGACGGAGCACGGGAGAGCTGGCGTGCTGGTGAACCCACGCGGAGGCCTGGCGAGACCAGGAGCATCAAGGAGGTGAGGAGCCCCTCTCAGGCACAACAACATTTGCGGTGCCCGCGGTGAGAAGCGGCTCCACAGGGGACATTTGGTGGCAGCAGGCTAACCGACACCAACGTGTCAAAACAAGGACTGAGCAAACTGTGGGCTGTGCTCCACGGGCGGCGGGGGCGGCGCACACCCCAGGTATGCATTTTCTCCGGGGCAAACTCGGATAACCTGTAGGCTGAAGAAAACTACGTGTATCAGGGCCTGAACAGGCATCGAGGCTACGAAGCTTCACGCGGAGAACTACATTAGTGAAAAGGGAAAAGGGGGAATGCTACCTGACTCGGCCCCGAGACTGCGAAGCAACATTAGCCCAAATCTTATGTTATTTGAACTGGAGATACCCGCCTGAACAGCAAGTACTGAGAATAAGTTCCTTCTAGAACATTTGGGAACCAACTGAATTAGACTCTGGAACAACCAACATGAGGCTATGAGAACATAAACAACCGGCTGCAGCTCCCTCAGATATAGATAGGGTGCAAAACACTCAAAGCAACGGAAAGGAGAGTGGGGGATGGCTCCCAATTACGCAATAAAACTACACCATAACGCCCCCGGATGGGATAGCACCGGAGACCTGTGTCCCCCACTGTCTCTAAGATAAGGAAGACCAGTACACACGGGCAAGATCGACCAACAGTAAATGGCGGGTTATATACTTGATAAGGTGTATTGAGAACCCCTAGCGAACCACCTGACCACCCCCCCTCAGACTCCAGGAACAAGCTGTTACAGTTGGAGGGTGCCCCTATCGCCTCGTCGCACCCAGAACAGAACACCCCACAGGCCTAACCGATTTTGTGAAGAAAGATTACTAGACTTGAAGGCTACTGCACTCTGACGTCCACTTGCTCAACATGGGGAAAGAAAGGACTAAAAATACGACAAGACAGAACAAAATGGAACAGTACACCACCACTGCCGAGGCCCCCGCACAGGAGCAGGTGAAATCTAGTGACACAACTGGAACGGAAGAAGAAAGCTCATCTTTTAAAGATGTTATGAACGCCATCGCTTGCTCAAGAACCTCTATGGAAAAGAAAACGGACGGCATAAGCACAGAGGTGTCCCTACTGCGCCACGACCTGCAAAAATTGACGGCCCAAACAGGTGAGGCCGAGGGCCGTATATCGGAAACAGAGGATGGTCTAAGAACGGTAGGTCACCAAATGACTGGAGTGCTAACAAGTCTCAAAGCACTACAAGAGAGTTGAAGAGGGAGAAGGCAGAGCAAGGCGGAATAATATCCGTATCCTTGGTATACCAGAGAAAGCTGAAGGCCCAAATATGGAACTGTTCCTGGAGCACTGGCTTGCAGACCTTTTCGCTCCCAAGGCACTATCAAATTTCTTTTCAATCGAACTTGCTCACCGCATACCAACGGGAAAGCAGATCCCTGGTGCCCCTCCACATACGGTGATAGCAAAGCTCCTGAACTATAGGGATCGAGATGCCATTTTGCAAATGGCCAGAACCAAGGGCACAATAACGTATAATGGTTCCAAAATTGCTTTTTTCACAGATTTCACCAGGGAGGTACAGAAGGGAGTAGTTTCTTACCTGTAACTCCATTTCTCCAGCGTTGGTATCTTTCATGGATTCACATGCTTAGAATATTCCCCGTCGTCAGACTGGGAGCCCTCGGTACACATATATAGTCGTTTCCTATAGGAAAAAACTTCCGACACTTGTGTGTCCTATCCACATCTACGTCCTCTCTGGGGCCGTTCACGCATGCCCCGTAGGACGTAGCAGTATAAAAGCCCCGCCCCCCGCGGGTGCCGTCAGATTTCGGCCCCTCCAAAGTAGAAAGGAGAACCTGCTTATGCACATATCTTGCACATTGCATTCCGGGGAGGCTGGTGGGCGCATGTGAATCCATGAAAGATACCAACGCTGGAGAAATGGAGTTACAGGTAAGAAACTACTCCCTTCTCCAGCATTGGATCTTTCATGGATTCACATGCCTAGAATAGATTGTATAGCAGTATCCTAAAAGAAGGAGGTGAGAATGCAATGTAACATACACCACAAAAAACACCCCAAAACCTAATATATATAGGCACGTAGGCAGCAACATATTTTCCGATATATACATATTCATAATACATACATATATATATACATATATTGCTCAAAACAGACACACTAAAGAACCAGAATAGACAAGGCAAAAGACAAAAGCTTAACCGTTTTTGGCTTACCTCATTGAAACAGATGGCGCAGAACTGCCCTTCCCATCTGTACCTCATCCGCGTGCTGCCTTTCCAGGCAGTAATGGCGTGTAAACGTGTGTGGGACAGACCATGCCGCCGCCTGGCAGATGTCTGTCAGAGGAATTCCTGCCCATAGAGCCGCGGAGGAGGCTGTCGATCTCGTGGAATGGGCTCTAGGGCGTCCTTGTAGGGGTCTCCCAGCCTTGGAGTGACTAAAAGTAATTGCCGAAGAGACCCAACGAGCCAGGCCTTGCTTGGAGATTGCCCTTCCTCTCGTCGACGGACCGTAGGCAATGAACAACTGTCTGGTAGGTTTGATATCTTGCGTCCTTTGCAGGTAAAATTTTAACGCCCTTTTGACGTCCAGAGTATGAAGGGCTTTTTCCGCCGCCGACGACGGGGACGCAAAGAAAGTAGGAAGGACCAGGGTCGAGTGCTTGTGATAGACTGTCGGTACTTTCGGGATGAAAGTAGGGTTAGTTGATAAAATTACTTTGTCCTTAAAGAATCTCATATATGGAGGATCTATGACCAATGCCTGTAATTCCGACATTCTTCTAGCCGATGTAATGGCAATTAAGAAAGCCAGTTTCCAAGATAGGAACTGCATGGATGAAGAGGACATTGGCTCAAATGGAGGCTTCATTAAGGCAGCCAACACCACATTTAAACTCCAGAACGGTGGGAACCGTTTCGTAGGGGGGAAAGTTCTAAAGAGACCCCTCATGAAATGTTTCACCAGTCTGTCACTGAATAATGGTGAAGACTGTCTCCTCCTCGTAAACCTTGAAATGGCCGCCAAGTGCACTTTGATGGACGATGATGACAGCCCACTCTCAGCTAGGTGAAGAAGATACGGAAGAATTTGTTCAGGGGTTACTTCTAAAGGCTGAATTTCGAGCTGTGTTTGACACCACGTACAGAACCTTCGCCATTTGCATATGTATGATTTGTTAGTCGAAGGGGCCCTAGCCACCTGCAGAATTCTCCGGCAATCCGATGAGACTTTCAAGCTGCCAAACTCTGAAAAGTCAGGAGCCATGCTGTTAAGTTGAGGCTGTCCGGATTGTGGTGCCACACCGTTCCCTTGTCCCTGGACAGTAGGTTCGGCACTTTCTGGAGAGTTATAGGCTGTTCCAACGACAGATGTAGGAGGTCGGAAAACCATGGTTGTCTCGGCCAATACGGTGCCACTAGGATGAACCGGCATTTGTACCTGCGAATCCCCTGGATTGTCCTCCGTATAAGGGGCAACGGAGGGAAAGCGTACAGGAATTTGTCCGTCCAAGGAAACGAGAACGCTTACCCCAGGGATCCTTTTTGAGGCCATCTGCTCGCAAACTGTTCGCATTTCCTGTTTTCTTTCGTTGCGGAGAGGTCGATTGAGGGGGTCCCCCACCTTTCGAAGATTATTTGTAGATGACCGGTGTCCAGCTCCCACTCGTGTATTTGAGCCATTGTCCTGCTCAGGGAATCCGCTTGCACATTCTTCACACCCGGGAGATGGTAAGCCACTAAGGATATGTTGTGTTTCAACGCCCAGTGCCAGATCTTTTGAGCTTCCGCCGAAAGGGTCCTGGATCTGGTGCCGCCTTGCTTTATCAAGTAGAACATGGCTGTCGTGTTGTCTGTCAGCACTCTTACTTTTGATCCTTTGATATGTGGAAGGAATGATTTCAAGGCCCATCTCACTGCCCTCAGTTCCAGCACGTTGATGTGTAGGTGCGATTCGGTCTTGTGCTCCCCAGCCTGTCAGGGAGGCGTCCGTGATGATGGTGTTCTGAAATTCCAGCTCTTGTAGAGGAACCCCTCTGTCCAGGTTGTGAAAGATTTTCCACCATTGGAGGGATCTGATGACACCCTCGTCGTCGACGGTTATCCTGTCTGACCACCGGCCCGTGGCCTGCTTCCATCTGTCCGACAGGAACTCCTGTAGAGGCCTCATAAACAATCGGCAGTTTGCTACTAGGTGGATGCACGAAGCCATGGAACCCAGGATTGCCACATATTTTCTACGGAAAATGTGCTCTGTAGGCGAAGTTGACTCGTCAGTTGTTCGATCTTCAATATTCTGTCTAGGGACGGTTTCACTATTCCCGAATGGGTTTCGAATTGAGCTCCCAAGAACTTCAAGCTCCTTGAGGGCTTTAGAGAAGACTTTTCGAAGTTCACTGCGAACCCCAGTCGTTGCAGAAGTTGTAAGGTGGCTTGTACGCTGTCGTTGGTCGACGCTGGGGAGGATCCCCTCACAAGCCAGTCGTCGAGGTACGGGTATACATGATGCCCTCCCTTTCGCAGCCAGGCTGCCACAGATGCCAAACATTTTGTAAACGCTCTTGGGGAGGACTTTAGACCAAATGGGAGCACTGCAAATTGGTAGTGTGTCTGACCTACCATGAACCTCAGAAACCTCCTGTGTTTTTGACACACCGGAATGTGGAAGTACGCGTCCTGTATATCTAGTGACGCCAAAAAATCGTCCCTTTGGACGGATCTGATCACCTCCTGCAGTGTAAGCATTTTGAATTTTTGACTCTGTAGGATCTTGTTGAGGTCTCGCAGGTCGAGAATAGGGCGCCATTTTCCGTTTGGCTTCTTTACCACAAAACACCGCGAGTATACCCCTAGGCCTTTCTGCGATGCAGGGACTAATTCGATGGCGCCTTTCTGTAACATGAGTGTTACTTCCTGCCGCAAGATGTTTAGATGTGGCTGGGATAGGTGTATTGGTGGACATTTTGGAGGTTTGCATTTGAATAATAGGGAATGTCCGTACTCACAGTGTCCAAAACCCACTGATCTGTTGTGATGGTCTCCCATTCCTCGATGCAGCTTGACACTCTTCCTCCCAGAACGGTACGCTTCCCGTCATTGCTGGTCTTTCTGTTTGCTCGTCGACGACGAATAAGTTGGTCGTCTCTTGGAAGACTGGAAGTTTCTGCGCCGGCTTGAGGTCTGAGAGGCGCGTCTATATCCTTGGGAAGGATACGCTGATCTACCAAAAGATCTATCCCTGGTTGCTGAGAATCTTGAGTTTCCAGATGCTCCTCTAAAGGGACGAAAAGAACGAAAGGGCTTACCACTCTGGAGAGAACCCAACAAGCGTGCTGTATCTGAGTCCTCCTTCATGCCCTTCAAGGCCTCGTCCACCTTTTCTCCGAAAAGAAGATCACCTTCGAAGGGCATGTCCAAAACTTTATACTGTACTTCGGGTCTGAAGTTGGTGCACTTAAGCCAAGCCTGGCGTCTTAGAACAACTCCGTTATTTATTTGTTTAAAACCCGAATCTGCCAGGTCCACCGCTATGTTAATAGCATGATTCGATGCTTCTTCGCCTTCTCGAACCAGGGACATCGCCGTTCTTCCGGGAGGTGGTCCAGGATAGGTGCCAGTCTGTGCCACATCTCCCTGTCATATCTGGCCACAATCGCCAGGGAGTTAGCTGCTTTCACCGTTGAGGCCCCCACAGAAAGAACCTTCTTACCAAACACGTCTTGGCGCCTCGCCTCATTACCTGGAGGGGTAGAGCATTTATGTTGGGCCTTTGCTTTTCTCGTCGCCGCCGCCGCCACCACCGAGTCCGTTGTAGGTTGAGCCGAAAGACACTTCGGTGTAGAGTCTGGTACTTTAAATTTCTTTTCAATGCGGCCTTTGACAGCCGGCTCAGAAAATGGGTGACGCATGGTTTGAACACCTTCTTTCCAGACATGGTCTAAAATGGGTATTGAGAATATTGAGCGTCTACTCTTGCCCATATGGTCAAAAAGAAAACAGTCCTTTTTCTCCTCCTGTTGGACCAGGCCAAACTCCTTGCACGCTTTTTCCATCAATGAATGAAAGGCACCTATATCGTCCGGTGGTGACGGGTGAGTGGGACTCTTTGGTGTTTCCATTTCCACATCCGACACCCAGGATGGATCCCTAGATGGTGAGAGGGATATATCTGACGCTGACCCGTGGTCAGATAGGGAGTCCGAAAGCTCACCTTCCTCCTGGACTGCTGGAGTAGTTGGAACCCCGATCGATCTGGTCGGGCGGTGTGAAGGGCCGGGCTCGTCGATGGGGGGTGTCGACGGTACAGGTGGAAGCCTTTCGTCCAGCGATTTCAGCAGCGAGTGTAAGGCGGACAGTACCTCCATGGACAGGGTCGCCTGAGAGCTTGGAGTTTGGGTAAACACCTGAGAGCAGGTTGCTCCTGATGGAAACCTGGCTCGTAGACCGAGGTCCTCCGGGCTCACAATTCTGAAGCCGTCGTCTTCTTTCGAGGCAATTGACGCTGCCTGTTCCTGTAGCAATGTGTCAGGCAACCCCATATTAAATACTTCTGGTCTCCAGGCTAGAACTTCCGTCGACGAGGACATTGTCGCCGAGGTCGTCGCTGGGTTGATGACGGGTGAAATCGACTGCGTCAGCGGCAGTGAGGACACCGACTGGTTCGTCGTCGTCGACGTTGGGCCTGCAGGTGGTTTAGGCGGTCCCGCCTTCACAGCGCTCTCCCTGCGTTTATCCGAATCTCTACTCGTGGCTGATCTGTGTTGATCGCCCGAGGAGGATTAAGGCCTCTCCTTTCCTTTCTTCGACGAAGTTGACGAAGATGTCTTTCTTGCAGAGTCTTTAGAAGAGTCCTTAGAAGAGACTTCGTGGAACGTCCTTTTCCGCAGGTCGTGACTTCTTAGCCGGAGGTTCCGACGAAGTTGAGCGTCGAGGGGCTCCTGATGTTTTCGCAGAGGCCACGCTGCGCACTGAGCCCACCTCTGACTGAGGGTACGCTCCCGCACCGTCATTTAACCAGGATACCAGCCGTCGATTTCGATCCTTCAGGGTTTTCTGGGAAAAACCTTTACATATTTCACACTGGTGTGGCAAGTGGTGAGGGTGGAGGCAATAAATACAGTCTAAATGGCCGTCCCCCTCGTAAACCTTCTTCAATCCGCACGTGGCACACGGGCGAAATAGAGGTTTTCCCGACATTCCGATAAAATTAACAAACTCACAGGATTTCGACAATTCGAAAAAACTAGCAGTAGAGACTACGCGAGGAGATCCCACTATCTTTGGAGACGGTTGAAATCTGACGGGACCCACGGGGGCGGGGCTTTTATACCGCTACGTTCTACGGGCCATGCGTGAACGGCCCTAGAGAGGACGTAGATGTGGATAGGACACACAAGTGTCGGAAGTTTTTTCCTATAGGAAACGACTATATATGTGTACCGAGGGTTCCCAGTCTGACGACGGGGAATATTCTAAGCATGTGAATCCATGAAAGATCCAATGCTGGAGAAGGCAAGACAGTCTTTCGACCCACTCAAAAAACGTCTGCAAGTCCTCAATGTAAAATATGGGCTTATGTTTCCCGCACGATTGAAAATCTACCACAATGGTGCAACTGTGCACTTTTCGGATCCCAAGGATGCATGGAACTGGGCCGAAACAAACCTGGAAGGTGACTGGAGATCGCATCGGAGACAAGACAATGGTAGAAACAGACCGAGACCAGAGAGAGCGCCACCGGAGCGCCCACAACGAGAGATAGATGCACCACCGAATGAAGGCAACGACTGATAAGTAACACGGTTTGCTCATGCAAATGATACTCGCAAGAATTCGGAACCAAAAGGTCACCATTCGATTGAACTGACAATGAAGAGGAGGGTTGTGCTTAAAGCATAGCTGGCGACCCCGGTAAGCACGGACCCCCCATGATAGTTATCACCACTTGTTGTAGACCTGTATTTGTAAGTTAGGTCGCAACTATGTTTCGGCGACAGGTACTTCGAGTTGGGGTGGAGTATAGGGTGGGGGAAGGGATAGTTTATGTTGTTCTTGTATTGATCTAAAGTTATTATGAATTCATGGGGTTAATGAGTCATACCAATCAGCACATGCCATCAGATGCTAACCCCAGATGGCAGCACACCCCTTGTGGGACCAACCCCCACATAATGCCCCTATAAGATGACTCCACAAAACCTGTGAATCCGACTCTACAAACTACAAATGGCACCCACATTGACCTATGCATCACCCGCTGAGCGACCCAAATCTCTCAAACTGATCACATGGAACGTGAACGGGCTGGGCTCCGGAATCAAGAGACGTCCTGTGTTGCAATTCCTGAACAGACACTCCCCAGACATTGCCCTACTTAACGAAACACATTTAGCCGGGACTAACTGCACCCTCTTTCAGAGAACCAACTACCAAGTGGCATTACATGCGGGATATTCTATGGGATCCAGAGGGACACTCATACTGATACACAAACGCCTTCCATTCGTGGCCCTGACAGTTGAGCGAGATCCCAGGGGTCGTTATGTGGTGGCCATTGAAAAGCTAGGGGAAGAAACATTAGCCGATGCGTCAGTGTACTCTCCATCGGGGTTTGGGGAAGAACTATTAAAAGACCTGGTTATCCTCATGGCAAAACACCAACCCGACATGTGGGTCTTGGGGGGGCGACTTTAATGACGTCATGTGTAACATTAAGGATCACACTCACATCAGGGACCGCAATCCGAATACCTCCACTACTTTAGCCAAATTTGCATCAGCCCTGGGCCGCCGAGATGTGTGGCGACATCTTCACCCTGACAACAAGGCTTACTGGTTCCACTAGGGGGCACATGGCTCCTTGTCCAGATTGGATTACTTCCTCCTCCCAAGTACCGACATACACAGAGCGACTGCTGCAGATCTACTTTCCCGCGGCATCTCAGGCCACTCACCCCTGATGATAGTGTTGTGTATGCGAGGCGGTTCTCCCCCCCCCCCCCCCCCCCCCAAGTCATGGAGATTGAATAACTTATCTGGGCTTCCCTGAGCTTGTCGACCAACTCACGGAAGCAACCAATGAATATTTTGAAAACCACACCACTACGGTAGATAACCCTGTTATTATCTGGGAAGCGTACAAAGCAGTGCTGAGGGGGGAGTTAATCTCCTGGACGGCAAACAAAAAGAAGGAACGGCTTCGGGAACTAGCGAAGGCAGAAGCCGAAATGAGTGACTGGGAGGCCAAATACGTTCTTGACCCCAAGCTCTGAGACCCTCAGATCCTTTAAGGGCACTAGAGAGAGGCTTCGGAACATCTCAGGTCCTGATCTGCCTTCCCCTTCTAACCTCATGTCCTCACTCCCTCAAGCAGCACAGCAGCGGCAGACCATGCTATACAACAAGAACACACGAGGGCATCCAACGGGCTATGGTCATACTCGCCCGTTGCTTTCGTTGCAACGTTGGCAGCACCCCTGGCGTCTTGGAGACAGTCGACGGAGACGACGGCTTTTTCCTTTGCTTCATCACGTCCCCAGGAAGACCCGGCAGCGTTTTGACAACTTGGGTCATGTGACAAGGAAATGTGCTACATCATCGGTCACGTGATGGGGTCATGTGACACTCCTAGGCCCCTTCAAAACCGGAGAGGGAACGCTCTTTCAGTGCGTCACAGCTGACCCAATCAGGCACTGTTCGGCGTCTTCCTGTCTCCACTTCTCGATTCTGGACTACGGACTGCCCTTCTTGGATTTCCCTGTCAAGCCCTCGGATACTGTTTTGCTCCGCTGTTTCAGGACCTTTTGGACTGTGTTTTTGGATTCCTTTGGATTACCCAAAGTTTCAACGAACTTGGCTGGCTTTTGACCTTGGAACTCTTAACGGACTGTTTTCGGATTTCCTCTTCTGTTACCTTTCGGAGTGCCCTCTCTATACAGGTTTTGCAGTGCCAAATTCCACAGCAATCTTCCAGTACTGAGCCTACCCGCTGCCGCTTGCTCCACACTGCAGCCACACGGAACACCTCAATTTCATCTGTGCTCTTTCTGTATCCCGACTCCTTTGTACCTTGGTAAGCCCCTTGATATTAGTTACCTTACTATTGAGTGAATGGTTTGCCATTATAGTGACCCATTGCTTGCTTTACAGCGGTCGACGGGTCACCGGTGTTCCTGGTTCCTGGCGTTCTTTGGCACTCAGGCACTCAAATACCTGTGGCCTCAAGGATCGCTCAGGAAGTTATTTGTACCTTTCTGAGTGGAACTTGTGGACAGAGGCCCCATAATCTTCACGACCATCAACATCAAGTCATAACATTACCTCCTTGGTCCACCCAGACCAATACGGGTTTATGCCACATAAATCAACACGCATGAACATACGACGCCTTCACCTAAGAGCCCCAATTATAGACAAACCGCTTGCATTACTAGCTATAGATTTTGAGAAGGCGTTCGACTCAGTGCGCTGGGACAGCCTCTGGGAAACTATGCGGAGAATGGGCCTTGGTGGCAATTTCTGGGATGGTACAATTCCTCTATACAGAACCACAGGCAGAAGTGAGAGTAAACGGGTGGTCCTCTGAGCCCTTTCCCCTTGGTAAGGGCACACGACAGGGATGCCCCCTGTCCCCCCTCTTCGCTTTTGCAATGGAGACACTTGACTTATGGCTCCGTCAGAGAGGGGATATTGGATGGGATTCAGATGGCCGGAGGGACATGAGGACAGGGCGTCTTTGTACGCTGACGACCTCTTGATCTACCTGGCCGATCCGATACAAACCTGCCCTATAGTAACACAGATGCTCATCCGCTTTGGTGAATTCAGCGGGCTGAGAATTAACTGGAGCAAGTCTATCCTCTTTCCGGTGAAGGGCGGAACACAAGCCATCCCCCAGGAATGCCCATACAAAGTGGAACCAAGCGGATTTCGATATCTGGGGATTTGGGTATCTGAGGACCTGACACGCTATACAGCCAACAACCTTTAACCAATCATGAACCGTTTTAGAGATGATGTCCACCACTGGAAACTTCTCCCCCTGACACTTATGGGCAGAGCTGCCCTTTTCAAGATGATTACTCTACCCAGATTTCTCTATGTATTACAAAATGCCCCCCTTGAGATCCAGGATCTCGAATTCGCCTGCCTCGATAATGTCCTTAGAGGAACTCCTATGGGGGGAGGTGGTGGGGGAGGGGACAAACCTGCATTGCACTGGCCACGCTGCAGAGATCGATCTGGGAAGGAGGAATCCGCGTGCCCCGCCTTCAGGCATACTACTGGGCCTCCCAACTAGAGGTGGTCAATGACCTACTACATGGGGACCAGGAATTACCACACAAGGACCGAAATTGCAACCATGCACGACATAGATCCACTACACCTGCTCTATCAGCCCCTCCGCAGACCCCCTCCACAAACAATGGCAGCACATGTTACCATGGTTTGGAAACGGGCACACGCTTTTGTGGGCTGGAAAGATAAGATCACCCCTGCACAACCCCTGTGGCAAAACGGTAATCTGACAGAGCCTGGGAAACTTAAACCATGGGTCCAGGTGGGAGGACGCTGCTATCACTAAGATCGGGGACGTCCTGGCGGATGGGGAGCTCACCTCATTCGAAGTATTGCGACTAAAATTCCAGCTCCCAATAACTGAACAATATCACCATACCCAACTGGCTCAAGCCCTACGAACACATATTCAGACGAGCTCTGCCATTCCAGAATACACACCCATAGAACGCAACATATTTCCGGCATACATCCCTGCCAAATGCACCTCTATATTATATAACGCCATATCTTCCTTTGCCACCCTGGAACTCCCTCACCTCAAATCTAAATGCGAAGAGGATGTGGGTGTCATAGACCCGGAGGACTGGATCCAGATCCTAATGCACCCTAGGGAAATCGCCATCTCTTCCAGGCTCCGTCTGGTGCAACTAAAAATCCTACATTGAATATACTACCCTAGAACTATGATATACAAATGGAAGCGTGCCCCAAACCCGAATTGCCTCCGATGTGGGAGAGAAACTGGAACATTTATACATATCCTGTGGGAATGCCCTCGTATTCAGGGCTTCTGGGGGCAATGCTGCAGGGAATTGTCTGGAATATTAGGTCGCAATATAGCATTAGACCCGTAAATACTTTTAAAAGGCAAAACCGACAAAAACACTACGAACAAATGGGAAGGGTTGCTCCTGGCAACAGCCGCAGGACTGATGAAGCGAAACATCGCACAGAAATGGGGCGCTCCGGAAACCCCAACACTGGATCAGTGGGCAGATGATATGGACACATGTGCAATGCTGGAACACAGAGTCTACAAGGCAAGGGGCTGCCCTATTAAAGCTTTCAAAATTTGGGGGAAATGGGAGGAACGTGACTCCCGGTAATCTTTGACATTGCAAAGGAACATGCTTATTGAACACATGGAGGCGGCTTTAGATGGAACTCATGGGACTTCAACCAAGCTTTATTATTGATTGACTCTTTTGAATGCATATGTTTTAATTTTGTTTTTTCTTTGTTGATTGCGTTTGTTGTCAAATCAATAAAAAATTTATTATAAAAAAAAAAAAGACTGCATGTATCCTCTATAAAGCAATCCTGAGTAGCACACCAGCATACGTGACATCTAAGCTCCACGTATCTGGTGGCACACACTCCTCCTGCAGCAAATCGTCCAACCAGCTTGAATCACAACTAGTCCACCAAGAGAGGACACAGAAACAATCTCTTGTCATGCACCCAACCTCTATCCTGGTTATTGGTTCGGGATGCCCCCACAATTCTTCCTTCAATTTTTCAAATCTCTCAAAACTTTGCTTTTTCAACAACACCTGACCATGGACTAATCCCAAAGGATGAACAGATTGTAGCTCACAGTACTGCGCTACTCTTAAAAGATGCCAGCCGAAAGGGCTCTGCTGCTCTCGAGCTAGGTCTGTGCTTTAAACAATAAAATACATGTGGTTTCAACCCAATGTGTAAAAGGTTACGAAGATACTGGAAATGAAATAAAGCAAATGAAGCTAGAGATAGTAGAGCCTCGATTCAAACGGATGTGTTATGTCAGACTAATTTGCACAGAGGCAGAGCTGTCACACAGTTATCTAAGGATCGAAGCACCGTAAAATAACTAACTCTGAGCGGAAGGAGCTCTGCAAATAAGTGTGCTTCGCCCAACCCTTTGGGCTGAGACAGCATAGCATGTCTGTAGGGAACTACGTAACGGTGGTGGAAAAGTACCGATGAGAATTCTTAAGTTCAGATGGTCATAGTACAACATGGAGGTGAAAACACTCTCCACCCTGCACCCCAAAGTCATGTTGGCAAGGTAATCCATCAGCACCCTAAGCAAGTTAACCCAGTTTTAGCACATCAGGAATTAAACACTTAACTTTAAATAAAGGTATAGGGTTGCAGCCGGATACAAAACAACCAAGGGGAAGAATATAGTATGAATGAAGGATTGCCAAATTAAACAAGGATTGACAATGCCAATAGTTCTGGTGTTTACTGTTTGCATTTATAGGCACCAGGGTGCAAGGAGAATAGTGCAAAGTTTCAAAGGAGGATGCAATACAGGGTGCTGGTGTGAAATAGAATGACAAGGGGAATAGAGCAAGGGAGGAAGCCATTGATAGAGGGTGCCATCGATAACGAGTAAGATGAAATCTGAGTGAGAAAGTGTGAGAGTGGGTAACAGATAAAGTGAGTGTGAGAGGAAGAATGAGAGGGGGTAGGGAGAAAGGGTAAGGTAGGTGGCGCAATTAATGTATGAACGGTGGGTGGGGTAGAAAGAAGGGGTAGCGTGTGTGGTGGTGGTAGAGAGAATGGAGGTAGAGCAGAGAGAGATGGGGCAGGACGAGTGGATGAGGAGGACGAGTGGATGGGGCAGAGAGAGGGGGCAGGACCCGTGTATGGGGTGCATAATGGGAGAGAGAGGGGGGTAGAGAGAGGGTGAGGGCAGCATGGGTGGGGGTAGAGAGAGTCGGGCTAGGCTGGGTGAGTGTAGAGATGGTGAGTGTATGGTGGAGACTTCATGCAGTAATAAAGTGGAGTAATAATGCCACAACTTTATAATGTGTTTCTGCTGCTTCCAGGCGCTTCTTTAGAGATTTTTGCCGAAACCAGAAATTGCGGTTGTATGACGTTGACAGATTTGAGGCGAGCAGTTACCTTATATTACTGGACTGGTGTATACTATCGACCACAAATATACACAAAATCCTACATACTGCCCCCAGAATAGTCCAAAAGTGGACGCCCAAGAATGTCAACAGTACAGCACAAACCTTTGTAAATTGCAATGTGTCAAAATGAGGATTCGTGGTGATTAACCTTATCGATCAAAGGTTAATGTAGAATAGGAAAATCTTAAATGGAACGACATATGTACATCACAAGAATGTACACCCTACACCAGAAGCGCAAATGTACGCGAGCAGCTGCAGATTGGCTTCTTAAGTGTGGTCACTGCTAGAGCAGAGCGGCTACCCCGCCGGGATCGTGGTGCCAAATACTGGTGGTTCAGAAAACAGTTACAGTAATGCTCTACTTGCCCTTCCCGACAGGGTAGCACTTTAGTCTTGCCACTGCCAGTCTCTAAACCTGCTACTGGGAGAGCCCAGCCCTGCACAAACAGTGAGACTCGTCTGCACTCTGAAGCAAGCTTTTACAGTTATACGACCGCCTCTGTTCTACAACAAACTGATGCTGCTGAACTCGTGAGCTCAAAGTTGTAATGATGAGAGGCGAGCGCAGCTTTACTTACCCTCACTGCTGCTCTACTGACCACAAGATGTGCACACTTCTCACTCCGTGCAACACGTTCTGTGTTCTACCCGCTCTGTCCCTAGGGCTTTAATTGAGTAGCAGACTCGCCCCTGGAACCTGACGCCCAAAAACATGGAAGAAAACGTAGGCTGTCAAGAAGGGAATGAAATGTCAAACAGGGAAACTGGAAAAGAGCCGCAGCAAGGAACCATGTAAACAGCTGACACGAAAGAAGCCTTGGAATGTGAAGTGTCCTGCAGTGATAGACATGGAAGTAGAACGATAAGGGCGAGGCAAACGTGGAGCGCGAATCCGACGGCCAATTATATAAACACACTAAAGAAAAAGTCTGCTATTTCAAGGTTATCTTTATTAAAATGTGTACAGATGTAAATGTTTTAAGCAGTTTTATTAAAAAGCCCTATTAACACCAAATTAGAAGCAAAAGTATATTCTTTATTTTCAAACTAAAAATGTGGCTAAATAGTATTTCTTATTTACGGAAAAAACAGGATATTGTCCTCAAAATCTACAAACGATTGAACATCGTCTGGTTTGTTTGTACAAGCCCGGAGAAGCAGGCCTGCCTGCCTGCCTCAGTTCCCGCTTACAAACTGATAACTGCGCATATCCAGAAAGTCACAAAGACACGTGACATGTGACACTACTCCTGATTGGGATAAACTGCGTCAACCAAGCCACTATTGAATTACATCCGTGTACTACAACATAAATGAACAATCGGTGCGCCGGCATTTTTTCAGTGTCAAGACAACCATGAAGACTGCTTCTTGGAACCTCTTTCGTCTAGTAGAATTTTTTTCAAAAACAAAAAGGCACCAATGATGGAGTAAACGCTTTTGGATATAATAGCACACATTGGCAG
Source organism: Ambystoma mexicanum (assembly GCF_040938575.1). NCBI lineage: Eukaryota > Metazoa > Chordata > Amphibia > Caudata > Ambystomatidae > Ambystoma > Ambystoma mexicanum. The sequence goes on from NC_090939.1 coordinate 822,820,266, forward strand.
AGGCACAAGAAGGGCTACCTTCAATATTTATGAATAAAGACCTAGACATGGTATGCAGATTACATGATATGAACACGCCAGAGCTAAATATTGAGATGCTTAAGCACACAGTTCCGTGGCAGAAGGGCTATTGCTAATTGATTTGAGGACGTTACTGTTACCAGGATTGAGGAAACAATTATGTGATGCAATGTTTTCAGGCTCAGCTAAATCCCCTCTACAAGAGGAATAAGGAAGCCAACTTGATGACCAGATCTGAATACCCACAGAGCAGGCCTCATCACTAATTTAAATGTATTATTAATGTGTTATAGCTTAGTATAAGCTTTTCACATGACATAAGAAATTACATTTACAAAGCAGTTAATCATTAAAAACAGATAATAACATTAAATTAATAAAGGAAATAGTAGAATAAAAGGAAGGAGTAAAGAGAAAAGAAAAAGGAAAGTAAGAATAAGAAGAAAAACGAAAGATAAAATTAGTAGATAGGATCTTAACTTAAAAAAAAATAATTCAAAATTCAAAATTAAAAGTGTATATGTCGAGAAAATATGTGGATAAGTCCTTAAGACCACCGATTGATGAGTGTTAATTCTTTTACATGATCAAAACTTCAGGTCCAGAAAGCGATTGCTGATGGTAGATTAGTTAACTATTTTTTCCTAAGTATAACATTCCCATAGAAGGCATCCCTAAATTGGCAGATTGCTATATGTTTATGCCCAATGATTTCTCAACATTCGTCCAGACATTATACATTGCAATGTATAGTTTCATTCCTTTTCCCTTTGCATGAACGGCTCTTTGCCAAAATTCGTTGCTGCCAACATGTTCCAAGTTATGGACAAAATCTGCGTAAAATATTGTATAGACCTTTATCATAACAACACATCTAGTAAGGACATGTTTGCCCGTTTCAGATTCCGTTCTGTCCTTGCACAACCTGCAGTAGCGTTCGGGTAAGGGGAGGTTGTTCTTGATCCCACTTATGGCTAGTACAGGTAGCTGATCAATCCTTAGCAGAAGAATGAATCGTCTTAGACGTGGCGGAGGGCATAGGTTCAGATATGGTAAAGGTTTCTTGAAAGTGTAGTTCATGAATCGCACAAATTTATAGCGCTTTAGATCTTCCAAATACGCAAAATTGCTGATCCAATCATGTAGTTCAGTTTTTTGGCTAGCGCTCTTAGCAAAGGAGTGGAGACCACTTGTTTTTGGGTCCAGCCAATCGCTTCAAGATAGTTGATGATGTTCTTTTTCATAAGAGAATATGAAGACGCTTTGTTGATTTCACAGTGAATCGCTGCTAACAATAGATTGGCTGTATCAGGTGTTGCTTTTAGATATAATTCAGCTCTTTTCCTGAGTACTAGGGACTTCCAGGAGATGAGGCCCAGCTCTAATCTAAGGATGGCCATTAGAATACAGCCCGGGAGACAGTATTTTTTTCCAGAATTTTCCTTCGAGGATTTGAAGCCAGTCAAGGTCTATCAATTGCAATGCCTCAAGGCCATAGATTATCATTGGCGTTAAGACCTGAAGGTAAAGTTGGCGTGCTGCCCAGATGGTATATCCACAGTGGGATGTAGAAAAACGATGGATAAGTGCTGTGACTTGGGCCGCTCTTGTAATTCTGGTTTGTTTGTAGATAGTGTAGTGCCCCTTGGGCTCAACCTCGACACCCAAGTATCTGTAATATGGGGTATAGTTAATTGCCGTCCCATATATGTTTAAACTGACTCGTGCTGTCTTCTTGGAACTGAACATTACCATCTGAGTTTTGTTCAGATTAATAGCCAATCCATTCAATTGAGTATAGGACCATAGTGCCTCTGCTGATCTTCAGATACCGCTAACAGTGTGGTCCATGATGACTAAGTCATCAGCATATGCTAGTACCACTCAGTGAGCAGATCCAATCTTGGGGGGGCAGTTATTTTCCAATGATAGCACTTTGGGTATATCATGGACAAACAGGTTGTACAGTATTGGTGCCGTAACACATCCTTGTTTCACGCCACAATTTTGATTGATCTTGTTGGTCATGTTCCCTTTAGGGTCTAACTTCAGGGAAACTGTGGTGTTGTGGTGCAATAACTTGAGATAGTGTAGTATTCCTTTAGGACATCCCAAGTTTTCAAGTTTGGCCCACAGTAATTCCCTGGGGACTAGATCAAAAGCGGACTTGAAATCTATGAACAGGGCGTATAGAGGTGGATTGCCTGGTGTTCTGGCCTTGTTACAGAGAATATCCATTACTACCAGGTTATGTGTAGTAGAGTATCCGCTCCTAAATCCGCATTGGAAACGGTCAAGGATCTTTTCTCTGTCTGCCCATGTTTGAAGTTCTTGTAGTAGATATGCTGCAAATAACTTGCCCGTGCAGTCCAGCATAGAAAGTAGACGATAATTACCAGGGTCTGTGCGGTCACCTCTCTTATATACAGGAATCAAGATTGCTGTCTGCCAGGATTCCGGGATTTGACCCTCCTTCAGGATCTTTTCAAAAAGGATCTCGAGTACCTCTGCCCAGTACTCCGGATTGCTCTTTAATACGGCGTTTGCTAGGCCATTGGGTCCCGGAGCTCTTGATGATTTGAGCTTTTTTATCCTAATTGTCAAAGTTTCAGCTGACACTTTAAAAGGGGTCGTAGGTCGATCCCGGAGAATCCTCTCCTGTGGCTTTGCCTGATCCGTGCAGTTCCGGGTTTTCAGGAATTCCTCCCATTGGCTAATACCGATTGAGTTGGTTAAGGGGATACTGGTGTCATCACGGGCCGTGCTCAGTTATCCCCATATAGTTCGGGAGTTCCCAGTACATAGTGTTTGAACTGTTTGCCATTTGAGTAATTTTATTGCATAGCGTTTCTGTTTAAGCCATGTTCTATAGGCGTTTTTCAACTTCTTGCTTAAAGTCAAATAGTTGTACGATGTAATGGAAGCTTTACGTAGTTTTCTCAGGTCTGCTCTTAGAGTTCGTTTAGCATCTCTAATTTCAATGTCGAATATGTTAGTGGTCTTAGCCTCAGGGGCCCGCATATTTGTTTTAACCGCTGCATAGGAGTTTGAGAATGCTGTAATCCATTCTTCGATCTCCTTGTTGGTCATGGCTAAGAGCTCTATACGACACAGATTGGGATTGTTGATTGTATATTCTGTGGCTCGTTTGATGCTGTTGTCAGACCACCGAATCTTGGAGAGAGCATGATTCGTCTTCAACTCTCCAATAGATCTATGCGATGTATACTGTGTAATATAATTGAAAGAGAGTGTAAGAGTAGCATGGTCGCTCCAATCATTATCCTTGATCTTCATATCTGTGACCCAGGTGGTCATGGTGGGGCTTACATAAATATAGTCCAATGTGCTACTGGATATAGAGTTTCCCCATGTTGGTTTTCCCGGATAATCACTGGTGGTTCTGCCATTTAATATTTCGAAGTTCTATGACTTAAAGAAGTTAAGCCATAGCAGTCCCTCCGTATTTGCACTTCCATGTTTCAGTTTACCTATTTTCTTCAGCAAGGGGTTGTTACTTGTGCTCGTCTCACCGATTAAGTGGCAATTAAAGTCACCAACAAAAATTACCATATTTTTCTTCGGCTCTGTCAGCCAATTAATCAACAAATCGTGGCAGGCTTCCTGGATATACTCACTCTGAGAAGATTCAGGTGGGTTATATATATATTGACCAGGAGAACATGTTCCGTTTTATATTTGCCAGGGAGCTCCAGTTCTACTGCTAACACAAATTCGTCCATATTCGTGTAGATGCGGGTAGATCTTAGCGGATGCAAAATGCCGGTTAGTAGGCCTCCATATGGTCTTCCCCTTTGTCCCTTTTTTGCCAGTTCCTGATGTATGGTGTATCCATTTAGCAGGGCTCGGGAGGTAAGCCACATCTCCTGTAAGCATATACAGGTATGGCCTGTTAATAAGGGGATAGAGCCATCAGATGATAGTAGATGGCTGAATCCCCGGCAGTTCCAAGATATTATGGTTTGATCTCATTGGCTTAATGTTATTCCCGGTAGAGACTCTATTAACCATTTGAGAACCTTCTGTATATCTGCCAACTGTATAGAATCACCTTTAGGTAACTGTGGTATGGTCCTTTCTTCCGTAATTGGACTTGACATCTGGATCGGCCACTGAGGATCAGTGATATTGGGATCAGCATCTATTTCCAGGTCAACTTCGCTCAAATTAGTTTTAAAGTTACGCAGCAGCTCTGCAGTAGCTAAGAATTTACAATGAAGGGCCGATGTGCTCGAATTCATGACTTTTAATGGTTCGACAAATTCAAAGTCCTCAGATCGTAGTACTCTCAGCTCCGGAATGGAATGCAGTCAGGTCATCAGTACTGATCTGGTGATCCAGTCATGATCACTAGATTGATAGAGATTTTTAATCAGGCAGGTTCTTCCGCCTCTAGGCACTATGATGTTGCCCTTGTCCTCAGCTGGTGCTGCTGTTGGTAATTGAGGCTCGTTGGTCGGGAGTATTGAGATGACTGATAGATTGTTTGTGTTAATCTGGGATAAATTCGTATCCTGTTCTTCACATAGAGATGGTTCTGGTTCTTGTGCCACTGCTAATTGGGAGGTATTACATTTGTCATTAATAAGCCAGCTTGTGAGCTTCCCCTCTTTTTCTGCAGTACGATTACGTGCACGTGCCGCTCTCCGTCTGGCTTTCCTCTGTCCCTTTTTAGGCGTGCTTCCTACTGTTGGTCTAGACATTTCCTCCACCGACTCTGCTGTGTCTGGTAGTATAATTGTTGCCATTAGACGCTTTCTTCTTCCAATCGACTTTTTGGTCAGGCGTCTCCGTTAACGTGAGAAGTAAATTTCCGAATTGTTGGTAATATTTGGGTCCTGGGTCCCAAGGTCAGAGCCATCGTGCGTATTAGCATTAATGAGTTCCGGCTCGGACTCCTTCGGAATGTTTTTTTCTGTATCGCTTGTTGCGATTGCGAGGGCGACGTCTAGTATCTTCCCACACATCTTCAATAAGATGTTTAATGCAAATTGTAAAGATGCAACAGAAGCTTGCAAATCACCCAGGCTCGTACTGCCTTCTCCGTGGTCGCTGTTATTTTCTGGTTCCAGTGAGTCTAAATGGACATCAAGATTAGGGGAAGCGGATAGTCTGTCTAGCGCTTCCCGTTGTGAGGTTATCGTCTGGTGTTGGTAACTATTGATTCGGTTACTCGTGTTGCTTCCCGGCAGCAGAGTCATGGCTTTCTGCATGGACAGGCAGAGGTCTAGCAGTGAGTCATTGTCAATTACACTCTCCGCTAGACCCACTGAATTATTCGTCCTGCTGTGACTGCTCGGCTCCTTCTCCTCACTTGGAAATGAACTTGTGGGATTTGGGGTGGTCGGAGGTGGAAAAAAAGTCAGTAATAGCACCTCTTTCCTTCGGAGCAGATTTCGTACCCTTACCCTTGTTCAGCCCTGTGGTAGAGGTCCTGCCCTTCTGGTTCCGAAGGTTGTACCTAGTGGCAGAGCACTTCTTAACAGTTAGCATAGTGAGTCTATTCGTTCGCTTCTGTGACGGATTGGGGCAAGTGGGGAATGAACCGTGGGAAGAATGTCCAGCAAGGTCGCCTTTTGCTGGTAATGTATAATGCTCCCTTCAGCACTTTCAAGCGTTGGAAATCACGAGCAGGGTCTCCTAGAGGTGATTTTGAACACATCCTCAGGTAATTAGCGCAGTTGGTGCAAGGCCACAGATAGTACTTTCAATCAGTGGGCACAACAATTGTGTCCTAGGCTCAGTAAAATAGCCTAAGATTTTCCCTGATCCAGAGTACGTGGGAGTGACTGAGACCCACGTTTATAAGTTGCGCCTTCCCTTACCTCTGTCTAACATGCCGTTGTTCCGGGCACGGGGACAGAAAACAGGTGAGGGAGCATTGGGGGCGAAAAAAGGTTCCAGGCAGCTGTGCTAAATGCAATGGCACAGCGCATGTGCCAGATAGCAGGAGTAGAAACCAGAAGGCAGAGGGGAAGGGGAAAGGAAGGGGGAGAGGAAGGGGGAGGGAGCACTACCGCCCGAGCTCACTTGGCAAAGGGGCAGGGCGAGAGGGGAAGGAGGCGAGGGGAATCTTAGCTCAATCCCCCAAGTCGCCACTCGCTGTGCCTCACCTTTGCCGCGTACGTCCGCGTTCCTGCGAGGTAGCTGCGAGATAGCTGTGGGCAGTTTGCAGGAGCACCACCACGGGGACACCGGACATCGAGCCTCGACTCGGCTCTGCTCCTCAGCTCCCCGCAGCTTTCACACTGAGCAAGCGTTCACCTTGCACAGCTTGCACAGCTTTGCCTTGCCTCGTCTCGTCTCACGTCTCTGGGTCGCAGCCTCCGGCTCCTCGCCACTAGAGGAAAGCACCCAAAGGACCCAGCATCCGCGTCAAGCCGCACCTACAAACACACGCTCACTCTCCAAACGCCTCACAGTGTGACGTGGCCGCTTCCGGGATTATCCTTCCTGATTGTAAATCAGCCATCACTCATCACTAATGCCCAACAAAGGATTTGGATTTTTCTGGAGCACAGGAAGAGCCCCCGACTGAGTTATTTGATGCGATCCAGAGACTCCCTTATTGACTGCTGAATGTGGGACATAGGAACCCAGGGGTAACATTCTACATTTACGTCATTGAACCTGGCCTGCTTAGGTAATAAATACAACACCAATTATTAGCATGAATTAATTGAAAATCCTCATGTCGTTTTTATTTTATTTTTTCGGGAGACATGGGCACTGGGATCCTACCGCAAATCTGCCTAAGTTAATTCCTACAGGCTAGCAATCAAGGTACCTTGTCAGAGACCTATTTAGGGGCTGGTAATGTGGGTTTCAAAACTCTATACCTGCATAAATCTCTCTGATCCCTAATGATTCCAAAGATATCTTGGGTGTAAGATTGGCATTGTGTGTTCTCAACATTGACCAAAGATTGAGGAACTTAGCACTCAAGTCTCCAGAAGCTCTGTTTGAATCCCACTGCATTATATGTAGCACTATCAACTTCAAACATTTCATAGTTCTGGGGGATTTTATTATCCAACTTCAGTCCTTACTGGTTTTTAATGAAGATTGATAAATTGAGGATAATGTGTCGGAGATCATGGATACTCAGACACCACACCAAGTGAGACAGTATGCTAATGCAATTCAGTTAGAAACCATTACGAACACCACCAGCGTGACAGCATGTAATGACAGATTAAGTGGGAATATGCTGGCAAAACCAACCTTTAGGACCTCAACAAAGCCAAGACATCGATTAAATCCTGAACGACCTAACAAGCTCTTACATGGCTGATAGGTTTTGACGTAGTCATCCAATTCGTAAGTGGCCATGATCCAGTAATTCTGTCAATTTCTACTCCCGGGAGTCAAGTCTGATAGAAACCTCCATGGAGATAGTAAGGCTACCATGACCAAGAACATAACTGAGAGGTTAGTATATTGATCTCAAAATGCATTCCTTCCTCCCACAAATTCTGGTCTTAAATAGACTCCCATAGCAGTACAGAATCCGGGAGGAGGGAGGCTTGTGAGAACCACCACCTAAACCACAAAACTCTGCAGCAGCGCCAACCAAAAATGAGTCACCTGACCACACAAGGAATCCTGGCAGTAGTGTTATGGCTTAAACGGGGACACCTCTCTGCAGGGCACAAGTATCCATCAGTCCTCTTCAAAGCCAGACCATAGCACTCTGAAAGGCAGAGATTGACTGACCTAAAGATTCTGCTAGGCAAAGGCTGTGCCCACACGGTACCAGGGCCACCAACAAATAGCTTATCATTTTGATGTCCCTCCTTCAGGAATATACTAGCTGAGGGCTTGTTTGGGATCTAGCAAATTAAACATCTCCAGCACCATGGATAAATGGGTGGAGGGTAGACTATCAGAAGATGAATCCCCACGATTATAGAAATAAGACATGACTGTGGGAAGGTAGGATAGTCACTCTCAGATTTATTTTCTCCTTAAAGAATACAAGGTACATTACAAGTTACTCACCGTAGTGACCAACATACTCGGAGTCCATAGTCCCCTTTCCTCCATACTGCATGGGCGCACGTCGCTAGGGACGGGAGACTGAACCCTTTTCACCAGAAAAAACCTTCTTCCCTTTTAAATTTAGAGGCGCGGCCTAGGGACCATGGGCTCCCCTGACTCCGCTCATCGGCGCCTCTTCTCAGTCCCCCTTGAGGCGTCGACAATATTACAATTGCCTAAGTGACACCAGTTTTATTAGTGAGGAGGATGGTGGGACGTATGAAGGAAAGGGGACTATGGACTTCGAGTATGTTAGTCACTACGGTGAGTAACTTGTAATTACTCTTACGTCTCGTACCCTTTCCTACATACTGCATGGGCGATTACAACTGAATGTAGCCCCAGGGTGGAGAGGAGACCCTCCTGAAGAAAACAAGTTCCTTAATACCGCCTGCCAGAATACTGCGTCTGACCTGGAGCCGGCATCCCAACAGTAGTGCTTGCAAAAAGCCAAGGGAGTGGCATAAGTGGCCGCCCTGCTGATGACCTGCCACGGTACGTGTCTCTGGAAAGCGACTGCCGTGGCCTTGGCTCTGAATGCGGGGGCATTCATGTCTGCCGAAAGCGGATTGCGTTGCCCCTCCTATACCTCCGTAAGGAGGCCACCATCCACCTTGCTATGGTGGCCTTGGAAGCCTGATATCCTGGCCCTGACCCTCTGAGGGGGATAAATAGAGACTCAGACTTGCAGAAGCTCTTGGTCCTGTCCAGATAGAACTTTGGCGCTCGTCTAGCATGAAGACAGTGCAGAAACCTCTGAGCATGGTCCTTAGGGTCAGCAAAGAAAGTAGGGAGTACCATCTCCTCATTTAGATGGAACGCAGAGACTATCTCAGGTAAGTACGCCAGAGGTGTTCTGAGGACCACCCTGTCTCTGTGAAAGGTAGTGTATGGCTCGGGTGCCATCAGCGCTTGGATTTCGCTGACAAAGTGTGCAGACGTAAGGCCCACCAAGAGGGCTGTCTAATGGGGACTAGCCTGATGTCTGTGGATGCCATTGGTCCTAAGGGTTTATGCGCCAAGGAGCCCAACACTATGTTGAGGTCCCACATGAGGTGTGCTTCTTGATGGGTGGGTAGAGCTGGAGAGGCCAGTCAAATGTTTTTTAACCACTGGATTGGCGGATGAGAAAAAACGTCCTCCCCTGAGTTCCGGTAGGTTCCGATTGCCGCCAGATAGGCTTTGAGGGCGAACCAGATGGCCATCAACTCGAGCAAGTTGATGAGGGCCGCCCGCTCCTGACAAAACCCTCTCTGTGTACAGTGTGGCTGTCTAGTAGCTTTCCATCATTCTTGGGGATGGTAACCTGCGGAGCTGGCTGACGAAAGGGCCAGTCTATCCACAGGTTGCTGTCCATGCTCCACCAGACTAGGTTGTGATGGTGATGCAGTGGAATACTGCCAGGCTCCGCCCAGGAACCCCTCTCCTGTCTCTAGGAGGCTGTGCAGTCTAACTGAAATTTAGGTGTTGGTACCTCCATGCCGAGGTCACTGTTCTGCTGAGAAAATGCCCCATGGGCCTCTGATGGCTGTGATCTTGTCTAAGGGGAACATTCTCTCGCAGCTCCTATCCCAGATGAGGCCCAGGAACGTTAGAGTCTGCCTGGGCTCCAGCTGTGACCTCTTGAGATTGATGGAAAATCCCAACTCGTGTAGTGGAAGCATAAGGTCGGAGGCGGTGTGGAGGACTGCCTCCGGAGACCTTGCCCTGAAGAGCCAGTCTAGGTATGGATAGGCGTGGTGACCCTGGGCCCCAAGTAGGCCTGTACAGACCCTGGGGGCTGGATTGTTGCCAAAGGGTAGAACTTGTATAGGAAATGGAAGCCCATGATCCTGGCCCCATGAAAGGACTGATGGAGCTGCAGATCGGTACGTGAAGGTAAGCATCCTTCAGATCCAGGGAGCACATCAAGACTCCCGTGCAAAACGTTGCTGCAATACACGCTGGGGTAACCATTGTATGGTGAAAAATCTGTGAATAGGAGCCCAGACCCCGCTGGGAGGTTGGGACTTCTTCCACTGCCTGCCTCTCTACGTGCAAGCAAATTTCCGCCGATGGAGTTATTGTCTCAAACTGTTGGAGCGAAGGGAAGGAGAGAGGCGAAGGAGGGATTGGTGGGCGGTAGCCAGAGGACACTGCTGAGAGGATCAGAGGGTCCGCAAACCTTGTGTGCCAGCATGGGCATACGTCTGGCTATATTCCTTAGGGGTGGCCTTAGCGATGATGGATAAGGATTCAGCAGTCTCTGGACTGTTCCACCTATTACCAAGTTTCTAATCCGTCGTAGAACAGAACAGGTCCCCTCCCCCAAACGGAAGGTCCATTATGCGTTCCTGGGCGTCCGGGTTGAATTTGGTCACCCGTAGCCAGGCAGTCCTTCTCCTGCCAGTAGCAGTGCAAATGGCACCCCCTGAAGCATCAATGTACGCTACGGCAGACTCCATTATGTTCTGTGCAAAAACTTTTGGCCTCCGCCATCCCTACTTTGAAGCGTGCCAGGCGCTGCACCGGGAGTGGCCGAGGAGTGTGGCTGTGAGAGTGCCAACAGCAAGAAGGGGCCCCCTCCAGCTGTCTAAACTTGGTGTTGAGGCGCCTGTTGGTAGGTTGCACCAAATGGGGGTCAAGCTGTGGCCTGCTGACCCGAGCCGGCTGCTGAGAAGGAGGCTGTGGGGCTGCCAAGACCATTGGAGGCGTGGGAGACGGTGTTGTGGGAACTGGCATGGGCAGCTGGGGCTGCACAGGAGCCGGTGGCGCTGTAACCAAGGGCGGCGTGGCCGTGGGTGCTATTGACAGAACCAGAGGGAGTAAGTCCCTGAGGGTCATGGCTTTTCAAGAAAACCAGTCTTCAAAGGCCGGTGGAGCGCTTGGAGGCGCGGGGCCTTGAGGGTGCTGCGGCCTGAAACCACTCTGCCTTACTGTCTGCGGGGTACATCGGCCCGAAGACGATGAAGGATATGCCGTGGGCCATGTGCTTAGTGAAGACCAGTCCCACATGGAAACTCATTCCCCTACCTGTTCCCCAAAGGGGGATGGTGTCGGACGAGCCGCCATTTTATCTGGCCCGGCAGCCATTTTGTCGGGCTGCATGCCGCGTTGGGCCCCACTGCTTCCAAGACTCCTGGTGGTGGAGATTGAGGCTTACCCTGCACCTCAGGACAGGGCCTGGTAGGTGGATTGCTCTCGGCGATGCCGCCGGTAGTGCTGCGTATAGGTGCCCCCTTAAACATCCGTCTGGTACTAGGGAGTAGCCCATCGGGCCTAACCCGGTAACAGAAGCTTGCGGCCCCTCCGCACAGTCACCGGTCGGATCTAGCGACCCCTCGGCCTGACGGCTGGTAACTGTAAAAAGCAGCCTTGGTACCTGCCCTGGTACCAGGACCTGAACGGTCCCTCCTGCTCCTACTCTTCCTGAAGAAGGAGTCACCTTTGCGGGGTACATGGTGCCCCCTAGGACATCTGTCCAGTACTAGGGTGTAGACCCGGTAAAAGTCGTTCAGCGCAGTGTCCGGTAGGATCTGGCGACCCCTCGGCCGGTAGCTGTAGCAGCCTTGGTACTTGCACTGGTACCAGGACCTGAAAAGTCCCTCCTGCTCCTACGCTTCCTGGGGAAAGGGTCACCTTTGTGGGGTACGTGGTGCATACCGGTACCCCTTAGGACATCTGTCCGGTACTAGGGCGTAGCCACTCAGGCGTAGACCCGGTAATAAAGCCTTGCAGCCTCTCAGCACAGTGTCCGGTAGGATCTGACAACCCCTCGGCCAGACGGCCGGTAGCTGTAGCAGCCTCGGTACCTGCACTGGTACCAGGAACTGAAAGGTCCCTCCCGCTCTTGCGCATCCTGGGGGAGGAGTCGCCTTTGTGGGGTACGTGGTGCGTACAGGAACCCCCTCTGACCTCTTTCCGGTATTAGGGCGTTGCCCCTCTGGCATAGACCCTGTAATAGAGCCTTGTGGCCCTTTAGCGCAGTCACCGGTAGGATGTAGCGACCCCTCGGCCTGGCGGCCAGTAGTTGTAGTAGCCTCGGTACCTCCACTGGTACATGAACCTGAGTTTTTTCCCGCTCCAGGTGCGGATGAAACCAGGGCCCTTACCTTGGGCCTGGACTTGACCTGACAAATTCCTTTGAGTCCTCTGGAGGCAAACTTCAGAAGAGCTCCCTCCCCCGGGCTAACCTGTTCTTCAGAGCACATTGTAAGCGCGTTTCAGGCGGTCCAGGACTCCCAGCCGTGGTCAGGGCCAAGGCAGCAGAGGCAGAGAGCGTGGGGATCAGACGTAGGGAAGAGCCCCTCGCAGGCTTAACACCTGCTGGAGCATGCTGACGTCAAACTGGGAGGAGAGTGGCGCCAGAGGACAGAGGGATCTGATTAAAGACAAGAAGAAGACAAAAGGAAAAAACTTCTCCGGGAACAGCGTGTGGCAATTACAAGGCCGGAGATGTAACACAGGAGCGCTGGTGAAAGCGGTCTATTCCCATCAAAGCGGCAAAAGAGGACTGGGGTGCGGCACCGGTTGGCGGAGTCAGGGGAGACCATGCTCCCAGGGCCGCGCCTCTAAATTGAAAGGGGAAGAAGGTTTTTTTCTGGTGAAAAAGGTTCCGTCTCCCGTCCCTAGCGAGGGACGCCGATGCAGTATGGAGGAAAGGGGACGGGACGTAAGAAGCTTTACCAAAAAAAAAGGTTGGACCTCACTCCCCCACCTACTGCAAGTGATACAAAAGAAGATCACATGAAGAGTGAGCTATCGTAAAGAAGAATGAAGAAACTCAAACTGAGCAGACATCAAGAATGTCAAAACAAGATAATGGGCACGGAGGAAACTTACTACCCAATCCCTGCAAGAACAGAATTACAGTGGAGAAAAACAAACCCTTCTCAGGGGCCCTATTAATGACTGAAATAGAAGGCAGGTACTTGTTCGTGCCACTCGTCGGCTCTGGACGGGACGTCGGATGCATATATACTTTGTCACACTGCCCCCATACCTCAGTTTACCACCGTTCCACCCTCCCCCCCCCCTCCTCATCCCCGCACTCAGCAGTGGCAAAGGAAGAATCCATAGAATTTGGCTTGAAAATAGCCCAAAAGCATTTTTTCTTTTTCGGTCAGGAACAGGTCTGTACTGGAAGTCACAGACTGACAAGTACTAATACATAGTGGCATCACACTCTGCCTGTGGCCTAATCATCATAACCTTGTTCCATTAGAAGAGGACAACCAAATATATAAAGCAGACCACTTTCATAGCAGGGCCCGATGGAAGGGTGATGAGGCATCTGCGGGAGAAGAATCCATAGAAAAGATATTACTGTTAAGTAAGTTCTCCTTCAATGGATTTCATTCTCCCGCAGATTCCTCCTCAGACTCCCAAAGCAGTACAGAGTGTGGAGGTGGGATGAAAGCCCTCAGACAAGAAAGCTCTGCAACTATGCTCTGCCCAATCGAGCGTCTGTGCCACATCCGTGTGAAGCGACTACCACGTCGCTGCTCAATGTATTTCCTTTACTGCCACACCCCTCTGCAAAGTGGAGGAAACCACCTCACCGTTGGTGGAATGTGCCCGGATGCCAGGTGGCAAATCTTTACCTGTTGTCCGATAATACTCTTCAATGCAGAGTTCTCCACCAAAGGATTGTCTGCTTGGACACAGCTAGACCCTTCCTGGACAGAGAGAAAGTCACAAAAGTTGATTGTTATGCCTAACTATCGGTGTCCTAGCCACATAAAAGCTGAGCACCCTCTTAGTGTTCAGCTTGTGCAGCCTCTCTTCATCCATCGAAGGATGCGGAGGAGGATAAAACACTGGCAATTCAATGCTCTGGGACATGTGGAATTCAGAAACCACTTTAGGCAGAAATTTAGGACACACCTTGTGCAAATCTTTCTCCTTGAAGAATCGCAGGAACAGTGTCTTGCAAGATAAATTATATGTTACTCACCATAGTGACTAATGTACTCCTAGACCATAGTCCCCTTTCCTTCATACTGTATGGGCATCCCTCGCTAGCGACGGGAAACAGAACCTTTTTCACCACATAAATTGTCTTCCCCTTTAAATTTAGGTGCGCGCAGGGGCACTGCCCCAGGACCATGCACTCCCTGACTCCGCCCACCGGTGCCACTCCTCAGTCCCCTTCGACGAGTCGGCTTTATTACAATTGCCTAATGACACAGGTTTTTTTTAAGGGGGAGGATGCTGGGATGTATGGAGGAAAGGGGACTATGGACTAGGAGTATGTTAGTCATTACAGTGAGTAACATAATTACTCCTACGTCCCATCCCCTTTCCTGCCATACTGTATGGGTGATTACAAATGAATAAAGCCCTGGGAAGGAGAGTTGCCCCTCTAGGAAAACACGTTTTTTAAAACTGCCTGGGAAAATGCTGCATCTGATCTAGCACTGGCCCCCAAGCAATAGTGCTTGCAGAAGTCTGATGGAGAAGCCAAGGTAGCCGCTCAACTGATCATTTGCCCTGGAACGCGTCTTTGCCAGGCCACAGCTGTGGCCTTGGCTCTAACCGTGTGGGCGTGCGTGTTTGCTGGCAAAGACACGCTGGCCCTTGTACGCTTCCTTGATGGCCATAATCATCCACCTCAGTATTGACGCCTTGGAAGCTTGGCCGTCTGGCTTTGATCCACCGAACGTGACAAACAGGGCATCCGAGTTGCGGAAACTCTTGGTTATGTCCAGGTAAAATCTCAGAGCGCGTCCGACATCCAGTGAGTGCAACGCTTTGTGCCGCGTCCTTCGGATTTGGAAAGAATGTTGGAAGCACTATCTCCTCATTGAGGTGAAAAGATGACACAACTTTAGGGAAAAATGAAGGGTGCTTCCTTAGCACCACCTTGTCTCTGTGAAATGTGGTATATCGTTCTGATTCCACCAGCGCCTGTATTCCACTGATCCTGCATGCTGAGGTGAGGCCAACCTGGATCGCAGTCTTTATTGTAACCAGCCTGATATCCACTGATGTCACTGGCTCAAAAGGCTTGTTGGCCAAAGCGCCCAGCACCATATTGATGTCCCAAACTGGGTGTGGTCGCTTGACTGGAGGATACAATCTGGTCAGGCCCGCCAAATGCTTCTTGACCACCGGATTTGAGAAGAGGTGATCTCTGGAATTTGTGTGAGCCTGTATGGCCACCAGATAAGTACGACAGGTGTCTACCTGCACACTGGAATGAGCCAGATGAGTAGATAAAGACAACACATTGTCTAGTGTGCATGCCACAGGATCCATTTTGTTTGCCTTGGCCCAGTGACAGAACCTGGTCCATTTGCTTCTGTACTGACTCCTTGTGGAGTTGCTTCTTGACCCCTGAATGATAGCTAAGTTGTCCTGTGACAAGTGCAGATGTTTCAGAGTGACCTTCGTATCCCAAATTAGCCCCAGGAATGTTAAGGACTGCGTGGGAAGTAACTGCGACTTCTTGAGGTTGATGGAGAACCTTAAATCGTATATCATGTGCATAAGTGTGGCAGCTGTGCCCTGAACTCCCTCAGGAGAGACTGCTCGTACAAGCCAGTCGTCGAGGTATGGATGAAGGTGGTGGCCTACCGTTCTGAGAAGGGCTGCCACTGCATTCATTAACCTCGAGAAAGACTTTCGGGGCCGAATTGAGGCCAAATGGAAGGACCTTGTATTGGAAATGAAAGCCCATGATTCTGAAACGTAGGAAGGAACGATGGGGCACCCAAATCGGGACGTGCAGGTAAGCATCCTTTAGATCCAGGGAGCACATCCAGTCTCCCCCACACAGTGTCTCAGCTATTAGCGCTGTCATAACCATTGTGAACTGTTGTAGGGGTAGGGAAAGGTTCAAAATTGAAAGGTCCAGAACAACTCTCAGGCCAGCCTGGTTCTTTTTCTGTATGGCAATGATGCGGGAGTAGAAACCCATGCCTCGCTGTGAGGTAAGGACCTCCTCCACTGCCTGGCTCGCTAAGAGCAAGCGGATCTCTGACAGAAGAGTTGCCGTCCCAATCTCTGGGGGGTGAGGGGGAAAGGAGGAGATGGAGGTATCGGTAGGCAGAAGCCCGGGGAAACCAGTGAATCCTTGGGGCCGCGAACCTTGCCCGTCAGGCCTGAAAATGGAAGGCAAGCCTGCCCCCACCGGAGAACTGTGAATCTGGATGACACTGTCACCGTTTCATCCCTTCTTGTGCCTGGGAGGGGGACTGGAAGAACCCTTTATGTGACGATTTGTGCTACTTCTGTCTGTGGTGGTTGGGCGACCTGTTAAGCTGCCTCGGAACTCATGAAAGAAACCACCAAAGGAACGACCTCTGTCAGAGCGTGGGTGACTCTGGCTAAAGCTCAGACGCAGGCTTAGTTAAGATTGCCAGGGACTTTGCTGTTTGGGAGCTGTTTTTCTTCTTGTCAAGCTCCTTGTCTGTAGACGAATGGACCAAGTCCCCTCCCTCGAATGGCAGGTCGAGTATGCATTCCTTCACATCATGGTTAAACTTTGTTGCCCTAAGCCATGTGGTCCTCCTCATATCGGTGGACACATACAGCACTACCAGCGGTGTCTATATGGGCCACTGTTGAATCCATAACATCCTGTGCCACTATCTTCGCCTCTGCAAGACCTGCCTTGAAATTCGCCAGACTGTGTGCAGGAAGCTCGGGATAGATTTCTTCCATCTCCCTCCAAAGTTTTTGGTTCACGGCGGCTAGCATGGCGTCAGCATTAGCCTGCCGCAGGTGGAGAGTAGCGTTGGAAAAAAAATGTTTAGGCCTCTAGGAGCTTTTCTTCCTTGCCTAACGGGGCTGACGTGGGTGTAGATGTGGTGGTAATGGCTTTGCATACATCGAATCTGCTGCAATAACCGAGGAGTGAGGCTGCCGGTGCACCGAAACAACGAGGGAGTTCCCCTCCGCCTGTCGATATTTACCATCTGGGACCTTTTTGGTAGGATGTGTAGAGTGGGGCTTTATCCAGCCCTTCTTTTCCAAAGACTGAACATCCTTTTGCAGCGGGATCCCCCTTCTGGTGGTTGCCTAGATGGTAAGTACCTTGGCCAAGACCCCTGCCTCTGGTTGCTCTACCTGTGGCTGTGGTATGCCAAGGTACTCTGGCACTCCCGCAAGCCTTTCATAGAAGGCCCGAGCAGAGGAGGCGGTGTCTTGATCCTCCTTATTGTCTGTGCCCTGTCGGTCTGGGCCTGCTGGTGTAGTGCTGAAGGGTGTTGCAGGCAGTTGCAGCGTGATGATGGGTTGCGCCGGAAGGTAAACCAGGGGCGTGTGGCCGTGGTAGTTGGCACCGGGGGTAGCGCGGGAACCTGGGCCTGCACTGGTACTTGTGTAGGAACCAAGACAAGAGGCTGCATGGGGGCTGCAGGGAGCATGTCTTGGATGACCCCTCCGAGTATGGTGCTCATTTGAGGTGACTGCATGAGTGTGAGGAATTTCTAACAGAACCTGTCCTTGCATGCTAGTGAAGTGTGTTCCTGCGTGGGCGCGGGACCTTGGTCCTGTACCTGCTGCAGTGCCCTCCCCATGCCTTGCCTCAGGTAGCTGTGGTCTGTCTATCGGCACTGCATAGATATAGTTAGGTGTGAGGTGCGCCAGGTGACTGGCAAAGACCAATGCCACCTTGGCGCACGTTCAGATCTCTGCAAACTGGAATGGCGAGGCTCAGGATGCACCGCCATTTTGTCTGGCCAGGAGGACATCTTGTCTGGTACTGCGCCACGTGCATGCTGCGTGATGACCATCGTACTGGGGCTAGTGTCAGCCTGCATGCTCGACTGCAAAGGTTCAAACCTTCCCTGCACCTCAGACAAGGGCCTGGGAGGTGGAGTGCCTTCACCCATGTTGACGGTAGAGCACGTGGTACTGCGGTTAGGCGCCCCCTCTGTTCTGTCCCCAGTACCAGAGCCTTGCAACCACTGAGCGGCGGGACAGGGAGGATCCTTGGACCCCTCAGCAGTGCAGCCGTTAGCTCCTGGAGCCTCTGTCCCTTTGCTGGTAATAGGGTATGGAAAGCCCCTCTCGCTTGGATGCTTCCCGGGGAAGAAGTCACCCTTGCGGGGTGCAGAGGAGAACAGGGCATAGACCTTTGGTCTGGGCTTCCACCCGACTTACTCTTTGATGTGCTCCGGTAGTGATCTTGAGAATAGCTCCCTCGACCGGGCCAAGCGGTTCTTCGGTGAGCGTGTTGCATGCCGAGCAACCGTGTTCCTCGCCAAGGCACCAGAGGCACAGCGTGTGGGTATCCCATGTGGTGAAGGAGCCGTTGCAGGCCGGACAGCTGCTGAATCCTGCCACCGTCGACATGCGCCGGAGAGAAGCGTGACACCGGAGGACACCGTACTTATGACTCTGAATTAAATTAGATAGATGTTAAAAAAGGAAAAAGATTATACCTGGGGAAGTTGTAGAGTGGAATTATAGGCCCTCAACCACAGCCTAAGGTAAAAGAGGTCAGCTCCCATCGATGCAGAAAAGAGGACTGTGTGGTGGCACCGGTGGGCAGAGTCGGGGGAGCGCATGGTCCCAGGGCAGTGCCTCAGCGCGCACCTAAAGTTAAAGGGGAAGAAAATGTTTCTGGTGAAAAGGGTTCTGTTTCCCGTCCCTAGTGACGGATGCCCATACAGTATGGAGGAAAGGGGACGGGATGTAGGAGTAAGCCTGGAGCTTGCTTGCACATCATGCTGACACGAGAGTCACCTGAAAAGTTGTTTTCAGCATAAGTAGCCAGATAGGACATGAATGCATTGGCACAAATGGAGGCCCCATCAAGCATGTCAACACCAGGCTTAATTCGCAGTCCGGAAATAAGAACAGTAGAGGCGGAAACCTATATACAATGCCTTTCAGTAATTGGGTCATAACCTGGATCGTGAAGAAGATTCCTTTCTCCACAGACCTTATGAACACAGACAAAGCCGCCAAGTAGCCCTTGACTGTACCTATCTGATGGCTCAAAGAGGCCAGTGACAGAAGGAACTCCATCACTGTAGTGGTGGGAGACGCGATAGGGTCTATGCTGCGTTCCCTACACTACGCTTCAAATGTTCTCCATCTAAACACGTAAAAAGATCTCGTAGATGGTCTGCATGCAGCCAGTAACACCACAAATACCTTTTCTGAGAGGTTCCAGTCATCACATCGTATCCTCTCAAGAGCCACATATGTAGGTTGAGGGACTCTGGGTTTGGGTGAAGCATCCAACCTTCCAAACGGAACAGGAGGTCCGGCCGGTTGAGGCAACTGGAGGTGGGGCAGATGGTCAAGTCCAGGAGTTTCGATACCATGCAGTACTAGCCCAATCCGGGCGATCAAGATCATGGTGGCCTGAAACCTCAGAAGAAGAAGAACCCACGAGATGACAGGTATCGGAGGAAACGCATAGTGGAGGTCGAAAACCAACTCCACCAGCAACACGTCACCCAGTGCACTGTGATGAATTTGAGGATGTTGTCCCTTTTTTCTGGGGGGGGAGACCTTTTCCATGGGGTCAGGGTGGTGCGTCCACAGAACCAAAATCCCCCTGGGGGTTGTGCACTGAGGGAGCAACACATGAGGAAGGAACGCCCTTATGGGATTGAGGACAACCACTCAGAGAACGTGCATTTCCCCTTGCACCAGGGAAAAAGGGACAACATCCTCAGATACCTAAAGCCTTCTCCCATGTTAAATCCACCTTCCCCTCTTGTGGATATGGCCAATGTCTGTTATTGTGAGGTTAGTCCACCTACTATACTTGGTAAAGTTAAAACCCCATAAAAAATCAAAACCCCATAGAATGCAAGGTATGGAACAAGTTACTTACCTGTAACTGTTGTTCTCCAGCATGGGTCTGGCATGGATTCACATGCTCATGAATATTCCCCGTCGTCAGGCTGGGAATCCTCGGTAAAGAAAAAACCAGTATCAGTTTCGTTTCTGATCTGTCTTTCGTAGTAATAACCAATCACTGGTCTCTGCGTCATACTGACCACAGCCAATGACTGCCCTCTACCTAAGCACCGCCTCTGGCAGCCATCTTCAGATTTGGAAGCACGTGAAGTGGCAGTATGACCAAGTGAAGAGCCGCAGAGGGGTAGGCGGGAGGGTTCGCATGTGAATCCATGCCAGACCCATGCTGGAGAACAACAGTTACAGGTAAGTAACTTGTTCCTTCCCCCGCATGGGGTCTGGCATGGATTCACATGCTCATGAATAAAGAATACATAGCAGTACACACATGCACAACCACGGGAGGTGGCAAAGGCTCAACATTAAGCATCACATCAACTCAACATTAAGCATCTTACCTCCTCACCAGGCTCACCTCAGGCGAACAGGTTGCGCAGCACTGCTTGGCCGACCCTGGACTCCTCCCTGGAATCCCCACGACGCAGTAGAATTTCGTGAAGGTGTGCGTCGACCTCCACGTAGCAGCCCTGCATATGTCCAGCAGGGGCACACCAGATAGGAACGCCGTGGTAGCTGCGATCGCTCTGGTGGAATGGGCTCTCGGACGGCCAGGCAGCGGTCGGTTTGCCAACCGGTGACAGTACATGATACAGCCGGAGAGCCATCTGGAGATGGAAGCCTTCGAGAGAGCCTTCCCCTGATTGACAGGTCCAAAGTTCACAAAGAGTTGTGACGTCTTCCGAAAACCTTTCGTGCGGTCCAAGTAGAACTTCAGCGCTCTAGCTACATCCAGCGAGTGCAAAGTCCTCTCAGCCGGCGACGAAGGCGACGGGAAGAACACAGGTAACACCAAGGGTTCGTTGAGATGAAAGTCCGACGGTACCTTGGGCATGAAGGAGGGGTGCGTCCTGAGCACTACCCTCGTGTCGTGGAAAGTCAAGTACGGGGCCTTGCAGGAAAGGGCCTGGATCTCTCCCACTCGTCGTGCGGAGGTGATGGCCACGAGAAAAGCTGTTTTCCACGATAGAAACTTCAACGGGGCCGAGTGCAGAGGCTCGAACGGAGGTCCCATGAGTTTGGTCAGCACCACGTTGAGCTCCCACGCCGGGGCCGGAGCCTTCACCGGCGGGAACGATCTGAACAGTCCCTTCATGAACTCTTTCACCAGACGATGAGACCACAAGGACGTCCGGCCCGTGGTTCTGGTGTATCGGGAGATCGCAGCAAGATGAATCTTGATGGACGCGTGTGCCAGACCAGCTTTGGCCAGCGTCAGCAGGTACGGCAGCACTTGGGGAGCCGTAATCCGTAGAGGGTTAATCTTCTGTGCGTGGCACCAGACAGAAAACCTCTTCCATTTGTGTCCGTAGCATTTAAGAGTCGAGGACGCCCTGGCCTTTGCAAGAACCTCTCTGCAATCGGCCGGTATGTCGTATCCTCCAAACTCTAGCGCTGCAGGAGCCAGGCCTGCAAGTTCAGCGACTTCGGGTCGTGGTGGAGGATGGCGCCTCCTTCCCTGGAGAGTAGATCCGCGTCCGCCGGCAGCTTGATTGGCGGGGACGCCGACAAGTCCAGAAGGTCCGGGAACCATATCTGCCTCGGCCACGCAGGTGCGACGAGGATCATCCTGCACCGTGACCTCTTGAGCTGGTTGACGAGCCGGATTAGCAGAGGCAAGGGAGGGAACGCGTAGAGGAACAGGCCCTCCCAGGGGAACGAGAAAGCATCGCCCATGCTCCTCGTCTGGGGAAACCTGCTGGCGAACCTCCGGCACTTGGTGTTCGTCGCCGTCGCGAACAGGTCGATCTGGGGTGTGCCCCACCGTCGGAAGAGGCGATCCACCAGATCCTGCCGTAGTTCACACTCGTGGCACGAGCGCAGCTCCCTGCTGAGTGAGTCGGCGATGGTGTTTTTTATCCCTGCCAGATGAAACGGCACCAGAAGAATCCCTTGGGCGACGGCCCAATGCCACAGGTCCTGCGCCTCCTTGGACAGCGCTGGGGACCTGGTTCCGCCCTGTTTCCTGATGTAAAACATGGTGGTGGTGTTGTCGGTGAAGATCCTCACCACCTTGCCCTTGAGGGACGGAAGGAAGGACCTGAGGGCCCAAAACACTGCACGGAGCTCCAGGACGTTGATATGCAGGGACTTCTCCGTCGGGAGCCAGAGTCCCCTTGCGTGCAGATTTTCGGTGTGCGCTCCCCACCCTTCTAGGGAGGCATCCGTGGTCACAGTCACCTGGTGGGCTGGGGTCTGGAAGTCCATGCCCGCCGTCAGATGCGCGCGGGTGCCCCACCACCGTATCGCTCGTCGGAAACTCTCGTCGAGCTTGATCCTTTCCTCGAAGCTGCCCGTCGTCTGGATCCAGCGCGCATCCAGGAACTCTTGCAACGGGCGCATCCGGAGCCTGCACATGGGAATGAGGTAGATGCAGGAAGACATCATCCCGAGGAGGGACTTGATGGACCTCACCTTGGCCGCGTCGGCCACCAACATCCGTTGCACCTTGCCCAGGATGGTCCTGGTCCTCTCCTCCGACGGGGAGGCCAGAAGGGACACTGTGTCGAGCCTCGCTCCCAGAAACAGTGCGACTTGCGCGGGCACCAGGTGGGATTTGGCGTAGTTCACGGAGAATCCCAGGTCCGTGAGGAGTTGGACGGTCCTTGCCGTGTGGACCACGGCGAGCTCCCTCGTCTTGGCGCGGATGAGCCAGTCGTCCAGGTAGGGGTAGACGTGAATCCCCTCGCGGCGCAGCTGCGCCGCCACCGGTGCGAGGCACTTGGTGAAAACCCTGGGTGCCGACCGCAGTCCGAAGGGAAGGGCTTTGAACTGGTAATGACGCCCTTGGACCACGAATCTGAGGAATTTTCGGTGCCCCTTTAGGATGGGAATGTGGAAGTAGGCATCCTCCAAATCCAACGACGATAGGAAGTCTCCTTCCTCCAGCTGACCCAGGACGTGCTGGAGGGTGACCATCCGGAACTTCTGCGCCTTGATGAACTTGTTCAGGCGTCGCAGGTCCAGGATGGGGCGCCATCCTCCCGTCTTCTTCTTCACGAGGAAGTAACGCGAGTAGACTCCGGAGCCCCGAAGCCTCTTTGGGACGAGTTCGATGGCGCCCTTTCTGAGCATCGCCTTTACCTCCAGGAGAAGTTGAGGGACGTGAAGTTCTTTCCTGGCCACGGGGGGGACGCGCGGGCACCTTCTTTGAAACTCGAGCGCGTGGCCCCGGGCCAGGGCGTCCAGCACCCAACGGTCGGTGGAGATGGACTCCCACACGCTGACGAAGCCCGCCAGCCGGCCTCCCACCGGGGTGCTTCGGTGGGGGCCCGACCCCACGGCCGGTTCAATCCTGCTTGGACGCGGCCTTGCCGCCTTGGCCTCCTTGGCGACGACGGCGGGGTCCGCCAGACTTGCCTCGTCCTCTGTAGGCCTCTTGCGACGACGAGCGGGCCGCTTGACGGTAGGAAGCGAAACCGCCGCCGGAACCTTTGGAGGCGCCCTTGCCTCCGCCGCTCCGAAAGGGCGTCCGCCGTTGCTGCAGTACTCCAAGGGCCCGGGCCGTCTCAGTATCCGCCTTGATGGCCTGAAGGGAATCGTCCACTGTCTTCCCAAACAGGTTGTTCCCGTCGAAGGGCATGTCCAGGACCCTGGTCTGGACGTCCTGCCGAAAGTCCGTAGCCTTGAGCCATCCGCGACGTCGAAGGCAAACGCCGTTGCCCATCTGGCGGAACCCAGTGTCGGCGATGTCCGTCGCCACGGTGATGGCGTGGTCCGAGGCCACCTCACCTTCCTGCAGGATCTCAAGGGCCTCCGCCCTCTTGTCGTCCGGCAGAAAATCCAGCAGGGGAGCTATCTTGTACCAGAGTTCCCTGTCGTAGCGGGCCACGATAGCCAAGGCGTTGGCCGCTTTAATCGTCGTCGCCGCCGACGAGATGACTCTGCGTCCCATGGCATCCAATTTCTTTCCCTCGCCGTCCGGCGGGGAAGTCGACGTGGAGGCCGCACCCCCCCCCGCTTTCTTCCTGGCTGCCGCGGAGACGACGGAGTCCGGGGTAGGCTGCGCCCGGAGGCATAGGGGGGCCGAGTCCGGGACCCGGTACTTTTTCTCGTACCGGTCTCTTTTCGCTGGTGTCGTGGAAGGGTTCTTGAGGAGGGAAAGGCCCTCATCCCAAATGTCGTCCAACAGAGGCACTGCGAGGACCGTCTTCCTCTTGGTCTCGCGCCGTTGGTAAAGGAAGCCTTCCTTTTTCTTCTCCTCAGGGCAGAGTTGGAAAAGCTCGGATGCCCTGGCGATCATTGAGTGGAACGATCCAATCTCGTCGGGCGGAGAAGCCCTGGTGGGAGGCGACGACGGAAAATCCTCGTCGTATGCCTCGTCGTCCGTACCCGTCGCTGCCGTGTCAGTCCCCGTATCATCCCCTCGGGTGGACGGGGAGGAGGGCTGGACGGGGCGCGACGGTTGAAAAGGAGGCGGTGGATGAATCCTTCTTTTCTTGGTAGGGGGAACACCAGAAGGTCCCGGTTCTGGATCCCCCGACGGGAGAGGAGCATAAGGACTGTATAGCCAACAAAATGGCCGCTGAGTTGTCTTGCGGCGCTGGCAGAGGGGAATCCGACGGGCGAGCAGGGGCCCCGTCGGTATCCTCGACGATGTCGTCGTCGTCACCTGCGTCGGGGCCCATTCCGACGGGCTGGTCTTGTTCCACGCCTAGGCCGTGGCTTAAGACCTCGATCAGTTCCTCTTCTGAGGTTGAGGCCGAATCTACGACGACGCCCTGCCCCCCCTTCTTCCCCACGGAGGGTTTCACGGGGGTCCTATCGATGGGCACGAAAGAAGACTCCCTCCGAGGAGGCAGGGAGATTCTGGGCCCCGAGGCCGCCACCACTGGTGCAGCCTCCACAGGCTGGGCCAGGGCCGCCGCGACCGTTTCGATAGAGGGCTTGGTCGAATGGATCAAGGCCTTCACCACCTTAGGTGCGCTCACCGCCTTATCCTTGAGGGAGGGGGCACTGCCACGCTCCTCCTCTGCCTTAGAGCTCGACCGGGGTCTCTCCAGGAGCTTCGCCGGGTGCTCGGCCTTCCTCTTACCCGACCCAGAGCGTTGGCTCGTGGTTGATGGTGCCGGGGAGGGTGCGCCCTGCCTGGCGCCCGTAGAGCCCGACCGTTCGGCGCTCCCGGTGCCAGCGGACTCGCGGTGCTTGGCCTTATGTTGGGCCCCCGTCGCCGGGGCGCCCTCAAAGGTCTTAGAAGACCGCTCAGATTTCTTCTTCTTCTCGCCAGACGGGCTCTTACCCTCCAGCCAGCTGGCGAGACGTTGATGGCGGTCCTTCATGGTCCGTTCCGACATGTTGCCGCAAAACGCACAGTCCTTCTCCACGTGCGTCTTGTCCCCATGAAGGCAGTAAAGGCAGAAAGAGTGTTCGTCCTCCTTGAAGACGTTCTGCAGCTGGCATCCAGGGCAGGCCCTGAACAGCTTTCCGGGCGTCGAGCTTCCCTTCTCCTGGGCCATCTCCGAGACCGGGCCTGAGAAGCTTCTGGAGTCCTCCGAAGTGTAGCTCGACGAAATCTTCACCCTTGAGGGGCACAGATGAATCCGACACGGGTCCCCGTTGATCGGATGTAGGATCGGTGGAGCTTGAGGCTCTTTTGACC
Source organism: Ambystoma mexicanum (assembly GCF_040938575.1). Lineage (NCBI taxonomy): Eukaryota > Metazoa > Chordata > Amphibia > Caudata > Ambystomatidae > Ambystoma > Ambystoma mexicanum. Next base: position 822,845,869 of record NC_090939.1, read on the forward strand.
GAAAGAATCGAAGTTTTTGTGAAAAAGCGCGAAAAAATAGCACTAACGCTCGAGAGCAATAGCACGAGGATCCCAACACATGAACGTGCGGTAAAAATCTGAAGATGGCTGCCAGAGGCGGTGCTTAGGTAGAGGGCAGTCATTGGCTGTGGTCAGTATGACGCAGAGACCAGTGATTGGTTATTACTACGAAAGACAGATCAGAAACGAAACTGATACTGGTTTTTTCTTTACCGAGGATTCCCAGCCTGACGACGGGGAATATTCATGAGCATGTGAATCCATGCCAGACCCCATGCTGGAGAAGTTACATATGACCATCTCATGCACTGAGAAGAAGACGATAATGATCAGGAGTCCAAGGATCAGTCTGGAGAAGCATAGTGAGCACTATACCTTCTCAATGGATGTGATTGGGCCAGAGTGACTCCCTTTACCAATGTGGGAGTATAAATGTCCCATAGCTGAGATGCAACAAGAGAATGATCCTAGAAGGAGGAAACCGGTGAGCCATGCAGCGGCAAAGGGACGAGAGCCAGCAGGAGGGATTCCGAGAGCGGAGGAGGAGCACACAAGCGTGGCCCCAGAGGCATGGACTGCTCGCATTGCTGCTGTGTGGAACATCCGGGTATCCAGAGCACCAGTAGAGTATCCAGGTGAGAGGACGCATGCCGGGAAGCAGACGTCAGGAAAGCTGCTGTCGACCGGAAGCCAGGAGACCTAAAAGGCAGAGGAAGGAAGCTGCTGTTAGACTGCCGTGGCTCTGGAACATCTCAACCATTTGCCTAACAATGGTTACTCTTTCTACCAGGGGAAAACACCACCGCACCCGAGTGTCCAGGACTGCCCCGATGAACTGTAGCTTTTTAGTTAGTGCTAGTTGGTGCTACCGCCCAGATGCCTCTGTGCCTTGGTTTTCTGCACTCTACATATATACATACATACATACATACATACATACATACATATACATGTGACTTCGAAAAATTCAGGAAAAGCCTAAACCGTGAAGCAGAGCGCAGGTTTCCTAGAGCGGAGTCGATATCTGCTCTGGAAACTGTCCTCAGATCAGCCAGTCATCCAGGTATGGGGATACGTGAACACCAGATCTCCTGAGGTGTGCCGACACCAATGGCACAGTTTGGGGAAAACCCTGGGCACAGAGGCAAGCCCAGGGGGGAGCACCTTGAATTGATGACTGTGCCCGATGACCAATCTCAGGAACTGCCTCTGATGAATTGAACATGTGTCCTGAAGGTCCAGCGACACTAACCAGTCCTGAAGTTGCAGAGCCTGGATAATTTCTTTCAACGTCACCATCCTAAACTTGTCTTTCCTCAGGAACTTCTTCAAGACCCTGAGGTCCAGGCTGGGACGTAATCCTCCTCCTTTCTTGGGTACCAGGAAATAATGAGAGCACCAGCCTGATCCTCGCGGCTCGGGTGGCACCTCTTCCACGACACCCTTCAATAACAGGGCTCTCAATTGCTCCTGGTGCTCCTGTTCCGGTAGTTGTTGAGGGAGGTCAGTGGGAGGTTAGGGGGAGGGAGGAAAAAGGATTAGGGTGCTCTAGCCTTCGGTGTGAACTGCACACCCTAAAATACACTCAGTCGTTTTAAATATCGTTTGTGTTCATTGTTCTCATCTTCTTAATGAATCTTTGTAATCAAATATACAGACAAATGCTTTGTGTTTGTATTCGCCAACTTTAGGCATAGAATGTATTAATTAAATGTATCTGTAGATGCACCAATCTCCAATGCATTTCGGATCAAGCAGTCCTTCCTCAGGGCGTATACATGACATCTTGATTATGCCAATCAAACAGATATTGTATCACATCCCCAAGAGATGTGATAGTTACAATACCCCTCATTTTCAAATCAATCAAATATGTCCATCACCGATACATAGTTACAAATGGCAAGTCGGTGTCAGCCGGCATGGCATAAGTCACCATGATTCATGTGAACATTGTTCGATATATGCATCAATCTATGCATAATAAAAGTCAATTGTATCAGTGTGTATTGGGCCACAAGACGCACAAAACAATCAACATGAGATAGACAACAAAGAAAACAGAAAAAATAAAACAACTTGTTAGTCTAAAAACATATTAAGGTTGTTGTAATTCAATCTCGGCACCCGATCATATGTGGTCATTTGGGTAGTTTCAGTCATATCAATAAAGAAGGGTGTGGGGGGTGGAGAAGAAAGTGGGTTGGTGCACATGGTAACTAGGGCTGTTTGATCTTCTAAGGCATGACAAATGAGAACAAGTTACTTCTTACCTGGTAACGTTCTTTCGATGGGATGTTCCTCCGACGTATTCCTTATCTTGATAGATCATCTCCAGTTTGCTGGCCTCAGAATTTTTTTTTCAGTAGAGGGCGCTGCACGTCGATGTCCCTCGATAGCCTCCGTATCGGTGCCAACGTCTTCATGCGTATAAATAGACTTGCGCAGCCTCCGTTGCTCAGTTCCGTTTTGACGTTAACAGTTGTTTTACATGAATTGGTTATTGACCCAGAAGGAGCGTAAGCTGTAACCACAAGGGAAGTTTTACTGAGGCGATGGATGGGAGGGGCGATAAGGAATACGTCAGAGGAACATCCCATCGAAAGAACGTTACCAGATAAGAAGTAACTTGTTCTTCGAAGGGATTGGTCCTCCGACGTATTCCTTATCTTGATAGACTCCCATAGCAGTGGTGTGTAACTGGAGGTGGGAGTAAAATTGCCATGTTTCCCTTCAAGAATGAACAGAGTGCCACACAGCTTTGCCAAATGTAGCCTCTTGGCTAGAGGAGGAATCCAGGTTGTAAAATCTTGTGAAGGTATGTGCAGACGACCATGTGGCAGCCGCACATATGTCTCGAATCGGTACCCCTCTTTGGAGGGCCGAAGAGGCTGCGATACCCCTGGTTGAATGAGCCCTAAGATTTTGAGGAGGCTCTTTCCCTGCCAGTTTGTAACATTCCAGAATGGCTAAAATAATCCATCTGGAAATGGTCCGTTTTGTTATCGGTAAAGCCAATTTGTGCCCTGAGTAACCTACGAACCATTGGTCTGCTTGCCTAATCCTAGCAAGTCTGTTGATGTAAAAGCTCAAAGCCCGCCTTGGGTCCAGCCTATGCAGCCTTTCTTCCTCCTTCCCCGGATGGGGAGGGGGATAAAATGAAGGTAAGGTAATCTTCTGAGTGATGTGGAATTCAGAAACCACCTTTGGGAGAAAATTAGGCTTCACTTGTAGGACAACTTTGTCTTTATGAAAAATTGTATGAGGGGTTTACAAGATAGAGCTTGTAATTCGCTCACCCTCCCTCCTAGCAGATGTCAATGCCACTAATAAGACAGTTTTAAGGGTGAGAAACCTTAGTGAACAAGAGTGGAGTGGTTCAAAAGGAGTACCCATCAGGAAATTTAAGACTAAATTTAAGTTCCCTAAGGGAACTTGGAATGGTCTTGGAGGATAGACATTGGTTAATCCCTCCAAAAATTGTATTACTAAGGGTAACTTGAAATACAATGGTTCCTCTGCAGTGCGCTTGAAGATCGATAGCGCTGCGAGATAGCCCTTGATAGTGCCAACCTGAAGGCCCGAAAAGGGGTCGATATTCTTTTCTCTACACCAGCTGCAAAATTTGTTCCAACAGCAGCGGTATAAAGTCTTTGTTGCTGGCCTTCTTGCCGAAAGCAACACCTCCATGACGTCATCTGGGAGGTCCCAATCCTTGTATATCAACCTTTCAGATACCAAGCGTGAAGGTTGAGGGTTCTGATGTCTGGATGGAGAACCTGACCTCCCTTCTGCGAGAGAAGATTCTCCTTGAGTGGAAGATGAATTGGAGGGCAGATGGACATGTCCAGAAGGTCCGGGTACCACGTTCTCCTGCCCCAGTCCGGGGCAATTAGGATCATGGCTTTCCGGAACCTTCTCAACCTCCTGATCATTTGAGGAATGACAGGGACTGGAAGAAACGCGTACAGAAGTGGAAACTCCCAGTCCACTACGAACGCGCCCCCTAGAGCTCCTCTCGGGGGAAATTCCCTTGAACAAAACTGATCGCACTTCCTGTTGATGCTGGTGGCGAACAGATCCACTTGAGGGGTTCCCCAAAGGGTGAAGATCTGTTGAAGGACTTCCTGAGCTAGTTCCCACTCGTGGGAGACTGTACTCTTCCTGCTCAGAGCGTCCGCTGTCAAGTTTTTCTCTCCGGCTAAGTGAACTGCTGATAGAGAGATTCCTTCTTGGATTGCCCAAAAACGGAGCTGCATCGCTTCTCTGCACAGAGGCAGTGATCCTACGCCTGCTCTTTTGTTGAGGTAGTGCATGGCCACTGTGTTGTCCGTCATTATCAGGACATTTTCCCCCTGTACAGATGGCAGAAAAGCCTTCAGCGCTAGTTTGATTGCTCTCAGCTCTAACAGGTTGATATGTAGTCTGAACTCCGATGGAAACCAACGACCCCTGATGGTCAAGTCGTTGGCATGGGCTCCCCACCCCTCGAGTGAGGCATCTGTGACTACTGTTATCTCCTGCCATGGTTGCCAAAACAGTTCTCCTTTCAAGATGTTCTCTTGGCAGGCCCACCACTGAAGAACTCGAGCCACCTTGTCAGGAACCTGAAGGAGATCTGTCATTCTCCCTGAGAATTGCGACCACTGAGTTCTTAGTGCCCACTGAAGAGATCTCATTCTCAGGCGAGCCTCTGGCACAAGGAAGATGCAGGATGCCATGAGGCCTAGCAACCTCAAAAAGTCGAAGGCTGGGAGATGTTGGGCATTTGAAACTTGGTGACCATCTGCAGAATATCTTCATCCCTCACCTCTGGTGGCGAGGCTTTTCCCAGGGAAGTGTCGAGGACCGCTCCAATGAACTGGAGTCTCTGTGATGGTATCATCTGTAACTTATTTAAATTGGAGGGAGAAGCCCAGTTTGTGAAGGAAGTGGCAGACATAATCTAGCTGGATCTGAGCTTGTTCCGGAGATACAGCTCTGATCAGCCAATCATCCAGGTAGGGGTAGACGTGAATCCCTTCCCTCCTTAGACTTGCAGCCACTACCGACATTAGCTTGGTGAAGACCCGCGGGCGGAGGTCAGCCCAAATGGCAGAACTCGAAATTGATAATGAGAGCCGCCAATTGCGAACCTCAGGTAATCCCTGTGTTTGAGATGGATTGGCACATGCAAATAAGCATCCTGAAGGTCCAGAGATAACAGCCAGTTCTGGAGCTGGAGGGCCTGAAGGATCTGAGAAAGAGTTACCATCTTGAACCTGTCCTTCCTGAGGAACTTGTTCAATTCTCGTAAGTCCAAGATGGGTCTCAGTCCTCCGTCCTTCTTCGGTATTAGGAAGTGGGGGAGTACCAGCCCTTGTTCCTCTCCGCTACAGGTACCGGTTCTATGGCACCTTTCTCCAGCAGGTCTACAATTTCCTGCAAGAGGAGCGGATCTGGAACTTTCAGAGAGCTGTTCCCCGGTCGATGACTCTGAGGAATGCATAGAAAAGGCAGGCAGTAACCTTGGGCAACTATCTCCAATGCCCAAGCATCTGACGTAAAAGCCTGCCATTCCGTCAGATGTTGAGTTAGCCTGTCCCCTACTGGTGTCTTGTGAGGGGAGTCCTCAGAGTGATTTAGAGGCGGCTGATGCAGGTGCCGAGGGTAAAGAGGCACCTGCTGCTGCTGCTGCGGCTTTTGTATTTTTACCCTGTCCACCTCGGGTGAATCTTTTTTGACCTCTTTGAACCGACTGTCTTCTGCCTTTTCCGAATGCGGAATAAAAGCAAAAAGGACTTACCTCTCCAAAGGTTCCTGAGGGGCGATATGGCGTTTGACGGATTGCAGCACCCAGGGATTTTGCTGCTGCTTTCGATGTCTGTAACTTTTCTAGGCTGTCATCCGCCTTCTTACCAAACTAAGAAGAGCCGTCAAAGGGCATATTTAAAAGTCTGGCTTGTACATCTGGGGAAAACCCAGACTTTCGCAACCACGCAAATCTGCGGGTTGTAGTACTTGCCGCCATGGCCCTACTGATGCTGTCAGCAGAATCAATGCCAGTTTGAAGGGATTCGCACATTGCGTCTTTACCATCCTTAATGAGGTTTAGAAACGCTTCCCTTTCTTCTCCCTCTGGGAGGCAGTCAGCCGCTGATGAAGCACACTCCCAAAGTGTATGGCTGAACCTTGCGAGCATACAAGTAGCGTTAATAGATTTCAACGCCATGCTACATGCAGAAAAAACTTTCTTAGCCATAGAGTCGTATCTTTTGTCATCCCTGTCCTGTGGAACAGTAGGTATGCCGATCTACTGCCTGATGCAGTTGCTGCTTGAACAACCAGACTCTCTGGAGTTGGATGTTTAGACACAAATTCAGGGTCAGTAGTAGATACCCTATATTTGGCTGATAACTTTTTGTTAACTGCCGGGATAACCTCAGGAGTTTCCCAGTTAGCCAATATTTTTCTTTGTAATGCAGCGTGAAATGGAACCACAGGATCCTCCTGTGGGCCTTTAACTAAAATGTCTGTAAGGTCATCCTGTTGGAATGCAGGTGAAGGTGTAGATCAGCCCATGAATTCTATAATTCTTGCCATTAAAATTCTGTAAGGGGTATCAGCATGTTTCCCTGGGTCTGGTTTGGCAAATTCTATTTCTGGGTAAGTATTTAACCCACTTGCCTCATGTAAGGATTCTCGAAGGTCCTTCAACCTATTTTCCTCAGAGGCAAATTCCCCTGGTTCTGGTGTTGCAGATCTCTGCAACCCAAAAGGTCTTTCTTGATCCGAATCCTCCCCTTCCTCATAAATTGAAGACAAAGGTCTGAAATGATCAGACCTTGGAAATGGCTTAAATCCCATTTCCAGAGCAGAAGGGGCTAAATTTGTCATAATTGGTTGGGAAAACGTTGACGCGGATGTTAAAGTCTTCGAAAACACTGAAAAAGGCGTCAAGAAGATTGGAAGTGGCCTTGAAGAACTCAGATCGGGATCCTACTCGAGGTTGTCGATGACCTCGAAGTCATGTTAGAGGCTCTGGGTATGACCACTGGCTGTGAGGTAGTGACGGCCGTGGGTTTGCTCTTTTTCGTCGTCGGCGTCGAAGACGGCGTCGATTCGATCAACCTATGCGTCGATGAGCCCTTCGATAATGGCGTTGATGACGCAGATGTATGCGTCGAAGGGACCATCGGCGATGGTGTTGATGGCACAGTGCCTTTGCTCCAGGGTTCGTGACGCTCTCAAGTAATTTCTTTCGCCGGGTGCAACGACTCGCAGCGTTTAGATTTTTCGGGTCTTTCACCCAGGGTATCACCCTCAGCTGTCTTCGAGGGGGTCGAGGCCGCTTTCTCGAAGAAGCTAAGCATCCTTTTACGGAATTCCTCCCACTCAGCCTGAGAGCTATGTTTTGTGGGGCAGGTGACTCTTTCCGGAGAAACCGAAGAAGACAACGAGGATGGGGATCTTAGATGTCTCTTACTTGAATGCTTGGATCTCGAAGAGTGGTGAGAACTGCTTCGAGACCTAGAACGAGAATGTTTCCTGTGTCGGCGAGGAGACGAATGTCTCGACTCTGCCGAGGAAACTTTCAAAGGAGTTTTAACTGTCTTACCTCTCTCAAGCTTCCCCTTATGCTCCTTCGAGGCTTTCACCATCATGGACATGCAGTCCTCGCACTCTGAACATAGGTGCTCCGATCCCAGGCACCACAAACAGATCCTGTGAGGATCTGCCAACGACATTTTCTTTCCACAGTCTCGACATTTTTTGAAGCCGGACCGTGGAGTTGTCGGTTCGGATGAGAAAGCCATCGAGTAAGAGTTGGTATTCTCGAGGAATAATGAAGAATATATTTTCTGACTAACGAACTGAGCAACGCGATTCCGAGGCCCACGAAGCGCGGAAAAACGGAACTAAGCAACGGACGCTGCGCGAGTCTATTTATACGCATGATGACGTCGGCGCCGATACGGAGGCTGTCGAGGGACATCGGCTCGAGGGACATCCACGCGCAGCGCCCTCTACTGAAAAAAAAAGTCTGAGGCCAGCAAGCTGGAGATCTATCAAGATAAGGAATACGTCGGCGGACACAATCCCTTCGAATGCTGCTGTTAATGCCAGCAGAGGGGGGTGAGAATACAGTCTATATGTGTGCTTCCCTGTGCAAATGGGACTTATTGAGGTTTAACGTGGTTCTGGTAAATGGTAGCTTGTGGATTCCTATAGGTTAGATGTACTCTGCAACCAGTGATTAACTGCATATCCATGCAATGTGTCCTGGTGTGTCCCTTCAACGGATAGTCTAACCTGTGAGACTCGTACTGAGTCTAATCCTTGCACGACCCAATGCGGCTGTGTGAACTAATAATCTGTAAGAGATACATAAAATGGTAAGATAACCTACCAGCCATCAGTGTCTGTAATTCAAAACGACATGTATATATTTGTTCCTACTGTCGCGTGTCTACGTATGCTCCTATCTGATGCCTGATTCCACGCCACGATGTTGCAATGTGGGCGTACTGGAATTAGGTAGTTCTAGTCAACAAAGCGTTTCAATGGCAGCGTTGTCTGTGGAACACGTCCAGCATTACGCAGCATCAGAGTGCGCGATTGGAATGGTATTTAAACTGTCAGCCATCTTGGAATGGACTATTAAACTACGCATGGAGATAGGTTTCGCCTATGGATCGGTATGGTTAAACATTGTGAAGGTCAGTAGTGTGTATTGTCAGTCGATGGTCGTTGTCATGATTATTATCAATAAATAACGTAACTAGTACGTTTAACAGAATATAAGCTGGATATGCTTCTCTAACGCATCCGTAGGATATACTTTGGTATTAGTTGGTGACATAGCTTCTGGAAACAAACACATGTTGAAGGTAGTGTACCTAACTAGAAGTCGTATGATTAAAAACTTCTGAAAGACAACAGTCCGGTGCACCTAACCATATATTTTGGTCAACAAGGGCATTTGGTATTTACACTAAGCCAGTATTCTCATCATGTTATCATGGTTTAATTAACATCCCCTTCTTTTAGTTATATCTTCTCTTCAAATGCATTTCATGGCCAAATGAGTAGTGCCCGTGTTCAGAGACTCTTACAAAAAGTGATGATTACTTTGCATTTACACAGGACTCAATGTTCCAAGCGCAATTACAAAAAGCAATTGAGATCCCACTCTTCGTTCATCCCATTTGGTGGTAAAGCGTCCAGTCGGTCAATCCAATAAGCTTTGCGCTGTGCTCTTCTTTTCTTAATATCTTCTTTGCGACCCTTTGTTTTGATAATCTCTAGTACCTGAAATGTCAGTTGGATCATGCTATAACCTTTTTATTGCATATGTCTACCCACCGCAGAGATGATAATGTTCCTAATGCAGGATTTGTGTTCGTTGATCCGAATTCAAATCTTTGTGGTTTCTCCAACATAAAAATGCCACAGGGGCATTCTATGTAGTAAACCACATTTTCAGTCATACAAGTTGCAAATTGTTTAAGTTTGATTTTTTTCTCCTGTCTTTGGGTTTAACGCTCACCTGATTCCCACGGAGGCACTGACCCAAACTGGACTGCTACAGTTGCTTCTATGACTATGATGAGGCGTAGAACTCGGAAGACGCTCTGGGCAGGACCTCCGAATATTGACTGTCTGGCTTGTAAGGTGAGTTTTCTGCAGGCGGAAGAAAAAGGGGTAATTACAAGCTGGTTGGATAAGTTCTCCCACCAATCTTCTGCTTTTCCCACTTCTTGGTTCTCGACTGGTCTCCACGAACTCTCACCTTTGGTTTAGTAAAGCCGAGCTCTCCATCCTGCTTCTGGTGCAGGGGCGCGTGGAATCCAGTTACGTCACTGGATGATTTCAGTGTGTAGGCTCAGTGTCCTCTTGTGGCTTGTAATAGTCCTTCAGGTGCCGAGGAGCTGTTGGCGACACCACCACTGCTGTGCAAGAAGAGGCTCGTGAGTATAGAAGATCTGAGGCCGCTTCTGAAGGAGCACCCTTTTATAATGTCCTTTTCTGTCTTTCAGGTGCCGAGATGCTGTGGGCTATTCCGCCGCTGTTGCACGTGCGGTGGCACGTAAGTATAACTGAATTGTGGCCGTTTCCAAATGGGCGCCTCTGATAATGTCTTTTCCTTCCTTTCAGGTGCCGAAATGCTGAGGGCGATGCTGCCGCTGCTGCGCGTGAAGAAGCGCGTAAGTTTTACTGAATTGTGGCCACTTCAAAATGGGCACCTCTAATAATGTCTTTTCCTTTCTTTCTGATGCCGAAATGCTGAGGGCGATGCTGCCGCTGCTGCGCGTGAAGAAGCGCGTAAGTATTACTGAGTTGCGAACCCTTCGGCTCAGACACCACTAACAATGTCTTTTGTCTTCCAGGTGCTGGGATGCTCCCGAAGCGAAGGCCGCGGTGAACTCCGGTGTGATCACGGATGGATAAGGTAAGCGAGCGCAGCTGCGAGCGTGTTGCCCGTTTTCTAACCTTATGTCTTTATTTGCAGGTTGTCGGAGACTGGACTCTTGTGGCTGAATTCTGGTGAGTAGATGTTCCTGTGCCTTTTCTTCATCCACAGGTTGCTGCTCGAGAAGCTGAGGGTGTGTCTGGACCTGGAATGCAGGAGCCGACTCGGTGAGCGTCCTGCTGCTGTTGCAGAATAACGCGAAGCACGTGAATTCTATCGGGCGTGGTTTAAATAGTGGAGAAGTGCTTTGATGCGCATTCTTCCTCCAGCCTCACCCAGGTAAGAAAAGAGTTCCTGTAACAGAGGATTGGTCCCTCCCAGCCAGTGGCTGGGACTTCACCCAGCTTGGATTGTTCCAGGTGAGTATGCAGCATGGTCTGCCACAGGTAAGTCCACCCAATCATTACTGCACACTTTAAGAATATGGGCGCCGGGACTGTGGTTCCTTATGAGCCTGGCGCCAGAGGCGCCAGGACATGGTCCAAAGGGCCCCTGTAGGGGTCCGCTGGAACCGGGGGTGTGGATGATGAGCCTGCTTCCGGAGACGCTGGGCCAGTCTTGGCTCCTCGGGAGTAGCGCTCATGACAGCACCCCCCCCTCAAGGCCCCTCCCAAACTTGTCCTCCTCTGGGGTTTTGGTTTATCGGGAAAGGTTCGGTGGAATAGACGAGGAGCATGGACGTAGTCATAGGGTTCCCAGGATCTTTCCGGGGGTCCGTAGTCTTTCCAGTCGATTAGGTAGAATAGTTTTGATTTGATGATCTTGGGGTCCAAAATGTTTTTAACTTCAAATTCGGGCTCTCCATTCACCTGAATGGGTTCTGGAGGTCTGGTCAGTCTGGTTCCAGGTTGCATGGGTTTCAAAAGAGATACGTGAAACACAGGATGTATTCTCATATGGGTTGGCAAATCTAATTTAACGGCCACTGGATTAATTATGGCCGTAATTGAATATGGTCCCAGGTATTTGGGGTTGAAGGTGCGAGGTCCTTTTAGCGATAAATGTTTGGTGGACAACCAGACTTGATCCCCAACCTGGTATTGAGGGGCATCGCTTCGGTGTTGGTCTGCTCCTTTTTTGTACCTTTGTTTAGCTTGTTGTAGATGTGCAGTCGCTTCCTTGAAAGCTTGGGTAATAACAGAGTGCAACTGATCTACGGCGGGTGTTCCAAGATCTTGAGGTGGGTCGAGGTTGGAGGTTCGAGGATGAATTCCATACAAGATGTAGAAGGGACTCTTCCCGGTTCCCGAATGAACTGAATTGTTGTATGCATATTCAGCTATCCAAAGGATGTCCTTCCAGTTGCTTTCAGACTGTTGTAGCATACATAGTAAATATTGTTTGAGAGTCTGGTTTGTTCTCTCGGTTTGCCCGTCGGTCTGGGGGTGATGGCTGGTTGAAAGTCTTACATCGATTTGAGCTGACCGACAACAACTACGCCAAAAGTGAGAAATAAACTGGCTTCCTCTATCAGAGATTAGTACCGACGGGAAGCCGTGTAACCGGACAATGTTTTCAAGGAATTCTCTGGCTAGTACTGAAGCTGAAGGTAAGCCTTTTAGCGGAATGAAGTGGGCCATTTTAGAAAACAAATCCACAATAACGAGAATAGTGTTGTACCCGGAACAAGAGGGTAAGTCTGTGATGAAGTCCATGGAAAGGGTATGCCAGGGACACGGTGGAATGTCTAATGGTTGCAGAAGACCAGCCGGCCTTTTCTTTTGACCCTTGTTTTGAGCGCACACACCACAGGACATCACAAATTCTTTTATGTCTTTTCTCCATGAAGGCCACCAGAAGTGTCTTCACTTTTTCTGTGGTTTTGGCGATGCCAGGGTGACCCTCCATTAATGAATCATGATAACAGGAGATTACCTGTTTTTGTAAATCGGCGTGTGGTAGGAATAATCGTCCTTGGAAATAAGGCAAGTCATTGTTTACGGTGAAGTTCTCTCCTCTTTGTAACCAGCTCTGTAAGTCTGATGGGGTCACAAGTTGTTTAGTTTTTGCCTCAATATCCTCGATGGATTGCGAAGAAATCAGACCCAAGATCCTTTGTTCAGGAATTATTGGTACGGGTTCGGGATTGACAATGTTATCTCCCATTCCAATTCGGGAAAGAGCATCCGCTTTGCCGTTCTTGTTGCCCGGGCGGTAAGTGATCACAAAGTCAAATTCAGCAAAGAATAGAGCCCAGCGAAGCTGTCTGGAGGATTGAGCTTTGGCGGTTTTCAGATACTGTAGATTTCGATGATCGGTGATCACCGTAACGGTATGTTTGGCCCCGAGGAGATAATGCCGCCAGGCCTTAAAGGCGGATTTAATAGCTAAAAGCTCTTTGTCCGTGATGGTCTAATTAATCTCAGGCGCCGAGAACTTTCGAGACCAAAACGCCACAGGATGCAGTTGGTTAGTCTCTGGATCCCTTTGTGATAGAACTGCTCCCATTGCTAAGCTGGAGGCGTCGGTTTCAACGATGTAAGGGAGATCCGGGCGTGGGTGTTTCAGTATTGGCGCCGAGGTGAACTTGGCCTTTAGCTCTTGGAAGGCTTGTTCAGCTTCTGCAGACCATTCAAAGCGCTTATTTTTTTCTTAAGAGGGATGTGATGGGTTGTACCACTCGTGAAAACTCTGGAATAAATCTGCGGTAAAAATTGGCAAAGCCTAGCATGCTTTGAACGCCTTTCACGGAAGTAGGAGATGGCCATTTGAGGATTGCGTTAACTTTTCTCGAGTCCATGTGGACTCCTTTGGGTGTCAGAATAAATCCCAGAAATTCGACCTCGGTGACATGAAAGGCACATTTCTCGAGCTTGGCAAAGAGTTTATGTTGGCGAAGTTTTTCAAGGACCGCCCTAACATGATTTCGATGATCAGCTTCCGAAGATGAGTACACAAGAATGTCGTCTATGTAGACGACAACACAGACATCAATGAGCTCTCTGAGGACGTCATTCATGAAATATTGGAAGGCGGCCGGCGCATTGCATAGCCCGAAGGGCATCAATTGGTATTCAAATAGCCCATACTTAGTGCGAAATGCCGTCTTCCATTCATCACCTTCCTTGATCCGTACCAAATGATAAGCTCCCCGGAGATCAAGCTTGGTATAAATACAGGCGTTTTTCACCTGGTCGAGGAGTTCCGGGATCAGAGGTAAGGGGTATCTGTTTTTTACTATTATCTGATTCAGAGCACGGTAATCAATACAGGTTCTGAGGTCACCTTCTTTTTTTGGTACGAAGAACAGAGCCGAGGATGCAGGAGACTTTGACGGGCGGATAAAGCCATTGGCCAGATACTGGTCTAAATACTGTCGCAGATGAAGGTTCTCAGTCTCGGAGAGGGCGTAAATCCTACTGCAAAGGGGAGTTGCAACGGGTAGCAGATCTATCTGAAAATCGTATGATCTGTGAGGTGGCAAGGTGTTAGCCTGTTCCTTTTGAAAAACATCTTGGAACTCTCGATACTCTTGAGGTAATTGTGGACCGTCAGTCGTTGCTGACGCCAGGCCAATGCTGGGTCGTGGATAGGTGCACACTCAGGGAACATTATAGTCTTTGCTCGCCAATCAATCTGAGGGTTGTGTTTCTCCAACCAAGGGATTCCTAGGATTACTTGGAATTGAGGAGCCTTGATCACGTCGAACACAATTACCTCCCGATGCCCGTCTTTGCCTAGTAACGTCACTTCAGCAGTGGTATGGGTTACCGGTCCGGATGCGATTTCGGTCCCATCCACCGTGGTAATGACGTCTTTAACCGCCTTTGGACAAAGAGGTAGGTTCATCCTGGAAGCCAATTCGCGGTCCACGTAATTTCCTATTGCTCCCCTATCAATGTATGCCTTAATAGCATGCAAACGTTCTGGTTGCTTTGGGTTTACGAGGACCATAGGCATTATGAAGTGCGAGGTCAAAGAACTGGTTTTTAAGCTCGGCAAGCGGACCTCTACACTTAACGGGCGAGGTCGTTTCCCGGCTCAGGCTTTTCAGAGTTCTTGTCAGAAGCTCCTACTGTCTTCTTAGGTGCTTTTACCGGGCAATCTCGAATAAAATGTCCAGAGTTTCCACAATAGAGGCACAATTGCATTTGTCGTCTTCTGTCACGCTCTTTCTGGGTTAAGGGACCCTTTACGGCCCCAATCTGCATAGGTTCAACGGTGTCGACCCCTTTGGCGTTGCTTTGTGTTTTCGTGAATACTCGGGTTTCAAACTTGGATCGGTCCGCCTTTCTGTTTTGGAGCCTATGATCCAATTGGACCACCAAATCAATATATTCCGAACAGTCCTGAGGAGGATTCACGACCTGGGCAAGGACGTCTTTAAGTTCACCACGCAGACCTCTGTGAAATAGCGTGATCCTCTTATCCTCGGGCCATCTAGTTTCCACGATTAACCTATTAAAAGATGCAATGTAGGCTAAGAGGTCCTGGTTGCCCTGTCGCAGGGAGAGGATTTCGTTGTCCAGGGCCTGCCCTTGGGAATGTCTTGCAAAAAGTCTCTCCATACTCGCCTGGAAGGCTGAGAAGTTCTGAAGAATTGGGTCATCCTGTGTAACCAGAAGGATCGACCAATCAGCGGCGCTGCCGCTAAGATACGAAAGTACAAAGGCTACCTTGGTCTGGTCAGTTGGAAAGGCTGCGGGTCTACAAAGTAAGTGCAGTCGGCAATGATTTATAAACACTGCAAATCTTTTAGGGTCACCAGAAAAGCGTTCAGGTGGTGCCAATGGCACATTTCCAGGTAGGTTGATTTGAACGGGATTGGTTGAAGTAACTGGGGTATAATTCCCCCCTGAGTTAGGTAGAGGAGTTTGCCCCGCTTGACTCTGTAATAACTGTCTGGCGAGATCGTCAATTCGTTCTTTTGACATTATCAATTCCCTCTTAAGGGCGTTCGTTTCCTGGCGAGCAGCATGGACTTCAGCTCTTAATTCCCCCAATAACTGGGCCAGTTGGTCTGTGTCGGAAGTTTCCATAGCGCCTGGGTAGGAGATTATGGGTAGGCTTTGCGTTCTGTAACGCTCACCTGATTCCGACGGAGGCGCTGACCCTAACTGGACTGCTACAGTTGCTTCTATGACTATGATGAGGCGTAGAACTCGGAAGACGCTCTGGGCAGGACCTCCAAATATTGACTGTCTGGCTTGTAAGGTGAGTTTTCAGCAGGTGGAAGAAAAAGGGGTAATTACAAGCTGGTTGGATACGTTCTCCCACCAATCTTCTGCTTTTCCCACTTCTTGGTTCTCGACTGGTCTCCACGAACTCTCACCTTTGGTTTAGTAAAGCCGAGCTCTCCATCCTGCTTCTGGTGCAGGGGCGCGTGGAATCCAGTTACGTCACTGGATGATTTCAGTGTGTAGGCTCAGTGTCCTCTTGTGGCTTGTAATAGTCCTTCAGGTGCCGAGGAGCTGTTGGCGACACCACCACTGCTGTGCAAGAAGAGGCTCGTGAGTATAGAAGATCTGAGGCCGCTTCTGAAGGAGCACCCTTTTATAATGTCCTTTTCTGTCTTTCAGGTGCCGAGATGCTGTGGGCTATGCCGCCGCTGTTGCACGTGCGGTGGCACATAAGTATAACTGAATTGTGGCCACTTCAAAATGGGCACATCTAATAATGTCTTTTCCTTTCTTTCTGATGCCGAAATGCTGAGGGCGATGCTGCCGCTGCTGCGCGTGAAGAAGCGCGTAAGTATTACTGAGTTGCGAACCCTTCGGCTCAGACACCACTAACAATGTCTTTTGTCTTCCAGGTGCTGGGATGCTGCCGAAGCGAAGGCCGCGGTGAACTCCGGTGTGATCACGGATGGATAAGGTAAGCGAGCGCAGCTGCGAGCGTGTTGCCCGTTTTCTAACCTTATGTCTTTATTTGCAGGTTGTCGGAGACTGGACTCTTGTGGCTGAATTCTGGTGAGTAGATGTTCCTGTGCCTTTTCTTCATCCACAGGTTGCTGCTCGAGAAGCTGAGGGTGTGTCTGGACCTGGAATGCAGGAGCCGACTCGGTGAGCGTCCTGCTGCTGTTGCAGGATAACGCGAAGCACGTGAATTCTATCGGGCGTGGTTTAAATAGTGGAGAAGTGCTTTGGTGCGCATTCTTCCTCCAGCCTCACCCAGGTAAGAAAAGAGTTCCTGTAACAGAGGATTGGTCCCTCCCAGCCAGTGGCTGGGACTTCACCCAGCTTGGATTGTTCTAGGTGAGTATGCAGCATGGTCTGCCACAGGTAAGTCCACCCAATCATTACTGCACACTTTAAGAATATGAGCCCGGCGCCCATGGCGCCGGGACTGTGGTTCCTTATGAGCCTGGCGCCAGAGGCGCCAGGACATGGTCCAAAGGGCCCCTATAGGGGTCTGCTGGAACCGGGGGTGTGGATGATGAGCCTGCTTCCGGGGACGCTGGGCCAGTCTTGGCTCCTCGGGAGTAGCGCTCATGACATTGGGTGGCATATTACTGCACCTTTCATAATGTTATTGTAGTTTCCACAATTTAAGAATGGGTAACTCCCCTGTTTATCTTTCACTACGGTCTGTTCTCAACCCCTTGTTTACACCAGCATATTCCTCAAATTGTAGCTTCTTTGATAGACAAGCACTGGAGGATTAGGGAATAGGTTTCTCGTACGCTCATCACTGGGTTGTAGGTCTTCACGTTTTGATATCCTTTTTTATTGTGTGCTGTCAGTAGATCTTCTTCCGGGTATCCTCTTTCTCTTAATTTGTTTTGCAGTTTTGCCACTTCTTCGCATTCAATGTGATCGCTAATGATCCTTTTAATTCTCAACATCTGGCCATAGGGTACATTTTTCAAGGTGTTCGGTGGGTGGAAACTCAATCTATGTAGCAGGTTGTTCCTGTCAGTAGGTTTCTTGAATAGCGTTGTGGATATTTTCAGTTCTTGTACTCTAATCTGCACATCTAGATAATGTACATCTGGGTTCCCAATTCCTGCCGTAAATTGGATCCTTTGGTCAATGTTGTTGATATATCCTAAGAACTCATTGAGTATTTCTCGGCTTACGTGACAAACCCCAAAAATGTCATCGATGTATCTCACCCATTTATTTATATACTCCTGCCAATGTGGATGTTCAAGGATGTGTGTTGTTTCAAATCTGTACATGAAACAGTTCGCATATGATGGTGCCATGATGGCTCCCATCGCTGTCCCTGATGTTTGTAAATAAAAGGTGTTCTCATATTCAAAGTAGGAATCGAGTGAAATTAAATTCAAAATTACCATAATGAACACTTTAGATGCTCCTATTGCCTCTTGTTGTAGCAGTAGACAGTAACACTTACCTGGTGCCCTGCAAGAGCGTCCGGCCTTCTGCTGACCTGTTGTACGTTCCAACCGCCCCTTGCCCAAAGCAGCACAGTGTGGTGTAGAGAACCCTGTGTACTGTGCGGCAGGGGGGGCTGGATGTTGGCTCACAGTGATGAGATGCTGTGTTCCCTCCATATGGTCGTCAGGTGGGTTCTGTTGCAGGACCGATGAACAAGTGAAGGGGAAGTCACAATGTGTTCCAACCTCCCCCTCCCACTACCTTGCTCCCCCTAGTGTCCCTGCTCCCCCTTAGTGTCATAGGACTGGGAGAAGGCTAGACTCACCTCTTGGTTTATTGATGGTTTATTTATGAGCACGCTCTGTGCCAAGTGCGCATTTGGGCCAGTTCTTTCAATTGTGTAATGCAGTCCAGACCAGCTGTGACTCGCGTGGTGCTGCAGCAACGTGCCCTTCAGGGAAGTGGTGATTGCATAGACTCCGGGCTGTAATGGACAGCCTTTATGGGTTCAAAGTCTTAGTGCTTGTCACAGTGCTTAGCAGTGCGTGAGAGCGCAGATATAGTCTATTAATGTATTTTCATTCGCAGGTTCTTGGATCCAGCTGCCCAGCATGCGTGTGCAGCAGCAGAGCCAATGAAGGCTCAGACAGGAGCGGGAGAGCCTGAAAATGGAGGGGCTGAGGAGGGTGAAGACTCGGCGGTGGATGCCAGGTAAGCTGATGGTGGTTCTGAATTTTGGGTCTGAGTTTCAAATTGTCTGGCTCTGAGCGGCTTCACCGGGGTGCACGCTCACCTTGTTACGCTTTTCTTCTTTATGCAGGACCGGGGCTTCTGGCTGAAGCGGCGACGAGGAGCAGCAGTAAGCTGCTTACTCGGCAGGAAAAAACACAAAGCACCTGGCGTGGCACTGGGTGCTGTTTTTACAGTCCAGGCCGCTCCTTTAACATCTCAACCGCAGAGCCTGATGACACTGGTGGGGAGACTTGGTTGCCATGTTGGGTTTCAGTGGATGTCCCTCTTCGGTGGAGGGGGCTGATCCTGCGCTGGCCATGTTGTGATGGCGCCTGTCAGCAACCAAGGTGGTCCAGCCTTCCCCCATATTTCTGCCCTGGTGCCTGCTGCATCCTGAGAGGGGAGGAGGAGGAGGGGGGGGGGCAGGGGGGGTGGTGGTGTGTTGTGTGTGTGGTGTGTGATCATGACATAGCCATTCAACTGCTTCCTGCCCTTGATTATGTGGGATTCTAGTGTACAAACTGCTGACATCTATGATAAAGAAAATGTCTTCCTCAGTCAGTTAGATCTGGTCCAGTGCAAGTAGAAAGTGTGTGCTGTCCTTGATATAGGTTGATGTTTTCTGTATGATGGGTTGTAGAAAATAATGTACGTCCCAAGTGGTTGTAAAATTACTCCAGTGCCAGCTACAATAGGTCTTCCTGTTGGTTTATGCCTGTCTTTGTATCCCAAATACCACATTTTTACCTCCTCCCAAAGAAGCAGAGTGTATAGAAATGTTCTGGTTTTGTGAGAAATCCATTCCATCTATTCTGCTGTCGTCAAGATCTTTTCTAGATCCACCTGTACTTCTGTGGTGGGGTCATGGTCAAAGCAGGCATAGTTATTTGTGAACAATAGATGTGCTCACAATACTCATTCCAGGTTAGGGGCTGGGGTCCGTCTGTAGATTCTCTTTAAAATGGTAGGCATTACCCCCATTCGACGAACTGCAAGGCCCAGGCATCAGAGGTTATCTCCTTCCAACTGACCAAGTGCTCAGAAAATCTCCCTCCAACCGGGGAAACATGTGGAGAGAACTCAAAGCGGTTTAGCAGGTGCTGCCATCCCTGCTGCAGTGTACTAGTCCCTAGAGGACCCTCTGCTACGTCCCGGACGCAAGAAACACCTCTGCCCTTGCCTAGCTTGCAGGAGCTGTGCTCTCTTTCCAAACTGATGTACCGCGTGAAGCCCCTTCCCCTAGAGGAGAAATCAAAAGATTACTTTGCAGGCTGATCCACAGCTAAACACGGCAATTTGGCAGCCAATTTTGAATCCTTGAATTTCTCTAAGGATTCATCAGGCTTCGGGCCAAACTGGAGCTCAACTGTCAAAAGCTCTTGACATTTGGTGAGACTCCTGAACTGTGAAGATAGGCTGCTCTGCTGAAAACAGTGGATGTCCACTTGGCACGGCCTACACCATCTGCAGTGTCCACGCTAGACTGCAGTGCTTGGCATGCCATCTCCTTGCCATCATCTATGATCCGCATGAAAAAGCTGTAATTTCACCAGCTGGGATGTGTTCTGCTGCTTCTGCCATGAGCCTCCACAGCCAGTGACAGTACTTGGCAAATGCGCATGATGCATAGACTTCCTTCAGGGCCATGATACCTACCTAAGGCGAAGATCTTTTTGCCCAGGATGTCCGACTTCTTGGATTCCCTGTCCGAAGGAAGGTTAGAGGTGGACGTGGCTGGCCTAGAACTTACTGTAGCGGCTTTAACAACTAGACCCTCTGGCGTTGGGTGGGAAGACAGAAGGGGTAAATTCCCCCCCTAGTCGGCTTGTATTTTTTTCTACGCTCTGTATCCACAGCTGGCGTGGAGCTGGGCCCCAGCCACAATGTTGTAATGGGGTCTGAGATGATCACATTAAAAGGTAATACCCTTTACATTTGCAGTCCCTCGTCTAAGATGTCTGTTGGGTCATAGGCCGACAGCGGTTTTGCTGGTGTGACTAGACCCAAGGCCTCTACCACCCACTCCACTGTCCTCCTGTTCTGTGCATTAGGGTGACTATAAAGGCGGCCTGTTGCAGATCCAGATTATGAGACGTGTCCTATCCACTTGCATCATGTAACCCTTCAGCTAGAGCAAGCAAATCAGCCTGTTCAGCAAACAAGTCGTCTCCTCCCTTCAGTCACCCCACCCATAGGCTCAAATCGAAAAGGCACTTGGTCCCCTTCCTTAACATAAATCGACCGCATTGAGTCGAAAAACATTGTTCGGGACTCGCAGATCAAAGGAATGTTCGAATGTCGGCACCAACAGCTTTGTTTCCACTATAAAGATCCGTGCCGTTAACCTGGGCCCTTCAGCACTAGAGCCGGTATCCCAGTCATCATGATGGAGCACAAGGGTATATGATCAGACGGTCACCTTGGCGCCGGAACCTCCATGCACAACTGGTGCCGTATAGGCCTGCAGTGTTGAGACCAGAGTCGAACCTGCTACAGCCATTTTAAACATCTGGAGCATTTGCTCCTTGAATGCCTCCCACACCTCTTTCGATGCGCTCGGACAGAATTTACTGCGATCCTCTGACGAATTTGAATCGTGCCTGTGTCAATGGTGTCTTTTTCTTATGGGAAGACTAGAAGGATGAATGGCTTTGGGTGTGTGAACGCTACTTCACTTTCTTTTGATGCCTGTGTCCTGGGGTCGAACATTTTTATTCATGGAGCAGGAGCTGAAAATAGCTCCTAGGTTTTGGGCTTTTCCTCTGACCAGGCACTATAAAAGTGAAATGAAATTAAAGTCCTCTTGCCTCATAGTGTATGTGTAATGGACCAGATAAAAAAAAAAAAAAGAAAAGAACAAAAGCATATTAGAAACACAGATCGAATGTATGTAATAATTTAACACTGAGAGATGCACTCTTGTCAGAGTGGCACACACCCAAAAATGAATACACCACACACTTTGCTCCTTACTATCTTTTGGTTCCTCTGTCTCTTGCCATATTATTTCACTTTTAATGTCGTGGGACAGTGTTGCTCTCTGTTGCTAAATCTCAGTTGCTCCTTACCTAATCTGTCTGCCACTTTATCAATCAGTGTAACTGCATCTCTTTTTCCCGTGCTCCACTGTTGGATTCGCTCATGTTGGATGAAGATGCAGGATAGGGTTTGAGAAGTAAGTGTTTGCTTGCCTTTCTAAATAAGAACATTGCATTGGTGACGCCTGATGGGCCAGCATGGCAGCAGTGGGCTGGGCATTGGGGGGCTTCTGGGAGTTGGAAAAGCTAAGGAATTAAACTTGTTTTTTTTAATGGGAGTCTGGCGGGATGTGTGGTCAAAAGGAGAGAGAGACTTGACCAGAGATCTCATTGGCTCTCATGCCAGATTCTGACTTCATTGCAGATGTCAAGTCTAAGGGCCTTACTTGTGGAAAAATGTAAGCTTCCCTGCATCGTAGTAAGTGCTAGTAGCATCATGCATTACAGAAACAGATGTTATTAAGCTAAATGGCACTCATTTTGACTAGTTAAAAAAGGAAGGCAGAGACGTACTGGCTAGAATTCAAACATATGCATGCAGTTTGCACCAATATCTTTGAGAGTGACATACGTGTACATGGCCTCATAGGATGAACCCACTTGGCAGAAGTTGTTGTATGTCTTGTATGCGCCATCATGCCTTTGGGTCCATTGTGCGCGATATAAATGAAATAAAGTAAAGTAAAGAAGCAGTATGTTGCTTACCTGTAACTCCTGTTCTCCAGCATTGGTATCTTTCATGGATTTGCATGCTTTGAATATTCCCAGCTGACGGGCTGGGAATCCTCTAACATTTTATTACAGCTTATAATTGAACTTTTAGGCTCACTTTAGTATCCCCTCAGTGTCCTTTTGGGTGCATTCTGCCTCAGCCAATGGGATGTCGATTGACGAGCCGCACCCAGGAGGCCATCTTCAGATTTTGACCCCATCGGGATGAGAGTTGGCATAATGTACCTCCCTCAGGGGTGGTAGGTCTGCGCATGTGAATCCATGAAAGATACCAATGCTGTAGATCAGGAGTCGAAGATAAGCAACATAATATTTCTCCAGCATTGGATCTTTCATGGATTTACATGCTTTGAATAGATTGCCACAGCAGTTAACAATGAGTAACTGGAGGTGTAAAGGGAGAAGGCATACCTTATTGAAACAAGCGCTGTAGGATGGCTCTTCCCAACCTTGCTTCAGCTTTTCCTTGTCCCTCCATGCAGTAATGCTTGACGAAGCTGTGCGGAAATGCCCAGGTTGCCCGTGGCTTTTGTGTGACAGGGAAACCCCTGCCCATAGAGCTGCCAAAGACCCTACTGCCCTAGTGGAATGAGCATGAGCGGGTCCTTGCAGTGGCCCCTTGGCCTGCGTGTGTGCTGTGGGAATTGGGGTGGAAACCCATTGGGCAATAACTTGCTTTGAAATCGGCAGACCGTTGTTAGAAGTGCCGAAAGTCAAAAACAGTTGAGATGTTTGTTGAACATTTTTGGTTCTGTCTATGTTGAACTTCAGGACTCTTTAAGGTTAAGCACATGTAGAGCTTGTTCAGCTGGTGTGGATATATGTGCAAATAAAACTGGTAGTTGGACAACACTTTGGGAACAAATGTAAAGTTTGTTTTTAAGATGACCTTGATTTTCTCAAACCGTAGCTACAGAGGTCTAACAGATAGTGCATGGAGTTCCGACACGCGTCGGAAGAACGTGATTGCTATTAGAAAAGCAGTCTTCCAGGAGACAAACTTTATGTCTGTGGTAGCCATGGGTTCGAATGGGGGCTTCATGAGGGCTGACAGCAGAGTGTTTAAGCTCCAATGAGGGGGATAAGTTGGGAATATACCCCTCAAAGTGCTTAAAGATGCAGGCTGTGAAAATGGGAGCTTTTCCTTGCAATCTCGAGATTGCCGCCAAATGCACTTTGATGATGAGTGAGACAAACCGTCTTTTAATACTTGTTAAAAGGTATGGTAGGATTTGGTGAGGATCTGCGTCCAACGGATCCAATTGTTGGGAGTACCAAGTGCAAAACCGATCCCACTTGTACATATATGACTTGTTGGTGGACTCCGCTCTGGCAGCCTTTAGGATGTTTCTGCACTATTGCGTGAGCCAGATGTGTCCAAACTCGTCGAAGTCAGGAGCCAAGCCTTTTAGTTGAATACCCCTGGGTTGTGTTGTCTCACCTATTGGGGGCACATAGTCAACAGGTTGGGTTCTTGACCCAGAGGGATTGGACGATCCTGGGACAGTTGAAGTTCTGAGAACCATGGTTGTCTGGCCCATGTCGGAGCTATGAGAATGACCATGCACTTGTATGTTGCAATCATTTGCAGGACTTTGTGTATGACTGGCGGTGGGGGGAAAAGGCATAGGCAAACATTCCTTTCCATGACTGATGGTGAAGATACTTGCTCGCCAACAGTGGGTATGTTTTGTTCTCCCATCTGGTAAACATATCGATGGTCGGTGTTTGCCACTGGTTGAAGATTTGTTGGAGCTTCCTGTCCGCTAGTTGCCCTTCGTGTGACTTGTTGTTGGCTCTGCTGAGTTGATCTGCAGTTTTGTTTTCCTTTCCTGGAAGGTGAAATGCTTGCAGTTGCATGTTGTTTTCGATGGCCCAGTGCCACACCCGCTGGTCTTCCCTGGAAAGTGCCCTTGATCTTGTGCCTCCCTGTTTCTGCATGTAATACATTGTGATTGTGTTGTCTGTGAACACTCGTACCACTGTCCCTTTGAGCACTGGTTGGAATGAGCGAAGGGCATTGAGCTCCACTAGGTTGATGTGGAGTTGTGTCTCTGTTGCGGACAAACAGCCTTTTACTGATAAGTGGTTTGCGTGCGCGCCCCATTCTGTAAGTGAAGGATCTGTGATTAGGCTTTCCTGGAATAGGGGATCCCTGAACTGGACTCCTAAGGTGATGTGGGCTGGTGTGAGCCACCACCGCAAGCTGTCTGTGAGTGACCTTGTTACCGTTATCTTGTCGCTCCATTCCCTTTAATTGGGACCACCGATCCGCTATGAATTTCTGTAGCGGTCTTATTTGCAACCTGCAGTGTTGTATTAGGTGAATGCAGGAAGACATGGTGCCTAAGACTTGCTGACTGTGATCCTGCCTCCCGGGACACATTTCATGACTAGGCAGGGTATAGATGCTGCCCTTTCCACAGAGGGGCGCACCCGGCCCTCAGTGTTGAACTGTGCCCCTAGGAACACAAGCTTGTTTGATGGCCTGAAGCAAGATTTGCTTAAATTCATTGCAAAGCCGGGGCGTAAGAGGGTGTTGGACACCTGCTGGATCGCCGTTTCCGCTGCTAGGCGTGATGGAGCACGTACTAACTAATCAATCGAGATATGGATACACACGATCTCCTTTTCTTCTGAACGATGCAGCTATTGGGGCTTGGCATTTTGTGAATGTTCTTGGGGCAGAGCGAAGACCAAACGGGAGGACTTTGAATTGATAGCGATTAGTGCCCACGACATATCTTTGGAATTTTCTGTGGCTTTTGAGAATTGGAATGTCAAAATATGCGTTTTTGAGATCTAGTGATGCCAGGAAGTCACCCTCTTTTATTGACTTTATGACTTCTGTCAGGGTGACCATTTTGAATTTTTGTTGCTTGACATTTGTTCAGACTTCCTAGGTCCAGAATTGGTCTCCATGAGTCGTCTGGTTTTTGGACTATGAAGAATTGGGAGTAGGTGCCTTTGCCCCACTAATGCTTCAGAACCTTTTGGGTTGTATTTTCTGTGAGCAGTGTTTCTACTTCGCACTTTTAGATGTTTTAAGTGCGGTTGGTGTTGAAATATTGGGAGCGTCGGAGGAGGGGTTCCTTGGAACTCTAACACCCATGTGTCTGTGGTTACTTGTTACCACTGCTGTAGATGATATTGTAGGTTGTCCCCGACTTGCTGCAGTTGGGCCGTGGGTGCAACTGGTTGATGGAAATCAGGCTTGTTTTTGCTGCCTGCCACTACAGACGGATGTTGTCTATCGGCCTCTTGGAGCTTGCTTGTAGTTTTTTTGTTTGTATGGGTACGTCCAGCGATACCTCTGGTAGTACGTTTGTGAATATGAGGTTCTCCTCAGGTACCCTTTGCCACCTCTGTTGCCATGGAAAGACCCAAGGCTGCCCTGAAGGAACAAAATGTGAGACTCACTGTTACGGTGGTAAGCGATCTTGCTGTATCTGTTTCCGCTTTTATGGCTTTAAAGGGCATCATCGATGTTCGGAACCCAGGCACCACAGGAAAATGCTGTGAGGGTCGGTGATAGATAACTTTTTCCCGCAGTCATGACATTTTTTAAACCCAGACTTTGGGGTAGAAGGGTTGGAAGATGAAGACATTTCTGACGAAACTGAAGTGCCGTTGAACACTCGAAGCAAAGCTTTTGGAAAAACGGAACTGAAGCCAACGGGCACAGCTCGAGCCGTATGTATTGCCGATGACGTCAACACCCTACGGCAGCCTTTTAGGGACATCGATGCCACGACATCGAGCAAAACGCCCTCTGGTGTGGGATTCCCCCCCCCCCCCCCCAAGTAGCAAAGCTGACGATACGTATATCAAAGATGAGGAATACGTGGGAGGACAATCCATTCGAAGTTATATTATAAGCTATTATAAAATTTTACCAAGGATGCCCAGCCTATCGGCGGGGAGTATTCAAAGCATATGAATCCATGAAAGAGCCAATGCTAGAGAAGCAAGTTATCTTTTTTGTGCTGTACAGGAGTACGGCAACCTCCATGAAAAGTAACTGCTGAATTTGAAAACCTTAAAGCTGGTAATGCAGACAAACCGCTGCAAACTATTTTTTCCCTTGGCAACGCTTCTTCATTCATTCTCTTTTTTTCTCGAAAATGTGCCATTTTCAGAGCATGCCGCCATTGTGCATTCCTATATACATAATATCATGAGTACATCGAACAAAATGCAATATGATGTTACTGTAAAAGCCACAAGTATTTATTTCATACCTGACATTGGAGAACTAGACCTCAATGCAAGGTGGTATGCATAATTTGAATAAACTATTCAGATTCACAAAGAAGATGCAACTGTTTTTGCACATCAAGCAGACATAATCGACCAGTCAGTTGTCAAAGAAAAAATACTTGGTCATTTGTTTTCCTTAATAACAAGCCAAGATCGAGAAGCAGGTTGGGGGGGGGGGGGGCTTTACAATGCATATTGTCCAAGCCAGGGTACTTGCACAATTATTAACACATATGAAGTGAGACGTGTTAGAGGAAATTGCCCCTTCTGCAATGTTTGTATCATCTGCTGCAGCTACCAACGAAAATCCCACATACAAATGTATTGTTTAACACAAATAATGTGGCGGGATAGGATTTACAGCACATCCAGAGGCACTGTTGCAAAGTGCCCTTAAAGGTAGCAGCTGCCTAAATAAAATGGTCCTGGGTCCCTTTACTGCAGACCCACAAGTACACAATTCATTGTTTTACATGTCGGCATTGACCGAGTTAAGCCAACACCATTAGAATTTCAATAAATAGCTCAGATATCATTGTGAATTTGAGGAAATCTAATGTCTTTTGGAGGTTTAAATGGGGTAGTGTTAACTCGGTGGAGCCACCGCAAACACGGAAACAAATATAGCTCGCAATATACTTCGTTTGCTGGCAAATATCAGCTCCTGTTATGCAGTCCTCCCATCTAGTGGTGGTTGTTTGCAATTACAACAAAAACACACTTTTCAAAGCAGACGCCTGGAACAGCTCGCGCTGTGGAAGGCATTTCCAGGCGCCAAATCACTCAAGCCAGGAGAAATTCAGTGCTCAGCGTCCGGGAATTTAAAACCCTGTCTGTCCTCTTTTTGGGCGTGTGTCCTTCAGTTCCATGTCCCGAAGACCTGACTTTGACGGAGGCTGCCCGAGCGCTAACTTAGCCGACCGCTGCCTCAGGGATTTTGGATTCATTTGTTGACACAAGCCTCACTCCTCGATATTGTGAACTTTACACACGCAGACATAGCTCTCAACTCACCCGCTTTTGGCGGGTGTCACCAGCCTTGCAAAGGGCTGACTCACCCGCCAAGTCTCCTGCACGCCCATTCATTTCAATGGGCGTCTCACCCGCCAGAAACAAAATCGGGTGATTTCACCCGTCTTTGCGAGACAAATGGTTGAGAGCTATGCGCAGATGCCATGAGGGTCGGTGATCGACATCTTAAAGTTGCAGTCCTGGCAACGCTCGTATAATCCTGAAGCCTTAGGGGCTGAAATATCGACTAAAGTCGATGGAAAGTAGACACATTTTCGAATTGAAATGTTCTCCAACAAGAAATGTTCCAAATAGCAGGGTGCTGAGCATGCAGAAAAAAAGGAACTGAGCTAAGGGGGCGTAGTGACATAGTGTCACGTCCCCCGGTTTCTTAGGCTATCCTTATGCCCAGGGGAGAAGCCCGTGGCGTTTAACTTGGCGTTTGCGGCAACGCCGACGCCACCGCCGGTAATCAACTACATCTCCCAAGAGGACGATGCCCGCAAGGAACCTTTGGAACGTTTTTCACTTTCTATTTGCGTGCGTTCCACGCCTCAATTACATTTCACTTCCTATAATTGGCCACGCCCCCAACAAGCCGGTGCTCCTAAACCATTGCGTTACGCGAGCTACGCTCTTGGAATAAGTTCCTTTTGCCCTATTCCTTGCCTTTCTGGTTCCTGAATTCTATGTTTACCTTGGACCTTGTTATCGTCTCCTTGGTTCTGCTTTAGACCTTCGTTTGATCAACTCCCCTGCTCGACCACGGAATACACCTCGGACTTGTTTTGGATTCTACTTCTCATGTCTGGTTTCCGCCTCCCTTCAACCCCGTAGTTTTCAAACCACTCTTGGCCACCCGCTCCCCGAGCCGAGAAACCTCACTTCTTGATTATTGTTGGGACGCTTTGCTGTGCTCATCACTTGTGGGATTTTTTGGGACGCTTTGCTGTGTTCATCACTTGTGGGATTTTTTGGGACGCTTTGCTGTGCTTATCATTTACTCCGCCCCCTTGGATCTTGAGACACTTGGCTTCACCCCTTGGATACTAGGACGCTCTGCTGTTTTCTTTTGCCTACTTGCTTTTGGAACATTTGATTTTGTTTTCACTCATTGGATTGGGGGACACTCTTCTGTTGACATCACTAATCCATCATTGAGGGAAGTCTATGGTCCCCCTTCATTCAAGCAAGAAAACTTCCTCTGACCTTCACGCACTCCCATTCTTGTGTATTGTCACAAGTAGGTATTCCGCTAAAGGAAAGGGATACACAGGTAAGCTTGTGGGGCTCGGAGGGGGTAGAGGGACTGGAATTGTCAACAAACGGTATGTAATATTTGCTTTGTTTGTTTTCTTCCCTCTAGCTCCGCTGTGCGTTCTGCCTTTTTGCCTGAGCCCTTGGCCTGACAGGTGTTTCTTTTCCCTGCAAGCTGTGCTCTCAGGAGGGAAGTCTGAATTACTTTAGCGGCATCTAACCCAAGTGATTCCTCAGACTGATCGTGGAACCCTCGAAGTGCGACACATAGTATGTATTCGGCAGACGTCAAGTCCAGAGCCAACGAGTGGCACGATGTGGCACGAGTCAAGAGGAGTCAACGGTCGATGTCGATTCACGCTATGCCCCATGTCAAAAAGGTTTCGGAGCAGCTGTTGCTGGGATGAATAGCTATCTGATGAGGTATGTGCAGAGAGGATGCAATCCATTTAAAGCTCAAATTGTGTAGCAGATGGCAGGTATGGTGAGGTGGGCCGACACTAGATCTGGGGTGGGGTTTGATTGAGCCAATCATCAAGGTAGGTAAACATGTGAAAGTTATCCATCCTAGGATGCACGCCCACCAAAGGCAACACCTCTCAGAGCAGAGGGAAATCCAAATAGCATGACCTTGAATTGGAAATTGGTATTCTCAACAGGAAGCTCCAGTACATCCTGTGATTGGAATAGTTCAACACATAGAAGTAGGCGTCTTAAAGGTCCAGTAACAACAGCCAGTCCTTTGTCTTGAAGATCTAGAGTATCTGTGCCAAGACGACCATGCGGGACGTATCCTTGAGCAGTTACAAGTTCAGAAGCCTCATATCCAAGATAATATGCAAGCCCCTGTCCTTTCATATCCGAAAGTAACATATACCAGCCCCATTCCCCTCTTCTTTGAAGGCACCTGCACAATGGCATAACTTCATAAAAAACTTCCTCCAGGAAGTAGCCATCTTGGGATGAGGGAGAGTGAGGAGGTTGACAGTCTGGAGTATGCTGAATGAACGGGAGTCAAGATGTCAGAAGTGGTGTGTTACCACGCCCTGACGTGCAAAGACTACTGCCTTTCCATAGGGTGGGGCAGGTGAAGACCAACGCAGAGGGCTTAGGACCTGGGGTCTCAGAGGGGACAGAGGCTATGTTAACTGACTCTCTGTGCTCCTCTGCCGAGCCTCTACTTTGGTGGGGAAAACATGTTTGATCTGGCTTGTCAGAGTATCTGACCTCTGGTGTGGTGGGTAAAGTTAAGGAGAGCACCAAAAGGAATGACCCCCCCCTAAAGGCAGTTTATTGGGGGGAACTGATCAAAGGGGTTTTGAGATAGCTTTGGAGGCCAAACACTTCAACAGAGACTCTGGGCCTCATTACAAGTCAGCCTGTCCGGAAACAATGGTGGCAGTAAATCCACCACCACCGATGTTTCCGGACCGGGTGATTCAGAGTCCTGCAGGCGGGAGGTGTCACTCTGGCGAGAGGTCTGACCTGGCGGGAGTAACACCACCCGCCTGCAGGCAGACATGGAAACACCAGCTCTGTCATAGATGGAACCAGTGTTTCCATCGTCCCCATCCACATGGAGTCCTATGGATTCCGGCAATCACGGAGGCGGAATGTTATTATGGGTCCGGCAAAAGCCTGCCGGTTTTTCCGGCATGTCTATCGCCGGACTCGTAATGAGGCCCTCTGCCCTTTAAGTTATGACTGTCAAAGGGCTTATCCAAGATTTCAGAGTCAAAACTACGCTGTCATATCCATGAATGTCTGCGGATGACCACGCCTATAGCCATGGTTCTTGGCACAGTCTGCCATGCCCAGGCCAGACCGGGGGATTGACAGGCCATATATACTTTCCGTCTTATACAAGTGAAGTAAAAGGAATAAGTTACTTACCTGTAATTACGGTTCTCCAACATTAGTATATTTCATAGATTCACATGCTGGGAATATTCCCTGTTATCAGGCTGGGAATCCTCAGTAACAGAGCAGTTTAAACTTAAACTGAAAGTTTCAGTCCCTTTTGTGCTCTATTATAGCCATTTTGGTCATACTGCTCACAGCCAATAGGCACACCTCCCTCAACTCCTCCCCTGTCGGCCATCTTCAGATTTGGCAGCACACGCAAGTCGCAGTAAGGGCCAAAAGACGAGCCATGCGGGGTAGGTGGGAGGGTTGCATGTGAATCTATGAAGGATACCAATGCTGGAGAACCGGAGGTACATGTAAGTAACATATTCCTTCTCCAGCATTGGATCTTTCATAGATTCACATGCTGTGAATAGATTACAAAGCACTATTACAACAATAACCAAGGGCAGAGGCAAGCTCCCAGCATAACTTGCCACTGGAGACTTGCCCACCTTATGCAAAAAGGTTCAGCAGAACTACGTGGTGATTCTAGACTTTTCTGCGGAATCTTTGTTGACACCTGGTATGCACCGATTTCTAGGTGGCTGCACAGCAGATGTCAGGCAGCGGAATTCAGGAGAGGAAAGCAGTGGTTGCCGCCACTGCTCTGGTAGAATGAGCTTAGGCTCTGCCGGGAAGCAGCCTGCCGGCTTGCTGATGGCAGAATGAGATGCAGGCTGCAATCCATCTTGCGATAGAGGACTTTGAGAGAGCTTTCCCCGGCCCAGAAGGTCCAAATGAAACAGTTGATCTGCTCTCCAGAATGACTTAATGCATGCCATGTAGTATTTGAGGGCGTGTACCACATCCTGCGCGTGAAGTGTTAGTTCCACTGGAGACGGTGTGCCAAAGAATACGGGCAAAACCACCCGCTGATTTAGATGGAAAGCAGATGGCACTTTCGGCACAAAGGTCGGGTTAGTACGTAGAACAGCTTTTTACTTGTGAAACATCAAATAGGGTGGTGTTGTGGAAAAAACAGAATTTCACCCACTCGCCTGGCTGAAGTTACGCTGTTTTGCAGGAAAGATTGTTAATAGATGCTTGGTGCATGGGCTCAAAAGGCAGCTTCATAAGTCTTGAGCTCCCATGCTGGCGCTGGACGGTAGAAAAGACTGGAACAGCCTACCCAAAAATGTGTTCACTAGCCGGTGAGAACACAGGGATGGCACCCATGCAGCACGGTTGTAACTGGAGATCACAGCTAGGTGCACCTTAATGGAAGAATGTGTTAAACCAGATTCAGTCACGGACAACAGATCCTCCGGCCGTACGGTCTGAGGTTGCAGCTGCTGATTTGTGCACCATATTTGAAAAAGCTTCCACTTACTGTTGTAGCATTTCAAGGTGGATGCAGCTCTAGCCCTGGCCAGGATCGTCTGGCAATCTTGCGGAAAGGACAGAGACCCTAACTCCAAGAACACATGATCCAGGCCGTCAAGATTGAGAGAGGCCGGGTCATTGTGCAGTAGCGCTCTCGGATTCCTGGACAGGAACGACTGGTGTGGGCGCAGCTTGATCAGTGTTGCTGACGAGAGGGCAAGAAGGTCAGAGTACCAAAACTGTCTCGCCCACGCGGGGGCCACCAATATCAGTTTGCAACAGATACAGCCTGAAGGTGTGTAGGACTCGAGGCACCAGAGAAATCAGGGGGAATGCATTCAGAAGCATGCCTTCCAATGGAAAAGGCATCCCCAAAGCTCTATGAATGGGGGAAGCAGCTGGCAAAGGTCTTGCAGTGACTGTTGTCACGGGTGGCAAAGAGGTCAATATCTGGAGTGCCCCACATTTGAAACAAGTGAAGCTGGTCGTTGTGCAGTTCTGACTCGTGGCAAGAGCATAACTCCCTGCTGAGGGAGTCTGCTAGAGTGTTCGTAATCCGTGGTAGATGAAGGGGAATGAGAAACATTCCCTGCCATAGAGCCCAATGCCGCAGGGTGTGGGCCTCCCTGGAAAGCTGTGGGGACCTTGATGATCCTTGCTTTCCGACATAAAACATTGATGTTGTGTGGTCACTGTAAATCCGTAACACCTTTCCCCTTAGGAGGGGAAGAGAGGATTTGAGGGCCCAAAAAATTGCTCGTAGCAGGTTGATGTACTGGCTCTTTTCCTCCTCTGACCAAAGGCCCCTTGCGTGTTGGTCTTGACAGTGGGCACCCAGCCCTACAGTGAAGCATCTGTCATGACAGTGACCTGATGGTCCGGCAAACTGAAGATGGCACCCGCCACCAGATGTTCCCTCACTGACCACCAGCAAAGGCTCCGTTTGAAAACCGGTGTCGGAGCAATGCGGTTGTCCCAGGACCCAGAGGCTTGGCTCCAGTGGGCATCCAGGAATTCCAGCACTGGTCGCATGTGCAACCGACAGTTGGTGATCAACGGGATGCATGAGGACAACATCCCCAGCAGGGGTTTGAAGTTGCGGACTGGCGCTACCTGGTTGCTGCTGAGACAGCGCACCTCGTCTAGAATAGCTACCACCCTTTCATCCGAGGGTCTGGCAGTGCAGGTTTGGGTGTAGAGTCTTGCTCTGAGGTAGAGTGTCTGTTGCAATGGAACCAGGCACGACTTTGGGAAGTTGATGGAGAACTCAGTTAATGTAGACACTGGATGGTGGTGGCGGCGTTGCTTTATGCTAATGGATAGGAGGGGACTCTTACCAACAAGTCGTCTAGATACGGGTAAACGTGAACACTCCTCCGCCGGTGAGCCAGCACTGGAGCAAGGCATTTGGTAAATACCTGCGCAGCAGACCGCAGGCTGAATAGAAGGGCCTTGAACTGAATGTAATCTTGCTACCATGAACCATAGATCGAGCCGGTGTGAGAGGCGAATAGGGATGTGAAAGTTGGCGTCCGGGAAGTCAAAGGATGCCAGGAAATCTCCATGTTGTAACTGAGACAACACCTGCTGTAGTGTGACCACGCAGAAAGTTTGTGCCTTGAGGAACTTGACACCGAGGTCTAATATGGGCCTCCAACCTCCTGACTTGTTGTGCAGTGACTTTTTCCTTACCAGGAAGTAGAGGGAGTAGACTCCTGTGCCTGCTTTTCCCTGGGAACCTTCTCCACTGCGCCTTTTTGCTGCATAACTCGTACTACTTGAAGCAAGAGGTGTCGCAACTTCTCTGGTTTGTGTACGGGAGGAATGTACGGTGGATAGTCCACAAACTCCAGTGAGTTGTCCTGCTGGAGGAGTGATAGCATCCATTGGTCAGTCGTGATGTGGGTCTATTCGTGGACGAACCTGGACAGTCGTCCTCCCACTGGGTGCTGAGGCAGGAGGGCCCTGCCCTGGACTGGTCATATCTGTTTGCTGGACTGGCCGCTAGATTGGGAGGAGCCATGGTATTGCCACGAACCCCTGTAGGTCTGGGACCTTTTCCTGTACTAGTCCCAAGAGGAGTACAGGGTCTTGCAAGAGGAGTAAGACTGGTACATGGTGCGGTTATCTCACAAAGTCCTGCCATAGCGCCCTTTTCCTGAATGAAAGGACTGGCCCTTTGCTGTAGTGTGCCCAAGGAGCGAGCAGTATCCGTGTCCGTTTTTATGGACTGTAAGGCCTCATCAACCTTCTTCCCAAAAAGGGCAGATCCGTCAAAGGGCATATCCAAGACCCTGAAATGGACATCAGGTCGAAAATCTGTGCCTTGAGCCAACCCTAACTTTGTAGGACCGTTCCATCCTCAAGCTGGTGAAAACCAGTATCGGCTATGCCCACAGAGACAGTAATGGTATGGTCTGTTGCCAACTTTCCTTCATGGAAGATGTGCAAGGCATCCTTCTTGTCACCCGGCAGGAATTCCATCAGGTGACCCAACTTGTATTACAGCTCGCGATCGTAACGTGGGAGTATGGCCATTGCATTAGCCGCCCTGATAGTTGTGGTTCGGTGGTAATGATTTTCTTACCAAAGGCATCAAGGTGTTTGCCTTTCTGGTCTGGGGCCACAGTCCAGGATGACGATGGGTTAGCCAACCTCTTCCTGGCCGCCGCAGAGACAACAGTGTCTGTTGTGGGTTGAATGCTGAGACAGGTGGCAGCGCTCTCTGGGGCTCTGTACTTTTAGTCGAATCGGTCTTTCTTAGCTGGGGCAGTCGCAGGATGCGACAAGTTGATCAGGCCATCCTCCCATACATCTTCCAACAGCGGGATAACCATGACAGATTTCCTGCGCTGGTACAGCATACTCTCCTTTCGCTGCAACTCCGGCGCAAGGCCGAACATAGTGGCCTCCCTGGACAAGAGCATGTGGAAGGCCCCTACTTCATCATGGGGTGAGTCCCTGATCGGAATGTCATCTGGTTCCCGATCAGCTGTAATGAAATAGTCAAATTCATCAGTGTGGGGTTAAGTGCGCGGAAGCTAAGTCATCGGGGTCTGTCCATCTCAGTCTGACGGCCTCCACGGCACTGAATGGTGCCTACACCTTCTGGGGGTACAAGGGATGTCATCCATTCCCCTGGAATGCCTGGGGCATCTGTGGCAGGTCGCCTATTTATGCTGTGCAACCTGGGCTGGTTCTGGCAGCCGTTGTAGCAAGTTTGCCGCCAGAGTGGTTAAAGTAGATAAAATGTCCAGCGACATGTCTCTTTGTGGAGGCAGCGATGGCTCTGGTAGACTGATGGCTTCAGCTGAATGCAGGGAAGGCAAAAGGTGGTAGCCTAATCAGGCTTGCCTCACCCCGCGGTGATCTTCTGGGAGGCGATGTCCTCCTCTGATTCCTCCACATCCTCTGATTTTGGAGAGAGACTGCTCTGACACAACAATACCGGTGTTAGGAAAGATGTCCATTATGTGCAATTTTCCCTCCATTTATGGACCCTCCCGCCCCAATCTTTTTGCTTTTATTTGGCTTTCCTATCCTGACTTTTTGCAGGTGGAGCCCAGCCTTCTGCTGAACTCCCCTGGGATTTTGCTCACTTGTTACGGGGAAACGGGCACGTCCTTCAGACTGTCAGTACTGGGAAACTATGTTTCCCTTAGTCTGACTATGTTGCGACTTCTTGGTAACTTTTTAACAATGCACAATGTACTTTCCAGTACCGTGAGCTGGGGTCCATTTTTGTTTTATGGCCGTAGACACCCTCGAAGGACTTTTAGGTCATTGTACGAGTGTGCCTGGGGCGAACTGGTGGCAGCAGTTACCTTTTATAATGTTTTACTTCTTTTTACTTGGTCAAACCGTGTTTTCCGCGTTTGGCTCAAGACTGTGGCCAAGTCCGAAAATGGCCGAAACACAATGTCCTTCACTAAGATCGTGTAACCTGGTTTTTCCTTAATTGGGCATGCAGCCTCCTGAAAAAAACAATCTTTTGTGGGCTTCTGCCTGCCAAGTGACTGTCTGGTCCCAATCCACACTACTGGTGCCAGGATATCTGGAGTGCCTGAATGACAGACCACCGTGGACCGTGATTGGTCCACATCTGGGATTCCTGCAAGAGAGCAAATCTTCTATTGGAAGTTCTTGATTTTGGCACAAAGCTGATCTTGGTTAAGGGAAGGGGCTCTGGCTCCATTCCAGGTAGATCACCTGTGTGGTCACCGAACTACAGAAGGAGCCAAGCCTCATACACGAAGAAACAGACTTGTGAAACCGCCAGAGACGCTTTGGAAGGTTTATGGCACCCTTCGCCCTCTGCTGTCCCATCGGACCCTTGCTTTCTTCTTCGATCAAGAAGGTGCTTCGCCCCATTGGAGTAGTGGGAACAACTTCTCCCGGCGCCCCGCTGATGACCCACCAAAAGAGCCCCTTCGGAAGTGTTCCTGGGCCATCCAGCGAACTGTCCAGCTCTACCTCAGTGTAACCTGCAGCACCGCCGCCGTCTCGAGTGCAGACCGAGACATGGGACATAGCTTGTTTGTGGTTCCGTGCATTCTCCCGACAAATTTTGCAGGCCTAACTCCTCTGGGTCCCGAATTAGGAGAGTGCGTAACGCTGCCCGCATCCACGAATCCTGTGTCACTACCTGGTGGTGACGGTCGCTATAGATCCCTTGATGTTCTGCTCTCCTGTGCCCTAAAGCCTGCTGCACCAGAACTTTCTTCATACCTCCTTCAGAAGCGGAGAAAAGGCAACTGTCCCGTCACGGACGATCGTTCTTACCGCAGCCGCTGAGAGCCGGAGCGCCACAAAACTGCGGGCCCGAACCTACTAGCACCTCCACTAAACTGGCAAAGTTTGGTCCGGACTGTGCCAATGGTCAGTGAATCACTTACCGGTGTCCCACTGGCACAACCGATCACTTATGCATGAGTATCCCATAAAAAGTATTCAAACTTGGCTGGGTTAGCCTGCACACCCTAGCTATTCTCACCATTTGAACACTGCTTTGCCGCCAAGGCCTACTCGAATAGTGGGAACCAATTCTTCATCGCCTCAAGCCCTTTTCTGACTTGCTATAGCCCTCCCAAGAAGAACCGCTTTTTGCCTCACCTGAGCAATCGTGCGTTTTTACGCACAACTTTACTGTTGAGCACAAGGGTCCACTCTTCTTAGGGTTGAACTCGAAAAGTTAGGGAACGACCCCAAAGAATTGCCTAATGCCATTTATGTGTTAACTCAACCCTCTCTTTACAGGTTATGGCTGTGTTTGTCCACTATATAGCCTTATGAAATGTAATGTATATATATATATATATATATATATTGTATAGTTTAAGGATTTGTGAGATAACTGTTTTCTCATTGCTACTAAAGATGCTTGTGTCTAATTGGTCTGGCCGATAATGAATGTATAGATATTTTTTGTATACACTTGTCTAAGAGTAATTTGTGGTTTGTTGCTGTGTGTGCTCATTGTGGACTTCCGATCACTCTCACCCCTCATGAGACTTTGTCTTGACCGCCTGCCAAGTTACCTCGATTGGTCTGGCTTGTCCAGAAGGTTCCCCTGTTTCACTAAACCGAGGATGGTTATCTAAACTTCTGCCCACCAGGTCAGAGTTTAGAAATCCATTTTAACACCCGGTAGCAAGGTAATTTCGCCTTCAATGGATTGTTTTTCTCCTGCAGATTTTTCATCTAATAGACTCCCCAAGCAGTAAGGAAGACAGAGGTGGGCAGAAAGTGTCATAATAGCAGATTTTGCAGCACTGCCCTCCCAAAACGCGCATCTGCCCCGTGGGCAACGTCCAGACAATAGTGCCTGGTAAATGTGTGCAAGGATGACCATGGGGCAGCACAACAAATGTCCCTAATGGGGACTCCCCTCTGTAAAGCAGTAGAAGCCAAGACTACTCTTGTGGAGTGTGCCCAAATAGCGGAAGGAAGCTCCTTACCAGCAGATAGATAGCACTCTGCAATGCAAAGGATAATCCATCGTTAAAGAGTCTGCTTTGTTACGGGTAGATCCTTGCGAGACAGCGAGTGGGGCACGAACAGGAGGTCAGATTTTCCAAACTTCAATGTCCTAGCGACGTAAAAGCGCAAGGCTCTTTTAGGATCTAAACCTTGGAACCATTCCTCCTCTTTAGAGGGGTG
This sequence comes from Ambystoma mexicanum, assembly GCF_040938575.1. NCBI lineage: Eukaryota > Metazoa > Chordata > Amphibia > Caudata > Ambystomatidae > Ambystoma > Ambystoma mexicanum. Next base: position 822,884,046 of record NC_090939.1, read on the forward strand.
CGGTGGAGGGTAGAAGCCGGGTAAATCTATGGACAGAGGTCGAAATCAGAAACCACTTTCGGGAGAAAGCCAGGTCTGACCTTAAGGAAAACCTTTTCCTGAGAAAAACATAGGAATGGGGGCTTGCAGCACAATGCCTGCAACTCACTAACCCTCCTGGCTGATGTGATCACAACCAAAAAGGCTGTATTCAAGGACAACAGTCTCAAGGAACAGGAATGCATGGGCCCAAACAGAGCCACCATCAAAACTGTCAGAATCAGATTTAAGTCCCAGTCCAGGAAAACAGACGGAGTTGGTGGAAACTTATTCACAAGCTCCTTCAGGAATGGGACCATAACCAGTATCGTAAAGAAAGAACCTTGATCCGGGGACCTTTTGAACACAGACAAGACTGCCAAATATTCTTTGACTGTGGTAACCTGAAGGCCTGCTGAGGCCAGTGACAGAAGGAGCTCCATCTACTGTAGTGATGAGACAAGAGATGGGATTGATCACGCATTCTCTGCACCACGCCTCAAATCTTCTCCACCTGCACGCATACAGAGATCATGTAGACGGTCTTCATGCAGCCAGCAACACATCGAGTACCAGGTGCCAGTCATAACTCATCCTCTCAAGAGCCACTCATGTAGGTTGAGGGACTGCGGGTCGGGTGGAGTATCCAACCTTCTGACTGGATCAGGAGATCTGGGCGCGGAGGTAACCATTGAGGCGGACAGATGGACAGATCCAAGGGATCAGAGTACCACGTTCTCCTTGCCCAGTCTGTGGCGATCAAGATCTTGGTCGCTCAAAACCTCTTCAACCCCCTGAGAACGCATGGAATGATGGGTAATCCGGGGGTGGGGGGAGGAGGCGTAGTAGAGAGGGAAGGTCCAAACCACCAGAAATGTGTCCCACAGTGCATCATTAGCTCGAAATACCCTCGAGCAAAACTGTTTCCACTTCCTGTTGGACTCTGTGGCAAACAGATCCACTGCTGGGGTACCCCATAGAAAGAAGACCTCTTCCAGGACTTCCTGGTACACTTCCCACTCGTGTGAGACCATGCACTGCCTGCTCAGAGCATCCACCAAACCGTTCTCTGACCCCGCCAGATGAACTGCAGAGACCGAGATCCGGTTCTCCAGCAACCAGAACCACAGCTGCATCGCCTCTCTGCAGAGGGGAAGGGAGTGCACGCCGCCTTGTTTGTTCAGGTAGTGCATGGCCACCGTGTTGTCGGTCAGAATCAGGACAGGTTTCCCCTTGAGATGCAAGGAGAATGCCCTCAGGGCTTGCCTGATGGTTCACAATTCCAGCTTGATGTGCCACCTGGCTTCTGTTGCTGACCAAAGACCACTCAACTGCAAATCTTCACAGTGAGCGCCCCAACATTTCAGGGATGCATCCGTGACCATGCAGGCCTGAGGCCAAGGAGGCCAGAAGTGTTCCCCCGCCAAGAGATTGCCGCAGTCGGTCCACCAGTGGAGGTCATGGACAACTTGGCTGGACACCTTGAGAGGATCCATGAGTGCTCCGATGTACTGTGACCACTGACCTCTTAGAAACCATTGAAGGGATCTCATGCACATTTTAGTCTCTGGAGGACATGAGACCTAAGAGGCGGAGGAAGGAAGCCGCTGGTAAGGTGGCATGATTCTGGAGCAAGTGTACCATCTGTGCTATGTTGCGGTCTCTCTCCTCGGGGGGCAGGAAGGCCTTGCCCACCCAAGTGTCTAGGACTGATCAGATGAACTGCAGCCTTTGGACTGGCGTCATATGGGACTTCTTTAAGTTCACGGAGAAGCCCAGCCTCTGCACTAGAAGACGGGTGTCCTACAGTTAAGACAAGGCCTGCCCTGCTGACTTCCCTTGGATCAGCAAGTCGTCCGGGTATGGACCCTGGATCTCCTGAGGTGAGCCGCGACTACAGTCATGAGCCTGGTGAAAACCCTTGGAGCAGAGGTCAACCCAAAGGTGATCGTGCGTATCCCCTATAGGAACTTTAGGAACTTCCCGTGCTTTCAATATATCAGCACATGGAAATAAGCATCCTGCAGAGATCTATTGACACCAGCCAGTCCTGCAATTCGGGAGCGTGGAGAATTTCTCTCAACATCACCATCCTGAATTTGTCTTTTCTCAGAAACTTGTTCAAGGCCCTGAGGTCCAGAATGGGACAGACCTCTTCCTTTCTTGGGCATCAGGAAATACCACCCTCTCTAATCGGGAGGTACTTCTTCCACGGCACCCTTCGACAATGGGGCTTGCCGTTTTTCCTAGAGATCCTGCATGGTTGGATATGAGGCGATGGTGGTCTGTCCGGTGGATTCCTTAAGAAGGGCAGACAACAACCCCACGCAGGGCCCAGGCATCGGAGGTAATCTCCTGCCACTGGGGCCAATGTTCTGCCAACCGTCCACCAACCGGTAAGTCGTGGGAGGGGAAATCAAAGCAGCTTCGAGGGCGGTGCAGCCCTGTGACTGTTTGTTGGCCTCTAGAAGCACCTCTGCCCATTCCGGGACGCAAGAAACGCCTCTACCCCTGCCTGGCTTGTGTAAGCCACGCTTTCCTGCCATAAGGCACGTAGCGCCTGTAGACACTGCCCCTAGAGGCAAAGCTGAAGGCATGTTTCAGCTTTCAGCTCGAAGACCCACCACAAAGTCTGTTTATGCCTGCAGATGGTGTAAATGTTCATCTTCGTAACGAGAGAGGGATCTGGATCCGTTCTCCTATCCTTTTTCCCTTGTCTTGTATTTGACCCAAGTGGCCTACAGATTGGCACTGTGATGAGTTTCCTAGCAGCTATTCCAGTGTTAAAGAAGTCCCTGGAAGGGGGCTTATTTTCGCAATCGCTGCTGTTAAGCAGTTTTTGCAGGGTTTGTGTAATCCATTTCCTACCTGCCAGTTTGTGCTTCCGGCGTGGGATTTGAATTTAGTATTAACGTTTCCGATGTGCTCTCAGTTTGAGCCCCCTCTTTCATTTGCTATTAGATTTTCCTGGTTGCCATAACTTCCGCGAGATTGGTGAGTGAGCTCCAGGAGTTGTCTGTTTTACCTCGCTGTTCATTTTTTACAAGGAGAAGCTGACTTTGAGAGTGAGACCCTCTTTTCTACCAACAGTGGTCTTGGATTTCCATCTCTCTCAGAAGATCCACCTGTGTTTTTTCCTCTGCCTAAACCCTTCCAAGACAGAGAAACAATTCCATGGGCTACCTAGTGCAGGCCCTTAAATTAATTTTATTTGTTTTTAATTCTATGTCTCTTGTACTAGAGAGGCTAGGAAAGATTACCAGCTTTTCGTTGGCTACACTGGTCCTTGTGCGGGCAGGGCTGTGATCAAACAGACCCTGTCTAGGTGGATCATTCTCTGCATCTCTGAATGCTACCTCTGACTGGGAAGGATGTGCCTGAGGGTCTGGGGGCTAGTTATACCAAAGGAGTGGCTGCTATCTGTGCCCTGCAGACATGAGTCCCTGTCCTGGACATTTGTCAGCTAAGCATAACTGCTTGGATTCCCTTTCGGGTCAGGACACCTGTTTTGATGGGGCAGTCCTCCAGATTTCTTTGGTTTAGATGGGGTCCTTGCTTCCTCCCTCCTCCCGGTTACGTACTGGTTTGGGAGATGAGGAATCCGGGTGAGAAAAGAGTCCATTAGAAGAACAAATTACTTACCTTTCCTAGCCCAGTGGATGACGTCCAACCACCTCGTCTTCAACCCTGGAAAAACAGAAATCCTAGTATGTGGTAAAACTGCTCTCCTTCCCCAACATATCCCCTGGCCCTACTCTCTAGACCTCCCCCCAGAAACATCTGCGTCGGTGAACAACCTTGGATGCACGCAACACATCAACTCCTTATTCAGTACCTGCTTTTTCCACCTAATCATCCTCAGATGAATCTTCCCATACCTCACCTACTCACACAATCTCTGCCATCCTCACCATCATCCACTCCTGCTTAGCCTATGCAAATTGCCTTTATCTAGGCACACCGGTTTTTCCAACTAAGGAAACTCAAAGAATCCAAAACGCTGCAGCCCACCTGCTCATTGGCCTCCCACGAAGAGAACGCATCAGCCCTGCACTGGGTGTCCAACACTGGCTCCCTATTGGTTGATGGACTACCTTTAAAGCCATATTCATTACTTACCGAGCCATCCGCAACACCGGTCCTGAATTCCTTTGAGATAAACTCCCACACTACCAACCCTCCAGGACCCTCAGATCCGGCGCAGCACTTCAATGGATTGCTTTCTCCCGCAGATTCCTCATCTGATAGATATCCTCATCCAGTTCTGCTGCTCGGAAACCTTTTCCACAGGGGGCGTAGTGGACCCTGATCCGATCGTCGATCTGTCTTGCTTGGTGCTTGATCGTCTGCTCCGGACGTGAATTTGGGCATCTTATATATACCACATCACTACGCCCCATACCTCAGTTCCTTTTTTCCCCACATTTGCATGCTGCTTCGGGAACACATTGAGTCTTTGACTCAATGTTTTTGACTAAAATCGTCAATTATTTTTCATAATTCCTCCACCTCAATGTCCTCTCACCGGGTTTCAGGCTTCAAGAGGTGCACCGACTGCCATTTCCTAATGTCAGATGACCGACACGCACATCATTTTTCTATGGTGTCTGGGTGCGGATCACGACACAGAGGATTGTGCTTTGTGCTGCAAAATGCAGCCGAAATCTATATGCGAGCGGGCCGTCAAACTTGCTTTGGGCCGACCGTCCCCAAAATCTCCAGCGCGGTCGCTCGTTCGGTCTTCCGAGCCCGGGACGTAAGAGCCTACTTCCGAGAAGGAGAGGAAAAAGCATCAGCGAAAAAACAAAAAGCGGTCATTCGAGGGGTCACTCTTCCTCATCCTCATTGTGTATAAAGAAGAGACGTCACTCATAAGAGGCCAGCTCGTCGTCAGAAAAAGGTAAGCCCTCTGCTGGGCCGACCACTGGAAGAGTGGGACAGTTTAAAAAAAAAAAGAAATGCTTCCGATGTTTAAAAATCAGGCTGCTGCAGGTGTCCCCCTCACTCCCCAAACAGCCAGCCTCGGCGGCACCCGGTACCCCCGACCCCACGCACGCCAATCCGTCGATGCCATTGACGTCAGCGACACCTTGGTGCTCGATGTCAAAAAAGGCGCATAAACCATTGACGGCTGGTCCATCTCTTGAGCGTCGACAGGCTGGGTCCCCGACATCAGAGCATTACTCAAGCCTCAATCGTCGCTGATGGCCGTTCCATCGGCGTCAAAAGAAAAACCCTTGGCGCCGACTATCAGCGACGGATATTTCGATCCGCTCTCCAGGCCAGGGTTCTTCGAATCCATTACGTCGATTTTTTGCAAGGGGGACACTGATCCCATTTATATAGGGGCGGGAGGTGTCGATTTTTTTCAACAGCCAAGTTGACCTGTTGTCTTTAGCCCAAAGTTTACACAACGCCAGCGGCCTGGACACATCTCCAGAAGTTGAATTTCATCAGGGTCAGCCTTAAACACACACCCATGCTAAATTTAGGACCTTGGTGGAAAGAGTAGTAGACAGGTTTGAAGGCCTCCTCAGCTCCTGTTCAGGGCTACGAATTGACTGACATCTTGGATGAAGGTCCACTTAACCTTCCAATTGCAGACCCCCTAGCCTCCTTGTGGCAACATCCCATCTACATTCCCCCAGTTAACTCTAATTTTAAGGGGAAGCACAGGCCGGCAAGAGGACATCCATCTTTCCTGGCTTCTCACCCTTCTCCAGTGGGGCTGGTTATGCAAGCAGCCACAATCACCACCAGACCTGTGACATCCACTTCTAATCTGCCTCCGGACAGGGAGGGTAAAAGGTTTGACGCAATGGCCAATAAGGTCTTTACTTCTGGCAGCATGGCATTAAAAGCCACCAACGTGGCCTGTGGATTTGCAAAGTACTCCTTTGGTTTATGGAAAGCCATGGAGCGAGCAACGCAGTACATCGCCAAAGGTGAAATGCGGGATGGGTTTACATGGCATTGAGGACATCCGAGAAGCCCCACTCCCTGTATATCCGCCTCTCAGTAGCCAAAGCATGAAGGTTCAGGCTGCCGTGCAAGTCCACTCACCCCTGAAGCCACCAAGGAGGGCAGATATCCATGTCCAGCAACTTCGGATACCACGTTCTCCAGACCCAATCCGGAGCAATCAGAATGATTGTGGTTGTGAACAGGCGCAATCTTCTTCGAACCAGCGGAATGACGGGAATCAGCGCAAATGCATAAAGGAGGTTCAAGGTCCACTTGACTGTCAAAGTGTCCCCCAGAGCTCCCCGATGAGGAAATTCCCTGGAGCAGAACAACTTGCACTTCTTGTTGGCACTGGAAGCAAAGAGGTCCACTTAAGGAGTTCCCCGAACAGGAGATGTCAAAAATATCCCAAGCTGTCTGCTCAAGGCATATGCAGTGACATTCTCCCTTTCCGGCCAGATGGGCTGCTGTCAGGGAGACTATTCTCCAGAGCTCAAAACCACAGCCGCATTGCTTCTCTGCACAGAGGCAAGGATCCCACACCACCTCGTTGGTTGAGGTTGAGCATGGCCACTGTGTTGTCTGTTAGGATCAGTACAGTCTTGCGTTTCACAAAGGAGAGGAAAACAACCAAGGCCAGCCTGATTGCCTTCAGCTCCAGCAAGTTGAGTTGTTCGAGACTCTGTGGTAGTCCACAGTCAGATCTGACAGATGAGTACCCCAATCAGTCCGAGATGCATCCATGACCAACGTCACCTGGGCCAAGGATGGAGAAACTATATGCCTTTCAGCAAATTGTCTCGCACGTCCCACCATATTAGATCCCGAGCCACTTGGTCCGAGACCGGTCAAAGGCCCGACAAGTGGCCCTGAAACTGTAAACCTTGACCAAGGAGAAGCCACTGAAGTGAACTCCTGCGCAGCCTAGTTTCCGAGATCACAATGATGGAGGAAGTCGTGAGGCTGAGAAGGCGCAACAAGGCTGCGGACAGAATTGGTTCTTGGGACTGAAAGACATGGACAATCCGAATGTTTGCCAAGAGAGTGCAGTGCAGGTGCGGAGGAGATGCTCCGCCGCTAGACTGTGTGCGTGCTTGGACGAGCCTGTGGTCAAGGTAGGGAAAGATATGGATGCCCTCCCTTGTGACACGAGCCGCAACTGCCGCTAGCAGCTTGGTGAAAACCCTTGGCACCGAGGAGTGAACGAACGGCAGGATCTTGAACTGTTAATGCTGTTGGCCCACCACAAAGTATTTCCTGTGCCTCAGATGAATGAATTGGAAAATGGAACAGGAATCCTAAAGTCTAGTGACACCAACCAGTCCAGCAGGTCAAGAGCTTGCAGTATCTGGGCTAGGGTAAACATCTTGTCCTTGTGAAGAAACAAGTTCAGCAGCGGCACATCCAGAATAGGACGCCTAGACTGCACCCTTCTTCTGCACCAGAAAAGAAATGGAGTACCACCCTTATTCTGGAGCACAGCAACAGTTTGATCACACTCTTTAAAAGAAGCTGACGGACCTGATGGGATCCGGAGGCAGGATGGTGCCTGAGGCTTGAGGACTGGGGAGGGCAGGTTGGGAGGGGGGGCTGAATGAGTGGGAGACAGTAACCCTGATGAATGACCTCTAAAGCCCAAGGGTCGGACGTGGTCCTGGACCATTACGATCCGAAAAGGGAAAGTTTTCCTCCCACTGGAGTAGAATGATAGGCCCAGCCACTTAGGTTTTGCCCCCTGGGCAGCGAAGGGTACGGTGGCTGTAGCCGCATCACCTCTCTGTGTACCCCCACCTCTGCCTCTTGGGAACTGCCTGCACTTCAGTCTTCCCAAGGGGCCTGATCACTGCCTCTAGCGACATAGGTAGAGGGACAAAACCCCTACCTCTGTCAGGCTGAGTGGAGGGCTGTTGCACGGCTAGCCCCAAAGACTTAGACACGGCCTAGGACAATTGCACCTTCAGGAGGGCTTCATTCACCTTTGAGCCGAACAGGTTCTGGCCATCGAGCGGCATTTCTACAGTCTGTTCTGTATTCTGCTGCAAACCCCGACGTCCCCAACCAAGAGTGATGCCCGAGTACTGTCCCTGTGGCCATGAAACAGACAAGGTTTGCAGTGTACAAGCCCGACTAACAACTGGCAGGAAGCTTCGCTGCCATCAGCAGCCAGTGCTTGGTACCCATCCTGCATCTCTACCTCAGGGATATGTTTGGCCGCTCTAGCCCTAAAGAGAACTTGGCGAGAGTGCATGAAGTGTTCACTGCACCCAGAGCCAGGCTGCAAGACGCGATCATGGTCTTGCCCTGCCTGTCTGGAGGGAGTCACAAGAAGTAGATTTTGTTAAGTTTTCTGTTGCCGCTTGAACCACCAAACTTTCAGGGGAGGCATGAGAGAACAGAAATGCCGGGTCAGGTGGCGCTGGGAGAGGTTTCCTTGCCAGATCCCTGTCTACGGCTGCAGCAGAGACAGGCTTCTCGCACACCTCAGCGACGGGTGCCTCCACTGCCACATTGAAGGGAAGCAGAATCTCCTTTTTAGGAGCGTCATCCAAAATATCATAGAGCTCGTACTGCATCTTGGATCTGGATGGGGCAGAAATCCCCAAAGTTGGCTAGAAAACAGCATGAGACATGCCTGGAGTGAGAGACGGCAAGATAGCCATCTCAGGAGATCTGTCCAAGCCACTGGTGACCCTCAGATCTTCAACCATTCTGAACACATCCTCACTTTCCCCGTAGAATTCTTCAGGGAAATCCCACTCTTCCTCAAGAACAATGGGCTCCATTGTAAATGGCACTGGATCACCTTCCTCATCATAGATGGAATACATCTTCGACATGAAGACATCTCTTGGGAGGGGAGTGTGCTCCCGTTGAGCTTGGACCACCCAGATGTAGATTGGCGCTGAAGACATGGACGTCGAGCCGGACCCGGTGCCTGGACCGCGACGCCCACAGGAGGGTTGTCCATTGCCTGGACCCTTCAGTCAGCAATGGAACCAAGGTAGAGCCAAAAGGTGTGCAGGAGTTAATTCCAACAAGTTCCCTGCCGGTTGCAGCAGACACAGTGGGCACCATCGGCACCCCACCTGAAGACTTAGGTGCCGCGCTGAGGCAGAAGCTGTCGGCACACTCGCAAAGATGTCTATCTTTAACTGAAATGCTTCCCATTCCTCTTTAGTGGAGGACTGGGTTGGGAAAAGGACTTGTACCCGGGAATCCCTGGAGCTGTGGCTCCTCTTCTTTGAGGATGAAGTGATGGTGAGAGGAACCGCTCAGGGAGCGGGACCTCTTCCGGTGCTGCTGTTGCTTCTTGTCCTTTTCTACCTCTTTGTGCAGGGCCTGTCATTTCGGGATGCCGCTACGGCCTGTGTGACCTTGAGCGAGACCGCGGCTCCACACTCTTCGCCTTGTGGATGAAGGTGTAGAGTTTTGATGCTCTTTCCTGAAGGGCCTTTGGGTGCATGGACTGCCACGATGCGCAATCCTGTGTGTCGCTCGCTCAAACAATAAAGACAGATCTGTTGTGGATTTTTAACCGGGATTTGCCCGCCACAGTCCAAACGGCTTAATTCCTGAGGCCTTTGACAGAGGCATCATTGCGTAGAGAATTCTTTCCATTTTGGTATGCAAACACTTTCCAATCAGTGAACAGAGTGTGTGGAAAAATGAACTTCAGTCACTGGGCTTGGCGCCTCACTATATACTGGTTTGACGTCCCATCCGGCACAGGGTGCATAGAGGTGTCAGACGGAGCTGCGCACATCACGGCGTGAAAATCACCCTTTAGTATTGTCAAGTCCACCTAGTAACTTGCCAGCTATGATTGAATCTCCGTAGGAACCCCTGCTGAGACGAGGACGGTGTGCATGCATTCATTATTGTCACTGATTAGCCCCATAAATCTGCCGTGATCAAAAGATACCTCCCATGGGGGTGCCTTTTTTCTAACTTAACATTCAGAGAAACCGCTTCCCTTATGATGGTCACCCACTCTAGCCCCTGTAAAACCATGCATGTTCCATTACTCTGTACTGCCCCTTACCCAGGAATTCACCCATGAATTCACCCAGGATGCCCATCAGATGTGTTTCTTCTAACAGGACTAGGTCAGCCTTTTTCCTGTTTAAGTACTTGTTGACCAGCCCTCGTTTCATTTTATCGTTCAAACCATTGACATACCAAGTGAGGCAACTCACCTCCCTCCTCCCGTTATCCTCCCCCATCACACAGTAAGGGCTTATCTCCCTGTTGCCTATATCTCTTCCTAACTTTTTTGTGAGGTTCTGCTGGGGCCCAGAGAACCCTCTCATACCGTGACTCTTGCTGTTTCAACCATTTCAACTTTAACTTCCAACATCCACTGTGAACCCACCCTTCTACTTTCTCCAACTTGAAATACATGTCACCCCCAGTTAACAAAGGCCTGCTTCAAGGGTGTAGGCCAAGCTGTGTGGGGAGCTCTGCAGTCAATTGCCCCGCTCTGACTCTGCAAGGCCATAATCGTTCATGTTTCTTTCTTTATTTCATATCCACACTGTTCCTTTTTGCATCTTCTCTTCCTTTCTTCTCTGTCGCCTCCAATCAGTCCCTTTTCAAGGTGGTCTATTTTCACCTCTGCATTGATTGTCTCCAGAGTCTTCCACATCTCTGTTCTCGTTTCAAGGTTTTCCCCAATCTTGCAGACACTTTCTGGCAGTCTTGCCGGAGCAGGCCTACGTCCAACCCCACTGCGTCAATTTTGTTCTCGAGGGTGGTTCTCAACTCATGTATTGCTCGCAATATATTCTGTGTGGAGTGACTGTCCTCCACTTCCCCCTCCTTCTGCTTCTCTGTTTTACTCGCCTCCACTTCATGTTGGGGTTTGGGTCCCCTCATTGTATATGCATCGATTATGGTCTGGCTGTTTCCTTTTTTATTCCATTCTCTATCCATTCATTGTGTTAAACACTTCCCGCCATCCCCGCTCCTCAAATGATAATAGGGGCGCGCTTCCACTTGCTCCAAATCTGAGAGGCAGAAGGGAATGGAGGGGTGGACTACTCTTCCCTGGTCTCTGCCCTGGACCACAGTTACTCTCGGCATAGAGTTTCCAAGTCTGCCAGGCCTCACACTGTTGTGCATCATGTGTGCCCCTTCATCTCTTCATGTTGCAAAAGCCAGCCCTCTAATGTAGCCCTGCAGGGCCCGAGACTGTCTCCTGCGTTGTTGGTTGTTGCGCCTCTCCTTGTCTGGCTCAGTTGCTTATTCAGTTGTGCTGGAGTGGGTGGGTGGGTGGGGGAGTTGTGGAGTAGAGGACGTCGGGCTAACCGAATCCGGGCCCGCTCCTTGCTCCCCGCTGTCCCAGTACTTCTCTGTCCCTTTTCCAGCTGACCTGCCTCTGCTTTCTTTTCCAGCACTCTCTGCGGCTATGCTGCCGCCGCTCTCTGCCCTTCACCGACTCCGGAGGTTGTTGATGGCCATCTTGCTTGACCTTCCTCCGTTCCTCGCCGTCTTCTTCCCTTCTGTTCTTTCTCCCAGTCTTTTCTGCACCGTCCTTTCCCACGGGGTGTACAGACCCAATTATCCACTTCCCAGGGTCTGCTATGTCCCGCCAGCAATCCGGTGTACTGTGTACCATGGCCCACTTCGTCAGAGCAGAGCTGCAGACAAACAGGTCTACTTCATTGCTCTGCAGAACAGTGCTCACAGTAATGGTCTTTCTGATGGATGTTCCTCCCAAAGATTCCTCGTCACATTGGTGCCAAAGGCAACGACTCAAGGATAGTTGTTGACAGACAGTATGGCACGCCCTGCTTGGAAAACGTTTGAGAGTGCTGCAAGGCAGGAGAATATATTGAAGAGGAGGAATCTGTGGGAGTACACAATCTATTAGAAGAACGAGTTACTTACCAAACTGGTAACGTTCTTTCGATGGGATGTTCCGCCCGACGTATTCCTTATCTTTGATATCATCCATTCCAGCTTGCTGGCCTCGGAAATTTTTCTCAGTAGAGGGCGCTGTGCGTCGACGTCCCTTGAGTCGGTGTCCCCCGACAGCCTCTGTATCGGCGCCGACGTCATCATGAGTATAAATAGACTTGCGCAGCGTCCGTTGCTCAGTTCCGTTTTGAAGTTCAGATTTGCTCTGCATTAATTGGTTAGTAACCTTGAAGGAGCGTAAACTGCAACTACAAGGGAAGTTTTACTGCGGGGATGGATGGGAGGGGCGATAAGGACTACGTCGGAGGAACATCCCATCGAAAGAACATTACCAGTTTGGTAAGTAACTTGTTCTTCGAAGGGATTGTGTCCTCCAACGTATTCCTTATCTTTGATAGACTCCCATAGCAGTAGTATAAAAAGAAGGTGGGAGTAAAGATGAAATATCTCCCTTTAAAGATGTACAGAATGCAACAAAGCTTTCCCAAATCTTATCTCCTGGCTAGAGGAGGAATCTAGGCTGTAAAATTTGGTAAAAGTATGTGCGGACGACCATGTGGCAGCCGCACATATATCCTTAATTGGGACCCCTCTTTGGAGAGCCAAAGAAGCTGCGATACCCCTGGTTCAATGAGCCCTAAGATGTTGAGGGGGTTCTTTTCCTGACAATTTGTAGCATTCTAAAATGGTCAAAATGATCCATCTTGAAATGGTCTGTTTTGTGATTGGCATTCCTAATTTGTGCCCTGCATATCCTACAAACAATTGATCTGCTTGTCTTAACCTAGCAAGTCTGCTAATATAAAAACTCAAGGCACGCCTTGGATCCAGCCTGTTTAATCTTTCTTCCTCTTTCCCTGGATGGGGAGGAGGATAGAACGAAGGTAAGGTTACTTCCTGAGTAATATGGAATTCAGAAACCACCTTTGGGAGAAAATTGGGCTTCACTTGTAAGACAACTTTGTCTTTATGAAAGATTGTATGAGGAGGTTTGCAAGATAGAGCTTGTAATTCACTCACTCTTCTAGCAGAAGTTAAGTCCACTAGAAAGATTGTTTTAAGAGAGAGAAACTTTAGTGAACAAGAATGAAGTGGTTCAAAAGGAGTACCCATCAGAAACTTTAAGACTAGATTTAAGTCCCACAAAGGAACCTGAAATGGTTTTGGCGGATAGACATTTGTTAATCCTTTCAGAAATTGGATTACTACGGGTAGTTTGAAATATGAAGGCTCCTCAGCAGTACGCTTAAAGATAGACAGCGCTGCGAGGTAGCCCTTGACCGTACCAATTTGAAGACCTGAGTTTGCTAAGTAAAGCAAGAAAGATAACACCATTGATGTATTACATGAAAAGGGTTCAGTATTCTTTTCTCTACACCAGCTGCAAAAATTTGTTCCAACGGCAGCGGTATAAAGTCATTGTTGCTGGCCTTCTGGCTGAAAGCAACACCTCCATGACGTCATTCGGGAGATCCCAATCCTTGTATCTCAACCGTTCAGAAACCAAGCGTGAAAGTTGAGGGTTCTGATGTATGGATGGAGAACCTGACCTCTCTTCTGCGAAAGAAGATCCTCTCTTTGCGGAAGACGAATCGGAGGACAGATGGACAGGTCTAGAAGGTCCGGGTACCACATTCTCCTGGCCCAATCCGGGGCAATTAGGATCATGGCTTCCCGGAACCTTCTCAACCTCCTGATCATTTGAGGAATGACAGGAACTGGAGGAAACGCGTGCAGAAGTGGAAACTCCCAGTCCACTACGAACACGTCCCCTAGAGCTCCTCTCGGGGGAAATTCCCTTGAACAAAACTGGTCGCACTTCCTGTTGATGCTGGTGGCGAACAGATCCACTTGGGGGGTTCCCCAAAGGATGAAGATCTCTTGAAGGACTTCCTGAGCTAGCTCCCACTCTTGGGAGACTGCTCTGCCTGCTCTGAGCGTCCGCCGTCAAGTACTTCTCTCCGGCTAGGTGAACTGCCGATAGAGAGATTCCTTTTTGAATTGCCCAAAACCAAAGCTGCATTCCCTCTCTGCACAGTGGCAATGACCCTATGTCCCCTCTTTTGTTCAGGTAGTGCATGGCCACTGTGTTGTCTGTCATTATCAGGACATTCTTTCCCTGTACTGATGGCAGAAAAGCTTTCAGCGCTAGTCCGATTGCTCTCAGCTCCAACAGGTTGATGTGTAATCTGGACTCCGATAGAGACCAACGACCGCTGATGGTCAAGTCGTTGGCATGAGCTCCCACCCCATGAGCGAGGCATCCGTGACTACCGTTATCTCCGGCCATGGTTGCCAAAACTGTTCTCCTTTCAAGATGTTTTCCCGACAGGCCCACCACTGAAGGTCTCGAGCTACTCTGTCCGGGACTTGTACGAGATCTGACATTCTTCCTGAGAATTGCGACCACTGGGTTTTTAGTGCCCACTGGAGGGATCTCATTCTCAGGCGAGCCTCTGGCACTAGGGAGATCACGGTGCCATATAGCCTACCAACCTCAAAAAATCGAAGGCTGGTAGACGTTGGGCATTTTGAAACTTGGTGACCATCTGTAGAATATCTTGAGCCCTCACCTCTGGTGGCGCGGCTTTTCCCAGGGAAGTGTCCAGGACTGCTCCAATGAACTGGAGTCTCTGTGATGGCATCAACTGTGACTTCTTTAAGTTGAGGGAGAAGCCCAGCTTGTGAAGGAAGTGGCAGACATAATCTAGCTGGATCTGAGCTTGTTCCGGAGATACAGCTCTGATCAACCAGTCGTCCAGGAAGGGGTAGACGTGGATCCCTTCCCTCCTCAGACTTGCAGCCACCACCAACATTAGCTTGGTAAAGACCCTCGGGGCGGAGGTCAGCCCAAATGGCAGAACTTGAAATTGATAATGAGAGTTGCCAATTGCGAACCTCAGGTATTTCCTGTGTCTGAGATGGATTGGCACATGGAAATAAGCATCCTGAAGGTCTAGAGATACCAACTAGTCCTGAAGCTGGAGGGCCTGAAGGATCTGAGAAAGGGTTACCATCTTGAACTTTTCTTTCGTGAGGAATTTGTTCAATTCTCGCAGGTCCAAGATGGGTCTCAGTCCTCTGTCCATCTTTGGTACTAGGAAGTAGGGGGAATACCAACCCTTGTTCCTCTCCGCTATGGGTACCGGTTTTATGACACCCTTCTCTAGCAGGTCTAAAACCTCCTGCATAAGGAGCGGGTCTGAAAGTCTCAGATTCAGTTTGCACAGTAGTGTCTAGTTCACCAACCCCCTCCTCACTTGAATCCGTATGGAAGTCGGGTGGATCGTCTGTGTCGGGTTCCAAGGAGGAGTGATGAAATTTCCTTTCTTCCCCGTCTCCAGGAATCGCTGGGTTTCTTGTTGTATGTCCTTTCCCTCTGTGTGGAGAAATGGGTATGAGCTCCACCGGAGACCACTTTGCCAGTAAGGCCGTTTGCCTGACAGCGGGGACCCAAGGGAGCCCACCCCAGGCCAGGGAAAAGCCTTGCCGAAAAACCCTGGCAGGTTGTTAAGAGATGTTCCTGACGTGGACTACAGATTCCAGAATGCACTGCAGTGAAGGTGATGATGCGGTGAATCCAAAGAAGGTGTCCAGGTTCTGGTTCCAGCAGTGAGATGGAAGGACTAGAACAGCGTAGCGGAAAACCCCTTACAGATATGAACGGATGACTGAGGCTGTAGAACTCCGAGAACGGAGCGAGAGGGGCGTGGCTGAGGAGAGGGAGCGAGCACCCTAAGAGCACAGCGTGGGACAGAGGTAAGCGGGAAGGCAGGGGGCAGAGGGGGACAGGAGTATGCAAGTCAGAAAACGGGAAAGAAGAGGAAAAGCCGCCTGAGAGCGGGAGGAATACAAACACACCGGAGCGTTGGTTAAGCTTCCCGAAACACTGGAAGTTGCAACGCAAGCGCGTTAGCAACTTCCGGGTCTTTAAAGGCTGGGAAGAGTAGAACGCACATAGCGTTGCTGAAGGGATTAGTCCTTTTTCCATTTTCTCCACCTTCCCCATAGCTTACATGGCTGGTGAACCATGACAGGAAGCTTCAAAGAGTTGTTCCCCGGTGGATGACTCTGAGGAGTGTGTAGGAAGGGCAGGCAGTAACCTTGGGCAACTGTCTCCAATGCCCAAGCATCTGAAGTAATAGCCTGCCATTCTGCCAGATGTTGAGTTAACCTGCCCCCTACTGATGTCTTGTGAGGGGAGACCTCGGAGGGGTTAGAAGCGGCTGACGCAGATGCCGAGGATAAAGTGGCACCTGCTGCTGCGGCTTTTGTACCTTTGACCCGTCCACCACGGGTGAATCGTCTCTGGCCCCTTTGAGCTGGCTGTCCTCTGCCTCTTCCGAATGCGGAGTAAAAGCGAAAGGACCTACCCCCTCCACGATGTACCTGTGGGACGATTTGGAATTTGCCGGATTGCAGCCCCAAGGGATTTCGCTGCTGCTTTGGATGTTTGCAATTTCTCCAGGCTGTCATCAGCTTTCTTTCCAAATAGAGAAGTGCCGTCAAAGGGCATATTCAGAAGTCTGGCTTGCACATCTGGAGCAAACCCAGACTTCTGCAACCATGCAAATCTGCGGATTGTGGTACTTGCCGCCATGGCCCTGCTGATGCTGTCAGCAGAATCAATGCTTGTTTGGAGGGACTCGCACATTGCATCCTTTCCATCCCTGACGATGTTTAAGAATGCATCCCATTCCTCTCCTTCTGGGAGACAGTCAGCCGCAGATGAAGCACACTACCAAAGTGTGTGGCTGATTCTTGCTAGCGTGCAAGTGGCGTTGATAGACTTAAGGGCCATGCTACATGCCGAAAAGACTTTTTTTGACATGGCATCAAATCTTTTATCATCTCTGTCCTGTGGAATAGTAAGGTATGCCGACTTACTGTTAGATGAAGTCGCTGCTTGTACAACTAAACTCTCTGGAGTTGGATGCTTACTCAGATATTCAGGATCTGAAGCTGATACTCTGTATTTAGCATAAAGTTTTTTTTATTTACTGCAGGGATAACTTCAGAAGTTTCCCAATTAGCAGATATTTTTCTTTGCAGAGCAGTATGAAAAGGAACAATAGGATCCTCCTGTGGACCTTTATCTAAAATATCAGTAAGGTCATCCTGCTGAAAAGAAGGTGTAGGTGTACTCCACCCCATAAATTCAATTATTCTGGCCATCAGAATCCTATAAGGGGTCTCAGCATGCTCTCCAGGATCTGGTTTAGCAAACTCTACTTCTGGAGAAGTATCTAAACCACTTGCCTCATGTAGAGACTCTTGGAGATCTTTTAACCTGTTCTCCTCAGAAATGAACTCCTCTGGCATTGGTATTGTAGTCCTTTGCAGACCAAAGGGTCTCTCATTGTCGGAATCCTCCCCTTCCTCATATATAGAGGACAAGGCTCTAAAGTAGTCAGACCTAGGATATGGTTTAAAACACATTTCTAGGGAAGAAGGAGCTAAATTCATCGTCGCTGCCTGAGAAAATGTTGAGGTTGTCGACGTGGACGTCATAGGCTTCGACAATCCTGAAAAAGGCGTGGAAAAGTTTGAAAAGACCTCGATGCACTCGAGGGAATCGGAATCCTACTCGGCGTCGTCGAGGTTGTCTATGGTATCCTCGACATCGTGGTCGGGGCTTTCGACACCTCAACTGCCTGTGACGTAGTGACAGTTGTAGGTTTGTCTTTCATTGGGGTCGACAGTGGCGTCGAAGACGGCGTAGATGAAATCGATTTATGCATCGAAGGGCCCTTCGACAAAGGATTTGTGAGACGAAGGAATCTTCGACGACGGTGTCAATGACGCGGTCTTATTGGTTTTACTCGAGGATTCATGATGCTCTCGAGTACCTTCTATCGCTGGGTTCAACGACTCACAGCGTTTTGATTTTTCGGGTCTTTCACCCAGGGTATCATCTTTAGACGTCTCTGAGGGGGTCGAGGCTGCTTTCTCGAAGACGCTAAGCATCTTTTTACGGAATTCCACCCACTTAGCCAGAGAGCTGTGTTTCTTGGGGCAGGTGACCCTTTCCGGGGAAGTAGAGGAGGAGGAAGAAGAAGAAGAAGAGGGAGATCTACGACGCCTCTTCTTAGAATGTTTTGATCTCGAAGACTGATGAGAACCGCTTTGAGATCTTGAATGGGAATGTTTCTTTTTACGACGAGGAGACGAAGAATAAGAAGGTTTTTCTGAAGAAAGGAAACCAGAGTTACGTTTCCGAGGCCCACGAAGCACGGAAAAACGGAACTGAGCAACGGACGATGCCAATTCTATTTATACTCATGATGACGTCGGTGCCGATACAGAGGCTGTCGAGGGACATCGAACGCAGCACGCTCTACTGAAAATAATTTCTGAGGCCAGCAAGCTGGAATGGATGAAATCAAAGATAAGGAATATGTCGGAGGACACAATCCCTACGAAGTGATGTTTGGCTCTCAAAAATGTGGCTTCTGCTTTACTTGTTACTGTGTTAAGCTGCGCTCTTAGCAGTGTTACTTGCCAGAGTGCCTTAGCAGAACCAATTTCTTTGTGTTCCTTCTTTTGTTGGGCCACTCCTCAATTTCCCCTCTGTAGCTTGCCTCTGGCGTTTGTTCACTCCTGCCAGCCCCTAAATACCACCTTCACAGCTTCCCACATATTCTGCATTGATGTACCTTAACCGACAATGTAATTATACCAATTCTTCTTTAACTACCTCATAGAGGTTGTGTGTCGCTAGGATGTTATCCATTCTGGAGGAAAAGTGATGCACATGTGAATAGAATTAATAATATTGTCCTTCTGAGTGGACCATCCTCCATACATCAGACCCATTCTAGAGAGTCTGACTTTTACCCTGGAAGACAGTGAACCAACTGAGTGTTGGATATTGGTGTAAGACTTGTCCTTCTCTGGATTAAATACTACGTTTAAATTGCTTGCTAAGATTATTTCCCCTCTTTCTCCACAAGGAACCAGCATTTCTCCATAATGGGTTCCTTTCTGGGATTGGGTGCATATACCGCCAGCAATCTGATGTCTCCACTATACAGCTTTCCTGCTACTAGAACATATCTGCCACCTTAATCCGGTTGAACTAAATCTACCTGGAAGAGTTCCATGATATAATTGAAACACCTACCTTCTTTTCATCTATATTAGCATAAAACCTTGTATGATTGTTTTTATTCCTCAACCTACTGGTATCCCCTTTTTGTAAATGTGTTTCTTGTAGCAAGACTGCCGGGTTCTTCCCTGTGGAGATTGCATGTTAGTCTACCCCTTTTATTTGGAGCATGAAACCCTCCTACAGGTGATGGCTATATTTTAATCATATGTGACATTCCTGCTTGACTGCTTAAACATGGTTTAACAAGTATTCTGTTGCTGCTCCTTAAAGTAGTTTTACCATTTTATTGAGCACTTGCAAAAAGAACCCTCACACCCCTACCCCCTCCCCTAACAATGATATTCCCTTAATATACTAAATTGACCAATACAGCTTGCTAGCAGGACCATTATTTCCTTATCACCTCTCACACTCGTCAGCTCCCTTGAAAACTCCCTCACCCTAAAGAAACCTCTGTGCTATTAAGATTTGTCCCACTCATCTCAATGTGAGGCATCAGAAGAGAGCTCCTGTTCCTTCTCTCACCCCTCCACTATTGTGGCCAGTTCCTTTCGGACGCGCTGAGTGAACCAGTTAGTGAATCCTTTAAAATGACTCCTCGTGCCCTTTCCATTGGCTTCCCATTGTGTGATAATACAAGTCTTCCCAGTCTCTCCATCGTCCTTCAGTATTTTTAGCCCTTCCTCTTGGGTTGTAATATTTACCCAGTAAAGAGAAATTGCATCCCAAACAGATATTTCCATTGACATTGGAACTTCTTTAGGAGGTTGCTGACTGGCTTCATTGATCATCTGGTGCCAGTGTTACTGGAGAAATGTACTGGAATATATGAATTGCACTGACTTCATAGTCGATACCCGAGTTCTCCCTTGCTGCGGCTAGTATCGTGTCTTTGATCTGATAATAGAAAATGTTACTCATCGTAGTGACTTCTGTACTACTAGTTCATAGTCCCCTTTCCTCCATACTTCTAGGTGTCTGTCCTACGGGGACGGGACCTGAACACTTTTGCACAGCACAAATGTTAATTTCCCTTTAAGAAATTGTAACGCTCACCTGGTATCCACGGGGACGTCACTCAGCCTGTTCTGACCTCTTACGAGCTTGAACCCTTCCCTGGAGGCTATTCGACTGGAGATTGGGCCTGAAACACAGGATTAGTAGAGTTTAACTCCCTATTGTCTCTGTGTGCTTGAACCCCTTCTTCCCCGAGATCCAACCCTTCCCTTTGATCCACAGCTCACCTGGTTTTCTTGGATAGTGTGCTCTCCGTCCTGCCTTCAGCGCAGGGGCGCGTTGATTGACGCGGGCTCGTTGCTGCCTAGTTACTTCACTGGCAAGAGTCCGACAGGTAAGTATAATGAGTCTTTTGAACAGTTCTCTAACTTCGTTCCTTTCCTTCCTTAGATGATGGCTGGCGTCCGGGGATGGCGGCGTGCTGCTGAGATGAGATGAGTAGCGCTGAAGGTGAGTGAGTGCGCGATGCACCCCTTTCGTATTTGCATTGAACTGAGTTCTTTTTCTGTGTCTTTTAGGTGCCGCGACGTTTTCAGCGTGGATGCCGGTTATGACAAATACGGTGGGTAAGTGCGGTATGCGGTGCAGGTTTCCACGCTAACCTGGAGTGTCTTTTCCCTCTTGCAGATGGATGAGAAGTTCCGGTGACAGAGTTCCCCCAGAGCGGCTGGGATTCAGGTAAGCGTTTGAAGCTCGTACAGTATTTAAAAATAAGCAAAGATTTGCAGAATGCTTACTAATGCCCTTTTTCTGTTCTTTTCCCTTTTCCTTAGGAAGCGGTGTGCCGGGATGGGAATGACACCGCCGAAGATGCCTGCAGAACAGAAGGAGCGATGACTGATGAGCAGAAGCGCCGCAAGGTAAGGCTGTTCCTAACGGTGTTCTTGTTCTTGCAGGAGCTGAGCGCAGAAGATAGATGCAGGCCTACTGGAGACCTATCCGAACACAGCGAGTGTCATGCTGCAGGTGCAGAAAACGCAAAGCCTGTATCCCAGGTGCCTCTGGGCTGAACCACACCCAAAAGACTAGACCGCACATGCTGTTCTGGGAACCGAAATATGTGGTGGCATCCATCTTGTCCCCATCAATGCACTACAAGTCCAATCCCCAATGTTATCCTATGGGAGTGAGTGAGTCTGGTGCCACAAGCGCCAAGTCTGACTCCAAGTGGGTCTTTGGAGGGATGGAGAGGCCCTTCAGGGCCATGTAGGTGATCGTGGCCTGGCTCCAGTCTGACATCTTGGAGGGCTGGGGACATGAGGGGCAGGAATCATGACAGAAATGTAGGTTGCACGGGAGACACCACAGTGTGGCTGTGGCCAGCCCTGCAGACTCCGCCTACTGGCAATTCGTCATTCCTTGCATCCTGCTGGACAGGACACCTTACTAACAGCCCATTTAATGGGGTACGGCGGGTGGGCATATGGAGGAGAGGGGATCATTAACTAGGAGTAAAGAAGTCACTATGGTGGATAACATTTTCTTATTCCTATGTCTCGTCCCCGTTCCTCCATGCATCTGGGCGATTACAAAGCACTAATCCCCATTGGGAGGATGTCAATCTAAGAAAAAAGGTTCTGTAGAGCTGCCTGCCCAAAAATGGCATCAGGTCTGGCTGAGGTGTCCATACAGTAGTGTTTTCAAAAAGCATACAGCGAAGACCAAGTTGCTGCCTTACTAAGTACTTCTCATGGAACGTTCCTTTGGAATATGATAGCCGTAGCTTTAGCTCTGACTGCATGGAAGTGCAAGCCCTTTAGTGCTGCCTTGTCCTGCAGCTTGTATGCTTCAGCGACACAAGAGACAATCCATCTTGCTATGGTGGCCTTTGACGCATGAAGGCAAGCCTTCTGACCACCGAAAGACAAAAAGAAGCTCTCTGATTTTCTGTAAGCTTTTGATCGATCCAAGTAAAATTGAAGTGCCTGCCGAACGTCAAATGAATGCAAAACCCTTTACTCATTAGCACCCTCATGCTCTGTAGTCCCCCTGGCTTCTCTCTCCTCCTCCTTCATTATCCTCTGTTTAGAGAGGGGGTGTAAGTTCCACCCATACTCCACCCCGGGTCAGCGATGGTGCCCGCGAGGGGTCAGAAACCACACCAGCCATGAGTGGAATATGAAGTCCCAAAGTAACAGATATTACAGTGGGATAAGAGGGGCGATACTGTTCCCTAGACAGGGATGCCCTGTCCTCAAACGGGGAGTCACCCCAGTGGGATTCAGCTTGCCCTGTCCCCTAGGGAGTTTTAAGCGGAGCAGCTCATCTCCCTTGGTCCAAAGGGGACAGGGGATGAATTCCCTGGATTCATCACAGGGGTATTTTTAAACTGTTTAACAACGTCCCTAGCTGTTTTTAGACATTCCCCTTAGTGTGCAGAACTGCAGAACTAGTCAGGCGATCTCAAATTCACTGTACTCGAAGGGGTGGTGGGGGGGATTTTTGGCTCAGCATGCTCAAAGGCGCCCCTTCCCTGGAGCCCTAAGGGATGGGACATCATTGCTGTGGCTAAAGCCCCCTAGCCCAGATAATGTACCAATAAAGCCATTCAAACAGTAGTCTATTATCCTATTACATGGATTCCTTTCATAGCGAAGATGTTTAACAGCATGAATGCTTATGAAATGTTCCCGCAAAGCTGGAACAGGTAAAAATTTTATTTAGTCATAAGGAAAGCGCAGACATTACCCTTTTAAATTATCAATTTCCTAGCTAATTTCCCTGGCCGAAGCCTATGGGAATGTTTTGCTTTCCCGAATGGAGTCCTGGTACTCAGATAAAAACGTCCTATCCCATTTTAAAGTGGGCTTCTTCAAGGGTAACAGCACAATCAACAAGGTCTTTCTCTTGAACTGGTTATTTCAATTATGCGGTCTTGAATCTGGCTCTTTATATGGTCATGGCTGGAAAGACAGCCCTTGACACAGTCCGCCACCTGCTACTATGGGATTATCTGGAAAAAAAGCTCCCCACATCCCCTCCTGGTCAAAGCCATACAGAGCTTAATAATGAAAGCTGACACTCAGGAAATTAAGTGGTGATGCGTTGGGGCCTTAGCAGGGCAAGAAATAGCCCATTCCACATGACAAAGGGATTAGGCAAGGATGCTTCTTGGCATCTCTCTGTAGACTAATGATATAGCAACATCTATAGGAGGCCTCGAGGCAGATGCACCTATGCTGTCCAACAAGAAGACCGGTGTTCTTTTGTTCACTGACAAAGAAGTCATAATATCAAAAACACCATTGGGGCTGCATCGTCAACTCAACCCTTGTAATGGGGTCGGTCCCAGAAAGGTTTAATGATTTACGTGAGAAATTATAAGTTACCATAGTGACTAACGTACTCCTAGTCCATAGTCCCCTTTCCTCTATACTGCACGGGCGTCCGATGCTAGGGACAGGAGATGAAACCTTTTTCACCAGACAAATCATCTTCCCCCTTAAATTTAGATGCACGCCTGGCGCGGCCATCGGAGCACGCGCTCCCGTGACTGTGTCCACCAGCACCACTCCTCAGTACCCTTTGACGCGTCGACAATATTAACATTGCCTAATGACACCAGTTTTATTTAGGGGGGGGTGGTGGGACGTATGGAGGAAAGGGGACTATGGACTAGGAGTCCGTTAGTCACTACGGTGAGTAACTTATAATTACTCCTACATCCCGTCCCATTTCCTCCATACTGCATGGGCGATTACAACTGAAGGTAGCCCCACGGTGGAGAGGTGCCCCTCTTAAGAAAACAAGTTCCTTAACACTGCCTGACCAAATGCTGTGTCTGACCTGGAGCCGGCATCCAAGCAGTAGTGCTTGCAGAAAGCCGAGGGCGTAGCCCATGGAGCCGCCTTGCTGATAACCTGCCACGGAACATGTCTCTGGAATGCAACAGCCATGGCTTTGGCTCCGATTGTGTGGGCATGCATATTTGCTGGAAGTGGTTTGCGCTACCCTTTGTATGCTTCCTTGATGGCCGTAAACATCCACCTTGCTATGGAAGCCTTGGAGACTTGACAGCCAGGCTTTGACCCACCGAAGATGGCAAAGCTCTTGGTACTGTGCAGGTGGTATCTCAATGAACGTCTCACATCCAGAGAGTGAAATACACTCGGAGCATCATCGTTGGGGTCCGTGAAGAAAGTTGGTAATACGATCTCCTCATTTAGGTGAAACTAGGAGACCACTTTAGGTAGGAACGCAGGATGAGTTGTCAGCACCACCTTGTCCTTACGGAAAGTAGCATAAAGCTCTGAAGCCACCAGCGCCTGGATATCACTGATCCGGCATGCCAAGGTAAGGCCCACCAGGACGGCGTCTTAATGGTGACAAGTCTGATGTCCGCTGATGCCATAGGTTTGAATGGTTTATGCGCCAGGGTGCCCAAGACCACACTGAGGTCCCAAACAGGGAGTGGCTTCTTGATAGGCGGATAGAGCCTGGTAAGGCCTGCCAAATGTCAACCACTGGATTAGAGGAAGAAAATACCTCCTCCTCCGAGCTCCTGGAGGCTCTGATGGCCGCTAAATACATGCGGCATGTGTCTACCTGCACCCCCGAGTGAGCGAGGTGCACCGAGAAGGATAGGACGTCGTCCAACCTGCAAGTCAATGGAACAACCTCTTGATTCGGCCCAGTGACAAAACCTAGTACACTTGCTTTTGTACTAGCTCCTGGTAGCATCGCTCCTAGCCCACTGTACAATGTCCAAGTTAGCTTGCGACAGATGCAGATGTCTCAGTGTGACCTGTTTAGGAACCACGCTACAAGGGTTAACTTCTGGGGGGCGGGGTGGATGACCGTACCAGCCTGCTGAGAGAGTAGGTGTGCTGGGCCCAGTGGAAGGTGCACCGGGGCCTGATTAGACAGGCTGAATAGTTCGAAGAGTCATGGTCTTGCTGGCCACCACAGAGCTATTAGGATGAGCCTGAGGTTCCAGCCTTCCCCGATCTTGCTGATTAAGCTGTGGACCAGGGGCGTGGGAGGGAGGGCATACGGGTTCATGTTGTTCCGCTCGATCCTCATTGCATTGCCCAAAGAGCTACAGCCCTGCCCCTGCCAGGACGCAAACTGGGGGCACCTCCTGTTGGACCAGGTGGCGAAGAGATCCACCCGAGGATGACCCCACCTGTCGAAGATCCCCTGAAGGAACTGTTCGTCCAACTGCCATTTGCAGTTGTGCGCACCCAGCCTGCTGAGCCTGTCCACCTCCAGGTTGGACCCCCCGTGAGGTGTATTGCCGTCAGGTGCATGTGGTTTATCAGATCCCACTCCCAAATGTTGACTGCTAAGAGTGCAGAAGGGAGGAGACCTGGCTGCTTGTTGATGTAATACATGCTGATGGAGCTGTCCGTCTGAATGAGTAAGGCTTTGAGAACGAGCCCGATGACCATCAACTCGAGCCAGTTGATGTGGGCCACCTGCTCCTGACGGGACCATACCCCATGGACACTGTGGCTGCCCAAGGTAGCTCCCCAGCCCTCCAAGGATGGGTCCGTGGTGATGCTGACCTGAGGTGCTGGTTGACGGAAGGCCCTGCCTATCCGCAGGTTGGTGTTCGTATTCCACCAAACTAGGTGCTAGTGGAGATTATGTGGGATGCTGACCAGCTCTGCCTGGGAACCCTTCTCATGACTCCAGGAGGCTGCGAAGTGCAACTGCAATTACCTAATTTTGAGCCTCGTATGCAGTACTGCCAGGACGCATGCCACCATGATGCCCAAGAGGTGGTGGTACCACCTTGCCCAGGTCACTGCTCTGCTGAGAAAATACCCTGTGGCCCTCTTGCAGGGTGCAATCTTGTCAGCTGAGGGGGAACATCCTCTCAGAGATCGTTTTCCATATAAGGCCCAGGAAGGTTAGACTCTGCATGGGCGCCAACTGTGACTTCTTGAGATTGATGGAAAATCCCAGCTTGTGTAAGTGTATTCATGAGGGCGGAGGCAGTGTGCTGGTCGTTTTGGTTTAGGCTTTTTGTGGTGCATGTCTTAGAAAATTGCCAATACCATTGTTACAGAAGAGAGAGGGAAAGGGGGGGTTCTGAACTGAGAGTATCTTTTTGGCATAACAACCGGCAATGCGAAAGCATGAAACTCCCAAATCGCTAAACTCTTTTTCCAAACTCCTCCGCTTTACCACCCAATGAGAAGTTCCCTAACAATATTTGCTCCAATCGGCAGCTTTGTAAGAAGCAAATCGGGTGACAGGCTTTCCATTTCCCAGCTGCACAGTAATTTCATATTGGGCTACTTTTGTTAGCAGATTTTTGTTGTCCGCCCGAGGCTTCCTTTCTACACCCACACACCCCAACTCTCTCAAAACCCACCTGCCCCACTCCCACTCTACCCCACCCACATTACGTGTGCTGGTTGGGTTTTGTTTGGGATATTTTGGGCTACGTTTCACAAGTCCTTCAGAGGTTGCTTTGTTCTTCATGTTTTTTGCCCCCAACCACCTACGAATGAACCCCACTTTCTCCACCCCACCCACTCACCCGACCCCACCTTCTCTACACCCACCCACACTCTACCCCCAACCTAAGCCCACCCCCCACTCCCGCTACATCCACCCACCAAACCTACCCCTACTCTCTCTACACCCACCGAACTCCCAATCTGTCTATACCCACCCAACCTACTCCCACTCTTTCAGACCTGGGAGAGCCAAGTAATTCAGAGGTATGGCCGAGCTTGGCGGGTCTGGCCTGGCCTGGCTCTCGGGGCCCAACACGAGGTGAGCCAGGGAAAAGGCCATGCAAAATGGGGGAGGGGTCTGTGTCCGGGGTTAGGGACCAGAAAAGTGACTGGGGACAAAAAAAGGAGCTAAATGCAACAAAGGTCTAAAAGGGGCAAGAAACCGGGATAACGGGGATTGGGGCTAAAAGGGACAAAAAAGCAGATACAAGGGACTGGGTCAACAAAAGGGGAAGGGGATAAATGGAACAGTGGGCAAGAAAAAGGCTAAAGGGTGCTGGGGTATAGGGACAACGCAGGGGTTTTGGAGGGAGAGAGCATGGGGCAGGAAAAACGGGATGGTGGCATTTGGGGTGGTAATGAAGCATTTGGCAAGGGGAGCAAGCGCCAGAGTAGCACAAAAGGTTTGTAGGCGCTTCTTACCAACTCTCTGTGTTCACTTACCTTTTGAATTGCTGCACAGTCCCACTGAGAAGCACTCCTGTCCTGTCCTAGCCCATCAATGAGACCAGTTTTTTTTACCTGTGTGGGGGCAGTCTGTTAGGCTTGTGGCCGGCGCCTGTTTTGGGCAGGCACTGACCCAAGAGGAGGGTCAGGTCAGAGCCCAAGCTCTGAACAAGGCCCGGACCAAGCCCCATCAGGCTTAGCAACCTCTAATCTTTCTACCAGTCGCAAACGTTTACAAATTAGGAATTTACCGATCAATAATGACGGAGGTTTGCAGAAATCGATTTCCATGGCGTACGGGTGGGAGAGTTTGTGGGGCGTTACATGAACAGGAACCCAGGCTGTTAACCATAGCAATAAGGAACTAACGCGTAATCCTTTTTTGATCTTTCCCGTGCAGACGAGAATAAACCTGTGCCCTTAGCAAGAATGGTGTTCACCGCACAACGGGTGTAGACGGGAATGGCGTTTTGATTTCACATCGGCGCCGTAGACCGCGTGAGCTGAATAAACATAGCGTGTTAGAACAGCACGCCTGGATGGAACAGTAGTCAAAGTGAGTTCCATGACCGAGATTGTATTCCCATGCAAAGGATCTAACAACAACCAATTATGTGTTTTTGCTTCCCTAGTGACCTAAAGGCTGAACTAGGTGGAACATGTGTTCACACAGTATGCCTAGTAGAAGGCAAGAGTGTTTCCAGACGATCCCTAGAAAACTATAGAAACAGAACTCGCCCCAAGGGGTAAGCCGATCGGATAATGTGCATAATTTATATCATTTGATTGGATCATTCAGCACCTAATGAACCTCTTCTCCTACATGTCTTTCCCGAACCAGCGAAAGCTGACCTTTCCGCACACGTGAGACGACCCTCACCCCATGGCCACATTGCCAAAAAGCTGTGAATTAACAGCCAACAAAACGGGTGAGTGGAAGTTAGTTTCATGCTCTACTAGCCAATAGGGGAATCAAGCAGGTCATGTCTCTACCCCCACGACACATCCCTAAAGCTCTGTTAAGAGTGCAGGCTCTGGTATAGTATTGAGAGATATTGTCTTGGTTCCAACTGTTTTCACTAAAACAAGTACCTCTAAGACTCTTTACGGTGGTTATTATTTCTCTAGAGTGAAGATTGAACTTCTATTATTTGATTATAGTTGTTCGAATGAGTACAGTACATGGATATGTCAATAATATGCCTATTCTTTGTCACTGTTCTCTGATAGGTGGATGGTAAGGCACTACAAACCCTTAAGAAGAAGATGCCACTAGAATCTCAACGCTGATTGTGGACATGACTTTGATTGTAGTAATCATTGTTTGTTTTTAGGTTATGACGTTGACAGAATTGGTATGCACTTTTTACTAAACCTTCACTAAAAAAGCCCCTGAAGAATTTCCGTGTATTAATCACATATAGATAAAAACGAAAAGAAACATGTTGGGCACTAGTTGTGTGTGTGTGTGTGTAGAATGAGATGATGACAGTGACTGAAGGAAAGAGGGAATGGAATGTGTTTGAGTGAGATGTGCGAAACAAGGAAGGATCAGACGTGTTAAATAACACAGCACAATACACTCAAACGGTTTAAAATCAAAAATTCAAATTAACTGAATCGCCGATGGAAAGGGTCCTAGTTTTGTGCATATATTGCTGTTAATGTGATATTTAGACTCCTAATGCAGGAGACTACAAAAGCACTTTAATTCTGCACCGAAGGTGTGTGTTTTTTAATATTTGCGTGTAAATGAACAATAAAATATGTTTATTTTTTTTACAAATGTATGTCTAAGTAGATGTTGGTTTTTTTCTCTCGCCCTGAATTGAATAGGGTATGAGAATAGAACCCACCCAGAGAATGCAGTGATGAGCACCAGCTCAGTTGTTGCAATTTATTAAGGGTTAATCCCTTTACGCTTAGGGTAGGCTGGTGCCATATACCCCTCTATCTCTCTTTTTGTTGGAATAAGCCACTGAGAAGCACTCATGTCCTGTCCTAGCCCATCAATGAGACCAGTTTTTTTTACCTGTGTGGGGGCAGTCTGGTAGGCTTGTGGCCGGTGCCTGTTTTGGGCAGGCACTGACCCAAGAGGAGGGTCAGGTCAGAGCCCAAGCTCTGAACCAGGCCCGGACCAAGCCCCATCAGGCTTAGCAACCTCTAATCTCTCTACCCCCACCCAGCTACCTTACCCCCACTCTCTCTACCCCACTCTCTGTACACCCACCCTACCCCAGTCTACCTACACCCACCCACTCCAGTCTCTACACCCCATCCCCACTATCTCTCTACCTCCACAGACTGTACACCCCTCTCTACCCGGCCCACCCACCCTACTCCCACTCACTCTACCTTACCCACCCACCCCCCACTCACCACCCCCACCCACTCAACACCCCATTCTCTACCCCAACCCACCATCCTACCTCTACTCTCTCTACCCCTAATAAACCCACTCTCTACCCCCCTCCCACCCAACATCCACTATCTCTACCCCATACCACCCACCCTAGCCCCACTCTCTCTAACCAAAGCCACTCACCCTACCCCCAACTCTCTACCAAAAACCACCCACCCTACTTCCACTCCCTCTACCCCCACCCATACTACTCCCTCTCTAACCCCAACCACCCTATCCCCACCCACCCACCGCTCTCTACAGCCCACCCACCCACTACACCCTATCTACCCCCTCTCAGCCTTCCTCTCACATACTTGCTTCATTTCTTACCCTCTCACTCTTCCTAGCTCAAATTTCCTCTCTCTCATCATCAATGGCACCCTCCCTCAATCACATCCTACCTTGCTCTTCTCTCCCCCTTATTCTCTTGTATACCGACACCCCTCATTGCTTCCTCTTTTGGAACTTTGCACTCTCCTTGCATCCTGGTGCATATAAATGCCAAATGCAAAGAACAGCAGTAAACGTCAAAACTATTGGCTTTGCCAATGCTTGTTATATTAAGCTGCAGCTGGGTGCCCTCTCACTAGCAACAATCATATCTCGAAAGAAAAGGGGAAGGGGAGCAGGAGAAAAGGGATTATTGAATACAAATTTGGAAAACATCTTAAGAGAAAATGTACAGCCGCTTGCCCATGCTGTCCCATACAATGCAGCTAAAAGGACTGGCAGTTAAAGTGATAAGCATATGGGAGGGCGGAACAAACGCAGACAGTCCCACGCATTTGTGACAGCACCCACTAGATTTATCACAATGTTCTGGGGGTGCAGGCTCTTTCAGAAGACAATGCTCCAAGCTCCAGTCTCTTTCACAGGACATCATCCCACAAGAATGGAGGAAAGAGGATGTGTTATAGGCACAAAAAGTACTTTATCAGTCATAATAAATCCTACAGAGCATTACATATTTAGCAAAAATACACATCTCTTGTAAACCATTATATCATTCCTTCCAAATGATTTCACATTAAATAACACAGAGCACGACCATTGGAAAACAGAGTATTAAGTGATTCACCACCAATTCATATTTTATGGAATTTAAATATTTGCTAGAACTGCTATGACAATAAACATTGCAGACAAGCAGCAATGTTTGAACAACTTAAGATAAATGTG
The DNA here is from genome assembly GCF_040938575.1 of Ambystoma mexicanum. NCBI lineage: Eukaryota > Metazoa > Chordata > Amphibia > Caudata > Ambystomatidae > Ambystoma > Ambystoma mexicanum. The sequence goes on from NC_090939.1 coordinate 822,914,794, forward strand.
GGATATTTATTAAACAGTATAACCTTACAGTTGCAATTGGTCCGTCAACATGATAGTCCAAACTGAAGACATCCCATCCAGTGTCCCCTGCCGATACCTACGATGAAAGAGTAATACGGGTAAATATATGTTTGATGCTTGCTTGGTGTGAACTGATTCCCATCATTATACAGCAGCAGAAATAAGCAGGTATTTAGACATGAAGAACAAATTACTCAACTCTCTAATGTTTTTCCCGACAATGTTCCTCCCATGGATTCCTCATCTAGGATAATGAAGATTTCCCAAAATAACTGAAGTAAAGTCTTGATTCTATTAAAGACAGAGAGGCAAGTATTATGCCTATCTTTCTTTTAATTGCCAACTCAATCAGATACATTGTAGCAAATATTTCTTCCTCCTCTTATAAATATCACCTTGCTGTTAAAGAGAAAAACGAATATTTGTAGACCTTTAGAGCCTAGCACATGATCCAGCTCCTTGGTCCTGTAAGTAGCCAGGACCTCCTCTGATAGTCCTCTTTTGTAGCTGCTACAACTGCACATAACCCGAGAACTGTACTGCAAACTCCAACTGTACCAACGACTTCGTAAAAATGTCAACTTCCAGCCTTCTCAAGATGGCCTAGCCACTCTGTCCCTGAAATAGTGGGAAAAGCACTCTGCAAACAACCGTGCAGGATTTTGCACCCAAACATCCCCTAAACACCGACATTCGATATGGACCATCTACAGCCCAATCAATGCTAAAACCCCAAACCTAAGGGCCAGTACTGTGTAACGCACACTGCCAAGAAATCAACATATACACCTCATAGGTATCCCTGGGCGGGGGCGTGGCCTGGAGTCGATGGCGAGCAGAGGCTGATTCGCCGAGCTCCGGCCGAGACGCCGTTTCCGAATCATTTATCTCCGGCTTCAGCGGGTTAGCAGCCCCCTGAATAGAACGCAGCGGTGTGTGAGGCGATCCCACATAAATCCTCCTCGAGGGGTCGGACTCTCCGGCCCCCCAGACGCCGGCGCTGATCACCGAACGCACTCCCTCCCCCCGCCGCGCCTGGATCCAAGATGGCGGCTCACGGAGTCTAGCGAAGCCTCCGCATAGCACCCCCGCCAGCACATCCAGGCGGGGAACACCGCGGAGGAGCATCACAGCGGAGCGGCCCCCATCCCAACACCTGACCGCGGCTGGCACCCGATCCTCGCCCTACTCCCCTACCACCACTTCGGAAGGCCCCGGTCGACACTACGTGCCGGAGTTGCCCTATTTCCGGAGCTCCACCGAGGCACAAACTGCATTTTGGAGACGGCGGTGGGGAGCTCACCTGCCTCCAACTTTCTCCCCTCTACCGGAGACCCAGCCGAAAACGAACACGCCGCGTGCTCCGGGGTCAGGAGCACGCGGCGACACCATCGGCCTCCCCCTACTGGGCCTACAATCTTCTGCAGGGAGGCCGCTGCCGGGTGGCCGGTCCGGAGGAGCTGCTGGGGCACTGGGCCGCTGTGGCCCGTTGCTTCGCCCGGTGTCCCGGAATCAGGAATGGCCCGGAGGGCCGCGACGAAGCGCCAACCCACGGAGCAATCGTGAGCACAGCCCCGGCTGCACTCCCCAACCACAGCCTGCATCGTCCATGCAGCCGGGCCGCCCAACTGGACTCCTCCACCAGGGGGGGACAACTCCGGCCTTCCCCCTCCTGTGCCTACATTCAACTGCAGGGAGGCCACCGCTCGGTGGTTGAGCTGGAGGAGCTGCTGGGGCGCTGGGCCACTGTGGCCCGTTACTTTGACCAGGCCTGGAAATCGGAAACGACCCGGAAAGCCGTGACGGTGCGCCGAGCCAAGGAGCAACTGTGAGTACGGCCCCAACTACCCTCCCCAACCACAGCCTGCATTGTCCCCGTGGTCGGGCGGCCCAGCAGGACTCCCTCACCAAGAGGGGACAACTTCTACCCTAAGCGCCCCAACACTATCACCCCTAAGCCCAGGGACAGCGACGCAGGTGCTAGGATAGCGGATAGAGCACCTGGAAGTACGGAGGAGCGCCCCACCTCATGCGCCCTGGACAGCCTCCAACTACTGAAACAACAACTTCCCAGGGCACAACCCACCCTAGAACACCGCTCCGGGCTACACAAGAGAGCGGCCCCGAACTTCACCCCTCCAGACTCAAGACTTCGGGGCAACCACTATTACGTCCCCAACATGGCCGCCAAAAATAAAACCAGGGCCGCCACCATGGACTCCTTTGTCTCAGCCAGGGCGAAGACTCCCACCCAAGCCAGGGCCAGCTCCACCGAAACCATTCGCTCACAAGAGACGGACCCCAAAGATAACCACTCCCAGATAATGGATGCTATTGCCTCATTAAAGACCCACATCGACTCCAAGATAGACGAGTTTAAAATAGACATACAACTCATTCGCCAAGATGCCCGCAACTTAACGGAAAGGGTGACGGCCATGGAGAAAACCACAGAGGCGGGGTCCGCGGCCGCGGCGACCCTACAATCTGAAGTTTCGGACCTGAAAAGGAAGGTCACATTCCTAGAAGAAAGGGCGGAGGAGGCCGAGGGCCGGGCCAGACGAGGGAACATCAGAATCTTAGGTATCCCGGAGGGGAATGAAGGCCTAAATACCACGTCCTATGTTGAAACCCTGCTGCTACAGGAAATTGGGGCCGGCAAATTGACTCAGGGATTTTCGGTGGAGAGGGCCCACAGGTCCCTACAGAAACGACCCCCCCCTGGATCACACCCACGGCCAATTATAGCCAAGATACTAAATTTCCAGGACAGGGAAACCATATTAAGATATTCCAGGGAAACAGGCCCTATCACACGGGGCGAAGCTAAGATTTCCATATACCCGGACTACACCCAGAAAGTACAAAGGGAGAGGAACTCGTTTGTTCCGGTCAAAGCGAGGCTTCGCCAACTGAACCTTAAATATAGACTGCTGTACCCGTCCCGCCTGAAAGTTATCCACAAAGGGCGAGCAATCTTTCTCGAAAATCCAGAAGCGGCCAACATGTGGCTAGAAGACAATAACCTTGCCGACGGTGCAGATAACCCAGGTGGGGAAGACTGAACCCTGGGGGAGCAGGGCTGGACCCCAGGGACCCCCCACACCACCCACACATGAAGCATAAACAGCCGGACCCAAGCAGGTAACTCAATTAACAGTATATCATATGGAAACGACCCTCGTTTGGCCTCGCCGCCTCGCAGCAACCCCGCCCCCAGCGAAAGAACCAACCGGGCGAGTTTCTGCCCGACCCAACTCGCGCCCGACTCCCGGATGGGCACAGACGGCGCGAGAGCGCCTGAGCACCGCGACATAGTTGTAGTCGCTGGGCGCACCAGTTTGAGTTATGTTATCAGTTCAGTTAGTACCATAGTCTTCGTTCCACTGATGCTTGAAAATACCGTGATGGCCACAAGATACGCTTCAAAAATTGATGAACCAGAGGCCTATCACTTACAACTTATCAATCACGCTCTGATGCCACACTGGGCCGCCGCGACTGCCCCCCACGCCAAACTCAGAACACCACACCAATGGCATCACAACTCAATGTTATGACGTGGAACGTAAGGGGAATGGGCTCGTACCTCAGGAGGAACCGCATACAGTCCTACCTCAGGAGGAAGAAAGTCTCGATAGCGATGTTACAGGAGACACATCTCACCGAGGACGCTCTGTCTAAACTGGCAGACCGATGGGAAGGAACTGTGAGAGGATCCCCATATTCCAAATACGCAAGGGGTGTGTTAATATGGATAAACCCTAATGTGCCCTTCCAATTACATGGATGCGAATCTGACAGGGACGGCAGATATGTAATAATGTGGGGAACTATAGAGCAGACCCCGATCTGCTTAGCTAACACATATTTCCCGCAACATGGAATCCCGTCGTACCTCAGCACACTGAGCTCCAAGCTGGCACACCACCGAGGCCAAACCTTCCTGTGGGGAGGAGACTTTAACTGTGTTATGGACACAACTATGGACAGATCGCTTCCTCCCCCCCAATCTAGCAACCCTGCAACCCGTGCCTTGGCAGAAACACTAGACCAACTCAACCTAGTGGACATCTGGAGGATACAGCACCCAGCCGATAGGAGTTATTCCCATTACTCAGCCCCACACAACGTCCACACAAGGATAGATTACTTGTTTATTGATCGTGACGAAGCCCCGCTGGCGATAACCACAGAGTATCTGGGGAGATCTATTTCTGATCACTCCCCGTTAATCATGCAATGGAGGCAGAGAGGACCCAGACCCCCGATTCCCATGTGGAGAATGCCTTCCGCGACACTAGAGGACCCACAGTTCAGAGAGGACCTTGCCGAGAGGCTAGAGGAGTACGTCGATATCAATAAAGGATCCGTCTCCACTTGGAGCACACTGTGGGAAGCCATGAAGGTGGTCACCAGAGGAGAAATCATGTCTAGAGCTGGAGGCATCCGCAGACAACTAAAGACATCACTTGAGGCCCAAGAATCAGAGATCACCCGCCTGGAGTCCACTCTTGACACCTCCCCAGGAGTCGAAACGGAACTGAAAGCGGCCCGAGAAAAATGCCAGCTCTCCTGGGACAGGCTGGAAAAATTTGACTTCGCTACATACACCGCTCGATCCCACAGGGAATCAGACAAACCAGGTAAGCTGTTGGCCTGGTTATGCAGAAGAGAGCACCCTAAACACTTGCCAACAGAAATAATAGATGCAGATGGTGCATCCCACAGGACACAGATGGGGATCAACAAAGCATTTGCCGAGTTCTACTCAAAACTATATGCTCATGAAGCCCGGATCCCCACCACCGAAATAACAGACACCCTGGATGAGATCGATATGCCCCAAATATCCAGCGAACAGAGAACTGAACTAGATATGGACATTACTCCCGACGATGTAAGATGGGCCATCAAGTCGCTCGCCACCTCCAAGACCCCAGGTAGCGACGGACTCACGCCGGAATTCTATAAAGCATACGAACCCATCCTCACCCCCATCCTACACGAAGTCTATCAGGAAGCTTACACAAACGGGATCCTCCCCAACACCATGAGAGAAACTATAATCATCCCCATGCTCAAGCCCCACAAACCACCTACTGACTGCGACTCATACCGACCCCTGGCCATGCTCAATTATGATAGCAAGATCCTCACCTCAATACTGGCCAGCAGACTTGCTAAAGTGCTAGGGTCCATAATCCATGAGGATCAGAACGGATTTGTCCCAGGTCGCAACACCACAGCCAATTTGAGGAGGCTTCAACACATCATGGCCGAAACTCATGACTCGGAGGAAGATCTAGCGATACTGTCACTTGACGCCATTAAGGCCTTTGACTCCATCTACTGGGAGTGGCTGGTGGAGGCCCTGCGGGCTTTTGGCTTCGGAAATGGTTTCATCAGATGGGTCCAGGTTCTCTACAACTCCCCAGTGGCCAGGGTCAAGACAGGCGGAACAATTTCAGAACCTTGGAAAATACAGAGGGGCACGAGACAAGGATGCCCACTCTCGCCCATGCTGTACATACTGGGACTGGAACCGATTGCTTTATACTTTCGTCAGCAACTCTTTGACGCCGGCATCAAGGTGGGCAACGTTCATAACATAATATCATTGTACGCTGATGATGTTCTCCTGTACCTAACAGACCCAGAGCTCAATGCACCGACGGCACTGGAGGTACTCGACAACTACGCGAGATACTCCGGAATCCAATTTAGTAGACGCAAATCCTCAGCATTCCCCCTGGCCGGATTGAGAGACGTCTCAGCGGAGGACCTTCCGAACATAGGGATAAAATGGCAACCCGAGAAGTTCAGATACCTGGGGATTAATCTCGGCCACACCCCACAGCTCACACATGAGCACAACACAGAAGCAGCCGTCACCAACCTCCGACGGTCCATAAAATTCTGGTCCAAACTCCCACTGGCGATGGTGGGAAGAGCGGCGATCGTCAAAATGATAATCCTCCCTCGCTTCTTATACTTCTTTGTGAATATTTGCCATTACATACGGCCCCCTTTCTTCAGGAAACTGGAAGCTATTATCAAGGACTTTATATGGGGTCCTCACAGGCATAAGCTGTCACTGGCCACTCTGACCCTCCCACACAGAGAAGGTGGAATAAAACTACCAGATCTTCAGTTCTACTACTTGGCCGCCCAGCTCAGTCACATCACGAGATGGCTGTCAGACGAATCTTCAGCCGAACTGGGGCTACTGAAGCAACACCACACCAACTTAACTCCCAAGGAAATCCTATGGGTTCCCATCTGCCGCTCTCCGGAAACCCCCATGGTTGTCGAGCTTGGCAGACAGATATGGACCAGGACTTGCCACATCAGGAAGGTGCAACACCCATACTCTCCGGACCATCCCATAATGGCAGATGTGTGCAAGAAGGAGGCAGACCTCCCCATAGCAAGGAGGTGGGAAGAAGCCGCGATATACACATGGGGAGATATGTTTGAAGATGGACTGTTCAGGGACTTCGAATCGATCCAAGAAATCGAAGGGCTACCCAAAGGCCAGTTCCTTTGGTACCATAGGCTCAAACGTACCGCCAAGAATCAGTGGCCCACCTGGCCAGAGGAACCAATCTCGGACCCTCTACTACAAGAAATGTACGACCTCTCTGATGGATGGAGACCTGTCTCCAGGTTATACAACAGGCTCATCGACAAACCTAACCCTAAGGGACCGACACTGAGGGCAAAATGGGAAGCAGACCTCGCAGCCCCGCTCACTGATAAAGAATGGGAAAGAGCACTAATATTCCCCAAGAAAGTGTCGAGAAATTCCAGATTTGGCCAGATACAGCTGAACGTCCTATATCGAACTTACATGACCCCCCACAGAGTTGCTTCGTTCAACGCGAAGGTCCCACCGGTGTGCCCATGGTGCGGGAACGACAGGGCAGACATGATCCACATGTTCTGGTCCTGCACCAAAGTGACGACACTCTGGTCGAAAGCCAAGCAATCCTGCAGAGACGCCGGCATGGAGCGATACGAATGGTCACCAGGAGAGTGCCTATTGGGTACATACCCCAGACCGAGCAAATTCAAACACCTCGTGAAACTAATGGACATTTCATGTATACTTGTCAAAAGGACCATAGCGATGGCTTGGAAGACACCAGCGGGCCCCAGACATGAGCGCTGGTTAAACGAAATGGCGAGGTGGACGGCTGCAGAGACCAGAGCCTGGCAGGAAGGAACTACATCCAGCGGAGAAGCTACAAGCGGCTCCCTGGTCGCCTGGAGGGCCCTTCTGACGAACATGCTCTTCAATGCGGACCATAAGCCCCCTTGAACACTTGTTGCGGTTCACAGTAACAGGCTCCCACCATCACAAAGTATATGCCTCCTGCAGCTGTTCCCCTCCACTTCCTGAGAAGCCACACTCTGGACTGAACCACCATCACGAACTTCACTTACCACATCACACGAAGACTATCGTTGTTTAAGATAAGTTTCCTTTTGTTTTCTTTTTCTCCCCATCTCATTCTATCTTTCCTTCTTCTTCACTTGTTTAATTCACGAGTTTGTATTGTTTCACCTTACCACGAAACTAATAAAATACTTTGAAAAAAAAAAAAAAAATAGGTATCCCTGGGCAGGAACCCGGCTTTTCCAAAGGGTGGGAATAATGCACACCTCTGTGTCTTTAATAGAATCAAGACTTTCCTTCAAGTTATTTGGGGAAGCCTTCATTCTATGTCAAGCCCGCAGGCGTGCATTATGCTGTTATAAAGCTTACTTACCGGCTGCCCAATAGGTTTGAGATAGAAGTCTCTAAAGACTAATTCGCCGGACCAGTCGGCCAGTTTAACAATATCTTCTAAACGAATGGCTACTTGAAAGGCTTTAAAGGCCATGGCCCCTTTAACCAAGTGTGCCCCGAAGCCAAACATGTCCACTCCCACCCCAGCACACCCAGCGTGCAAGATTGGGCAAAGAGACCACCTTTTAGGGCTTTTGATTGCAATCAGCAACTGTCCTCTGATGTCTGCTCTGAATCCGGCCGTGGCCACCTCGTACGCTTTGAGACACTTCACCACACAATTGTGGGCGCTTGCAGAAGGCGGGTAAGAGCTAACGCTAGATTTGCACATGGTGCGCCTAGGAATGTGAAAACTACGGCATATGAAGCGTGTACTCTACAAGCTAGAACTAGCACGCTGAAATTTGAGACCATCCTGCAGGGCACCAAGCACAACATTGTAGTAATTTTCTAAGAAAGCGTCTTCAACGACAGGACTGAGTACTGCAGCTAGGACTGAAACAAATTGAGGACTATGTTAACGGCCCAAAACACAGTAACACGCCAGGTGTGGTAGAGAGTTGCACCTCTTTCATCAAGCGACAGACAAGGGCGTGTTCTCCGATCGGTATGCCATCTACCAAATCATGCCATGCTGATATAGCTGAGCAATCTAAGTTAATCGTCCTAAAGGCCAGTCCCTGTTCCGACAGCTCCACTATGTAGTTCAGGACTGCTGCTAAAGGTGCTGAAATTGGATGTCTATCCCGTTTCACACACCAGCGTGACCAAGTCGCCCAGAAGCTAGCTTAGCATTTTCAAGTGGAGGGGGCCCAACTCTCTTTGATAAGGCTAATTGCCTTTCCTGAAATGCCCGGGACGCTCCACCTTGCCCTAAAATTCTCCACGCTGTGATGGTCAGTGATCTGTCCGCAATCAGCGGTTGAGGAAGCCCCCCTCCTCCCTGAGTAGTAACAAGGAGATAAAGATTGTGGGGTAGACAGATTGGAAAATCCAAGGAAAGTTCGGAGTAAGGTAACGAGGACCAGATCTGCCTCCTCCTGACGGACCTTCACCAGGGTCCTCGCAATCAGGATGAAGGGAGGAAACACATATTTCACTTCCCCTTTTTAGAAATGCATCCATTTCAAGAGCCGTCTAGTCTGACCTCCACCTGAAAAACGTTGGTAGTTGAGTGTTCAAACATGAGGCGAAAAGGTCCTTCCCCGAGGGACCTCACTTCTCCTATAGAGGCACAAAGATTGATATGTCCAGCCTTATATCGCTGTGATCCATCAAGTTTCTGGAGTTCCAATCCGCCTCTATGTTGACCAGCCCCACAAGATATTCCGCTGTCACCGAAATTCAGTGCTCCGAACAGAAGGGCCTGAAATCTTTGGCTAATTCCAGCATAGGCGTGGATCATATGCAGTCGAGGTGAATGATGTACCTCACCGGTGACACGTTGTGCATATTTACCAGAATACAGCAACTCGCCTTGTTTTTGGCAAAGAATCCAATCGCAAAGGTAACCGGCTAGGAGCTCCAAGAAGTTTATATGCAGCTCCAGCTCACGTGCAGACCATTTCCCTCCGGTGGACACCAGAACGCATCTCGCTCCCCAGCCCTCCCAGCTGGCATCCGATTCTACAATTATATCTGGCGCTGAACCGAATATAGCTTTGCCGTTCCACGCGTGCATGTGGTCCAGCCACCAGTAGAGTTCAGTTCTACCCTTGTATCTAGCGAGAGGTGTACTTTGTGCTCAGACGAGAGGCCCTTCCTTAGAGGGTCTGTAACTCCCAATAGTGGAATGGTCTGAAATATGGCTTAAATGGAGGAGAGAGCAGTCCTATCAACCGCGCCAACTTCCTGAGTGATACTTTGCCGTTCCTTAACAACAATCCAATCTCTTTTTTTGGTGGACCGAATTTTTTCCAGGGGCAGCCTGAGACATACCTGCACTATGCCTACTACGAAACTCAGAAACTACATCCTGCAAGATGGCTTGCGCTCCGACTTATAACAGTTCAACAGCAAGCAGAGACTGTGCAAGAGATCCATTGTCTATGCGTCCTGTGACAATCATGTTTAAGGAGACTATGAGCCTGACGCCTTGGTCACAGAGCGGAAACTACTGGCCTCAGCAGCTTTGTAAAGCACTATGGTGTTGATGAGATAAGTCCCAGGTAGCCCCTGCCCAGTGGAAGTGCAAGAAGCGCCAGTGGGGTCGTCTGTGTCCTTGAGGTCCAGGCACACCATACAGTCTCCTGAGAGTAGGATGTCCCATAGCATGTGTATGCCCTCCATCTTGAATTGCCGGTACAGAATGACGCCACTGAGGCTCCTCAGATTGATAATTGGTCTGACCTTCGACTTCCTCTTCACAAGAAAGAGTTTGCCGATAAAGACTGAGGATGGGGCAAGCTAGGCAAATCACCCCTTTCTGCGCTAAATTGGCCACCTCCTTGCAAAGAATACTGTCATCCAGAGCAGACATTGCTATTGGAGTGGGCTGACGCCCTTGATGCGGGCCTTGGAAAAAGTCGAGCTGGGACCCCCTTACTGTTTGCCGGATCCAAACATCACCTGACAATGCGTCCTATGCTTGCACTCATATCAATTCTGCCACCAATGATGTGATTGTCTCGCAGGACGCCTGCTACCTCTGTCTCTGGCTCTGCCTCTCGTGGGAAAGAAGTTGTCTGACCAATGGTCCTGCCAGTATTTGTATGACGTGCGGTTCTAAGGGGACCTGTGATCCAATGAGAAACTGCCGGAGGAGCGGCCCCTGCCTCTTCCAGCCCTTGCAATAAATGTATTGAAAAATATCCTCTTCATCGACGACTGTGCCTATTCTAGGGACGTGAAAATGGTGATAAACTTGGCCATCTCTTTAGCGAAGTAGTCACCAAAGAGCATTGCTTGCACGGCTGACCCTGCCTCCGAGGAGGACAGCTCCCTCCAGCTTGACGTCAATCTTGATCAGCACTCCTTTTCGCTTTTCTGCCAAAATTGCAGTCTGCATTCCCCCAGAAAACAGACAGCCCGTTGAACCCACGCCACCAATACTTGCAGGTCTACTGGAATGCTGATGCATGGTCATCTTTGACCATGGGCCATCAAACTTAGTTCTGTCTGTTATTAGCTGCACAAAAAGCTGCTTGTGAGGCTATTGTCAGTCAATCTATTAATCTCAAATACTGATATCCTCCGCCTAGCACTGCGGAAACGCTATCTGTAACTTGCTACCCAGCCAGATGGTTCTGCGATTAGTCAGACTGATTCTGCCAAATGTGGCCCCTTGCTCATTGTATCATTAATGCCATATAGTGACAGCACTGCAGATCCCATCAATGTCTCTTCTGAGGATCTTGTTGATGCCTCTCCTGGGCTCTCTGTACTAACCTCATTGCATTCTTTATCTGGATGCTATACGTTAGATAGTTGTTCCCTAACAGGCTCTCTGTGCTCATCTCTTACCTGTCGTGATAGCCAAATTATGGACCTGGCTAGTGCATCTAATGATGTCCATATAGCCACAGGTTCTGATGTCATGACTGACATAATTTTTAACTATATGTCTAGTAGCGCCTCCCTTTCACTTGATACCAACCAGGGCTCTTGTCCAATGGGTCGCTCCATTGCAGCATGTGCTACTGAGGGAGGAACCATTAAAGCCTCCCTCTTGAACACCTGGTCACTGAATAAACATGCAATGGATGTTCGTGATGATATCATGGACAATGACATTGATCTGCCGATTACTTATTTGGTAAGGTTCAGATTCAGCTTCCTGAGAAGCCGTCTCGCGAAACCAACAAACCTAAAAAATTCTCTATTAGGAACTTTAAAAAGTTGACGCTGATGATTTCATGGATTGTATTAACACGCTTATGGATTTCACCATGGACTGACACTCTGTATGCCCTTGCTGCTTCATATAGTATGTGTTATCCAAATGCGGAACCATGTAGAACCTATGAAGTCTAAAATTGTAAGGGACGGGTTACGCCATAAAAGCTGGTTTACACTCGCTTTAGAAGGAGAAAAGGCAAGCTGAACCAATTTGGATCAAAGCTAAAACAAATATAAATAAAGCAGCATGGAAAATCCTGGAAAACAGGCTGGCAATTTACAAAGCAAAGGAAACGTTTGACGAGAAAATTGCTAGTGCCGAAAACAATACCAAAAAGCACTTTGAAGTTCTAAAAAAACTGGAAAAACCCAAGGTTCAACCACAACCCTTCATTCCTACTAAGGAAGACTGCACTAGAAACCAGGAAGCATTTGCAGACAAAAGTAGTGCAGATCGTAATAAAATCACAAATTATCTGTTCAATGATGAATAGCAAAGATCGCTGGCAGCCAAGGGAACCCCTATCCATCCTAAATTTTCTTTTAAAGCCATCACAGTTGCTGATATGGAAAAGACACTTGGAAAGATGCGCCATACCGCCTGCTTTGGTGATGAAATTCCATAGAGCTCATCCTAGGGAATACATTTTTTTTCCCCTTTTCTAACACGGTTTGTGAATGCCACCTTTGCACATAACACTGTTCCAGATTCCATAAAGGAGATCATGGTTGCCCACCTCTTTAAAAATAAAAGCAGGTTTAAATCCTAGGTAGGCTGCAAACCTAAGACCAATTACGAATGTCCAATTCCTATTAAAAATCATTGACAAAATAGCTATGGTGCAGTTCCAGGAACATCTGGATCGCTCTTTTATTCTTCATCTGAGACAATCTGGCGTTTGCCAGAATCATGGCACCGAGAGTGCCTTGTTAGATCTGCAGACCCACATGTTGGACATTATGGATTGGGGCAAGACTGGGCTATTGGTGTTGCTGGACCTTTCGGCAGTGTTCAATCTTGTAGATCACGAAAGCCTCCCGACAACCCGATCAACGGGAGAATGCTCCGAAAACAATGTGCAATGGATTCAAACTTATTAAATAACAGGAGATCTATGGCACATTGGGGTGATGCTGCTTCGGACCCAGCTCTGCTATATTGTGGAGTCGCCTAGCATGCACGCTTTTCGCCTGCGTAATTTAATGTCTAGATTAAACCGCTCTGTGAACTCCTTACACAAGTGGGAGTGCAGTTTACGAATTATGCTGACACCACCCAGTTGTTGCTGGAACTGAATGGTAATTACGCCATAGATTCAGACGAACATATATATAAAGGTTAATCTATCAAACACTGGATGTCCTCGTACCGATATACTTCAATAGTTCTAAAACAGAACTTCTATTTGGATCAGCTCAGGCTAGAGCAAAATGTGTTCCAAGATCTTTCAATTTCGTTATTGAGGACTGAATAAAGACACTTGGAATCTATTTACAATCCCTCTCCAAGGTAGTGAGGCACATACTTATAACCTTGTTAAAAATTCACAATATCATCTGGGAGTCTTAGACAGGTTGAGCCTTTTGCCTCACAAAAAGGTGAAACCTTGGCCCGAGGATGGACTACTGTAATGCCCTTCTGGCTGGTGCTAGTAAGGGTAGCATTCACAAACTTCAAATTGTGCAGAATGAGGCAGTTCGTATTGTGAAAAACATCTTACATAGAGCCAGCATCGCTGAATCTAGAAAAGAACTGCACTGGCTGCATGAGGCTGCTAGAGTGCAGTTCAAGTTGATTACTCTGGCACATAAATGCCTTTATGGTATGGCTCCCCGTTATTTCAACGTAAGCTTAGTTAATATGAGCCAAGGACAGCACTGCGCTGTAGAAACACTAACCTTCTCTCCTGTTCCCAGAGTCTGGCACGTGGATGGAAATGGCCGGTTTTTCCAAGTACAGGCAGCTAATGCATTGAACTCTTACTAAAAACCCACTTATTTGAATAACTGACGCAATTCTGCTGCTGTTTGCCATTTTCTTATCCTGTGTCCTAAGTTTTATGTTGCGTCTAGTGTGTTTGTGTGCACCCCGATTCCTGCGGGCTACGGTGCAAAACAAATAAATATCAATAAACGGCAGTGCCTGAGGCTTTCTCTGAGAAATCGAGGGTCTTTGCTAAAGAACCTGCGACGTCCAGTAGCTTATACTACCATGCTTTCCATACCCGATCTATGCTTCTCCTCTAGTCTTTTGTAGACTTCCGAAGAAGGTGATCATCTTGGTGCCAAGATCGGGTGTAGTGGCTACTTTCCCATCAATATCTGGCCTTGGGCATTCTGCCTTTAGGCATTCCCAGACTTACTTGTCCATAGATTTCCTGAACCTCAATCTCAGGAGCTCTGCTAAACTGGGCGACGGAACCCACTCAGAGTATTTTGGGTGGATCAATTCCTCTGGATCAAGCATGCACACTGGCACGTCCGCCCCCGTGACCTCTCAGGAAATGCCTGGCCTAGGCTCTTCATACTCCTGCTCTTGTGGAGTAGGCCTGGCTTCTGCCTCAGTAGCCTCTGGGAGCCCTTCTGGTGTCTCCCCGCTCATGTGTGATGAACAGTCTTAGGCAGTGTCTGTTTCCACTATCTCTGGGCTGGAGGATCTCTGCGGGAGATAATCTCCTATTTTTCTAGGCTGTCTCTCTTAAGCTTACCAAAGGCTCCTGTAATAAACATTGCCTCCGAGTGGGACACTTTGCCTGGGTGGGGCGAGGGAGCTGACAGGGTACTCACAGAGGGGGCCTTCCTCTTGCAGACTGGCAAACAACCTCCTTTCAAGTCATTTTTCCTTTTTGGCAATTTCCCGTACTCCGTAGGGTGCCTCATATGTGTCTCGCTACCACCTAATCTTAGCCAAATCGGGACCAGCATGATCGCCACAGCTCTTAATTCTTTTGCCGATTGAGGATCCCAAGACCCTCTTGGAGATAGCTGCCAGAGATACATCGCTTTCAGCATGGGGCTCCTCCCCTTCTGGCTCATTATGGACCTGGCTAGTGCATCTAATGATGTCCATATAGCCACAGGTTCTGATGTCATGACTGACATAATTTTTAACTATATGTCTAGTAGCGCCTCCCTTTCACTTGATACCAACCAGGGCTCTTGTCCAATGGGTCGCTCCATTGCAGCATGTGCTACTGAGGGAGGAACCATTAAAGCCTCCCTCTTGAACACCTGGTCACTGAATAAACATGCAATGGATGTTCGTGATGATATCATGGACAATGACATTGATCTGCCGATATTGAAGGTCCAATTGTTGGTCCCCTGATGCTCTGATAAGTGCCAGTGTGCTGTTGTGAGCTCCTGAAGGGGTCCTTAACATTTTGTCTTGCACTCTTGTACACCGCTTCTATGGTGCTTGTTTACCATGTCGCTCTGCTCTCGCTCTGTGACGCTCACTAAGAAAAATTAAAGCGGACAAGGAACCCACAGGGAGCGCATCAAGAGGGAAGTTAGTGCTGCAGCGAATCATGTTGAGCACCCCCTCTAGTGCCTACTCTCTGTTGCAGGATGCAGCCGCAGGAGGTCTGTGCCGACACTGTTGCAAGGTGCCCACTCAGCTAAGCCCGGCCCAGTTCGATGGTCTGCTGAGCACCACATTTTATGCAGCGATAAACCGCGACACTGCAATGCGCTCCAGGACCTCGCCCTGAGCTGGCTCTACCACAAAACCTAGTCCATGTGCGGGTGGGGTGGCTACTGCTCTTGATGCGTCGCTATCCCTTAGCAGCGACAAAGCCTAATAATCAAGTCATGTTAATCTGACATTCTTGCAACAAAGCACATTTTCTAACAAGTATAACGATCACAAATCTTGAACAATCTCAATAGTACTTTTATGAAAGATACTGATCTGCTGCTTGAGCAGCTAAGAAAGAGGACTGACGGAGGAGGTTCTGACTACTTACAGGATCAAGGAGCATCAAATAGGTAGAGCTGGGTCACATGTTAGGCTCTAAATGACAACAAATAGTAGTTCAGTTTCATGTTTTCTGATATATTTAAAAGAACATCCCGCCAGACTTTTACCATTTATAGGTCAGACCGATCAGTTGGAATAGGAGGTGGAGTAGCTCTCATCGCTATATCTTCCTTAAATGTTAGGATCTGCCCACTACCTTCTACTCCAGGATATGAAATGCTATTACTAAAACCGACAACTGACCCACAGACCACTGGGAACTGGCTCCTGATTTACAGGCAAACCAATGGACCTATCCTTCCTGACCTAGATATCACGCTCTTGATCACCCCACTCATGAACCCTCTCACCAAATGTATTTGACTAGGTGATCTCAATCTCGGTTACATTCATGTCACTGACACCAAAAGCCACTGCACTCACTGCGGTGCTCAGTGACATGAGCTTCTCACAGGCTGTCATGGCCCCTAATCACTCAAAAGGTTGGATCCTTGACTGGATACTCACTGATATATGGCATTTATAACACGCCTATACACAAGTGTTTCAAGGTGCGATGCAGAAACGGTGGGGGAAAAGAGGGAAGACGGAGACAGAGATCCTACTAGGCCAAGTGTCATTCAGATTGCGCAAGTGCAGGTAAAGAGGGAAAGTGCGGAGTGTGGGGGGGGGACAGTGCAATACATGGGGTAATAGAATAAAAACAATAAGAGAAGTAGGGCCAGCTAGTGGCAGTGCAAGGGTAAGTGTAGACATCAGGTGTCAAGTGCTGTAGGGGGAATGTAGGGATACAGAAAACAGTCCAAGTGCAGAGGTTGCCAGGGAGGCAGTGCAGGTGTGTAACTGGCAGGGAGAGGACCTGGGCCCGAGATCAGAGGGTGGCCAGGTAACCAGTACAGTTTCAGCCAGGACTTCAGAAAGGGAGAGGAGGAGAGAAAGCAGAAGGAAAGAGGAAGGTTGTGAGGTGCTTCCGGAACCGGAGATGGTTCTCCTCAAGTTTCAGGGAGGCTGTTCCAAAGGGAGGCCCCAGACGAAGAAAGACATCTACCACCAACTTGTAGCTTGAAGAAGTGACTGACCCCGACGGAGTTGGAGGCGGATGAGCGAAGAGCTCGAGAAGGCAGTTATTTAGGAAGAGAGAGTTGAAGGTATTAAGGCCCCAGGCCCTAGAAGGCCTTGTGGACAATGCAGACGGTTTTGAACTTAATCCTCACAGCCACTGGGAGCCAGTGCAGAGATTTCAGTCCTGGAGAGATACGATCCCTGGGCTTGAGGCCAAGGACAAGTCTCACAGTCCTGTTCAGGATGAGTTGCAGAGGGCGAAGAGTAGAAGCAGGCAGATTTAGAAATAGGCTGTTGCAATAGTCCAGCCTAGAGAGAACTAGAGCTCTGGAGACAGTGAGCTTCTTGGCGGAAGGAGAGGAAGGGAAGAATGCCTCTGAGGAGGTGCAGCTGGTATTGTGACTTCTTAGAGACGTCAGATGTGAGAAGAGAAGGACAGTGTCGCATCGAAGATGACCCCAAGGTTTTCAGCCTTGCAGGTGGGAGCAGGAAGAGGGCCAAAAGAGGCCGGCCAGAGAGTGACAGGAAAGGAGGGAGCAGGTGTGCCGATGAGGAGAATCCCAGTCTTACTGGCATTCAGGCAGAGATCACTGGTGGCACACAACTCCTGCATAGCAGACAGACAGTCAGAGATGAGACGAGGTGGCCGAAGGTAGCCTGAAAATCAGCTGAGTGTCATCCGCATAGCACTGAAAGTTGGGGCAGAGAGCTGCAATGCGGTGGGTAAGCAGTGCCAGGTATTGGTTGAACAGCCAGAGAGAGACGTTAGACCCCTGGGGAACACCACAGGTAGAGATAGAGAAGAGGAAGGACCCAAGTTGGACCTGTGAGGGTGGATCAGACAGGAAAAGTCAGCCACGCCAGGGCCTGACCAGTAATACCCAGGTTCTCACAGAGACGGTTGAGCAGGATGGCATGGTTGACCGTTTCAAAGGCAGAAGAGAGATCAAGTAAGATGAGGACACATGGGGTGTTGGAATCAAGATTTGAGAGCAGGTCTTCACAGATTTTCAGGAGATCAGTTTCCGTGCTTCTGGCAGCTCTGAAGCCAGACTGACAGTATAATTTTGACAGTGAGGGACAGCAGAACCAATGGCGTACTGGCTATCTGCCAAGAGGGGCGGGTTGGGAGGGACTTGAGGAATCCATCTATCAGAAAGAACATTACTGAGAGGTAAGTCATTTGTTCTTCTAATAGATTCCTTCCACCCACAGATTCCTCATCTATGATAGACACCCATAGCAGTACGTGCATCTGGAGGAGAGCAAGGACAACATCGCAAACCACAATACTCTTGAGGACCCCCTTAACAAAACGAGAGTCCTGGCCTGACTGGGAAGGATAGCTCAGGGGCAACGCGTTTGTCTTGGAAGAAAGACAACACAGCGCAAACCAGGTTTGAATCCCGGTCCCGTGCTTAGAAACCACTCGCTGGTATTAAGGGGCGTTAGAAAAGAATAATTATAATTATAGTCTGTCAAAGTTAAAAGTTTCTCCAGTTTACAAAATAAAGCCTGAAGTTCCTGGAAAGACTAACCGTCCAAGGTGACTTAGGTGGAGGGATAGTTCCATGATCACCCTCCACCACTTGCATTGGTGTCTACTCACTTGGTTCACTTATTGGGTGCCTCAGTGCTAGCCTCGAATCTGTTCTTCACTTGTGTTATTGGGCCCCTTTGTGTTAGGAACCAAACTTTGCCTAGGTCTTTATGGCAGAAATGGAAAGGAATCCACAATCGATATCTTTCCTCTGCCTCAAGATGGCACCTGATATATTGCGTGATGTTTCCTTAGGAGCGCTCTAGTCTTTGTCAAACTGGCGTCTCACGAATTCTCCCAGCATTCTTCTTTCTCCCTTACCTTCCCCGTTGCCACTCCCGTTGCTACTTACCTATTCCTGGCTCGCCTTGCTTTCTTATCTGCGCTCCTGCTCTGCATTCCTACTGCCTGTACCTTTTGCGCAGCCATAGCCATCTGTCCGCCTAGAACTATTGATCTGTTCTTCGCATCACACGGCAACCTTTGCTTGCATCATCTTCTAATGCACCCGGTCCTGGAGATACGGTTGTTATCATACTAGTTACATCCTACATTCTTAAGATTCCGGATTGGACTAAGGCATTGAAGAGTTTTATTCCCTGAAGGGTTTCCCTTGGGTTTATCCCATGGGGTACACAGAGCCATGTATTTTATTCAAGCCTACGTATACTCAGAGGGCTGAACCTATTTTCGTCAGTTACTATCAAGACGTTAGTGCTCGTCTAATTGTGATACTCTAGTTCTCTTGCGTCCCTCGGTCCGAATATCTCATTGGAGGATTGGTAACTCCTCTTTCCATATGCCCGTTTTGGTTCTTGCGAGTGTCTGTGGGAAACCTTTCTGATTATATTATTCGGGTTTCTTGTGTTTCCGTAACCCCGAGTTCCTGTCTCAATGTCTCGCTTTTCTCTCTGAGGTATGGATATCCCCTTGTTCTATTTGGTTCGCTCTGCTTTTGAGGGGGTTTCTGTGAGCTGTCGGGCGGTTTACACCCATCAGGTTTCTTAATCTCTCTTGGGTTGCTCCAGCTCAGACACGCACGTATCCTTTTGGGATATATGCAACTCCTCTTGCCATATTGCTCTCTCAGTTCATGAGGTTTTCTATGGTATGTCTGTAGGTTAACACCACTCTGATTTATTGGGATACTGTAACCCTTACTAGCCTGTGGTTCTCTCTCTATCTTTATGCACCGGGAAGGGGCTTAGGGTAAACCTTCCTTCTTTCCCTTTCGGCATCTCTTCTCTCCGTCCCCTCCACTCTGAGCAACTAGGGTACCTTCTATGTTGCAGGGTCTGCTCCAGTGAGGTGATGTCTGCTCGGTAGCGGTGACGTTCTCCACAGCTTTCTGGTCTTCCAGTCGGTATAGAAGCAGGTTATGCGTTCCTCTCGTTTCAGAGTTTTTTGGCTGTTGAGAGCAGCGAATTAGTTCCTCCCTTGCGTCCTGGTTTTGTGAATGGTTATTGGGTGCCGGGACCACCATGTCCGATGCGCGGTTGCGCCTCCAGGTAAGGCTTGCATTACTTTGCCTTGTCGACTGTGCCGGGTCAGCAGCGTCTCTTTGTCTGGCCTCTCTCCACGCCAGCCAGCTCTGCTGTGCAGTGCGGCTCTGCCCCTCAAAGACGTCCTCATGTCAGAGACTCGTCTCTGCATAGTGTTCCTTCTCTTCAATTCAAGAATGATTGCATTTTTATTCTCACTCTGTGCGCAAATGGGGGCATGTTTTTTATTCAGCTCTCTTGCCTATGAAGAGACCAGCATTGCCTTGAGCCAAAAATCCAAACTTTCAATGGATCTACGTGATCCGAACGTGGCCGATTTTCCTGCAACGGAAAAGTTTGCATGTGAAATGTACGAACCACAAAAGGTTCGTACATTTCCCGTGCGAACACACATTCAAAACCCCTACACAACCAAACCCCGACCCACAACCAATCCCCCACCCACAACCAACCCCCGCCCACACCCCCAACATAAACAAACCCTACTTACCTTTTCTTCATGCTGAGTTCCTGCAGCGCCAGTTCCCTTTCACTTCCGTGATCGGTAACCGGCACCGCTGGGTTCTTTTCTTTTTCTTTTTTGTATTTTTACGGAAGGCTGCAGGGGTTTCTCCCGCAACACCCGCTCACTATACTGTAAGGTATAGTGAACGGGTTTTATTTTATTTTCCTCGGGTGTGCTGCGGGGGTGTCTCCTCCAACCCCCGTTCACTATACTGTATAGTATGGTGAGCGGGGAGTAGCGGGGGACAACCCCACAGTCTTTTTTTTTTAACTTGCATTCAATTCAAGCTACCACCAAAGGTTCAAACTTTTGGTGTTCGAGCCTTTGGTGGTAGCATTTTTCGGACTTTGTGCGTTCAGACTTTTTTTTTTGGTCCGTTCGTACAATTCCCTTTCAATATTATTTTGAGTCCCAAAGCTGAATGTAACATCAGTTCCCATGTATACAGCTAATGCTTTAGGTGTACAGAGTTCCCCATGGGAATCCTTTTCAAATCCTCAGTGAGATCCTGCTTTTTCAAACCCCTAGTGAATGTTTTGCTGAGCCTGCTCACAACCCTAGCCTCAAAGAGGGGGGCTCCCCTAGGTAAAAAGGGATGAAACCTCCAGATTTATGAGTTCCTACAAGGTCGTTGTCCTCACTCAAAGGGACACTCCACTCCAATTTTTCAGTCATTAATACATACACAGTACTGCATGCTGCATCCATGACCATAACTTCTCAGCACCCACACCCTCTAGTTGTACTTAAACCCCCACTGCGCTGCTCATTATAACAGTGATGGAGGATGCATCCGCAGGCAGGGGGGGCCTGGAGAGCATGGTCTGTTCCACCATAGCTTCAAACAATGGATCCCCCAAAGATGACCTGTAGCACCACTCCACTCATTGCCACTCCGCATATCTCTGCTTCAGGTTCAGTCTTTGCTACAGTTCCGTGGCACAGAGGAATGCCAATATTTCAGTGATCTGAGGAATATAGAAGATGGGGATCAGCTTGACTGATGCAAAATTGCTTCCCGTTGCCTCTGGTGCTAGCGTGCTCTTGATCCTCTAAACAGTAGCGATGAAACATTTAAGGCAAGGAAGTGAACGGGTGTTATGCTTGAACTAAAATGGCGCTGGTGCGCAGTGCATTATGGGAGCGCTCAGAGCCATGATGGATATTTACTTCAAGCCGCAGTGAAAAGCTGCACACATTTTGCTGAGTGTTAGATTCACGGTGCTGAGGAAAACATGCTTTCCAAACCTGGTATGCGGTCAAGGACATTTCTGCTGGGAAAGCTAACTTTGTTATGGTTTGTTATGAGCGCGTTTTTAGAGGAGGGAGGCACTCTGCTCCTTGAGGGTGGCTGTCGATTGACCCAGATGGCAACCAACGGCTGCTCATCAATGCGCAAGTGCCATTTCCAGAAGGTTCGAGAATCGCCACCCCTTTTCGGAGTGTGCATATATGCGGGGCCCCGGTGGTGGTCAGGTGAGACTTCAGCCGGAGGAGGACGCTTACATCCGGCATTCCTGTGAGCTGTGGTGCTCACGGCCTGGCTGTTCCCAGGGTCTTCAGCCGCTTCTGGGCGAGATGAGGAATCCAGTTACGCTCACGGTGATGTATTTCCTTTTGCATTCTTTGCTTCTTCTGTGATTTATGTCTATGTTACTGCTGTGAGTTATTTCTATGTTATTACCGGTTGCTTTTAAACTTTGTATAAATAGCCGTATAAGTGCTGATTATTTTCTAAGAGTGTGTGGTTGCGAGTTATTGCGTCTTTCTGCGTTCAAAGTATTGGCTCTATAATTGCATTGATGATTTATGTTTTTCTGTGCACTCTGGGGAGAGCAATACAATGGGGGACCCCATCAGGGAGGCCACTACGTGTTTGGCGGTTGTCTGTGCCCCCTGAGAAGGAGAGAAGTGGTGGGAGAGTAGGGGGTGTTAGCGGGACAAGGGAAAAGGGTGGGATAAATGGTGTATGATAAGCTCTGTGCAGTTAGCTGCATTCAATCATGTGCAACATGGAGTATGCGAATATAAGAACATACACCTTATTACAATTGTTTGCAATCACAATAAAAATGCTTTCTTTGTACTTAACAACTGTAAATTGTCCTCAATTAGGAGCACAGAAACAGCATGTAAAAATGTCTATGTAGAGTCCTTGGAAGTGAGCAACGCTTTTAAAATGTAAACTGTTCAGATTTGAAGTGTACAATGTATTCTTCAGCTTCAAGTTCACTTCAAAGTCCAGTTCAAAGTATAGTTCCTTGTCCAAAATCCTACAAATTGAGTCCAAGTTTGCAGTTGCTACAAACCATTCAGGACTACTTCTCATAAAAAAATATGAAACAGATACTACAAATTAATAATTTAAAAGATACATGCCAATACATCACAATCATGTTTCAATATCTGCCTTTATACCTAAATCCTTCATGTTGTAAAACACATATTTATAAATCTGAACACACACTGCTAAACTGTCTGCCAAAAAATATACATGCTAAATTAACAAATGTTACACTAACAAACTGCTCTGGCATTACAACCAAATGTTCAAGTGTACAAGTAATCTGATACCAAACTGAATAAAATGTACTCTTACCACATTGATCAAAATTAATCGCATTACACCAAATTCTTTGACAATACCTAGTCCTTAATTCATTAATTCTACTTTTGATCAGACTGTTGCCCCATCTTCAATCATTAAGAAATAACTTCTCAGCCCTACTTCCAGATGCTGGAAGCCATACAAAAATTGTTCTCGAAATCCCCAAAAGTATGAACTGCCTTACAAAATGCACAACTCAAAGGATACATGCTAAGAAAAGTTTAATCACTTAACTTAATGTTTAAACATATACATGAATACCTTAAGTGTTCATAAATCATATGTTGCTACATGCAGCACCTATAGTTCAAAATTGTTCCAGACCCAGAAAGTATATCCAGAAAGAAAAGCTCAGTTTATAAATATAAAGCAAAACGCACAAAACTGGACATATTCCGGAGCGCAAAATTGTATGGTAACAAATGCAGTAAACTTCCAACTAAAACCTTCCAGAATAATGCAATTACATTAAATCCACCAGTGAGCTTAGGGCTACAGGGGATGGATTTCCAAATCCTTGGAAAATACACCGACAACAAAACATATTCACGCAATTATTCCAACTATAAGGTACGCAGGGAGAGGTTGAAGGAGGTCCAATAGAGAAGAAAGCTTTATGCAGCAGGTGGTGTCTGAGTAGGGTACTGGTTTGTTTGGAGACAGTGAATGTTGTATGCTGCAAACTGGCCCGTCACGACTCCCGTTTTGTGTTCCTCAGAGCGGTTTATCACCTCTACACATTTTCCAAGGCAGTTCCCCTTCATAGATATCTAGGCTGTTGGAGGTGGCTACACTTCTGGAGTAGTGCAGCTTAACGGCCGTGCAGGTCATATCGAAGACTTTGGGTTCTTTCCTCTAGTCCATCTCATACCAGCACACCCACCCATAGGTATTCAGTGCGCTCCTTGCAAGGACCTGGTGGTTCGGCTGCATCACTGAAGTCGGCAGGACCACAGATAGACAATGCAAAAAGGACTTTGGTCCACGAGAGAGCAGTTTGACCTACCAGCTTAAATGCATTAGCCCCACCTGCTTTTGGTAGCACTTTTGGTATCAAGAGAGCCACAGACTCAAAGATGATTATTTTGAAAACCTTTATTTACTAAAGTTCCTGGGTTGGTGTAATGTATAACTGGCCACAACACTAAAGGGATGGTCCCCTTTACTGATGTTTCCAAGGGCCGCTGAAGACAAAGTCTAAAATAAAAAATATGTCTAAACCTATCCTTGCCCTCACTCTTTGACAAAAATATGTTAGGAAGTCTTTCAAAAGCAAAGATGTGGTGGTTCAACAAAAAAAGGAAACCAGGATTGGTTTCAGGTGGTCTTTTCACAAGATGCAAGTTGGTCAGCTTCGAAAGAATTAGCTCAATCGAAAAGGACTGTTCATATGACCTTCTCCATAATCCAAACAATGTCAATGTATTTAATGCCATGGGGTTCCCTTCCCCAAGCTTCACTTCCTTCAGTAACACAAATAATCATGATTCCACTGTGATAGGCCTCTTAGGGTTCCCTCCCCCAAGCTTATGTCTCTTCCAAGTTCAAACACAAATACAATTCTTGGGCCTCTCAGAGTTCCCCTTCCCCAAGCTCATGCCCCTCGAGCTAAAAAGAAAACATGAGTTAATTTTGTCAGGATGTACCTTTTCCTTCATATACAGTTATTTCAAAGGGCTAGCATCAGAGACTTTCAAAAACGCCAGGTTATTGTGATTGATTGATTATTTATTATGCACTTATACACAAGTGTTTCAAAGTGCAACCATGCATGGGAGGGGAAGATATAAGGAAGACAAGGCAAACAATCTTACTAGGCACAGTGCATTCAGGATAGGAATCAAGAGCGTCCAGACCTGTCAGAACATGGGTTAAGTGCAGAGAGATACCATTCTCATGGGTCGTAAACCAAGTGCACTAGTGCTGTGGCAAGCGCAAGGCCCAGGGGAAAGTACAGGAGACTGGCGAGGAAGCTTGGGACCTGTGAGGCTCTGAAGGTACACCAGGCAGCCAGTCAGTGAAACTGAGCAGAGGTAGAGGTAGAGGAGAGGGAGCGAGAGAGCAGAGAGAGGTGGTTAGCAGGAGAGAGGGCGAGAGAAAGAGGCAAAGAGGAATGTCTTGGGGATTTTCCAGAACTGAAGGAGATCCTGCTCAAGACGGAGAGAGGCAGGGAGGCTGTTCCAGAGGGAGGCACCTGTAGTGGATAAAGAGCCCCCCCCCCCAAAGTCTCTGCTTGGAGAAGCAGCTCACCCGCGGAGAGTTGGAGGAAGATGAGCCAAGGGCTCAGGAAGGAGAGTATTTAGGAAGAGAGCGTTGCAGATGGAGTGGGCCTAGGCCCCAGAAAGCCTTGTGGACAATGCAAAGGGTCTTGAACTTAATCCTTGCAGCCACGGAGAGTCAATGAAGGGATTTCAGCACCAGAGAGATGCAGTCCCTGGGCTTGAGGCCAAGGGTAAGTCTTGCGGTTCTGTTCTGAATGAGTTGGAGAGGACAGAGGGTAGAAGAGGGAAGGTTGAGAAAGAGGCTGCTGCAGTGGTCCTGCCTAGAGAGGACCAGGGTTCTGGAGACGGTGAGCCTCTGAGGGGAAAGTGAGAAAAGGTAGAATACCTCAAGAGAAGGTGCAGTGGGTAGTGGGACTTGAGATGTCCACAATTTGAAATGAGAAGGAGAGAGGGGAGTCGAAGATGACCCCCAGATTTATTGCCTCATTGATAGATGGATGCGCAGGGCCAAAGGAGGCCGGCCAGAGAGTAAGAAGGAAGGCGGAAGCAGGTGTCCCGATGAGGACAATCTCTGTCTTACTGGTATTGAGGCAGAGGTCGTTCACGGCACCCCACGACTGAATTGCAGACAGTCAGGTATGAGTGAGGAAGAGGCAGAGCTGCGGGTCATCCGCGTAACACTGAAAGTTGGAGGTGAAGGTGGCTATCATATGGCCCGGGGGGCCATGTAGTCATTGAAATACCAGGGGGATAGGTTAATCTCTGGGGCATACTGCATGTAGAGAGAGTGACAGGGGAGAGAAAGGACCCAAATTCCACCTGGGATCGGCGGTCAGAGCGAAAGGAAGTTAGCCATGCCAGGGCATAATCAGTGATGCCCAGGGTATCACAGAGACGTGAGATCAGGGTGTTTGGTTCACTGTATCAAAGGCAGAGGACAGGTCGAGTAGAATGAGGACAGAGGGAGAGTTGGAATCAAGATTTGAGAGCAGATCTTCATGGGCGTTCAGAAGAGCAGTTTCTGTGCCTCTGGATGCTCTGAAGCCAGACTGGTGGTCATGGAAGCAACCAGCCAATTCAGTGTGGAGGCTAAGCTGAGAAATAGCCAACTTCTCCAGGAGTTGGGCCAAAAAAAGAGCGATATAGTTTGCCGGAATGGAAGAGTCAGCAGAAGGTGTTTTGAGGAGAGAGTGCACAAGGGAGTGGTTAAGAGTAGTTGGGAAAACTCCAGTGGAGAAGGAGAGGTTGCAGAGGTCGGCCAAGGCTGGAGCGAGAGAGTCAATGTTGACCTTGATGGTTTTGGATCGACATGGGTCCACCTGTTAGGACACTTTCATA
This sequence comes from Ambystoma mexicanum, assembly GCF_040938575.1. Lineage (NCBI taxonomy): Eukaryota > Metazoa > Chordata > Amphibia > Caudata > Ambystomatidae > Ambystoma > Ambystoma mexicanum. The sequence goes on from NC_090939.1 coordinate 822,941,206, forward strand.
GACCGGACAGGTCTAGTGACCTCCTCGGGTGCGACAGGGGAAAGAGAAGAAGGGGAGGGTGCTTCTCCTAAGCGCAACCACTACGAGTTTGAACCCCTCTGCTTTATATCCTGCTCTTAACCTTTTCCTTCAGGGGCTTTCTGCACTCCTTGTTCCCCTCTGTTTTCTTGACTTTCTTTCGTGTGCCCGCTGGCACCTTTCTTTCCTTCTCCTGCACACTTGCACTCTCCTCTTCATGCCCACTGGCATGTTTCTTTCCTTCTCCTACACACTTACCATTTCTTGACAGTTTCGTGCCCACTGGCACCTTCCTTTATACTTTCCCGTGCACACTTGCACTTTCGTTACCTTTCCGTGCCCACTGGCACCTGTTCCACTCTGCTGGGTCCATTGCACCCTTCTCTCTTGTTTCGGGTCGTTTGCGCCCTCTTTAATATAGTCCTTTTCCTTTGTGTCCCTTGCATGCTCTTCTTTCTGACTTTTTCTTTCTCTCGTCACTCTTCTTTCAATCTGCTTTCTTTACTAGTTTCCTTTCCTTTCCTCTGTTCCACTACAAGCCGCTTTATGCATTTCCTTTCAACCGCCATGCTTGCTTCAGTCAGTCGCATGCTCCTGAGCCACTCTCTCTCTCTTCCACAAGACTCATATGGGCAGCAGCACGGTCACAAGGGGTCCCTCCTGGTGCTACAGGCCTGAGGTCAGGGTCTCCTCACCTGCCCCGTAGATACGCTTAGGGCCAGCACAGGGCCCAAGGGAACGAGCAATGTTCCAACTGCCAACAGCAGCCTGCAAGGTGCTTCACTCCGGCTCTCTGGAGACACGGCTCCCTACCCATCCTGCAGCCCTTCAAACAACAGGTCACTGCCTCGGCACACCGTTCTCCTCTGAGCCGTTGATCCTGCTGCTCTCCGCTACTTGCCGGCTCTGGTCCAAACAACGTTCCCAGCTCGCTCATTTATATGTGCAGAACCACACCTTTTACAGTTGGAAAAGCAATCAGGTGGAGTCAGGTGTGAGTGCTAATTGGTGAATGCCTGAATATCAATGGGCCAACTTAATTTCTTTCTACAGCCGATTTCCCTTACACTCCCCATGTTATTCCTATGGGAAATCTTCAATTCTCCCAGTTGCCTCTTCCTCGTCCCAGTATTTGTTGAAATGGGGAGGAGGTGATGGTATGGGTTTGGAAATAACCCATGAAAGCTGAAGGAAAGGGTTTTGAGACAGAATGGGAAAAGGGGAAATACCACGTCTTGGCCCTTGGACGTTGTAATGCTTTTGAATTATAAAGGTTTTGACTAAAAAACATGGCGTCTGTGTCCAGTGCATTCTGGGTGTGCACAATCATAATGGACATTCTCTTCAAGCCTCAGTGAAATCTGCAAATTTTCTTTAGGCCTTGGTGAAAGCTGCATTTTGATGTGAAACTAACGTGGTTCGTATGATTTCTTTGCAGACAGAATTTTACTAGTGTTAGGTAGAATTCTCATTCAATGGCTAATTTCCCTTACCTAGTGAGTCCCTCAACAGCTTTGCTGGATTTCTGGAGTTATTTTTTCCACTTGGTAAGAGTGTGAGCTTTTCCCCAACTCTTACCCATGTTTTGCCATTTGTACTTCATCTGTTTTTGTGATTGTGGGCTCTGGTGTACACCGCTTCAGTAGCCCCCTTCTTTTGTGTGTTACACAGCAACTTCAGTGCAGTGACACAGGGTTGTCTTTTAGACTTCCCACCGACTCCATTTCTGGGGCTGACTACTGTCCCCCAGAAAAGGGTAAAGTTGCCATTAACTTTACTTAGTAATTTAACCACAGATCCAGTAGACCCAATCTTACATGGAGTACTGGAAAGGGTTAATCCTTAGCCCTTTTTATCTGTACCTCCTAGAGCATTGTTTTGCTCTTTTAACATTTAGACTTGGCTGGTGGCAGCGGTATCTACCCTAACTTTTCTACCGCGATTATACTATATAAACATGGTATTGTTGTAGGCTATTATAATAGCCTCGAACTTAAATCCGCTTGACCAAATACATTTTCTTTTGGCTCCGGTCGGGTTTATTCGCCATTTCTTTTTGTTAAAGTCCTTCTTGTGTTTTACTTTGCACTGCAAATCAGGTTTGCCTTCTTTGTTCACTGTCTTTTGGCGGGCTTCTGCCAAAAAGCCTAGGCGCCTGGGTGTCAAGGTGGGCTGAATGTGAGGGAGGTGTGTAGTCATCCCCTGCACAGGGTATCCTAGGAAACCCAAGTCGCACTTTGCCATGATTGGCTGAGGTGGTTGTCCGGGCTGGACAACCCCCCTGCTGCGTGATTGACAGCCAGGCTGTGTGAATGGGGGATTTTCGCATAAAAGGCAGGACTCTTGGGCTGGAAGTCAGAGTCGCCACTGGAACTACAAGGAACCGAAGAGAAGCAGAGAAGAAGTCGGCTGCTGCAACTATCCCATCCCGGTGAAGCCCTGCTGCAGTCTTAAGCTATCTACCCTTCGACGACCAGAGAAGATCCAGTCCAGAGTCTTCTTCCCTTAAGCCTGGTGGGGATAACCAGCTCATCTTCTACAGCCAGAGGATCCTCTTCGTGGTCAAAATCGCTGCACACTGTTGTAGTGGTCCGGATAGCCATTTGAAGAGCCTCTCCTGTTTTTAAGGAGCGCACCTTTTATTCACCGTCGCTGCTGCCGGCTTCAGCCCTGTGTGGTGCAGACCCCTCCAGACTTCGTCCTTCTTGCCGAAGCTCCAGGAACCGTGGGTCTGCAGGAAACTACCAGGAACAACTGCCGTGGCACCAGCTTCTTCATTGAATAAGGTATTGTGTTCTGCTTGAGCAAATCGGGTGAATCCCTTTTTCTCCTCCTACAGGGCTTGCCCTTATCTTCCCTCCTTCTTATAACTTTTGCTTCCTCCATTGACAATATCCAAGTACTCCTGGCTACGTTGAATCGTGAACTGTCCGACTGTGTGATCCTCGACAACAGGAACCTGGTTCCACTTGACACGGCTCCAGCCTATTGACTCTTGAATTTCTAAGTGTTCTCTGATTCTGTCTGCCTTGACAAAAGTATTGCCTACGATTTTTGCCCCCAACTCTCTCTGGGTATCTCAGGTGCTAAGTGTGTTTTTGCCCCGGTAACATTTCTTGCCGTGGATACGCGTTTCTTTAGTAAGATCGAACTGTCATTACTGTCAAAAAGTGATTGCATATGTATTCCCGGTAACGTCTTTTGTTTCACAACACCGGTCCGTTAAAACATAGGGTACTTACCTTGAAGTCGAACCGTACAAAGTGAATTGGTTGTAGTATATTTTACGTGTGGTTTTGAATTAATACAAGTGTTGTGTTTATAACAAACGGTTTAAAAATAAATGTACTTATATTTTTTACCTGAAACCTTGAGTCAGTGTTTGCATGAGTCACAGTAATTGTGGTCCCTTTGGGTAATCCCTGCTATGTACTCTTGAGATAAGCCTGGCTGCTCCGCCACTGCTACCACTATGACATAGTAGTACCGGCTTGTACCAAAGGTAAAACTTGTATTACCTCTTGTAGTCTTAATTGTGTGCATTGGTCCCTAAGGGCACTGCACAGGATTCTGCCTAACAACTAGCAAGCATGTTTTTCTCGCTTTTGCATTGCTTCAAGCACTGTTTTGACTAAGGGTGCCAGCTGGTGCCTGATAACTTTGTAGAGTCGAAGGAAGGTAATGCTGCTTTTTCGCACTTTCACAAGAAATGGAAACGTTTGTCTTTTGAGGTTGTCATGGGTCACTCTGGCCGGGGGCCCATGGGAACTGGCAACAGGTGGACTTTGAGAGTCAGAACTTTCTGGAAAATGCCATTCTGCATTTGTGGGAGGTTTAAAACGGCGGGCACCAGATTAGACAGACACAGAGAAGGCTTTGAAGAAAGAGTGGATGCACTGCTTTCTATGCCCGTTAAGCAAAGATCTCTCTGCCTGCCTTTTTCGGGGCTTTCCAGCAGAGTTCTGGCGAGATGAGGAGTTCTGTGGCTGCTGCTTTAACAGTGAAGTATTCTTAAACATTCATGTATTCTTTTTAATGCATTTATTCTTTTATGTATGCTGATTTGTGAATAAACTGCCATAAAGAGCCATTTTAGATTGTAGCTAAGTGTGTTATGAAGAATTATTGGCTTTCAGCCTGTAATGTTTCTCTTTTCATTGTGTGCTAGGGCGGTGAAAAAGATTACTGTGCACTATGAGAAACAAAACAATGTTCTCCTCCGAATCCCTTGTGACCCTCCACTCGGGTGATCCCCCCCCCTCACTTGTCCACGCACAGGGTCAGGAACCAAAAGCGAAGGCTGTTCCCTGTCCACCTGACTAGAGGATCCCGGGGGAATAGGTGGGAGAACACTGTTGGGTTTCTCACACCATCAAAACTTAAGGTGAACCATAAAAGTGCTGCTCACTTCTTTGAACCCCAGTGGCTGCAAGGAACTGAGCGGAAGGCAATGAGACTGCTAGAGGAGATTGTTGGGTCAGGATCCAGGTGGCAATATGTTAGAAGGCCCCCTAAGCTACAGGTCACAACTGCAGCGAATGCATTGTCCCTTTCAAAGATGGCAGCAAGGTGTTGGGCTTTAAATCTTTGAAACGATCACAGGACCCAGAAATGGAGATGGTGCACATACTGGAGCTGAGGAAACTATTACAAGAGAGCGGATTCAGACATGAGCCACTGGTTGCGTATGACCTTTTCACCATTATGATTCTGGGACTTTTGGCAGGATGCCCATTCAGAGACCTGGAGGCATGTGAGCATGTGGAAAATGCCCTCTACGAGTTAATGAGGATGACTAGATTCCCTTTATCAAACTGTTTATGCAGGTGGCATGGCATGTTTTGTGACTTGTCCTGGTGTTGGGGACCACCCCCTTTTAATGTTACTTTGCTGGAATGCATGTAGTTCCTGGAATTGGAGGTCAATGGGTTCTCTGCTGCTTTTGGGGATGGAGGGTTTCAACTTTGTGACCTGCAATTGGTCACGCCTTTGATGTCAGGTGTGCTGACACAGTTTGTTTCTGATGGATCAAATTAAACTTGCTGTTTTTTTTCTGTGTGGGTTAGAATACAGTGAAGGATACCACTATTGTGGATGACGGGTAGCTTCCAAGAATCCAGTTGGGCCAGGCCTACCAGGGGGGAGGGTTAATATGTGAAAAGTTAACCAAATATGTTTTTCAGTGTGCTGATTTGAAAGTGGTGGCAAGGAGATGAAAAGGGTAGATGCGGGCCCTACTAGACGTGTCCCGAGATTTTCTCTGGCCGGGGGGAATTGCTGGCTTAACATGCAATGTGATATGGGTGGCATGACAAAAAGGCAGCGATTTTGATCTTTCATGCAGCACAGACATGTCCAAATAGATATGTTGCAGGAAATTCACCTGTGGTCAGCTGACACAGAGGCTCCAGAAATGTTTGAAGGAAAGGGTAACTGCTTTCACTTCACTAGCAGTGCAAAGGTATTCCGATTTGGATATTGACAGCGAATTCCTTTTCAAATACTGAGCATGCCCAAGGATAGGTCACCCTTCATGATATGTATCTATGAAGGGTGAATGGAAAGGAAGTTTATCAAACACTCATGCCCCAAATGTGCCTAGAATGACATTCTTTGCTGAAATGTGATCTACCATATGAGGTTTTGTGGAATGTCCTTTGATATGGGGTGGGGATTTTAATATCTCTCTGGACCCAGAAAGAGATAGGCACCCCTACTGGCTTTGGACACCCTCACATGAGGGGGTGTATACTTCCAGGGTTATGGGAGAATTTGGTTTGCTATAGAACATCTGCTGACTTCATCACCCTGATGATAGAAAAACGCTCTTTACTCCCATGCCCACAAGCTTTTTTACAAGGAGCAATTGTATCATATCCACTGATACGGCATCTTCATTAGTGACCAAGACAGCTGTGATGAATCAAGAGTATTCGCCCCTTCTCCCCAAGAGGGAGGCACCACCTTTGAGGCTAGAGAGGTCAGCCCACTCTGCAAGACCCTCCCTAGGGGTCTGGGCAAGTGGGACCACATTGGTGGCGACTGCCTTCTAGGGGACAAGGACTCATTCCCACAAGAACTCACTATACAGCAACACTATCTGCCTATAAGGGATTGCCTTCAGTAACAAGTAATGTGCCTTCCATTTGTTTGGCTTCAGGTAATGCTGGATCATATACGGCACATGGAGAAAAAGTTAAGGCACCATCGAACGTGAACTTGCATGTAACCAAGATGATTCGATTAGAGAGGAGGAGAGAGAGTCATACCCAGAGGAAGCCCTCTGGCGTAGTTACGGCTTCGTGGGCAGAGTAGTGTGGGGTTACGGAGCCCGCAGCAACCTGAGAAGGAGAAAACGCCAAAGAAAGAGGCCAGAGGCCTGGCGCAGCAAGCTGCAGAGGAAATGCTGTCAGAACGGTGGCTTGGAGACCGTCCAATGTGGTGGCGTGACCACAGACAAGCTGTGGTGGCCCTGGGACCCGATCAACAATGCCAAAACCAAAGGAAACTGGAGATATGAAATCTCCCATCAGCAGACCTACACGAGCACCCCAACACAATGGCACACCAAGAATGAGTCAGCTGTGAAGCCAAGAAAGAGGAGACCGAGTTGAGGAAACAGACCAGTCCAGATGCCAAACCGTGAAAAGCCACCTGTGTCGAAAGAAGGTACCAGGTTGTACCAGAAAAGGGGAGGCAAATGGGACCGAACACATTAATTCAAAAGAACCGCAAAGTTGACTGTGGATCATTGAGAAAGCATGAAAAAGTATATTGGAAAACACAGAGAAAGTATACCTGCTGGTGAAAATTGGAATCCATTACTAAGACTGTGAAAAGCACACTTAATTAAGAGCAAGTATCAAGCTGAGAAATCTAAGCAAGAGAGAGTGGAACCCCAGGAATGGTGGTGCCACACCATTAAGGTTATACCAAACCACAACCGAAGGAGAGTTGGCTGTGAAGAATCTGAACGACCAAACGTAGGACGACAAACTGGAACAGATTACATTCAGAAAAACATTAAGGAGGATATTGAGGACCTTGGAAGGTTTCATCCTCTGGAGTAACAGACCTATGAATATATACCAAGAGTTACAGAAGCTCATGAAAAAGACACAGTGAATCAGGAAGAATAATCTCGATTGACTTGTTTCCAGTAAAGTGCATTATCAAACTTGCTTCATTTGGACAAACCCTGAAATAAAGCTCTGAGACATCCGGCTAAAGTCAAGGTGACAGAAGATATATATTTTGGCAATTCTTTTGTTATTCGGTCAAGTGGTAGGGTCAGATAGAAGTAGGTTTTTGGACAGAGGGCATTTTTCCTTGGACCTTTGACAAGAGATGAGCACCCTTGGTTTGGTTAGGCAGGGAACATTCCTGTAGCAATAGGGCGAGTTAGGCATTTTTCTTATTATTTAAATAAAACAATTACAATGTCTGTGCCCAACTCCTCCTCCTCCTCCTAATCCTCCACACAGCCTAATGGGGCAGGGTGCTTTCAGGCAATTTGCTTTGTAAATCTACACTCTATTTTGGGTTGGCAAACTAGGTATTCCAAAATGGAGGACATACTTCTGGATTTGGCAATGAGAACATGCATTCTGCATTTGATACCTGAATTCTGAACCCATAAATCCACACAGGATTGCTCCTAGTTATAGGTTTGGGAATCTCTTAAGGTGTCTGTTAGTAGCGTGTGTTTGGAATATTGACAGGATTTAGGAAAATCTTTGTGGTCGTCATGAAACACTGACACTCGGTAGGAAAGTGGAGAAAATTGAAGCAATAGTATCCACTTGACCATTCAGTTGTAACGCCTATATTACATGACTGAGGTAAAGAACTACAAGAAATATTAACAGCAACTTGGGGAAGCAGACAAGGTTGAGAGGGCATGGTCATGTTTGTTAAGGAGGGAGGTTGAGAACGGAATTACACCTTTTCTATGATTTTTCCTGGACATTATTTGTCCAAGAGGTACCTGCTCACCCTGAGCAGATAGATTATCTTGCAAAGGCACATTTGCCTTCATTGAGTGATGATGCTCCATTGACACTCGGAGAGTCAGAGAGTCTCCAGGTATTGCGATTGGCCATTAGTTCGCTGAACCCAGACAAGGCGCCTTTAAGTGATGGATTGCCACCCAAATTTTATAAGGCTTATGCAGATTTATCGGCACTGCTGGTGTCGGAGGTTATACAAAAAGCAAGGCTGTCTAATGCATACTATGGAGTTGGGGATAATTGTGCTCCCAGAACCCGAGAAAAACCAGTCTTTGACAACCTCTTGTAGGCCGTTGTCCTTACTGAACACAGACACTAAAATATTAAATACGGTAAGAGTTCAATGCATACAGTATAATGGGCTCCATGGTTCATGTAGATCACTGTGGATTTTCCTTCCGCATAAAACTTAGCTATGCAGGGTGCTTGATGTTCCAATCTCATGGGTTTTTTCAAAATAATTTCATCGAAAAAAATCATGTCGATGTAGCGACGTAGAACCCCTGGAAACACTTGATTATTGGCAGATCTTCTACAAGTGGTGCTAATATATGCATATAATATCTAACGGGTGGCCAGTCAAAAAGTCGGAAAAATAAAGTCGAATAACAAAAATGTTGAATACAAAATGTCAAAGAAAAAGTCGAATGTTTTATTTGTTTATTTAGATTTTTTTTTGGGTTACGTTAATAAAAAAAAAAGGGTAACATTTTTTTTAAAAAAGGGGGGGTTGGGAGGGGAACCCCCCCATTTCAAACAAAAAACATACAAAAATAGACATTCGACTTTTTTTTTTACTTTTAGTTTTCGACATTATGACTTTCGACTTTTTGACTATAAACCTATCTAACGGTATATGAAAAATTGAGAGTATGTCTCCCCGTATGTTAGAGGAAATAATATATGTTGACATTTCAACAGGATTGCTCAATAATTGGACTATATAGTATAGGTTGCCAGTGACTTTAGATAGGACCCCTCCACAGTTTTCAGAGATGATGTGGTGGGCCCTGATTAGTGTCATATTGTGGCTTAAATACTACATATTTACCATGACCAAAAGGATTGGTTGCAAGTTAACTTCCTGGATAAATTGCCAATTGGAGTAGAGACATTTTGGATTAAAATGCTGCACTCCCTCATTAGCAGACTTGCATTGAGTAAAATGATCCTCCTGCCTGGTTGGCTGGATGTATTTCAGTGCCTTCCTCGAACTGTCCCATTGAGTGCTTTAAGAGGGCTCAATAAATTACCAACATGTTTGCTTTGGGCAGGAAAGATAGCAAGGATTAGCTTAGCTATTATGAGCCTGTAGTATGAGCAATAGGGGCTGGGAGCTCCGGATTCTGAGCTATATCATGCAGTTGCACAGTTACCACTTAGCCAAGTGGACTTCAGGATAGGCATCTTCTCAAGTAGCATAAATGATACAGAGAAGGTTTCACTAGATGAAATTGAGTGGGTTATTGAGAGACGGTGAAAACCAGTACACATGGATGCCAGTGTCAAAATACGGTTTAAAATGTGACTGAAAATTCACAAGAGGCTTCTATTGGGTACACCATCATACATTCTGGGATGAAAGATTTGGATAGCCAGGAGGTGAGAAGAAAGTTATCAAGGGGGTTACATACCTATGGTAGGCAGAGGTATATGGGACTTGGAGAGATCGATTCATTTTGAAAGGTAGGCTACATAGTGGCCACTTAATGGCATATCAAAATTAGAAGTGATTAGTAAGTAATGACTGCCGGACTTGCCAGCAGAGCCTGCAGAATCTGGGCTGGTGCAGTGCACACAAAGTGAAAGTTACAGGCATATATCAGGTTTTGTCCTAAGTATTGCATGATGTTCATATGACTACTGTGTGAACAGGATTTGGGAGAGAAGCTTATAAAACAGTGTCTACTAATGCCACATTTAAGCTGATAAAATTCGGCATACAGCATAGAAGTTATTTGTCCCTTCACGTGTGCATAGGTTCCAGCTGCATCACCCTGCCCACTGTGGTAGATGTGGCAAATGAGAAGCAGACTTCTAATGGATTGTGTCCTTCCACAGATTCCCATATTTGTTTTATTCTCCAGCTTCAGCTGCTCACGGATACCTTTTCGGCATCGGGTGGGCCACTGTGCGAGGCTCCCTCCCCCCGCCTTCCTCCCCCCATCCCCCTGAGGCCAGTTGGCATGCTTTCTCAGTGGCAGACGTGACTTTGGCCTCGGTGTAAAAACGTTCACTGCGCCCCATGACCTCGGTTCATTTTATCGGCAGGCTCAGTATGCTTCTTCACACTTTAAAAAATATTTTTGTGATGCAGCAGCAAATCTGACGTTTTTATCAAAATGTCAACTCCAAAACTGCCTGGATTCAAAAATTAGAAGACTGAAGCAAAGATGCTGCTTACTACTGCACACAGCATCTGTCTTTGGTGTCTCGGCACCAAACAGTCACAGATTATGGGTCTTGTCAATCAATAACCCGAAGGCTCTTAGAGAAAGATCGTCCAAACTGGCCCTTAGCCGATTGGCTTCAAAATTGGCAAGTACAACTCCTTTGACGATAAAAAAAAACCTTCAGAAGGTAGAAGTTCTAAATGGCTGAGAGACCCCCCCCAGCAAGGCCCAAAAAGACCAATGAAACACCATATGATAGTATTTAAGGAGTGTCTCACTCATCTTTAGCTTGCTTGAGGAGGCTCTGCACACATTCTTCACCGGTTCTATGTGATTTTTTTGATTTTTGTAGGTCACCTAACAAAAAGACAGATTTATTTTGGTGATTTTAAAATCGGGGGGTTTCACCCTGCAAACACCTGCTGCCCCCGCCCACCCCCTCTCCATCCAAGACTCCCCCAATCTAAAAACACACACACACACTTAGCCGTTCTCCCTAGACGCTGCTTCCGGGTCCTGGCGTACCCATCAGCCCATGCGCGCACTTGTGTGCAGCAGGGGAGTGACAGTTTGATTTAGAAAGACTGCTCCGTGCGGTCATAGAACAGTCTTTCTAAATCGATTCTTTTTTAAGTTGTTTTTTTTTAAAAAAAACAACCTCTTCACTTAGGACCTTGTCACTGTCTGCTTCCTCGCCAACACATAACAGGTACGTTTCCCACCTAAGTCTGCTTCAGCGGAACAGTGGAAGAATTCAGATTAAAGATGATTGAGGTTTACAACAAGGTATCCCTAATGGTTTTGGCAACGAAACTGAAGGAAATAAAATATATACCAGACCACACCCCACACTCAGACTGGCAAGGACCCCCACAAAGCAGTGCTCCAGCATGCCCAGGAAATTGGGTTAGAATTCTCCCTGGGGGGTTCTCTGAGCAATGTTGGCTGCTTATGGTCCCTCAATAACCCTCGAACACAAATCAGCCTCCATCTCAAGAACCCAGAGACATTGAGGATAGACTTCTACCTTGATATAAAGATGCATCCCAACATCAAGGTCTGACTTTATAAAATCCTTCCAGTTAAACTTTGATGAGAATAGGGACCAAATCCCTTTAGATTTAGAACCATTTTAAGGTGTCAAAACAGACTCTGCAAAGGAGTTCTTACCAGAGAAGTCTAGGATAGCAGATCTGGCCACTGATCAAAGGGACTATATCAGGCAAAACATGTCTCTGGTGCTCGACTTCATGCGGGTAAACCCTTATTCCCATCCCGAATCACTCGTATAGGCCGGTGATATCGAAAGTGTCTGATCCCTGGGGTCCACAAACAAGGACGATCACAGAGTGACTAAGGCCCCACCTTAGGTACCAGTTTTACCATTCCAAGCTGCCCTGAAGTACCCATTTCTTTAAATTTGGCGAAATTCATGCTCAGCACCAGCTGTGAGCAAACATTTGATAACGAAATATAAACCTGTTCTCATGGATCAGAGTTTCTTTCAAAGCGCTGTAGCTCAGAGTTTAGCTATACAGTCAGGGCCTGAATTGGAAGACTGCGCATGAAAAGCAATGGGCAACAACTCTGTGCTTTTCAAGGCTGAGGCCGTCAGGCTTCGCACCAGATGTCTAATCAAAACTCCTTGACATACCCCCTCGATGAGAACCATTTCTTAGGCCCAATGCTGAGAAGTATAAAAAATGATATTGAAGAGACTTTATTGAAAAATCCTGACCATGTTAAGAAGAAACTCTATGGCCAGGATTGGATAGACACAGGTGAACGGATCCGGACCATGAAAAGTGGTGGAGGGATAACGAATGACGTTAGGAAACGTGGTCAAATTCCAAACTATCTGAAAAAGTTTCCCTGTCCCACAATTAGACAGGAATTCATGAGGTTCCGTTTTAATCTGTTTCCTACAAAAGAGGTTCTCGAGAGACGCATAGTACTCGGAGAAAAACTACACATGCCGGCTTTGTAATGGCTCGCTTGAAACTTTAGAACACTTAACAACCGAATGCGAGTCATTGAAGGATTTAAGAACATTATATCTGGGACACTTGCACCAGAAGTCAACAACATTACTACCAAACTCATTCTGGGTCAGCCTGTGTCAAGGGAGAAGAAATACCGAGATTCTAGCTCTGATGGCTTACGTCAAAAAAATCTTTGAGAGACTAACGATAGAAGACGACGGGGAAAAGGCTTCGCCGAGATGAGAAAAATAAAACAGATGACGATGGAGCGATTTTAGACTTTCAGGATGGGAATGGGGTTTTTCTTCACTATTAAGAGTTTTAATATTTTTTTTTCTTCTCTTTTCAGTAAACAGCATAAAACAAGTTTAAATGTAAACTATAAAATATGCTAAATAAAATTAAAACTTCAGGCACCCTAATCGGCAACAAAGTCTTTAGGGGGCAGAAGCGTGCTAACAGCCAGTGCAATCAACTATGCAAGCTTTCAGTACTTTCGTGACTTCACTCAGAGAAGCAGAGAGCACCCACCCACAAAGCAAGGTCAGAGAGGGCTCTCAAGGCCAGAAAGCGGCAGACATGGAAAGGGAATGCAAACCGATATGGCTGCTGCCCCCTCAAGATAAACCACGATTCCAAAACCACTCAGTCAATTCTCGCACGCCTCTGCAGAGTGAGAAGGGTAGACCTGAATTCCAAAGAATGGTTACGTTTACTTTGGATGCATGGGTTGCCCAAGTGGTGACCCATGGGCTACTGCCTCCCATTCCTAAAACTCCTTCCAGATTGCCATCAGCCTGTACATAATTTTCTAGGGTCTTTACCAAGTTGTTGGTGGTGACAGCCAGGCTAAGGAGAGTGGGATTCACGTCTGCCCTTAACAAAACAATCGGCTAATCAGAGCCCGCTCCCCATAATCGGCTCGGAACCAAGTCGGCCACACCTGCCACCTCCTGCACAGACCGAACGTGACACCCTCACAAATGCTCCAGTTCATCTGAACGGTCCTGGACTCCACTCAGGAACAGCATACACTTGCCAAGAAAGCTCTTCACACCTAGGCGATGGTCATGAAATTTCAGAACACCCACCCACCCCCACACTGCCAGCCCTAAACGTTCTACGGTTGTTGGGTCTTATGGCATTCTGCATTTTTCTGGTGCAGTAGGCCAGACTGAGAATGAGGTCTCTTCTACTGTGGGTCCTCAGATCTCAGTGGTCACAGTTCTTAGGCTGCATGCCACACCTTCAGGATCCATGCACGGTGTCACAGGACATTCTATGTTCTAGCCGCAGAGAGTTCTTTGTGGCGGGAGAGCCCTTTTGGCAACCGTAGGTGGAGACAAACATGCTTACAGTGACATCCCTGAAGGGTGGCGGTGCCCCATCTCAATGAACAAATTGTGAACAATTTGTGGTCTCAAGCAGAGAGACAACTTCACATTAACCTGTTGCAGGGGAGGGCGGGCGAGACAAGAGAGCTAGCAATCGGAATGGAGTGAGTCTTTTGGATACATCTAATTCAAAGACCTCCAGCTAAAGAATGGTGTGTGTTACCACCTTACGCAACATAGTAATGCTATTAGGAAATTCATCAGACAAAATTAGCATGTGTTACAACTTGAGGATCCCTCTTTTGAGAAACCAATGCTTGCCTTCAAAAAAGGAAAGAATATTAAACAGCATCTGATGAAATGAAGGCAGACAGACTAAGACCCCTTCAGCGAATTTGAAAACTTACTTTGGTCTCCCACAAGTTACTGGACATTTCCCTTGTGTGAACTGTTCCGTTGGTAAATTTACGGAGCAAAAAGCTTCCTTCCTTGACAATGACAAAGCTTAATTTTCACAGCATATGTAGAAGTTCCTGCGTTATTTATATTGTGCAATGCCCATGCAAGAAGATATACGTGGGCAACACAACTAGGCAGGTCAGAACCCGCAAAGTGGAACACAGGTAGAAAATTAGAACCAAGACCATGTCAGCTCCACTAGGAAAACATTTTGTTGAACTGGGGCATAACCAGGATGACTTAACCTGGTGGGTTATTGAAAAAAATGCAATCGGGGGAGACCTGTGTCAAAGAGCAGCAATTAACCCACAAGGAACAATACTGGATTTCAGAGTTTCTTGCATGACCTTAATGACGGGAACGAATGGCACCCTTTAGGCTGTATTTAGCCTTTGGTGATGTTGGAAGCTTTTCCATATTAGGAAAGGGAGGAGATTATATAACGGTTAAGCTGCTGTTTCCATAGGAAGAGCACTTTTTGGGCGGCTTATAACTCCGCTCCCCCTGCACAAATCCTCACCAAACTTTGCAATAAAAGTATATGGGCCACTCTGCAAAGTTTGGAGATGTTTGGGCCAGGGGGGGCAAAGTTATAGGGGGGGGGGTTCCAAAACGTCTTTTTTTCCATTCGTCTGAATGGGGGGGGGGGGGGACTTTGTGCACGGCTACAGGTGAAACCGCTGGACGGATTTTGACGAAATCTGCGGCAGGTACAGGGGCTTGGTCCAGAAGCGTGCTTTTGTAAATTTGGTCCCCATCCGTGCAGTATGTTTCTTTATAATTATCAAAAAGTAGGTCTGAAATAATTAGTGATATCTATGTTCGCTCCGCGGTCACACTTCCCTGTTCGGTCGACGAACAGGGTACCGATTGGCCAATGGGCTGGCGTCATGATCGCGGACACGCGACGTCTCTGCCCATTGGCTACTGCGAGACGTGTTCTGCGTCAGATGGTTTGGATGCGCCCAACATCTTGGATACGCGGAAAGCGGAGCAACAACCAGCGTACACATGCTTTTTTCATGAAACTATTTTGCTGTGTCACAGAGCATTGGGAAAGGTTCAGACAGTAAGTCATGGGTGATCAATGCATTTGTTCTTCGGTCGTCATGATGTAATTTCTATGGACACCTTGTACGCACAGTAAATGTGGGGTGTAATAACGATAGCACTTCAGTCCATGTAGTGGGCAGGAAATTTGTAACTGTTGAAAGCACACGTGTATTAGTAGGCAACATTGAAATTGACAACATGCCTTGAATGCATTATTTTTCCAATGGCTATTATATTCATTAGTACGCCGCCATGGGTGGCACATGCTACAGTGGTTGTGGCCAGGGGCTTGAGTCTTAAGATATGGGTGATCAATGCATTTGTTCGGGGGGTCGGTCGTCATGATGTAATTTCTATGGACAACTTGTACGCACAGTACACTTATACCTACTTAATGCTGTATGTTCTATGGCCTCCTTGTACACACAGAAAATGAGGGGTCCAATAAGGCCAGTATTTCAGCCCGTGCAGTGCACGGGGGAGTTGTTACATTTGTAAGGACACGTGTGGTGTTAGGGAACATTGAAATTGACAACATGCCGTGAATGCATTATATTTTCAAATGGCTATTATTATATTCATTAGTACGTCGCCATGGGTGGCACATGCTACAGTGGTTGTGGCAAGGGGCTAGAGTCTTGGATGCATGGCCGTCGGCCGAAGGCCAAAGGCCTTATTTCCAAGACTGTAGGCCCTGGCCACAACCACTGCTGCATGTGCCACCCATGCATACACCCGTAGTGTTGCGTTTTGATTGGCATGTTGTGGGGAGTGCGTGCAGTCTTGGGTGCATGGCCGAAGGCCATGCAACCAAGAACAAAGTGGTAAGTACTAGACTTGTAAGACACTGCACACCCATCCCATGTAAGATCTACAGACATACAGCTAGGAGGGAAGCCTCTGGGCAGAGGTACTGAAGGATAACACCTATAGAATAACCCCCACTACCACACATCACCGAGGTTGTTGTGGGGAGACCCTGCACTCTTGGGTGCATGGCTAAAGCCCATACACGCAAGTCTGAAGTCATAAGCAGTGGAGTTACAAGTCAATATGGGTGTGGTGGAATGTGCTAGTTGTGTTGATGCCCTAGTGTCGTAACTTCATGGCTGCAGACGATGGTCCGAAAAGAAAATTTATAAGCAGCTAATTTACAAGGACCATGGTTTCCATATGCAGCGATGGTTGTGGATAGGAACTATACTCCTTGTACCTTGGTTGTAAGGCGTAGGTGGTAGGTTACGCACAGAAGATGGAAGGGCAGCCTACAGGCACTGCAGCATATTAGTACCACAGATTAGACATCTAGATTCCCAGGTGTAGAAAATGCCTGCCAATATACTTACTCCTTACTTTGTTCAGAATCCATATACTTTTTTTTTTAAATTGGCTATCGTGCTTGGCGGAAGTATCACTTTTTCCATTTCTGTGATGAAAGAAAAAGGTGCGTTAGTGTTTGCATTTTTTTTAAATGTACTACATTGCATAATAGACAGTTAACTTTTTTTTTACCCTCATATTTAGTTTACAAACCAGTGTACTGTGCATTGCGCTCAGTTTCTGCGTTTGCTTTTCTAATCCTTGGGTCTGGGGAAAGAAATCCTTGGCGGATTAAAAAAAAACCTTAATTTCCCATGGTACTAACTACTTCATTTTTTCCTTTCAGTGTTTTCTTCATCTTTGTGATCAATGTTATGTTTGTTGGCTTCCTGCCCATTTTTAACAACAGATACCTATAGGCGTATTCTACCTGTGCATTTGTTGCCAACAATCTGTGATAATCATTTATTTGTGTCATTCTTCCATCCTGTTGGGTAGTTAGATACCTGTGGGCGTATTCTAACTGTTTGTAGTCTTTCACATACTTTGTTGACAATCCTGAAGTACACATTATTTCGAAAATGTGGGCTTCAAGAACATTAAATACGCATTTGTTAGGTTAGCTGGCAACCTCTGCTTTAGAGTAATGGTGCTATCATTACATTCAAACCATCCAGAATTCTTTTTAATGTATGCAGTGTAGTGACCTGCATTGGTTGTAGCTCCTGCATGGTAGATTATTCCTAATGTTGTAAAGGTTTTCTTTCCAAGTGGCACTTGACCTTGTGTGAATCCAGTCAGTTTGCAGTTGTTTTTGGTGCAATATAATCTGCATTATAACGTAGAAGCATAAGTATTATGTAGGCACTATGTGATTGTATCAGTAAGGTGGAGCGATTGTCAGAATTGCAAATACTACATAATCTGCCATGGTTTGCATTTTGTACAAGTTGCTGAAATGGAATGCTCTCACTATTTGTTATGGAAACATACACAAATCGCTCATTTGGGATTTCTTCCTGTATCACTTTGCTACAGAGAGTGCATGCATGTTTCCACATGTACGAAATTTGGAAGATTTCATTTACAGGTATGCTTTTGTTTTCCAATACTAATAGTATGTACATTAGAAATTCTTGTGGATCTTCTTGTGAGTTCATAGTGAATCTCACCATTCCAGCAAAGTCGTCCAATTGTTGCCTTACTCCATGAACACTGTATGTGTTGTCAGGATTGCTTGTTGCATTTATATGCAGCACTAACATTTGCAAACACAATTGGTCTGTACTGTGCAGGTAAATATTGTTAACAATTGAAATAGACTATTCATTGCTACATTTGCATAGCAACTTACCCCACTTTCATTTGTAAATTTGAATGGGCCAGCAAGTTCTGTATCTGAGTGTTTAAGGATTTTCTGTTGCTTCTTTGCCGACGTGCCTGCTTTTTATTCCCTAATAGGTTCTTCTATGTTTGCGGCATATGATGAAACTTTAGCTTCTTTTCTTTGCTTTGCGGAATTTGCTGTTGCATTATGTTGCATTTCTGTTTCATTTACTTTTCTTTTACCACGTTTCACTTTATCTGGAACCGGGTATTGTTTCAGATGAGGTGTACAGTGAACGCAATCTATTGTATTCTAGAATGCAAGGAATATCAGCTTTGACTTTACTTGAATCAAAGTTTATTAGCAATAGACCGTCAAGTGTACGTAAGCGTGGAATGCTACGTAGCTCATGCCTTCCTTAAACACTGTTTCCTATATCTATCAATGCTTTCTCTAGGGTAAGACCTTGGGATTTATGAATGGTAACTGCATATGCAAGAGTTAGAGAAAATTGCTCTCTACGTACATACATGTCTTTGAAGAGAAGGAATCGAGCAATTGAGCGCCCTATCCTTTTCACTTCTGAAACTTTATCAAAGCGAATATTTACAAACTGAATGTTGCTATCACGTGGGTATGATTGAAAGCCAACAACTGTGCCCAGTGCTCCATTAGCTAGCCGTTGCTCTACGCCAAGGTTACGTTTAAGCATTACTCTACACTTTAATGATAATGTCAATATTTTTTCCAACCCAGCTTAGCTGGGTTGGAGATTGAATTTTCTAAAGTATTTAGTCTTGTTGTGGCTTGCTCACACGTGGGTACTGTCATACCATGTACGTCTAGTTTGTCTGTGGCGGTAATTTCTATTATTGCTTGCATTTCATTCTTTAACATTGTTTCATTGAATTTGAAACAGCTTGCAAAAGTTGGCATTAAGGCCATACAATTGACATTTTTGTGCGCCATTTGTTCCATAACATCAGTTGCACATACATTATCGCCATAAAGTGCATGTATATGCCAATTTTTCAATACAGCTTGTGTTTCTTGCGATAATACACCAACTCTAATACTTTAAGATGCTGGCATAAGTGAGATCTGCAGATTGCCGCATGTTCTCAGTTAATTCTCTGTATTGGAAATGTTGCCAAAGGTTAACATTACCTCTGCTACCAACAGTTTTCCGGGAGAGTTTGTGGCCTAAGGTTTTAAAAATCGGTTCACCTTTCACTGGTGTCAATTGTAGAAGATCTCAAATGTGTTTCCCTGCAAAGAGTTCTTCGTTATTATTTTTAAGTACTTCTTGCAATCTGAGATGAATCAAAGCCAACATTAGGTTGGAGACCATGCTCACTTCATCTATTAGAAGCATTTTCATTTGTTTCAATACTCTACGTAATTCCATTGCAGCTTCTGCAGAAAGTTTGTAGTAGTCTAATTTATTTGGATGCTCTACTGGAAGCAGTAATAATCGGTGTAAAGTCACACCGCCTATGTTGTAGGCAGCTAAACCTTTGGGGGCTGTTACAACAGCTGACAGTCTGTTGTTTGTCAATTGTTAAAGGAACTTGCTGATGATTTTGATTAAGAATGTTTTCCCTGATCCAGCTTCACCACTGACGTACAGCAATATAGGTTTGTAATTTTGGCAGGTACATTCTTTATTTTTGTGATGTACACCATGTACAATTTGTTTTGTTACGTCTTCAAAAATGGTGCGCTGATCGTTGATAAGTTTTGCTTGTTGTACAGTTAAGTCTTCTGTATCTTCTTGATACTGATACATGGTGTTTTCTACTTCTGCCATAGATACTTCAGCCTCATTTGGTATTAGTGGTTGTCCTAATGGTTCTTGACTTCCTGTTACAGAAGGTTGACTACTGTCGGCAGAGTCTTTAGTTGGGCCTGAAGTTCTTCTTCCTGTTGCTGCTAATTGTGTAACATTGTTTTGTACTGCGTTAAGTTCACATCAGTGATAGTGCTTTCATTTGCTTTGAAAGAATCTTCATAGCACTCATAATTATCTAGTATGTCTTCCTCTTTTCTCCATGGTTTGAAAAGTTGTAACAGAGACATGTAATATAGTTCTTTCTGTTGAGAAGTTTTTAATGACAATTGCACATGATTAATTAAGCTTCGTTTGTTAAGTTTCACTAAGCTCCCTTCACAATTGGTCACTCTATATCTACGTTTGCTTACATCAGGTTTTACATTATTTTTGTATGCAACGTTTTGAGCTATGTGGTATAGACACATGCTTTCCAGAGTGGTACTCCTGTTCGGATAGTATGTGTCCAGTAAATTGTTTTTAAGAATATCTTTGCTGTTGGGATCATTTCTGGCAATTGTTTCTATTCCTCATATGATTTTAGCACTCTTTCTATATTTTGCAGGACCAAAACTGAGCCATACTATGTTGTCTGATTTTCCGTACAAAGCAGTGCCGGTTAATGATCTGCTGCTTCATAGGCCCCACATTCTCTATGAGAGAGCATTTTTATGCCTAGGCTGTACAATTTCTGTGATAATGTTTAGTCTGATGCTAGGTCATACCAGAGGTCTTGAAGCTCTGTTTCTGCTTTTAAGTAGGCTGTAACATATCGTGCAACAGCAGTTGAATTGTCTGCAATGTACTGCACATCTATGTTTGCATTCCATAAGAGGGCAATGATTGCATTGTAATCATTGATCTATTTTGATTCTTCCCTTCTTTTTATGTAATACATGTTTTTAGGTGATTTACCTTTAACACTATGTCGAACTGAAGAAATTAAGTTGTTTACTTCACCGGTTTCTGTAACTGGTCTAGGGAAACCAAAGCGGCATTTGGTGTAGTATTTATCTTTGGTTTTGTATTTGTGACGACAATATTTGCCACATTTGTGTCTTTGAAATTGTAAAATCTGCCCATGCAGCTCACTATGTGTCTGTTGTGAAGGGATTTCACATGTGACATATTTTTGGATAAACTGCAAAACAGTGCCATCACTGTCGTGCCCAAATTTCGGTGCACCTTTGATCCATAACAGCATGTGAATATGTGGGGCTCCTCTCGCTTGATATTCTTTTCTCCAAAAGAAGAGTTGTACTTCTCCAAGGGGAGGAACTGTTTTATTGCAAATAAAGTGTAGCATTGCAATGAAACGATGATGGAAATATCTTGAGACATTAACTGGATCTAGAGAGCAACGTTCTCCAGGTGTTAAATATATCTATGTTGTTATTGTTGCTGTTTGCTATGTGTAGGAACTCATGCAAATCTTCCCATGCATATTCTGCACAACTTAGCATAACAAACCAAGTTGGTGATCCAAGGTTTCTGATCATGCAACGCAAGTCTCTGTGCCATCTGAACCAGTATTCCTTTGTACCATGCATGTTTGCAAACAAATTTGTTATACTTGATTGTAAAACCTCATCTTTTTCTTGTACTTTTTTTATTAACTGCGTAGCTGACATATTTTGAAAGTGCATTCCAGATTTAAGAATGTGTGCAACTCCATAACATAGTGTTGCTAATTCACTTTCATAAGAGTAGGTGGAATATGTATTCTACATTTTGTCTAAATCTGGGATCTTGCGAATACATTCGTAATGAGCAGTATTGTGATGCCCCAATCTGAGTGGGTCTATCATCGTATCTTCCACCTTTGCCAGTAGGAAATAGCAGTGGAAAAGCACGTGCTTCTATACTTTTTTCCCAAATTCTCATTGGTGACCCTTTGGTTTGTCGCATTTGGTAAGTTTCTAGTGCATCATCTATGCTTTCATTGGAATGCAATGGATGAATTGTGTAATGGTCCAAAAGAGTGGATACTGTAGCTGGATCCAGAAGTTCGAATTGACCAGTTTCTGATGGCTCTTGAATTATTTCAGTTGTTTACCTTAAGCTTTCATCAACATTTATTTCCTTATAGTAATCATTATTGTCTTTTAGATATTGCAATGCTTGTCTAACTTTATGTAAGTCCAGTAATTGTTGGGAAATTTTTGTTGACCTTTGTTGGTACTCCATTTACCAAGACTATTAAAGAATGCTCTATTGAACGTTTCACTCCTAGAGTGTGTACATTTTCCGTTAGATCTAATGGCAAGTAAACTACTTTGCCACGAATGCCTTTCACCAATTCAGAGGAAGGTAATTTTGCTGTTTTTGGATGAAGGTGTATAATTGCTTGAAATGGGTGAACTGTTTGAATTATTATGCTCTCATACAAATTGAGCTGTTGCACGATTTTTGGTAATGGAAACAATTCCAAATTATTTGTAATAGCACGTGAAAGAGTGTGCTTGTTGTCCAATTTTGCAGTAGAGTAACTGCAACTTATTGGGCGTTCAGTTATTTCATATTTGTTTTCAGCTAAAAGGTACAAAGCTAATTCAAACCATTTAGAGTCCTCATTGTTTTCTATTTTGTATGCTATGTCCACATTTTTTGTGTTCCTTTGTAAAACGTTCTGCGGCAACACACACACATGATTTGGTACTTCAGCCGATGACCTTTTAAATGTTACTATTTCTTTTCTGTATGTGTGTAATAGAAGGTTGCTATGTGCAGAATTGTCGCTACTATGTTCTAAAACTGTTGCATTTTCTACGTGGCTCTCACTTCCAAAATACTTTTTCTGAATACGTTACATTTCTTCTTGTAAGTATTTGGGTGTACCATGCAGAAGAGTGATATTTAAATTGCCTAATTCTGAGAACTGACTTTTTGCATAGTATATTTTATACACTAAATGTCTTACATTGGAATGATGTACTGATATTCTTTTGATATCATGGAAGGTACTTTTGCAAATAGGCCCAGAAATGCAGGCTAATGAATGTCCTTTTAGTCCTGTGTCTTTCCGCACTGCACAAATATCCATATTTTGCAGCACTTTCATTTTACTTTTGTCTTTACCTTTGACATATTGATTGAGGAACTGACGTAAAGATTTGAAAACTTTGTTTGGAATGGCACACAGTGATGTACACGGCCATTTGTATACTGGACGGTGTGGTTCTGCTGAATCGAGAGGTGATTCTGAGTTTTCAGGAGATAGTTTTGTAAGCAGTGTTTCTTGTTCCATGATGGTAGTATTGATTTTCTCATAGCCTCGTCCACTGCTATGGATGGCAATTGGGTTTGTTTGATTTTGTTTGTATGCTTCTTCATTAAAATATGGCTCTGTGGTTGTTGTGTGACTCCCTTCACCACCACAAACATGCAAGAAATTATTTTTGTTCACATTCCGTTTATTGCTGAGTTTCTTTTGTAGTTTGGTACTTTTGTTAGTGCTTTCATCCTATTTAACACTAATATGAATAACTTCCTTTTGAGAAGGATTGCACTGTCCACGAGTGCTTGTAGATTTAACTTTCTACGGTACGTTTTAAGTGGTGAGGATGATTTTGGTCCTCTTCTTAGTAGATTCTGAAGGACTCTGTGACGAAACATTTTTGCTAAAATACTTTTTTTACTATGGGTTCTTCTTACAGTATCGGAATTATTAGGAACATTGTTAGCTGTACTGGCAGCCATTTTTTTGACAACATTTCTGTGTTTTGTGACACTTTTTGATGGAGGAGGTACAGTTTTGGTAGTAGAGACTTTCTTTATTATGTTACCCATCTGCATTAGCTGGTTTGTACCAAGATTCTCTACAAACTCTACAACAGGTGGATGCTTACATTGGGAACCTCTATTTTTCTTTGATTTAATTCTGCATTCCTTTCTATGGTGTTGCTTTTTGGTAGGCATTCTTTGGTGTCTGTTGAGAAAAAAATATATATACTTTGGTCTGTTGTCCAATATATGTGTGCAGTGTGCCTAAGTCTGATGGGGAAGCTCTTTGTCATGGTGTGTCAACGTACAGTGAACTCTAACAATCATTTGGTAATGCTACTTTACTGTTTGTATACTACTACAATGTACTTCAGATGAGAGTACAAAGTGGCCTACTTGTGACGAGAACCATTATTAATAACCAAAATGCCAAAAACTTGCTACAGCAACTTCTTTTCACAATCTAACCTTCTGAGGATTACCCATGTCATTTCAGTACCAAACACACAGGGATTTGTCAGCCATTCTGCCTGTTATTCTTTGTTCAATAAATGGATATTTGTAGGTAGAATGGTTTACAAATCAATGCTCGCTTTGGTGCCCAAAATAAACAACCCACGCAGCCTCTTTAAGGAGTAGTTACAATATAAAGGTTGTACTGTAATTACTTTTTTGTGCAAGATGACCAGGTTTCTTCGGATATGTCGTCTGCAGGTAGATGCTGTTGATTCTCAGGAGAATAGTCTTCACTGCGAATTAAAAAAAAAAAAAAAAACATTTACTTTGTGCGTTTGCAGCAGTGATGATACTGCAGACATTACTTGTGCTTCTTTTGTCAGAGGATTTAACTTTCATATTTCAACCCAGTGCACGTGCACATTTCACTTCACTCTGTGCAGTCTTTGCATAGTACTTGCAATAATACTTGAAAGCCTGTCAAAATAACTAAATCTTTTAAGGGTATGGAAATGCCTTGTTCTTTAGAAAGTGTACTATGCATAGGAGAGAGGTTTGTAAGCGATAGGGCAAAGTAGTAGATGGGGAAACATTTTGTACTCGTTAATGAAAAGCACAATGTCGAAAAATCGGGAGACCCTCAGAAGGAAATGTCAGCACTACAATCGGGAGCGCTTACTATTCTCATACGATCACATTGGAAGTAGCATTACTGCAGGCCGTACAGAGTACAGAACTCTGACATTTTCACAACAAAATTGAGATCTGCCCTAAATAGGCATGCTTGCAACGTATGTACAGGTTATGCGGAAGACAGTAAGCAGTCGTGCGATTTGTGAATGACAAATCGGCAATCTTGCACTTTAAAGGGGGAGCGTTGTTATGTATTCCCTATGGACATTTAGCGGCATTATTTTGTCTATTTTAAATCATAAGGCTTCCACATGTTCTCTGATTAAAATATACATACCTGTACTCTATACTGATGCATGTGGACACGTATGCAGCTGTACGCAGAAATTCGCAATCCTTGCACAGTAGCTTGTGAAGTAGGTGCTTTCCAATGGTATGCGACTTCCATTCAGAATCATCGACAGTAATTTTGAAGTGCGCAATGTTGATGACGGAGTTAAAATTAGCGATGTTCTATGTGATTGGTGGATGATTGTGGGACCGCTTAGTTGTGTCCAATGAGGGACTCGCTTTGGTACTGCTGTAGAAAGGGTGGAAGGAATGGGTAAGAGTTATGTGCCGCACGTAGGCAACGCTTGTCCGCTGGTAGGGCGTGTCACATACGGGTTTCTACAGCAAATCCTGCATGGAAAGGCGACTGTAGGCATCAGCCAATCAGATGTTCACATTACTCTTTTGTGTGGAAAGACAGTGTGCACACTGAAGATGGCAGAGGTGGAGAGGGTCAGGGTTTTGATAGACATTTTTGTGCAAGGCTTACACCACTATGCCAAGAGTAGGCATGTGGCACACCATTTCAATATGCGAGGAGTGGAGGTGGTGTGGAGCGCTGACACTGATGCCAATGCTGCGGCAATTCTACAAGTTTGTAGAGACATGCGTAGAATGACCACTCATGTGGTAATTTTGCACTACGGTGCTTGCCATTTGGGATACCTGACTTCACGTACGTTGTTGGCAGATTTGGCACAGTTGGTTGAAGCACTCATGACCATCTTCCCAACAACGAAAGTAATTTTTTCTGCTTTACTCCTGAGAGTACAATGGAAAAACACTTCTGTTTTCTGTCCAGATCAAAGCATCGGGAGGTGCATCATCAATCGCGGCATGCGTGCATTCATGCTACGAGTTGGTATGTTTTTTTGTAGCCACAATAACATTGCTCCAAGCAATGCGCATTACTTTGAAGGAGATGTGGTTGTGCTATCTTCTTTGGGAAATGCGATGTTCTTTTGGAACGTAAGGCTTGCTTTAGAGAAGGTTCTGTAATGTTTGCAAGAGTAAAGCAAGGACAAAAAATACAAAAAAATACATAAAATACCAGATGTCTGTACGGTATCTGGCCAAAAATAAAAAAAACAGCTCTTTTCAGAGCCTACCTTAAAGGGGGAAAAAGGGGAATAGTACTTTAATGTACCGTCGTCACGCTCTGATCCTGTACATGTCCGTGAACATGGCAGTAGTTAGCAGCCAGCACATATCACCACCGGGGATTCAAGGGTGGAGCCGCGTGTAAATGAGAATGAGCAGAGCTAGGGATTGGTCCATAAAGTTCAGTAGGTGTGTTCTGACCGACGTACTTTAGTAAGACCGTCTTCTCCCTCACAGGAGACCACACAACCATGGCTTTCCATGCTCGAAAACAGATTATCTGGATTTTGGGAGACTCATGGATACATTGGTTAAAGGTGCATGCAGAAAGCTGCAGTTTATCTACAAATCTCGGATTTCCACATGCGGAAGTGCACTGGTATGGCGTGCGTGGCATGAGATGGCTGGACTTGGTACCTCTTTGTGTTACTTTACTGACAGAGCGTCCTCCAGATATACTGATCATTCATTGTGGAGGAAACAGTTTAGGCCATGTCTCTGGGATTTCTTTGCAATTTGAAATGAAGGAAGGACACAAATGGAGAAAGCGAGACGCAATGTGAATAAGGCTGTGTGTGCATTTTTAAAGAGATGTTGGCATGTCCTCTTTCCACAATGAAAACATTTTGTTTCGCAGCACTTTCATTTTCCGCAGAGATGGAGTCCACCTCACATATGCTGGCAATCAGATTTTTCTTCGCTATGTACAAAATGCATTGCGACCTCTTTTGCAATCACACTAACCTATCTGACAATCCGTTTTCCCCAATCCACTGTTTTTGACTCACACAACACACCACCGAAAGCATCTTTTCAGAGCCGCCACTTACTCCCAACGTACACTTTATTGTGTTTGCTCTGCTTGCACCCTCTCTTTTTTCCCTCTACGACTGTCTGCAAACTTTTCCAGAACTCCGCAGGGGTCTACGGCCATCACTTCATAGTTCTACTGTTATACAGAGAAAGACGGCTCTGAAAAAGCCATTTTTGTAGTTTTTACGTTCATTGCTTACCAGCACATGCACACTAGGAGAAGAGGCAAAAGGAGGGTAAGGAAGGGACACCAGCCACAGGGATAAAAAAGGGCAACTGAACAGAGAAAGATTTAGGGTGAGCTTTATTTAGGTAAGGAGCAGATCTTCTGGTGCTCGGTGACTGCAGCCTCAAAAGCACTTAGAAAACTCTCCCCCCTGCAGAGTACTGTGTCACAATACGTGCACACTATTGTCACCTTTGAAAGGTAAGGGTCAACAGCATTGCGAATGGCTTGTGAGGCAGCTGGAGGGAGGCGCTCCCCCACAGGAGTGTCTCTTGTGGTGGGAGGATCGGATACCGAGGATGCTGTGGAGGAACTGAAACGACTATGCTCTTCACATGGCACCACCTTGCAAATGTCCGCAGTGTGGAACAAAGTGAGTTGTCGTTTCATGGTTGTCGTACCAAAACTGTACGCTCCAAATCTCCTGCGACTCAACACCACCTCGCACTAGTTACACTTCACCAGGTTCACACGTGCTTTTGGTACTTTCCCATTAACGGAAAACAACCGCCACACCCATGACTCCCGCCGAGTGCTCCTAGTGCGGAGTTCCTCCACTTCATTCTCTTCCTCCTCTTCTTCCTCAATCTCTACATAATCACCCATATATCTCTCTGCAGGCCCTTGGTGAGGTGGTGGTGGTGGTGGCGGGTTTGGGGGTGGTGCAGAGGCTAATGACCCAACAGCAGCCATGGAAGCCATACCGATTAGTTTCCTTTTGGTCACTACAGCAGTAAAGGCCTCAATCTGCTATAGCTAGAAGGACAATGAAGATGCGCTCGGGGGTGTGGCCTTTTGTAGGGGTGCAGGGGTGTGCCTCGTGACCATCTTCATCCCTACAAAGCGGTACACAAATTTTACACAGCAAGACCTGAGGTGGCCTATTATTTGGGATGTGTGAAATTACATTTTTACACTCTCCAATACTTCGCCTTATGTCTACAAGTTCATTTGTATTGTTGCGGAAGCACACCAACCGCGGAATTTAGTTCCCACGCTCAGCATAGGTGCGGTCACATGATGACGTCCTTAACACATCCGCTCCAGTAATGAAAGTTCCCTGGACAGCAAATGCAAAGACTCAAACGTGCACATGCGCACAAGTGTCCTACGGACAGTGTTCGGGTTCTCAAACTACTTCAAAGTGCAACACAAGTGAGACGGACAGGTAGGAACAGGCGCGATGTTTGCAATACTTACGTTTCTACTGCGCATGTGCACACATGCTATGTTCACTGTACGGACAGTTCCAGTGTCCTTAAGACAACTCCATTTTGTTTGCCTACCAACTTGCCGGCCACCGTGCCTGTTCTACGGACGGCACCATTTTAGCTGCGCCCGATACAGACCGCTATACTGTCCTTCACACACTCCCATTTTCCTCATTTACACCCTTTTCGGACATCTGGTGTGTTCTACAAACATGTATTATCTCGTTTCCAAGCGGTACGCCAAGGTAGTATATCCTTTGGACACCCCTTTCTGTTTATGTATGCACAATTTCAACAGATGGTTCAGTCACGCATCACATCCATCTTACTTGACATTAGACAGCACCCGCATTCCATTCCTTGCGGATAGGTCGAACAGGCGCGCTGTTCGCGAACATTTTACGTCTTTTAAAAAAATAATTCTACACACAAACTCTTTCTACAACTACTGTACAAAAACATTTCAAACACACACACACACACACACACACACACATCAATCTAAAGAAATAGCGGGGTAAGGGGACACAAACAAATATGGGGGAATTAGGATTCAACACAGGCTGGTTATGAGAAGATTTGTGAGGGGAAGAAGGGATGGATATTTCGTCAAAACGTCTATTTTCCTGTTCAAGGTTTGGGGATGGTTCACTAGGGAATGGAGAAGCAGGGCAGGTGCAGGTGGGGTAATGATAACAAACTTTTCCTCTCACACAGTCCTCCACAAACTCCCGTAAACTTTGAAAATTGTCTTTCAATATGTCCATTTTCTGCTCTATCCTTTTTATCCTGTCTTCTTCTGTCTCGTTTGTTGCCCTTTCTTCTTTTCTTTCCTAGTCTGTTAAAAAAAAATACATAATTTGAATGCCTCTAAAATACTGGTCACTATTTTGCATATGCAGAGCACTCCGTACCATTATTGTCGCTGTCTTCAGACATTTCCTCATGTGGGAAATACTCCTCCAGCCACTCCAAAGTACTACCCATTTCTGAGTCAAAACAGAAAGAAATTATTATTTCTGCACCACATACCACAAAACAAACGGTGACTAGTCAAATGGTCGACAGACAAATGGTCGAATTTTCTTATTTATTTATATATATATTTTTTAGGTTTTCGTTTAGGGAAAAAGGGTTTTTAGCAAAAAAAGGGATTTGGGGGGAGGGCCCCCCCCCCCCCCCAAAAAAAGGTAAAAAAACAAACAAAAAAAATTCGACCATTTGACCTGCCGACCTTTTGGTGTCGACCATTTGTCCTGTCGACCATTTAGATTCGACCAAATGACCTAGAACCAAAAGAAAATCACAAACATCACCCATATAAAAAAATGTGCTCACTCTTACTATAATGTCCCTTCGTCTTACTGCGTCCGTCCACTGTCTTTCCAGGCTGCCGAGTTTCTGTGAAGTGATTAAGCTGGAGGCATTCTTTCTTTTTTATGGTACCATCCACTTTATTCTACATGGTTATTAACTGTGTTGTTTTCTTTTCCCAGCTTCAGGTTTCCATATTTACTTATTATTACTTATTATATCTTTATGTCCTTCTACGTTGCACATTTTTTGTGTAAGACAATAGTACATTTTCAGCTATCCCCCGCCTCTTTGGGTAATGTTCATCCTGTCCAACCCCGTCCGCAAACAGGCACTCAGTCCGTCCCTTTCCAATATCAATAGGGAGGGGGTTCTTTATGTTCTATGTTAAATGTATGTCAAGTACGTAGATTATACTACATAGCTCTCAAAATCACATGATTACAGTGTATATTCTGCTCAACGACTTCATTGCCACAATTTCATGCTTAAATTCCACCTTCCAAAAACCTATACAATTTCCTACAAAAAAAACTTTGTTACGGGGACATTATGATTAAGTTGCCCACCCAAAAACCAGTGAAATTCACTACAAAAAAAACTTTGTTGAGGGGACGTTATGGTTAGGTTGCCCTAACAAAAACCTGTACACTTCACTAAAAAAAATACTTTCCTCCTCCCCTTTATGCTTCAAATTAAAATCGAAAAACCCCTGAAATCCGCCAGTTATGGTAAAGTAAGCCCCCAACCCTGCCACCACCCGTGTGCACTGCTAACACTAACACCCAGACCATGAAAGATGTCATATCAGATGTGAATGCTGACATCAATGACATCACTTGTTTAGCCCCTTGCTTTTCCTTCCCTGCCATACATATATATGTGCATTCAGAAAAAAAATAAAATCACTAAAGGAATGTTATACTTCACAGTGCAACCAAACACCACTGCACATTCCCCCATTATAGTAAGCTAAGCAACCATAACTCGCACCATATATATACATATATTTTTTTTATGCGTTTCCGGATTTATTTAATTTTCTTGCAAATACACAGAGCACGATGGGCTCTGTCCTTTGACATTCATCAACTTTAAAAAAGGCCATTTGTAAACGCACCATTCACGTTGTATATACATTATGCTTTTGGAACTGTTTCATGGCATTGACCATATGTGTAGGACTCACTTTAGCAAATTTCATGCAAAATTAGCGAATTAAAACATGTTTAACCCATGCGACGATTTGGCATAGGGAGCTTAGGCTTCTCCTGGACCTACCGGTCTAGTTTTTTTTCTTTGTATTGTATTTGCATTCATATAGCGCCCTTTCTACATTTGTATGGCCTCAATGCGCTTTGTGGTTGAAACACACTCGGTGACCGCTGTCCATGTGTGGGAGATTCCAAGAGTTAACTTAAAGATGCATGTGTGTGCATTTTGCCAGGTTAGGACTCAGGTGGGCTGGCTAAGCTCCAGTAAGCAGCCTGGAGGTCAGGCACGTGGGTGGGTGCTGTTGGTGGTTTAGGATAGAGTGCTATTGCTGGAGATTCGCTGTGTGCCCAGCTAGACCAAAATTTTCATAGGTTGTCGCTGTATACGAATGGCAGAGATGTTGAGGTACGTCTGGGGTTTCAGTGTGGATGACTATGTGAGATGCTAGGGTAGAATTGCATACCCATAACTTGCATTCTAGAGAGCATGGATGGGTGTTCATGCCTGCGTCCTGTGTCCACAGACATTTTCATTGATGAGGTATACGCATTACGGTCTACGTAAGTGTCATGTGACCAGCCCAGTGTTTTAAATCATTATGAAAGCGTGTCCACCTCTCACACGCATAGTATCTCGCTTTACATCCACCTGTGTAAACGCCGATCCTAGGAGTTAGAGACACAGAAGGGGCTTGAAAATCTGACAATGGAGGAAAGGTTACATTCCTCCCTTGTTTGTATGGATCCATTTCCCCAGCTTGGAGGAATGTCAGCATTTGCCGTGCTTTAATCTAGGAACGCAACATTTTAGCGTTCCCCATGTGTTTTGTTTTGTCATAGGGCAGGCATTTCCCCACATTATTCCTTTGCACTCCAGGAAGAATACTTTGGATTTATTTGATGGGCATGACCTGAGGCCGTGCATACACGTTATGCACTTCTAAAAGTTGACGGCTGTTTGTGCAATAACATTATGGGTTTTTTGATCATCACGGCAGTATGTGGACTTTATTGACTCCTTGCCTCATTTGTTATGTTTTACAGGTTTCTCTTTCAAATGAAATGGCCGGTATTTACCAACGCATTATTCATGTGAGTTTATCCGGCTTGTCCTTATTACAGAAGCATAGTTGAGCCACAGTTGCAGACACACATTTTCATAGTGAATTTGTTTTTTTTGCTTGTAGATCCAGGAAACCTCTCCTGAAATGATATCAAGGGAGCCAGTCCTGATGAAAACATTGTCCGCATTTGGACAATGGATTTGTTGAAACTAGAGAAGGGCTGACGATTTAGCATTTCTTTTTGAGCTCTTTATTGAAGACAACACACATGAAATTCAGAGAAATGTCTTTTCTAGTAAACCCTTGGCTCATAAGGTCACGATATTGAATTATAGTGTTTTAGCATATGATTCTTGCATATAATTTTTTTGGTTTAGCACACAGCACTTTGTTCTGATATGTTTTGCTGCAACTATATGCACTTTATATATGTTTGTCCTTTATGTATTGTTTTTTGATATTATTGTCTCGTTGGATTTTCAATGTGTTTTTTGACATGCGACTCATTTTTACATTGTTGGACTTTGTTTATTGCATTACAATTTTGTATATATAAGGGACGTGTGTTTGTGCGTGCGTGTGTGCGTGTGTGCGTGCGTGCGTGCGTGCGTGCGTGCGTGCGTGTGTGTGCGTGTGCGTGTCTTTTTGAAATGTTCGGCATACTTCCCAACGTGCTACAAACCTGAAATTTGGCATGTCGGTAGGTTCCATGGTGTGGACAATGCAACAAGTATAAAATATACTTGGGGGGCGTGGTCTGGGCCCATGTATTCCAGACGTGTTTTGCTGCAGCTCCTGTAAGCAGATCCTGTTACTGCAGACCGAGACGTGTGTGTGTGTGTGTGTGTGTGCAGTCCTGAAAGACGGGACGGGTGTGGAACACCCGAGACAACAAACTGGTGAAGTTGGGAGGAGAAACGTTGCCTTGAGAGCCCGCACTGCCGACCGGGATCGGAGAAGGACGCGCCAAAATGGCAGGTTGTGTGTGCCTCGGCGAGGCCCAGCTGATGGGGCCGGCGGCGGAGTTGCTGTGAGGTTGAAAGCGGGCTCGACCGAGAGTAGGAGGAGACGGCATGATACCGCTGAGTCGCCTGGAGGAAAGAAATCGCAGAGCCAGCAGCTGAGCAGCCCCCGGAGTGTTGATCGAGATTGGGAGGCGGACACCGAACTTTCGATTGCTACCCCAGACGGCGGTTGAGTGGCACTGTAGAGTGCTGCCTGACATTGGGGAGGAGCGAGATGCGGCAGTGAGGGACAACAGGAGAAGGGAGGCAGCAGACAGCAGATGGATGGAAAGTCTGAGAAGGGAACCCTGCAGAGATAGCGGACACACACAGCACGGCTTGCAGAGTTGCTGGCAGGGGAGAGAGGCGCAAATGTTTCTCTTGGCATAGCAGTGACAGTGGATATGGCAGTAGGACTGCTGGCAACAAATTAAGTGCCTTTTTTACAGGGCTGTGGTGCTGTAACTGAATTAAAACATGGATATTGTGCAAGCAGCGCCCTACAGTAGGTACCCACCACAGTCACCATGGAAGAGGAAGGGGGGGCACCTAAAGAGGGGGTGCTAAACTTACTGGAAGCGCACCTGAAACACTGCCCCTTATGGGAGTCCTATATATAGAGCTTGGCACTACATGCATTGTAAATTGAAGGATGGACTAGGAGGCGGAGGAATAGGCGACTGCCCTGTATTTGAGACTTGCGGATACGCAGTTGGAGAGAGAAGCGATAGGGGGACCTGAGTGGCGAAATACATAGGTGTGGGCGAGACATAAGGAGAGTGAACAGCAGCAAATTGTGTGATTAAGGCAGCAATGCCCCCACCCACCCACAAAGAACAAACAGAAGGGGTTGATTATGGACTCCTCCTCGATGCAGGTGAAGGTGAAGGCCAGGGAAGTGATGCCCATGACAGGGATGACAGCCGAAGAAGCTGGGGAGTCGCAAGAAGACCCGCAGGAGTCAAAGATACTAGCTGCAATACTGGACCTAAAAACGTCCTTACAGGGTCAAATTGAGGCAGTGGGCATAGACATACAACAACTCTGCCAAGATGTCCGTTCACTGGCAGAAAGGGGGACTACCACACAGTCAACACTGAAGGAATTAGCCCCTGTGGAGAAAGATCACACGGTGAAACTACGGAAATTTGAAATTAAAAATGCCTCGCTGGAATCCAGCATTGAGGAAGCAGAAGGGAGGTCCTGAAGAAAACGTTAGGCTACTGGGGCTGCCGGAGGGAATCGAGGGCCGAGACCCAACAGACTATGTTGAAACATTATTGCTGCAGGAAATTGGACCAGAGAAGCGGTCACAGGGCTTTGCAGTGGAGAGGGAACATAGGTCCCTACAACGGAAACACCCACCAAGCTCGCACTCTCGACCAGTAATAGCCAGAATATTAAACTTCAGGAATCCAGAAGTAGTGCTCCGCTTTTCCAGAGAAGGCAGACCCATAAAGAGTACCCTTGCCTGCATACCCCTTTTAAAAAATAAAAAGGGGGACGCTGGCAAGGGTACACTGGACGGCATAAGGAACTTAATAGAGGGGCCGACTACAGGATTGGACCAGCCGCTGGAAGATACAGCAAGGGCTGAAACTGCGGATTAATGCTATATAATTGACACAAGTCTGCCATTGAAAATGTGTTTTTGTTTGCAGGGGAGGGCCATGGCATCACTAGATGGTGTTAAGACAACCCCACTTAAAGGCAGTTCTGTTAGATTTAGCACTAGTGGATGTATGGTGGGAACTACACCCTGGAGTCAGGGATACTCATTCTACTCAACCCCCCCCATGCTCTGTATACACGGTTCGACTATATATTTGTAGGGTCAGAGTTTGGGGGAATATATTGGTGCCGAATATGCAGGCCGTACAGTATTGGATCATTCTCCCCTGCTCGAAATTTGGGAAGCTGGAGGTCACAGGCCCCCGGTACAGACTTGGTGATTCCCGCTGCAGGTGTTGGAGGACAGTTTTATTTTCTTGCAGATTCACTGAGGGAAACTATAGATCAGTGCTTGTAGGTGAATGTTGGGAGTGTAAACAGTTGGGGGAACGATGTGGGAGGCGCTGAAGGTGGGGGTTAGGGGCGAGACAATTTCTCAGGCGGGAGTGACACTTAGGCAATTGAGGAGGGAACTGGAGGAGGTGGTTACGAGATTAGAATCACAGTCCCATGGAGCTGGGGAGTCAGAACATGCACTTGCTGGGGTTCACATACATTGTGAGCGGGCCTGGGGCAGGTTGTCGAAATTTGACTACGAGGTGACATTGGAACTGAAACACAAAGAGGGAGACAAATCTGGGAGAATGTTGGCCTGGCTGTGTAAGCGGGAACACCCTAGGAGAATGACAACAGTGCTCCAGGATGAAAGTGGGGCCCCATGGAGGTCACAAATGGTTATTAATGACATTTTTAATGAGTTTTATGCACGGCTGTATAGTCACGATTAGCCTGTGCCACAGGAGGAGATAGAAATGGTGCTTGAACAGATTAGCCTCCCGCGCATGTCAGATGAGCAGGCCAGGGAATTAGATCAGCCTATTTCAATTGAGGAAGTGAAAGGCGCAATTTAAACATTGGCTTCAGGTAAGGCCCCTGGGGGAGATGGATTGCCGTTTGAGTTCTACAAGGCAAACAGCTCTGTTTTGGCAGAGCCGCTATTGAAGGTGTATGAGGAGGCCTAACATAGCACCCTCTGGCCGGCCTCCCTTGGCCCCCCTCCTACTGCTACCTGCGAGGGCAAGAACCTCTGGATCATCTTTGTCTCCACACTTGCCTTCTCCGCCCATATCTCTGAGGTCTCTAAAAAGTCAAACTTCCTACAGCACCTCCTCAGAGGTATTCTACCTTTCCTCTCCTTCACTCAGAAGCTCACTTGTCTCCCAAGCTCTGGTTCTCTCTAGGTTGGACTATTGTAACATCCTCTTTCTAAATCTACCTGCCTCTACTCTCCGCCCTCTGCAACTTATCCAGAACAGGACTGCGAGACTTGTCCTTGGCCTCAAGCCCTGGGATCGTATCTCTCCAGCCCTGAAATCTCTCCATTGGCTCCCAGTGGATGCAAGGATTAAATTCAAAACCCTCTGCATTGTCCACACGGCTTTCTGGGGCCTGGGTCCAAACTACCTTCAGCTATCCCTCTGCAAATACCTCCCCTCTCAAGCTCTTCGCTCCTCTACCTCCAACTCCCTCCGGGTCAAACTTTTTAAAAAGAAACGAGCTGGGGGTAGATCTCCATCTTTGGCTGGGGCCTCCCTCTGGAACAGCCTGCCTGCCAATCTAAGACTTGAGGAGACCCATCACCGGTTCCGGAAGAACCTCAAGACCTTTCCTCTCTGCTTCCACCTTCGCTCCCCCTCTCCCCTGCTGATCTGCTCTCTCTTGGCACTGTGCACAAGGCCACCCTCTGTCCCCTGGGCCCAGGTACCTGCTCACCCTGCCACCCTCCTGGCCATTCCTTGCACTGGGGACTGTATCTGTACCCTTACCCAGTCTGCTGCCTTAAACACAGCACTTGCCGGCTGCACTACCACTGTTTATTTCCCCTATTTTCTATTTATTTTTATTTCTTATTTATCTGCTCTCCTTTGCTCCGCACTTTCCACTCTCCCCCTTCCATCCACTTTTTCCCTTTACTATTCCCATGCACTTGCGCGTTCTCAATGTCACTGGGCCTAGTATTATCGTTGTTGTTGTGTTGTGTTATCCCCTGTTCCCCTCCCTTGCCTAGTCGCGCTCTAAAACACTTGTGTACGAGCGCAATACAAATAAAATATATCATATCATAGAAGGGAACTCTCCCACTAGAAATGAGGGAAACGTGGATGGCACCGATACTAAAGCGAAAGGTGTGATTCATATCGCCCACTGGCCCTACTAAACTATGCTGCTAAAATTCTTACGACCGTATTGGCACGCCTGGTGTGCAGGGTGATATCTACTATAATACACCCGTACCAGACGGAAATTGCTTTACACTAGCCCGTTGGTTAGGTTGAAATTTGGGAAGTGTATTTCGGGGCTGTGGGACAGCCATAAAGGCACACAGCAAGGGTGCCCTCTGTCGCCGATGCTTTACATCTTGGCATTAGAACCAATAGCGGTGTATCTGAGGCAGGAGTACCTGGCCGCGGGCATATTGATTGATGAAATGAAACATCTTTTCTCAGTATATGCGGATGATGTTCTGCTGTACCTTTGCGAACCAGCGCATAACCTCCCCATTTTTATGGAGGTCCTGGATGAATGTGCTAGGCTGACTGGGATTAGGTTTAGTAGAGAACGGTTGTGTGCGTTTCCTCTGGTGGGACTGAGTGGGGAGGATGAGATGGAACTCCCTGAATTGGGGCTGAAATGGGAACCAAGTTAAGTTTTGGTATTTGGGGGTACAAATAGCACATAACCCGAGGGACACACATAATTATAACAGTGCGAGCATTGGATGTGATACGGTATTCCATGACGTTTTGGGCACACTTGCCGCTCTCAGTTATGGGAAGGGTGTCCATAACGAAGACGGCAATACTCCCAAGACTGGTTTTTGCATTCGCTAATGTCTGTTACTACTGTAGAACCAGGCCTTTTCAGACAGCTGGAAAGGATACTGAGAGACTTCCTGTGGGGAGGCGGTCGCCATAAGTTAGCTCTGAATACATTATACGCACCGTACCAAGAGGGGGAGCACAATTACCACAATTCGAATGGAACTATTTGGCATCGCAGGTACGATTTGTGGCACTGTGGTTTGGGTATAAGGCAACTGCGAAAACAGGTTTGCTAAGGCAGGTGGTGTGGCTGAGATGGCTTAAGGAATGTGTGTGTGCTCCGGCGACATGCATGAGGTCCCAATGCCACTGCAACTAGGCAGGCTGGTGTGAAATAGGGCATTGAAGGTTACACGGTCCTCACACCCATATGCTAGGCAAGCTCCAGTGGTGGCATACGCCAGTACTTAACGTACCGAACGAGTCTGGGAAAGATATAGGGTATACACATGGGGAGATATGTTTACTAATGGGCAGTTTGAAGAGCTAGTTGATCTAGTAAAGGAAGATCGGCTACCGGGAGGGCAACTCCTGTGTTATTTGAGGGTTCGTAGAATAGCTAAGCAAAACTGGGGAGGGCCACCAAAGGAACCGGCAGAAGAGGCGCTATTGTCATAATTGTACCAGTTGGAAGATGGAATTAAGCTTACAACTCGCATACATGAATGCATTAGTGGGGTGAACAAAAATATGCATGACAGAGGGGCAAGTCGGAGGTGGATGTAGGGGTACAGATCACTGCTGTTCAGTGGAAGCAGGCCTTGTCTTTTGTCAAATATGTATCACGCAACGAGAGGTTTCGCTTAATATAACTTAATGTACTGCATAGGACGTATATGAACCCCTGTAGAGTGGCTAAGTTTGAAAGAGTGGTAACTGCTGTCTGCCCATGGGGTAACTCGGAAGGAGCAGACCTGATGCACATGCTATAGAGATGCACTAAGGTGCAAATTATTTGGTACCAAATAGAACACACCTGCAGCGACGTGGGAATCATTAGATTTGAGTGGACCCCTTTTAGAATGCCTCCTTGGTGTCTATCCCAGAGCTGCCAAATTCAAACACGTATTGGAGTTTATGGACTTAGCTTGCATACTGGCAAAGCGGCGAGTGGCTATGTCCTGGAAGTGTACACGAGGACCTGTGTATAAACAATGGCGGAGGAACTTTGAATACTGGAGCCTACCAGAGACAAGGGCATGGGCATGCGCTAGTAGAGGGGTAGAAGATGGTCAGTCAGGCCAGTTTGCTGCATGGGAGGGCCTACTGATGGCAGTGTTTCCACCATCGGATGACAGGCCGCCCTGAACACAACACAGTATGACATGATAGACTTGAGAGTGAAAAGTATACCTGTATTTTTGGATATGTATGCTCCACCCTAGAAAATGGTAGCAGACCCCTAGGCATAGACTTTGTGCACACGCATCCCAAAAACTGGTACACCGATGGAAATTCAGTTGACTGAGCTCTAGTTTGAAGTCGTTTTTAGTTATTATGTTGCAACGCGCATCCCAAAAACTCTGGTACACAACAAAATGTGACAATGAATGTAACTGCTGTGATTGTAACAGGAATACGTATTAATTTGTGATGTTTTATACCTTGAATAATTTGAAAACAAACAGATACATTTTTTTTAAAAGTATAAAATATACCTTTTTGGGATGTTCTTTTTAAGCGGTCTGTAATGCTTACCCCTGCCATATGGCTCTTGGTGATGTAGTTCTGCCGTAGTTCTACGTTCAATGTTCCTAAACTTTCCACACTATTAGCATTGTAGCTGACATTGGCGGCACTCACATTTAAAGTAATGCAGGTGACAATACAGTGCTTTTGTAGTAATGCGGTGACAGGAAACAGTGTATGTCTCTTCAATAGTGTCCGCAACGACGTTGTCAGTCACATTGTGGAAAATCTATCATGATAATTACAGAAACTTAATTTCTCGCAGAAATTGATGAATGTATGCCATCTCAACAGTACGAAGCTTACATGCTTCAGCCGTACACGTACAGCACTTATATTGAGGTCGCTGCTGCCTCTGCTGTAGATCGGGACACCAATAATGTTGCTGCGCAATCTCAAAGCTCCAACTCAAAGTAGCTGAAATCAATTTACGGGATTCATGCTTTTCTCAAATTCAGCTTTAAGTGGCTTGCTCCACAGTTGGAAACAAAGTCCATTTGTTCACAATAGCTCCTATAGGAAAGACTAGCAGTATTGTCTGCACCGCAGCATTGGTTCAGTTAATTAAATACATTTCAAACTAGGATTGAAGTAGGAATTACTGTGCGAACAAGGGTACTGAATAAACAAAAGGGGTTTATTTTGCTTAACAGTTATTAATACGGCTTATGCACAAGCACTATTTTGTAACACGAAAAAGAACGGGGCAGACAAACCCTCAAAACAATATACTTAATCGAGCATGATGTGCTGATGAGTCGACCGTGATCTCTAATGTCTCAAGGGGTGAGCGAAAGAAGAAAAAAGGAAACTGGTTTCGTCCTGTCACATGTCGGGAGGGGAATCGATAGCTTCCTGAGTTGTCTGTTGTAGGTTTATTTGCCTGGGCTTGTCTTATGCATAAGGACAGAAAAGGGACAGAGAAAGTTCTTGAGACATTAGAGATCACGCTCGACTCGTAAGCACCTCATGCTCGAAGCACGGATACACCTGCTAGTGTATATATATATATATATATACATACATACACACACACATACACACACACATCTTTTAATTCAACGTTTGTACACACATTTTTTATTGAATTAATATACCTTTGCCCCTATGATGAAGGCTTTATGGGGGGGTGGGGGGGAACTACCCTTTTGTATAATGCCAAGGACAGTACTTTGCCAAACCCAACATAGTTCAATTTCTCAAAGGACTAACCAACAAGCTTCCCACTTAATTGTGATGCCTGGTACTTGAGTCTTGTATTAACTTTCTTAACAGGGTTGTCTTTGGCCCCATACACTCTTGTCCACTCAAGTGACTTGTAAAACCTTTTTGAGGCAATCACTTTTGCACAAATTGCTAGTGAGTTACAAGTCCTATCCTACAATCCCCCATTTACAATGCTGTCCAAAAAGAAGGTTATGCTTAGGAAACAACCATCTTTTCTACCAAAGGTGGTCTCTGAATTTCATCTTTCCCAGATAATTCATATTTCAATATTCTACCCACCTCCATATCCATCTAAGAGGGATAGGGGTCGGGTGGAAGATTTCATGAACTGGACCCTAGAAGGGCTCTGGGTTTTTTGCATTTCTAGAACAAGAGAATTCAGAGCAGAAGACCAGCTCTACATAGGATATACTCTGTCTAGGCTGGGTAAATCTTTGATGAAACCAACATTATCCAGCCAAATAGTTTTATGCATTTCTGAATGCTCTGCCATCACAGGAAAGGAAGAGTCTGAGGGTCTCTGAAACACTTGATCACAGGAATGGCTGCCAATTGGCCCTCGAAATAGGGGTTCTGATGCTAGAAATCTGCCAAGCCGGGAAATGGTTGTCACGTCATACCTTTTCAAAGAACTACTGTCTTGATTGTGTCGATCCAGAACACCAGATATGGCAGGGCAGTCCTCCGAAATGTTTTCATTTGATTCAAGCCTCTGCGTTCACTCTCCCCTCAACCTGAACGAAAATACTGCAATAAGGGTATATCTAAGACAAGGAATTTGTGGGAGGACACATTCAATCACAACAACGTTGTTGTTCTGATTGAATGTTCATTCTCTGGTAATGTTCTTTCTGATGGATATGGATTTTTATCCCCCAGATGTATCATTACCCTTCTAACCTACCCCCTAATACAGAGAGCTTATTCAATAATTACCATGATGCTTAATTCCCAAAAGCGTCTAAAGGCGGGGAAAAAAGATGGAAACTGAGGTCACAGGGTGTGATGCAAACTACATCTACACTGACGTAACGTTCGGCACCAAGGAAGAAGCATGTCGGAGGACCTTGATGCAAGCATTGCATGGCACCCCTTACTGACAGAAATGTTTCAGTGAACAGATGGGGAATAAATATGATATTAGAAATCTGTAAGAGGAGCATTAATCGGAAATAACATTAACAGAGGCAAGTAATTTGCTCTTTTGCATATAGTTTTAGCCGTCCCCCTCTGCAGGGTTATGGAAACAAGTGACAGTTTATTTTATCTAAATATACAGTACAGATTGTTTGATCTAAATATACAGTATGGTTTAACTTGATGACCCTTTAGGTATGTATCCTTGGTATAATACCCATTGGAGCGTATTGAGTCCGCTCATTAGCATGGGTGCCTTCAAGAGGCTGATGGACTGGTACTCGATAATGAGAACTTCTTTCCAGCA
This sequence comes from Ambystoma mexicanum, assembly GCF_040938575.1. NCBI lineage: Eukaryota > Metazoa > Chordata > Amphibia > Caudata > Ambystomatidae > Ambystoma > Ambystoma mexicanum. Next base: position 822,982,934 of record NC_090939.1, read on the forward strand.
CGAAGAATGGTATAAAGCATGGATTCAATGGTTCGCTAACTTTGATGACCAGAGAGCAAGGAGGATGGGAGATGAAACACTAAAAGTACGGGATGTGATTTTACAAACAAGCAGAGTTCTATCAGGCGGCTAATATTTTTCATTTTCCGGCAGGTGATGGGATGGAAGTTGGGGGATACTGCTGTTCCTATAAATAAGGAAACCCAATGTCTTCTTGGCACTCAGATTCTTTCCCATCTACAGTGTCAGACTTTAAATGCGATAAATCATGTATGGGATATTAATACACCGTCAATGCTGATTTGAGATTAACTATGATGCTTATATACTACTCATGATTAACTACCGTAGCACACTGCTTTCATCCATTTGTATTTTCTTTTAGATTTCCAAATAACAGTTAACAACAGAAATGATAAACAGAACAAAATAGCTTTGCGATTGCAAAACAGTACATAGGATAAATTAGATAGGAGGGGTGAAAAAATAAAGGTGGGGATTCCAGAGAACTACGGGGATGAGATGCATACACGTCAGTTAGAAGATGCACCGTTAAATTCCCATTCCCCAATGGGGTTGGGGGGCGCTATTACTGCCGGCGTTAATAGCGCCGGCGGTAAGGCCCCCCTGAAAACTGAAAACGGGAGGTAAGGGGACATTTTTACATCCAGCAAAAAGCTAAAGCCAGATTGATCGCAGTGAACGAGGGATTGTAGGACAGTCCAGAGTCTGTTGGCCAGGATCTTCCTGAATATTTTTGTCTCTGTATTTAGGCAATGGGGTGGTACAATCTGCCACATATTTCCCTGGTTTAAGGAGTAGGACTGTCACTGAGTCAGCCATTGTTGGGGTTACTTCTCAAGAAACAGCTAAAAAGGTTAATCAAGCAGGCAACCAGCAGAGCTTTGAACTGCTTGTAAAAACGAGTGGGGTACCATCCGGGACGGTGGTTTGCTAAAGGGAGGTGAGGGGAGGGCCACAATATTGCCTCGTTAACATCCTCTTGGGAGATAGGCAAGTCCAACAATATTTTATCAGCTGCAGAAAGCGTGAGGAGCTTTTTGTGCAGCCGTGCTTGGGAGGTGACTGACCTGAAATGGGAGAAATATTGGAACATAACCTTGCATTTTCGGTCTCACCAAATTGTTTTACAGTAAGGGTATCATGGTGTAAGAGTCTATTCCTAGTCTAGAGGCCCTTCAATTTGGAGGGTAGAAGTGTATTGACATTGTTTCCCTGTATAATATCTCTGCTTCATTGCCGAGATTGCGTATGCCGTCCGATCGGACAAGTGCGCTTCCAATTTTGGCTCACACCGTCCTTACGTTCTGGAGGGCTCTGAGGGAGTTAGAGGCTTTGTGGAGTTTTCCTAGCACCCTGACTTCTTTTTCCAGCTGGTTCCTAATTGCTTCCCTAGACTTCATAAACACTGTCCCCTTAGTGACAAGTTTGCTCCTGAGGGCCACCTTAGAGGCGTCCCATAGGGTATTTGAGGGCATGTCCGGAGTTGTGTTGATCTTGAAATAACTGTCAATGAGGATCCTCACGGACCATAGACCCGTAAAAGGGACTCTCAGTTGCCATGGGAGTCTAGGTTTGGACGAAAGTCTATGTATTTGGCAGTCTTCGGACACAGGAGAGGGATCAGTCAAGCTCTTGATTCATGTTTCCACAACCGACAGGAAGAGGACTAAGGCTGGGGATAATAGTAGCATTTCAAGGCGGGTGTGGCCTCTATGAACGTGGGAGAAGGAGTAATCATGTTTCTTAGGGTGAACCACAAATACACATTTAGACTGCAGAACAGGTGTAGGACAGCTAGGGCATTCCGGTAATCTAATTTGGTGGGCAGCAGGGATTTGTCCAAGCCAGGGTTTTGCATGGAATTGAAATCCCCTCCATCACTCACTAGACCCTTAGTGAAGTCGGAATAGGTGTTCCCAAATCTCTCAAGGACGAGTTCTGGGACTCATTTGGGGCATAAGGTAGGGTGATCAGAAGTTTCCCTTCAGGAATAAGAATCGGCCCCCAGTGTGTCTACGCAGTGCTATTTGGGGAAATAACAAACGATCGAAAAAAATAGACTGTATGGTATATTTGACCGAATTTAGGCTGCACGAAAATTCTGTACAACCAAAAAGTCGATCAAATAAGCCATACGTGACCATTATAGCGAACAAGGGGAAAGTGGGTTGCAGGGGTGACCCCTGCTCCCCTTGCTCGCTATAAGGAAACGGTGGAAGCGGGGGTATCCCCCGCATAGGGGAATAAAGTTAGAACAAAAATAAAAAGGTAAGGAACCAGCGGCGCCGGTTCCCAATCACGTAAGTGAAGGGAACCTGTGCCGCAGGGAGTTGGCGGCACACAACGAGGTATGCCACCAAAAGTTAAGTAAGGGGGCGGGGGGTGGAGTGTATTGGTGGGGTATGCTTGGGGAGGGAGGCAGGCATTTACTTCGGGTTGTTTGACCCTAACGGCCAAGTTAGCTATGGTCTTTGCGGCCGCAAACATTTCAGTTTCCGGCAAACAACCCAAATCCCTATTTGGTAAATGGCAAGTCTTTAGATATTATGCTCGAGATCCCCTTTCTTGGGGTTATGGGAGGTGAAGTACGGCTGAGGGAAAAGAGGATGTCTAAGGCGGAGTTCATGTACTTGTGTCGGGAGAGTTTCCTGGATAAGAGCTATTCCCTTCGCTATCTGGCATGGTAGCAGAAGAATCCCTTTTTCTCTTTCTCTGAGAATTCAGCCACTGGATATTGGTAATTGTTATTGGCGCAGAGATAGTGACCCCAGGTTCAACTAAGGCGGCCATTTGGAAGAGGTGGGAGTGCTGAAGATAGGACACATGCTTAACTAGAATTACCCATAGTTTGGAAATGTCCAGAGGGTGAGTGATAAGGGCCAAGAACAAAAGAAAAGGGCTCAACAAAACATCTAGCCAGGAAACCTAATATGTAACATAAAGCCATAGTGGGTCAGGAGCTACAGCAATAACTACCCTAAAGGGGCATTCGTTGGGACGCACCTACACAAGTGAGAATAATATGTTGAAACTCAAAGCAATCTGAGCATGCAGAATAAGGCCGGATCCACAGGTCGATTCTGGGCAGCCACTGGTGCAGTTACTGGTAGGACAATGCGGTGGCCACCGCTGGCAGCCATCAGTTGTTCAGGCTGGTCAAGAAATCAGCTGGGGAAGGTTGTATGTCGCTGTCCTGCATTGGGTGGAGTTCACTGGATGCTCTTGGGTAGTGCTAGAGCCCCAAGGCCCCACTGCAGCCTGTGAGCAGGAGGCTCCATATGCGATGGCCCAGGGGAGGCAGCCCGCTCTGAGTTCAGTAGAGGTGCTCCAGATGAATTGAAGGGAGCCTGGAAAGCATCAGCGATATCTGACATCACTGTCTCAACCAGGCGGTCACTGCCCTGAATGAACAACGCTTTGCCATTGTGGCAGGGGCCAAGTCTTGAAACAGCTGGATCTTGATGTCCTTATAGCTCAGTTCGCCCTTAGCCTGAGAATCTCCTCTTTGATTTTGAAATAATGGATCTTAATGAGGATATTAGGTGTCAAATTTTGGGACTTTTGGATGGTTGAATTGACACAGTGGGTGCGATCTGAAGAGATCCAGCATGAATTTCTCGAGCTCCGAGTCCTGGTTATGTGATGGTATCTCTCTGATCTGAATGTTGGTCCTCCTGTCGCGGTCTTCCATATCCACTTGTTTCACTAGGAGTTTTCCTATGGAGGCTTCCAGCGATTCCGCCCTGATACTCTTTTTGGCCAGTTCAAAAGATTGCTCACAGGTAGAAGTTTTGAGGTAGTTGACACGGTATTCGATGCACGAGACATCTAATAATGTGGCTTAGTTTGCTCATTCTCAACTTTTAGTTTTTTCATCTCTTGTAGGAGGAGCTGAAGATGCATTGTTTTGGCTAATGTGCTGGAGAGATGGTCCTGGGGCATAAGCAGAAAACCTCTGGCTTCCTGACTTTATACGGGGTGGCGTTCATCAAGGCAGATATCTGCTGGCTTGTTGTGCTTGTTCCATTTGCCCATCACAGGCCTGGGGAGGTGGGTGGTTGGATCGTCAATGAGGTGGTGAGCAAGCAATCTCTAGATTTTTTGGGTTCAGTACGAGGTGTCCCAGAAGGAGTGGCCATGGGAAGTAGGTCATGATGGTGCTACTCCTGAGATTAGGTGTAACGTGCTGCCTCAAATCCTTCTTTTCTATCTCTGGCGGGTCACCCCTCTACATGATTGGCAGCTGTGGAAGGCTTAGTGTGTCCCTGATCTAGGCCTTGAACCAGTCGCAGCCAAGAGCACCGTACGAGGCCTGCAGTTCAGTCTCAGCTGATGTCCCCCACGCCTGGCGCAATGCGATGCTACCAGTGCTGTGGCAGGGTCAGCTGGGCCACAGCGCCGACCAGGTCAAGGTCACCCTCAGGGCGTGAGCGGGGCTCCCAGCACCAGAGTGTTTTAGGAGGCTGCTGTGTGCGCTGCTGGGGGCCTCAGTGGGCAAGGAATGAGCATCTTTCTGGCCGAGCTCAGGTTGGTAAGGGCTCTCAGCCAATATCCCTGTACAAGGCCTGCAGTCCGGCTTCTGTTCTCTTCCTGCTCGGTTCTCCCCCAGATTGCTAGGAAGAGGTCACAGGGACTGCAACATGGCCCGAGCCACTGCTAGCGGGGTGAGGCTGTGCTGTTTGTGAGGTGTGTCCCTCATGGCCTTAGCAATAGCCAGCTGCCATGTTCCCCACTTGGCCACGCACTTCCATTTGTGTTTTTTAATTATTAACTTTAAAATTCATAAATCGATATTAAAAAAATAAAAAAGGATCAACCTGGATCATGGGCTTTGGCAGTGTGGACAAACCCATATGTTCTAACATCCTTCCCAATTGTCCTCTGTAATGTCACATAGGGCTGGTGGTGCATTAGTTTCCATGACTGGAGCAAAAAACGAGTCAAGGGGATGCGGTTGCGGTCAGAAGAGGCTTCACTCAGCTTGACTAAAAGCAGTTGGCCCTGGGTCTGCCTCCAGAGCCATAGCAAAGATGTCCAATATCTGTTCCCTGAATGCCTCCCACAGCTCTGGCTTAGAAGGCTAGTCGGGAACGATACCTTAGGTGGGGGTAATATTAGTGCAAAGAATTCTCATCCATGAAGTGGAAAGCACTGCTTCTCTTTCTGGAGGAGGAAGAATGGCACCATGATGGTTTGTGGCCCTTGTTTTCTTTCCTGTCACTTTCATGTGAGTGGGATTGCTCAACTAGTTTATCTTCACAAGAGCAATGTGCCAACCCAACCTTCTCTGAGGCATTGGCTTTCTTCTCCGGGTAGTAGAGAAAAACCATCTCAAGGGGTTATAGGTCAAAGGATCGAATCAAAAGGATTGAAATGCAATAGGGTCGAATCAAAAGGACCGAAAACAAAAAGGTTGAATTTTTTTTTATCATTTTTTTTTGGGGGTGGAGGTCCCCCCCGAAACTCCTGTTTTTGGTGTAAAAAACACTCTTTTTTTTCCTATACGGAAACCCAAAAAAAAATATACATTTAAAAAAAGGCATTCAACCTTTTTTTTTCCGTTCCTATTGACTCGACCCTATTGTATTTGATCCTTTTGTTTTAGATCTTTTGACTGGACACCATATCAAGGTATGAAACGGAAATAGGCATTCATCAATTTCTACAGGGCTTGAAGCCCACCTTAGGATTTGGCATGATGTGGATAGGAATTGCAAAATTGCTAGTGGCGCTGAAAACAAGGTAGTTGAGGGAAAAAGGAACGTAGATCATGAGGCACAAATGCCCACTATATACTACCCCTTGTCTCACATGAGGTGTCGGGGGCACACAGCAGTCGAGCGGATGCACGAGTGGCCCTCTGATGCACAAAGAGCAGCATGCACTAGATTTTATGAGAAAAGGAATTTGCAGGCGGAAGGAATACATTAGAATGATCCGCTACTCATACCATTTCTGTTAAATGTCCCAGCGGTGACACTGCTCCTTAGGCACTCTATTCATATGCCACAGTACTCACTGTTGAGCATTGTTGCCCCCTCCATATTGCGATAGCTCTTCCTGCCCTCTTTGCCTTTGCAGTGGGATGCCACTTGAGTGTATGTGGGAAAAGGAGCAGCAATGCACAGAGGAGGGGGCTTTAAATGAAATGAGTGCAGCATTGTTCGCAGCTTGGCTTGCGAGGTGAATTGGGCAGGGATAGAGTACAGACACTGGATCATACAATCCCTGCATTCCATAGATGGAGGAAGGAAGAATGGGTATCACTGATCAGGCCCTGGCCTGGCTGACCTACTTCCTCTCCAACCGACCCTCCCAGGTCCAACTTGGGTCCTTCCTTTCCTCCATCTCACTTTCTAACTGTGGTGTTCCCTACTCTCCCTGACTTTTCAACCAATACCTGGCACCGCTCGCCCACTGCATTGCTGCTCTCTGCTCAAACTTTCAGTGCTATGCGGATAACACCCAACTTGTTTTCAGGCTCCCCTCTGCCACCTCTTCCTCCCTCACTCATGTGTGATTGTCTGTCTGCAATCCAGGAGTGGTGTGCCGCCAACAACCTCTGCCTGAATGCCAGTAAAACAGAGATCCTCCTCATCGGCACACCTGCACCTGCAAGACTTGTCCTTGGCCTCAAGCCCTGGTATCGTATCTCTCCAGCCCTGAAATCTCTTCATTGGCTCCCAGTGGCTGCAAGGATCAAATTCAAGACCCTATGAATTGTCCACAAGGCTTTCTGGGGCATGGGTCCACAATACCTTCAACTCTCCCTTCGCTCCTTCACCTCCAACTCCCTCAGGGTGAGTCGCTTCTCCAAGCAACTAGTGTCCCTCTGGAACAAACTCCCTCCCCCTCTGGAACTTGAGAAACAGCTTTGGTTCCAGGAGCACCTCAAGACCTTCCTCTTTGCTTCTGCCTTCACTCTTCCTCTCCCATCCCCCCCCCTCCTAATCTGCTTTGGCACCGGGCACCTGGCTACCCTCAGATTTTGGGCCCAGATCCCTGCCCGCCCAACCACACACCCGCACTGCCTCCTGGCAACCCTTGCACTTGGGCCTGTATCTGCCACCCTACAGTCCCTTTCCAGCACTTATCAGACACCCGTTGTCTACACCTTATTCTTGCACTTACCACCTGCTGGCCGCACTACCAATTCTATCACGTTTTCAGCATTTTCCACTCTTCCCCTGTCCCTCGCACATTTCCCATCCCTCTCCCCTGTACTTGCACGTTCTCAATGTCAAGGGGCCTAGTAAGATCGTTTTTTTGTCTTCCCTCGTTTCCTCTCCCCTGCCTCATCGCGCTCTGAAACACTTGTGTATGGGCGCAATACAAATAAAACATCATAACATATCCTATATCACCTCTCGCCCCTGACCTGGATGCCCAATTAAGATAGGATAGCAAGGCGGGTGGTGCAGGTGGCAGCTACAGAGAAGCAAAGCTCCTTTTATAGATTGCATCTCTGTGGATACAATGACTGACATTATGAAATGAACTCACATGAACTGTCACAATGTGTTGTCTAAGATATTACAGAAAGTGCATTTTGTCAGTAAATGTACACATTCACAATCTACATGTGCCTAAACTAATGGGACTCGAAAACCCCCAACGAGTGATTGAGTGGAACTTACGTTCATGCCCATACCTATGCCTTTAGTTCCCCCTTCCTATTCCTTCCTAGTCTGCAGGTAATAGCTCAACACTCCTTCGCAATACCCTGAACACTTCCACCAAAGCTCATGTACCCCCAATCTTAACAGCCCAGTAAGCACTGTACCTGGTAAAGTAGTTTACTATGAGAAGGAGGTGCAATGTTCCGCACTAGCAACTCCACTGGGCGTAGAGTGCATGTTTTGTTCTCAGCTACAAGCTCCTCTGCAATATCTGCACGTCCTTCTCCCCTAAACACAGACAAGAACTCCAAATCCTCCAACTCCAAATCCGATACCTGCCACTGTAGTTTGCTAGGTGCCATCACTCTTAGTGGTGGAGGTCGCCAACCATACCTTCATAAAGTAATAGCACACCTCCCCTCATCTTAGAGTAATGCTGTTGAGATTGAGGAATATGCATATCTTTTCAGTCGCCTGACCCTAGGCTTCTGCACTGCTAGAATGCTACTTTTGGGGAACACAAAACAGTAGACACCTCCTGGAAAAACACTGCATGGTGCTGCTGTATTGCATGTCGTTAAGCTGTCCCCTCATTAGTAGGCATTCGTTGCATATGCTCAATCAGTAAAATATAAAATACAAAAAGGTGCTGTGTCGATGTCACAGCAGTGGATAATTTATTTATAATATGTCAGTAATAAAACAGCATCTCTTAAGACGTTTCAAAGGCATCCATGGGAGCAAAGGATCACCACGTTTCTCTCCAGTTCTTCCGGGAGCAGCAGGACAGGGGCATAATGATCCAGCACTTCCCCTGCCATGCTCTACACATTCCCTTACAAAGACACAGTAGTGTGGCAGGTCAGAAGAACACACTCTGATCTTCCATTTTATAGTCATTCTTTATTAAAAATAAAAGTGTAAACTCCTAACTTTAACTATACTGCGGGCTTTCACTACCCAACAAAAACTAACTAGGGTGCTCGTTAGTTGTCAGCGAGTCCAAAAGCAAGATCAGTTTGCTGTCCAAACTAATCTTACCTGATCATTCCACTACAAAAACAACCAAGGCACAGGAGAATGACTCCCTTCTCCTGTGAGTTATTTCTCACCAAGTTCACTTCAATAACCTATTTGTAGGTAGTTCTTAGTAAATACATTTATCAAGTCGTACAGTTCAGATACTGGGTTCTTCAATTGTTCAACCTTCTTTTATTCGCTGGTTCTCGCTTTCCTTTTTATTCACCTCTCTTGTGATCTCATTTATTGTTATGCCCCTTTTTCCCTGGGATCATTCTGTTCCTTCTTGGTTATCCAAACTTAAGAAGTTCTCTTTACTCAATGCCCAAACCTTCTCTTGACTGGAACTAATTAGATTGTTCCAATAATGATTCTCCATCTCTCTATGGACTTTCGACACGGTCTTGCCCTGGAAGTGTGAGGGTTCCAATTATAGTTCTCAGTTTCTTCTTGTATTTCAAATGGTTTACTCTGACTGGGATGAGTAGGAGCCTTCTAGTTATGATGCTCACTCTTCTGATGCACTCCCAAGATCTGGTCCCTACTGGGACGATTAGGAGTGGTCTAGTAATGATTCACACTCTTCTTAGGTCCTTCAAATACTTGGTATCTACTGGGATAAGTATGAACTTTCCAATAATGATTCTCACTCTCCTTATGCACTTCCAACACTTGTTCTCTACTGGGACGAGTATGAACATCCCAGTCGTGATCTTCGGTCCCCCACCGGGTCTCCAGCTCTTCCCGTTACCTTTGTATCTTGGGGATAACATCACCAGGACTTGGATCAGGACGGAACCAACCCTCTTCACTGAATGTCAGGTTGGCTTCTCTTTCGCTCGGCACGCACTTCAGTGCCTTCAGGTAAGTGGAGTAGGCTTTGTTTATGGACTCCCAAATCCACAGAGGTTCAGTCACGCCACAACTTTTTACTCAGTCGCTCTTTGGATACTGTGCCGGTACTTCGGCTTCTCTTGCTTTAAGGTTTCCTCAGTGCCATATGCTAGTATTTACAATCTAGCTTCCTCCCAAAATTGGATGCCGTGTGTCCCGCTTTCCTTCATCTTCTGTCCCACGGCCGATTTGGAACTACCTCCGCCTCTCAGATTTAGGACGCTGCCGTGGAACTTTGGCACAGCGTCAAAGTCCTCCTTCTTTGTTCTCCTTGTACTCTGTATTGCTCCAGTAGTTTGCTTCAGCTCAGTAGCACATACGGATTTCATTTCAAGTTCAGTCAGAGGTTTGGTTTTAGCATACTAGTTTGTTCATGTTTTCTTCTAGCAAATGTTACTAGCGATGGGCTGTAGTTAGGTTGGTTAGGGAGTTCATCGTCAGAACAGGAGTCCTTGTCCCTAGCGGAGGTAGGGGGGTCTCTCCTGGCGAGGTCCCACTTGCCTTGACCCCTAGGGAGAGTATTGCATAGCGGGTTCACTTCCCTAGCATCACGGGGAAAGGCTCCCCCTGGAGAGAAGTGACATAATCCCACCGTTCATCACAATGTTCACTGCGGAGCCAGAGCGCAGGAAGCTGCTGTGAATTCAGATGAGCCAGTATTATGACAGTTTTTCAAAAACTAAAAATGTGCAGTCTGGAACTCCATATTTAGTGAGACCGAAAATGACACATACCGAAGAGAAAAATTAACAAGTCACTCGAGACTTCACAAATTCAGGGTGAACAGACTCAATATTACAAAATGCATAATGTTTGTTTATAAAGGGATATTTGATGGCAACCATTCAAGAAGTAAATGTAAATGGAATTTCAACAAAAGGTTTGTATGTTTTACCAGATGTCTAGTTTGTTCACAAATCACATACACGTTACATTGTATTGATTATAATAGATTTGCAAATGACTTAATTTGGAAGATGCTTAGTAAAAAGCAAAATGCAATTGAAGGTGAATTGTCAGCTTGGAGATAAGTCAGAAAATGCAGGGGCGAGGGTAGGAACATCCAGTCGAAAGAACGTTACAGTTGGTAAGTAACTTGTTCTTCGAATGGATTGTGTCCTCCCACGTATTCCTCATCTTGTGAAAGGCTCCCATAGCAGTATCAATTTTTGGAGGTGGGAGTACCATTTTAGTTTTCGTGGACAGAATGCAGAACTGCCCTTGCAAATAAACCCTCGTTAGAGGAGGCAGTGTCCAAACAATAATGTTTCACAAAGGTATGTATTGTTTTCCAGGTTGCAGCTGCACAAATGTCTGCTGCCGGGACTCCCCTCTTTAGAGCCGCATAAGTAGCCATTCCCCTTGTAGAATGGGCACGAAGCCCATCTGGTGGTTCTTTTCCCGCTAATCTGTAGCATTCAACTATAGCTAATATGATCCAGTGGGAAATGGTCTGTTTTGTTACAGATAAGCCTAATTTTTGACCAGTGTAACCCACAAACAGTTGGTCATCTTGTCTCAATTTAGCCATCCTAGATATGTAAAAACTAAGAGCCCTCTTGGGATCTAATCTGTGTAATCTCTCCTCTTCTTTGCCCAGATGAGGAGGAGGATAAAACATAGGAAGTACTATTTTTTGTGACAAATGGAAGTCCGAGACTACTTTTGGCAAAAATGAAGGTTTAACTTTAAGGACTACCTTATCTCTATAAAAAATTGTATATGGTGGTTTGCATGAGAGAGCCTGAAGTTCGCTAACCCTGCGGGCTCATGATAGGGCCACAAGTAGGACAGTTTTTAGAGTCAAAAGCCTCAATGGACATGAGTGCAGAGGCTCAAAAGGTATGCAAGTCAAGAATTTTAATACTAAATTTAAGTCCCAGGCTGGTACATGGAAAGGGACTGGAGGGTATACATTAGTGAGTCCCTTTAAGAATTGAACTATTAACGGAATTTTGAAATATGAAACCTCTTCCGAGGAGCGCTTAAAAATGGATAGCGCAGCAAGGTATCCTTTTATTGTTCCTATCTGGAGCGCCAGATTAGCTAGATGTAGCAGAAAGGAAAGCACCATTGGTGTACCACACTGAAAAGGGTCCACATCCTTGTCTTTGCACCAGTTACTAAACCTATTCCAGCGACATCGGTACAAAGACTTTGTTGCTGGTCTTCTGGCCGAAAGCAAGATTTCCATTACGTCATCCGGAAGATCCCAATCCTTGTATCTCAACCTCTCAGAAACCATGCGTGAAGGTTTAGTGTTTTGACCTCTGGATGGAGAACCCAACCATCCTCTTGCGAGAGAAGATCCTCTCTTTGCGGAAGACGTATTGGAGGGCAGATGGACATGTCTAGAAGGTCCGGGTACCACGTCCTCCTGGCCCAATCTGGGGAAATTAGGATCATGGTTTTCCTGAACTTTCTCAACCTCCTGATTACTTGAAGAATCACGGGGACTGGGGGAAACGCGTACAGCAGTGGAAACTTCCACTCCACTACGAATGCGTCTCCCAGAGCTCCTCTTTGAGGAAATTCCCGTGAGCAGTACTGATCGCACTTCCGGTTGATCGCGGTGGGGAACAGATCCACTTGAGGGGTTCCCCAAAGGGCGAAGATCTCCACAAGGACTTCCTGAGCCAGCTCCCACTCGTGAGAGACCGTGCTCTACCTGCTCAGAGCGTCTGCCGCTGTGTTCTTCTCTCCGGCTAGGTGAATTGCCGACAGAGATTCCTTCTCTTATTGCCCAGAACCAGAGCTGCATTGCCTCTCTGCACAGTGGCAGTGACCCTACTCCTCCTCTCTTGTTGAGATAGTACATAGCCACTGTGTTGTCCGTCATTATCAGAACATTCGTTCCCTGTACAGAGGGCAGAAAGCCCTTCAGAGCTAGTCTGATTGCCCTCAGCTCTAACAGGTTGATGTGTAGTTTGGACTCCGATGGAGACCAACGACCGCCGATTGTCAGATCGTTGGTGTGTGCTCCCCACCCCGTGAGTGAGGCGTCCGTCACTACCGTTATCTCCGGCCATGGTTGCCAAAAAGACTCTCCCTTGAGAATGTGGTCGTTGCAAGCCCACCATAGAAGATCCTGAGCAACTGCGCTCGGGACTTGCAGAAGATCCGACATATTCCCTGAGAACTGGGACCACTGAGTTCTGAGTGCCCATTGAAGGGATCTCATCCTCAACCTGGCCTCTGGTACAAGAAAAATGCAGGATGCCATGAGGCCGAGCAACCTGAGAAAATCGAAGGCCGGTAGACGTTGGGCATTCTGGAATTTTGTTACCATCTGCTGGATGTGGAGAGCTCTCACTTCGGGAGGCGAGGCTTTTCCCAATGAAGTGTCCAAGACTACTCCGATAAACTGGAGTTTCTGGGATGGTATCATGTGGGACTTCTTGAAATTGAGGGTGAAGCCCAGTTTGTGGAGAAAGTGGCAGGTGATCGAAAGATGTTCCTGAGCTTGTTCTGGAGAACTTGCTCTGATCAACCAGTCGTCCAGGTAGGGATATATGTGAATACCTCCTTTCCTGAGACTTGCTGCCACAACCGCCAACAGTTTGGTGAAAACCCTCGGGCGGAGGTCAACCCGAATGGCAGAACTCGAAACTGATAATGAGAATTGCCAATCGTGAACCTCAGGTACTTTCTGTGATTTGGATGGATTGGCACATGAAAGTAAGCATCCTGAAGGTCCAATGATACCAACCAATCTTGGATTTGGAGAGCCTGAAGGATCTGAGAAAGAGTCACCATCTTGAACTTGTCCTTCCTGAGGAACTTGTTCAAGTTTCTCAAGTCCAAGATGGGTCTCAGTCCTCCGTCCTTTTTTGGGATGAGAAAATATGGGGAGTACCAACCCCTGTTCCTCTCCGCTGCAGGTACCAGTTCTATGGCACCTGTCTCTAGCAGGGTTAAAATTTCCTGCAACAGGAGCGGATTCGGAAATTTGACGGAATTGGCTCCCGGTGGATGATTCTGAGGCCTTTTTAGAAAGGGGAGACAGTAACCTTGGGCTACTGTTTCCAGTGCCCAAGCATCTGAGGTAATGCCCCGCCATTCCTTCAGATGTTGAGAGATCCTGCCTCCCACTGGTGTTTTGTGTAACAAGGTCTCAGAGGGATTTGGAGGCGGCTGCAGGAGTGGCTTAGGGTACAGATGCCGCTCCTGAGGCTGATTTTGCACCTCTTCCCCGTGTTCCACGAGGGAAGTTCCTTTTGCCCCTTTGAGAGGCCTGTCCTCTTCCTCTACCAAAAGAGGAGTAGTATCGAAAAGAACGACCACTCTGGAAGATGAGCCGGAATAGGGTTTTAGAGGCTGGCGCAAAGAGGCGCTAAGTGATTTAGCTGCCGCTTTCGAGGTCTGAAGTTTTTCAAGGCTTTCATCAGCCTTTCTGCCAAAGAGCCTCGAGCCATCAAAGGGCATGTTGAGGAGTCTAGCTTGCACATCCGGTGCAAATCCCGACTTCCTCAACCACGCAAATCTGCGTAGCACAACGCTTGCAGCCATGGATCTGCTGATACTATCAGCAGTATCCAGTCCAGACTGGAGGCATTCCCCCATTGCCTCCTTCCCGTCTTTGACTATATTCAGGAAGCCTTCCCTTTGCTCGCCTTCCGGAATATGATCAGCCGCCACCGAAATACAGTCCCACAGGGTATTGGTAAACCTGGCTAGGGTACAGGTGACATTTGCCGACTTAAGTGCCATACTGCGTGACGTGAAAACTTTACGTGCCCAGGCGTCCATTTTTTTATCCTCTCTATCTGGAGGGTTAGTTGGATAAGCAGTTTGTTTCGAAGTGGATGCTGCTTGAATGACTAAACTCTCTGGAGTCGGATGTTTATTCAAATATTCTGGATCCGATCCAGCTGGTCTGTATTTTCTTGGAAAAGTGCTGTCTGCAGTAGCAATGGTTTCTGGTTTCTCCCAGTTTTTCTCCACAGTCCTTTGAAAGGCCCTGTGAAAAGGGAGAACAGGATCCTTCTCAGGTCCCTTGACGATAATATCAGTCATGTCATCTTGTTCAAAAATGGGTGAAGTATTACCCAAACCCATGTATTCAACTACCCTGGTCATAAGACCCCTGTACCCAGCATCTGCATGCTCTGCAGGATCAGGTTTGGGGAACTCTAATTCTGGCGATGTGTCAACTCCACTGGCCGAATGTAGGGTATCACTCAGGTCTCTCATTCTGGATTCCTGGTCAATAAGTTCTTCAGGAACTTGTCTTGTCCCATAAGTAACTCCCAAAGGATTAACTTCGTCTTCTTCTGAAGCAGACTCTTCATAAATTGCAGACATAGACTTGAAAAAGTCTGATCTGGGCAAAGGAGTGAATCTCCTTTCTTCCTCTTCCATCTGCTTCGAAGGAAATGGCAAATCCATCAAAGTTTTCGAAGATGACCTCGATAATGGCGTCGATGACTCATGTGGTTTTGGTGTCGAAATTATCGACGACGAGGGCGTCGACGAAGTCGTTGAAGTCTTCGACGATTTGTGTCTCTTGGCCGGCACCAGAGAGGTGCTCGACTCTCTAGGTTTCTTCGACGGTTTTACGTCGACTCGAGGTTTTTTGTATTCCTCGACGCTACTGGTCTTAGCCATAGTAGCCTTGGACTTCCCTTTGTCGTCCAACGGAGTGACCTTAGGGGTATGGCTTTTTTGAGGTTCTTTCGAGGGGGTCGAGGCCACATTCTCGAAAACCTCCATCATATTTTTGCGGAATTCTTCCCACTTACTGGGAGAATCCGATTTAGTCGGACAACGAATTTCTTCGGTCGACTCTGATGAAGAAGATGA
Source organism: Ambystoma mexicanum (assembly GCF_040938575.1). Taxonomy (NCBI): domain Eukaryota; kingdom Metazoa; phylum Chordata; class Amphibia; order Caudata; family Ambystomatidae; genus Ambystoma; species Ambystoma mexicanum. The sequence continues at coordinate 822,998,293 of NC_090939.1, forward strand.
TGAGGGAGATATATGTCGCCTCTTCTTTTTTTCGATGACGACGAAGAATGTCTCGATCTACTTCTAGATCGAGATCTCTTCGAGTGCCTATGGCGATCCGATCCCTTAGAATCGGTCGCTTTCTTATGTTTTTATGACGAAACCTTTTTTGAGGCCTCCCTCCCCACTGACAGTTTACCTCTCCTCTCACGAAGAGCTTTTTCGGTCATCGATTGGCAGGAGCCGCAGTCGTCGGTTCGGTGACTGGAACTGAGACACCAGAGACAAATACGGTGGGGATCGGTAATCGACATCTTAGATCCACAATCTGCACACTTCTTGAACCCAGTCCTGGGTGTCGAAGATGATGACATTTTCTTCACAGAAAATAGAAGCGCGCCGTTCTCGATAGCGAAGCGATCGGAAAAACGGAACTGAAGCAATGGACGCGGCTCGAGCTACTTATACCGTCGGTGACGTCGACAGAGTAGGTCGAGGGACAATCGACGCCACGACCTCGAGCACAGCGCCCTCTGCCGAGAAAATTTTTTGCCCAAGCAGCGAAGCTGGAGATAACGATTATCACAAGATGAGGAATACGTGGGCGGACACAATCCATTCGAAATATTGTTTTGGAATCCAAGGAGGCAGAAATGGTAAAAGGGCTGAAAGTGTCAGCAGCACAATATAAAGCTGTTATGGTTAGGCAGGATTGTCAGCAGTTGCAGCATGTTGCATAGGGATGTGGAGGTGAAAAATAGGTGAAGAGGAATGGAAGGAAGACTTTGCTGAAAATCAGTATTAAAAGCATACCCAGTGTGGGGTTCCGGCACCTTGGAATCCAAATCACACCTGACCCAAAGGACCTCTTCCTGAGCAATTTCACCCCTTTGTGGACTGAGGTCAAGAGAGATGTAGAGAGGTGGCCGGTCTCGGGGTTCTCGTGGATGGCACGACTCAACCTGATTAAAATGGTGGTACTTCCCAAATTCCTATTCCTCTTCCAGATGCTCCCCACTCAGGTCCCTGCCACGTTCCTACAGTCAATGAAACGCACCCTGCCCAGGTTCCTCTGGGGGGTACAGGGCCTCCCAGCTGAGGATTTTGGTCGACCATTTCAACCCTGGGTCAGAAAAGCAGTGGGTAGCACTGGATAATAGGCTACTTGCCCCGGTCACGCTCGATGAGTGGTTGTGGGTCCCCAGAGCACACATCCCCAGGCGTGTTCTGGACCACCCGGTATTGGGTGTCCTGTGGTCTGTCTGGAAGGAGGGGGGTTACTATAGATGGCTCACAACCTGGCCTTCCCCACTAAGTTGCATTTGGGCACCACCATTCATAGCCAAGGCTGCGGAGCCGGCCGCGTATTAGAGGTGGTACGAGGCGGGCTTGTGGGTGGGTGGGTGGCTCCTTCATGCCCCTTCTGGACCTGGAGGCGGCCCTGGGGTTGGGCAAGCTCTCACCTTTTCGCTACCTTCAACTGAAGGGAGTCCTCTCCGAACCCTCATGGGGGAACACACTCAAGAGGGAACTCGCGGACTTCGAGAAAACGATCATCTCCACACGGGGCTCCAGGGGGGTTATATCCCGTTTGTACAAACTTCTCCTGCTCTCGATACCCAGGGATCCACCACCAGCACGGACACAATGGGAAAAAGATTTGGGCACGGCACTAGATGATAAAAGGTGGACTAAAATGTGCATCCGGGCCCACCGCTCAACGACCTCCCCCCAGTACAGACACCAAGCTCTCAAGGTTTTACACAGATGGCACTATCCTCCACAGTTGATAGCCAGAATGAGCCCGGGTTACGACCCACACTGCTGGAAATGCCGAAAGGAAAAAGGAGATTACATGCACATGTGGTGGTCTTGCCCGAGGGTGCAGTCATATTGGGGAGAGGTCCTATCCTGGGTAAAGGGGGTGGATGGTGTCTCTAGCCCCTCTGTCCCTTGTTGCTTCTTTTCGGCATCGAGGTGGGTGAGGACCAGAAGGACACCCAGGGCCACATGTTGCAGGTCATGCTTGTGGCGGCCAGGTGCTGCTTGGCCCAGAAGTGGAGGAATCTGCACATAACTGATGAGAGGGAATGGGTTGCGAAGGTGCGGACGATATACGACTTGGAATTTCCGACCCATGTCCTGGATGAATCCAGATCCAACATTGAGGAACTCTGGCTTCCCTTCTTTGAAAAGTATGAGCGATCGACCTGAGGGGTGAGCCCATGAACTGTTGGCCTGTTTGGGTTTTGAGTCCGGAGGATATGGGGGACCTAATAGGTATCCGTTGTACGAGGCACGCACCCCGTCATGGGGTGCTGCTAGGTTCAGCCCTAGACTATGTGTGCACTAATCTATTTGACAGTCCGAACTCAAAAGATGCACAACGTGTCCCTGCAAGACAAGTTTGAAATTGGCACCTGTTCACTGGCTAGGGGAGGGGGGGAGAGTTATTGTTTGAATGTTTTTTCGGGGAATGGTACCGAATTGAAATGACATGTTTGTTGTAATAACCTTAAAAAAATGCTAATAAAAACTATATTTAAAAAAAAAAAAGCATACCAGAGATTACCATGGCTTTGCATCAACGAGCACTCAGCCAGAGGTGGATTCTGTAAACAGCAGTTTTGGCGAAGTGTATGAAGTGAGAATGTGCATGTTCAGCAGTGGCAATATACTATAAGATACTAAGAGGACCTATGCAGCAGAACTTAAGAGGTTTCTGAATTACTTCTCATGCAGGCGGCAAGGAAAACCAAAAGGCACATTACTCACAACAGCGTAACCTGTGCAGGAGGCCTGGGAAAAGACCAACAAATTATGAATTTAGGGTCTATACGCCCAATACTTGTAACCCCGTATTTCTCCCTTGGAAAGAGCCCTCAGTCCTTTCAAAGGTGAAGTCTGGGATGTCTTACAAGCTTAGCACAGTTATACACCATTGACAGACCCCTAGTTATTGAAGCCTGCAAAGGTAGATTCAAACTTCCCAAATACGAGAGGTTTTGTCACATACAGATTTAGCAATGTATCACTAACCCAAGCACTAAAATGGCAGGCACGAGACAAGTGACTCCATAGGTGAGCACATTGGAAAGCTGGTTAGAGAAACGGGTCTCCTACATATATAAACTACTTGGCAAGGTTGACCCAACAGAGGTGTATATGACAAGATGGGAGGAAGAGTTAGGGACAACCTTAGACTTGTGGGCGAACATTTGGTCTCAGGCTCACAGTTGTCTCACTGTCTTACTAACAGAATGTGATTACAAGGTTTGCTTCCACTGGTACTTCACCCCAGAGCGCCTGCACAAAATTGCAAGCGCTAAACTGGAGGGGCTTTGGGGGAGTGGGCACGTTGGCACGTATGTGGTGCCAATCTCCAAAATCAAAAATATGTTGGAAAGAGAACACCTGAAATTAAAGTTAGAACAGGAAAATAGATTCCCAGCGTCCCTCTGGTGGTACTATCGGAGGATACAGAAGGCATATACCCAATGACAGGAACAACCTCAGAACTGATCAACCACCTCCTGCCAGCGGCCAAAATAACAACCAGGAACTGGAGGAACATCAAAGGACCGTTCATAAATGTGTTGGGCAAAGACCTGGGAAATTCAGGCCATGGAGAAATAGATAGCCCTGACCGTAGATCTATTTCAGAAATATATACAGATATTTTTATGTTGAGAAACTGCACCAAGCGTTTAGGCCAATTTTGTAGGTGTACCTGACTTTTTGTTAAAACTTTGGCAGCCCCCAATGCGCACATCAGGACCCTGAAGACCTTATGAAACTGGATGAATGTCCCTAGAGGACACAATGTGTACAGTTGCTTAACAAACTGAACATATTGTAACTTGTCTTTATATGAATCATAATCAAGTTCCCCCTTTCCCTAGTGTCAACTTGTGCGTGTGCACTACACAGCTGAACCTCTTTTTATCCCCGCCGGCAGTCACCCCAGTTGGATTTGTTTATTGTTTGTCCTCCTATTCCCACACCCTTGGTTTAGGTTTATCATCCTTTGGTGTTAAGTTATTGAAAATGTTTGAAAAAATAAAAATATATATACTACAAAAAAAACTTTGTTGAGGGGACGTTATGGTTAAGTTGCCCTATCAAAAACCTGTGCACTCCACTACAAAAAAAATTACAACCTCCCCATTATGGTTCAAATTAAAACTGAAAAACCCCTGAAATTCGCCAGTTATGGTAAACTAAGCCCCCATACCTGCCATCACCACTGTGCACTGCTAACACTAACACCCAGAACATGAAAGATGGCATCACAAATGTCATTGATGACATCACTGACGACATCACATGTTTAACCCCTTTGTTTTCGTTCCCTGCCATATGGGATACATTCTTCACCGTAATCGTATTTCTGATGCTTGTATCTGCTTAGATTCACATGCCGTGCATAGGCCGACATCTAGTGGAAGCTGCAGAGTATTACAGTTTGTTTTTCGAAACTCGAAAATGGGCGTCGACACAGGGCGTGCCAGTAATACTATCCCTAGTGTGACGTCCACTGTACCCCTGATCCCTCACGCGTCTAGGACCCTCAGATTGTATTTTTTCTGACATGAGGTAGCATGAGGAGTAGCGCGAGTACAGATGATCCAAGCAGATAGAAGATAGATATGACTACATGCCTCCATGCGCCTTCTCTCAGAGGGGAGGCAGGGTGGGTCGCATGTGAATCTAAGCAGATACAAGCATCAGAAATACGATTACGGTGAGTAATGTATCCCTTCTGAGGCTTGTGGAATCTGCTTAGATCACATGCTGTGCATAGATTAGCGAGCAGTACCAGAAGAAGGAGGTGGGATGTGAGAAGGGTCATGAGCAAATAAATGTCTTCGAACCGCTTGTCCCACTTGAGTATCTGTCTTGGAATGGGTGTCAATGCAGTAGTGCTGAGTAAAAGTGTGAATAGAGCTCCAAGTAGCTGCTTTGCAAATGGTGTCAAGGGGAACATTTGCAATGAAAGCCAGAGTGGCCCCAATGCCTCTTGTCGAGTGGGCTCTGGGCGTAAAAGGCAACGTTTTGTCAGAAAGAGAGTAACACAACTGGATACAGTTGACAATCCACTTGGAGATGGCACCCTTAGAGACGAGATCTCCCTCTTTGCCTGTGGCTACGGAGACAGTTGATCTGTTTTCCTAAGCGGTCTGGTCTTGTTTACGTAGTAAAGGACCGCCCTACACACATCTAGGGTGTGTAGTTTAACCTCAGCTGAGCTTTGTGGGTTTTGGAAGAAAGCCGGAAGCTCGATGGACTGGTTTACATGGAATTTAGAAATAAACTTAGGTGAGAACCTAGGGTGTGTCCGTAAAACCAGCTTATCCTTATGAATAGTAAAGAAAGGATCCTGCACTGACAGAGCCTGAATTTCACTGACCCTTCTTATGGATGTAATGGCTACTAAGAAGGCAGTCTTATAGGTCAGGTGTTTGAGACTTGTCTTATGCATGGGCTCGAATGGGGGGCCCATGAGTTTAGATAGCACCACGTTCAGGTCCCATCCTGGTGGTGGGTTAGATATAGGAGGATGAAGTCTCTTTACTCCCTCCATGAAGGCTTTAACCACGGGTACCTTCCACCACAACACCTTGCTATGTTAGGTGGTGTACGCTGACAGTGCTGCCAGGTGTACCTTTAGTGAGTTGAAAACCAACCCTGCGTCCAGCAGGTGGAGCATGTATGTCACGATTGTGGAAGGAGTGCAATCAACTGGGTTGATTTGTTTATTCTGGCACCAGATAACGAATCTCTTCCATTTGTCGAAGTAGCAATGCCTTGTGTTCGGTTTCCTAGACTCTTTTAGGATGTCCATACACCTCTGTGGTAAATTGAGATGTCCAAACTATGACCTCAGGAGCCATGCTGCTAGGTTCATGGAGTTGGGTAGAGGATGCACCTTCTGACCTTGGTGCTGTGACAAAAGATTGTACCAGCCCGGGAGTTTGATGGGATCGCACACCGAAAGTCTGCGTAGGTGTGGAAACCACGGTTGTCTCGCCCATATGGGAGCAACTAGGACGAGCGTCAGACTCTCTGTTCATCTTGTTGACCAACTTCCTGATGAGGAGTTGGTGGAAAAGCGTACGCAAACATCCCTGACCAGTTCATCCACAGGGCGTTCCCCAGGGAGTCTGGTTGGGGAAACCTGGATGCGAATCCTGGGCACTGTCTGTTTTCGCTTGTGGCGAATAGGTCTATAGTGGGGAAACCCCACTGAGAGAAGAGATCTTCTACGATTTCTCTGTGTAGACACCATTTGTGTTCCTCCGGAAGGGGATCTCTGCTCAAAGCGTCCGCTAGAGAATTGAGATCCCCTGCAACATGTTGAGATGACAGAAAGATGTTCCATCTGAGTGCCCATATCCAAATTTTCTGGGCAAGTCTGGACAGATTTGGCGAACGAGTCCCTCCTTGCTTGTTCAGGTAGAACATGGCTGTCGTGCTGTCCGTCCGGATCTGCACCGACAGGTTCAGTAGGTGGGGCTCGAATGCTTGAAGTGCTCTGAAAACTGCCAGAAGCTCTAGCAGGTTGATGTAATTCTTGGCCGCTGTGTGAGACCAGAGACCCTGAGCTGTATGGTGGAGATGGTGAGCTCCCCATCCTGTCAGGCATGCGTCCGTCGTGACTACCGCCTGTATCTCGAGATCGTAAAAGGGTTTCCCCTTGGATAGATTGTCTCTTGTCCACCAGTGGAGGCTTTGTACAAGTGTTGGCGAAACGACCACTAGATCCTCCCAGTGACCTCTTGCCTGAGACCACAGTTTCGCCAACCATTCTTGCATGGGACGCAGGCGCGCGTGGGGGACCAGGTAAATACATGACGCCATCCTGGCCAGCAAACGCATTGCTTTGCGTACTGTTATCTGGCGACCGGTTTGATATTGTGGAATTTGCAGTAGTATATTCCGAATTCTTTCCTCTGAAGGAAAAGCCAACCCCTCTTGAGTATTTAGAACAGCTCCTAGGAACTGCTTGGAGGTGCTGGGCACCAGACTCAATTTTTTCTCGTTTATGGAGAAGCCCAATTCGAAGAGGAGGTCGATAGTTCTTTGAATGTTTGTCCTGCAAATTACTGGGGTCTCCCCCGTGATGAGCCAGTCGTCCAGATAAGGGTACACTGGGATTGCCTCCCTGCGTAGGTGTGCCGCCGCCAGTACCTTGGTGAATACCCTTGGAGCCGAGGCTATCCCGAAGGGCAGTACCTTGAACTGGTAGTGCTGACTGTCCACCTTGAAGCGCAGATATTTTCTGTGCGCTGGGAACATGGAAATATGAAAATAGGCATCTTTCATATCCAATGTTGCCATGTAATCCCCCTTTTTTAGGAGGGGAATTACCTCTTGGAGAGTAGTCATGCGAAATTTTTGGGGCTTGACATACTTGTTTGCAGGCCGTAAATCCAATACTGGGCGCATTGTCAAATCTTTTTTTGGCAAAAGGAAGTAAAATGAATAAATACCCTTGTTTACCTGGTGTCCCGGGACGAGTTCTATCGTGTCCTTTGCGAGAAAATTTTCGATCTCTTCGAGTAGGATCTTCTGGTGGTCTATGGAGTGTATTCCTTGTCGTGGTGGGTGGTTTCGGGGACGCTCTAGGAGTTCTATGTAGTATCCTGCAGACACTCTGGACAGCACCCATCTGTCTGATGTGATCCCTTCCCAAGCTTGGGTGAAGATGGAAATGCGTCCCCCTACTGGGGATGCGTGAGAAGGGACCCTGAACGGAGCGTCACTGTTTTGGTGGAGGCGTGCCCCCTCCTTTATTGGGACTGCCTCTACCCCTACCACAACCTCTTTTGTTACCCCTGCCATAACTCTGGGTAGACTGCTTGTTAGTGTTCCATGGAGTACCCTGGCCTTGGGAATAGTTTGAGCCTCTTTGGGAGTTTTGTCTGCGAGGCTGACGAAAATTGCCATTCCCTCTCTGGTTAGGGGGTTTGTTAGTTAGTTGCCCTAGGGACTTGAGTGTCTCGTACTCGCCCTTGGCATTCTTCAGCGCGTCCTCGACCGCCTTTCCAAACAATAGATCCGGCTCCACCGGCTTATCTATCAATGATGCTTGGGTCTCGGCCTTGAAACCAGACTGCCGTAGCCAAGCATGCCTCTTGATGACCGTGCTTTCAGCAATTAATCTGCCGGCGTTATCCACGGCATCAAAGGTTGATTTTAAAATGCAACCTGACACGGCTCTCCCCTCTGCAGAAACTCGTGCCAATTGGCTTTTTAAGGGTTCTGGGGCGGAGTCTATGAGAGCCGCGACTTCTTCCCACTGGTGGCAGTTGTAACTAGCCAGCAGGGTGGTGGAGTTGGCAATCCTTGCCTGGTAGGCGGAAGTGGAGGCTACTTTCCTGCCCAAGCCATAAATCTTCTTGCTCTCCTTGTCGGGGGGAGCTTCGGACGATGACAAGGGTGTTCCCGCCCTCTTACGGGTGTTTGTAACAACCAGGGAGTCCGGTTTGAGATGTCCCCTTATGTACAGTGGGTCAGATTGGGTTGCCCTGAAAAGCTTTTCAATTCTGGGGTTTACTGCCCTAGTGAGATTGGGGTTAACAAGGGAAGGGTCTATCCTCCTTTGTATTGACTTAAGGATAGGGATGGCCTGAGCAACAGGTCTCCTTTCTCCCACCAATTCCTCTGCAAAGTCCCTCTCTTCCTGAGCACCTTGGGTGTCAATGTGGAAGTGCTGTGCCGCTCTGGACAGGACCTCATTCAGGAGAGGCTGGTTGTCGACAGGGGAGTCAGTAACCGCGGGCTCTTTCTCTACCGGGGAATCTACCCTGTATGTATCTGGGTCGTCCTCCTCCTCCTCTTGGTCCTCATCATCCCCATAATAGCCTGTCCCAGTTTGTTCTTCGAACATGCCCACGTCTGGATCCTCACGAAAGGATGGATCTTCCTGATATTGAGAATAGGGCTGTATATAGAGGGGGTCGGAAGACTGAGTTGGTGTTTCACCCCGGGACTTCTTACTTGGGGGTATAGGATCTTTAGAGCCTGAGGGAATTGACCCTTCTGGGGTATAAGAGAAAGTGTTCCGGGTTTTTGGCGTAGAAATCTGCCAATGATGACATCCTTGACATTACTCCGTCTATGTCATCACTGGACCATTCCCTTGAACTGGGAATAACTCTTTCCTGGAGTGCTTTCCTTGTTTTATCCTGACTAGACCTACTGGTTTGAACAGGGGTCTTAGGGACAACAGACTGAGATTTGTCCTGACTAGACCTACTGGCCTGAACATAGGCCTTAGGGACAAGAGACTGAGACTTGTCCATCTGTTTAGGTGGAGTAGAATGTAGTTTAGGAGTGAAAGTAGGCTGGGACTGCTTACTTCGTTGTTTTACCCCCTCCCCGTGGGTGGAAGAGTGTTTCCCTGATTTTTGGGCCCTATCAGAGCTTTTCGATGCCTGGCGCTGAAATTCGGGGGAAGAGTCCCTGTCTCTGGAGAGTGTAAGGGATTTGGTAGCAGCCTTCGCGCTGCCTGCAGACGCCGACTCCTGGAGTGCGGCCTGGGGGTAGAGGTCGGCGTCGTCCTCCGACGACCGAACCTCAGTCACTAAGGGGAGCGAGGCACTCTTAGCAACAGTGGAGGGTTGCCTGGTGTCATGAGGCGATCTCTAACGCGAACGCCCAGAGGACACTGACTCGGTGGACCGTTCTCTATGTGCCTCTTTCCGAGAACTCGACGTGCGCGTCGAGTCTCGGTTGGACCTTTGTTTGCTGGAAGTGGTGTGGGTAGCGCTCGTGTCGCCGGGGGTCTTCCCCACAGCTGGCCTGCCGGACAACCTTCCGAGGTCGGGGACTTGCGCTTGGCTGTCCATCGACGCCACATTGCCCTCACCGTCCGAAAGTACGGCGTCGCTGCCATCGTTGAAGGCACCCTCCGCGGCCATGGCCTCTTGTCGCCTGGCGTAGTGGGCCCAACGCTTTGTCGAACGGTCCTTAAGGGTCTTCAAGTTAAACCGACTGCACACACTGCAATTCGCCTCGGGGTGGTCCCTCGGCAAGCAGAGGTTACATGTGGCGTGTCTGTCAACCCAAGGATACTTGCGGTTGCACTTGGGGCAAAATTGAAAAGGGGTACCCTCCATACGCACCCTGTGGCAGCGGGCTGGGAGTGTAGGAATATAAGTAAAGTACCTATATTAATCAGAGTGTAGGATATGTGCCACCCCCCACTCTCCCTACTTGCAGGGCCGAGTCCAGAGGACTTCCGAGGCCCAAATCCGTTGCTGTAGTCCGACGGTTGAATTTTCTCCGATCCGGCATCGAGTGTCGATGTTCGGAGACTCGACGTATAGGTGGAATAAACGGGGAAATATATAACAATATTTGTAAAATCTGACTAAGTCAGGGAACTCCGCTCAGTGCTTCTAACCAGCATGGCGGAAAAAAACAATCTGAGGGTCCTAGACGCGTGAGGGATCATGGGTACAGTGGACGTCACACTAGGGATAGTATTACTGGCACGCCCTGTGTCGACATCCATTTTCGAGTTTCGAAAAACAAACTGTAATACTCCGCAACTTCCACTAGATGTCGGCCTATGCACAGCATGTGATCTAAGCAGATTCCACAAGCCTCAGAAATATATATGTACATTCAGTAAAAAAACTTTGTTAAAAGGGATCTTATACTTCACAGTGCAACCAAAAACACTGCACATTCCCCAATTATGGTAAACTAAGCAACCATAACTCGCACCATCTACATGCATTGCTAAGACTAACACCCAGGACATCAAAGATGACATCACAAATGTCATTGATGACATCACTGATGACATCACAGGTGCATTTACTTTTCACACTGCACCTCCACTAGTGATCGTCATTAGAATATTGGCCGAAAAGTGTAAGAGATCATTGCAGAGCTATCATACGCCACCCATTTCATTAAGCAATGCATTGCTAAAAAATTCCATTAAAATATACCTTTCTTTTAATACATAAACGCCCTCAAAAACAAACATAGTCATTGTCTGCAACATGTACTACAGAGGTGCCCAAAAACAAAAAAAACAGCTCTTTCCAGAGCCCATGGGGAAAAAGGGGAATAATACTTTAATGTACCGTCGTCACGCTCTGATCCTATACATGTCCGCGGACATGGCGGTAGTTTGCAGCCAGCGCATATCACCAACGCGGATTCTGGGGTGGAGACGCATGCAAATGAAAATGAGCAGAGCTAGGGATTGGTCAATAAAGTTCAGTGGGTGTGTTCTGAACGGCGTGATTTAGTAAGACCGCCTTCTCCCTGACAGGAGACCACACAGCCATGGCTTTGCGTGCTCGCAAACAGATTATCTGGATTTTCGGAGATTCATGGATACATTGGTTGAAGGTGCATGCAGAAAGCTGCAGTTTATCTGCAGATCTCAGATTTCCTCATGTGGAAGTGCACTGGCATGGCGTGCGTGGCATAAGGTGGCTGGACTTGGTACCTCTCTGTGTTACTTTACTGACAGAGCGTCCTCCAGATATACTTATCATTCATTGCAGAGGAAACAGTTTAGGCCATGTCTCTGGAATTTCTTTGCAATTTGCAATGAAGGAAGGACTTGCGAAGCTCATCGACATGTTTCCAAATTGTCAAATACTTTTTTCCCGTATTGCACAAAGACAAATATGGCTGCGTTCTTCTGCTTTTGGTCCACAAATGGAGAAAGTGAGACGCAATGTGAATAAGGCTGTTTGTGCCTTTTTAAGAGATGTTTGCATGTCCTCAACGAACAATGAAAACATTTTGTTTCGCAGCTCTTTCATTTTCCGCAGAGATGGAATCCATCTCACATGTGCTGGCAATCAGATTTTTCTTCACAATGTACAAAATGCATTGCGACCTCTTTTGGATTCACAATAACCTATGTGACAATCCGTTTTCTCCAATCCACAGTTTTTGACGCACACAACAACACCACCGAAAGGCTCTTTTCAGAGCCACCACTTACTCCCAGCGTACACTTTATTGTGTTTGCTCCGCTTGCACCCTCTTTTTTTGCTACATCTAGCTGCAAACTTTTCCACAATTCCGCAGGGGGTGTACAACGTTCACTTCATAGTTCTATTGTTAAACTTAGAAAGGCGGCTCTGAAAAGAGCCTTTTCTGTAATTTTTGTTGTTTTGACATTTATTGCTTCTCAGCACAGGACACACTAGGAGAGGATGCCAAAGGAGGGTAAGGAAGGGGCACGGCGATAAGAAAGGGCGAGTGGACAGAGAAAGATATAGGGTTAGCTTCACTTAGATAAGGAGCAGATCTTCTGGTGCTCTGTGACCGTAGCCTCAAAAGCACTTCGAAAACTCTCCCCCCTGCAGAGTACTATGTCACAATACATACAAACTATTGTCACCTTTGAAAGTTAAGGGTCAACAGCATTGCGAATGGCTTGTGAGGCAGCTGCAGGGAGGGGCTCCCCCACAGGAATGTCTCTTGTGGTGGGAGGATCGGACACAGAGGATGCTGTGGAGGAACTCAATCGACTACGCTCTTCACATGGCACCACCTTGCGAATGTCCGCAGTGTGGAACGAAGTGAGGTGTTGCTTCATGGTTGTCTTACCAAAGCTTTACGCACCAAATCTCCCGCGACTGAGCGCCACCTCGCACTGGTTACACCTCACCAGGTTTGCACGTGCTTTTGGTACGTTCCCATAAACGGAAAACAACCGCCACACCCCCGACTCCCGGCGAGTGCGCGTAGTGCAGAGTTCCTCCACCTCATTCTCTTCCTCCTCTTCTTCCTCGCTCTCTACATCCTCACCCGTATCGCTCTCTGCAGGCCCTTGGGGAGGTGGTGGTGGTGGTGGTGGTGGCGGCGGGTTTGGGGGTGGTGCAGAGGCTAATGAACCAACAGCAGTCATGAAAGCCATACTGATTACTTTCCTTTTGGTCACTACAGCAGTAAAGGCAGTACACCTCAATCTGCTATAGCTAAAAGGACAACGAAGATGCGCTCGGGGTGTGGCCATTTATAGGGGTGGAGGGGTGTGCCTCGTGACTGTCTTCATCACTGCAAAGCGATACGAAAATTTTACACAAGAAGTCCTCAAGTAACCCATTGTCTAGGATATGTGAAATGATATTTTTACACTCTACAATATTTTGCCTTGTGTCTACAAGTTCTTTTGTACTGCTGCGAAAGCACACAAACTGTGCAAATTAGTCCACACACTCAGCGTGGGTGTGGTCACATGATGACGTCCTGAACACATCCGCGGTAGAAATGGGAGTCCGCTGGACAGCAAATGCAGAGTAACAAACTTGCGCAAGTGTCCTACGGACAGTGTTCAGGTTCTCAAACTAATTCAAAGTGCGACAAGTGAGACGGACAGTTGGGGACAGGCGCGATGTTCGCTATACTTACGGTTGTACTGCGCATGTGCGTACATGATATGCTCACTGTACGGACAGGCCCAGTGTCGTTAGGACAACTCCACCACCGCGCCTGTTCTATGGACGCCACCATTTTGGCTGCGGATTATACGGACAGGTATACTGTCCTTAACACGCTCCCATTTTGCTCATTTACAACCATCCCGGACACCTGGTGTGTTCTACGAACATGTTTCATCTCGTTTGTAAGCGGCACTGCGAGGTATAATGTCCTTAGGACACCCCTTTCTGTTCATGTTCGCACAACTTGAACAGATGTTGCGGTCAAACATCAACTCCATCTTACTTTACATTAGTAAGGGTAGGTGTACTGCTTTTACAACACCCACATTCCATTCCTTACGGATAGGTCGAACAGGCGCGCTGTTTGCGAACATTTTAAGTCTTTTTAAAAAAAACATTTTTCCCTCAAACTCTAACTACAACTACTATACAAAAACATTCCAAACACACACACACACACACACACACACACACACACACACACACACACACACACAGAAAGAAATACCGGGGGAAGCAGATACTGACACAAATATAGGGGAATTAGGATTCAACACGGGCTGGTTATGAGAAGATTAGTGAGGGGAAGAAGGGATGGACGTTTCGTCAAAACATCAATTTTTTTCTTGAAGGTTTGGGGATGGTTCACTGGGGAATGGAGAAGCGGGGCAGGTACAGGTGGGACAGTGATACCGTATTTTTTCTCTAACACAGTCCTCCACAATCCTTTTCATCCTGTCTTCTGTCTCGTTTGTTGGCCTTTCTTCTTTTCTTTCCTGGTCTGTACAAAAAAGAATATATATATATGTTAAATGCCTATAAAATATTCATATACATCATTATTTTGCCTATGCAGAGCAGTGTGTACCATTATTGTCGCTGTCTTCAGACATTTCCTCATGTAGACAATTCTCCTCCAGCCACTCCAAAGTACTAGCCATTTCTGTGTCAAAATAACAGAAAGAAATTATTTCTGCACTACATACCAAATAAATTACACACACATACAAAAAAATCACCTTCACTCACTATTTTGCTGTAATTTCCCTTTGTCCTACTGCGTCCGTCCACTGTCGGTCCAGGCTGGAGAGTTTCTGTGAAGTGATTACGATGGAGGCATTTTTTTTTTTAAGGTACCATCCATTTCATTCTACAAGGTTATTAAATGTGTCGTTTTCATTTCACACCTTTAGGTTTCCATATTTGCTTATTACTACTTATAATGTCTTTATGTCCTTCTTCTACGCTGCACATTTTTTGTGTAAGACAATAGTACATTTTCAGATACCCCCTGCATCTTTGGGTAATGTTGATCCAGTCCGCCCCGTCCGCAAACAGGCGCGCTTCCCGTCGCTTCCTAATATCAATAGGGAGGGGGTTCTGTATGTTCTACGTTAAATGTATATCGAGTACGTACATTATACTACATATCCACAAATATGGCCAGCAAGAACCGAAGCCGCATCCCTCTCCCCCTCTGACCCTTCTAGCCTCTCCCACACTCCAATCGCAATAAAGAAACTAAAGAGAAATTGTACCTGGTCCCCCTCAATTTCTCAGCACTCTTCGCCTCCCCTGTCTTGACCCACTGCCTCCTTCCCCCAATCACCTCCTTCCCCCGTAGCTTCACCCTTTCTGAAACCCCTCTCCCTCGACTTCTCATCAACTGCAACTGAAACTCCTAACCGCCCACACCCCATCTTCAAATTCCCCCGAGCCAAACCCGATCATCCTAACACAACGCAGCCACCCAATCCCGCCCGAAACCCGCCAATTCTTCTGCACGCCCACTATTCCCATCAATCAGCTTCCACCCTACCCCTCTCCAGCTTCCTCTCTCTCCGCCACCACCCCCTTCCGCTCCTGCTCCGAGACCAACCTCAACCGCTGATGTGAACTGCATCCTATTTAATGCCCGATCCGTAGCAAAAAACAGATACTCCATCTTTGACCTCCTTGCCTCTGACAAACCAGATCTGGTTTTCATCACCGAAACTTGGTTCTCTGACGTCTTTGCCCCAATCGCCAGTGAAGCCTTCCCCCCGGACTACTCCCTCATCCCACTGAACCGTCCCACTAGAGGAGGGGGAGTACCATTCGTCTTCGAGTCTCGCTTCCACGCCACAATCATCGACAAGCAACCTTCCATTCCAGCCTGCAAATCACTCCTCGTTAAACTATCCCTCTCCCCGTCGCTCCCACACAGCTTCCTAATAATCTACAAGCCCCCTGGCTACAATAGACAATTCGCAAACAACCTCTGCAACTCTATTGCCAACCTTCAACTAAACCATCCCAACCTCACCCTTCTTGGAGACTTCAACATATGGCTTGACATGCCCACCAACCCTATGACTCACTCTGTGGTTGACGGTTTAGATGCAATAACCTCCAACCCCACATAAATGGCCCGACTCACTATAAAGAACACACTCCTGATGCCATCTTTAGCTCCAACAGCCGGATTCGTTTTAAACCCCCCCACCCCAATCAACTGGTCCGATCACTTCATTCTCTCTTTCGCCATTCGAACATCCGACCCCTGTCCCGTACTCGAATCTGAACCACCGAATCTACGCAAATGCTGGAAAAAACTAATAATCGTCCCGGACCTAGCAGACGCACTCCTCCAGTCTCCACCGCCTACTTGCCAACTCAAACAACTAACCCCTGACGCCTTTGACTCATGGCTCAACGCATCTCTAATGCGGTTTACACCCCCTTGCAAACCGCCAACTCGCCGTGGCCTCTTCCCCAGATGGTTCACTCCTGAGTTGAAGACCACTAAACAACTATATAAATACCTAGAACGCAAATGGCAGAAAAACAAAACCAAGGAGAGCAGGGCCACCTTGGCCCGACACCTCTATCAGTACAAGGCCGAAATCCCGAAAGCAAAAAAAGCCCACTACAACTCCCGAATCCTAAACTGCAAAAACCCAAGCAAAGAACTCCACAAAATCATCTCTGAATTCACTAAACCGGCTTGCACCACAACCGTCCTGACCCCCTCACAATCACTCTACGACTCACTCTCCCTCCACTTTTACACCACGGCTCTCGAAAAAACAAATACTCTAGCCACCAAACTAAACTAGCTCTCTTACATCCACCAGGCAATACTCCCCCTCCCATCCCCATATCGGCAAGCCCACCAGCTGCGACCACTACGCAACCAACGTTCGAATCCTTTAGTCCAATATCACCAGAACAATTTCTCAAACTCCTATATGTCCGCAAGCCATCTGGATCTCCGCTGGACCCTTGCCCGGCCACAACCCTCAAAGAGATCTTCGCTTCCACCTGCGCAGGAGAACACACAAGATCCATCATAAATACCTCCCTTTCCTCTGGTATCTTTCCGACGCATTCAAAACGGTTCACGTCAACCCGCTAATTAAAAAACCTTCCCTCGACCCTCTCGAGCCCAAAAACTACCGCCCCATCTCAAACACCAGATTCCTTGCCAAACTCATTGACCAAACCGCCTACTCCCAACTAAATGCCTTTGTCGAAGCCAACAATCTCCTAGACCCCGCACAATCAGGTTTCAGAGCCCGTCATGGAACCGAAACCACCCTAACCTCAATCTGGGATGACCTTAAAATGACGGCAGACTCTGCGGGATGCGCCGCACTAATCCTTCTTAACCTATCTGCCGCCTTTGACACAATCAATCACTCAATCCTCCTAGACCACCTCCACTCCCTAGGAATTTGTGGAACCGCTCTTAAATGGATTGCTTCATTCCTCAAAGATAGGTACCAAATAACGATTCTCTCCACCTATACCTCCCAATCCCAACCAGGCGACACGGGAGTCCCACAAGGAGCATGCCTATCCACCCTCCTGTTCAATCTCTACCTGGTCACCCTCCCACCAATAATTCGTTCACACAACATCCTGTGTTACAACTACGCTGATGACAGTCAACTAATTCTAAAACTAATGAACTCAAAACCCAACTCCCGACCTGACCTGGCCTCCTGCCTCCTCGACATAGAACTTTGGATGACCCAAAGCCACTTTCTGTTAAACCCCTCCAAAACACAAATCATGGTATATGGCAACTCCGAACTTCTTCCGCACCCGCTACCCTGGCCACCCGCCATGGGCAACTCACCGACCCCCTGCAACTCAGTGAAGAATCTTGGATGCACCCTTGATCTCTGACCTAACACTCTCGCACCAAGTCAACAACGTCTCAAAGTCCTGCCACTACCACCTTAAAACCCTTAGGCGCATCTTTCCATATCTCTCCTTTCCAAACAGACTCTCTGCGGTCCAATCAATCGTTATATCAAGACTGGACTACGCAAACCCCCTATACATCTGTGTCCACGCGTAGCAACTGAATAAACTCCAAAGGGCACAAAACGCTGCAGCCAAAATGCTACTTGCGCTCGGCCCAAGAGACCACATCTCCCCAGCACTTAAGATGCTTCACTGGCTTCCAGTAGCCCGAAGGGTGACTTTCAAAACCTTATGCATCTCCCATCGAGCACTGCATAAAACCGGACCTCAATATCTTCAAGACAAGCTAAAACCCTATCCTCCCCCACGCACCCTAAGATCAAGCTCAGCAGGCCTGCTAATCATACCTAAGACAAACTCAGTCAGGTTGGGCGGATCATCATTCTCAGCCTTGGCCCCCACCCTGTGGAACTCGCTCCTACCCCATATCCGCCTAACTGAGGATTTAACGCCCTTCCGCAAACTGCTGAAAACCTGGCTTTTCCCCTAAAACCGACCGGTACCAAACCAACCCAAACAGACTAACAGCATCTCAATGACATCTATCCAACAAACTACCAGATGCGAGAAATTGACAGCCAATAACCAGAATATAAACTAGAAGGACAAACAGAATTTAACGAGTGAAGTAGATCAAAACAGTGAAGTAGATAATAAGAATAAATCATAGGGAAACAATAAAGAGATGTAAACTACTGAAAATTGACATAATGCATGAGGAGCGAACCAAGTGAATGGCATGAATGAAATAGAATGGATGAAGCGTGTGGAACAGATGAATGCGCTAAGTAGAAGAATGAATGAGTGGAAAAACAGATGACTATATAGATGGAATGAGTGCATAGATCAGATGAGTGTATAGAATGGATAAACATGTTAAGCGGTTGCGTGTGTAGAGCGGTTGCGTGTGTAGAGCGGACGAGCGTGTAGAGCGG
The DNA here is from genome assembly GCF_040938575.1 of Ambystoma mexicanum. Lineage (NCBI taxonomy): Eukaryota > Metazoa > Chordata > Amphibia > Caudata > Ambystomatidae > Ambystoma > Ambystoma mexicanum. Next base: position 823,016,891 of record NC_090939.1, read on the forward strand.
ACAAGTGCGTAAATACAGAGAAGCGAGAAGAACGCATGAGTGCATAGAACAGATGAATGTACAGAACGGATGACCGTAAACCGGATGAGTGTGTAGACCAGATGAGTGTGGAATGAGTGTGGATAGCAGATGAGTACGGAAGTGAGGAGAGTGTGTAGATCGCTGGAGCAGATGAATGTGCAGACCTGGCGAATGTATAGAACGGACAAGTGCATAGAGCGGACGAGTGCGGGGAGCGGCGGAGTTGAATGTGTGGAAAGCACGAGTGCATAAGAGCGGATGTGTGCATAGAGCGGACGTGTGCATAGAGCGGACGAGTGCATAGAGCGGACGAGTGCGGGGAGCGGACGAGTGCGGGGAGCGGACGAGTGCGGGGAGCGGACGAGTGCGGGGAGCGGACGAGTGCGGGGAGCGGACGAGTGCGGGGAGCGGACGAGTGCGGGGAGCGGACGAGTGCGGGGAGCGGACGAGTGCAGAGAGATGAAGAGTTGAATGCGTGGAAAGCACAAGTGCATAGTGCAGATGAGTACATAGAGCAGATGAGTGCGGGGAGCGGATGAGTGCGGGGAGCGGACGAGTGCGGGGAGCGGACGAGTGCGGGGAGCGGACGAGTGCAGAGAGATGAAGAGTTGAATGCGTGGAAAGCACAAGTGCATAGTGCAGATGAGTACATAGAGCAGATGAGTGCGGGGAGCGGATGAGTGAGGCAAGCAGACGTGTGCGAGGAGCGGAGGAGTTGAATGTGTTGAAAGCACGAGTACATGGAGCTGATGTGTACATAGAGCGGACGAGTGTGGGGACCGGACGAGGGCGGGGACCGGACGAGGGCGTAGAGGGGACGAGGGCGTAGAGGGGACGAGGGCGTAGAGCAGATGTGAGAGCAAAAAAGGTGAATGCATGGTGCGTGTGAGGGCATAAAACGGACGAGTGCCTAGAGCGAAAGAGTGCCTAGAGCGAACAGACGTATTGCGCAGAGCCGATGAGTATGTAGAACGAATGAGTGCAGATTGCATTACGCAGTATGGATGAGTGCGTAGAATGGTTAAGTACGTAGAGCTTCTGAATGCGTAGAGCGGAAGGAACGAGTGAAGTATGTAGATGGACTATATAGGGATAGAAGAAATGATATATGTGAATGGAACAAAATATTTGTGAATGGAGTGCATGGAACGCGTGCCGGACGTGGATGGAACGGGTGATGTACATTGATGCAACGGCTGACATACGTGGTTAGAACGGGTGCCGTAGATGGATGGATCGGGTGCCTTAGGTGGATGAAACGGGTTACATAAGTGGATGAAATGGGTGACATGAGTGGATGAAACGTGTGGAATATGTGGATGGAACGGATTAATTATGAAGATGTTACGGATGAAATTTGTAGACGGAGTGCATAAAATAACAAAATACACGGAATGGTACGGATGAAATATGTAAATGGAGTTCATAAAACAACTTGGAATACACGAAACGGATTGGAGTAAATAGAGCGGCTTTGAGCGTGAGTGGTGGACGGAAGTGCGAGTGGCGGACAGGAGTACATGCATGAATGAGGCGGACCGGAGTGCATGCATGGGACAGTCAGGAGTATTGGGGCGGACTGGAATGAATGAGTGCATCGTGCAGACTGGAGTGTGTGGAGCAGACTCGAGTGCATGGAATGAATAAGAGTCCATGGAACAGACTGGAGCGCATTGAATTGCGTGACGTACATAGTATGGTTTGGAATGCAGGGAACGATTGAAAGAGCATATAACCCATCATATCACACCACCACGCTTACTCTCTTCTTTACACCACCACTCAACTAGAACACAGAGATACTATGACACCATTCGGTTTAACTGTCCTCATACCAACATCCGCCGCTAACTCCCCATCATTCTAAGTAAACACTTCTGGTTACACCCCCCCCCCCCAGCCAGACGTTCTCCTCAGGCCTAACGCAGCCACTTTCGGTCTGGATAAATCCTGCCAGAACGAACACATAGCCCTGATCTCTCAACCACCACACCTACCGCTAAAAAGCAGCTATTACACGAATACCGCACCAGCTGCACACATACCCGGTGTTCACATGCACCTTTGACTCTCTCTACTCTCTCTACTGACCTGAACTTCGGTTCCCAAGGGCGTTCAACCTACCAGCGCCTTCAGACCATACCAATGGTATATAAGGGGCTATATAAATGCAAAATATCATAACATAACAGATACCTTACAGACATCTCTTATTTTGTTTATTTTTTTGTATTTTCTGTCCTTAATTTACTCCTACAACCATTACAGAACATTCCCTAAAGCAAGCCTTACATTCCAAAAGAACATCGCATTTCCCAAAGAAGATAGCGCAACACCATCTGCTTCAAAATAATCTGATTTACTTGGACCAATGTTTTCGTGGCTGCAGAAAAACATACCAGCGCGTAACATAAAAGCATGCATGCCGCGATTAATGATACACCTCCCAATACTTTGATCTGGACAGAAAAAAGAATTGTTGTGCCATTTTACTCTAAGGAGTAAGCCAGAAAAATTACTTTCGCAGTTGGAAAGATGTTCATAAGTGCTTGAACCAACTGTCCAAAATCTGACAACAAAGTATGTGCAGTGACGTAGCCCAAATGGCAAGCACCGTAGTGCAAAATTACCACATGAGGAGAGGTCATCGTACGCATGTCTCTGCAAACTTGCAGAATTGCCGCAACATTAGCATCAGACTCAGCGTTCTACACCACCTCAACTCCTCTCACATCGAAATGGTGTGCCACATGCCTACTCTCTGCATAATTTTGTAAGCCATGGACAAAAATGTCTCCAAGCACCAAAACCCTGACCCTCTCCACCCCTGCCATCTTCAGTGTACGCACCGTCTTTCGACACAAAAGAGTAATGTGAACATCTGATTGGCTGATCCCTACAGTCCCCTTTCCATGCAGGATTTGCTGTAGAAACCCGTATGTGACACGCCCTACCAGCGGACAAGCATTGCCTACGTGCGGCACGTAACTCTTACCCAGTCCTTTCACCCTTTCCACAGCGGTAGCAAATCGAGTCCCTCATTGGACACAACTAAGCAGTCACACAACCATCCACCAATCACATTGAAAATCGCTAAATGTAACTCCGTCATCAACATTGCGCACTTCAAAATAACTGTCGATAATTCTGAATGGAAGTCGCATATCATTGCAAAACACCTACTTCCGAAGCTACTGTGCAAGTGTTGCGAATTTCTACATACAGCTCCATACATGCGCACATGCATGAGTATAGAGTACAGGTATGTATATTTTAATCAGAGCATGTGCAACCCTTATGATTTAATTTAAAACAAATAAATGCCGCTAAATGTGCATAGGCAATACATACCAACGCTCCCCCTTTTAAGTGCAAGATGTCCGATTTATCATTGACAAACCGCACGACTTTTTACTGTCTTCCGCATAACCTATACATACGTTGCAAGCATGCCTATTTAGGGCGAAACTCGATTTTGCATTGGAAAATGTCAGAGTTGTGTACTGTGTACGGCCTACAGTAATGCTACTTGCAATGTAATCGTATGGCAAAAGTAAGAGCTCCCGTTTGCTGTGGTGACATCTCGCTTTGAGGGTCTCCCGATTTTTCGGCATCGTGCTTTTAAATTGCAAGTAGAACATTTTTGCCCAACAAACTACTATGCCCTATCGCTTACAAACCTCTCTTCTATAGATAGTACACCTTGTAAAAAACAAGGCATTTTCATAACCTTAAAAATGTTAGCAATTTTGAAGGACTTGCAAGTAACATATTGCAAATACCATGCAAAGGCTGCACAGAGTGAATTGAAATGCACACATGCACTGGATTCAAATATGAAAGGAGAATGCTCTGACGAACGATGCACATATGTGCAGTATCAGCACTGCTGTAAACACACAAAGTAATTAATTATTATTATTATTTTTTAATCGCAGTGAAGACTACTCTCCTGAGAACCAACAGCATCTACACTACACATCCGAAGAAACCTGGTCATTTTGCAAAAAAAAGTAAGTACAGTACTACCTTTATATTGTAACTACTCCTCAAAGAGGATGCGTGGGTCATCTGTTTAATTTGGGCACCAAAGCAAACATTGATTTGTAAACCATTCTACCTACAAATATCCATTTATTGAACAAAGAATAACAGGCAGAATGGCTCACAAATCTCTGTGTGTTTGGAACTCAAATAACATACGTAATCCCTAGAAGGTTAGATTTAGAAAAGAATTTGCTGTTGCAAGTTTATGGCATTTCGTTTATTAATAATGCTTCTCATCATCACTAGCCCACTTTGTATTCTCATCTGAAGCACATTGTAGTAGTATACAAACAGTAAAATAGCCTTACCAAATCATTGCAAGAGTTCAATGCACATTCACACACCATGACAAATAGCTTCCCCATCAGACTCATGCCCCATGCACACAGCACACATACATTGTACAACAGACCAAAGTATGTCTTCTTTTTTCAACAGACACCAAAGAATGCCTACCAAAAAGCAACTCTGTAGAAAGGAACGCAGAAGTAGATCAAATAAAAATAAAAGTGCCCAATCAAAGCATCCATCTGTTGTAAAGTTTGTAGAGAATGTTGGAACAAACCAGCTAATGCAGTCGGTTAGCAAAACAAAGGAAGCTTCAACTATCGAAACTTTACCTCCTCCATCAAAATGTGTCACAAAACACAAAAATGTCGGCAAAAAATTGGCTACCAGTACAGCTAACAATGCTCCTACTAATCCTGAAAATGTAACAAGAACCCATAGTAAAAAAAGTATTTTATCAAAAATGTTTCGTCACCGAGTCCTTCAGAATCTACTAAGAAGAGGACCAAAATCATCCTCACCCCTTAAAACCTACCGTGGGAAGTTAATCCTACAAGCTCCCGTGGACAGTGCAATCCTTCACAAAAGGAAGTTGTTTATATTAGTGTTAAATAGGATGAAATCACAAACAAAACTAAGTACCAAACTACAAAAGAAACTCAGCAATAAACGGAATGTGAACAAAAATAATTTCTTTAATGTTTGTGGTGGTGAATGGAGTCACACAACAACCACAGAACCATATTTTAATGGAGAAGCATACAAACAAAATCAAACAAACACAATTACCATCCATATAAGTGGACGAGGGTATGAGAAAATCAATACGACCATCATGGGACAAGAAACACTGCTTTCAAAAGTATCCTCTGAAAACTCAGAATTAACTCTCGATTCACCAGAACTACACCGTCCAGTATACAAATGGCCGTGCACATCAATGTGTGCCATTCCAAACAAAGCTTTCAAATCCTTACGTCAGTTCCTCAATCAGTATGTAAAAGGTAAAGACAAAAGTAAAATGAAACTGCTGCAAAATATGGATATTTGTCCAGAGAGCAAATACACAGGACTACAAGGACATTCATTAGCCTGCATTTCTGGGCCTATTTGCAAAAGCACCTTCCATGATATCAAAAGGATATCAATACATCATTCAAATGTAAGAAATCTAGTGTATAAAATATACTATGCAAAAAAACCAGCTTCAGAATTAGGCAATTTAAATAACACTCTTCTGCATGGTACACCCAAATACTTACAAAATGCAATAGTTTTAGAACATAGTAGCAACAATTCTGCACATTGCAACCTAATATTACACACATACAGGAAAGAAATAGTAAAATTTAAAAGGTCATCGGCTGAAGTACCAAACCATGTGTGTGTGTGTGTGTTGCCGCAGAACGTTTTACAAAAGGAACACAAAAAATGTAGACATAGCATACAAAATGGAAGACAATGAAGATTCTAAATGGTTTGAATTAGCTCTCTACCTTTTAGCAGAAAACAAATATGAACTAACTGAACACCTAATATGTTGCAGTTACTGTACTACAAAACTAGACAACAACCACACTCCTTCACGTGCTATTACAAATAATTTGGAATTGTTCCCACTACCAAATATCCTGCAACAACTCAATTTGTATGAGAGCATAATAATTCAAACAGTTCACCCATTTCAAGCAATTATACGCCTTCATCCAAAAGCAGCAAAATTACCTTCCTCTGAATTGGTGAAAGGCATTCGTGGCAAAGTAGTTTATTTGCCATTAGATCCAACGGAAAATGTACACACTCTAGGAGTGCAACGGTCAATAGAGCATTCTTTAATAGTCTTGGTAAAGGGTGTACCAACAAAGGACAACAAAAATTTGGCAACAACTTGTGGACTTACATAAAGTTAGACAAGCATTGCAATATCTAAAAGACAATAACGAATACTAAAAGGAAATAAATATTGATGAAAGCTTAAGGGAAACAACTGAAATAATTCAAGAGCTGTCAGAAACTGGACAAGTCGAACTTCTGGATCCTGCTACAGTATCCACTCTTTTGGACCATTACACAATTCATCCATTGCATTCCAATGAAAGCATAGATGATGCATTAGAAACTTACCAAATGTGACAAACCAAAGGGTCACCAATGAGTATATGGGAAAAAAGTATAGAAGCACGTGCTTTTCCACTGCTATTTCCTACTGGCAAAGGTGGAAGATACAATGATAGACCCACTCAGATTGGGGAATCAGAATACCGCTCATTACGAATGTATTCGCAAGACCCCAGATTTAGACAAAATGTGGAGTACATATTCCACCTACTCTATGAAAGTGAATTAGCAACACTATGTTATGGAGTTGCATACATTTTTAGATCTGGAACCCACTTTCAAAATATGTCAGCTACGCAGTTAATACAAAAAGTACAGGAAAAATATGAAGTTTTACAATCAAGTATAACAAATTTGTTTGCAAACATCCGTGGTACAAAGGAATACTGGTTCCGACGGCACAGAAACTTGTGTTGTATGATCAGAAACCTTGGACCACCGACTTGGTTTGTTACGCTAAGTTGTGCAGAATATGTATGGGAAGATTTACATGAGTTCCTACGCATAGCAAACAGCAACAAAAATAACAGATATTAACACCTGGAGAATTTTGCTCTCTAGATCCAGTTAATGTCTCAAGATATTTCCATCATCGTTTCATTGCCATGCTACACTTAATTTGCAATAAAACTGTTCCTCCCCTTGGAGAAGTGCAACACTTCTTGTGGAGAAAAGAATATCAACCGAGAGGAGCACCACATATTCACATGCTGTTATGGATCAAAGGTGCACCGAAATTTGGTCACAACAGTGATAGCACTGTTTTGCAGTTTATCCAAAAAAATGTCACTTGTGAAATCCCTTCACAACAGACACATAGTGAGCTGCATGGGCAGATTTACAATTTCAAAGACACAAATGTGGCAAATATTGTCGCCGCAAATACAAAAACAAAGGTAAATACTACACCAAATGCTGTTTTGGTTTCCCTAGATCAGTTACAGAAACAGGTGAAGTAAACAGCTTCATGTCTTCAGTTCGACATAGTGTTAAAGGTAAATCACCTAAGAACACGTATTACATAAAAAGAAGGGAAGAATCAAAATATATCAATGATTACAATGCAATCATTGCCCTCTTATGGAATGCAAACATAGATTGCAGACAATTCAACTGCTGTTGCACGATATGTTACAGCCTACTTAACAAAAGCAGAAAAAACAGAGCTTCAAGACCTCTGGGATGACCTAGCATCAGACAAAACATTATCACAGAAATTGTGCAGCCTAGGCATAAAAATGCTCTCTCATAGAGAATGTGGCGCCTATGAAGCAGCAGATCGTTTAACCAGTACTGCTTTGTATGGAAAATCAGACAACATAGTATGGCTAAGTCTTGGTCCTGCAAAATCTAGAAAAAGAGTGCTGAAATCATGAGGACATAGAAACAATTGCCAGAAATGATCCCAACAGCCAAGACATTCTAAAAAAACAATTTACTGGGAACATACTATCCGAACAGGAATAGCACTTTGGAAAGCATGTGTCTATACCACATAGCTCAAAACTTTGCATACAAAAATAATGTTAAACCTGATGAAAGCAAACGTAGACAGAGTGACCGATTGTGAAGGGAGCTTAGTGAAACTTACCAAACGAAGCTTAATTAATCATGTAAAATGGTCATTAAAAACTCCTCAACAGAAAGAACTATATTACATGTCTCTGTTACAACTTTTCAAACCATGGAGAAAAGAGGAAGACATACTAGAAAACTATGACTGCTATGAAGATGCTTTAAAAGCAAATGAAAGCGCCATCACTGATATGAACTTTACGCAGTACAAAACAAATCTTTCACAATGAGCAGCACCAGGAAGAACTACTTCAGGCCCAACTAGATAAGGACTCTTCCAACTGTAGTCAACCTTCTATAACAGGAAGTCAAGAACCACTAGGACAACCACTAATATCAAATGAGGCTGAAGTAGCTATGGCAGAAGTAGAAAACACCATGTATCAGTATCAAGAAGATACAGAAGACTTAAACGTACAACAAGCAAAACTTAAAGATCATCGCACCATTTTTGAAGACGTAACAAAACAAATTGTACATCACGATAAGAAAGAAAGTACCTGCCAAAATCACAAACCTATACTGCTGTACATAAGTGGTGAAGCTGGATCAGGGAAAACATTCTTAATCAAAATCATCAGCAAGTTCCTTCAACAATTGACAAACAACAAACTGTCAGCTGTTGTAACGGCCACCACAGGTTTAGCTGCCTACAACATAGGCGGTGTCACTTTATACCAATTACTACTGCTTCCAATAGAGCATCAAAATAAATTAGACTATTAGAAACATTCTGCAGAACCTGCAATGGAATTATGCAGAGTATTAAAACAAATGAAAATGCTACTAATAGATGAAGTGAGCATGGTCTCCAACCTAATGTTGGCTTTGATTCACCTCAGATTGCAAGAAGTACTTAAAAGTAACAACAAAGAACTCTTTGCAGGGAAACACATTATCGTTTTCGGAGATCTTCTACAATTGACACCAGCGAAAGGTGAACCTATTTTTAAAACCTTAGGCCACAAGCTGTGCCGGAAAACTGTTAGCATAGGTAATGTCAACCTTTGGCAACATTTCCAATACAGAGAATTAACTGAGAACATGCAGCAATCTGCAGATCTCACTTATGCCAACATCTTAAAAAGTATTAGAGTTGGTGTACTATCGCAAGAAACACAAGTTGTATTGAAAAACCGGCACATTCATGCACTTTATGGCGATAATGCATGTGCAACTGAAGTTATGGAACAATTAGCGCACAAAAATGTCAATTGTATGGCCTCAATTCCAACTCTTGCAAGCGGTTTCAAATTCAATGAAACCATGTTAAATAAAGAAATGCAACCAATAGTGGAAATCAGCACCACAGACAAACTAGACCTACATGGTATGACAGTACCCATGTGTGAGCAAGCCACAACAAGACTAAATAGTTTAGAAAATTCAATCTCCAACAAAGCTGGGTTGGAAAAAATATTTAAATTATCCTTAAATTGTAGAGTAATGCTTAAACGTAACCTTGACGTCGAGCAAGGGCTAGTTAATGAAGCACTATGTACGGTTTTTGGCTTTTAATCATACCCACGTGACAGCAACATTCAGTTTGTCAATATTCACTTTGATAAAGTTTCAGAAGTGAAAAGGATAGGGCGCTCAATTGCTCGATTCCTTCTCTTCAAAGACATGTATGTACATAGAGTGCAATTTTCTCTAACTCTTGCATATGCAGTTACCATTCATAAATCCCAGGGTCTTACCCTAGACAAAGCATTGATAGATCTAGGAAACAGTCTTTAAGGAAGGCATGAGCTACGTAGCATTATCACGCTAATGTACAATTAACGGTCTATTGCTAATGAACTTTGATGCAAGTAAAGTCAAACCTGATATTCCTTGCATTCTAGAATACAAAAGACTGTGTTCACTCCTCATCTGAAACAATATCCTGTTCCAGATAAAGTAAAACGTGGTAAACGAAAACTAAATGAAACAGAAATGCAACAGAATCTAACAGCAAATTCCTCAAAGAAAAGAAGCTAAACTTTAAGCAATTACCACAAACATAGAAGAACCTATTAGGGAATGTAAACCAGGGATGTCGTCAAAGAAGGAACAGAAATTCTGAAACATGCACTCAGATACAGAACTAGCTGGTCCATTCAAATTTGCAAATGAAAGTGGGTAAGTTGCTATGCAAATGTAGCAATGAATCGTCTATTTCAATTGCCACCAATTGTTAACAATATTTACTTGCACAGTACAGACCAATTGTGTTTGCAAATGTTAGTGCTTCATAGAAATGCAACAAGCAATCCTGACAACACATACAGTGTTCATGGAATACGGCAAGAATTAGACGACTGTGCTGGAATGGTGAGATTCACTGTGAACTCACAAGAAGATCCACAAGAATTTCTAATGTACTTACTATTAGTAATGGAAAACAAAAGCATACCTGTAAATGAAATCTACCAGATTTCGTACATGTGGAAACATACATGCACTCTCTGTAGCAATGTGATACAGGAAGAAATCCGAAATGAGCGATTTGTGTATGTTTCCATACCAAATTGTGAAAGCATTCCATTTCAGCAACTTGTACAGAATACAAACCATGGCAGATTATGTACTATTTGCAATTTAGACAATCGCTCCACCTTACTGATACAATCACATAGTGGCTACATAATACTTATGCTTCTATGTTATAATGCAGATGGTACAAAAAACAACTGCAAACTGACTGGATTCACACACGGTCAAGTGTCACTTGGAAAGAAAACCTTTACACCAATAGGTATAATCTACCATGCAGGAGCTAGAACCAATGCAGGTCACTACACTGCATACATTAATAAGAAATGTGGATGGTTCGAATGTAATGATAGCACCATTACTCTAAAGCAGAAATTGCCAGCTAATCTTACAAATGCGTATTTAATCTTCTTAAAGCCAAAATTTAATAAATGTGTACTTCAAGATTGCCCAAAAATTATGTGAAAGACTACAAACAGAATACGCTAATAGGTATCTAACTGCCCAAGAGGATATAACAATGACACAAATAAATGAATATCACAGATTTGTAGGAACAAATGCAGTTAGAATACGCCTACAGGTATCTAACTGTTAAAAATCGGCAGGAAGGCAACAAACATAACATTAATCAGAAAGATGAAGGAAACGCTCAAAGGAAACAAAAGTAGTTAGTACCATAGCAAATTAAGGTTTTTTTTAATCCAACAAGGATTTTTTTTTCCCCAGACCCAAGGATTAGAAAAGCAAACACAGAAACTGAGCACAATGCACAGTACACTGGTTTAAAACTAAATATGAGGGTAAGAAAAAAAGGTTAACTGTCTATTATGCAATGTATAAGTTTTCATAAAATGCAAAGACTAACATACCTTTTTCTTTTATCACAGAAATTAAAAAAGGGATACTTCCACCAAGTACGAAAGGCATTTAAAAAATATATGTGGATTCTGAACAAAGTAAGGAGTAAGTATACTGGCAGTCATTTTCTACACATGCAAATCTACACGTCTAATCTATGGTAGTAATATGCTGCAGTGGCCGAAGGCTGGCCCTTGCATCTTTGATGTGTAACCTACGACCTACGCCTTACGACCAAGGTACAAAGAGTATAGTTCCTAGCCACAACCATTGATGCATATGGAAACCATGGTCCTTGTAAATTAGCTACTTATAAATTTACTTTTGCGACCATCGTCTCCAGCCATGCAGCCAAGACATTAGGGCGTGCACACAACTAGCGCATAACACCACACCCATATTCACTTATAACTCCACTGCTTATGACTTCAGTCTTGGGTGCATGGCCTTTGCGCATGCAGTCAAGACTCTGGGTCCTGGCCAGAAACACCACAGCATATCGGAACCATTGTGCCTTGTCATTTCACTATGTACAAACTTGATTTTGGGAGCATGGCCTTTGGACATGCTCCCAAAATGCTACGCCCTCCCCACAACCATCTTAATGATGTTGCATAGTACAAGTGTACCAATAGCTGTGATATGGTGCATTAGTTTGTAGCTACAGGCTACAGACGTGAGTTTGAGGCCATAGAATTATCAATGTATGGGTGTACAGTATATAAAATGCACAGTTGCTTACAACTGCAGTGCTTATTACTTTGTTCAGATACTCTGCATTCTGGCCACTACTACCACACCATATGACATCCATTGCGGCATATAACTACACTACATACAAATGTGCTTTTGGAGGCATGGCCTTCAGCCATCCACCCATGATTGCAGCCCCTCCCCACAGCCACCCAAGTGATGCACTACCACACCATATCACACCCATTGTGCCTTGTAAGTACACTACATACAACTGTTCTGTTTGGTGCATGGCCTGCGGCCGACGGTCATGCATCCAAGACTCTGGGCCCTGGCCACAACCACTGCAGCATGTTACACCCTGGCGGCGTACTAATGAATATAATAATAGCCATAGGAAAAAGTAATGCAATTATGACATGTTGTCAATTTCAATATTCGCTACCACTACGCGTGTCCTTACAACAGTTACAAGTTTCCTGTGCACTGCATGGACTGAAATGCTACCGTTATTACACCCCTCATTTTCTGTGTGTACAAGGTGGCCATAGAAAATACATCATGAAGACCGATCCCCAGAATAAATGCATTGATAACCCATGTCTTACTGTCTGAACCTGTCCCAACGCTCTGACTCAGCAAAAAAGTTTTATAAATATACCATGTGTACGCTGGTTGTTGCTCCGCTATCGGTGGATCCAAGATGTCGGGCGCAGCCAAACAATCTGACGCAGAATACGTCTTGCAGCAGCCAATCGGTAGAGAAGTCGCGTGTCCGCGATCATAACGCCAGCCCTTTAGCCAATCGGTATCTTGTCCATGGACCGAACAGGGAAGTGTGACCGCGAAGCAGACATAGATATCACTATTTTTTTCAGACCTACTTTTTGGTCATTTTAATGAAAACTACTCCACAGAAGGTCACCAAATTTACAAAAGCACGCTTTCTGGACCAATCCCCTGTACCTGCTGCAAATTTTGTGAAAATCCGTCCAGCGGTTTGACCTGTAGCCATGCGCAAAGTTTTTTCCCCCATTCAGTCTATGGGGAAAAAAGACGTTTTGGGACCCCCCCCTATAACTTTTGCCCCCCTGGACCAAACTTTGCAAAAAAATTCAGAGTGGCCCATAGACTTTTTTGCAAAGTTTGGTGACGATTCGTCCCGGGGGAGCAGATTTATAGGCCGCCCAAAAAGTGCTCTTCCTATGGAAACAGCAACTTAACCTAACCATAACTGCACAGCCAGCGATTGTGCGTGTGCGTGTGTGTGTGCGTGAGAGAGAGAGAGAAATGTTCAGCATACTTCCCAACATGCTACAAACCTGAAATTTGGTATGTGGGTAGGTTCCATGGTGTAGACAATGTAAAAAGTACAAAAAACATACAATGTAAAACTTTCCACACTATCAACATTCTAGCTGACATTAGCAGCACTCACTTTTGATGTCATGTGGGTCACACAAAACTGTGTTTTTGTAGTAATGAGGTTGACAGGAAATGGTGCATGTCTCTTCAATCGTATCCGCAATGACGTTGTCCTTCAGGTGTGAACAAAGACAACATAGTATTTCTGTTTTCAACAAGATGCGATAGTGTAGTTGGACGACTGAGAACTCTGTATTTGTTCCAGATAGCGGACAAGGTGTGCAACATCCTGTTACTATCCCTTTGAGGCACAGTTACATTTGTTATGCACATAGAGGTGTTGTTATACCTATGTTTCTGATTAGGTTCTTTTATTTAGATTTTAAATAAGCTGAAGAGAATGGAGCCGTGGGGGGCATTTTATGGCACCAGTATCTGTTTTCTTTAGTTTTTTTAATTTCACCATTTGTACCCAGTTTCACAACTATTCTCAGACATACTTTGTCGTAAGGAAAATGTAATGATCCTGGCACACATTTTGTTCAAGCTGGAAGTGAACAGGTCTATATGGGGAAGCATGTGTGTGGAGTGATCTGCTCCATGAGCTCTTTGTTCAACTCCCACTTGTGAGAGTCGACTGAGGGTCAACTTGATTGCTGGCAACGCGAGTTACAGTCACCTTATTGTTTAACACCGGGAACCAAAGGAGCATGACCTCCCTATATAGTCTGATCAATACCCAACTGCCAATCTTTTTCATGGCGGTAGTCTTGCTCATGAGGGCCTGAACAGTCAAACCCCTGATTGATGTCAAGAATGACTGCAAAACTAGACAAACTACCATGATTTATAGCAAGTTGATATGGAAGGACCTCTCCTGGTCTTCACACCAACAGGTTTTTCCACAGTCACTGCCTCATCAGCAAGTTGGCCAGGTAGGGGGAAATATGGATATCCCACAAGGGTATGTCTGTAGTCATGATAGATCACTGAAATGGTCAAGGTGTTCTGGGTAACAAGCTTCCAAGCAGGAAGACCCCGAGAGACCCCAACCAACAGCCCCCCTCATCACTGTCTGGTGGTACCGGGTCTGAAAAGCTCCTAACCTTGGGCTTCCAAGATCTTAAACGACTTAAGGAGAGGAATCGGCTTGGAAGCGGGGTCCTACACAGTCAGATAATAAGGTACATCAATTCTCTCCCTGGTAGAGCTTGTATGGACTGGGGTGCCAACAGAGGGTGGGGAGTGCCTTGGGTAGTTCCTCGGGGGAAACGCTGGACGAGGTTCAGTTACAAAGACCAAATGGTCCAAGAAAAGATCCTCTACCGGAACAGTCGCAACTGCTCAGGTTCCCTGATGAGCCCTATGCAAGACTGCAAGATCCAACACAGTAAGGTGAGCATATCTGCCCAATCCAGCCTGCTGAAATGCCTCAGACGAGAATTTACTGGAAGAGGCATGATGACCTCAAAGTTACACAGTGAACTTCTGAATTGCCTCTGGTAGAAGCGTGCTTGCAACCATGGAAAGAGTCAATAAAATGCCTCCTGATCCACAAACATGCTGAAAATGTGTCTCCAAACAGAGGTGCCTGACAGAAAAGAGGACTTATCTTCTGTGATTTGACGAAGACCTCCTTCCACTTCTTGAGATGGTTCGATCTGATAAAGAATCGCAGGACACGCAGAGGTTTAAGTACTCTACATTAAGTGCATGCAGGTCCGCAGAAGAGATTCACCATTAATATGGCATGCAGTACTGAAACTTGGTGCTGGGGTCAAAGAGTGGGGAAGGCCAAAATAAAAAAAAGAAAGAAAATAGGTGAAATTAAGTGCATCTGACACAGAGCCCCAGTCTCTACTCATGTCAACAAAAGGACCAACGAGTGGAGCGGAGACATTGTCCATGATGGGAGGTTACATGTGGGTGTCATGTCAGCATACGTGCATGGAACCGGTGCTTTATTTTTAAAATTGAATATTGCTACGCAACAGTCCTATTAGTAAGGAGGAAAAGGAATGGAATCCAATAAATTTAACAAGTATAGACGAAACAACCCTTCACATAGAATAAAACAAGAACATTATTTCAGATTGTACTAATTTTTGAAGTACTTTCCCAAAATGGTTAACCCTTCACCATCATACACCACCATAAGCGTGGTGCAGGGAAACCATTTTTGGAACGTACTTAAGAAATTAGAACAAATCAACAGATTCTGGGACTTCTCCGAAATAGATTTCTATTCTACAAAATGGTATAACTTAACAGCACAATATATCCCAGCTTTTGGTGCATGGAGTGACACGAACTACAATCTTCGAGTCATGGTCCTTTCCCAAGCACAAGACACTGGAGAGGTGGGTGTCGAAAACAGACAATTGTAGGGCACATTCTTTGCCAGAATTGAAACCTGATAAATGAGACAACCTTGAAAAAACAGTGTTCCAAACACACTCATGCATGGGACCACAAAAGAACAAGAAAACGAGGACTAATATATGGAAGGAATGAATCCATTAGAGTAGTGGACTCCATTCGGGATATTTTTGGTAACAGATTTATTTCTGGTCATGACTATGCCTGTTCATGGAACTGGCTATGGTTGGGGGATTATTTTTCTGTCTATCATGGTTTCGTTGGTCTGTGTGAGGGTTGTCAGGGTTCTGTCTTGTGGGGCTAAGTTGTATATGGACATCCACGTGTTCTAGAGATCACTTTCTGGTAGTGTGCTTTCCTTGGTAGATATACAAACCTGTGTTCTGTTTTTGTTTGCTGAAGATTTTTTATTTTTACATATTTGAGGAGTTTTTGGTTGGTGATGGTCAGGATTTATCTCCTGTTCTTGAGTTTTCTTTTCTTGTTTTCCAGATAGTGAGGGTGATGTTTAGGAGGTCAATATTGAAATCTTTCCTTTTCACAAAACGTTCTCATTGTGTGAATGAGGCAATGTTGGAGATTAGGGTAGGACTGGGTCAGCAACAGAGCTGCCTCTGATGGATTGTCCGTGTCGGGAGGTGTGTTTCAGCGCGATTACCTATGGAGTTTATCTTTCTTCTTGTCAGAGGTTTGAACACTACGTGGAAGCTTATTCAGTACATTAGTACATTTTCCATTATAGTATAGGTTTATCGAAAGTGCAAGGAATTTCTGTCATCGTCACGTGAGATGGTAACGTCACAGAAGATGATCTCGATTTCTGAAAAGGTTGACGTTCAGGCCTGTAGTAATAAACATAGGGATGTTCTGACTGAACTTATTGTCAGTCACTGTATATAGCAAACACACAAGCATTTACAGGTGCCCTTTAGGAGGTTGTTCCTGAAGTAATTACCCACGCTCTTATCTTATTTTAAAGCTTTGGTAGCTGTATGTCCCTTGTATTTTTATTTAGTAAGAAGGCTAAGGCCTGGGGACACTAAGGGGTCCCAAGTGCCAATGTCACCTCAGCAAAATAGTTCTGGGTTTAAAGCTTATTAGCTTAAAAAGCACATTTCCCAGGCTGAGGGTTTTATGCACAATTGAGCCAGTTGGGAGGGGAGAATAAGGTGTGTCAGGGCCTCAAGAATTATTTGCATCAATTAAATCTATGTGGCTTGGTTGTAATATTTGGAAGCCGTAAAATGGTGTTAATGGGGTTGTGTCAACTCAGGGATATAAGTGGGCTCTTAGACAATGAATTGCATATCAAAGGCAGTTTGGGTCTTTCTACTGTAGCCTGTATCTATTTTCAAAAGTTTCTAATAGCAGTCATTTTCACTGTCTCAATAAATAGTCTAGCAATGTTCTTATTTTGTCCATCTTCTATTTCTACATAATTATTTTGTAACTTATATTCACATTCCCTTGTATCCTTTCACTCTGGATCATTCATATTTTATAAGGATGGGTGATGAATGGCTCGTCGTCCTAGCTCTTTAGTCATTAGGTATTGTGTCTATGCTCAATGTAAACAATGCATGATCACAGTTATTAGTCTTTCTTCGGACAATAACTCTTTTGCTCAATAACAGTTCAGTACATAGCCTACTATTTCATTGTCATTGGAGGACTTTGACTTTCTGTGTCAATTTCCTCAATAGAAAATACAAAGGTCTTTAAAGGAAAGCCAGAAGCTGGCAACCTTCGCTGGGGCTGGCTTGTAGGACTAATATTAAGCATTAACAAGGCTTAGGTGCCCCGAACAGAAAGGCCACAGCTAGGATAAGAGGCCTGCTATCAAATCTGAATTTATTTCATTATTAGTTGTTTTCGACCCTTTAGAAATATGATTAGATGCCTTGTGCGCATTGATGGTCTGTGTGAGACAGGCATGGTATCAAGAGAGAGAGATGACACAGACAACAGATGTGCAGGTCTAAACAAAACTTTATTAATGATCAGGATGGTGTAACGCCTAACTTGCCTTATACTATAGTGAGATTTTCCCTAACTAAAGAAACTAAGGCAAGTCTGTGTCCACAAGTCCAAAATAAAAGTCTGCCTGTGGCAGAACCTATGCTTGTCCTCACAACTATAAATTAACATGATGTTGTAATTATATCAGCAAAAACATAAGTGTTCAAATTAAAGGCTAAGCTACTTTCAGCTCAAGTTCTTCTTGGGTTCCCTATCTCAAGTTCAATACAGTTCCAATACAGATTCACTTCAATAGTGTTTTTATCAAGTTCTGAAATGACCTTCTCCAAGTTTGAATGTACCACAATTCACACAAAAAGAGGTGGTCTTGGGATTCCCTTCCCCAAATTCAAATGTAGTACAGTTCATACAAAACGGAGGTCCTGGGACTCCCTACCCCAAGACAACGTTTTCCAGTCGTTTGACTCCCAGGGTTCCCTTCCCCAAGACTTTAACATAGCACTCACGCTGGTTTTGTCTGCTCAAAGTTCAAAAGAAAACACTGGGTCTGTGTCACGGCTCGCTCTCTTCGCTCCCGTTCTCGCTCCCTTCGTTCCCGTCCCCGCCACTTGGGGGCATGTTCTGGGGTTTATTCCTTACTGGACATTTCCTTCGAACCCTATGCTACAGTGTTCTGATGAATTGGGAGCGTTAAAACCTTATGTTCCCAGTTACTTCCCTTCCGGATCCATTCCTGGTTTTTGGCAGCCAGCATGCTATTTAAATCAAATGACTATGCTTCCCAGAATGCCTTGGCTAACTGTTTCACCTCCTGCTTCCCAGAATGCCTGGCTCACTGCTTCATCTCCTCCCTGGCATCCGGCATGCTACTTAAATCAAATGACTATGCTTCCCAGAATGCCTTGGCTCACTGCTTCACCTCCTGCTTCCCAGAATGCCTGGCTCACTGCATCATCTCCTCCCTTGCAGCACAACGCTGGGAGGAGGATAGGCAACACCTGTGGCTGCAGGTGCAGCAGGCGGCACGCCTGAGGGGTGTGCTCGTTAAGCAGCTTTAAAAGCCTCAGTTTGCTTCAGTCCGGCGCTGGTCATTGTAGCAGTGTTCCTGTTGTGACTAGTCCCTGTTTCCTGTACTTAGTTTCTGTGCCTTGTACCTAGTTCCAGTTCCTTGTTCATAGATATTGTGCCAAGTATCTAGTTCCAGTTCCTTGTTCCTAGTTCCATGCCTTGTACCTAGTTGCTGTTCCTAGCTTTGTGCCCAGTTACTAGTTCCTGTATCTTGTTCCTCTGTCCTGGATTTCGGATTTATGCGCTTATTTGATTTATGCTTTCTGAATTTCCCTTTCTGTCTTCCTCTGTCTGCAGACAGCCTTTCTCTGTACTTTACTATTTGATGCAGCCCAGTTTGCCGGTGTTTTCTGTCCCTTTATGCTGTCCTGGTTACTGAAAAGCATGATGTATTAATATTTACTTTCGTAGAATTAGTTACTGCCTTTTCTCCTTGGATTGGGTGGGAAAGGTTTCCTTTTGTGATATCATTTTCCCTGCTCCTGATCCTACTTTATTGAGATTCCACTCCATGTTTTCCATTGCACTTCTGCATTCATTTTCCATTGATTATTAGGTTTGGGTTTGTTGTTAGAAGTTCCAGAGTGTTCCCCTTTTAGTTTTCCTCACGATTTATTATCACAATTCAGACTTGCCTTTTACTAGGGTTGATGTATTTTGTTATCTTTAACCCTTTGCTTTTACAGCCTTCTGGGTCCCTGTTTGATCTACAGGGTTCGTGAAATTACTGACATTCAAGTGGTCTTTCCGGTCCTCGTGAGTACTGTTTATAATTGCCTTATTCAGTATTCTACAGATTGTCAGTTCACAGAATCTGTCCTTGCTTGCCCGCTACGTGGGTTTAGCGCTGTCAGTATCTGTAAGAGCATAGTGGGTAAAGAGTTTGCTGACTTTCCTTTCAGTCATAAGGAGGTCCTAAGTGTTTACCCCACATCCCTTTTCCTATATTGGTAATACTGTTTTACCTTATTGACGTTCCTGGGTTTTACATATATACACAAGACTTGGGTATTATATACACGTTGTTAGATTCAGAGTTGTTCACAGTGCAACTGTGTGCATTTTCCCTTTTGCCATAGTATGCCTTCTTCCTTTCTTAAAAGTCTGTTACAGCTTTTTTTACAGCTTGTTCACCCATTCAGGGTTTTCTGGTCTAGGCTCAGTTGTCAGACCACATGGTCCACCCATCACAAGCCTTTCTTACCTTTGTACTTGTAATACTCAAAACAACTCTTCAATCCTTCAAATGTCTTCAGTTCTGTTCACACTGCATTTTACTAGCAGTGTGCTGTTTGATATAACTATTTGACTTGTGTTCATTCAGCACTTCGTAGTTCACTCAAATAGCTTTCTTTCACTACGGTATTCAATATATCTAACATTTATTTGTGCTCACTCAAATAGCAACTTTCTTCAGTTTGATAATCAATAGATGTAGCATTTACTTGTGCTCGTGGACCGTTACTTATTTGCGGTCCCTTCAGACCGCTCCGGTCTCCCCAGTGTCCTCTGACACTTACCAGTTCTGCGCAGGTCCTCCCGGCAGCTTCCACTGTTCCTGCTGGTCTTCTCCGCGAACGGGAAAACAGATCGCCAGTTTGACGTGCACGTCCCCGCACACACTCTGACTTCTCTGCTCTACACGCGGTCAGCATCCCCTCTGAACCCGGCCTCTTCCTCAGCTGCACCCCGGCTTGGCCGTGTACATCTTTTGTCATTCCTCTGCTGTATGGCAGCGCCTGCTGCCTGCCTTACAATATGAGGGGTACCGGTTCTGCAAAGTCTATCTTGCAGGTCTCCCAGGATTGTTGCTGGCGTCTCTAATTCCTGGTCTTGTCCCAACACGGCAGATTCTCTCCTCCAGCTCTCTGTATGATTTTGGGCTCCACCTTTTATACTCTATCATTATCAACAGGCTGCAGGTGAAGTGGGTTAGACTCAATTGCCTGACCTTTTATAAGTCTGTTAGTGTGACATGCCTGATCTTCATTACTGGATACCTCCAGGCCCCTCTTCTTCGTCCCAGTACTAAAGTGATAGTTGCAATAGGGAGTGTGCATCATCTTCAGTCATCTTCTCAGTATTTGGTGGGAAACTACAGAGAAAATGGATAAGACTTCCAATGTCCCATGAGACCGAGGGAGGGTAGGGTAGGTCATTGTTAGTGAAGGGGGATAACATGTCGCGCCTTCACGCACCCTCCTCAATCCCCAAGGACCCTCCACCCAGGTGATCCTCCCACGCTTGTCCACCCCCAGGGTCAGGATTCCAGAGTGATGGCCTTTTCCTGGTCACCTCAACAGAGGATCCATGGGGAATAGGAGTGGGAATAACCTGAGGTTTTTCACAGCTGCAAAGACTTATTTAACACAAAGACAGTTGTAGCATAGTTATTTCAAGAGAGGTTTTCCTCGCCTGCTGCTCTTTATGCTAAACTTTTTCACGGTGAGACAAAGGTTCATCAAACAAGCATCTTTGGAATACCTTCAGTTAAAATGACAAGCACATACCTCAAGAAGTCGGACATCCAATCGTTTAAGGATTTCTGGATTGTCAAACTGTGCATTTGTTGCTCTAACAGCCGTTTCAAGAATTCCAGTCAGATTATGCTGATATAAAGTAGTAGCTGGTCTGACAAGCTCAGGTCTGTAAAAAAAAGAGTAAACATGCTGAACATGTTTAAATTAAATCGGTAATAAGAAAGAGCAATCAATCAGTTATGCTAAGAACAAACAGTTTGAAAGTTGATTGTACAAGTATCCAAAACTGTATATTGATCAAGGGAAGCGCATCAAGAACTAGTAGCTTAAAATTGTAAAGGAAATATAAGCCCTCATTTTTTTATATGATCTTTCTGGTCTCTTTGTTGATGCATCTGAAACACCAAAGACTTGGTGAATGGGGTCCTCATTTCTTTCAAACTCTGGATCAACACGGTCAGACCTACCGCAGAGGCCGTTTGAGCTTCATACCTGTTACAATAGGACAGCTAGCACTCATTCATGAAAAGGTGGCAGCAGAAACAGCCAAAATAAAATTGTCAATGCGGGTCTTGAAATTTTGTGCATGTCCTCTCAATAAATGAGCGCTGCCTTGAGTGTGGAAAGGACAAAAACATGGGCAAAGGACTGGCACCAGTCTCAAAGTCACCCTCCCGTTGCTTTACTCATAGCATTAGTTTTTAACTCCCACTAGGAGGTTCTCAAGTGCCACCGATGAGCCAAACTAAAGAACAATTATAGAAACCGCACTCAATTGAAATCGAAATATATGAAAGGCACCTCTCCTCATTGGAATGACTTGTATTTTATATTTGTATTTATATAGCGCTTTACGTCAAAGCCCTGTACATGATTATAAAGTTTTTAAAAATGGCAACAAGAAGAAAAATCAGTAAAGCCTAGGATGATAAAGTGTTCCATGAGATGATTACAGAACAGTGATTAGGAGGGAAGAGAGCAAAGAGCCAGTGAGAGCGCGTTACAGTAGAGGGGGCACACAAAATAAATGAGGGGAAGTGGGACAGGGCACGGTGGGCAGAGTGGGGGAAGAAAATTGACAAGAAATAAAGATTGAAATTGAAACGATCGAATAGGAGAATAAAAGGAAACCAGTGAAAGAAGACAGGGAGGGAAATATCAGGCAAGATTTAAAGACGAGACGCAAGCAATTAAACTTGAGCCGAGAGTGGAAAGAAAGCCAGCGCAGGGAGGAGAGTGCAGAGCTGATAGTGTCATGGGCAAAAAGAGAAAATAAAACACGAATCCACGAAATGTAGATGATGGGAGCGGTCAACAGTATCAAATGCTGCAGATAGACCAAGAAGAATTAGGAGAGAGGAATGTTTAGAGTAGCGTGCAGAGAGGAGATAGTCACAGACAGAGACTAGAGCAGTCTGAGTGGAATGTTGAGGACAAAAGCCATATTGAAAGTATGGAAGAAGAGAGTTAGAAGAGATAAAGGACGAGACTTGATAATACACTGCACGTTAAAGGAACTTGGTTAGGAAGAAGGGAAATTGGGTGGAAATTATAAGGAAGAGAGGGATTCAAGGAGGGTTTTTTGAAGATAGGAAGAATGGAGGCATGCTTGAAAAGCGACGGGAAAACAGAAGTAGAAAGAGACATTGAACAGAGCAGTAAGAAAAGGGAGAAGAGGAGGATAGATTTTGAGAGTAAGGGTGGATGCAACTGGAGGGAGAGGGGCAGATGTAGGATGGGCTTTGGCCAGCAACACTGCAGTGTCAGAATCAGAGAGGGGAAGGAACAAGTTACTTACCTGTAACTGTTGTTCTCCAGCATGGGTCTGGCATGGATTCACATGCTCATGAATATTCCCCGTCGTCAGGCTGGGAATCCTCGGTAAAGAAAAAACCAGTATCAGTTTCGTTTCTGATCTGTCTTTCGTAGTAATAACCAATCACTGATCTCTGCGTCATACTGACCACAGCCAATGACTGCCCTCTACCTAAGCCCCGCCTCTGGCAGCCATCTTCAGATTTGGAAGCACGTGAAGTGGCAGTATGACCAAATGAAGAGCCGCAGAGGGGTAGGCGGGAGGGTTCGCATGTGAATCCATGCCAGACCCATGCTGGAGAACAACAGTTACAGGTAAGTAACTTGTTCCTTCTCCAGAATGGGGTCTGGCATGGATTCACATGCTCATGAATAAAGAATACATAGCAGTACACACATGCACAACCACGGGAGGTGGCAAAGGCTCAACATTAAGCATCTTACCTCCTCACCAGGCTCACCTCAGGCGAACAGGTTGCGCAGCACTGCTTGGCCGACCCTGGACTCCTCCCTGGAATCCCGGTCGACGCAGTAGAATTCCGTGAAGGTGTGCGTCGACCTCCACGTAGCAGCCCTGCATATGTCCAGCAGGGGCACACCAGATAGGAACGCCGTGGTAGCTGCGATCGCTCTGGTGGAATGGGCTCTCGGACGGCCAGGCAGCGGTCGGTTTGCCAACCGGTGACAGTACATGATACAGCCGGAGAGCCATCTGGAAATGGAAGCCTTCGAGAGAGCCTTCCCCTGATTGACAAGTCCAAAGTTCACAAAGAGTTGTGACGTCTTCCGAAAACACTTCGTGCGGTCCACGTAGAACTTCAGCGCTCTAGCCACATCCAGCGAGTGCAAAGTCCTCTCAGCCGGCGACGAAGGCGACGGGAAGAACACAGGCAACACCAAGGGTTCGTTGAGATGGAAGTCCGACGGTACCTTGGGCATGAAGGAGGGGTGCGTCCTGAGCACTACCCTCGTGTCGTGAAAAGTCAAGTACGGGGCCTTGCAGGAAAGGGCCTGGATCTCTCCCACTCGTCGTGCGGAGGTGATGGCCACAAGAAACGCTGTTTTCCACGACAGAAATTTCAACGGAGCCGAGTGCAGAGGCTCGAACGGAGGTCCCATGAGCTTGGTCAGCACCACGTTGAGCTCCCACGCCGGGGCCGGAGCCTTCACCGGCGGGAACGATCTGAACAGTCCCTTCATGAACTCTTTCACCAGACGATGAGACCACAAGGACGTCGGCCCCGTGGTTCTGGTGTATCGGGAGATCGCAGCAAGATGAATCTTGATGGATGCGTGTGCCAGTCCAGCTTTGGCCAGCGTCAGCAGGTACGGCAGTACTTGGGGAGCCGTAATCCGCAGAGGGTTAATCTTCTGTGCGTGGCACCAGACAGAGAACCTCTTCCATTTGTGTCCGTAGCATTTAAGAGTCGAGGAAGCCCTGGCCTTTGCAAGAACCTCTCTGCAGTCGGCCGTTATGTCGTATCCTCCAAACTCTAGCGCTGCAGGAGCCAGGCCTGCAAGTTCAGCGATTTCGGGTCGTGGTGGAGGATGGCGCCTCCTTCCCTGGAGAGTAGATCCGCGTCCACCGGCAGCTTGATCGGCGGGGACGCTGACAAGTCCAGAAGGTCCGGGAACCATATCTGCCCCGGCCACGCAGGTGCGACGAGGATCATCCTGCACCGTGACCTCTTGAGCTGGTTGACGAGCCGGATTAGCAGTGGCAAAGGAGGGAACGCGTAGAGGAACAGGCCCTCCCAGGGGAACGTGAAAGCATCGCCCATGCTCCTCGCCTGGGGAAACCTGCTGGCGAACCTCCGGCACTTGGAGTTCGTCGCCGTCGCGAACAGGTCGATCTGGGGAGTGCCCCACCGTCGGAAGAGGCGATCCACTAGATCCTGCCGTAGCTCCCACTCGTGGCACGAGCGCAGCTCCCTGCTGAGTGAGTCGGCGATGGTGTTTTTTATCCCTGCCAGATGAAACGGCACCAGAAATATCCTTTGGGCGACGGCCCAATGCCACAGGTCCTGCGCCTCCTTGGACAGTGCTGGGGACCTGGTTCCGCCCTGTTTCCTGATGTAAAACATGGTGGTGGTGGTGTCGGTGAAGATCCTCACCACCTTGCCCTTGAGGGACGGAAGGAAGGACCTGAGGGCCCAAAACACTGCACGGAGCTCCAGGACGTTGATATGTAGGGATTTCTCCGTCGGGAGCCAAAGGCCTCTTGCGTGCAGATTTTCGGTGTGCGCTCCCCACCCTTCCAGGGAGGCATCCGTGGTCACTGTCTCCTGGTGGGCTGGGGTCTGGAAGTCCATGCCCGCCGTCAGATGCGCGCGGGTGCCCCACCACTGGATCGCTCGTCGGAAACTCTCGTCGAGTGTGATCCTTTCCTCGAAGCTGCCCGTCGTTTGGATCCAGCGCGCGTCCAGGAACTCCTGCAACGGGCGCATCCGGAGCCTGCACATGAGAATGAGGTAGATGCAGGAAGACATCATTCCGAGGAGGGACTTGATGGACCTCACCTTGGCCGTGTCGGCCACCAACATCCACTGCACCTTACCCAGGATGGTCCTGGTCCTCTCCTCAGACGGGGAGGCCAAAAGGGACACTGGCCCTCATTACGACCCTGGCGGAATACGAAAAACGATGGCGGAAATGCAATACCGCCATCGAATACCGCCCGTTGCGATCATGACCCGTCACCGTAAAGTACGATGCCATTAGCGACACCGTAGCGAACGCCAACGCTAACTGCACCAAGTACGCGCACGCGCGCCGTGCAAAACCGCAATATCCGCCATGGCGCAACGGTACGCGAATGCTGACCCCAGCGGACATTCACCTAACGCCATCAAGCATGGCGGAAAGTACCATTCCGCCATGGCGAGAACTACGGCATCGCGAACCAACCGTAATGGCCCTACTGAGTGCCTGTACTCCACTCCCTGGCCACATTGCACAACTCCTCGTAGGCGCAATGCAGTCACACCATGCAACCAGTGAAATGTACAAGTCACCCATGCATGCCAACGAACAAATGCATGCAGGGGCCCCAAGTGCCCTGTGAGTGGCCATCCACAATTGGCAACACACCATTGCCGTACTGATGCAGCACAGGCATCTGAAGGTGCAATTACACCAAAAATGAACTGAAAATTCCATGACACAAAACAACAACAGTCCCCCATCGCTTGCCACAAGTGTAAATCAACATTCAAAGCAGTAACCTGAGGGAGACTGCACCAGCCCTGTACACATGCCAGTAGTCAAACCAACCATCAGCATAAGCACGTGCCACACAACTGTACCCAGAAGCCGGAACCCAATGCAGAACACCTCACAATACATCGCGCCACAAATCGGAATATGCCACATTACTAGCAAAGAATAACGCTACACGGTTAATATCGGAATATAAATTTAATGCACATCAAAATCACCAAGCCCATACAGCCATTTGAACATAAACTCACAAATGATCAGCATTACTGTGGGCTGCATCCGCAATAAATGACCAGCTTCCCCATGTGTGACGCCCTGTACCTTCATGGCACACAGGGGCTACATCAACGTCCAAAAAGGCAACATGGAAGCGCCTAGGACCGCAGGGCCGTCCCATGAAGTAGGCACTAGTCCAGCTGGAAGCTAGGTATGCTGCACCTAGCCACTAGTACTGCGTAAGGGCATGTGGGCCATTGGCGATCGTCCCATAAGATCGTAATGGTGCTCCACTGATTAACTCGAAGCTGCAGGTGTCGACTGTAGAAGCCATCTGCAGGAGTGGCGTACAGATGGCAGCGGCAGAAGGGGAGGAGATACCTGTCACCCAAATGAAAAAAATGATAGTATGGGCATCCAAACTCCATATGCATTACTCACTTCATTCAACACACCAAACCTACAACCATATGCATGCTAGGCCACTCATAAGGATCAATTGCACCCAAAAATCACTTGCGAATCATTACGACACAAATCGAGGTGAATACACTATTTCAAACGAGTGTCTGTGTGCATGCGCCTGTCAGAACAGGATCCATCAGATGGGATCATCAACGTGCATAGACACAAGTGATTGAAGGCGCGTCGAGACAGGGAGGGTTCAACAAGGGCAGACAGACAATGGTCCCACTATGGCAGCCTTGCATCACATAGCCCAGGGGAAGGGGACAGATTCCAAATAGCCATGTACATGGCAGACTCCCAATTAAATCATCTTTCCATGCATCCATTCATCATTCCCTCATCCCGTTATGAAAACCCCTGAATATTCACTCACATAACATTCGAAATTTCCATTGAGTCTGTGCGTAATGCAGGCTTCAAAATCCACTGTGCTTCTGCCCGGATTCCTTGTGTAGTGAAGTCACATGTATTTGGGAACGTCCTGCCTTATCGTCCACTACGCTATGGCGCATCCCATTCAAGCCATATCAATCATTGCATTCCCGTCATGGGCCCTGTCCCAAGGACATTCAACAATAGAACGTTACATTTCCAGTCAGACCTGTGGGCGTCTCCACGCCGCTAGTTGAAAACCGAAAGCGCTGTCCTTCGAATTCCTCATTTGCAACATCACGTTGAAAAGGCATCTGTGAACGCTTGTATTCCCAAATACATCTATGCAGTGCGGCTGTGTGTGAAAATGGTAACTGGCCTCAATCACTGATGGGTCTCCCCGCCGTCGGTGAACGTCGGTACAGTGCTGCATGAGGGTCCACCGTTGATCGAGCACTACATTCCACTGACCCTTCACAAGTCTGCTCGCGAATGCAAATATAGTATGTGCAACAATGGGACCATAGCAGAATTAACATATAAACCAATATTCCACAGCCATCGGGATTAAGAACATGATTGCAAATGCAAGATGCCATGCGTCGAATTGCAGCGTCGTGTGCGGGACGTGCTCGCACGAAAGGCATTGCAGCTGACACAGGTGGAATGAATCACCACAGGTGAAGGCTATACAGCCTGAAAACACATAAATTGCACACCCAACCCCCTCCCCCAACCACACCCACTCCAGAATGCTACCGGCAGGACTAGCGATGTTGGGCCTGGGGGACCTGATTGCACTGCAAGTACTCCAACTTCAAGAAGAAGACGAACGCCAACTACTACAACAACCGGCCGCACAGAGGAGACGCAGGAGGAGGAGGAGGAGGAGGAGGGCAAGGCATGGCCAGCAAGCCCCACCAGCACAGCCACTACCACCACGCAGGCAGCCCGCAATCCCACGCCTCCGAGCTAATCCGTTCAACCTCACAGCTGAGCAGATCCACACCCTCTACCGTTTGGACCGGGACACCATAACCGCCATTGTCGACATGACACACGCTGACCTTGTCAGCATGATAGACAGCCCAACCGCCATCCCACCCCTACTGAAGGTGGTGTCTGTACTCCACTTCCTGGCCACAGGCACCTACCAGCACACAGTCGGACAGTTGCATGGCATTTCACAGCCACTATTCTCACGGACACTATTCCAAGTGCTTGATGCCCTCCTGAAGCACTCAGACGACTACATCACTTTACCACGC
Source organism: Ambystoma mexicanum (assembly GCF_040938575.1). Taxonomy (NCBI): domain Eukaryota; kingdom Metazoa; phylum Chordata; class Amphibia; order Caudata; family Ambystomatidae; genus Ambystoma; species Ambystoma mexicanum. The sequence continues at coordinate 823,045,602 of NC_090939.1, forward strand.
GCGGAGCAGGAGCTTACAAACACAAAAGTGGGATTCCATGCACTTGGCGGCATACCGGGTTGCATTGGTGCCATCGACTGCACCCATGTGGAATTGGTTGTCCCACATGCCATGGAGGCCCAGTACCACAACCGGAAACAATATCATTCTATCAATGTGCAAATGGTGTGTGACTCCAACAGGATCTTTACACATTGTTCTGCCCGATTTCCGGGATCAACACATGATTCTATGGTCTTGCGGAACTCTAAAATACCACGCTACATGGAGCGACACGCAGGGCGCCGATCCTGGCTACTCGGTGAGTCTCATTTAATGCATGAGTATGTGGGGTAGGTGATGCGTGAATGACCTGGCAGGAAGGGGGGGGGGGGTGCGTACGTAGCAATGACATTCCACAAACATCCTTTCTTGTGCACATACAGGTGATTGCGGGTATCCACTGAAGAGATGGCTCCTTACACCAATCCGGAACCCACAGGACCAGCATGAGGAGGACTACAACCATGCCCACTCACGTACCCGTGTGGTCATAGAACAGGCATTCGGCCTACTGAAGGCTTGTTTCCGCTGCCTCAGCAGGTCTGGCGGGGCACTCCTGTACCGCCATGAGAAGGTTGCAAAGATGGTCATGGCATGTGTCATGCTACACAACATGTGCGTACGTAGGAATGTGGCCATGCCCCCCGACGCAGAACTGCTAGCACCTGAAGATGGTCATGATGAGGGTGGGGATGTGGCAGCACCTCAAGGGGTCCGTGAGGCACAGGAGGCCCGTGAATTACGTCAGAATCTCATAGATGCATGCTTCTAGCACTCACGCCTGGTGGCTGGACACGGGACTTGTGGTACTGTGTGTGTCTGGAACAAGCACAATATGGACTGTATGCCAAGATAGGCCTCGTACACAGAGATCAATGTCCACACATCTCGTAGGATGAATATGAAGAATTGTATTGCAGATGTGAAATGACATTACACACCCAATCGACCCGCCACCCAAAGAAGCACAACACACCCTCCACCCTCCTACCCCCCCTCCGAACACCAGTGTCCAATGACGCTCATTGTCAGTGGGCAGACGCTATTGCAAGCCCCCTCTCTGGGTATCAGGGGCACCCCTGCCTGTGGAGCGCCGGGTCCTCCAAGATCTACGTTGGGGGCTGCCCTGGACGGAACTTGCAACGGGTGATGTCTCTGCCTGCTCACGTCCATGCATGTCCCTAAGGGTTTGTGAGAGCTCAGTGAGCACACGGCGCACAGCGGCAAGTTCACCACATACGTCTTTGGACGTCGCATGCAGTTCCCCCCTCAGGCTCTTGGTACTTCTCTCCATTTGTGCCCTTAGTGTCTCTGTACTTCGCTCCATTTCTGCCCTAAGTGTCTCAGTAGATGTTTCAATGGCTGCCTTAGAACCCCCACATTCATCAGCATGCTCCTTGAGGAGCGTGGCTAGTTGCTGCTGTTGCACTATCATCTGCTCGAGGGACTGTTGCCTCTGCTGGGCCATGCCCATTTGCGGTGGTGTCACAGAGGGGCTGGACGCCTCATGTTGCCTTGCAACAGGCCTTGTGGGGGTTGGCCAGTCGTCGTCTTGTGGGTGCCCCTGCGTGGTTTCCTCATGGTGTACGGGATGAAACATACAGGGGGATTGGGACAGGTCATGGATGTGTCCTACTTCGGCAGCACCGTTTTCTGTGTCGGAGCATGCTGGCATGAATGCAGTGTCACCTAGGGTGCTGCTGCCACCAGAAGCAGTGCCTTCTGTGGCATCCATTGGGGGGACCTGTGGTGCTGCTGTTGTGGACATGCTGGCTGCTGGGGTGCCTGTTGATGTCCCCTCCAGTGTGCTGCCACTCGATTTGTGCAGCTGCCGTGTCTTGATCCGTGCAGCTGAGGTGGAGGGTCTTTGGCCGTTGGTCTTGGCCCTCTTTGCAGGTGTGCTGGTAGGGGTGTCCTGAAGCTCGCCGTTGGAATCGGACCCTGTGGTGGAGTAAAGGAGGGCGAGCGTTATTCATGGGTCTGTGGTAATTGTAATGGCAATTGTATCACATGCATTGGGGTGGTACCTGGGGGTGATTTGGGTCAGGGCCTTGGAGGTGGTCTCATTTTCGTGTGCATTGGGGATGCAGTTATTTTGCAGTCTGCAGTTAGGGTGTGCATGCTGCACATGTAGAGTGTGTTTTTTGGATTTTTGAATATTTATTTATTTGATCTGACTTTTAAGGGGCGCTGTCATGGCATTGTATGTGGTCGTTCTCCTGAACATGTGTTTCTATTGCACTATGGGGACACATGGTACTTCACATGGTTGGTAATTGTGGATTTGGCATAGTTTTATTTGGGCCACCTACCTGATTCTTCTGATGTCTGCACTCCTTTCTCCATCCCTCCGACTCCCTCTATGCTCTCCATTCCAATGGTGGAGGCACAGATTTCTTCCCAGGGGGTCAACTTGATGGGTGATTCCGATCCTCCCCCGGTAGCTGTGGCAATGTTCCGGTTGGCAGAGAGTATGCTCCGGACGCGTATCCGTAGGTCGTCCCATCGCTTTCTGCATTGCTGTGGGTTGCGGTCCCCACCGCACTTACCCGCTGTGCCACCAGCGCCCATATGGCCTTCTTGTTCGCAAATGCCGTCCTGGTCATTTGCGTAGAGAAGACGACGGCAGCATTCTCCTGGAGGGTCTCTGTGAGCACGGTGAGTTCCTCGTGGGAGAAGTGGACCTGCCGCTTGCGGTCGCACGCTTTTTTAGCAACTTTTCCCATATTTATTTTTTTGACTGGGGTGGCTAACGGGTTGGGATGTGTCTCAGGGTCGGATTTTTAATGGTTGTGTTGGGATTCTGATTTTATAGGTGTACGGCGTGCTGTTTCCCGTTCCGGCCCCATGTTTTTACTTCCGTTTCCGTATATTTACGGTGACCGTATTTTGCGCTGACCGCTCATTACGGTGACCGCTAAGATGGGTGGCGGAATTGCACCTAGGGCGACGTACGACGGCGGTAAGGGGCGTTTTGGGGTCATTTCCACCATCGCGGACTTTGCACTTCCGCCATGGCGTAATGCTCGTGCCCGATGGGTCAGAATTAGCCGCACTTTCCTCCATCGTGCAGTGGCGGAAACGCTATTTACGCTATGGCGGTCATGTCAGTTGATTTCCGCAAGGGTCGCAATGAGGGCCACTGTGTTGAGCCTCGCTCCCAGAAACAGAGCGTCTTGCGCGGGTACCAGGTGGGATTTGGCGTAGTTCACGGAGAATCCCAGGTCCGTGAGAAGTTGGACGGTCCTTGCCGTGTGAACCACGGCGAGCTCCCTCGTCCTGGCTCGGATGAGCCAGTCGTCCAGGTAGGGGTAGACGTGGACCCCCTCGCGGCGCAGCTGCGCCGCCACCGGTGCGAGGCACTTGGTGAATACCCTGGGTGCCGACCGTAGTCCGAAGGTGAGGGCTTTGAACTGGTAATGACGCCCTTGGACCACAAACCTGAGGAATTTTCGGTGCCCCTTTAGGATGGGAATATGGAAGTAGGCATCCTCCAAATCCAACGACGACAGGAAGTCTCCTTCCTCCAGCTGACCCAGGACGTGCTGGAGGGTGACCATCCGGAACTTCTGCGCCTTGATGAACCTGTTCAGACGTCGCAGGTCCAGGATGGGGCGCCATCCCCCCCGTCTTCTTCTTCATGAGGAAGTATCTCGAGTAAACTCCGGAGCCCCGAAGCCTCTTTGGGACGAGTTCGATGGCGCCCTTCCTGAGCATCGCCTTTACCTCCAGGAGAAGTTGAGGGACGTGAAGTTCTTTCCTGGCCACGGGGGGGGGACGCGCGGACACCTTCTTTGAAACTCGAGCGCGTGGGCCAAGGCGTCCAGCACCCAACGGTCGGTGGAGATGGACTCCCACACGCTGACGAAGCTCGCCAGCCGGCCTCCCACCGGGGTGCTTCGGTGGGGGCCCGACCCCACGGCCGGTTCAATCCTGCTTCGACGAGGCTTTGCCGCCTTGACCTCCTTGGCGACGACGGCGGGGTCCGCTAGACTTGCCTCGTCCTCTGTAGGCCTCCTGAGACGACGAGCGGGCCGCTTGACGGTAGGTGGAGAAACCGCCGCCGGAACCTTTGGAGGCGCCCTTGCCTCCGCTGCTCCGAAAGGGCGTCCGCCGTTGTTGCAGAACTCCCAAGGGCCCGGGCCGTCTCAGTGTCCGCTTTAATGGCCTGAAGGGAATCGTCCACTGTTTTCCCCAAACAGGTTGTTCCCATCGAAGGGCATGTCCAGGACTCTGGTCTGAACGTCTTGACGAAGTCCGTAGCCTTGAGCCATCCACGCCGCCTAAGGCAAACGCCGTTGCCCAACTGGCGGAACCCAGTGTCGGCGATGTCCGTCGCAACGGTAATGGCGTGGTCCGAAGCCACCTCACCTTCCTGCAGGATCTCCAGGGCCTCTGCCCTCTAGTCGTCCGGCAGGAAGTCCAGCAGGGGAGCCAGTTTGTACCAGAGCTCCCTGTCGTAGCGGGCCACGATAGCCAAGGCGTTGGCCGCTTGAATCGTCGTCGCTGCAGACGAGATGACTCTGCGTCCCATAGCGTCCAATTTCTTTCCCTCGCCGTCCGGTGGGGAAGTCGATGTGGAGGCCGCACCCCCCCACCCCCCCCCCGCTTTCTTCCTGGCCGCCGCGGAGACGACGGAGTCCGGGGTAGGCTGCGCCCGGAGGCACAGGGGGGCCGTGTCCGGGAACCGGTACTTCTTCTCGTACCGGTCTCTTCTAGCTGGCGTCGTGGAAGGGTTCTTGAGGAGGGTGAGGCCCTCATCCCAAATGTCGTCCAATAGAGGCACTGCGAGGACCGTCTTCCTCTTGGCCTTGCGCCGTTGATAAAGGAATCCTTCCTTTTTCTTCTCCTCAGGGCAGAGTTGGAAAAGCTCGGATGCCCTGGCGATCATGGAGTGGAACGATCCAATCTCGTCGGGCGGAGAAGCCCTGGTGGGAGATGACGGCAGATCCTCGTCGTATACCTAGTCGTCCATACCTGTCGCTGCCGTGTCAGTCCCTGTATCATCCCCTCGGGTGGACGGGGAGGAGGGCTGGACGGGGCGCGACGGCTGAAAAGGAGGTGGAGGGTGGATCCTTCTTTTCTTGGTAGGGGGAACACCAGAAGGTCCCGGTTCTGGGTCCCCCGACGGGAGAGGTTCCTCAGTCGGCAACGGTAGTCTCGTCCTTATCTCTGAGCATAAGGACTGTATAGCCAACAAAATGGCCGCCGAGTTGTCTTGCGGCGCTGGCAGAGGGGAATCCGACGGGCGATCAGGGTCGTCGTCACCTGCGTCGGGATCCATCCCGACGGGCCGGTCTTCTTCCACGCCGAGGCCGTGGCTTAAGACCTCGACCAGCTCCTCCTCCGAGGTTGAAGCCGAATCTACGACGACGCCCTGCCCCCCCTTTTTCTTCCCCACGGGGGATTTCACGGGGGTCCTATCGATGGGCACAAAAGAGGACTCCCTCCGAGGTGGCAGGGAGACTCTGAGCCCCGAAGTCGCCACCACTGGTGTAGCCTCCACAGGCTGAGCCAGGGCCGCCGCGACAGTTTCGATAGAGGGTTTGGCCGGATGGATTAAGGCCTTCACCACCTTAGGTGCGCTCACCGCCTTATCCTTGAAGGGGGGAGGACACTGCCTCGCTCCCCCTCCGCCTTCGAGCTCGACCGGGGCCTCTCCAGGAGCTTCGCCGGGTGCTCGGCCTTCCTCTTACCCGACCCAGAGCGTTGGCTCGTGGTTGATGGTACCGGGGAGGGTGCGCCCTGCCTGGCGCCCGTAGAGCCCGACCGTTCGGCGCTCCCGGTGCCAGCGGACTCGCGGTGCTTGGCCTTATGTTGGACCCCCGTCGCCGGGGCGTCCTCAAAGGTCTTAGAAGACCGCTCGGATTTCTTCCTCTTCTTCTCGCCGGACGGGCTCTTCCCTTCTAGCCAGTTGGCGAGACGTTGATGGCGGTCCTTCATGGTCCGCTCCGACATGTTGCCGCAAAACGCACAGTCCTTCTCCACATGCGTCTTGTCCTCATGTAGGCAGTAAAGACAAAAAGAGTGTTCGTCCTCCTTGAAGACGTTCTGCAGCTGGCATCCAGGGCAGACCCTGAACAGCTTTCCAGGCGTCGAGCTTCCCTTCTCCTGGGCCATGACCGGGCCTGAGAAACTTCTGGAGTCCTCCAAAAGCGTAGCTCGACGAAATCTTCACCCTTGAGGGGCGCAGACGAATCTGACACGGGTCCCCGTTGATCGGATGGAGAGTCGGTGGGGCTTGAGGCTCTTTTGACCGAAAAAACGAAGTTTTTGAGAAAAAACGTGAAAAAAATAGCACTAACGCTCGAGAGCAATAGCACGAGGATCCCAACACATGAACGTGCGGTAAAAATCTGAAGATGGCTGCCAGAGGCGGGGCTTAGGTAGAGGGCAGTCATTGGCTGTGGTCAGTATGACGCAGAGATCAGTGATTGGTTATTACTACGAAAGACAGATCAGAAACGAAACTGATACTGGTTTTTTCTTTACCGAGGATTCCCAGCCTGACGACGGGGAATATTCATGAGCATGTGAATCCATGCCAGACCCCATGCTGGAGAAGAAAGGTTTACAAAGACGCCACGGGCATTGGCAGTGAAGAAGGGGAGTAGGAAGATGAAATAGTATCACAAAGAAGAGTGACCTTGGGGCTGAGGGGGGGATACAGAGCCATATCATCGGCCGAGAGGGACGGAAAATGAGTATGATCAGGAGAAGAGGGGTGGGAGAGGTTGAGAGAATACGAGATAAATGGCCTCATTACAAATTTGGTTGTATTCTGGCGGTAAAGCCGCCGGAATACTGCCAATCGGAATTACCATTACGCCATTCGGTCCGGCTAATTTACTGTGGATTACAAGTGGTGGTAGGAGGTTTTAGTCCCCATATATTGGAATCCATAGGACTCCATGGGGATTGCAGCAGAATTGTCCCTGGCAGTAATTTTGCTGAATTTGCAGATTTTTAGCAGTAAAGTGGCAGATTAACATCCAGCTTTTTGCTGGAGGTGAATCCTCCACTTCACCACCTAACTTGTAGTACAGCGGTGCGGTAATAGAATGACCAATCCGTTCCCGGCTGATTTTTACCACACCACATTATGAGTATGGACTCAATGAGCCCCAACGTTTGGTAAAGATGGCAAGGATTTGAAGAATAAGAGTGAAGAAGGTCAGTATAGAAGGACTTTTTTTGCAGAAAGAAGTATGGACTTTTTCTGTGACAAGCCTAAGATCTATGCCTCGAAGTTCAAGCCAGATTGTCCGATGGTCTACGAGTTGTGCACAATGGAGATAAACGACTCCCCTGAAAATAACTAGCATTTGTCGCTGCTCTATTCTTGGCAGAGGAGATTGGGGTGGAATACAGAAGAACCAACGATGCAAGCACCACACATTGACTGCATTAACTTGAAAGATTTCAGGTAGGTTGTAAAGAGGGAAACAAAGTCTTTCAAATAGTACAATATTTTTGTTCTGAAAAAAGGAAACAGCAATCATCACCATAGTGATATCACTCATGGTGGGCGGTGGGAGGGAATTCCCAAAGATCAAAGAAATCCACTGAGGACTTTTAAAATTCTACAGAGAAATGTTAGAGGTCTAAAATAAATGTTGAAATTGATGCTGCTTCAAAACATTTAGGAGGCTGCTTACTATTCCTATTACGACAAGATAAATGAGGTTAGCCTACATTTTCCAACTTACAAGGCACCCAGCACAATGCAATAAGACTTTTTTCTTGAGGCATATGAACAGGGGCTTGCTCCTAGGTTGTTGAAGCAATGCCTCAGTCTTCTTCTGAAGCACAAACACCACATGTACTTGCAAATGAGAAAGATGAGAAGAATTGTTCATCATCTAGAGCATAAGCTTTACTTAATTTTGGTAGGCAAAGCCTATTTACCTTATCAGCACATTGCTTGTGCCGGATTATGCGTTGCTGGTCTTGCCCGAACAATTAGAATACATCCCATGTTGGTCAACCCAGAGTAATTCTCAAACATCCTGCACCATCTTAACCTGCATCCTGGGTCACGTCTGGAGCAGAGATGCAATACGAAGCTCTGGGTAGAGCTCCCTTTGCCGCAGCCATAGTCAGCAATATTACTAAATAGTGCCAATATATTTGAAAAGAATGAGCTGCAGAACAGCTCCAGGAAGAGAAGAACAAGTTACTTACCAACTGTAACGTTCTTTCGACTGGATGTTCCTCCAACGTATTCCTCATCTTAGATATAAAACGCCATCTTGCTGCTTCTTTTCGGAAAATTTTTCGCCGAAGGGCGCTGTGCTCGAGGCCGCGTAACGTGGTCCCTTGAAGGCCGCCTTCCAGCGTCTACGTCATCCGTCGTGTAAAGGGCTTGAGCCGCGCCTGTCTTGCACTGGGACACCCCTCTGAAGAGCCGTGGAAGTTGCTATGCCCCTGGTTGAATGGGCCCTTAAACCAGCCAATTTGTAACATTCAGATATTGCTAGGATAATCCATCTGTATATAGTTTGTTTGGACACACCAAGTCCCAATTTGTGTCCAGTATACCCAACAAACAACTGATCTGTTTGTCTAAATCTTTCCAGTCTAGATATGTAAAAACTGAGAGCCCTTTTAGGGTCTAGTCTTTGAAATCTTTCCTTCTCTTTACTATCGTGCGAAGGGGGATAAAAAGATGGTAAGGTGATTTTCTGTGACAGATGGAAATCCGAAACTATTTTAGGTAGGAAACTACAGAGACCAGGATATGGTGCTGCACATCACATCGAGAGCAGGGAGAAGTCTGAAATAAAAAAGGGACAAAGAAGACCGTAAACAGAAGAAAGAGGAGCAGCCTGGGAGGCAAGTGTTTATTGTGTGTGTGTATGTATGTGTGGTTTGAGGGAGCGCCAAAGGGTGGTTTGGTAGGATTAAAACGCCTACACCACTGTCCCCCCATGTAACGCTCACCTGATTCTCGCAGAGGCGCCGGTTTTGACTGGGCGACTACCGTATCTTCAAAGGTGATGTGTTGCACCCGGTTGGCTCTTTGGGCTGGACCTCTGTGCACTGTATGCCTGACGTGTAGAGTAAGATGTCTGCAGATAGAAAATATGGGGTTAATGAACTGGGGTTATTGGGGTGTCCCTATCTCTTTCCTCTTCTCCTCTCCTGTAGACCCCCAAAGGTTAACGCTCTCACCTTAGGTAAGTGAATGCCGAGCTCTCCATCTGCCTCGGGGCAGGGTGCTGTAACCAGTTTCTTCACTGGATAGGTAGCGCAGGCCTCTCGACTTCAGAGGACTGCTGTCCGTCGTTTACTGCACGAACGGTAAGTTTCGAGTCATTCAAATGTCTTTAAAGTCTTTAGTAAGGATGTCTCTTGTTTTTCAGGGTTCCGGCGATGGCGGATGACGGGCTGAAGTGAGTTGAAGAAGGAGCCCGTGTGATGAATAGAAGCGCCTGGAAGCACGTAAGTAAGCGCTTGTTGCCTGCTTCACGATGCGCTCTAACTGTCTTTTTATTTTGCAGGTACGAGTTCGGAGCGGCTGCAGGGTGCCGGAATACCCACTGGATTAGATGTGGAAAGGAGTAATGGCACGTGAGTATTAAAGTTCCCCAATGTATTTAAACGCACCTTGTTTTGTCTTTCAGATGCGGGATGCAGCGCCGAAGGCCTCCGGAGCGTGCGAAGAGTTGGTAAGCTTTTGTCTTTCAGATGCCGGAATGCAGAGTGAAGACCTCCGGAGCGCACGAAGAGTAGGTAAGCTTTTGCCTTTCAGATGCCGGAATGCTAACCTGTTCTTTCTTGTCTTTATAGGTGTTGCTGAAGACTGGATTCAGGATGGTAAGCCTTTGCCTTTCAGATGCCGGAATGCTAACCTGTTCTTTCTTGTCTTTATAGGTGTTGCTGAAGACTGGATTCAGGATGGTAAGCCTTTTTCCTAGGCCCAGGACCGGATGCAGAAGACACGATGAGCGTTCTGCTGCAGAGGTTGCAGAATAACGCAAAGCAAGATTCATCCACCGGGTGTGGTTTAAATAGCCTCCTGTAGTGCTTAGTTGTCTCCTTCCACAGCCACGCCTAAGTAAGAAAAGAATTCCTGGTAAGAAAAGAGTTCCTGCCTTCCAGAAGAGTTCCAGTGTTCTGAATCTAGGGAGTGGCTCCAGCCCCACCCAACAGGAAAAGTAGTTCCAAACAGAAGAGGATCAGAGGCTCAACTGGCAGGCAAGTAAGCAGCATGGTCTGCTGAAGGTAAGTCCACCCAAGCATTATGAGCCCGGCGCTTCCAGCGCTGGGACGGGGCATATTTATGAGCCTGGTGCCACTGGCGCCAGGACTGGGTCCAAAAGGTCCCAATTGGGACTGGTTGGCACTCGGAACCTGGGTTATGGATCTGCTTCCAAGGGAGTTGGGAAAACCCTGACCTTTTGGAAGCAGAGATCATGACACCCCACTACGAGTACAATGACAATGCAGGAGGGGCAGGGTGGCTTTTGGGTGACAATTTTCCAGCCCACTGAATGTCGCACCTCATCAGCGTAATTAATGCAGCCTTTTTGGTGGGCAACCTTCAACAGGCGGAATTTGGACTTGGATCCACTAGAAAAACATTTGAGGTAACGAAAAAAATATCTGCAAGCTAAAAACATCACATATTGCATGCTGTATCCTGCAAAATTAGACATGACGGTCATATACATTTCTATACAAGCATATATACTTCTGAAACAAGCAGCACAGTTTGACAATACACTGGCGAGAAAGGATACACCTTTGCTTATTGCAATGACATGAATTGATCTGGATTTAATTAAATCGGACTGAGGAGGCCAAGTGCACTGCATGTAAAAGTAACAGAGGGCACAAGTAGAAAACTCCAAGGACTCAGGTTAATATCAAGAATAAGGATGGCAACATGTTAAATATATGTAAGAGAACTAATAATAACGATATGATAGAACTAAAAGCACTGTAATACGGGCAAGCTCACTGGATGAACTGAGGAGCAACTTAAACCAGACCAGAGAAGCTTTAATGGTCATGGTTTTATTTGAGGGAGTGGGTTAGGGGTGAACCACTCATATGTTGGGGAGGTCATTGTAGTGGGTACAAATGCTGCCGTGGAGACTAGCAAATTAAATTGGACAATATTTTGTTGGCTGCATTCAGCAATTATGGTATTCATCTGCAGGTTTGTCTGGTTTTAGCAGAATGTTTATATTTGCCTCCGTCAGTGTCTCAAGGAGGTGACCCAGCTTGTCCAATGAAACAAGTGTAAGATGCTGCCTTCCCCATCTTCATTACCCCTTACCCTCCCAAACACAAATGTTTCTGCTGATTCTGCCCTCAGCAACCTCTATCTGTCCATCACTAAAACCCTTGACATTCGTGCAGCAGTCATGAGGATCCACCTGAAACCTGCCTCCAAGCGTAACACCTGGTACGACTCTGATCTCGCAGATCAAGAATGTAATTCCAGGCCTGCTGAACAGAAGTGGCACACTTCAGGTTCACCCTCTGACAAACTAGCCTGTGCCTGATCCAGAGACACTACAGAATCTCCGTTCGTGCCAAACAAAAGAGCCCACATTCAAGCACAAGTGTCCAATGCATCCAACAACACGGCTGAACTCTTCAAAATCTGCAAGAAACTTGCCAACCCATCCACAGCATCTTCTGCCCCTACTCATTCCCAGGACCTCTGCAATGCACTCGCCTCTCCCTTCCATTCACCCTCATTCCTCCTCCTCCTTCACCCCTGTCTTCCCTGAAGAAGTCACCAGAGTTGTCACCTCCATGAAGGTCTCGTCCAAAAGGGTTGTTCCTTGCTCCTCCAGAACCATCAAGGAAAATATCGCCTCACTCGCCCCTGCTCTGGCTGATCTGCAACCACTCCTTCGCTACTGGTTCTTTTCCATCTTCCCTCACGCACTCCCTTGTGCACCCCCACCTTAAAAAACCCTCTGCAGACCCTTCCTGCCCAGCCAACTACTGCCCCATTTCCATCACCCAAACTGCTTGAGAAGCTGGCCCTCCCCCAACTCAACTCTCATACCGAACTTATTTGCAGCCTACATGACCACCAGTCTGGATTCCGAGCATTCAGAGGCACAGAAACTGCTCTTCTGAACACCCATGAAGAACTGCTTGCATCTCTTGACTCCAACTTCCCTGTTGTCCTCATCCTTCTTGATCTCTCTTCTGCAATTGACACAGTGAATCATTCCATCCTCACAAAAAGGCTCCATGACATCCTTGGCATCTCGGAGCGGACACTGGACTGGCTTACCTCCTTCCTAACTGACCGTTCGTCCATAACAATTCTGGGCCCTTTCTCCTCCCCTTCCTCCTCCACTACCTGTGGCGTACTACAGGGCTCCATTCCTTCAGCCTGGCTCTTTAACATAGACCTTTCTCTGCAGTTACGACTCATTTCCTCCTTCTCCCCCAACCTCCAGTGCTACGCTGACAATACACAACTTTTCTTCAAACATCCCACTGAAGTCCTTGCAACGTCCTCCATCCCCAACTGCCTCTCTGCCATCCAGGCCTGGTGCACTGCCAATGACTTTGGTCTCAATGCTAGCAAAACAGAGATTCTCGCTACTGGCTCCCCTGCACCATACTTCTTCCCTGCACTCTGGCCTTCCTCCAGGCCCCAGCCTCCCCCCCGTCCCCTCCACTGTAGCTAGGAATCTCTGAGTAATCTTCAACTCCTCCCTTTTCTTCAACCCTCATATTCATGACATTGTCAAGAAACGCCACTTTCAGTTCTTCCTTTTCTAAGGGACTCTACCCTTCCTCACCTTCCCCCAGACTCAATGTTACCCATGCTCTGGCTCTCTCCAGGCTAGACTACTGCAATAGCCTCCTCAATCTTCCTTTGTCCACACTGCGTCCCCTCCAGCTAACCCGCAATAGGGCAGCAAGACTTATCCGTGGTCTCAAGCCCAGGGACCGCATCTCTCCTGCCCTACAAAGCCTTCACTGACTCCCGGTCTCAGCACAGAATCAATTCAAATCCCTCTGCATCATACACAAAACTATCTGGGACCAGGGATCGCTCGATCTTTAACGCTTCCTGACCATATACTCTCCTTCTATACTCCTCCGTTCCTTTGGCACCAACTCCCCGTGTGTTAAGCGCTTTGCTAAACAGAGGGCTGGTGGGTGTTCACTTTCCTCGGCTGGCTGGCTCCCTCCTGTGGAACAGTCTCCCTCTCCCCCTGCGTCTAGAGCAAGACCTCCTTAAGTTCCAAAAAAGCCTTAAGACCTTTCTCTTTACCTCTTCCTTCTCCTCCTCTCTTCCCTGCTAACCTTACAGCAGCGTGACTGATGTGCAAGGCCCTTATGTATCCTTGGGGCCTTGACCCTCCCACCACATCTCTCATCCCAGCCGCTGTCTTTCTGATGCACTTAATTGGGCTCACCCTACCCATGGGTGGTTGCACTTACTTTCTTCTCTTCTTAGTACTTGCCCTTAGCACTTCTCCATGAGCATCATAGCACCTTATCCCTCACCCCTCTGTACTTGCACGTTCTGATCACTCACAAGGCATAGTAGGTTTGTCTCCCTCTCCCTTTATTCACATTATGTGTTGTACTATTAATGCAATTATGTATCATTGCCGTAATTCATGGTCTACCTACCCCTGTTCCCACCCTGTTTTGCCCTGTGGGTGTTTTAAAACAGTTTTTTATAAGCACCCAATAAGTGACCAACAAACTAACCAACCAACCAACAAAAAAATAAAGGAAAATAAATAGGCGCTCAGCATCCTTTCTAGGATGAAGTGATCAGCGTACTTACCAATGGGACAGTTGCAGCTGTCTTTGTCAACGGTGTTACCTCGAATGTGCACCAATTTATTTGTAATCCTGCATATTGTGCATCATCCACTATATCTTTAATATAGAAGCATGTCATCTGTGTATTAACTTAGGGTAGGTCCCTGCTCTTTTTGGATGCCTATTCTCATGTCTTTGATGAAACAGCTGAGCGAGTGGTCCCGTTGCGCAAGCAAATAGTGTCAGGGACATTGAACATCCTTGACATGTGTCTTTTGTCAGTGCAAAACTTGCGTATCTGTTGGTATTTATAATCACTTTAGCAGTGGGACTTGTGAGAAACCTGAAGGCACCTCCCTCTCTAAACCTAGAAGATCCGTTATTGTTAGACACGATTGTATGCAGTATCCTTTGGGTGCACTATAATAACCCTGACCTCCTGTCAATAGAGACCCAACCGTTGGTATAAGTCTGAACTACACAGGTTGGTAGTGCGGCTGAGCAGCCAGGCTTATCTCAAGAGGGGTCAATGTAAGCAGTAATGTTGTGACACAGAGTTTCACAGTACAGTTATCCAAATAAACACTTACACTCAAGGTTTCTTGATAAAAAATTAATTTATTTCACAGTCAAGTGTATAAGCCTTCTTCTGAAAGGAGCAATCACACAGTCAGGTGTATAAGCCTTCTTCAGAAAGGAGCAATATATATATGTAACACTTACAATACACTTCAAAACACACTCTTAGCTTCTATAAATCAGATGATACCCATTGGGCATGGCACACAGACACTTCCTACACCCTCGGGTGACTTAAATAGCTAGGACACTGTGGACATTGATTAATCACTGGTACATTTAGAGCAATACTGAGTTTGGTGCCAAAGTTAGATAGGGGAATAAAACAAAGGTTAACAAATCATTCACAAACAGGTAAGTACTTTTAAAACCTTCCAATGCAGAGTAAATTAACCCTTTCCTGGGGGAAAGGCCAAAGCACAAAGTCAGAGGTAAGAAGAGTCACTCAGAGAGCAAGGACAGCCAATGTTAACTGCACAATGTCTAGGGGAGCTGAGGATCTTCTGTTGCAGGTAGGTAAAAAGTCTTGCAATGCTTTTATAAATGTTTGTCAATAAAATAGAACACGTGAAGTGCCACAAGCTGGGAGGCTTGTGAGGGGCAAAGCTATAGCAACTCTGCAAGGTAACCATGACAGGTCTCAACTGAGAGCACGTAAGGCTACACAACAGGAGGAAAGTTCTCTTAGACTTTACAGTACCTCTGGTTAGAAGAAATGGTTCCAGCAGGCTTCTGTTCCTGTACAGCTCTGCAGATCCTGAAGTTCCTGAGCCTCTGTCATGGTGACAAGAGGGAGGACGTCTGGGGACTACTGCTCTGGAATGGGAAGGTCAGCGGCAGCAATGGACAAACTTCGATTCAGCGGTTCTTCAGTGTTTCAGCTCCTCGCGCCTGACAGCAAATAGCAACACTGCGGTTCTCGGATACCACTCTGGACTTTCCTAGCATCTGGGATCCAGCACTCTGTTGAGGTGGCTTAGGCTTGGTCAGTCCTGCTTCGGGGGAAGTCTGGAGGATCTTCCTGGTGCTCGGGTCCGACTTAAACGCAACGCACACAATCTGGTGTTCCTCTCCTGGCACTTGGGTTCCAGCAGCAGTGGAAGTACAGCCAGCTCCGAGAGGATGTCCAGACGGGCTTACTTGGAGTTGATTGGTCCCACCAACTCAAAGGGAGTAGTTCTCCTTGCAGGGCTTCTCTAGTCGAGGCGAATTCGGAGCTTCAGCACAGCAGCAGGGCTTCACCATGCAAGCCAACGGTCCAGGAGTTGTAGGAGGCGTCTCATCCAAGTTCTTCTTCGGATTCCTTCGTCCAGTGGTCGACTGCCTTCCAAGCCAAAAAGCCTCACCTTTTATGCAGGTTTCACCCATTCATTCCAGCCTAGCTGTCAATCACACGCCAGGGTGGCTGCCCTTGATAGACAGACAGCCAGCCAATCACCTTTGGGTGCATTCCTGTAATCAAGGGGATTAAGCAGAGGGAGTTTCAGGCACCTCCCTCACTTCCTGCCTCTGCCAGACATACTGGAGCCAGAGGCGGACTTCACTCGTGAATCCCCCCAAAGACAAAACGAACAAAGGGACCAAACCTGGTTTGGCACAAAGAGTAAATCTCTAGAAGGACCTTTCCAACATGAACACACAATGGTAGTAAAAAGTAGACCACTGCCACCAGCCATTAATTGTAGCAAAGGTAACATAAAAATGTTACATGAGAAACTAGACAAAGGGGATACTAAGTAACCCCTCCAGCACCCTATGGTAAGATAGTGTGTGCTGGGTCTAGAAAGTTATAAAATATAAGTAAAGTCAATTTCACTTCACTGCTCTTGGAAATAGTAGTTTCACCAAGAGAAGGTATTTAAACCTTTGGGAAATCTAAGAGAGTTCCCTGTGCCACTGCACTGAAGTTGCTGTGTGCCACAATGTAAAAGATGATGCCTATAGAGTTTGTCAGACTCCAAAGTTAAAAGAAACAGTACAAATCACAATGAAAATACATGGAAGGGTGAGAGAAAGGGCTCACTCTCTCCAGGTTAGAAATTAAAAGTCCTAAAGTCCAGCAAAAGAGCTGGGGGTCTCTAAGGTAGAAGGGAATTAGCACATTTCTCAGAATTCTCCATAACAGTCATCCAGGTAGCCAGGACACGGCCATCGCTATCGGATCCAGTTCGTGGGGGTGGACCAGTGAGGGAGGGGGTGGATCAGTCTACCTGGATGGGGGGGTCCTCTAGGCGTGTGACACCAACGGGTGAGATGCGGTATCCCCCTTCCTTTGACACCTTTTCCCCATCCTCTCACATAGGACATTCAAAAGCACTGCCAAACTCTTTCCAACACGAACACTTTCACACAACACAATGGACAACGGACCAACACCAGAGCCGTTTATCTGACATGTCCCAATACAAGGCTCAGGCAAAGTCAGGCATTGATCAGAATCACACACACGTGACGACCCTTTCCCTTCCCCACAGGGTTAAAAGGTGGAGCCAGAGAGCACAGGACGGGCACGGCTGACAGCACAACAATACACCTAATCAGGCATGGCAGTTCAAGTGAAGGAGAAAAGCAGAAGGAATTGAGAGGGTGGCAAAGAGAGAAGTGACTTTGTCCTTTTCATCCCAGGCCCGCAAAACCTTCGAGGAAGAAAGCCTAAGACCGCAAACAATAGCACAAGTGTCTTGCAGCAGATGTCAACGGTGCAAGGGGCAAGCCTACGCTGATAAGCAGGAGCGAGGGAAGCGCAGCGCCCGTGGTACCGCCTTGACTCCAATGAAGAGGAAAGCCAAGCGGTTCATTAAGCCGGTGAGTCGAGGGGAGAACCAATAAGAACCGGGCTGTGTTAATTGATACTTGCAAAGTGGCAAGTTTGAACCAAGTTCAATGAACTGTGAAAGAACTGCAAAAGTGTTAATGGAGGACCAGCTGCAGAGGGAAACCGGCACCATATGGGTGCTAACTCAAGAGACTCTGGTCGATCCCCATCCGAGAGAAACTACAGATACCAGCAGGCCATAAAAGGAACAGCGGAATAGGTCAAAGTGGTCATACTGAGGGTCAAGCAAAATCCCAGTACAATCGTAAGACTGATCTACAAACTGTGCGAAAGAAAGGGGAACAAATCCCACCAACATTGAATTGTGAATGTGAAGTTAGCGAGAGTGAACCCGACTGTTACGCTCACCTGGCTCCCACAGGGGCGTCGGTCGGATCCTGACGGCTGCGGTCTCCACCAACGTGATGCGTAGTGCATAGATGACTGACTGGACTGGCCCTCCTAATCTTGTCTGCGTGACCCGTAGAAGTATTCTCCTGCAAGTGGAGAGATGGATTTAGTCACCCGTGGATTCAAGTGATGGCACCCCCCACAGTCCTCCCAACTAATCACCTCCGAAGTGCCCTCTCAGCAATCTCACCTTATATTCTTGAAAGATGAGCTCTCCATCCTGCATGGATTGCAGGGGCGCGTTGATGCCAGTTACTTCACTGGTTTGAAGGCCTGGGAGAGTTCCGGAGAGTATTGACTCTGAGGTTCCTGGCAAGGTCCAGTAAGTATCAAGTTCATAGAGTTCAGTATGTCCGATGTTTCACTCTTGTCCCCCCCTTCCTTCCTTGTCTTGCAGCTGAGATCGTGAGAAGATGCTCTCGTAGCAGCTGGTGGAGCTCAGGTAAGAGTCTGTATTACCCGACGCTGTCCGGTAAATGTTGCACGCAGTGCCTTAAGTGGCACTACAAATCGAGCCGGGGCTCATCGAGGGGGCGTGGCCTAACAGCGGGGGACTTGATGGCCCGCTAGGCCACGCCCCTTGACAAGCCCCGGCTCAATGGGCTACTGGCACCCCTGCCAGGCAGCCTTTTGTAGAGATTAGCACCCTCTCCCCTTTGGGGGAGAGGGTGCTGATCTCTGCATTTATATTCTAAAGGCTTGCCTGGCAGGGGACAGCGCCTCCCTATTCAGCCTTAATGGTGGCGCTGCCCCTCGCCAGCTGGGGAGGGGCAGCGTCACCATCAAGGCTGAAAGGGTGAGGCCACTGGAAGCAGAGGCCTTTTTCCTAAATACTGAAACTCCCGCGAATCCGCAGGAACTTCAGTATTTAGAAAGCAAGGCCTCTGCTTCCAGCGGCCTCACGTTTTCTCCATAATGGTGGCGCCATCACTTGATTAAAGGGATGCCTCGCAGGTGCGGCGCCACCATTATGGCTGAAAGGCATTTTTTTCTGAAGCCTGAAGCTCTCGCACACGAGTGAGAGCTTCAGGCTGTAGAAAAAAAATGGCTTTTCGTGTAGTGGCGGGGCTGCCAGGGGCGATTAGTGGGCCCCGGCAGGGCCCCGCCTCAAAACGAAATTTCGGAGCCTGCCGGGGCCCCGGCCCACTTAAAGTCCTGGTTGCACGTGTTTAACGTGTTGTTTTCTCCCTCTTTGCAGGTGTGGCACATGAAGATGTGGAGAGTTATAGAATAATGCCTCCGGTGGTAAAATCAGGTAAGTCTATGGTGATAAGAGTTATATTTGTTGGTTTTCTCGGCTCACCTTGTTTTTTTCTTTTGTCCCTCAGGTGCCGGAGTTCGGCGAAGAAATGATGGAGGCTGCGCCGAATCTAAAGATGCTGCGAGGACTGGTGAGTATGGCGCGGCGCTGCAGCTGCGACGCGTACAGAAATGGTGTTCTTTCCAGGTCCGGAGACAAGATGGATCCGGAATCAGGTGAGGAATTCGAAAATACTAACCTTGTCCTTTTTTTTCCTCTTTGTTTTAGGAGCTCCAGATTCGAGGCGGGCGTGGCAGAAGACTGGATGCAGATTGCAGGCACGGTGAGCGTTACGCTGCTGGATGGAGAATAACGCGAAGCGTGTGCTGTTCGGGTGTGGTTTAAATAGCCTCCAAAGTAGTTCCAGGTAAGAAGTTCCCTAGAACCACGCCCGAGTAAAAAATAGTCCCTGTAATGAAATAGTCCCATCCAGGCCTCACGTTGGCTTGGACTCACTAGCAGCATGGTCTGCATCAGGTAAGTAAAGTCTATGAGCCTGGCGCCTATGGCGGCAGGACTGATTTCTTTGATGAGCCTGGTGCCTAAGGCGCCTGGACTGAACCCAAATAGCCCCCAGCCAGGGCTGGTGGTGTTTAATAAGTGTCTGGATGCCTTCTCCCGGAGCTGATGGGCTTGGTCCTGGTGCCCAGGGGTAGGCATCATGACACCGACCGAGGGATGCTGGTGAGAGGGGCAAAGTCTAAGGTCCCAAGAAACAGTATGTTGACATATGTGAAGCCAGCCACGGGATGTCCACTATGAACTGTTTGAAAAGACATTGAGAAAAAAAGGGAAGTGAATCCTGCTAAATAGAAGAGGGGCCCGAGTCCGACCGAGGGAGATCCAGTGGTGAAGCCATCACCCCACCTGAAACTGTGGTAAACAATTGAGAAGGGTCAGCGCCCAGAAGAGGGGGGGGGGACGCAGGGGTGAATCCATCACCCAGCGAACATTGGAAACTGCACTTTACTTGTTTGTTAAAGGAACTTTTTTATTTTGCATATTGAACATGTCAGGCCCTCGAAGGCAAGAGCTTTCAAAGGAAACTAGACTAAGCCATCGACGGTCCTGAGAGCTGTCATTGGAACGGTTGTCTCATGCTGGAGAAGCACGAGACTGTACTGTGCTCCAAGCTCCCATCTTAACCCGTGCTCACAACGTGGGGAAGAGAGACCCAGGCTACCACATCCTGACATATTATTTGAGAACACTTCTTTCTTTTCTTGAGAACTATCCCACACCCCTTTTTATATTAAATTGTAAGGTTTGGCAATAGGTTTCTTAGTATAGGCCCTTTTTATTTGACGCAACGCCAGTAGGACTGCCTTATTTTCATTTGATGCTCAAAGCTTGCTCCCATCCTTGATTTAGGTTTAGATTAGGCATTTTTCGACCTGCATACAGCAGTCATTGTTCAATAAACACCCTTGAACTGTGATCACTTGTGTCCATCTTACTTATTGCCACCACAAGTTCCTTACTGACTTCAGTTGAATCCAACGTATTGCTGTGTAGCTTACACCAAATTTAGCCAGTTCCTCCCATAAGCTCTGCCATTTGCCAAAAGCTCTGCCAAATTTAACCAGTACCTCCCATAAACTATGCTATCCGCGCTTAGAAACCTCTCGGTATTAAGCGCGTTACAAATAACCTATCACATCATAGAGTCAAATGCCTTCTCAGCATCTAGGAAGGCTGCAATAGCGTCTGTTCTCCACAATCGCCGTGTTGAATCCAGGGATATTCTTAAGTTCAACTGGGGGTTGACCTCCCAGGGACAAATCCTAACTGATCAGGATGAATTAACTTGGTAAAATATTGTAATAACCTATTTCAAGGGTCTGCAGATGTTTTAGACTACAACTCCATAGCCAGCACAGTTAGTGGTAAAAGATTATGGGAATCTAGTCCAAAATATCTGGAGAGCCGCAGGCTCCAGATTTCTGACCTATTGATATAATATGATATGACATTTATAACGCACCTATACACAAGTGTTTCAAGGTGCGACGAGGCAAGGGAGGGGAAACAGAGGGAATACAGGGACAACGATCCTACTAGGCCAGGTGACATTGAGATTGTACAAGTGCTGGGGATTTAATAGGATTTCACCAATATTTTGTTTTCTGCATCCAGCAATGATGGCTATTGTGGTAAGTTCCAGATCCAGTGTTCCTATAACCATAACAAGCTCTTAGATCCAAAATAATAAACTATAGACTCCCCAGCGCTAAATAAATGGCAAATGGATCTCCTAAAAAGAACACTGGATATCGGCATACAGATATGTCAAATGATTAGAAACATTTCCATAATCGCAAGAATTTCATTAATTCACTATAAATATGTACATCAGCAATATTACACATCAGTTAAGCTGAAAAAAAATTGCCAATTCCAAGATAAGTGAACTAAATGTAACATGGCTGCAGCAACGTTCTCTCATAGGGCATGGTCATGCAAAAAGATATGGTTTCTGGGAGGGACTGGTTACTAGCGTGTCGGAATTGCAATGTCTTCACTTATGTCAACAACAGGCTGTTCATACTTTTTTTGTAAAGAATTTCCATCTAAATACAAAATGTTCATACTCAAGCGTGCTTCTGGTGAAACACAGAATATCCTTACAATGGATACAGTGAAAAGCCCCAACGCATGAAACGTGTTATGCAGATATATTTGTGTGCAATATTGAGAAGAATTCAGGGTTTTAAGTGGACCAGGGCTAAGAGTCCCTGCAGTCTCCAAAAAGGGCTCCCAAGCCAGGGCCATGTCACGGCTCACCCCCGACTAGCCCCAGATATGTCGACCCTCCAGCGAGCATGTTTAACCAAAAAGTTGCACGGCTAAAAAGCTGCCTGCAGGTTTTGGTGCTTCGGATTAGCAACTAGGATAGGCTTTGGATAATGCCACTCCTTTTTCCAAATCAGAAGCGCTGACACCAAGCAGCCCTTTAACCATCTGGCACCTTGAGGAAAGGGCTGCCTGCTGGTGTTTGGCTCTTTGCTAAGAAATAAAAAGGAGAGACGGCAACCCTGCCCTCCTCCTGTTTTTAAGAAAGAGGAGTTAAACCCTAGCAGGCAACGCTTTCACACAGGTAGCAACAACCTTCCAATAGGCGATTAAAAATTGGAACGACAGGAAGAGGGAAGGCCTGCACTGAGGGAGGGTGGGTTGAAGGTTTGACCTATTGATAATGTATTTGATTATTTGTGATAGTATTTGTAATAAGATTACAGAGAACACGATTTGAAGAAATGGAATAAAATGTGTTAGTGAATTAGTTTTAGCTGGGAGAAAAATATATGAATCTTCGGGACCCTACGCTTCTGCTGGAAAGCAATATGGCTTTAAATTCCTGTGAATGGCCCCTTTTAGTCCATGTTTTGCTTGGAATAGTTGTTGGGATATTTATATACCGGTGAGATTAGTATACTTGTCATGCATTTAAGGATATGTACCAGATGCATTTGACACACATAAGGGGGCACTGCAGCTCAGTCATGTCCCTCCCCTTACTTGCTTTGTGCCTCAGACACTGGCATGTATTTTGAGAAATTAATACACTAAACAAGGGCTTCAGATTTATAGTCAGGAGTTACATTTTTCTTTATGCAGAAAACTAGATGATTTAGCCTTAAAGATGAACTATGACAGAGCCATAGCGTTATTGGAAGCTAAAATCGATTGTTAAGATTCCACTTCCTATTTCTATTTTTAGCAGTACTTTACAGATTAAAATGCTGGGGCTGTCTAGACTCCTGCATTTATTTTCAGTTTATTCCACTGCAACTTCCCGGACCCTTTATATTGCTCCCTATGGAAGCTGCTCGTCAATTTAGTTTGTAGTGGCAAGCATACCAATTATGTTTGAAAACGTGACGTTCATTATTGCAGCTGGAGGATTTTAGGTGCAGTGACGATTCACAGGATCTCGTCACTTCTCCCAAGAGGCTAGCTCTTCCCTGTGAGGATACAGAGGTGAGCCCGCTATGCAACATTCCTCCTAGAGGTGACGGTAAGCAGAACCTCACAGGGAGAGACTCACCTCTTAGGGACAAGGACTCTTGTTCTGTTGAACTCCCTGCCCCACTTTCCTATGAGCCACTCAGACCATTAATGCTTCAAAAGACAACCTAAACAGACCGCTGGCTGTTATTTTAATACAACCTCCAGTATTGAAACCCAACACAAATCCACTGAGATGAAGAGCAGAGGAGTAATGCGGATCACTAGTCCATAGAAAGTAGAGAACACTGAAGAGTGGGAACCACAGAGTAATAAAGAATACTGCAGGGAAAGAGAAGAAAGACAAAGATTCTCTGCTGGGGAGGACCCAGCTCAGATGCATAAAAAGCAAAGAAGGACTTGCATTTGGGAGCCCTGTTCACTGAGCACGAAAAGCACGGGCAGTTCACACCTGGGAGAGAGAAGACAGGACATTCTGGGATGTCCTCGGTCGTGAAGAATGAAGGAGGAAAGCAATTCGGGAGCCGGCAGGGAGCCGACTCAAGTCTGTAGCAAGCATTGCCTGGTGGTGACGTGACCTTGTGGAGGTGGACCGTGTGGTCCAACGAGTACGCCTAGACTATCCAGCAGAATACTCTGCAGAGCAACCAAGAAGGAAAGGAAGAAGTGAGAAGCGTTAATCTGCACAGCGTGATCCCGATCCAACAGGAAGAACCAGTGACGCCAACCCAACAAGCTAGAGGTAAATCGAACAGCGGGAGACCCGGGAGGGCCCACGGGCAGGTGCTAAACAGCAGAGAGTATGACTAATACAGAGAAACTCATCATGCTATTCTCACTAACAGTAACAAAGAGTATAACGAATACTGAGGGATTCGTCCCAGTAACTGTAAACGCAGCAGCGTATATAACGAATACAGAGGGACTCCTCAGAATCGTCCCTATGATTACAAAAGCAGTAAAGATAGTGAAGAAAGTCAAAAGACTGGTAATACATGTCTCAATGGTTGCTAAGATCAAGACTTAAGCCAAGAGGAGCAGAATAACCTACATGTTGGTTCTCATAAGTGAAAGTGATTAGAAGATAGCGAAGTGTTAACAGGGACAAGGGACCAAGGACACTGAACTATGTGGAATGAGTAACTGTGAAACAAGTGCAAGTGAGAGATATTGATGTAAAATAAATCCATACGAGTAGAGGCCAAGACCTTCAAGTGGGGAAATAAGGAACTGTAAATGAGTTAAAACAGGGGATACCCGAGAGAAGGTGGAAGAGTCCCCTTAAGGAATTAAAGGATCTGATTAACTCCATCACAAGGAACTCTCTCAATATAGACTATTAAGGCTGAGAAGGGCTGACATGGAACCTCCTCCCCTTTTTGTTTTGTTGGTTGATGCAACCTTTTCTTTTATTAGTGGAAGGGTCAGCATAGGGTCGTTTTTGGACAGAAGTTGGGCTATTTTGATTTGGACTATCTCACGGACGACAAGCACCCTAGTTTGATTTATGTTAGGTAGGGCAACCCCCCCCCCTTTTTGGTATGGATGGATAGGCGTTTGGTTTATCATTTGAATAAAAACACAGGTAGACAGGCCACCTCTTGGTCTGTCTCCTCCTTGTGACCTACCACAGTGCCCAACCTTGAGTTGTACTCTTTAGTCACCCAAGTTCAGCAAGCTGGTCTCTAGTATACTCAACAAAAATACAGCATGTGCAGCTCAAGTGGGAGACAACATCTCTGAAAAGACCTGAAAACATATTCGAAGGCTGGGCAGAAATAACGTACAGCAAATGCATGTACAATGTCGTACACAATGCCATTTTGTAGTGTTTTTAGATTTTTTTTCTTAAACCTCGATATCAATCCCTTGCACTGTGCTTTGGCTATACCCGGACACTATACATGCTCTTGTTTAATCAAATGATGCATGATATGCATAACTGTATCTCAGACAGACATATCTGGCAGATGTGCATATAATTTGCACTTGATTTCATATTATTTCACTTGAGGTTATTCAAACGAAGCTTGCCCGAGTTGAATGAAGCTATGCAACATGCCTCTACTCATGGATCGTTTGTTGAAGGTAGAGAAGATACCCTCAGCTTATGTTGCTTAGCTTGTATGTGCACATAATTACACAGTCAACTTCAAACTGAACTGATGTACAGAGAACAATTCATGGGATCATTTTGGAAATTCACTTCATGAAAAATATTCAGTTTAATGCGTCTCCTGTGGTGTCCACGAGTGCATGTCAAATTAGATGAATCATTCAACAATTTAGTTCCTGCTGTGGCATTGAACAAAAGTATTGGTACAAAAAAACATGCAGATAAGGAACAAGTTACTTACCTGTAACTGTTGTTCTCCAGCATGGGTCTGGCATGGATTCACATGCTCATGAATATTCCCCATCGTCAGGCCGGGAATCCTTGGTAAAGAAAAAATCAGTATCAGTTTCGTTTCTGATCTGTCTTTCTTAGTAGTAACCAATCACTGATCTCTGGGTCACAGTGCCCCCAGCCAATGACTGCCCTCTACCTAAGCCCCTCCCCTGGCAGCCATCTTCAGATTTGGTAGCACGTACAGTGGCAGTATGACCAAGTGAAGAGCCGCAGATGGGAAGGAGGGAGGGTTTGCATGTGAATCCATGCCAGACCCATGCTGGAGAACAACAGTTACAGGTAAGTAACTTGTTCCTTCTCCAGCATGGGGTCTGGCATGGATTCCCATGCTCATGAATATAAGAATACATAGCAGTATACACATGCACAACCACGGGAGGCGGCAACGGGCTCAACATTAAGCAATACAACAACTCAACATTAAGCATCTCTTACCTCCTCACCAGGCTCACCTTAAGCGAACAGGTTGCGCAGCACTGCTTGGCCGACCCTGGACTCCTTCCTGGAGTCCCGATCAAAGCAGTAGAATCTTGTGATGGTGTGCGTCGACCTCCATGTAGCAGCCCTGCAGATGTCCAGCAGGGGCACATCAGACAAGAACGCCATGGTAGCAGCGATCGCTCTGGTCGAATGGGCTCTCGGAGGGCCGGGCAGCGGTCGGTTTGCCAACCGGTGACAGTGCATGATGCAGCCAGAGAGCCATCTGTAAAAGGAAGCCTTCGAGAGAGCCTTTCCTTGATTCACAGGTCCAAAGTTCACAAACAGTTGGGACATCTTCCGAAAACTCTTTGTGCGGTCCACGTAGAACTTCAGTGCTCTAGCCACATCCAGCGAGTACAAAGTCTTCTCGGCCGGAGACAAAGGTGACGGGAAGAAAACTGGCAACACCAAGGGCTCGTTGAGGTGGAAGTCCGACAGCACCTTGGGCATAAAGGAGGGGTGCGTCCTCAGCACCACCCTCGTGTCGTGAAAAGTCAAGTATGGAGGCTTGCAAGATAGGGCCTGGATCTCTCCCACTCGTCGTGCGGAGGTGATGGCCACAAGAAATGCTGTCTTCCACGACAGGAACTTCAATGGCGCCGAGTGCATAGGCTCGAATGGGGCCCCCCATGAGCCTGGTCAGCACCACGTTGAGCTCCCACGCCGGGGCAGGGGCCTTCACCGGCGGGAACGATCGGAATAGTCCCTTCATAAATTCCTTCACCAGGCGATGAGACCACAAGGACGCCCGTCCTGTAGTTCTGGTGTATCGGGAAATGGCAGTCAGATGTATTTTGATGGAGGCGTGAGCCAGTCCAGCTTTGGCCAGCGACAGTAGGTACGGCAATACTTGAGGGGCCGTAATCCACAGAGGGTTAATCTTCTGTGCACAGCACCAGACAGAGAACCTCTTCCTTTTATGTCCATAACATTTGAGAGTTGAGGAAGCCCTGGCTTTTGCAAGAACCTCTCTGCAGTCAGCCGGGATATCGTATCCTCCAAACTCTAGTGCTGCAGGAGCCAAGCCTGCAAGTTCAGAGACACCGGGTCGTGATGGAGAATGGCTCCTCCTTCTCTGGAGAGAAAATCCGCGTCCGTCGCCAGCTTGATAGGTGGGGACGCTGACAAGTCCAGAAGGTCCGGGAACCAGATCTGTCTCGGCCACGCCGGTGCGACGAGGATCATCCTGCACCTGGACCTCTTGAGCTGGTTGATGAGACGGAGCAGCAACGGCAACGGAGGGAACGCGTACAGGAACAGGCCGTCCCAAGGAAACGAGAAAGCATCGCCCATGCTCCTCGGCTGGCCGAACCTGCTGGCGAACCTCTGGCACTTGGAGTTTGTCGCCGTCGCGAACAGGTCGATCTGGGGTTTGCCCCATCGTTGAAAGAGCCGATCCACCTGGTCCTGGAGTAGTTCCCACTAGTGGCACGAGCGCAGCTCCCTGCTGAGTGAGTCGGCAATAATGTTTTTTATTCCTGCCAGGTGGAAGGGAACCAGAAACATCCCCTGGGCGATGGCCCAGTGCCACAGATCCTGGCCCTTCTTGGATAGGGCTGGGGATCTGGTGCCTCCCAGCTTCCGGATGTAGAACATCGTGGTGGTGTTGTCGGTGAAGATCCTCACCACTTTGTCCTTGAGGGACGGAAAGAACGATTTGAGCGCCCAGAACACAGCTCGTAGCTCCAGGATGTTGATGTGAAGAGACCTCTCCTCCGGGAGCCAGAGGCCTCTTGCGTGGAGATCTCTGGTGTGGGCCTCCCCCACCCCTCCAGGGAGGCCTCCATCATTACCGTCTCCTGATACGCTGGGGCCTGAAAGTCCATGCCTGCCGACAGGTGCGCACGGGCACCCCACCATAGAATCGCCCGACGGAACTCCTCGTCGAGCAGGATCCTGTCTTCGAAGCAGCCCGCCGCTTGAATCCAGCGGGCGTCGAGGAACTCTTGTAGCGGACGCATCCGAAGCCTGCAAAAGGGCACAAGGTAGATGCAAGAGGACATCATCCCGAGGAGGGCCTTGATGGACCTCACTCTGGCCACATCCGTGGCTAACAGGAGCTGCACCTTGCCCAAAATGGCCTTCGTCCTTTCTTCCGACGGAGATGCCAATCGCTTCACTGTATCGAGCTTCGCTCCCAGAAACAGTGCCACCTGCGACGGGACCAGATGGGATTTGTGGTATTTGATGGTGAATCCCAGCTCCGTGAGCAGGCGGACGGTCCTCGCTGTGTATTCGACGTTGAGTTCTCTTGACCTTGCACGGATTAGCCAGTCGTCCAGGTAGGGGTAGACGTGGATTCCTTGCGGGCGCAGACGCGCCGCCACCGGTACGAGGCACTTGGTAAACACCCTGGGTGCCGACTTTAATCCGAACGGCAGGGCTCTGAATTGGTAGTGACGCCCCTGGACTACGAATCTGAGGAACTTTCTGTGACCTTTTAGAGTGGGGATGTGGAAGTAAGCATCCTCCAGGTCCAGTGATGATAGAAAGTCGCCCTCCTCCAGCTGTCCCAGCACGTGCTGGAGGGTGACCATCCTGAATTTCTGTGCCTTGATGTACTTGTTCAACCGACGTAGGTCCAGGTTGGGGTGCCAACCGCCTGTCTTCTTTCGGACGAGGAAGTATCTTGAGTATACTCCGGAGCCCCGTAGCCTCCTGGGGACGAGCTCGATGGTCCCCTTCCTGAGCATCGCCCTCACCTCCAACAGCACTTGAGGGACGTCATTCTCCTTCCTGGCCACGGGAGGAATGCAAGGACACTTCTTTTGAAATTCCAGCGAGTGTCCGCGGGCCAGGGTGTCCAGCACCCAACAGTCGGTGGAGATGGACTCCCACACGCTGACGAACTTCGTCAGCCGGCCTCCCACTGGGGTGCTTCAGTGGGGGCCCGACGTAACGGCCGGTTCAGTCCTGCTTGGAAGAGACCTTGCTGCCTTGGCCTCCTTGCCGACGGCGGCGAGATCCTCCTTGCTTGCTGCGGCCTCAGTAGGCCTCCTGGGACGAGGAGCGGGCCGCCTGGCGGTAAGTAGAAGGGCCGCCGCTGGATCCCTTGGAGGCTCCATGCCTGCCTCCAGAGCTCCGAAAGGGCCGCCTTTGCTGAAGGACTCCTAGGCCTCGGGCTGTTTCCGTGTCTGTCTTGATGGCCTGGAGGGACTCATCCACCGTCTTTCCATACAGGTTGTTGCCGTCGAACGGCATGTCCAAATCTCTGGTCTGGACGTCCTGGCGAAAGTCCGTTGCCTTGAGCCATCCTCGTCGTCGGAGGCAAACCCTGTTGCCCAGTTGGCGAAATCCGGTATCGGCAATGTCCGTTGCCACTGTTATGGCGTGATCCGGCGCTACCTCTCCTTCCTGCAGAATCTGTAGGGCCTCTGCCCTCTTGTCGTTGGAAGTCTAGCAGAGGAGCTATCTTGAACCAAAGCTCCCTGTCGTAACGGGCCACAATCGCTAAGGCATTGGCCGCCTTAATCATCGCCGCCGCCGAGATAACTCGTCGACCCATGGAGTCCAACTTCTTGCCCTCACTGTCCGGCGGGGAAGTGGAAGTTGAAGCCGCACCCGCTGCTTTCTTCTTGGCCGGTGCCGAGACGACAGAGTCCGGCGTGGGCTGGGCCGTGAGGCACAAGGGGGCGGCATCGGGGACCCGGTACTTCTTCTCGTACCTGTCCCTCTTGGCGGGTGTCGTGGAAGGGTTCTTGAGGATAGCCAGCCCCTCGTCCCAGATGTCGTTGAGCAACGGCACAGCGAGGACCGTCTTTCTCTTGGCCTCTCGTCGTTGGTAAAGAAACCCTTCCTTTTTCTGTTCCTCAGGGCAGAGCTGGAAGAGCTTGGATGCCCTGGTTATCATGGCGTGAAAAGAGCCAATTTCGTCGGGCGGAGAAGCCCAAGGGGGGGGGGGTGATGACGGGATGTTCGTTGTGTCATCGCCACCGTCGTC
The DNA here is from genome assembly GCF_040938575.1 of Ambystoma mexicanum. Lineage (NCBI taxonomy): Eukaryota > Metazoa > Chordata > Amphibia > Caudata > Ambystomatidae > Ambystoma > Ambystoma mexicanum. The sequence goes on from NC_090939.1 coordinate 823,075,312, forward strand.
GTCCGTCGCTGTATCTGTCGCCGTATCCTCTCTAGGGTCTGACGAGGGGGATGAGGTGTCCACAGGCCTCGCGGGCACGAAGGGCGGAGCGGGGTGGACTCTCCTCCGCTTGTTCGGAGGGCTTCCCGACAGGCCTGGTTCTGGATCCTCCGTCGGTGTCCGTGGTAACCTCGTCCTTATCTCAGTACATAAGGATTGGATCGCCAACAAAATGGCCGCCAAGCTATTCTGGGGCTCGGGTAATGGCTGCGACCGACGGGATGGCTGCTCCACTGGGCCCTCAGCGTCGCCATCGTCGCTATCTTCGATCACATCAGCAGGAACCGTCCCCTGGGATAGAACCTTCTCGAACTTCTCGTTGAGGCCTATGACCCTCTCGTTGAGGCCTTACACGGTTTCCACCGGATCCTCCTCGGAGGCTGAATCGGAGTCCGTAATGGCCACCGCCCCCCCCTCTTTTTCCGCCGGGTCTTCACGGGGGTCTTAACGATGGTCTGGAAAGAGGATTCCCTTCGCGGCGGCAGGGAAACTCTGGGCCCTGAGGCCGCCTCCACTGGCGTAGCCTCTGCCGGCTTTGCCAGGGCCGCTGCGACAACCTCGATAGAGGCCTTTGCTGGGTGGATCAAGGCCCTCACCACCTTAGGTGCGTCCTGGGCCTTCGCTTTGGGGGGAGGGTCATCGCCTCGCTCCCCCTCGGCTCCCTTCGAGATCGACCGGGGCCTCTCCAGAAGCTTACCCGAGTTCTCGGACTTCCTTTTCCCCGAAACAGAGCGCTGGCTCGTGATTGATCGTGCCGGGGAAGTCGCGCCCTGCTTGGCAGCTGAGGAGAATGACCTTTCGGCGCTCCCGGTGCCCGCGGACTCGCAGTGCTTGGCCTTCTGTTGGGCCCCCGTCGCCAGGGTGCCCTCACAGGACTTAGAAGACTGCTCAGACTTTTTCTTCGCCTTCTCACCTGCTGTGCCCTTCTCCAGCCAGGCGGCGAGGCGGGAACGACGATCTTGCTTAGTCCGTTCCGACAGGTTCTTGCAGAACGCACAGTCCTTCTCCACGTGTGTCTTGTCCTCATGAAGGCAGTAGAGACATCTCGAATGCTCGTCCTCCTTGAAAACATTTTGCAATCCGCATCCTGGGCAGCTCCTGAACAGCTTGGATCTGGGCGTCGAGCTTCCCTTGTCATGGGCCATGTCCGCTGAGGTAGGCGACAGATCTTCTGGAATCCTCCAAGAATCATAACTCAACGAAAACTTCACCCTTGAGGGGCGTAGAAGAATTCCGAAACGGGTCCCCGTTATCAGAAGTAGAAACGGTGGAGCTTGAGGCTCGATTAACCAAAAAAAAGAGAAAAATCTCCTGAAAAAACGTGAAAACGCAGTAAAAGCTCGGGAGCTAAACACGAGGACTCCCAACACTTGAACGTGCGGTAAAAATCTGAAGATGGCTGCCAGGGGAGGGGCTTAGGTAGAGGGCAGTATGACCCAGAGATCAGTGATTGGTTTATACTAAGAAAGACAGATCAGAAACTAAACTGATACTGATTTTTTTTCTTTACCGAGGATTCCCGGCCTGACGACGGGGAATATTCATGAGCATGTGAATCCATGCCAGACCCCATGCTGGAGAATATGGTTTATTCTCATTTGTGGCTAGAAAGAAATATGTTGCTGCAACCAGATTCCGCTGAAGGCCACTAAGCAGTTAAGAATTGAGTTTGTACAGATTCATTGTGAAATGTCTTTCAAGTGAATGGGGATTATCTGTCGCCAAGAGGCACATTCCACGCACCACCAGGACACCCATTTTTGTACACCCTACCCAAGATCCACAATTGAAAAATACCACCCACCACCCCCGAACGGCCAACTGTTTCTGGCATTGGATCCATTTGTGAGCCGCTTTCCAGATATGCTGATTTATTTCTAAAAAAGAAAATCCCAGCAATAAAATCGTATATCAAAGACACCCAGCATGCTATCTCCACCATTGAAGGCCTGCTTTTCAAACCCAAGAAGATTTTTAGATTATTTTGGTATTTATTGAACGGGGACCTAGCTTCGAGAAGCAACGGAGCGTTTTACAGAGGAAAACACCAATACAGGCACATAACGGAGTGCTTTACAGAGGTGTACAACATTTCAAATCTATAACGGAGCACTTTTTAAGTGGTAACAGAATAGAAGAATACTCTGATCTGTATGGATATTGAATCCTTGTACACCAACGTACCCAAACAACGCAATTTACGAATCGTGAGAGATTATTTTGAAAGTAATTACAATGAGTTATCCACTGATAACGACCTCATACATCGATTCCGGGAGACCATCTACCAACGAGTAGAAGGCACTGCTATGGACTCCACGGTGGCACCAGATTTGGCATATTTATAGATCAATGATTTCAATTTTTTATGCCATTTATTACATATTACAAAGGAACATAAAAATGCGGCGTGGGTACATTGACAACGTTTTCATCATTTGGGAAGGACCTGCAGACAAAATACTGTGTTTCTTTGCATGGCTTAACAGCCTAGACAATCAAGTTACTTTCTTACCTGGTAATGTTCTTTCGATGGTATCTTCCTCTGACGTATTCCACCTCTATGACAGTAATCACCACAGCTGTGCTGGTTTGGAAATATTTTCGGCTTCGGTGTCCTAAGTCGATGACGTTGATACGCTGTGCCTCGAGGTCCTCCGTTCAACCGACGTCACCGGATCTTTTAAGTAGGACAGACAACGCCTCCAGCCTCGTAGTTGTTTCCCCCAGAACGTGTGGCACCAATCTTCTGCCAATATGACTACAGAAAGCCTTGCGGAAACGTAAACTGCAATCGCATAAGAAATTCTGTAGAGGGGCAGGCTGGGAGGGTGCGATGTGGAATACGTCGGAGGAACATCCCATCAAAAGAACGTCACCAGGTAAGAAAGTAACTTGTTCTGCGAAGGGATTGTGTCCTCCGACGTTTTCCACATCTATGACAGACTCCCAAAGCAGTACCAACGTATGGAGGAGGGAAAAGAATTTAGAATTTTAGTATGCCCAATCAAATTTCAGAATAAAGGACCGCCTTACCAAAGGCCAAATCCTGCCCATGGATGGAATCCAGGGAATAGTGTCTGACAAAAGTATGGACAGAGGCCCATGTGGCTGCTTCACAAATATTACGAATGGGAACACCCCTCTGCAGAGCAATAGAGGCAGCCACACCCCTAGTAGAATGAGCCCGTAAGCCCACCGGAGGGTCCTTACCCGCCAGACGGTAGCATTCAAAGATTGTCAAGATGATCCAACGAGACAAGGTCTGCTTAGAAACAGCTTGATCTAAACGCCTTCCAGCGTATCCTACAAATAGCTGATCGTCCACTCTGACCCGGGACATGCTTGAGATGTAGAAACTCAAAGCTCTCCTAGGATCCAGACTATGGAAGCCCTCCTCTTCCTTACCAGAATGCAAAGGAGGATAGAACGCCGGAAGAATTACCTTCTGGGTCAAATGAAATTCCGACACAACATTCGGAAGAAAAGAAGGACGAAGCCTAAGGACAACCCTGTCCTTATGGAACACCGTGAAAGGTGGCTTGACGGATAGTGCCTGCAACTCACTCACTCTGCGAGCGGAAGTAACCGCAACTAAAAATACAGTCTTAAAGGCCAACAGTCTCAAAGGACAAGAATGTAAGAGCTCAAACAGAGCTCCCATCAGGAACTTTAAAACTAAGTTCAAATCCCAAAAAGGTGACGGAGGAAACACATTAGTTAGCCCTTTCAGAAACTGAGAAATCAAAGGAATCTTAAAGTAAGAACACTCCTCAGACGAGCGCTTAAATATGGACAGCGCCGCCAGCTAACCTTTAATGGTACCCACTTGCAGGCCCTTGTGGGCTAACGAAAGCAAAAAAGACAGAACCACAGGAATTGAACACATTGAAAAGGATCCACATTCTGTACCCTGCAGCAGTCGCAGAACTTTCTCCACCGGCAAGGGTACAGGGATGTTGTTGCTGGCCTTCTGGCCGAGAGCAACACCACCCTCACGCCTCCAGGGAGGTCCCAATCCTTGAACCTCAACATTTCAGAAACCAAGCATGAAGGTTGAGAGACTTGACCTCTGGATGGAGAACCCGTCCCCCCCCTCCCGTGAGAGCAGATTGTCTCGGTGGGTAAGATGGCGTGGAGGTCAGATGGCCATGTCGAGAAGGTCCGGGTACCACGCTCTCCTGGCCCATACCGGAGCAATGAGGATCATTCAGGAACCGAACCTCCGTAATCTCTGCAGCACTTGCGGAATGACGGGGACTGGAGGAAACGCGTACAGCAGTGGGAAGGACCATTCCACTACGAACGCGTCCCCTAAGGCTCCTCTTGGAGGAAATTCCTGCGAGCAGAATCTTTTGCACTTCCGGTTGACACTGGTGGTGAAGAGATCCACTTGTGGGGTCCCCAAAGGGCGAAGATCTCCAAAAGAACTACCTGAGCCAGCTCCCACTCGTGAGAGACAGTTCTCTGCCTGCTCAGAGCGTCCGCCGCCTCGTTTTCATCTCCGGCCAGATGAACTGCCGAGATCGAAATTTCCTGCTGGATGGCCCAGAACCAGAGCTGCCTGTGCTCACAGTGGGATGGACCCTGCCCCCCCCCTTTTTGTTGAGGTAGTGCATGGCTACTGTATTGTCCGTCAGAATCAGGACATTCTTTCCCCGCACAGATGGCAGAAAAGCCTTCAGGGCTAGCCTGATGGCACTCAGCTCCAACCAATTGATATGGAGTCTGGACTCCGACTGAGACCAACGACCGCTGACTGTCAACTCGTTGACATGAGCTCCCCATCCCGTGAGGGATGCGTCCGTCACGATCGTCACCTCCGGCCAGGGTAGCCAAAATGAAGCCCCCTTCATCAGATTGCCTTCGACGGCCCACCACAGAAGATCCTGGGCGACCGAGGGCGGCACCTGAACGGGATCCGACATCCTGCCAGAGGACTGCGACCACTGCATCTTGAGAGCCCACTGCAGAGATCTCATCCGCAGCCTGGTCTCTGGCACCAGTAGAATGCAGGATGCCATGAGGCCAAGCAACCTCAAGAACTCGTGGCATGTTGAAACTTGTCCACCATCTGCAGAATGTGATGAGCCCTCACCTGGGGAGGCGAACACTGCCCCAGGGATGTGTCGAGCACTGCTCCGATGTACTGAAGCCGCTGGGTAGGTGTCAAGTGGCACTTCTTTAAGTTGAGGGAGAGGCCCAGCCTATGAAGGGAGTGGCAGGTGACTGACAGATGATCCAGGACTTGCTCTGGAGAGCGCACCCTGGTCAACCAATCGTCCAGGTAGGGGTAGACATGAATCCCCCCCTTTCCTGAGATACACTGCCACCACCACCATTAGCTTGATGAAGACCCTTGGGGCGGAAGTCAATCCGAACGGCAGGACCCGAAAATGAAAATGCAAGTCGGCAACCGCGAACTTCAGGTACTTTCTGTGCCTGGGATGAATCGGCACATGAAAGTAGGCATCCTTGAGGTCGATAGACACCAACGAGTCCTGAAGTTGAAGGGCCTGGAGGACTTGAGAGAGAGTAACCATCTTGAACTTGTCCTTCCTGAGGACCTTGTTCAAACCATGCAAGTCCATGATGGGTCTCAATCCCCCGTCTTTTTTCTGGATCAAAAAATATGGGGATTACCATCCATTGTTCCTCTCCGCTACAGGCACCAGTTCTATGGCGCCTTTCTCCAGCAGGGATTTGATTTCCTGCGCAAGGAGCAGATCCGGACTCTTAAAAGAGAGCTTCCCCGGTGGATTGTCATGAGGCCTCTGCCGGAAAGGAAGACAGTAGCCGTGGGCTATGATTTCCAGAACCCACACATCTGAAATATTGGCACGCCATTCTACAATATGCTGCGCCAGCCTTCTCCCAAACGGCGAACCATGTGACATGGCCTCATGACTGAGCAGAAGCGGCTGTGGCAGTGCTTGAAGGCAAAGAGGTAACTGCCTGCACGGCGTTGGCACCTTGTTCTCCACCTCTGGTACTCCTACGTTGGCCCCTTTGACTGGCAACCTCCCCTCCATTGCTGTCCCCTAGGAAGAAAAGGCGGAGGTTGACGTACTGCAGCGCTCAACGACTTCGCTGCAGCTCTGGAAGTTTGCAACCTCTCAAGGCTCTCGTCAGCCTTGCTGCCAAAAAGATGGTCACCATCAAAGGGCATGTTGAGAAGCCGGGACTGTACATCAGGAGCAAATCCCGACTTCCGCAACCACGCAAACCTGCGCATCACGGTGCTCGCCACCATGGACCGGCTGACACAGTCTGCCACGTCCAGACCCGACTGAACGGATTCACACATGGCGTCCTTGCCATTCTGAACGAGGGCAAGAAAACCATCCCGTCCCTCCCCTTCGGGAATATGTTCAGCCGCCAAAGATACACAGTTCCACAGAGTGTGAGTGAATCTTGCCAAGGAACAAACCGAGTTGGCTGCCTTTAAAGCCATACCCCCAGATGAAAACACTTTCTTCGCCCAACCGTCAAAGTGCTTGTCGTCCCTATCCGGAGTGGGGTGCATAGACAAGTAGCCGGGGTTGCCACTGGCTGGACGGTATTTTTTCGGTAATGACTTATTCACTGCCGGGAGACTCTCCGGAGCAGTCCAAGCCGCCGCCACCCTTCTTTGTAAGGCCATATGAAATGGCAGCACAGGGTCAGTGGGTGGACCTTGGTCCAAAATATCTGTCAGGTCATCCTGCAGAAAATCCACAGGTGGAGCACCCCAAGTACTCCGTCACCCTCGACATGAGACGCCTGTGTGCCGACTCGGTGTGTGTACCAGGCTCAGCCCTGCCAAACTCAACCTCCGGAGAGGTGTCCAGACCACTGGCGTCATGTAAGGATTGACGCAGGTCATCAGGAACCTCAGGAGAAATAAACCCCTCCACATCTGACCCTTCATCCACCTCTGAGATGTAATCCAAAGGCTGGAATAAATCCCTGGATGAGGGTATAGAAAAAGGCTCATACACAGGCCTCACTGATTTACTCCGGGCCTTCCTCAGGGTTTCCACCGGTCTCCTGGGCACCTCCGACCAAGCCTCCTCAAAAGGCGTCGCTGGAATAGGAGTCGACATCGAGCGAGGCGCCGACTGCTTCGACAACGGCTTTGAGGCCAGAGCCCCAAGCGTGTCCTTCAACAGCCTCTGCGCTGATGGCGTCAACGACTTCCTCGGAGGCGGAGCCTCGAGAGAGTCCCTCGACGGACATGGCGCCGGCGGCATCGATACCTTCTTCGAAGGCCTCACAGGCTCCAACGGTCTCGAGGGCTTCGAGGACCGGGACCTGGACCTGGCACGGCTAGTGTGATCAACCTTTTCCGATCAGGACCTCGACGGCTCCCGATGATCGTGCCGACCACCCAAGCCCAAAGGCGTGCGAGCGGTGGACCTAGCGCGTTCCTAGCCGGCTTCTCTCAAAGGCGTGGACGGAACGGTGCACTGCGATTCGAAAATCGCAATCATCTCCTTGCGAAATGCGTCCCTTTCCGCCAGAGATGAATGCTTGTTGGACAAGCTACCCGTTGTCTAGCGGAGTCCTCGGACGAGGACAGGGAATACGACCGGTGCCGGCACTTCCACGAATGCCTAGAAGAAGCAGAGGAATGGCGGGAACCACTCAGGGACCGAGACCCCCTGGACTTACACCGACGCAGAGAGTCGCCCCTCTAATCATCGGTCGAAAGCCCAACGGATTTTGACTTAAGGGGTTTGGAAACCCTACATACAGACAACTTCTTCTTCCGCTCCTCGCAAGGCCTTCGACGTCAAGGACTGGCATTCATTGGAGTCATTGGTGGCTCTCGCCGAGGCACCACAATCAGACGTTGTGCGGGTCCGTAAGCGACATCTTGGAACCGCAGTCCCGGCACTTCTTGAAGCCCGACCGCAGGGTAGAAGACGAAGACATATTTCACAATTACAAAGAACCGATTCATCAGGAGAAGAACCGAGGCACGTCAAGATTCCAAAGCGAACACGTTCGCGGAAAAAACGGAACGGAGGCTGGAGGTGTTGTGCGTCCTCCTTATAACATCCGGTGACGTTGGCTCGACGGAGGACCTCGAGGGACAGCGTATCGACGTCGTCGACGTAGGAAACTGACGCTGAAAAATTTTCCGTAGCAGCACAGCTGTGGGGATTACTGTCAAAGATGTGGAACACGTTGGAGGACACAATCCCTTCGAATAATCTCATTTATATCTTACTCACGCATCAGTAGGTCAGAAATTTCCTTTCTTGACATTACTATTTTTAATGATAATAACATTCTCAGAGTGAAACCGTTACGAAAAACTGACAGACAATTTATCCGCCGAAGCGGTAACAGTTAGAAGCGGTCACATTATGACGAGGCAGCCAGGGTGCTGTCATTGAGACTAAGGGCCAAAAATTATCCCAGTACATGTATCAGGCAAGCCAGAAAACGGTCCTCGTACATTCCTCAGCAAGTTCTGTTAGAACCCAAAAATTGACAGATTGACGAGGACAGAACACCAGGTTTCCTTTTTTCCAGACAAATCCTAGGAAATAAAAAAAAAAAAATGCATTAACAGGCAATGGCATTTGAGGCAAAAGGGACCTATGGCCATTGCACCTCAACGGTTTGCATTTAAAAAGAGCAAAATTAGAAAGAACATGGCAACCAATATAAATGTGGCAAAAGGCATCTCACGACACCCACACTGCCAGAAATATGGGGTTTACCCAGACCATCGGGTCACTTCCCATGTGGCAATTGTAGTTCATGTAAGCTAACCAGCAGATCGAATATAGTGGAAACTGGCCTAGGTCGACCATGGGCACAACATTCATTTACAAAATGTAATTCCAAAATAGTCATTTACTGCATCAAATTTATGTGCAATTAAATGTATATTGGGGTGACCACTTGAAAAAATCACTGTCTGCATAACGGAAAACAGGAGCTGTATTTGCAACAAAAACATGAGTGCTGCCGTGGTATCCCATTATGTCACATTCCAACACACAGAATATGATCCTTATTGGACCGTGTTATTACAATTGCAGGGTCCCAGTGCAGATACCAAATTGAAATACTTGGTACAAAAACATATTTTTCGTACAAGTAGCCAAACAGCAGGGCTCAGCGAAAAAAAAAATTGGTCAGCATAAACTGCATCTGGCCTATAAGTCTCATGCGAACAATTGCCCCTTCTCTCCCCTCCATCATTATTATTTCCTCCAGCTTAAGATGGCCACTGTGTATCTTAGCCTTATCATAGACTTTGCAGTCGAGGCGTAAAGCAAGCATGTGACCAACAGAAACTGAACTGATTTTCTACCTGCCGGCAGCGGGTCAGCATATGCACTTTGCTTTCCACTAGCGGCCTGTAGAGGAAAAGACAGAGAAATAGCAGCCCACCACCAAAGAAATAAGAATTGTGGTAATTCTACCCATGCGTGCATCACATATTCATGTGTCAATGGCGCTTGTACTCTGCATTCCTGCAGCGCGGCTTTAGAGTTTTGTTGTCCGCATGCCCGCAACAGCTGATGTCAGCCCCGGCTCTCAGGCAGTTTTGTGGCATTCATTCCATTTTCTTTTGGTCCTTAGAGCACTTAATTTTGGATTGGCACACTTTCCACCAACCTTTGAGCCCAGCAGCTTTCCATTTTGATGACAACGCCTCTTATCTGAAGTGCATACCCTCCGTAGCCATCTGACCAGGTCAGTGTTTTTCTGTCTCTGGGGTGCTGTCCTTAATTAACTTTGAACTAGATTCTAAAGTGAAGTGATGCATGTAGACATGAGATCACGTTACGAGTTGCTGTGAAATGCATGGTAGCTTTTCTAGTTGGTTATTGGTGAAGTTTTGAGCATACATAGGTTTGATGAGTTTACTGTTCACAGCCATGAGTTTAAGGAGCTGGGGTCCGAGTGTGAGAACATGATTTTTTTGGATCCCATGGTAGACTGTTAAAATAATCCCTTAGTTCTCCACACAGGGAAGCAACCTGGATGGTGAAGAATGTGCCATCTACTTTTTGTAACCACACTCTACGATGGAGAGCATAACGAGTAAGAGATACATACATATACAATTGTTTAATTACTCTGCCTTCCCACACATAACCTCAATATATAGTGACACAGGCCACTCTATGATTTGATACATACAATAATTACTATTTTTCATACAATGTTTACAGACACCAACTAAAGGTACACCATTTGGCACTTGAGCCACAAGGAGATCTAAAATGTTACTGGAACCATCACCTTTTGTGATTGAACTACCCGCTGAAGAATGTCCCACACTACTAGGAACTGGAACATGTTGGGGCATAAGACTGTGTATAGGCGATTCACAGTCTGTTTTCTTGCTTTTCTTTTTAATTTGTTTTTTATTCATTTCCCACAGTTTATTATCCACACTATATCACTGGGTATGGTGGTGGTTGATTGTCAATATTAAGAACAACAAGTTACTCTCTTACCTGGTAACGTTCTTTCGATGGGATGGTCTGACGACGTATTCCATATCTATGACAGTAATCACCACAGCTGTGCTGCTTCGGAAAATCTTTTGGCGTCAGCGTCCTGCGTCGATGATGTCAATACGCCATCATCGAGGACCTCCTCCGACGGCCAACGTCACTGGATGTTATAAGTAGGACGCACGACGCCCGTAGCCTCAGTTGTAGTTTTTTTCCCAGAACGTGTGGGACCAGTCTTCTGCCAGTCTGACCACACAAAGCCTTGCGGAAACGTAAGCTGCAATCGCATAAGAAATTCGGTAGCGGGGAAGGCAGGGAGGGAGCGATATGGAATACGTCGTCGGACCATCCCATCGAAAGAACGTTACCAGGTAAGAGAGTAACTTGTTCTTCGAGGGGATTCGGTACTCCGACGTATTCCATATCTATGACAGACTCCCAAAGCAGTACCAATGCAAGGAGGTGGGAAAAGAATTTAGAAAACAGAAATTTAGAATGCCCAATCAAATTGCGGAGTAAAGGACCGCCTTCCAAAGGCCAGAGCCTGCCCCCGGATGGAACCGAGGGAGTAGTGACGTACAAAAGTATGTACCAAAGCCCAGGTGGCTGCATCACAGATGTTACGAATAGGAACACCCCTCTGTAGGGCAGTAGAGGCAGCCATACCCCTGGTAGAATGGGCCCGTAAGCCGACCGGTGGGCCCTTACACGCCAAGCGGTAACACTCAGAGATAGCCAAAATAATCCAACGAGACGAAGTCTGTTTTGTCACAGCTTGTCCCAAACGCTTTCCAGCGTAACCATGAAGAGTTGATCGTCCACTCTGACCCGGGACATGCGTGAAGTATAAAAGCTTAACGCTCTCCTAGGATCAAGCCTATGGAGCCTCTCCTCTTCCTTACCAGGATGTGGAGGAGGATAAAATGCCGGAAGAACAACCTTCTGACCTAAATGAAACTCCGACACCACCTTCGGAAGAAAGGAAGGATGAACTCCAAGGACAACCCTGTCCTTACGAAACACAGTGAAGGGTGGCTTAACTGAAAGTGCCTGTAACTCACTCTGCGAGCGGAAGTGACCGCAACCAAAAATACAGTTTTAATAGTTAACAGTCTCAAAGGGCATGAATGCAAAGCCTCAAACGGAGCACCCATCAGAAACTTGAGAACAAGGTTCAAATCCCAACCGGGCACCTGGAGAGGTGACGGAAGGAACACATTAGTGAGCCCTTTCAGAAACTGAGAAATTAAAGGAATTTTAAAATAGGAACACTCTTCAGGCGAGCACTTAAACACGGACAGCGCCGCCAGGTAACCTTTAGCGGTACCCACTTGCAGGACCCTGTGGGCCAAAGAAAGCAAAAAAGACAGAACTACAGGAATGTCACAAGAAAAAGGATCCACATTCTTAACCCTGCACCAGTCGCAGAACTTACGCCAACGGTACAGGGACTTTGTTGCTGGCCGTCTGGCCGAGAGCAACACCTCCATCACGTCTTCAGGGAGGTCCCAATCCTTATACCTCAACCTTTCAGAAACCAAGCGTGAAGGTAGAGGGATCTGACCTCTGGATGGAGAACCTGACCCCCACCTCCCGTGAGAGCAGATCGTCTCGGTAGGGAAGACAACGTGGAGGGCAGATGGACAAGTCGAGAAGGTCCGGGTACCACGTCCTCCGGGCCCACACCGGAGCAATGAGGATCATCCGGGAACCAGACCTCCGTAACCTCCGCAGTACTTGCGGGATGACGGGGACTGGAGGAAACGCGTACAGCAGTGGGAATGACCACTCCACCACAAATGCGTCTCCTAAGGCTCCTTTTGGAGGAAATTCCCACGAGCAGAACCCCTCGCACTTCCGGTTGACACTGGAGGCGAAGAGATCCACTTGAGAGGTCCCCCAAAGGGCAAAGATCTCCAGGAGAATCTCCTCGTGAGAGATCGCGCTCTGCCTGCTCAGAGCGTCCGCCGTCTCGTTTGTCTACGGCCAGATGAACTGCCGAGATCGAAACTTCCTGCTGGATTGCCCAGAACCAGCGCTGCATTGCCCAGAACCAGCGCTGCATCGCCTCCCTGCACAGAGGAAGTGACCCTGCCCCCCCCCCCTTTTTGTTGAGGTAGTGCATGGCCACTGTGTTGTCCGTCAAGATCAGGACATTCTTCCCTTGCACAGTCGGCAGAAAAGCCTTCAGGGCTAGCCTGACGGCCCTCAGCTCCAACCGATTGATATGGAGTCTGGACTCCGACGGAGACCAACGACCGCTGACTGTCAACTCGTTGGCATGAGCTCCCCATCCCGTGAGGGATGCGTCCGTCACGATCGTCACCTCCGGCCAGGGTAGCCAAAATGGACCCCCCCCTTCATCAGATTGTCTTCGACGGCCCACCACAGAAGGTCCTGGGCGACTGAGGACGGCACCAGAACAGGGTCGGACATCCTGCCGGAGGACAGACCACTAGAGCTTGAGTGCCCATTGCAAAGATCTCATCCGCAACCTGGCCTCTGGCACCAGAAGAATGCAGGATGCCATGAGGCCGAGCAATCTCAAGAACTCGAACGCTGGGAGACTCTGGGCAAGCTGAAACTTGTGCACCATCTGCTGAATGTGATGAGCCCTCACCTGGGGAGGAAAACACTGCCCCAGGGACGTGTCGAGCACTGCTCCGATGTACTGGATCCTCTGAGATGGTGTCAAATGGGACAAATGAGATGGTGTCAGTTAAGGGAGAAGCCCAGCTTGTAGAGGGAGTGGCAGGTGACTGACAGATGATCAAGGACTTGCTCGGAAGAGCGTGCCCTGATCAACCAATCGTCCAGGTAGGGGTAGACGTGAATCCCCCCTTTCCTGAGGTGCGCGGCCACCACTACCATGAGCTTGGTGAAGACCCAGGGGTGGAGGTCAATCCCAACGGCAGGACCCGAAACTGAAAGTGCGAGTCGCCAACTGCGAACCTCAGGTACTTCTTGTGCTTTGGATGTATCGGCACATGAAAATAAGCGTCCTTGAGGTCGTGAGACACCAACCAGTCCTGAATTTGAAGGGCCTAGAGGACTTGAGAGAGAGTAACCATCTTGAACTTGTCCTTCCTGAGGAGTTTGTTCAAACTGCGCAAGTCCATGATGGGTCTCAATCCCCCGTCTTTCTTGGAAATCAAAAAATAAGGGGAATACCATCCCTTGTTCCTCTCCACTACAGGCACCAGTTCTATGGCGCCTTTCTCCAACAGGGATTGAATTTCCTGCGCAAGGAGCGGATCCGGACTCTTCAAAGAGAGATTCCCCGGTGGATTGTCTTGAGGCCCTGCTGGAAAGGAAGACAGTAGCCGTGGGTTATGATCTCAACCCACACATCTGAAGTAATGGCGCGCCACTCTGCAAGATGCTGCGCCAGCCTTCCCCCAACCGGCGAATCATGGGACATGGCCTCATGACTGAGTTGAAGCGGCTGCAGCGTTGCATGAGGGCAAAGAGGCAACTGCCCGAGCGGCCTTGGCACCTCGAGTACCTTGTTTTCCACCTCTGGCACTCCTACGGTGGCCCCTTTGACTGGCAGCTCCTCTCGTTTTACCAAAGGATGAGTAATAACGAAAGGAACCTCCCCTCCATTGCTGTCCCCTAGGACGAAAAGGCAGAGGTTGTCGAATGACTTCGCTGCAGCTTTTGAGGTCTGCAACCTCTCAAGGCTCTCGTCAGCCGTGCTGCCAAAAAGATGCTCCCCGTCAAAGGGCATGTTGAGGAGCCAGGCCTGCACATCAGGAGCAACCCCCAACTTCTGCAACCACGCAAACCTGCGTATCACGGTGCTCGCCGCCATGGACCGGCTGGCGCAATCTGCCATGTCCAAACCTGACTGAACGGCCTCACATTAAATCCTTGCCATCCTGAACCATGGCAAGGAAACCATCCCGTTCGTCCCCTTCGGGAATATGTTCAGCCACTAAGGAAAAACAGTTCCACAGAGTGTGCATGAAACGTGACAAGGCACATATGGAGTTGGCTGCCTGAAGCGCCATACCCCCTGAAGAAAACACTTTCTTCGCCCAGCCGTCAAAACGCTTGTCGTCCCTATCAGGAGGGATGGTAGGATATGACACATGCTTTGCCGGGGCCGTAGCCACCTGCACCACCAAACTCTCCGGAGTGGGGTGCTTGGACAAGTAGCAGGGGTCGCTACTGGCTGGGCGGTATTTTCGCGGCAAAGACTTGCCCACTGCCGGGAGACTCTCCGGAGCCGTCCAAGCCACCGCCACCCTCCTCTGTAGAGCCATATGAAACGGCAGTACCGGGTCAGTTGGTGGACCAAGGTCGAGGATATCCGTAAGGTCATCCTGAAGAAACTCCCCCGGGGGAGCAGACCATCCCAAGTACTCGGTGAGCCTCGACATAAGGCCGGTACGAGGAGTCGGCATGAGTGCCAGGCTCAGGCCTACAAAACTCTACCTCCGGAGAGGTGTAGAGCCCACTAGCATCGTGCAGGGACTGCCTCAGGTCCTCAAATTGGCTATGGCTTGAGAGAATCTCGTCTGGCACCGTATTAGGAACCATGCCATCATCAGAGCCCTCATCCACCTCAGAAATAAACTCAAGATGGTGGTAAGAAGGCACAGAATGTGAACCAAAGCCATGCTTGACCTTGGCCAGAGCCTTTCTAGGGGGTTCCACCGAGCCTCGGGGTACCCCCGTTGACAGACTCGAAAGGCATCGAGGGCATAGAGTGAATCGGCATCGACGCCGAACGTGGCGCCGACAGCATCAATGGCGTCGACACAGGCCTCGAGGCCGGAGCCCCGAGCGTGTCCCTCGACAGCCTGGGCGTCGATGGCGCCGACGACTTCTTCTGAGGCGGAGTCTCGAAGGAGTCCGTCGTCGACCTCGGCGTCAACGTCTTCCTCGAACAAACCACAGGTTCACACGGTCTCGAGCGCGTCATGACGAGAACGATTCCCCTTGTCCGAGCAGGACCTCTCCCGCGAATCGTGCCGACCACCCGAGCCCGAAGGCGTGCGAGCGGCGACTCTCGACCGATCACGACCGACCCCACTTGGAGGCGCGGATGGACCGGTGCCCTGCGATTCGAGAATCGCTAACATTTTCTTCCCGAAGGAAGCCCATTCCTCCGGCGTCGCCTGCATGGTAGGGTAAGCGACCCGCCGACGGGCGGAGTCCTCGGAAGAGGACGGGGAAGGCGACCGATGACGGCACTTCCGGGAGTGCCTCGAAGAGACAGAGGAGTGGCGGGACCGACTCCGGGACCGAGACCCACTGGACTTCTGACGACGACGCGGAGAGTCGCCTCTCAAATCGTCCGTCGAAAGCCCCGCAGACCTCGAATTCCGTGGCTTAGACACCTTACCTACCGATAACTTCTTGCGCTCCCGCAAGTCTTTAGACGTGAGCGACTGGCAGTCGACAGTCATCCGTGTCATGGGACTCCCCGAGGCACCAGAGGCAGGCGTCGTGCAAGTCCGTAACCGACATCTTGGACCCACAGTCCCCGCACTTCTTAAATCCCGGACGCGGGGTGGAAGACGAGGTAGACATCCTTCACGAAGAAGAAACTTCACAAAACAAACAGGTTCGAAGAACCGAGAAACAGAAACTCCAAAGAGTCGAGGTGCGCCGAGATTCCCGAAGCGAACACATTCGCGGAAAAAACGGAACTGAGGCTACAGGCGTCGTGCGTCCCACTTTTAACATCCAGTGAAGTCGGCTGTCAGAGGAGGTCCTCGAGGGCGGCGTATCAACGTCATTGATGCAGGACGCAGACGCCAAAAGATTTTCCAAAGCAGCACAGCTGTGGTGATTACTGTCATAGATATGGAATACGTCGGAGGACCCAATCTCCTCGAAGTTTATATTAAGTTGTAGAGGTGGTTGTACCGCTTCAGGAATAATATAATGGATCAGTACTCCGGTCTGTTAATGAAAAATGACATTGTTGAAAAATAAATACATTTTGAAAGAATTAATCTTTGAGAACTCAACTATATTCTTCAATTACGTCAATACGCACTTTAAATATATCGGGAGCTTCCACTCTGTCATGAATATCATGTTTCAAATGAATGGTGCCAGTGGAAGTGATCGAAGTTGGCAATAAAACAGATGTGCATGTTTTCAGGATTGATAATTGAAGAAAACTATTAATTGATATTGTATTGGGTGGTTTAGATTAAAGGACAGGAGCCTGGACTGTGGATGACAGTGAGAAGTCCACTGATCTAATTCACAGAGTGGCCAGTGTAAGGAAGGCATGCTATCAATATTAAGACAGACAAGTGACCACAGTTCAAGGGTGTGTATTGAACTTCAATAAGGGTTTGAAAAACTCCCATCTAATCCTACATCTAAAGATGGGAACTAACTATGACCATCAAATAATAATATGGCAGTCCTAATGGTGTCTTGTCAAAATAAAAGAGCCTATACTAATAAACCTATTGCCAATCCTTACCTCTAAAAACAAATAGTGTGGGAAACAACGTTATGTAAGAGAGAAAGTGTACAAGAAATCATACGTCAGGATATTCAAGCCATCATACGTCAGGATATTCAAGGCCTTCCACACGTTTTTAGCACGGGACACGCGACACACTGGAGCTTATCACAGTCTCGGGCTTCTCTAGCAGAAGGGTGCAGTTCAAAACTTAAAGTCTCTTTGTCATTCAATGTCTCTGATGCAACAAACAAAGTTCCTTTCCTTTTGTATTTCACATATTCAAAATCTTCTTAGGAGTTTTACTATCCACCTCAGATCTCCCTCCGCCAGACTCGTATCCACTTTAAACAATTTTCTTAGGATTTTCACGTATCCAATTTCTCAGGTGATTCACTGTTCACCAGGGATCCCCCTTGCCAGACTCAGATCCACTTTGACATTAAATCTTCAATCAGTCTCCCTCCGCCGAGCTTGGACCACTAACACACACTTGGTTTAACCCAAAGCTTTCAATTGATCTCGCTGGGCCGGGCTCTGACCAACTTTATCTATCAACTTCGAAGACTTTCTACTCTGCGCTGGATTTTGCTTGAACCGCCGCAGGACCACATCGATTCACAATCCTTTGCCACTCTTTCACATTTGTTAACTCTCTGCTGGATACCTTACAGAGACCTTCGATTGAGCACCCAGGCAGTGCTGGACCACTCTGTCAAAGGTATCGTAATGTGGTTTCAAAGTTCAATCACTCATCTGCCATTCAATTTCTCTTGCATTGGTTATCACACGCGTTTAAAACAAAGTTTGTTTCAGCACTCGCCATACAATGTTTCCGCTTGCAACCTTGGCTACAACACAGACCGGTCCTGTATCGGTCTCCCCAACTCACCGGCTGTGCTGGTTTCACTAACACTGCTTTGTTGTTGGAGCCAAGGACAGTACAACGGAAGTTGGAGATTCTCCCCGCCTTGATTATCGATGCGGAAGAGCCCTGGGTACCTCTGACATGCAATACAGGATTCGTCAGCTGGGTTTCCTGGTCTTACGTTTTCTTTTCTCAAGGTTTCATGAAAGCAGCGGTTCCTTGTCGAAAAGGTCAAGGGAACTGCCCTCCTTGCAATCCCTTTCTGTTTCGCCGTCTTTCTCCTTTTGTTAAACTGCCATCTTGGAACGGTTTCGTGTGCTTTGCCTCGCTCGTACAACGCCTTCTCCCTACTCCTTCGAAGTCCCTTATCTTTATACACCTGGGTCATGTTAAAAAGCTGCAGGTGTGTGTGACGGTCAGTAATTCCCTGACCATTGTATTGGGACACATCAGGTATACTGCTCGGGAGTTAGTTTGTTTTCTCTCATATTGGGCTGTCTGTGAGAAAGTGTTTGGGGAGGGGGAGTTTGAGTTCCTAAATATCGTACCTGGTAGGATGGGTTAAAGGTGTGACTGTATTTAGCCGTCCGGTGTCCCACTCCCACAAGAACCCTCACCCAGGTGATCCACCCGCATTGGTCCACCCACAGGAACTGGATCCAAAAGCCATGGTCGTGTCCTGGCCACCTGGATGATAGATTCCCAGGGATTAGTGGGTGAGACACCTTCTGGTTTCTCACAGCAGGTAGATATGAAAATGGAGTTCTTTAAAAAAAACAGCAATGGCAGAGAAAATAACAGCCTCTTGACTGGGCTTCATGGAGGGATTTGATAACACCTGTCCTCTTTCTTTGACTATGCAGAACAATTCCCTGGGATAGTGCGACAACCACCAGTACTTCGATGGTGAACGAAGCCTCTGTGTATCTCCCTATCGATCACCACCTAATAATGGAACTGTGCAATATACTAAGCTCAACAAATGTATAGCCAGATGCTATTTATGCTGTCTCACATTATTAAGCCTAATTGAGCCTGTACTTTGATCTGACCCGACATCTGTTGTAAAATAACAATAAAATATATTGTTTATAAAAATTTAAAAAATTAAATTTAAAAAAAAGAGACCTGTGCCCAAGGTGACGCACCGAATCTGCCAGTGTCAAAAGCGCAGTGCTGGAATGTCCGGCTTAGTTGCTTGGTGAGTACCTGCACTTCTTTTTTTCCATTTAAAGCACTGATTATTACCTTGCCACCAGTGCAGTCTCATTATTCCCAAGTGTCCCAATCAATAAGGTCACGAGAGACACTCTCCTGCATGCCTTTCTATTAATAAAAGAGAAGGCCAAAGCTGAAAGAGCGGCTGGTTTCTAAGGAGTGTAATGCTCCGGAGCACACCGTGTTCTCAGGGAGAGACGAGACAGTGTTCAAGGCACTCTGGGCAAGTCATGCAGGACCAATTAATACAAGGTTAATATGTTTATAATTCAAAAGGAACATTTCTAAACATATATTAACATATTTCTAGTAGTAAACTACAATTCAGCTCACTAGTCGGCTTGGGCCGAATACTTAGGCCAACTAGTCGGTATTCAACTGAATAGTAAATTTACTATTCGGTGCACTCCTATTAAATATATATGCTTTTACATCCTGTTGTGTAAAACATATATCCTACAGAGTCCAAGTAATTATGCGTTTTGAATAGTGTATACTTTCTCTAGAATAGGGTAATAGAGTATTTAATCAAATCTTCTCATCTTAATACCAATGGGAAATTTGTTCTATATTTGAAGCCCTTGCATATCAAACTAATGGTCTAATTAAACCAGTAAAAGTTCCAAAACAAAAAGTTAATGAGTGCCAGGTACCTGCTGTTGTTGGTTTATGAACAAATGTTTGACAAATTTTATAAACAGAATGGATTCCACATACATTTCAATATCCTAGGAATATCAAGCTACCACATGCCATAAGTAATCTCTTGCACGATATTTTATCTGCGAGTGCAGCAATATATAAGTGTAAAGACACAAATTCAAGCGCCAGCGTCACGTGTATGAGAAATAGACTGGTGATAATCAAATGCACTGAAATTTACTAGTGGCTTTTGAATACAAGTGTTGGGAATGTGACAACCACCATCAGGCAGTGTGAGTTCTCCCATACCTCAAAGGCTCAGAAACCCTGGGGATGGCTATGGAGCTTTGGAGAAATAAAATTTGCCAGAATCCCTGGCGCATGGTACACCCATCAGGGACTCAATTTTAGTCTCTGCCTTGCCCGCCCTCGTTGTCGATAAGTGAAACACAGTGTGTCCCGGAGCCAGGGTTTGGAGACTCAGTGGATTCTGTACTCCTGAGCAGTGGGTTCTTCCACCATGCTTCGCCACAATTAGATTTTCTCAGTATGCCCTCTTTTGGTACTACCCTTTCGGCGCCATCCGTTTCGGCAAAGCAGGTTTGGTGCAGTCCTCCCTTCAGCACGCCCAGCTGGCCACAGCCAGCATGGACCAGAAACCCCTTAGCACTGTATCTTGAATATACTATCAAAAACACTAATAAAAGCAATGTTCTGAATTAAAGTATATTCAAGGAATGCACGGCACATCCAGCAAGTGAATGTGACTTCACAGCTTCACTTGCTGAGCAGGCTGTGTATTCCTTGAATATACAGTCATCCAAAACACTGAATATATTATTGTTTTAGGTGACAGTATAATTCAAGATACAGTGCTGAGAGGCGTAAGGTTCGTGCAGGCAACAGGACGATCCATACAGGGAACGTGTGCCCCAGACTTCCAAAAACACCTGCTTCGTCATTTTCTGCCATCTCCGGTTCATGACTCCAAACCGGTTACTGAGCTCGATGAGGTGCTGAGGTCACCATCATGCACTTTGTAGTACTTGCGTTTGAAATCAATACCAAGAGAGTCCAGTTTGGAGTGGGCCAAAGCCAAGAATCCTTGTTTAAACAAAGGTGGGTTACTGATTTATAGTGTATGTGAGATATTGCCCCCAACATTGTATGCACCCCTGGTACCTTGTTCTTCCCTCTGCAGTTATAACTGCACTCACCAGAAAGTCCGCCATCCTAATTTCAGAGAATCTGTGAAGCAACAGAATCTACTAAAGTGTTAATATTAGAACTGGATAACAATGTGTGCTATGGAACAAAAGCTCAATAGCAATAATTTTCAGCTAAACTTTGTGCTACATAACCCCTCGTGTGCTCCTCCGTGTTTGTCTGCTAGCTACTTACTGGGATAAAAGAGGCAGGTCCTGCCTGAAAAATACATACATTACAGCTTCATTGCATGCACTTCCTAGGTTTGTTTGCCCAGTTAGCAGCTTCTGGGATTGAGTTTATTAATTGAGTCCTCCCTATTAAAGATATTTCTGTGCCAGAAGACACTCCGTTTTAGGATGGTTACCTCTTGTGGGCTGTTGACTGAATAGGAGTGCGTCATAGTTCGGCAGGGATAATTACAGATTGTTCCTAAACCCTCTTTCCAGATTCCCGATGACCCCCTTTCTATCCACAACCATTACCTAACACTCCATCCCCATTGGTTGCCTCATGGTGGTCTGTCATTTTATTTTCAGGCACCTGTGCCAACCAAAGTAGGAGGGTCACGTCATTCGGTTTCTGTGGTTACTTGGAGGGTGTGGGTCAAATACTCATACGACCGGAGTCTTGACAAAAAGTCTGCCCACACTGATGAATTGTGTTAGGTCATGGGCTCATGATAATCCAGAATGGCTGAATAAAGCTAGGCATTCAGGATTTCCAGAACTATGAATACAATTAATAATTACATAGATTATCAGAATAGGGGTCACTTGCATATTGTTTATACTCAAAAGTTGTCGGTGACCACAGCAACTATCAGAGTACCCTTGTCCAAGGTCATACATGTCAATCGCCAATCACTTCAGTAAAATACTAGTCAACATCAAGTGAATTACTCTCGCTTCAATCTCTTCCCTGACATGCTTCACTACAGGAGACATAAGCGTCAGGTTATTCATCAATGTACTTTACAATTTTTGAAGTGATATTACTATATACTGCACCAATATAGTCATGTGTGGGTGGCCATTGAATATTACTGTTGGAAAATGCTTAAAGCACACCAATATAAACCCACAGGATGGTAACTACTCTTATTACTACAAAACATATTACTTCTAATGATAAATCTAGTATTCTAATATCAAATAGCCAAGCGCTTTTTTTTTTAAACAGAAAAAAGCGAAATCTGTGAAGACATTTGAAAAAGAAAGGAGCTGTGCACAGGCCAACTTTTAAACCAATAACCAGTTTTTGGTCTATGGTGAGCATGAGAGTGTTGTACTCAATAGGAAAACACTGCATTTGTTCAAGTTCCACCCACAATTTGTAATGGATCAACTAATTCTAATGAGCAGTTTGCAAAATGTGAAGAGAAACTGCAACAACCAAGACAGAGTTAAACATGAAAAGATGAAAAGGTGATGTAGAACAAAGTTATAAGAATCTCAAATCTAGTAGTTGGATTTTGACCTGCATATTTTGACATATGTTGATGTTTTGCCCCTTCTTCCCTTGGGGGAGCCAACCCCTTTGAGGCTAGGGAGGTGAACCCGCTAAGAAAAACCCTCGCTAGCAGTTTGGGAAAGCGGGACCTCCCTGAGAGCG
Source organism: Ambystoma mexicanum (assembly GCF_040938575.1). Lineage (NCBI taxonomy): Eukaryota > Metazoa > Chordata > Amphibia > Caudata > Ambystomatidae > Ambystoma > Ambystoma mexicanum. The sequence goes on from NC_090939.1 coordinate 823,097,804, forward strand.
ACTCCCCTCAAGGGGACAAGGACTCCCATTCCCACAGGGAAATCAGTGTCTGCATATATATGGGAACTCGAGAAGAATTTTAATTCAGCCATGAAACTTAAAACAATGTTGAAAGTATCTTTACTTGTTTGGCTAGTTTTAGTTTCTCTGTGAACTTAAACACAAAACAACACGTCCCCTATGGATCCTGGACTGAGAATGATGGTACGATTACCCTTGAATAGAGGAGGAGAGGAAGCAGTATGCAGAGGCAAGCACCAAATCTAAAGACGTCACTGAGGGGCGGGATCTCGCTTCACAGCAAAGTCAGCTGTAGTACGGAACAAGAATGGAGGATAAAGGAAACACTGCAGGCGAGGCAGAGAGCCAGGCAGAGTTGACGAAAACAAGGCCAAGCACAGACAGCCTCTTCTGAAAGCATGACTGCGGGAAAGCCGTGGTGGGCCTGGGGTATAAGAAACTAAGCTGAATCCAGAACACGAGGGAGGTGTTCAGAGGCAGAGCCAAAAAGAGTTGAAACCGCTGCTGCTGTTGAATAGGCGGTTGTATACTAATGGACCTTTTCACAATTGACCTCGGGAGAATTGACCTCGGGAGAACTTGACCTAATTTAGAAGGTCAATTAGGACATATATGCGGGGTAAAACACCCCGCAAACCCCCCCACCCAATCCAAAAACCCCTGCAACCCCCCACCCAATCCCCTTATATTATTTATAACACAAAACCAACCCAATAAATATATAATATAATTAAAATACTATAAAGGTCAATTGTGCAGAAGGTCAATTAGGACCACTATTATTAGGTCAATTGTTCAAAAGGTCAACTGTAAAAGGTCAATTTGGGTAATACCGAACAGACACCACCTCACTGGAGCAGACCAGATGGTAAAAAAGGTACTTGGGTTGCTCATAGTGGAGGAAGGCGGACAGACCAGGGAAAGAAAGCAGAAGGAAGAATCTCCTCAAATACACACTAGGGGTATAATAGCCCAAAGAGGAAGAAGAACATAGATACAAGTGAGGGGCACAGAATATCCCAGAAGCCAGAGTATTGAAAATTGCCAAACAGCTCATAGAACATTGGGGTCAGGAAACCCAAAGGAAGCAGAGGGGCTTCATAAGACAAGTGAAATACAAAGACAAGAGAAACACAGAGGAACACAATGCAAACCTATTAAGAGGATATCCACCCAAGTGGTATAGAGGGATTAAGGAGGTATCCCTCCACGCAAGACACCAATGGCATTGGATCTTTTCAGGAACTTGAGATTGTTAGTTGCGACGTGGAAAGACTCGTTTTTCATTGAACTTTGACAAGACCACAGATAAACCTTGAATCTGAGACCAGGGGGGACTACTGGGGAACTTTGAGAGAAGTCTGAGTAGACTACTCCGAAAGGCAGGATATTCAGCCCAACTTTCTTTTGTGTGTTCTTAAGTGGTAGGGTCAGTTTAGAAGTTAGGTTTGGACAGAGGACACTGTTTTTTGACTGCTGACGAGCACCATAGTACAGTTTGATAGGCAAGGATCTCCCCTTTTAGCAGTATGGGTAGAAAGGCATTTTCTCTTGAAGTTAAATAAACCCTGTAATCATCATGTATTCTGGTCCAAGTCCTCCTTCTGGCTTGTCACAATATTACATCAAAATGTAGTGTTTTTACCAATATTCAATAACTGTTTAGGCCTCATAAGATCAAACATGTAGTATGTGATGTTGAATATAGAGTTACAGAAAAAACTGGAGAACAAATGTCATTTTAAAATTCAGATTTTGATCCTGGTCATTGGCAAGAACAAAACATTTCATTAGCATTTTAGCCTTTCTTTTTTATTCTTTTTCACACAAAGTGCAGAGACCCCTTTCGAGCATGGATTATGTTCAGGACAGCCTGCATCACCAAACAAAGAAGGCACAACAAAAACGCAACTTTACTTGTCAGAGAAGCTCACATCCCTGGAGGCCAGTGCACCACCAAAAGCTAGTTTTGACAGGCTAGAAACAAAGAACTGCAAGAGGGGAAAAAAGAGGACACTGTCCTTTTCCTACTATGCATCTTGTCTTTGGAATAAGTTACCAATGCAGAGAAGAGTGGCCCCATCTATCTTTCACTTCAGGGAAGACGAAGACCCTACTCTTCAAAGAACATCTTGCTATTAGCAGATTGATCCAATCAACCCGAATTATCTTCCTCGTTGAGCCCCCATCCTCTGCAACCCCAGCAACCTTAAGTGTAAATCTCTGGGTGCCTCTCCCCCAAAACAGAAATTTCTTTCTCTGCAGCTAGATGTGCACTTTCATAATTTAATACATGCATACACAGCAGGTTTCTGATAAAACCTTTTAAAATTGATGTGTGATAATGCAAAGTCCCTTACTTGAGCAAATCCATTAAGTGCCGGATAAAATCTCCTTGACCCAAAAGTAAGTATCGCCTCATGGCCTGCATGTGCTCTAGTAAATTATAGTTCTTATTAAGGACATCCAAAAGATACTTGCTGGTCTCCAAATAGGCAGCATCAATTTTGCTTCGAAATGCATTTTCCAAATCTGTTAACAAGTCAGCTGCTGAAAAATAAAAACATGGCAGTACCAGTATTCATTTACAAACAATGAAATTTATTGGAACAGGAAAAATGTTACACATGAATGAACAGTTGCATGTAACAGTGTTAACACGAAGCAAAGACATTTGCATAGGTGTTTTAAGCAAACAAGTCTTTATATATTTCAAAAGCTTGATGCAGTCAGACTTAAAAGACGGCAGGGCCTCCGTACCAGTTTTTCCTGAAAACAAAGGCATAAAAAGCAGGCTTTCACCAGCATATATTTAGATAAGTTTTAACAACATTTTTGTGAAATCATATTTTCTGACCAATAAGGAACTTAAGCTCATATGTATTGCTTTAAGAAGAAAGGGTTAATTACCTGTAACACTAGTTCTTCATCAATATGTAGAACATTGGAATTAGATCTGATTGTCATGCTGGATAGTGAAAACACATACAATAATAATTTTTAAAAGGTTTAAAAGAAATTACAATTGGTACCAAAAATAAAAGTTGGGCTCACACTGTTACATAATGTTACACAGAAAATGAGCCATACAAGTGCCTTTATTCACACATTATCAAAAGTAAGCTCCCAAGCTTCCAATAAAGTGGAAGGTAGGATCAGTTGTGAAACTAGATAGGATACACTGATTTGACGACGACTATTAAAGGTTAACTGTTCTCCCTCCAGGAAAGGATCTTCCCACATAAATAATCTTAGACTAGACTACATAAAGGCCTACAAGTTCCAACTCCTCCTAAAAGTGGAAATTGATGCCTACTTTTCATACAACTTCACCCTAGCCAAACAGGTTTCTAGGGCTTTGCAGATCTATGTGTGCATACAGAGTAAGGGCAGAAGAAGGTATGAAAAGATTCTAAACGTTTAGCTAAGCAAGATTTCAATTACATTAAAGGAACCTTTCTTAATAATAAAGCAAATCTGATCAATCTTGTGGATTGATCTATGACAATCATCTTTAGGGTAAAGAGGTTTGGTACAGGACCCTAGCCAACTGGATACGGAGCAACCAATTTTCCAAATGACAAATGATACCTGGACATTAAGAGACCTGAAACTACATTTTCCATCATTATATCTTTGGACCCCAACAAACCCCCCCATGTCAGAGCGTAAAAACTCTGTCTTCAAGGTTAGACATTTTGAGCGAAGGTTGAAGAGTGTGAGAAAAAAGTGTGAAATTTAATAAAATGATTCATAATAGGACAAGTTATTAAAACTATTCTGAAAAGCAGAAAAGGTTTACGCTGCAGTCAGGGCCCAATTCTAACTCACAAGCTGACAGACCCAATGGTCATAAAGCAAACAACCTTCCAGAAGAGATATTTTAAGTCCATCATATTAAAGGGCTCAAAGCAAGACCAACAACCTTTGAGAGAACAATGCTGAGCATCTAAAATGGTCCTGAAGTGTTGACTAGAGGGACATTTTCAAGTCAGCTCTTACAAAACAAATCACCACTGGATGCTTGAAAAATGATGCCATGATTAGTTTCTGTGAGCAGTTCTAGACAGGTGCACACTGATGAAAACACAGCTGACCAACCTGAATCAAAAAGTATGGAGCTAATATATACTATCAGCACACTAGTGGACAACGTTAATTTGTCAGACATGTGAAAGAATCTCTTCCATTTAACCTAATGGATGGATAACAGGCAATTCCGCAAGAATGTCCCCAGATTTTGTAACAAAATAAGTCCACAGTGCAGGACTTCAGGAACCAAGCTGTTAAGTTGAAGAAAGAAATTGGTCGAGAATCCTGCCTTATCACCAATACTGCATCTAGAGAGTAAATCTAGTCCAAACTGAACCCTAGGACCAAATTTTAGAGATTAAGATTCAGACACCAAACCCAATCAGGCCAGCCGGAAGTGATGAGGATTGCCTACATGCATGTGCTCTCCGACCTATGGAGAGTTGAGATAAGGGTAAGACAAACTATCTCTTACCAGCTTATCAAAAACATTCCGTAGGGATCCCCTGGCTTGGGTATATAGACAGAGTTGGGTTTGTAGGCATGAGCTTCTCACTTTTGGAAGAGCCAGCCCAAGATCTCTTCCAAGTACCTCACAAGATTAGCTTGCTTTCTGTGACCTCTATAGAGATGTTCCATTGCACCAAGATCATGCTCTGAAACAGTGCATGAGAGCACAGGAATGAAGGACTGTGTGCCCACACCCTACCCCTTACGTCCATATTCTATAGATACTGGTTGTGGTGTCCAACTGCAATAAGGCTCACTCCATGACCAAAGTGCAAGTGTACTATATTTGAGAGCAACATACAAGCATTGTCACCCTGAATGGATATCTTATTGACACTTTTTTTTAAACTATTTTGGCCCCAATTTATCTCTAATAATCGGCCGATACGGCAGTGTGAGGCAGGGTTTATCAGGATCAAAGCTTCTGTACCTGCATGCACTGTCCATAATACTGATAAATGAAAATAGAATACTTAGTAAAAAATAAATCCTTTTTTTTCTTGGAAACTCAGACCACCTCAAGTATATTCTAACTAAACTACACAAACATCTACAAATCCCACCTGAAAGACACAGTATCTATTTTAGAATCGTATCTACTTTAGAATCAATCTGCAAATATGGGGACGTGTTCGTAAAACTCCTTCCCGGTGGAAAGAAGAAAAATATTTGCAAGATGCAAGGGACATTATTAATCTGGTTAAAGGCATGTCTTGATGTAGAATCACTCTAAATAAAGATCCAACAAGAGCAAGCGATTGGCACTGTGAAAGACATTTTAAATACAAGCAATAGACTGCAAAGAGGTCCAACAAACTTCATTCTTGAATGTCTACGAATTGCACTTTCCAAATATTTCTTCAAATACATGTCAACCTAATTTTAAACAGACCAGGAGCAGTTATTGCCCCAAATTGGCCAACATGTACAATTGTTCATGTCGAAAACCAACAGTAGCTTTCTGATATCTTCCACAAGCGAACAAGGATCAAACCAAGGCAGGACGTGACCCATATTACCCAACATGTCTTTATTCAGGTTGTTATGAGTACAAATTAAAGCCATTGCCTCATGATCAGGAATGTGTACAGTAGGTAACCAATTGTGAGGATGATGGTTGTGCACCAAGTTAAGTGTAAGGCTCCATTGGGAAGGTTAAAAAAAGGTCAAAAGTAAAAGGTTTTCAGTTTTTGTTAGGGCCAAGTTCTAGTCCTTCCAACTTTGACAAAGAAAACCAAATTCCGGAATAGATGCTCAATTTCCCGAAAAGTTTATAAGCATGCAGGGTACCAATACAAATGCCTCAGGATCTTGCGGTTTAAGTCTGTAAGCAAAGACTATGCTGTTCTTAACCTCCTTGATGATGTTTTTGCTCAGCTAGTGAACGGTGGGGAGGCATCGTCCTCCGAGGTCTTAAATCAGCATTGGAGCCTGGTAGAGGATTTTGTAGTTGGTGTTACACTGGAGTTGGATGAAAACAGAGGCAAAGCCACAGGTAGACAGAGGTCCATGCTAAGGTTATCATAGGGTCTTCTGTCCCTCGCTTTGGGGTGGACCTCTCTTCCAGCCTCACCATCCCCAAGTCTCCTGAATTGTCCATATCTCTTTCAACCAGCCCTGACCAAAAAGTGTCAGGATAGTGAGAGGGTGGTGCAGAAAAGGCCTGTAATCTGTATGGTGTGCAACTGAAAACCCAGATTGATTCTATTTAACACAAGAACAGATTCCTCAGGAAACGAGGCACAAAACCAAACCGAAAAATAATTCTCGCGCAGTCTTCGTGGCCTTCCCAGCCATGGTCGGAAACATCCTTTTTAGCCTGTTCATAAAGTTTTCAATGGTAGCCTCAGAAGGTGCTGAAACAGCTACGTTGCCAGGCTAAAGGGCCATCTTTCTCTTGCCTTCATGCAACCGGCAGGTATCTTCCCCACTAGTCGGCAGATACATTTTTTGCCGCTTCTAAGGTTAATCTCTTGCTCTAGAAGGTACCAGATTTACTTTCGTCCTTTGTTGGTATGAAAACCTCTGCCTCTCTTTAATAAATCTCTGTAACGCTCACCTGTTATCCAAGGGGACGTCACTCAGCCTGTTCTGACCTCTTACGACCTCGAACCCTTCCCTGGAGGCTATTCGACTGGAGACTGGGCCTGAAACACAGGATCGGTAGAGTTTAACTCCCTATTGTCTCTGTGTGCTTGAACCCCTTCTTCCCCGGGGTCCAACCCTTCCCCTTGATCCACAGCTCACCTTGTTTTCTTGGATAGTGGCTCTTCGTCCTGCCTTCAGCGCAGGGGCGCGTTGATTGATGCAGGCTTGTTGCTGCCTAGTTACTTCACTGGCAAGAGTCTGACAGGTAAGTATAATGAGTCTTTTGAACAGTTCTCTAACTTCGTTCCTTTCCTTCCTTAGATGATGGCTGGCGTCTGGGGATGGCGGCGCGCTGCTGAGATGAGTAGCGCTGAAGGTGAGTGAGATCGCGATGTACGATGCACCCCTTTCGTATTTGCATTGAACGGAGTTCTTTTTCTGTGTCTTTTAGGTGCCGCAACGTTTTCAGCGTGGGTGCCGGTTAGGAAGAACAAATGCGGTGGGTAAGCGCGGTATGCGGCGCCTCTAGATGTTTCCACGCTAAGCTGGAGTGTCTTTTCCCTCTTGCAGATGGATGAGAAGTTCCGGAGACAGAGTTCCCCCAGATCGGCTGGGATTCAGGTAAGCGTTTGAAGCTCGTACAGTATTTAAAAATAAGCATAGATTTGCAGAATGCTTACTTAATACCTTTTTTCTGTTCTTTTCCCTTTTCCTTAGGAAGCGGCGTTCCGGGATGGGAATGACACCGCCAAAGATGCCCGCAGAACAGAAGGAGCGGTGACTGATGGGCAGAAGCGCCACAAGGTAAGGCTTTTCCTAACTGTGTTCTTGTTCTTGCAGGAGCCGAGCACAGAAGAAAGATGCAGGCCTACTGGAGACCGATCCGAACACGGCGAGTGTCACGCTGCAGGTGCAGAAAACGAAAGCATGGGGGTGGCTTATATAGTCTCTGGGTATCCCTGGTGCCTCTGGGCTGAACCACACCCAAAAGACTAGACCGCACATGCAGTTCTGGGAACCAAAATATGTGGGGGCATCCATCTTGTCCCCATCAATGCACTACAAGTCCAATCCCCAATGTTATCCTATGGGAGTGAGTGAGTCTGGTGCCACAAGCGCCAAGTCTGACTCCAAGTGGGTCTTTGGAGGGATGGAGAGGCCCTTGAGGGCCATGTAGGTGATCGTGGCCTGGCTCCAGCCTGACATCTTGGAGGGCTGGGGACATGAGGGGCAGGAATCATGACAATCTCTCAGGTGGCATCTCGTCCCCCTTTCTTTCCAGCAACTCTCTCAGAAGACAAGGTTCTCCCCCATCACCAACAACTCCCTTCACTGACTGCAACTGCCAGAAATATTTTCCTTACTCTCCATCTTTGAACTCCATAAACTTGCCAACTATATCCAAACTCCTGCCTCAAACTTCTCCAAAAACCCACATCACTAGTCTGGCACAACAGGAATTTGTAGGAAGAAAACACCTGGAGAGGGGTGGCCAGGCTGGAGACTTGAGCCATGTCCTTAAAGTCATGTGGTCTAAGAGGGCCAGGTTCTGAGATTATATCAAGGCAGGCTGCCATTTTGAGATTCAGAACGGCTTGGGTCTGCTTTTATAATTCTCTTCTGCAGTGGAAAACTGCCTGGCTAATAGTGTAGTGGATGAGTGTGTGATGCTGGAAATGCATCAGAGAGACAGGGCCTCTGAATCCTTGTCCTTTATTGCCTTATGTATGTTCTGACTTGTTTTCCGCGCAGGAGTTCACATGGGACTCCTGGCGGTGCAGCTCTTCCTGTATTTGGTTTGGTGAACAGACCCTTGGGATACCCTTATGGCACCCAAGGGTGAGAGTACAACCCTGTACTCCTAGTGTATGTTTTTGGGCACCTCTGTGTGGCCCAAAGAGCAGGGTACGGGCTGGTGGCAGCTACGTGCTGAATTGACAGGTGCCCTGTGCATCCTCCATTTTGGGATGCCCAGGCCCTGTCATTGGAATCAGTGGATTCCTGATAGTAAACAAGGTGGCCCCTGCGGACTCTTGCTTTCTATCGCCTGTTACCTTACTTTTCCCAAAGTCCCGGGAAGCCCTGACTCTGTCCCTTCCTCCTGACTGGCTGTTGAGTGGAAATTCCATATATGATAGTGTGGGGAAGTTCCGGCCAGACTGGCTGGAGCCTTCCCAATGACTGTATGTTGTGAGTACGCCCGTGGGGTGGGACCTGGGTGAATGGAGTGTGTGACGAATACGCATTCTGTGTTATGGGTGTCTAGTATCTGGTGGTTGACACAATGACTGAGACAGCCCCGCCCGAAACTGGTATGAATGAAGTGTGTAGTGCTGATTGGCAGAGTTCTTGTCCGAATTCACATTCTGTGTTGTGAGTGTCTGGATGGAGAAGAATGGCCTGAATGCTACTCCGATGCCCTCGCCTTCCGAAAGTACAGCGTCGCTGCCATTGCTAAATGCTCCCTCTACCTCGATGGCCTCCAGTTGCCTGGCGTAGTGGGCCCAGCGTTTCGTGGAGCGGTCCTTTAACGTCTTAGGCTGGAAGAGCCTGCACGCTGGACAAGCCGTTTCGACATGGTCTCTTGGGAGACACAAATGACAAACTGAGTGTTTGTCGACCAAGAGGAATTTACGGTTACACTTGGGGCAAAATTTAAATGGTGTATTTTCCATAATTATGGGTAATGGAAATGGCAGCTGGGCGAACAAAGTGTAGGAAGGGGAGAATATGCATTCTAAAATGTCCTCCCCCCTCTCTCCCTACTGTCTGGGCCGAGGCCCGCGGCGGCCTTCCAAGGCCGAACGGTCCATCGCGGTGGTCTCTGATGGGCATTTTCTTTCTTCACCTGTGTGGTGTTTCGGCAGTCGATGAAAGGATAGAAAGAAAAACTATCGTAATTGTGTAAAAGTCAATGGCTTATCGCCAAAAGGAACTCCGCTATACGCGTCCGTCTAGCATGGCGGAAAAAAACAATCTGAGGGACCTCGGTGCATGAGGGATCATGGGTACAGTGGACGTCACACTAGGGATAGTATTACTGGCACGCCCCGTCGACGTCCCTTTTCGAGTTTCAAAAACAACAACTGTAATACTCCGCAGCTTCCACTAGATGTCGGCCTATGCACAGCATGTGATCTAAGCAGATTCCACAAGCCTCCGAAATACAGTTTCGGTCAGAGGAAACAGATGAAGGGTAAAACTGAGTAAGTGCACTGCTGTTTTGGTTGTTGTGGGGAGGTTTTTTTTTGCAGGTTAACGACGCAGAATCTGTGCATCAGTTCTTTGCATTCATTTGCTACTGCTCAGCACCAGTGATTCTGACTGTGCCTTAAAGAGTCAGAGTCCCTACCCAACGGGGAAAAATCCATAATACTCTGTATGCTTGGTGGAACTAAGTGGAGCATCCTTAGGATAGAGGGGACACAAAAAGGGGACTTCTGAGAAATTAACCTCCCAGTCCTCTACAATGGTAAGATTTGTGGAGAGTCATGAGGCAGCTCCTTGCCTTAAAGATCGGACTTGGAACAACTGTATACCTCCTATGGGTCCAGCAACCTCTTGCCTGGGGAGACACCCGTGGGACAATCCCAGCATCCATCCTCAAGGAAAGGCAGAGAACCATGTCACGAAGTAGTAAGGATTTAAAACATTTCCACATCTGGTTGAACACCCAGAATGTGAATTTACAATTCACAATTAACTATGGGAAGATTAACATTTCTTCCTTAGATATTTGCTAACCCAACAACATGACAAACTATGTACAACGTACACAGAAATCCTATTGATTGAAACACTAATTATCACAAACAAGCGATTAATGAAACATTTCCAGTAGGACAATTCCTCCAGTTAAGGTGAAATTGTAGAAACAAGAGTGATTTGCAAAAAGAATCAAAAATCCAAAAATAATCCAACGTATTAAAGGAGCTGTTTGAAGCAAAAGGGTATCCCAAGACATTAAACTGTTAACAGAGAAGAGCCAAAAACTGGTACAGGAAGGAAATACTATCCCTCAAGGACTTGCTGAATGCATATGATGTGAAACAGAATATATTTGATTGGGTGAAATCCTTTGAGTTAGTTTGTAAGGTACAGAGGATGAGTGTCCCTTCACATGCTACATGATTTGTTAGTAAGATCAACCAGAGTGGATATAACACTTGTTTTAGAGTGTTTAGTGCCAAAAAGCAAGCTGTGCATGAGAGTATACAGGTTCATTCTAAAGTCTGGAAAGACTCCCTCACAATACTTGAAGAAACAGATCACAAGAAGGATGCTTTGGCGAGGGTTATATTGGTCAATGACTCCCTTGAGGACCTGTATGGGTAGATAGATGGTCAAAGGATTACATATCTTTGGGCATGGTACATTTGCTCATGCTTGAGCACATTTTTATGCTGATTTCTCATAGTAAGGAATCACTTGACGGACTCAAATGAATTGGATTCTAAGAAGAAGTCAACAGTAGCTGCTGACTTGTGGTTTTCCCACAGAGTAGCACTAATAGACAAAGGGCTTTTCAGAACCATTAAAAGGTCAAGAAGCAAAAAGAAGTTTATGATAAACACCCTCACAAGCAGGCCCTCAAGTATAAGGGGGTATGTTGCATGGGCATCACAGTAAGCGAAGTGGAGATGCTGGCACCAAACAGAAGCGAGGTCATGTCACTAAAGCATTTGGCAATGGGGCAAACAACCATGCAAAGTGTAACCACAGATGTGAAGGTAAGACCTTGGTGGTTCCATCTGTTCAATTAACATTCTGTCAGATTGATGGAAGTGTAATATAGGTGCGGCCATCACTTTCATTGAAGAACCCATAGATGGTCAGGTTCAAGTTACTTTAGGGCACCTCTGGGTTCTAAAAAACAATAGTGTGTCCAAAACTATAATTTTATTCCATGTAACACTGAACCACTTTTCCGCTTCAAAGCAAGAGCCAAATCCCACTTTGTAGGAAATGTGAATAAGAGTTAGTAAATGGGTAGAAGAGAAGGCTGTTCCTTCTGGAAATCACCATAACCATTCAGGGTACCACAATGATAATTTGTCAGGATGCAAGAAAAAGATGGGAACTGACCACCCAGGGGGTTGGGGGGGGGGGGTCTTAAATCTGCACATGGGCCACCACTTGGACTTCCTCTACTGAGGCATGGAGGGCTGGTGGAAAAACTGCACAGTGCTTCTTCCAAGTGCTGGGCGAGTGTCCGGATTGTCTGCTGCAATGATCCGAGAAGATGTTAAAAAACCCCAAAAAGGTATAGCCCTTCTGCCTTAGCAGATGCCCTTAACCCTGGTCAACCACTATTACAAATCACTTGCTGTTAATTGCAAAGCCCACAGCAGGAATCACATTGTGCCCAGTCTAATTAGCATATTATACTCCTACATGTTACATAACAGGCACATTATCTGCAGTCGAGAGAATCACAACTTCAAACACTACATGTCTGCATGGACACCCACCTCATTCCTCCTTACACATATAAAAGTAGTACCATCTCACCTTACTAAAGCTCAAACAACTAAACAAATGACGTCCCTAGTAAGGTACATGTAAAATAACAGAAAATCAAAGAGCTGTGAATTGATAACACAAATGAATAGTTATCGAAATATACACAAACACTAACTGACAACCACCCAAAGAACCTTGGCTTCAAAAAGCAAAATGTACATATTAAGGTGACAACGAAAAGAAGCACACATAACTAGAAACATAAGACAAATTAATTAATAGAAAAAAAACAGACTTCGAATCAACATTTTCAAAGTGCATGTACGGACTCTTATACATCAATTATATAAAGTCATAAAAAGGAAAAGATTGAATATATGTGGAAACAATCAATGAAGATATAATTGATTTGTGAAAGGTACAATTGTAAAAGCTTTGGACAGAGAGAGAGAGAAGAGACCAATTATATAAAAAGCAATCAATGAAGATGACATTGATTTGTGGAAGGTATAATTGAAAATGTTTTTGGAGTATTGACAATAAATGTGGAAAACAATCAATGAAGACATAATTGATTTGTGGTAAGCACATTCAAAAAAGTATTGATGGACAAAAATAAGATACAAAAGAAAGAAATATATCTGTGAAATTGATAAATGCATCAGTGTAAATAACTTCTAAAGAAAAAAACATACAAACAAAGTTGGCGCAGTGCAACAGGGCTCAAGACTAGAGAAAAAAGATAGTGTACTATTGTAACGGTCACAATAAACTGTGCCCAAGCGTGCTGACAACGGAATTACAAAAAAAAAGACTCGCCCAGGAACAACACCTTAATTTGACCGGAACTTTTCAAACATAGTATGGTATGTATTTTGAACTCAATTCATAAAAGTACAGCTAAACTACATGCTAAGGTTATAGTAACAGTCTGTTCACACGAGCAGTTGGGTTTCAGCTATGCAGGCGGCAAGTCATAGAATTAGGAAAAGCAGGATCTTCTGGCTGGTTGAGGAAATCTAGGAAAAAAATGAAAACTCTGGTCTTCGGAGAAAATTAGTTTGGGCTTCGATACTCTGGTTTAGTTGAACATTTTCTAGAACAAGTGTGCCATATTGCTGATTGATCCAAGGGAGCGAAATGAAAAAAAGGGGGAACTTGGGGCAGCCCTGACTGGAAAGAGGATTTAATAAGCACGTTTTGAAATATGGAGTGTGTAACAAAAAAAAGGGCACAAACATACCAGGTCATTGTCTGTGTTCTGAATAAAAGAGAGACTATTTTTACCTTTGTTGGCCTCTGCTAAAGACATGCATAAGTGTAGGGTTAGACACAAGAACAGTTACACGTTGTTTGTGTAGTTATTTGAGTGTTAAGAACAAACCTTTACCCGATATAAACTGCATGGTAGTCGCCCACTAGTTAAGGTGTGTTCGCTTTGCTACTGACAGTAGGTGCTATACTGGTGTAAGTAATTTAGCCACTTCGCTATGGTTACTGGAAATGAGCATACAGTGCTCTTAAAGTTAGCAGCAACAAAGATTAGTGTCTGAATGAAGTAAGTTAACTAGATCGCACTTATGTGTGTTGCCAGGAAAGAAATGGAAAAAGGACTGCTGTAGAATACGAGAGATTGATTATTGCAGACGCCATCTTAGTGTTAGTCTGGCGCCACGTACAGGAGTTGACAGGTGACTAAATGTCACCAAGAGAAAAGTACTGAAGTTGAATTAAAGAGGTCCATCATTAAGGCTATCTAGATGGGTATGGAGCCTGTAAATGTTTTAATTATAGAAGCCCATTTAAGATACTGAATGTTTTCCTATCTGGAAAAAGGCAGTCACTGATGAACGCCTTTTAGTCATCTGCAGTGTGATGAAAGTCAATAAAATGTTTGACATGGGGCGCCCGTTTTGATTCTGGACCGATGTTCAAGGATTCTTGGTGATGCAATCCAGGTAATCATGCCAAAGTATAGTAACTTACATGGAGTGGAGATCATGTATATACATTTTTTAGTTTGGCACGCAGTAAGGTGTTAATAGTGCAATTGAAGTTTGTCATGGGGAAACCTTTGTGTCGCAAATAGGCATGCGGCACAATGTCCCCATGGATGATGTCATGCAGGCCGAGGTGTGTTTAGTACCAATGTTTGTCCAATGGTTATAGGGGCAGGACATTTTTGTGTATGGCATATACCAATTTGTCTTTGATACTGAGGTCCCGTTTCAGAGCAAAAACAAGCTTTGAGCCTGTGAACGTTGATAACTGTGGCCAAATAGTTGCGTATCGGAATTCTAAGTTTTGAAGTAAAACTGGAACACTTTCAGGTTCAGTAGAACTTTATTTTCTTGTGAAAAGTAAAGTATCTCAATGGGCATACCACACTTGTTTAGCTGTGCATTTAAGAATGCGGAGAAGGCAACGTCTGTTGAGAAACCTGGAGATCACTGTGTTACTATGATAGATGTAGTTGGATTTAAGTGTGCAGTTTCTCCGTATTCAAAGGAACTGCCTTTATGGTCAATTGCCCCTCAAGTTTTTGGAGTGTTTGCTGGAACAGTGTAGAAAGGTGTGCCTATGGGTCAGTTTTGGGTATAATGAGGTGGCTTCATGTTAGATGGTAAGGTCTAAAGGAAATCTCGTTTGCACTGTACAGCATGGAGAAAAAAAACAGGTTGGAATTTCGTCTATTTAGCCAGGATGTGAATTGTTGAAATCTACAAATTCTTGCCAGATTATGAAAAACATTGTCGATGCATCGTTTCCAGCATTTTAAGTTCCGAGAGTACTGATGGTTTGAGAAAAGGAACAAGTTACTTACCTGTAACTCCTGTTCTCCAGCATGGATCTGGGGGCCATCCTTAGATTTAGTAGAGCACGTAGAGTAGCAGTATGAACCAAGAAGAGCCACAGAGGATGAAGGGAGGGTTCACAAGTGAATCCATGCCAGACTCATGCTGGAGAACAGGAGTTACTGCTTGATTCATTCATAACGTTTGCGTGCTTCCTGTGTGAACGTTGAACGCCGACATTGCTTATTCGCTCCTCCAAGCAGTAAGGACTGCCTCTTGCATTGCATTACATATCGTGTCACAGAATAGATTCTATCTTTATTGTCTTGGCACATCTAGACTTGACACAGCAACTTGACAGCTATAATGAACTTAGTGGGCACTCCGGTTCTGCGAGCACTGTATTTCACTATAGAGCATCAGGGCTGGCATGTTTGAAGAGGCGGTTGTCGCCGGTTTGCGCTGTGTGCCTGTATCTGCCTTCCCTACACAGGTATCAAAGTATCTCTTGTGCTCTTACCTCTCCCCTTCAGGATGTTGACGATCATCGATCTTATCCAGGGACTGCGTAACAAACCACTGTATATGCCAACTCACAACCCCACCATAGTTCGGACCTACTTTGCCCTCTGCCCCAATGGTCGCACAAACAATATCCCCTCCCTCTGCAGTCGACCTGGGTGTAGCCGAGTCTCTGGACTCTCCCCCGCGTCACACAGGCCTGAGGATACATCTCATCAGGAGAAACACCTACTGCCCCATGAAAGACGGGTGTTAGTTCCCCACGCTGAGGAGGCATTACTGCTAGCTCATAGTGACATAAGCTCCACCCAGCTAGACTGTTTAGAGAGACACACTGTTCATATTAGCCCCAGGGGTTTTCTCACACACTGGTGACTACGTGACCTCTATAGATACTGTACAGATTCCTGAACACTCCATTGTCAGTGCGCACTGGCTGCACCTCGCACATTGATGGAACTGAATGAGGAAAGATATTAACAACCGTTCTGTTCCTAAACATGGCGTAGAAATTGCTGATTACCTTGCGGAAATCGCATCCGATGTGTTCACTGAAACTTGGTTTAATGACTCCATCTCCATCGGGACCACATTGTCACTTCCCTCTGATTAATATATTCTGTGCACAGATTGTACCGGCCAAAAAGGTGGTGGAGTGGCCCTCATGTTTAAAAAACATAAGGCTATCATCTGGTCACACACTCTAGCCCCGATGATTACAAAACCCTTTTGCAAAAATCAAAATCAACCCTCATGTCTCACTAAGCATTCTAGTCATTTATAAACCCCCTAGGGACATGCCACTATTTGAAGAACATTTCCTTGGTCTCCTCAATCTCATTACCAAGAGCAAGACCCATCCCCTTATTATCCTTGGAGACCTGAACCTATGGGCTGAAGACCCTTCTGATAAACTTGCAGTCTCTTTACTTAAATCCCTGCAAGACATAGGTTACTCGCAATGGGCTAAGGGCCCCACTCATACTGGAGAGCACACCCTGGATTGGGTTATTACACACTCTTTGCATCCCTCTAACCTTGAAACCAGCCTGTGTGCGTGGTCTGATCATTGTCTAATGGACGTCCTAGCTCGGCTCCCAGCGTCACCTATAAGAAGGGATCTTCTGCCCCGATTGGAGACAAAAGCAAGGAATTTTCAAAATGTCACGCCAGCCAAACTTTCAACATGGTTAGCGGGTAGGCTCCAGCCAATCAACAACTTTACCTTTATCTGGTGGTCCATTTTACGTCTACAATTGATTCCATCATAGAAACGTTTGCCCCTATGAAAGCTAAAAAGATTAAAACTGAAATTCATAAGAATAAATGCTACAATGACAACATCACCTTGCGTCGACGAAATAACAGGTTATACTTCTCTCGGAAGAAGATTCAGAAGAGTAGAAGGCAATATATAACACCCTTTCTTCGATTTCCTCAATGAGGAAGAAGAATGGTGCGTCCCGCTCCTGGAGCGTGACCGTTTCTTCGATCTTTTCCTTCGAACAGAGGCGTCTCTCGAATCGGACGATCCTTACTTCGCAGAGTCGTCGAGGGGGGATTTAGTTGGGGGCAGACCCACTGCTAATTTCCCTTTATGCTCTTTCAGGGCCTTACCAGTTAAGAACTGACAGGGAACATAGTCCACCGTCCTATGCTCCACACCAGGGCACCTCAGACAATTGATTAGGATCCGTGAGAGACATCTTGGCACTGCAGTCGCTCTTTAGACATTTTTTTAACCCGGTCTTTGGGGTTGATGGAGCTGGGGACAAAGTCATCGTACTCTATCGCACTTCTGACAAGAACCAAAGCGCGCAGTATTTCTCGAAGCGTGCACTCTTGCGGAAAAACAGAACTGAACCCAACGGGAGCTGCATGTGCTATAAACACAGACGACCTCGGCCCTGGGATGGAAGCCCTCGAGGAACATCGAGTCGACCGCATCGATGCACAGCGTCCTCTGCCGAAAAAAGGAAGACATTTCCAAAGCAGCTGAAGCTTGAAGGATATCCATCAAAAGATGAGAAATACGTGTGAGGACACAATCGATTCGAAGCAGTTTTTGGAAGGGGGCAAGAACTGAGCCAATAGGCGTGTGGTTGCGTGTTGAGGTGGTACCTTTGCCGGCTTCAAAAAGAAATGTCTTTGCAACTGGTTCAAAGTCATAGTCATCAGGGCCACTTGTGAAGATGTCAAGCCTAAATTCATCCGAGATGTGCTTGTAAGTGCTGCTTTGCTGCAAGTTCTGCTGGACCGTGAGGAGAATTCTTTGTGAGCCTGTGTTTGCTATGTTGGATTGTTTTTGGGCTGTGTACAACTAAGCCCCGTCCCCCTTACCCAGCAGCCCTACTTAATACGAGCGTGCACGCATCCGAGAATTGTTCGGAAGTGCTGTTTTGCTACAAGTTCTGCTGCACCTTGAAGAGAATTCTTTGTGGTATGCTGCACAATCTGTCAGAAAATACAAGGACTTGAATTTTTAAACTGTATGGTCCATTAACTTTACAACTGTTTTGCTTTTGCATTTTAGAGCCTGTAATTTGCTCTTTTGGATTGTTTTTGGGCTGTGTACATCTAAGCCCTGCCCCCTTACCTAGCAGCCCTACTTAATCCGAGCACACACGCGCATCAGCACACGGCCATCCAAAAAAGTGCTCGGAAGTGCTGCTTTGCGGCGAGCTTCGAACAACCTCCCTGCTGTATCCCTTCTGATCACAAAAGGTACTACAGGTTTTCTCTTGTCACTTTTTGACAATCTCCGTATTTACACACTTAACAGTACCTGCGACTATGTCTTTGGGCGTTTATTCATTAAAAACGGCTATGCCGCCTCAGAAAGTACTACTTCCTGTTTCTCGCCTGCCCAAGCATACGCCCAAGAAATATACTAGCACCAGTAATCTCGAAGACTCGATCTTTGGTGTCCCGTCCCCGAGCGCTCTCACTTACCTCTCACATCTGTGCCTTTTATCACAATGATTCCCTACTAAATAACATCTTGAAGCGCTTACCCAAAGATCACGTGCAACCACTTGCATGCACCTAATGTCTCTGAGGAAGTTTCATTTGAGACATTATCTGTCCAAGACTCTCAGTATCCACCCAATTCTATATTAGTAGCAGGATTTCTATTGACTCCTGAAATTACAACGCCTCCAGTTGTTTAGATAACTGCTCTGTCCATTCACGCTGTTACTGCGCCTCACCTACCAGTCGTTGTTAGTCATGAAGCAACTATAACAGCGGCAATAGTTCATAAAGATCCTTTTGTGTGCACACCTCTGAGCCAGTCAGTAGGGGCCACTGTCGTCTACGAAAAGGTTGTATCCTTACATTCTAATTCAGAGGACTTTCTCAATCATAGGGCAGCTTCAGCCCTCGTATTGCCAATTTGTGATACTCTGCTTTCTCTGCCTCCTCAAAGTGACCAAAATGTACATCGAAGCCCAGGCTCTCTTCCCTTACCGTGTCCCTCCAATTTATCTCAATCACCCATTATGTTCGCCCAGTTATTCCCTCTTCTGTTCAACCAACAAACCTGCCCCTTTCGCTAACTGCCTCTTTTTTAGACATCACTCTTACTGCCATGAATACAGCCTTATTATCCTTAACCAAGCTATTTGAGAGCTTGGACCAGAAAGTAAATTATCAATCATCACTTATTACTCAGTTTATATCAAATAATGCTATTTCTTTTCAAACCCTCAATTCTCAAGTCCTGCTAACATCTGTATTGCCCTCTGTCGACCTATTGCTGAAAATTGGCAATATCCTGATGGTGCCTACAGATGTAGGACTCGTTTACAATTCGGCAGCAATTGCACGGGTTACAAACAATCAGACGCAACAGACTCCTTTTAGAGCTGCTCAGTCATTTGCGTGCGAGTCTGCTGTTGTCGAACCCCCACCTGACACATTGCAATCCACACAAGAATTGACTATTTCGGTAATTCAAGTGGTTTCTTCTGATGCCACTTTGACTAAGCCGACTTTCAACATATTTGCAACCGATAAGAAAAAGACAACCAGATCATCTCTCTCCTCTTAAAAGACCAAACGCATACCGGGATCTGCTGTACAGTCATGTTCTAGCTCTAAGCAGTTTATTCGCTCGTTATCCATTTCTAATAGACAAACATAGCGAGCCAAGACAGCGGTTGTCAAGAAATTGCAGCTTTAGCTGCGAATAAGAAACTTAATAGCTTGCCACTAAATGCACCCAAGCTACAATACCAACCGCTTGACGACCTGGTAGGAATTTCATCCCAACAAGACTGGTTTAATCAGTCTCTTATATCGCAGTCTCACACTCCTAAAGTGGGTGTTTCGGATTCCGTTTTTTCAGCGCCGTATTACAAAAAAAACCTGTCTTCCTTACACTCGATCAGGGACAGGAAGAAATAAAGAAATCAGTTTCAATTTACATGACTTCTAAACAGAACGTAATTACCAATCATAAAAATTTGAACACATTTTATATTTTACATGGTCCTGATCATTTTGCAGTGAAACGGGCAGCTTTCACCTCAAATTTGCTGATGAGTGGGTCTAAGATCACTGCTTCACAGCACAACAATCTAAAATTGCCTGCTTTGATCAAGCCTAAAAAAAAAGTCACGTCGTCCATCTCAAGATCAAGATACATTGCAGTTTAAACACTTACATCATCATCCTATTCATTGTCGGGGTAGGCCATATTCAACTTATGATCTTAACAGGTCTAGCATTCTTAATAAATTTACGGATGTTCATAGTCTGGAAGATTTAACTTCATCAGATACAGATAGATCACAGTCTCTTAAAAATTCTACCCTATCACTTGCTAGACTATAGATTTGTTCCGGCGTAGTGCTTAGTACCTTGTGGAAGGCTAAACCTTGTCTCTATGAGTTTGGCTTTGTACTAATGCAAGACCATTCGGCCTCGACTCCCAATGCTCCCGATTCTTTTGTCCAATCCTCACAACAGCTATGTTCAGCTCCGACACTTAAAATCACTTCATCTTCAGATTCTCGTAAGGTTGGTGATCCACAGGACTCTGTCATTTTTTAATCCTTCTAATTGTTGCGCTTTGACTCATGCGTAACAATCCGTTATTGCCCAGAAATACAAGCTAGTAAGTTGGAATACTAGGGGCTTATGCTTTTAATTAATTCATCTGAAAGCCATCTAAATGAATGCGATATTATAGCCCTTCAAGAAACGTGGCTCTCTTCTTCTCCAACATGGGATGGATTTGATCTGGTGATTGTGCCAGCCGAAAATCCCCCTAAGGGTCGTCCGATGGCAGGCCTTTTAGTTGCCACGAAAGTTTCAAGAAATCTTATACTCGAACCTTGGTTGGCCCCCCGAGACCTTATATTCAGTTAGTCAAGATCAAGAGTAATATGCACGTTACTGCATTAAGCAATATTTATTGGAGTCAAGCGGCCCTGGACACCGTTGTCAGCTTTCAACAGCTAGAAGCTATTTTAAACGTGATCAATCTTAGCTCTGCGATCACAAATACAATACTTTTAGGCAATTTAAACCTTCACTGCCTCTCAGTTGTTACCGGTGAAGAACAAAGCACTAAACATTGATGGTGTCGCCTCATGGATGATCGACAGATTGTAATGCTCAATGGGGCACTCCTGGAGATATTCCTCCCCAGAGTACATGGCATAGATCTACTTAAGAGGCCATCATCGATTATTTATACGTTGATAAAAATCTATTTGCCTCTGCAGACTCCCTAGAAACAAAGACTAACGAGCATAGCGATCACAAGCAACGATGCGCAACTTGGACCTGGTTTGACCAGCCATGTAATCCAACTTTACAGCTTTATCATGGTAATCTTATCATTTCTAACAGAAGGAACCGATTTAGATGGACAGACAACTCTCCAAAACAACTAGAAAATTCTCCGATTTCACATGGCTCATCCACTAAATCAATGACCAAAGGCTGCTACATCACAGCCCTACAAATGTTCACACAATTGAAATCTAATTCTACACGTTATTCATAAACATACACATACATTTGATTATGAAATAAAAGACAGAAAGACTGCTCTTAGGAGAGCCATGAGAAGAGCCTCTATGTTAACCGATTCCATAAGGTTCAGACGTATAAGACCCCTTTACTTAACTTAAAATATAAGAATTGGATACGAGCAAGGAAATGGATGTTACTACAGAAGGACGGAGAGTCCATGCTTAAAGCTATAGCTACCAAAACTTCTGCTGGTATATGGTCCTTATTAAATAAGGCACTACATAAAACACAGTTTTCAGTTCAGATGAATGCGGGTACGGAGCAACAGTGGCATACCTATTATACAACTCTATATGCGTCCCCTTTTCTGAATGTACAAGCACACCCAATCCGGCTACAGCTATTATCGAATTGAAATTCGACAAGGGTGACCTATTTTTCATTTTCAAATTGAGCTCTTCTAGAGCGCCAGGCCCTGATGGTCTTACCAACTGCAAGTTAAAACAATATCCCGAATCATCGGCCAAAATTCTTGAATTTATCTACAAACAGATACTGATCATGAGGACTATTCCAATCTTAAGGGAAAAAAAACACTAATTATTCCTATTTTAAAAAAAGGAGACAGACAAAACCCAACAAATTACAGACCCGTTGCTCATCCTCGAGGCGCCTGGAAAGATTTTGGCCAGAATCCTTTAAAGAAACTTCAATCTGTGGGTAAAGAACCATAAACTACAAGATCCATACCAAACAGGCTTTATCCCCGGCCTCGGGACCGTTGTCAACATACTCTCCATCAATGCCATTAAAGCACATGTATTGCTAGGTAAACAGCCAACATATATGGCGCTTGTATATTTTAAAGCTGCTTTTCAGTCGGTGCCCAGAGAGCTAGTTGCTGGACCATCACTGCCCTCTTTAAATTTTTACTTTAATTCACCAATTTCACACTAATACTTCAGTTCAAGTGCATCTCTCTTTGGATGGAAATCTGTCATCTCCAATCGCCACGTCACAAGGGCTGAAGCAAGGTTGCATACTTGCCTCTGCCCTCTTTAATTTCTTTATTTCAGACTTAAATAAAGTCTTGGGACTTACTTTAGACTCACCAAAATTGGGTGCACAAATAATTAAATGGCTCCTATATGTTGATGACTTAGTCTTCCTGTCTAAGACTCCTAACGGCTTGCAAGTTCTGCTTCCAGCTTTGAACGATTATGCCCTTGAAAATTACTTGACCATTAATCTAGCGAAAACACAAATTATTGAATATGAAAGAGGCGGAATACAAACATTCTGTATAAATGGTTCTTACAAAACACAGAAATTCTGATAGTTCATGAATACCGATATTGGGCATTCATATTAATGATAATCCGTCTGATTTGCCTTATATTGAAGAACTTAACTCCAAAATGACTACAGCTATAACCCAAGCTAGAATGATTCATGCCAAATATGGCAAATTCTCGTGCATTCCCGTCATGACATTTTATAATCAGAAAGTATTTAGTATTTAGTATTTATTTTATTTGTATAGCGCAGACCAGGCCCGGAGGCTACCGGGCGCATTTCTTAAGGCAATGGTTACATACGTTGCATACAATGATGATATATCAACAATAAGTAAGGCATAGAAATAGACATGTGTAGGTGGTACATGGAAAGTCAAGTAATGCATCCTTACTGATGTTATTGCGGCACGTTTTAGTAAGAATCTTAGGCATTGGAGGAGGCGAGCCAACATTTGGCTTTGTGTTTGAAAAGGTTGAAGGAGGGGAGGTTTCTGATAGTCAAGGGGACAATATTCCACAGTTTGGCTGCCAGGACTGAGAAGCTAGACCCACCGGCTGTTTGGAGCTTGTACCTGGGTATCGTTAGGCTCTGATTCAGGGTAGATCTAAGTGATCGGACTGGAGTGTACATCGTGAATCGAGAGGAGAGATACGTGGGGGCTAGATTGTTCAGGCATTTGTAGGTAAGGGCAAGCGATTTTAGTGAGATCCTTTGGGTGACTGACAACCAGTGAAGGTTCTTCCTGGTATCCGAGATGTGTGCAGATCTGGGGATATTGAGGGCTGCCCTGATGGCGTTATTTTGTATAATTTGGAGCTTGTCTAGGTTACACTGGTTAGTGCCCTGGTACAATGCATTGCAATAGTCAAGTTTAGACATGACCAGGGTCCTAGCCAGGGTAGTGCAGTTATGCGAGGAGAGGAGAGGACGACAGGCTGTGATCAACTTGCAGGTATAGGCGGCGGCCGCCGCAACTGCATTGGTTTGTCTGTGAAGGGAGAGGGTGGAGTCAAGGTAGATTCCAAGTGTTTTTGTGTCTTTAGAAACTTTAGTTATGTTTCCATCAATGTTAAAGGAACTAAACATAGGGTTCAGTTTGTTTAGTCTTTGCTGAGTACCTAGGATGAGGAGCTCTGTCTTGTCATCATTGAGACAGAGCTCATGTTGGGCCATCCAAGTTTGAATGACATGGTAGACATCGTTCAAGGCTTTTGAGTCTAAAGTGTAATCACCCGTGATAGGGATGAGTATCTGGGTGTCATCCGCATAATTTGTGTAGGTAACACCCAGGTAATCAAGCACATCGAATAAGGGTTTAGTGAATACATTATAAAGGGTGGGGGAAACGCACGATCCTTGGGGGACTCCGCACGGGACTGGTGCAGGGTCAGCCGCAGAGGTGGGCGACAATACCCTCATCTGTCTGTTTGCCAGGAAGGATTGAATCCAGTTTGTGGCCATGTCAGAGAAGTGAGCTACAGTTTTCAGGTGGTGACAGAGGATTTGGTGATTAACCAGATCAAAGGCAGCAGATAAGTCTAGTAATAGTAGCATGGCTAGTTTACCTTTGTCTTTGATATCTTCGATTTGGGTCTTGAGATCAAGGAGGGCTGTCTCCGTACCATGCTTCGGTCTGAAGCCGGATTGTCTCATGCCTAGTAGGTTGTTTGATTCCAGATAGTTCTGTATCTGAAGATAGGCTGCTCTATCTAAGATCTTTAGCAGAAAAGGGACCTTTGTGATGGGTCTATAATTGGTTGGAACCTCCGGGTCTAAGGTCGGTTTTTTTAGGAGAGGGATAACCCAAGCATCCTTTAGGTTATTGGGGACCACTCCCGATTGAAAGGAGGCATTTATGAAAGAGGTTATAAAAGGAGCGAGGTCATGAGCCGACTCCTTAATGATTGGGGCTGGACAGGTGTCCCCTTGGCAATTTGAGGGTTTTAGATTGCGGATGATTTTTTCAACCTCCAGAACGGTGAGTGGTGTGAAGCTAAACGGCACCGGGGAGTCGAGGGTTGTTATTTTGGGTGGCCTGGTATTGCTAAATGAAGGGGTGTGGAGGGTTTGGCGTTGATTTTGGCTTGTAAGGTGGATATTTTGTTAAGAAGGGCATTTTGTATGTTGTTGCACCAGGTGCTGTCCTTAGTGCACGTGTCCGGTGCAGTGGAGGGAGATTCTAGCTCTTTAAGGATTTTGAATAATTCCTTGGTGTTCGATTCTGCCTGGCATATTCGTGTGTTGTATGTCTCCTTTTTGGCTTGTAATATGGCCTCCTTGTAATTAAGAGAGGTGATTAGAAGGGAGGCTTTGTTAGCAGCACTGGGATGGCTTTTCCAAAGGGCTTCAGCTTTGCGCTTTTCTTTACGCATCGCGTTGAGCTTCGGGGTGAACCAAGTGTTCAGGTGGGACTGTTGTTTAGCTTTACGGATTTTTAAAGGAGCTAAGCTCTCAATGGCATTGCTCATTAGGCTGTTATAAATGTCTACTAGGACAGTGGGGTCCTTATCCTTCTGCTGTGCAGCAAAGGTGTTCAAGCAAGGGAGGATAAGAGGAAGCAGTTTCTCCCTGGTGATATCTTTTTTGTTTCTGGTAGGTATAGCGGGGGCTATGGTAGGTATGGGTTGGGGGCTGGAAGGAGGAAGGTAATAACATGATGGTCCGACCAGGCGCATGCATCATTAGAAGTGACATTGGTGTTACAGTTAAGGTCGGCTAGCCAGTCGAGCGTTCTTCCTTTGATGTGTTTGGGATCACGAATACGCTGCTGGAAGCCTAGGTTGGAGAGGGTGGTGTCTACTTCAGTAGCCATGTGGTCCTTGGGATCTGAGAGACCTAGGTTAAGGTCTCCTAGTAGCAGTATCTGAGAGTTGGGCTTGGTGTTAGTCGACAGGGTGGATGCAACCTCATCTGTGAATGAACCTAATGGGCCTGGAGGTCTGTATATAAGGTGGAGTGTTGCTGTATTGGTAGGAGAGAGTGATAGTTTCACTGAGAGAGATTCTGCAGAACTAAATTGTATGAGGGGAGCAGTTCTCATAACGATTTTGTTGCTGTGAATAAAGGCGACTCCACCACCTTTCGACAAGTTGGAGTGGCGGTCGTTTCTGATGATGGTATAACCCTTGGGTAGGGATAGAGCGAGGCGAGGACCAGAGGCTTCATGTAACCAGGTTTCGGTAATAGCTAGGAAGTCCAGGTTCTGGACCGTGATGAGGTCAGTGATGTCAAGGGCGTGTGCTGTGAGGGATCTAGCATTGATAAGGGCTCCCTTGAGTGCTGCGATAGGTAGGGTGGATGGTGGAGGGCTAGGCGTTGCTGTAGGGATGGGTAGTGGAAGGGCAGTGCAGAAAGTAATTCCCTGCATACTGTATGGAGCAGAGACCAAATCTTGGAAGTCTGAGTCTTTTTGGCTTAAACTTGGAGAGAATTTGGAAGGGTGTCCTCATGGCTCCCCGTTGCCAGCCAATGCCCATCATTAGGCATGAATTGGGTTTGATTTCACTGTAAGGCACCTACACTTGGAAACCTTGTTCATTGTATAGGAAATGTTTTCTTCCATCTAACACTATCATTATTATCCATGCTATATGCCTATGTAAATTCTTCAAAATATCATTTCATTAAGTTGTGGAAGACTAAAACAGAAAATATTTTGAATGTGGCTACCATTTCGACCAATCTCCTAACAAATCCAATGCGTGCAAAAGAGAAATGATGGCGACAAGACTGGATTCACACAAGAGAGACGTGTCTACTGTATAAAGACTTCAACTTAATCCATTTGCTCACAAGAAGCATGGCATTCTGGCTTCATATTTGGCAAAATCTCCAAGTCCCATTCACAGACAGGCCTTCTTGCGCTTTAGGTTCAAATTCTGGTAAAATGGCACTTCATCCCAAATTCGGATTGCATGTGCAGGTTTTGCCTTCGTGAATAAGAAACCCTAAAACACTTAATTATTGATTGTCCTAAGCTATTCTCTGTAAGAATTTTTCACTTTAAAGTTCATTTTAAAGATTTCACCATTATGACTGCAGATGTACTCTGCCAGAATTGATTTTCTACCAAAAGGGCAACCATCAGTATTGCAATTGTTAACTTTTGCATAGCCTTAAACATTAATGCTACAGGAGTCAACTGGTGAATTTTATGTTATTGATATGCTAGTTGGAAATGTTATCTACGGTTGATGAAATGTTTGAAACGTCTAATCATTATTATTATGCAATAAGCCTCTAGCTTTTTAGGTCTTGCGTTGTATGATAAATAATTGATGTTTTTGAATTTGTATATAACTTTGCTTCATTCACATTTATGATGTTTTTATTCATTTTGTATTTTAATTTCATTGACTATTATTGAAAGGTTGATATTGTTGAATAATCAGCCATACCAATACAAAATACAAAAATGAAAAAGAAATTCATCCCGCTATTTTGGTGAGGAAGAATTAGTGGCCAAAGCTACCTCGGTAGGTGATGGCTCCAAGCTCTTCAGCATCCCTGCAGCGGGAGAGACCGATTTGCAGTCTTTTTGAAGTCAGCAGACATGAGAAGGGGCAGGTTTAGAGTTTAGTCAGAGGAGAGAGGTGGGACCACCACCTTAACTTCTCTTTTCCAAATTTCCTGCAAGACAAAGCACTCTGGGTATGATGTCAGAAGGTAAAGGAAACGTGTTACAAGAGCCTCAATTCAGACTACACGGTAGATACGCCCGCTCCTTTTTGAATTCATCTTTGGCCTCTGAAGGCTAGAGGAAGCATTCAGCCAATCTCTGTTGGGAGTACAGACTATTTGAAACTCCTCTCCCACGGAGGTGAAAGCAATAGGCGTCCAAGGTAGAGGAGGGCTTTGTCCCCCTAACCATATCAAGGGAAAACTGGGGGTGAACTGCTGTCTGACAAGGCCTTTCTGGTGGCAGCAATGGAACCAGGATCCTGTTCACTGGACGTAAAGGACTCACTGCAGGTGCCAGAAAATTCTCGGAATGGAAGCACAGAATAGAAGAACCCACCTTGTCTAGGACACGCTGTATTGGGCCTCACAGCAACCCAGAAATCTGTGAACAGCTGGAATCCTGCTTCATTGCCCAGAGGCATTTTGGAGCTAGATCAACTGCTTTCAATTCCCTTTGACTCGCCACAGAGCCCATGATATTGTTTTTGGACCGCTATACAACTTCAGAGCGCTTGCTGCACTTCAATGAGTCGAGCCGGCGTCTGGGTGACTTGAAGTGGACCGACTCATCTCGACCTAATCGCAGGATTGGCATCATGGAATCAACTGACTCAAGCGCCGCCTCGACTGCTGGAAGCCATCGACTCACCTGTCCTTAATGCTGACCTGACAAAGCAGAGCCATTGTCTCATTGCCAACTGAACCGCAGTCTCGAACCATTTGGAAGCAATCACCTCTACCGTCTTGAAACCAGATTCAACTCAACCGGAGCCTGCACCTTTGAAACAACTCAACATTGGGGAGAGTGGGTCTACTAGAAAGCTGTTAAGAATGATCGCTTGTAAAAAGCAGAATGGTATTGGCAAGCCGTTTATGGGCAGTTGAGGTTTTAAATCCCGATTTGGTGGCAAAGCAATTAAACCTGCAATAGAATTTAAGGCCCAAGTAGTCCTTGCCACTATCTATGAGGCAGAAATTTGGGGAGCCTGGAACTTAAATGTTCTAAAAGTGGAAAAACACAAGTTCTTTAAGAAACGTCTATGTTTACCTTGTTTCTGGACCTGGGTTATCCTGGAATCGTGTACCATGTAAAGCTAAAGGGACCGGATTACGAGCTGGTCATTTCCCCAGCTCTTAAAGTAAAGGAAGAAGTTTTAGACTACCTGGATGTACAGGAGGCACAATTGTCATGGATACAGTTGATTAGGGATTAATTAATGGGTCTGAATGGGCAAAATCTGCAGATACCATGCTTTGGTCAACAACTGCTTGATGAAGTAATAAAAAACAGACTATCATTGGTTCTGCAGATACTTGATCATTAATGTAATCAATTAATTTAGTTTCTTTTTGGAGATTAAAGAATTTGAGGGTATTGAACACGACTTACATCGAACCCGTTTTCCACAGAATCCAGGTCCTGACATTTTGCCTGGCTGGGTATATTACATGTAGCCACCTTCACTGCACATTGGTATATGGCATTCCCCCCCAATTGCTCCATTATCAGTTATGGATGCGGAAAACCACTTTGTATTCACGCGCCCCTTAAAAATGCATGGGAAGGTTCATTTTACCAATATTACATAATTTGGAAAGTTCGTAAACCTTGCATGCCCTTGAAGCCTGCAGGTCTCCCTTACTGCCCTATAGAGTTTATGGCATCTTCAAGTGCTCAAGTTGGGCATGGAAACTGGGATCAAGAGTCATTTAACCTATTGGCATGCACTTTAAAAACGGGACGCTGCTAAATTATTTAATCACATCCAAGTAAATTAACTTTATATGTTTTGTCTTATGCTTGATGGATTTCTTTTAGACATTCATGTATTTAAAATGTGGTTTGCCGTTTGGATCTCTTTAACCCACACTAATAGGATTTAGATCGCATTCATTGCTTAGATGTTAGATTTTGTTTAACCATAACAAACTGGGTCTTTTCTCACCTGGGGTGGGGAGCATGTATGTTTTGGGGTTGTGTGGAGGCGGGTGGGAGAAGAGTTGTGTGTTGGCCTAAGGTGGATGTGAGGCAATTGTCAGACTAAAAGCAAAGTACAAGTAGGCGAGTGGGGACTCAAAACTGAACTGGAAAGTCAGAACAAATGTAGTCTGTTAGGGAAGACATTTATTTTCACATACTTCCTCCAACTGATGTCCAGTGGAACCCTTAGCTTTTTGTCTATGTATTGGAACTGTGGCTCCCCTTTGCGGTAAGTAAAGCCTTTTTAGTTTCACTTAGCTTCTAAAGGCACTTTAGAGTGCCTATATTGACGATTGCACGAAGTCTGTTTGCCCTTTCATCTTTCTTTAGGTTTTCGTTTTGTGAAACCCCACCTTTGATGGAGAGTTACAGGGGTACTATATTATATTTATGTGCCTTTTTGATGTGCCATGGACATACTGGTGGCACTGAAGCATGTTTTACCTATTTTTCTAGTGCACTCCCATGCACCATTTTTTTAAACTGCATATTGCCAATTTGAGTACTATACTGGAAATGGCTTGTAGTTGCGTTTTAAGTCATGTCGTTTGGTTATTTGGCTTTAACGTCAGAAAGACCATATATACATGGTCTGTCTTAAGACGTCCGGGCAAAGGTATTTGTGTGATTGTTCTGGCTGAAAAAGAGATTGAGACTGAATAGGTCCCAATTAAAACGTCAGCCAAAGGATGTCTGTTGCTGGGTAGATGTGAGGTTAGTGGCTTTCCACGCTTCGACAGCCCCAACCAGTTTACATGTTTGAATGGTGCAGATCCTTCAGGATAAAATAGGGAGCCCACAGACGTTCTCGAGCCAACAAAATGAAAAAGAGAAGTATGCACTGAATACCAAGAGGATTGAAGGAACACTCGACCAGCATTGTCCAAGCCATCTACCAGTGAAACCCTGCTGCCTCCCTTGCGACAAGGAAAGACCATCGTAAGATGCCTTCCTCCCTTGGACTGGTGGGATCAACCAGTCATAGGCTATGCACCAGTATCCTGTCGTTGGTGTTTGTCAGAAGTATCCCAGGAACATCTGATGGCCAGGCATCTCTGCGCAACAGTTGCCTTTCTGAGCTGGAGTTTGTAACTACGAGGATCCTTGACTTGTGGCTTAAGCTCCTAGCTATCTGCTGCTGTACTGCATAAATAGAAGCATACCTGGAATCTGTTCTATGCAGTCACCACAAACCGAGCCTCCCGAGCCCTGGCCAGGGTTTCTTCACGGCTACACCGTTTGCCGTTTAGTTGATTTGTGCATGTACCCCAAGTTTTGTTCCATTGCCTTTTCTACAAAGTGTGCTTTTAAGATCAGTTTCTTACCTGTTAGTTTTATTCAACCTTGTGCAGAGGAACTTTGAGACTCGCCCTTCCCCATAACTACATGTGGATCTCTTTTAAGACACTAGAACACTTACCCGATTAGGAAGAACGGCTTAAGTTACATGCCCGATTTAAAATTAAAAGGCAGGTAGCTTGATATAGGTTTTGAATTCTTGCCTTGTTCACTTCACTTGTTACAGTTTTGCTGTATTGCTTTGTTAGTGTGTTTAGTTGTTAGTGTGTTTAGTGTAGAGAATAGGTAATCTCACTGAGTTTAACAATTGTGTAAATCTAGGTTTATATAAGTGCGTTTTGTAGTATATAGTATTCTTGGTTTTAACCTGCTTAGTGCATTTAATGCCCAATAAATAGCATATCTGATATACTTCTGGGTGGAACTCTATTACTTGGCTAGCTCTAAACTGTGCTTGCAAACCAGCCCCCAACCTAAATCTCCCCTGCTGCTGCCCTTAATGTGCCTTGTAAGACTTTGCTTTGACTAAGTGTGAAACACCCTTGCTGATCAACTAGGTCAATGTTTACAAGCAAGGGTGTTTGACACTTAGTCACACCAAACTGTGAGAAGTCAGACATGGGAGACACATAGGTGGAGTGTTCTCACATGTCGCCATTTATCAAATAATAAAGGGTGAGACAAACACCTAACTTTCGCTAACCTAACAAAACCAAGACTAAAGGAAAATGACCTACTGTCCGAAAAAAAGGCTGTCCCTCACACTAATACATAGAACAAAATCATACATGAACCATTAGGCAATTTCAACTTTGTAAATTAACATATATTCAAAATGACTTACGTACTCCTAGACCATAGTCCCCTTTCCTCTTTACTGCATGGAAGTCTCTCGCTAGGGACGCAGACAGAACCTTTTTCACCAAAAAAAAACCTTTGTCCCCTTTAAATTTAGAGGCGTGCAGCCCTGGGACCATCTGCTCCCCTGACCCCACCCAACAGCGCCACTCCTCCGTCTCCAATGACGCGTCGACAATATTACCATTGCCTAATGACACCAGTTTATTAGGGGGGAGGATGGTGGGACGTATGGAGGATGCTACTCACTATGGTGAGTAACTTACAATTACTCCTACGTCCCGTCCCCTTTCCTCCATACTGCATGGGCGATTACAAATGTATGTAGCCCCAGGGTGGAGAGGTGAGCCTCCTTAAGAAAACAAGTTCCTTAATACTGCCTGTCCGAAAGCCGCATCTCACCTAGAGCCGTCATCCAAACAGTGCTTGCAGAAGGCTGAAGGAGTGGGCCATGTGGCAGCCCTGCTGATGACCTGCCACGGGACGTGTCTCTGGAACGCGACTGCCATGGCCTTGGCATCCACCTTGCTATTGAGGCCTTGGAAGCCTGATAACCCTGCCTTGACCCCCGAAGGTGACAAGGAGAGCCTCCGACTTGTGGAACCTCTTGGTCCTGTCCAAATAGAATTTCAGAGAATGCCTGACATCCAGACAGTGCAAGACCCTCTGAGCCTCGTCCTTAGGATACGCAAAGAAAGTAGGTAACACTATCTCCTCATTTAAGTGGAATGCAAAGACTACTTTAGGTAAGAACGCTGGGTGCGTTTTCAGGACCACCTTATCTCTGTGAAAGGTAGTGTAAGGTTCTGAAGCCTTCAGTGCCTGGATTTCGCTAACCCGAACTGCAGACGTAAGACCCACCACGAGAGCTGTTTTAATGGTGATTAGTCAATGTCCGTGGATACCATTGGTTGAAAAGGTTTGTGTGGAGGTCCCACACGGGGTGTGGTTTCTTGATAGGCAGGTAGAGCCTGGTGAGGCCCGCCATTGTCATCAGCGGGTTGAAGGATGAGAAAATGTCCTCCGAGTTCCAATAGGCTCCAATGGCGGCCTGATCGGTACGACATGTGTCTATTTGCACTCCTGAGTGTGCGAGGTGTGCAGAGAAGGATCGCACATCGTCCAATGTGCAAGTAAGCAGTTCAACTTCCTTCAATTTCGACCAGTGGCAAAACCTAGTCCATTTGCTTTTGTACTGGCTCATGGCAGCATCGCTCCTATCGCCCTGTCTGATGTCCAGGTTAGCCTGTGACAGACGCAGATGCTTTAGTGTGACCTGCTCAGGAACCACGCTGCGAGGACTAACTTCTGCAGAGCGGGGTGGATGACCGTGCCTCCCCGCGGTGCTAGAAGATGAGCTGGACCCAATGGAAAGTGAATGGGAGTCTGGTCCAAGAGGCTGAGCAGCTCGGAGAACCATGGTCTCGCAGGCCACCAAGGAGCCATCAGAACGATGCTCAGGTGATGGGATTCTCTTAACTTGCAGCTCACCCTTTACACCAGGGGAGTGGGAGGAAATGCCTATGCATTCATGCTGTTCCACTGTAACTGTAAGGTGTCGCCCATGGAGCCGAGGCCCTGTCCTTCCCCAAGACTGAGGGCACTTCTTGTTGTACCAGGTGGTGAAAAGATCCACCTGGGGCTGCCCCCATCTGCTGAAGATCCCCTGAAGGACCTGATCGTTCAATTGTCATTCATAATTGTCTGCTACCAGTCTGCTGAGCCTGTCCGCCTACAGGTTGGACTCCCCGGCGAGGTGGATTGCGCACAAGTAAATGTTCGCCAGAGCCTACTCCCAAATGCTGACAGCTAGGCTGCACAGGGGAGGAGACCTGGTGCCACCCTGCTTGTTGATGTAATACACGCTGGTGGAATTGTCCATATGAATGAGGATCATCTTACCACTGAGAAGCTGCAGAAAGTCCTTGAGAGCGAGCCAAGATAGCTTTCAGCTCTAGCCAATGGATATTGGCCTCCTGCTCCTAGAGGGACCATACTCCATGGACGCTGTGGTTGTCCAGGGTAGCCCCACAGCCTTCCAAGAAGGAATCTGTGGTGATGGTCAGTTGCGGTGCTGCTTGCCGTAAGGGCCTGCCTGTCCGACAGTTGCAGTCTGTGCTCCACCAGACAAGGTCCTGGTGGAGAAATGGAGGAATGCTGACAAGCTCCGCTTGGGAGCCCCGCTTCTGATTCCATGAGGCTATGAAGTGCAGCTGCAATCTCCTAATTTTTATTTTTTTTATTTTTTTTAATAATTTTTATTTTTGTTCAGAGAGTTACAACAGTACTAAACTGGTTGGCAGTTGGCGAAGCACATTGATCACAACAACATAGATAGACATTAACAGTATAGATTGCACATTTTCGCATTGCATAGCAGTACTAGAGTAGCGACGTCGGATTATCGTCTCCATCAGATATCATATTACACAAATATAGCCTGAACAGTGCCCATATATCTTTGGGATGGCATCTCGATGGCAATGTTATAATAAATTGTTCCTCCAGTTCGTTAATCATTGACAAGTCTTTCAAGAAGTCCAGCCGCATTGGAGGATGTATTGATTGCCAACATTTCAGTATATTACGTTTTGCAACCACACATGCCAAGTTAAATAGTCGTCTAGTGGTGGTAGCGGTTTTACCGATATCCCCAAAGAGATATTTCAGTGGGGAAGGTGTGGCAGGTATCGCCGTGATATCTTCCAGGATCTCCCCCACCTCCCCCCAGAATGCAGTGACCGGTGGACAGGCCCAGTACATATGAAAAGAGTCTGCGTCAGGGGCAGCGCATTTAGGGCATTTTCCTGTGTGACCTTGTACAAATTTAGCCAATTTAGCTGGGGTATAGTGTAGCTGATTAAGAACCTTAAACTGAATGAGCCGAAGCCCTGAGTTCATGGATACATGTTTGGTCAGCTGGCAATATCTCATCCACGTGTCTTCACCTAGTTCCACCCCCAGGTCTCGTTCCCAGTTCCCTTTAATATCATTGCTTGACTTGGAGTGTGTTTGGACTAGACTGTAGAGCGCAGACAGACTTTTACTATGACCACCCGGTTCCGTCATGGCTGCAATACATTCATGTGTGGCCGGTTCCTCTGGGAACGAGGGCCATTTAGCGGCAAAGGCAGCCCTCATTCTATGAAACTGAAATCGCTTAAGGTGGTCTCCACCCATCGGTCCAATAAAATCGTCGAGAGCACAGTATTTCCCTTCCGGAAACATATTGCACATTCAAAATTGCTTTTGTGGGTCCCAAGCACCCTGGAGGGCCCTATCAAACGTGGGGCTTATGCCTGGGAAGTTCCATAGTGGCACTTCTGGATCATACGGGGTTGTAAGGGCGAGCCTATTATATATCATAGACCATGCGCGTACAGTGGCGTTGACAGGGTCGTATTTGCATGGCTCTTTTCGTTTAAGATTGAACATGACTGCTCGTAGTTCTATAGGGGAAGCCGCAAATCTTTCCAGGGGGATGTGTGGAGCAGTATCTTCCGGGTCAAACCAGTGTCTCGCAAAGTGTGCCTGAGATGTTAAGTAATAGAGTTCGAAGTCTGGGGCCGCAATCCCACCCTTTTCAAAAAGTTCTGTCATTTTGGACCATTTCAACCTAGGCGTCTTCCCTCCCCATACAAAAGTGATGGTTAGAGTGTTAAGCTTATTAAAGAAGGCTCTGCCCGGCCAGATCGGTATATTGCAGAAGAAATATAGGTGTTTGGGTAACACCATCATCTTAAGTAAGGAGATTCGCCCATATAGGGATAAGGGGAGCCTATTCCAGGATTGCAGTTTAGCTGTAAGGGATTGTAAAAGTTCACCGTGATTTTCAGTGTACAGTGTGCTCCAGTCTTTTGAGACCATGATCCCCAAATAGCGGATATGTATAGGTGACCATTTAAATCCTTGTGTATCCGACATTTCTCTAGTACTGGGCGTGAGCGGGAACAGTTCCGACTTGGATACGTTGATCTTGTATCCCGAGTATACAGAGAACGTCTCCACCTCCAACATGATTGGCCTTAGGTTTACTTCCGGGTTCCTAATGTATAATAGGGTATCGTCCGCATATAGGGAGATGATCTGCGGCTTCCCCGTCATGCGAAGGCCTCTACATGCATGGTTTTTTCTGACATATTCAGCCATGGGTTCTATGGTAAGCGCAAACAGGATTGGGGAAGAGGGGCAGCCCTGCCTCGTGCCTCTACCCAGACGAAACAGGGGCGACATGGTTTGATTAGTTAGTATTTTCGCTCCCGGGGAGGTGTACAGTAGCTTAACACAGTTGACAAAGTAGCTTCCCAACCCAAATCTCTCAAGGACCTGAAACAGATAGACCCAGGAGACAGAATCGAACGCCTTCTCGGCGTCAAGGGAGGCCGCCACCGCGTCTGCCCATGGATCTATATGTGCCATAACTCCGAAGAGTCTGCGCAGATTGAGAGCAGTAGACCTCGTTGGTACAAAGCCCACCTGGTCGGGATCCACCAGTATGGGCATATAGGGCAGCAGTCTGGTGGCCAGGATTTTGGCGAAAATCTTCGCATCTGTGTTAATGAGCGAAAGGGGTCTATATGACCCTATGTCATGAGGGGGTCTACGAGGTTTAAGCAGGACAGTTATGACTGCCTCTCGCATGGTGTCTGGTAGTATACCACATTCCATTGCTTCTTCCCAAACTGTCAGTAAAAGAGGGGCGAGTACGTCGTGATATTCTTTGTAGATTTCAGCGCCGAGTCCGTCGGGACCAGGGGCCTTACCAGAGGTTAACGCTTTTATTGCCTCCGTAATTTCATTTAGTGTTATGGGGTTATCCAATAACATGCGCGTATCAGAGGTCAAGGTTGGGAGATCAATAACATGCAAATAACTTGCTATTTCTTCTTTAGTTTTGGTGTCTCTATTAGCGTATAATATTTTGTAGAATGCAGCAAACATGTCATTGATTTCTTGTTCACCATTTACTATGTCCCCACTAGGCGCCTGGATGGCTGTTATAGGGGGGTGACCATGTTCGATTTTGAGCGTCTGGGCCAGGAGTTTCCCTGCTTTATTACTTTCCCCGTATCTACGAGCTCGGATCGGGGCAGCCATATACTGTACTTCCCTTGCAGCAAGTTTATTAAAGTCTGCCAATGTTGTGTGGATATCTAGAAGGGCCTCCTTACTGTGTGTACAGGTGTATTCAAACTCCAGGAGCTCGAGTTTGTCTTCTGAGGTGTCCAGCTCTTGTCTAACTGTTTTAAGTAAACCTGTGGTTTTAGCCATGATTGCACCCCGAACC
The DNA here is from genome assembly GCF_040938575.1 of Ambystoma mexicanum. NCBI lineage: Eukaryota > Metazoa > Chordata > Amphibia > Caudata > Ambystomatidae > Ambystoma > Ambystoma mexicanum. The sequence continues at coordinate 823,134,624 of NC_090939.1, forward strand.
CAAACCTTAAATGTTTCCCATAACGTGGCGTGCCGTTTTACCGACCCCTCGTTCAGTTGAACAAATTCCTCTATTTCAATACGCAATGATTCGCAGACATTCAGGTCTCTAAGTAGGGCAGGGGCATTCTCCAGCGCCTGGCCTTAGGGACAGCCTCATCAACCCTCAGAGTAAGTGACACAGGGGAGTGATCTGAGAGGGTGCAGGGATACATTTCACAATGCTGGACCATATTCACAAGTGTGGAGCTCATTAACCAGTAATCAATTGGAGACTCTGAGTCATGCACTGATGAATAGAATGTGAAGCACTGCTCTAGGGGGTGTAGCTCTCGCCAGATGTTTACTATAGTCATTTGTTGCATTATTTGTCGTATGGCTAATGCGGCTCGAGTTAAGGGTCTGTATGTCGTTGCAGACCTGTCAAGAGATGTGTCAAGGATTGTATTGAAATCTCCCCCCCAGACCACCGCACTATATCCGGCTTCAATCAATATATTATATATGACATTAAAGAATTCAGGGTCGTCAATATTGGGGCCGTACGTGTTAACCAAGACCATATTTCGCCCTGCCAACTCTCCCCATACCAAGACATATCTTCCCTGTTGATCGATCTTAACGTCATGAGTGCGGAAGTCCAGTTTCGGGTGTATTAGGGTGAGGACTCCTCTAGATTGGGAGGAGTATTCGGTGTAATATCTCAGAGGGCCCCGCCTAGACAGGAAATTGGAGCAAACCTGCCCTAGTGCATACGTCTCCTGCAACAATATAATCTGGGGGCTATGTCTGGTAACATATGCTGCGATTTTTCTAGATTTAATTGGGTTGTTCAAGCCTCGTATGTTCCATGAAAGGAGTTTAACACTTACACCTTTGTCACTCAGTACCATAGTATAATGTCAATGTCTATGAGTGAAGTAGTTCGCCTGTGCCACAAACCATAACTGTCGTACCTGTTGCAACCTGACTCTGCATTTTAAAACATTTGCCAACTGTGGCAACAACTTGTGCCCTTCTCCAACCCCCACCCTCACCATCAACCCCAACCCGATGATGTATCCCTTCCCCCATAACCTGTGGAACGTTCCTGAGGGTAGCTGGTCGCAGTCGCCAGGCCTCCATCAGTAGAGGCTCACGATCCCAACTTTTCCAACACAATAACAACTGGGGCCGTTATACCCAAGAGGGTCAGCCACATAGCTTGAACAGGATGTTTCCATAGTCTCAATTCAGTCTGCTGAGTCCGGGATGTCATCCCCCTGTCGCGGGGGCCTATTTCGGTCTCGTGGATAATCTTCCGGAGGCATGGGGATGGACGACTCAATATACGAAATGGCATCCACCGGGTTCTCTAAGAAATGCGATCTGCCTCCATGTTGGATCCGCAATTATGCCGGGAAGATGAGGGCATACGGGATACGGCGCAGTCTCAAGAGCTTTTTGGCCTGTTCGTAGGATCTGCGCTGCATCTGGACGCTTGTCGAAAAATCAGGATATATGTGGACTTTGTTGCCTTCGTACTGCAGAGAGCCCTTTTCCCTGGACAGCCTGAGCACAGTGTCTCTGTCTCTATAATTGAGGAGACGGACAATGATCATGCGCGGTGGTGCCCCAGGCTTGGGCGGTGGCGCAAGTGTACGGTGAGCCCTCTCAACCAGAAAGTGGTCAGAGAAGGATTCCGTTCCAAGAAGGGTTTTCAACAGGGCCTCTACCTGTCTCTCCATCGGGCCCTTGCAGAAGGATTCTGGAACGCCGACAACACGGATATAGTTTCTCCTGGATCTAGATTCAAGTTCCTCGCATTTTGCTTGAGTGTTGCATAGTTCACCTTTAAGCTGTCCTATGTCACGGCCATGCTGTGTTATCGCATCCTCGTTAGTACTGATTCTGCTGTAATGCGAGAGCTTTCCTTGTCCACTCTAGCCTTGAGGGAGCTGATGTTCGAAACAATACCGTCTAGCTTGACATTCACAGCTAGGAAGCCGTTCTGCACCATGGTCATAAGACGGTCTTCTCTGGCGTCCTGCCCCGTCTCAGCAAGTGTGTCATTTTCCATGGTTGTGGCTGCCGGTGTCCCCTGAGGTTGGGAGCTGGCAAAGGAGTCCATCGGGCCAGTTTTTTTCCCTCCTGCGCTTTTCTTATCGTATCGGGCCATGAGTCGTCTTTGCAGAACAAGGCCTGATGACGTGGGTCAGGCCAGACTCACACGATGGTATAGTATCGTTCGTGTAGTTGGTTCCGTTATAGTATACGATGAGTACCGGTATATCGACTCACAACACCCATGGGTTCTGATCTAGCATGCAGTAATGTTCCCTTGTATCCTGTCTGATAATGTAGATTGAAGGTGAATCCCAGGCATGGGTTATGCCCGTTATAGGAGCTGCCAACCAAAGTATCTTGGTGGGTCTGGGGCTGAGCTGATCGCACCTATTATTATATATGGACTACCACCACTCACGCCAGCCGCAAGCCTCTCCACGACCCACCAACGGATTGCTGGTAGCGTGTCGGGTCACCTTTAGCGCTCATCCATAACAACCGATGTCCAGCCACTTGTGGCGCAGTTAGGGGGCCAAGTTGCCGCGGATCACACACTTCTCCCGATGGTGCAGGTCTGCTAAAGGATCAGTAGAGATGTGCAGGCCTCCTCCCAGCAACAAAACAAAACAAGGGGCAGCACCCACAAGTTAACAGCACGGAGATTTTGCCGGTATAATATAGCGCAAGGTCCCCTCTACGGATGTATCGTGCTCTCCCACGTCAATCAGCGTATCCGATTGACGGATAGAAGGATATTAGCACTGTATGTACGCTCCGATGTAGCTGGGTCCGTGCACTTTCAGGCCCCTCACCTGCTTTCATAGCGCCAGTCGGAACCCGATCGGCGGCAGACCCACAGAACTAGCTGGGGCCCTGCGTGGGAGACTGCGCGTCTACCCAGCAGTTGTTCGGGAGGTGGGCGGTAGCAGCAGCCAATCTTCGTCTTGCAGGGACCTCAGCACCAACACACGGTCTGCCCGCAGGCCTGTGTACCAAGGAAGCGCCGCCGGGATCAGCCGCTGGGATCAGCGCCCTTCCCCCACACGGCCCTCCGTAGTCCGCAGAGCCTCGGTCTGGCGTGTGACTCTTCCGGTTCTCAGGGGCGGCTTGTAGTCAGCCGAGCGGGCCGCCCCGCGAAACGAACCTCCGAACTCAGCTGCGCCTACGCGGTTTCACACAGGATTTGCACACAACGTGCAGTAGGGATGCCGGCATCAGCAGACGTAGTCGTATCCTAACTTCACGGCCCAAAACAGGATTAATTTATGTTAAGGATGTCCTCGGGATCGGAGCACTCCAATCAGGCGGCCATTTTAGTTGCGCGCAACAGCGCCCCCTCCACAATCTCCTAATTTTGAGCCTTGTGTGAGATACTGCCAGTAGGAACGCCGCCATAATACCGAAGAGATGCTGGTACCACCAAACTGAGGTCACCTCTCAGCAGAGAAAATGACCTGTGGCCCTCTTGATGGCTGTGATCTTGTCCTCCGAGGGGTAAAATCTCTGAGCTTGTGTCCCAGATTAGGCCCAGGAAAGTCAGACTCTGCGTAGGCTGCAGTTATAGGACTTCTTGAGGTTGCTGGAAAATCCCAGTTCGTGGAGTGTGTTCATGAGGGTGGAGGTGGTGTGCTGGACCGCCTCCGGGGATCTCGCTCCCAACGAGCCAGTCGTCCAGGTACAGGTAGACATGGTGGCCTTGGGCCCTGAGAAGGGCTGCCACTGCATCCATAAGCCTGGAAAAGACCCGGGGGGCTGAGTTGAGTCCGAAGGGTAGAACCTTGTATTGGAAATGGAAGCCCATGATTCTGGTCCGTAGAAAGGAGCGATGAGGTTGCCAAATTGGGACGTGTAGATACGCGTCCTTCAAATCCAGGGAGCACATCCAGTCTCCCCTGCACAGTGTCTCAGCAATAAGCACTGGTGTAACCATCTTGAATTTTTGAAGAGGGAGGGAGAGGTTCAGGGTGGAAAGGTCCAACACAACTCTCAGGCCAGCCTGGTTCTTATTTGTATGGCGAAAATCCTGGAGTAAAAGCCCATGCCCCGCTCGGGGGCTGGGACATCTTCCACTGCCTGGCTCTCTACAAGCGAACACATTTCCGCCAAAAGAGTGGTTGTCCCAATCTGTGGGAGTGGAGGGGAGCCTGGCTCTCTACAAGCGAACACATTTCCGCCAAAAGAGTGGTTGTCTCAATTTGTGGGAGTGGAGGAGAGGGAGGAACTGGTAGGCGGTAACCTGTGGACACTACGGATAGAATCCAGGGGTCGGCGAACCTCGGATGCCAAAACTGTGTGTGAAGGGCAAGCCTGCCCCCCACCGGAGACACATAGATCCGAAGGGGCGAGTCATGCCTTCTTTCCCTGTGAGGCTGGGGCAGAGGAGGGGGACTGAAAGAAGCCCTTGCCCCCCCCCCCTCTTCTGCTGCTTGTGCCAGTGCTGACTCAGAACGGTCCGGCTGTCTCGACCTCCGTTCTTGGAAGCCCCCGAAACCGCAAAAAGCCTGCCCCTTGTTGGAGCATTGATGCGACGGTGTAGGTCTTGGGTGTGGACTTCATGAGGATAGATCATGACTTCGCAGCTTGGGAACTGTTCTTCTTATCGAGCTCCTCATCAGTGCTGGAATGAAAGAGGTCGTCACCCTCGAATGGAAGGTCCAATATGTGTTCCTGGACCTCTGGGTTGAACTTGGTAGCCCATAGCTTGGCAGTCCTTCTCATGTCCGTGGCGATGCAGATGGCACAGCCGGAGGTGTCTATGTTTGCCACTGTGGATTCTATGATCTCCTGGGCCACCATTTTAGCTTCTGCCAGCCCTACCTTGAAACATGCATGGCTCTGCACTGAAAGTTCTTGGAGGAAGTCAGCTTATTCCCGCTAAAGCCTCTGATTAACTGTTGCCAGCATGGAGTCTGCATTAGATTGACGAAGTCCAGAGAGGCATTGGAATAGACCTTTCCATAAGCCTCCAAGATCATCTTCTGCTTGCCTAGAAGTGCCTGAAGACGAGGTGGCAGAGGACGACAGGCTTGGAGAAGAGTGATGCCGCAGCGATCACAGACGAGTGTGGTTGAGGATGTGCCGAAAGCAAGAGTGGATCCCCTCCAACTGCCTGAACTTGACGTCGAGGTACCGATTGATGGGCTCGGCCGAATGGGGTTACAGCCATCCCCTTTTGGCCAAGGCAACCACGTCCTTCTTAATCAGGATCCCCATTCTAGCCACAGGGCGGAGAGTGAGGACCTTGGCCAGGACACCCACCTCTGGTTGTTCCACCTCAGGTTGTGAAAGCCCTAAGTATTTGGCCAAACCGGAGAGCCGTTGGTGAAAGGTCTTGGCTGAGGATGGCGTGTCAGGGTCCTCCTCCTCATCAGTGTCCACTAGGGTGTCCGGCGCGGGTGAAGGAGTGCTGGGCGCCGAAGGCTGAGGTGGCAGGACCAGAGGCTGCTGTGGAGGCTGGTTTGGAACTGCCTGAACTGTGGGAGGCAGGGTGTCGGAATCGAAGGACCCGGCCTGGGCAGCAGGGGCTGCGCAGTGGCCTGAGGCGCTGGCAATGGGAACGGAGGGAGCATGTCCATGATCACATCCTGAAGGATGGCCCCCATCTGAGGAGACCTCATGAGTGTGAGGAACTTTAAAAAAAAAACAAGTCCTCACAGGCTGGTGGCGTGGTAGGTGGTATTGACGGAGTAGCGGGCGGCTGCTGGGGCCTGTGCGTTCTCTGCCTTGCTGGTTTCGGGGTAAATCTGCCCTGCAACACTAAAGGAGGAGCTGTAGACCACGTACCTTTTGAAGACCAGTGCCACCTTGAAACTCTTTCTCCCACCTGCTCCGCACCATGGGGCGGTATCGGATGAGCAGCCATTTTGTCGGGCTGAATGCAACGTGCTATCGTCATGGTGCTTGCCTCGCTGGGCCCGGCCTCCTCCAGGAATCTTGGCGGTGGAGCTTGAGGCCTACCCTGCACCTCAGACGCCCCCTTCAGACATTTGTCCAGTACTAGGGCGTAGCCCCTCGTGTGGATACCCTGTAAAAGAACCTTGCGGTCGCTCAGCACCGTCTCTGGAAGGATCTAGCAACCCCTCAGCCTGGCGGCCAGTAGCTGAGTCATCCTCAGTACCTGTGCAAGAACCTGAATGGTCCTTCCCGCTCTAGCATTTCCTTGGGAAGGAGTCACCCTTGTGGGTGCGATGGGAAAAAGCAGCCCTACGTTGGAGCTTGACTTGTGTCTGACGAAGTTCATAAAAGTCCCCTGGAGGCAACTTCTCGAAGAGCTCCCTCCACCGAGCTAACCTGATCTTCAGAGCGTGCGGTGTAAGCGTGTCACATGCGGTACAACCCTCCCAGCCATGATCGGGCCAAGGCAGCGGAGGCAAAGACGTGAGGGTCGGAGGTAGAGAAGAGCCCCTCGCAGGCTGGACAACTGCTGAAGCCCGCCGACGTCAACATGCACTGGGGAGGAGCGTAGCGCCAGTGGACCGAGTACCTGATTAAGACCAAAAACAGAAGACTGGTGTGTGTTTCGTAGAACCTTGTGTCGGAAGCGGCTGATTTCCTGCTTCTTAGTCAGTGCGGCTTGATACACACAAATTACGCATTACGTTTGCTTGGGTCTGGGTCCTTTCCTTTATCCGCTCTGCGTTGTGGACCAGTGTCAGGCGTGCCAAACGAGCCGGTGTACCGAGGGGCTGTGCGCCTGGGAGCCTCGGAGCAGGGCTGACCCAGGACTGATTGATTCGAGACTCGAGACCACAGCAGAGTTAAGCAGAGCTGCTAGGAGGCCTTGGACCAGAGTGTGATCATTAGTGGTCGGTGAGACGAGAGTCACTGCTTTTGCTTTTGCTCTTTGTATTTTGCCTTTGGCGGGGTGAGCTTGTATTGCCCTTTGCTTAATGGAAAAGTAGATGGAGAACCCAGCTAGTTACATTACTTAACCCTGTTTAAGCCCATGCTAATACCTGGTGTTTGCATTTATAGTGCAATTTACAGTGTAATTAATGGTGGATATTTTGCCTGATATTTCTGTGTGGAGACTGCAGGGCTTCAGCCCTTTGATCCGCGCAGCCCTTCTACATAGTGGTGTAAGCAAACAAGGGTTGTTACGCAGATACCATTGGTAGCCCTTCTTTTTCTTGCCCTATTTTTTTTTTATCCTGCTCCGTCTACGAATTAAATGGCAGCTATCAGTGAAACTACTAGTGAAACTATCATAACGGAAGATTTCCCCAAACAAGAGAGCCCAGCTGATAGTCAGGTGTCACCACTGAAAAGGAGCTCTATATTTGCCCGTTAGATGTACGGGTGAAGATAGTAGCGAAGACTAATTCTCCATGCAACATTTTGGAGTACCCATGTGCACAAGATGACTTAGTTCTATTGGGAAAAACATTGAAAAGAATGAACAGCAATAGCAAAAGTATTGAGGGTTCACCTCTATCAGTTAGAACTCAGATGTCCGACACAATTGAAAAGCCCCCAAAATGGTGACGCTAACATCGTGTCTTTGTCGGGTACACAAGGAAGCGGGGAACAAGAACCAATGCTGAACCCATTTACCTTTGGAGCTTTGACACAAAATAAACCTAAGAAACCATACTTTCAGGGCTCCCAAAGAGGAGTTGAACATATTGAACATATCAGTTAACACAGCTGGTGAGAGGAATTCAGTCCCCTTGAACAGAACTAAGCCTCTAATCAATCAAAACCAACATGAGAAAAGTATATGGGAAGCCACCAGGCTTAACATCCGAAAGCCATTTTAGTGGTTGCCGTTTTTTCTACCGTCATTCCATACCTAAGGCTTCAACATTTTTGGGGACTCAGTCCTTACATGATGACTTACACAGGGAGGCAGAAATCTCACATCATTTATTGATTGAGAGCTCCCTGTTGGTAGAAAAAATTGGGTCGAGTTTGGGAGAGTCCCACTCTGTAGACTCAAATAACGCAGGCTCACTAACCAACGTGTATGTAGCCAAGAATATACAGAAAGAGGGCCACACCTATAAAGACCTTGACGAGAATAAGCCTGCTGATCAATCCAACACATTTTACAAGACTATGTACTAGATCAATGACTTACTCGACGAATCCTAAGTGCCCCCACAAGAGAGGGCAAACAGATTCGATTGAAGAACTTTGGTGCACAAGGGAAAGGACTAAATCGCATGCCCCATCAACAATTCATATCGATGAGGCAACCCAAACACAAGTACCAACTGTAGGTGGGCAGGGAAAATCTAGAGAAATTGATTTTCAAGCAATTTCAACTTTAGTGTCAAAGATGGCCCCGTTCTGAAGTCTGGAAGTCACTCACCCAAAACCAAAAAGTGACAGGGGGAAGAAGCAACCACCACAAATAACATCTCCTTCAAAGCACGTGGAATCAGTGTCTCTGATAGAGGATGAATTGGCAGACATGGATTCGATCGACCTTTTGGATCTATAGACATATACAGTGTCATGCTCTGAATCAGAAGAAAAGAATAACCTGAAAAAAAATCAGAGGATCCTACTCATGAATTAAAACCTATGAATTCCAAGAAGGGTCACATAAATGATCAAGACCTGGAAGTGGCCAGACTGCCCAAAGGCCCAAAGAATGGCTATCCAAGAAGAAATGACTAGACAGAGAACATCTAATAACCATTAGCATCAAAGAAACCCATGTGTGCGCTGGCAAGACGAGGTGTTTGAACACCAGACGGGGATATGTACCCGTCGGAATTTCATTAGGAATATAACAAGCTCAGACAAGAATGATAATTACAGGGATGGAAACAGGGACTGTCGTTTTTGAAAAGCCACACACGACAAAAGAAACAGTGGAAAATAAATCTACCTCAGAGGTTGACGACAACGTTGACATGACTTCATCAAAAACAATGAAAGAAAGAAGGACAGAGAAGGAACACGTTACTTACCTGTAACTTTTGTTCTCCAGCATGGGTCTGGCATGGATTCACATGCTCATGAATATTCTCGGTCGTCAGGCTGGGAATCCTCGGTAAAAGAAAAAATCAGTTTCATTTCTGAACTGTGTCTCCTAACAACCAATCGCTGAGCTCTGGGTCATACTGGCCCCAGCCAATGACTGCCCTCTACCTAAGCCTCTCCTCTGGCAGCCATCTTCAGATTTGGTAGCACATAAAGTGACAATAGGACCAAGAGAAGAGCCGCAGAGGGTCAGGTCGGGAGGGTTTGCATGTGAATCCATGCCAGACCTATGCTGGAGAACAACAGTTACAGGTAAGTAACTTGTTCCTTCTCCAGCATGGGGTCTGGCATGGATTTGCATGCTCACGAATAAGAAATACATAGCAGTACAACACGCACAACCACAGGAGGTAGCAAGGCTCAACATAAGCATATCTTACCTCCTCGCCAGGCTCACCTTCAAGCAAAAGGTTGCACAGCACTGCTTGGCTGACCCTGGACTCCTTCTTGGAATCCCTGTCAACACAGTAGAATCTCGTGAAGGTGTGCGTCGACCTCCACGTAGCAGCCCTGCAGATGTCCAGTAGGGGCACACCAGACAGGAGCGCCGTAGTAGCAGTGATCGCTCTGATAGAATGGGCTCTTGGACGGCCGAGCAGCGGTCAGTTTGCCAACCGGTAGGTGATACAGCTGGAAAGCCACCTGCAAATGGAAGCCTTGGGCAGGGCCTTCCAATCGTTTACAGGACCAAAGTTCACAAAAAGCTGAGAGGTTTTCCAGAAACTCTTTGTGCAAAGTCCTTTCAGCCAGCGACAAAGGCGTCGGAAAAAACACAGGTAACACCAAGGGCTCGTTGAGGAGAAATTCAGACAGAACCTTGGGCATGAAGTAGCTGTGCATCCACAGCACCACCCTCGTCTCGTGAAAAGTCAAGTAAGGCTGCTTGCATGGCAGGGCCTGGATCTCCCCCACTCGTCGTGCAGAGGTGATGGCCACGAGAAAAGCTGTCTTCCACAACAAACTTAAGCGGAGCTGAATGCATAGGCGCGAATATGAGCCTGGTCAGCACCACATTGAGTTCCCACGCCGGGGCCTTCACTGGCGGGAACGAGCGGAACAGTCCTTTAAAGAACTCCTTCAGCAGACGGTGCAACCACAGAGAAACGGGTATAGTGGGAGATAGCCGCCAGATGTACCTTGATGGAGGCATGGGCCAGTCCCAATTTGGCCAATGACAGCAAATATGGAAGCACTTGAGGAGCCGTGACCCGCAAGGGGTTAATCTTCTGTAACCGGCACCAAATCGCAAAACGCTTCCATTTATGTCCATAACATTTCAGAGTAGACGATGCTCTAGCCTTGGCAAGGACTTCCTTGCAGTCCGCCGGAAGATCATAGCCACCGAATTCTAGCTCTGCAGGAGACCGGCCTTCAGGTTCAGAGACCCTGGATTGTGGCGAAGAATGGCACCTCCCTTCAATGGTGGGAAGATCCGCAACCACTGCCAGCTTGTCTGGAGGTGCCGCGGACATGCTGAGAAGGTCCAGGTACCAGATCTGCCTCGGCCACGCTGGTGCGACGAGGATCATCCTGCACCAGTACTGTATGAGTTGACTGATGACTTGAAGTAGCAACAGCAACAAAGGGAACGCATACAGAAAGAGGCCTTCCCAAGGGAATGAGAATGCGCCCCCCATAATCCCCTGTTGGGGGAACATACTGGCGAACCTCCGGCCCTTGGTGTTTGTCACTGTCACAAACAAGTCGATTTGGGGATTGCCCATCTGATGAAAAGCTTCTCCACTAGGTCCTCACGAAGTTCCCACTTGTGGCAAGAGCGAAGCTCCATGCTCAGAGAGTCGGTGACCGTGTGCTTTACTCCTGCCAGATGCAACGGAACCAGGAACATACCCTGGGCAACGGCCCAGTGCCATAAATCCTGCACCTCTTTGGAGAGCACTGGGTATCTGGTGTCCCTCTTTTTCCTGAAGTAAAACAGTGGTGGTATTGTCTGTGAAGACCCGCACCACCATGTCCTTGAGGGACGGCAGGAACGACTTGAGGGCCCAAAACACAGCCCGTAACTCCAGAATGTTGATGTGCAACGTCTTCTCGTCCGGCAGCCAAAGGCCTCTGGAGTGAAGACTTCCGGTGTGGGCTCCCCATCCTTCCAGGGAAGCGTCTGTCGTGACCGTCTCCTGGTGCGGTGCGGTCTGGAAATCTGTGCCTCCAGTCAGATGAGAGCGCACCACCCACCACCTTATCGCTCGACGGAAACCCTCGTCGAGCGTGATCCTGTCTTGGAAACTTCCAGACACCTGGATCCAACGGGCATCGAGGAACTCCTGCAGCAGGCGCATCTGTAACCTACAGAGTTGGATGAGGTAAATGCATGATGACATCATGCCCAGCAGAGACTTGATGGCCCTCACGTGGCGATCTTCAGTGCTAACAGCTGCAGCAACTTGCCCAGGATGGCCGCTATCCTCTCTTCCGACGGTGACGCCAGGCATGACGCAGTGTTGAGTCGGGATCCCAGGAACAGCACGACCTGCGATGGAGTCAAGCAGCACTTTGCATAGTTCACTGAGAACCCCAGATCCGTCAGTAGGCGGATGGTCCTCGCCGTGAGGTTGACTGCGACTTCTCTTGATCTGGCCCGGAGGAGCCAGTCGTCCAAGTAAGGGTAGATGTGGATCCCTTGCAGTCGTAGATGAGCCGCCACCGGAGCCAGGCACTTGGTGAAGACTCTGGGTGCCGACTTCATTCCGAAGGGAAGGGCCTTGAATTGGTAATGCTTCCCCTGAACAACGAAGTGCAGAAACTTGCGTTTTCCTTTGTGAATAGGGATGTGGAAGTACGCATCCTCCAGGTCCAATGACGACAAAAAGTCTCCCTCTTCCAGCTGCCCGATCACGTGTGGAAGAGTGACCATTGAGAACTTCTGGGACTTTATATATTTGTTCAGTCGTCGCAGGTCGAGAATGGGCATCCAGCCGCTGGTCTTCTTTCGTACGAGGAAGTACCTTGAGTAAACTCCAGAGTCCAGCACCCAATGGTCGTTGGAGATGGTCTTCCACGTGCTGACGAATTTCACCAGCCGGCCCCCCCATCGGAGTGCATGGGAGGGGGCCAAACGTCCTAGCTGGTTCATTCTTGCCTGGAGGTTGACGGGCCGCCTTGCGGTCCCTGACGACGATAGAGTCCTCCTCCGAAGGCCTTGGAGCAGCCCCTGTTGGTTTCTTGGACTGAGGAGCGGGAGGGTTAGCGGTAAGAGGAGGAGGCCCGGCCGAAACCCCTCAAAGAACAGCTAGACTTGCCTCCTGAGAACCGAAAGGATGGCCGTTGCAGCTGAAAGCGTTCCCAGGGCACGTGCCGACTCTGTGTCCGCCTTGATGGCCTGTAGGTAATCATCCAGCTTTCCCGAAAAGATTGCCCCATCAAAGGGCATGTCCAAAACCCTTGTTTGGACCTCCTGTCAATCGTTGGTGGCCTTGAGCCAGCCACGACGGCAAAGGCAAACGCCATTGCCCATCTGGTGGAAACCCACGACCGCGATGTCAATGGCCACCGTGATGGATGAACTTTGTCTTGACTTTTTGCAGTGACTGGCCTTTTGCTCACTTGTTATGGGGAATCTGACTAGTTCTTCAGACTGTTAGTACTGGGAAAATAGGTTTCCCTTTTTATTTTGACATGTTATCTATTATGGATAACTTGTTCATGTTGAACACAGCACCTTACAGTGCAGTGCAATATGGATACTTTCACCCTAGACTGCACTCAGAGGATTTTTTGGCTACTTTAAATATGCCTAAAGACATGCTGGTGGCAGCAGTTACCTTTTCACTACTTGTACTGCACTTTATTTTAGCTTTCATGCGTTTACTGCATTTGGCTACCAACTCTAGCTAGTGCCCTAACATGGCCGTTCCACAAGGTTTCCATTTTGTCTTTTAGCCTTCCTGCTGCCTTGCCAGGTCACGAAAAACCCTTTTATGGGCATGCATTTGAGTGCTTTTTGTGTGCTAGTGCAGGCCATATGTGTTGAAAGCTAGGAAGTGGGCTGGGACTGACTGGTCCCAATTCGCAAACTGGTTTCTGTATGTCTGGAGTGTATGCATGAGTTTCACCAACAGTAGTCTCTGATTGGAACACTGCTAGGGAGTGTGTGTGAGGGGCAGATCTTCCGTTGGCAAGGCTAGGTTTTGGTGCTTACCTGAGCTTTTGGATAAGAGGAGGAGTCCGGGAGCCATTCCCCAGAGATCTGAAGAGGAGCCAAGTATTCTGCATAGCCGTGAAGACTTTGGAAGACCCCATAACTGATCGCGAGAAGGCCTGGTGACCAAGTTTCACTGCATTACCAGTGGAGCCCTATGTGGCTACTGATCTTACAAGACCATCGTCAGTGCTTTGACCCTTTGAAGTGGTGGGAACAACCATTCTTGACATCTTCTTGGTGCCCTGCAGTTTGGAGTCTTCAGAAGCGTTCCTGTGCCATCCAGTGGACTGACCAACTCCAATTTGGGCTACCGCGGTAAAAGCAAAGCTATTCCGCGTTTTGACTCAGCAATTCAGGGGTCTTCAGCTTGTCCTGTAAGTAGCCTTCCTGCAAAATCTTGGCGTCCAAGCATCCTGCATCCCACCAGCTCGAGTGAGGAACAAGTTACTTACCTGTAACTGTTCTCCAGCATGGGTCTGGCATGGATTCACATGCTCATGAATATTCCCTGTCGTCAGGCCGGGAATCCTTGGTAAAGAAAAAATCAGTATCAGTTTCGTTTCTGATCTGTCTTTCTCAGTAGTAACCAATCACTGGTCTCTGGGTCATACTGCCCCCAGCCAATGACTACCCTCTCCCTAAGCCCTGCCCCTGGCAGCCATCTTCAGATTTGGTAGCACGCAAAGTGGCAGTATGACCAAGTGAAGAGCCGTAGAGGGGTAGGAGGGAGGGTTCGCATGTGAATCCATGTCAGACCCATGCAGGAGAACAACAGTTACAGGTAAGTAACTTGTTCCTTCTCCAGCATGGGGTCTGGCATGGATTCACATGCTCATGAATATAACAATACATAGCAGTACACACATGCACAACCAACGGGAGGTGGAAAAAAGGCTCAACATTAAGCATTACATCAAAACTCAACATTAAGCATTTCTTACCTCCTCACCAGGCTCACCTTAGGCGAACAGGTTGCGCAGCACCGCTTGGCCGACCATGGACTCCTCCCTGGAATCCCGGTCGATGCAGTAGAATCTCGTGAATGTGTGCGTCTACCTCCACGTAGCAGCCCTGCAGTTGTCCAGCAGGGGCACACCAGACAAGAACGCCGTGGTCGAATGGGCTCTCGGACGGCCAGGCAACGGTCGGTTTGACAACCGATGACAGTGGGTGATGCAGCCGGAGAGCCATCTGGAAATGGAAGCCTTCAAGAGAGCCTTCCCTTCGTTCACAGGTCCAAAGTTCACAAAAAGCTGTGATGTCTTCCGAAAACTCTTTGTGCGGTCCACATAGAACTTCAGCGCTCTAGCCACATCCAGCGAGTGCAAAGTCCTCTTGGCCGTTGACGAAGGCGACGGGTAGAAAACCGGTAAGACCAAGGGCTCGTTGAGGTGGAAGTCCGACGGCACCCTGGGCATAAAAGAGGGGTGCGTCCTCTGCACCACCCTCGTGTCGTGAAAAGTCAAGTATGGAGGCTTGTAGGATAGGGCCTGGATCTCTCCCATTCACCGTGCGGAGGTGTTGGCCACAAGAAACAGTCTTCCACGATAGGAACTTCAACAGTGCCGAATGCAGGGGCTCGAATGGCGCCCCCATGAGCCTAGTCAGCATCACGTTAAGTTCCCACGCCGGGGCAGGGGCCTTCACTGGCGGGAACGATCGGAACAATCCCTTCATAAATTCCTTCACCAGGCGATGGGACCACAAGGACGCCTGTCCTGTGGTTCTGGTGTATCGGGAGATCGCAGCCAGATGTATCTTGATGGAGGCGTGAGCCAGTCCAGCCTTGGCCAGCGACAGTAGGTACCGCAGCACGAGAGGCCGTAATCCGTAGAGGGTTAATCTTCTGTGCATGGCACCAGACAGAGAACCTCTTCCACTTATGTCCGTAGCACTTGAGAGTTGACGCCCTGGCTTTTGCAAGAACCTCTCTGCAGTCAGCCGGGATATCGTACCCTCCAAACACTAGTGCTGCAGGAGCCAGGCCTGCAAGTTCAGCGACTCCGGGTCATGATAAAGTATGGAGCCTCCTTCTCTGGAGAGAAGATCTGCGTCCGTCGGGAGCTTGACTGGTGGGGACGCTGACAAGTCCAGAAGGTCCGGGAACCAGATCTGCGTGGGCCACGCCGGTGCGACTAGGATCATCCTCCATCGGGACCTCTTGAGCTGGTTGACGAGTCAGAGCAGCAACGGCAACGGAGGGAACGCATATAGGAACAGGCCATCCCAGTGGAACGAGAAAGCATCGCTGGGGAAACCTGCTGGCGAACCTCTGGCACTTGGAGTTCATCGCCGTCGCGAACAGGTCGATCTGCGGTTTTCCCCATCGTTGGAAGAGTCGATCCACTTGATCCTGACGTAGTTCCCACTCGTGGCACGAGCGAGGCTCCCTGCTGAGTGAGTCAGCGATGGTGTTCTTTATCCCTGCCAGATGAAAGGGCACCAGAAACATCCCTTGGGCGACGGCCCAATGCCACAGGTCCTGGGCTTCCTTGGAGAGGGCTGGGGATCTGGTTCCTCCCTGCTTCCGGATGTAGAACATCGTGGTGGTGTTGTTGGTGAAGATTCTCACCACCTTTCCCTTGAGGGACGTGAGAAAGGACCTGAGGGCCCAGAACACTGCACGGAGCTCCAGGATGTTGATGTGGAGCGTCTTCTCCTCCGGGAGCCAAAGGCCTCTCGCGTGAAGATCTCTGGTATGCGCTCCCCACCCTTCCAGGGAGGCATCCATCATCACAGTTATCTGGTGGGATGGGGTCTGAAAGTCTGTGCCCGCCGTCAGATGAGCGCGGGTGCCCCACCACCGGATCGCTCGTCGGAAGGTCTCATTGAGCGGGATCCTGTCCTCGAAGCTGCCCGTCGCTTGGATCCAGCGGGAATCAGAGGAACTATTGCAGAGGGCGCATCCTAAGCCTGCACAGGCGCACGAGATATATGCAGGAGGACATCATCCAGAGGAGGGACTTGATGGACCTCACCCTGGCCACGTCCGTGGCCAGCAGACGCTGCACCTTGCCCAGGATGGCCTTCGTCCTTTCTTCTGATGGCGAGGCCAGACGCGCCACTGTGTCGAGCTTGGCTCCAAGAAACAGTGCGACTTGCGACGGGACCAGGTGGGATTTGGGAAAGTTGATGGAGAATCCCAGGTCCGTGAGCAGCTGGACGGTCTTCGCTGTGTGGTCTACGGCGAGCTCCCTTGTCCTTGCTCGGATGAGCCAGTCATCCAGGTAGGGGTAGACGTGGATCCCCTGCAGGCGCAGCCGCGCCACCACCGGTGCAAGGCACTTGGTGAACACCCTGGGTGCCGACTTCAATCCAAACGGGAGTGCCTTGAACTGGTAGTGCCACCCTTGGACCACGAACCTGAGGAACTTTCGGCGTCCTTTCAGAATGGGGATGTGGAAGTAAGCATCCTCCAAATCCAACGATGACAGGAAATCGCCCTCCTCCAGCTGTCCCAGCACATGCTGGAGGGTGACCATCCAGAACTACTGTGCCTTGATGTACTTCTTCAGTCGTCGCAGGTCCAGGATGGGGTGCCATCCTCCGGTCTTCTTTTTCACGAGGAAGTACCTTGAGTATACTCCGGAGGCCCGGAGCCTCTTCGGGACGAGCTCGATGGCACCTTTTTAAGCATCGCCCTTACCTCCAATAGCAGTTGAGGGACGTGATTTTCCTTCCTGGCCACGGGTGGAATGCGGGGGCACTTTAGAAATTCGAGGGCGTGCCCCTGGGCCAGGGCGTCCAGCACCCAACGGTCAGTGGAGATGGACTCCCACACGCTGACGAACTTCGCCAGCCGGCCTCCCACCGGGGTGCTTCGGAGGACGCCTTGCCGCCTTGGCCTCCCTGGCGACGACGGCGGGGCCCACCCGACTTGCCTCGTCCTCTATAGGCTTCCTGTGACGAGGAGCGGGCCGCTTGGCGGTACATAGAGGAGCCACCGCCGAATCCCTTGGAGGCACCCTTCTTGCCTCCCGTGCTCCGAAAGGACGGCCTTCGTTGCCGGAGAACGCCTAGGGCCTTAGCTGTCTCCGTGTCCGCCTTGATGGCTTGGAGGGACTCATCCACCGTCTTCCCAAACAGGTTGTTCCCGTCGAACGGCATGTCCAACACCTTGGCTTGTACGTCCTGGTGGAATCCGTCGCCTTGAGCCACCCTCGTCGTCTAAGGCAAACGCCGTTGCCTAGCTGGCGGAAACCGGTGTCGGCAATGTCCGTTGCCACCGCGATGGCGTGGTCCGACGCCACTTCGCCTTCTTGCAAGATCTCTAGGGCCTCGGCCCTTTTGTCATCTGGTAGGAAGTCCAACAGGGGGGCGATCTTGTACCATAACTCCCTGCCGTAACGGCCCACGATCGCGAGGGCATTGGCCGCTTTAATCGTTGCCGCCACCGATGAGATAACTCGTCGTCCCATTGCGTCCAGCTTCTTTCCTTTCCCGTCAGGTGGGGAAGTTGACGTTGAGGCTGATGCCCCCCCCCACCCCTGCTTTCTTCTTGGCCGCCGCTGAGACGACCGAGTCAGGGGTCGGTTGTACACAAAGGGGCGGTGTCGGGGACCCGGTACTTCTTCTCGTACCGATCCCCTCTTGGCAGGCGTCGTAGACTGGTTCTTGAGAAGGGTGAGACCCTCGTCCCAGATGTCATCCAGCAGAGGTACGGCGAGGACTGCCTTCCTCTTGGCCTCGCCCCGTTGGTAAAGGAAACCTTCCTCCTTCTCTTCGGGGCAGAGCTGAAAAAGCTTGGATGCCCTGGCGATCATTGCATGGAAAGATCCGATCTCGTCGGACGGGGAGGCCCGGGCTGGCGATGGGAGCTGCGTCCCGTCGTCACCGCCATCGTCGTCAGTACCCGTCGTGGCCGTGTCCGTTCCCGTGTCATCCCCAGGGACGGGGGACATGGGTAAAGGCTGAGCAGGCCGCGAGGGCTGAAAAGGCAGGGCTGGATGGATCCGTCTTCAATTGTTAGGGGGGCTTCCCGCTGTGCCCGGCTCTGGCTCCTCCGTGAAGCCTGGTTCCGGATCCTCAGTCGGTGGTAAGGGAAATCTCGTCCTCATCTCCGAACAGAAGGATTGTATTGTCAACAAAATGGCCACCGAGTTATCCTGCGGCTCCGGAAGCGACGGGCGCGACGGGTGACTAGGACCCTCGCCGGTGCCGTCGTCACCCTCGTCGGGATCCCTCCCGTGGGGACGGGCCTCTTCGACGCCCTCGTCGAGGCCCTCTAAGACTTCTACCAGCTCCTCCTCGGATGCTGTGTCCGTGTCCACAATGACCACCGCCCCCCCCCCTCTTTTTCCGCCTGGGTCTTCACGGGGGTCTTTTCGATGGGTCTGAAAGAGGCTTCCCTCCGCGGAGGCAGGGAGACTCTGGGCCCGAGGTCGCCTCCACTGGTGTAGCCTCCACAGGCCACCAGGACCGCCGCAACTTCCTCAATAGAGGCCTTGGCCGGGTGAATCAAGGCCTTCACGCCTTGGGCGGGGGGGGTCACTGCCTCGCTCCCCCTCGGCCGAATCCTTCGAGATCTACCGGGGCCTCTCCAGAAGCTTACCCGGGTTCTCGGATTTCCTCTTCCCCGAACCAGAGCGTTGGCTCGTGGTTGATGGTGCCGGGGAAGGCGCGCCCTGCCTGGTAGCCGAAGAGCCCGACCGTTCGCCGCTCCCAGTGCCCGCAGACTCGCGGTGCTTTGCCTTCTGTTGGGCCCCCGTCACCGGGGCGCACTCACAGGACTTAGACCACTCGGACTTCTTCTTTTTCTTCTCACCTGACGGAATCCCTCCTTCCAGCCAGTTGGAGAGACGAAGGTGTCGGTCACTGATGGTCCGTTCCGACATGTTCCTGCAAAACGCACAGTCCTTCTCCACGTGCGTTTTGTCCTCATGAAGGCAGTAGAGACATTTCGAGTGCTCGTCCTCCTTGAACACATTCTGTAGCTGGCATCCAGGGCAAACCCTGAACAGCTTTCCGGGCGTTGAGCTTTCTTTCTCCTGGGCCATGTTCGGGTAGGCCACAGAAACTTCTGGAATCCTCTGTTAGGGAGAATTCTCTGTTTAGGCTGAATTTCCCTACCTAGTGAGTCCCCCAGCAGCTTTGCTGGATTTCTGGGGTTTCTTTTTTTTCTCCTGCCAAGAGTGAGACTCTTTTACCCTCACTCTTGGACATGTTGAAGTGTGTTTTCTTGGTTAACCTTGTGTTGAATGGGCTATGGGGTCTTTTACTCCATAGGGCCGCATGTATTTTTGTGATGTGGGTTACACAGCACCCTCTGTGCCGTGACCCAGGGGTGTCCTAAGGACTCCCCAACATAGACTCCATACCCTGGGACTGACTACTGTCTCCCAGGGCATGTAAAGTCACCAAAGACTTTGCTAGTCTTGAATCCTGAACAGAACCAGTACAAACCATCATATTGTGGACGTACTGGCTGGGGCAATTCGATTGCCCCAGGGTCTGTTAGTCGAGGGGGCACGTCTCCGTCCCCCCTGATCGAGTTTTGGCTGGTGGCAGTGGAAACTACTTTTTATATTCGACCGCGAATATTTCCCTATGGGATTTCCCATTGTTTTAGGCTAACACATTTAATTATTTATTTACGGTAGCCTTAAACATACCGCCGGTTTATATATTTATTTTTATAACTCCGGTTGGGATTTTTTGCCAAAACTTGATTCTAAAATGGCGTTGGTGTTCGCCTCTGTAACTCTGACCCAAAGTGGAGCCCTTTGTTCCACTTTTGGCGGGCTTCTCCACAGAAGCCCTCCAAAGTGGTGCCACTCTGTCTGGGGTACTTAGGAGGGGTGGAGGGGGATTTAGGCACCCTGGACTGAGTTACCTTGGTAACTCAAGTCGCACTCCGTCCTGATTGGCCCAAGTGGTGAGCCGGCCGGCTCACCACTTAGCATGTTTGAGTGACAGCTAGGCTGGGTGAATGGGGGTTTGCTGCATAAAAGCAGGGCTTTGGGGACTGGAACTTCAGAAGTCGCCACAGGACCAAGAATCCGACGAGGGAAGAGCTGAGCCGACCTGCTTCGACGACACCACCCGGTGGAGCCCTGCTGAACCGCCTCACCACTTTTCCCGACGACCGAGGAGAACTCTTAACGGAGTGGCTCCTTCCCTTGACTGGTGGGGACAACCAGTTTTCGCCTTCTTTTCGCTTCTCGAGGTATCTCGTGGCCGCCTTGCCAGTGCCAAGCACCCCGGCAACCGGAACCCCACCACTTTTACCCCAACCACGAAAGTCGGTACAACCCTTTATCCGGAGGACTCCGCGGCTGGTTTCTTCCCGGGCAGTGCAACGACCTTCTTCTTCTGCTCTTCAGCGAGAACTTCTTCTCCCCTGACCGACGTCGAGCCTTGCTGCCACTGCCTGGAACAACTGCCCCCGCTGGAGGATCCTTTCCGCTTAAGGTACCGTGTTCCGCCTGGCTTCCCTTGCTACCGACTGTACGGGGTAGATTTAGCCCCCGGCTGTCGAACCTGGGAGTGCCTGGGACACCCTGGCTAAACTTTTTAAGCCACTCTAAACTCTTTCTAACTCTTTGCAAGACTTTGAATCCTTAACAACAGTGTGATCTTGGGCACATTTTCGCTCCGGCTACTCTAAGAGTGGGCCCTGCCTAGTGACTTTTGCTCACCTGGGACTTTGTGCTTCTTTGAGTCTATTGCAAGTGTTCTGGACCTTAGAGTGGTGTGTTTAACCCATTCCTGTTTCCGTTTACCCCTTTCTTGAACCTACTAGAGTGTCATCTAACGTTAAGCGCTCACCTCTGTTTTAATTATGTGGTGTTAACCTAGAGTTGTCTAGATAGGAGTAAGGGTTGGAACTGCTTTCATTATAACTGTGTTTGAAGTGTTTTTACTATATTTTGCTAGAGTGATTTCAACTTATGTGTGTTTTATAAATAAATAACTATATACTTTTGAAACCAAGCTCTGGTCAGTGTTTGCTTGTGCTATTGTGTCTGAGTACATATTGTGTATACTTTGCATACTGCCTAACTCTTCTTGAGGGAAGTCTGACTGCTCAGCCACAGCTACCAGGTAAATCTGGGTGGTGCAGACTGCTACCAAGTGGGTTTACTGCTATACCTGTAGTCTTAAATCTTTTGCAGTGTTCCCCAAGGGAACTGCACAGGTTTCTGCCTAACATCCTCCAAGAAGCGTAACTCGAAGAAATCTTCACCCTTGAGGGGCGTAGAAAAAAATCTGACACGGATACCCGTTAATCGGATGTAGAGACGGTGGAGCTTGAGGCTCTATTTGACCAAACAATGAGAAATTCTCTTTGAAAAAGCGTGAAAACGCAGCAAAAGCTCGAGAGCTAAACACGAGGACTTCCAACACTTGAGCGTGCGGTAAAAATCTGAAGATGGCTGCCAGGGGCGGGGCTTAGGGAGAGGGCAGTAATAGGCTGGGGGCAGTATGACCCAGAGACCAGTGATTGGTTACTACTGAGAAAGACAGATCAGAAACGAAAATGATACTGATTTTTTCTTTACCGAGGATTCCCGGCCTGACGACGGGGAATATTCATGAGCATGTGAATCCATGCCAGACCCCATGCTGGAGAAGCTCTCTGGTTGTGTGTGTGTGTGTGTATTACTTTGCCTGTGTTTTGTTCTGTCCTCCATTCGTGCTCCTTCCTGATTTTCAGCTCCCACCCAGTCCTGCCCTCCCACCCCCACCTGCCTATCCTCCTACCCTCCCATAGGTCCATGTGTCTTGACTAGAAGACAACCTTCAGAGGCTCTCCCATGGCGTGTTAAGTCTTAAGTGCAGTGCAAAAAAATTTGGAATCTGAAATGCACATTTCCCTGCATTTATATGCAGGGGCTGGGGGGTAGGTATATAAAACAGCTGCATGGCTCTCCCCTTGCATATAAATGTGGGGAAAGGTTCAAATTAGAACATTATAGATTTACAGTGATCGCATAGATCCCTCCTAGGGCAGCCTTGCTCGGCAGCAAGCGAAGGGCTAAATAAGGCAAAGGGCTAAAGCAAAGGGAGGCTCCCTTGGTCGGCTCCTGTTTCCTTGTTCGCCTGCGAGAGCCCAAGCCAGGTATAACATACCTGCATTGACAAGAGAAGTATCAATCGCCTACCTGCAGAGCCACTGTTTAGTTTATAGCCCCTGCACAATTCCATGCTTCTGTATGTATAATCAGACATCAGGTGACCATAGGCACCATACTACTTTGTTTTTACTTCTCAATGTCTGAATTTTGCAGCTGAAATTCGAGCATAGCCTTGTATTGCATCTAGCAAAATATTTAAGTGTAGCCTTATAGCGCATCTAGCTGTAATTATGAGTATGGCATGGTATTGTATCTAGCTGTACATTTTGAATACAGCCTGGTATTGCATCTAGCTGTAAACTTGCGTATATAGCCCTGTATTGCACCTGATTGTTTTTGCGTGAAGCCCTGTATTGTTGCTAAATGAACACTTGCATACACCATGTCAACTAATTCACAGACCAGAGGGAATATCTGGCACACTAGAGGACTGTCCAACGCCCACGCCCACCCCCACCCCCACCCCCACCCCCACAACCCTCCCACTCATCGTCTCCACAGATCCTGCCCCCTAGAGAAACTCCACTCCACTCCAACCCTGAAAAATAATTCTCAGATCGGAGGGGAGTTCTGGTGTACCAAAGGACCGGCCAAACCCAGAAACCCCTCCACTCGTCCTACCCACAGATCCTGCGCCCTAGAGAAACACAACCCTCAACTTCACTCCCCTCCCAACCTCCCTCCCCTTCAACACTTCCACACTGCCCTCTGGAGTAAAAGGCCCCACCACACGGATCATCTCCACCCGCTCAACCCGTCTCTATTCCACCCACTTTGCCCTTTATCACTCCCCTGCCCTTCAGACACCCCCCCCAACACATCCTCCCCTTCCCCAAGTGTCACCCGATTAACTCTTGCCAACACCCCCTCCCCGGATGACCCGCCAACTCTCTCGCACACACCACAGGCACCCAATCATTCCTCCAAACTTAGAACGTGCAACACTCCATCCCATCCCAGCATGCTTCTCCCTACTTACACCCCCCTTCAGCCGTATTTGCACCCGTTGCCCACACAATTCCTTCACCCTCCCTCTCCCACAACCCAGTCGAGTCCCTATCTGAAAGATGCTCCAATACTTGCTCCCCTAGCAGCCCCAACATTACCAGGGAATTGAGCAACCCAAAGTCTGCCCAAATCTCACTCCACCCCCTTGTTCCTACTCCACTTGCCAACTACCTCCCTCAATGACACTCTTCACTGCCTTGCACAACCCCCAGACCATCCTCTCACGTCTGGGACCACAACTGAAACCCCTTAACGCACTCCCCCTCATCCACGCAACAGAAATGACTCTTGCCCAAAACTCTTCACACCACGAACGCTCTTTCCACAAACACCCCTTCCGCCTATACATTCTACCACCCCCCAAAAAGCCTCGATCGGAGGATCCTCTCCACCACTGTCTCAACCCAACTGCCGCTCCCCCTCACACCAACATCCCAAAGGACCAACCACCACCCCATCGCTCCAATTTACCTGTATTCTCATCAACGCCAGATTTCTCACCAAAAACAGACACAGCATATCACCTCTGAAAACCCAAGCCTCCTGTTCATCACAGAAAACTGGTTCTCTTATGACTTCCGACCCATCGCACACAAGGCTTTTCACCCTGAATACAAACTCACTCACTCACAGAAGAGCAGGTGGAATTGCCATCCTATATTAACCTCACCTATCTTACACTCCAAGGCACAGGCATGCAGTGCAGACTGTGAATCACTCCTACTTAAATTCACCATCAACCCCTCACTCACGCACAGCTTCCTGCTCATCTACAGGCCGTCCAGCTACGACAGACACTTAAAAATGCCCTAAGTGACTCCCTAGCGCCCATGCTGGTCTCCCACCCCTCCCTCGCCCTACTAGGAGGCCTCAACATATGGTGGGACGCCTGACCATACCATGACATAACCACTGTTAGATAATCTGTAAGCGCTCAACCTGACCCAGCAGTCAACAGGTGCCATCCACACAGCAGGACATACTCTTGACGCTATCTTCAGCTCCACTAATCTCATCTCTGCACTCACCCCTCCACCACGGCTCATATGAACAGACCAGGCAACCATCTTTTTCTCTCCTGCCTCTTACCCTTCCTCTGTGAAGGACTACATCGGATCATCAACCCATGTCCCGCTTTGGAATATTGTCTTAATAACCCCAGACCTGCCCAACGCCCCTCCCTCCCAGCAGAAGGAGGAGGACCACCTTACATCAACCACTTAGACTCGTGACTCTCCAATGCTCTACATCTCACCCCCTCAAGATCCACCACCTCCAGAGAAGGTCCCTTGCCCACATGGTTCACCGCCTCCTCAAATCTCTCAAAACACAAAATCACTCCCTGGAAGGTGCATGGTGCACCGACCCAACCCCCAAAACAAAAACAGCCGTAGCCCACCTACATCATATCTACAAAGCCCAAATCCATAAGGCAAAAACATCCTTTACAGAAATAGAATCTCGAACGCCCGTAGCAATAGCAAGATTGTCACTGAGTTCATGGCCCCCCTACACTTCTCCCACGCACACATCTCCTCTCTGCAACACTTTCTCCGACCACTTCCACAACACTGCCCTGGACAGAACACCATCAAGACGAAACTGGCAGCGATCCCACCCCATCTACCCGGCCCCCCAAATGAGCCCACCAACCACCCAACCCACCTTGTCTTCTCCTCTTTCTCTCAGATCTCTAGACCCAAATTCATTAAACTACTGACAGCCGGCCATCCGGATCCCTGAGTGACCCAGGCCCCCACCCCCTCCCTCCTCAAAGAAATCTTTACTGCAAACTGTGCAGGCAGCATCGCTAGATACATTCTTAATTCGCCATCCTCACCTCAGACATTTTCCCAGCAACTTTCACAACATCCCACGTCAAACCCCTCCTAAAGAAAAACCCACATGACCCCTCTGGCCTGCAAACTACAGACCGATATCCATCACCAGTTTTCTAGCAAAAACCACTGACCGCACAGCCTAATCCGAGCTCAAGACTTTCACAGAAACCAACCACCTCCTCGACCCCACTGAGTTTGGGTTCAGACCCCTTTATGGAACTGAATCATCCTTAGTCTCCATATAGGATGACCTAAAAAACACTGCAGACGCTTACGGGTGTGCTGTACTCTTTACTACTTTACCTCTCAACAGCCTTCGACTCCAACAACAGCATCCTCACTGACAGGCTCCACTCCCTGGGCATTAGAGACAGCACTAAAATGGATCTCCCCATTCCTTGCAAATAGACACAAAATCACCTTCCTCGCTCCTTTCCCTTCCTCTGCTCAACACGTCAGTTACGGAGTTCCCCCAAGGCACCTGCCTATCCCCTTTCCTCTTCAACCTCTAAATGAGCCCTCTCCTTATCCGCTCACACAACCCCCCCTGCTAGAAATACACTGACGACACACAAATCATCTTTAGAATCCTGAAGTCCATCTCCACCCCCCCCCCACCCTGACCTCGCATCCTGCCTCACTGACATTGATCATTGGATGACTGTCAACCACCTCCTGTTCAAACCAGGGAAAACTGAGTTCATGATCTGCGGAAAAACAGCCCTCTTTCCGCAACCCACCCCCTGAACTCCCCCTCCAATCTACCCCCCGCTGCATCCACCACAGTCAAAGCCCTGGGCTTCATAATGGAAATAGACACTGACCTGTCTATTGCTCCAAATTAACACTGTCAAAATCCTGCTGCCTACACTTCTGCATACTCAGCCGCATTTTCCCTTCCCTCTCCTAGCCCCGGCAGAGTGATGGTAATCATGTTCATTGTCCTCTCCTGACTAGACTACGCCAACTCCCTCTATCTGGGCACCCCTGCCTACCAACGCCCCTGCCCACCAACTCAAAAATCTCCAAAGGGTCCAGAACTGCGCAGCTAGGTTCCTCCTCACTCTTGGTGGTCCGGGAGCACATCACCCCCGCCCTATGTACCCTCCATTGGCTACCAATCGGATGATGGGTCACTTTCAAAGCCATGTGCATCACACACCGAACCCCACACAAGACAAGCCCAAAAAACCTGCAACAAAAAAGAAAAATCACCAGTTACCACCCCGATAGAAACCTGCGATCAGGCACAGCTCTCCTACTGGTGATCCTCCACCCCTTTCAAATCAACCACAATTGGAGGCACCACTTTCTCCGTGCAAGCCACCATTATCTGGAACTCCATGCCGCTGAACCACCTACGCATAGAGGACCACCTGGCCTTCTGGATGTCCCTCAAGACATGGCGATTCCCTTTGGCACCCTGACTAAGCCTGTCCTCCCTTTTGACCTAGCTATTTAATCGCAGGAGAGCTGCAGCAGGAACAGATTTTCGCCTACAATCAGCAAAGAACAGTAAGAATTTCTTGCCAAAAGTAGCCTAACAACCCAATAGGAAACTGGAGAAAATCCAAACCACAGATACTAAAGCAAAGAGGCTAGGAACAAATGATGGGTAAGTATTTCCTCCAACTCATTGGAGATATGCCAAAGACAAGGCCAGAAAGGCCAGCCAATGTATTGCACTTAGACTAATTCACGGATTGTCCAATGTATTGCATTTAGCTGAATTGTGAGGGTAGCAAATCTATTGCATTCATGGGAATTTTGAGGTAAGCCAATGTATTGCATTTAAATTAATTTTGAGGGTAGGCACTTTGTTGCACGTAGATGCATTGCAGCTAGCTTAATTGTGAGGGTAGCCAATATTACATTTAGATTAATTCCGAGGGTATCCAATGCATTACATATAGGTGCATCTTGAGGGCAGCCAATGTATTGCATTCCAGATAAGTTTTGAGGGGAGCCAATGTATTGCACTGAAATAAATGTATAGTGTGGCAACAGTATTTGCATGTAGAGGAATCTATGGGGGTAAGCAATAGTGTATTATACTAGGGGCATCTATACAGCCAATGGCAAGAATTTAACCGTGCTCAGATTTCACCCCTCCTAAGTCCAGCTGCATCTACGCAACCGAGAACCAGCCAGGACACATGGGTACATATCACACTCCATGCTTATGGATACTAGTGAAAGGCATGGCCACCCACCCACACACATCTGCTACCATGCATTACCCTAAGACACACTGCACAACTCATCTGCCTTTAGAATGCAGCTATCCCCCAGGATAAATATTCGGTGTAGCTGGTCACATAATGTATCGCCTGCTCTCGCATACTTCCCAGATGACCTCTCATCACCCATCCACCAAAGACACAGTGCACAACACCTCTGCCATTAGAATGCAGCTATCCCCCACGATATAGTTCGGTCTAGCTGCACATATAATATCTCTCCTGCCCTTGCACACTTCTCCAAACTACCTCTCAAAACCCATCCACATGCCTGCACGATGGGTGACTAGCAGGTACTTGGCCACCTCTACCTACCTCGTATTGGCTAAAATGCAGACGCATTCTACAACATTCTGATGAATTTCCCATACCTGGACTTCTGTCCCCAGAGGGCATTCAACCAGCACGTTGGGACCATACCAATGGTGAAAGGCGCTATACAAATGACCATTAAATTACATTACATAATGTTTAATTCCCCTCCCAAGAGGAGGGTCATCTCATAAATTTGGAAAAAAGCTGGCAGGATGTAGCAGTATTTGTGGTTATTGTTGCACAGCATCATAGGTCAACAGAAAGCAATCCCATTTCATGTCCAAACACTTATGGTGCCACCGAGCAGTAAGATTCAGTAATATCTTGCTCTACCATACAAATGGTAAATATTAGATATCCTCATACCATCCTTTGGAGACTCTTCAGAAGATTTTGTCACAGCTATCATCCTAGCAGTAGGAGTCTGATCATGGCAAACCTGATGCAAGAAGTTTATGGATTTTCCGATTAGGAGAACCTGAGAAAGATTGGCAAACTGTAAGGTTTATTGCTTTTCAATGAAAAACCGTTATAAATGATGCAAATTTTTGACAAAACACGAATCATGATTTTTTTTTTTTTTTTAAATAAGAAGGCCCATTCCATTCCCGTAGCCCTGGTATGATCAACTAGCACCCAATAGATTTTAAAAGGGACTACATGTTCAAAGTAGTTTTTAAAGAATACTTCAAGGCAATGGAAGCCACTCAAAATGGTGAATACATTTTTTTACATTTCTGATCGTTTCACTGCTCAGAGTCGGTAGTACAAATATATCCGGAAATAAAATGGTCATTCGCTGATAGATTAAAGGGGCGAAGTGTTTTAAGCTTACCTTCCTGGACTGATCCATTGTAATGAAGGATGGAATCATCGATTTTCGCAAAGTGTACTTGTCATGCCATAATCTGTCTGTTTTCACGGTAGGGTCGGAAGCTACAAAAAACTGTTTAAAATGAGCAGTTATACATTTTTACTTACCAGAAAACAAAACATATACAACTTCTATGTATAGGTTTATGACTTACTATTTTAATTAGAGCAGCAACTCGAAGGTAAGGTATGCAAATGTACAGATAAGATGCATGCAGGTTGTTGTCGAGGGATTTCTTTTTAACCCAAGTATTTAATGCAACTTTCCTAACAGATTTCATATTCCCCATTTTATTGAACTATTTTCGAAGAAGGAAAGCTTTGCTAGTGAATTTCCAAAGAGGTGTTTCGTGTGAGCAGACAACACCAGAATGTACAATGGTTTCTTTGTCCAAAGTTCAAAACAAAATGGTGCCGTCATTTACCCCTATCCTCCGTAGAAGCCTGAACTCTTGTGACCACACTGTGCTCCAACAGTGACCGACTGCGAAAATGAAGTGGAGGGATGGGGTGTGGGATGTGGGATGGGGTGATGTCAGGACAGGCCTGGATTCCCAGTACAGCAACCTAGGAGAGTACTATTTTTGTATTTGTTTATTGGAGATCTCCAAGGAGCCAATTGCATCTAAGCACCTTCTTCGATTCAACTTTGGAAGAGCTTGAGGGGAAGGGGAGAAAATACAAGGCAATCAGGTTTTACATCCCTTCAAAGTAATCTTCCAGATTATGAAAGTGCAGAGTTCTGTGTTCTGCTGTGAACATCTGAGTGCACAAGGCTGGCTACTCAGGGTTCTTCAAGGCTGAGTCAATGGAAGGTTCAAGTGACCAGCACGTTTCTAAATCCCACTACAGAGCGCACATAGCGAAGCCTGAACTGCTAACACACCCAACACACCTCATGAAAAACCTTGAGCAAAGACACATGTCCCCCGGGACCGGAAACAAGCTGGTGCGCAGTCACATTGTCCAGCCCCCAGATTTAGACCGCCCGCAAGGAGACCAGGCGAGCCTCGGTCCTCGGCCCAGGTCCTGATGGACCAAGACAGATACTCCAGGGAGCGGGACCCCGTACCCACATGATGGTTGATATAAGCCAGATCTTAGGATTTGTCTGTCCGAACAAGAACAGCCTCCCTGAGGAGAGAAGGCCCAAAGGTCACCGATGCTTTCAGAACAGCAGCCAAATCCTTCCAATTGGAGGACCTCTCCTTGTCCTGAAGAGACCATAGCTTTGATAAGACGTCTGGAAGAGGGCCCCCCCCCTCACCAACCCAGGCCACTGGCATCAGTGGTAAGAATGATCGGTAAGGCCAGCAAAGAGACCTCCAGAGGGGAGACGTGACCCGAACCAAAGAGTCGTACTGAAGGGATTCTGAGCGCCAATGGGAAATCACGTGACGCACCAACGGTCTCAAAAGCAGCCGAGCCCAGGGGACCACAAAGACGCAGGAAGCCATGAGACCCTTGAGACATAACAGCTCCCTGGCTGTAGCCCAGTCCTTGCACAAAAGTTCCAACACTGACTGGAACCGGAAGGCCCTGTCCAGGGTGAGCTGGACCATCCCCTCCCGAGTGCAAAATTGGGCACCGATGAACTGGAGAGTCTGAGATGGGGACAAGTGGGATTTTAGGAGATTTGAGGAAAAAAAAACTTGACCAGTTCTCGGCAAACAATCCGAAGATGGGACAACACCTGGAGCCGAGAGCCGGCCTTGACACACCAATCGTCCAAGTGGGGGTATGCCTGAATCCCGGCCAGGTGCAAGGATGCCACCAGGGGAGCCAACAACTTTGTGAAGACCTGCAGATTTGAGATCTAAGAGCAGAACATGGAATTGCAACTGCTCCAGCCCCACGGCGAACCTCAGGAAGTGCCGATGACTCTGGAAGATTTGGATATGGTGATAGTCGTCATGCAAGTCGAGAGAAACCAACCGAGCCCTGCTGCGCCACAGCCCGGATGATGGGACTGCAGAGTATCCATTTTGAAGTGGTGTGTCCGAATGAAAGCATTCAGGCCCCGTAGATGGAGGATGAGCCGGAAAGGAGAACTCCCCTGCCCCATGTTGGGCGTTAGAAACACCCTGGAATAGAAACCCAAACCCTTCTGGCCTGCTGGCACCAGGAAAATATGCCCGCTTCCGAAGCAGATCCTGGAGGGCAGTGCGCAAGCCCACACAGCGACGGACGTCCCCGAGTAGAGGAGTCACCCGGAGACCGGACTCGGGAGGAGGAGAAACAAAGTCCAGCCGGGAGCCCAGGCGAACAGTGGAGCGAGCCCAGGGGTCGGAGACTAAGAGTTCCCAGATCCGAGAAGAGAGACAAATGCCCTCCCCCTGGCCAACAGGGTGCGTCAGGACTTCTGAGGCTTATGAGGGCACCTGGAGCAACGGAACGGAACCTGAAAACGCTGGTTTTTACGATTAGTTTGAGGACGAGGAACAGAAGACTTGCGAGGAGGCCGAAAACCTCCGGCAGAGGCAGGCGCCCCTTTCTATCTCAACTTGTCTGCATGTTTATATGCCGTAAAGACCCAGGGAACTTTAGACCAGAGGGTCCCCAAACAACGTTCAACCCTAAAAGGGAAGCTTCAATGCAGCAGGCTTATGTGACCCCTCCGCCTTTCAATCCTGAAGTCACAAATGCCATCTGGCAGAAACGATGGCGCCCATGGCCATAGCGGTCCCCCGCACACCATCATAAAACAGGTCTGACATGAACTCGGTCTGTCTCTGCATGTCTGACAGGAGCTGGGAACAGTCAGTGCCATCATTCAGGGATTGCTGCAGTTTCCTAAAGCCAGCCAACATGGTGTCTGAGGCATAGGACCCATAGGCGTTTGACTACAAAGCCTGATGAGACCCCCCCAGGTGGGATTTCTTGAGGGCAGAATCCACCTTCCGGTCCACCGGATCCCTGACAGCAGTCTCCTCCACAGACATGGAGGCAAAACTCACAAGGCTAGCCAGATCGTCATCCACCTCCACCGCAGCAGGCAGGCAGGCAGGTGGGATTCCTCACCCCGAGAGGATGCAACTTTGCCATAAATCAGGGCATGGAGATTTGTTCCAACTGGGACCACTCACGCAGGACCTTGTCTCGAATGTCAGAAATCAAGTGAAGACCCGGTTTGGGAGAACGTTTATAATGCCAAATAGAAGTTTCAGCAGCCCGCTCCACCACCGATGGCTCCTGACACCCCAACGAAACTTAGATCTGGTCCATCACCAGCTGAACCTTGTCCCGGTCCAAGTACTTTCCAGTGGCAGCCTTATCTTCAGAAGAAAGGGAGGACCCAGCAGTATTCGAGGAAGAAGATCCAAAAGAGGAAGACACAGATGCGTCAGGTCCCACGGCTGGTCATGGAATTCCTCAAACAGTGCCTTCAAGTCTTTACTGGAAACCAAAGGTGCAGGGGCAGACACCTTCCGCCTCTTAACCAACCTGGAGGAAAAGGAATAGGCTAGTTTCGCAAGTCTCCTTTTCTCAGCATGCTTCCCCATAATGGAAAACAAACCCCCTGGCTGCCAGCACACCTTATTAAGAGAAAAAAGTCTGGGAAACACCTGGGCGGCGTCTTCGTTGCCCAGCAACACCACGTCAGGTTGAAGCGCAACCAAAGGCCCAGTAAGCCCCACCCCCCCCCAGGGGGAAAACCGCAAAGACAGAGTTGCGAAAAGCAACCCGCTCAAGCCCAGAATGCTAGTAAAACTATGGCACCCAGCCCATCACACGCCGGAAGGAGAAGCAGGGCCCCGGCAGACGCTACATCCCGGGAAACCATACAATGAAAAAGGAGCCGGACCGAGCCACGTCACCAGAACAGGAGCCGCAAGGTGCCAGAAGGCTCGGAACACAGCGCAGGGAGGACGGAAGCCCTGCAATCCCCCCCAACTCCACAGCACACTCACCGGACACCCAGAGTGGGGAGCAGAATTTCCCAGCCTCAAGCAAAAAGCAAACTGCAACCAGAGGCTAACTGGCACACCCTGCTTGTCCGAAGAGACCGGCAAACATTCGCCGGGGCCCAGTGGGAACCCCCAAGACCCAGCAGTCTCCAAACCCTGCAGAGGAGCCGCCAAGCCCGGGTCACAAGCCGTTGCCCATCAATTGCCCCGCACTCAGAGGATTTGTCAGTTCCAGCAGGAACAAAAGAACTGCCTTGTGTTGGGGTTGTGGGAGGTTAAACCTCCTGGGAGGGGAGGGGCCAGAGGAGATCAACTTGAAGAAAAAAAAAAAAAGAGCGCCTGAGAACATGGAACGTACTCGAAAGTAAGTACTGGGACGAGGAGGTAATACCAGAATGTGAGGACATTTACTGATGTTCTTTGCGTTTATAGGCCCCAGGGTGCAAGGAGGAGAGTGCAAAGTTTCAAAGGAGGATGTGCTAAGTGGTGCGAGTGTGCAAGAGAACGAGAAGGAAGAAGAATAGAGCAAGGGAGAAACGATTTGAGAGAGGGTGCCTTCGATGATGCGCAAGAGGAAATATGAGGGAGAAAGGTTGAGAGTGAGAAGGTAGGCAATATAGCGAGAGTGTGAGAGGAAGGATCGGGGAGGGCAGAGAGTGGGGGTGTATGAGGGGGTTGTAGAGCGAGTTGGGTGGGGATAGAGTGAGGTTGGGTGGGGGTAGAGAGAGTGGGGAAGTGAGAGTGGGAGTAGGATGGGTGGGAGTAGGATGGGTGGGAGTAGAATAGTGGAGGGAGGGTGGATGTGTTGGGAGTGGAGGTTGGGTGAGGGTGGAGGCTGGGCTACAGAGAAGGGGGTAGAGCAAAGGCTGGTAGGGTGGGTGTGGAGAGAATGGCAGTTGCATGGGTACCACACATTACACACCTACAAACATACATTATGTAATACTTTACTGTTACACATTGTAACAAAGCATTTATCATAGATGGGAGTGGTGTTAAGAACGTAAAAGTAGATAGAAGTAGTTGGCCTAAAACTCAATTGACCCATAGGGGACCTAAGAAAATGATCAGAGAAAAGCAAGTACCTTCAAAGTCACTTGGAGAGTTTAAGGCAAGTACAAACGTTCCCCAGAGAAATCATAAGGACAATGTCAGTAGGCACAGCCATGGTTATGGGGAAAAGGCAAGTTTAACCACTACCTTGCATGTGTGGGGAAAAAAGACAGCAACCGACCTCAAGGGACGTCAGAGGAGAGACCCTCTTGAAGAGCTCTAGTGCAAGGGTCCAGTCCCGGGAAGAGGAGAAGCAAAGCAGGATTCGGGGCAATAGAAATGATTGCGTTAACAATGTGCCCGACTTACGCTTCACTTGCTATTCGCCATGTAAATATTGGGGCTGCAAATGAAAATGCAAGAGATGTTTTGTCGTGTCCACGTGAAGAATTGAGGCGGCGACTGACACTATGGCTGGCTAGAACTTTGCAACTTCTTTTTCCCTCGTTCAAAACTCTACGTTTCTGTTTTTTCTCAAGTTAACCAACACATTTTTACAGCTAGCAGTTTAGCAATGGGGATTGACTGCAAAATATACTCCTTCGTTGTCATTAAAATTAAGCTTTTCTTACACAGCTATTAAAGAGTCAATATTTTGTGCATTTGGTTAAAGACGTTTTAGTAGCATAACTTTTGTAGGAATGTAATGTTATGCTGTGTAATAATGGAAATGTGAGGCGATTTATTAAACGTACGTTTATTATGGCTTGTTGTAACTCAAGGGCCCTCATTACGACCCTTGCGGAAAGCGACTGACCGGAGCGCCACAGCGTAAATAGCGTTTCCGCCATTGCACGAAGGAGCAAAGTGCGGCCCATTCCGACCCATCGGGCACGAGCACCACGCCACGGCGGAAGTGCAAAGTCCGCGATGGCGGAAATGACCCCAAAACGGCCCACACCGCCGCCGTACGGCGCCCTAGGTGCAATACCGCCACCCCTCTTAGCGGTCACCGCAGTGTGCGCCTACCGGAAAGTACGGTGACCGGAAATATACGGAAACGGAAGTTAAAACATGGGCCCGGAACGGGAAACATCCCGGCGTACACCTATAAAACCACTAAAACCACACAACCACCAAAATCACTACCCTGAAACACACCCCAACCCGTCACCCACCCTAGCGAAACCAAGACAAATGGGAAAAGTAGCGAAGAAAGCGTGCGACCGCAAGCGGCAGGTCCACTTCTCCCGCGAGGAACTCACCGTGCTAACAGAGACCCTCCAGGAGAATGCTGCCGTCGTCTTCTCCACGCAAATGACCAGAACGGCACTTGCAAACAAGAAGACCATATGGGCTCTGGTGGCACAGCGGGTAAGTGCGGTGGGGACCGCACCCCGCACCCCACAGCAATGCCGCAAGCGATGGGACGACCTGCGAATACGCGTCCGCAGCATACTCTCTGCCAACCGCAACATTGCCACAGCCACCGGGGGAGGTCCTGAATCACCCATCAAGTTGACCCCCTGGGAAGAAATCTGTGCCTCCACCATCGGAATGGAGAGCATAGAGGGAGTCGGAGGGATGGAGAAAGGAGTGCAGACATCCGAAGATTCAGGTAGGTGTACCAGATAAAACAATGCCAAATCCACACAGTCCATCCATGTGAAGTACCATGCGTCCACATAGTGCAACAGAAACACATGTCCAGGAGAACGGCCACACACATCGGCCTGATAGCGCACGTTAAAACCCACAATAAATACATAAATAATTAAAAACCCCTAATACACGCACTACACGTGCAGCAGGCACACCCTAACTGCAGGCTGCCAAACAACTGCACCCTCACTCCACACACAAATCAAAGCACCTCCAAGGACCCGACCCAAATCACCCTCAGGTACCACCCCAGAGCATGTGATACAATGCCATTCCAATTCCCACAGACCCATCATTAACCCTCGCCCTCCTTTACTCCACCACAGGGTCCGATCCAAACGACGAGCTACAGGACACCCCTACCAGCACACCTGCAAAGAGGGCCAAGACCAACGGCCAGAGACCCTCCACCTCAGCTGCACGCATCAAGACACGGCAGCAGCACAAATCAGGTGGCAGCACAGAGGAGGGAACATCAACAGGCACCCCAGCAGCCAGCATGCCCACAACACCACCACCACAGGTCCCCCCAATGGATGCCACAGAAGGCACTGCCTCTGGTGGCAGCAGCACCATAGGTGACACCCCATTGATGGCAGCATGCTCCGACACAGAAAACGGGGATGTCGAAGTCAGATCCATCCATGACCTGTCCCAATCCCCCTGTCTGTCCCATCCCGTACAACATGAGGATACCACGCAGGGGCACCCACAAGACAACGACTGGCCATCCCCCCCAAGCCCTGTGGCAAGGCAACATGAGGACAACAGCCCCTCTGTGACACCCCCGCAAATGGGCATGGCCCAGCAGAGGCAACAGTCCCTCGACAAGTTAATCGTGCAACAGCAGCAAATGGCCACGCTCCTCAAGGACCATGCCGATGAATGTGGGGGCACTAAGGCAGACATAGAAACATCAACTGAGACACTTAGGGCAGAAATGGAGAGAGGCACAGAGACGCTAAGGGCACAAATGGAGAGAAGCACCGAGAGCCTGAGGGGGGAACTGCATGCGACGTCCAAAGACGTATGTGCCGAACTTGCCGCAGTGCGCCGTGTGCTCACTGAGCTCTCGCAAACCCTTAGGGACATGCATGGACGTGAGCAGGCAGACACATCATCCGTTGCAAGTTCCGTCCAGGGCAGCCCCCAACGTAGATCTGGAAGGAACCTGCGCTCCACAGGCAGGGGTGCCCCCGATACCCGCAGAGGGGGCTTGCAATAGCGACAGCCCACTGACAATGAGCATCTTTGGACACTGGGGTTCGGGGGGGAGGTAGGAGGGTGGAGGGGGTGTGTTGGGCTCACTTGGGTGGCGGGTCGATAGGGTGTTCAACATGACATCACATATGCCATATAAAGTGCACGATCAACCAATGAGATGTGTGGACATTGATTTTTGTGTACTAGGCCATCATAGGCGTACAGTCCATATTGTGCATGTCCCAGACACGCACAGTGCCACGAGTCCCGTGTCCATGTATCAGCCACCAGGCGTGAGTGCTAGAAGCATACATCAATGAGATGCTGACGAATGTCACGGGCCTCCGGTGCCTCGCAGACTCCATGAGGTGCTGCCACATCCCCACCCTCATCATGACCATCATCAGGTGCTTGCAGTTCTGCGTCAGGGGGCATGGGCACATTTCTACGTACGCACATGTTGTGGAGCATGACACATGCCATCACCATCTTTGCAACCTTCTCATGGCGGTACAGGAGTGCCCCGCCAGACCTGCTGAGGCAGCGGAAACGAGTCTTCAGTAGGCCGAATGCCTGTTCAATGACTACACGGGTACGTGAGTGGGCATGGTTGTAGTCCTCCTCATGCTGGTCCCGTGGGTTCCGGACTGGTGTGAGGAGCCATCTCTTCAGTGGATATCCAGCATCACCTGTATGTGGACGAGAAACCTATGATGTGGAATGCCATTGATACGTACGCACACCCCCCCCCCCTTCCTGCCAGGTCATTGCCAAATCACATTCCCCACATAATCATGCATGTAATGAGACTCACCGAGTAGCCAGGATCTGTTCCCTGCGTGTCGCTCCATGTAGCGTGGTATTGTAGAGTTCCTCAAGACCATAGAATCATGGGTAGATCCAGGGAATCGGGCACAACAATGTGTAATGATCCTGTTGGAGTCACACACCATTTGTACATTCAGGGAATGAAATTGTTTTCTGTTGCGGTACTGGGCCTCCATTGCATGTGGGACGACCAATTCCACATGGGTGCAGTCGATGGCACCAATGCAACCCGGTATGCCGGCAAGTGCATGGAATCCCACTTTTGTGTTGGTAATTTCCTGCTCCGAGCGTGGTAGAGAGATGTAGTCGTCTGCGTGCTGCAGGAGGGCATCGAGCACTTGCAATAGTGTCCGTGAGAACAGTGGCTGAGAAATGCCATGCAACTGTCCGACTGTGTGCTGGTAGGTGCCTGTGGCCAGGAAGTGGAGTACAGACACCACCTTCAGTAGGGGTGGGATGGCGGTTGGGCTATCTATCATGCTGACAAGGTCAGCCTGTGTCATGTCCACAATGGCGGCTATGGTGTCCCGGTCCAGACGGTAGAGGGTGTGGATCTGCTCATCAGTGAGGTCGAACGGATGTGCTCGGAGGCGTGGGATTGCGGGCTGCCTGCGTGGTGGTAGTGGCTGTGCTGGCGGCCCTTGCTGGCACTGCCTTGCCCTCCTCCTCCTCCTGCGTCTCCTTCGTGCGGCCGGTTGCAGTTGGTGTTCGTCTTCTTCTTGGAGTTGGAGTAGTTGCAGTGCTATCATGTCCCCCAGGGCCAACATCGCGAGTCCTGCCGGTAGCATTTCGGTGTGGTTGTGGGAGGAGACTGGCTGTGCAATTTATGTGTTTTCAGGCTGTATGGCCTCCACCTGTGGTGATTAATTCCACCTGTGCAAGCTGCTCTCCCCTTTGGCCGAGCACGTCCCGCGCACAACGCTGCAAATCTGGGAATGGCATCTTGCTATTGCAATCATGTATTTGTACCCGATGGCCGTGTAACATTGGTTGACATGTTCATTCTGCTGTGGTCCCATTGTTGCACATACTATCTGTGCAGTCGCGAACAGACTTGTGAAGGGTCAGTGGAACGTAGTACTCGAGTAACGGTGGGCCCTCATGCATCACTTTACCGAGTTGCAATGACGGGCGGGGCGTCCCATTTGTGGGTGAAGGCAGTTGACATTTTCACACACAGCCGCACTCGATGGAATAATTAGTGATTTCAAACGGCCACAGATGCCTTTTCGGCGTGATGTTGCAAATGTGGAATTCCAAGGGCGGCGCTTTCGGTTTCCAGCTAGCGGCGAGGAGATGCCCACAGGTCTGACTGCAAATATAACGTTCTGTTGTTCAATGTCCTTGAGACAGGGCCCATGGCGAGGGAGCAATGATTGATATGAATAGTTTGGGATGCGCAATTGCTACGTGGGCGATGAGGCCGGCCGTTCCCAGATACATGTTACTTCACAACACCGGAATTACGGGCTGGGGCACTGTGGATTTTGCAGGCTGCATAACGCACAGACTCAATGGATGTTTCTAATGTTATGTGAGTAATTATTCAGGCGTTTTGATTCCGGGATGAGGGAATGATGAATGGATGCATGGGCAGGTGATTTGATACAGAGTTTGCCATGTACAGGGCTTCTTGGGATCTATCCGCCTCCCCTACGCTATGTGATGCAGGGCTGCCATGGTGGGACCATCGTCTATCTGGCCTTGTTGAGCCCTCCCTGTCTCGACACGCCCTCAGACACTTGTGTCCATGCACATTAACATTCCCATCTGATGGATTCTGTTTTGACAGACGCATGCACAGGTACACTCGTTTGTGATGGTGTTTGCACCTCGATATAGATGGTTAGGAGTCGCAAGTGGTTTTGGGGTGGTGATGATCCTTTGGAGTGGGCTAGCATGCATATGGCTGTGGATTTCGTGTGATCATTGAAGTGAGTTGTTGGAATGTAGTTCTGATGGCCATTCTGTTCTTTTTCTTTTCTTTTGGTTGACAGGTATCTCCTCCCCTTTTGCCACTGCCATCTGTATGCCACTCCTGCAGATGGGTTTTACTCCCGACACCTGCTGCTTCGTGTTAATCAGTGGAGCAGCATTACGATCTTATGGGACGATCGCCAATGGCCCACATGCCCTTACGCTGTACTGGTGGCTCGGAGCAACATTTCGGCCTTTCGGCTGGACTAGTGCCTCCCCATTGGGACGGCCCTGCGGTTCTGTGCGCTTCCATGTTGCCTTTTCGTACGTGAATGTGGCTATGTGTACCATGAGGGAACAGGACGACACACAAGTAGTGGCTGGTCATTTCTTGCGGATGCAGCCCACAATGGTGATTGGTGTTTAGGAGTTCATGGCCTGATGGCTGTATGGGCTTGGTGACTTTGATGTGCATTAAATTTCTATTCTGATTTGGCCCGTGTAGCGTTTTTCTTTGCAAGTGATGTGGCATATGCCTATTTGGGGGGCGATGTATTGTGAGGAGATCTGCATTGGGTTCCAGCTTCGGAGTTTAGTTGCGTGGTACTGTACTGGGCGCGTTTGCCTACTAAGCCCGTGAGGTCAGGGATGGGGGCTGCCAATATGACAGTTTGAATGTTGTCATGCTCAGGGGCGGGGGATTGGGTTTTGTGTAACAGATGCCGGTCAGCCAGGTGGACTGGTGGAATGATGTGATTCTCGGAATATGACTGGTCACAGGTGCCTGTGTTTGCGTGCGTTTCTTGGTGGGGGACTGTGGTCATGTCCATTGGGATGGCTTCTGTGTTCGTGCCATCTGTGCCCTGCAGCTCCCATTGGCCCCTCTTGTGTTTCTTTTGTTCGTTGCCATGCATGGGTGACTTGTACATTTCAATGGTTGCATTGTGGCTTCATTGCACCTACGGGGAGTTGTACTTTGTGGGCAGGGAGCGGTGTACAGGCACTCAGTGGGGCCGTTTACGGTTGATTCGCGATGCCGTACTTCTCACCATGGCGGAATGGTACATTACGCCATGCCTGATGGCGTTAGGTACATGTCCGCTAGGGTCGGAATTGGCGTACCGTTGCGCCATGGTGGTGTTTGCGGTTTGGCATGGCGCGCGCGCGCGTGCTTGGTGCAGTTAGCGTTGGCGTTCACTACGGTGTCGCTAATGGCTTCGTACTTTGCGGTGACGGGTCATAGTCGCACCGAGCGCTATTCGATGGCGGTATTGCATTTCCGCCATCGTTTTCCGATTTCCGCAAGGGTCGTAATGAGGGCCAAGGTCTGCATAAAAAACAACAAAAACACAGTTGGGAAGAGTGGGGAGTG
Organism: Ambystoma mexicanum; assembly: GCF_040938575.1. Taxonomy (NCBI): domain Eukaryota; kingdom Metazoa; phylum Chordata; class Amphibia; order Caudata; family Ambystomatidae; genus Ambystoma; species Ambystoma mexicanum. Next base: position 823,175,061 of record NC_090939.1, read on the forward strand.
GGGACACGATCTCAATAAACAACTTACCCGGTGACTGCAGCAGTGCCACCGGCCTCGTGGAGATCTTTAAGAGCAGCGCATTACTTTTGGGGCATTTGATGCGCGCAAACCTTACAAGCAGCACAGCAGCGCTGTATGGCTGCACGTAAATGGGTATGGTGTGCTGGATTTAGGCGCGATCGGAATTCAGAACCCTTCCTGGGACGGGCACATATAGTTGGGCCAGTACACTGTTACAATGTGTCTCTTCCCCATGAGATAAAGGAAGTCAGGCTCGGACTGGACTTTAGGACAATGTCCGGCCCAAAAATGCTACATGCGAGCCTGTTTTTTTTGGGTCGAAGTAGGGCAGTTTTTGTGTCCATGTGGACCAGTTTCATAAGTTACTTCCAAATGCGGCATGTAGTTTTAACGAGTGTTACTGAACGAATATTCTTTAAAATTCACATACTACTCAGTCTGTCACAAAAGGAATGATTTGCCATTTGCAAGTGTGGGCCATATTATCATTGGTGCCGAGACAATTCTATGCCCCAGTCCGACCACGATTACACTTCCCAGAGTCAAACAATTTTTTTTTTTAATGACATGCCAAAAACGGACTTGGAACCCATAGCAAAACTAGTAATTTACTACTAGATCACGCCTCCCACACACGAATACCCTTCAGGCCCGCCCCCATGCGGAGAGAGCCTGGCGGCAGAGGGATCGGTTTCTTCTCGCCCTATTAGCTGGATCAAAATGAAGTATGTAGGAAACTTCTAACTATCATTTCTCCTAGGTCCAGGCAGATTGCAGCGGAACATCCGCGAGAAACCAGAGACCCAAACAAAAAACCTCCGTTTTAATTATTCTCCCCCAACCACCACAAACTAGAAGAAAGAAACATCAAATAAGGCAGCAACTACAATGAACCAAGCATTAACAAAGCCAATCGTTTTGGCATTTACTGCTGTTTGCATTTTGCATTTAAAGGCACCAGGGTGCAAGGAGGAGAGTGCAGTTTTAAAGGAGGATGCAATAAGGGATATAGGTGTGAAATAGAATGAGAAGGGGAATACAGCAACGGAGGAAGCCATTGATAGAGGGTGCCGATGATGAGCAAGTGGAAATATCAGCGAGAAAGGTGAGAGGGTAAGAAATAAAGCGAGAGTGCGAGAGGAAGGATGGGAGGGTATAGGGAAAGTGAGTAAAGTGGGTGAATGGGGGAATAGAGGTGGTAGGGTGGAGTAGGGTGGGTGTGTGGGAATAAAGGCTGTAGGGTGGGTGGGTGGGTGGGTGGGACGAGAGGGGGGTAGGGTGCGTGGTGGGGCAGAGAGAGGGGGTAACGTTGAGAAGAGAATGAGGGGGTAGGTTGGGTGGATGGGGTAGAGAGGGGAAGAGGTGCTTGGCAGTAGAGGGGGGTATTGTGGGTGGGGCTAGAAAGGTGGGGTTAGGGTGGGTAGGGTTAGAGCGAGTTGGGGTAGATGGTAGGGTGGGTGGGGTAGGATGGGTGGGAGTAGGTTGGGTGAGTGGGGCTAGGGTGGGTGAGGGTAAAGAGTGGAGCTCGGCTGAAGCCTGCTGAGCAGTGAAGTTTAGTGAAGATGAATAACATAAGCAGGAGCCAGTGCTGTTTCAAAAGTAAAGGAAATCACAATGGCAGTAACGTCTCACTACATTGGCAGTTACATGTGCTCTATGTGGAGGGATTTATGAAAGCACTAAGCAACATATGCTGGCTTCATGTTTATTGGTCTGCTCTGATAGGTACATATAATTCAATGCATAGAAAGATATGCAGACAGACAGGTAAACAAGTAAAGATATAGATGGACAGACAGATGAAGGGATAGATAGGTACATTTATAGATGGACTGATAGACGGGTGAAGGGATAAATAAACGGATAGATGACACAGGATATCATATCATGCATTATTTCAGTATAATTAATCGTACCAATACGGATTAAGTACACACGTACATATGTTATAAAAACTCATCTGTAAGTGGATTTATGTGTGTATTTCAATTGACAGACTGTTCTCAGATATTGTAGAAATCTCGCTCAAACCCGGACAATTCTAAAATGATACAATATAGGACCTATAGGATGACATTTACAAATAATTTGTTTCAGATTGAAAGCATACCTGTCCATAAGTAAATCAATATTTAGAGTGCCTGAGATAACTAAAGCAGGTAGATCACCCGTGTGCCCTTTGCCTTTTGGATAGCTCATTACAGACGCTGTTGTTGGTACATTTTGGCAACATCACCAGTGCATGCCTCCCATCTGTCGGAAGCGAAAGCGCCTTTATGACTATGTTAATTGGTATGACTATAAACACTGTCGCCGTTTTACACTTCGGTTTGCGCTTTATAAATTATCGACCTACATACTTCATACTAAATATGAAATTTGCATCCAAAAACTGGCTCCATGAGCAGAAGAATCTAACCAAGATATGCCTGCACACATTAACCAAATAATGTTCCCTCCCAACACATGACTCCTAAGCTTGATTATACCACACTTTCACCTTATGACCAACTTCTGCCCCAGAACACATCAAGATTGTACCGGACAACCTTGACTCTTCCTCTCTGGCTCTGCGAAAGTTTAGCAGAAGTGTACCTATATCCACTTGTTTTAAGTTTGTTTTGATATAAATAATATGAATAATGTTCACGTGCCAGAATTCCTGTTACTCATTGTGCCTTACCAAAAGCGTCACCCACAAAATACAATCAAACTACCAGCTCAAAGATCGGATACTGACTTTTTTTTTTTTTTTACACATGTCACGCAAGTGCTTTGAAGCGGCCCACTTGCAAGTTAACGCATTATAAAACTCAAATATTAGTCGGCCCTGTACGGATTTTGAGAAGACAAATGTGATGCTCAGTGTCTCCTACTGTTGCATTACTAACATTACAAGTGGAGAGCAACATTGCAATATCATTTACTTTGCCTACAAGGGATAATGGATATTGACTATGCCTGGGATTACTCATCCATGGTATCAAGACACCAGATATTCAGACAGGAGAATGCTTTTCACACAATCTGCCTTGTTTCCAAGTGTAATCCTAAACAATGATATAAGGGTGGGGTATGTTGCAAACAATCTTGCATTCACTGCAAAAGAATTGCGTACTTGTAGAGTCATGACATTCTTAAAATGCACATAATATGTTGAGGTATTAAATATGCCTTGCTTGCAAAGTATTGTGGGTCTGCACATATCCCAGTGAGTGTCACTGCTACAATCCCCCACTTTTTACAGTGCTCTATCAACTAGTATTAGAGGCTAGCACAGGTACCGGGGAAGGGTATGGGTGGAAGAGCACAGGTTCACTCCTTGCGGGTGATGAACAAAGCAGCAAATTTCAAAAACCAATTCAGACGTTTCGGCAGTACACTGAAGGAAATGTGTTGCTTGTTTGCTAAAGGATAGGGAATTCTAGTACCCGTCTAGACAACAGCACCTTCTTTTTCGTTCTATGCTCAGCTGCTGAGGGCTTTTGAATATAACCATGTGTTCTGTGTGTATCGTCTCTATGCATTAGAGAAAGAATTACAGAAGAGGGAGCCATAGTTACAGAACAAGACACTCAATCAGTTGTGCCTCTGATGAATTGATGCTATTAACTTAAAAGGCATATATATGTGATTTTCTTTAGCAGGGCTCTATAATAAACCTCAGTAAGGCTCTTATTTAATATAATTGTATCTAGGCTGTGGTGCGGAAGGGTGGGCAAAACTAAACACTTATGTGCCCTGTCATTTCACTCCCTATGTCAGGGGTACAAGCAGGGCTCTAATCAGATTCTGCTCCCTACTTGGAGTCAAATGATTTTCAGGGAGGAAAAAAGTTATTAGCTTTGCCAATAGGGATACTTTCTGCTTATTAAAAGATGTTCTTCCCCTTAAAATTCCTGTTCAGATCAGGCATTAATATTATTAGAGTTCCTTCCTATGTCACAGCTCTTCTGGTCACCAATTCAAAAAAATATCAGTCGAGCTTTGTGGGTTGAAGCAACATTTTCATTGTTTCTCATTTTTGTTTCGCACATTTAAATGTTTTAGTGAGTAAAAATGGATGGTGTATATGTCTCTTAGCTGTAAGGCTGGTTTTATCACTACCCACAGGACAACGTAATGTGGATAGTAAGCAGAGGCACAGGAATTATTGATAATCATATTCTGGAGGTGCAGTTATTCTGATGCAATCATCATCCTTACACAAATTATTAGAAGCATGTTCTCAAGGCCCTTGAATTACTTAAAGAGGCACTTGAACTCCTATCAGCATGTTTTATGACACATTGCTTTTAATTGCCATTAATCCATTGGCAAATGTTGTATTCTGTCTGAATTTCTTGACAGCTGCATCAGTTTATGACAAGAGATATTTGTGTTTTGTAGTACATATTACGGATTTTCCAGTGGCATAAAACGTTTGCAAGGTACTGTGGCAGATGTTGAAGTCTTGGACTGGTTGGTGAGTTCTCTGTTTAACGACATATTACATTTTATTTTAGCCTATGTGTTTGGAAAAAGTGTTCTAAGATTTGTCAAGAATTGCAGTGGCTGGGAAGAGGAAACTCCTTTCCAAACACTCTTCTGCGATGGTAGTTCACTAAATACGCATGATCACAAAGTGGGTTAACTCATTGTTCAGTTGCGCACATGGAAAATAATGTGCACACAACAGCAAACCAGTTCCGCACAGAGAAAAATATTTAGAGGGAACATTGGTCAGGAGTGAGTGTGTATATAAGGGAATACAGAGTAAAATTATAGCGCCAAGAGATCATCCTGAGTGTGAACACACACACCATTAGACACGTTGTGCTATGGGTGAGGGAGTTGGAGACTAATATTAAGAAAGGTGTCCAATCTATGGAGACTCCCGTCCCCTGCACACCTTAAGGCTAAACATACAGCTCATTAATGTTCGAAAGTTACATTTATGCATGTATTCGTAATATTCTTCCAAAACAGAAATATTTCAGGCCCAATTTCTTATGTCTTTGGTCAAACATCTTCATTGCTCAAAGGTCAAAACCAGTTGCTCTACGTGTTTCGGGGTCACTCCCCTTCGTCAGGAGCATAACTGTAAATATAAACTTAAACATAAGCGTCTATTGCACCTAACGTTACACAATTCATCTCACAATAACATGTCTTATTAACTTCCAAAGTCCAATTACAACTTTGATCACCCTAGCCCCAATTGAAGGCTCAATTGCCCATTGCTTCGTGATCCTAGTCCCAGCCTCAAATGAACACAAGTGTTGAGCAAAAACCCTCCTGCAGTGGTCTAATATTCCAAAAATGTACAAAACCTCACCAGTATTCGTGCAACTACAAACAAGTCTCTTATAATAAATCTGCTGCGTCTTAAAGAAAGGAAAAAGTCTTAAAGCAGTGCAGAACCCAAATCAGCACTAAACATAGCCGACCGTCTTCCTTGGAGCCCGAATGGATTCTGTTACTAAAACAGCATGTACGCATCCCTCGCAGTGGTCTACAATGTCTACAATACCCAAAAGAATGTGGAGACAGTAAATGCATCTCAGTCATAATTTGCATCAAAGTGTTCAATTTAAACCACGTCGTGTTTCAGACCAACCATAAGTATAAAGCATTGGACCTCTCGGGTGTCACAATTAACATACCTTCAAAAACTCCTCAAAAGTGCATAGAGAGGGTATTGCAAGATGGCCACCGGGGTGGAAACGCAATGATACAGCGTGCTCCGCTACCCCTCTGCCAAAAACGGGGTAATTAGCAGCTTAAACCCCCTCCCCAGGCATGGTTCGGCTTTGAGAGGTACCGAGGGCTCTCCGGGGCACCGTGACAGTTAGAAATCGGAAAACGGTGCAAGGAGGCAGCATCTGGAGCGAAGGGAGCCGAGGGCAGCCCTAGGGAAGAAGAGGGCTTAAGGGCACAAACCGCCAGCACCAGCCGGCATGAAAGGACACTGCAGTCGTGCACGGCTAGCGAGGAAGAAGTGCGTCGGCTCTGCGGGATCCCGAGAGGTCCATGAGAGATAGGAACTAGCTAACATGGGTTAAGAAGCCTGAGGGTGAAGCGTTCCCCCCCTGCTGACACCAAGAAGGCAGGAGCGAGCACCCCAAAGAGAAATCACCAGTGTCAGGTCAAACCCGGCAGAGGAGCTGCTCTCTGGAGGCCCGGTGTCCCACGACAGGCCAGCAGCAGGGAGCGGAGTAGCGAGGTGGAACCTGGAGTGGTAGCTCCAACCAGAGCGAGAGGATCTGAGCACGGACCCTGGGAGATAAGAGGGCTGATCGGGAAGAGAGTCGCCACCAGCAGTCAACACAGTGACCTATTGTAACCGTGGTCGGCAAAGAGAGAGCAATCAAATCTGAACAGTGAGGTCCTTGGTTCGGGAGAGGCAGTACCTAGCCGGCTGGTGAAGAAGCCTGAGGGAGCAGCGTCCCCCCCAGCCGCCGATACCAGGAAGCTGGGAAGAAGCACCTCAGCGAGACGACACCAACGCCGGGACTGCCCTGGCAGGATTACCGTGCCCAAAGGCAAAGGAGAGGTGAGATAACCCGCAGGGGACCAGCGGGAAGGGAAAATTGCAGAGCCGGTTGAACAGCGAGAGCGGAAGAACGCAGCAACGACAACGCTGGAGATGGGACTAATCCAGAGGTGCTGGAACCGGAGCTGGTGAGGTAAAGTGAGATGAGGAGCATAACACGGCACAGCAAGGGACCAGAGGACAGGGGGACGGCTGGACTGCTTTGGGACTTGGAGTAGAGGCAGAATGGGCAAGTGCCAGCGTGGCCCGGAAGCCCGGGGCAGACAGCTAACCCCCACTCCCCCCAGACCTCAACATACCTACCGCAGCAGGCCTTGTAGCAGGGAGCGGCCACAGAAAGACCCCTGGCAAGCACACAAGGGGGTAAGGTCCCACAGGACATACACTCCAACCCCAATCTACCTGCCCAAAAGGAGGACATGTAGGGCAGAGTTCCTTGATATATTTAAAAAACCAATCAGTAATTCACCCGAAGTTAATGAAGTATAACTCAATATATTATGTAGTGAGAAAGCTAATATGCTGTGATAAGTGAGATATGGTTAAAGGGTGTGTTCCCATCCATATACTTGGCACATTAAATTTCAACCCACGGCTCTACATTTTAATATTGGAGATGGACAGGTATGCTTGGCTAGGATGGGTACACACCCTTTGGGTTTTTAAATGCATCAAGGAACTTACAATAATATGACCAATGCTTTTGCTTTGTTTTTTACCTGCTTCCTCAATACCTCTCTTTTGTGACAAAATACCATTGGGTATGTAACTTGTTTGCTTTCTTTTATAACATCAATATTGTAAACATTTTTTGTTTGACTGTGTTTTATACTGTGACTTCTGTTTATTATGAAAACACAATACATGATGAATTGGCTTTTGCTTTTTTGAATGTTACAATGTATATTTAATAACCCCAGTGGGGGTTGAAACACGTGTCGGCTGTACTGACTTTACGAACGGAAGAATGAAAACGCATATGAACGCATAGGTTATATACTTTCATTAGGATGTTGACTTTTGATTTAAACCAATTTGATTAATAAGTTGTGCTACTAACTGAGCTGAGCACTGATATTCCAAGACCCAGCATCCCCCCCTCCCCCCTATTACTTTGGAGAATACCCTCGGGTTTTTCACAATACCCAGGAGCTTGTTTCACCTCCTGCTCATCCAATCTTAATTTCGATCCCTGGAGTGTGAATATCGTAAAATGGTCAAGAATCCTTTGAAATACAATTAATTACGCCCAGAAAGTGGTCGAAAACCAAACCAAGGATGGAAAGTAAGAAACAGACACTGCAAGGTTCCCAAAGGAATAAGTGTGAAGCCCTTATCTTGCTGAAACTAGAAACTGTGTTTAAAGAACGACATGGGAGACCCAGGAGGTGGAAAAGCAAGAGCTAAAGGAACTGGTTCATGCAATTACAGAGAACTATTTGAAGACTAAATATTGAGGCTAGAGAAGCCTATCCAGGAGAAGGGAGTCATTCTCCTGGACCTCTTTTCTTTTGATGTTTTGATTGGTGGTAGGGTCAGCATAGGATCGTTTTTTGGGACGGAGGATGGACTGTTGATTTGGACTACTCTGCACACACAACATACGCTCTTACATAGGCTAACTTGAAAGACATTTTTTAAAAACTTTCATGAAAAGCCTTATAAAAGAGGGAACACTGACACTGCAGAACTACATTAAATAGTCCAACCCGATCTTATAGTCAATTGTCATTCAATAGTCTCTGGTAATGAAAATGTGTGCAGCAATTGAATTGCAGCCACCTATATTTTGCTCATTAGCATCCTAGATTAACCGTTGGCCCACTGTATGAATGGTTTGGTCTGGTTCAACCATGGCACACACAAACAGCAATTTAAATCATCCTCTTACCCAGAGTAAACCATCATCAGGACACCTCTAAAACCAACATACACAACGCAGCCTCTGAAAATGACCCTTACCACCACGGGCAAACAAAGCTCCCATTTGGACACAAATATCCCTTTGTTCTCTACGCCCCATCTAGAAACAGCCAAGAGCACTTCCGACCTGTACACATCAACAAAACAATCTTGCATTTACCCTCTTTCCCCGCCAACCTAATACACCCTTCTTTCAGATCCGCCAAATCGCCCGGAAACAATGCAAATGGCAACAATCCAAGTAACTTAACATAACCAGTTTTCGGTACTGTGATGAATCCCAGGGTATTGTCACATTTTGCATGGGGGAGGCCCCTTTCCATGAGGCCAGGGAGGTGAGGCTGCTACCTGATACCTGCCTGGGCATGGTACTCAGCTGGTGGATCTCATGGGATGGCAAATCCTTCATGGGATTGGTGACAACGGCCCTGGGACAACACAGTATTCATTCACCCCTTTGGTGTCCCCCCCATTCAAGTCTCTCTGTACCCCCACACCACTATTTGGTGTAGTTTAGCACTGGACATCTTTAATAAAACTGGTTCTAGGAAGAGGGAGACTCACAAGCCTGATGCAAAATATCACTGACGAGGAAGATGAGGCAAGAAGGCGAAAGCCCACCGCAGAACCACTACAAGCAGTGCTGATTCCCAAAGGCCAGCTTGATGGTAAAAAGGGAGGAAGGACTCATTCATGGGTCGCAAAGCCAGCCCTGGAGGAACAGGGAGAGATATGCTGGTCCTGTGCCGAGGAACCCTGAGACTGGAGACCGGATGTGGACAGTCACAGATGCGCAAGAGTTCCTAACGAGGAGGACCTGACTGGAGGGAGAGAAACAGGAAGACAGACCATCGAAAACCAACCAGTAACAAAGACGCAGGCAGCCAAAGACGAGAGAGAAAGGCACTGAAGCTACGGAACTGTGAGAAGGAGAATGCCGAGCATGGCAGAACGAAGAAGTTTCATTCTACCTCCAGAAGAGAACAGAGACTTCCCAAAGGTGGGGAAAGGGCTGGACCGGTCGGGGAGGTGGGGGGGGGAAGACATTACGGGAGCTGAGAAACTTCATGAAAGCATCCCACGGAGCCCACGGGAGGTGAAAAGGATCCTATACAATTTAATACAAACTTTGCAGATCTGATAAAAGCACCCTGAAAATTACAAGGGGATGAAAAAGTAATCATACAATTAGATACAAACTTTATAAACCAATTAAGAACATCCCGAAGAGCACAAGGGGTTTAGAAAGAATATACAATATAATATGAACTGTGTGAAGCTGATAAACATACCCCGAGAGGCACAAGGAAATAACAGAACAGGCACACAGTCAGATACAAACATTGAGAGTGTACCTAGGTGGGATAGTACCTGGCAGGGGAGTATACCAGGTCTGTACAAGTGCACAATGGATAGTTAAGGTGCAAGGATCCTGCTAAGAAAAAGGAGCAGGGTCTGGTACCCAGATGAAGAGGCAAAGCCCACCAGGGTAACGTATAAGGGTCGAGGACCCACCTCAATATAGGAAGAGTTATAACCAGTGGGCTGGAGCCCAAACATTTAAATATCCTTGGAACCGAGAGTTGTGTACATCAAGTCTGGCAGGCGAGTAGACCAAACATGGTGTACCACTGGAAAAGCCTATGGTGAGGTCTCACAGGTCAGTGAACCAGACCTGACAAGAGACTAGAATGGATAATTTTGTGCTACGGAGTGGGGGGAGAATATTTGCCCAGATGAATTTTGAGGAGCTTTGTTTTGTGCAACTAGGAACCCAGAAAGAGGTTCCCCCAATGAGAGTGGGGAACTTGGATATCTAAGTTTGGCTGAACTTGTGAAGTGAACACTTAACTAAACTATATATATTATTTTGCATGAGATCTGCGCTTTGGTGTCGACATCCAAAATGGGAGATGCCTCCCTTCTGGAACTAAGAAGACACCCACTTTTCCTTTAGTTAGATTGAGAGTGTAAGGGATGGAAATAAGTTCAGACACAGAACAGTGGACATTTTGGTTTGTCCGACTCCGGCTTCTGAACCATACATATGGTGTCAGAAATGGGTTTTACTTGGTTGATACAAACTGGGGACCACAAAATTATAGAGTCACCAAGACTGAGACCAGTCCCTTAATTACACAGCCAAGAAATAGCCTATTCAAATCATTCTCTTTTCTCAGAAGGACACTGAATCATGTAAAATCCTTGTGGTGGTGCTGGAGACATTTTAACACCCCCGCTCCCCTATTTTCATAGTTAAAGATGCCCAAGGGGAAGAGGTTCCTTTAAAGGTTTCCCCAACCACACCCATTTATACCATTAAACAATCTCTTCTAACCAAACTGAAAATGGCCATACTCCACCAAAAACTCCTTTTTAAAGGAAGGCCTTTCGCTGATGGGGCTAGACTGTCCCGATTATTCATTTGGACCCAACCTAAAGATGTACCTAGTGATAAAAATCAGTAAAGACCTGCCACCACTGGGAAGTTTGGGTACAAAACCTAGCTTGGAAAAACTAGACAAATATATACCCCACCTGATTAATTTACCGGACAAGTTCCATAGGAGAACTTCTAGAAGTTGAGAAAAACTTGCCAGTCCAAGGCTGCAAACCCCTGGAAAGTGAGGAAGAGAATTGAAAATTTGAACACGTTTTTCTTTGAGTCACGCACCATTTTTACATCTTCCTCCAACTTGCCACTAGAAAAAGATCCAAACCCATGGAAGGTGACTACTGACCTAGGAGTCCTTGAAACTCCAGTATGCACCATGAGTACCCTAGAGGCTCTGCTGGAACAACTTGTGTCCCCACCAGATAGAGGCAGAAGCCAGATTCCAAGAGGGTATTCCTAGGTCAGTGGCAGCCCAGCAAAGACCCATACTCCCACATGGAATATTGCAACCCTATAGGTAAGACGACGACTTGGGTAGTTTTAAAAAAAAATTAACGACTAGCCCAGCAGTTCCACTGGGGAGACTAGTTAGAGCCATTATTAAAATGGGATTTGCAGTCATCTTACCATACCCTTAACCCATTGGGATTTACAGCTTATGATGAAATTAATCAAGGTCTGCCACTTAGAGTAGGACAGACGGAAAACATTTATAGAAACAAGTTGCAAGAAATTACAATGCACCCAAGGGAGACTCCTGTGGTTATGATCTAGAATCCAAAACTACTCTATACCTCTTAGTAGGGAGGAAGACTCTCACAGGGATGATAGATACACTGCCCCTAGAGCAAGGTGTTAAAAGTTTACCACCTTCTCTTTAAAGGCCCATCTTTCACATGAACAAGCCTACCATGACCCTAGACGGACTGCGCAAAATCCTGCAGAAGCCAACATTTAATACTTCTACACACAGCAGACGATGGCAAGAGAGAAATTAAATCAGGGCCCGAAGCTCTTTCCCACCTGAAATAAAGGTCCAGGGAAGAGAAAAGACCAACAATGGCTTACCCAAACCCAATAACATGGAAACCCGAAAGTCAGAAAAAGAGGAGGAAAGACCACCAGTAATGCGGGATAAAGGGCCTTTAAAATTGGAGGAACTTAGAACCCCTAAACCTTTTTGCACAGTTTGTTTCTCTTGTGGTGAGAAGTTGCATTTGGCCAGACAGTGTCCCTCTAATAGAAAAGAAGAACCAATGGAAATCTGGTGTATGACGGGTGAAGGCTGGGGTGATCCAGGATATCAGTTAGACCCTGTCATTGAAACCACCAGTAGTTATTTCTGCCAACGGTCCCTTTCAAGACTCATGAACCGGTTACCAGCAACAGAATCCGGGTATCGGCTCTCATGGATTCATGGAGCAAGCAGACAGCCGTAAAGAACGACTTGATTGACGTAGATGACATTAACCAGGCTCAGGCTCGGACTGGCTTATAGGTCAATAGGCCCATGGCCTAACCAAAAACACAAAATGCTGGTTTGGGCCACTTTTTATGGCTAATGTGGGCCAGTTTGATGATTTACTTCACCAATGCGGCTAGTAATTTTGACCAGTGTTGCTGAATAAATATTCTTTAATTTGCACAATTTGCATCACATTTTATCAAAAAAAAACCTCCCTCTTGGGTACGACTCAGTCTGTCACAAAAGGAGTGAATAGACATTTGCAACTGTGGGCCACTATCATTGGTGCCCGAGAGAATTTTATGGCACAGTCCGACCCTGTCCAGGCTACACCTATTAAGGCTACCTGTGGTCATTGTGATCAAGAAATGTATCACAGGAACCCCAATGTAGTTAAAATCAGAGGGCGAAAGACCTTGATGGATTTGGCTGTCATTCCCAGACAACCGGAAGAAACCATAATGGAACTGATTTCCCAAAACCTGGAGAAATTATAAATGAAATTAACAGACCAACCACAGGGTATTCTTTCTTACAAACCTGGGAGAAAGAAGGATTCTCACCAAATATGCCCAGCTGAGACTGGAATACCCCCCCTAAACCCCACCTGTAAAAATCTAGAGGGAGAACTTAGATCCATGAGGAAAAGGATATATGTGACAAATCCCAGGGTATTGTCGCATTTTCCATGGAGGAGACTCCTTTCCATACACGCAGGGCATTTGGGTCGCTACCCGACAGTCCCCCTGGGCGTGGTATTCAGTGGGTGGATATCATGGGAGGGGAAATTCTTCATGGGATTGGTGACAATGGCCTTGGTAGAACACAGTACTCATTCACCCCTCTGGTGTCCCCTCCTTCCTTAACCCCCACTCAAGTCCCTCTGTCCCCTCAAACCACCATTTGTTATGGTTTAGCAGAGGACATCTTTAGTAAGACTGGGATGAGGAAGAAGGAGACTAACCCAAGCCTGGTGCAAAATATCACTGATGAAGAGGAAGCAAGGAGGCGAAAGCCCACTGCGGAACCAACACATGGGGTGCAGCTGCCCAAAGACCAGCCTGATGGTAAAAAGGGAGGGAGGACTCATTCCTGGGCCGAGAAGCCAGTCCTGGAGGAACAGAGACCGAGTCTCTGGTGCCATGCCGAGGAACCCAAAGACCAGGATGCGGACAGTCAAAGGTGCACAAGAGGTGCTAACGAGACAGACCAGACCGGTGGCAGAGGCACAGGAAGCCATACCGGTGAAAACCGACCAGGAACAAAGACGCAAGCAGCTGAAGGTGAGAGACAGACGCTGGAGCTGCAGAACTGTGAGGAGATTGCAGAATGCAGCAGGAACAGAGAAGCTCTGTCCCACCTTCAGAAGAGACCGAAGAATGCCCCGAGACATCCCAAAGATGAGGAAGGGGGCGGACTGGTCAGGAGGGCATTACAGGAGCTGATAAAACTCATGAAAACATCCCAAAGAGCCCAAGGGGGTGAAAGGGATCCTCTACAATTCAATACAAACTTAGAACATTTGATAAAAGCACCCCCAAGATTACAAGGTAAGGAAAAAGGAAGCATGCAATAAAATACACACTTTATAAACCAATTAAGAACATCCCGAAGAGCACAAGGGGGTGACAAAGACAACGGACAATATAATACGAACTGTGTGAAGCTGATAAACACGTGCAAAGAGGCACACAGAAATAACAGAAGAAGGATACAGTCAGATACGAACATTGAGAGTACACCTAGGTGGGACAGTACATGGCAGGGGAGTACAACAGGTCTGTCCAAATGGACACTAGGTAATGAAGGGACAAGGATCCTGCCAAGACAAAGGAAAAGGGTCTGGGACACAGATAAAAACACGCAAAGCCCACCAGTGAAAAGCATAAGGGTTGAGGACCCACCTCAATACAGAAAGAGTGCATAACTAAGCACTTGATTTTGCTGGACGCAGTCGAATCATAGTAGCACTGTGAGCTACGTTTCCTGATTTGAAGACACTATTAAAAACATAATCATTAGCTGGCTCAATATTGAACCATCAAGGATAACCAGCTCTTGGTCAACAATGACTCACAACATACATAGTTATGTATCCAATGTATTTACTTAATCCAGCACAATATTGATAAAGCCCTAACTTTGGAGGTGAGTGAAGGTCTAGCGAACACTCACATAGTATGTACACAATTGATCAGGGCGGCCAAACGAAAACACCACATCCATATATTCAAAGAGTCAGAAAGCTGATACCACTCATAACATGTTTGCAAATTAATTTTGGTTTTCAAAAACAGGTGATTTAATACAGAAATCAAAACAAATCAATGTTCAACAAGACAAGAGATATGGCAACTATACAAGTAGTTTATAAACTGAACAAACCTAGTGGTCAAAATCATTAAAATGTAAGACCAACATACAACAACACAATCCCATACAATCTCATGGGACCATACAATCGGATCCATAAATAAGTTGATTTAAACAACTGAAGATAGTGAGTTTTGGCATTAAACACAGAGAAGGAATATCGACACGGATGTGTTTTGGCCATGAAGAGCAGATATAGTGCGCTTTAAGTTGGATGGCCTTCATCAGGACAAACAAAGGAGTATGGTGGTGGAGCAATGAATTTGTAGTCCTGTCTTGCTCTGCCTGCCGAAAGAGCAGAGGAGAGTGTGTAAGGATGGGTGTGGTCGTTTGGGTCAGTGATTAAGTACTCTATTCTGGCATTAAATGCTACTTATTATGAATGAGGAAAACCATCCCCCAAGAGAGGGGTTGGTATTCTTACCGTGTTACATCAGTTCAACACAGTCTAATGGGAATCCGCTTCAAACTTTATGGTGGGTTCCGATCAAGATGTATCAGTGAAACTCTGTGGCTTCATCTTGTTAATACATGTATTGCTGAAAGATAACAATGATGTCCGTGATTTTTTGGTACTGTATCCAAAATACAGAGGTGTCCCCCTGTTAATATTCGATTTATACCAGGGTGGTTCATAACAGGTGCGAGGCCCATGTAGTGTGGAAGGTCTGGGCATGCACTATAATAAGATTGGTGTTCTAGCCATGTGTCTGGGTTGGAAAGAACCCCACCTAAGAATGAGAAATCACCAGGTGTTCAAGTAACAGTGGTTGTTTAATAATTGTCGTTTTAGGAGCAATCTGCAGATGCCGAGTGCCTTTTTAAAGAGGATTTGGTAATATTTGTGACTGGGATTCGTCCCAGACGTGTAAGTGTCCATGGCACTGAAGCGACCTGTTGCTCACAGAGCAAAAAAACATAATGCCATTGCCAAAAAGACAGAGGGCTGAAAGGGTAAATTAGGAGCCTCCACGATTCTCACAACGGCTGATGACAACCGTGAAGCGGAGGCAAATTATAATAATTAGTTGGTAATAGGTAATAATATTCCTATATATATGGTCGCCGTATATAATGTCGCCGGGAAAAGGTTGTAGCGACATTATATAGGGCGACCATATATATAGGAATATTATTACCTGATACCAGCTAATTATAATTTGCCTCGGCTTCACAGTTATATATATATATATAGGGAAGGGGCAGCAGGGGTCCCCAAAAAACCCAGCAATTTTTCGGCGATTTTTTTGCATGCCGATATTTTTTGAGGGGACATTATTACATGGAACCAATTAGCTGTGAATGGTCGGTGTCTGTATATCTAATTTGTGTCTCGTGCTTGGGCCCATATCTATATAACAATCAAACTATGGTCAAGATCTTACCCAAGTAGAAGAGATCCTGTGGATTTGTGATTCCGCCTGCGTGTCTGGAACGCAGCGGGCCGTATACACTGTGAAAAAAGCCGGACTGTCTAAGCCTTGCAAGAGTTATGATGCATCCGTTACCAAGACACCAAAATTAATTTGCAAATATGTTACAAGAGTGGTATCAGCTTTCAGACTCTTTGAATATATGGATGTGGTGATTTCATTTTGCCGCCATGATCAATTGGGTACATATTATTTGACTTACCTGGATAGATCAGGGAATTTCCAGGAGCCCTATTGATTACACTGTACTAGTGAACACTCACTACATCATAGTTTCACTTAGTGTTTTGAAAGATAAAGAACAATATACATAGTGAGATGTGTGTGTGTGTTCTGTTAAATACTTTGCTGGTTAGCATTGCAATTGTTAAAGTGCAGATTATAGGAAGTTTCAGAACTGGTGCACACCGTGTGCCATTAGATGGCATTATACTTGTTGGAAGTGTGTTTTAAAAACGTTTCGTCTGCTTAGCAGAACTACATCTCCCATTAGGCCCTGCTGCCGGCCTCTTATTTGCATTGACGGCGTGTAAGCGCCAGCACGTTTGTGCTGGTCTGCGCTGGACGCTGAAATGTGAGTGTAAGATTGTAGGGGGTTTGAGCTCTTCTCTTGGATAGTGTACGTCTGTGCTTTATTTTTACCTTTGTATTCATTTGGCATCCATCCTGAGCTCAAACTATAACTGGAGGCACAGAAACTAGCTATTGTTCATTTGAAATGCTATGAACTTAGGAATGATTCAGTGAAAACGGCGTGCATGGCTGGTGCTAATCGGGCGGATGATGTTGAAGTCATCGGGCTGACTAAGACCACCCCTCTAACAATGACTCTAATTAAGGCTGGGGCAGATAACTTGAATAGCCCTATGGACTGTTCTGGAGACTTTCCTCTGGCACGGTTTCCATATTGTTGTCTAAAAAAAAGCAACATGATTGATCAGGGTAAACTGGATGTTTTACCATCACTTTTGACTGATCCATTTTTAAATAGGGAATTTTGTGCTATATCCACAGATAAGAGCACTAAGAAGCTGACCAATGGGTTTTCGGGGAGCCACATATGTTCAGATGCTATAGTTAAAATAGCCAGAGATAAAGCTACTTGCAATGTCACTTCGAGATGAGTCCAGGATTTCTGGGGTTGTACATTTTCCTTTCAAGAGCCGAGCCATCAAACTATCCCATTTGAATATATGGTTGTTAGGCAAACATGCCATTGATATTCATGAATATGTCACAGATAATTGAATTGACATGTGTTTGACTGAAACCTAGCTTAAGGATTCTAGTGGACCAAAAAAGCTGAGCTGGCTGTACTGCTGGGATATAACTTTTTCTGCAAAAACTACACATGGCAATGGGCGGGGAAAGGCCATCATGGCCAGGAACTTTGTTTTTTTGAATACCCTAGGTTTTGTGAGGTTTGTGAAATTATCCATCTTGACATCACTCCTAGCAATAACAACTGTGTGAATAGTGTTCTGTTTTACCGCCCTCCAGGTGATATGCCTGGATTTAATGTAGTAATACGCCTTTTGGCTTTATTGAACAAATCAAATTGGTCAACTATACTTCTGGGTGATTTCAATTGATGGCATGGAGACTCCTCCGATAAGGATGCAGCATCTTTTATCAGCCCCTTAATAATATTGACATCACATTGCATAATAAAGAGCCCACCCATGTAAAAGGAAATATTCTATACTGGGTAGCATCTCGGAATATCAATATAGAGGCCATAAGCAATGTTCCCTCTAATTATTTTTCTCTATGTGCGGAAATGGCTTAACATAAAACAAGTGGATGTAGGCACACATCTGGCAACCTTTCACAGAGCCAACATAAGCATAGGCAAGGTTGTCCGATAATATCTAAATGTGGACTGAGGCAGAAGTTACAATAGGTACAAGGTACACATGTGGTAGAGTCAAGCATAGGAATAATGTGTGGGGATGGAAGGTTTCTTCATTGATGTATGTGGGAATATCAGAGTTAGATCTTCTGTTCATAGAGCCACTTTTTCATATTCGTTTTAACCTCCTGAGGGTGTTATCTGTTTTAGGGTTTTAAAGGTCACGCTTTCATGGTAGTGTAATGTAAACAGGCAAGACCAAAATATCAAGACTAGTTAGTATAATTTCTTTTTATTAGGAGAGAAAGCAAATGCCAGATAACTGCTGTGGCTTGTGCTTTATTACTTCTTGAGAAGATGGGAACTGTCTGTGTACGATGGTAAAATTCTTCTGAGTGGGGCTCAGGAGGAAGCTGGGCAAGTGCACATGCGCATAGCTTGAAGGGAACATTGGTCATAGGTACTAAACCATGTATTTGGCCAGATAACCTCTTTGTAGGATTTCAGTTTCAGCTAACTGAGAAACCAGTAAAAAAAAAATAATAATCAATAGGTTTCATCACTTAAACGTGCATTACAATAATCTACACTAGGCATGATTATGGCTCGGACCAAGGATTCACATTTTTCATTAGAAACAAAAGGTTTAACTTGTGTCAATAATCTCAAATGATACTGTGAATTTATTCTAACAATACTATCAAAATGTGCATCTGCACCAAGAGAGAGCTTAAAAAATAATAAAAAAAGAAAAGAAAAGACACCA
This sequence comes from Ambystoma mexicanum, assembly GCF_040938575.1. NCBI lineage: Eukaryota > Metazoa > Chordata > Amphibia > Caudata > Ambystomatidae > Ambystoma > Ambystoma mexicanum. The sequence continues at coordinate 823,193,824 of NC_090939.1, forward strand.
AGGGTCTTCACCCGATTCAGCAAAGAGATGCAACTACCCTTGATATCAAAGTTAATGTATTTGGAGTCCAATTTAGCCCTGGCTTGTGCTGATACAAAGATCATGAGTTCAGTTTTTGAACAATTCAAGCTCATCCAGTCGGCCTACATTCAGCATTTCACAGACCCATAAATATTAGATGGCATGTTTGAGTCACTGATATAATCACCACTTCACTCCATCCACAGCTGGGTGTCATCCAAATAGTTCGTAAAGTGTACCCCCAATGTTACAAGCAGATCACAGAGCTGTCTAATATACACATTGAAAAGAGCAGGTGATATTGACAAATACGGAGAAACAGCAGAAAAGTTCCTGTGGCATTCCCCGGCACAAGCCAGGGGCACACATAGACCCCCGACTTAAGTCGTCATAGAAAAGCAATCTACAGTCTACGAGTCTACAGTACTGGCTAATAAAGTAACCTTTGCCACAATACTGTTCGACAACTATCCTATTCAATAGCTTAACAACCCACACAAGCAAAGCTCTAACCTGGCCCTCCTGTCTTGCACATTATCACATATGAAGAGACTACCACAGAAGTGAAAAAAAGTAGGAACTGGTACAACAATGAGAGAACAACAATAAATATATACTTCCTTTTCCTTACTCTATCCACTATTAGATAGGCGGCTCACCAGCGCCTACTAGGGATAGGGTCTTAGACAGGCAGGGAGATATAGAACTTACTCTATCCCCTTTGCCTTCTGTCATATATAGATCTTTATCACTCAATACCAAGTCTCCAACATATACAACAACCTTGCTTTTGGAGAGCTAAAACAGGACCAAACCAGTGTTGCCTGCCCTTTCTTCTCCCTTGGAGACAGTTGAAAATTTCAGGAGCATTATAGATGCTCAGCTGAACCACCAATTACTAGGGTTTGTTTTATAAAATCCTTGGTCAGAGCTAAAATCATGCCTATTGTAGATTATTGTAATGCACTTTTGAGTGGTGCCAATAAAGATTGTATTCACAAGCCCAAGATGGTGAAGAACGAAGCAGTCCAGATAGTCAGATAAGTCCAGAGATGAGCTTATATCTCCAATATTAGGAAAGAGCTACACGGACTACCAGCGACTGCTAGAAAACAATTTAAGGACCATACCTTGACTCATAAGTGCCTCTATGCGATGGCCCCCTCCTATCTGAAACAAAGTCATGAACAGTATGAACCAAGTAGATCCTTGAATTCTAGTATCACCAAATGCCTATTATGTGCAAGAGCTAAACGAGAGAGGGGGGGGGGGGGGGGGGGAATGGTCGTTCCTTTCCGGTTCAGGTGACTCATGCATGGAACCTCTTCCCCACTGATTTCCATCAGGAAAATAACTGGTTTGTATTCCCGGAATCGCCTAAAAACTCGATTATGTTATTAAATTGCACTTCTGCCTAGGTCCTCGTGCTTTGTTCTGTCTCGGACACGTCTCTGGTGTTGAGGCGTGCCCTGATGCCTGTGGACTTTCAGTGCGTGACAAATACGTGTAACTCAAGTCTGAAATGCGAGTAGACCAGATTTGGTGTACCAGTGGAAACGTCTACGGTGAGGTCTGGCAGGTTAGTAAACCAGACCTAACAAGAGACTGGACAGGATTGTTTTGTGCTATGGAATGGTGGAAGAAGATTTCCGCCAGAGGAGTTTTGAGAAACTGTTTTTTGGAACCAGAAACCCAAGAAGAGCTTCCCCCAGGGAGAGTGGGGAACTGGGTTATCTTTAAGTTTGACTGAACTTGTGAACAGTGAACATTGAACTATATATTTTCTTTGCAGAAGAACTGTGCTTTGGTGTCGACATCCAGAATGGGAGAAGCCTTGTTCTGGAACTAAGACACCCACTTTTCCTTTAGTTAGATTGAGAGCGTAAGGGACGAAAATAGGTTTATAGTGATTTTTTCGCCAGTCAAAGTTTCTACAAACAAAAGTTTCGTCACAAAAGCATCGAAAAAAAAGTTTCGAATGCATTTTTTTAAAAGAAATGTTTAAAGGGGGGGTCCCCCCATCCCCCTGTTTTCTTTTTAAAACAAACTTTTTTTTCTATACGAAACTAAAATAAAACCTGTAACATGAAAAAAAATGCATTCGAATTTTCTTTTTTCAAAACTTTGTATTCTAAACTTTTGTATGTAGAAACTATTTTTTCGAAAATATAACTGGATACTGGTTTAGACAAAGGGCCTGTGGACATTTTTGTTTGACTGACATCTTCACAGAGTCAGGGTTCATAGTATTCTTTTGTCGAGGCAGGGCAACCCCTCATACTAAGTAGGGGAAGATAGCCTTTTCTTTTCCTTTTTATTGGTATGAATACAAGTCTATACAAATCGGAATGCTACCGTGTGTCAAACTCCTGCTTCTGCACCCTTAGTGTGAGTTTGAAAGTTTTATCAAAGTTCTCCCATAGGGTTTAACAGGCTTTGTTCTAGTAACAATTTTTATGATGGTACGTAGATGTTTCCCTTGAAGGAAGAATGCAGTCACTATCGTGGGACCCAAGACAGGATTCCTACATCCAGGTTCTACCTAAATAAGATAAATGTGGCTGCGAGGGAGGACTTTTAGTCCTAGTGGATATTAAAGGGCCAGGGAGGGCAATAAGAGGTATGCAATCAAGCCCAAAATCCAAGCATTTCAACGACTCCAGGTAAGCCTAGGTGATTGGTATGTTTCAGTATTCAGGTTGGAGCCGACAAGTCATCTGTTGAATTGGAGTCCTTCCATAGGGCTGGTCCATCTTCCCTCGTGGTTTCTTAAGGGTGGCTTTCCAGGTTATGCAACTCTGGGAATCTGTTGCCAGATTAACAAGGGGGGTCCTAGGAGTCCCTCTGCCAGACATTAGTCCTGGTTACAAGAGACTTACCCAGAGTCTTTAGCTCACTATCTTTCACAGAGGAGAAATATCCCAAACATATCAGTCTTTGTCCTGCCCAGGGGCAGTCCAGCACCGAAATACTAGGCAATTTGCCTCTGAACAAGAATACCAACAGCAACCCCAGACACGTGTTTCGGTCTGGTTGGACCTCATCAGTAGGGTGGAGCTGTGCCTCTCTACGAATAGTGAGCAAGGGGGTCCATGTCTGGATTCCCCTAGTAACTGTGGTATTGTCAGAGACATTAACATGTGATGTCTTTCTTTGGGTTTCTGATCGTTTATGTTAGCCTCCCCATCCAAATTCAGAGATTCTTTATACGTCACACACCCTCCCTGCCCCCTCCCCTCCCCACAACAGGTCCACCATTCCACCGCCTGCACCCTCCCCAATGTGTGGGCTCCAATAAGGTTTGCAGATGCCAGATCAGGCACCCTGTGAAAATTGTGGCTTCAAGGGTCCAACGCCTCATCAATACTTACCACTGTTGTGCTTCCCAACTGGCCCGGAGTAGGTAGATCTGCTTGTGGGTGTCCTTGCTGGTTGACGCCAATGTCAGGTGGTGCCGGAATTTAGCCCTCAGCGGTAAACAAGTAACTCAGACGTCTTCCATGCCAGGTGGAGGGGAATCCGCCTCTTGTTCTTCTCACAGACCCTCATTGACAATCTCCAAGTTTCTCTGGACTCAGGAAGCGGGGCCACTGCTTTCGGAATGGTACATTCGGTCTGATCTTCCATGTACCAAACATTAACAAAGAGGAAACATGCTAGGATGTACCCTTTTGTTTACCTTGACGGGTTGGTCTGAAAAGTTCAATTCTGCCACCACCATGTCCCTGAATCTTCACCAAGTACCAAAGATCATGTAATCTTACTTGTAGGTCCAAACATGGGAAGTGGCAATGAGTATAGGACTCTGCAGTATCCTGATGGAATTTTCACATGCAGATCATCTTAAGCAGGACTCTCCTGTCCTTTGACCAAATAGCTGTGGGCAGAAAATTATTAATAGGCATGGCTGAAAGGTGATCAGTGGGTAGAGGGGCTTCTGAAGTAAAACGGATGTTATTGCAGACCTGTAACCCATCAAGCTGCTTTTATTGTTGGTTCAAAGGCCTCAACAGACAATGCTTTTGTCATCTCAAGGCATTTGGAAGGTGTAGGCAGAAAAAGGGATCTGGTTCTTCAGATCCCAAGATGAAACCCCACGTAATGGATGCCACATATGACAATACATTAGATCTGTTACAGTTTATTATGTTTGGCAGGATAGTGGGACGTTGAGTTACTAAGGAAGAGGAAAATATTGTATAGCGGCACACCTAATAGTGGTATTGTTAATACTAGTGTAGATGTATTGAGAAGTAGACCTGGGTGCGGGGGAGGTAGCACTCCCCTGACACTGAGTAGGATACAAACAAACAATACAAGATGGTACAAACGCGTTGTGCCCTTTATTTTGAAAATGCAAAGAAGAATTTCACACAGAACTGGCTCTTTTGATTTGTTCTGTTTAGGAACATATCTATTATAATTATTATACAAACCTATCACTAATTATTGTCTGACTTTCGGCACATAGGTGTGCAGGGGACGGGAGTGCCCGAGTTTATTCGGACACAATCTTGTATTGTTTAGTGTTCAGTTACTACCCAAACAATTAGTGGATGGCTTCACCTTGGATTCAACTACAATAACATCTCTGTGTTCAATGCAAATCTCTAGGTTCCACCAAAAGTGTGTAGGTCTCAACACTAAATTCAGGAATTCATACTTGGGATAGAATTCTTTGTTCTTTGTCAGTCACTCCCAGGACTTCCTTCTAGGCGTCTCAGTCTGTAGAATATGCTTCTTGTTCTCAGAATCCTAGGACATGCTTTAAACTTGGTGTGGTGCCCTGTCTGCACCTGCACCATAAGCCTGGAGGAACAAGTTACTTACCTGTAACTGTTGTTCTCCAGCATGGGTCTGGCATGGATTCACATGCTCATGAATATTCCCCGTCATCAGGCTGGGAATCCTCGGTAAAGAAAAAAATCAGTATGAGTTTCGTTTCTGATCTGTGTTTCTTAGTAGTAACCAATCACTGATCTCTGTGTCATACTGCCCCCAGCCAATGACTGCCCTCTACCTAAGCCCCTCCCCTGGCAGCCATCCTCAGATTTAGTAGCACGTAAAGTGGCAGTATGACCAAGTGAAGAGCCGCAGAGGGGAAGGAGGGAGGGTTCGCATGTGAATCCATGCCAGACCCATGCTGCAGAACAATAGTTACAGGTAAGTAACTTGTTCCTTCTCCAGCATGGGGTCTGGCATGGATTCACATGCTCATGAATATAAGAATACATAGCAGTATACACATGCACATGCACAACCACGGGAGGTGGCAATACAACAACTCAAAATTAAGCATCTCTCATCTCCTCACCAGGCTCACCTTAAGCGAACAAGTTGCGCAGCACTGCTTGGCCGACCCTGGAGTCCCGATCGACGCAGTAGAAACTTGTGAAGGTGTGCGTCGACTTCCACGTAGCAGCCCTGCAGATGTCCAGCAGGGGCACACCAGACAGGAACGCCGTGGTAGCAGCGATCGCTCTGGTCGAATGGGCTCTCGGACGGCCGGGCAGCAGTCGGTTTGCCAACCGGTGACAGTGCATGATGCAGCCGGAGAGCCATCTGGAAATGGAAGCCTTCGAGAGAGCCTTCCCTTGATTCAGAGGTCCAAAGTTCACAAACAGCTGCAATGTCTTTTCCGAAAACTCTTTGTGCGGTCCACGTAGAACTTCAGCGCTCTAGCTATGTCCAGCGAGTGCAGAGTCCTCTCGGCCTGCGACGAAGGCGACGGGAAGAAAACTGGTAATACCAAGGGCTCGTTGAGGTGGAAGTCCGACGGCACCTTGGGCATAAAGGAGGGGTGCGTCCTCACCACCACCCTCGTGTCGTGAAAAGTCAAGTATGGAGGCTTGCAAGATAGGGCCTGGATCTCTCCCACTCGTCGTGCGGAGGCGATAGCCACGAGAAATGCTGTCTTCCACAACAGGAACCTCAACAGCGCCGAATGCATAGGCTCGAATGGGGCCCCCATGAGCCTGGTCAGCACCACGTTGAGCTCCCACGCCGGGGCAGCGGCCACACCGGCGGGAACGATCGGAAAAGTCCCTTCATAAATTCCTTCACCAGGCGATAAGACCACAAGGACGCCAGTCCTGTAGTTCTGGTGTATCGGGAGATGGCAGCCAGATTTATCTTGATGGAGGCGTGAGCCAGTCCAGCTTTGGCCAGCGACAGTAGGTACGGCAATACTTGAGGGGCCGTAATCCGCAGTGTGTTAATCTTCTGTGCACGGCACCAGACAGAGAACCTCTTCCACTTATGTCCATAGCACTTGAGAGTTGAGGACGTCCCTGGCTTTTGCAAGAACCTCTCTGCAGTCAGCCGGGATATCGTATCCTCCAAACTCTAGTGCTGCAGGAGCCAAGCCTGCAAGTTCAGCGACTCCGGGTCGTGATGAAGAATGGCGCCTCCTTCCCTGGAGAGAAGATCTGCGTCCGTCGGGAGCTTGATAGGTGGCGAAGTTGACAAGTCCAGAAGGTCCGGGAACCAGATCTTTCTCGGCCACGCCGTTGCGACAAGGATCATCCTGCACCTGGACCTATTGAGCTGGTTGATGAGACGGAGCAGCAACGGCAACGGAGGCAACGCATACAGGAACAGGCCGTCCCAAGGGAACGAGAAAGCATCGCCCATGCTCCTCGGCTGTGTGAACCTGCTGGCAAACCTCTGGCACTTGGAGTTCGTCGCAGTCGCGAACAGGTCGATCTGGGGTTTGCCCCATCATTGAAAGAGCTGATCCACCTGGTCCTGGCGTAGTTCCCACTCATGGCACGAGCGCAGCTCCCTGCTGAGTGAGTCGGCAATGGTGTTTTTTATTCCTGCCAAGTGGAAGGGAACCAGAAACATCCCCTGGGCGACGGCCCAGTGCCACAGATCCTGGGCCTCCTTGGATAGGGCTGGGGATCTGGTGCCTCCCCGCTTCCGGATGTAGAACATCGTAGTGGTGTTGTCGGTGAAGATCCGCACGACTTTGTCCTTGAGGGACGGAAGGAACGATTTGAGCGCCAAGAACACGGCTCGTAGCTCTAGGATGTTGATGTGGAGAGACCTCTCCTCCGGGAGCCAGAGGCCTCTTGCATGGAGATCTCCGGTGTGGGCCCCCCCCATCCCTCCAGGGAGGCGTCCGTCATCACTGTCTCCCGATACGCCGGGGTCTGAAAGTCCGTGCCTGCCGTGAGGTGCGCAAGGGTACCCCACCATAGAATCGCCCGACGGAACTCCTCGTCGAGCGGGATCCTGTCTTCGAAGCTGCCCGCCGCTTGAATCCAGCGGGTGTCGAGGAACTCTTGTAGCAGACGCATCCGAAGTCTGCAAAGGGGCACAAGGTATATGCATGAGGTCATCATCCCGAGGAGGGACTTGATGGACCTCACCCTGGCCACATCCGTGGCTAACAGGCGCTACACCTTGCCCAAAATTGCCTTCGTCCTTTCTTCCGACGGAGATGCCAATCGCTCCACTGTATCGAGCTTCGCTCCCAGAAACCGTGCTACCTGCGACGAAACCAGGTGGGATTTGGGGTAGCTGATGGCGAATCCCAGTTCCGTGAGCAGGCGGACGGTCCTCGCTGAGTGTTCAACGGAGAGTTCTCTTGACCTTGCACGGATTAGCCAGTTGTCCAGGTAGGGGTAGACGTGGATCCCCTGCAGGCGCAGCCGCGCCGCCACTGGTGCGAGGCACTTGGTGAACACCCTGGGTGCCGACTTTAATCCAAACGGCAGGGCTCTGAATTGGTAGTGACGCCCCTGGACTACGAATCTGAGGAACTTTCTGTGTCATTTTAGAATGGGGATGTGGAAGTAAGCATCCTCCAGGTCCAACGACGATAGGAATTCGCCCTCCTCCAGCTGTCCCAGCGCGTGCTGGAGGGTGACCATCCTGAATTTCTGTGCCTCGATGTACTTGTTTAACCGACGCAGGTCCAGGATGGGGCGCCAACCACCTGTCTTCTTTCTGACGGGGAAGTACCTTGAGTATACTCCGGAGCCCCGGAGCCTCTTGGGGACGAGCTCGATGGCACCTTTCTTGAGCATCACCCTTACCTCCAACAGCAGTTGAGGGACGTGATTCTCCTTCCTGGCCACGGGAGGAATGCGAGGACACTTCTTTTGAAATTCTAGCGAGTGTCCACGGGCCAGGGTGTCCAGCACCCAACGGTCAGTGGAGATGGACTCCCACACGCTGACGAACTTCGTCAGCCGGCCTCCCACTGGGGTGCTTCGGTGGGGGCACGACACTACGGCCGGTTCAGTCCTGCTTGGAAGAGGCCTTGCCGCCTTGGCCTCCTTGACGATGGCGGCGAGACCCTCCTTGCTTGCCGCAACCTCTGTAGGCACGTAGAAGAGCCACCGCTGGATCCCTTGGAGGCTCCCCGTCTGCCTCCGGAGCTCCGAAGGGGCAGCCGTTGCTGAAGGACTCCTAGAGCTCGGGCTGTCTCTGTGTCAGTCTTGATGGCCTGGAGCGGCTCATCCACCGTCTTCCCAAACAGGTTGTTGCCGTCGAACGGCATATCCAAAACTCTGGTCTGGACGTCCTGGCGAAAGTCCGTAGCCCTGACCCATCCTCGTCGTCGAAGGCAAACCCCGTTACCCAGCTGGCGAAATCCGGTATCGGCAATGTCCATTGCCACCGTTCTGGCGTGATCCGACACCACCTCAACTTCCTGCCGAATCTGTAGGGCCTCTGCCCTCTTGTCGTCCGGTAGGAAGTCTAGCAGGGAAGCTATCTTCAACCAGAGCTCCCTGTCGCAACGGGCCACAATCGCTAAGGCATTGGCCGCCTTAATCGTCGCCACCGCCGACGAGATGACTCGTCATCCCATGGGTCCAACTTCTTGCCCTCGCTGTCCGGTGGGGAAGTGGAAGCCGCCGCACCTGCCGTTTTCTTCTTGGCCGCTGCCGAGATGACCGAATCCAGCGTAGGCTGGGCCCTGAGGCACAAGGGGGCAGCGTCGGGGACCCGGTACTTCTTCTCGTACCTGTCCCTTTTGGCGGGTGTCGTGCAAGGGTTCTTCAGGATTGCCAGCCCTTCGTCCCAGATGTCGTCGAGCAACGGTACCGCGAGGACTGTCTTTCTCTTGGCCCCCCGTCGTTGGTCAAGAAAGCCTTCCTTTTTCTGTTCCTCAGGGCAGAGCTGGAAGAGCTCGGATGCCCTGGCTATCATGGCGTTGAAAGAGCCAATTTCGTCGGGCGGAGAGGGCCGAGGGGGGGTGATGAAGGAATGTCCGTTTTATCATCGCCACCGTCGTCGTCCGTCCCCGTCGCTGTATCCGTCGCCGTATCATCCCGAGGGTCCGGCGAGGGGGATGAGGGGTCCACAGGCCTTGCGGGCACGAAGGGCGGTGCGGGGTGGACTCTCCTCTGCTTGTTCGGAGGGCTTCCAGGTTCTGGATCCTTCGTCGGGGTCCGTGGTAACCTCGTCCTTATCGCAGTACATAAGGATTGGATCACCAACAAAATGGCCACCGAGCTATCCTGGGGCTCGGGCAATGGCTGCGACGGGCGGGATGGCTGCTCCACTGGGCCCTCGTCGTCGCCATCGTCGCTATCTTCGATCACATCAGCAGGATCCTTCCCCTGGGATCGAGCCTCTCGTTGAGGCCTTTCACGGTTTCCACCAGATCCTCCTCGGAGGCTGAATCCGAGTCCGTAATGGCCACCGCCCCCCCCCCCTCTTTTTCCACCGGGGTCTTCACGGGGGTCTTAACGATGGGCTGGAAAGAGGATTCCCTCCGCGGTGGCAGGGAACCTCTGGGCCCCGAGGCCGCCTCCACTGGCGTAGTCTCTGCCGGCTTCGCCAGGGCCGCTGCGACATCCTCGAGAGAGGCCTTTGCTGGGTGGATCAAGGCCCTCACCACCTTAGGTGCGTCCTGGGCCTTCGCTTTGGGGGAGGGTCATCGCCTCGCTCCCCCTCGGCTCCCTTCGAGATCGACCGGGGCCTCTCCAGAAGCTTACCCGGGTTCTCGGACTTACTCTTCCCCGAACCAGAGCGTTGGCTCGCGGTTGATCGTGCCGGGGAAGTCGCGCCCTGCTTGGCAGCCGAAGAGCCCGACCTTTCGGTGCTCCCGGTGCCCGCGGACTCGCGGTGCTTGGCCTTCTGTTGGGCCCCCGTCGCCGAGGCGCCCTCACAGGCCTTAGAAGACCGCTCAGACTTTTTCTTCGCCTTCTCACCTGCTGTGCCCTTCTCCAGCCAGGCGGCGAGGCGGGAATGACGATCTTGCTTGGTCCGTTCCGACAGGTTCTTGCAGAACGCACAGTCCTTTTCCACGTGCGTCTTGTCCTCATGAAGGCAGTAGAGACATCTCGAATGCTGGTCCTCCTTGAAAACATTTTGCAATCCGCATCCCGGGCAGCTCCTGAACAGCTTGGATCCGGGAGTCGAGCTTCCCTTGTCCTGGGCCATGTCCGTTGAGGTAGGTCTCAGATGTTCTGGAACCTCCAAGAAGCGTAACTGGACGAAAGCTTCACCCTTGAGGGGGATAGAAGAATTCCGAAACGGGTCCCCGTTGTCAGAAGTGGAAACGGTGGAGGTTGAGGCTCGATTAAACCGAAAAAATGAGAAAATCTCCTGAAAAAGCGCGAAAACGCAGTAAAAGCTCGAGAGCTAAAGCACGAGGACTCCCAACACTTGAACGTGCGGTAAAAATCTGAGGATGGCTGCCAGGGGAGGGGCTTAGGGAGAGGGCAGTCATTCGCTGGGGGCAGTAGGACCCAGAGATCAGTGATTGGTTACTACTAAGAAAGACAGATCAGAAACGAAACGGATATTGAGATTTTCTTTACCGAGGATTCCCAGCCTGACGACGGGGAATATTCATGAGCATGTGAATCCATGCCAGACCCCATGCTGGAGAAGTAGGGCTACAGCTAAGACTAGGGGGGATGGAAATAAGCCTCAGAGTTTCCACCAAGAGAATGGCCACTTGAGCTTTTCTACAGGTTGGGTCAAGGAACTTTCTTCACCTTCCTGTCTTAAGGTCATGGCTTTACTCTCCAATACCTCACCCACGAATATATCTCCTGAATGAGTTGCAACATTATGCCTAGAGGGATCTTTCCTGCTCATCTCTTCCCTCTCTTTCTTTTGCCCCCTCCATACCCTACTATGGGCTTGTACTTTTAACTCCCCCATGCACCCACCTCAGTTTTAGGGATTGTGTGCTCCTCTCCATTCCCTCTGGTTTTCTCCTCCAATCTCCTTGCAACTGTTTTTCCTACTCATGAATTCTTCTCCTGACCTCATCCTTCCTAAAATCTTCTCCTCCGTTGCAGCCCCAACCTCCTCTTGAACACACACCTCGTCATCTGAATTGATGTTACATCCAATGTTTGCCTAGATCTACTGCAACTCTGGTCTGCAAATGTCACCTCCAATCTCCTCTTTACTCCACACTTTGCTTCTTTTCCCTCCAACCTACGCACCACTTCTTTACTCTCCACCCCCTACCACATCAAACCTACTCTCTGGCCAACGCTCCAGCCTCCTTCCTCCTTCCTCCTGCTGCAGCTCCTTCAACACTTGCATCAAACATTGCCCAAAGCTACTCATCTGCCTCAAAACTCTCACTCTGCACCGCACCAACTGTGCGCTCCATAACTCAGTCCCTGTTGTGCTGGGAGCTAGCCCTTATATAGGGATTGGATTGCATATCTTCTTCCTGATTGGCTGGAGGGTTCACTCGATCTGTGAGCATGCTCAGTCACTGGTATGCTTTGGAGTTATGACTGGTATGCATTGGAGGAAGTCTTCAAATAGGCTAGCTTTGACCTCAAATCTTTCAGAATGTTCTTCCTGGTAGATGGAATGCAGCTGCTTCGCTCTCCCCGCCTGTTGATTGTAAGGTTCCCTCCCCACTGTAATTCATTTTGGCTCTCCCCTGTGGCCAGCATGTCTGTATGTATGTGAGCTGTGAACTCCTTTTGAGTATTGGAAAGAGTGCAAAACTTTCCTCTGCATGTGGCTTGGGGTTAGTGCCTCCCACCTCACTTTCAATGAAAGGAGTCTCTGAATGTGATTTGGACTTTTTCGTACTTGAAGTTGTGAGAAAGGCATCAGCGTTGTCCTCCCCGTTTCCCAGTACTGTGGGGGAAAAGCATCCTTTCTGGGAGTCCGGCTGCTGCATGGGTGAGGGCTGCCCTTTTCCCCCCAACCCTCTGGCTATCAAATGAGGGAAGCGTGCCACATGACTCCTATTTGGGGGGTGCAAAATATTTCCATGAGGTTCTCAGGTCCTAACCATGGTCTTCTGGCCTGCATATCTGTAACAGTGCTTTCCTAGTCATATCTGGTTTTCTCTCCGATTATGGGAGATGTCGTTTCCCATGGTTAGTAGCCAGGTCAGTTTAACTTGGATCACGTCCTCCTGCGGCCCTCTCGGCCTTAAGGACCTGACTAAGTGGTGTGTCTATAGCCTTCTTCTGGCCAGCTACGTATCAGACTTGCTGGGATACAATCCAGGTTTTCCCTCTGACACAAAGGGACATTCTGGGAGGTGCAGTCTTTGAATGTTGGGTTTCTTAAAATAAGCAGGATGAGGTGACCTGAGAATGACTCTTCGGGTTATAACTGGTTTCGATGACCTAGGGATGGCATGCCCATGTCCATGACGATTACCACAAAGTCACCTCAACACACTGCCTACAGCAAGCATATTTAGGGATGTGCATGCTGTGTGTATGGCGAAGGCAAATGGTTATAAGGCCAGCCCTGCACAGAGCTAACCATTTCTCATTCCCCAAGAGTGACTTATCAATCACAAAGAGCAAGTGCAACGTTTACTGCCTGGTATTAAAGATATACATGGAGCTCAGAGGAGAAATGTGATGAGATCTAGCATCTACGGATTGCAGCATGGTTTGACTCATTGTTGACACTGGCCTCTGAAATGTAGAAAATTGATGAAGTGACAATCTGACAGTAGCGCAATGTGTTGAGAATTCACGGTCCCATTTATATTCACACTTGAAATTATCGTGGATAGATGAATTGAGCAGTCCCTTAGATTGTACCAATTAGGATTCTAAAATGATTTACCTCATGGTATGTATCCTCCATTTCTCCATCATAAATCCAGCCGTAAAGAAAATTTAGAATAGGATGGGATACCAAGCCCAGAATGTGCTGCACCAGTGATCTCATGTAAGGATCCCCAGTTTTGGTGTATGCATGGACAGCAGATGCCAGCTCACCACCTTTCCTTCCTGCACAGAAAAAAAAAGAAAAAAATAATTACAAATACTCTTTGGCGAGGTTTTAAATAAAGCATTGATTATTTTACATTAGCACCCTGGGGAGCGTCTCAAACAAATCAGGTGGCTATAAACGTTGGCAGAATCCACCATTAGCTGCTTGCGTTCTCTTCTTACCACCTGCGCCCTTCCCCCAGGGAACAACCACTTTCTTTTTACAGCAGGTGACCTGGGTCACCCTATCCTATCCCCCACCCAGCAGGAGTCCTGTACCCGCCCCTCTTCCCCCAAATCCACCCTGAACTCCTACTTAACTTGCCTTTGCGCTTTGCCTGCCAGCTTGACCTCAGTCGCCTACATCCCAGCAGTCCAAATAGAAAAAGGGACTAGTTCTCCCTTTCCTTTTTCAATTGCTGACCATATTTGTTGGTAGGATTTTTATTTTTATTTTGTTTTAGAAATCAGGACTACAAATAATTCTCAGGCCGGATTGCCCTAAAGAAAAAACATTAGCATCCTGGTGGATTTCCCCATGGTTCCAATTGCGATCACCCCCACGGAAAGGATAGGTCACAACAGAGCAATCTGAGTATTTTAATATTCTAAGAATATGGTTACTTAAAGCTCAACCTTTTCTGTATTTTCTTATGCATTAAAATGTCAGAATAACAGCATTTTTCTCACTATTAACCTAAAACCACTGGCAATATTTGCATTCCATATCAAACAAAGAATATATTATAGAGCTCAACACCATGGAATATCCGAGTTCACATCCAATACGGAGCCTGTATTTCCAGTTTCATTCAAGCAAACAAAGCACAGAACAATAACAGAAAAGGTGATCCCAGTAAGTCACGCAGACTAAAAAAGGGTGTGCTACAATTCACTCAAAAGAAATGGATGTCACATCAGGGATGTTACAGAAAGTTGTGTTTATTTCCCAGACTTCTAGCTTTTAATACATTTAATACACAGCATCTCGCAATGCCCCTGTTCCAATTTGTAGGGAGGTTTGGGAGCCCTCCCACAATGAAGAATAAACTGTGCAAAGAATAAAGCAAATTCAAATTTGGGGGCGGAGTTTACACAGATGAGGGGCCTGGTCACGAAAAACACTTACTCTGTCCATTAGCAACACCGGCCAGTCCATATTTACACTACATTAGACAGCCTTTGTTATGTTCTTATTATGCGGGCGGGGCAAGGGGTGGCAGTCGGAGGGCACATAGAGGAAAGGAGATAATGATTTGAAGTTCAGCACTCAATACATTCCTGCCCCCTTTGCTCCATAGTTTTCGGAGAGTACCAAACATCACATACTCTAGGAGGAAGGCAGTCTCATCAAACATAGCGACAGAACGTGCAACTGGTGTCTATGCAGTAGTGTTTGAAAAAGTCAGAAAGAACCACATCGTGATTGCCCTTACTATGATGTCCCATTAGAATTGCTTTTGAAATGCTACTGCGGCTGCTTTAGCACTAACCGCATGTGCCTGCACACCTCGTGGAAAACTCTTATGTTACAAAGTGTAGGATGCTAAAATGCACACCACTATCCTCTGCACAGTAGAAGGGTTCAACACCTTCCAGTTTAGATGAGAGCATCCAAATGTTTTGATTAGATAAAGGCAGTGTAAAACACGTTCTGTCTCAGATTATGGGTCTGAAGAAAAAAACTGAGGGAGATCTGGAAAAACACACTACCGCTGGGAATAATTTAGGGTAAGTTCACATCACAACCTTGTCTTTGTGAAAATTGGTGTATCGCTCAAAAGCAGAGAGCTTGGATTTCACGTATGCGACTAGCTGACATGACAACCAGTAAAAGGCAGTTTCACAAGACCTTCATGACAACCTCCGAACCCCTAGGCTGGAAAGGCTTATGGGAAATCACAGATGGAACTAGATTTAGAACCCAAAATGGGTGTAGGGCATTCACTGGTGGATATAGTTTCAAAAGTCGATGACGGTTAGGAAGCCAAAACATGGTTAATGGACCAAGACACACACAACCTACCTTTGTATATCCACTAAATCTTGGACCTACACATTCACTGCAACTCCCTTCAGTCTTGTAATTACCTTATAATGTACCATAGATGTGTCTGTAAATATTTTTGGCGTTAAATACTATATTTTCTGTGTATGTATGATTTTTGTGTGTAACCCAAGATATGTGCCCAGATGCCCATGGGCCAGGTGCGCTATATAAATAAAGAAATACAATACAAATACAAAGAAGGACATGTCTGAGGAACTCCTGTACGCTCCTATAGCCGTCAGGTTCGATAGAAGTAACCCTGCAGGCCAGAACTTGGTAAGTGGGTTAGCCTCTCTGATAAAGCTGAGAGGAATATCAGACGAGCTGCATTTGGTCCAAAAGCCAAGTTCTGGCTGCCCAGTGTGGCATGAACAGTATCAAGGATTCACTGCGACGGCCTCTTGGGAATCCCTTTCTAAATTAGAGGATTTGGTTGGAATGTGTAAAGCGTCCGATTGGACCAATGGATTAGAAGATCATTCCTGAGGGAGCATAGGCATCGACCACCTATACTTTGCAGGTCCCTGTATTTCACATTGATCTCTGAGGCAATCAATTTCAACTGCGGGCCGACTCATTTCCAAACATTTGTTTTGGCACTGAACTGTGAAGTTCCAATTCTTGGCAGATTTGCAAAGTCTGTTCAGCATGTCTACTTCAAATTCTCTACTCCAGGAATAGGAGTGATGTGGTGATCGAGGGCACCCCGCATATGAGCACTACTAGTCTGCATAATATTGGTGATCCGGTTCCACCCTGCTTGTTGATAACTATATCTGCAGGTCATGCTGTCCATCTGTATGCGTACCGTCTTGCCCTCTATAGAGGGAAGAAAAGCATTCAATGCTAGCTGAATGACCCTGAGGTTTAGGCCACTGATATGTTCTCACGGATCCTTGCTGGACCAAAGACAGTGAATAGAAAGATAATTCATTGTCGCACCCCACCCTATGAGCAAGGAATCTGTAGTGATGATCACCTTACGGCAAGGCTCTGCAAACAGCATGCCTTTTAGTAGATTCTCCTCTTTGGACCACCACAACAAGTCCAAATGCAAAGCAGTTGGAATGGGGATGCAGCTTAACTGAAAATCCGTCATCTTATTATAGTGTTCTACTGGATGTAGCTGGGCACTCTTGATTTTGAGGCGGGCTAACGGAAAGGCCAGAACGCAAGATGCCATGAGCACTAGAAATCACTGATGTCACCACCCCAAGATATCTTTCTGCCACACAAAATTATTTACGGTCTCATTGATATCTTTTATCCTGTCAAATAGGGGAGAAGCCAGAGCCCTGGTGGTATCCAAATGCATACTGATAACAATGAATCAATGGCGTAGGGTAAAACTGGAATCCCTCCTGAATAACCAACAACCCCAGAAGGTCCAACAGAATGAATAGGGCCGATTTCACCTCTTTGGCGGCGGGAGTTGGCGGGGGCTCACTGGAGCCAGTCGTCAAAATATTGGGATTAGGACATATGAATCCCCTTCAGGTGGAGATGAGCCCTGGTGAGAGACATGAGTTTCAGGAAAAAAGCAGGGGTTGCATGCAGCCCAAAAGGTATTGTATTTGTATTTCTTAAGGGAAGGGGCACATGGTGGAGGAGGAGGAGAAAGAAGGAAGAGATCTGCAGAGCGGAGAGAACGAGAAGGGGTGCACAAAGTGAGAAGGAAGGATAGATAAGGAGGTGCAAGACAACAGAGGGCTTTGAAGACTAGACCGAGGAAGTTAAATTTAAGCTGGGAGTGAAACGGGAGCCATCCTAGTGAGTCAAGGGAAGAGGAGATGGAGTCGTGAGGTGAGAGAAGGCAGAGGGAGCGGAGTGGTAGATAAATTTGAGGGGCGAGAGGTGTGAGGAGGGGAGTCCAAAGAAGAGAGTGGAGCAGTAGAAGAGTCTGGAGAAGATGAGGGAGGAGATTAGGAGTTTAGTAGCACGGAAGGTTAGGAGAGGATGAATTTTACGGATACTGTAGAGGTGGAAGCGGCGAGATCTGGCAGTGAGAGAAATGTGGTGAAAAAGAGAGGTGGGGGTCGATGTGGAGGCCAAGGTTGCGGGCATGAGGGGAGAAGGGGAGTTGGGAGGGAGGAAATGGAAGGGAGGGAGGAGGAGAGGGAGGAGGAAGAGTGTTGGCAGGGAAGAAGGGGAGCTCTGTTTTATCTAAGTTGAGAGAAAGGAAGTGAGAGGACATCCAAGATTTAATGGCGGAGAGGCAAGAAGAGAGCTTAAGGTGGAGGTCAGGTGTGAAGGAGGAGAAGGAAAGGAAGAGCTGGGTATCATCGGCATACAAATGGTGTGATACACCAAAGGAGGAGATAATGGGAGCTAGAAAGGAAGTATAGAGTGAGAAGAGAAAGGGGCCAAGGACGGAACCTTGGGGAACACCGTGGTTGAGAGGAAAGATAGGTGAGGAGTGGCCACCCCAGGAGACTGAGAATTTCCTATTAGAGAGATAGGAGGAGAACCAGTTGAGGATGGAGTCTTTAAGGCCAAATGAGGAGAGAGAGTTAAGGAGAAGAGGGTGGTCAACAGTATTGAAGGCACCTGAGAGATCAAGTAGGATAAGAATAGAAGAATGCTTAGAGTAGCGAGCAGATAGGAGAGAGTTGAGAACAGAGGTGAGAGCAGTTTCCGTGGAGTGAAGAGGGCGGAATCCAGATTGGGGGGGGGGGGGAATGGTTGGAGATGAAGGTAGAGAGTTGAGAATAGACCATACGTTCTAGAAGTTTGGAGAGAAAGGGAGATAATTGGATGCAAGATGGGGGTTAGCAGAAGGTTTTTTGAGAATGGGGATGATGGTAGCGTGCTTAAAAGGAGAGGGGAAGGTGGATGTAGAGAGACAGGTGTTGAAGAAGCAGGTGAGATAAGGTATTAAGAGAGGGTAGATTTTAGGGCTAAGGGAGGTAGGAATGGGGTCCGCAGGAGCAGTTGGATGAGTTTTTGAAAGGAGGAGGGTAACTTCAGATTGAGTGATAGGGGTAAATGTGGACATGGAGAAGGGAGGGGGAGGGAGCTGGAGGGGGAGAGTAAGAAGGGGAAGAGAGAATAAATTGTCGGAGGTTGAGGACTTTGCTGGAAAAGAAGGAGTCGAGGTCAGAGGCAGAGAGGAGAGGCAACGGAATGATCAGGGGTGGGAGGAGAAAGAAGTTGAGATAAGGTTTGAAAGATGCGGCGTGGATGGGAGGAGTGAGAGTGAAGAAGGTCGGAGAAGTAAGTGCGCTTAGCAGAATTGAGACAGGAGTCATAGAGGGAGTGATAGTCGAAGTATGCAGATAGGTTGGAAGGGGTGGGGTGTTTGAGCCAGGAACATTTGAGGCGCCTAAGAAGGCGGCGCATGGAGGAAAGAGGAGGAGAAAGCCAAGGTTGAGCAGTACGGCAGGAAGGGTGAAACGAGGAGAGAGGGTAAAGAAGATCTAGAGAAGAGGTGAGGGAGGAAGTTCGGGTGGAGGACGCTTCAGTAGCTGAAAGAGAGGAGAAGTGCGAGAGCGGGGGGAGGAAGGAAGAGCAGGAAGTAAGGAAGAGAGAAGGGTTGAAGTTACGTAAGTCAGGACGGAAGAAGGGGGTGGAAGAAGGAGGGGAGTGGGAGGAGGGGGAAGGGGGCATGAGGGAGAAGGAGAGTAAGGAGTGGTCAGAAAGGTAGTTAGGTAGAGAAGAAATGGGAGAAGCAGAGAAGGAAAAGGTGAAGATGAGGTCAATGGTAGAGCCAGATTGGTGAGTAGGAGGGGAAGGGAGAGGGGTAAGGAGGTAGGAATCAAGGATGGACAGGAGAGGAGAGGAGGGGAGGGGGAGTTAGTGGAAAGATTGAGATTGAAATCACCAAGTACGATTAGAGGGGAGGGGCTGGGGGAGAGGAGGCTGAGAAGATGGTCATGTCCTCGTAGCATGCAGCAGGGCCAGGAGGGCGGTATATGATAAGAAAAGATATAGCATGGGGAGAATTAAAGATTTTGTACATGTATTCGAAGGAAGGGAGAGCCGGAGGAGCCTGAGAAACTTGGAAAGAAAAACCGCAGCATTTTCAAACACAACATTGTATAAATGTTTGCGGTCGCTTGAAAAGCGACCGCAAACATAAATACGTTTTTAAAGCTGCAGTTTTATTTCTAAGTTTTCCAGCTCCTCCAGCCCGGAAAACTTAGAAAAAAAACTGCAGCTAGTGCTTATTTTAAAAAAAAAATAAATAGCACTTAGCGAGATTCAGCTGCAGCTTTCCTGCTCTGGTCTCCGGTCCGCGTCCTCCGAGTCCCGGCACCAATGAAGGAAAAGCCACCCAGCGGTAGCTTTTGTTTACTACAGCTGGCTGGCTTTTCCTTCATTAGTGCCGCAAAAGCAAAAGCCAGCACAGGCGGGCATCCATTTCACAAAATGGATGCGCCCATGTGCTTGCTTTTGCAAATTTTGAGCTTGAATAGCTCAAAATTTTCCATAGGAAGTTTTAAAAAAAAAATAGTGCTAGTATTCTTTTTTTTTTATTGCCTATCTAT
Organism: Ambystoma mexicanum; assembly: GCF_040938575.1. NCBI lineage: Eukaryota > Metazoa > Chordata > Amphibia > Caudata > Ambystomatidae > Ambystoma > Ambystoma mexicanum. Next base: position 823,213,563 of record NC_090939.1, read on the forward strand.
TTTTTAAATAACATTTTTTACTGGACTAACCCTTTAACTGCAGTACCCAGTGCAAAACAGATGGGCCCCTTATATGTACATGCAATCTGCAGTTTAAACAGACTCCCAGAAAACAAAATCTGGCAGGGGAACCCAGTACTTACCCAGATTTTGGGCAACATTAAGAAGCCATATTGGAACACAGAGGACACTCGGCTCAGATGACCACCCTCAAATCAACAGACAGTCAAAGAGCCAATAAAATCCCATGAAATGCTTATTCCCTGCAGTCTCACTGGAACTCACCATAGCGGAGGTAGTTAACACCACCACCAAGCATTCGGCAACAGGCAACAAACTGCTTGGGTGTGTTTATGGTTTTCATCCTAGAACACCGCCACTTTCTCCCATCGCCAACAGTGCCTTAATAGAACCAGACAAAATGGTCATCAGGATTTTAAGAAAGGCCTGGAGAACACACTCTAGATGGGAACGTGCAAGTAAGGTAAAGAGAGGGCCAGTGAGGAAAAGAAACATATATTGCACTCAAAGATGTCTGCAAGGATTGACCGGGCTGGGTATTGGAAACACTCCTGTGTCAAAAAAACTAGAAACAAGATCGTCCCATACTGCGTAGATTCCTGATTGCTGAAGACTTGCAGCGCAATTTGGGTCTCTTTATTGACTGTCTTCGTCACAGAATAATGCGTTTCTTTTGTGGTGTTGGTGTCCCTTGCATTTATAGCCCGTACTGGTTTCCAGTCTTCCTTTCCCTCCTTTTCCACACCTTCTCTGGCCATTTTGTGTGGGGCCTTTTGCTACTTTGATGCCAGCAGCGTCCCATGGTCAACACATTGCACATCCCTCATCCTTCCCTTCTCGTTATGCGCTCCTCATGTTGCAGCCCCCACACCTTACTCACTACTGCCGTGCTCTGCACTGCGTCCCAACCAAAGAAAGCTCTTTGCGGTTCCGGTTACCTGATTCGATTATACTTCCGCAGCCAGGCTTTTAGGAAAGCTGGCCTTTTACTTTAGTCGCTCTTCCATTCTTGATTGGCAAGTTTATTTTTGAGCATTGGCTTAAGTTTTCATCTGGATGCCACTAGTTCCTATTGAACATTTTTGAACCACCCCATCGGCTGACCTTGTGTCTTTCTTTTGTTTTCCTCTGATTTAGGGTTATTTTTGGCACTTTTGGGCCCTTGTTGAATACCTGACCAGATGTCACCACCAAAAGCTTCACAATGGATAAGACCTCACTAAATATGTAACAGGGGAAGGGGACAGGGTTCTACATCTGGGACATGTAAGAGGCATAGCATTTCTCCCTTTTGTCTTCTTGTTGGTGTTCCCAAAAGTAGCAGATGCTTGGCTCTTCAACAAAGGTCCTTCCCTTTACTCTACTCTCGCACCTCATCTGTTATAGAACAGAGGAAAGGCGTGGCATGTGTGGGGTTTGTTGGAATAGAGTATGTACTCTAGTTCATATTAATCTCTGACAATGGTATTGAGGGTATCATCGCTTGGCACCCTTCTTACTCCACATCCTTACGGAAACAAAAAAAAAAAAAGACAAACCGATAAGGGAAAAAGTCTGGAGCCTGCATATCAAGTAAGGGATGTTTGTCTGTCCCCCTCCACAAAATGTACCCCTTCATAAACTACCCCAAAAGCTGCCTCCACACAATCTGTGTCCTTTCTTGTATCAGGCGCCTCTCTTCGATTGCAGTTCGTGTTTAACTCCCTGCAGCCTCAACAGTGGGCCCGGTATTACAAATTACCTCACTCAAATAGTATATTCTCAACTCAAACAACCATACTAAAAGAGAGCCTGTCCAAGTCATTGAGGACTGGTATTATGAGGTATAGGTGGCTTGTGGTTTCTGGACGGGGTCTGGGAGTGGGGAATTGCCATCAGGCAAGGGTGCAAAGCCCTGGCATTTCTGCTTTTTAGTAATACATACAATGATATGGGTGATTTCTTTTCCAAAGGGTAAACTGCTAACCAGCTCCCTTGTCGCCATCTCCATGCCAAAAGCATAGTGTAAGTGTGTCTTGCTGCACCAGTAGCCTGGTCAACAGCACCTGCTCTGCTTATGGCGCAGAGCAGATTCAAAGGTCACACAATGCCCACTCGACTGCCGCAGCAACAGTCAAGTCACTGTAGCACTGGGGCGGCATTTAAGATATGCCCCCTTTACCAAAACTATGATGATCATGAGAACCCCCCCATACTGGTGGCAAGGTAATCTCTAAAAATAAGCTATGCCTGAGTTTAGGCATAGTGCATGGCACTACATATGATCATGGCTGTCACATCCAAATCGACATCGAACATGCGTCAGCTCCTGTGACTAAGCTCGACTGTGGAAGGAAATGTGTATTCGGGTCAGACTGACCGATATTGCCAAAGGGCAGGACAAAAACCCAGAGGATCCAGCCTCTCTTTGATCCCCTTTGTGAGGGCCAGTAACACCCTTCCCCAGAGACAGCTGCGCAGCAAGCTGCTGCCCTGGGTCCAAGTATCAAAGGAGCACACCCATTCAGAAGCAGTAGCCTCACTTGTGGGTTCTGCATGTCCAAAGGCCTTTGTTGTCAGTATGGAGAAAAGGGGGCTGGAGTAGGATATGCAGGAGGGCTCTGTTCACTGGAACAAGCCTTTCGTCATCTTGTTTCGCGCTGTCTCTTTCCCTTTCCTGTACCCACTACTTCTCCAGGAGCAAAGCATTTTGGGTGTGACATCATCTGGACAAAGTCCACTACGGCCAGTAGCAGGGATTGGTCTGCTAAAGTTGGCTAGCTTTAGAACAATCACCTGGAGAATTGTGCCTTTAAAAGAAGGGTCTTCAACAAATTGCTCTCTGTTCCTCTCGGATCCTTTAAGGCTGCAGAGTCGCCCTGAAGAAGTCACTAGACTTCCTTTGGGACGGCTGTACTGTGCAAAGCCCCAGTCTGAGGGGAAGAAGGAGCCGTCCACGATAGAAGGAAGATCTGTCCCCTAACCACTCCCAAGGCTCATCAGGAGTGACCAGTGTTGTGGATCGGAACACACCACTCTGTAACAGATCCCCTAAAGCTAGGGGAGCAGACCCTGAGCGGATGCCTCCTGCCCCCTGGTCCTCTGTGGAGGCTTCAAAGCAACTTGAAGGCCAGACCAGCCGAAGTTCGCCATTCTACCGCACCGAACCGGTCGCTCCATGTTCACGGCATCTTGAACGAGAGCGAAGTCGCTGGTGTCTTCATTCTTCCAACCAGACAAACTATTGCTTGCATCTACACTCCACACTGTATCGTGTCCTAGTGAAGCATGTCAGCACGTCCCGATGTGTATGCTCAATGCTGGAAGCCGAATGATCAAATATCTGGAGAGTCACTTGCTGACTGTAACCGGTCAGCCCACCAAGAACTGAATCCAGGTACTGTTGACTCTGAACTACCCCCATGATCCACTTTGACTCTAGAGACTGGTTAGGTCACGATTTCTCCTAGTATGCTAGTACCTTACCTACCACCCCTGAAACTATGCTCAAAGTGCTATCTTCTCTGTTCTTCCTTTGGGGTGGGTTCTTGTGTAGTAGTCTCTTTTCATTCTACATGCAGATGGTGTGTTTAATTAAAGTGTTTATATTTTTATAACACCTTGATTGGACATTCCCTTTATTTTGGACTTTTATGCTATGTTTGGGTCAGTCCTGGTACACTTCTTGAGATTGTCGCTTTCACTTGGCCCACGTTACCACAAAAGGCAAAAGGAGGTACATCTCTTAACTGTCATCGTTTTACCGGTTATATGCCTTTATAACGACTAACTTTATGAAGAATGATTATATATTGAATCTTTTATTACGAAAAACAAGGAAGCATATCTTTTTTTTTTGGGGGGTGTCATCCCCTAAACGCCCATTTCCCAACCCTAAAATCCCACCCCAACCGTTTCCCCACAAAATGCAACCCTTTACCACAC